>NC_054831.1:125351520-127751520 GCF_018345385.1 Vulpes lagopus
TTTTTCTCTAATTTCTTGTATGTGAACTCTAGATTCATATAAACAAAGGCTCATTGGCGTCTTCAGTAATTTTTAAGAGTGCAAAGGAGTTCTGAGATCAAAAGGTTTGAGAACTACTGATCTAGATTCACAATTGTTAATAGTCATATTTGCTTTTTCTGTTTGTCTAATTTTTTTTCTGAAACCTTTGGAAGCAAGTTGCATACATATAACCTATAACCACTAAATTCTGCATTCAACATTGATACAACATTATGTAATGTTAGTTCATATTCAGATATCCCAGGTGTTCCATAAATCTTATCATTTCCCCTCCACTTTAGAATCCACTTCAAGAAAAAAAAAAAAAAAGAATCCACTTCAAGGATTACATTTGGTCTCCATGTCCTTTTTAATCTAGAGAAGGGATTGGCACACTTTTTCTGTGAAGGACCAGATAGTACAGATAGTAAATATTTTGACTATACTATCTCTTGAAGAGAAAAGCACCCATAGACTGTATGTAAATGAATGGGCATGTCTGAACTCCAATAAAACTTTAGTTTGAAGATGTGTGATCTAAAAAATCTCCACTCTTAACTTTTGTGTGTGTATCTTAACACTTTCTCTTTTGAAGAGTCCGGGCCAGTTATAATGTCCCATAAGTTGGATTTTTCTGATTGTTTTCTCATGCTGAGATGCAGGGTAAACACTTTTTGCTAAGAGATAGTACGTAGGCAGTGCTGTGAGGTTCCTTTTGTGTCATATTGGGAGGCACATAATGTTAGCTGCATTATTGTTGATGATAAATTTGACCTCTTCATTGAAAGGTACTTCCCTTTGTAATCTATGGGGTGACTTTGGGACTTTGTGAATATCTTATTCTCCTACCAAATGGCTTTAGCTTCCACTGATGGTACTTTTCTGAATCAGTTATTACTTTGGTAGTTGTGATTATAGTTCTTAACATCTGCTTAAGTAACAACAGCAATAAAAAACAAATTGTATTTTCAGAATAGTACTTGTGAGCTTAGGGTAGAAAGCCCTATTAATATATATTGTTACTGTGGTTTAGTTTCCCATCATAGCCTATCTCCCTGGGAGGGTGAGGCTGAAGGATTGGGTCTGCATGTGTTGTACTGAACAGCTGCTTTCTAGAAGCAGGGTTCTAAAATATGGTATCATCTTCTAAACCCAAAGCTGCTGAAGAAGGATCTGGCCTTGGCTGGACTGGAAGTTGTCTTTGCCATCCCTAGTTTTTCCTCTTCCTTCTGTTAATATTTCACGTGTTTTAATGGTTCAGTTTGTGGATCCTATAGTACTTTCTTGATCAATTTTTGTCTAATTATATGTTAAAACTTGTGCTGAAAACCAAGTAGTTAAACTTAGAAAAAAAAATTTTTAAGAGGAACATTTCCCCCCCACTACCTTCTTTTTTTATTTTTTATTTTTTTTTATTTTTTTAATTTTTATTTATTTATGATAGTCACACAGAGAGAGAGAGAGAGAGAGAGGCAGAGACATAGGCAGAGGGAGAAGCAGGCTCCATGCACCGGAAGCCCGACATGGGATTCGATCCCGGGTCTCCAGGATCGCGCCCTGGGCCAAAGGCAGGCGCCAAACCGCTGCGCCACCCAGGGATCCCCCCCCCCACTACCTTCTTATGAAACATTTTGAGCTTAGAGAAAAAACTAATAGTCTAATAAATACTTAGGTCGTTTAGCTGGATTAAATACTTATTAACTGTTTGCTTTATTCTACTTATGTAGTATGTTTGTATATGTGTATCCACCGTTTCTTAACTATTTGATAACCTGCAGGTGTGTAACCTCGTAGAATAAGGATAGTTGACAACATAACCATTATACCGTTATCACACCTGACAAAATTATGTTTCTAATATATATCAGTTCATATTCAGATGTTTCCAGAGTTCTCAAGATTGTCTTTCATAGTTGGTTTTTTTTTTTGAAAATATTCTATTGGGGACACCTGGGTGGCTCAGCAGTTGAGCATCTGCCTTTGGCTCAGGGCATGATTCTGGGATTCCAGGATTGAGTCCTACATCGGGCTCCCCGTAGGGAGCCTGCTTCTCCCTCTGCCTCTCTCTCTCTGTCTCTCATGAATAAATCAATAAAATATATAAAAAAAGAAAATATTCTATTGAACAGTAATTAATGAGAGATTGACATATAATTGAGCAGTGAAGTGCTCTATGTTCTCTGACAGAAAAATAACTACAAGTTTGTAGGGTGCCTTGCAGGTAGCTGCAATTAGTTGCATTTCTTTGGTCAATAAAATGAGGTCATCTTATTGCAGGGGATGAGGTTCAGGGCTTCGTTAGCTTATTATGATCAACTGTTGGACCTTTCCGAATATCAATGAACAGGATAAATTGAAAACATAAGAAATGAGAATGATGTCTAGCCTAGTGCCTGGCTCAGAGTAGGTATTTAATGAGTATTTGTTGACTTAATTAAAGGTGTAATTGGAAGCATGTGCCAGAGGACTATAATTGAGCATTATTTCAGTGCATTTAGTTTCTGTTAGGTGTTTGTCAGAGATAAAGAAGTAGAAAAACGGTGTTCATGCTCTTTTTTTTTTTTTTTTATTCATGCTCTTGTGGAGAACTACAGTATTAGATGAGAGGAAATATTCTTTTATTCCTTAAACAGATCTTTATTGAATAACTTATATTCATAACATTGTACTGGTGGGAATATAAAGGAATGACAAATCTCTACTAACCTTAAGGACTTTTGCATAATAGTTGGAGTAATGTGATATAAACACATAAAAATGAGTGTACTGTGTAAGAGAATAATAGCTCCATCATGGTAGTATATGCTTATGTGTAGATGGCATTAGGTGCTCAAGAAGGGAAGAATTAATGAGTAGTGGGTATGGAAGAGTTCCACTGAAGAGGACATGGCATTGAATTGTTTCTTGAATAGATTTGATGAGATGAAGGACATGATGGCTATTCTGGGCAGGGGAGATGTCCAGGCAAAGGGTATAAGATGAAGGAACTTGTCCTTAGGAAATAATGAGTAGATCAGTCTGTCCAGGGAAAGAGAAAGATAATGACTAGCATGCCAGGGCCTCTCGAGTGACAGACTAGGAATTTAGACTTCAGTTTGCAGTTGTAATGTAAATAAATCCTGTCTGTGCATTAGTATCTTGTATTCTGAACTAGTTGATCAACTAATACTTATTGGTAAGACGTGCACTGTATTTTTTAAAACGACTTTATTTATTCATGAGAGAGACACAGAGAGAGAGAGGCAGAGACACAGAGGGAGAAGCAGGCTCCTTGCAGGGAGCCCAATGTGGGACTCTATCCGGGGGCCCCCAGGATCATGCCCTGGGCTGCAGGCGGCGCTAAACCGCTGAGCTGCCGGGGCTGCCCGCGCGCATTGTATTCTTTGAAATTCTGATGGCCTGGATCACTTGCAGATGTGAAATTGTGATTCTGGCACAGGGTTTGTATGTAGATATAGAAACAGATGCAAAAAAACAAATGAACCAGGAGAAAAAAATTAAGTGATTCTTACTTCCTTGGGAAAGTTTGATGGGGTGGGGTTTGTGTCACCAGTAGTGCTGAGTAGTTGGGAGGATTTTATTGTTGAGAGATGGTTTGGGGGAAATGTTGAAACTATAAGAAAGGCTATGCTGATGTTAAAACGTGTTGCAAGATTCCAAATCTCATTGTCATCTTTATAATTTAGATTTTGGTAAGGCAATGGTCACTTACGTTTGAGAGCTGAATAAGAGAATGTGAGCCTGATGGTGAGATTTTTATCTTGATCATTACTTAAAATCCAACCACTGGAGGGGGGTGGGTGCAGTTGCTTAAAACCAAGCTTCAGATTCTTGGTTTTGGCTCAGGTGGTGATCTCAGGGTTGTGAGATAGAGCTCTGCATTGGGTGTGGAGTCTGCTTGAGACTCTCCCTGTCCCCCACCCCCACCTCTAAAATAAATAAATATACAGTCACCTGCACATACAATCCCAATAGCTCCTTAACTAATTAGCTAACTCACTCTGTCTCAACTAACTAAACCCCTTTGGCTTAAGAAGGATTTTATCATTTCTTACCAATCTCAGCCATGTCATTGATAAATACATGTTATGACATTAATTAGGACTAATGCTATATAGTCTTTTATTTAAGATTATTGAGAATCTTTTCTGTATTCTGCTTATTTTCTCTTTAGCTTAAGGAGGGCTAAACCAATATATAGGCTTATGCTGTGATAGTGTTTATTGGCTGTCCCTAAGAGTCATAGCTTTTATAAGCTGGAAGAAATCTTCTGGACTCTTGTTTTAATCACCCTGGTTTGTAGATCTATCTGAATAAGTGCCTTAGCATGACAGGAAGGAATTTTCTGGATATAGAGGAACCCAGGCTCTCCTTCCCCCTCCCCTCTATTCATTGTGGTGAGATCATTCATGGTCCTTCTCAAGACAAAATAATATATTGTTTATATCTCACTTCTCTGCCATTGAAAGACCTAATGGTTGGAGAAATAGGACCTAAGACACACAAAGGGTAAGGCACTTTTTTTTTTTTTTTTTTTTTACTGTATTCCCTATGCTACGCTTTTTATCCCCATGATTTATTTATTTTATAACTGGAAGTTTGTTTATTTTATAATTTCACCTATTTCTCCACCTCTGTCCCCTCTGGCAACCACTATTTTATTGCCTGTATTTATGAGCCTGTTTCTCTGTTCATTTGTTTTTTAGATTCTGTATGTATATAAGTGAAATCACATGGTATTTGTCTTTGACTTATTTCACTTACATAGTTCTCTCGAGGTCACATCCTTTCTTAAGGAAAGTTTAGGACTAGTTGGGAGTTTATAGGACATTTACCTCTTAAGTGCACTCAAATGTAGTGGGACTTTTAATAACGGCCTTATTATAGGTTGAGTCTTCTATCAGATTTTTATTCTGCCTTCAAGGTTCAAAACACACTAATAATTATCTCTGTATAATGCTTTACAGTTTATGAAGTGTTTTTATAAGCGTTATCACATTTAAATTTTAGGACACCACTGTTGGTTGGGGAGGCAAGAGCATTTTATCACTATTTTATAGCTGAAACTTAGCTGAAACTTGACCTCCCATTTTATTTCATGTCTGCCTCCTAACGTACTAAACAACACTGCTTTCATGATTTAATTTGCCTTATATCCAGATTTCCATAGTAATGAGTTATGTTGTGATAGGTTCCATTTTGGAATAACCTCAGTATTTTTTTAAACTGAAAAAGCTGTTTTCCATGACTTATTATACAAAGGGAGTTGAATGAACATGGTTTTTTTTTTTTTTTTTATTTTTTTAACTAAAGTTGTCCTGAAGAATTTGATCTTAGGTAGATTCCTGAGCTTGAGGTAAAATATCCTATTTAACTCTCATGAATTCAGCAAACATTTATTAAACGTGTTCCATGTGCCAGCCTTACTGCAGGAGACAGGAGATGGAGAGCCTTAGAAATGAAAGTGTTAAAACTGAAAAAAGCAAGATTTTAAAGTCAAGTAGACTTGAATTTAGAATTCAGCCTGCTACTTATTTATTAGTTGTAAATTATTTACAAATTTCTAATCTATAAAATGGGGATACATAATACCTTTTTTGTAGGATTGTTTTGAGGATTAGGGTGATGTATATGAAGCACTTGGTATCTGCCTTTTATAAAGTCGTTATTGCCCTTAAGCAAATGAATAGGCAAATGTGTGTGGTGAGAGTTAGCTAGGTCTTGACGGAAAGGGTTTGGCTGACCTAATGCAGAATCGAGTGAAGTCTCTTGGCTGCCAACATACTATGTTCTGCTTTTGTTGAAACTTGCAGCTCTCACCCTGGTGGTTGCCAACATTGCATTTGACTTCTCACATAGTAGAAGCCAAGTCATTCCTATGGAATATAAGTCATTTGGAAACATCTGTAGGCTGGACCTTTAAACCTCTATTGCAGTTCAGTTGGGAAAAATCTCACATTACCAGGGGGAGTGAAAGTCATGTGGCAGGGAGCCTTTCTGGGCTGGCACCCAGATTCATCTTCCTGAGTGATGTAGCCATCTAAAGGATGACGCTGCTGACAGTGCATGTGGCAGGCAAAGTGAATGGGATGAAAGACCAAGAACTTCGTTTGTTTTCTGCGATGGTGTTTTTTTCATTGGTAAACATTTATCGAGCATCTACCATATGTCAGATACCATTCTGGGTGCTAGGAGTACAGTGGTAGTGGTAGGAAAGCCTCTGCAAGAACTTATGTTCTAGCAAGGGAGAGTGTAAATATATGTAAAATATAACAAATTTCAGGTATGCTAAGTACTATGAAAAGAAATCAAACAGGAGAAGCAGGACTAAGTTAAGAGAAGGGGGTGCTATTTTCAGAAAGGATCTCATTCACTTCAGATAGGATAGAATGGAAGACTCTCTGAGAAGTAACGCACACACAGCCCAGCATGAAGCCAGTGAGTGACCATCCAAGAAAAGGACCCCAAATGGGTTGTTTCAGTAATCCTTTAGAAGGATCTTTGGTATGAGGAGTGGACTGACTTTGGAAGTTGCTTTAGGAGATGGAAGTGAGGATTTCCTTTTTAAAGTGCTTAAAATCAGCCCATATTGATTCTCAGTATGGGAGGGAGCAGGTCTGGTACTGTTGAAAATCAGCCAGGCATCTTTGGAACACATCATGGAGGTTACACCACCTGGAAAATGTACATTGTGGTGTCCAGGAGTGCTAGTAATGTCCTTTTTCCTCACATTATTATATAAAGCATAGCCTTTGGACCTTGTGTATCAGAATACAAGTGCAAATCTTTTTTTTAAGATTTTATTTATTTATTCGTGAGAGACACACACACAGTGACAGAGACACAGGTAGAGAGAGAAGCAGGCTCCATGCAGGGAGCCTGACCTGGGACTAGATCCCAGGTCTTTAGGATCAGGCCCTGGGCTGAAGGCGGCGTTAAACCTCTGAGCCACCCAGGCTGCCCTACAAATGCAAATCTATGGGTGCCACAACAGATCCAATTAATGAGAATATCTGAGACTGGTGCCTGGGAATCTGCAGTTTTAACAAGTAATTCCATATCCATACTGAGGCCTGAAAATTACTGTTTGTAATCTTGTTGATAGAAATTGTCTTTATCCCAGGCTTAGTGGGTGGGCCGGCAAGTATTTGCTTATTTAAGATTCATTACTTTTCATAATTTACATCAGAGCTTGCATTTCCTTTTGCATTGATTCAGTTGTTGGCTTTAATCTCTGATATACTGTAGCTTCTGTATTAAGATGTGTTGTTGATGAGCCAGCAGAAAACCAAACTGGTCCTCTTTTGCTTACATTATTTGGTGTTTTCACCATCAGCCACACCCTTGGGAAGGAGCAGTCTCTGAAAGGAGAATGCTACATTCCTTGTGTGGACTTAGATGCTGTAGAAAAAAGCTTGCTTATGCTCAGTCGTTTTGTCTTGTTTTGTTTTCTGTTACTTGAAACTTCTAGTTACTTACTGAGATTTTTACTTTTTTTTCCATGGGTCTTTAACATGTAAAATGCTAAATCAAAGAGAAAATAGAGAATGAGGATATTGAGAAAGTATTTAATATATTTAGTGGTAGACAGTAAATACGTGGTTTGATTTCAGGGGAGAGGCTGGGAACAATCAGCTGTGGCAAATTTAAACTATCTCTAGGTGGTCCAACCAGATCCTTAAGGCGTCCCAGCTAGCATTCTAGGGGCACTCTGTTGAAGAAAGTATGCACTGTTTCCCCCATGTTGAATTTCAGTAGTACCCTTGATGCTCATTGTCAGGTTGTGGGAAGGCCTGTAGCTCCAAAGCCTATCTGCCAGCACCCATCTCCAGGCTGGTGGCCCAGCTTAAGACTCTGTGCCTTTCCTCTTGGGTACGATTGTGGTTACTGTCTTTGGCAGGGCCCTCTTAGAAAGCGGTGGAGTCTTTTAGAACTTGAAAGGGCCTTCGAATGAATGAAAGTCTGTATTTCTTATTTTACTGTTAAACCAAGATCCAGAGAATTGAATCTTTCTCCAAGGCCTAGAATATGACTGGATATTAGAATATGAAGTCTGGTAATGTAGTTTCCTTCAATAGGGTCATCCAGTTGAATCGTCTTTTTAAGATGTGCCCATTTTCCCAAGGGCTGTTCCGTTTCTGCTTCAGGATTCTTGTAGTCATTACATTTAGCACTTGGTTATTTTTGACTTTGCCTTGCCAGTGATTGGGGGGCCCAGGTAAGGTGTGGATAGGAATTTATATCTTGCTTCTTTTTTTTTTAAGATTTTATTTACTTATTTGACAGAGAGAGAGAGAAAGTGAACACAGCAGGGGAGGGAGAAGCAGGTTCTCTGCTGAGCAGGGAGCCCAAATACTATGCGAGGCTCTATCCCAGGACCCTAAGATCCTGGGCCCTAAGATCCCAGGACCCTAAGAACTTGAGCCGAAGGCACTTAACCAACTGAGCCACCCAGGTGCCCCTATTTCGTGCTTCTTAGTAAAAATTGTGCAACGTTTAAGAGAAAATCTCTTGAAATTAAGATGAATGAAGGAGCAGACACTGGACCTGAGTCACACCACAAAGCAGCAGAAAAGGAGAGTTCACAGGGTTTTAGTCTCTTTGGAACCATACACTGACTTTCTTCCTGTTCCCTTCCTTAGCCACTTGACTCCCATAAACTCAGTCTTATGAGGAGGTGTGGTGTGATATCAGGGGTTTGAGTTGGGATTCTTGACCCAGCTCTTAGGTCCAGGCCTCCCTTCTCCTCTCTTAGGACCTTATCTCCCCCGTCTTTACGATGGCAGGCTGGATGATTGATCCTCAAAGACCTTTTTAGCTCTGATATTCTTTGAAGGTTCTCTTGCTGTTTGATGAAGGGCCACTGCTTGCAGTGTGCTCAGACAGCATAGATTATGTATGGGAACCTTCTGCAGTTGTGCCCTGGGTGGTCTCAGGCTAATTATTTTTTCAGTAGTAATGTTTCTGAGAATGTGGTTTTTATAGATAAGCCAGTTTTGGTTTTGTGTTTTAAAGAGAATGTAAAAGGTTAAAAATAAAAGTGAGAAGACTTCAAAGTTGCATCTGTGGGGAGTATATTAGTACATCCCAAGTAACTGTTCCAGAATAGCAGATGCTTTTTGTTCAGTCTATAAGGTGGCATAGTATTGTGGCATCTCCTGATGCTGTTGCAAAGAACAGGGGGCTATAAGGAAGTTCAAAGTCCACAGTTAGTTTCCACCTTTGGATAATGCGTGCCAGCTTACAGGGCCCAGCGGGAGGGAGGGCCACTGAGGGACAGGATTTCTAGCTTCATCTGAACTCCCACTTCCTAGTGGAATGATTTTAGCTCCTCAGCTCTGTATAACTAGAAAATTTGCAGTTTAAGCTTGGCTTGTTTGGCTTAAATTATGGGAGTCTGTCCCTCCTAAAAATGTCACTTCAACCTGAGACAGTTTACTGATTCTTGTAGGATACTTGAGTTTTTTTTTGGGGGGTGGGTGAGTCTGTCCCTAGAGCAGGCTTGATGTCTGTGCTGTCAGGACCTAAGGCCAGATACCGCCTGGCTCCGTACTAGAAACCATTCACCCTCCTGTTTTCTTCTTCCCAGTGGGTGGAGTTCCCTCCATTCCTGCCTGAATGAAAAGCATTTAGCTAACTTCCTGATCATGTCCTGTCTTGTCCTTCGTTTTTTTTTCTTAGCTTTTCATTATTTGCTGCAGCTCAGCCCATCTAGCCTCTGAGCTTTATAAATGTTTATAACTGGAAAGAAATTATAAAGCTTGAGTTAGGGGAAAGGAGTTTAGGTCTCTTGTTACGTGTAAGGGATTAGGGGGAGGAGTGGGGAAGATGGAGAGGCAGGGAGACTGGGATCCAAGAAAACACTCTAGGTGAGGGATTTGAGGAATTGGAGCTTTGGGTTGCTGACAGGGCAAAAAAACCTGAGGAATGCTCCTGTTTGATAAATAAGTTATTTTTAGTTTGCAGAAAAAAAAAAGTAGTTTCACCAGCATAGTGGAATCTGTTGAAGAATGCCAACCTGTTAATTTTTACTTTTAATTTTGGGAAAGACAGTTTATGTCAGTTATTAGGACAGAAAAACATGTTTAGTGGTCTGATTTTGAGTACTATATGCTTATTTAGAGGAGCTGGACTTTCCTAACTGGAAGGTGGGACCTTTGTCCTCGTGAGAATTCATAGTGGTGCAGAGAAAATGCTAACAATACAAGTTAGTGAAGAAAATACTGGAGCAAGTAGAGACCGAATCGGCTGTGCACCGCTGACAAATACCCTGGCCCTCTGGTCAGCAGGGTTTAGAGCTTCCTGTTGGAGCAAATTTTGCTCTTATTTCTTTAGCTTTATACACAGGGAAGTTAAGCCAGCAGCTTTTCAGTGTGGCCCTTTGTAGTCTTGGGATTTTTCTCACTGGGCTGGCCTTATTTTTTGCTTAAAACATGTAAGTAATCTGTAGAGGCGCCTGGGTGACTCAGTCAGTGAAGCATCAGACTCTGGATTTCTGCTCAGGTCATGATCTCAGGGTCGTGAGATCAAACCTCGTGTAGGGTTCCGCACTGGGCGTGGAGCCTGTTTAAGATTCTCTCTCTCCCTCGTTTGCCCCTCCCTCTCTCTTTAAAAAATAAAGTAAAAGTAATCTGTATAACTGTTTCTCGTGAGGATAAAGAAAACTTAAGAGAGGTAGTTACCTCAATAAAGCAAAACAGCTAGTGGACTGACTGATCATGGCATGGATTTTTGAGGGCTCTGGCAGGACATCTCTGGGCAGCCTTTCTGATGAATGTGGGCATCCTGGAATCTGGAGTTCCTTTAGTTGGTGTTAATAAAATAATATTACTTGGTGTTCTTACCCAGTGTTACACATGGGAGATGAATTGTTCTTTTTTGTGTGAGTACACCTAGATTTTTAAGAACATATATATAGGCACTCCTCATAGTGTTCAGCTATTTAGCTATTGAACTTTATTGAACTGTTACTATGTGCCAGGTTCTATGCATGTGCTTGGATTAGAAGATGAAATACTATAATCTTGGCCTTTTAAGAGCTCCCAGTTTGGTGGGGGAGATAAACAAGTAGATAATTACAATACAGGATGGTAAGTGCTATCTATGTTAGAGGCAAAACTAGGGTCTTTCAAAGGGGCCTGTTCCTACTTGATTCCTCTACCTTCCTCTCCAGATTGTTTAAAAGCTGTGTGAGATCATAGGGAGGCCATGAAGCTGTTTGCCGAAGGTCAGACCCATAGCTAGTTGGTAGTGAAGCTGGAACTAAAATAGAGTTGTGATATTCGTTCTCTTACGGCTTTGTTCGTAGTTCCATTAGCAGTGACTTCAACTTTTCCTCCCTTGCCCTAGATTCCAACTTGTAACTCTCTCCCTCCTCTCTGCTCCACCATCTTTTCAAGCTTTGGTTCTTATTACCTTGCCTCACAATTCTATTGAAATGGAAGTAGGAAGGCTTGGGAGTCTTAAGTTTGAGCTCGCTGAGGTAGAAGAAAGATCCTTAGCATTGGTTGCACATTAGAATTGCTTACAGAGCTTTTATAAAATACCGATACCTAGGATTCTGGTTTTTACTCCCATATTTGTTTGCACATTACTGAGATAACTTATTTTAGCTTAATATTCCACAAAGGGAGGATATCAGGTAGAAAATTGTCTCTTTCTCAGAAGACATAAGATTGTTTTCTTCTTCTCGTAATTTCTCAGGTCACTGAACCTGTCCCAGTCAGCTCAAGCCTATCTTAGAAAAAGTTCGAAATCTCTGTTGTTAAGCTTCCAGAAGCAGCCCGATGTAAAACAATTTTGTTCTAAAGATTTTATTTATTTAGAGAGAGAGTGCATGAATAGGGGAAGGGGCAGAAGGAAAGAGAGAATCTTAAGCAGGCTCCACGCCCACCATGGAGCTAGACACAGCTCGATCTCAAGACCCTGAGATCATGATCTGAGCCAAAAGCAAGAGTCTGTTGCTTAACCAACTGAACCACCCAGGTGTCCCAGTGCTCAATTTTTATGTTCTCATGTAAAGACTATTCACATCAAGGTATGCATCAGGTTAAGATAGAGAACATTTCCACAACTCCAGAAAGCTCCCTGTGCTTCTTCCTCACCATCAGTACTGGCTGCCCAACTAACCGTTTATTTTGACTTCTATCTCCATTGATTAGTTTTTTGTATTCTTGAGTTTCATGTAATAGAATATAAACAGAATCAGACAGTATGCACTCTTTTGAGTCTGGTTTTGCTCAACATTGTGTCTGTATATTGGACATTCATCCATGTTATATGTAGGAGTATGTAATGTTTCATTGTTTGGATGGACCACAATTTTTTTTTAAAGATTTTATTTATTTATTCATGAGAGACACAGAGAGAGAGAGAGGCAGAGGGGGAAGCAGCCTCCAGGCAGGGAGCCCGATGTGGGACTCGATCTCGGGACTCCAGGATCATGCCCTGGGTGGAAGGCAGGCACTAAACTGCTGAGCCATCCAGGGATCCCCTGGATGTACCACAATTATTTATTCTACTGTTGATGGACATTTGGGATCTTATCAGTTTGGGCTGAATGATAAAGCTGCCATGGATATTTGTAGTCCTGTGCGTGTCTTTTTTTTTTTTTTTTAAGATTTTATTTATTCATGACAGACACAGAACAGAGAGAGAGAGGCAAAGACACAGGCAGAGGGAGAAGCAGGCTCCAAGCAGGGAGCCCGACGTGGGACTCGATCCCGGGTCTTCAGGATCATGCCCCGGGCTGAAGGCAGTGCTAAACCGCTGAGCCACCCGGGCTGCCCCTGTGCATGTCTTTTGGTGAATGTATGCACTCATTTTTCTTTTTTTTTAAAGTTTTTTTTTTTTTTAATTTTTTTATTATTTATTTATGATAGTCATACAGAGAGAGAGAGGCAGAGACACAGGCAGAGGGAGAAGCAGGCTCCATGCACCGGGAGCCCGACGTGGGATTCGATCCCGGGTCTCCAGGATCACGCCCTGGGCCAAAGGCAGGCGCCAAACCGCTGCGCCACCCAGGGATCCCTGCACTCATTTTTCTTAGGTGTATATCTAGGAATATGATTCTGGGTCATATGTCAGTTCTGGTAGATATAGCTAAAGAGTTTGGTTGTATTGAGTGTTAGCATTCAATCTTTTTTTTTCTTTTTTTTAATTAGCTTCCATGCTCGGTATGGAGCACAGTTTAGGACTTGAACTCACGACCCTGAGGTCAAGCTGTGAGCCGAGTAGCAGCTGAGTGGCTCAGTGGGTTAAATATCTGCCTTCAGTTCAGGTCATGGTCTCAGGGTCCTGGGATCAAGCCCCTCACTTCAGGCTCCTTGCTCAGCGGGGAGCCTGCTTCTCCCTCTCCTGTTCCCCCTGCTTGTGTACTCTCTCTCTCTCTCTCTGTGTCAAATAAGTAAAATCTTAAAGACAAAACAAAACAAAGTTTAAAAAAAAAAGAGACCTGAGCTGAAATCAAGAGTCGAATGCTTAATTGACTGAGCCATGTTAGGTGACCCTTAAATGTTTTTTCATTATGAAATATTTCAAATGTTCACAAAAGGAGGGAGGCTAGTACAGTGAACCCACATATCTATATTTAATAATTTTTAAGATTGTGCTATATTTGGTTCATTTCTGTTCTTTTTATTTATTTTTATTTTATTATTTTTTAAAGATTTACTTATTTATTTATGATAGAGAGAGAGAGAGAGAGAGAGAGAGAGGCAGAGGGAGAAGCAGGCTCCATGCCAGGAGCCTGATGCGGGACTTGATCCCGGGACTCCAGGATTGTGCCCTGGGCCAAAGGCGGGCGCCACACCACTGAGCCACCCAGGGATCCCCTATTTCTGTTCTTTTTAATGTGTTGAAGAATTTTAAAGCAAATCCCAAAAATCCTGTCATTTTACTTCTATACACATTTTTAAAGATTTTATGTATTTGAGAGAGAGAATAAATGTGTTAGAAGGGGCAGAGGGGGAAGGAGAGGGACAAATGGACTCCGTGTGGAGCCAGACATGGGATTTGATCTCACAACAACCCTGATATCATGACATGAGCTGAAGTCAAGAGTTGGATACTTAACCGACTGAGCCATCTAGGTGCCCCACCACTACACACTTTTATATGCATCTTTAAGTATGGACATTTTCTCACATAACCATAATGCTATTATCAAATTTAATGAAATTAACAGATCCGTAATATCTAGATAAGATCATAATCAATGTCTCAAAAATGTCTTTGTAGTTAGGGTATCTGATCAGTCCACATAATACATTAAGTATAATGTTATGTTTCCTAAGTTTCTTTGTCTGTAAAGTCCTTCTAGCTCTGCTCCTCCTTTATCATATAATTGACTCATTATAGAAATTGAGTCAGTTACCAGATAGTAATGATATTTTTGAAAGCTCCTAGATTTTTCTAATAATTGGAAAACCCTCAGTGTAAATCTCAGGACTGTTCTTTTTAAAGAGAGGGTCAAGAGTAGGGGCTAGAATATAGTTATGAAGTTCTCATTTGTCCCAGTTTTACTTTGTTGTGTGAATCTTCTTGTCTGGTAGGAACTTCAAAGATTAATTCTCTAACCTAAGAATCAGAAACTCTGACAAGAAAAAGGGGATACATTTTTTTCCCTGTTGAAGTTCTTTTCTTGTAAAACTGTTGATCATGAGGTTTTTTCTTTCTTTTTTTAAATTAGCTGAACACAATTGGAAATTGGAAAATAGGTCATTCACAGCAATTGAGATTCTCAAGGCTTAGTGAAAGAAAACTTTAAGGGATTAAAAAAGTATGGCTATAGATAGCACAGGGAGGAAATGTTAAAACACCCATGTAGGTGGGATGGTGGAGTGTCCCAAGGCAGCCCCAGTAAAGCACAACAGAGGTTGGTTTCCCATACTGGGAAGACCCAGGGTGATTCCTGGGTTTGTGCCAAGAATCTTCTAGCAATTAGCCGCCATATCACTCCATCCTCTTTACCTATATGGGCCAAAGTGTGCAGATAATCTTATTTTAAGTAATTCATCAGATCTAGGTGCTCAACAGAGTTTTTGTGGGAAAGTTGATAATGTTGGTTACTGACACGGACTGAAATGGTGTATCCAGTATAGGAAACCGATGGAATGTCAGAGTGGCTGTAGTATATAGGCTTTCAGGTACTATGGAATTAGTAGCTTATCCTACATTGTCAGAACTGGAAGGGCCCTTGGGCTCTTGGATTCTACCTAAACCATCTCCCCATTCTTAGGTTTTTTGTTAGAGAAAATTTTAAATTTATACAAAGGAAATTTCATAACGGGACTCCATGTGCCCACACCCAGTTTCAACAGTTATGAACTTATGGCCAATCTTGTTTCATCTGTATCCTTATCTACTTAACCCCATTATGTGTTATTTGAAGCAAGTTCCAGACATTATATCATCTCATCTGTAAGCATTTCATTATCTTTAAAAGTTAAGGGCTTCTTAAAACACTACAATTTTAATAATCACATAAAAAACTTAAGAATTCTTTAATACCATCAGATATCCAGTCATTCAAATTTTTGTTTTCTCATCAGTGACTCTGTTTTGTTTTTTACAGTTAGTCTGAATCAGGACTCATTTAAGATCCATACACTGTGATTGGTCAAAATGTCTTTTTTAAAGAATCTTTTAATCCATAGGTTCTCTCTCCATGTCCCCTCCCTTTTTTGTTTAAAAAAAAAATCTTTTTAAAGATTTTAGTTATTTTAGAGACAGTGCAAGTGGGAAGAGGGGCAGAGGGAAAGAGAAAGAATCTCAGACAGACTCCATGCCCAGTGCAGAGCCCGATGCAGGACTTGATCTCAGGATCGTGAGACTTGATCCTGAGATCACGACCTGAGCTGAAGCCAGAGTTGGGTGCTCAATCAACTGAGCCACCCAGGTACTCCCCCCACTTTTTTTTTTTTTTTAATATACAGGGTTTGTTATATATTGCCGCATAACAAAATTTAGCAGCATAAAACAATACACATTTTATTATATAGTTTCTATGGGTTAGGAAGCTGGGCATGGCTTTAGCTGGATCCCCTGCTTCTAGGTCTCACACAGGCTATACTCAAGATGTCAACCATCAAGGTATGACTGGGAAAGGGGCAGCTTCAAGTTCACTCAGAGGCTGTTGATAGGATTCAGGTCCTCATGAATAGTTGGACTGAGGGCCTTAATTTTTTGTTTGTTGGTAGATGGAGGCCGCCTTCAGCTCCTTTCTATCTGGGCCTCTACAGCACGGCAGCTAACTTCATCAGAGAGATGGCAAAAGAGAGAAAGTGCCAGCAAGAAAGAATTCAGTCTTTTCTAACCTAATCTCAGAAATGACATCTCAGAGGGACACCTGGGTAGTTCAGCAGTTAAGCGTCTGCCTTCGGCTCAGGGTGTGATCACAAAGTCCCAGGATCAAGTGCCACATCGGGCTCCCCTCTAGCAACCTGCTTCTCCCTCTGCCTATGTCTCTGCTTCTCTCTCTGTGTGTCTCTCATGAATAAATAAATAAAACCTTGAAAAAATGATATCTCCTAATTCTTGCTGTATTCTCATTGTTAGAAGTAAGTCTTGAGGCCCAGAATAAACTCAACATGTAGGACATGTACATGGCAGGTGTTCATTGGGAGCTATTTTAGGAAACTTCCCATCTTCTAGAGATAAACTCTAGAGTCCAGGTCCGCCAGCGATCAATATATTTACCTTTTTGCCTTATTTTTGATGCCACTGGGGAGAAAAAGGCCCCTCAAAACCTGTACATTTCATTTGCCCAGTGCAGAGCTCTATATGTGTAATGATTGTTACTCAGTTTCCTTCTGTGACTCTCTGCTAAATGTCATATTTATAGTTGTCTGGAGCAAATTGTTAAAAAAATCATAGGTTGGATAGGTTGATACGGCTTTTTCACCTTGACCAAGAAATCCATCAGTTGGCAGTCTTTAAAAAAACAATATTGACTGTGTTTCGCAGTACACAGTACACAGGCCTGTGCCAGCCAGTAGAGGTACCAAAAAGGCATAAAAGAATAAGAGGGTAGTCTCTAATTATTGTGTGATATGGACAATAAGTGTAAAAAAATTAGAAATTAGCGTTGAGTCATCAGCCAATATTTTTGGAGCGCAAAGCTCTGTGTATAAAGATCCATTTTAAGTGTAGTGGGGAACATAAAACTCAGACAATCTTCTGCTCTCTCCATAGGAGATGATACAAAGCTACGACGCAAAGTAGATTGGAAATTGTGCGAGTAGAGATACGGACAAGTACTTTGGAAACAAAGGATGGAGAGGCTTAGAATGTTAGAGCCACAGAGGGTCCTTAGAGAGTATCAGGGCCAAGGGTCTTTACCATTCTGGGGATATGGAGCCATTTACTCAGAGAAGTTGAAGAATCCTTGCTAAGAAAAGAGAATCAAGTGAAATTAGAAAGAACATAAGTTTTTCAGCTGCCAGGGATGAGAGGACTTGAGATGAAAACGGGTAGCCGTAGATCTTAGAACAGACTACTCCAGGACTGGGGACTTTCTTAGTAACACACCTAAACGGAGCAAAGGTAGACTCTGCAGCTGCCTTCTGACCTACAATATAACAATAACCATGTTTTATAGTGGCCAAAGTACTTTCACATATGTTATTTCATTCAGTCCTTATGATCTTATAGTCCATATATATTTATCATTTCCGTTTTACAGATGAAGAAACTTCTACTCAGAGAATTATAATAATTCACAAGGGTCACACAACCAGTAAGCTGGAGAGACAGGACTGGGTCTCAGGATTTCATTGCCCTGTGCCCTGCCCAGTGCATGTCTGTTCCATGGTTTGTAATACTGAAGACACTGATTTGAGACTTGCTGGCAAGCATGATTTCCTAAGAGATAAAGAGACCCATCCAGGGCTGCAATAAGAAAAACTAGACAAGGGGTGGTGGTGGGGAGATGCAGAAGACCGGGCAGGGAGCCCGTTGAGGTCTTCTGACTAGGGCGGCCTCCCTGCCCTTTCAGATACTGCCTGGTGACACCTCTGGCCCCACCCACCTCTCTCAGTACTTTACAATTATTTCTGCTGGAACCCAGCAAGTGAATTCCTCAAGGTTCCTTTCTTTCCCAAGGGCTTTGTGGTACACTTAGAAGGAAAGAGAAGCCAAATAAAAATGTGCAAGGGATGTAATGCTTTATCAGAATGGTGATAAGAAAATTGGATTAACATTAATAGAATACACTTTATGCCAGGCCTTACGTGTGTACACTTAATGTATATTTTCATATAATTCTGATATCAGCCCCATAAAGTTTAGATATTATAATATCTGTGTGCACTTGAAGAACCTGAGATTGTGAAGGGGAATCACTGCTGTGATTATAGGGGGAACTGAGATTCCCTGGCTTCTGAGACCATGTGGGCTCCTTCCATTATAGTATGTTGTTTGGGCAGCAGTCAGGGTGGAGGAGGAGTGTGGAATAGAGACAAAGGGAAGTTCTCTAGAGGCTACAAAATGGAAAGAAGCTTCTTGCTGGGGGTAGAAATAATGATGACTCCCCCAATATGTGCCTTGAAATTAAAATGGCAGGACAGACCTTCTAAACCCAGGCCCTCTAGTATAAACAGCCACGTGTTCTGTTCCTGACGTACCAAGGGAAAGTGTAGAGAAGGGCATTTTATCTTCTGTTGTAGTGAAGAAGAGATGTATGTATGGAAAAAGACTTCCAGATTGATACTCTGGACATTTGGGGATTAGTCCAAGGGGAGTGTCTGAGGAAAAAGGTTCAGACACTTGCTGCTCGTACATGAGGCTGTGCTAGGATAGTGTCCCCTTTAAACAGAAACAGATGAAACAGATTGTCCTCCCCCCTGCATCCTCTTGAATCCATCACCTTCACTTTGAAATAGCAAACTTTTCTGAACAGCTGTCTGTATTCACTGCCTCCCTCCACTTAGCCTGCCCCAGGCTGGCATCTGCCCTTTCATTTCACCGTACACTCTCAGAAAGGTCACTTATGTCCTCCATGAAGCTGAATTCAGGGCAGCCCCGGTGGCTCAGCAGTTTAACGCCGCCTTCAGCCCAGGGCGTGATCCTGGAGACCCAGGATCGAGTCCCACGTCGGGCTTCTTGCATGGAGCCTGCTTCTCCCTCTGCCTGTGTCTCTGCCTCTCTCTCTCTGTCTCTCATGAATAAATAAAGTCTTTAAAAAAAAAACTGATTTTTTTGGGTCATTTTCTCAGTGAAGTTGACACTATTGACCACTCCTTCCTTCCAGAAACATTCTCTTGTCTTGGCTCCAGTGATGTAACACGTCCTGTTCTTCCTCCTATTTCTCTGCTGTTTTTGCAGGCTTATCCTCCATTCTACAGCTATTAAATGTTCTACTCTCCCGGGCCCTCCTCTCTGCTCAGAGTAGACATTCTCCCTTGGTGATGCATCCACCCCATTGGCTTTAGTAACCACACCTCTATGGACATGACTCATAAATTTATATATGCAGCCTGGATTGCTCCCCTGTGCTACAGACCCATCTATTTATTGTCAGCCAGGCCCCGTTCTAGGATATAGAATACCCTGGGGATATAGTGATGAGGTAGACGGAGGTGGGGGTAGGGGTGGTGAGGAAGAGACAAATAATAAAGTAGTAAACAAAATATGCCAGATAGGGTTCAGTGCTCAGGTACGCATAAACCAGGGTGATATGTTAGAGGTTGAGAGCTACCTTATATTGTCTGGTCAGGTCATCACAGAGGTGGTAAAATTTAAGCTGACCCTTCAGTGACCAAAAGAAGCCAGCTGTGCAGAGCACAGAGGGAGTAGCTAGTGCAGAGGCCCCAAGGCCAGAATGAACACTGTGTGTAAGACTTGGGATGTGGGGAGGGGACTTGTAGGAGATGAGGTCAGAGGGGTAGGTAAGGGCCAGATCACACAGGGCCTAGTAGACTCTGATGAGTACTTCAGATTATTCTAAGTGAAAGGAAAAGCTGTTAGAGGTGTTTTGTTATGTCATCTTTAAGCAGAATAGAGTCTTGATCTAATTAAATTTGTAGAAACTTAATTTGCTACTATCTGAAGAGCAGTATATATATGGGAGAGTTGGTAGCGGGGAGACTTAAGGAGGTTGTTGTAGCAGGTAGGGTGAGAGTCTAGTAGCTTGGACTAGGGTACCTAATAGGAGATGTAGAGAGCAGAAGGATAGGTTCGAGAAAATTCGGGAATGGAGTTGATAGGACTTGCTTGATGGATTTGCAGGTAGGGTGTGAGGGAAAGAGACACCGTGGACGAATGGTGGTATTGTGAATTAGGAGAAGATGTGAAGAGGAATGAATTTGGGGAAAGAAGGGTAGGAGGTAAATACTACCATCACGAATATGAGATTTTATAATTACACATCCAGGTAGAGAAGTCAGGTAGGCTGTCAGATATGCTTCTGGAATTCAGGGAGGTCATTGCTGGAGATAAAAATTTGAAGGTCATTGATATTAAAAGTCATGGGACTGGTTGAGATAGCCCAAAGATGGGAGGGTTCAGATAAAGAAAAGAGGTCCCAGGACTGTCTTTGGTCAAGTAGAGGAGAAGGCAGAGCAGACTGAGAATGACCCGTGGCTAGGAAGATCAGGAAAGTGTGATATCCTGGGCCCAAGGAAGAAAGGGTTTCAGTAGAGAAAGAATGGTTGTTTGTGTTAAATGCCATTTGGAGGATAAGCAGTGTTGAGGCCTTTGGCCCTGATGAACAGTTTCTGTGGAGCTTTGAGCATAGAAGGTGATGGGCATAAACTGAGAACGAGGGCTACGGAAGTGTAGAGTAGAGGCCACCCTGGGTTTTGCTGTGAGGAGCAGCAGAGATGCTGGGGCGGGACCAGCTGGAAGGAGGGATACGATCAAGGGCGAGTTGTTTCTGGTTTTTGTTTTGTTTTTTTTTGTTTTGTTTTTTTTTTTTAAGATGAGAAATTCTAGAATCTTGCTTTCCAGATGTGGCCTCTGGATCAGTCTGGGAACCTTTTAGAAATACAGACTCTCAGGCCCCACCCCAGATCTACTGAGGCAGTGTCTGCACTCCAGGGAAATCCCCAGCTTGTTTGTGTGCACATTCACATATTTGCACCATTCTAGAGTGTGGCTTCTCAAGTTATCAATGCTGCGGGACCAATTAACTTTTTCCAATCTGTCCAGGACCTACGTGTGGTACTACTGTGTGCATTTTGTCTGTAACTCCCTCCACACGTGACTCACTGTGTGAGTTGGTCAGCACCCTCCCTGGTTTAGACCCTGTTTGAGAAGCCCTCCTCAGATCCCATGCTCGGATGTTGTAGCAATGTCAGCTTGCTTCCCAGGTACCTGAGTGCCTCTTCTCAGTTCTTTGCTTACACTGGTACGAGTTGGTGAGCCTGAGCCCGCGCTGGCCTGCGTGCTCATTGAGTCTGTAGGGGAGGAGGAGGATGTAAGAGCGGAGGTAAGCGCATGTGAGAGGGAGTAGGAAGTACATGAAACGTTGTACTTCATGAATCAGCAAAGCTTCATTGTAACAATAGGGAAAGCCGAATGCTGGTATATTGTTAGATTTGGAGTTAGGAGTTGATGGTTTGAGTGTTGCTTCTTGGGGACAAAGTCATTTAGCTGATGGGGGCTGGAGGTTTATTGAGGAAAAGGCGTAGGAGTCATTTTGGGGAGTCGCAGAGTGAGTCTAGCAAGGGAAATGTAGGATTGCTGGCAGCAGTGAGGGATGTGTTTGAGATTTGTGGTGATGAATTTAAAATGTGGGCTTCTGGCTGGCGCAGTCAGTAGAGCATGTGGCTCTTGATCTCAGAGTTGTGGATTCAAGCCCCCAGGCTGGGCACGGAGCTTACTTAAAATTTTTCAAAAAAACGATGCCAGGCAGTAGGTGGCATTTTCTCTAGAGACACAGCTTATTTGAGAACTTAGCTGCTTTGGTGTAGGCCTGGAGAGGTTGTTAGATAGGTTTAGTGAGAACTGAAGTCTTACTAGTTGACTATGGGGTGGGGGATGGAGGGTGGGGGGTGAGGAGTGAATTAAAGGTGTTTGCAAGGGACTGATTATGAGGAAAGTGAGCAAATGAAGGGGGCATGTATTACCATTAAATTACTTAACTTTTCTTTTCTAAGACGGGCGTAATAGTATGTTTCATAGAGTTGTTGTAAGGATTCAGGTAATTCCTACAGAGCGCCCAGAACGTGTCTGGGGCGTGGCGGGGGCTGTGTATGCAGCCGGCCTGGTTAGCTTGTCCTGCTGTCCTGCCTCCTGCCTCCTGGCCCCGGAGCTGGCCCCCTCCCCATCCTTTGGTACCATTCCTCCCTCCCTCGGTCTGTGGTCCATTCTGAGGCCGAAGCGGTCGTTTTGAAATGTACACACCTTACCCCCTGCTCAACACTTACGTGACTTTCTGGAACTCTTTGGATAAGGAGCCCCAATCCATAATGTGTGTGCGGTGGCTGTCTTCACACCGCCCCATGGTCACGTCCTGTCCGCATCTGCTTGTTCTCCCGTCGTCATCTCACGCACCCACCTAACCCCCCGGCGTCACGTGCTCCCTCTCCTACTCAAGAACGTCCTCACCCCTCGTGGCAGCCTGCTTACACCTCTGAATAGGTCGGCTTCTACTGATCCGCTAGTGTGGTTCTTTATTCAGTGTTTCCCTGTTGCTTGTACAGTAAGTGAAGACCGTTCTGTCTTTGGTCAGTGCTTACCTCAGAGCTTGATGCGTGGTAGCCAGTCAGTATTTGCACGAATATGTGATTGGATGGACGGATGCACGGGCTTCCTACCCATCAGCCTCTTGTCAATTTGTGATATTCGGGATGTGGATCAGGACAGGCTTTCTTGAGGTTTGGAGCTGAGGGAATTCCTCGGAGAGGTAGTATGATACAGAAGAGAAAGCAGATTGTGGGTTAGAAATACCTGGGGTGAGACTCCACTTAACAGCTGTGTGACTTTGACCCTTTGTTTCTTCCTCATTTATAAAATAACCCGTGATGGTATTTGCTGGAGGCGGTTACTGTTAAGATTAAATTAGGTTAATAAAAGCACTTTTGGTTTCTTTCTCCTTAGGCTGGTTGTTGTGACTTGCTGTTTACGTTTGCCATTACCTGCCCTAATCCTGGTGGCCCCTTGATATCCTAATTAAAGACTCCTAGGGGTTAAAGGGAGCCAGCATGTTCCCCTGATTCAGCCAACTTTCTAGAGCAGGTCTAAAACCAACAATTTTAGACATGTGGTTCTATTGCTAAACCTCACAAACATGGGCTAATTGCAAGGAAGCCTTGTCTCAATTATAGCCTACTTGTTAGAAAAGGAAACGGCGGACAGGTGGCAGTCCTTGAGGGCCTGCTTTTAAATAGGTGCCCTAATCACAAGCTAGTCTTATCAATTGTTTATTAATAAGTGGTTCCAAAGTGTTTGAAAGTTCTTAAATCCTTTCTAATTCTAATCTCGTTTATACTCTTGGTTCTTTGTTAGGTAAAGTTTGTTTGGTTAGGTGGAAAAACCCCTGAAGCTCAGAGATGGGATTACTGGATTCTAGTCCTGTCTCTGTTATGAGTTTCCTAAAAGAGTCACAAGTCTTAATCTGTTTGCTCATCTGTCATACGGGGGATAAGAGTAACTGCCTTCTCATCCCAAGAGCTGCATGGATAAAAGA
Organism: Vulpes lagopus; assembly: GCF_018345385.1. Lineage (NCBI taxonomy): Eukaryota > Metazoa > Chordata > Mammalia > Carnivora > Canidae > Vulpes > Vulpes lagopus. The sequence continues at coordinate 125,375,171 of NC_054831.1, forward strand.
GTTATCCTGGGAGATTCAGACACTATTATTATTAAAGGATTTTTTTCTTTAGTGAGAGAGAGAGAGAATGAAAGAATGCATGAGAGGTGGAGAGGGGCAGAGGGATGGAGAGAGAAACTCAAGCAGGCTCTGTTGAGCGTAGAACCTGACACAGAGCTTGATCTCACAGCCCCGAGGTCCCGACCTGAGCCGAAACCAAGAGTTGGGCACTTGACCGGACCACCCAGGTGTCCCAGAATTGGACATTGTTTTAGCGGCCTCCCATCATACATAGGTATTGAAATCTGTTATTAACATAAAGCTCAAGAATTAATAACAAGATTATTAGTTTATTCTTTATTTTTTTTATTTTTTTATTTTTTTTTTTTAAAAAATTTTTTTTTTATTTTTATTTATTTATGATAGTCACAGAGAGAGAGAGAGAGAGAGAGGCAGAGACACAGGCATTATTCTTTAAAAGCTTGAATAATTGCATAACCCTGAGGTATTCGAATAAATCACATAAATTGGCATGTCTCCATTTTTGCCTTTTGGAACCTATTATTTATAGTTTTTTATTTTTTATTTTATTTTATTTATTTATTTTTTAAAGATTTATTTATTTATTCATTCAGAGAGAGAGAGAGAGAAAGAGGCAGAGACACAGGCAGAGGGAGAAGCAGGCTCCATGCAGGGAGCCCGACGCGGGACTCGATCCCGGGTCTCCAGGATCACGCCCTAGGCTGCAGGCGGCACTACGGCACTAAACCACTGTACCACCGGGGCTGCCCCCCCCCTTTTTTTTAAAGATCTAATATTTATTTGAGAGAGAGAGAGCATGCATGAGTGCAGACCGGACGGGGAAGGAGAAGCAGTCTCCCAGCCCAGGATACTGGGATCATGACATGAGCCTAAGGCAGACACTTAACTGAGCCACCCAGATGTCCTTATTTATAGTTCAAGAGCACATCGAACCAGCTTGTTAAGGGTTCATATATGTTGTTATTGGAAAGGACCTTAAACATCATTTTGTCTGAATTTTTTGTTTAGCTGATGAAACGGAGACCCAGAGAGTATAGAAGAGTGGTTGTGAACTGCCTGTCGAAGGTTCCTCACCCTAAGAGAGTATCTTTTCCCGTTTCCCACTTGCTCTGGATTCTCCTCCCTTGTGGGCAGGTGGGATGGGGTGGAGGGAGGATGAGGAAAAAAAGCAGGGCTTTTAGACATGTCTCATGAAATGGGAGCTTGTTTTCCCCCTACATTTACCCGGATTGTCTTAAACTCCGGCATGAAGTAACTGGAGTGCGGGAGGCTGGTCAAGCATGGCATTCAGGTGAGCTGTTTTTATCAACCTCGGTGGTTCTAGGTTGGCTCTCCCCAAGCTGCAGCCACTCTTCAGCCCCAGACCCATTGATTGTTCCTACTCCATCCTGCCATCAGCCTGTTTAAAGGCTGGCTTTTTGGTGAAGAGATGGCAAAGGGCAGAAAAAAACGTAAAATCCCTCCTCTCTTTTCTCCTGAACACTACTGAGAATGCTCCCCCAGCAATTCTAGGGGATAGAATGATTGTTGCCTCGCTTCTCAGTAGACACAGCGGGGCACCAGATTGGACTCCTAGGACTTTGCCTGTTACAGTTATGTCAGGTTTACATTTTTATCCTGCCCTCTCATTATCCACCTTCAGTTTGGTTCTTTGCTTGTATCTGGAAGGTCTCGAAAAGTTAATTAGTAGATATGGCCTGCTCCAGCAGAATCACAGGTTCCTGGTATCTCCATGATCCTTAATTATTCTGGTTCTGTCTGGTAACAGAAAGTCAAGTTATCACTGTGTACGCTCAGGTGGAGGACCGAGAGTGGTTCTTCTAGAGACTGCAGATGACCCAGAGTTTTTCAGTTTGAATAATTTCTCTTGATCTGCACATTTCATGGACTCTTTTCTCTGTCCTCTCCATTCTGTTTTTAAGCCCATTCAGAGGATTTTGTGGTGGTTGTTCAGATACTATGTTTCTGTTCTGAAATTTCCACTTTTCTTTTTTTAAACTTTTTTTTTTTTAAGATTTTATTCATGAGAGACACAGAGAGAGAGAGACAGAGAGAGGCAGAGACACAGGCAGAGGGAGAAGCAGGCTCCATGCAGGGAGCCCGACGCGGGACTCGATCCCGGGTCTCCAGGATCACACCCTGGGTCAAAGGCGGCGCTAAACCACTGAGCCACCCAGGCTGCCCAAAATTTCTACTTTTCAAAAAAAAGTTTTTTCACTTCCTCTGCTTACCCATAATTGCTGCTTTAATGTCCTTGTCTGGTAAATCCAATATTTGGGTCATCTTGGCGTTGCCCTCTGCTAATTATCTTTTCCCTTGCAAACGAGTTTAGATTTTCTAGTTCTTCATGTAATTTGAGATTGTAGCCTGAACACGAATGCATGTGAATGTTAGGCTGCGGAGACACCGATTTCTGGTGATGTTTTTATGTTAGCAGGCTGTTAACTCAGACTCAGAATTGCAGAGTCTGTCTTCCCTGTGGGGAGGGGTGTGTGCAGTTCACACTTAGTCTTTCGGCCTTGGCCGAGGAGCTCGGGTTCTGCCCTGCGTGTGCGCATCCAGGGCGCAGCTAGAGGTTGGGGCGGACTTCACACCCAGAGCCTGGGACTTTGCTTCTCTGGCCTCTTCTTATCCTCATCGCTTGTGGCTGCTCTGGACTCTGTCCATGGTTCCTCCCGAGAGAAAGCCTGGGGTTTGTTTTATGATTGGCACTGCAGCTGGACAGCCCTCGGGTGAAAGCTCCAGAAATGGGGAATTTGTCCCATCCCAGCCCCTTCTACCAGTTTTTGACTTCTTTCCAAATTCAGCCAGCCTTTGTGCACTGTAGTTAGTTTTTTACATTTTGTCCAGAGCTTATTCCTGTTACCTGTTGGAGGATCATACTGGAACCAGAATTACTTAATAGCATTTTTATCTATTATCAAAGTGTTTTGGGAACAAAAGTGGTGCATATTTAAGAGAGCTTCAGTCTTCAGCAATCAAATGAGGATGAACTGATGCATTTTTTCCTACGTGGCTTATTACCTCAGCTGTGCTCAACCATGTTCATTTTAACTTGCTTTGCGACCTTGTGTACCCAAGTCTCTTCTCTGTGGGCTGCACTTTCTCCTCCAGCACATGAGGCAGTTGGACTCTCCATGATTTGTAACGTCCTTTCATCTCTGCTTCTAGACAGACAGACAGACATACACTACTTACTCATATGCTTAATATACTATCCCCACTATCTCCACCAAAAAAGTTAACAATGAGAAGCAGCAGAAGGGGTGCCAGAGGGAAGCGGTATGTGTGGATCTGCCAGGGTGGAAAGCTCTTTGAAGGGGCGGCACTAAAGAGTCTGTGGGTGTTTACAGTCTTCCTCTTGTTCTGGGGACAGAAGGCCAGTACGCCAAGGATGCAAGAAGTCAGTGACCTTCAGAAGCAAAGGGAAGAAGTCATTTGTTGCTTGCTTCCATCCCTTAGAAATAAGGAGAATGTAGACAGTTGAAAATAAATCCGGATTATCAGGAGTTCCTGTTTGTTTGATTTTGGGCAGTGCATTCTATCCTGTTTTGAAGGGACTAGCCCCCTGGGCCTTAGTAATATGCCAGGAAATGTGGCAGGAGGTGATGGGGACAGTAGCTTTCAGCAGGGGTGCTTCTGTCATTGTCAGGGCAGAGTGGAGATAAACCAGATTTATGTGGCCATTTTTTGGAATTCAGAATTTTTATGTAGGAGAGATTCTAGGCTGTGCAGAGGAAGGTATGTGTAAGGTGGGTAGAGAGGGAAAAAGAGAAAAGGGCAGAAGATCTGTGGGTTGGTTCTGAAGCTGGTTAAATAGCAATTACACATGTGCTACTTAGACTGACTTTTTAAAAAGTGTGTGGTGGGGGTAGGGATGTGGGGAGAGCTAAAACCCTTCCCTCATGCACTCAAGCCATCCTTCGGGTGCTGACCCTGGTATAGATCCTTTTTCCTACTTTTCTATTTTTATTACTTGTCACTAATTCTTTTCTGTTCTGGTTTTACTGGCTTGATTAATTAATAAATCAATCTCTTAAAGATTGATTTATTAGAGTGCACATGTGCAAGTGGGGTGGGGAGGGGCAGAGAGAGAGAGAGAATCTCAAGTAGAGTCTGCGTGCAGCGTGGAGCCTGATGCGGGGCTTGATCTCACAACTCTGAGATCATGACTTCAGCCTAAACCAAGAGTCAGATAGATGCTCAACCAACTGAGCCACCCAGGCGGCCCCCTCATCTTTCTTTTAAAGCCATTTGAAAAAACTATCATTCAAGTATCTCTCCATTTTAAGTCTTCTAACTCTCTAGGAGCATAGAGGCAGGGGTGGACTCTGCCATGTGTATGTTGTGGGGTTGGTAGTGGAGGGGTGGAAATCACACTAAAGGGATCAATAGCCTCAGAAGGAGGTCACAGGGTAGTTTGTGGGATGTGTAAGGAAGGGTTGGGCAGTTGTGATGAAAGAAAGGGGGTTAGTTTAAGACCAAGCATCGAAGCTTTCCTTCCAGTGTAGAAGGTATCTTTCCATTCTTTGGTGAGATGAGGGTAGATGGAAGTTTGCCTCAGATCTCCCACCTCCAGTAATTCTAAAGGTAACATTCAGTGGGTTAGTAGACCTTTGGGTCTCTGGTCAAATGCTCCTTAAACCAGAGGGAAATATGTAGACAGAGAAGCTCTACTTGGTTCTGATTGATACTGGGTGGTTCAGGGTCCTTTTGAGGACCTATAAGGCGACCCAACGAGAGTCAGCCTGGTGAAGGGGCTCTCGTCAGATAGGCGAGGGTTTAAATCCTGTCTGCCATGTATTAGCAAACTGCAAGACCTTGATCAAATCACTTGACCTCTCGGAATTTAGATTCTTTATTAGGGGGTGATATTATTGTACCATTGTCTTGTATAAAATATAAAACATATTGCCTGGGGTGTGGTAGATGCTCCACAGATGTTTGGGTTTTTTTCTTACCCATCTTCTAGGACATCTTATTTTGGTAAAATCCTGGCTTTAGCCTGAAGCAGTTATGTATGTGACTCACCCTTTCCAAGTTTCAATTTCTTTCCTTAAATCGAGGGCATTTAACCAGTTGATTTCTGAGATCCCTCTCAAGCTGTAAGATGTCATGAGTTTTTAGACTACTGGGGAATGCAGAGGCATGTTAATTTAAGGAAGACGGTGTCCTCTGCCTTGAGACCAAATCATCTGAGAGGAAAAGGGCAGTCTCCTCTCCCTTCAGCTCAGTCTTGGTGCAGTTCCCGCCTTACCTGTCCTACTTTCTGTTTATATTCTGTCCAGGTCAAGAGGCAGCTGCCATTGAAAGATAGCGAGTGCCTGTTTCCAAGACAGCGAGCACCAGGGGAGCCACCAGAGGTGTTAAAGGAAAGCTTAAATTACCTAAATGGTAAGTCTTCTGTACAGTGAAACCTAGCCATACTGATAGAATTGCGTAGTTTCTGAAGTCTGCAATCTTTGCACCATTGCAGGAGAGGGAGGAAAGTTAGTATTTATCGATGAACCAAACACTGTGCTAAGTACTTAACGGTGTTTTTTTTTTTTTTTTTTTTTTAAGATTTATTTATTCATGATAGACATAGAGAGAGAGAGAGGCAGAGACACAGGAGGAGGGATAAGCAGGCCCATGCTGGGAGCCCGACATGGGACTCGATCCCGGGACTCCAGGATCGCGCCCTGGCAGACGCGAAACCGCTGAGCCACCCAGGCCCCCCCCCCCTTTTTTTAAGCTTTTATTTATTCATTTGAGAAAGACAGAGCATGAGAAGGGGGAGGGGCAGAGGGAGAAGCAGACTTCCCACTGAGCAGGGAGCCTCAAGCGGGGCTCGATCCCGGGACCCTTAGATCATGACCCGAGCGGGACGTAGCCGCTTAACCGACTGAGCCACCCAGGCGCCCATATATGTGTTTTCTAATGTAATCAGCCAATCAGCCAACCACACCAGGGTGAAAATCCTTGCATTTAGTTAACTTTCAGGGATAGGTCTAGCCAGCATTTGCTAAATACTTACTTTTTGCCAGGCTGGTTCTGTTTGACATTCATTATCTCCCTTAGTCTTCACACTGACCCTAGGAGGTAAGTGCTGTTATTTTCTTTTGGAGGAAATGAGCCTGGAGACATTAAATAACTACTTCAAGTTCACACAGGGAGTGAAGGGGAGGACTGGATTTCAACTCTGGGTTATTTTCACTGTAGCATAATGTTTCTCTTTTGAGAAAGTTACTTTTTTTGGTTGAGACAGTGACTGACTTAATCTTTAAAAAGCAAAGCGGAATGAACAAATAAATGCCTTTTGGTTAACAGCCAGCTCCTTTTCCTAACTCCTTCTGGATTCTGTGCACCAGTTATTTTATTGGTTATTGCTAACCAAGGTGGATTGTGCTGAGGAAATAGAGAAGCTCACACTTGTCAAGTTCTGGTGACACAAACTGACCGCTTACTACATGCCTAGCATAATTGTTGATGCTAAACAGCTTTAAACAAAAACAATAATACAGCACTGAACAAAACAGGAAAAGCCCTTGTTCTCAGGGTTTATATACTAAAGGGTAGAAAGAAAGAAACAAACAAACAAAAAAGGAGTAAACATAAACAAATAGGTAACTAGGTCACTAATGTCCACTAGGTGATTTGTGCTCAGAAGAACAAAAACAGAGTCAGGTGGTCAAGTGACAGGGAGCCTGGGGGACTGCTCCTTTATGTAAGGAGTTCAAGGAAGGCCTCTGATGAGGTGATAATTTCAGCCAAGATCTGAAACAGGTGAGGGATCCAGATATCTGGGAGAAAAGCATCCCAGGCAGAGGGAACAAGAAGTGTAAAAAGCTCTGAGGTATGAGTGTAACTTGTCCTTGATGAGGAGGCCAGTGTGGCTGGAGTGGAGTGGTAGGGAAAGAGTAGTAGGAATAAGAGCGGGGGAGACAGTGCGATCCAGATCAAGTAGCCGCTCAGAGCCAGGGCATATGACCTTTGGAGTGCATTTTATTCTAAGTGAGATGGGGGAGGGGAGGCACTGGAGAATCAGAGCAGAGGAGTGAATGAGCTGAATTATGTTTTGAAAGGTTTCATCTGGTTGCTGTGGGAGACCAGACTGGAGGGTGGGGGAGGATAGGGCAAGGTGGGCAGTGTGAAATGAACCAGAGAGACCAGTTAGGAAGCTCTTGCAGTGATTGCAGTGATGAGTGTACTGTCTAGGGGAGGGATGATGGCCTAGACCCTATAGGGTGCATAGCCACAAAGTAATGGATTCTGGACATACTTTGAAGGTAGGGTCAAATTCTCATTCTCCCTGTAGAAATGTTTGGTTTCTCTGGACTTTAGGTCACATGGGTTTGAGGGTATCATTGGAAACTTGACAATGATCCCTGGTGTAATTCTAAAACTGACTGAGAAGTTCTAAAACTGGCTTTCCCTAGAAGCCACTTGTGTTCACTAAGTGAGTTGTGCTGACAACAATTCTTTGTTTTCTTTAAGCTCTGCCTTGCTTTTATTTAACCTAAAGCATCAGCACAAATTTATTATAGAAATACAGAAAATAAAGATAAATGATAAGAGAAACACCATCCATTGATGATTACATAACATTTTGATGTATATCAGGACAGTTCATTTTCGCAAACATTCTTGGCTGGATGGTCTGGAATCTGCTACAAAGGTAATGTGGTGTGTTACAATTAGGTATTTAACATTTTCTCATGTGATCTCAAGACAAAGATGATTTTGGGCTGGCTTACAAGCATTAGTGTATTACTAATATTAATAACTTAATATAAAATATTAATTATAATAATAGCAAATATTATAATATCCAATATTAATAATGGACCAGGGTTTACCAAGAGGGGCTGTTTTTAGTGGCATTCTGGATGGCTGTTCTTTGTTATATTTTGTTTAACAGTTTGAACATAGGCATCAATGACGGTATAGAAAAGATGTGCCTATCATGTTTACAGCGAGTGTTTGCAAGCCAGAATGTGTAGAAGTATTTAGACAATTGAAACTATCTATTGAAACTAACTTTCATGTTGTTGAAATGTGAAAAATACTAAATAATTTAAAATTTATGTAGCACTTAAGATGGACCGGTACTGGTCTAAGCACTTCATGTATTAACTCATTTGCACTAATAGTAACCCTCAAAAGTAGGTATTGAAGCATAGAGAAGTCATGTAACGTAGCCAAGATCACTCAGCCAGCAAGTGGCAAAATCAGGATTTGATTTAAGCTGTTTAGCTCCAATGTCTGTAATGACAGTGTTAACCCTTGTACCATACTCCCTACAAAAGATATAAGAAATAAGCCCTATATTTAGGTTATTAAAATTAATTAGTAGCAGTTTATTTTTAAAAAAATCAGTATGAACCTATAAACTGGTAATGCAACTGCCAGATTAGCTCCTGCAAGTCTTAGGTTCATTATTAAAACTGGATTAACCAGGTCATCTTTCAGATCCTTCCCCACCCCTTTACTCCATTGCTACTGTCTTAGTTCAGGTCCTATTCAGTCTCTTGCCTTGATTATTACAATAGCTCCATAGTTTATCCTGTCAAAATGTCCTTCACAAATGCAGCTTTTTTTTTTATTTTTAAAGATTGATTTATTGGGGTACCTGGGTGGTTTAGTGGTTGAGTGTCTGCCTTTGGCTCAGGGTGTGATCCTGGGGTCCTGGGATCGAATCCTGCATCGGGCTCCCCATAGGGAGCCTGCTTCTCCTTCTGCTTCTGTCCCTGCCTCCCTCTCTGTGTCTCTCATGAATAAATAAGTAGAATCTTTTAAAAAATTAGAGAGAGAGACAATGAGCATGTGGTATGGAGAAGGGCAGAGGCAGAGGGCCAGAGAAACAAGTGGACTTTTTGTTGAGTACGTGAAATCCCCACCTGAAACTGAGACTTGGGCACTTTAGGGACCGTGTGACCAGATGCCTCACAAACGTAGTTCTGATTGTGTGACTCTCTTTGTCCAAAGCAGGTGGCACCTTTGCTTCCCATGCTCACTTGTAGACATGTAGTATGTGTTGTGGAGGATTTGTACACTGGTGTTCTTTTTATTTCCCTTTTGAATGAGTTGGCCACATTCACGAGATTGATGTAAAAGTAGAACGTGATCTCCCCTTTTCACCTGCGTCCTCCCAGGCCCCTGTGACTCACAGACACTATTGGCCTGATCTCTTTGGCATATGCATTTGCAGCCTTTTTCCTAAAGGCTAAGTATCTCTGCTTGAAGGTGGCACCCAGATCTGAAAACAGCCCCTCAAGATGTAGCCTGGGTTACAGGACACAGACTAACACCTTCCTTGACTTTCCGAGCATTTGTGAGTTTTCTTGCCCTACTCCATCGTGGTATGCAGCGCCCATGGAGGGAAAATAACGATGAGCTCAGAGCCCAGGAGAGGAACACAAACACTAGCAAGGAAGCAGTGTGGGTACAGCGGGGGAAGGCAGTACATTTGTGTTGCAGGGTGTGCGCTGTTTGAAGAGGCGAGGGGAGAGGGGACAGGTGCTGCGGTGACAGATGGTCTCCTGGAGCAGAGCAGGGACAGAGGAGGCCCGAAGGAAGAGGAGAGGGGGAAAGCGCACTCGTTGGCTTGGTCCTCAGCCACGGCCACCGCGGCCCCCTGCCGATGGATGGCAACGGTCTCTGCCCTGCACCCCTGTCTGTGCTCCAACCTCACCAGTTATCTGCTCTCTCCTTCCCCTCACTCTTCTCTGCTTAGTCCTGAGGGAGGAAAGTTGCCCAGGTGCAGCCATGGATTTTCCCTCCCTCCTTCCCTACTCCCCTCTTCTTTCTTCCCTCCTTCCTCCTGTCTTTCCTTCTTATGAACAGGTCTTTTATACCCTTTATATACCAGAGACAGCAGTAAAAAAAACAGCTACAGACACAGAAAAAGCCTGTCTCTGGCGTCGTGGATCTTACATTCTAGTAAAAAGAATTAGGTAGTATTCGAGTGGTTAAGAGTGCTTAAACAAGAAAAAAAAAAAAGGAGCTGTCCAAAGATGGAATGAGTTGTCTTGGGAAGGAAGAAGAGTCCTGCTGGTTATTAGAAGTGTTTAAACAGTAGAGTGGCTACTTGCGAGGTGCCTTCTGCATGGGGTGGGAGGTTGGGTCACAGGTCTCTAAGTCTTTTCCCACCTGGGGAATCTTTCTGTGCTTGTTGGGCTACTAACTCTTGAGGTTTGTATATCAAACACGTGAATTCGTGCTTCTGGGAAAAATATGAAGCCCAGGAATGACAGAGAAGCCCTTGGGAAGAAGTGGTGGTGGGATGTGGATGGCCTAGGGGTTGAAGACAGGTGCCTAGAAATGGTTGGGAGGAAGCTGCTTAAAAACGGGTTGGCAGACAGTGGTCCACAGGCCCACTGCCTGCAGTTGTAAATAAAGTTGGGTGGAAACACAACGATGTCATTCACGGACACATTGTGTATGGCTGGTCCATGCTATGGGGCCAGAATTGAGTACCCAGGACAGACCCCAACTCAGGTCTTACAAAGCCTGGACTATTTACTATTAAACTAAGTTGTACACGTCTATGTATGCTCTCAGACTTTTCAAAACTGAAGTATAATTAACACACAGTGTTGTATTAGTTTCAGGCATACAACATCAATTCAGCATTTTTACTCCATGCTTTCCACGATGGATACTATTAAACCCTAAAGAAAAAGTTTGCCGACCCCCTGCTTTCAGTGACTGTTGGGAAGAGGAAGTGTGAATCATGGTAGCTGTGTTAGGGGGAAAGGGCAGGGCAGGTTTGATTATGTTCTATTTCAGACCTTCCTGGTCTGAAGGATGAGAAGAAGCCAACCTCCAAAGTGCTGGATCAGGCTGTTTGGAACTGGGTTCAAGAACTTGGGCCGGAAGGAGCCTCCAATGAGAGAGAATTGGTGCTGTATCCCTCTAGTGTGAAATGGAACCGAGCTAGACACTGGTGGGGGGGACAAGTTGGCATTAAAGTATAGGACCACCCTTCCCTCTCATCACTTTCCTGCGATTCCTGAGGTTTAATATCAATAATTTCCTTCCCAGAGTCCACCCTCAGGCACGATTAGTCACTTCTTCTGAGCTTCCAATTGCAACATCTATCAAGTGGTAAGATGTGCTAAGTGAAAAAAGCGTGGTAAGCAGAAGGATCGGCGCTGTATTGTAGAAGACGGTCAGGGAGGCCTCTTCGTTATTGTTTTCTGACTAGTTCTCTTGTGCTTTAAAGGCAAGGGACGGGTGTTGATAACCTGCCTGGCACTTGGCAAAATGCTGGGTGCATCATAGGGGTTCATAGATGTCTACTAAAGAAATGAATATTCCCTGGATAAACATACTTACTGGGGCCTGTGGGGGGCACTGGGAGGAGAGGCATGTGCCCCTTCCTTTTCCGATGGTCTTGGAGGTAGCAAAGCATTTCTACCCTGGTTATGCTTAGGGCCAAAAGATCAGAGAAAAGTGACACTCTGACCCCATTTTCTATCAGTTTTCTTGTTTTCCCTGATGGTAGAAAGGCTGGTTTTAGTGGGAGGCTGTTTCTAGGAGGATTTTGCCTGGTGAAACTTACCTCAGGTCTGCATGGGACTTTGCAGAGTTCTTTAGCTGACTGTTTTTTGTTTGCTTGTTTGGTTTTTTTTTTTTTCTGGCTGTGAGGTAAGTCAGGTTGGTATTTTGTTTGCTCAGAGGAAGGTGCTGGGGCATAGAGAAGATCATTGATTTGGCCAACAGGATAACATTCTCAAAAGAATATGGACTATGGAAGTAGACTTGCGTTAGACACCTGGCTGTCGTCCTTGCTGTGTGACCTTGAGAGTTCAAAGGTCCCTGTCCCATGACATTACTGGGAAGGCTCAGTGGAATACTGGTAGTAGCTACTGTGACTTCTCCTAAACCCTTTACATCCCCTGGGATTACCCTACTCTATGGATGAGAAAGCCTCCGAGAGGTAATTTAAGAAAAAGTAAGTGGTAGATCTGGGATTCCTGGGGAAGGTGTGTATGGTAAGTACTTTATATCTTGACTGCAGCACAGTAGTGCTCCACTGCTGGGTGTCCTCTGCATCTTTCCTCTTACTGGTCTGTGTATAGTCAGGACTCCTCACTTTGTAAAAATGCTTCAGAGTTTCCGGGAAGGGGGTTCTACACAATGGGAAGAATCCTGGATAGACAGGAGACTAAGGTCCTTACCTTTACTGCTGAGTTGCTAGAGAAACCACAGTGTTTACCTCTGAGTCTCCATTCCTTAATTTGTAAAATAAGGGGATTGGGCCAAACAGGTGGTTTTATTTTTAAAATAAAATCGGTGGAACTCCTTACAGTCATATGGGGGAAACCCAATGTGTTAAGAAGCTAATAGGTGTTGCTTTGGTTGATGAAGTGAATGAAGGAGCCTGAACTCTCAGCCTGCCCCAGCCTTCTCCCCTGTTTTGCCCTGGGGACTCCTGAGGGGATTTGCTGAGCCCAGTTTGAAAACCAGCGGGCTAAATGATCTCTTAGCTACATTTTGGCTCTGAAATCCCATTCTAAGGAGTGGAAAAGGATCCAGATTTTCTTTTTTCCCCTTCTTTCCCAACATGAGGTCCAATTACTGGAGCTAGAAAGCCTATGAATAATGTGTTTTTTTTGGTATTTATGCCCCATGCATTGACCTGAAAGCCAGAAGGGGCAGAGTTCAAACAGGGAAAAGTACTGGGGCTGGGACCCTGCAGGTGGCACTGGGCTTGGGATGAGGTCATTCGGAGCCTCACCGCAGGACCTGATATATCTGTGCTGGCCATATCTGTTCCTGCCAATTGTTTTTGCCTTTGTAATCCACGAGTAGCTTGTTGACATCATTTTTATTACTTTGTGTTAATGGTTAGTGCCAAAGGGCTGATAAGTCATTTAATAATTGGGGGGCTCATTCAGCCATTCATTGATCAAATTTTAAGCATTAATTCTGTGCTAGGCTTCCACCTGGGTACCGAGAATACAGTGGTGAATAAAACAAACTGGAGAGACAGAGCGCGTAGATACCACTGGAATACGTGTGTTGTCTCCTGTGATGGGACCAGTACGCACACTCGCTGTAAGAACAAGAAGGAAAGGCCCCATCTGGCCTGCGATTTTGAGAGGGAGGTGCTCCAGGAGCTTCCAGGAGGAGGTGCTAAGGTGGGATTTGGAGCAGTGAGAAGGATTACCAACCAAGCCAGTAAAGGCCCGGAGGTGAGAGAGGGCAGGGTTTGTGGGCTGCAGGAGTGTGAGGTTTGAACAGGAGGCTGACGAGACCTGCAGGGCCAGGCCTTTTGGGGCTTCACATGCCTCGTTGGGGACTTTGGTCTTTATCCTGAGAGCAGCAAGGACCTTGAAGGCATTTTGAAGAGTGGTGTGTAAGAGCTCCTTCTCTTCACGTCTCCAGTAAGTGTATGCTGGATAGTTACTGGGCTCAGTTGTGCTGTACTGGCTGGTTCGTGTCAGAGTTTTGAACAGAACATGTAAAATTGGCACTAAAAGCCAGATGAATAAATGAGCAAAGGGATTCCTGGGTTCTACTAATTCAGAATTAGAATTTGTAGATGGGGCTATACTGAAGTTTAACATTTCTCTCTTCCAAAAAAGGAATTTGTTTATGAAAATGTAGTGTGAGAGTTGCTGAGGGGAATGTTTTAGTTTGGGATAATAAACATTTAAAAAAAAAACAGCTTTATTGTGATCTAATTTATATGTCAAAGTTGATCTCTTTAAAGTGTACAATCTAATGGCTTTCTAGCATACTTATAAGGATAAGCTGGTTCAAAGCACTTTGTAGAAACATCGTATATCACTTGCTTTCTGCTAATTGTTATACCAATGTTGATCCTTTTAAAATCACTTTATGACCCATATTCTGTTCAGCTCCCCATTTCCTTCACCCTGTGTATAAACTGGTCAGGTGTTGTGTTTTGTGTTTTTACTGTACCACTAGGCAAAAGGACAAAAACAGATGGTACTCAAAGTAGGAGGAGTGGATGGGAATAAGAGAAAAGTTTTTTTTCTTATAAAAATATATAAATCAGGCAGCCTGGGTGGCTCAGCGGTTTGGCGCCGCCTTCAACCCAGGGCGTGATCCTGGAGACCAGGGATCGAGTCCCACATCAGGCTCCCTGCATGGAGCCTCCTTCTCCCTCTGCCTGTGTCTCTGCTCCCCCCCCCCCCAATTAATAAATAAATCTTAAAAATATATATATATAAACGTACGGTTTCTTTTTCCCCTTCCATTTTTGAGAATGAGGAAGCATATAAACTGGAAAGAGAAAGAAGGGAGACCAAAAGAAGCAAAGAGAACAGAGAGAGAGAGAGATGGACCAGGGAAGCAGAGGGGCAGGTGGAGAGGGAGAACCAGCTTGGTAGAAGGCAGGATCCTCGAGGCTGGGGGAGGGAGGCAGGCAGGCAGGCTCTGTAGCTCCAGCACCTCCAAGGCCTTGGTGTTTTAGGGCCGGTGCGTGGGCTCCATCTGCCGGCTAGAAGCTTCCAGTGCGACCTGGAGAAAGGATCTCCGGGTTGGAGACAGTGGCTTCTGGCATTTCCTCAAATCTTTTTGCCCTGGGTTTTCTTGTTGGGATCATTATTGAATCAGTTCTTCTCTTCCGAATGGTGGCTATTTTTTTGTTATGGCTCAGACCACGTTTCCTCACTGCTTCCCCCAATTTTAAATCTAATCACATCAGACTGTATTACCCTGCACCCTTGGTGCTGCTGTCATCTCTCATGCCCCCAACCCCCCAGAGTGCCTCTAAGTTCTCAGTGACTTTAGCTTCTTATCTAATGTTACTCTTGTCATCTCTCATCCTGTTAATAAGTGGTGCTTTCAAGGTATGATTCTGTGGTCCTTGCAGCACCTTTGCCTCCCATTATTTCTCTCTATACCAGGGATCTTCCTCTTTCATCCCTGCTCCCAGCAGCCCCATGAACATGATCATCTGTGTAGAAAAACTTCAGGATTTTTTTTTTTTTTAATGAGACCATCTTGGGGTCGCCTGGCTGGCTCATTTGGAGGAACATGCAATTCTTGATCTTGAGGTTGCAAGTTCGAGCCCCATGTGCGTGTAGAGATTACTTAAAAAAAATATTTTTAAAAAGGAAAAAGATGGGCAGCCTTCAGCTTAGCGCAGCCTTCAGCCCAGAGCGAGATCCTGGAGACCCGGGATTGAGCCCCACTTCGGGCTCCCTGCGTGGAGCCTGCTTCTCCCTCTGCCTCTGCCTCTGCCTCTCTGTGTGTCTCTCATGAATAAATAAATAAAATCTTAAAAAAATAAAAAGGAAAAAGACTATATTTGAGAGAATCTTTCAGTTCATGGAATTGAGGGGAAGAGATTTCCCATATATTCCCTGCCCACCTGCCTTCCCCATTGTCAGCATCCCTCGCCAGAGGGGCACATACTGGCGAACCTACATTCACACGCTATAGTCGCCCAGGCTCTGTGTTCATGTTATGGGTCACTCTTGCTGGTGTACATTCAGTGGGTTTGGCTAAATGTGTGATGACATACATCCGCCATTGCAGTGTCATATAGAGTAGTTTCACTGCCCTACACATCCTGTGCTCCGCCTATTCATACCTTAGTTTTTGACATTCTCCAGTTCCTGGAGATAGGTCCCTCTGGAATTACCATCTCCTGTCTGGCAAGCTCACTCCTGCTGGTACCCTGACCCCAATGGTCCTTCCGTCCTTTGTTGGTCCCATCAGTTCATTTGGTCCTATTACATTTTCACTGTTCTCACATGTTCTTGTCCAGTTTTACTGGACAAGCTTAAGTTCCCTTGGCCGTGCCTGTGATTCCCGTGGCCTCTCTTGCTTTGTTCTAGTCCTAGAGCTCCATCCGGGTCATTCAGACCCTGTCTCCTCTGTGCCTTCATCTGGTCAGCTGAACAAGACTGGATAGAGAAATACGACCTTGCCGACTGGTTTCACTGTAACCATGAAATTTAAGTGGGCCCTTAATGTTGCCTATTTGCCCTCGCCTCGCTCACCAGATCTCAAACTGTTAATACTTGATCCCCTGTTGCCACTTTAAAATGGTGACCTTGCTTGCTATTTCAGTGAAGACACGAAACTGCCTGAAGAGAACTCCTCCCACCGTACCTGCCTTCCCACCTGCCCATGCCCCTGCATCCTCTGCCTGCCTGCCCGTCACCGTGCATCCCCTGTTCTCCAGCGCAGCTGCTGTACTTTATCCTGGAGCCCCATTTTCTCTCTCTTATCCAAGAACATTGCTCTAGAATGTTTCTGCCTGTCTTTCATAACTTGTCAAATTTTCCCGTTTTTCCTGGAGCATACTCTTATCAATATGCCAACATACTTTTTCTTCCATCTTAGAAAAGAAACCGCTTGATTCCACTTTTTCTGTCAAGCCCCCCATTTGCTCTATTTATTTATATTCCACTCTATTTTTGTATTTTACTTAAATTTTATACATTTTGTATTTTCTGCTTTTTAACAGAATTGAAAAATCATTTAATATTTGTTATCTCCCAATTCATCACCTTATTTTCTCTCTTAAACTCACCTGATAAAACTTTCACTTCCATCACTTAACAGTGCTGCTCTTCCCAGGGTGACTTCCACGTGGTGAAATATAATGGTCTGTTCTTAGCCTTCATTTTACTTGAGCCATCAGCTTCCTGTGACAGGACTTAGCACCCTTTCTCCTTGAAAGGCTTTCTTGGCTGGGCTTCTAGGATACAATCTCCCAGTTTTCCTTTACCTTGCTGACTTTGTCTTTGTGTCCTTTGCTGCTTACTCTACATTTCCACTAGTAAAAAATATGGCCACCTTGGGGCTAAGACCGTTGAGTTCTTGATTTTTCTGTAGTCGTGCAGTTCATTGACAGTCTCATCCGAATCCTGGCTTTCTAAGCCATCCATTCATTGTTGATTATAGCACAGATTTATACATTCAGCCCATTCTCTCCTGAAGTCCAGCTTTGTATATTCAGACAGCCTCTTGAATGTCTCCATTTGGATGACTGATTCATATTTCATAAATAATATGTGTCTAACTCACCTCCTGATCTTTCTTTTCAGACTGCTCCATCCAGTCATCCCTGTTTAAATTGATAACATCTCAATCCTTCTATAGATTCAGAGCAAAACCCTCAGAGTCATTTTTTAAAAGAGTTCTTTATTTTAAGATTTGTTTATTTATTTTAGAAAACCAGTGGGAGGGGCAGAGGGAGAGGGAATAGACTCCTTGCTGAGCACAGAGCCTGATGTGGGGTTTGATCTCACAACCCTGAGATCATGACCTGAGCCGAAACCAAGAGTTGGATGTTCAGCTGACTGGGCCACCCAGGTGCCACCCCCCTGCCTCCACCCAAACCCCGGGAGCCATTCTTAATCCCTTTGTCTCACACCTCACAGGAAATCCAAGAGCAAATGCTGTGATTCTACTTTCAAGTGGCCAGAGCTGGACCACTTCTTACCATGTGTGGCCAGTGTCCTGGGCTGGACCATAAGTGCCTTTGCCCGGATTACTGCTCTCACCCTTACCCTCTGTGGTCTGTTTTGAGCACAGCAGTCATGTTGATCTGTATCTTATTTTATAGGTCATCCGTCTCTATTTTTTGTTAGCTATATAACATGTAGTGTACAAACCTTAAGTTATGTAGCTTGATGGCAGGAATCTGCCATCCATAGAACATCCCCAGGAGCCTCCTTCTGGTCATGGTCTCCCTAGAGGGTAGCCATGATCACCACGGATGAATTTTTGCCTGTTTCTCAACTATGTTTAAGTGAAACAATATAGTCCAGATTGATCCCTTTAAATCAAGTCAGAATGTGTTATTCAGAACCTTTGGATGGGTCTAGATAAGAAATCAGAGTCCTCCCTGGGGTCTCCAAGATGCTCCCACTTCCTCTTCTGATTCCATCTCTCACTACTCTCCTTTTGTTCCCTCATGTCCAGCCATGCTGTCCAAAGTATGCTTTTTTAAGTCTTTGTTTTCAGTCTTCTCTTTGCCTAGAATGTTCTTCTCTAGATATTCTTTGCTTCTTTCGAGTCTCTACTCAGGTGTTACCTTGAGGCCTACCCTGATTACCCTGTTTAAAATTGCAACCTCCTCTCAGCATCTCCCCCCACCCCTAGCCAGCTTGTTTGTCTGTTAAACTAAATTTTTTTAAAGAGCACTTTTAGATTCACAGCAAAATTGAGCAGAAGGTAGATTTCCCATATACCTCCTGCCTCCACACATGCACAGCTTGCCTCATTATTTATATACCTGACCAGAGGGGAACATTTGTTACAACTGGTGAACCCACATTGACATGTCATTATCACCAGAGACCACAGTATACATTATGGTTCATTCTTGGTGTTACACAGTTTCTGAATCTGCACAAATTTATAATGAGATGTATTCACCATTATAGTATTATGCAGAGTAGCCTTCTTGCCCTAAAAATTCACTCTCTTTATCCCTTCCTCCTTTCTACCCCCTGATCTTTTTATTGTCTCCATAGTTTACATAATTTTGCCCTTTAAAGAACGTCATAGGGCAGCCTGGATGGCTCAGCAGTTTAGCTCCGCCTTCAGCCCAGGGCCTGATCCTGGGGTCCGAGGATCCAGTCCCACGTCGGGCTCCCTGCATGGAGCCTGCTTCTCCCTCTGCCTGTGTCTCTGCCTCTCTCTCTCTGTGCCTCTCATGAATAAATAAATAAAATCTTAAAAAAAAAGTCATATAGTTGGGGTCACATAGCCTTTTCATATTGGGTTATTTTACTTTTAAGCTTCCTCCTTGTCTTTTCATGGCTTGACAGCTCATTTCTTTTTAGCTAAATAATATTCCATTATCTGTATATACCGCAGTTTATCCATTCACCTACTGAAGGGCATCTTGGTTGCTTTCAAGTGTTGGCATTTGTGAATAGAGCTGCTAGAAACCTTCGCATGCAGGTTTCACTCCTTTGGGTAAATACCAAGGAATGCTGTCGCTGCATTGTGTATGGCAAGAGTGCATTTACTTGTAAGAGATCACCGAACTGTTTTCCAAAGTGAGCTGTCTCATTTTGTATGTCCACTAGCAGTGGGCATTCCTTTTGTTCCACATCCTCACTAGCATTTGGTGTTGTCAGTGTTCCAGATTTTGGCCATTCTAATAGGTGTGTAGTGTATCTTCTTATTGCTTTGTGTTCCTCTGATGACATATGATGTGCAGCATCTTTACATATGCTTATTGGCATATGTATATTCCAATATACATATTCTCCGGTGAAATCTTTGTTAATGCCCATTTTTAAATCAGACTTTTCTTATTGTTGACTTTTTTTAAAAAGATTTTACTTATTTGTTTGTTTATTTATTTATGAGAGACACACACACAGAGGCAGAGACATAGGCAGAGGGGGAGAAGCAGGCTCCCTGCAGGGAACCTGAAATGGGACTTGATTCCAGGACCCCGGGATCATGCCCTTAGCTGAAGGCAGATGCTCAACCACTAAGCCACCCAGGCATCCAGAGTTTTAAGAGTTCTTGGCATTTTATGTTTACACTCCTTTATCAAATGGGTCTTTTGTAGATATTTTTTTCCCAGTGTGTAGTTTGTTTTTCATTCTTTTGACATTGTCTTTTAAAGAGTGAAATTTTAGTGAAGTGTAGCTTACCAGTTATTTCTTTCATGGATCACACCTTTGGTGTTGTATCTAAAAAGTCATCATTATATCATACCTGAGGTCATCTAAGTTTCCTCCTATGTTACCTTCTTGGCATTTTATAAGTTTTATGTTTTATTTTTAGGTCTGTGATCCATTTTGAGTTAATATTTTTGAAGAGTGTAAGATCTGTGTCTAGATTCATTGATTTGCATGTGGATGTTCATTTTTCCAGCACCAGAAAAGACGAGGCTGTCTTTGCTTCATTGTTATTGCCTTTGGTTCTTGGTCAAAGTTCAACTGACTATGCTAATGTGGATCTATTTGTGGGCTCTGTTTTTTGTTCTGTTGCTTTGTGTGTTCTTTACCAATACCACACTCTCTCGAATACTGGAGTATTATAGTAAGTTGTGAGGTCAAGGAGTGTCAGTCTTCCAACTTTGTTCTTCAGTATGATTTGGCTCTTTGGATCTTCCCAATCAGTGTGTTGATATCCACAAAATAATTTGCTGAGATTTTGATTGGGATTACATTGAACGTATATCTCAAGTTGGAAAAAATTAACATTTGGACAATATTGAGTCTTCCTATTCATGAATATGGACTATCTCTTCATTGACTTAATACTTCTTTGATGCATCAGTTTTATAGTTTTCTTATATAGATTGTGTACATATTTTGTTACATTTATACTTAATGTAATTCTTTCTTGGGAGGTGCTAATGTAAATGTGTGTGTGTGTGTGTGTGTGTGTGTGTGTTTTAAAATGATATTGTGTTTTTAACATCAAATTCCACTTGTTCATTGCTGGTATGTGGGAAAGTGACTGACTTGTAGGTTAACTTTGTATTTTGCAGCCTTACTATAATGCTTACTAGTTCCCGGAATTTTTTTTCGTTGATTCATTTCGATTTTCTAGTCATGTCGATGCAGACAAAGACAGTTTTATTTCTTCTTTTCTTTCTTATTTTCTTGTCTTATTGCATTAGCTAGGACTTCTAGTACAATTTTGAGAAGCTGTGGTAAGGGGGGCCATCTTGCCTTGTTCTTGGTCATAGCAGGAAAGTTTTGAGTTTTCCACCGATTAAGTATGATGCTAACTGTAGATTTTTATCAAATTGAGCAAGTTCCCTCTATTCCTAGTTTGCTGGGAGTTTTATCATGAATGGGTATTGGATTTTGTCAATACTTTGTAATTTTTAATAAGATTATGTGATTTTTCTTCTTTAGTCTGTTGATATTCTGGATTATATTAATTATTTTTGAATGTTGAGCCAGTTTTGTATATACTTGGGATAAATCCCATGTAGTCATGGTCTAAAATTCTATTTATACATTGTTGGATTAGATCTGCTAACATTTTGTTGCAGATTTTTCATCTGTGTTCATGAGTGATTAGTCTGTAGTTTTCTTTTTCTTGTAAGATCTTTGTCTAGTTTTGGTGTTAGGGTAATGCAGGCCTCATAGAATGCTCTAGAGGGGAGTATTCCCTCTGCTTCTAACTTCTGGAAGTTTGTAGAAAATTGTATAATTGGTATAATTATAGTTATTCTTAAGTGTATTTTACAATTACCTGTGATTACCATATGGTAATTCTATCTTTAATAATTACCATCCAGGCCTGATGTGTTTCCTGTTTTTGAAGGTTATTAATTATTAATTTCTTAAATATATACAGTCCTATTCAGATGATCTATTTCCTTCTTGTGTGCATTTTGGCAGATTGTATCTTTTAGGCAGTTGGTCCATTTCATCTAGGTTATCAAATTTGTAGGTATAGAATTTTTGATAATCCTTTATTATGCTTTTAATGTCCATGGGATCTGTAGTGCCATCCTCTCTTTAACTGCTGGTATTAATAATGTGTGTCTTGGGATCCCTGGGTGGCGCAGCGGTTTAGCGCCTGCCTTTGGCCCAGGGTGCGATCCTGGAAACCCGGGATCGAATCCCACGTTGGGCTCCCGGTGCATGGAGCCTGCTTCTCCCTCTGCCTGTGTCTCTGCCTCTCTCTCTCGCTCTGTGTGACTATCATAAATAAATAAAATTAAAAAAAAATAATGTGTGTCTTCTTTTTTCTTTGTTAGCCTGGCTAGAGGCTTATTGATTCTGTCGATCTTTTTTTTTTTTTTTTTTAAGATTTTATTTATTTACCCATGAGAGACACAGAGAGAGGCAGAGATATAGGCAAAGGGAAAAGTAGGCTCCATGCAGGGAGCCTTATGTGGGACTCGATCCGGGGATTCCAAGTTCACGCCCTGGGCCGAAGGCAGGTACTCAACCACTGAATACCCAGGCATCCCTTGTCGATCTTTTCAAAGAACAAGTTGATTACTCCTTCAGTTTTTCTTTTCTTCAGTTTACTTTGGTTTTAATTTGCTTTTGTTTTTCTAGTTTCCTAAGATGGAAGCAAAAATTTCGATTTCTTCTTCTTTGATCTATGTATTATTTAGAAGTGTGTTGTTTGGGATCCCTGGGTGGCGCAGCGGTTTGGCGCTTGTCTTTGGCCCAGGGCGCGATCCTGGAGACCCGGGATCGAATCCCACATCGAGCTCCCGGTGCATGGAGCCTGCTTCTCCCTCTGCCTGTGTCTCTGCCTCTCTCTCTCTCTCTCTGTGACTATCATAAATAAATAAAAATTAAAAAAAAAAAAAAAAAAGAAGTGTGTTGTTTAATCTCCAGATATTTGAGTACTTTCCAGCTTTCTGGGATTGATTTCTAGTGTAATTCCTTTGTGGCCTGAGAGTAGATAGTATATGGTTTCTGTTCTGTTCAAGTTGTTAATTGTGTTTTCTGGCCCAGAATGTGGTCTCTCTTGGTGAATGTTCCATGTGAACTTAAGAATGCATATTCTGTTGTTGGATGTAGTACTTGATTGATGGTGTTGTTGACTTCAACTATGTTCTGATTTTCTGCCTGTTAGATCTGTCCATTTCTGACAGGGGTGCTGAAGTCTCCTAGCTATAATAGTGGATTCATCTATTTCTCTTTGCAATTCTGTAAGTTTGTGCCTCACATATTTTTTTTTTTTTTTTTTTTTGCCTCACACATTTTGATGCTCCATTGTTAGGTACATATACATATTAAGGATTGTTATATCTTCTTGGAAAATTGAGACTCCTATATCATTATGTAATGTCTATCTTTTCCCCTCATTTCACTTGCTCTGAAATCCGCTGTCTGAAATTAACGTAGCTACTTCAACTTCCTTTTGCTGTGTGTATGTGTATTTTTTTTTCTTAAAGATTTTGAGAGAGAGAGAGAGACAGAGATAGCAAGAGAGAGCATGAGTGGGGAGGAGAAGCACAAGCAGGCTCCCCACTGAGCAGGCTCCATCCCAGACCCTGGGATCATGATCTGAGCCAAAGGCAGACACTTAACCAACTGAGCCACCCAGGCACCCCTCCAACTTCCTTTTGATTAGTTAGCATGACATATCTTTCTCTGTCCCTTAACTTTTAATCTTTTTTTTTTTTTTAAGATTTATTAATTTTAGAGAAAGGGCAAGGGAGGGGCAGAGGGAGAGAGAGAATCTCAAGCAGACTACCTCCTGAGCATGGAACCCAGTATGGGGCTTGATTTCATGACCCTGAGATCATGACCTGAACTGAAATCAAGAGTCAGACACTTAACCTACTGAGCAACCCAGGCGCCCCTAGTCATTATGTACTTTATTAAAATTTTAGAGTGGGTGCACTGAGTAATACATTGTATTGTTGAATCCCTATGTTGTACGTCTGAAACTAATATAATGTTGTACATTAATTATATTGGAATTAAATTTAAAGTTGGGTCCCCTGGGTGGCTCAGTTGGTGGAGGGCATGCATGACTATTGATCTTGGGGTTGGGAGTTAGAGCCCCACCTTGGGTGTTGAGATTACTTAAAATCTTAAAAAAATATATATATTTTAAGTGGGTTTTTGTAAATGTATATTTGGGTCTTGATTTTTTATCTACTCAGACCAGTCTCTCTCACTTGGTATATTTAGACTGTTGATATTTATTTATTTATTTATTTATTTATTTATTTATTTATTTATTTATTTATTTATTTATTTATCTTAAAAGATTCATTCATTCATTCATTCATTCATTCATTCATTCATTTATGATAGAAAGAGAGAGAGGAGGGAGAAGCAGGCTCCATGCCAGGAGCCCGATACAGGACTTGATCCCGGGACTCCAGGATTGCACTCTGGGCCAAAGGCAGGTGCTAAATCGCTGAGCCACCCAGGGATCCCCTAGACAGTTGATATTTAAAGTGATTATATGCTCTTGTGTTTTTGTTCCTTTTTTTTTTTTTTTCCTTTTTTTTTTTTAAACATCTATACTTTTGTTTTTCTTAAGATTTTTAAAAATTTTTTTATTTTTTTTTTAATTCATGAGAGACATATAGAGAAGCAGAGACGCAGGCAGAGGGAGAAGCAGGCTCCATGCAGGGAGTCTGACGTGGGACTCGATCCCCAGTCTCCAAGATCACCCTAGGCTGCAGACAGCGCTAAACCACTGCGCCACCAGGGCTGCCCGTTTTTGTTCCTTTTTGTCTTTTTTTCTGCCTTTTGTGGTTTTAACTGAGCATTTTATATGGATCCAGTTTCTGTCCTAAGCATATCGATTAAAACTTTTTTTTTTTTTTTTTTTAGTGTTTGACCTAGAGTTGCAGTGTAGATTTATAGGTAGTACATGTACCTTATAATAAAGTGTTTCTAGTTCTGTGTCCCTTGTACCATTGCGGTCATTAATTTTATTTATATTTAAGCTACAGCCATTGAATACATTGTTATGATTTTTTTTTCATTGTTATGATTTTGAACAAACTATTATCTGTTAGATCAATTGAGAGTAATAAAAATGAAAAATGCCATTTTACTTTTATCTTAATGCTCTCCCTTTATGTAGTCTGAATTTTTTTTTATTAAAGATTTTATTTATTTATTCATGAGATACACAGAGAGTGAGAGAGAGAGAGAGGCAGAGACACAGGCAGAGGGAGAAGCAGGCTCCATGCAGGGAGTCCGACGTGGGACTGGATCCCCGGTCTCCAGGATCACACCCCGGGCTGCAGGCGGCGCTAAACCGCTGCGCCACCAGGGCTGCCCTGGTGCCTATATTATTTTTCTGCTCACTGATGAACTCTTTTAACATTTCTGGCAAGCTATGTTTATTGGCAGTGGATCTCAATTTTTATTTGTCTGAGAAAGTGTTTATTTTTCCTTTATTTCTGAAGTGGTATAGAAGTTTTTTTGTGTTTGCAGGGTACAGAATTGTAGATTGGTGGCTTCCCCCCCACCTCCCTCCCAACATTTTAAATATTTCACTCCACTGACTTCTGGCTTGCATAACTTCTGAGAAGACAGATGTAATTCTTGTCTTTGTTCCTCTATTGGTAAGGTGGTTTTTTCCCTGTGAGTCTTTCAAGGTTTTTTCCATATCTTTGATTTTCTGCAGTGTGAATTTGATATGTCTAGCGTTGGGTTTTTGTTTTTTCTTTTATCTTTTTGGCATTTATCCTGCTTGGTGTTATTTGGTATCTGACACTAATTTTTGGAAATTCTCAGTCATCGCTTCAAATTTTTTTCTTTTTCCATGATTCCTGTTACATGTTATAACCTTTTGTAGTTGTCTTTCTTTTTTTTAAAGTCTCTTTACTTTTGAGGTTTGGAAGTTTCTATTGATGACATACCCTCAAGCTCAGAGGTTTTTTTACCCAGCTCTGTTAGTCTATTAATGAGATATTTAAAGGCATTATTTATTTGTTACAATGTTTCTGATTTTAACTTTTTTGATTCCTAGAATTTCCATTTCTGTTCTTGTATGATGTCTACTTTTTCCATTAGAGCCCGTAGCATATTAATCATAGTTTTAAATTTTTGGTAATTCTAACATCTCTGCCATATCTGAGTCTGGTTCTGATGCTTGCTCTGTTTCTTCAAACTGCCTTTTTTGCCTTTTAGTATGCCTGGTAATTTTTTGATGAAAGCAGGACATGATGTCCTGGATAGAAAGAACTGAGGTAAGTAGGCCTTCTCCCCTTCTTCTCTCAGACTCTCATGCTCCCCCAAACTCCCATGCCCCTTAGGTGATACAGGATGGCTAAAGGGAGCTGGAGTTGGGTATTTCCCTTCTTGCAGGCTTGGTTTGAAAATGCTTGCTTTAACCCTCCCCCTGCTGGGTGCTCAAGGGAGTTTTCTCTCATCTTCACCGTGAGAACCTTGTACAGCTCCTGGAGGTAAAGTCCACAAAATGCAGTGCATCCCCCTAAGATTGAGACTGCCTCATGTTCTTAATTTGCAGAGTTGTCCACACTGGGCCTCTAGCAATTTGTCAATTGTAGTTATAGGTTTTCCTACCCTGGTGCCGATTCCCACAGATACTCGTGAGTTTCTGTTCTGTTAGATTATGATTCCCTGCATCCACTTGTCTAATTTTTCGAGAAGTGGATTTTGTGGCCTCATTTCTCTCCTGGATTTTCAAACTGTTCAGCTTTTTATATGTTAAGACACAGTGATGACTTCCTAACGTACTAGACCAGAAACTGGAAGTCAGCCCTACCTTCTGTATGCTTTTTACTTCTCTCCTGCCTTAAGATTTTTTTTTATTGTGGTAAAAATGCATAACCTAAAATATATTCACATTGTTGTGCAAACCAATCTCTGGAACATTTTTTATCTAGCATCACTGAAATTCCATACCCATTAAACAACAGTTCCCACTTCCCCTCCCCAACCCTGTGGCATTTACCATTCCGCTCTGTTTCTATGGATTTGAATATTCTAGATACTTCATATGAGTAAAATCATAAAGTATTTGTCTTTTGTGACTGGATGGTTTCACTTAGCACAGTGTCCTCAAGCTTCACCCGGGTTGTACTGCATGTCAGAGTCTCCTTTTTAAAGACTAATATTTCACTTTAACATATACTACATTTTGTGTTTCCATTCATCCATTGATGGACACTTGGGTTGTTTCCACTTCTTGGCCGTTGCAAATAGCGCTGTTGTGAATATAGATAGGTATGCAAATATCTCTTCCAAGATTGTTTTGAATTTTTGTGCTTATACCCAGGAGTGAAGACTGCTGGGTCATATGGTAATTCTATCTTTAATTTTTTGAGGAGCTGCCATACTGTTTTCCATAGCAGCTTTTCCATTTTATTTTCCCACCAACAATCATGAGCATTCCAGTTTCTCCATATTCTCACCAACACTTGTTTTTTTGATAGTAGCCATCCTGATGTGTATGAAGTGATCTCTCTCATTGTGATTTTGATTTGCATTTCCCCAATGATTAATGATATCAAGTATCTTTTCATATGCTTCTAGGCCACTTGGATATTATCTTTGGAGCAATGTCTGTTCAAGTCGCTTGCCCTTTTTTTATTTTTTTAATTTTTATTTTTTTTTAAAGATTTTATTTATTTATTCATGAGAGTGTATACACAGAGAGAGAGAAAGGCAGAGACACAGGCAGAGGGAGAAGCAGGCTCCTCACAGGGAGCCCGATGTGGGACTCGATCCCAGGTCCCCAGGGTCATGCCCTGGGCTGACGGTGGCACTAAACCGCTGAGCCACCCAGGCTGCCCCACTTGCCCATTTTTAAATCATGTTATTTGTTAACATGTAGGAGTTCTTTTATATATATTCTGCTTATTAATGTCTTACTAGATATATAATTAGCAGTTACTCTTAACAAGGTCTAAGGTTAGTTATAATTAACTGTCTTCTTCCCCCAAACTACAGCTTCTTACGAACACTTGAATTCTGATTTCTTTATGACTTACATATTATTACCCAGCATTTAGGTTTAGTTCCACTTTGGTTTTATCCTGCCCTACCCCCTCCTGTCCCCAATTAACTTTTGTTTATTGTTTAACTGAACCAATGCTTGTTTGGATTAATTTCTTTGCTTTCCATTCCTTCTTGCGTATCATGCCTGCCTTAAGTGAAAGATTTATTTTTCTGAGAGTGTGTGTGTGCATGAGTAGGGAAAGGGGTAGATGGAAAGGGAAAGCAGATTCCTTGTTGAGCGTGATGCCCAAAATGAGGCTCGATCCCACAACCCTGAGATCATGTCCTGAGCCAAAATCAAGAGTCCGATGCTCGACCGACTGGTCCACCCACGTGCCCCAGTTTCTATATTCTCAATTATCATAAATCCATAAATAGCTTTTTCAGTGAAGGTGTGTTAATAATGAATACTTAGGTTTTTATTTCTCTTTTTTTGTTCTGAAAGAGTTTCTAATTGTACCTTCTTTCATAGTTTCACAGGGTATCTTCTTCTAGGTTATTATTTTCTCTTAGAACTTTAAAAGTCTTACCATGTCTTTTATTTGACACAAGTTTCTGAGAATCTACTTCATTTTACTTCATAGAGTACATATATATTTTTCCTTCTTGTTGCTTCTCTTAGTGGTATTCTTCTGTATCCTTACTATGTGTCTAGGTGCAGATTTAACTTTGTCCCTGCTTGGTTGGGACCTTGCTTCCTAAATATGAAGCTCCCTATCTTTCATCAACTCTTGAAAATACTAGTAGCTCTTCAAATATTGCGTCCCCCCATTCTCTCTATTCCTTCCTTTTGTTAAATGTGTTAATTTTATTCCCCATCCATTAACCTTTCTTTCTTTTGAAGATTTTATTTATTTGAGAGAGATGGTGAAAGAGAGCATGAGCAGAGAAAGAGGGAGAAGTAGCCTTCCCCACTGAGCAGGGAGCCCCATGTGGGGCTCGATCCCACGACCCTGAGATCATGACCTGAGCCAAAGGCAGCTATTTAACCAACTTAGTCACCCAGGTCCCCTTTGCCCCTTTTTAAAAAGTAGGCCTAATGCCCTTTATGGGGCCCAGGGTGGGTCTTGAACTCATGACTCTGAGATCAAACCTGAGCTGAAATCAACAGTTGGGGGCTTAACTGACTGAGCCACTAATTAGCTTTTCTTTCACAAAATCTTTTAAGTTTGTGCTGCCCTTTGTAATCTCCGTATATCTCTTCTCAGCCACTGTACTTTTCACTTGCATCTAATTTGCCATTTTTCTTTCCATTTCTAGTGAAGAAGTTTGGTTAATTTTAAAATCTTCTGATCTTTGTTGACACCATCTTTTTCTTGTCTCCTGGTTTGTCAACTTTAAACATTGGAATGTGCTTAATTTCTGGTCTTTAATCTATCTTACAAACCTTGGTTCTTATTGATATAAATAGTAAAAGATTGGTCCTTATGTGTTTTGTAACTTAGAATAGTAAACCCAAGGTTCAGCAGGACTTTATCTGTGGGACTCTTGTGTGACCTGAGTAGAGAGAGTGTCTCTCAGGAGTATTTTGTTGACCTCTGCTAGGTTTCCCAGGGATTTTGCCAGGCTGAGACCATTTTAGGTTAGATTCTCAGTGAGGACAAGTTGATACCATATCACTCAAGGCAGGGTAAATTTGAACTCAGAACTCGGGTGAAGGCACACCCAAAATTATAGACTCTCTAGGGGTCTAACCTTTTCTTTCTCCTCTCATGGAGCCTAGGTCCTATTATCTCCCTAATGTCAAGAGGTGATTTTTCTTAGAGCCTGCCATGAGAAATGAGGCATTCTTTTACGCCTTTTTGCCATGTGGCCTCTGGTGACATTCTTCATTAGGATAAAACTAGGTAATCACCTAAGTATCCACCTTAAAGCACCAGGGTGTTCCTGCGGGATTACTGAAATTCATTCATTTAACAAATTTGAGCGCCTGTGTTCCAGGCACAAGAATTACTACAACTGGGAGCTGAAGTACAGGTTTGAGATTTGCCCCCTGACATGCTTTCTGCTTTTCTTCTATAGACTGATAATGGTCTCCGGCTGCCCAAGAAGGTTGTGGATGCCAAGAGAAAGGTAACCATTTCTCATCCCCTCGAGTGGAACTGGATGCCTCTAGGAGCCCGTGCTGGCTGGCAGTAGACATGGCTGAGTTTACAAGCTACAAGGAGACCGCCTCCAGCCGCCACCTGCGGTTTAAGTTACAGAGTCTAAGCCGCCGCCTCGATGAGCTGGAGGAAGCCACAAAAAACCTCCAGAAAGCAGAGGATGAGCTCTTGGATCTCCAGGACAAGGTGATTCAGGCAGAAGGCAGCAACTCCAGCATGTTGGCAGAGATTGAAGTGCTGCGCCAGCGAGTGCTGAGAATTGAAGGCAAAGATGAGGAAATTAAGAGAGCAGAGGACCTGTGTCAACTGATGAAGGAGAAGCTGGAAGAGGAGGAAAACCTCACCCGGGAGCTGAAATCTGAGATCGAGCGGCTTCAGAAACGAATGGCTGAACTGGAGAAGCTGGAGGAGGCCTTTAGCAGGAGTAAGAATGACTGTACTCAACTGTGTCTGAGTCTGAATGAGGAGAGAAACCTGACAAAGAAGATCTCCTCTGAGCTGGAGATGCTCAGGGTCAAAGTGAAAGAACTGGAATCTTCCGAGGACCGCCTAGATAAAACTGAACAGAGTTTAGTGTCAGAGTTAGAAAAGCTGAAGTCGTTAACTCTGAGCTTTGTAAGTGAGAGAAAATACTTGAATGAAAAGGAGAAAGAAAATGAGAAACTGATAAAAGAGCTCACTCAGAAACTGGAGCAGAACAAAAAAATGAACCGAGATTATACAAGGAATGCTTCTAATCTTCTGGAAAGAAATGACCTACGGATTGAGGATGGGATCTCCTCCACACTGCCATGCAAAGAATCAAGAAGGAAGGGCACGCTGGACTATTTAAAGCAGGTAGAGAATGAAACAAGAAACAAATCAGAAAACGAAAAGAACCGAAATCAGGAAGACAACAAAGTTAAAGATCTTAACCAAGAGATTGAGAAACTTAAGACACAAATCAAACATTTTGAATTTTTGGAAGAGGAGCTTAAGAAAATGAGGGCCAAAAATAATGATCTTCAGGATAATTACCTAAGTGAACAAAATAAAAACAAACTTCTAGCCAGCCAGCTGGAGGAGATCAAGCTACAAATCAAGAAGCAGAAAGAGTTAGAGAATGGGGAGGTAGAAGGAGACGAGGCTTTCCTGTCCAGCAAAGGCAGGCATGAGAGGACTAAGGTGAGAGGCCACGGGAGTGAGGCACCTGCATCCAAACACACGCCCCGGGAACTGTCCCCTCTGCATAAGCGGGAGAGGCATCGCAACAGGGAGTTCGCTCTCAACAATGAAAACTATTCTCTGGGCAACAGGCAGGTTTCCTCTCCCAGTTTCACCAATAGGAGGGCAGCCAAAGCTTCCAACATAGGGGCAGCAGCGGACAGTGGGACTCAGGAGACAAGGAGAACTGAGGATCGATTTGCACCTGGCTCTTCTCAGAGTGAAGGGAAGAAGTCCAGGGAACAGCCATCAGTGCTTAGCCGCTACCCGCCAGCTGCTCAGGAGCACAATAAAGTTTGGAAGGGTACTCCCAAGCCAGGTACTGACAGTGGGTTGAAGGGAAAAGTGGAGAAGACAACACGAACATTTAGTGACCATAGCACCCAGGGATCTGTTCCCAATGACATACTGGGTAGAGCTGACAAGGCTTCTGACACCTCCACTGAGGCCCCCTTTGGCAAGAGGGGGCAGGTACCTGGCAATGGAAGTCCGTTAACTCAGGCCTCAGATTGTGGCAGTCCTAAGGCAGTTGGAGCTCTGGCCTCATCTCGAAGATCTTCCTCAGAAGGGCTCTGCAAGGGCAAAAAGGCTGCTAGTGGCCCAGAGGCTGATACCAGTTTCCCAAATGCCAAGCCTCCACTTTTATCAAAGTATCCTTATAGCTCCAGAAGCCAAGAGAACATCCTTCAGGGCTTTTCAACCCCAAATAAAGAAGACCAACCCGTAGCAGTTGTGATGGAAGACAGCAGTCAGCATGAGGCCCTGCGGTGCCGAGTCATCAAGTCCAGTGGCAGAGAGAAGCCAGACTCAGATGATGATGTGGATGTGACATCTCTTGTCACTGCCAAGCTGGTAAACACAACCATTACTCCGGAGCCAGAACCCAAACACCAACCCAACTCTAGGGAAAAAGCCAAATCCCGAGGAGGACTTAAAACCTCCCTGTTTGAGAATGATAAAGATGTTGGGACAGAAAATGAATCTGTGAAAACTGTCAGAGCCTCCACCAATGCCACAGAGTTCCCAGATGCCAATGGTGCTGGGGTAAAAAGCCAACGGCCCTTCAGCCCCAGAGAGGCCTTGCGGTCTAGAGCCATCATCAAACCTGTCATCATTGATAAGGATGTGAAAAAAATCATGGGAGGATCTGGAACTGAGGCCACAACGGAGAAGCAGAAATCCACCTCCAAGCCAGGGCCAAACAAGGTGACAAGCAGCATAACTATCTACCCCTCTGACAGCAGCAACCCTAGATCCACCCCAGGTGAGGCCCCGCGGGAGAGGCACACATCCACCAGCAACATCCAGGTGGGGCCAGCAGAGCTCACGTCAGTTAGCAACCACGTCAGCTCCCCCTTTGAGCTCTCCATTCACAAACATGACATCGCCCTACAGTTCACAGAAGCTGAAAGAATGGGAGATGGGCCCCTGAAGAACAGGCCAGAAACAGTGGTCTCTCGGAGCAGCATTATCATCAAGCCATCAGATCCTGTGGAGAGAAATAGCCATGCACCCCCAGCGGAGACAATCAGGTGGAAAAGCCATAGTGCCCCTTCAGAAGTGGGCTCTTCAGATGCTAGACATGTTACTGTGCGGAACACCTGGAAGAGTAGGCGAGACTTGAACTCTTTAGAAGACCCCCCAACTCGAATAGGTAGAAATGTGGAAGCTACCAATGCTTACACCCAGAGGGCCGCCACAGACTGTTCAGACCTTGGACAGTCCAGGTTGCACCTTGGTGAGCAGGGCACTCAAAGGGCAGGAAATTCAGGGGATGCCCCCGAGCTCGCCTCCAGAAGGACCCAGAGTAGTCTCACCGTGTCTGAGGTGCTCACTCGTCGGAATCGAGTGGGAGACGCCGCCACGGCTGCAGCCTGGAACCACTCGGCAGGCGCGGTGAGCCCCACTGCTCCCCCTCTCTCCCTGGGCCCATCCTCTCTCCCTCCCCTTCTCCTGCTGTCCCTTCTTCTGGCCACTGTGGCCCAGGGCTGGGAAATACTGGGTAGAGCTGGGCTGCTCGGAGAACTGCGGAAAATAAGGTGGGGTTAGCCTTGAAGGATGAAGTACACTGAAGAAGGTATTTTGGTAGAGAAGCAGCAGGAGTTTCCAAAACCCTCTCTCCCAGTTTGTCTCTTTCATCTGTGAAGGCCACACAAAAAAAGGGAGGTCTGGCCTCTGTTCTCTGGCTTTGCCAGGGGAGCCAAAGGCACTCCCTCCCCTTGAAGCCCCACAGAGCAGCGCCTAGAAGCTCGAGGGAAGCTGCAGCCCCTGGGGAGCTCTGAGCGAGGGCAGCCCTGACCTTTCTGTGGTGCGTAGAGCTGAGAGCCAGGGAAGGGATTCCCACAGCAGAGCTCTGCCAGCTGCTGGACGCGGGGGATGCAGGGAGCGAGGGCTCATTCGGGGCCTATTTTACATGCTTTGTGCCCATGTCACCTTCTGCCCCAGACACTCGTCCAAGTCTGAGGGCAGGGCTGATACAGTACGGCTCATGACAGGAGAGAAAATCCACCACCACCTCCTCATCTGAGGGTCAGAACAGCACCTGAAGGGGAAGCCTCTGGGAGGGTCTTAGATATGGAGCCTATGAGGATGTAAGACGTTTTGGACTTAGACGTGGTTTCCTTCTTTTTGAAAGGCAGGTGATGGTATATTAGCTTGAACCATTCTGTAAGTCCTTACAGGGTGCTCAGTGTCTGACCAAGCACTTGCCCACCAGCTCAGTCTCCTGAGAGCCCCGCGGGCAGGTATTAGCCTCATTTCTTAGATACGGAAACCGAAGGTCAGAGACACCAAGTACCGAACCCAACACCGCCCAAGTGAATTACTGGAAGAACTAAGATTTGAATCCAAGGTTCCTCCTAGTTCTGAATCCAGTGCTTTCTACCCTGCACCCTGACCCTCTCATTCATACTGTTCTACATTCTTTGATCTGCATTTGCTCAAAGGACCAGAGAGGACAGTGGAAAGGCAGAGTTCTGGTAGAAGAGGAGTGAAGACAGAGAGAGGGGTGTGTAGGTCTCTGAGGCTGTGGCTGTCAGAGAGTGAAGGGGAGGGCTTAGGTATGGGACCTGAAGGGGAAGACACCTGGCTTTTTGGTAGTTGGGAAGAAGGAAAAGCATGGTCTGGCTTCCTTTTTAGTATACTTCCTTGTTCCCCAACCAGGGAGATGGCTTCCGCCAGGAAGCGTGCAGTCTGCACGTGCAGAGCTCAGGGACTGCCAGGCCCCGAGTCATGGGGCCAGCCGATGCCCTGTCCTACCCTACGAGCCCCAGCAGCTTCAGGGCGTCGTCTACCCTAGTTTCCAAGGAGCATGTAAGTCAGCCTGTCCTCAGACCAAAACAAGTCTTTGTAGTTAGGGTATGGTCAGCCTACACTGTACCTCCCTGCCAGGTTGGAGAGGACCCCTGGGGTAGGGAGCGAGCAGTCTTGTTACCCGCTGCTATCCTCCACAGCTCACTTCTGTCCTTTTTGGCACAGGAGGAGGGGGACGACTGCACACTCGGCGTCCACAGGCGACTGCACAACTCCCTGGAGCGATCTGAACTGCCTGCGAAGCAGGGGCCGCTGGAGCCCGGGCGAGCCCGGGCCGAGGAACGGTTACGGCCGGCCAGGCCCTGCGCTGAGGACAACTGAGCCAGCTGGGTGAGGTCTGCGGTCTTCTGTGCTCCTGCTTCTCTGCTCTCCTGCCTTCCTGCCCTATGAAGGATGCGAGCCCAGTTAACCACGCTAGACCAGGCCGGGCCTTGGCTGGGAGACAACGGCAGACCAGGCTATGGCTCGGGTCGTCTTGCCAGTTGGCCAGAGGGAATCAGAAACTACAAGCTGGACAAAGTCACCCAGGCCCAGCCTTCCCTGATGCATGAGTCCTCTCTCCTTGTTCCTGTCCCCAGTCGGATGGGCCCCTCTGGCCCCCGGGTGGGGAAAGATACAGAAGCCCCTTGTATCCTCA
This sequence comes from Vulpes lagopus, assembly GCF_018345385.1. Classification (NCBI taxonomy): domain Eukaryota; kingdom Metazoa; phylum Chordata; class Mammalia; order Carnivora; family Canidae; genus Vulpes; species Vulpes lagopus. The sequence continues at coordinate 125,409,814 of NC_054831.1, forward strand.
CCACCCAGCAGCAGCTGAAAGCTCCTCTCTGCTCCTCGGGGGGTCGGAGGGCAGCCCCTTCAGTGTGGTTAGTTTCTTACTCTCCTCACCGCATCGGTTCACTCCTTGTTTGCTCTAGGGGCCCAAGTACCCGCGAGACTTAGCAGCCACCAGCTCCACCTGGGAGGCTTCCACTCCTTTCCCCTTTGGAGTTCCTCAGCCTGGGACAGCAGAAGAGGTCTGTGCTGCCTCTAAGAGACTATAGGACCAAGCTGTAGGCTGAAGCTTCTCTGACATAGCCCCCCGGCTGATTCTTTCCTGGGGGCAGAGCACACGGGTACCCACCTATTAGAATGATGTCCTATTCCCCCCGCCCCCGGCTCTCTGCTCACCTTCCAAAGGCACCTGGAAGCGCATAAGCCTCATGCATCTCCTTTCCTGGGCACCAATAATGCTGCTGGCACTGCCCTGCTCCTCTCCTGTGGCGGGAGACTTCAGGCCAACTCCGTCATTTCTGCCGTCAGAATACTCCTGGACTGAACTGGGCCTGACCCAGCGTACTCTGCCTTCTAGAAAGGGCCCAGCAAGGGGGAAAGTGGGCAGGAAGAAGTGTTTCCCGTCACTCCACAAAGCAATATTTCCATGAAAGGCATGGACTTTGTCCCTCTTCCTTCATCCCCTGTGGAGGAGGTCTCGCACTTTACCAAGCTGATGCATTCCTACAGAAGTGGGCCTTGGTTTCTGCAAATTGTCATTACGATGACTTCACTGGTGGAAAGGTAGTAAATGCCTACTGAGGGCCCCAGGTTTATACAGTGCATAGTGCAGCAAACCTTTCAGGAAGCCACATAAACAAAAATTGATTCGTTTCCTTATACCAGTCACGGCAGGGGTTGGGGTCGGGGTGGGGGTGGGGGGTTAAAAAGAAACATTTATTCTTGGCACTGCTTTTTGGCTACCACTCTCAGTTCAAAGAAGGGACCCCTCTCCAATGGCTAGATGCTGTTCCTTCATAGTGAAAGAGCATTACTAGGAGTCAGGAAGGCTGTGTGGCTCTGGGCAAGTCGCTGTCCCCTTGGGGCCTTAGTTTCCTTAGCTATAAAACAAATTCTTTGAAATGGTCTCTGAGGGTCCTAAATTTGGCATTCTGGGATTATTCTGTTTATACTGTCCTGTGGGTGGGGAGGTGATTCTTTTAGAAGGTAGCATCCAGATGGGTTTGGGGAAGGTGTGCCGCCGCCCCCCCCCCCCATTTTCCTGGGCCTTATTTTTTCCACGTTTTAACATGAGGATGAACCAGGAGAAGCTCCCTTGGGCTTGTTCTTCTAGTCTGTAAGATGAGAGATTAGATGGCTTCTGTAGCCCTTTTGGCGCCATCCTTGCCCACTTGCCACACAGTGTCCCCTGGCTTTCAGGACACAAGTTGGCCATCTCGTGTTGCTGTGCTTCATGAGCCATCTTCCCGGCCCACACTCCGTGTGGGAACCAGCTTTCACTCTGCCCGTGTCTGCCGTCAGACTTGGGACCCTGGAGGAGGCCCAGGGCACACCTGGCTTCCTTTCAGGGATGGGAATGTTTTTGTGCCTACTTCCATTTTCTGGAATTTTGCCAGTCTAAGAGCCTTGCCATGTAGCTGATCTTTCCTCCACAATGCTGCCTCAGATGCTCAGTTTAAGACGCTGTTTTCAAAATATCTTCCTGCTGCTTCTCCTGGATCACTGGCCAGAAACTCACTTGCCTAAGGCTGCAACCTCACGTGTAGCCTCCCCTGCCATTCTTCACTGGTTGGCAATCTTGAGAGTCCAAAGGAGATGGACATTTGCAGGGGTCATCTGAGGTTATAGGAAACCAAGTCTGTGGCTCTTCTCTACTGGTGGAAACAAAAGGGTGCCAAGCCATGCCTACAAAGATTTCGCCAATAATTCTTGTCTTTGGGCATTGGAGCCCTGGATTCTGGTGCTGTAGCTCCTGGTGCCAAAGTCTGGATCTTTCTATGTTGCAGCAGCACCAACACCTGCCACTACCCAAAATGCTCTGTGGAAGAGGGACAGTTGTGGAACCCTCTGGTCAGGGGCTGCTATCTTAAAATCTGAGTGCAATAGGGTTTGATTGTAACAATTATTTCAGGATAAATATTATGTTTCCTTAATCTGCATACTTTCTAGAACCATTGTAAAATAGATTTTATTTTTAAATGTCCTCAGCATTGCAGGAGATACCATTTTAATAGCAAATGAAGGCTGGAGGCTTCGTTCCTCTGGGTTTCAAATGGCTGGCAAGGCTGGCTCTCAGATTCCAAAGTTGGAAGGCACCTTTCTGAAAAGCAACCTCTGTGTGACCATCTAGACCTCACTGTCAGGGGTCCTGGTGGAAATTTCTACATGAAGGGGAGACCTGGTAATCAAATAGCTGTCCACTCAACCAAGTACTCCCACTGTCCCCTCCAACAAACCTACTTTTCTGACAAACCTCTGCTGCAGTGTGGCTCTAACTCCAGGTTTCACCTGCAGGTGGACAGTTGTGGGAGGGCTTCCCAATGAGCCCGTGGTTAGAGTAATTGTTTGAGGTGGCTGAGTGCCAGAGGCCGGTCTCTCACCACTCTGGTATGAAAAACCACTAGAGAGAAAGCTGCAGGGATGGTAGGCAAAGAAGCCATGGCTGTTTTTGCATTGGAGTGGCAACAAAACAGCCTGGGTTGAAGGGATCTGCAGTAGAGCCAACGACTCCAACCTCAGCCACGGGCGAGTCTGCACAGAAATCCTGCGCCCCTCATGGGGTGTGGGGAGGCTCTGTTGATCTTGGACCTGTCATCCTGGGGAAGTTTTAGTGCTTTACATTTAGTGGGTTAGTGCCAAGTGCTACCACTTCCCAGTAAAAGTGCAGGGGCCAGCCTTGGGGTCCCTAGCCGCCTCTGTTGATGTGGGGTTTGTTGTGGTCACTCTGACAGGACTGCTTTGGAAGAGCTGCTTTTAGGGATTATCTTTTGACTACCCCGGGTGGGGCTCAGGGTTCTCCTCAAAGCCTCACAACCAAGATCATAGGAAAGGAGCCCTATTTTCCTGCTGCTTCACAGCTCAGAACATGTATTGAATGGAATGTATTTTTAAGAGAATAAAGTCTATTTTTTTGTATTTTAAAGATTGGGAGGGCTGGGGAAGTAGCCCTCAAAAAACTGTTAATGCATTACAGGCCCCTTTGTGGGGGGGCGTCAGTAGCAGTCAGTCCACATCTGCTTGTTCAGGCAGGTGCTCTGGTCTCACCCCTGCCCCCTTGGAGTCCAGGTGTGGCAGCTTCTACATTCCCACTCCAAGCATGGGACCGAGGAGGCCGGACCCTGTGGCTGGAAACCAGGGCGAAGCCATGAGCAGTGACTCGGGGCTCCTTGGGTGCATGTGTATAGTGGAAGCTGCCTGTCTGCATGTATCCTCTGGCTCGAATGCTGTCTGTTGGCTCCGCAGCACAATATGTAACCAATAAAGCTCCCTAGTTTCCATGGGCTGTGTGAGTCAGTGATGCCATTTTGTTGTCGTCATCTGAGTACAGCTGCTGTCTCTGCACCGGTGCAGCTAGTATAGCTCACTGTTTTATTTAAAATAACTGGCTAATTAGTGACGCTGGAAGGACTGGAAACATGCTGGGGCTTGGGAAGGGATACACCTAGCACCCACATGACTGGATTTAAATGCAGCAATGAAACAGCTGCTAGGATTCTTGGTTTTAGGCTTGTCTGCTGTCACACACGAAAACATGCCATTTATTTTAAAAACAAGGTTTTAAAGCACCTAACCCACCTGAGGCAACAATATTGATGGCAGAGCTGGGATTCAAATGCAGGTCACAGGCCAAAGTTCATGTACTTTCCACTGCGTGCTATTCTCAGCTCCATACCACTTGCCCTGATCCTGGTGTGCAGATTCCCCCCAATGCTGTTAGTCCAGGACTAAGGAAAGCCTTCTCCATCTTCATCATCTAATTGTTAGATTTGAAGGAACATTACATCGGTGGGCTAAGTATAAACCTCGTTTAGACTAATTATAGGGAAGAATTGACTAACACACCAGTAAAAGCCAGTTTTCAGAAACATGATGTACATGCATTTATGGTAACGTCTGTTAGGAGCCCTTGAACAGTTACTGTTCCCTTCTTATAAAAACATTTTCCCTTATATGGCAAAAGGGACTTTGCAGACATGAGTAAGGATTTTGAAATGGGAAGATGATCTGGGTGGACCTTAAATGAAATCACAAGTATCCTTGTACAAGGAAGACAGGAGTATAGAACAAGAGAAGCAGAGATTGGAGTAATGTGCTCTGAAGGGCTCCAAGCCAAGAAATACAGCCACTAGAAGCTAAAAAGGCAAGGAAATGGAATCTTCCCTCAGAGCCTGCTGTGGTCATCTGTTAATAGCAGCAACAGGAAACTAAGTCACCCAAACCCTGGATCTTATCCTTTTGTGACACTTCCTAAAACTTTTATACCACTATGTTGGACAAAAGTGGAAAGTTAGCACATACCCATGGCAGGGAACCTGGGGAGTAAAGCCTGAATGGTCTGCCAGAGACCTACCCAAACTCTGTGCCTCATTTTACCTTAAAAATTCAGTCTCCTAATATCCATATGCTTGACCTATAGCTTCATACCCCTAGTACAAACCACCCCATAGTCCCAATAGGGAACTCTGGTTCCACTGGTCAAGCCCACTGCTTCTGTGGGGCGCCCCCCTCAAGCTCATCTTCAGACCTCACCAAACCACTTTTCCCCCTTATATAAATATTTAAACATGGATAAAATTGGCATTTCCAAAGGCACAGCACCCCTATCTTATATATAAATCTAAGAGGGAAACAAAGAATAATTTTATATGAAGTTTTATTTTTAAAATATAAAAAACCACCACACACCAAAAGACTAACATGTCCTCTCACCACACTTGCTTACCTCAAGTCTTTAGGAAGAACACTGACTTCCACGCTAACGGACAACTGCCTCTCTAGCTCTAAGTCACTCGAAGGAGGCAACCTCCTTGGCCACCAGGCATCATGAGTTCAAGCAGCTGATCGGAGCCCAGATGCCAGAGTGAGTTTCTCAGTGGGATCCAGTATTGCTACGAGCTTTGCTTACACAGCAAAAGACACGCACATCGTCTGCTTCCCTCAAAACCCTTCAGTCTCACATGCTTGGGGACTGCTGTGCAGGGACGCCTGGTGTGGCCTGGCGAGGCAGAGTGTACATGGCACCCAGAAACTGGTCTGCAATCCTTCCTGCTTCTCGCAGCCCACTCAGCAGAGCGCCATGGACAGTGGCTGGGTAGTTACGGATTGTATGTTCTCCAGCAAAGAAGAGTCGTGGAATTGGCTATTTCAGGGGGGAAAAATTTTGAGAGAAAAGATCAGTGGGTTGCAAATAATAACTTTTATTTTTGTTATGTTTGAAATGCCTACTGGCCTTTGAAGGCTGCCCCACCAATCACAGACCATCATTCTACCAAAAAAGGTCTCCCTCATCAGCAGGCATTCTAGAAATGACCAGAGTAGAAATGTGACAACAAAACTCAGCTGAGCCAGCCTTAGTCCTAGGGTGATGCATAACTGCATCTGTTCTTACTTATCATTTAATTCCCAGTTCTAGAGCTTCCTTTGCCTCCTACAGCACCTACTTGGTCAGAGAGGTTCCTGACTACTCTGTACAACAGATAATCCAGCATTTGTTCTTACCCAGGAACACCTTTGCTTCTCAGCTCCAGAGCAGGCTCACAAGGTCCTGAGGAACCCTTGCTACTCTGGAGCAGGGTCTGTATCATCTAGATAAGGACCACCCCCCCACCCTCCACCCAGAGGCATATCCTGGAGACCTGTTAGTGATTGACACCCCCCAAAAATACTGTAGGTCATTACAAAATGGGGTGCAACTAAAAATGTTTTTTGTTTCTTAGGGGAAAAAATCTGTAAGGAAAAAGTAATTGGCTTATACTATGGGACTGCCTAGATTTACAGAGCCAGAATATGAGAAATCAGTGTTCCTCACTTTCCTCTGCTCTTGATTATCAGAATGACTACAATCTAAAAACAGCCCCCAAGACAGTGGCATCATGTTTGCCCTGAAATTTTGGGATACTGGCCTTTTCCCATATAAGCCCATGTAGTTTGCCAGTTTCTCACCTGTGGGGCACCTGGAATTGAGGGGCCAGGAGTGATTGGCTGAGCCATTAAATCATAGTCATTTCCAGATGATCCTGCAGCTACATATGAATAGGAGCCCCGGGCCCAGGGATCAGCACGCCAGCGAGATACCACAGTCTCCTTGGGCTAAAGGAAAAAGCACGGGCAGAAGTTACTACAGGACAGAGGACAAACCAGCCCTCTCGGAAAGGTGGAACAGCTGTGGCGGGTGGGGATATAAGTGAGCAAGGAGGCAGGAGACACCAATTAGCCAAGTGATGAATTCTGTTGCTTTAAAGCACAACACAAAGGGCTTCCAACCAAGATTTTACACTGCCTTGCCTATGAAATCTACAGGTTTACCCAGGACTAGACCTTTATTCCCTCAATTCACGAAGCATTAATATGCCTTCTTTGAAAGGAATCATAAGGATCTAGTGTTTCAGAGAGCCTATAGAAAAAAGTACCAGGCAATTCTTTGAGTCTGACCACTTTGTCTAAAAGGCAGGAGTGGTATGACTGCACACACACACACACACACACAAATGATGAGACCAGCAGAGATATACAGCAAATAGCCTTTTCAATCTCCCAGCCCATGTACTGGGGGGATTTCTTGAATCCCACACTTACATCATAGACTCCAAACATTGGCATTCACGGAAACCTAGCACACACAATTCTGGCTGAAACTGTGCTGACCAATGTAAAGAGACTATGTCAAACCTGGCTCTAGTGTGAACCTTGATCCCCACTTGTCCCAACTTACTTACCTGAGGCACTGCACTGCTACCAAAAATCCCTTTGAGGATGGCCAGGCATCGGCCGACAATCACATCATCACTTATGTTTTCCATGATGCCAGCAGCTTCTCCTGCCACTAGTGCCAATAGTATTGGAGCTAGGGAAACAGAAAGGACAATTCTAGGGTTTTCCTACAGACTTTTCTCAAGAACCTCTTTATCAGGCCCCACGTTATTCTGGGCACTCTGAAATCTGATGACCAACAGACATGCAACTCTTGTGCTAGAGACAAGTTTTATTATTTTTTTTAAGTTTTATTTAAATTCAATTTGCCAACATATAACACCCAGTACTCATCTCATCATGTGCCCTCCTTAATGCCTGTCACCCATTACCCTATCTATCCCCCTACGCACTTCCCCTTCTGCAACCCTTTGTTTCCCAGAGTTAGGATGGAGACATGTTTCTGAAATTGCAACTCAAAAATCTATCCCTAGAAGGCAGCTGGCAAACTCTAGAGAGTAAAGTGTGACTCATGTACTTAACCACTTATGATTTTGCAGAATATAGAAATGTTGAAGATACAACCTTGGATCTTGCTAAGAAAACCAACAGGTATTCCTATATTTAGGCACAGAATCCTTAGCCCTGACCACCTTAGACAGCTTGCTCCATGGCAAGAGCTATATCCTTTTAACTATTCCAGGCCCCTCCAAACCCATCACCACCTTCACCCACCCATTTGGTGAATATTTACGCAACATACTTCTGTATTAGGCACAAGATGCTGGGATATAAAAGCTATAAACTATACAACTCTACAGATCAACAGGTAAGTATCACACAGCTATAATTATGAACTGGTAAAAGCAATGAAGAAAAACAGGATAGAAAGAAAATACAGGGACTTAATTCAGATTTGAGACAGTGGAAGGCCATGATGGGAAGGAAGAGAAGAAAAAAAAGCTCCTCAGGCCCAGACCACATAGTACATGCAGAGGCCTTGAAGCAGAAGACAAGAAATAGAGATAACATTTATATGTGTATTCATAAAATATATAAATATTTTAAGCACCATACAGAAGAGCAGTCGAATTACAGAAGAAATTAAAACAGGAGGTAGGAGTTTGATACATACATTCTAAAGGAAGTGATCAAAGATTCAGGGGCCAGATACAAAAGTCTGAGAATGAGGAATACAAGTTTCCCCTTATGGGAAGCTTCCCTGGTTCTGGGCTTTCTTGGCTGGGTTGACTTTATAGGCCTGTTGCTAGACTGTTCGCCTCCTTAGTGTATTTCTCACTAGGCTGTGAGCTCCTTGATGGCAGGTGTTTCTCCCCACCCCACCCCCATATCCCCAAGCATCTAGCGGGAATTTCTGAAATTGCTAGTTGAGTTAATGAAAAATCAAGACATACGTATTTGAGAAAAACCAGAATATTCCTAATTCTCTGTTCCTGTAAGGATATGAAAAAGATTAAAACCAGGAGCAGCTACCTTTATAGAGGTTCCAGAAGAGGAAGAGTTCACCCCTGCTGGCAGTTGTACTGCCGACATGCCCGAACAAATTGACACTTGGATCCCAGAACACACGGTCAAAACACAATACCACCTATTGTAAAAAAGGAGCACATGAACTGATGACAGGGCTCAGAGAACATGGCTTTAAGCTGTACCTCAAGAGGTAATACTTCTTCCGTAGATCTTATTAAAGTTTCTCTTATTAAAGTTTCTCCTAATCTACTCACAATTTAAGCCTAGAAATCCCTATTATGAATGTGTTACTTCAGACAATATTTAGAGCTTAGGTTTGCAAGGTGATCCCAGAATAAGTCCTCATGGATATTTTATATATATATATATATGAAATTAGGCACTGAAATGAATGAACTGACAGGCCTCACCCTGATATCACAAAGCTGGGAGCACAGCAAAACGTACAAAAACAAACACCCCCATCCTCTCTGACTGGAGAGCCCTAAGGCTGGTATTTGCACAATGGGTATGTGGAGAGGTGCCTAGGCAAGTTACCTTGTTAAGGTTGCCAAATCCCATCCTTTGGACTGCAGATGTTTTCCACTCAGGAAGAGGTGGCACAAACTGAACGGCTGGTGGCTGCTGCTTCAATACCCCCAAGGGAAGGGTACAAAGAACTGCATCACATTTATAAATAAAGGTTTGACTTGTGGACCGGGTATTCACAGCTATCACTTCACATCCTAGAGATGTCAGAGGGAAAAGACTTTAGTGGTGATAGGGATGGTATTGAACATTCAGTGCACTGTAGAATCTATACACTATCTCAGTTAATTCTTACCATAAGTTTGTAAAATCTGTTCTATTTATTTTTTAAAGGAATAAAACTGAGGTGGTAGCGAAGTAAGTTTAGACAAGGCCACACGGGTACTAAGTGCCAGGTTTCAAATTCTAATAGTCAATTTCAGAGTCCTGAATCTTCAGCACGGTGCTTGTCTTACCTTCCTGATACACTAGTGATCTTCTGGACTAATTTAAAAACATTATTATTTACTAAGGATTAAGTAAATGTAGACCAAAGTGAAGAATAAATGTCTGTAACATTACAGGCAATGCCTCTACACCATGGTTAGGCGCTTACTGAGGATCAAGTGAAGAATGACACTGGAAGACCGTGGTGCAGAGTTGCATGATGCCACTGGAAGCGCAGAGCATGCTATTCTTGCAAATGCACTGTGATGCCTCGCTTGCCAGAGTCTGAATAAAGCTCAGAGCTGACCACAGAAAAAGCACTGAAAAGAGGTTAATGGTATTTTTCTTCATTTGTGTTTTTTTTTTCTTCAATAAATACCTATTTACAGAATTTCAGAAAATATATAAGTAGCTCAAAATTTGTACAACAGCTCAGTTCATGCACTTTCTCACTGTTCTTCACCTGCCTGCAGATGGCTATTTAAAGGCTACAGGATTCAATATCAGCTAGAAGCTGCATATGAAGGGAAAATTAAATGGAAGGCTGTTTCAGGGGTTGTAAAACAAAAACAAAAACAAAACTGTGGTAGTCTCCACAATTCTAGAAAAGTGACCATGAAGGGCAAGCAAGCAAGGTTGATGGTCACATCTTCACTTGTTATGAGGGCCCTGGGGGAGGAGACTGGGGCTGACTAGTTATCAAGTACTGGACTACTATTTCCAAAAGTGGGTGGACAGCGAGTTCTCTGCACTCCACATTACATGTGGTCTGGAGTCAGCAACAGTGAGCACTGAGCCTTCTGCCCATGAGAATCAGGGCAATTCCATCTGTGAAGTCAACTTCTTAGCAGACTGCTCCTAGAATCAGAAACCGGCCTGAGCAGTTAAGTTAGCCCACCTCAACAGGAGAGGTAAATGGATCTAAACAGCAAGACAGAAATGGTAAAATACAAGAGTGGGTCCCACTGTGCCCAGAGGCCAGAATCCTGATATTTAAGAACACTGGATGCCTGGGTGGCTCAGTCAGTTAAGCATCTGCCTTTGGCTCAGGTCATGATCTCAGGGTCCTGGGATTGAGCCCTGCATCGGGCTCCCTGCTCAGTGGGGAGTCTGCTTCTGCTTCTCCCTCTCCCTCTCCCCTTCTTCTCCCTCTCCCTCTCCCCCACTGGCCTCCCACCTGTGCTTTCTCTCTCAAATAATAAATGAATCTTTAAAAAAAAAAAATTCAAAAAAAAAAAATTCAGCAAAATTAGGTACAAACTTACTGGTAGTTCTTACAACACCAAAGTAATACATGTAACAAACTGGAAACCCTATGACCTGCCTCAATTTCTTGGTTTTGGTTTGTACACTCATCAGATTAGAAAGCCCAAAGAGACTATAGGCTCAATCCTTCTGTCAATGCAGATTTTTAAAATTAGAAGTCATAATTTATAGGGTTTTATGAGAAAACATACCTAGTATTTTTTTTTCTTGAGGTAAACTAAAGATCAGTACTGCGTTTCAGAGTAAAAGATTTATCTCACCAGTGAAGCAGTGACATACCTGAAGCTGTGTAGCGAACCTGCCGCACTGCTGTATTCAACTTAATGTCTAGGCCTTCTGCTAAAGCCACAGGCACACATGAGTAGCCATTCCTCACTGTCAGGTGGCTGCCAGTAAACTCAAAGTCGTCGTCCTAAAGAAGAGAGAAAAGTATACCCAACACGCTCTTAATCTCTGCCATACATACTGGGTTCTGTAAGATTAACACAGAAAAACAAGTTTGTGGAAAACAGTCAATACTGTAAGGCAGAAATTAAAGAACCACCACTCAGTAATTAGTTACATCTGTCCCAGGAACTAGAGGGAAAAGAAAAAAATGTTTCATTGTCCCAAATGGCCATCTCTGGGCAGTGAAATGAGGCAGCGTCTTCTTCCCTAGATCAAGTTTTCTCCTCACAGGCCTACACTCGATCTCTCAGTCCAGGCTATCCAAAGGAGGTGGGCTCTCTCAGAGAAAGATGATTCAATAAGTTCAGGTGTCTGTCTGGCCTCTGAATGCATTACAGATTGGGCAAAACCACCATCCTAATTACTTACATTTCTTTTACCTAGGAGCAAAATCAGTTTTTATTTCTTTAAGTTACAGTCTTGAAAGATGAGGAAGACTTCCAAAACTAAAATTAATCAAACTAGATAAAAACAATCTGGGATTATAAAAACTGGCCCAAGAGGATCCAGTAAAGGAGTCAACATTTGGCCTGGAAGGAATCCCAAAATGATCTAATTTCTTTGAATTTACTGAAAATTTTTGAAGGCTAGTCAGTATTTTCTAATCTCATGGAATTTCTAGGGGAAAGCAGGGCATGATTCTTTCGAGTTATATAATACTAGGTTAGGAGAACTCTCCCTACTTAAGTGAATGATTCATCTCCCCATACCGAATGCAGTTCAAATTAACTGCATTCGGACCCAAATAAGATTATGAATGGATACATACTGAAACTTCAAAAGATAAATCAGTCACTAGGAAGGGTCTAAATTTAGTATTTACATGAAAAAAACAACCAGGAATTCTGTTAAGATTTTTACCACTAACAGGTCCAATCCTCACTGTAAGTTAAATACTAAAGAATATGAAAGTATAACCTAAAGATTAAGAATTCAAACTAATTTTACTAAGAAAATGTAAAATAGAAATGAAAATATGTATGTGTATGTAAAAAAAAAAAAAAAAAGGAATATTTACTTCTGTAGTCTTAGGTCTGGCCAAAGTCTCAGATTTAGAGATCGATTCCTTCAATATCTAAGAAGCACTGTGATTTCTCACCAGTTCAAGAGTAACTCACACTTAAAATACTTAAGAATAATTTGACAAAAGACATGTAAAACTTGTACACTGAAGAACTGTAAATTATGGCTGAAAAATATTAAAGAAAATCTAAATAAATGGAGAGATATACCATGTTCAAATCCCAATCAAAATCCCAGAAGGTCTTCTATAGAAATTTCTAAACTGATTCTAAAATTTTTATGGAAATATGTAAGACCTAAAGTAGCCAAAATGATTTAAAAAAAAAGAAAAGTTGAAGAATTTACACTACCTAATTTCAAGACTTACCAGAAAGCAATAGTAAACTAGACTATGAAAGTGGCATGTGAACAAGTGAATTAACAAGAAGGAGTAACAAATAGTTTAACATATGGTCAAATGATTTTTCAACAAAGGTACCAAGACAAATGAAGAAAAAGGGTGGTGCTAGAATAATTAATTAGATAACCATGGAAAAATATGAACTCTATCCTCATTTTTCAAGATACAAAAAAAGCACAAAGCTTTTAAAAGAGAGTTGAGAAATAGGAACTTCATAAAATTAAAAAGTTTTGCTCTTTGAAACATACTATTTAGAAAATGAAAAAGGAAGTTGTGGACTGGAAGAAAATATTTACAAAACAAAAATCTGACAAAGGAATTCTATCCAGAATCTAAGGAACATAATTAACTCTTACACAATTTAGTAAGAGGTTAACCAGATTTTTAAATAATGGGCAAAAGATCTGAACAGACTCTTCACCAAAAAACTGAAAAACCAATGGTAAGTAAATACATGAAAAGGTGCTTCACATCACCCATCATTCAGGAAATGCAAAAATTACCACCATAATGAAACAGGTACTATACACCTGTTACAAAGGCTAAATTTTTAAAAACTGGCAATACCAAGTGTTGGTAAGGATGTGGAACAACTAGAACTTTCAAACACTGCTGGGGGGAATGCAATTTGGAATAGTTTGGAGCTTCTTAGAAAGTTAAAAATCTACATAAGATCCAGCAATTTCACTCCAAAGTATATACCCAAAAGAGAGACATGAATATTCATAGCCCCAAAACTTGGAAATCCAAATATCCACCAATGTATCAGTGTATGGATAAACAATTTATGGCATATCCATACAACAGAATACTACTAAACAATGAAAACGAACAAACCACGGATACACGCAACGACAAATATGAATCTCAACGATTTGCTAAGTGAAAGAAATCACACACAAAAGGCTATATTCTGTATGATTATATACCATACAGTTCAATTTATATGTAATTCTAGAAAAAGCAAACTATATTGACAGAAAGGAAATCGGGGTCATCTTAGATCAGGAGTGGGAGGGCTGGGGACTGATTGCAGAGAGGCAAGAGAACTTTCCAGGATGGAAATGTTCTGTATCTTAATTGTGCTGGTGATTCATGACTACGTACATTTGGCAAAACTTCAAGCTATTCGTTTAAAATAGGTAAATTGTACTGTATGCAAATTCTCTCTCTTACAGCTATTTAAACACACACACACACACACACACACACACACACACACACACATTAACAGCTGCTCCTAAGAGCCTTCCCAAAGACATGTGCTACAAAATAAATGACAAAGCAACTTTACCTGATCCCAGTGTTTAAGGGAGAGTGTAGAGAGAGGTGTGGCATTAGCAAATTCAAGATTTGCAAAATGCCAATCAAGTATTTGTCTGTCTCTCGATGAGAGATATACGTCACTGCAAAATGAAAACAGAGAGGTGCAGGTTATTAAAGGAAGGACAGGACTACTGTGCTCAGTGGACTGATGCAGACAATCTCAATAACTGAGAGAACCTAAGCCTGGTACTGTGCCTTATACAAAGAAATGACAAGTCAAAAAACAGGACCTTATATGTCTTATTAACTTCTTTATTACTGGTGCCTAGAGCAGTGCCAACCTCTACTACATAAAGCAAATTACTATCAGGCTTCATTTGTCTAGGAGAAAAAAAAAAAAAGACTTCTTCACATGGGTACCTGGCATTATAAAAGCTTATTTGTTGTATAAATAAAGCATGGTTTTTTTTTTTTAAAGCAAGAATGGGTAGCATTCCCAAATACAGAACAGAGTAGATATGTGGGGGCCAGATGCACCACGGAACACACACTATCAGCATACAAGTATTCACTGTCAAAAATCCAATGAAGTATGACTTTCTTAGCCCTCAGAATTATGGGAATTTAAAGCAATATGACCTTCTATTCTACTCACAGAAGACAATATATTTCATTCAAATATTAGATCTTATGGAGAAAGGTTTTCTTTTCAAAAACATATTTTTTAAATATTTAGGGGACTACTACACATTAAAATTACAATCGATTCATTGAATAGTGCTTTGTAATTTTCCTTCTAAATATAACAGAACAGCAAAAGCTATCCCTCTGAACATTTGTGTTTTCCTCACCTTGGGGGATTGGCTTCCAATTCTTGAAGTTTTTCTTCTAGTTTTCCTTGTGTTTCAGCTAATTCATCATATTCCTGATAAAATTAAGAGAACTGGGTCGATCTTCATGGGGCAGAGACCAATCTAATTATTTATACCACAAAGTGTTAAGGCCTGGACCACCTCTCTGTCCATATCCCGGAGTATGCCTCAAGCTTAAGGCTGGATCTGGTTGTTCTTGGGAGACAAGTTACAATGTGAGCCTCAATGAACATGAGGGGGAGAAGGGATGCAGAGGGCATACAGGAGAAGAAAAAGGAAGAATAGCATACTGGGGTACTACAATTTTAGTATATGTGCTGCAGAAGCGAGCACAGATACTGGGGTGCTACAAAGCAAGAATGAAAAAGAACAGCAACTACTTCCTGTACCCTTACCATGTCCCTAGCATGGGCTAAAGCTTAGATCCCTTACAAAGGAAAAATATTAACACTGTGTCATAGATGAGGTGACTGAGGAATCTAAGATGCCATGGCTAAGAGATACTAAGTTAGGGATTTCAATCAGTTTGATATCAAATGACTGAAGTTATGTTCATTATCATTATTCTAAGCTGACAGGGAGCTAGCTAACCTGAGATGTAAGTTAAAGCACAAGACTGTGAAAACAAAGTAGAAATTCTGCAGAAAAAGCAGATCTCAAAGCAAACTAATCCATTCAGTCCCTTTGGGTTCTGTGTCCCAAACCCTCTCTCTTCCTACTACATATACCTGTGATTAGTTAGTGGTTCTCCCTTTCCAAAGTTTCCCAGACCTATGGTCTTTCTCAGGATTCCAAGGAAAACCACCTGGGCATGTATGTGTACCACACCTTGCATAGGGCGGTCAGATCCCTGTGTTTGCTTTTCACTAAGAACTCGGCAGTGATGTCTCTGGGTGGCTTGACCTCAGATGCTTCTTTGTACTGCTGATGGAGTTCTTTAATTTTCTCTTTCAAATTTACCATCTAAGAGAGAAAAATACAAACGTACCATTTCAGATAGTTATGTAATCCAGCTCCAAATCACATGCTTTGGTTCATCCCCTAACCTATTATACCCAAAAAGGTTACAGTGCAAAATCCTTGAAGTTCTGAAATACCTCTTCTACATCATGACATTTTAGAAGAGGAAAAAATCCTGTACGGCTCAACACAGACGTATCACATTATCACAGAAGATTATTTCTGTCTTCCAAAACAAATGAAGAACCAGGAGTGTTCCAATAGTAATAATAATAATAATAATAAATCTATCTATATCTATATATCTATCTCAAATTCCAGGAAAAAACAAACACCAATTTAACTTATTGTTTTGGGGAACAAACTGTCATGATTTATTTCCTAAATTATGTAAAAGGCTAAAATCACCACACAAAACCTCCCAGAGCCATTCCTAATGTTAGTTTCTCAGCTTTCTGATGGTACTGGGCCCTAAGAATCTGTGCACAGACATCTTCTCATTTGACAGGATAAAGAAACAAGGCACAGTGAGAGAGAGTCAAGAGTCTGGTCACAAGATGCACACAGATTCTGCATTAAAAAGCTCCCCACAGAGGATGTCTCACTTCATGTTTTCTCCCTAAGTTGGTATTATGTTTGCAGCTGGTAGGATCAGGAGAAAACAAATGGTTTCCCAGTCGAGAACTGGGCCTCTGGGAAGTGGTGGGACCTCTGGGAAGTCGGGGGAAAGAAGGGCACTCAGTAGACACAGCACTGAGAAATATTCCCATCCTGGCACCTCAAAGGAAATAATTATGGCAGTGAATTGTGGTTCTGGCTGCTGATTTGTTGTCCTCATCAGTGGCAACTTGACCCCAGCACAGCTCATTTCCATCTCATTACAGAATCCAGCAGAAGGCACTGGGCTAACTCTGCCAAAGGGAACCCAACACAGCAAAGATCTATTTCCCATGGCAACAACCTACCAGTAGTACTGTACTGAAAGACTGACAGATAAAACTACCCCTTTTGTTAGTCACTATTTTCTTAAGAATAATGAGCTGGCGGACCCTCTCTCCCCTGGAGGAAAAAAAACACCTAAAATTTTTTAAAGCACCTCCCCACCAATGCATCTTCAGGTATAAAGAAAATCTAAAATTTCACCTTATTAAGAAGTTCTTTCAACTCCTCCTGAGTCTTTACTATCTTCTTCCAATGTTCAATTTGCTCATCTTTGACATGCTTTTCTTGTAACCTAAAAGAGACAAAATATGTGCCTTGGCCACACTGCCAGCTTTGTAGCCCAAGACAGGAACCTATCAAAGGCATTCAAGGACACCAAGGCCCACTGAAATTTCTAATACTCTGGGACAAGAAAGGTGGCAAATTATTTTCTAGGCTATGTTAAATATAGTTTAGTACCATAAAGCTGTGAGTTTTAGAATTGAGAGGGGCCTTAAAGGATCATTTATTTTAAATGGTTTTACTTTGGGATTTAATTAATTTGCATGAAAATAAGTGAAAAATAGCTCAAATAAGACTTGCTGAAAAATTTAAAACATAAATAGCAAATCTCTAAGTGGAATTCACTGTACAAATAAGCAGTTTCAAAATACTTACTGAATGACAACTTCCAATGCCTGGCCAAGGGACACAGGCTTATTATTGAGGACATTGAAGTCTAGCTGGTGACTAAGGTAAGACGTAGCTTCTAACAACCGGTTAAACTCTTGCTCTACCATTTCATCTTTCTCTTTAGGAACCTGCAAATCCGAAGTATAGCAGAGTTGGTCCTTATAATAAGACTAAACATAACCATCCATGAAAACACAAATGCTCTACAGTTAAAAAGGTCAAAATATGTACCTCAAAGGGGGAACCTTTGAGGACAATGATTCCATCTGTCAATTCCATTAAATGAGGTATGAAATGTTTTGGCCCTGATAGTTTCCTATTCTCCCAAGTTTGCCCTCTGAGCTGAGACTTCACCTCTATTAACAGCCACAGGATTCACACTTGGTCCTAATTGGTGCTAACTGAAGTTATGTGGAGCACAAGGTGTCCTGGAGCTGACATGCACTGAGATAAGCTGGGCCGACATGCAAATGCCACACTGGAAAAGTCTCAGAGAACAAAAACTATGTCAACACACCTGAGGACCTCCCAGAATAAGGGCAGGATGGAAAAATAAGAAGCCCAAGGCATTGCCTTTCCCTCAAAGATGAGTTTCAGGTGGGAGTAGAGAAAGAGTGAAGTGAAATTCACAGCTATTAATAAGAACACAATCGCATCTTCATTCTTTCGCAGAGTAACAGTGTTTTATGGCACCGATTAAGTTCAGAGTTGAATGCCTAAAAGCTCTTAGACTATGAGTGACTGAGGTACCAGGTCTGGCTCATTACTGTGTAGGAAGAGAGATCGCAAAACAGATCATCAAGCTGCAAGACCACATACCTAAACCCTGCTGTGCTCCTGCCTATTGACACCATCAGTTAGCAGACACAAATTCCTTTGCTATTGCTTAATTCAGTACTAACCTTAACTGCATCTGCAATTTTACTGCTGAATTCACAGTAGTAGCAAGAAGGAAAAAAGCATATCTATCTAAGGCAAGCATGTCTAAAGCAAGCATCTCTTGCCAGAATAAACTGGGCATTAACAAGTTAATGGGATTCAAAACATGGAATTTCACTTTACAGACAACCTAAAATGGTAACAAGAAGACAGCATTAAAGAAAAGTTCTAATAAACACTAAGGCCAAGGAGGAGTGATGTTTTACAATCAGAGGTAACTTGTGGGCGAGATCATCACAGTAAGACTCTACCTCTCATTTGAAATGCCTTAGTTTTTTTCCCTTTGCAACTGAATAGACAACTTTTAAAGCACTTGTCTCTGCCCCTTCACTGAGGAGTCACACAAGTAACTCTACTAGATGAGCCATGGTGTGGCAAAAGAATATGGCAAGAAGTACAATCTGCAATCAAAAGAAGAAAGGGAAAAGTACCACAACTCTCTTTTGGAACCGTAAATATGACCCCATAAGTGACCGAATTAGAAATTCTAAAGCATCAAATTCAAAAAGGCCAAGAATGGGAGCCATCAGGAAATCTTTATGAATTAGAGAATCCCCTTTGGCCTAACAAATATAGATCTCTGAGAATCTTCTAGTTTATGCTGAGAAGTAAGGCAGAGAATCAGACTTTGGATGCTTGGTGCCCCTTATATAGATGAGTGGTACCTAAGACCTGGTGGATCAAACACATCTTACCTACCCATTCAACTCCCTGGCCAAAGGAAGGAGTTCTTGGTGACACCCTACATGTTCTGATTACACAGCTATCAGAGCTGATGGAAGAGACCCTCTTGTCAGGAATTTCATTTATTCTATCAGTTGCTCAACGATGTGATGGCTCATATTCAGAGCAGCTCAAAGCAACGCTGAAATCTGGTCAGCGTGATTCCTGCAATGATGTTACCAAAGACAGTTCTAGAAACTCTAAATTTGGTGCTTCTTTAAAAAAGGAAATAATTACATTTTTAACACAAAATCTGTATAGTTATGAGATCTTAACTGATCCCAGATGCAATGTGCATGACTAG
Source organism: Vulpes lagopus (assembly GCF_018345385.1). Classification (NCBI taxonomy): domain Eukaryota; kingdom Metazoa; phylum Chordata; class Mammalia; order Carnivora; family Canidae; genus Vulpes; species Vulpes lagopus. The sequence continues at coordinate 125,428,957 of NC_054831.1, forward strand.
TTTTCATGGAGTACAAAATAGTGATATTTCTATGTGTGGCTTCAAAAATGCCAAGCAAGAGGATGCTATAGAAGCAAGAGGGACCAGATCACATGTGCCTCTGCAATAGGGCAGAATGTGCCAATATGCAAGTGTGCAAATGGTACAGATTAAAGCTCTTCCAGTGTGGACTGGATGGCTTGCTTCAGACAAGCTTTAATCTCTTTAGCTAGGGTGACAGTCACATAGGGAAGTTCATTCTGGAAAAGTACGCAGCACTCAGGCTCAGTAACTGGGGTCCAGGGTGTGTGGTAGAGAAACATTTAAAGGGACACTGTCAAGGTTAGAGGGACCAAATTTGACCTTTTGTTTCTTCCCTCTGTTTGCTGAGCAGCCCGCTTGATTCATAACACTTTCCCCTTTAGTCCACCCACCCCACCCCCACAAAAAACCTTTTTACATGCGCTTTCAATGACAAAAACTCAAATGGCACCAGCCCAACATATAGGCGCAACTCTACAACAACAAACCAGTGTGAATGTATGATGGAGAGGATCTTTGGAAGGGAAAGATCGAAGTTTCAAGCTTTTAATGGGTTATTGTAAACAGTGAAGAAAATGATTTGAAAAATTATATAAAAAAAATACCTTGACAGTGTCCTTTTAACCAGTGCAGCAGAGAGAGAAATAAACTGTAAATAACAGCCCAACAGCCACGTCAAGTTTAGTTTTGTATGACAGCAGTAAAATCAAGGCTTTAAACACACAGCATGACAGAAGCATTCTGTTAGCTCAGAAGCTGCAACCACCAGAGAAACAAGGAACAGACTGTATAGAGACCAAAATGGGAAAGTCAAGGCACAGAAATGGGCAAAAGAAAGGCAGTTTGGGGGGGTGGGGTGGGTGTGAGGGTGATAAAGGGAGATGGTGTCAGAAAGCAGTGAGGAATAAATCAAAATTCAATGAAAGAGAAAAGGAAAAACACAAAACAGTAAAACAAGAACAACAAAATCAAACAAACAAAAACCAAACCAAAAAGATGACTGTCTCATCTGATGGACAGCAGGATGACAGACTGCATCTCTGGTCCACTGACTGGGTCCACTGCTCTAACTGGAGACTCCACTTTCCAGAATACAAGAGACAGCACTTAGGCCCCATCCATTTTCCACCTAGTTCAGCAATTTTAGGACTGTTGCCAGAGAGACCAGGGATAGCTTTGAAAGTTGCATTTTCCCATTAACTTTAGAATTCCACTTTGAAATTAAAGAAATATTTGGAAAATAGCAAATACCTGTTCATTAGGAAACCAACACTGACTGGGAAAAAACCAAAATATATTTTTGATATATTTAAATCTTGATTCTATTTCTAAAATTAAGCTAAGTCAGGTATGTTCCATTTCACATATTCAGACAATGAAAAGAACTTTAGCAACTGACTACCCCCTGAGCACCTCTTAAGTACTTGTTTTAGGTCACTGACTGCTCTTGCCTTGGTGAGAACCCTTGAACTCTGTTAGGTCCACAAATTATGGAAAGGAGCTGAAATATTGGCAATCTTTAAACACAAGTCACAATAATTTTCAGTTTACCTGACCATTCTATTCAGCTTCTTAAACTGCATCCTGAGAAAGGAACTCAGCAAATGACTGCAAGGGGCTAAGCACCATACCATGTTTGATGGCAGCTGGATTTCTATGACAACATATCGAGAACATAACAGTAAACTAAGAAGGTAAAGTATCTTTGATAATTGTTCTCTAGCAAAGATTCAAACAAAATGGATATCACTTTGAAACAGACTTTTTTTGAAACAGCTTTTGATTACAATTTTGCAAACCCATTTACTTCTCTATGAAAGGCTCCAAACAGTTCCTTCAAACTAAGAATCTGGTGTGTCTCACTGCTTTAAATAGGTACAATCTTGACTGCTATGGTCCTGCAGAGATTATATGGAATATCCTTGAGCATGGCTTGAGGAAGAGCCGACTGAGTATCTAGCCTATGCAGAATAAATCTAGTGAGAGCCAAGTGGCTTTCTGGACAGGGTCCTAATCCTGCAAGAAGTCATCTCACGAAGGACAGCTCTCCTCAGTTCTACCTCTGGTTGCATTCTATCATCACAAACCCTTTAGATCTTCAAAACACTGTCCATTTCTCTTGCTTCCAGTATGCATAAGCTCTCTAGCAAGATGGGGCATCCAAAGTTCAGAGATTTAGCCAGAGAAATCTTCAGGAAAGAATAACACAATGAAAAACAGCTGTAATGGCTAAACCTGGCCAACAGAGGCTACAGTAAATCTGTCTCTCTCATTCCCATGTACTTTAAAAATTATGATAAAATGAAAGATCTGGATTAGGACCTTCTGTAATACCTGGTAGAAAAATTTACATCTGGGGACGTCTGGGTGGCTCAGCGGTTAAGTGCCTGCCTTTGGCCCAGGGCGTGATCCTGGGGTCCTGGGATCGAGTCCCACATTGGGCTCCTTGCATGGAGCCTACTTCTCTATGTCTTTGCCTCTCTCTCTATCTCTCATGAATAAATAAAATCTTAAAAAAAAAAAAAAAAAAAAAGAAACTGTTTAAAAAAAAAAGAAAAAGAAAAATTAACATCTCCAAGTCACTATTCAGATTTCCAAATAGCTAAAAGAAATGAGGTATGGCCATTCTCCCTAAAGGACAACACGTATATTATCCTTAATACAAATAAAATTTATTTATTCCATAAATGAAGACAGTTGTCATAAGAAACTTTTAGGGGATGTAAATAATGGATTTGTCTAAAGCAGTAACTAAGCTGCGTGGAGAAGGCACACTAACATGTCTAAGGAGTTCACTTGTAGTTTCTAGCACACAGTAGAGGTGCTCTGTAAATTCTTATGTAATGAGTAAATAAGGTTTGGAAAAGCAAAGTCAGTATTATAAAACTATATTTGAAAGGAAAGTAACTATTTTGCAACTTTAGGAACATTAAAGGCAGGCACGAAATTTTTACATTTATAAAAAAACAGGATTAGAAGATTTTAAGAGGTAGAGAAAAACCACCTTTTAAAATAGCAATCTGGGGGTGCCTGGGGTGGCTCAGTGGGTTAAGTGTCTGCATTCAGCTTGTCATGATCTCAGGGTCCTGGGATCAAACCCCCAACACCTCCCCAATGCATCAGGCTCCCTGCTCAGCAGGGACTCTACTTTTTCCCTCTGCCTGCCACCTCCCCACCCGCCCCATCACTCATGTTTTCTCTCTCTCAAAAAAAACAAAAAACAAAAAAACTAACAAAAACTGTTTCCACAAAGGAATAGGAAAACTAAAATGCCAACAGGCTTGTGTCAAATGTATAACTAACCTAAGCATCATATGAATGCTATGAATGCAAGTGAAAACTTGCTGAATTGTGGTAGGTACAGAGAATAACCAAATTAATGGCCTTCGTAAGAGACCTGGCAATCCTTATCTTTCAAGTGTATCTTTCTTCGTCACAACAGCTGAGTCATTCCAAAGAAGAAAATCAAGATCTGTTTCTCCAAGTAGTTACTGAGTCTTTGAGCCTCATCTGGTAAAAACAAAACACAACACCCAAATGCCTCCCCCCAATGGAAACCAGAGATTTTTTAATCCAAAATGCTTAGTAGTGAAGTAATTTGATTAAGATGCTGTTTCATTACTCAAGAAAGCCAAAACAAACTAGAATTTAAAGCTCTTGAATTACTAGCTGGTGTATAGGAGATACACAGAAAACATTCAGTTATATTTCCCGTTTCCCCACCAATCCATGTTTTCAGTCTCCTCACTGATGACTCCTAAAATATGAATTATGCTATTTCCCAATGATCTCCATGTTCTTTTAAAGCTGATTACAGCATAGTTCAGAGTATAACTCCATCATCAGTCAATCTGAGGGCAGCTGCTGTATTAGCTCTGTTTTTATGGGTTTGGAAGATACTTCTACTTATAGGGACATCCTATATTAGAATCAAAGAAGAAAGGCCTTGTTCTAGTCATCTGGAGCCATAAAATAAGGCTTCTGTCAAAAACACAGAGGCTCAACATCCTAGCTGCCAATGCAAGACCAGAGAGAATAAAGAAGTGAACTCTTTCAGAGATTCTTGTGATTGTTATAGTAACAATATAACAAATTAACAGAATAAAAACCACTTGCTATGTGATTTTTGTTGTATAGCAGCAAAATGATAGGTTTGGTGATAGGTCCTTAAGACAGTATTACAAATGATATTTGTCACTCTGAGTTAATTGCTTTGTGCAGGATTAGGGAATTAATTTCTAGGTACTAACAACAGAACCATCAAATCACCCTCTTTTGCACTGAGACTGTCCACAAATAGAGAAGACAGTTCCATTTCATTTAAAAGTTTACTGAAGAAAAATCAATGGCTAAGTGAATGTCCACTGGGGGGGGGGGGTGGAGTGGAGTGGGGGCCTTGTTGCCTCCTTTAAAGTAACTATTAAAAGAAAGTTCCTGGAGACGGACACTCAGCTGATGCAATCACACTTATTCCAGTACCCATCTTCCTTCAGGTATCAGCCAGACATAGCAGAACAAGTATAGGCATACCTCAGAGATATTGCAGGCTTGGTTCCAGACCACCGTAATAATAAAGTGAATCAAATCAATTTTTCTGTTTCCCGGTGCATATAAAAGTTATGTTTACCCTATAGTTAGCCTAAGTGTGCAATAGCATTATGTCTAAAAAACAATGTACATACCTTAAAGTATAATACTTCATTGCTAAAACAAATGCTATCATTGAAGTTCTCAGTAAGTTGTAATCACTGATCACATATTACCATAATTTTGAAAAAGTCTTGAAATATTGTGAGAATTACAAAAATGCGACATGGAGACACAAAGTGAGCAAATGCTGTTGGAAAAATGGTGACAACAGACTTGCTCTATGCAGGGTTGCCACAAATTTTCCATTTGTATGAAAAGGGGGGGCAATATCTGGGAAATGCAATAAAGCAAAGCAAAATATGCCTGTAAGGGAATTTGGTATGGAATACCAGGCAATATATCCTATGCTCTACAACTTATTGATTAGAACGACCCTAGGCAAACACCTTGTCTGAGCTTCAGATTCTTCCCCTGCAAAATGAGAGAATGAAAGCAACTGACCTACTTATTCCTTAGGTTTCTGAAGTCAAGAAATATATTTGTAATTAAAAACAAAATTAATGGAACTAAAAGCTCTTAGTTCTTGTCCTATAAGCCAAAAGCCAATCTACTGGTTAACAGTTGTCCATTTCTACTCTGAGGTAGACTATCAGCTACACCAAATACAAAAACATTAACATGACTTCTTATGTTTGATTAACTTAAGGCAAGCAGAACTTAAAGCTGTAAACAATTTTCTCCTAAATTTGAGAGTGCTTGAAGAATCCTCCTTAACTACTTGGCTACTGCACCAAATACAAACAAAATGACTTAGAGAAATCCTTTTGTAAGATCAGAATTGTATGACAACTATAAATTTCCCTTGGAAAAATATTCCTGCATAAAAAATGCTGAAAACCATACACCAGTTTAACAGAGGTTTACTAAAATGCTACTCAAAGGGCTGATCCTAGTGAGATAAGGAGCTTATGCCAGATGGTAACTGAAGCACCACTTTTTTCATTGGGTAAGTCTTGCTACCACCCCTCACCCCTGCTTCCCCCAAATCATCATTTGAACTAACAGCGTGTTAACGATGTAGTTTACTTTACATTCTGGCATAAGCTATGTATTTATCTCATCCCACACTGGTAACCAACAGTTAGTTCATGAATTAGCAGCTGGTTGCAGGCCATACTTGAGGGGAATGCTGGGATACTATGTGGAAGCAAAGGTTTTAAAAAATGTGTTAAAGTTCCTCTAATACCAAGAAAGGAAGAGACAATTTCTTTGGATATTTCTACTAGAAAAAACTCCTTTTACTGTTAGAAAGACTAAATAAACCTGCTCTAAATTCAGAGAAGTCTAAAGAAAAAAGCAGTGTCTCAATGATCAGTGATAATCTTTGGTCTGGATTCCATGACTTCTTGAGGACTAATGTAGTATCTATCTACCTAAAACACTGATCTGGTCACGTCACTTCTGCTTTCAACCCTCAGAAGTCCCAACCTACAAATCAGCCTAGTAAAGCAACATCCTTCATCCTCATCTTCAGTTTTCTATTTTAGCCCTAATAATATAATTCCAGCCTCCTTCAAAGACTTCTTAGACTTAAACCTTCCTCCACAACCACATTAAGTCCCAAGCTATCTTCACAAATGCTTTCCCTCTAAATCTCTCCCTACTCTTGCCCCTCCCACTTTCAGAGACTTTGACTCTCACTCTCTTCCCCTCCCCACTGACTCTTCCATAGCAATTTATCCTTTTATCTAACCCCTAGCAAATCTGCCTTGTGTTACTGGTATATGTATGAGCAGTATGTTTGTGGTTGGCGTGTACTTGGGGGGCAAATGGGAGTGTCACAGATTTTAACATCTGATTTTAATTTTAATTCCTATAATTCCTGATGTTCTTGGGTTCGTAAGATAACCAGAGTCCCTATAATTTAAGACCCTTGAGTGCAGGGAATACATACTCAATGTAGAGAACAATGCCTAGATTTTGGCAAATATTTAGTAAATACTTCCTGATTGTGATTTGCTTTAAAATACTCCAGACCAAAAAAAATCTATTGAATACATGCAATAAGACTAGAATAAATGAAAGTCCATTATTATACTATTCTTTCTACTTTTGTATAGGTTTAAAATTTTCCATTATAAAAAGTTGGGAAAAAAATTATCTGTGTACAAACCCCACTAGACTGTGGGGTCTTATATAGCAGGGACTGTCTTATTCATCTCTATAGCCTTTAGAGATCTTTGCAGAATAACAAGTTTATTGAATTGTTAAGAGCTCTACTTCCTCCTTTTTCTCTTGTTCATTCTAGTTTGTTTATTCTGCCAGAAAGTTGTCCTGCCCCCCACCCACCCCAAAATAAGCCCTGGGAGGAATCTGAATCCAGAATGGTGAGGATAGGAGAGCCAAGCATTCCTTTATGTCTGTCTTGAGTAAATTCAAGAGTTGGGATCTTACCACTTTGAGCAACAACAGCTAAACTGCCATTTATATAGTGAATCTTCCTCAAAATATAAAGATGATAACATGCTTATATCCTAAGAATGGTAAACTTCCTCATTCCTGATAGGGGAGGGCTGGTAAAATCTGAATATGAACTTTTGAATTTCACCCATCCCCCAAAATTAGAACTGACTTGCATGGTCTAAACCTCTCAACATGGTTGTTGTTAAACTACTCTTACTCTCTTCATAGCAAATATCACTTCCATGTTACTGCCTACTAAACATGGGGAAGCTCCTATGCCCCTGGTCAACAAATACTTTAATCTACCTAAACATCTGAGTTCAATATCACCATTTGGCCATTAGTTCATCAAAATCTTGAACCTACACACACAAAACTGAAGTCATAAAGAGCACACAGAGCTAAAGCACATGATGGGAGGCACAATACAAAGAAATGAATCAGGTGTCAATTTCACAGGTCTCTTAGAGTAGGTGGCCACAGCCAAATAAAAAAAATTAACTGTCTAGCTAGCCTTCATTAAATGTCTAAGGATGAATGCCTGAATAGGCAATGTAAATCTGCATATATGCAATAATCATCCCATCCTATATAGCTCACAATTAAGGAACGATCAGAATGTCACATAATTTCTACCTTCAGTTCATATTGACATGTGGGTATATTCAAACACACATTTACCCCAAATTGTTGTTTCAACTGACCCAGAGAAATTTTGAAAAGTTCTGTTTGTCCTCAACTTACAGCTTGTCCATTGGCTTCATAAAGTGGACACTTTTGCTTGATCTTGGCCAGTTCCATATTTACTTGTTTGCTGACCACAGCCATGGGATTCCCTCCTAAAAAAAAACTCAAACTATTAAATTCAACATATCTATGAAAAGAGAAAACATCAAAGCAAAAATATTTTTACTCAAAATTTAACATACTCCAAGTTTAGGATATGTGAATTATAGATCAAAAAACTGCCCAAACTAAAATAATAATATACAAAATATGTAAGATAAGCATAAAGAGCCAAAAAATTACCTATAATCCCATGTGTTAGTTAACATTTTATTACAGATTCTTCTAGATTTCATGTGCATAAAATCATAGATCATACACATACACACACACAGAGATCACAATGCATATATTGTTGTGTAATCTTTTCTCAACTTAGAAATAAACTGGCCATAATTTCATGTTACTATAAAGCTACAAAATATTTAGGGGCTGTATAGTTCTCCTTGTATAACAATTTAATCCCCAGAACCATGGGTTCTAACATTTTGCTATGCCATATTTCAAAAGCTGCAGGGGCATCTAGGTGGCTCAGTTGGTTAAGTGTCAGAACCTTGGTTTTGGCTCAGGTCATGATCTCCAGGTCGAGATCAAGCCTCACGGGCAGCCCTGGTGGCTCAGAGGTTTAGCACCGCCTTCAGCCCAGGGTGTGATCCTAGAGACCCAGGTCCCACATCAGGCTCCCTGCATGGAGACTGCTTCTCCCTCTGCCTGTCTCTGCCTCTCTCTCTCTGCGTCTCTATGAATAAATAAATAAAATATTAAAAGAGAGAGAGAGAGAGAGAGAGAGAGAGAGAGAGATCAAGCCCTGCAATGGGCTCTGTGCTCAGTGCAGAGTCAGCTTGATATTCTCTCCCTCCTTTCTGTCCCTCCCCTTGCATGTGTATGTGTGCTCATTCATATACTCTCACAAATAGATAATAAAATCTTTAAACAAAAACTAAATAAATTAAAAAGAAAAAAAAAAAGCTCCAAACAACATGGTCCACTTGTCTATTATGATAATTTCCTAGAACTGAATGTGCTAGGTCAAAACATATGTACGATTTAAATTTTGCACATACTGATGTATCTTTCCAGGAAAACTCTCTGTCAATTCGTCTATTACTAACAGTAAGAACAGTATCTTAAACCAAAATATTTTAAAACCACATTTATGGGTTTTTAAACAAAAAGCTTTAAAACATAAGCTTAATCATGAATCTCAGACCTTGTATAACAGCATAAAACTAAGGACTACTGGGGAATCCCTGGGTGGCTCAGTGGTTTAGAGCCTGTCTTCAGCCCAGAGCATGATTCTGGAGTCCTGGGATCGAGTCCAGTCCTGGGATCGAGTCCCGCATCAGGCTCCTTGTATGGAGCCTGCTTCTCCCTCTGCCTGTGTCTCTGCCTCTTGCTCTCTCTGTGTCATAAATAAATAGATAGATAGATAATAGATAGATAGATAGATAAAATCTTTAAAAAACAAAAAACAAAAAAAAAACAAACTAAGGACTACTTACCAAGACCTGTCACTACCATAGCTCCAAGATCAGCTACATAGTTTCCTTTGCGAAATGTAGCAACTCGTCCACCAACTCGATCCTGTTTTTCAGAAATTAAATGGTTGAAATCATTAATTCTATTTTAACCATAAGAACCCGGCATGGTATACCATCCTAGGCCTCTGTCTCTTATAATTGAAAACAAAAAACAAAAAACAAAACCAAAAACCAACATATAGTTGAGTATACCTGGCTTGCAGCATGGGCACTATTTGAAGGAGTGGTAGGTAAGGAATGATAGGATATGAAACAATTTGACAGCCAGAGACATATTCAGCCATTGGTACTATTATCTCTCTACCCAGCTGTCTCTAATACCATTTACTGTTTAGGCTGAGCAAGGGCCACTCACACAGAAAATATCTGTTCACAAACTGCAACACTAAATGCCACCTTTCTACTACCAGTTCTGACTCTTGGCCCCCAACCCCAAAGTCCATTGTGATGACCGAGGACTTCTCAGATCAATGGTTTACTAGTGCAGCCCTAAAAAACGTCCTGGTGCAGAATGTCTACTCAACATAAACTTCTGACAATCTCTCTCATTCCTCAATAGACCAAGTTTATCTCTGCTGACTAGGGATTCTCAAGTATGGGGGAAAAATTACTGAGCTGTAGTGACACTTTAATCATGGATATTATGAGAATACTCTGTAACCTGAAATTAAACAAAAGCAAAACAAAGCAAAACAAATTCTTGTATACTAGATTAAAACTCTGCACAGGTAGGGATCATAATGATCCCATTATTCATTACTATATTGCCAGTACACAGGACAAGAGGACACACAAATGTTTCCTAAATTATCTATAAAACATCATTTTTACAAGACTATATTAAAAATTATTTTGATTTTTCCATACTTTATTTGAAAAGAATATTTTTTAAAATTATCAATTTATAAAAAGTAACTTAGATGTACTACACAAAACATTTTGAAAGCTTCTATAAAATTTTAGATTGTTTAGGTAACCTGAGAAGTGTTTTTTTGTTTTTTAAATGGTATGAGTCCACAGAGGCCTGTAAGCCACTGGAAGATAACTGTCAAAAATCACTCAAGAGGGAATCCCTGGGTGGCTCAGTGGTTAAGTGCCTGCCTTCGGCCCAGGGCGTGATCCTGGAGACCCGGGATCAAGTCCCACGTCAGGCTCCCTGCATTGAGCCTGCTTCTCCCTCTGCCTGTGTCTCTGCCTCTCTCTCTCTCTATCTCTCTCTCTCAAAAAAATCACTCACGAAAATAAATTGAATAGTAGCATCTTAACATGATGTTCTTTTCCCCCCTTCTCTATGCCATCATCCCTTTCCTCCTTCAACTTCCATTTCTCTTTCTAGACTGACGATAAGGGAACCAACATATCTTGGCTACATCAGGCACAGAGTCGGCTGCTGCCTGAGATGCTCTCCTTTTCTTTTACTATCAAATAAGGAATACAATCCACTCTGCTCCACCACTAAAAATAACTGCCACCTGCAAAGGGTATGTCGATGAAGGTCCAAAATTTGAAAAGTTAACTATAAGAAACAATGACCCAAAAATATCCATCAAAGGGCTATATAGATCATTTGCATACTCTAAATACTCACTGAGCACCTTTCAAAGCTTCACTGTCAAATTGCTTTATCCAATATAAATAGCATAATCTAAAATACTCTGAGTAGTATACAAATCTGTTTGGTTTAGTTCAAGTTGTAGGATTCATTAATTTGCAAGGTAATTTCTTACTGTATTGATAAATATCTATTTCCATTAGGTGAGGCTTTCTGAACGCAAAATAAAATTCTTACCCTGGCTTCCAGTAGTGTGACATCCATTCCAAAACTTTGTAATTGACGAGCTGCTGCCAAGCCTGAGACCCCAGAGCCTATAATAATAACCTTCCCTGTCTTTTTAGCTAAAAAGAAAAAAATGAATAAAAATTACAATATTTTGTTGCAGATATAAGAGTCTGTTTTATCATTTTCTAAATCATGAAAACCTCTAGTTCTCAACATGTCACAATGTCTTACAAGGTAAACAGTTCACTCATTTTCAAAACAGAGAAACTATCTGAATACAAATTAGCAAGTACCTGAAATTTACACACTTTAATTCAGTGTTAAAAATTTATAGATGAAATCCTTTAAGATCTACTTTCTCATTTTACTGCAGTCATGTGACAGGTTAACTTATTATGAATAGCATTTACCTCACAATTATACTAGGACAATATGACAGCCAAATTATTCTTAAAGTCATCTTTAAGCTCTACTTCTGGAGTCTTTACTATTCCTTTTTGAAGACTTATTAAAGCATCAAAGATAAATTAACTAAAAACAAACAAATGTGTTAATTCTCAAAATATCCCTGACTCTTAGATTCTTGGCAGTATAAAGAACATGTCACTGAAAGAAAACCTCAAATCTGCTTTCATAATGGACTTCTTTCATTTTTAACAAATTTTGTTTTCTGATTTTTCTTATACTGGAAATTCAATATCTTTTACTAAAGTACACTTATCAAACCAACAATTTGATAAGTGCATATTTATGCATATTTATATATATAAATTATATAAATTATATATATTATATATATGCAATGCATATTTATGAAGAGATTTTACTTTAAACTTGACCTATAATAAACTTGGGAATATCTGACTCCAAATTTAGACTTAGAAATCAAAATAAAATGCTAAAATCTCCTGGAAATAAAAGAGTCTAGAACTGTAACTTAAAACCATAAAGTCTATTGGTCAGGTCCTTACTTGGTAGGGGTTTTATCCTCTTATAGATGCCAAAGTTGATCAGACCATGACGCTCTAAATAACTGTGAACTCGGTGGACTAGCACAGTATCACCTACAGGATAAATGAATTTTAAAACATGTTCATATTTTTAGCAGTTTAAACAAAGCTCTTTAACTCTTCTATTTATCCATTATGAAGTTATTCTATACATATTTTCCATAAACTACAAGATCATGTGACTCCTTTAGAAAAGTGATTCCTGGGATGCCTGGGTGGCTCAATGGTTGAGTGTCTGCCTTCAGCCCAGGGTGTGATCCCGGAATCCCAGGATCGAGTCCCACACTGGGCTTCTTGCATGGAGCCTGCTTCTCCCTCTATGTCTTTGACTCTGTTATCTCTCATAAATCAATCAATCAATCTATATCTATCTATCTTTAAAAAAAAAAAAAGAAAAAAGAAAAGTGATTCCTAGAACTATTGGTCTGTGGTGTAATCCAAAATGCGTATCACATAATTTGGAATTTTTAATAATGACATTCTGTTATAGAAGACATAAAGGATAAAACTAACCCTTTTAGGGCAGCTCAGCAGTTTAGCGCTGCCCCAGCCCAGGGCCTGATCCTGGAGACCCGGGATTGAGTCCCAGGTCAGGAGCCCTGCATGGAGCCTGCTTCTCCCTCTGCCTGTCCTCTGCCTCTCTCCCTCTCTCTGTGTCTCTATGAATAAATAATAAAAATCTTTAAAAAAAAAAAAAACTAAACTAAACTAACCCCTTTTAAAAGTAGTATTATACTCAGTTACTTTGGAAAAAACTTTTCAAGACTTTGTGGGTGATAAATGGAAAATGAGAAAGCCAGCCAGCCAATCAAATGTCAACAAAGTACTCTAAGGATTAAAGTTGGAACATAGTCCTGGTGAAATGATTAGCAATCTCTTAAACTCACAATTTAAAAACCAAGAAAATAATAGATACATAATAGTTTTCTACAAGGCTTATTTTTGCATAGCACAAGGTAAAGTAAGATGGAAATATGAATTGAAAAAAATTCATTATCAATGAACCATGAACCAAAATTAATCCCACTGATAACACTACTTACTGTTGTAAGGTGCCTCTAATTGTTGGAGAGTGGCCTCAAAGGTCAGCTGAATCTTTGGATTATCCAACCACAACTGCAACTGTATTTAAATGGAAATTTTATTATACGAGTAGACATAGACCACTTGACCACTTTATTTTTTTTTTTTTTTTTTTTTTTTTTCACTTGACCACTTTAAAATATCTTTTCAACTCTAAGGCCTCAAATATAGGCTTTCCTTTCATTGAGACAGAGGGTTATATTCTTGACAAACTGATGAAACACAAAACGATGTCAAATGAGTAAATTACTGAAGAAGCTGAAAGATATTTAGCCTAAAAAAAAAAAAAAAAAAACCAAAAAACCTAGTAACTTGCGAGTATCATACAGCTGGTAGGGACCAATAAGGATTTAAACTGGGTTACATGACTCCAGAGATACAGACTAGATAAAATCCACAGAATCAAATGATCAAGTTAGATATGCAGATGTGGTAGGGGAGGGCAGAGGTGCCAAGGATAACTCCAGTTTTTGTCTTGCACAACTAAATGAGTTGGTATGCTAGTCCCTAAATGAGGGTCAATGAAAGAAGAGGTGAGTTTAGTTTCAAGACAACCAAGAAAAGATACAAGATTGGCATCTAGATACAGAGCTAAGGGTCTGAGGAGCCATTTGCTTATGGGTGATAACTGAAGCCAATGTGCAGAAGAGGCCTTCTAGGGGGGAAAAGACAGTATGGGGAGGGAGAGACCATAAGGAGTCTTAAGGAACTCCAATCAGTTCACATAATGGCCTGTTTGTTTGTTTGTTTGTTTATAACGGCCTGTTTTTAAAGCTAAGCATACAAAGCAATCAGAGAAGACAAAGACCAGGGAGACAGGAGAAAAACCAGAATACTGTGTTAAGCTAAGGGAGTTCTATGTTTAAGAAGAAAATAATAGTTAATTATTTCAAATACTGATGAAAAAGCAGTAAGATAAGGAATGAAAAATATTATGGTACAATCAATAAGCTCAAACACAAATGCTCTTTAAATGGAACAGGCAGGGGGATCCCTGGGTGGCTCAGCAGTTTAGTGCCTGCCTTTGGCCCAGGGCAGGATCCTGGAGTCCCAGGATCAAGTCCCGCATCAGGCTCCCGGCATGGAGCCTGCTTCTCCCTCTGCCTGTGTCTCTGCCTCTCTCCCTCTTTATGTCTATCATGAATAAATAAATCATAAATAAATAAATAAATAAATAAATGGAACGACAAACTACCACCATATTTAAGTCTTAGCTGAAAATTAATTGCTCCAAAGACAAGTTTCAACAAAGAAATGTGGCAATGTGTAAATAAACCCAATTACAAAGAGACATAGCCAAATTCATAACCATCCTCTACTTTTCTTGCTGGTCACTGACAAGGCAAAATGCACTTCCTCAACTATACACTGGGCCCAAGCTCCTCACCCCTCAACACAAGCCTTCTTCCTCTATCCATCCTATTAAAAAAAAAAAAAAAAAAAAAAAGGCTTGGGTCACAGTTTTTAAGCTCAATAATCCTAAAGTTGTTGTGGTTTCAAAATCTGTAAACAAAGGAACTGATACAACTCTTGTAAGAGAACGCTTTATGTTCAGTTACACAGTCAGAAGCGCAGAACTCTAACCTGGGCCAGTCCTTCCTTCCCCAAATCACAGAATAGAAATCACAGGAAAGAGATCACTGTAAAGAGTGAAATTCAAGTAAAGAGTGAAAACTTCCCTCAGATGAAATAAAAAAAATGATGACCTTATCTTAAAAAAGAATCCATTTTAAAAATGAATTAAGGGCAGCCCCGGTGGCTCAGCAGTTTAGTGCCGCCTTCGGCCCAGGGTGTGATCCTGCAGTCCCGGGATCAAGTCCCACGCTTCTCCCTCTGCCTGTGTCTCTGCCTCTCTCTCTCTCTCTCTCTCTCATGAATAAATAAAATCTTTAAAAAAGAAAATTAATTTTAAGTGATCTCTACGTCAAATGTTGGGCTTTGAACTCAAGATCCTGAGATCAAGAGTCATATGCTCTACTGACTAAGCCAGCCAGATGTCCCCTAAAAACTCCATTTAAATCAAATGTTGACATGCTACACACAGAAGCTGATTTTAAGACAAGTGTCAGAAATCTACATTAAGAATTTTCTATTTACAGGATGCCTGGGTGGCTCAGAGGTTGAGCCTCTCTCTGCCTTCGGCTCAGGGCATGATCCTGGAGTTCCAGGATGGAGTCCTGCATCAAGCTCCCTGCATGGAGCCTGCTTCTCCCTCTCCCTGTGTCTCTGCCTCTCCCTCTCTGTGTCTCTCATGAATAAATAAATAAAATCTTAAAAAAAAAAAAAAAGAAATAAACATTATTAAAAAAATGTTCCATTTACTTTTTAAAAACTTACCCTGATTTTTTTCTTCATATGCTCAAAAATCCCTTTATTCTGTACTATGAAAACCCAGTATAATCCACCAATCACTCTAGCTAAATAACATTTAACTAAATTCAGCAGAGGTTTTGCAATCTAACAGCCAAAATAAGTTAGTGGTAGCTAAAAAAGCAGACATGCTAAAATGACATTTCTGAGCTATATTCAAAGTAGCTGAAATTACAACATAAATTTCGTTTACTTTGTATCACCCTAGAGCACAAGGAATATGTTCTGAAGAGTACCTTGCCCTCCTCTATGGCTAAAAAATTTCTGATGAGGGGATCCCTGGGTGGCTCAGCAGGTTAGTGCCTGCCTTCAGCCCAGGATGTGATCCTGGAGTCCTAGGACTGAGTCCCACATTGGGCTCCCTGCATGGAGCCTGCTTCTCCCTCTCGAATAAATAAATAAAATCTTTAAAAAAAAAAAAATGTCTGATGAATAAAGGTCATGAAAATTCACAAAAGAAAAAAATAAAAGAAAAATTTACAAAAGAAATACAAATGACTAATAAATGTGAAAAAAAGTCAGTCTAAGTAAGAAATGGAAAAGAAATGAAAAACTTTTAGTCTATAATAGCAGTACAGATTATCATTGTTTTAATAACCAAAGCAGGGGCAGAAAAATAGAGTTGCTGACTGATTCAGTCTCTCTGGGAAGCCATCTGACTATATATATATGTAACAAAACCCAAAAACTGTTCCTATTTTTTGACAAGGTAATTCTCCTTTTAGAACACTGTTATAAGGAAATAACAACCAGAGATAGAGTCAAGAATGTATACAGCTGGGCAGCCCAGGTGGCTCAGCGGTTTAGCGCCGCCTTCGGTCCAGGCCGTGATCCTGGAGACCCAAGATCGAGTGCCACGTCAGCTTCCCTGCATGGACCCTGCTTTTCCCTCTGCCTATGTCTCTACCCCTCTCTCTCTGTGTCTCTCATGAATAAATAAATAAATAAAATCTTTAAAAAGAAATGTATAAAGCTGTTCACAGCTTAATAAAGCACAAATGGACATTTAAATGCCTAATTTACAGTATGACCTGACCAACAGACAAAATATTATGCAGACCTCAAAATCAAGCATTTAGCCAGAGAAGGAGGTTGAAGCAGACAAGTAGAACAGAATTAGAGTTTCTCTTATCCTGGGATCAAAGGACAAAATGATTATTTAAAAATTGTAAAAAGGGGAGAGGGCCTGGCTGGCTCAGTCAGTTGAGTGCCCCAATTCTTGGTTTGGGCTTAGGTCATGACCTCAGGGTTGTAGGATTTAGTCCAGTAACAGGTTCCACCCTCAGCACCTAGTTGGCTTGACATTCTTTCCCCCTGCCTCTCCTCTGCTCCTCCTCCAGTTCATGTTCTCTCTAGAATAATAAAATCTTTTTTAAAAAGGTATGGTTGGGGAGACACCTGAGTGACTCAAGTCAGTTAAGCATCTGACTCTTGACTTCCGCTCAGGTCATAATCTCAGAGTTATGAAACTGAGCCCTGTGATCAGCTCTGAGCTGGGTGTGGAGCCTGCTTAAGATTCTCTCTCCTTCCCCTTCTGCACTCCCCCCCGCCCCAAGAGGTTTCCAGGCACCTGGCTCAGTCAGTAGAGCATACAACTCTTGATCTCAGGGTTGGGAGTTTGTGCCCCACATAAGTTTACTTAAAATAAAGTTTTTTTAAAAAAAGTTTAAATGAAGATCCATGTTTACGAGGTTATGAAGAATGAAAAGATAGGACACCTGGGTGGCTCAGCAGTTGTCTGCCTTTGGCTCAGGGCATGATCCCAGTCCTGGGATTGAGTCCCACATCAGGCTCCTTGCGAGGAGCCTGCTTCTCCCTCTGCCTGCGTGTCTCTGCCTCTGTGTATCTCTCATGGATAAATAAATAAAATCTTAAAAAAACAAACAAAAAAAAAGAGAATGAAAATAATCCAAAGAATATATGGAAATAGCATTTCAAATTTAAGCACAAAAATTAAATATACATTTTTAAAAAATGACCAAAGGGAAAAAAACTAATTTTTAACATATTACCTCTGGTTAATGGTACATGTTATAGGTAATTTTGTAATTCTTCCTCTCTTTTTTCTGATATTCTCCATAAAAGCAATATGCATTTTTTATAATCCAAACAGAAAAAAGCTGACATGGAAACTTACTGTGCGGTTTCTAATGAACAGAAACACTTTCTGGGTCTGCTGTGGTCCACTAATGATATCTGGAAAACAGGCTGCTTCTTGAGAAGTCATCCGGTCATGAGGAAGTCTACTCTGGAAAGCTGCACCCTCCACACCTAGCAAAGAAAGCAAAGGACTTCTGGGAAAAGTGCAAGTGAATACAAAATCAGGGATAATGAAACTCCTTTTCTGCCTGAAGAACCTCTATAAAGCTCTGCCTGTTCACAGAACACTGACCATCTCCTTTCAAAAAAACAAAAAACAAAACTTTCATTTTGCTCAAAAGCTGGAACATCTTTAGAATTTACTTACTCTGTTGAGCTTAATATTCCCAAAATTACAGTTTACTAATGAATGAAACAATCTACCTCAGAAAACATAACAAAGCATGCAACATATTTTCTTTATCCACAAAATAACTTTATAATACTGGAAGATACTCTAATTAAAATTAGCATCACTGAGAGTGTACACGAAATCTTAAACTAAAGAACCAGAATAAAGGAAAACAAACTAATGGGAAAGCAAAAGAAACTACAGAGTGAAAAACACAACCACATGCCTTCTTTTAAGATTACAGCAGGGAACATAACCAACAGTAACAAAGTTAGATTATCTCGTCAGTGGTACCATCCATTAGTCCCCATAATGCAACGCTGGCAAACAGATAAGTTAGGCAGACTACAATGAGGACACAGAAGAAAGCAAAGAATTTACCTTTCCCAGCAAAAACATAAAAATGCTTTATACTACACTACACAAGTATGTTAACTGCATATACTATACACTACAGATACATGCAATGTACAAGTAAAATATATATTACTTTGAAACTTTTAAAATTGGGTATTAAACCGATTATTTTTACAAGCTGATAATCAAGTACATCTTTACAGAATGTCCTTAGAAATACATTTATGTGTATTTTACCTGTATTTCTAAGATCACCTTATAAAAGATATATTTAACCACCAGCTTATGAAAAAAAAAGTTTCAAAATTCAATACCTTTGAAGTAATTCTATGTAAGTAACGAAACAGGCACCAGATATCCATATTTAATCATTTAAAGCACATAAAACAAGTAGTTAGAAACATTGATAATGGAAATAAAATTAAGAAAAGGCATAGTAAGATTAAGAAAATAAAAAGAACAATGCAGTTAAGGATGTAACTTAGAAAATGACAACTAAGCTATTAAAGTGCTGTTTCCACAGACATTTAAAGATACTAACTAGGACAAAATGGTTAACACGAGGTCAAGGAAAAATGCCTAATGCTAATATGGGTGGCACATTAAGAAACAATATTCTTGGGAAAGAAGGGGGAAAAGCTATCTACTCACAACAGATAATGAGGGCCCATGTACTATATTTACATTACTAAGTCAACAATTCTCTCATTTAATAAATATCAACCTAAAATTAAAGACTTTCAGGATAATTAATTATTCCATAATGAAAAAAATAATAAGAGCCATACTGTTGAGAGAACATGAAATTAAGGCAAGAAGAGAAGAAATGCTGGCAACAGAGGTATAGGTTATTTCAGTAACGTGAAATTCTCTAAAGGTACACACAGCTTTGATGTCCCTATTCCCTACCCCCCAACTGAATAAACAAAAAATAAAACTAAGAACAAAAACATGTCACATTATATTGAGTATTATCTACACAATAACAAAGATCTCTTAAAACAGATTACCTTCATAAGTGTACACTACTACTAACATGAAAGCCAATGAACTCTATAAACTGTACTCCCCCTGCCCCAAAACTGGGGTAGTTTTTTTAGCTATACCTTCTCTACATGTTTATTAAGTCATCACTGAACATCAATCCTACTACAAAATACTACTGTCAACGACAGTAAAAAAAAAAAAAAAAACAAATAGGGAAAAACACTAAATTTTTTATTTGGCTCCTTGTTCCAAGTGCTCTTATTAAAAAAAAAAAAAAAATCACTCTAAAATAGTTGGCTAACTTTGGTAATCTTGAGACTATGTAACAATTAAATGTTATTTACATAAGTCATGTTACATTTTAAAAATATCCTTAAATCAAACACCAAATGATTAACAAAATGAATTAAGCCAAAAGTGTGACACTAATGTATGTGTGGAATAATATTCTTCTCCATTCTATCTTCTACATAACATCCAAAAACACCTAGTTACTCTTAGACACTTTGTCGATTTTTAAAAATGAAAACAGTTTCTAAAAACTCAGTAATTATTTTCTTCCTTTCGGCTTTTAGGGATGAAGACTTATTTCAAGGAAGGAAGATCATTATCAATATAAAAATCTTGTAAAAAAAAAAAAACACACACACACACACAACTAACCTTTTATCAAAGAAACCAAAAATGTTAACTTGGAACCCAAGCTATTCAGAATAGAAATCAAAGCACTCTTTCCAAAACGAACTAATAGACCATTCTGGACAATATTACTTGTATTTCCTTTAGAGGAAAAAATCTTAAAAAATACAATTGACTCTAATAATACCTTTATTTAAAGGAAGTACTAGTAGTACATTTAATTCAAAAGTAATTTACACTTAGTGTTTGTGTGCACTTAACACAGTCTGGTATTCTGGAAATTGAGAATGTTTCAAAGATGCTACCTTAATTTTTTTAAAAGCCCCAGGGCTGCCTGCATATCTATCTTGCCCCTTAGTTCAATTCCTTTTTCCCCCATGCTTGACACAGGAAATCCCAATGCCACCTGTCAAAATGCAGTCATGCTGAAGTAGAAATACCCTTTCTAATGGTCTGACTGGCTCACACTTACTCTGAAAACATAGTAAAAGTTGTAAAATATTTAAGGGAATATGAAGGCTTCTTTCAATAGATTAGAGACGCAGAAAAGTTTTAGGGGAAGGTGAAGATATAAATTCTCTACTCCATGAAACCACTTCCTCCCTGATTCTGATGATACAGGTATTATCCTGAGGAGAGTGAGGTAACAGATATAAAAATTAACAGAAAAGAAGACCTCCATGAAAGTTAATTGCCTTTTTTTCATGAAGTAGATGAATTAACTAGAATAGCTACATTTCTAGTTGAGGAGTGAAAACAAAAGCCTGACAAGAATCTACATATAAAAGACACTTAAAATTAGTAAACTACAGATGCACCATATCCAGTCCTACAATAGTATAAAAACAAAAAGAATAGAGGGAAAGGAGAGGAAAAGAAAAAAAAAAAGGAGAATCATGATTTCTTATGCTTTATATCTTTTATTTTTTTTAGGGGAAAGGTACATACACTTCAAGTGATTCTATGAGGGAGGGTACAAGGACTAGTCTATGCATGAGAAAGAAGACCTCTGGGTTCTCACTCCTCCAGCTGCTGGTGTATCTTTGGTCATATCATTTAATTATATTTCAAGTCCTAATCCATAAAACAGAGGTGGATACAATATTCTGTTTGAAAGCAGGAAACTAGTGAAAATGACCTTAAGTTCCCTTCTAACTTTTAAGATTTAGGATGAATACACCAGACTGATGTGGATTTATAGAAGTTAAGATATGATCCTGGTCCCAAGATACCCATGAGGGTCATCTGCCTTTATAAAAAAAAGAACGTTGATCACTTACAAGCATATGCTTCTAACTGATCATCTCACAAATGCATGCTTCTGAGCATGGCAAAGATCTGAAGAGAGGTCTTGAAGGGTTCAGAATAGTCCCCACTATTCTTGAAAACACTTTAAAAAAACTCATGTTCTACTAAACAGTAAGTCAGAAGCACCACAATTTTATATGAAAGTCTGTTTTTACTTTCAGCAATACAATGTATTGTTTACTAAAGCAAAAGAGTAAATTTATCCACGTTAAAACAAAAAGCAAGAAAACTCAATTACTTTCAAGATTAAAGCTCTAAAGGCTATCCCTGATCCTCAACAGTTCCATGGAAGATCCAATTATGCATCATTTGATGAACAGCATTCTTGAAGGTTTATCTGCCACAGACTCTGAATGAGGATTTTAACTCCTCTCAGATAACCATGCACTGATTATCAACCTCCAATCCTTGGGAGAGCATTTAAACAAGTTTACTTCTAACATTCTGGATCCCCTATGCACTAATTTCTGCATTAACAGTGAACTTTGACCCAAGAGTAAAATACAAGTATTTCCTAGACCTGCTGTACAGAACTGCAAAAGACAAATAATTTTAAAGTAAACTTAACAGTTGAAAAGTAACAAACTCCAAAAGTGAAGTAATACCTATTCCATTTCTATCAAAATGTACATTATCAGTCAGCTTGGAGCACTGAACCACACAAAAACATCCAGGGCAAAGGATGAAATCCAGACATACTACTTTGGATTCTTGAAACAAACTTTAATGGCTCCAGATGGGCCCTATAAATCACTTAATCCTTTACCTTTTCCTAGAAGTAAAAATCTCAACAGTTTGATCTGAAAAGAAAGCATTTCGAGTAGACTTTTAAAAAACGATGAATTTTCACATGACAAAATGTTTAAACTACAAAATTAACTATGTAATGTTAATTGAAAAATATGTACCCAATACCATCTAACAACCACTTCTGAGGAATCCCCTGCCTGTATATCCTCTAACTCCTAGACTGCCTTTCTGTCCTATTTTTATTTTTTTGAAGGCTTTCAGCCTGTGGCTTCTCCTCTCTGTGTTTATAGCTATACTTTTTAAAGGTCCCATGATTCTTAAATATGTTTTATATGTTTACTGCTACTATAAAAGCTGCTGGGGAGAAAAGTACCCGCCATCTCCTCAAGAACATGAAGAGCGGAGGGCTGAGATCGGCCTGAGGACTTCAAAATGTTTTGCTTGCCTTTGTTCTGGCTACACCTTCTCCTATTCCACTACCCTATCCTGCGGGTTAAATTTCCCCTGCGCTTCTGGCTAAAATGTGGATACCATAGCCAAAAACACTTGCAAGCATCAATCCCTGACTTGGCGGCTCTTGCTACTAAGTGGCAAGCATCTAATGCCACCCTCACCTGATGCTTGGCCGTCTCCATACCCTCCAGAACTGTCGTCTTGAAGTCCTCCTGCTTGCCCTGTGGAAGGAAAGAGGAGAACTCAGGGACCTTACTCCATAAATTAAGATAATATCTGGACATAAAGGCCTAATAGTTGGTGACTCACAAATTCACCACCAACTAGTAAACCCATATTCAGAGAGCTCCTTCTTGAATCAGGCCCAGGGAATCACATCATAGTCTTCCAAATTCTGGTCAGAAAATTTCAACTTTACACACTGATTCTTGTTGAAAGGTAGCAGAGCAAAGTACACAGTATTTCTAATCACTAAATCCTTGCTGTCAGTCTTATTTAATCAAGGCTGGATGGGGGAAAAACGAATTCCAAAGGTCTTTTACTACTTGTTGCTAGACTGAGAGATCAGTGTAACGTGCTCTAGGTCTACAGCTGCAACAATCTCCCTTTATCTTTACCTTTCTATCCACAAGGAGTACACTTAACGAACAAGCAAAAGACGTTTTTAATGAAAAATTCTCCCTCTGACTTCAAAGCAGGGATTGTAAAGATTCAGCTCCAAAACAAGTTTCATTTACTATGCATGCCAGACAGCACTAGATCTGAATACACCAGTGCTTCCTTAGTAAAACTTTCAAACACACCACAAGACACCCTGCAGTCATATGCCAAGTGATGTGGATAGACACACATGGTTGGAGTCGGGGGAGACTAGATATGATGGAGCTTCTAACTCAAGCTACACAACAAGCCAGGTAAGAGATTTTCCTAATTGACTAAAATGCAGAAATATAACTTCAAGAAAAGTATCACAGCTTGCAAGTTCAATCAGACAAAGTCAGGACAGATCATCTTCCAGACTCTCAAAATCTATCACCAAGACAGATGCTATCAATCTCCTTAAGCTTCTAGCAACCTGGTACACTACAGGAAAACTACAGCATGATCCTTGAAAGATATGAAAACTCTCCAATGACCTAAACTAGACAAGCTTCACTGAACAGTTTATTTTAAAAGAATCTCAACGAAAAAGCAGACTGACTACCATGTGAATTTTAAGGGAGCAGGAAAGCGAAAATGACATTTCTACCCTCATATATATGAAGGTGTTTAGAAAGAAATGATGTTTGACATTAGAATGGGTTACTACAAGGTAGGATAGAATCTCATTCTGAAATTGTTTAATGGGGGATCCCTGGGTGGCTCAGGGCATAATCCTGGAGTCCCGGGATGGAGCCCCACATCAGGCTCCCCGCATGGAGCCTGCTTCTCCCTCTGCCGGTGTCTCTGCCTCCCTCCCTCTCTCTGTCTATCATGAATAAATAAAATCTTTAAAAAAATAAAAATAAAAATAAAATTATTTCATGGGGAGCCTGAGTGGCTCAGGGGTTGAACATCTGTCTTCCCCTCAGGGTGTGATCCCAGGATCAGTCCCACTTGGGGCTCCATGAATAAATTTTTTTTTTAAATTATTTCACTATGCTTCTATCTGAAGGACAGGTTCTACTATAGAAGGGTATGGTTCTCAGACAAGGCTCAAGATGTATAATTTGTTTACAGCCTTTAGAAAAGGGCATATAATTCCAAAGAGATGACTCCTTACAAGATTCAGTCTGCAAATATCTTGAAAATGCAGGCTCTATGTTTTAAATTTTACTTTTAAAGTTTAAATAAAAAATGTTCATTCTTGGAGTACCTGAGTGGCTCAGTAATTGAGTGTCTGCCTTGGGCTCAGGTCATGATCCCAGTATCCTGGGATAGAGTCCCACATCAGGCTCCCCTTGGGGAGCCTGCTTCTCCCTCTGTCTGTGTCTCTGCCTTTCTCTTTGTGTCTCTCATGAATAAATAAATCTTTTAAAAAAAGTTCATTCTCAGTAACTTCTAGATTTATTCATAAAAAAACTTTTAGATTTTTTTTTTTAAAAGAAGTTGTTATTGTTCTGTTTGGTTCCAAATAGAACCACACTAAATCAAAAGATTGAATCAATTTTAAAAAGGGGGGAGAGGGCTCAGAACAATGAAATAAATAGTTTCCAAGAATAACATTTAAGCACTAGGAATAATATAGCTACTCTCTCTCAAATTATGTACCTGCTTGACCAAGAATGAAAGCTACAGTCTCCTGTCACGAAGGCATTTTACCACTTTAAGAAAAAGTAAAATAAAGCCTACTTTTAAGCTAGCCATTAAGTCTGAATTATTTTACCCTTCCTATTTCTATCATTTATTTGCTTTCTCCCCCTACTACATGTCATACAGTATGCTAAATTAATTTATTTTAACCTCCAGGAAGCTCTTGGCTGATTGTTTTCTGTCAATGGTCTTTAATGGAAATATAGATTTCTTAAGCCTGATTTATGCACTCAAAAGCTTAACAAGGTCGCTCTTTTACAAGGTAGGGAGGTCTTTTTCACCTTCTGCTTTTGAAAAAAGGAACAAAACTCATATACTATTCTTTAATAAAATATGTAGGAGTAATATGAAAAATATTCAAAACCCTGTGATGATTTAACCTCTTAACAGTATAAAGTCAAAGGGAGACAGAGAGAAACTCCAAAGTACTGCATAAGCAGAGAAATAGGAGAAAACCAAATACGTGATATAAACGCTTAAGAAATGATGGGAAGCGAAACAAAAAGTGCTTAAATTAAGTAAGGGAACAATGTGTCTCTTGACTTGATGAATGTTTAAAGATGAGGTTGCTACTTTCTCTCTAATCATAACACACTGAGTATTTGGAGAGTGCCTACTTCTCCAAAGACAGGTAATAGCATCATCTTTATTAGTGATATTCTAGAGCAATTCTTTCACCACTTTCTTAAAAACAACACACATATAAATGTTTACAGCTAATTTTCTATCCAGGAGTACCTCTGATTAGAACATATAAAATGCCATATTCACTTATTTGTTGAATTCTTCTGGCCTAGGACTCTGTTTCTGACAGTGGCACAAAGACATGGAACAGCAGTCAAGTACAGTTGTTATCCTCCATGAGCTCAAATTCAAAGTGGAAAACGAAAATATACAAAAGCAACTTTTTCATATCACCTTGATTTTTGTACCACTGCACTGCGCAGGAGACTTCCTTTTGTTTTCATTCCCACCACACACACACACACACACACAATCCTCAAGTCTGAAGCAGAGATCCTTAGTACCTGTATTTGCACATCTCTTCTACAAGTCAAAAATAAAATCTTTGGTTTATCTTACACAGCAGTCTTTCAGTTGCCTTCTAACAAACCTTTCACAGACCTGTTAGGTTATTATTGAAGAACAGTGAAGTATTTTAGTTTCAGTCACTACAGGATGATTTCTCATCTTGATTCAAATTCTCAAGAGATCACTATTCCAACATCTTAAAAGGAAATCTATGATGTCTTTCAAATATTTTTATCTGACAAGCATGGAAGGCAGGATCACTGATGTGTTGTTCCAGGAACATACTGAACAGCTGATTCACATTTTGACTTTAGTTTGCTGAAATCACATTCAAATTAGTAACTTTGTAGACAATTTGAGAAACTTCTAAATCTTTTGAGAAGCAATGATTTTTAAATAAAAAATCAACTTTACAAAATGTAATAAAAATTTTACCAAATCTATAGAATGAAAGCGACTGCCAAGCTATTGGGTTCAAGCAAATCTGACAAATTAGCAGAGGAAAAAAAAAAAACCTTAAAAGTTTAAATCATCTTTGAACACACGAGTTTCCACTCTATTAACACCTCAGTTCAGTTTATATTTTAAATAATCTCACTAATAAAATGTTTACTGAATACCTATTCCAAAATTGTCAAGCACGAGTAGAAAGTTGAACACAGTAAGTACCTATTTTCAAAGGGCTTACCATCTAATTGGGGAAAAGATGAAAAATATCCAGAAAGAAACTCCCCTCCCCCTCTTTTTTTAAGGGAAAAAAGAAGGTAATACAGACTTAAGGAATCAGGGAAGGTTTTCTGAACAAATCTGGAGATTTGGCAGGTCAAACCACCAGCATGGTCCAGAACACTTATAAAAGCAAGAAAAGCACAGAGCTGGTATGTATGGAGAACCACAGAGTACTTGCAGATGTGGGAGAGCAGGATAGGTAAAATGGGCCTCTTTCAGTGTCAAAACCTAAACTCGATCTTAATAGTTATGGGGGTAGAACTGTATGATCTGTCACAGAAAAGCAGCAAAACAAGTGATATTTTAATTAATCTAATCTGGCCACTTTGTACCAGACAGATCAAAGGGAGAAGGTGATCTAGATAAAGGAGATCCAAATGAAAGATTGCTTAAATAATTTAGATATGAAGTAAAATTCACTAGAATAAAAAGGTAACAATGAAAATGGATAAGGCATAACAAGTCAAAGAAGCTGTGCATAGAAGATACATGACTTTAAAACACTTGATCAAAGGGCTAAGGGATGTTCAGGATTGACTCCCAGGTTTTAAGTTCAGAAATGGTAATGCAATGGACACAATGGGAAATTTGGGAAAAAATTTATGTGAATTAAATTAAATGGAAATGCTCTTTACTTAATTACTTATTCTTTAAAGTAATTAAGGACTAGAATTCCAGGGTCACGTGGGTGGTAGAGTCAGTTAAGTAGCTGACTCTTGATTTTGGCTCAGGTCATGATCTCAGGGTTCTGGGATAGAGCCAAGTGTCAGGATCAGTGCTCAGTATGAAATCAGCTTCAGGATTTTCTTCCTCCCTCTGCAACCCACCACCCCACAAAATAAATTTTTTAAAAAAAGAAAAAAAAAAGGGCCAGAACTTCAAAGTTAGAATGGGGCCAAAACTTTAAAATAACATGGAGGTAATAATAGGCTCAGAGAGTTTGAAGCAGTTGTAAATGTAGGACTAATCTCATAAGGAAAGTCACAGTTTCAATGAGGAATTGGTCACCATAAACAAATGACCAAAAAAGTTTAAATAACTGAAAGGTAGTGAGTTATGAGGACTATCACCACTTTGTGCTGCCTTCCAGTCCTCTCTATAGTGATATAGCTTTAACATCCTCAAGTATACTGCTCTTGATGTATCTCTTTCCTAACTTTTTGACTATAATTCTGGACAGAATAAAAAATGATCTACAACAGTTCAAAATGCAAAGGGAAGTAAATTTGGATCATAGAGACAGATAAAACTAGCCTGAAGGAAAGCCTCAGGCATTCCTCTGAAGCACATTAGAGCCATTTAAACACAGGCTAACCTGACCAATTCTTTTCAACAAAATTATCCAGAATGAAATCTGTGGATTCCAATTAGAATTCCAACCCTAGGGATCCCTGGGTGGCGCAGCGGTTTGGCGCCTGCCTTTGGCCCAGGGCGCGATCCTGGAGACCCGGGATCGAATCCCACGTCGGGCTCCCGGTGCATGGAGCCTGCTTCTCCCTCTGCCTGTGTCTCTGCCTCTCTCTCTCTCTCTCTCTGTGACTATCATAAATAAATAAAAATTAAAAAAAAAAAATAGAATTCCAACCCTAGTTTACAGTGTCAATAAGGTCTAGAATGTAGGAAAATGGTGCTGCCTAATGTAGGAGCCTACCTAGAATTTCCTCACTTTGACTGGAGGAGCAGGAGCACTGCTGATTTGCACCTGAAGACAACACTGGGGCAGAAGTGAGAAACTCAGTAACAGAAATCCTATACAAAGTAAAAGCCCTATAAACTAAAGAAGAAAAAGCTTTTAGAAGCCAAAGGGAAGAATTAACTTTTTAACATGCTATTTCCTTCCACATTCCATAGTAGAGATTTTCCTCACCTATTTTGTTGTAAAATCTTGGTTTGTAGTTCACTCTTCAAAATGTTCAGGAGAAAGTCTACAATTTATATGTTGTCATGTTGCTCAACTACCAAGCTTAAAGCTACCAAGCTTGAGTAGTTAATATAAAGCTTACTTTTCCAGTTTATTCACCTGTTTTTTTAAAGTTAGTTTACATATGTATGCATTTATGTATGTAATCTCCACACCCAACATGGGCTCGAATTCACAGAGAAAACAAGTCTCATGCTCTTCTGACCAAGCCAGCCAGGCCCCCCTCACCTGTTTCTAAAAAGGCCAATACTGAACATTACCCTGAACCTATTAAAAAGAACCATAATAACTTTTCACAACTGATAACCAGGAGAGAATTTCAATAAGAGAATCCCTTTTTTCTGCTCAAGCGAGTTTCTCAGAATGCTGGCCATCTACATCTTCTCAGACCATGATTAGAGGCTCTTCCCATCCTCAGTATGATGTGAGTATAAGGAAGGAAGATACAGCCTCTTAGGCATTAATTAATCATATATGATCTTCTATCTTCACATATCAGAAGATGCAAAAAGATAACAAAAACAAAAACACAACTCTATCTTCAAATGTTTAAGACCTGTGTGATCAGCAAATACTGCAAAATGTTAACATTTGTTATATCTCAATAGTTGATACACAGATTTTGATTAGGTTATTCTAGAAGAGAGAATCTAACATTAAAAAAGTACCAACATTTGCTATTCCTATGATTTAATGCACAAAAACTTAAATGATTTTGCAAATGACATGCTACTAAAAATGGGCTACCACAAATACTTCCTACTTTCCAAAAGTCAATCCACCCTATTGCTAGATCAACTCTGTGTTTAATACATATAAGATGTTTGTACATCAAGGTGGAATTCCTATTTTCTCATTTGATCCCATACCAAGCCCCATTCTGCAGATGAGAAAATCCTCATAGCCCAAGTATCCTGTTCTTCTATTATACCAAGACCACACCAAATAAAGGATGGTAGCAAAAAGAATTCAAGGAAACTATACAAATAAAGTTGCTCCACTAACCAAATTACCACTTTGTCTTAATAAAAAACAAAACAATCAGTGAAATGGAATCATCAAAAGCAGCTCAATCTGTCAAAGACCGAACATGAAACTGGTAGCATCTGATTCAATGGTTATCAGCCCAAAGCAGTAAACAGTTAAAAATCAAGGATATTACTGCTTTCAAAAAAGCCTAATTTAATTCCTTCATGTTTTAATGTAAAACTTCCAAAACCCAATTTTGGGAAAAACATTTAAAAACAACTTGGGATTCTCACCATACTTTGAATATACTTTTATTGTACTGTTTCTTCACTATAGACAATTATTAAATCTGTAACCCTAAAGTGGACTATGAATCCTCTGCAGTAAGACCTAGTCTTCAGCTCTGAACCCGCAGAATCCAGCAACATGTCTGGAACAAAGCATTGTAATTTTAGAAGTAATGTGTGGCATAAAGTCCATGAAGAACTGCCAAATTTGGGGCAATGTTACTTTGCATAAAAAATGTCTCTAGGGCAGCCTGGGTGGTTCAGTCGTTTAGCACCACCTTCAGCCCAGGGCGTAATCCTAGACACCTGGAATCCAGTCCTACATCTGGCTCCCTGCATGGAGCCTGCTTCTCCCTCTGCCTCTGCCTCTGCCTGTGTCTCTGCCTCTCCCTCTCTCTCTCTACGAATAAGTAAATAAAATCAAGAAAAGAAAGAAGAAAGAAAGAAAGAAAGAAAGAAAGAAAGAAAGAAAGAAAGAAAGAAAGAAAGAAAGAAAGAAAGAAAGAAAGAAAGAAAGAAAGAAAGAAAGAAAGAAAGAAGGAAAGAAAAAGAAAGAAAAGTAAGGGAAGGGAAGGGAAGGGAAGGGAAGGGAAGGGAAAGAAAAGAAAAGAAAAGAAAAGAAAAGAAAAGAAAAGAAAAGAAAAGAAAAGAAAAGAAAAGAAAAGAAAAGGATAGATGTCTCTATTTCATTTTTTTTAAAAAATTCCCTTCCCAGTACGTGGCTCAGTCGGTTGGGGCATGTGACTTGAAACTCAGTCGGTGTGGCTTGTGACTCAAAGCTATGAGTTCAAGCCCCACGTTGGGTATACAGATTGCTTAAAAATAAAATCTTAAAAGAAAGGGGGGGGGGAACCTGGGTGGCTCAGTGGTTGAGCATCTGCCTTTGGCTCAGGTTGTGATCCCGGGGTCCTGGGATCAAGCCCTGCCTCAGGTTCCCCACAGGGAGCCTACTTCTCCCTCTGCCTATGTCTCTGCCTCTCTCTCTCTCTGTGTCTCTCATGAATAAATAAAATAAATTAAATTAAAAAAAATTTCTTCCATACTACCTTTTTAAAAATCCTTCCAGTAAACCAAGGATTTAAGATCTACTTCCGGGAAGCCCGGGTGGCTCAGCGGTTTAGTGCCACCTTCAGCCCAGGGTGTGATCCTGGAGA
Source organism: Vulpes lagopus (assembly GCF_018345385.1). NCBI lineage: Eukaryota > Metazoa > Chordata > Mammalia > Carnivora > Canidae > Vulpes > Vulpes lagopus. Next base: position 125,459,970 of record NC_054831.1, read on the forward strand.
CCCAGGAGCAAGTCCCACGTCAGGCTCCCTGCATGGAGCCTGCTTCTCCCTCTGCCTGTGTCTGTGCCTCCCTCCCTCTCTCTCTCCCTCTCTCTCTCTGTGTCCCTCATGAATAAATAAAATCTTTAAAAGAAAAAAAAAGATCTACTTCCCTCCTACTCTTCCTGCCTCTCTCTTCAAATTTTTATTCTAAAATGTGTTATCTAAGAGTTATTTCACCTTCTATTGGATTTATGTACACATTTATATCTCATACTACGCCATAAATTATGAGTGCGGGGACCATGTACTGTATAGTGATACATATCTTGGCCCATTTTTAGTTACCACTCAAAATACAAAAATTGTGAATTAACCTAGATTACCTTTCCAGCCTGTGACTTTTTTATCCTTAGCCCTCCAGGAAATTATTCTGGGGCACAGTGGCAAATCAGAATCCTAAATGATGCTATACAAAAAAGAGGGGGGCAAGAAAACTAATTCTAGGTCTGCATTCTAAATGTTACACATCATACTTCATTCAATGAGAACTCAAATGACTTCAGGCACTTATTTGATAATAGGCCAAAATGGCAACATAAACAACTCTGTTAGGAATGAATTTCCCAGCAACCTCTAGTAAATCTACAAAAGAGGGCCTCCTGCTGGGCATGCAGGGTGTAATAGAAAATTCTATAATCCTCCCAGTGGAGGTAATCTGAGTCCATTCTCATGAAATCTAAAAGCTACACCTGTTATATGATTGTTCTTGAAGGCAAGCAAAAGAAATCAGAGAGAAGACCCTGGGATAAGCTACTTGAAAATAGTTATGGCACAGTAAACAAAATTATTCACTGAACTCTGACCATAACTATCCATGCTGCTAAACCTAGGACTTTTACTGACCACAATCAGTATGACTGTCTCACACAGGACCCTAAAGAACAAGGAACTAAAAAAATATAAAGCCCATTATACAAGTATTAGGATCACTGATTCTTTTTTCTTTTAATATAAGGAAACTCATCTTAAACTCTTCTCTGGTCAAATTCTAGTATACTAAGTTCTAAAGGGCAGTCCAAAAGATCCTGCCTTTTAGATTTTTGCCGTACTGAATAAGCAATTCATAAAATATTAAGTCATCAATCTTTTGTCATAAATATTTTCATTATAACAGTATTTGTGATCAAATTTCATTGCATTTTAAACTAAGTTCTTCTTCCTATATACACATATTTTGTTATTTTCTAGAACTTAGTAACTTTTACTAATTCATGTTGCATCTCCTTTCATGTGATTTTTTATTCTTTCAACCTACAGTATGACTATTACATGAACAGTGCCCCCCAAATTATTAAAAACTTTTTGTCATGCCAATCTTTCACAACACTACTGTAATCTGTTCAACAGCTTGTATCTCTTTCAAACACACATACCACACACACACACACACACCCAAAATTACCATGCACAACAGAGAGCAAGTAGGTTTCCTTGTCTACATTCTTATAAGTTTTTACATGCTCTTAAAAAAATACAAACAGGGAGACGAAGTGATTCTTCCTATAGGCATTCAATAAAACAGATAATGCAGAACTGTCATCAATCAACTCATCATATCTAACAAAATTACCCAATAATTTGAAGAGCTTCATTAGTGTAACAGCACGTCACTGAGGCTGGAAAAATGGTAGACACATGCATGTATGTATGTATATATATATATATATATATATATATATATATATATATATACACATACATATGCATTTTTAAACATACTTCTGATATCTCTATTGAGAAATTCATTAACCTGAAGAAATCTTAAGAAAGGCATCCTAATAGCCCATTTCACATTTCATTTTACTATTTTAAAGCAAGTTTTTTAGTCTTAAGCTTACACAACTAAGCTACTTCTAACCCCAAATATCTGCCTAAACCCAAGTTCCTAAACAGCTACCAACACAAAATTTAAATTCAGAAACTACTAGTAAGATTTTTCTGAAAATTTTCAACTGTTGTAAGGCAGTGGAGGGAGAAAAAATAATGTTTTTGTATGAAAATAAAAAGCTAAGCACTAGCAAATCAGCTAATATAGTATAAAACCTCTTTGAGGAATAATCAAAGGCATAAAAAGTTAACAACTGAACCAAGAAAGGGAAAAAAAAGCAACTCTCTAACAGAAGGTTATTTAACAGGGGTGTTATTCTAAACCAGTAAAATCCAACTGAGAATTTTTACTCTATTTTACAGATGCTCCACTGTTATGTGATACCACTCACTAATAACCGCTCAATTCCAAAGACTTTTCAAGGTTCAGTTGGCATGACTTTAAAAAACACTTTTATCTTGTTAGAAGATGCACTAGGAAACCAAATAAACCCATCATTTGTTAAATACATTCAGAAGTGCACAGTAAATGTAAAATACACAAAAACATTTAGGAAAATAAATCATTTTAATTTTAAAGATAAGCAGCAATATTTAGTATGAAAAATACATTATTTACTCATGTGAATACTACAGGACAAGCTACATTCAGTTATCAAAAGCAGACAAATCGAAAAATAATTAAGCCACACAGAACTTCTTCCCAATTACATAAATCCAAACAAAAAATCCAAACATCTGGTTACCATAAAAATTCAACTTTAATATTGAGAATAGTTTTCCAATGACCAAAATTCACTAAACTCGATTATCAAAACAACCTAAATCATCTCTCCAAGCCAGTCTCTTTTACTCCTTTACTTCACTCTTATAGAGCATATCAAATTGATCTTTACAAAAATATATTTTGGTAAAATGCCTCTCACTCAAAATACCTCAATGCTACCCTGGCAATTCCTCCCAGTGTTTAAAGGACAAGGAATTCAAATTCCTTAGCCTGGTAACAAAGACTCCAACCTTCTTTTCTGGCCTCCTCCCAGAATTCTCCTAGAGGAATCTTCTCCAGTAATACCATCTGACCCAACAGACTTCAGAATACCTTGTGCTAACAAAATATTCTTAAGAATAACATGGTGGAAAGCCAAGCAAAATTTTCTAAACAAACTTAAAGGATGGTAAAAATGAAATATATTCAAACTTTACTTACATATTTTAGGAGAGTAAGTTAACCTCTTGTTATTACCTAAAACGATTAAGATAAAGATTTGGCAAAGAACAAGTCCCACATCTCTCAAAGATTTTAAGATACCTATATGACAATGATTCTATTCAATTTTTTAATAAAAACTCAAAAGAGCTGGTTCTGGTAAGACAAGAGATTTGGAAACCCTGGACAGTTTTCAAACAAACTCACTTGACAATATTTTATGATTCAGTATTAGGGCCCAATCTATTTCTAAATTACACATGTCAGTGTGTTGCCACTACTTTCCTGGGGCAAATACTTCCCCAATTCACGCTGGAAAACTTTTTTTAAATTTCAAGTTGTTTTAAAGGAAAAATAACTTTATTTACATAATCACAAATAATATATTGCAAGTTTTGGCTGCTTTCAACACATCTCTGAGCATTGAAGATAGTCTAAACTATCCCCCCAAATACTAAGATAACTCATTTAAACCACTGGATAAAAATTTAACTACAACATAATAGCATAAAGACAGTTCCCCAAATCCTACATCTCTTTGTTAAGACACTTACTTCTTGGGGCAACAATGTCTGACATTAATGGAAAAACAAACAAAAAAATCTCTTTCATGAAAAAGAAAATACCAGTACCAGGTTTAAAATGTTCAGAGGACAAAGAAAATGTGTATCAACTTGGTACCAACTTCAGACAGCTGTCTACCAGAAACACAACTACACACACAAAAAGAAGGTGAAGCAGCATCTAAACTATCAGATCACCTACTGAAGAATACTCAGAGCCCTTGAAACAAGAAATCAACAGCCTCTTGAATTATGACGGATATCAAGATTTATCCCCATGTACCTCATTAGCAAGCCTACAACAAAGGCAGAAGAAAAGAAAGGCAAGAATCACAGAAGAATACAGATGAAAAGGAATATAGAATCAAGGGAGAAGTTGGACGGAAGGACAGAAAGGGATGACCGCTAAATGTAAAAGACTAGAAAGAAAAAAATGTGTCCATAAAAAGAGATGGGGCGTTTTAAGGTATGGAGAAGGCAACATTTGTCTCAGGGACATTAGTCCCAGAGGTAATAATAGATCACTGCCAATAACTGCCCAAGAAGTCATTTTAATAAATTTTTAAACATACTTCTGGTATCTCTACTGAGAGAGAAAACCATCCTTAGAAAACCCCATATTCCTGAGATAAATTGAACCCAGAATCTAATCCTTTTAAGATGTTCTCAAACTGTTTTAATTAAACTTTATTATAATTACTGAAATTATAAATTTTAATTTTTGAGAGTTTTGGCCAGAATCTCTAGCCAGAATTAATCTCTTTGTTAAGTTCTAAATCTAAATTTAAATTAACACCTGACCTGTAATTCTCTCAAGTAATACATCAGTAATAATCTTTAAAAAACAAACATCTAGTGATTTATATAACATCACAGGGGAGAATTCCCCCCCAACCTCCCCCCCAACACCACCACCCAAAAGACTGAAACAAAAAATAAACCTCTCAAATTAAATATGTCAGTATCTGGGTACCTATGAAAGTCATGCAAGATATTAACAGATGGGATCTGAAACAAAAATTTTGTTTTTAAAAGATGCAGGACTAAAAGAATTACAGAGGTAAGTGGACCTGGAGCTATGAGAAATATAAAAAGTATTTTAAAGAGAAGAACTTAGTAGAAATTCAAAGTTGAGAAGAGTTCATGAAATACCATCAAGAACAGATGATATGCAAAATTAATTAACATTCTACTTTTGTTTGATCTCTTCAAAGGAGAAGGGTACTCCTAGGCTGGGTATCTCAACAGGACTTAGTCTGAGGGAGTATTAGTGAGAATTCTTCAAAGATGTCTGAAGCTCTGAAATCAAGACTATATAGTCTCCAATCTTTCCACTGCCACAGGAAGACTGTGTAAGTTTAGAATTTCTTCATAGCCTTTTCTCCTACCATTCCTTTGATTGGAGGACTCAATATTAAACAATAACAGGCATTAAACCTTTTCTTTTTGACCTCGTAATCTTCCATTTGTTCACTACGAAATTGTTCTCAAAACTGATCCTCACTCTGATGGTTTTATCAGAAATTATCTATGTGGTAAATGCATAATTTAACCAGAATAATTTCTGAACCATTCTATCTACAAATTCTGAATCAGAGATAAACCTGAGGGGTTTGGTTTTTAGATTTGGCTTTCTGTATGTTTTAATTATTTCTCTAACTTTCCAAGTGCCTTAGAAGGCTACTATCCTTCCATTACCATCTTTTACTTTCCTTCTATATCCGTACAGACACACACAAAATATCAGTACCACCGTAATATGGATGCATGTATGCGTGTGTGTATATGTATACATATATATACACTACAGACATACAACCAATATCAGAGTATAAACCAAAGATGAAGACATAAATAACACTGTGGAATAGGAATTAATCCATTTATTATTTCCAAGATAAAGTAAAATTGGTTGATTACTATAACTCACCAGATGGTTCTTCAGGCTCGCTTTCATTTTCTTCCTCAGGTGGGGCTTGAGGGGGTGGTGGGGGAAGCTTCTTTTCTTTCTCTGCTTTAGCATTTCTCTCTTCTTCTGAGTAATACTCATCTTCTGAGAGGTTGGCCAAGCTTTCATCCATCTCTCTGTACTCTACCTATATGGAGATTATACCAGGGAAAGCTAAATACAGTGAACATCTAAAACCAGGGACTCAATTTGGAACCATCAGTGAATGTGAACTACCTTTAAGCTTCAAATTGTAAGGGATATAAGCAAATAACAAGGAACAAGCTCATTCATAAAAGGCAGCTATTAAAGACAAAATCTTGGGGCATCTGGCTGGCTCAAAGAGCATATGACTCCTGATCTCAGGATCATGAGTTCAAGTGTGGCCCATGTTGGATATAGAGATTACTTAAACAAACTTAAAAAACAGAACAAAAAAACCCTAAAATCCGTCATGTAACAGTCTGGAATCAGTTCAGCTTTAGCCCAATCTATCAATTTTACATCACAGTACCGACATCTAGATCAATGAATCTGAGGCTCTCTACAACTCCTAGGAACTCTTTTAAAATACACACATGTGTATATATGTAGGTTTGTATATGCATATGTATTCATATGTATGTATACATCATGTTTACACACCGAAAGTTTCAACAAAGACTAAAATAACCCCGAGAGGGGCGCCCAGGCGGCTCAGCGGTTTGGTGCCACCTTCGGCCTGGGGTGTGATCCTGGAGACCCGGGATCGGGTCCCACATTGGGCTCCCTGCATGGAGCCTGCTTCTCCCTCTGCCTGTGTCTCTGCCTCTCTCTCTGTCTCTCATGAATAAATAAATAAAATCCTTAAAAAATAAAATAAAATAAAATAAAATAAAATAACCCTGAGATAAAAATATAGTCGACTAGAAAAACAAGTCTGTCTAATACCAAGCCTGTACTTCTACTATTCCATCGAAAAAACAACAAAATCCCAGAAACCAAATGGGGAGCAATGGCAGGTAATAAAAACTGCAAATGGCAGCATTCACACTGAAACTATGAGAAAGTACATTTGCTTAAAAAATAACCAATAACCAAAAAAAAAAAAAAAAAAAAAAACCAATAACCTAAGACAGTTGAATGATGAAAGCAAAGAATCCTTAATACAACAAATTACATGAAACAGAAATGGAGACTACAGGCCTTACTTACTAATAATTCACACTCTGGTTATAAAGGAGAGAATCAGGTAATAAGATTATAGAGGAAGCAATCTTGGTGAATGTCCTACTGGGTGTAAAGCAACTTATAGGGAAAATTAATGTGGACCTGTTTGCCAAAATGTGTAATACAATATTACAAATAGTCACCAACCTTAGCACACTAGCAAACTATCACTGTGGTTCCCACCCTAAAAAAAAATTCCAGGAAGCCATAGCAACAACAGCTCTCTACTTTAGAGTCAATGAAAAGATAAAATGCATGAAATAAAAATTTGTTAGATATGGAGACAGAGCAAAGACAACATGGTTTCCATATGTAACACACCTAATTTGTTAGGTTTCTGGAATTAATAGTCCTGTGGATTACAGCAAATGTAATCTACCTTAATTTTTGAAATGTCTTGGAAATAGCTCCATTTGGCTGGCTGCTTTTATATTTGGCCTTTATTTTTTTTAAATGACATGAACACAGGTAAAAAAGATTGTCAGAAAATGGAAACAAAAATTAAAGATAAATTAAACAGTTCTGACCCACGCTCTCAAATTCTTATTTAACAAATGAATGATAGTATTCATCTATTAAATACGGAACACTGATTACATGGTCACAATGAAGAAAACAGTTATGAATGAGAGTCTCCCTGCCCTTAATAAACTGAAATTCTAGTTGCAAACTAATGGTCCTTATCAGGTAAATCATCTCATAGAGGGACTTTACAATAAAACTTCCAGAAATCTAGATACTAAACTTTGCCCTATTTGAGATAAACCATAGGAACAGACCTCAGGACAATGGGCAAAAAAGCAGCAAGGAGGGAAAAGTTTCAAAGAGCTGGACACAGGGGCCAGAAAATATAATAAATGTTTAGAGTATGCAGTTTCCTTTCTTCTTTTGGCTCTCAACAGTGCTTGACCCCTCCCTACCCAAAGATTCAGCCCTTTAATCCTGTTCATCAATCTCATCCATTTAAATCAATAATCACTTAAGTGCCTACCATGGAACTGGGTTATGTGCAAATTCTGAAACAATAATGTAAGATCCTTTCTATTGCAGTAGGTCAGTTCTTTCCAAAGGATGTTCCACAAGACCAATACCCTTTGAAGGCAAAAGAAATCCATGATCAAGTCTTGGAAACACTACATTTTTTGCAGGCTCCTTCTAGGACAATCACAATGCACATTAAAATTACTGAGAAGTTTTGAAGCAAAACCAATCTTTTAAACATCGTTTAATCCAGTCTTTTGATGTAGTAGCTACTAAGAAGGAATAGAGTTCTTGGTTTTCAAGGGAAAAAAAGAGATTAGAAAGATACCTAGAAGTAGGAGCAAAAATATCTAAATAGTTAAAAAACACTGATAACCAGAAAAAAAAAATCTGTGTTTCACAGAATCCTAAGGTTCTTCAGAATTTCATTTAAATGTATATTTATATGTGTTAAACCAAACAATAATCCTTTGGAGACCAACAACACATGAACTTGTACTGCTTGGATACTAAATATGGGTTACACCTAAGAATGCAATTTCTTCTGCAATCTGTTCAACCAAGTGTCCTGAGATGACAAGACAAGCTAAAAAAACAACCATCTGCACTACTTATCAATAGCTGGATCTAATCAAGCATTGGGTCTTCACAATACTTCATAAAACAAAATTGGATTCTGAGACTGAAATAAGACTATTAAGCTTAATCTCCATTCTCAAATGTGGCTCTATTAAAAAAAGCCTCATTTTCTCAAAGACTGACAACTAAAATAAAGGTTATGGGGTGCCTGGGTGGCTCAGTCGGTTGATGATCTGCCTTTGGCTCAGATCCTGATCCTGCAGTCCAGGGATCAGCCCGCAGGCATCCCAGGCATCAGGCTGCCTGCTCAGTGGGGAGCCTGCTTTCCCTCTCCCTCTGCCCCTGCCCCTACTTGTGCCCACTCACTCTCTCAAATAAATAAATAAAATCTTAAAAATAAAATAAAGATTTTAAGTTTAAATTTAATATAAAACAGGCAAATACGGGCAGCCTGGGTGGCTCAGCGGTTTAGCGCCGCCTTCAGCCCAGGGCCTGATCCTGGAGACCAAGGGTCGAGTCCCACATCGGGCTCCCTGCATGGAGCCTGCTTCTCCATCTGCCTGTGTCTCTCTGCCTCTCTCTCTGTGTCTCTCATAACAAATAAATAAATAAAAATCTTGAAAAACAAAAACAGGCAAATACTACTTTATTTTGAGATTTTTGCATAGTTTTATTTTGTAAAAAAATAGTTTCTCTACTAAATAAAAAGTTAAACCATCTGAAAGTATACAAAAACTCTAAAAACTAAAATAATAAAAAACTATCCTGAGAAAAGGAATGGATACTATGAACACAAAGTAGTGAGAACCTCTCACCTCTAAGTAAAATCCTCAAAGACTTTGAAGGTTCTACAACTACTACAACCAAAAATGTCCAATAGGCAGCTATAAATCAGTAGGGTAATTATTCTTACCTTTACACAGATGACTCTGAAATTTACACCTCTAGTCTCTCCCTTCTCTTCCTCACCCTTGCTACAATGATTGAATCACTTTCCAATCACCTTAAAGCTCCAGTTTTTTTGTTTCAAGCTTTCTTCCTTTTAATTCACCTAGGGCACAACTGCCAGACTGATTTTCCAAATATGTGATGTTTTCAGACAGTTTAAAGGAGAATGCCAAATTTTTCAAACCAGCATATAAACTTTCTGGCTCTAATGAGTCAGACTTACCTTTAGCCATTTTCTAACACACTAGTCAAAAAGTCCTCAATGTTCTAGGGATCCCTAAACTCCCTAAAAACGATTCCCACCATTTTTTTCTATTATTCCAATACCTGAAATTCAAGGCTCACCTCCTCTGCAAATTTCCTAACTACCCTAACCTTCCAAATATATCTTTCCTTCCTAGCACTTAAGGCCTGTACTTCATAGTCTAGTGCAGTACTGTCTGATGCCATTTTCTGTAATAATGGCAATGTTTTGCATTTGTGCTACCAATATGGCAGCAGTAGCCACACCTGGCTATTTAAATTTAAAAGCAGGGGCACCTGGGTGGTTCAGTGGTTGAGCGTCTGCCTTTGGCTCAGGTGATGATCCCAGGGAGTCCTGCGATAGAGTCCCACATCAGGCTCCCGGCAGGGAGCCTACTTCTCCCTCTGCCACTCTCTGTCTCTCATGAATAAGTAAATAAAAGTCTTAATTTTTTTTTTTTTTAATGTAAAAACTCAGTTTCCTCAGTCATACTAGTAACATGGGCTTAGTGACTACCATACTGAATAGTAACAGATCTAGTGTTTGGCTCTCTATAATCCGGACAGGACTCTACAACCCAAATACTACTGATCCTTGCAATTTATCTTGCTCCTAGAAAAAACGTCATTTCCAATTAAATTCATCTGCCAATTGTTCCCAATGTTCAGTTGTCCACTCCGGACTCTCTGCAGCTTCTCAAAACACCCTGCATAATCTATCAAGCACGTTTCATTTCTTTCCTCCACTGGTCCTACTTAATTACTGGGCGCTTTATTCTAAGCCAGTAATTGCAATAAGTGTTTTGTTTACATTGTATCTAAACCTAAAAATCTTACAAGACAGGTTTTATTTTCCTGAGGAAAAGGAATCATAGGGAGAAAAATTAACTCCTCTTCCAGAATATTTTTCTAAATTCTGTGCTTTTTCAAGGCCCAGTTGAAGGCCACCATTCCTGAAGCTGTTTGGTGTGTTCCTAAAGTCCCAATCCAACTTAATTCCAAACTTGGGGATCCCTGAGTGGCTCAGTGGTTTGGTGCCTGCCTTCAGCCCGGGGCATGATCCTGGAATCTCGGGATGGAATCCCATGTTGGGCTCCTTGCATGGGGCCTGCTTCTCCCTCTGCCTGTGTCTCTGCCTCTCTCTCTCTCTCTCTCTCTCACTGTGTCTCCCATGAATAAATGAATAGGATCTTTAAAAAAAGAAAATCCAAACTTTAAATATTTTGCTATTATGTTAGCATACAGAGGTGATTTTCTTCTGAAGCTTAAGCTTTAGGGACCTCCCAATTGTATGGACCCCTTCCAATATCCTGAACCTTGTTTTAGTTATGTAATTATATATAACATCTGTATCCAAGTCCCCTATTGAATCTGTATCTATAGATACAGATATACCCCTCTGCATATACCTCAGAACTCTTGAAGCAAGGCCACTCTATACTAGTCTCAGCTTGCTTTTTCTTCCTTTAACGGCTACTCTATCCCTTGAGGTTTGTTTCCTCTGGCTCCCAAGACTAGCCAGGAACAGGTTAATTTCCCCCAGTTCTTTACTTTCTAGTTGCTTCCCCAAAGAAACAGGTAATCTACTTTTCTTTTTTGGAGTTTCAGACCTAATCACCATGGAAAAACAGTATAACAGGAATTAAAATAAACATAGGATAATTGCAAAGACAAATCTTACGGTATGTCCCAAATTGATCTACAGATTCAAGGCAATCCCAATCAGATTGGGATTACCTTTTTTTGTAGAAACTGATAAACTGATTCTAAAATTCATATGGAAATAGAAGGGTCACAGACTATCCAAAACAATCTAGAAAAAGAAGAGCAAAATTGAAGAACTCAAACTTCCTGATTTCAAAACTTATTACACAAAGTGACAGTAATCAGGACAGTGTGGTACTGGCCTTGGAACAAAAGTATAGATCAATGGGACAGAATTGACGATCCAGAAATAAATCTTTACGTTTTTGGCCAACCAACAAGGGCACCAACCATTCAAAGGGAGAAAGAATAGTCTTTAATAAATTGTGCTGGGACAAGTGAATATCCACATGAAAAAGAATGAAGTTGAACTCCTACTTCATACCGTATACAAAAATTAACTCCAAAATGATCACAGATCCAAACGCAAGAGCTAAAGCTATAAAACTCTTAAGAGAAAACACAGAAGTAAATCTTCGTGATATTGGATTAAGCAATGGTTTCTTGGATCCAACATCAGAAGCAAAAGGAACAAAAGAAAAATAGATAAATCAGACATTAAAATAAAAAAACTTTTGTTGGGCAGCCCCGGTGGCGCAGCAGTTTAGCGCCGCCTGCAGCCCAGGGTGTGATCCTGGAGACGCAGGATCGAGTCCCACATCGGGCTCCCTGCATGGAGCCTGGTTCTCCCTCTGCCTGTGTCTCTGTCTCTGTGTGTCTCTCATGAATAAATAAATAAAATCTTAAAAAAAAAAAAAAAACTTTTGTTGTAATCACTATATATAAGGAAATCTAACTATTCAACAATAAAAAGACAACCCAATTTAAAAATGAGCCACGGACTTGAACATTTTATCAAAGAAGATATACAAAAAATGACCAATAAGCATAAGATGTTCCGTATCATCAGTCATTAGAAAAACATATCAAAACCATAATGAGACACCATTTCACATCCATTAGGATGACTATAATAAAAAGTATCAAGACAAGAATATGGAGAAATTGGAAACCTTATATATTGCCAATGTAAATGTAAAATGTGGTAGCTAACGTGGGAAAGTGTTTGGCAATTCCGCAAAATTTAAAACACTAAGGCTCCTGAGTGGCTCAGTCAGTTAAGCATCTGCCTGAGGCTCAGGTCTTGATCCCAGGTTCCTGAGATGTGTTTCTACCTTGTGTCAGGCTCCCTGCCCAGCGGGGAGTCTGCTTATCCCTCTCCTTCTGCACCCCCGCACCCGCTCATGCTCTCTCAAATGAAACCTTAAAAAAAGGGCAGGGAATGGGGTAATCAGGTGATGGGCATTAAAGGGGACACATGATGTAATGAGCTTTGGGTGTTAATATGCAACTGATGCATTACTGAACTCTACATCTACCACCAATGATACACTATATATTAACTGAATTTAAAGAAGTAAAAAAAAAAAAAAAAAAAGACACAAAAAAACCACTGAGATACCATGTGACCTAGTGATTTCTACTTCTAGTATATACCCAAAAGAACTGAAAACCTATGTTCACACAAAAACTGTACACAAATATTCATAGCATTATTAACACCCAATAAGAGGAAACCCAAATGTCCACCAAATGATGAATGGATAGGGACGCCTGGGTGGCTCAATGGTTGAGCATCTGCCTTTGGCTCAGAGTCCTGGGATTGAGTCCCGCATCAAGCTTCCCACAGGGAGCCTGCTTCTCCCTTTGCCTGTGTCTCTGCCTCTCTGTCTGTCTCTCATGAATACATTAAAAAAAAAAAAAAGGATCAACAAATGTGGTATATCCATACAATGGGACATTATTATGCCACAGAGTTGTCAAGTACCAAATGGAAATACTACAACATAGATGAACCTTGAAAACATACTAAAGCAAGACACAGGGGATCCCTGGGTGGCGCAGTGGTTTGGCGCTTGCCTTTGGCCCAGGGCGCGATCCTGGAGACCCGGGATCGAATCCCACATCAGGCTCCCGGTGCATGGAGCCTGCTTCTCCCTCTGCCTATGTCTCTGCCTCTCTCTCTCTCTCTCTCTGTGACTATCATAAATAAATAAAAATTAAAAAAAATAATAATAAATAAAGCAAGACACAAAGGCCACCTATTCTGATTCCATTTATATAAAATGTCCAGAAGAAGCAAATTCATACAGACAGAAAGTAAACTAGTGGTTGCCAAGGGTGGGGCTAGGGGAGAAGGGGAATGACTGCCAATGGTACAGGTGTCTTGGGAGTGGTGAAAATGTCCCCAAATTAGAACTGACTGTGGTGGTGATGGCAAAACTTGTAAATACGTGCTGAAAACCATTCAACCGCACAACTTAAAAATTGTAAATTTTATCACATGATTTATCCCAACAAACCTGTTTTTAAGAAACATCGCATGGTTTCTGGCCATTCTTTATTGTATTAAAACAGTAAAACAAAAACCCGGGCAGAGGGCTTGTGCCCTCTGTTTCATTTCGGAGAGTTGGGAGTCTCCAACCTGCGTCTTTTCTAACCTAGGCTCTGGTTAAAGTCCCCAAAAGCCCTTCCTCCTTTTAGCGCAGGATTTTTATTCTTAGAGAGCGATCTCTCCAGTGGGCAGTTGAATCTGAGGGTTCAGTCTGGGTGATGCTCATCTCAAGAAGTTCTCCATACACCCTGACTTGGCATATCCATTTAAAAAACCATATACAGACAGGAGACTTACTATATGCATAAATTACACGAATCGCGCGATTTTAAATATTTTAAAAGCCTTAAATCTCCAGAAAAACAAAACAAAACAAAAAAACCCCAAATCTACAAAGTCTGTGCCCGAGGACTGCCTTAGTGCCCTGCACGGTTGGTGTCCCATGTGGTCCTTTGTCTGAGGCGGAGGACACCTCATCACAACAGAAGCGTTAGATTCCAGTTGCACCACTGGACTTAAGTTGTGGGACTTTGGGCAAGCTGCTTCAACCGTGCGCCTCAGCTGACTGATGTCCTAAAACAGGGCTAACGACACCTGCCCATCGCGTGTTCGGCAAAAAAAAAACAAAACAAAAACAAAAAACAACCGGTCAGTGACGCCCTGGGCACGGCATCTGGGCACCCAGAGACGCGAAGCAGCCGCCGTCGGTAGATACTGCTCCGTGACGAGTCTTTTTTTTTTTTTTCTTTTTTCTTTTTCCCCTTCCCGCGTACCTGCGCTTTGACTAATTGATATTAAGCCCCTCTTCGCCAGTTTCCTCATCTGTGAAAAACCTACGTCAAAAAAGATCGTTGAGAGAGAATAAAAGGGGAGGGGGAGGAAAGAAAAAAAAAAAAAAAGGAAAACTGGCAAAGAGCGGGCCCTTAAAGCAACGACAATAACAACAACAAAAAATGTTCCTTTCCGTCAGCCCCACGCGCGTGCAGCTCGGACGCCCGCAACACCGCCCCGGGGCCTCCGGCCGCGCCCGCGGGCGCACAAGCCGTGCCCGTCTCCAACGACGCCAGCCCGACCCCACGGCAGGGAGCCATGTTTCCCAGGCCAGAGAAGAAGAGGGGTACAGACGTTAAGGGCTCAGCCGCCCCTCCGGACGGCCGGGTCCCCGCACAAAGACGGCATTCACCGCGGGCGAAGCCCTTCCCCGGCCTCACCTCACGCCGGGCCGCGGAGTGGGGGCGGCCGGGGGCTGACGGCCTGGACGGCCCGCGCGGGGCGGCGGGGGCGAGCGCCTGTGGGGGGGGGGGGGGCGCGCCTCACCTTCGCTCGCTTGCGCCGGCTGGTGCGTCGCCCCTCCGGAGTCTCCGCGATTCCCGTTTCCATGGGGGTCGCTGATCCGGGCACGACGGTGGGCCCGGCTTGAGGCCCCGCGGACCCCGGCGGCTCGGCCAGGCCCCCGGGGGGCGACGCCCGCGGAGGCTCTTTCTTGCGGGGGGTGCGCTCGCCGGCCACCCCCGGCCCGGCCTCGGCGGGGCCCGACAGGCCTGCGGGCGGCGCGGCCACCTCGGAGCCGTTCTCCGCGCCGCCCGCGGCCCCGGGGCCGGCCTCCGTCCCGGCGGCCGCCGCCGCTGCCGCCGCCGCCGCCGCCGCCGCGGCCTTCTTCCCAGACAACATCTCTGGCCGCCTGGCCGCCGACGGCCGAAGGGGCCGCTCGGTCTGTCGGTCCGTGAGTCCGGAGCCGCCTCGCCGCACCTCGCTTCACGAAGGCAGCTCGCTGCCAACCGCGGCCGCGTACGCACGCGCTGAGCGCGCTCCCGCCGCGTCCGGACAAAAAGGCCCGGAACGCCCACCGCCCCGCCTTCCCCCGCTGCCATAGAGCGGCGTCCTCGCGGCTAGAGCGGCAGCGCCGCACGGAGCACCGCACTCCCCTAGAGCGTCGCCTTGGCCTTTGGAGTCGGCCTCGGCACCTTCCCGGCCCTAGGCCTTCTGGGCCAGACTGCGCCTCCGAGGGCGACCATCCCCTCCAGAGGCGCGCCGACATCGCCCGGAAATACGGTTTCATTCATTCATGCATGCACGCATTCATTCATTCATGTACTCATGCGTCAGTTCAACCAAAATGTATTAATGCTTACGACGTGACGAGGGTTTAATTATGAACTTTTTTGTTTGGTTGGTTGGTTGGTGGTTGTTGTTGGTTTTTTTTTTTTTTTTTTTTTTGCTTTCAAAGAGCTTACAGTCTAGTGAGGGGAAAACATTGAACCATTAACTGGTAAATCATCTTGTTTCAGAATTGCCCTGCTTGAACTGGGGAAATCTTGGAGAGCAAACGTGTTTCGTGGTAATAAAAAGGACAGAAATTAGGAAATCCAGGTTTGAGCCCAAAAAGCCCAGGTTTGGATTGCTGTTTCTTTCAGGGCGGTGTTCATGCTGTCCCTTGTGTCTGGACCCCCTCCCCAATAGCTCTCCCTCCCTCACACCTCCTCCCACTCCCTGTGTCTTCCATACATAACACCCCTTTCTACTCCAGGTTAGTTCACTCTAATGCTGCAGGTGGCGGTGGTGGTTGGTTGGTTGGTTGGTTTATTTATTTATTTATTTATTTATTTATTTATTTTATTTTATTTATTCCTCCAGGACTCCTTTAGTGACCCAATACTGGAACAGCTTGTGTTCTTCAAGCTTGTTTCTACTCATTACACATAACTATAATCGTTTTACACGTCTCTTCAAACTATAATTTTTTTCTTTAAGTTTTTTTCTTGTTGCTGTTGTTTTGTTTTTTGCTTTTTTTTTTTTTTTTTTAGTAATCTCTACACTCAACGTGGGTGGAACTCATGACCCCAAGATCAAGAGTCGCATGCTCTCCTGATTGAGCCACCCAGGCGCCCCTTGAAACTGTAATTTTTCAAAAAATTATTCCACTTACATGAAGTTCAAGAACTGGTAAAACTAATCTCTAATGATAGAATCCAATCAGTGCTCACCAGGGATGAACGTAGAATTGACTGCAAAAAAGCAGGAGGGAATTTGCTGGGGTTGGTGGAAATGTTTTTTATCTTGATTGGGTGGTGTGCACCTTAGTCAAAACTCATTGTACTATACATGTAAAATATTTTCATATTTTACTTTTTGTCAATTGTACTTCAATGAAGTTGAACTTTTTCTTTTTTTAACTAAGCAAATGGGAAAAAGGAGACAGGTCCAGGAAATTTAGAAGCTGTACAAGAAGAAAAGTGCAATCATAGTACAACATATGGCTCAGCTATGAACTGCACTGACATGGCCATAATAATATAAGCAATAGGGGCAACCTGGGTGGCTCAGCAGTTTAGCGCTGCCTTCAGCCCAGGGTGTGATTCTGGACACCTGGGATCAAGTCCTACCTCGTCGGGTTCCCTACATGGAGCCCATTTCTCCCCCTGCCTCTGTCTCTGTGTCTCTCACGAATGGATAAATAAAGTCTTTAAAAAAATAATTTAAGCAATGAATATTGTTTTAGCCAATGGGATAGAATTATACTGAGAGAATGGAGGAAAGAGAAAATGTATGGAGGAGAGGGATGAGAGGGGTTTACAGAAGCAGTGATGAAATGGGAATGGGGGAGTTTCTACATGGGAGCTAAATCCTTATCTTCCATCATAAAAAGATAATATATAAGGAATATATATATACACATATATATCTGCCCCGTCTGTCTCTCATGAATAAATAAATAAAATCTTTTTAAAAAGATAATATATAATGTCAACACTGAAAAATCAAGAAATAACGGTACAAGCATAGTTTAGATTTATCGAGATAAATGCTAGAAGATACAGCTAAAAAGTTGGAATGAGTTGTCGTATAACTTGAGGATGGAAAGAGGTGAGATAGATCAAAGTTTGTTTTAAACTCTGTAGTTCTGTCTGACTTGTTTGCACATTTAATAATTTCATAAAACTTAAAATTAGATTTTTAAAATATGCATATCCTTTAATCCAGCAAGTCCACTTTCCAGAAGACATTCTAGGAAAATATTTAACTATATGTACAAAGATTTAACTTTAATACTGTTTGCCTCAGAGATGCCTGGGTGGCTCAGCGGTTTAGCGCCTGCCTTCGGCCCAGGGTGTGACCCCGGGGTCCTGGGATTGAGTCCTGCATTGGGCTCCCTGCAGGGAGCCTCCTTCTCCCTCTGCCTGTGTCCCTGCCTCTCTCTCTCTCTCTCTCTCTCTCTCTCTTTTAGCGCAGGATTTTTATTCTTAGAGAGCGATCTCTCCAGTGGGCAGTTGAATCTGAGGGTTCAGTCTGGGTGATGCTCATCTCAAGAAGTTCTCCATACACCCTGACTTGGCATATCCATTTAAAAAACCATATACAGACAGGAGACTTACTATATGCATAAATTACACGAATCGCGCGATTTTAAATATTTTAAAAGCCTTAAATCTCCAGAAAAACAAAACAAAACAAAAAAACCCCAAATCTACAAAGTCTGTGCCCGAGGACTGCCTTAGTGCCCTGCACGGTTGGTGTCCCATGTGGTCCTTTGTCTGAGGCGGAGGACACCTCATCACAACAGAAGCGTTAGATTCCAGTTGCACCACTGGACTTAAGTTGTGGGACTTTGGGCAAGCTGCTTCAACCGTGCGCCTCAGCTGACTGATGTCCTAAAACAGGGCTAACGACACCTGCCCATCGCGTGTTCGGCAAAAAAAAAAACAAAACAAAAACAAAAAACAACCGGTCAGTGACGCCCTGGGCACGGCATCTGGGCACCCAGAGACGCGAAGCAGCCGCCGTCGGTAGATACTGCTCCGTGACGAGTCTTTTTTTTTTTTTTCTTTTTTCTTTTTCCCCTTCCCGCGTACCTGCGCTTTGACTAATTGATATTAAGCCCCTCTTCGCCAGTTTCCTCATCTGTGAAAAACCTACGTCAAAAAAGATCGTTGAGAGAGAATAAAAGGGGAGGGGGAGGAAAGAAAAAAAAAAAAAAAGGAAAACTGGCAAAGAGCGGGCCCTTAAAGCAACGACAATAACAACAACAAAAAATGTTCCTTTCCGTCAGCCCCACGCGCGTGCAGCTCGGACGCCCGCAACACCGCCCCGGGGCCTCCGGCCGCGCCCGCGGGCGCACAAGCCGTGCCCGTCTCCAACGACGCCAGCCCGACCCCACGGCAGGGAGCCATGTTTCCCAGGCCAGAGAAGAAGAGGGGTACAGACGTTAAGGGCTCAGCCGCCCCTCCGGACGGCCGGGTCCCCGCACAAAGACGGCATTCACCGCGGGCGAAGCCCTTCCCCGGCCTCACCTCACGCCGGGCCGCGGAGTGGGGGCGGCCGGGGGCTGACGGCCTGGACGGCCCGCGCGGGGCGGCGGGGGCGAGCGCCTGTGGGGGGGGGGGGGCGCGCCTCACCTTCGCTCGCTTGCGCCGGCTGGTGCGTCGCCCCTCCGGAGTCTCCGCGATTCCCGTTTCCATGGGGGTCGCTGATCCGGGCACGACGGTGGGCCCGGCTTGAGGCCCCGCGGACCCCGGCGGCTCGGCCAGGCCCCCGGGGGGCGACGCCCGCGGAGGCTCTTTCTTGCGGGGGGTGCGCTCGCCGGCCACCCCCGGCCCGGCCTCGGCGGGGCCCGACAGGCCTGCGGGCGGCGCGGCCACCTCGGAGCCGTTCTCCGCGCCGCCCGCGGCCCCGGGGCCGGCCTCCGTCCCGGCGGCCGCCGCCGCTGCCGCCGCCGCCGCCGCCGCCGCGGCCTTCTTCCCAGACAACATCTCTGGCCGCCTGGCCGCCGACGGCCGAAGGGGCCGCTCGGTCTGTCGGTCCGTGAGTCCGGAGCCGCCTCGCCGCACCTCGCTTCACGAAGGCAGCTCGCTGCCAACCGCGGCCGCGTACGCACGCGCTGAGCGCGCTCCCGCCGCGTCCGGACAAAAAGGCCCGGAACGCCCACCGCCCCGCCTTCCCCCGCTGCCATAGAGCGGCGTCCTCGCGGCTAGAGCGGCAGCGCCGCACGGAGCACCGCACTCCCCTAGAGCGTCGCCTTGGCCTTTGGAGTCGGCCTCGGCACCTTCCCGGCCCTAGGCCTTCTGGGCCAGACTGCGCCTCCGAGGGCGACCATCCCCTCCAGAGGCGCGCCGACATCGCCCGGAAATACGGTTTCATTCATTCATGCATGCACGCATTCATTCATTCATGTACTCATGCGTCAGTTCAACCAAAATGTATTAATGCTTACGACGTGACGAGGGTTTAATTATGAACTTTTTTGTTTGGTTGGTTGGTTGGTGGTTGTTGTTGGTTTTTTTTTTTTTTTTTTTTTTGCTTTCAAAGAGCTTACAGTCTAGTGAGGGGAAAACATTGAACCATTAACTGGTAAATCATCTTGTTTCAGAATTGCCCTGCTTGAACTGGGGAAATCTTGGAGAGCAAACGTGTTTCGTGGTAATAAAAAGGACAGAAATTAGGAAATCCAGGTTTGAGCCCAAAAAGCCCAGGTTTGGATTGCTGTTTCTTTCAGGGCGGTGTTCATGCTGTCCCTTGTGTCTGGACCCCCTCCCCAATAGCTCTCCCTCCCTCACACCTCCTCCCACTCCCTGTGTCTTCCATACATAACACCCCTTTCTACTCCAGGTTAGTTCACTCTAATGCTGCAGGTGGCGGTGGTGGTTGGTTGGTTGGTTGGTTTATTTATTTATTTATTTATTTATTTATTTATTTTATTTTATTTATTCCTCCAGGACTCCTTTAGTGACCCAATACTGGAACAGCTTGTGTTCTTCAAGCTTGTTTCTACTCATTACACATAACTATAATCGTTTTACACGTCTCTTCAAACTATAATTTTTTTCTTTAAGTTTTTTTCTTGTTGCTGTTGTTTTGTTTTTTGCTTTTTTTTTTTTTTTTTTAGTAATCTCTACACTCAACGTGGGTGGAACTCATGACCCCAAGATCAAGAGTCGCATGCTCTCCTGATTGAGCCACCCAGGCGCCCCTTGAAACTGTAATTTTTCAAAAAATTATTCCACTTACATGAAGTTCAAGAACTGGTAAAACTAATCTCTAATGATAGAATCCAATCAGTGCTCACCAGGGATGAACGTAGAATTGACTGCAAAAAAGCAGGAGGGAATTTGCTGGGGTTGGTGGAAATGTTTTTTATCTTGATTGGGTGGTGTGCACCTTAGTCAAAACTCATTGTACTATACATGTAAAATATTTTCATATTTTACTTTTTGTCAATTGTACTTCAATGAAGTTGAACTTTTTCTTTTTTTAACTAAGCAAATGGGAAAAAGGAGACAGGTCCAGGAAATTTAGAAGCTGTACAAGAAGAAAAGTGCAATCATAGTACAACATATGGCTCAGCTATGAACTGCACTGACATGGCCATAATAATATAAGCAATAGGGGCAACCTGGGTGGCTCAGCAGTTTAGCGCTGCCTTCAGCCCAGGGTGTGATTCTGGACACCTGGGATCAAGTCCTACCTCGTCGGGTTCCCTACATGGAGCCCATTTCTCCCCCTGCCTCTGTCTCTGTGTCTCTCACGAATGGATAAATAAAGTCTTTAAAAAAATAATTTAAGCAATGAATATTGTTTTAGCCAATGGGATAGAATTATACTGAGAGAATGGAGGAAAGAGAAAATGTATGGAGGAGAGGGATGAGAGGGGTTTACAGAAGCAGTGATGAAATGGGAATGGGGGAGTTTCTACATGGGAGCTAAATCCTTATCTTCCATCATAAAAAGATAATATATAAGGAATATATATATACACATATATATCTGCCCCGTCTGTCTCTCATGAATAAATAAATAAAATCTTTTTAAAAAGATAATATATAATGTCAACACTGAAAAATCAAGAAATAACGGTACAAGCATAGTTTAGATTTATCGAGATAAATGCTAGAAGATACAGCTAAAAAGTTGGAATGAGTTGTCGTATAACTTGAGGATGGAAAGAGGTGAGATAGATCAAAGTTTGTTTTAAACTCTGTAGTTCTGTCTGACTTGTTTGCACATTTAATAATTTCATAAAACTTAAAATTAGATTTTTAAAATATGCATATCCTTTAATCCAGCAAGTCCACTTTCCAGAAGACATTCTAGGAAAATATTTAACTATATGTACAAAGATTTAACTTTAATACTGTTTGCCTCAGAGATGCCTGGGTGGCTCAGCGGTTTAGCGCCTGCCTTCGGCCCAGGGTGTGACCCCGGGGTCCTGGGATTGAGTCCTGCATTGGGCTCCCTGCAGGGAGCCTCCTTCTCCCTCTGCCTGTGTCCCTGCCTCTCTCTCTCTCTCTCTCTCTCTCTCTCTCTGTCTCTCAGGAATAAATAAGTAAAATCTTAAAAAGAAAAAAAAAACTGCCTCAGATTGTATAAATAGCAATAAAGAAGAATTAACCTGAAGGCCCAATAAATGGCCACTAATTGAATATATTAGAATATCATAGCCATTAAAGTTAAAGCTTGAACATGAAGAACTCCCACACAAAATAGTGAGCATATATCAACAATTTATTTAACTCAGTCCTGAGAGAATCAGCAAGATGACAACACTGGTTCAAAGGAAAACATGAAAAATTGATATATAGTCACTAGTCAGAATGCTGGGGGCACCTGGGTGAGTCAGTCTGTTAAGCATCTGCCTTGGGCTCAGGTCATGATCCTGGGATCAAGCCCCGCTTCCAGCTCCCTGCTCCACGGGGGGCTTGCTTCTTGCTCTCCCTCTGTTTG
The DNA here is from genome assembly GCF_018345385.1 of Vulpes lagopus. Classification (NCBI taxonomy): domain Eukaryota; kingdom Metazoa; phylum Chordata; class Mammalia; order Carnivora; family Canidae; genus Vulpes; species Vulpes lagopus. The sequence goes on from NC_054831.1 coordinate 125,482,331, forward strand.
CTGCTCCCCATACTTATGATCTCCTTCTGTCAAATAAATAAATAAAATCTTTAAAAAAAAAAAAAAAAGAAAGAAAGAAAACAGAACGCTGGAATAAAATTGCAAAGTTAAATAAGAAAAAAATGGTTTTAAAGTCTTCCAAAGCCATAAAGCTATAGACTTTGAGGTTTTCTTTTCTATCAGATACAACTCATTGGCTTGCATTTGGGGGAAAAGCAACAAATAACATTTGTAACTTACCCATTTTCCCCCTGGAAATAACAAATTTATTTAATTGTTAAAAATTGTGGTAAAATACACATAACACAAAATTAATCATCTGAACCATTTTTAAGTGTACAGTTTCACTAGTGTTAGTTCTATTCACATTCACATACCTGTACAACCTCCAGAACTCTCTTCATCTTGTAAAATTCTGTGCCCATTAAACCACAATTCATTTCTCCCTTCCTCCTCACTCCTGGCAAACACCGTTCTACTTATTGTCTCTATAAACTACTCTAGGTATTTTACATAAGTAGAATCAGATGACTTTTGTGTTTTTGTGACTGGTTTCTTTCACTTCATCATTTAAAATTCACCCATGTTTTTTAGCATGTGTTGAAATTTCCTTCCTTCCTTCCTTTTTTTTTTTTTTTTAATGTTAGCTGAACTCCTGGCCAAGGTGAGACTGATTTTGCCTTTCTCATCAACCTTATTGTATTGCAGGGTGGCTAGCTGAACCTTCTTTCCCTTATGCTTATTCTTCTTGGGAGTAGCATAAGGCTTCTGCTTTTCTTAGCACCACCATGAAGTCTCAGCACAAAACGAAGGACACTGTAGTCAGACAAAGAACGTCCACTTTCAGTTCCTTGCAAGTGAAGATGGGTCTCTGCTCATCAAGAGGAATTCCTTCCTTATCCTGGATCGTGGCCTTTACATTTTCTATTGTATTTGAGGGTTCAACCTCAAGATAGTCTTTGCCATTAAGGTTTTCATGAAAATCTGCATCTTGGCAGCGATTCCACCGCAGATGATGGATGGGAAAGGAGAACGTGGCAACAACCCATGGGGTTTTCCAAATTTCCTTCTTCTTTTAAGGCTGAATAATTCCATTGTAGGTATATATATAGCATTTTATTTATCTATTCATCTGTTGTTGGATTTTAGGGCTACTGTGAATAATGCTGCTCTGAACATGGGCATAAAATTATGCCCATAAAATTATGGTCTTTCAGACCCAGCTTTCGGGACACCTGGGTGGCTCAGTGGTTGAGCATCTGCCTTCCGATCAGGGTGTGATCCCGGAGTGCCAGGATGGAGTCCCACATCGGGCTCCACGCATGGAGCCTGCTCTCCTTTTGCCTATGTCTCTGTCTCTCTCATGAAATAAATCCTTTTTAAAAAGAAAAAGACCCAGTTTCAATTATTTTGGATATATTTCCAGAACTATAATTGCTGAAGCAACTTATCCAACTTTTATTTTATTTTTTAAAAAATTTTATTTATTTGACAGAGAGAGAGTGAGTGCACAATCAGGGGGAGCTGCACAGGGAGCGCCCCACCGAGCAAGAAGCACAACTTGGGGCTCCATCCCAGGACCCTGGGATCATGACCTGACCTGAAGGCAGACACTTAACCGACTGAGCCACCCAGGCACCCCTTATCCAACGTTTAAAAAGTTTAACATCAAAAAAAAAAAAAAAAGTTTAACATCTACTTTACAGAGTCAAGATCCTAATCAATAATTAAACAGTATGTCGAACAAAGTTACCTTCCCCTAAAGCATCAGATGACCAACAGGTGGACCAGCTGGACAATATTCTAATATGACCGTAAGTAAGCTCAACTTTATTTCCAGATCTTGGATAATTTTTCTTTGCAGTCTCCCTTGCTAAGAGGGTAGGGACTCTGTGCTGCTGACCATTTTATTCCCAGTGGCTAGGCCCAGTAGTACTGTTGAATAAATGAGGTGTCACTAAGACCTACATCACCTGGCTGTTGTGAGGACGTCATGAGATGTTGCTTACAAACTGCCTGTCAAAGTCTGTCACATAGTGGCTGTTTAAGACATAGGAGTAGTTAATAGTATTGTTATGCGGTAGCTGGGAAGGGTGGCTAGTTATGACTCAGAGCAGGGGGCAGCCATGGCTCCTGTTATGGAGGGTAACTGTCCTAGAAGGGTCACCAAGTCAGGGTCTTGGGGCCTGGGTGCCTCCAAGCCATAATGCTGGGGGAACTAATAACTCTTTTCGGGTATCTCCATGGGATACTTGCTTCTTCAGGCACCATAGGAGCAGTGGTGGCCTGGCTGCTCAGCTATAAGCCAGCCTTGTTTGGGTTCCTATTCCTTCTGCTGTTGCTTAGCAACTGGCTGGTCAAGCATGAACTCAAGCCCACCCCCTCAGAGCCCCCACAGGTGAGCAAGAGGGGCCTTAGCTTCAGCTAAGGATGATGGGATATGTACAGCTAGACTGGGGGTTTGGGGGACAGGGAAGATGTCAGGATAATGGGGCAAGACCGAAAAATCCACAGCTCTGATCTCAGCCTCCTCTCTGCAACTCCCACTTGGGTGATGGAGGACAAAGATTTCCTTTACAAGGTTTCAATTGCCTGGGCTGTAAAATAGGGACCAACTCTAGACAAAACAAAAACAAAAACAAAAACAACAAAAAACTGAAATGAAACAAAGCAAAAAACCCACAATAAAAAACTCTTAAAATACAGAGAACAAGCTGGTGGTTCCCAGAGGGGAGGTAGGTGGGGAAGGGGTGAAATAGATAAAGGGGGTGCCTGGGTGGTCCAGTAGTTGAGTGTCTGCCTTCGACTCAGGTCATGATCCCAAGGTCCTGGGATTGAGTCCCACATCGGGCTCCCCGCTGAGCGCCTGCTTCTCCCTCTGCCTGTGTCTCTGCCTCTCTGTGTCTCTCATGAATAAATAAATAAAATCTTTAATAAAAAAAACAAAAATAGATAAAGGGGATTAAGAGTACATTTATCTTGATAAGCACTGAAAAATATATACTATCAAAGAATCACTATATTGTATACCTGAGACTAATATAACACTATTAGTTACACTTCAATAAAAAGAAAAGAAAGAGAAAAAACTTGTTTTAAAAAAAATAGGGACCATCCCAGACTCTCCTACTTCATGTTTGATATCAACATGGTTTGGCAACAGTAACAACTACTTTATAAAGTGAAAAAATTTTAAATTGATGATCTAAAGATACCTGTAGAACATAGACACATCTCCAGGACAGCATAATAAAGATAGTAGAAATGTACCCAGATTATGACATCTTTTATGTCAAGTTAAAAGAACATGTGAAACAATATCCTGCCTTGTTTTATGGATGCCTACGTATAGCAAAAATATGTTTAAGGTTGGGTCTCTCAACCTCTGCACAATTAATATTTTGAGTTGGATAATTCTACATTGTGAGGGCCTGTCCTGTGCGCTGTTGGATGTTTAGCAGAATCCTTTGCTTCTACCCACAGGTGCCAATAGCACTTTTCACTCCTCTTTTGTGACAACCAATGTCTCCAGACATTTGCCAAATGTCCTGCGGGGAAGGCAAAATAGCCTGCCATTGAGAACCGCTGGTATCAAGAAATGTATGAAAAAGATAAATCCGGAATTCAGGATTGCAGTTGAGATGAGGTTCAGGGAGGGAGGGAACTCTGTGGGAGGGACCCACAGGGGATTTCAGTTACATTTGTCATATTTTATTTCTCAAGCTGGTGGGGAACATGGATATTTGCTGTAACATTCACTTTTTTTTTTGTATGTCTGGAATATTTAAAATGTTTTTTTAAATATTTTATTTATTTATTCATGAGAGACAGAGAGAGAGAGAGAGAGGCAGAGACACAGCCAGAGGGAGAAGCAGGCTCCATGCAGGGATCCTGGGTCTCCAGGATCACGCCCTGGGCTGAAGGTAGGCACTAAACCACTGAGCCACCCAGGGATCCCCTAAAATGGTTTTAAAGATGAGGAATTTGTAGCTGAATCCAAAAAGAAAAAAAAAGTATTTATTAACTGTGTAGGGATAGATGAGGATCATAGTGATTAGAGGCATGTCGTGAGACCATGGGAAGCTCGGCAGGTGGTGATTTTATGAGGCCTGATGACAGTCTCAGAGAGGCACACTGGGAGAAACACAAGCTCCGGAGATAGATATATGTGGGTTAAATGCTTTATTTCCCCTGCGAATGCAGATGAGCAGGCCATTTCGTTTATGCCTATGGAGCAAAGACAAGGACAGGTCCTAGGAGTTTGGGGGCTTCCAAGCTGAGAAGAGGACCTTTCCTCACTGGACCCCAAATCTCTCACCCACAAGGTGTGGCAAAGATGCTCTCCTTGCAGGCTGGTTGTGAGGACTGATTAATGGGGTGTTTAAATAACACTATTAACCAACGTTTCCTTTTTTGTGGTGGGGGGAGTCTAGGAAGAGGCAGAGAAACCAAAGCCTCCTGAAGCCAAACCCAAAAGCTGCGTCTTGAACACAAAAGAAGTCGAGAGACTGCATGCCTGCTTCGCCCTCCAGGACAAAGTCCTTGAACGGCTTATGTTCAGTGAAATGAAGCTGAAGGTCTTAGAAAATCAGATGTTCATTGTATGGAATAGAATGAATCACTGCAAGAGGTCAAACCGGCAGCGGACTTTTCCCGCGAGGAAGCACAGAATAAGGAGACAGGACTCAATTTTCTCCATCAACTCTGACTGTACTTCTAACTCCCCCTAATGAGGTCAGAGAGACTGGGGTGGGCTGGCCTGTTCGGATGTTACCTTTACTCAGTAAAACACAGTCAGAGACTATTGAATTTTCTTAGTAAATCACACTGGAGAGCAGGATTGGAGGCTGAAAAAGCCAATCACCTTTGGAAAAGAAATCAGTACTCACTAGGTCGGCCACACAGCGCTCTAAGATACCACCTGAGGGGGCTCCAGAACCCGGCTCCTCCTCTCTTTCAGTTGACCACCTTAACCCTACTCCAGGGCCCTATACCTGTTCACCTGGAGTCTTACAGTGGCCTCCCCAGGGCTGCCCCAGCTCCCAGACTTCCCCTTCCCCTTTGCTCAGAGGCCAGAGCCGAGCTCTGCCAAGTGCGGCTTCGGACAAGTTCACTGCCTGTTCTCAAGCCTACACCTCGCTGTGGTTGACAGAATAAAGGCCTCCTTACCATGGTGTTTAGACCCTCCATGATCTGACCCCCTTTCCAGGCCGGTTTTCCCTCTTCCTCTCCCTCATGTGCTTTATACCTTGTGCCAGAGAGTATCCTAAACATCAGTCACTGGAGTAGCCCCTTTGTGATTTTTGCCAGAGCCATGAGCCACCTGAATGTTTGACTCAATACTGTCTCTTTAAATGGACTTTTTTTCCTTAAATAAATTTGTCTGTGAAGGAAAGTCATAATAAAAATAATGATCTGTACATTAAAAAGCAGTATCATTGGGCTGAAATAGAACATGACTGTCAAAAAGTAAAAGACAATAAAGACGGAACAATGTTACGAAAATTCCAACCAGAGCTTGGTTGCCCACTGAAGGGTCTGAGCCTGGGAATTTGGGGTTAAAAAGCGAGATTAGCAAGTATTAGCATTTGAGAGAGGGGCTAGCACCAAAAAAAGGAGAACTAGAGGGAAATCACCACCTCGCTGTGGGATCAGGTGTGGCTTAATGCCTTGTCAATGCCCCACCTAAAACCATCTCTAATCAAACCAGATGGCTGGTCATCCCCCAAAAGCATCCACGTCTTTGCTCACATGACGTCTTCCCCTGGAATCCCTTATCCTCTCCTTTCTACTATTACAATTCTTCAGTCGTTCCCAAACTCCACCTCCAGAAAGCTTCCCTAACCCAACCGGGAAGAGTCTCCTTCCTTGGTGCGCTCCCAGCATTTTATCTACAGTTCGACACTAGGATGTGTCACAATCCTCTGGGATTTGATTTGTACACCTTTCTATATTCCCTCCCCATCCTCCAACTAGATTATAAACTCTCTGAGGGCAAGCACTGCCTCTTGTTCATCTGTAGATTGCCTCCCACAGCGCCCAACAGTGTGGCTAGTATATAGTCAGTGCTTAATAAATAGCATCTCTGATTGTTGATCACAGTCTTGTGTCCAGACATGTTCTCAGTGTTCTCCTTTTATGATGACTCTTCTGTATCTTGGTTTCTTTTCTTTTCTTTTTTTTTTTTTTAAAGCAGGATCTCTGGAGCCCAATTGCCTGACTTTAAATCCCACCTCTATCAACTCCCCGCTGTGTGATCTTAGACAATTCTGAGTTGTTTATTCTTGCTGTGCGTCAGTCTGCTCAACTGTGAAATGGGGAGAGTAGTACTCCCAACCTCATTGCATGTTGTAAGGATTAAGTGAGCTACTACACCCCCTCAGGTCTTTCCTCCCATGACCTCTCTGCTTAACTCACAACCCTCCCTTGTGGGTCAGGTCTCTTCATGCCTCTCCAAGTCCACTCTCCATTCTGGGATTGCCTCAGGCTGGTTTAGGGCTGGCTGGGTTCCTTCACAGAGGGTCACTCCTCTCAGGAAGGCTCTTTCTACAGGACCTTCTTCCAGGTTCCCTTTGGAGCCGGGGGTGGTAAGCATCCTCCATTTTCCAGTCCTGGGGTATACTACATTATCTTTGTGGGGTCCTTATATGCTGCTCACACCTTTTTTTAAAAAAAAGATTTTATGTATGTATGTATGTATGTATGTATGTATGAGAGACATAGAGAGTGAAGCAGAGACATAGGCAGAGGGAGAAGCAGGCTTCCTGCAGGAAGTCCAATGTGGAACTTTATCCAGGACCCCGGGATCACACCCTGAGCCAAAGGCAGATGCTCAACCTCTGAGCCACCCAGGTGTCCCTGCTTACACCTTTGTAAACAGTCCCTTTCACAAAGCTTCACGGGCCACTGCTAGTGGTCTTGCTGTATGGCCAGGCCATTGGACCACCCAGAATTGGACTATTAGAATATCCATATGGAAACCTCTGCTGTGGAAACAGATAAAGCAGTTCAGCCCCAAACTCCAAATGTATGTGCCCCCCCAGTCGCATTACACCTCACGGGTGATCTAGCAAGAACACATGCAAGCAATCTCAGGAAACAGACCAGGGTGGAGGGCTAAGTAAACTTGCCTTCTCTTCCAGATTTGGACGGGCAATGCTGAACAGCTTCTAGCAGCTGCCCAGGCCAGGGCCCATGGCACGAACCTATCACAGTACTCAACCTACCATCACCCTTATCCCCACCCACCATACCCAGCTGCAGGAGACTTATCTGACTCACCCTCTGACAATGGCAAAGACATTGCTCCTAGCTGGCCACAGCCACCAACAGCTATGTCTTGGGCCTCCACAACCATGTTCCTGTCCCTTGCTCAGATGGTGTTGAAGCCCACTGGCAGAGTATTGAGCAGCACCCTTCATATCCTAGGACTGTTTTGTGCTCTGGTTATAGGTTCCTGCATCTGGTAAGGACTCCATGGCCAGATGGCTCAGGCCTCTACCATGGGCTTTGTACTGAGCGTTCCAGGCTTCTCTCCTTTTGGGGAGTCTCACCCAGTATTGCCAACAACAGCCGGAAATCCCTTTACCAGCCCAGCTGATTTCTACCCCGGTTGTTTATTACACTCTTCTTGATCTCCATCCCTGGTGGGCAGGCCTATGTTCAATGAGCCCTAGGTCAGGAGATGGACCTTGGAAAACAATCTCTACTGGAAGACCCTAAGAGCTCACTTCAGGTTCCAGCAATGAGATGACAGCGGGTGGACTCTAGAGCAGACTCCCTTCCCAGAAATGATTCCAGAAGGTCTCCACTCCCCTTAGGATCTTCAGGTGCCTTCAGTACACAAGCAATTTTGCTGGTGCCTGAGCTCAGACCAGTTTTTTTTACTTTTGAGGCTGACCTCATGCTGGCTAGACAACAATAGAGTAGTGGGGTGGGGGGATCAAGGGGTCTTCTGGGGCACACTCCAGGATGTTTCCAGCCATGGCCTAACCCTCGAACCTCTCTCCATATGATGATGAGAGAGTGCACAATGCACCAGCACCTCATTAACCGCTGACCTGTCACTTCTAGTTTCCTGAGTGAAACCCGATTTGCACTTGCGCTGCATGACTTTGTGGTATCTGCCTTCATCCAGCGCTCACATCTCCTGGACCTCGGGGCTCAGTGTTCAGATCCCTCCTTCACTTCATTCCACTCCCTGGTCATGGCTTTAAACACTATCTCCTATTTTCTAATGCCAACGATTTTCTAAATTATATCTTTGATACAGACCTCTACCTTCCAGACTCGAATGGCCAGTTGCCTACTTCCATACTTTCACTCAGACATCTCAGAATTAACGAGTCCTGAACTCTGCCCCTCTGCTCCAAACTTCTCCCACCTGCAGGCTTCTCCCTTCCAGTGGCTTAGGCCAAAAACTTTAGAGCTGGTCCTGAGTCTTCTCTTTCTCTCTCGTGTTTGGCTCTAACTTATGAGCAAGTCCTACTGGCTCCACCTTCGAAGCATGGCCAGAGTCTGGGACTCCAGCTGCCTCCACTATTGCTCCAGACCACCACCATCTCTGACCTGGGGTAAGCCCCTGATCTCCCCACCCCCCAACTCTGGCCCTCTAAGCAGCCCTCAACACACAAGCCCGAGTGGTCCTTTAAAAACGTGAGTCATGTCATGCTGCTCCTCTGCTCCAAGCCCTGCAAAGGGCTCCCATGTCACTCAGAATGAGAACCAAAGTCCTTCTTTCAGCCTATGAGGCTCTCCATGACCCCTCTTTACCTTGCTGACCTGGCCTACTGGCCTGCCCCTCACTTAGTCTCCTCCAGCCACCAGTCTCCTTGCTTTTCCCTTGGCACACTGGGCACACTCTCGACCTCTAAGAGGCCTTTGCAGTAGATGTCCCCCCTACCAGGGACTCTTCCACTGCTGGCCACATACCTAACTCCCTTATTCCTCTAGGTGATTTGCTAAAGGTTTCTTTCTCAGTGAGGCCATCCTGACCTCCCAATTTAACACTATAACCTCCACCCCAGCTCTATTTATTTTCCATAGTCTGTGACACTTCCTCACATGCCACTTCACTTACATATTGTGTGCCTCCCCTAGAACGTATGCTCTACAAGGTCAGGGATCTGTCTTGTTCATGGAGATAAATTCAAGTGGCTAGAGCAGTGTCCAACACTTAGTAGGTACTCAGCAAATATGTGCTGGGGTGCCTGGCTGGTTCATTGGGAAAAGCCTGTGATTTTTGATCTTGGGTCATGAGTTTGAGCCCCACGGGGGATTAAATATATAAGCTTAAAAATATATACATTGTGTTGACAGTGAGTACTTGTTGCTATGTGCCTTGACCTGTGTCCTCCCCCAGACCCGAGTTTAAGACCTGATGAATAGTAGATCCTCGATAAGTATCTGTTGGGTGATTCAATGGATAAGTTAGCCAACAGATGAATCAATTAATCAATCCAAGCATGACAAGGGGAAAAATGCTAAATATCTTCACAGATCCTTTGGGAGAGAGACTTTTCTTTTTCAAGTTTAATTTGTCCTTGAGATCTTTTTGGCCACGTTCTTCATTCTAAACAATTCTGATGCTGAGGGTAGGGACAGTCATTTTCTCTCTCTGGGGATGTTCTGGAGTGGATTTGGGGACAAGAGAGTGACCTCAAAATTATCTAGGGAGCAAGCCACATGGAGAGGTCGACTTCAGGAGAGAGTTTTAGGACATGGGGAAAAAGAGGAGGCCAGCAGGAGTTTCTGAAACCCACAGTCCACTGGAACTCAGGAGCCTCCTACCCCTCTGTGGAACAAGACCTGCTCCTAGTTCTACAAACCTGAGCATGGTCCACAGAGAACAGATATCAGAAAACACCTCCAGGAAGTGTTGGGACAACTGGAATGAGTTCTGAAACTGGAGGGAGAAAGATGGAGAGAAGAGAAGGGAAGTGAGAAGAGGAGGCAAAAGGGATGGGAAGGGGTGGCGGGGGAGATGGGGAAAGTAGGAGTAAGTGGGCAGAACGGGGGATGAAGAAAGGGGAAGAGACCAGCGGGGTCATGAGTGGGAACCCTGGGAGGAGACAGAATGGGACCCATGGTTGTCATGGTGGCTCATGTGTGCTGAGCACTTAGCTGTGTGCCAGCTGCAGAACTGTGTGCTTAACTAATAGCATCCTCACTCCCATCCCAAGGCGGTAGGCTCTGTTTTATTATTCTTGTTACTAGATCAGCATATTGAGGTCCAAGAGAAGCCAAGAAGCCCAACCAAAGTCACAGAAGTAGTAAGTGGTGGAGCTGAGATCTGAACCCCAGTGGACTGACTGGTCCAATTTTGATCTTTCCAAGGGCAGTGGGCAGCCATGGAAGGTTTTTAAGCAAAGGACTAATATGATCTCTCATGTATAAAGTGGATGAATAACTCCTCCCTCATGGGGCTGTTGTGGGGATTATCTTTGTTCACGCATGGAAAGCCCTTGGACAAACGCCTGGAGGAACGGAAGCACTCAATGAATAAAATTATCCTTCAGAGGAGGCTCAGGCGGGCCTAAGAGTTTACACATGGGCCTCTACTGTCACCATGTGGCCACTTTGCTCTATGACATGCTGCAGATTCCTACCCATTAACTTCAGAAGGGGCAAGACTGGACTGGGTTGGTGACAAGTGGCAGCTTTGGGGAGGGAGGAGCTCAGAAAGTAGTCTGTGTCCTGGGAATGAGGGTCTTTGTCAGCAGAGGTGCAGAACTCTGGAGTGGTCTGTTTTGCATATTCAGCCTTGGGTTGGAGACCAACTAGAGTGAGACGTGGTTCTCGCCCTAGAGGACCTCTTGGTCCAATGGGGAGTCAACATAGTTGGCTGTATTTGGGACAAGGTGAAGCCTCTTGGGTCCAAATACCAGTCTTGCCACTTCATGGGCAGAACAGAACATGCCTCGTGGGACTATTTTTAAGACCAAAGGAGGTAACGTGGAAAGCACTGAGTACTATTGGCACTCCAACTGTGACCCGGTGGCACGCTGCCCAGCAAAGACTGACCAAGCGGCCAGGTCCAGAAGACACAGGTTCCAGCCCCACTATAGCAGCTGTCACTAAGCTTGCTATGAGACCCTGGGAAGTCCCCTCCTCTCCCAGAGCCTGTTTCACCAGCCATACGATGTGGAGTTTGGACAAAATCACTCAGCTCTCTTCTTGCTCTAACTTAGTAAGCATTCTTTTCTAGACCAGTCCAGATTTCTAACCACCAGAGACGCAAACTAAGATCCAGAAGACCTGCCTCCACCCATTCACATACTCGACCTTAATCATCAGCAAAATGGAGAGAATCGCTCAAGTCCCTTCAAAAATGGGGTGGCTGGGAGGCAGCTCTGGGGCCCTATGGAGATAATGATATGGGAGATGGTGTGACCAATGAATTGCAGAGGATTCTTGCTCCTCAAAATGTGGTCCATGGACCAGCATTGACATCACCTGGGAGCTGGTTAGAGATGTAGAATCTCAGGTCCTGCTCTGACCCACTGACTCAGAACCTGCAGTTTGACTTGACCTCAGGCTGTTCCGATACACATGTATGTATGTATGTATGTATGTATTATTTTTATTTATTTATTCATGAGAGACACACACACACACAGGCAGAGGGAGAAGCAGGCTCTACGCAGGGAGCCTGATTTGGGACTCGATCCCAAGACTCCAGGATCATGCCCTGGGCCAAAGGCAGGCGCTAAACCGCTGAACCACCCAGGGATCCCCTCCTATACACATTTAAAGTGAGTTGGAGACATGCTGGTCTGGGGCAGCGGTTCCTAACCTAACCTTGACCACATGGTAGAATCACCAAAGCCATGTCCCTGAGCATCTCTAGGTATGGAACCCAGGCACCAGTGGTTTTTCAAAGCTCTCCAGGTAATTCTAATGTGTAGCCACATCTAGTGCCACGAAGGTGAATGAATAATTTTTTTTGTCAATTAAACTCAATGGATAGTAACTTTCTAGCACGTTCACTGAGAAAGATCTGATGTCTGACACAGGGGTAGAGTTTTGGGCACAAAGCTATGTTATCACAAGAAGCTGGTCTTTATAGAGTCTTTACTCAGGGCCAGGTCCTAGGCTATCTGTTCACCAGCACGCTGTAATTTAATCCTCATGGTAACCAAGATATTATTTTCTCCTTTTATAGAGGAAGAAACAAAGAGGGCATGCCTTACCCAAGGCTACGCAGGCAGCAACAGAACTGGTTATCTGAATGTTTAACAATTGGGTTGACCCCTAGTGGTCTTCAAACTGTGTTCCTTGGAATCCTGGTTCCACAGAGGCAGCTGAGGAGCTGGTGTGGGGCATGGACAGGTCTGGGAGGCCTGTGGGTCATCTCTGGCACACCGGGCTTGGCAGACACTCCTTCTGGAGACAGCTTTCCTTTGCCCGCCAGCCTGGAGCATTTTGGATCACGTGGTGCTGCCAAGGCCCTGACAGATGTTCCCCACTCCCTGCCGCTCAGGGACCCCAGGAACTAATCCTAATGGCGGAGGGCTCGTGGAGGGATTAGTGCTGGGGTAATCGGCACTACATCTGCCAGCCACTGGAGGACTGCACCTCAGAAGCCCAGGAAGCCATTCCCGTCCCCTGGCACACGGGGACTCCTGGAGACACTGGCCAGCCATGGTTGGGCCTGAATTGCCCTGTCCTTCCTGAGCCTTCCAGAAGAGGGTGAGTGGGGTTAAGAGTCTGGAGGGCAGTTGTCTGACAGGGTTGTTTCTAAGGCTGGAAGGGGAGGCAGTGGCCAGGAGAACGACCAACTGTCCTGATTTCCCCAGGCCTGAGGGATCTGCAACTTTCAGTGCTAAAATCATGACAGACCTGGGCAGATCTGGATAGTTGGTCGAGCTTGCAGGGTTTCTGAGCTCAGTTCCCCTTGCCTTTGAGGTGGAGCTTCATGAAGTGGAGGGGTTGCTTTGCCCCCTCCCATCCTCATTCCCCCTCCTCATCTTCTAGCATTTCTGTCCCCTCCTCCTTTCCAGATTACAGGATCGCTGTTTGTCTTTACTCCTCTGACTCAATTTTCCATTCATAGGGTCTCCTGAGCTGTAGACCCAAATCTTCAAGGAGCTGGAATCTTCCATACCTTGGAGAGAATGAAGACCCAGGTAAGGCATAGCCCCATGAAGTCTAGATCACTCCACATTACCTTCATTATCACCACTAACATTTCTAGAGTTTGGACTGTAGGCCAGGAACGGTTTCAAGTATTTTGCATATACTAAATTCTCGAAACCAGCCAGAAAGTACTCCCCTTCCTTCTCATATCCCCAGGCCTTTGGCTGGAGTGCCCTTGATTCATCCCCACTACCTGTTCAATGAAGCTTTCCTCCCCCTCCCACCCAGAGGCTGAGCTCATGGGTCCCCCTGAGACCCAAGAGCTGTCTGCACATGCTCTGTTTACATTTCCTTCCCAGAGAAATGACTACACTAGCACCAGTTAGGCAATAGCTTTCTAGGGGCTTTGCATGCATTATCTCATTTACCCTTACCTAATTTCTATGAGGTATAGGAAGGATGGTCACTTCCTTTGATAAATGGAGACTCAAAGAGGTGAAGTCATTCGTCCAAGGCCAGTAAGGGCAAAGTCAGCATCAAGTCTTGCTTTTCCTGACCCCAGAGCCCTTGAGTATGGTCACTCCACCATCTTGCTGGCTCTATGGGGGACAGATGTTGGCCAAAGGTCCTGTACCCTAAGGGCATAGGACTGTGTCCAACACACAGCTGACCCTTGGAAACTGTATTCTGGATGACTGACTGGACAAGGAGGGTTGCACCAGAGTGGGCAGGAGAAGGAGAATGGAAGCGAGTGTCTTGGGACTGTAGACCACCTGGGGAAGGAATGGGGAGGCGTAGAGTTTGAGAGAGTCAGGCTCTTCCGGAACCCTTCCCTTGCCAGCATTTTCCAGAGGGGAGAGAGTCCTAGTGGCTACTGCAAGTCAAAATGTGAGCAGCTGGCGAGCAGCTTAGAGATTAAACACTGACCCCAAATTTGGGTCTATTGGTGTAAATCCTGAGATTGGAGATGGGCATGAGAGGCGGCTGGGCCTCAGAGGAGGATGATGAATTGGGGGTGCAGAGATCGCAGTCATGTGGTGAGGTGGGGTGGAGAGATGCAGAGCACAGAGCTAGAATCCCAGGTGCGTCTTGTGCTGTTCATGACTTCGGCAAGTCATTCAAAGTCTCTGAATTTCGTTCTGCACTTGAAAATGAGATGTTGGGCAGCCCTGGTGGCGCACCGGTTTAGCGCCGTCTGCAGCCAGGGGCGTGATCCTGGAGACGCAGGATCGAGTCCCACATCGGGCTCCCTACATGGGGCCTGCTTCTCCTGCCTGTGTCTCTGCCTCTCTCTCTCGCTCTGTGTCTCTCATGAATAAATAAAAAATAAAATCTTAAAAAAATAGCTTTCTAAAAAAAGAAAAAGAGAAAATGAGATGCCCACATCCTGGCCATGTCATGGATGCGTGTTAAGGGAGATTAGGTTACCCTCCCACTGGGGCTCCCTCCCTGGCCCTGCCCCAGTGGCCCTTTGCTCATGCTCTGAGGGAAGCACCTTCCAACTCCCCTCTCACACAAACAATGCCAGAGAGCACCCCCTCCACTCCTCTTGGTTGGAGTGCAGTCTTGTGTCTGATGTCACTCCTGTGACACCTCGGTGGAGTCATCCTTATACTCTTGGGCTCTTTAGCGGCTTAGTTAAAAAAAAAAAAAAAAGAGGAAGTGTTGTGTACATGCATTAAAAGGCACTTTTTTTGGTGTTCAGTTCTATGAGTTTTGACAAATGCACACAGTCCTGTAACCATCATCAAGATATAGGACTGTTCTATCATCTTCCGAAGTCCTTTCTGCTCCTCCATCCTCTACCCCATCCCTACGCCCCAGGCAGCCACTGAGTGGTTTTCTGCCCCTACAGCTCTGCTTTTTCCAGAATGTTATGAAAAACTGAATCACATAGACTGCAGCTTTTCAGTCTGGCTTCTTTCATTTAGCACAATGCATCTGAGATTCATCCACATTACTGCATCTATTTGTTTCTTTACATTGCTGATAGGTATTCTGTTGTGGGGATATAGTGGAGTTTGTCTATCCGTTCACCAGTTGAGGGACTTTTGACTTGTTCCCAATCTTTGGAAATTATGAATAAAGAATGGCTTCAATGGGAACCCCAGATTTAGAGCTGGAAATCAGATGAGAATTCTGGATGTAAATATAAACTCTTTACAAATAGTCCATCCTGCTCCAACAGCTGAAGACATGGAGGCCCAGACAGGGGAAGGGACTTGTCCATAGTTAACACCTGACTCAGAAAATGAGGCTGAGATTTGAACCCAAGACCTTCATCTTGCAGGACAATGTAAAGTTCAAAACATGTTTCCTGAGAATCTGCCAGTGCCAGGTGGAGTGCCAAGTGTTGCAGGCGTAAAGGCCAAAAAGGAACGATCCTGGTGTGGGAGGCACCTGCCACCGAGTAGGGACCCAGACAAAGACGCCAGTAGCAGCCAGTGCAGATTACTATTACAATGCAGTAAGGGGTGTGCATATAGCAGAGAGGAGAGGCCCTCAGTTCTACCTTGCGGAGAATGAGAAGGCTCAACAAATACCCATGGGTTTTAAGGGAAGAAGACAAGTTTGTCAGGTGGAAATGGATAGAAAGGGACTCACAGAGGGGAATCACAAGTACAATGCCATGAAGAGGGGGATGAGGCATAAAGATGCAAAGGGGAAGGGGAGGAGGAGGAGGAGGAGAGGCAGAAAATGGGCCCATGGAGTCATTTGGGGTCAGATTACAGCAAGCCTCTCTGGCCAGACTGTTTCCTGAAGGACAGTGCTCAACATGTGAGTGTGTGGGATTGGACAGAGGGACAGGGAATTGAAACTCAGTGAGACCCTAATGGAACAGAGCCTATAGAGCAGGTGTTGGTATGTACAGATGCTGGGTATGTTTCAGAGATGGCATACAGGTCAGTGGGGGACAGGATTAGAGTATTTGATAAATGGTTCTGAGATGACTGATTATCCACATGAAAAAATAAAATTATTTTCCTTCTTTTTTTAAAAAAATATTTTATTTATCTATTCATGAGAGACACAGGCAGAGGGAGAAGCAGGCTCCATGCAGGGAGCCCAACGTGGGACTCGATCCTGGGTCTCCAGGATCACACCCTGGGCTGAAGGTGGCGCTAAACAGCTGAGCCACCCGGGCTGCCCTATTTTCCTTCTTTATACTAAGACCAAAAATATATTTTTGTGTGTGTGAAAGTACAGAAATCTACATCTATAACCTCTGTATAAAGGCTTTTCTGAGTACATAGCACACACACACACACAGAGCAAACAAAAGAGACAATATTGATGAATTTGATTGGCAGCAACCAAAACCAAAACGAAGAACCCTCTATTCAACAATAATAGCTAACAGAGCTTACAATGGGACAAACAGGATGCACTTTATATATATTAACTCACTAAATCCTTACTAATTTACGAGGCAAGCATTGTTATCATTTCCTTTTTACACGTGCAGAAACAGAGGCACAGAGAGGGTGACTTTCTTAAGGTCACGCAGCCAGGAAGTGGCTGAACTGAGATTCAAAATTTGGCAATCTGGCCACAGATTCACCACTACACTATTCTGGCCCCGCAACAAGGTATCATAAACGCAATGTGAAAAGACAAAAAACATGAGCAAGAGTATCCAGAACTTACAAAGAACTCTAATAGTAATACATAAAATTGAATAGGAAAAAACAGGCAAAGGATAGGAACAGTCTATTCGTAGAAAAGCAAACCCAAATATACACAATAAACACAGGAAAAAGGGCTCAGCCTTATTAATTAAAAATAGAAATGAGAATCACAGGTGGTGGGAGTGTTACCTGGAGCAACAACTTTGGAGAGCAACTGGATAGTATCTAGTTCAGCTGAAAAAGGTCACACCTGACCGCCCACATATTTCACTGCCCATCACAGTGCTCTCAATTCAAATGCATAAAATAGGCACTTAAAAAAAGATTTTAGGGGGCAGCCCGGTGGCTCAGTGGTTTAGTGCCGCCTTCAGCCTAGGGCCTGATCCTGGAGCCCTGGGATCGAGTCCCACATTGGGCTCCCTGCATGGAGCCTGCTTCTCCCTCTGCCTGTGTCTCTGCCTCTCTCTCATGAATAAATAAAATCTTAAAAAAAAGATTTTAGGGGTGTCTGGGTGGCTCAGTTGGTTTGGCGGCAGCCTTTGACTCGGGTTGGGATCCTGGGGTCTTGGGATTGAGCCCAGGTCAGGTTCCCTGCTCAGTGGGGAGTCTGTTTCTCCCTCTCCCTGTGACCCTTCCCTCTGCTTGTATTCTCTCGCTTTCTCTCTCTCTCTCAAATAAATAAAAAAACCTTTTTTTTATTTTTATTTTTTTAAAATATATTTTTTAATTTTTCATTTATTTACGATAGTCACACACAGAGAGAGAGAGGCAGAGACATAGGCAGAGGGAGAAGCAGGCTCCATGCACCGGGAGCCCGACGTGGGATTCGATCCTGGGTCTCCAGGATCGCGCCCTGGGCCAAAGGCAGGCGCCAAACCGCTGCGCCACCCAGGGATCCTTTTTTTTTTTTTTTTAAAGAGAGAAAATGAGGGGGCGAGGGACAGAAGGGACGGAGATGGGAATCTGCAGGTGGTGCAAAGAGGACATTACCTCCACCTAGAATGTTTTATTTTCCCCTACATGCATTTGTCAATTATTTATTAGGGTCTGCTATGCTCCAGGGACTGTTCTAGGCACTGGGGCACCACAGTGAGCAAACATGAACCCCTGTTCTCTATGGGATGAGATGGACCAACCAGAAACTAAACGAGTGACTGACATGGTATTTTTTTAAACATAAAGGATATAAGGAAAACATGGTAAAATATTAAGCTCTAAGAAATTTGAGTGGTGGGTGCCCCGTCCTTGGAGAACTCACACTCCCCTAAGTACATCAGCTACTAGCAGTCAGACAACTACTGCATTAGGGAGTTGGTCTTGTACCACAATGGACACTTGGACAAAGTGCCGTGGAGGGGACCTGGATGAGGAGAGTTGGGGAAAGCTTCACGGAGGAGGTGGCACCTCAGCTGGCCTTGGAGATTTCACTAAGTACACAGGAGAGAAATGGCACATGCAGCAGAGGAAACAGGCTGTGCAAAGGCCCAGAGGTGCGGAGGTACACGTGTGGCACGGTGTTGAAGGGGTCATCCTAGAAAGAACCTTGGTTTTCCGGGCGTGATATTTCCCCCACGCCCTGGGCTCTCCTGATGTCTGGGTGAACCTAAGGTATAGTAGGGGGTCCCTCTCTCTCCTCCCTCTGGCTGACCACCGTGGGGGCTGCGCCCTGTGTCCTTCCCCTTCCAGGTGGGCCGGCAGCCCCGCCTGCTGAAAGTGGAAAAGAAGTGGCTCTTCCCAGCTTCCTGCAGCTTCTTCTTCCTGTTATCTGTGGTTATGACCGGCTGCTTCCTATGGCAGTACCACCTCCCCAAGCTGAAGACCAGTGAGTGCACAAGCATCCTTGAGTTTCTCCCCCCACCCGCGGGTCCTGTGGGCCGTAAGCTGATCTGAAGGTGTAGGGGTAAGAAGACCCCAAGACTCAAACTCTGGCCTTTATTCTGACTCCAACCCTCACTGGCTGTGTAGCTTTGGGACACTCACATGATCTTTCTGTGTCTTGATGCTCTAATGTCTAAAATGAGGACCCCAGTGCCACAGGGGTTTCCCTAAACTACCCGATCTGGCTGTAAAATTCAGGGTCCCCCAATAAGGGCAAATGGAGTTTCTCTTGCCTGGTAGGATCAGCCCTCATGGTAGGATCTTCAGGCCCTACACCCCTTTAAAGATCCTCCCCCAGCTAGATCTAAGACCCTGGGAGGAACAATGAGGTGTCCTTGGATAGACGCTGCCATTTCTTGGAGCCTCTCCATCTGGGGGCTGGTCAAAGCTTGGCAAATGAGCCACCACTGCTGGGCATATCCATCAGGCCCTCTGTTGCTATAGCAACCCCTATGCCCTCCAACCTGTCGAGATCCTGAATAATCCAGAATCCCAGCTCTCTGCTGAAGCTGGGGTGAATGCCTCTCTCCAGTCCTCTTGTGTTACAGATGCCCAAGGCTCAACACGGTGGCCTGGGCTCCCAAAGTCCCACAGAGATACTTTGCAGAAATGGCTCCTTTTATTTTCTTGCTGGCCTTTTCTTCTCCCACCCAACCCATTCTTTCTAGGGTAAATTCCTTTACCAGGGTTTTCCTAGACTCTAAAGCAAACAGTCCCCAAGTAGGTGGGTCAGCCTGTCCTCTAGGGCCATGCTTCTCAAACTGTCAACCTACCAATCCAAAGCAGACCAGTACTGCTGTAATAAGGTACATACAAATGAAATTAAATGAAAACAAGAAAGAGAAATTAAATGAAAAAAAGATTATAAATAGAAGCCCAGGTTTTAAGATTCAACACATAATTACTCCATCAAATTGCTATAGAAGTTTCTAAATGCGTGTTTTCAAATCTTCTCCTTAATTTGTCACAAATGGGAACCAAACAGCTCATGGACCTGCTTGGGTCTACTGAGTATGGTGATCGAAGTCCTCTCCCTCGTGTGGGTACCACCTGAGAGGCTGTTAAAAATGAGGATGCCCTGGGTCCACCCCTTATCTACTGAATCAAATCTGCATTTTTAAAAATAGGGTCCATACCCAGTGTGGAGCCCAGCATAGGGCTTGAACTCATAACCCTGAGATCAAGACCTGAGCTGAGATCATGAGCTGGATGCTTAACTGAGTGACCCACCCAGGTGCCCCTCAAATCTGCATTTTGAGATTCCTGGGTGACCTTTTGTACAGGTGCAAATTACTGCAGGGCCCTGGACTTGAGCCATACATGAGTCCCAGGTGAAACAAACTGGCTGAGACCTCCCTACTCCAATGATTAAACCTATGTCAGGGATTTGTTGAGAGATCTTCCCCAAGGTTTGTAATTTTTCTGTTTGGGACCATATCGGTTATCTAATGCTGAGTAATTAAAAAGTAATTAAAATGTTCCAAACCTACTGGCTTGGAACAAAGTGATTTATACTTCTCGTGATTCTCTGGGCCTGCTGACAGTTCTGCTGCTGGTCTAACCTGGGCTCTTTTCAATTCAGGAGACAAGTCACCTGGGTAAGTCCCTCTATGTGCACACCTGCTCCATGGCCGCTATTCCAGGCTTATCCACGAGGGGGCAGTGTTCCCAGGGAGCAAACTGATCAAGGCCTAGTTTTGGAAGGCACCCAGACAATTCATCCTGACAAAGTCGCAAAGTCAGGCAGATTCAAGAGGAATTGGATGGGAGGAGTTGGATGAACTTATGGCCATATGAGCCTCCCACATACTGGCTGCTCTCAGTTCTGGGTCGCCTCGGGACATAGTGGGGGGACGCCTTCACGAAGGGTGCAGCTCCTAGGGGCCCTTACACCCTCCCCGCTCCTCAATGTTCTTCGAGGACCCAGGGAGGTCTGGAGCGGCTGCAATTGATCTGTAGGCCTGAACCCCGTCCTGCCAGGGCCCACATCTTCTCCCCTGAGGTTCCCGGGAAGCCATACTCCTGGACCAAAGCAGAATGGGACTGAAACCTGCTATTTTGGCCCCACAGCTCTGGTGACAGAAGGCACTGTCCCTTATGGTTTAGGCCTGAAGCCCTAAGTGGAGCCCAAGTGCACTTCTCCACCCAAATATATGATCAGAATCGGGGAAGCAGAGACAGACAGACAGGTAGACAGACATGGCTGAGCCAGCCCCAAGGAGGCAGAATTTTTCTAAGGCAGCTGACTACATGGAGGGGGGATGCCAGTCATGTAAGAGAGAAGAGCTGCCAACCAGGAACCATGGCCTAATTGGTATTTTGAAGGCCAAGCATCACATGTGGGCATGGACTGTCCCTTCTCTTCCTAGGCGGACTCTGCCTTTTGCCCCTTGCTGCCCATAGCAGGTCGTTGTGCCCTGCTATCTCCCGGGGAGGCTGCTGCCAGCTGGGAGGGCTGGCCCCGAGGCACGGCTCTGCCCTTTGCTGCCACCGTCCCACCTCTTCTAGGATGACCCCTAGACTCCTATCCTGATCTTTGTCCCCCACTCACCATGTGATGTTCCTTCCAGGTTCCTTGGGACCAGAGGTGACCTCTGCCCCTGTGAGAATGTGTCCCCGGTACCCTGAGCCTGTGCCTCTGGCCCACCCTCTCCCTGTGTTGAAGGAGGCCCTGGAAAAGGTCAGTGATGACCCAAGAGGGGACTGGGTGTGTGGGCTCGGCCTGGGTGATGAAGGGGAGGGCATAACCTGTGCGCTAGCAGTGGTATTCATGCATTCATTCAACATACAGTTCTTGAGCACCTACTCTGTGCTAGGCACCAGGGCTATAGCAGGAAGATAGTGTCCTGCCCTAAAGAAGCTACTAGTCTAGAAGTGACAGAGAAGTCAACACAAATAACATCTACAACACGGGAAAGAGTGAGGATAGGGGACGTTTGGGGAAAGCAGGGATACAAAGAATTGGCTTTGGGGTCAGGCTAGGCTTCTGGAGGGAGTGGTGTCTAAGCTAAGACGTGAACAAGTAGGAGATACCTAGAGGATAGATTCACGTGACATTCACATGACAAGGGAGCTTGGAGGAGTGACATGCATGCTCTGGGCTGAGGGGCCAGCATGTGCATAGGCCCAGGGGCAGCAGAGTGAAGGCAAGGGACACACAGAGAACTCCAGGGAACTTCAGGCTGGCGGGGCCAGAGGTGGACCGAGGAGGACAGAGCCCCTATCCCAGAGGCCAGCACAATACGATTAACCACCCCCCCATGATGCCTTTTAGGACTGCATGATGGCCTAACACTAGAGGGGGCTGCCAGCCAGTCCTAGCCTGTGCCACTCAGACCCCACACCCTGGGCCACTCACATCAGGAGACCGACAAATGGACAAATGAAACATGACCAGAAGTACAGGAGCCAGCAGCATGGCGCAGGGACGGGACAGGCGTCCAGGACAGTTGAAGGGACAGGGGGTGATGTGTGTCCACGTGGGAGAAGGTGTGAGCCAATGCAGGGAGACACCATCACTGTCTGCAAATACAGGACAAAGTTAGCAGAGGAGAGGGAGCAGAAGGGTGCTGGGAAGCTCCAGGGTCATAGTAATGAAAACAGAGCAGCAACGATAACCACGGCTGCCCTCTGGGGAGCACCTAGTGCATGGTGGCTTCTTTCTAGGAATGCCTCGGGAGGCCCCGTCTACAGAGGAGGACACCGAGGCACACAGGGGCAAAGCTAGCACCGGCCTGGGAACCACAGGTGGACGGAGCTCTGGGTTCCAGATCTGTGTAATCACCTGGCAGGCCGGTCCAGCAGTAAGTTAGGAGCTAGGGCTGGCCTTCACGTGGGCTTCTAACCCTGACTCCATGAACCTTTAGCTGCTTACGGCAAGTCACTTTGTATCTCATGGATTTAATCTTCTCATCTGTAAGACAGGGAGAAATGAGCACTGAACTTGTTATGAGACTTCAATGAAACGATGCGTGAAAATCACTTTATATGACACCCGGCACATTCCAAAAGTCCAACAAACCTAGGAGTTCTCACCATCACTGCATTTCATTATTGAAAACAATGTCTTTTCAATAAATGTTCAAAGAGGGCCTAGGGGCCCTCCTATAGTGACTTCTCTAATATTAGGAGGTGAGACTAGGCCTCCTGGGGGTCTTCTAGGGCATCAGAGGGGGTTCCACTAGATCAGTAGTTTAACCCCTCCCTCTTTTTACATTTCGCCAAAGAAATGTTTCTTTGAACAAAAATCTTCATGAGGAAGCCCTACATAGAAAACACATGTGGAGCTGCACCGGTTGTAACTGGATGGGGGTCCCATCCCAGAGGGTATGAGAACCTGAGGTCTGGAGGCTCCAGTGACAGTGGGGAGAGAACAGAGGGGAGTCAGGCCAGGGCTGCTGTGTGCAGGGTGTGGTGTGGGAGTGCGCAGGGCATGAAGAATGAGTGGAGTGTGTCTCTGTGCCTGTACTTGAGCCTCCTGCTCCTTTCCTCCAAGGTGGACAGGATCCTGCGTCAGGCGCTGTCTGCCCCGGGCCTGGCTGCCGTGTCTGCCGTTGTCATCCACAATGACACTGTGCTCTGGACTGGGAACTTTGGGAAGAAGAATGGCTCAGACCCGGCCTCTGGGCCCCCCAACGAGTACACCATGTACCGGTCAGCCGGGTGACCTCCAGGGTCCTGTGGAGCAGGGCAGGGATGGGAGGACAGGGGAGACCTAGGAGATCGGGGGACTCAAGAGAACCATGGCTAGGGTTCACACTGCCAGGGGCCTTTATGAAGTCCTGACGATTTTATAGATGAGGAGACTGAGGTCCAGAGTGGACCAGAGAGTGCCCAACATCACACCATGGTGGTAAGAGGTCAGGAAGAAATTCCTTCCGGAGAGTTCTGAGGAGCTCAAAACCTCCCTAACCAGAAAAGTTTCCCTGTGTCCCACCCCCAGTCCCTTCTATCTGCCACAAAGGGACTATAACCAGTTCCTGGGTCCTTGCCCCTGATCCCTGTCAGCTGGCAGCAGTGGTCCAGACGGAAGAAACGTGGGACCCTCTGCTGCACATCCAGAGTCTCTCTGCCTAGGTGCTGCCTGTGGGATCCCTAAAGCTGCCCATGCATAGTGAACATACTCACTCCCAGAGATACTGTAAGGACTACAGAGGTTCCAGTCACACTGCACCTGCTGTGTGCCAGGCATGGGGCCAACAATTCTATTTGCTGTCACCGCTGAACACTTACTACGTACCTGCCCGGTTTGTTGCCCAATCTCATTCAATCTCTCCTACCACCTGTGAAATGGACAGTGAAACTGAATCTCAGAAAGATCTAATACTTGCCCAAGACCACTTGGCCAGTGTGAGGCAGAGGTATGGTCCCAACCCACGTCTGTTCCAGAGTGGGAAGGGCCTGGGTTATGGCCTGACATGGGGTGGGTGCTCAAGAGTGTCCACCCACCACTGTGGTACATTCTCAAACATCCCAAAGGCAGTTCTACAGAGGCTGGTGGATTTCTGACTGAGGGCCTGGGCATGGGTGGGCTCAGTGCTTTCCTAGAACACTACAGAGTTGGGGCATGGAGGTGCAGGGTGGATGTGGGTGGTGGGGCCAACCGCATTCCTCTGCACCCTCGTGCCCTTAACACTGTCCAGGATCTCCAGCCTCTCCAAGATCTTTCCGGTCCTCATGCTATACCGGCTTTGGGAGGAGGGCATCGTGGCCTCCCTAGATGACCCTCTGGAGCGCTATGTCAGCACCTTCACCATCAACAATCCGCTGGGCATGGCGTCAGCCCCTGGACAACAGAGCCTGATGGACGGGCTGGAGGAGGTGGGCCCAGCCCCAAGGCCTTCATCGGTCACCCTCCGAAGGATGGCCAGCCAGCTCTCAGGTGAGCAGCTCTGAACTTCCCCAGCTCAACCCAAACTATTTCAGGTGAGTTCTCACCCAGCCAGGCTGGCCATACCACCCTCTCACCTGCCCTGGATGGTGGGCCAGGGGTAGATAGATCTGGTGAGGTAAAAGCTGAGGTGAAATCTGGGAGTTTAGGGGCAGTCCAGGTGGCTCAGTGGTTTAGCGCCACCTTCAGCCCAGGGCGTGATCCTGGAGACCCGGGATCAAATCCCACTCGGGCTCCCTGCATGGAGCCTGCTTCTCCCTTTGCCTGTGTCTCTGCCTCTCTCTCTCCTCTCTGTGTTTCGCATGAATAAATAAATAAAATCTTAAAAAAAAGTATCTGCAAAGAAAATTTCTGTAAAAAAAAAAGAAATCTGAGAGTTTAGATCAAAGGGACAAATCAAGATCAGGTGGCAGGTTGAAAGGCAAGATCTGCTTATTAGGTCAAGGACAAGCCAATTATTTGTACTCAGTTCTATACTGAAGACCTAATTTCCCTCAATATACAAAGATTGCCTACAAGTCAATACCAAGACCAACAACCCAACAGAAAAATGGCTGAAGAACAGGAACAGAACAGACAGCTCACAGAAAAGTACAAATGGCCCTTATGACTACTAAAATGATGATCAACCTCATTCATAACAAAATATGTGCAAATTAAAACCATTGAACAAAACACCCCCCCCCCATCATCAGGCTGGCAAAGGCCAAAATGGTGAGTGTACTAAGTTGGTGAGGTTAATGCTGAAATAGGAGGCCCTCTTATCCATCCGTGGTGGGAACTTAAATTGGTGCAACCTGTATGGGGGACAATTGATAACATTTATCACAATTTAAAATGTATATATCCTTTGACTCAGCAATTACTCTTGTAGGAAATTCTTCTACAGAAGCATTCACACGTGAGTGTTATGAGGTAGGCACACATTCATTACAGCCCTGTTTGTAATAGTGAAAAGTGGAGACACTTAAAGATAGGATAGGGGTATACAATCAAGATGTAGCCCCAGAAAAAATGTTCTTTATGTACTGAGATGGAATAAGACACAATGTTAATATAAGTAAGGAAAAAGCTCAAACAGTATATTATATGCTACCATATGAATAAAATATGGATAAAATAATACACACATTTAGTGCATACTTGTGCATGAATGTATATAGGTAAGAATGTATAATGTACATATTATATAACACACTTATGTAAACCTAATGAATATACACATACCTGCCATTCTATCATCTCGAAAGGCCTGAGGTCTCAGTCAATGGACATGCCTGGTTATCTCTTCTGAGCCCAGATAGCGTCCCCAAGGCTCAGCGAGAGGGTGGAGCCTCCCAAATTAATTCAGGCAGGACAGGATCAGTCATCGTTGTCGTCTTCTTCTTTAAAGATTTTACTTATTTATTCATTAGAGACACAGAGAGAGGCAGAGACAGAGGCAGAGGGAGAAGCAGGCTCCCTGCAGGAAGCCTGATGTGGGACTTGATTCCTGGACGCCAGGATCACGCCCTGAGCCAAAGGCAGACACTCAACTGCTGAGCCACCCCAGGTGTCCCTTCCTCTTTTTTTTTTTTTCTTTAAAAGAGTCTATTTATTTATTTGAGAGAGAGAGTGAGCAGGGGGAGGGGCAGAGGGAGAGAGAAAAGCAGACTCCCCGCTGAGTAGGGAGCGCAATGCAGGGCTCAATCCCAGGACCCCAGGATCATGACCTGAGCTGAAGGCAGATGCTCAACCGACTGAGCCACCCTGGCGCCCCAGGATCAGTCTTCTGGAGGGAAGGCGGCCCAGTGGTTAAGGGCACAAGCACTGAAATTCCAGCCCTGCCCTTCCCAGCTGTGTGATCTCTGGCAAGTCATTTAGCTTCTCTGAGCTCTATGTTTCTCTTCCATTTACATAATTAGTGGGGATTAAATGAGCTAATGAGTATAAAACACTTAGCAGAGCACCTGGCACACAGCAAGTACTTGTCAGGGTAGCTTTGGTTATTATATAGCCAGGGTTAGACCTAGGTTCAGTGGGGTCTGATGTGGATGTAATTCTGGGGGTCCTTTTTAAGGGTACATCATTAAAAATTCAAAATTAGATACAGGCCTTGGAAGGGGCCATGCGGGTGAGGAACCTTGAAGCTTGGGCTCCTCCAGCCTCCTGTTAAATCCACCCCGGTTGTAACTCTGACTCTAGCGCTCCCTCTAGGGGTGTGTTGTGGATTCTTCTTTAATCCATACCCAGGGACCCAAGCACCAAGTGCTTGGTCAGTTTTAAAACATTCTACACATCTTCTCCTACAGTCTCAGGGGCCCAGCTGAGCCAGTGGCTGCCTGAACAACTCTGTTCTAGGCTCTCAAAGTCTTTCGTGATGGACTCGCACTATAATCTATGAACTCTCTCCCATTCCTGGAGCTTTTCATCCATTCTCCAGGTTAAGCCTTCCAAACCTCACAGGGAAACCACTGCAGGTGCTTAAGCCCACTTAAAGATGGGCAAGTAGAGGCCTAGAGAGGTAAAGTACACGGTTTTAGGTCGCACAGCAAGAAGTGCCAGAGTCAGGGGGTGCCTGGGTGGCTCAGTCAGTTAAGCAACCGATTCTCGATTTCAGCTCAGGTCATGATCTCAGAGTTGTGGGACTGAGCTCCATATTGGGCTCTGTGCTGGGCGTGGAGCCTGCTTGATTCTCTCTCTCCACCTCTGCCCCTCCCCTTTCCAATAAAAAAAAAAGAAGAAGAAAAGAAAAGAAAAGAAAAAAAAGACTTACCAGAGTTAGAGTCAGAACTTAAACTCAGGACTCCAGACTTCATCTCCCAGTTGCTTGAGCCAAAAAAGCTCTGAGTCACCCCTGATATCTCCAATCCCCACACCCTCCAAATCTCCTCCAATAGTAAATTCTGTTGGGTCCCCACTCAAAATATATCCAGAATCCAACCACTCCTCACCATCTCCACTGCTAGCACCCAAGTCTAAGCCACCATCAATTAAACATGGATTTTCAAGTCTTCTTACAGACTTCCTTGCTTCTGCCCCTGCCCCTCAAAAGTCTGTTTTCAAACAGCAACTAGAGCAACCCTGATAAAATATAGGTCAGTTCTCTGCTTAAAACCCCTGCAGTGGTCACATCCCACTCAGAGAAAAAGTTAAGTCCTTCTAGCACCCTCTAGCACCCCATGGCATATCCCTATATCTCTCAGCTCCAAAGTCTCCCTCTTCTCACTCTTCTTCAGCCACTTTGGCTGTTCCACACTGGTCCCCAAACATGCCAGGCACTGTTGACTCAGGGCCTCTGCATTAGCTGTTCCTTCTGTGGGAGACACTCTTTCCTCACACTGCTGCATGGCTCTCCCCCTCACCTCCTCCAGCTTTCACCTCTCAAGGGTCACCTTCTCTGTGAGGACTTCCTCTGGTCACCTTGGATAAATAACAATCCCTCCCTTCTTACATGCAATTATTTTTCCCCACAGCATGAGTATTTATTTATTATCTTCCCCTTCACTTGAATAGAAACTCCTTGTGGGCAGGGACTTTATCCTGCTCACTACAGAACCTCCAGGTCCCAGAACAATCCTTGAAACAAAAGGGATGCTTGAAACCTATTGATTGGAAGGATGGAAAGAAGCCCAGTCTTGTGATCCTTCCAAGACTGGTTGCATCCAATAAACAGTAAATTCCAAGTGGGCAGAGGAGTCAGTTCCACAAAACCTGTTTGAGTACGGACCTCAAGAATTTTGTGGAATCAGACCTCTATGGTTGATGACAATTATTTTTGAAACTGTTACTGCGACCAGACCCCATGCTAAACATTTTTAAAAATTTTTTTATTTATTTGAGAGAGAGAGAGAGAGAGAGAGAGAGAATGAGAGAGCGAGCGAGCACAAGAATGGGGGGAGGGGCAGAGGCAGAAGCAGACTCCCACTGAGCAGGGAGCCCAATGCACGGCTCAATCCCAGGACCCTGGTATCATGACCTGAGCCGAAGACAGGTCTGAGCCACCTGTGCTAAGCCAGGTCTTAGTCACCCTATGCTAAGTATTTTATTTCAACTAATCCTCAAATGAGCCCTATGATATAGGAAATTATTTCCCTCGTGTTACAGATGAGAGGACTGGAGCTCAGAGAGTTAAGTGACTTGCCCAGGAAAACACAGCCAGGATTAGAGTCCATGCTGGACGACTTCTTCTGCTTCTTCTTCTTTAAAGATTTTGTTTATTTATTGATGAGAGAGAGAGAGAGAGAGAGAGAGAGAGAGAAAGAATGGGGCAGAGACACAAGCAGGCTCCATGAAGGGAGTCTGATGTGGGACTTGATCCCGGGACTCCAGGATCACACCCTGGGCTGAAGGCGGCGCTAAACCGCTGAGCCACCGGGTCTGCCCTCTTCTTTTTTTATTTTTTTATTTTTAATTTTTTAAATTTTTATTTATTTATGATAGTCACAGAGAGAGAAAGAGAGAAAGGGGGATCCCTGGGTGGCGCAGTGGTTTGGCGCCTGCCTTTGGCCCAGGGCGCGATCCTGGAGACCCGGGATCGAATCCCACATCGGGCTCCCGGTGCATGGAGCCTGCTTCTCCCTCCGCCTGTGTCTCTGCCTCTGCCTCTCTCTCTCTGTGACTATCATAAATAAATAAGAAATTTAAAAAAAAAAAAAAATTAAAAAAAAAAAAAAAAAAAAAAAAAAAAAAAAAAAGAAAGAGAGAAAGGCAGAGACACAGGCAGAGGGAGAAGCAGGCTCCATGCAGGGAGCCCGACGTGGGATTCGATCCCAGGTCTCCAGGATTGCGCCCTGGGCCAAAGGCAGGCGCCAAACCGCTGCGCCACCCAGGGATCCCTCCTCTTCTTTTTTTAAAGTGGTTTTGTGGTCCTTATCTTTCAATTCATGGAAGGTGGGGGAGGGAGTGCACCCAGGGACCCACTTCCAGCTGGCCCAGCAGGTCTGATCACTGCTCTTCCCCAGGGCTGCCTAGAAGGCTCCGGTCCACTTCACTGCTGTGGAGGGGCAGCACCCAGGAGGCCCTGAACCTGCTCAAGGATGATGTGCTGGTGGCAGACCCGGGAACCAGGTGAGGAGTGTGTCTGATGCCCCGACAACATTAGGAACCTCCCAAGGCGACATACCCCTCCTAGGAGAGAGCCTGTGTCACCTCATCGTAGAGAGCTGGATCCTCAGGGATCCCTGAACGCATCTCCTGTTCCACAGCTGGGAAGACAGGCCCAGACAGGCGGCACAAGGCAAGGGGGAAGCTGGGCCCATGTCCAGTTCTGTGTGAACCTTGTATTCTGTTAATACATCAACTCAACTTTTTTTGAGCATCTACTCAACTGAGATATAGCACCTAGCTTTATTATTATTATTATTATTATTATTATTAGATTTTGCTTATTTATTTGACAGAGAGCACAAGCAGGAGGAGCAGCAGGCAGAGGAGAGGGAGAAGCATGCTCCCTGCTGAGCAGGGAAACCGATATGGGGCCCCATCCCAGGACCCCGGGATCATGACCTGAGCCAAAGGCAGACACTTAACCCACTAAGCCACCACCCAGGCGCCCCCAGCACCTAGCTGTTGAGGTACAGCGGGGAACACATGTAAAGCAGGCTGCTCCTCATGTAGTGTGCATTCTTCTGAGTGAACAGCGGACATTTTTATCAGTGAACAGATAAACAAGAGAAATACAGATTTTGCCAAGTGCCATAATGGAACTAAAATGGGACGCTGATGAGACGAGGAGTGGATGCAGTAGGGCTTGGGAGAAGGGAGGGCTCCAGTCCCGCCTCCTATTTGTTTGTTCCCCTTGAAGTCCTGGCTCCCTGTCATTTTCACCCCACGACAGTCGGAGACTCTAGTTTTCCGTTTGATAAAAATAAATCATACTAAAGTGTAGGAACCAATGAGACTTGTTTACCACTTTTCCCAGGTGCATTGCCGAGTCCAGGCTGCTGTGTGCCCCTGGGCAATTCTCTGCGCCCCTCTCTGGCTTTTGGTGTGTCCAGGGGGTAGGAGAGTGACTTGTGTGCAGTGACCGGTGGAGTGTCTGCCGGGTCTGACCGTGTGGGATGCAGCGAGGCAGGTTCCTCCTGAACCGCACCCAGTCCACGAAGAAGCTCGGGTGGCGTCCGAGACAGTCTGGGTGGGTGGCTCGGGGCTCCTGAGGGCCACACATCCCAGCTCCCGCCCTTCCTCCTGCAGGTGCCATTACAGCACGCTGGCCTTCTCGCTCCTGGCCCACGTCCTGGCAGCGCACACGGCTCAGGGCGACTACCAGCGCTGGGTGTCGGAGAACGTGCTGGAGCCGCTGGGGATGGAGGACACGGGCTTCGACCTCACGCCGCCCGTGCGCGCCCGCCTGGCGGCCGGCTTCTACGGCAGCGGGCGGCCCGCGCCGCTCTACGACCTGGGCTGGTACCGGCCGTCGGGGCAGATGTACTCGACGCCCGCCGACCTGGCCAAGCTGGCCATCGCGCTCCTGGGCGGCGCGCCCCCGCGGCTGCTGCGGCCCGACGCGGCCAAGGCCCTGCTGGCGCCGCTGCTGGCCTGCCCGGGCGCCTACTTCGCCGACGAGACGGGCACCCCCTGGGAGTTCCACGCGCAGCGGGGCTACCGCGTGGTGCGCAAGGACGGCGACCTGGACGGCTACGCGGCCACCCTCGCGCTCGTGCCGCCGCTGCGCCTGGGCCTCGTGCTGCTGCTGGCCGGGCCGCGGCCCCCCGGGCGCGACCTGGTGGCGCGGGCCTACGACGCGCTGCTGCCCGCCCTGGAGAGGGCCCTTCGCGAGGCCGAGCCCCGGCCCGCCCCGCCGCCCAGCGCGCGCCCCTTCGCCGGCTACTTCACCTTCGCCAACCTGACCTTCTACGAGGTGCGCCCCGGGCCGGCGGGCGAGCTGCGCCTGCGCCAGTTCGGGCCCCGCGTGGGGGCGCTCGTGCCGCCCGCCTTCCGCACCCTGGCGCTGCGCCACCTGCGCGGCCGCGTCTTCCAGCTGCACGTGGCGCGCGAGTTCCCGTGCGCGCTGCCCCTCGGGGACGCCTGGCTCTCGCTCGAGGCGCAGCACGGCCAGCTCGTCCGCTTCTACCCGCCGGACCGCCACGGGCTGTGCCCCGGCTTCGACGTGCCGGGCCTCAACACCTACCGGGTGCTGCGGCTGCCGCGCAAGCCCGCGCTCCAGGCCCCGTGACGCGCCCGCCTCCTCGGGTCCCCGCGGCTGGCGGAGCGCGCCGGGCTTGAGCGGTTGCTTCCCCGTGGGGTGGAGGAGTTAAGTGCACACACTGCGAGGGAGCATCTCGGAACTGGCCTAGCGAGGGGGCGCCCCGGGGTGGCTCGGCGGTCCGGCGCCTGCCTTCGGCCCGGGGCGCGATCCTGGGGTCCCGGGATCGAGTCCCGCGTCGGGCTCCCGGCGTGGAGCCTGCTTCTCCCTCCGCCTGTGTCTCTGCCTCTCTCGCTCCCCCTCTATGTCTATCATGAATAAATAAATAAAATCTTAAAAAAATAAAAAAAAAGAAACTGTCCTAGCAAGTTGACAGAGTACCTTCTTCTTCCTCCTCCCCCTCCTTCTTCTTTATTCTTCCTTCTTCTTTATTCTTCCTTCTTCCTCCTCCTCCTCCTCCTTCTTCTTCTTTATTCTTCCTTCCTTCCTTCCTCCTCCTCCTCCTCCTTCTTCTTCCTCCTCCTCCTCCTTCTTTATTCTTCCTTCTTCTTTATTCTTCCTTCCTCCTCCTCCTCCTTCTTTATTCTTCCTTCCTTCCTTCCTTCCTTCCTTCCTTCCTTCCTCTTCCTCCTCCTCCTTCTTCATTCTTCCTTCCTTCCTTCCTCCTCCTCCTCCTCCTCCTCCTCCTCCTCCTCCTTCTTCTTCTTCTTTATTCTTCCTTCATCTTTCTTCCTTCCTCCTCCTCCTCCTTCTTCTTCTTCTTCTTCTTCTTCTTCTTCTTCTTCTTCTTCTTCTTCTTCTTCTTCTTCTTCTTCTTCTCCTTCTCCTTCTTCTTCTTCTTCTTCTTCTTCTTCTTCTTCTTCTTCTTCTTTTCTTCTTCTTCTTCTTCTTCTATTTTATCTATGTATTTATGACAGACACAGAGAGAGAGGCAGAGACCTCTCCTGGGACCACGCCCTGAGCCAAAGGCAGATGCCCAACCACTGAGCCACCCAGGTGCCCCCTAAGGCGTACTTTTAAAAAAAGATTTATTTATTGGAGAGAGCACGTGTGAGCAGGGGGAGGGGCAGAAGGCGAGGGAGAAACTCAAGCAGACTCCAAGCTAAGCCCGAATCTCACCACCTGACCCCGAACCAAGAGTGGGTTGCTTAAGGGGCTGAGTTACCCAGGCGCCCAGAGTATGTTTGTGTCTGTTGAATATAAGACAAAATATGGGTTTGTATTTTGTCTTTTAGAAATCGACCCTACTGAGTTTTAATTTGTATAAAACGAAATGCACACCTTATCAGAGTTGACGAATATTTATGCTCATTACAATCAAGATATAGAAAATTTCCATTATCCCCTAAACTTCTTTTGCTGTCAGTCTCCTCCCCTGCACCCAGCCCTAGGCAACCACTGATCTATTTTTGTCACTATGGATTAGTTTTGCCTGTTTTAGAATTTAATATAAATGGAATTATACAGTGTAGTCTTTTGTGTATGTCTTTCCCCCCCCCAGCATGATGTTTTTGAGGTTAATCCACGTCTTTACGGGTTAACAATAGTTTGTTTCTTTTTAAAGCTTTCTTTTTTTTTAAGATTTTATTTAGTTATTCATGAGAGACACAGAGAGAAAGAGAGGGCCAGAGACACAGACAGAGGGAGAAGCAGGCTCCAGGCAGGGAGCCCGATGTGGGACTCGATCCCAGGACTCCAGGATCACGCCCCCGGTGGAAGGCAGGTGCTAAACCGCTGAGCCACCCAGGGATCCCCAGTTTGTTTCTTTTTATTGCTAAGTAGCATTCCATTGTATGGGTACCACATTTGCTTATTCATTCACCTGTTGATGGACATTTGGGTTGTTTCCAGATTTGGGCTATAAGGAAAAAGCATTCCTGTATAAGTCTTTTTGTGAATACATGCTTTCATTTCTCTTGGTAAATAGGTAAGTCGTGCAGTTTTCCAGAGCACTTGCATTGTCTGGATGTCCAGCAGCAAAATGTGACACTTCGGTTGCTCCACAGCTTTTAAAAACTTAGCATTGTCAGTCTTTTCAACTTTAGGCATGCTGGAGGTTGTGAAGTCCTAGCTCACCTGGTTTCAATGGCATTGTAGTCCTCATATTGTAAAAGTTCTCTATATGCTCTGGACGCAAGTGCTTTGTCAGATCAGGTATTGCAAATATATTCCCTTGGTCTTTGGTTTGCCTTTCCAGTTTCTCTCCTAATGATGTCTTTTGGTGAAGAGCAGAAGTTGTAACATTTGGATGAATTTTATGCCTGTTGGATCCAATACAAAACTTAGGCTTGTCTTTTGCATGTCCTTTAAAAAAATTAACCTCTTTATTTTGAGGTAATTGTAGATTCACATGCAGCTCTACGAAATAACTCATGTACCTTTTACTCAGTTTCCTCCAATGAAAGCATCTTGCCAAACTATAGTTACAATAGCATAAGCAATAATTGGCATTGATAGAGTGAGGATACAGAACATTTTCATCAGGACAAGAATCCCTCATGGTGCCCTTTTCTGGCTGTGCCCACTTGCTTACCAACCCCACCTCCTCCTTAACTCCTAGCAACCACCAATCTGGTTTCCATTTCTGTAATTTTGCCATTTTAAGAATACTATATGTATGGAGCCATACAGTATATGATTTTGGGGGATTTTTTTTTCACTCAGCATAATTCTCTGGAGATTTATTCAAGTTGTTGCAAGTACCAACAGCTTTTGTCTTTTTGTTATAGAGTAATGGTTGCATGGTATGGATGGGCCACAGTTTATTTAGCTATTCACTTGATGAAAGACACCTGGCTTATTTCCAGTGTTAGGCTATTGCAAATAAAGCTGCTATTAACCTTTGTTTACAGGTATCTGTGTGAACATAAGTTTTTATTTCTCTGGGATGAATGCCCAGGAGTGCAACCGATGAGTTGAATGGTAGTCATTTGCTTTTGTTTTGTCTTGTTTTGTTTTGTGTTTAAGAAACTCGTCAAACTGTTTTTCAGAGTGACTGTACCATTTTGTATTCCAATCAGCAATATATGAGTGATTTGGTTTCCTTCATTTTTCTTTTTCTTTTTTTTTTTTTTAGCTTCCCCACATTTGTGCCATCTTTTGGTATTGTCATTATCATTATTTTCGTAACTGTAATCTCTTTCTTTCTTCTTTCTTTCTTTCTTTCTTTCTTTCTTTCTTCTCTCTTTCTTTTTTTTGTAATTCTAATTTCTTGATAATGAATGAGGTTTTTTTTTTTTTTTAAAGATTTATTTATTTATGATAGACATAGAGAGAGAGAGAGAGAGAGAGGCAGAGACACAGGCAGAGGGAGAAGCAGGCTCCATGCAGGGAGCCCGAAGTGGGACTCGATCCCGGGACTCCAGGATCACGCCCTGGGCCAAAGGCAGGCGCCAAACTGCTGAGCCACCCAGGGATCCCCCCAGGGATCCTCGATAATGAATGAGGTTGAATTGAATTTGTTTTCATGTGTTTTTTTTTTTTTTCCTCCCAATCCATATATCCTCTCCAGTGAAATGTCTCTTT
Source organism: Vulpes lagopus (assembly GCF_018345385.1). Classification (NCBI taxonomy): domain Eukaryota; kingdom Metazoa; phylum Chordata; class Mammalia; order Carnivora; family Canidae; genus Vulpes; species Vulpes lagopus. The sequence goes on from NC_054831.1 coordinate 125,517,456, forward strand.
ATGTCTTTTGCCCATTTCCTGACTGGACATTTTAAGAAATTGTAGTTTTGGGAGTTCTTTGCATTTCTAGATACTGGTCCCTAGTTTGCAAATATGTTCTAGTCTGCGGCTTGTCTTTTCATCCTCTTAACAGGTGTGTGGTGGTATCTCGTTGTCTGCACAGCTTTGGCACACGGGTCATTGTCATTGTGTCTTTGTCCTTTTCTGGCTTTATCATACTTCCTTGGCCAAACCCCTTCACTCCCTAATTTGTGTCTCTACCCCGACTACTCCCCTGACTCCAGACTCATGTGTCCAACTGCCTACTTGGTGTTTAGGAGGCATTTCTACCTAATGTCCCAAAGGGAACCTTAGTCTCACCTCCAGACCAGTTCCTCTTGTAGTCTGTCCAACTCAGGTAGTGGCAGCTCTGTCTTTGCTGTTGCTCAGGGCAGACTCCTGGATCCCCACTTTCTCTCACATCCATTCCATCCACAAGTCATGTTGGCTTACCTTTACCGTGTCCAGAATCCAATCTCTTCTCATCACCTCTGCTCTTCTCGCCTTTTCCAAGCCATCATCCTCTCCCTCCAGGTTTATTATAGCAATTCCCTGTCTCCCCACTTCCACCCGCCCGCCCCCCCACCCTGTGGTGGGTAGTTTTCTGTGTCAGCGTGACGAGGGTAAATACTCAATTATTCAAACACTCATCTGGATGTTGCCATGAAGGTATTTTGCAGATGCAGTTAACATCTGCAGTCAGTGGACTTTAGGTAGAGGAGATTACTGTCAAAAATCTGGGTGGGCCTCATCCAATCAGTGCAAGGCCTGAAGAGCAAAACTGTGGTTCCCAAGGAGGAGGGAATCTGCCTCTGGATGTGGCATCGGCTCCTGCCTGAGAGTTTCCAGCCTACCAGCCCCAACTCCAGAGTTTGGATTTGCTAGCCAAATCATGTAAGCCAATTCTTCGAAATAAATCTCCTAATATATATCCTAGTGGTTCTGTTTCTCTGGAGAACCCTAACTAATATACTCCCAGCCATCATTCTCCAGAGCACTCAGAATGATCCTTTTAAAAGTCATATCATGGCACCTGTATTCTCAAACACTGTCCGGGCTTTCATCTCATTCAAAGAAAAGTTGAAGTCTATACCATGGCCTGTGGAGGACCCCTGTTCTTTCCACTCTCCTCTTGTTCTCTCACCCTCGGTCACCTTGGCTTCCTCGCTGCTCCTTGAACATGCCAGGTGTCCTCGGCCTTTGCTCTCGCTGTCTCCTCTGCCTCTACAGTTCTTTCTCTGAGAACCACTCCTCTCTTCTCTTTGATGTTTACTCATCCATCACCTTCTCAGTGAGGCCTTCCTTGACCACCCCATTTTTGCAAATTGATAATTTTTTTAGAGGATTGTATTTATTTATTTGAGAGAGAGAGAGAGAGAGAGCATGAGCAGGAGGAGAGGCAGAGGAGAGAATTTCAAGCAGACTCTGTGCTGAGCGTGGAGCCTGCCTGATGCAGGTCAAGATCCCATGACCCTGAGATCATGACCTGAGCTGAACCCAAGAGTTGGACCCTTAACCGACTGAGCCACCCAGGCACCCCAATTGATGATTTTTGTAAAGCTATGTCTGCTGTATTTCCAGCACCTGGTGAACTGACCATCACTTGAAGGCAGTCAATAAATATCGGTTCAGTAAGTAATGAATCTCCATTTTCTAGGTGGTGACATTGAGGCTCAGAAAGGTGAAGCAACTTCCTCTTATGTCAGACAGCATTAGTGGCAGAGATAGGATTTGAACTGTCATCTGCCTGAATGGGAAGACTGTGCTCTTAACCTGCTGCATCAGTCCCTCCATGACTGAGAATCCATACACTCATATTCATATGTCTTTATGGAAGGAATGTGTATGGGGCATGAGGGTATTGATTCATTTAGAAATATTTTCTGAGTGCCTGCTGTGTGCCAGGCAGTGTGTTAGCACCAGGGGCATAATAATTAGCACAGACACACCTGTATGTTTGTACCTGTATTTCTGTGTGCATACATGTGCATGTTTGTGTCTGGAGTGCTTGTCCATATGTGTATTTGTAAGTGTGTATCTTCTGTTGTGTATGTGAGTATAGCTTTGTGCCCAAGTGTGTAGGGATATGAGACAGCCCAGTTTTGGAACAGACCACCTGGGTTCTAATCCTGGTTCCCATTCTTATTAGCTGTGTTAACTGTGGGCAATCTTCAAAATACTGTACCTTAGTTTTCTTATCTATCAAATGGGGATAATGCCAGTTGTCCCCTTTCTGGCATGCTTTAGGGGCTTGCTACTCAAGATATAGACAGGACTGGTGCCTGCCCTACAACTGTTTGTTTCTGCTCTATGACAAGATAGGTACAGAAATTTCAGAAATATTTGTGGCATCATGATATTGCCATAGCACCCACGTATGAGATCAGGGACTGGTCTCATGTAACAGGGTACAAACAAGTTTGGGTGTTGAGTTCACAGTCAGACCATATACTGGTTCACAAAAGACTGGAAATTAGGAGCAAAACAAAACCCCTCAAAAACAAACCTGGTCTTTCACCACAGATAATTTGAGAAGCACGGGTTTAAAAGATTAAGCAGGATGGTACATGTAGAGCACTCAGAACCACACTTGGCACAGGGGAAGGATTCTGAGAGTTACCTGTGGTCATGCTGTGGGGGTGAGTGTTGTGTATGTGTGACTTGATCTGTATGGGGTGAGTTTGAACATGAACCTGTAGCTATGGGTGTGTGTGTGTGCATGAATGTGTGGGTGGGTGCCTATTTGTAGCTGATGGCAAAAATGCGTATAAAACCGCACTGGTTCCTTTGGGCACGAGGGGGTTTATTGCAGGTGTTTGAGTATGTAGGGGTGGGGTTGGGGCAGGCTTTAGCACACTTCTTGCTGCCTCAGGACCCTCCATCGCCGGGGGGGAGGAGGGGCCCTGGCAGCAGCAGTAGTAGTAATAAAGTCTCAAGTTTTACCATTATGCCATCCAGGGGGCAGCAGGGGAGGAAGTGCCAGCAGTGGAGAGGGTGGGGAGGCTGCTACTGGCCCCAGGACCCCACACGCTGAGTCATCAGGGATTCTCAAGCAAGGCTGGTCCAGGCAGACACTTTGGTCTGATGGGATTGGTGGGGATTGGGGTGGGGGAAGGTGGTGGTGGGGTGGACTCTTGCCTAGTGTGGGGGGAAGGGGTCCCATGGCTATGATGCCAAACCTGGTGAGAATCTATGGGGGAAATCTCCTCCTCTGTTTCTCTTTTTTTCTTGGTGACATCTTTGTCATAGTGACATCTGTGTCCCTGTGAAATGACTGAGACGGTGGATGCCCATATAGAGCCAGGAAGGGCAAGGAGAGGTTGCAGCTACACCCTGGATGGGCAAGAAGAGGGTTGAGAGGAAAAAGGGTTTGGTGAGGATGTTGAGGGGCAAGAGACCGGGGTCAGTGTCCCTGAGCTAGAGCAACCCCCATGAGATTGTGCTGGATCTTGGAATGGGCAGGAGAGTCTAGGGAGGGCCTGGGGTTAGACCAGGGACTGGGACAGGTGGAACTAGTAAGGGGATCCAGACTTCTCAGAGGAGCTGGGCTAGGACAAAGGCAGCTGTCTGTGGCATTGGGTCTGAGGCCCCAGGATGTTTAAGAAGGCCTTAAGTTTGGGACACCTGGGTGGCTAGTGGTTAAGCATCTGCCTTCGGCTCAGGGCATGATCCTGGGGCCTCAGGATCGAGTCCCACATCGGGCTTCCCGCATGGAGCCTGCTTCTCCCTCTGCCTGTGTCTTTGCCTCTCTCTCTCTCTGTCTCTCATGAATAAATAAGATCTTGAAAAAAAAGAAGAAGAAGGCCTTAAGTTTGCACACTGAGCTCTAATTGTGCTGTGTGCCCACAGGTGGTGTGTGACCCAATGGGCCTCACTGTGGGTTCTCAGAATCTCCTCCACCCAGTAGCCCTCAGCCCCTGATAGGAGCTGGTAGCCTTAGAGTCTGTATCTGCAAATTGGTATAAAGAATCATTTATTACTGTTTAGTATGGTGGTCATGTTTATATTTGCACTACTTACATCACAAAATACATCCATGTTGGCTTCATATGTTTGTATCTGCTGTTCCCTCCATGTGGAATACTTAGCTTCCAGAACTCCCGGGCCTGCCCTAGAACCCTGGTCAGGACCCCGAGGCGCTCCCACTCAGGATTAACTGCACCCTTCCTGGAAGCTGTAGGCACTTGGACTGTTGCACATTTGCCCTGAGTTGGAATGACCAGAGTACCTATTGGCTTCCTCCATTGACTGGGGAGCTTCTGTAAGTGAGGGCCCGCGTCTAAACCGCTACGGCATTCCTGGTACCATGTCTGGCACTGTGTGGGTGCCCAGTTGGTGTGCAGTGAGCCCTGATAAGCCTGATAATGCCCTGATAAGCTCTCCAGTGCGGGATGCACACGTGGGTCATTTCTGTGTCCCCCATGGGATACAATACAGCACCTTTTGTATAGTAGAAATACAGTAAGTATTTTTTGTTTTTTTGTTTTCTTAAATTTTATTTATTTATTCATGACACACACACACACACACACAGAGAGAGAGAGAGAGAGAGAGAGGCAGAGACACAGGCAGAGGGAGAAGCAGGCTCCATGCAGGAAGCCTGATGTGGGACTTGATCCTGGAACCTAGGATTACGCCCTAGGCCGAAGGCAAGCGCTAAACTGCTGAGCCACCCAGGGATCCCCAGTAAGTATTTTTTGAATGAATAAGTATTGAATGAATGAATCAAATGACAGATTCATAGATTCCCATTCTCCCTGACTTGCTACCCCGTCTTGTTCCCAGGCCTCACTCCAGCCTCAGCTGTGCTCTACCTCTAACCTCAGAGCATTATTACCCAAGCTCTGGCTTACTTCTCCAAGTCTGCTCCCAGAGACACTGGTCCCATTCTCTCTAGAATGGGAAATTCATGAGGGGGGCACTTGATGGGATGAGCACTGGGTGTTAGGTAGGCTATATTTTGGTAAATTGAACTCCGCTAAAAAAAAAAATTAAAAAAATAGAATGGGAAATTTGGCAAATGAGAACACCTTTTTTTTTTTTTAAGTTTTATTTATTTGAAAGAGAGAGAGATTGAGAAAGAGAGAGAGCACATGTGAGCAAGCGAAGGGAGGGGCAAAGGGAAAGGGGGAGAGAGAGAAAATCTCCAGCAGACCCCCCCCAAGCTGAGCACAAAGCCTGACCCAGAGCTCCATCTCACGACCCTGAGATCATGACTCTGAGATCATGACCTGAGCCAAAACCAAGAGTTAGACACTTAACTACTGATTGAGCCACCCTGGTGGCCTGATAACACCTTTTCAGATGTGCCCTTTTAGCATATTTAAGGCTTCATTAATACCCTGAAGTAAAGAAATCTTGTCAACTTGCCTAAGTCCAGAATTTGCCTAATGTATTTGACCATGAACCTTCTTTGAATCCCCCCAGCACTTTTTTTTTTTTTTTTTTTTTTTTTTTTAGCAGAAGGTCAACTGACATTTATTTGACAAATGTTTATGGAGAGTCTACTGTGGGTCAGGCATTGTCCTGCAGAGTATATGACAGACATGGACCCCCTTCTGCCCAGCAAAATACTAAAAGCTGACATCTAGAGTGCGAAGGACCTGCCATGCTCCATCTCATTTAATTCTCCTTTGCCCTCTAGGTGTTAGGTATTATTGCCCCATTTAACAGATTTCAAAATGAGGCTTAGAGTGGAAATATGATCTCTCCAAGGACACATAGCTAACAGATGGCAGAGTTGTGATTCCAAGCCTAGGATCCCTGATAGCAGAGCTCAAAATCCTAAACATGAGTGTGCTCCTAGTATTTGCTCCAGCTCCACACCCGACTCCAGCCCAGGCCAAGTCCCTGCCCCACCCTCAACCCCAGTCCTAGCCTTGGCTGCATTCTTAGCCCTAGACAACTCCTAGTCATGCTTCAGGACCCTGCTGAGAACCTTTAGGAGCACCCATGTGTTCCCTGGGGAACCTCAGTGGAAAAAGAAAATACCACAAACCATGAGTCCAAGCGATAATTTTTACAATTCACATTTATTTTGGAAAAAAAAAAAGGTTCTGCTAAAAATACTCCTACAAAGGCATTGGAGTAACAGGGTCAGGGTTGCTCATGACACAGCTGGTGAGATTTCCTTGGTCACAGCAGTGGGGGTCCGGAGGAGCCAGGTCTGACCCCCAGCCATCGCCACCCCAGCCGCATCACTTCCCAACCCCCCAGCATTGTCAGAAAAACCCATGCTCATGACCAAAGGAAACAGGGTTCTGTGAAACCCTGCCAGACGCCCCAGCCCCCGGCTGAGAGCTCTGGGCTGTATGGCCCTGGCTGGAGCGAACACCTGGGGATGGGGATGGGGGCACTCTGGGTGCTCACCTCCACCGCCCATGGCTCTGACAGTGGCTCCAGGAGGCCGTGGTCAAAGAAAAGGTGCCCTGAACAGATTGCCTCCTGGGGATCTGGGATTTGATTGGCAAAGGGTCTGTCGGGGAGTGGGGCTGAGTGGGGCCACTGGTAGCAGCATAGCATCGTGTTTATGAGGGCAGCTACTGGGGTCAGAGACCACTGGCTGACTGTACGACCTGGGAAGGCCACCATGCATGTCTCTGAGTTTCCTCGTCTGTGGAGTGGGGATTATAATTGTACCTGTCTCACAGAGCTGTGTGAGGGTTAAGCAAGACAATGTGTATAAAAAAGCTAAGCGTGTTTCCTGGCACGTTGTTGGCACTCAAGAAATAGCAGCTATGATTAGGATTTGGGGCTGGACATGATCAACCAGTAATTTCTCTTCTCTGGAGTCCTAAGAGGCTGGCTGGTGGGGAGTATACCTGCCAGGCCTATGCTGGGCCAGCCTCAGGGGCTCAACGCTGTGCCCTCTGCTCACCAGAAACCCTGTCCACGGGAGGGAGGGCAGCCAGACTGACCACTAGTTCTGATCAATCCAGAGGCACCTCCCTGACCTCCCACAACCCATAGGCAATGGCCTCATTAGAGAAGGGGAAGAGGTCCCTGGAATCGGGCAGGGGCTGTGTGGCCATGGACGCTGCATTCCAAGTATCAGTGGGAAGGCACCTGGCTCTGGGGTTTGTAGCAAGACCCTATGGTTGCCCAGTGGCAAGCCTCTGGCTTGGAACAGAAAGGTGGTGTGTTTGGGGTCATTTCCTCAGCTAATCCCTTGTCTTGTACCTTCTACCCCAAAGAAGTCCCTTCCCAAATGGGGCCACGAGGGCCCCACTTGGCTTCTGAGCTGGACTGTCTTGCCCAACAGCTAGGAGGCAGCACGGCCTGCGTGAGGGCTTTGCTGGGCTGGAGCACCTGCCCCACTGACCACCGGGAGGGCCAGGTGTGGGCATTTGTCATTTACCCAGGACAGAAATTCAGTATCACACTCAAAAGTTGGGGTCCTGGGCCTGGGCTACAGTCCACCTCTGACTCAAAGGATGGAGATTTGCTAGTATTTGATTTTAGCTGTTTTTCTCACCGTCTTTCACTCTTTGTGCTCTGTTGCCTCTAGGGTCCTCCAGTTTAGGAACCAAGATGAACAATGGGACTTGAAGGTTTAAGAACTATCAGTCTAGAATCATATGGTGATGGAATCTTAAACACACGAAATCCTTCTGTTAGAATCTTAGAATTATAGGGCTAAACCCTTAAAATCTTGGAATCTATCATCCACGAAATGTTAGATGGACCCTTGCAGCCTCAGTAGGGTCCCCAGAATGCATGTGGTCCCGGCCCTGACCTTCCTCCCTCTCCCATTCCCCTCCTCCAGCAGGGGATGTTGGGCCCCGAGTAGAGACAGGGTCCTTTACTCGCTTTTCTCCCTCTGGAGAAAGCCATGTCTTAGTCTGGGTAGCAGAGGTTGAGGCAGGTGGCGTATAGGATGCTCCAGGCCCAGCTCGAAGACCCACCCTGACTTCGGCTGGCCCACCTGGCCAGGTGTTGAGTGAACAGGCCTGGATCATAGCCTTGGAATCTGTGGGGTCTCCACAGGGCCCCTCGGAAGTATTATTTTCCTGTTTCTTCTCGCTATATCAGCTTTTCCGAGGCAGCCTTCATGCTGTGAAGCTAAACTCAGACTCCGGGTCTAGGGGATCTTTCTAATTTTCCTGCAAGCTTAGCTCAGTCTGAACACATTCCTGAGGGTCAGCGCAGCCCCACTTCATGGGTCCTAATCCATGTCTGAGCTCGGGCATCTTATCGGACCATGCCTTGCTGTTTTGCTAATCCCTGTCTATGCCAGACCCTCCCTCCCTGCAGGACACAGGGTGTCGTGGGAGATGTAAAGAGATGTCTGGAGGAATCTCCTGGAGGAAGTGGTTAAAAGTAGATGCCCCTGGGCCTGGCCTCGGGGATTCTGATTTAGGGGGGTCACGACGCAGCCCAGGAATCTGCAAGGTGAGCGGCCCAAGAAATTCTAATCCAGGTGGGCCTTGACAGACACGTTGAGAAACCCCATGAGACGGGAAGGAGGGAGCATTAAAGGAGGATGGGTTGGTAGGAACGCTCTGGGAATCACTTCTGGGAATCTGTTTCCTCACTGCTAGAGAGGGGATGAGAACACCAGTAAAAGTCCCAGACGTGGGGCCTGGCGTAGGGACCAGCAATTACTGCAGTGTCTCTGGCATCAAGCTCCTGAGGCGAGCCTCCCACGGCAGCATCCCTGCGCCTTCCTGTGTCACAGAGCAAAGGCCAAGTCACTGTCTTTGGTTTCCCTGAAGGGGAAACTGGCCAGTTTCAAGACCACTCCTCATGCTGAGTGTTACGGCAGGAGCCATTTCATGGGAGGCTGGGGCAAGGCCAGCAAGTGGTACAGGCATGCTCAGTGTGGCTCCTGACTTCCCTCCTGGTGTCCCCAACATAACACACTATGGAAAACAGCAGGACCCCAGGCCGACCCTCCCGACACGGCCGGGTAATCTCAGTAGGGCCAGGCCTCCCAGAGTAGGAACAGGCTTCTTGAGCAGGGCCCGTGCCACCCACCCAACCCCTAGCCCCTGCTCGCCCCTGCACTCCGCTCTGTTCCCCCAGGGCTCTGCCCTGATCCCCAACCTGCCTTCTCATGCCACCCCCGCCACCCACATCCACTCAACTCTGGTCATGAGTGGCGGCTGTCTCGGTGCCTGGCACCTCTCAGTGAGGCCCGGCGGAAGTGGAGGTGAGCGTCAATTGAATGCAGCTGAATTAGGGATCAGGTAGCAGAAATCTAACCCTGCTGTTTCAAGCAGCTGAAATGACTCTTTGGATTATCTGCCTCAGTGAGTGAGGGTGGAAAATGAAGTGGCAGGGCTTGGAAACTCCTGGGAGGAGCGAGGGCTTTTCCAGGGGGCTCTTCCTCCAGGAGGAGAAAGGGAGTGGTGAGGCATCTTGCCCCCATCTGATGGCTGAACTGACTCTTCCACCCAGAATCCCATGCTCCTTCTGCTGCTCTTCTGCTCAAGAACCGGCTGTGGCTGGACTGGGCATCACGTTCACGCTACCTTCCCCTCCTCTTAAATCAACCCCCACCTCCCACCACTCCTTTGGCTCATCCAGATATGACTCTTGATGGTTGGACCATTCTGGCCTCTGTATCTTTGGTTACACTGTACCTCCCACCTGGAATGGCCTTTTCAGCTTCTGTCATTTTCAAGACGGCCTCCTCCATGAAGCCCTTCCCTGACAACCCCAGCCCATTTGAGCTTTCCCTTCTCTTACCAGCCAGCATCAAACACTGCGTGCTTTATGTCATCTGAGTGTGGTGGGGTGGGCATTGGGAACAGATGAACACAGCCCTGCTCGGCCCTTTCCTGGCTGTGTAATCCTGAGCAAGCTTCTTCCCTTCTCTGAGCCTCAGTTTCCCTGGTACCCATGGGAGGAAATAGTCCCTCCTCGCAGGACTGTGATGTATAAAGTGTTTTGCATGCCTGGCTCACCCAGTCCAAACTTCTCATTTTACAGATGGGAGATTGAGGCGCAGGGAGGCCAAATGGCTTGCCCAGAGCCATGTGTCAACTTTAGTGCCAGGAGCTAGACTGCCACTCTGGGGTCAGGATGCATCTTCCCTAAGCATCAAGGGGCCTCCTATACTTTGAATGCGTTTACGTTATTTCCTGTGGCCAGAATCTTCTAGGCTTTAGTCCGGTCTGGGATCCACAGGAGCCCAGGAGAGAGCCAGGAGCGCCTGAGGGCCTAGCCCCGGGGTGGGTGGTGGCCTGGATCCTGGGCCCCTCCTGTGCTTCAGCCAGGCGGTGGGGAGGGCTGGCCGGACATGAGCAGGGGCTCCGGGGCATCTGGGACGAGCCCCTGATCTGAGACGGTGCAATGCTAGCGACTGCACACAAGGGGGTGCTGGCAGAGAGCTCCCTGAGAGGTGGTGGCATGAGGACCAACCAGAAAGGACGGGCAAAGGCCAGCTGATGCCACCTGAGCCGGAGGAAGCACGCTGCTTAGTGAACAGCACTGCCCGAGTCACTAAGTGTCCCCGACCGCCCTCACCACCCTAGCCCCTACTCCGAGGCCTTTCGGTCAAGCACTGAGACCATCGTCTATTCTGATTGATGGGCCCCCATCTTCCAGTTGACAGAGATTTTGAGGATCATCCCCCAGGAAGAGGCCCGCTGATCAACAATAACCCATTCTGGGGGCTTCTGGGGCAGTAGGGATACCAGCCTGGCCCTCCACAAATCTGCTTGTCACCCCCTCTGAGAGCAGCTGGTCCCCATTTCCATGGTGCCCTGGCCCGTGTTTACAAGGCAGCTTTCTTTCATCAGGACCAACTGTGGGCGCAGCAGCCGGAAACTCCTCTGACACTGCTGGGCAGGTGGGGGCTGGCACTTGGGGAGGTTGAGCCAGGAAAGGATTAGTAACCAGGCAGCGGGAGGCTCAGAGCTGTGTGCCCAGGCGAGTGGGCAGCGGCAGGGGAAGGCGCTTGGCAGCATGGCCTGCCACTCCCCGCCGAGAAGCGAGCAAGAGGTGGTGGTGGGGGGAGCTGCCCCAGCAGCAGGGAGAGGTGGGCATCCGCCCGCCAGAACCCCAGACAGTCACAGTGATATCCGATACCCTGAAGTGGGGGACACAGAGGGTCTGGGTTAGCACCCTCACTCTGAGAAGCAGGCACCTGGGGGCCCAGGACCCACTGAGGACTCGGCCCTCAAGGGGGGGTGGGCAAACGCGCTGGCTAGCAGACACCAGCCTAGCAGCTTAAGACAGGAAACCATCTGACAGGAAGCACCGAGTGCCAGCCCCCTGTGGGGCCCCGGAGTAGTGGGGGGCAGGCCGGGGAGATGGAGTTAATCTTTAGAGCATCAGGGCGGCTCCTTCCAGAAGGTGACCTTGTGTGCTAGGACAGCTGCCACCCGTGCGGGGCGGCTTTGGGGCACAAAGGGCGGCTGGCTGGGCCAAGGCTGGCCAGTTCGTAGGCAACCAGCCAGTGCCTTCCCTGTGGCTCACTCTGCTGTTCCCCCCAGGGGCCCGTGCTCCCCTCTTAATCCCTTCCTTCCTTTTGCATCTTGGGTTCTGGAAAACAGGTGAGTGACAGACGACAGGCTGGTTCAGGCTGCCCCCCTGGGGCCACCTGCAGCCGGGCTCCTTCCCACTGGTCAGTCTCCCATGGACAAAGGGGAAGGTCCTGGGATGGGCCGTCTCTGCCTCTCCCTCCCCAGCTAGACCGGATAGCCACGGCACATCCGCCTCCCTGCCTCCTTCCGCACAGAGATTTCGGATTACGTGTGAGTAGGAGCGCATTTACGCGGAGATTAGCGTTGACCGGGATAAGGCCATCTTACCTGTGGCTTGGACTGGGGGTCCCGTGGGTACTCCAGAACCCTTACACTACCACTGTCACAGCTCACATAACACCCTGACCCCCTTCCTTTGGCCCAGGAGAGCTGAGTGCACCCCTGTGGCCTCCCTGCTCCTGATGCCTCCCGTAGTGGCTCGCCCTGATTTGCAGGGGCTGGAACACTGAATTCGGAGCCACTTTCAACTCGCTTCTTTGGCTGCCTGTGCTTTCGACAAGCCAGAGCCAGAAAGGCCATATGGACCTTTGGTGTCCTCCATGTGTTTTCTCATCCCTGGGCCTTCTGAACCCTGAGGAAGGAAGGGGCCCTTAGAAGAGCATCATGGGACACTTAACATGTCCCAGGGTGCCAGGGTCTCTCTTGGAACTTACAGAGGACAGGGGTCATTTTATAACTAAAGTGTTTATTTCCATTCAATTCACTAACCGATTGTTCTGCTCAGGTGCCTGCATTTGCTCACAGGAGGGAGTTTGTGGCCAGACCCCCTGGCTGATGGTCTTCCCCTCTGGCTAAGACCTTCAGACCTGGGCGAAGGTGGGGGAGGGTGGTGTGGTGTGGGAGAGAACACACTTTCTCCTGAGTGGAGGAAAGAGCGCCTGCACATGTCTCTGAGGGTGACACTCCGGAGGGCTGGGATATCACAGTGAATGATCCGGGGCCCAGCTTAGGCTCCCAGAGGCGAAACTGGGTTCTGGCCATCTGAGGGCACTCAGGAACCTCGAAGGGGCCTATTTGCCTGGGAAGCACTGGACAGATTGGGGCAAGGGGGTGGAGAAGTGGACGAAGGTGTGTGGTCCTGCAGCCTTAGGGCGCGCTTCCTTCTCAATCTGGTGCTTTCAAAAGCAGTCCTGGGTGGGGGCTCCTCCACCCGGCCCCTCATCCTCCCAAACCTCACTCAGTCTCTGAAAGGCCCAGATGGCCCCGTGGCAGTTGGCTTTGGTGAGGCCTGGTGGCAGGGAGGCGGGGGGATCTCTCTGCAGGGGGAGGAGGGAGGAGCATCAATGAAGACCATATAAAAAAATCCAGAAATGTGCATATAAAATCTCGCCCTTGGTGTATTGCCTAAGTCAGTAAGCAGAAAGCACCTTCTTGGAGAAGGATCAAGTCCTCAAAAGGTAGGAAATGTCAAAGTGTCACTTCATTGTCATAAAAAAAAAACCCGACAAACAAACCCCCCAAACCAAATCCACCCCTTGACCAAAATACCCCCGAGTCCACGAATTGCTGTAAACAAACCCAAATGCAGGAGCAATCCTCAGTGGCAGTCGTAGCTGATGGCGGACACCGCAGCAACAGGCCTCCGGGCAGGGGCTGCCGGGCACCGCGTGGGAGATAGGGACGCGGAGCTGCAGTCTTGGGGGGCGGTCATCCTCAGGAAGGCTGACCCTTCCAGTGTCCCCATGGTCTCCCAGACTGAGGAGGACAAAAGCCTCCTTTCAGCCCCATGAGCCGACAGGAGAAAGAAGTCTTTTTTTCATTGGAGTTTCTAAAAGATTCTCCAAAGACAGATAAATTCTTCTGTGTGCCCAGTGGCAGCGGGAATGGATTATTTCCCCCGCGTGGTTCCTGTGGCGGCTGCCCATCCGCCCGCCTGCCCCGTCTGCCTGGCGTGTGGCTGTTGCCCGAGGCCTGGAAGAGCAGCCCAGGGACGGGAGAGAAGGGTGGCCCCTGTCTCTCCCTTCACATTGGTTTTCCTGAAAGTGTTTCTTGGCTCTGGCCAGGTCGCCTTCCCAGAGGGAGTTGGAGAAAAACTGCTTTTGGTCTCCAATTGGGACAAATCGCGTGGATCTCCCAAGCCCTTTTGTTTTGTTTTGTCTTGTTTCCCTAAGAACAATGATCGCTTTCCTTATGAGAATCCTCTTTAAAAAATATTCCTTGTATTTCCCGCCCCCTCCCAGGATCTGTTTTCTTTTGTCCCCGTTCCCTTTTTTCCATCATTTGAGTTGCACATATTCTTGGTGACGTCTCATGGCTGGAGCGCTGCTCGGTTCTTCCTGCTGCCCGTGGCCTCCTGGCAGGTGGCTGACCCTGCGGTGGACGTGGACGGAGAACCAGGGGGCCGGCATGTGGGGCGGTGGGGCGGGGGGGTCTGGAGGAAGAGGTGAGCCGAGGCAGGTGAACGTCAAACCTCCACAGATTGGATCTGGTTCATCTGTGCCCGCATCACCTGGATACTGTTCAGGATTTTTTTCTGGTGGCCAGCCAAGGTGACCCCAACCCGGAGAATGTCCCTTTGGGAGAGAAGCATGTGTGTTAGGGAAATGTGGGGGTGGGGACTCTGGGCCAGGTGGAGAGCTGTCTGGACTTCTCCAGGGGGTTCCTGCTGAAGAGAGCAAGTGGAGGGGGGGTGAGGGGGTGGATTCCCGGTGTCAGAGTGACGAGTGGGGGAGTCAGGACACTCGGGTACACAGGTCTCCTTGGTTATAGGGAAGGGGAAGAGAACTTGCATTTATGAAGTACCCGGTCACTTTACATCCCTTTGGTCTTCCTTACAACCTCCAGTTTACAGAAGAAAACTGGGTCTCGGGGAGGTTCTGATTTGCTCACAGTCACAGGCAGACCTGGGTGTTGATCTGAATGCGACTCCGAAGTTGGCCATCTGGCCCCTTGGTCCCACACATCCCTGCTGGGACACTATCTATTCCTCACCCTCTAGAGCCCCCTGCTTGGTGGGACGGGGGGTGGTGGGGAGCAGTATTGATAATTGTGGGTGGAGGCAGCCAGGCACTTACTCCATCATCATCTGTGATACGACATCGAAGGAGGTGAAGCCTGCGTTGGCGAAGCTCTCCTTGTACTGCCCCATCTTAATAGCCTCCAGCCACTCATCCACCGTGTTAAAGCTGGTGTAGTCGGGGATCGTGCGGTCCAGCAGCGGCAGGTTGATTCTGGGGGCGGGGGTGGACAACAGAGATAGTTAGGGCAGGTGCTGGGACGGGGGCGAGGGTAACCATGGGTGGGGGCACATCTGCAGGCTTTGTACCTGCCTGTGTGTATCCATCTGCAGGGACAAAGGTGAGTGTAAATGCATGCATTTCTGTGTGAGAGTGGGGGTGAGTTTGCACCTATGTACATGAGCCCACATATGTGTGTGAGTATGTGAGAGCGAGTGTGTGTGCGGAACTCAACACTGAGGCCACCTGGAAAGTCCAGGGATGCCTCTGAAGGGACTGCTGGGGGGCGGGACCACAGTAGTGAGGAGAGAGATCCTTCTCCAAGCCTCTGACTTTCAGGAGGAGGGAGTTTGGCCGGACTAAGTGTGTTCCTGTTCGCTGTTTCCTCCAACCTTCTCCAGCTTGGGTGTGCTGTAGGAAGCTGTGAGTTGCACCTCCAAAGTCTAGACAAGGCTGGCGGTGCTCATGGGAGCTGGCCAGGAGGGAAATGGACCTCATGGGGCTCAAAGCTCAGAGTCAGGAGTGGCTGACACAGGGTCATGGTGGGGAACGACAGGAGAGGCAAGTGCAAACTGTCGGCCACAAAAACTTGGCAGGTGAAGGACTTGGGTCCAAAGAGTCTTGGGACAAAGCCAGCCCTAGGCCCGGAGGACACCTGGCTGGATGTCCCCCAGAAACTCTGCGTGATAGGGTTCCGGAGATAAAGAGTGTGCACGGCCAGGAGAGATGGGAGTCTGGGACAGCCACTCAGGTGAGGCAGTGGTGGTCTCAGCTCTGATGGGAGCATGCCCGGGGACCACTGGGAAAAGGCAAGCCTCAGGGTCACTGGAGCTAACACTTGTCCAGCGGAGCCAGTCTCTGTGATTTGGGGGATGATGACCAAGCATGGGCCTGTGTGTGTGGTCCGTATTTCTGGACGTGGGTGTTGTGGGTGCCAAGGGAGTGTAGGCTCGAGGGCCGGAGAATGGGTGTGTATCCATGTGTGTGGGAGCATAAGCATGAGCTTTTGTGCCTAATGGTGTGTAGGATTGTATTTGTGTACACGTGTGTGCATGCAGGTGCGCGGCTGTACTGAGGAGGACGCAAATATAAGTAAGAGAGGGTCCAGGCTGGAGTGCGAAGGTAGCTAAGAAGGAAACCTGGTGACCAGTATATCTGTTTGCCAACCAAGACGTCTGGCAATTTTTCTTAAATGCTCTCCTCTCTGGCCATGCTTTAAAAAGTCCTTTCTTTACCACCACTACCATGTTCTTCTCTTCTCTGTCCTGGGCTCCTCGTACCCCAAGGCAGGGAAAATGCCCAGTGAACTCTAGCTCTGGCCTTCCCTGAGCACAAGCTGCACTGCACAGCATCTGCCTGAAGCAGGGGGAGCCCGGGGTGGGTGGGGGTGTGCAGGGTGGATCTGGAGAGAGGAAGGGCTGGCTGGGGACGGGGTGGTGGGAGACGTACTGGGAGGAGGGGGCAGGGCCAGACCAGAGCCGTACCCAGAGGAGAGGGGTGCCATGGCTTTGAGGCTGTTGGGGTTTCGGATCATCTTGTCCAGCGTGTTGACAATCTGGCCGAACTTGGGCCGGTGGTTGCGGTCCTTCTGCCAGCAGTCTAGCATGAGCTGGTGCAGGGCGCTTGGGCAATCCATGGGTGGCGGCAGCCGATAGTCCTGCTCTATGGCGTTAATTACCTGGGAACAACACGGGGCAGAGTGGCGTTGGGTGGGTACTACCTCATATGTGCCCCACTCTGCCGCCCTCTGTAGCGCAGGACCCTCCAGTGGGCCACATTTTCCTTCTCCTTTCTGAGGCTCCTCCTTGGCTTTGGTGGCCCTGAGGACTGCTCTCTCTGGCCCTTCACCCCAGGGTGACAATCATTGCCATTTATCACTCCAGGTGAGAGATGTCTCCCAGGCCAGGCCCCACGGCATGGCTCACACTGCCCCACCCGGCCCCTCTGATCCGTCCTGCCACTCGGCCCACATTCACCTTCCTCAGCTGGACTTTGGTCCCCGCCCCGCCCCCACTTAAGAAGCTCCTTCAATTCCTCCCTCTTCTGTGGTGTTGCAAATCAAAATGCATAGGGTTGGCTTTCAAACACTTCGTTATTGAACCTTATCGACCTTTCTGATCATCTTTCCTCTCTACTGCTCCCCAGCAGGATCCCTCAGCATCCCGCCTTCGGGCCTTTGCACAGGCTATTCTTCGCATTTGAAGTCCTCATGTCTCCAAGTCCTACTGCTGTGGGTCCCACCTGTTCTATGAAGACTTCCTGACTGATCTTGCCTCAACACCTACAGGACTTGACACCTGTCCTCTCCGATTTAACATCTGATTGTAAAGTTCCTGAAATAATTGTGTCATCTCCTCCCCTCCCTGCCCATTACAAGGAAAACATCTCAGGGCAGATACGGTCTCATTCGGGGTTGGCCACAAGGTGAACGCATCTTGAAGATTTGCTGAATTGTGGATGTGTAGGCCTTTCCTACTCTTGACCCCTGGAGAGTCCAGGATCCTATGCAGACATTTGAATTGGGCTAGGCCTGGCCACCTTGGATACTTACATCCTGGTTGGTCATGTCCCAGTAGGGTCGTTCCCCGTAGGACATCACCTCCCACATGACGATACCATAGCTCCACACATCACTGGCTGAGGTGAACTTCCGGTACTGGATGGCTTCTGGGGCCGTCCAGCGGATGGGGATCTTCCCACCCTGGGGAACAGAATGAGGAGGGTTAATGGGAGGGAGGCTGACCTGTCTCGCCTCTGCTCTCAACACTGCGCTTCACCCTATGCCCTGTGCTGTACTAATCACATGAAGTGCCACATTCTTTCTCGAACGCACCATGTTGCTTCAGGCCTCGGGAATTTGCACAGGCTGTTCCCCTCGCACAAAATGCCTTTTCTCACTCTGCCATCTGGAAACCTCTTCTCATCCTTTGAGTATCTCAGAAAACCTTTCCCTAAGTCCCAAAGAGTTGCTTACTCTTTTTAATCTTACAACTGCGTCCCATATCTCCCCATCTAGGAGGTGCCTCCCATACAGAGCAGTCCTCAAATCAGTCACCTGTGTGCTTGGCTCTTCTTGTATTATCTCTGAGCTCTTCAGGCAGGAGCTGTGTGTTATTCCTTTCTGTTTAAAACTCTTCAGCAGGAGAGAGTCCTGAGCTTAGGCATCAAGGGTCTCCACAATCAGCCCTGCCTGCCTCTCCCACGTTATTGTCACCACCTTCCCTCTGAAAGACTGTGTTCCAGTCACATCTTGCCTCAGGAACATGGCATCTGACAACCTTCCACGGGCCTTTCAGCTGTCGGCTCAGATGTCACCCCCTCTTTGCAAGCCTTCCTCGGCCTCCCAAGACTGATGTCCTGACTTATAGCTCTGTTCCTCCATGTTTCTCTGCACATCTGTGTCCCCCGCCAGCCTGTGAGCTCCAAGGAGGCAGAAACTGTGGTTTCTGTCTCTATGTCCTTAGGGCCCAGCACCATGCTTGGCATGAGCAGTTTTCGGTGAAAACATATTTTAGGGATAGATGGACATCTACATCTTCTTGCCTGGCACCATGACCCCACCGTTCTCTGCCTTTATCTTACCAGGGCGCTGGTGTAGGTGGGGTCTGAGGTATCATCCTCCAGAAAGCGTGAAAGCCCAAAGTCAGACACCTTGCAGACCAGGTTGCTGTTGACGAGGATGTTGCGAGCAGCTAGGTCACGGTGGACGTAGTTCATGTCTGCCAGGTACTTCATGCCGGCTGCGATGCCCCGTAGCATGCCCACTAGCTGGATGACTGTGAACTGCCCGTCATTTTGCTTTGGGAGAAGTGGAGAAAACATAGTCAACAGAAGGGCATGAATCAGAGCTCTGAATCATCCACACAAAGGGAAACCAGAGCAGGACGCTGCCACCCTGGCCTGATGCTCCCTGTGGGAAGGATTCAGATGCTGGGGGTGGGGTGGGGGTGCTCAGAGAGGCCTGCGAGAGGCCAATTTCAGGGTGGAGGAAAGAACATGGGCTTCAGAGTAGACCTAGCTGGTCTGACTCTGGCTCTGCCCTTTGCCCGCCGAGCAACCTTGGACAAGTGACATCTCTGTGTTAAATGGGGATAAGCTATACCCACCTCCCAGGGCTGTCTGGGTTGAATAAGAAGGTGCATGGAAGGTGCCTGGCACTTACTAGATGCTCAATAAATATTTGTTACATGGCAACTGGTCTAGCAGCATGCTTCTGTGTTCTTTTGTCCAGCTGGTGGACTGTGATCTCCTGGTGGGGGGAGTCTAGAAACTTTCCTCTCTTGACTTTGTGCTCCAGATTCCTTTCCCTAGCCCATATAGCTTTGGAGAAATCTAAAATCTGGTGAAAACCTGGACCAGGGTTCCAGAAACCAGGTTCCAGTCCTGGCTCTCACCTTGACCCTCCAGGCAAACTCTACCTGTCTTTGGGCCTCAGTGTTCTCTTGTGCATAATGAGAAGGCTGGCTAAGAGCACAGGTGGTAATAGATTTCAGGTTGCACGCCAACTCTGATGGACTGCGTGTGGTTTCCTAGATTGAAAAGGATTCTGAGATTGCTTCCTGGTTTAGTGGGGCAGACTTCTGGGATTGATTAGCAATGCCTGCCACGGGTAAGGGAAGAGCAAGAGGCAGCATGCAAGCCATTCCTGACTTAGATCTTTCCCCAAGACCCCATCAGGCTTTGGCACCATGAAGTTATGTCCACCACTCCTTTTCCACCCCATCTATGGGCCCCTGGCCCTCTTGGGTTCCCCTACCCGGAGGAAGGAGTCCAGAGAGCCGTTCTCCATGAACTCAGTGATGATCATCACAGGTGTGCTCTTTGTGACAACACCCTCCAGGTGGATGACGTTGGGATGGTCGAATTGGCCCATGATGGAGGCCTCGCTCAGGAAGTCCCGGCGCTGCTTCTCAGTATAGCCTGACTTGAGTGTCTTGATGGCTACAAAGATCTCTCTCTTGCCCGGCAGTTTTAGGTGGCCACTGCAAACCTCGCCAAACTCCCCTGGGACAAACACACACACACACCAAAAGAGGCAGGATGTCACTTGCCGGGTGGAAGTGCCACCTCCCACTGCTTGTAACCTCTACTCTTGGGTCCTGAAGGAAACTTTTTCTCCCCAGTGGTCAATACATCCTCTTAGACAAAGAACCCCTTTGTAGAAGGGGGGAGCCCAAAAAAGTCCCAGCCACCACTAGGAGGAAGAGTAAACTCTTCAGACCTGTCCCACTGCATGTCCAGCTGGTATTTGGCTGACGGGGTAAGGCTGTAGGGGAGCCAGAGAGAGGGAGAGAGGGATCTGGATGAGTTGCAGGGAGGACAGAGCACTAGACTGTGTTCAGAGAACGGGGTTCTAGACCTAGCCCAATCTCTGACATGATATGCAAGCTCCTTCCCAGCCCCGTGCCTCAGTTTCCTCATAGGTCGGTGAGGTGGTTTTACTGGATGACTTTTGAAGACTTTAATACCTTGGGTGTTCTAAACATTCAGGCCTTGGAGGAGTCTCTGAAGTGCCTGCCCCCCATCCCACCCTCTGCCCCAAGGGTACTCCCCACTCATGGCTGAGGCCATGGAACCTGGGAGAGCATCAGCCACCTACCTGCTCCAATCACCTGCTCAATTTTGACACAGGAGATGTCAATTTCCTTGGCAAACTCCCGCACTGCCTCATTGGGATCCTCATAGGTGAAAGGGTCGATGTAGATCTTCATGCCCGGGGTCACTGGGGGATAAGACCAGGCTTGGTCACATGCACAGACTCAAGATGTGGACAAATGGAAAGGTTAGAGCTAGTCCCTCGTGGAGGGAAATACACTCCCATGTGAACCCATAGAACTGGACAATCCTTTGCAGGTCACTTGACCTCTCTGGGCTTCGGTGAGCACTGGGCTGAGTAGAAAGGTGAGGAGACCACAAAGCTCAGCAGAGAGAACAAATAGGTCATAGCTCTTGTTACAACTCTGATTAGTAATGTCTTCCTAAGGGAGCTAAGGGACTATCAGGATTGATAAGCAATGTCTGTTATGGGTATGGGCACAAAAGGATAGATTGTGTAGGGGAATCAGGGGGTGCAAAGTAAAGGGAGGGAGTAAAGGGAGAGGGAGTCAAGAAGGAAGAGAGATTTGGGATAAAAATACAGAAAGAGTAGGCAATAGCTCATGTTCTTGGGTGTCTGCTAAGGAGATCTCCCTGTCTTTGAAGGCCTAATTTAAGCATCCTCTCCCTTTAGGAAACTTCTTGGCTATCTCAGCTCTCTCAGGCAGGCCCCAGGGACTGGAGGGGCTGCCCACTCACCAGGGCCTGAGGACCCATGGCTTCTGGGTCCACTTCCCAGGTCTCCCATTAGCTAAGTCTTAAACCTTTCTAGATCTCAAATTCCCTGGTGATCAACGTGAGGCTGGACATGGAGCATATTAATTGGATTCTTGATTTGATTGTACATTTTTTATTTGATGTAGAAATTAAGGATGTAACTTGGATGCCAAAAACCTAATTCTGACCCTAGCACTGAGCCAGCAAAATACTTGGAAGGAAAGGATGATCCATCCCACATTCTCCCTCCCAGATAACTGGTCTTCTGCTGCCCAGGCCTCCTCCTGGCTTCCCCAGCTCCCTGCCCACATTGTCCCATTGCTCTAGGAGCCGTGACTTTGGAGGCAGTAGCTCTAGGAGTAGGGAGCTGGAGTCCCTGGGCCATAGGAAGGCTTGACTGGGGAGTGGGGCCATCAGCCCTACTTGCCTGTGTGGCCTTGGACATGTTAGTTGACCACTCTCAGTTTCTGTTTCAGACATTCCGAGAACCTAAAGTTGGAACCTCTAACACACGAGTTGGCAAACTGGCCCACTGACCATTTTGTAAATAAAGTTTTATTAGAGCACAGCTGCCTGTATTCCTTTGCCTGTGGCTGCTTTCATGTTTCAGCAGCTGAGTTGGGTAGTTACAATAGAGATCATATGGCTATTGAAGCCTAAAATATTTACTCTCTGGTCCTTTTCAGAAAAGCAGCCAACTGCTGCTCTCATATATTAGGATTATTTTGGTCTAGCCCTTTATTTGATTAATTTATTATTAAAAAGATTTTATTTTTAATTAATCTCTACTCCCAACGTGGCGCTCGAACAAAGCTCTGCACACAGCATGCACCCCATGTCTGTAGAGCCAAGCAGAATCCAGGTGACAGAGATAAAAGAAGAATGACTGCAGCTACCCCTGACTGTGTCCTTTGTGCACCACACTGGGCAGGCTGCACCCAACAACTTGTGGAGGAAGGGATCATTATTTTCATTTCATGCATGAGGGAGCTGCAGCTCAGAGAGGCTGAGCAATCTGTCCAAGGCCACACAGCTGGCAAATGGCACAGCCAGGACTTGAAGCCAGGCCTGTCGGACTTGAGCCAAGGACCAATACTCTTAATCATGCTCATGGCCTCCTGCATGCAGTGCAACCAGATCTGGTCCATGCCTCCTCCTCCTGGACTGTTAAGCCATGACTCCTTCCCAAGTCAGCACTCCTCAGAGCAAGGACATTAGCTCCTGGGAGATGCTCCTGTGGTTCTTGGTGACTGGCTTATAGCCTCCCTCCAACAGAATTGGAGGAAACCCTTTCAGTTAGGCCAGCTGCAGAGGGGTGACGGGAACAGGTCAGCTCAGGGAGCTAAGGAGAAGCAGAGCAGGAGCTCAATGCTGAGTTGGGCACTGCCAACCGATCAGATGCCACCTGCAAGCCTTGGCCAGGAGGGCTCTCTGCTGCTTGCAGGACTAAGGCGAGTACCTTCACCTGGCATTCCACGCCTTCCCTGTTGGGCCCCAATGACAGTTGGGCCCCTGCCCCTCTACGTGCCAGCAAAAAGAATTATTCACCCAGACACACCTTAAAAATTTCTTGCCTTTGTGCTTTTGTTCATGTGGTTCCCTCCACCTAGAATACCCTTCTCTTCCTCTTTGTGTCCAGATCAAATGCCACCTCCTCTCTGAAGCCTGCCTGGATCCTTCCAGTGGAGATCCATGCTTTCCCTTTAGGCTCCTGAAGCCCTGTCTCTGTCTGCACCCACTCCTATGGCCCTGACATCTGTATGGCTCTCCTGTCTTGTATTGAGTCTCCCAGATACGCATGCCCACAGCCTCCTGCCACCCCTTTCTGGAACACTCTGCTGCCTGTAAGGGCTTGCTTCACACTCTCTCTCAGGGGGACAGAGGCTGTGTCTGTCTAGTTCACGCTAAATCCCAGAACCTGGCACATCGAGGATGCTCACAAGATGCTTGTTGAAAGAATAATAGCATTACCTATTGAAATGTCCTTTTTTTTCTCTTTCTGCCTGTTTGGGGTCATGAATACTTTTGAGAATCTGACAGAAGCTATGAATCTGCTCCTTAAAAAATTATTCACGTGTGTGTCACACTCCCAGATTCAGTATATAATTTTGGAATGTTCTCTGGCCCTTGAAGCTCTCAGGGTCTGTGAACCCCAAGTTAGGAGCCCTTGCTCTAGAATGTTTTCTCTATAAGTATGTGGAGGTGGTATTCAGTAGGTGCTTAATGTCCATGCTTCTGTGACCTCACTATTAATAACACAATCTACTTACAGTTCATTGTCAATCTACCAGCTGCCAGGCCCTGGTCTAGGTACTTTATAGGTATCAGTGCGATTAGCCCCCCTGACAACGCTACCTGGTAAATGCTATCATTAGGCTGAGTCTTATGAAATTGTTAGTATTTGACTGTTTCTGACCTACAAAAATGGCAATATCATTTCGCCCAACCTAATATTACCCTCATTGTTTGGATGAGGACACTGTGGCATAAGAAAGCTTAGATGACCTGCTCCAGGGGACGTGGGCAGAGCTGATAAGTGGCAGACATGGGGTCTGAATCCAGGTTGT
Source organism: Vulpes lagopus (assembly GCF_018345385.1). NCBI lineage: Eukaryota > Metazoa > Chordata > Mammalia > Carnivora > Canidae > Vulpes > Vulpes lagopus. The sequence goes on from NC_054831.1 coordinate 125,541,042, forward strand.
GTGGCCGTGAGTCTACACTTTTAACTGCCAAACTTTCAACTGGGTGTGTCCCCATCCTATTTCCTGGGATGGAAGGGGAGCTCCTTGTAGCTGAGACTCGCTCAAGGTCCAGCTCCCAGGATGGATATTTGCTGTCTGGAGGCTGGATAAGGATCTCTACAGTCAGAGTCTTCAGAAAATACTGGCTGTTGATTGGATTGGCTTACCATTGTCAGGGCTACTACCTATTGTCCTGAACCCAAATGGGAAATTCAGGATGAAGGAGGGAAGAGGAATCAGATATTCAGACACCTGGTCTGAGTTCTAGATCTGCCAGTAATAACAGTCACAAATAAGCTGCTTTATGAGTTTGAATTGAGGATCAACCACGGTATTGATACAGCTGTGTGTCCTTGGGCAAGTTACTTAAGGTCTCTGTGCTTCACTTTTTTCATATATATATAATATATATATATATATAATCTCCATTATGTGTGTGTGTGTGTGTGTGTGTGTGTGTGTGTGTGTGTGTGTGTATACACATAATGGAGATAATTAACAGCAGCCACCTCATAAGGGGACTGCAAGGATTAAGTAGGAATCTTTTTAAAGGGCTTAATATAAAAGTTGGCGAATCAAAAACTCTGAATAATTGTTACCTGTTATAGAGAAGAGTTGGCTATTATTAAATATTATCAGGAAGCACTTTCATGTCCATTAATTCATTTAATCCTCACAATTCTGTGAAAGAAGCATCATTCTGGCTACTTCTCATGTAAAGATGCCAAGGTTCAGAGGGGTTCAACAACTCCCCCCAGGTCACATAGCTGGCCAGTGGTGGAGCAGGGATGAGAAACCAGGTTGGTCCCTCTGGGTCACATCCAAGTACCACAGACCTTGGTCCTCACTCAGCACCTGCTGAGTGATGGGACAGGTGTGCTGGTGAGGGTGACTTCAAGCCAGTCACACACATCTCTGGGCCTCGGTTTCCTCCTCTGTCCTGGCCACACAGGGTACCACAGGGCTGGCAGTGGGACCAGAGGGCTGGTGGGTGGGGGACCAGAGGGCTGGCAGTGCTTTGAAAACAAAAAACAAAAAAAACACCAAAGCCCTTTTTAGATGCAGAGAGTAGGAGCTTGACCTTGAGAACGTGTAGATCCACGAACAAATCCTGGGCTCTATTTTATTTTATTTTATTTTATTTATTTTTTTTTTTTAATTTTTATTTATTTATGATAGTCACAGAGAGAGAGAGAGAGAGGCAGAGACATAGGCAGAGGGAGAAGCAGGCTCCATGCACCGGGAGCCTGATGTGGGATTCGATCCCGGGTCTCCAGGATCGCGCCCTGGGCCAAAGGCAAGCGCCAAACCACTGCGCCACCCAGGGATCCCCCTGGGCTCTATTTTAAAAATAAATCCCTGCTGGGACGCCTGGGTGGCTCAGCAGTTGAGCATCTGCCTTTGGCTCAGGTTGTGATCCCTGAGTCCCGGGATCGAGTCCCACGTCGGGCTCCCTGCATGGAGCCTGCTTCTCCCTCTGCCTGTGTCTCTGCACCCCCCACTTTGTCTCTCATAATTAATAAATAAAATCTTAAAAAATAATAAATCCCTGCTGTCACTTATTTCCCTGTTCTCGATGGACAAGCTAAATAGTGATGCTCCCACATGGCTCCAGGTGACAGAGTCCGTGAGCCCACCTTATCCCAGCTTAGTTGGGTGTGGACAGCACGGTGTGGCGAGGAGTGTGGACCTCAGCTCCGGCCCCGAGCTGCTGTGTGACCTCTCTGGGCCTCGGTTCCCTCATCCTCAAAGTTGACAATTATAAGGATTGAATGAACTAATGCGTGTAAAGCATGAAAACAATTCTGGGCATACAGAACACACTCAATCCACCTGGCTCAATCTACAACCACGATTTTGCTACTTGGGGAAGAGGAGGGGGGGGGGCATGTAATTTGTGACTTTTACTTTTGACGTACTGGTGATTTTTAATTAACAGGTGATTTTTAATTTCCGTATAAAGTGTTTCACCTCTTTCTCAGGAGCCTTCCATCGCTTTTATGCTTAGAATATCAGTTAAATAGTTGCCTAAATTGTCTTCTGGAAATTTTAATGGTTTCATTATTTTTTTTTACATTTATGTCTTCCCTGGATTGTTCTGACAGCCACCTCACAGGTCTCCCTGCTGTCCTGCCTGGCACTCTCCAGCCCCTTCACTCCATTTTCCACACAGTGGCCAGAGAAGTTCTGTAAAAACTGGAACTCAGAGCCTTTCAGTCTTTGGTTCAGATCCTTCTAGAGGTTCTCTGTCTCACTCGGAAAGAAAAACCGAGGCCCCTGGCTGACAGGGATCTGCATGCTGTGGCCCTTACCTGCCCCTCCTGCCTCCTGAATCTGCTCTCTAGTCACACTAGCCTCTGGCTGTTCCTGAAAAGCCTCAGGGCCTTTGCACTGGCTGTCCCTTCTGTGCAGGAGGCTGTTCCCTTAGGTCTGTCCATGCAACTCCCTCCCCCAGCTCATTTGTGTCTTTGCTCAACTGAAACCCTCTCAGTGAGGCCAACCCCAGCTGCCCTACCTGAACAGACAGCCCTGACCTTGTAATTCTCAACCTATCACCCCATTCTACTTTGCCTTTTGCTGCAGTGCTTTCATCTTCTAGCACGCCAGATGCTTTTCTCATTTACTACCTGTATTTCTTTTGTCCCTCCCAGTAGAATAGAAGTTCTGCAAGGGTGAGGATATGTAGTTTGTTTACCTGTGTATCCCCAGCTACCTAAAACAGTGCCTGGCATACACAGCAGGTCACAAAGACCGTGTGACAAGTGAAGGGCTAGGCCGATGACCTCTCTTACCCAGTGGCATCCGAGAAGTGCTAGGATATCCCACGGAGGACAGCTTGAGAAGCCACATCGGACCCATGTGGAATTTGTTTGCTGAGTGAGTGGATGTGAGGGTGAAGGTTGCCCTGACACCCCCTACCCCCCCCCCCCACCCCACCTGCCCCATGTCGGTCTGCGAGGGTAAAATCGAGAGGAATCTATGCTCTGCTTTGGTCTCTGATGGGCCCCTTGAGAGAGGACATCCGCTCTGGGTGTGTGACACAAGTGTCTCAGCCGTGGTCTGAGATAGGATGGGACAGTGGGGGAAACAGAGGCACTGGGTGGGGGGAAGTGGCTACCAGAGAAGTCACCAGGGAGGAGTGACAGGGCCTGCTGCCTCCTGGGCTAGAGCCTGGAGTCCTCACCATCTCATTCAACTCATGGATTTATTGTGTGAGTACGTATCTAGTGTCCGCTAAGTGCTGGGCAGCGTGCTGGTGTTCGGGGGAAAGGGTGAGAGTCAGACACACTTTCAGGCCTTCAGGTGCTCCCACTATAATGTTGGGGAGACAAGGAAACGGCCACCACCATGCAGCCTGGTAAGGGGGTGCTGTGCAAGCATAGACGGGGCCCTAAAGCCAGGTTGGGGTGGGGTGCTCAGAGCGGTCTGTATACGCTGTGCCTGATGGAGAGGGAGAGTCACACAGGTAAAGAGAGGGCCAGGGATGCTCCAGGCAGAGGGGACGGCAGGTGCAGAGGCCAAGAGGGGAGAGTGAGCTTGGCCTACTCAGGGAAGAGCCTGACATTCACTCTGGCTTCAGCAAGGTGAGAGGTAGTAAGAGGGAGGATGGAGAGGTCGTCGGGGAACTGACAAGAGAGGGGTCCATGGATGCCGGCCCTGCTGGGGGGTACATACTGTGGCCACTGGTGTAGTGCTGCAGCTTGTCCGTGTACTCCGAGTCAGCACGCTCAAACCCCCGTCTTCTGGAACAAGAGCAAAGGGCTGGAGCCACCTGGAAGCCCCCGGGGAGCTGGGAGCCACAGTAGGTGATAGGGAGAGGGAGGGCAGGCCCTCAAAACCACACCCCTGCCAGAGGGCTCCCTGTCTGCCCCTGGCCTAGCAGCCTGACCTTTCCTAGCCACCTGCCCCCCAATCCTTCCCCACCTCTCCCACCTCGAATCCAGGCTCCCCATTGCCCCATCCTCTCTCTGGTCAAGCCCCTTTCAAAGTCATCTCCCATGGCCCCAGAAAGCCCAGGGGCTTCTGTCCATCTGACTTTATGGCTCAGTCTGTTCTAAAGTGGGGATCTAAGGAAGAAGAGAGTCTCTGCATTATGCCCAGCACAAGTCAGGGAACAGGTCCCACCTCCTGTCTCTTGTGCCAGCCACTTGGGATGCCCCTTCCCCCACTTTCTCCTATCCACATTCTCTGTTTCTCCTGCCACCAAAGCCAGGGAGGCTTATCTGAGCTCATCAACCTCCCCTCGGACCCTCCACTTGTAGCCCTAGTCATGCAGGGGCCTCAACTAGTGCAGAGAGTGGGGCGATCTGGACTTCCTTTCCATCATCCCCTTAGTCCCTGCAACCTGCCGACTGTTCTGAGACATTCCTTCATGCGGAAGTATTAGTGTCTCTAAGGGCCACCTCCATGAAGAGTGGACTTGTCAAGGCAGCCCTAATCCAAAGGGATGGACTGTAGCTGATGGTGACCATTTAGGCGGGTGGGAGAGTATCCAGGCTTGCTTGCCTGGGCCTCTCCCTGGTCTGGGGTATGATGGGAATATCTTTTGGGGCTCACAGACTGTTCAGGAATGGTTGAAGAGATGGAGAGCCAGGCCTGGACGGGGCTGGGGATACCCACCCACCTGTTACACACGATGGCAATGACGACCACAGCAATGAGGAAGACCAGGCCAGCCGCCGAGGAGCCGATGATGAGTGGCAGCTTCTCCTGGATGCTTGTCTGGTACTCAGCTGGGGCAGAAAGCACGTGGAGTGTTGTCAGTCTGGCTCTGGGAGTCCTAATGCACCCCTCCCCGCAACCGCTGGGTCTCGGGATTCCCCAGACTCTGCTCCTGCTCCTGAGAGAGCACCTGTCACATGCCCAGCTGGAGAACTAGCTGGTACTCACTCATGGGTAACCTTGGACAAGTCCATGGACTGCTCCAACCCTTAGTTTCTCATCTATAAAATGGGCATAATACCTTAATGTTGACATGAAAATCAACAATAATAAGAAGCTGACATACAGAGAGGCAGTTTTTACCACGGACTCTGAGGCCAGCTCCCCGAGTTTGAGTCCTGACAGTGCCACTTCCTGTCCGTGATCTCTGGCAAAGTGCCTTATGTCTCTGTGGCTTAGTTTCCTTATCCGTAAAGTGGGGACAATAGTCTCCATCTCATAGGGTTGGTGTGTAAAGCACTTAGAAGGACATGTGGCAGGAGAGTAATCACTCAGGAAATATGACCTATTATTGTTATTGAGTGTTTTATTTTTTGGTCACTGAGCTAAGTTTGTTATGGATCTTGTTTGATTCTCAGAATAATCCTATGATTCAGTGCCCATGACGCCCCCTCTCCCCATTTACAGATGAGGGCAGGGAGGCTTAGCAATGCCATGACTTGCTTGAGGTCACACAGTTAGAAAGTGGCTAACGCCAGCATTTCAACCCAGGTCCGTGTATGGGCTTAAATGAAATAATGCATAAAATGCACTCATCATTGGTCTGGCTTTTGGAAACCACTCAGCACATTTTCAATGCCATCAACAGCATCATTGTTTTTAATTTTATTATTATTACTTCTCGTTTGCTTCCATGACCAGACAAGAGCTTGTTGAAGTCAGGGACCGGGTAAGTGCCGGGTCCTTAGCACCAGTATGCATTTGCCGAGGTAATAAAGAAGGATCTTGGGACAGTCCCTCAGGCCCCAGGTTAATGAAACCCATTCAACATGCAAGAGGGCCGAGAAGGGTGAAAATGCTGGCCACAAGGAGGTGGGGTTTTACAGAGGAGGTGCTGTTAGCACCCTGGAAGGATGGGGGAGCCATTAGGGAGGATTTTTGTGATAAGACAAGAATTCATGGGTCTAGGAGCCTCTGGGATGTTCAGCAAGGCAAAGGCCAAGGCCATGACCAGAGATTAAAGCAGGTCTAGAGGGGACACCAGAGTCTGGTCATAATTAAAGCTGCCCTGGAGCTTGGCAGGTTGGTGAAAGGGCTGCCAGACTCTCAGCAATAACTATGACCTTTAACTACTCTTGGTGAGCGCTAACTATGTGTGAGACCTAGTGCCAACCCTGGGCCAGGTTATACGCGTTTAGCCCCCATCTTTACACAAGTTGGATAAAGATGATGATGATAATGAGATAGTTATCATCCCCATCTATAGATGAGAAAATTGAGACTCAGAGCTGCTCAGGGCCACACAGTCAGGGCTGAATCAGCGCTGTAATTTCCATCAGAGCCCATACACTTAACTCTGCTGGTCTTCAAAGATTATTAGAGCAGGAAGGGCACTTAGAGACCACGTGGTCCCAGACTGGGAGACACACAGCACGTGGGCTGCAGCCTCCCACTCTCGCCCAGGGCAGACGTCACTAATCCACGCCAGCACTTCCTCCTGTTGAACTGCAGCATTCTTCTCAATCCAACTGCAAGTCAGTGCAGTAGTGAGCAGACAAAATAGGTGTGCGCCCAAAGACTGAATATGATGCTTTCATTTTGTAGATGAGAAAAATTTGGACCATGGAAGGGAAGTGACTTGCTCAGGGTCTCTCTGCAAGTTAGGGCCGAGCTCCTGACAGTCCTGTGACATGATGGTGACAGAGGAGTCCACGTGCTTTCCAGCCACAGAATCAGTGCCTCTCTGTACAGCCTGTTCCTGCCCACCAGGGAGGGTTGACATCTACAAGAGGGGGGGCCTTTTCTTTTCTTTCTTTCTTTTTTTTTTTAATTGGAGTTCAATTTGCCAACATATAGCATAACACCCAGTGCTCATCCCATCAAGTGCCCCCCTCAGTGCCCGTCACCCAATCACCCCCACCCCCCGGGCGCCTTTTCTAATTTGTACCAAGGCACTTTGGAGGAATGGTGGCCCTTAAGTTTATTCTGTTTGTGGAGTCAGTGCCCTCCTCTTGCTCACCTTCTGTCATGGTCTGGAAGTACATCTTGCCGCTGTAGCGCCCGTAGCCCGCCACGGTGCGTGCCCGCACCTGGAAGACATAGATGGCGCCGGCTTTGAGTCCCTGCACAGTGACCGTGTTGGTGGGGCTTTTTATGGCTGTGGCGTTGTACTCACTGAGCTCCTGCCAAGGAACAGAGAAGACCGTTAGCAAGATTGTTGCCCACAGAGGACCCAGAGCCCACTCCTGCCACTTGGGGTGGGTTAGGCCACTGGATAACCATCTGTGGCTCCCAATTCTTCACTCCCTCCCTGTAAGAGAATTACACACCCATACTTTTTGCATGTGACTTCCCAGTACTTCCCACAAAAGAAGACAGAGTATATTTCTCTGCCTGGTGGGATGCCGAATTTGTCCACGTGTCTTGCTTTGGTCCTTGGAACACTCTAGAGGACATGATGCAAGTGGAGGCTTTAATGTGCTTGTTGAGTTGGGTGGCCTCTTGTGCTCCTGCCTCTGGCCATCATGGGGCTGAACCTGGGGAACAGCTGGTTCCAGAATGGGAAATGCATAGGGAAGACCTTGACCTAACTCCTAGGCTGAAATAGGGCCACTTCAGTTGACCCACAGACTAGCCAATGAGCAAGAAAAATAGGCACTTGGAAGCCACTGTATTCTGGAGACTGTTTATTTTGCAGCAGCATCCTCAGTGATAGCTGACTAACGTACAGATGCTGAGTGGCCATTGTGTGCAGATCCTGACGTCTGGGCTGTGAGTTCTTGGAGACAGCCAAGAAGAAGGCCTACCTTACCCACTCCTGCATCCTCGTCCCTGCTCCATGCCTTGATAGGTTGTGTGGAAGGGCCCCCCGTTCAGCCATAGCACACTTGAGAGAGGCAAGAATTAAGGCCCAGATGGGGAAAATGATGCTCAAGTTCATGTATTAGCTGGTGGCTTCCTTGGGACTCAAAACCAGGCACCTACAGGGACCTACCTCTAATGCCCAAGGGTTGAGTACCCAGGAACTAATGTTCCCTGCAGAGAGCTGCAGAATGCCACTTATGACCGGAGTACTGCCCAGGGTGACCCAAGGAGTACGGGACAAGATGGGAACGGAGATGCGGCTGAGCTGGATGCAGGTGCCTGCCAGTCTAGATGAAGCCTGTTCAGGCATCTGTCAGCTACCCCACAAACCTTCTCCAAACACCCCCTGTGCACTAGGCCCTGGGGACTCCAAGGGACGAAGGCACGGGCGCTGGATTCAGAGAGCTCAGTTCAGAAAAACAAACAGTGTGGAGACCTCAACCCCTCAGAGAGGCTGATGAAAGCTAAGAACGTTTGTGCAGAAACAGGCACACCTGATGGTACATGCCAGTCACGTGCACGGGCGGTCCACAGAGCCTTTGAAAACTCTCTTGAGACAATTAAATTCAGTGCGTGCAATGTCATTACAGGCGTCATAGCATAGAGGTTAACATCACAAACTGGAGCCAGACTTTCTGGGTTCAAGGCCGGACTCTCCTACTTATTACCTCTGTGACCTTGGGCAGGTTTCCTTTCCTTTTCCTTTTCCTTTTCCTTCTTCTTCTTCTTCTTTTTTTTTTTTTAAAGATTTTATTTATTTATTCATGGGAGACACACAGAGAGAGGCAGAGACGCAGGCAGAGGGAGAAGCAGGCTCCCTGCCGGGAGCCCGATTGGGACTCGATCCTGGAACCCCCGGGATCATGAACTGAGCCGAAGGCAGACGCTCAACTACTGAGTCACCCAGGCTCCCCCTTGGGCTGGTTTCTTAACTTCTCTTTGCCTCCTTTTCATCATCTGTAAAATGGGGATCATAGTCGCTACCACCTCAAGGGGTTGTTGGGAGGGGAAAATGAACTAATAGGAAAAAAGCGCTGATGCCAGTAGGATGCGTACAGTGTGCTGGGGGCACGTGACCTCGCCTGGGTAGGAAGGGGCCATCCAGTGAAGTCAAGCAAAGCTCTCTGCAGAGTGACGTGATGCAATGGGGTTTTGAAGAACAAACCGAAGTCACCCGGGTCAAAAAGGGCATGCTTGGTAAGGAGCACCAGGTGCAAAGGCAAGGAGGTGAGAAAGAACATGGGATATGGAGGCTGACCCATGAGGGCCTCCTCCCCTCGACCCCTCACATCTCCCAGGGGGCAGCAGCACAAAGAGTCTCGTTTCCTGAGCAAGCCAGTTCATCTGCCCCCTCCTCCAGGTAGCCTGCTTGCCTTCTTAGCCAGAAGTGCCTCCCCTCCTCTGAGCCCTGGAGCACATGCTGTGGATGCCCTAGGAGGGTTTCTTCCATGTTCCCTCATCCTGGGCACAGGATGATCGCACAGCCTTGACTGTAAACTCCTGAAGGAAGCGGCTGGGTTTTGTTCCCCTGTACCAAGCACAGGGGTGTGCACACGGAGACCTGCCCTGATTCCCACAGGGTAAAGGCTGTACTCCTTAGCTTGGCATTCCAGACCCTTCCTGACTTGTCCTTTGCCAGTATTGCCTGTCACATCCCCAGGTCCTCCAAATGCTACCCCTTCCTTTCTTGGTAGGGCTGCCAGACTTCGCAAATAAAAATACAGGATGCTCAGTTAAATCTGAATTTCAGATAAACAACGAATAATTTTTTTTTGTATAAGTTTTCCCCATGCAATATTTAAACCATAATTATACTAAAAATTATTTAAAAAAATTTAAATGTAACTGGTGTCCTATATTTTATTTGGCAACCCTACCTTCCCCGGACACTCTGAGGCTTTACAAGTGCTGCTTCCCCTATCTGAAATACCCTTTCCCCATCTGCCTGGCAGTTCCTTATTCATCAAGACTCAGAACAAGTACCACTTTTGCTGGGGAGACTTCTCAGATGTCCCAGGAAGAGTTGCAGGTTCATTGTCTCCTCTCCCATCTGTTGTTCTGATATGCATGTGTGTTCTCCAAGGACTGTGGGTTTCCCGAGGGCAGAGACCTTGTCTCATTCACCTCGGGGACCCCCAGGATCAGCACACAGTAGGTGCTCACTAACTACTGCCACTAACAAATGAAGGAACGTTGTAGACAAATTAAAAAATAATAATAATAACACGGGACGCCTGGGTGGCTCAGCAGTTTAGCGCTTGCCTTCCTTCCAGGGCGTGATCCTGGAGTCCCAGGGATCAAGTCCCACGTCGGGCTCCCCGCATGGAGCCTACTTCTCCCTCTGCCTAGGTCTCTGCTCCTCTCTCTCTGTCTCTCATGAATAAATAAATAAAATCTTAAAAAATAATAATAATGAAATAAATCCACGAACGTGGGTTGCAGTGCCAAGATTGTCCACTAGGTGCCCCCAGGCAACATGGAATCTGCTCTGGTTGATTCCACTTACAGAGGGTGGAAGTTTTCAGTTCCTGATTATAGGATGGAGATGGGGGTAGCCGCCAGGGGCATAGGTGCCTCAGGAGAATGAGGAATCGCTTCTCTAAAACAGGGAACAGGACAGAGCAGGGGATTGGAAGCAGCTGGATGGCTCAGTGGTTGAGTGTCTGCCTTTGGCTCAGGTCGTGATCCTGGGGTCCTGGGATCGAGTCCCGCATTGGGCTCCCCGTGGGGAGCCTGCTTCTCCCTCTGCCTGTGTCTCTGTGTCTCTCATGAATAAATACAATAAAATCTTTTTTTTTTTTTAAAGGAAGTCATGCCAATGCCCATTCTTCCCCTAACCTGCACTGGGACCTTGGGAAACACCCTTCTCTCTCCTGGGCCCCTGTTTTCTACTCCAGAAAAGGAACAGTTAAATGCCAGCCTCTCACAGTTGTCGTGATCAGGTAATGTCTGGCACAAAGGGGCTGCTCTAGAGTCATCAGTTCCCCTCCTTTCTCTCCCGTGGCTGGAGTACTTTTATCTGAATAAGGACTAAGCATCGACAGGTCAGGGAAAGAAGTTTAGTGTGAAATCCACTAGTCCTGGGGCGCCTGGGTGACTTGGTCAGTTAAGCGTCGGGCTCTTGATTTTGGCTCAGGTGGTGATCTCAGGGTCGTGAGGTCAAGCCCCACATCAGATTCTGCTGGAGATTCTCTCTCCCTCTGCCCCTCCCATCTCCCCCACTTCATGTGCCCTCTCTAAATAAATAAATAAATGTAAAAGTAAATAAAATCTTTTTAAAAAAAAAAAGAGGAAAAAATCCACTAGTCCTTAGTTTGGATCCTTTTCCCGGAGACCAACGGGCCAGTGAGGCGCTGGGTGCATTTCTTAAGCCCTATGAGCCTCGATCTTCTCATCTGTAAAGTGGGATAACACCACCATATGCCACATAGAGTGAGTGTGGAGATTCCATAGGAAAAAAATAGGTATAGCTTGTAGCATAGTCTCCAGGACACATAAGGACATAATAAATACTGGTTATCGCTGTCATTGTTATCAACACCGTGACAGGGTAAGCCTTCTCCGACATTCATGAAGTGGATGAGTGAGTATAAAAGGGAATGAGGGAGAGAACGACCCTCTCCACGTCCGCACTGGACAACCGTCCACACTGCTCCACGTGCCCAGGACAACAACCTACGCAGCCCGGACTCTTGCAGCTCATCTCCCACGCCCCCAGCCCTCTTTCCCCTCCACTCTGCCAAGTAGAAATTCCTGTTGCATAAACACAAATCGATGAGGCCTACAGGGGCCCATCTGCCATAGGTGGCCCCACGAATAAATCTTCTCCTGGAGCGCTGGGGGAGCCAAAGGGAGCACGAACCTGCGTGCTTTGGGGCAGCTGCCAAAGGAGGCCACCTCCCCCAGGACGCTGGAGCCGATGGAAAGAGCCAGCGTGGGTCTGGCCAACACCATTCGTCAGCGGCATCCAGAAGCCTTCCAGCAAAGTGGTTTTTAGCTCCGGGCTCCGGGCAGGCTGGGAAATCCCCAGTGGAGCTGGGGAAAGGCCAAGCGGAGAGCTCGCTCCAAAAAGAGCCCTTTCTAAAGAAGGAAAGGAGGAGTGGGAAAGATAGTGGGGGCAGGGCCCACTCGGGACCGCAGGGCTGGCTGCCCAACTTCCCCACCTGGGAGGATGTGCAGCGTTCATTAAAGAAATCCATGGCAGGCCCCGGGAGGGTTCCGAGGTGTCGGGGAAGAGCCCGTGTCAGAAATCCAGCTCGCGTTCTGGCCGTCCCTCCCCGATGGGTCGGCCAGGCTGACCTGGAAGCCTGAGAGGTCGGGGACCGAGACTGCCCTGACCCCTGCGCTGGCGTCTCCTCCGACCCTTGCCATCAACTCCTTTTTCTTTCTCCCCTTAGGTCTGCCGTCCTCCTGATTCAGTCCATCCGTGTCCCTTTTATCTCTGCACATCCTCCTTTCTGTTCTTGGCCCTACCTTTTCACCCCTGGCAGGCACCGCACCTGTGTCTCCATATCACCAACCCACACTGGCCCCAGGAAAAGGCACCACCATCCACTGGGAGTTGTCCTTCATGCTTCCCTGGTCCCCTGAGTTTCAAAATACTGTCTGAGTCTGTCGGCTTCTCACCATCTCTGCTGCCAGCCCCTACTCCATGCCACCGTCGCTTCTCACTTGGGGTCCCGTGAGAGCCCTCTGAAGGGTCTGTGCCCCCAGGTCCCTCTTATAGTCTATTCTCCACACAGCAAGCTTCGGGGATCTTTAACATAATCCAAGTCAGATCACATCATTCCAGAACCTTCCAATGATTTCCCGTAGTACTTTAAATTGAATCCAGACTCCAAAGGCGTAGAAGGCCCACCACATCCCAGCCCTGCCTCCCTCTCTAACTCTTTCTCTACTAGTCTCGCTCTTGTTCATATTGCTCCTCCACACTTGCCTTCTCCTGCCCCAGGACCTTTGCATGTGCCGTTCCTGCTGTCTGGGATGACTGCTCTCATCATTTGTCTGGTGAACTCCTAGCATCTTTCAAGGCTCAGCTCAAATGTCACTGGAGTGAAGACTTCCCTTCACTTATATGCAGATCATGGGTCCCTCCTCGGTGCCCCTAAGGATCTTTGCTGGCCCTTCTGTGACCAGGTCACAACTTGTCTCATGCTAATTTGTGTCTGGATCTGTCTTTTGCCCTGGCCTGTGAAGGCCGTGAGGCCTGGGGATGTCTGGCTAATCTCAGCACTCCCAGTGCCTATCCCAGGGCCCAGCCCGGAGTTGGTGACAGTGGATATTGAATGAAGCAGTGTCCATCTTCCACCGGCAGATGCCAAGCTGCCCCCCATGGCACCCCAGGCCCTGGGAGGAGGGGCAGAGAGAGTAGGGCCATGTCTCATCACAGCCCTACCTCAGGCCTATCCCTCTCTTGCCATTTGCACCTAAGATCCTTCTTCAGAGTCTCCCTTGATCCACCTGTTAACAGTCATCCCAGAAGCATCCCTGAGAGAAAGCCAGTAGCCGTAGAGCCAGGTGAAGAGTGAGAGCACAGGCCCAGATCCTTGCTCTGCCACTTAGCAGCTGGGTGCTCTTGGACAAGCCACACAACCTCTCTGTGCCTCACTTCCCCCTCCCATCCAACCGGGTGAAAGGCACCGCCGTGAGTCGGAATGAGATGATGGAGGCAGTGCCCTTGGCACACGGTGTGCGCTCATGAAACATGCACAGGTGGTGGCCGCGCCCGCTGCAGGGGCTGCTGGTCCTGCCACCTCGCCGGGGGCCCGGGGATGCCGGGCAGCAGCTGAAAGTAGGGCAGAGCTGCCTCCTGGTTCACACCTCCATCAGCCTCCCTGGCTCCTCCCAGCTTGGTAGGAAATGGGTCGTAGGCAGGACCCGCGCCGGGATTCCTCATTTCCGCTCTAGTCTTCGAGGACAAACATGTTCAGTTTCATTTAATCATAAAGCTGCTTAATTAGTTTTTTTTTTTTTTTTGTCTTTTTTGAATTCTAAGTCACTAAGCTGTCCCCGCTAGAGGGGGTGGAGATGCTGGCTCCTGCAGGGCCTGGGGCCTCCTGGGGCTGGGAACAGCTGGTCTGGCTCAGGCTACAGGACGCCTAGGCTCCTTTAAGGCCCTCGAGGGCCCAGGAGGGGTGGAGCTGCTTCCCTCACGCCATCCTCGGCTCAGGCCATCCAACAGCACCTCTTGAGCACCTACTGTGTGCCAGGCTGGGGAAAGAGCAGAGGTAAGGCAAGGTCTCCACCCTGGAGGGACAGGCCACAGGAAGGGATCAATTCCTTTATTCATTCAACCAGTATTGTCAAGTGTCTCTGGTGCCGGGCCCAGGGTGCTGGGGAGAAGATGGTGGATGGCCCTGGCCTCTGAGACAGCACTGCCTACAGCAAGGGATGAGCAAGGAAACAAGCAATCATAAGCCCACTGGGTGAGGCTGGATAGGAGTTGACGGCCCCCCGAGACTCACCAGAGTTGGGCTGAGCTGGCAGTTCAGAGAGTGGAAGGGAGGGGCTGGGCTCAGAAGGCAGGGCTCCAGCAGGGGTGGCTGGAACTACTTCCATCTCTCCTCCTCCCAGCCGTGAGGGAGAGCTTTTCTATCCATTTCCAGTTCTCAACCCTCAACCAAAGCACTTCTTATAGTCATTCACACCTTAGTCTAAATGAGATTCCCCATGACACCTTTCCCAGGGGCCATTACAGCCTCTTTGGCTGTTTGGTGCCTTGAGACACAGGTAAGAAAATTCTTCAGTCAAGAAAGAGGGAGTTTCCTGGGCCTCTGATGTCCAGCTCCTCTATCCACCCCCTAGTCCCTACCCCAGGCAGGTCCCATGTTCAGATGTGCTGGCCTCACCTGGCCTCACATCGTGTAGCTCTTGCCCACCATGCAGCAGGCAGGGCGGAAGGGAGGATGGGAAAGCATACTCTGCTAGGACCGGGAGTGATGCTGGGCACCGTCCCTGCCTTTTCTCCTTGACCCGCGCAGCCCCCAGTCAGGAGAGGCAATCTCCTTTGGACTTGACACAGGAGGAAACTGAGGCTCCGAGAGGTAAGATGCCTGTCCAAGGTCACATGGCCGGGTACGGATGGAGCTGGGATCCGAACCTACAGTCTCTCACTCCTAGCCCAGTGCTTCTCTACGACTTCAGTGGCTTCCAAGCCCGGGTGCCTGGGTCCTCCAGGGCCCCAAGGGAGTGACAAGGGTCTGATCTAAAAGCTCAAAGAGAAACCACTCTCTCTGCAAACAAACGGCGCCCAGGCAAATGAAAACAAGTGTTTTAGCTGGAATCAGAGCGACACCGGGAAGGAAGGAGCTCTCCGCTCACCCTGTACAGAATCCCTCTTGAGCGACTTTACCTCTCTGCTTCAGAATGGGTGAAGCTTTTTGGGAAACCAGTTCTTTCAGAACATCGGGCCCACTGAAGTCATGAGGAAGGGTGTTGGGGAGGAAAGGACTGTGACTGTCACCTTTTCCTGAGATTGCTGGCCTGATGCCCCAGACCCAGAGAGGTCAAGGCACCTGCTTGAGGTCTCACAGCCAGGGAGGACCGGAGTCAGAACTGAGCCTGGCAGCCTGACTCTGAGGCCAGTGCTCTCTCTCTGCTGCACCACGGGGTTAGGTCTCAAGGGATGATGGAACCCCAGGCCCCAGGGAGGTGCAGGTGGGGAGGGTGCCCAGGAGCAGGGGTACCTTCTCATAGTACTGCAGCTCGTAGTCCAGGATGACACCGTTGGGCTGGTCGGGCTGGGACCATGACAGGGTGATGCTGTCCACTGTGCGGCTCACCTGGTGCATGATGGACACGGCCGACGGAGCTGGAAGAGAGGTCAGAGGTCAGGGGTCAGGGCAGCCTCTGGCCTCAACTTTAGAGGTACCCAGACGGACAGAGTGTAGGATCAGAGAGGAGAAGGCATCTGGCTGAGGCCACACAGCCTGCCCAAGGGGCTGCTGGAGGGGGGCAGAGGGTCTTGTGCAGGACCATGGGCTCTGCTTTCATGAAGCACCTTCAGATTTTATTTTATTTTATATTATTATTATTTTTAAAAGATTTTATTTATTTATGAGAGACACAGAGAGAGAGGCAGAGACACAGGCAGAGGGAGAGGCAGGCTCCATGCAGGGAGCCCGATGTGGGACTTGATCCCGGGTCTCCAGGATCATGCTCTGGGCTGAAGGCAGGTGCCAAACCGCTGAGCCACCTGGGCTGCCCGCACCTTCAGATTTTAGAAACAGACAACTCTGGCCATCCCTGGGGAGCTCAAGTCACACCAGGGGAGAGACAGATGCACTGGACCCTTCTCCAGATGCCCGGCCCCAAGCAGCTAGATGAAAGTGGTCCATTCTCTCTCAGAGCTCACAGCCTCCCAGACTAAGGAACCTCCAGACCCAAGACATGATGCCAGATGGGGCTCTGGGAGAGGGGCGCGATGGGGCTCTGGGAGAGGGGCGCGGGGAGGCAGGGAGATTGGCTTGTCACTTCAGCAAATATGCATCCAGTGCCTACTGTGCGCCACGGGTATAGCACTGAATAAACACGACCACCAGAAATACATTCCTAAAAATAAACCCATAGCTCCCTGTGGAAAAACAGCTTGGCAGTTCCTTAAAGAGTTAAACATAGAGTTACCACATGACACAGCACTCGCACTCCTGATTTCATAACCCAAAGAACTGAAACCAGGTACCCAAGCAAATACTCGTACACAAACGTTTCCAGCAGCACTCTTCACCAGGCCCAAAAGGCGGGAACCACCAAGGTGCCCATCAACGGATGAATGGATACACCCATTATGGTATACACGTTCCATCCCATATTATTCAGCCATAAAAGTAAATCAAGGGCTCACACAGGCTACAGCGTAGATGAATTTGAAAAACATGCAAAGTGAAAGACAGACACAGAGGTCATACATTTTATGAGTCCATTTATATGAAATATTCAGAATAGGTAAATCCACAGACAGCAAGCAGTTGGTGGTTGCCAGGGCTGAGGGCAGGGAGGGAGAATGTTCTGGGTCTAGACAGGGGTGTGGTCGCACCGCACTGTGAATGCACTAAATGCCACTGAATTGTTGTTACACATTAAAATGGTTAATCGTATCTGAATTCCACCTCAATAAAATCCCACCCTCCATCCCTCCCCCTTCTGCTGCTAGTGCCCTCACAGAGGGTAAATGAAGGAGACAGGAAGTCAGGGGCAGCTTGTTCAGTGCTAGGAGGACTCAGAAATAATTTAGTCCCGTCCCTTCGTCTTACGGATGTGGAAGCTGAGGTCTGGGGGCTCAGAAGGGGCTGGGAGCTGCCCTTTCCTGGATTCCTTATTTCATAATTCACCCGGGCCTGTGTTTCTCGCCTCCTCCTCAAATAGAACAAACCTGTGCAAAGCACCTACTATGTGTCACCCACAGCCCTGGGCCCTCCGCATCTGTTTCCTGAGCTGACCGTTGGTGAGGGGGCAGTACTGGCTCCGCCGCCGACGGGTGAAGACGCCGAAGCTCAGAGTGACCAGGGGCTTCCTGACATCACACAGCCCCCACGTCCCCCGTAGGGGAGCTGGGATTTGAACTTGGGTCTGCCGTGGCAGTGCTCGCCCTGTGAGTGGGATGGGGCGGGGTGGACTCCTGATGTGGTCCCTCCCTACCGTGTGACTGGAGTGCGCCTCCTTGCCTCTCTGGGCCTGAGGTTTTCCCGTTCTCAGGAGGGGCTGAGGACTCCCCAGGGGGACGGGAGCACCTCTTATGGTCTCTCTTGGCTCCTGGGCAAGTCTGTGACAAGCAGATGCCCCATCTCAGCCCACACTGGGGTGTCTGGAGCCTGAGACTGACCCTCCTCATCCTCATCCAAATCTTGCTTCCCAGGTGCTCTGCATGAATGTGAGTGTGGAGCAGGGGCCGGTAGGAGCTCATCGGGGCTTGAAGCTTGGCAATGGCTCACCTGTTCCCTGCTGTTCCCATTGTGTTGCTTCGAAGACCCAGGCTCTGCGCTCTGGCCTGCTGTTCACTGGTCACTCGGTCGAGTGACCTTAGGCAAGCTGTCCCCCACCCCTGGACCTGCTTCCTCCTCTGTACCACAGGCAGGCTGGAAGGTCCCTGAGGTCTTCAGCTCGAATGCCCCCTGCTTGTCCTTTCCGGGCAGCCCCTCGCCTGGAGTTGGATTGGCCCAGAGGCCAGCATGAGCCTGAGCAGGTCCATGGGAACTGACCCGAGATACCCGAGACAGGCTGGCCGCGCTTGCAGGAAGGACTTAGACCGTGGTCCCAGCATCCCTGACAACCTCTGCTTCTTCTGCACCCGAGGGGGTGCTGCTTGGCTCTCGGCTTGGCTCCCGGCCCTGCTTCTTGGGAAGATCAGGTCCCCGCGCCCTGCAGGTTCCTCCTCAGTCCAACAGGGGGACTCTGTCTTCCTTATTTCCTCCCAGAGAGTCAAGAGACCCCAACGTGAGCGAAGGGGCCCCGCTAACCATCGTTTATTGGGCACCTACTACATGCTGGGCACCGTGCTAGGCCCTGGTCATGGGTTAACCCATTGAATCCCCACCACTGCCTCGAAAGCAGACCTCCTCCGGCCCATCTTGCAGATGGGGAAGCTGAGTATCAAGCAGTATCTTCCCTGAAGCTATACAGAGAGTAAGTGGCAGCACAAAGCAACACACTCTCACCAGATGCCTGGATGGGAAGTGATGTTTCTCAGGCTTCAGGAAGTCACTTGAAGGACTTTTAGGGCAGTGCATACATTTATAATGGTAGCAATGATAAAGCCATGAACCTAATACCTACTGAGCCCTTAACTTTGTGCGCAGCACTGTTCTAGGCTCTTTATGCCTGTTAACATAGGTGGAACAGAGGATTCTCAGAACTGCTCCATGAGCTGGCGGCTATTCACATCCCCAGCTCATCATGGGGAAACTGAGGCTTGCAGCTGTTCTGTAACCTGCTCAAGGGTCACACAGCAAGGCAGTGCTGAGTTGGACTTGAACCTGGCAGCTTGGGCTCTTTACTAGCACAGTGCTGGCGACTGTGCCGTCAGCTTGGCTCCAGAAAGACGCTCACCGGAGATGAACTAGGTTGACTGCTAGAGTCCAGTGGAGGGACAGTCCGAGTGCTCGGTGACTCAGTTTCCTCATCTGTAAAATGAGCCTGAGGGTAACGTGCCCCTGAGGGCTGTTGGGAGGAGCGGACGTGTGAAATCATGTGCAGTGCTCAGTGCAGCACCTGGCATATGGTCAGTGCTGGGGGCATTCACTGGTGTCACTGGGTATTTGCCACTGTGCCCTGAGCGGCTGGCCCGTGTCACCTTTCGGTTCTCTCAACAACAATGTGGGATGGGGGTTAATATCCGCAATTTGCAGAGGAAGAGATTGAGGCTCAGAGAAGCATGGTGACTTTCCCAAGGTCACACAGCTAGTGAGGCGCTTGAGCTGGGGCTGGAGCCGAGTTATCCTGCCCCACTATGCTCCCCTGCTGCCCCTCAGAGCAGTCCCTGCCACAGTCCCCTCATTCTCTGACCCCTTCTCCAGCCCAGACCCATCTCTTCCTCTGCCTTTGTGCAGAGCTGAGCCCTCTGTTCTGCACTGCTGAGGCCCTGGCTCCTCTGTGAGGCCCGGCTGTCCACCCTTCTCTCCCGCCTGCTGTAGGCCGCTTCCCCTGACAGTGCGCGCTATCATCGCGGGTCTGGCGTATCTGTGGAGCATTGGACACACGCTGCGCCCATAAGCATGGGGAGCGGTATTGCCACCAAGCCACAACCATGTGAACCCAGTCACCTGGTGCTTTCTGCAGGGAACTGAACCCTCAGGGGAGAAGATTTCAACCAGCCCCAGAAAGGCAGTCCTGCTTAGTGGTCAGCAGTCAGAGGGTGGAATCAGACTTGATGCAAACCTGCCCCCACGCCCCAGTGCTGTGGCTTTCAGCAAGTTCTCTCAACCTCTCTGAGCCTCTGTTCCTCACCTGTCAAATGCAGACCCTTCCTGGCCAGGATGTCATGAGCATGAACGGAGAAATGCGTGCAGATGTTTGACCATGGGGCAGCCCGGGTGGCTCAGCGGTTTAGCGCCACCTTCAGCCCAGGGTGTGATCCTGGAGACCCGGGATCGAGTCCCACATTGGGCTCCCTGCGTGGAGCCTGCTTCTCCCTCTGCCTGGGTCTCTGCCTCTCTCTCTCTCTCTCTGTCTCTCATGAATAAATAAATAAAATCTTAAAAAAAAAAAAAGAAGTTTGACCATGGTGCCAGGTACCATCAGGAGGGAGATCTTACTAAAAACATTTAAGGGGTGCCTGGCTGGCTCAGTTGGTGGAGCATGCGAGTCTTGATCCTGAGGTTGTGTGTTTGAGTCCCACATCAGGTGTAGAATTTACTTAAAAAAAAAAAAAAGGCAAAACCAAAACAAAGCAACATTTCAAGAGGCAGGGGGTGGACACCTGGATTGCTCAGTCGTTTGAGCATCAGAATCTTAGTTTCAGCTCAGGTCATGATCTCAGGGTTGTGGCATTGGGCCCCGCATCCAGCTCCACGCTGGAGTCTGCTTGAGACTCTCTCCCTCTGCCCTTCCTCCCACTCTTGCATTCTCTCTAGAATAAATAAATAATTTTTTTTTTAAAGGACATTTCAAGAGAGTAGAATGGTGTCAGGGGCTGTGGGCTGGGGGAAAGGAAGAGATGTTGGTCTAAGGATTCAAACTCCTAGCTATAAGAGGAATAGGTTCTAGGAGCTAATGTACAGCATGGTGACTATAAGAAACAATGCCATATCGTATAATTGTAAGTTGTTTAAGAGACTAGATCTTAAATATTATAACCACACGACATAGAGTCGTAATATATGAGCGGATGGAGGTGTGAACTAATCTTACTGTGGTGATCATTTTGCAATGTATACTTTTATTAAGACACCACCTCATATACCTTAAACTTTCATGTTATAAATCAATAACACCTCAACAAAGCTGAAAAATATTTAGAATTTTTTTTTTAATTTTTATTTACTTATGATAGTCACACAGAGAGAGAGAGAGAGGCAGAGGGAGAAGCAGGCTCCATGCACCGGGAGCCCGATGCGGGATTTGATCCTGGGTCTCCAGGATCACGCCATGGGCCAAAGGCAGGCGCCAAACCGCTGCGCCACCCAGGGATCCCTGAAAAATATTTTAATTCACAGAGTTGCTATAAGGCCAGCATGATGCTGGGTTCTGGGGCTCAAGAGAGGAACCTCTCAGGTCCCTATCTTCCAGGGGCTTGGGGTTAATGGGAGAAAGCATATTTGCTTCACACAACAAGTGTCTGCTCCAGGCTGGAGCTCTTGAGTCAGGACTCAGCCACGGCGATCCAGGCCTAAGAAGGGCCGACGCCTTTCCCTTTACTTCACTCCTTGTGATTTCACCTCCCAACAGTGAAGAAAAGTGGTAGAAAGCGCCCCTAAAGATTACTGCCCTTTTCAAACTTGAAGAGGCATAAGGAGATAAATCAGGAGATTTTATTAAAACTCATGGTGCTGGGCACGCCCCCCCCCCCCCGCCCCCTTCCTAAGATTCTGATTCAACAGATCTGGGGTAGGGCCTGAGGATCTGCAGTTTTGTTTGTTTGTTTGTTTTGAAGATTTTATCTATCTATTCATGAGAGACACACAGAGAGAGGCAGAGACACAGGCAGAGGGAGAAGCGGGTTCCCCAAGGGACTCGATCCCAGGACCCTGGGGTCATGCCCTGAGCCGAAGACAGATGCTCAACCACTGAGCCACCCAGGCACCCGAGGATTGGCAGTTCTAACAGGCTCCCAGGTCATGTTGATGTTGCTGGTTTGTGGACCACACTTTGAGGAGGAGTGGATTCGGGACCAGCGAAGGAAGGTGACTTGTCCCAGGTCACACAGCAGGTAGGGGTGGGCCTAAGAGCCTAGACCAGCTGGATCTTAGTCGAATGTATTTTCCACCCATCACACTGCATGTCGCAGCCTGGCTTCTGCAGACACCACCCCTCTCATCTTCTGGAGCCTTGAAGCAGGGGTACAAGCGGTGGGAGGGGAGGTGCAGGGCTGAGGCCGCCCAGGAGTGGCAACTTGCTCCTCAAATAAAAAGCTTGTCATCTTGACAGCGCCTGTATGCCGCACGATGCCCAGCGGGAAAACAAAAGGAAGGTGAACACCTAACACTTACTCGTTCACTCTGTGCCAGGTGCTTTTCCAGATGCTTTACGTAGTGAACTCCTTTGACACTCATCTGAACCCTATGAGGCTGGTATTATTATTATTTTTTTTTTTTGAGGCTGGTATTATTATTATCATACCCATTTTATAGACGAGGAAATGGAGGCACTCAGGTATGAAGTAACTCGCCCAGAGCCACACAGTTAGCAGGCAGTGGAGCTGGGATTTGAACCCTGGGCCCATTCAAGTCCAACGCATCCTTCCCTTGGCTGCGGCCAATGCAGGCTGAGCAGGGAGGTCTGGAAACCCGTGGACATCACAGGGCCTCTGAGGACACCCTGGGCCGGCTCCCATCCTATTGCTGCAAAGCGAACTCCACCCGGCTCCCACTGACTCACCTCACCCACCGCCGCCCGGCCCGCCTCGGCTCGGGGAGCTCAGCTGTTGGTGGGGGCAGGTCCCCCACAGCCGTGGGGGTCTGGGCTTGCTGGGCTTAGCTGGCAGGCTTGGGTTACAGGCAGCTAACCCGGGCCTGATCCCATAAGCCCCGTAACCCTGGGCGTGGCAAGGAGGCGGCATTTGCTGGGAAGCTGATCAAGGCGGCCCGTGGGGGCCGAGAGGGCTGGCCTTTCTCCTGGAATCCGGGGGATTAATGGGAGAAAGGGGAACAGCTGGATGCTCTCCCATCCTGCCGTCCACCGCCCACCGCCCACCCTGGGGTATCAGGTTTCCCTGTAAGTTGGTCTTCAGGGAATTCTGGTATTTTCAATTACCAGGCGGGCAGGCCGGCAGGGGGCTGGGGTCAGTGGTGCCCCGTGACCCCTGCAAGGAGATGGAGCCCCGGGGAGCAAGCACAAAAGAAGCCTGTGGCCGAGAGGGGAAGGGGGAGGCCGGCCAGGCAGGGCCCACTTGGCTGGAGCAGGTGGTCAGGGGCCCTGCTGCCTCCGCCCGCCCTGGGGGGAGTGTCCAGTCCCATCGTTCACTGAGACTTGGGGAAGCAGCCTTGGCCTGTGCCTCTGTTTCCGCCTCAGGGCATGAAGGGGTTGAGTGGGGACGTGTCTTAGGGCCTTCGGGGACAGGCAGGAAGACAGGAGGCCCGGGCACCCTGGCTGCTTCCAGAGGGCGTGGGTTTGGGCCTGGCTCAGCTTCATCTCCGCAGCCCTGAGCTCCGAGGCAGGAAGGAGACCCTGAGTGTGCTCGGCCTTTGCCCTTTCATGGGGCAGAAGACCCCAGGAGCTTGGAGGAGTAGGGAGGGACAGGTCGCTGGGCTTCAGCGGTGTGGGACCCCCACGCCAAGGCCCAGTCTCAGCTCCCGCTGCCTCTGTGACCTCTTCACTGCTGTCGATGGCCCGCTGTGACTTCCCAATGCCCCCCGAATGCCGCCCAGATGCTCCACATGGCCTCTGGGCCCACCTGCCTGGCACCCACCACCTCCGAGCACCTGCCACCTCCACTCCCAAGTGCCGTCCACACCGGCCAGTCACACCAAGGTCATCATTCCTTTCTCAGGGCCTTGGCCTCGCGCGTGTGGTGTTTCTGCCTTGGACACCTCATCCCCCAGATCTCCCTGGCCTCCTCGGGAGCCCTCCCTGACCACCCACCCTGTCCTGCCATCCCACAGCAGCTTTCTTTACTGGCACCATCCGAGGGCAGGGACCTCGTCTGTCTTGTTCTATCCATTATCTCCGGTGCCCAGGACAGCGTGTGGCTCAGAGTCAGCACGTATCCACATTATTAGAGGAAGGAAGGAGAGGAAGGGCAGGCCCTCACCTTTTCTAGCACCTTCAGGAACCTGTCTGAGTCGCTGACCTTATGCAGTGTGCTTGTATGATAGGCACTAACCATTCACTCTCCCTCACACCCGGGGCCGCTAGGGGATGGGACCTGCTGCTGTGGCTGGAGCCTCCCGCTGACCAACAGGCCTAGAGCCCCACAACAGTCCGTGACAACTGTGCCCGCATTCTCCAGGACCTGTAGCGGGAGCACTTTCCCCATGACAAGACTCCTGGAATTTCTGGTTGATAATGGGGGTCCCTGTTTTGACTGTAGCGATACAGTAAACTTCCAGAAAAATGGACCTTGTTTCTTTCTGATTGGAGCAGACATTGGTGCTGCGGGCAGAAGAAAAGGAGAAGTTGAGAACTGGTGTCAAGGTGGCACTTTGCTATGAAAAAAAAAGGAGTTCCGTGGCCAAGAAACGTAGAGAAACACAGAGTTCTCTAGAACCCTGCTTGGAAGACTCACAGTGCACACTTCTTTGTCCAAGGCTCTGAGAAGTCCTGCAGGGGAGAGACCCAGTTAACCTGGCAGTTAAGGTCTCATTTGGCTTCAGAACCCCCTTTTCGCATAATAGTTATTAGTGTTGTTTGGAAGTAGCAATTTGTGGGACATATTTTGGGGGGAAAAAAACCTCCCAAAACAACAAAAATTGTGTCTAGGAGATACTATACACTTTTTCCTTGAACCCAAGAAAAGATTGTGTCTAGGGCGGCTGTTCATCCGCTCCTTTGATTTAGCTCAGATTTAACAGCACCTTCTAGGTGCTACACAATCATATGGAGTGGGGTTAATCACGTCTGTTTCACAGATGAGGAAAGCAAGAGTCAGGTCAAGTCTCCTGCCTTAGGTACCTCGGCTCACAGGTGAGATCGGGACCCAGGCCTGCCTGACTCTACGGCCCGGGTTGGTTTATCCCCCCCCCGCCCCACCCCGATTACGTGACCTGAGCCCTGTGCATGGTCGGAGCAGGTTAAGGCCAGGCCCTGGGCTTGGTACTATGGAAACACCCAATGGTCCACCTGCCAGACAAGGATGCCGAACACCTTTGATCTTACCTGTGGCTGCTGAATGGGACCCAGTTCTAACCCAGGATCTGGACCAGGAAGGTGGCAAGATCTGGATCAGGTAGCCCAGGCTGCATATCTCACCCCTCAGTGCCTCAGTTTCTCCTTTCTAGGTTACATGAAAACCTGCATATAAATTGCTTAGCACAGTACCAGGCCCAGAGTCAGGGGTCGGGGACATCTGCCATAGGTAGCTGTCCAGGCTGCTCAGAATCTTTTGAATATTTTTAAGAGAAATTATTTTTTTATTTACTTCATGTAAACTCTCCACCCAACGTGGACTCGAACTCACAACCTCCAGATCAAGAGTCGCACGCCCTCCGACTGAGCCAGCTGGGCATCCCTGGGGTGCTCAGACCCGTAAGCAGCACCGTGAGTAGCTAAGGGCTACTACTTTGCTCAGCAAAGGCCCTTGAACGGTGGTGGTGATGGTGGTGGTGGAAGGGAAAAGACGTAGCACTCAGGGTTCAGATCCCAGCTCTCATGCCCTGGCGACCGTGTGACCTCAGGCGAGTTACTTTGTCTCTGGGCCCCATTTTCTCACATGTAAAATGGGATGTTGCAGACACGACTTACTGCCTGCCCAAGTATCCATTCTTTCTTTCTCAAATTAACAAAATCTTGGTTCTTAGCTAGGCACATTATGCCCAAATAAAATACTACATTTTCCCAAACTCTCCGGTAGCTACAAGTGGCCATGCGACAGCACAATTGCCGATGAGATATAAAGCCAATGTAATATCTGGGACTTCTAGGAAGTCTCTCTTAAAGGGAAGGGCCTTTTCACTCTCCTTCTTCCATCCTGCTGCCTGGGACATGGATGTCATGGTTGCAGCTCTCATAGCCACGTTGGCCCATAGGACCAGAAGCTGTGTGCCGGGGAGCCCGGATACCTGATGATTCCACAGAGTTGCCCAAACTCCTATCTTCTGACATCCTTTACCTATTGGAAAAATAAGCTTTCATTTTGTCTAAGCCACTATGGTAGACTGGTTGTATTATTAATCACCTCCTTGAATCTACATTCTTTGCCCTAGAACTTGTGTAATCCCGCCCCCACCCCACTTTCGGGTTAGCCATGTGACTTGCTTTGGCCAATGGGATATTAGCAAACATGGCATCAGCAGAGGCATGAACAAGCCCTTGCACATATCCGTTGCTGTCTTGCTTCCCTGTGATTGCCACAGAACCTGCCCAGGCTGACCTGCTGGGGAAGAGATACGCAGAACAGAGCTGTCGCCCTACTGGTCCCAGCCCAGGACCATCCTGACAATCTGACATCTGTCAACTCCAAACATGCAATAGAGCCCCGAAAATATCCAAAGATCTGCTGAGTGCAAACACATGCATGTGTGACCCCCCCCTCAACACCCCCCAGGATCTACCCGGCCAATCTGGGGACTCGTGGGCTAGATCAATGCTTCTTACTTTTATGCTGCTGGTATTGTGGTCGGTTGTCAAACAGCATTACTGTGGCAGCAGCTATCTGCTATTTTTCTTCTTGTTATATGCAGCCAAACTCAATCCTAACTGACACTCCAGGCCGGCAGTGCCTCCCCTGCAGAAAGCTTGGAGTGATCAAAGAGGCCGATACGTGCAGAGGGCTTGGGCTGGGGAGGGAAGTGCCCTCTCCCTCTCCCTCTGCCTTCCTTTCTCCAGGTCTGGGCCTCACCAGAGGCTCTCTTGGCCCATCTCCTTCTGATCCTCTTGGCCCCCAGGGAGAGAAGTAGGTGAGTACATGCTCATGCCAGTTCTAGAGACTGAGCCACTGTATGCCTGCCCCCCAGGAGGGCGGGAGGATCAGAGGAGAACACGCCGGCAGAAGGGGCTTTGGAAAGTTGAAAGTCTTTGCATGAGAAAGTCATATGGAGCGGTGTCATGGACGGAGGCCGTGATACCTAGCCAGGGTGTTGGATACTGGCTGGGCCACGACCTGCTGCGTCATCTTGGATGGGATGCTCAGGAACCTCTCCGGGCCTCCTTTTTCCTCTCTATAAGAAAAGAGGTTTGCACTCCAGGGCCCCTGAGAATGCTGATGTGCTTTAATTTGGCTTACATCACCTTCTGCAATAGGCAGGATAATGGCCCCCAAAGATGTCCACATCCTAATCCCAGAATCTGTGAATATGTGACCTTACACAGCCAAAGGGGCTTTGCAGATGCGATTAAAGTTATGGTCCTTGAGATGGGGAGATTATCCTGGATTATCCAGGTAGACCCAATGTAATCTAGTGAGTCCTTAAAGGAGGAGAAGCTTTTCCAGCCAAAGAGTCAGAGAACCAGAGGGCTGGAGCATGAGGAGGGCTTGACGCCCCATTGCAGCTTCTGAGATGCAGGAGCCACATGCAAGGACTGGAAAGAGGGCTTCACAGGCGAAGGGCAGCTGCCAGCTGCCAAGGACAGGGGTACCTCAGTCCTACCATCCCATGGCACTAGTTCTGCCGACACCTGAACGAGCTAGGAAACGGATCATTCCTTGGAGCCGTCAGAAGGAACGCAGCCCTGCCAACAGCTTGATTTGGGCCTGTTGAGATCCCAGACTAGTCCTCTGCCCTATAGGGCTGAGAGACAGGAGCTGTGGCTCCTTCTAAGTTGCTAAGTTTGTGCCATTTTGTTATAGCAGCAATAGGAAACTAAGACACCTTCTGATCTCGTTTGAAGCCTCGCTGCCATAGCTTATCCACTTACTATGTGCTGGGTGCCCTGTCTACGTGATAGCTAATCCAGCCACCATCCGGCAAAGCTGGAGTGAGAGATCAATGCCCATCCTCGAGGCGAGGACCCTGAAGCTGGGAGGAGTGAAGCCTCCCATGCAGCCTGGTGCTGGATGAGGGCTGAGCCTTTGTGCCCACTAGGACATGACCCACTAGGACATGACAACAGGGGAACTTCCTAACATGTCAATCTCCTGTTCAGGACGGGTGATGCCAAAGACTGCCTCTGCCAGCCGGGCCGTCGTGCACATGGGCCCAGGCACACAGCCCGCCTCACCTCTGCGGAAGGCTTGAGTCCGGCCAGCGCTGGGCCCCAAGCACGCAGTGATAGAACTATTCACGCTCTGCCACTGCCTGCCTGCTGATTGCAGACAAGTCGCTTGACCCTCAAAACCTTACTTTCCTTACCTGTGAGACAGGATAACAACAGGACCCACCTCATTCCGTGTTGTGAAGACTCATCATCAAGGACTCGGGATGGTGTCTGGCACACAGTAAACACTTGATAAATGGGAGCCATTATTATGATTAGGGGCAACGTAGGACGATCCCCGCTTTCTGAATGCCTGGATGTACCGGGCGGCCTGGGAGGCACCTTGAGACATGAGCTCAAAGCCTCCCAGCGGTCCCGCGAGGAGGGGTGGTGACGCTCACGAGGAGATGCATTCAGACGTGGGGTTAGTGACTTGCCTAAGGCTATGTGCCAGTGAGCAGCCAGGCTTGATTCCAAGCCAGGTTCGTTTGCCAGATTCCCAAACCCAGACCCTTCCCACCCCCTTCTGGAATTGGGGAGAGGTGCGGCTGCCTGGAGCTTGCTCCGGGTGAGATCGTGTCCGGCGCGGCCCTGGAGGGTGGCCAAGAGGACTGGACGCAGCGCTGAGGATGAGCCCCACGTTACTGAAATGCCGCACACGCCCCAGGTCTGCACGGCTGTCTCTGCCTCGAGGTCTCGATCGCAGCTTCAACACCACCTCCCCGGAGAAGCTCTCTCCTGACGCCCGCCCTGAGGCTCGCCCTCCTCCCTCCCGTCCCCTATGCTGTCCTGTTTGTGTCGAGGACCACAGACTCTGGACAGCAGATTGAATCCTGGGTCTGCTCCTTGCCAGCTGAGTGAGCCTGGGCGTGTGCTTGAGCTCTTCCCACGCCTGTTTCCTCCTTCCTCAAGAGGGGATCTGCGGCCCGGCCTGGCCTCCGTTCTCCATGGGGCCCTGGCAGGACGCATGAATACAGAGTGGAAAGGCGTTCTGGAATGGCGGAGTGTGGTTCGAAGGTGGCATGACGGCTTTATGAAGTCAGAAGACAGCTCTGGCCCCGATGAATGCCAAGGGAGTGTGAGCAAGGCCCAGTCACTTGCACAAAAGGAACATTTTTTCCTTTTAAGGCAACGAGCTAGATATTTATATATTGAATTTTAGGGTCTGATTAAAACCGACCACTGAATGCATTTGTCTGGAAATCAAGTCCCCAGCCTTGCTTTCCAGCCTATCATACTTCTCTACACCCCACCTCACTCCATGCTTCTCTGAGCTCTTCTGCAAATGTTCACCGAGCATTCGCTGTGGTGTGCCCCGCGCCAGGTGCCAGGAAAACCGCGGTAAGGAAAAGCAGACCTATTGTGTCCCACCACATGCTCATGGCGGGGCAGACAGACAGGGATGACATGATCGAAGACGTAAGGCTAAAACCTCAACCAGGGAGGCCTGCGAGGTCCATGGTGCTGAGGGGGTGTGACCAAGTCAGGAAGGTCAATAACGATGAGCAAAGGTCTACAAGAAGGGTGAGGAGAAAAGCAACCCAGGCCGAGGGAACATGTGTGGAGACACCTCGTGCTCAGGAGGAACAGAAAGAACTCTCCCTCCAGCCTGCCTCCTGCACTTCCTTCCCCTGGGACACCTTCCTCCCCGCAGGATTCCATCTGTGCTTCTTGCGAGCTTCTCCATTCTCCAAAGCCAAGCTCAAGTGCCTCTTCTTCCAGGAAGTCTTCCATGATCTTCCCTTCTCCCGTTCCCCAGGAGGAAATGATCTCTCCTACTGTGATCTCTCTCCCCTCCCCTACACCTCCTTGGGCCCTCAATCATGCCACCTTGTATGTAGATGACTGTCTGTGTCCATGTTGCTTCTTCCCAACCGGGGCATAAATCCTCAAGGGGAGGAACTCCAGTGTAGACTTGGCAATCCCATAGTTCTGGGTTTATTTAAATCCTAGTTGAGGCCACTTAGTCGTGGGGCTTTGCATAACTGGCTCCACCTCTCTGGGCCTGTGTTTCTTTATCTGGCAAAGGGGGATAATGTGGTGAGGGTGTGGGGTGGCTGCATGGTTTCCAGCTGGGCCCTGACCACCTGGGGAAGAGTCGGCTTGTCAAGGGGCTTGAAACAAAGAAGGGAGGGAGAAAGGGTATTCGTGATCCAGAAAGCCTCGGGGCTTTGAGGGTATACAGGGGCTTAGGCCTGAGTTTCCCAAATTTGCCTGGTGAGAAGAAACACTCGAGCCACTCGTTGAACAGGCAGATTCCCAGGGCCTGCTCCTGGAATCCTGATTCCACAGGTCAGGGGTGGGGGCCCCGGAACCTGTGTTTTGGAAAACCTCTCATATAGTTCTGATGCACAATTTGGTGGAAAAATCGAGGCTCTGAGGGAGGCAGTGACTTTCATGAGTGTGATGGGTTGCATTGGTTTTCTCAGTTTTGCCTCCTGGAACAGGATTATGAACCCACACCCTTTGCCAAGTAGCTCTGTGGGGCTCATTTGCTGTGGGTGACTACGCCACAAGCAGAGGCATGGCTTGGCTCGGCCGCTTGTGCTCCCAGCATTCACCATGACATTAACAAGCCTGGGTGGCTGCTGGTCTAAGGGGAATGGGAGACATATGGAACAGACTGAATCCAACCCACATTCTGGAGTCCTGCCCAGCCCAGAGAGCCCTGCTGATGATTAGCTAAACCCTAGCTGCCCCACAGATTAGTGAGTGAGAAAATAAATAGTTACGGTTGTAAACTTACTAAGTTCTGGGGTGGTTTTGTTATGCAGCATTATCATAGCAATAGCTGACTGATACACGGAGGTCACACAGCAAATGAATGCAACGTTGGGATTCAGACTTGGTCTGAATGCAAGCTTCTCACTGCTTCTGTCTTATGATCCTGAGGGCTCTCCCTGCATCTTCCTCTTTGGAAGCCCCTCACTTCCTCCAGACAGGAAGAATCCAGCTCAAGCAGCCTGACTCTACCCCTTGCTGCTTATAAGCTGAGGCTTCTTGAGTAGGCAGTTCCACCCTCAGGGCTCTCAAATGGGTGCAGAGGAGGTTCCTACAGCCGGGGAAAGAACTCCCATCGCTCCACCCCATGGAGCCTGGGCGGGGCAGAGGGAGGAGTAGGGAGCCCAGGCTTCCCCACCCCAGGGCCTCGTCAAGTTGGAGGCCTTGTAATCTGTTAGGTGTCTCTGCCAACCGCTGTTGGCTTTTGAGAGTTCTCTCAGATTGCTTGCCTTGATTCAACTTCATCCAGACCCCAATCTGAGTGGGGCTGAAATGCACCCATGACCCCGTAAGAACTGCAGACACATGCTCACAAATATGCCCTCTCAACCGCAGCAATACCACAAACATTCACAAACAAAACCACACTCTTTCTCATGCACGAACACACAGATAGGCAGGGCCACATTCAGACATACATACTCGTGCTCAAACACACCCTGTTCCGAGCCCCTCAGATTCAGACACACCCATGCTCATGAATGCATGTATAAATAAGAAGCCACATGGCCACAGAACATGCGATCACAATCATAAACACATGGTCACCCAAGCACATACAGTGAGTGACACACCCACACCACACATCCTCACAAATACACTTGCTCACACGCACCGTCAGACCCTTAGTCAAACTCAAGTTTCCTTGGCCATACCCTGGATTGTGCCCAAGCACAAGAATCTTTTAGACCTAGTAGATTCCTTTCCTTTCCTGCTCTGTGACTCGACTTCTCTGAGCATCATCGGTAAAATGGGGACATGGATGCCTTCTACTCCAGGTGGCCCGGGGCATGCAGTGAGGTCATATATAGACAGTACCCCTCAACTGGGTGGAGCTGGCTGACCCTTCTCCTTCCATGTCCTCGTTCATGCTCTTCCTCATTCTCAAAAGAGATCTCTTTGTATCGCTCCTTTAAACGTCTTACTAGTCCTTTAAACTGCAGGTCAAATCCTGAGTCCTACAGGAAGCCTTCCCGGACTTCTATCTCTGGATCCCCTGAGAAGTTATTGTGTGGACCCCGCTGGACATCCGAAAGATAAGGTGGGTAGCCCATTCACCTTCTCTCCTGGAGCCTGGCCTCCCTTGGCTCTTCCTTGGACAGGGCCCAGACCCCGCTTGCAGCAGAGCTTGGCAAGAGTTGTTGAGTGAATAACTGAGGGGCACACTCAGAATTTTCAATCCACAGGTACCATGAGGTCCTTGAAATCTCACATGGCCCTTGGTTGGGGAGATGAGACTGGGAAGTGTCTCTTGGACCTGGCCATATGGAAGTCACCGGTGACCCAGGGCACAGTGGCCTTGGGGGAGAGATGGGGCCAGAACCTCAGTGGAGTGGATTGAAGAGGGAATGGCGGTAGTAGTGAGACTGCACTGTTTGGCAATATTTTTGCCATGAAGGAAGCAAGGCAGGAGATGGAGGGTGACATGGGGGTCCCAGAAAGGATTATGAAAGGTGAGCTGAGGGAGAAAAGTTTGCTGGAGCTGGACTGGAGTGGGCTGAAGGTGCCTGTGGAAACTGCTAGATATTTACTGGCTGTCTCTCCACCGCCCGCTGTGAGAGGTTTTGGTTAGGCTGGGAGGGATCACATCTCCCAGCCTCCTTTGTGGCTTGGCAAGGCCACATGACCAGGTTTTTTTCCAGGGGAGTGTGCACAGAAGTGACGAGCGCCAGTCCAGCTTCCCTGGGTTCTCTCTCTCCCACCCACCTTGCAGATGGACATCCCTGTGCCTCAGCTCCCACCACGCACATAGGCAGGGAGCACGGGGTGGGGTGGGGGGGCGTTGACACAAACTAAGAACCTGGACCTCCGCATCTCTAAGTGGATCCGCTCTACCCACGAATCTGGATTGCTCACCCCTGGACTCTTCCATGAGACAGGCCCGAAGTTCTGTGTTCTTTTAACCACCGAACACTGAGCCTTTTTGTTCCAGCAGCTTCACGCTTACCTTCAACAACACACGTTCACCACACGACAGCAATTGTTTTGAACACCACGGCACCGGAGTGGGAGCGCTTACTCTCCAGGGTGAGTTCAGGCTTGGGAAGGCGGGAGCCAGTCCACGGGTGTGTGTGTGTGTGTGTGTGTGTGTGTGTGTGTCTGACCAGGGCTGGCAGGATACCCTGCCTGCCCCCCACCCCTCCTGCCCCGACCTGGAGCATGCATTCGAAGTGCTCACCTGCCTGGTTGGTGGTGATGTTCACGGAGGCGAACTGCGGCGAGAAGGGGCTCTGGTCGGTGACGCCGTTCACGGCCTGGATCTCGAAGGTGTACTGGGTGTGAGCCAGCAGGTCGCTGATGTAAATGCGCGGCTCAGTCAGGCCCAGCTGGCGGGGCGCGTACTGCACGTTGTCCCCACAGCGGGTGCAGGCGCCCCGGCCCGAGCCGCAGCTCTTGCAGATGATGTTGTAGACCAGGTCCTCGCGGCCCCCTGAATCGCGGGGCGGGGTCCACTCCAGCATGAGGGACGTCTCGTTGACACTGGAGATCACCGCCTGCGGCGCGGAGGGGATGGCTGAGGGTGGGGAGAGGTGTCGGTCAGCGGGGGCTGCGGAGGTTCATTCCCAAGAGACGGCTCTCCGCCCGCTGCCCTGGCGCCAGCCCAGGCCCCCAAAGGCTTCCTCCAACTCCTTTCTCCCCTCCATCCACCTGAGAGATGCTTCTAGAATATAACTCTCATCTTGCCGCACATCGGTTTAGCCCTTTCTCCCTGGACTCCAGCCTCCTCGGTGTGTGCTACTAGGGCGAGTCTTTGTGTGTTGGAGATTACAGCCACCCGATTTTCCTTTTCCCTTTCTCCTTCTAACAGAAACCAGTTTTATTCAGGGTGGCAATATGTCTAGCTAGGAGACTAATTTCCCAGCCTCCTGTGCTGAAGGCCTGGCCACTGATATGCTGTAGAAGTTGTTGGCCAGAACTTTTTCTTAAAAGGAGACAGCTGGGGGTGCCTGGGTGGCTCGGTGGTTGAGCGTCTGCCTTTGGCTCAGATTGTGATCCCAGAGTCCTGGAATCGAGTCCCACAGGAGGCTCCCCACAGGGAGCCTGCTTCCTCCTCTGCCTGTGTCTCTGTCTCTGTGTCTCTCGTGAGTATATAAATAAAATCTTGAAAAAAAAAAAAAGAGGAGACAGCTGTAAAATGTCCTTCTGTCCCTTCCCTTCTCCTCTGCCTAGAATGTGTGTGATGGCTGGAGCTTCAGCAGCAATGCTGGACTGTGAAGTGACCCGAAGGCCGGGAACTGCACGCTGAGAATGGCAGAGCAGAGTGAGCCAGCCAGGTCCCAGAGAACTTCCTGGGTTTGCCTATCTTTGGGGTTCTGCTGTGTGAGACAGTCTGTCAGTCCTGTGGTGTAAGCCCCTGGGGTCAGCTCTCTGTTGCTGGCAGCTGGATTCCGTTCCTGCCTGATACAGGGGTTGTAAGATGGCCCTCCCAGCCACTGCTTTCTTAGAGAACCTTGGCCTGAGATTCAGGCGGCCGCTGCCAGGTTAGAACACTGGGCAGCCTTGCTGTCACAGACACCACCTGTGTTGGTTCTGTTTCTGCCAAGCCTCCCATTCACCGTCCCTTTGTGAATCGAGACCTTCACTTTATCCTCCATGTGACTAGCGGGAGGAGGTAAGGAGCCAGATGCCAGCTCCACGGTAGCTGCCTGCTGGCAGCACAACTACCCCAGGATGGTTCTTTTCCAACCAGTTTTTCATTTCCCCTCCCACCAGGTAATTGGCTGCTCCCCACTCAGGAAGGGCTGGCTGGAGCCAGGCCGCTGCCCAACCCTTGCTCTGAGCTTTCTGCAGGGGGCCTGGGGACCCGGTGAGGCATTGCTCTGCAGGGGCCCTGAGCGTACTTGTACAGGGCATGTCCAGGGGGTCCAGGTCTGCTCTGTAGTAGCCGTTGCGGCAGACACAGTTGGTCGCCCCTTCTGAGGTGGTCCGGCTGTTGATGGGGCAGTGCGTGCAGGCCTCGTCCCCTTGGTTGGCCTTGAAGGTTCCAGACGGGCACCCTGGTACAGGAGACAAAGAGAGTCGCTGGGGAAACCGGATGAGGTTACAGAGGTTTCAGAGGCCACAAGGCATGGGAAGACCTTGTAGTCTCCTGGAGGGGCCACACAGCATCACGCAGGGGCCATGGAGAGCCACTGTTGGGAAACCCATCTCCTAAGGCTCTTGGGGATCTCTAGGCTCCAACATGGCAGTCCTCTCTGCTCAGAAGGGTCCAGGCTACCTGGTTTCTCATCTCTGAAGCTATCTATGGGCTCACCTGGGGCGCCTAGCAATCCCTCTTCACCGTTTCCAGGTTGGCTGTGCCACAGCTTCTAGGCTCAATCCTGACTTGTTTTGCAAACTCCGAAGGGGTCTGGGGCCAGACCTATGGCCCAGTCTCACTCACTAATGGCTGGCCGAGCCCTGATTCTTATAACTAGGTTCCTGGCTTCCAGATGATTGAGATGATGACAGTAGACAAGTCCTAGCACAGTGCAGGCCATGCAGAAAGGCAATGTAGTAGAGCAGAAAAGAACACTGTCTTTGGAAGTAGTTAGACCTGGGTTTGAGTCCCAGCTTGGCCTTTTACTGGCTGTATGGCCATAGACAAATGGCTTAATCATTCCTGAGACTCAGTTTCCCTATTTGTAAAATTATGATTCTGAGACTCATTTCTGAAGGCCACTGGGGGGAATTTGGTATAGTGTGTAAGGCACGTGGCAGGAGGCTGTGCACAGCACAGGTGCTCGATGAATTGAGCTGTTATTGTAGTAGGTGCTGGATCATTTTATTTCACCAAAGGGAGCCTGCAGTACCAGGGACAGCCTGAGCAGGGAAGTGCTCGCACTTGATGGGCAATCAGCAACCTGGCATCTTCCAAGGGTATTGGCCTTCTTCCCTGTGCTGAGGTGGGGGGGATGCTCAGGATTCGGGTTCAGGCCCTGCAGCTCAGGGCTTAGGTTCTACAAGCAATGACCCTCCTGTGTGGACCTGCGTGCAAATCCACCCTACCCTAGGCCTGGGCTGGGCATCAGAAGGCCTGGGGTCCAGGCCCTGCCCCTTTCCTGGCCTCCTTTTCTTCTTCTGCTTACTGGGGTTCATAATACCAGCTCTGCTGTGGAGCCTGGGGAGGGGGAGATCACGCCAGGGGTAAGTGAGAAGGTGGACTGGGAAGAGCTTTGCAACAGGTAGGTTCCCCCCTGGGGTAAAAAGTGGCTAAACAGGCCAGGGGAGCTCACCTGGATCACATCCCATGCCTGTGTGTCGTGGGACCGTCGGCAAGCAACCCCTCAGAGCATCCGTCTCCTCACATGTAAATGGCCAACATACATTTCCCAAAATCATTTTTCCAGCCCCAGTCTTCAAATTTATCCTCCAAGTTAAAATCTTAGGCAACTGCCCTCCCCTAAACCCCTCAACCAGCTCGGGCCTCAGAGATCCCATCCTCTTTGATGCTTACATTACTGGAGTTCAGAAAGATTTGCTCCCTGGTCGTAATTATTCATCAAGGGGACCCCTGGCATGCTCTTGGCTCCCTCAGGGTGGGAGCCGTGTCTGATTCACAGCTCCGTCCCCTGTGCCTAGCACAGAACCCAGCACCCAGCACATACTTCTTGAAGTTGCCTTCCAAAGTGGGAAGAGCTTAGGCTTTGGGGATCATGGGAATAGAAGGGCAGTGAAGAATGGTGGTTAGTGTGCAGGCTGCTTGGCAAATCTCCGCTCTACCTCGGGCCGGTCACTAAAGCTATTTCCTTATCTGCAAAATGGGGACAATTGTATCTACCTCCTATAATTATGGTGAGGATGACATTGATTAAATTTAGGCAAAAATGCCTGGAACAATTCCTGGCATTATTGAACTGTATCTGGTTTAAATACCAATCTGCTGGGTGACCTCAGACAAGTAGTTCAACCTCTCTGAGCTCAAGTTTTCTCATTGGTATGAGAGCATCTAGCCCAAAAAGTGGCCTCGAGGACTCCATGTGATGGACAGTGTCTGGCATAGGGGAGGGGGGGAGGTTGTCATTACAGCCTCGGGGCTTGCTGGATAAAACAAGTACTCGGTATATACGCCATGGACAAGTCCCCTTGGGTTGCTAGAAGGCAGCACCCTCCCCCTGGGGCCCGAGTTTGCCTGTCTTTTGGAGGGGGCTTTCAGGAGGTGGCAGCCAGCTAACAAACATGCTGGCTGATGCCACCCTGACCAGGCCCTGCAGGGATCTCAAAGAGCCAGTTCCAGCCTAGTCCTTAAAGAACTGCCAGGCAAGAGCAAAGTCAGGACTTTGATATCACCACCCAGGTCATCGTGACACCACTTGTGTCATCCAAGGAGGATGACAATGAGTGCTCTGGGGAGTTATTAGCGCTTCCACTGTACAGATGGGGAAACCAGGACTTCAGAGGGTGAATATGAAACAGCCAACATTTATGGAGTTCTTATGAAATGCTGACACCGTGCTAAGGACTTAACCCATAGCAAGTCATCCAGCCCCTACCCAGCCCTCTGATGGAGGGAGCGCTATGACTCCCATTTTCAGATGGGGGCAGGAAGGCAGAGTCGACGTAATTTGCCAGGATGTGAGCTTACAGTGGCAGAGCCGAGACTCCATGTCAGGTGGTCTGACTCTAGGGGGTCCCCTAACCACACATGACAGTGCTCCGTGAGTGCTGGGCAGGGATTGGCAGCTCCTGTTCTGGGCACCCGCCCAGGGCTCTCGCCACTTTGCTGCACTGGTTTCGGGGTCGCTCCTGCCCTCTCTCTTCTCATTTTCCTCTCAGGCACCAAACTTTTGCTGCAGGCTGGATGAAGAGACAGCCCTGCCATGTTGAGACACTCAGGCTGCAGCTCTGGCTCTAGTTAAGCAGATGACCTCTCTGAGCCTCGGTTTGCTCCCCTGTAGATGGGGGCACAGGGCTCCTGTGGGGATCTAGGATCATCCTTACAGATGCTGAAGGCTTTGGTCCCAAGATCAGGACCCTCCTGGCTCCCATTCAGGAAAGAGCCTGCCCCACTTAGCACACCCCTTCCATCTGCTAGCAATTCCCTGGGTCGGGCTGGTGGGTCCCCCTCCATCTGGGCCACCTTCCTGGCTGCCCTGTCTTGTCACTGTATCCTAGCCCCATCTCAGACTCCCCAGGCTGCCTCCTGCAGAAGCCTTCCCTCATTCGGTGTGCTGCCCGGCCACCCCTCCCTCCTCCCACTGGGCATCTAGGGCTGCTGGATCTATCAGAACCATGCTTCACAAAACCCGCTCTTTTGTCTTCGAAGGTGACATCACCCTCCACCCAGTCACTGGGAACCCTGGATGCCTCCTCCCTACCCTCATCCCCTGCAGCCAATCACCAGGTCTTCCCCACCCCAGCAGTGCCCCATCCCGGCTCTTCTCTGCTGCCGTCCTTCCCCTGTGAGCATCCAGAAAGCTCTTCCCACCTACACCTTAGCCTTTCATGGCCACCTGGCCTCCTCCTGCCCATCCTCCACGGCCAGCTTTCTAAAGTCCAAACCTTTCTGTGTCACTTAAAAACCCACAACGGCACACAATGGAATATTATTCGGCCATAAAAAGGAATAAAGTACAGATATATGCTACAGCATGGATGAACCTTGACAACATTATGTTTATAAAAGAAGCCCGACACAAAAGGCTATATAGCGTATGCTTCCATTTATAGAAAAGTGTCCAGAATAGCCATCTATAGAGACACAAGTAGATTAGTGGTTGCCAAGGACTGGAGAGCGCAGAGAACGGGGAGTGACTGCTAATGGGTAATAGGATTTCTTTTTGAGGTGATGGACATGCTCTAGAATTGACTGCGGTGATGGTCGCACAATGCTGTGCATACACTAAAAATCACTGAATTGTACAACATAAATAGCTGAATTCTATGGTATGCGAATTATGTCACCATAAAATTGCTGTGAAAAATATCCACAATAGCTCCCCAAACTCCTCAGGGCCCCCAGAACCGCAGGGCTGGCACCTGCCCATCTCTCCGTGCCTGCCACCCCAAGCCTCGTGCCTGCTGCTCCGCGTGGTCAACCACATATGGTGCCTGCCCCAGGCCCACCTCCACATCTCTGGCCTCTGTCCACCCTGCCCTCACTCCCTGCCACTGCCTCCCATTGTCATCGAACTCCTCTTAAAGAGACTTGGTGCAGGTACCACCTCTTCCAGGAAGCCTTCTCTAAGCCACCATTCAGAGTCGAGGTGCCCATTTTAATTACTCAGGAATCTGTAAGCACCTGGCTGGACTGGAAATTCCCAGCAAGATTCCTGGGTACCCAGTGGGTGGTGGAGGGATGAAGTGATTAGCTGGAAGAGTACCCAGATCAACCACCTTATCTGACATTTGAGGAGATGGAGGCCCGGAGAGGAGCTGACACACATGGCTCTTTAGCAGCAGAGGCAGATTCTGATCGCAGGCGTAGTGTGTGACTGTGGGGTGTGAGGGGCCTCAGCTCCGGTCAGCCCCTCTTCACCCACAGAGAGGTCTGGAACAGCTGCCTGCCCCCAGTACCCTGTGCCCTGGGGGCCACGCTACTCTTAGTTTCTCAGCTGGGAAAGCATCCAGTCCTGCCAACGTCCAGATTTCATGCACAGAACTGGGAAATGAAGAGATTTGGCAGCTGTCCCTCTGATAGGAGCCCTCTCTGAGCCTCAGTCCCCTCCTCTGGAAAAGGGGCTGATGACACCCGTAAGGTGTGGGTACACTCAGAGTCTCTGAGTGGGTCTCCCTGCCCCACTTTGGCCCCCCTCAATCCCCTCTAGTCCTGGAGAGACCATTAGAATGAATGAGACCCCCCACGCCCCATTTATTTTAAGCTCACCCATGGCTCCCCGCAGCCCTGAGAGCCACCCCACACCCAGTCCTGGCCCGGAAGCCCGCCGGGCTGGCTCTGTGGTCTTCCTGATGCTTCTGGAAGACATTGGCAAGAGCGCTGTCCCTGCCTCCTGTGGCTGATCTTCTTCCTCCTTCAGGCCTCTGCTTAAATTCACTTCCTGGAGAGGCTTCCCTGACCACCCTGGCCAGAGAGATCCTTTCACGACACTCTGTCTCCTCTCCGTGTCCCTCACTGGCCCTTGTCATGAGTGGTAATTATATTAGAAGCCAGCCTATAAACTTGCGTGCTGTCTTTTCCCTGCCTTGGAAGTGCCTGCAAAGGGGAAGAGGAACCAGGTTTGTGGCTCTCATTGGGTCTCTAACTCCTGGCAGAGTGGTGGGAGCAGAGCAGATGCTCAGGACACATATCTGTCCTATGAACGAATATGCCCCTTACAAGGTGTCCTGAGAAAACACGCGGCCAGGGAATGCCACCTTCGTGCCACCATTACTTGCGTGGCTGCTCAGATCCCGCTCCACTTCTCGGCTTCTCTCCCCGTGGTCATCCCAGGGGCCCGTCCACTACCGTGACAACCCATCCTGCTGTTTTCAGACTGGAACGCCCAAATCCCAGGAATGCCCTCAGTTTCTGGTAACCCTATGGCACGCTTCTCTGGCCCCACCTGTCCCCTCTTTCACCTGCTTGCAGTTCCCTAGATGCCCTGGCTACACACACACACACATACACACACACACACACACAGGTCCCTTTGCCTGAATGCCCCTCTCCCCTTCAACCTTTCCCCTGGGACGGGGGTCTGACGCCTCTGGGAGGCCCATCTCCCCTTTCTACAGCAGACACCTTAGACCCCCACTCAGGACACCAGACACATGCTCTGAGTAGTGACGTGCTAATACACAGCTGTCTGGGGCGGGGAGGGGGACAGCCCTGATTTGTTGTATTTGCCGAGTTCTGTGGTGTAAAGGCTCCCACGAGGGCAAATTTCAAGGTACCAATCTCACATAACTGAATATTGAGTAGGGAAGAAATGTGCATCGTCGGCTCTTATAAGCCAAGCAGACACCAGCTCCATCCTACTACGGACCTAACCCACTGGCTGGTGAACCCTGGTTGGGGTAGGGGCTGGGTCTTTAGTCTCTACATCCCTAGCACCTAATGCAAGGTGTGGTGCATAGTAGGTGCAGAATGAAGGCAGGTCTATCTCCCCGAGCGGACAGTGAGGGGGCTCAAGGGTCGGATCGGCTGATACGCACCCAGAACACACAGCAAGTACCATATAAATGTCAGCTGTTATTACTCATCCAGCATGCAAGGACAATCATAATTCCCATTTATCCTGTGCTTCCCGGGTGCCGAGTTCAGTGCAGGTGATTCCCATGGATTCTGTCCTGAAATCTATGTGACTACCCATGGAGGTGGTACCATTATCACTGCACCCCCCCATTTTACAGATGAGGAAGCTGAGGCCTGGAGGGGGCAAGATGCTGTGTCAAGGTCACACAGCTACTAAATGACAGAGCTGAGGCTTGACTCCAGGTCTTTGTGATTCCAAAGACCTCTTGCCCAGGTATTCCTGGATGTAGAGATTATCAGGTGGCTTGAATGTCAGTACTGGAGACCATTTGTCAGGCCTAAGAGGGGACAGGGCTTGCTGGGCCACTCAGCAAGACAGAGGCAATGCCTGACCCCCAAACACAGGACTGGAGACTGAAGCAGCCAGCCAGGACCCGCCTTCTGCCGATGCCCAGAGCCCTTGGCCAGGCAACTCGAGGCAGGGATGGCAGCAGGCCGGGAGAGGGAGGGAGGATTATGGGGAAACAGATTTTCTCCCCACCTGCCCCCTGGGCTCCGGGGATAGGTGATAATTGACCGAGTGAGCCCTGAGTCAGGCCGAGGCAGGGCTCCATCTGGACCTGGCACGGCGGGGCCGCTAATTGGCACTGGGTGATCCTCGCAGCCTCCCTGGCAGCCCTGCTGCTCTGCTCCTCACTCTCTTCCCAGAGACTCTGGTTTAATCCCCAAACCACTGATGGCACAGCGGGGTCAAATGCTCAGTCAGGCCCAGTGTGCCAAGCCTTGGGGGTGAGGAAGGAGCTTCTCTGCCTTCCTGGGGGTCCTGTGGAGCAGAGGGCTCTGTCTGGACAGAGGCGGGCTCACCGTCTAGCTCCTGGGAACCTGGGCAGGAGGTCTGATGAAAGTAGAGCGTGGAGCTGGCTGCCAGGGCTGAATCCCAGGCCTGCCTCTTGGTAACAGTGTGACCAGGGGCAAGGTCCCTGGCTCTCCGTTCCCTTGGCTGTGTAATGGGGACAGTAACACAGACCTTCTATTTGGTGGGAAGATCACATGAGTTAATCTAGAGAAAACACGTACAGCAGTGCCTGCCTGGTTCACACTGAGCAGGACACAGGTGACTGCTGTCCTATTTCCATTCATTCTTGGACCACCACCTCGCTATGTGCTAAGCCCTGGGGATACGGAGACAAAGATGTGGTCCCTGCCCTCAGGAGCGTGGGTCCAGCTGGAGAGATGTTGAGTTATGAGTTTAC
Organism: Vulpes lagopus; assembly: GCF_018345385.1. Classification (NCBI taxonomy): domain Eukaryota; kingdom Metazoa; phylum Chordata; class Mammalia; order Carnivora; family Canidae; genus Vulpes; species Vulpes lagopus. Next base: position 125,583,135 of record NC_054831.1, read on the forward strand.
TCAATAGGCATGTAGGAAGGCCCTATCCCGTGTCAGGCACTGTGACATTAGACAAAGGCCCAGGCCCCGCCTGTAAGAGGCCATGACTGAGCAGGGGGCTGGGACATCTTCCTGCAACCGGGCCCGACTGCTGGCCACTGTGAGCAGAGAGGGAGCGGGCTCCAGGCTCAGCAGTGCCAGGTTCAACGGCAGCTGGCTCACTTTCCTGCCCTGGGTTCTCCAGGATGTTCTGGCTTTGGGCTGGGGGGAGGAGTTTGGGCGGATGGAGAGTCCGGGGCCCAGGGAGGGAGGCTGGGCTGGGCTGCCCCGGTAGCTCCCTGCCCTCCTTGCTCTGTGAGCCCGGGGCCACTTCCTGCCCACTCCGGCCATGGCTGGGACCATCGCTATGGCCTCTGTCACCTGTGGGACTCTGGCCACGGACAGGCTCGGGCACTCAACCCTGGGTCCCATGTTCTCCTTAAATTGTGGATAAACTGATTTGCATATTTTCAGGGCCTTGTGCCTTGAGGATGTCTGAGCGGGGCCTGTGGTACTCCTGTGGTGCAGCGAGAGGAGTCTGGAGTCTTCCTCACGCAAAGTGGCTTTTGCATTTTGCATGCCTCCTGCTTTTGCTGCTGAGGTTAAACCAGTGGAGTCAGTGGCCCTGGTCAGAGCTGGGAAGGGTGCCTGGTCCCCTGGGCCATGGGCACAGCCACGCTGGAAGCAGGTGGAAGCTTCTGGGCTTCGGAACACTGTGTACCTGCCACGAGCCTGCCGGGTGCTGGGCCAGCAGCTTCCCCCGCTCATAACCTCATTCAGTTCTCACCGTCTCCCTGTGTAGTAGGTGGTGTTGTCTCCATTTTAGAGACGAGGAAACTGAGGCTCATAGAGCAGAATGCCGTGTCCAAAGTCACTCAGAGCCTGTGCGCCCACAGTCCATGTTCCTTCTAGCTCCTGCCTCCGAGGCCCTCAGTGTTCTAGCTTGACAAAGAGTGTCCCACCCTGCCTTTCTACCTTTTTCCCTCTCCTTCCCTCAGAAGGCCTCCCCTGCCCGCCCAGCCTGGCCAGGTCAAGTCCAGGGAGTGCCTCAGGCTCATTCCCCTGCTGTGGTAGCTCCTCCTGGGACCACCCAGGGGATGTCAGTCATCCCGACACCCCCCCCCCCACCTCCCCCACATGCCCAGGCTACCCCTACCCGCCCCTGCCGGGTCCCACGCTCTATGGATCCTCGCCAGCAGCTGGCAGGACTACAGAAGTCAGAAGGCAGCAGCAGGAACTGTGTTAACACGTCTCCTCTTTGCCTGAGGGGGGATCCCTGGGCCTCCCAAAGCCAGTCTCCACGCTGGCCATCTGTGGCGTCCCTCCTCTGCTCAAGACAAGACCCTTCAATGGCTCCCTTGTGCCTGTGGCAAGCCCAGCCTGCTCTGGCCTCCCCACTACGGCCCACCTTGCCAGCACCTCCTAAGCACCTGCCAGCTCTTAGCACCTCCCAGCTGCACCCCGGGCCCTGGTCTCAGTAGACTGCATCCAGCTCCCCCACCAGCTATGTTCCATCTCCCCACTCCGGGCCTTTGCTCGGCAGTTCCCTCTGCCCTGGTCAGTGTCAGCCTGGCTAACTCCTCTAGATCCTTCCAACCTTGGCTCCACCCAAATCACCTTCTGACCTTCCCCTAGGATGCCACCCCCGACCTGGTTTGGGGCCTCTTGCCTGTGCTCCTGAAGCATCGGCACTTTGCCTCTATTGCTGCATGATTATGTGGCTCTAAGTGTCCACCTCCTGCACTTGGCTGTAAGCCTGGTGCCAGCAGGAACCATAATGTCTGGAACCTCCCAGACCCAGGGGCTGAGATGTGATGGCCAGGAGGCCTCAGGAAGTGTGTGTGTGTGTGTGTGTGTGTGTGTGTGTGTGTGTTGACTGACTGCTTGAGGCTCAGAAATACGGAATCTTATGCTGAAGGTCACTCAGCTAGTGTATGGAATGGAGACTTTGTTCTAGGCCTCTGAGTCCCCCAGACCATGTCAGAGCCCCCAGAGCTCCTCCCTGTGCCCCCAGGAATGGGGTCTCAAGCCATCCCACCTTCATCCTTCTTGGTACCTGGCTTATACCTGTCTCCACCTCCCACCTTTCCACTTGCCCAAGTATGAGCACCATGAGGCAGCTACCATGCCTGCCCTGCTCACTGCCTGCCACAGAGCCTAAATGATGGGCTACAAGGGGGCTGTAGGTGCCTCAGCCCCCAGGCCAGAGTAACCAGAACTTTCATAACCACTGGGTCTTTTGAGGTCTACTCTTTAGTTGTGTATGTGTGTGTGTGTGTGTGTGTGTGTGTGTGTGTACGAGGGGTGGAACTCACAGTATCTTGTGGATCCAGACCCTGAACCCCACAACCTACGAAGGCAGGTTTCAGGCCCGGTGCATCCAGCCTCTGGATCCTATGCTAGGCCCTGGTCCCGCTCTGGCCTGCCTCCCTTCGTGCCATCCCCACGCAGGGGCTGAGAACTCCCGCACGCCCCGCAGGCAGCCCCATTCCTCCAATTTCCTCCCAATTAATCAAGCTCTGAACTTTTTAATTATCTGCCTGCAGGGTGACTCCCCACTCTGGTGAAGCAATTAAGGACATTTTCAAGTGCTGAGTGGCTGCCGGCAGGCAGCTTTGACCAGGCCCTGATGGAGGAGTTGAGTGGAAGAGCGGCTGGTGACAGGAGGGGTGGACAGGAATGCCCTTGGGCCGTGGGGCTGCTGGGAGGCTGTCCCAGGGTCCTGGCCAGGGCCATTCTGGGAATCTGGGCTCACACCGTCCAGGGCCAACCCCCATGTTCGTTCAACGGCCGGGTCTCCGTAGCTAGACTCTGGTTTCACGGATCCCAGACAGTGACTACGTGCCAGGCACTGGGTCAGATGCTTTACAATCTCACTGAATCCTCACCTTGACCCCAGGAGTAGCAAATAGAATTATCTCTGTTTTCCAGGGGAGGAAACAGAGGTTCAATAACATTAGGCCGTTTCAGAGATGCAGCTGGGATTTGAAGGCAGCTCTGAGTTCACAACCACTTCATCTACTGTCTCTGGGAGATTGGCGTGGCCTGTCGGAGTGCCCTGGGTCCCTGAGGAAGGGGACTGGGTCAGGGGAAGACTCTGGAGATGCCACGTGAGCTTGAGATCTGCTGAAGAACACGGGCTCTCCGTGTGCGGGGTGGCTGGTGGCGAAGGGTGCCGCAGGCGGAGGGGACAGCCTGCGCACAGGCGCATGGTGTGTGTGTGTGTGTGGGAGCTACAGATAGTTCAGGGTCACTGAGGCATGAAGTTCAAGGCTGGCAGAGGTGGGAGATGAGGCTGGGGAGGCCCGCGGGGTCGGGTCACTGGAAGTCAGGAGAACCTTCACCATCTTCTGGTCCAAGCTCCTCATTTTCTGACCAGAGAATACACAACCCAGAGAGCAACGGTGGCTTTGCCTAAAGTCACACAGCTAGTTAGTGGCTGATGGAGACTGGGCTCCAGCCCAGGAATCCCGATACCAGACCGGAGGGGAAGCTAGAGAGGCCGAGGTGTGGTGGCTGTCAAATCACTGCGGTAGCCTCCCGACTGGTTTCCTGGCTCTCACCCTTGCCCTCTTACCTCCCGACTTGCCTCTGGCTGCAATCTGTTCTCAACAAATCAGCCAGAGAGGGATCCTGCGGAACAGGAATCAGCTGTGTGTCGCTCCTCTGCTCAAAGGTCTTCAACAGTTCCCACCTCAAAGTAAAACCCAATAGCCTATAAAGCCCCCTTTACCTCCCTGGTTAAATTTATCCATGATATTTTATCCTTTGTGGTGCAACTGTATCCCCCTCACCTCTCTGAACTCACCTCCTACTGCTTTTCCTCTCGTCTACTGCACTCCAGCTACCCGACCCCCTGGCTCTCCTGGAGCACATTAGGCCTCCTCTCACCTCAGGGCCTTTGCACGTGCTATTTCTGCTGCCTGGTTCAAGTCCTAGCTCGGCTACTTCTTCACTATGCCCCTCTCTGAGCCTCACATCCCTCTTCTATAATTGGGTTAATGCTGTACACCCCACCTCCCTCCCCAGGCTAACATAGGATCCCGATGACAAAGCAGGCAACAGACGAAGCCCTCCCTCCAGCTCTAGGCGATCCCTGCAAGAGGGCTCGTAAAAGTCCTCACTGTGTCCTTGAGAAAACAGGCCCTTTGATGAGCAGTGGGCTCTGGGCCCCCAGACCTTAAGCTGGATCAACACGCTGGAGCCTCCCAGCCTGCAATCCTCGGGACTCACAGATGCTGGAAAAGCAAGTGTTAAATAATAATCACGATGTGCCGGAGGGGAAGCCGGATGTGTTGGAAAGCTTGACACATCTGGCAGGGCCAGGCCCAAGTCCCCCGGCACATCTGGCTGCTGTATTGACAGGTGGTGCAGTGGGTCACTGAGGAAGGGCCTGGCGGGCCCAGTCCTGGTGCCACAAGCGGTGGGAGGGATTTGGGGGGATGATGGCCGGATGTAGCCCGGGAGCATCTCCCATGCTGCCCACGGGCCATAGCCCTCCTGCGGGTCCCCTCTAGGCCGTCCACTGTCCCTCGGTGTCTGTGCTCTAAGAGGCCACCTTGGGACCCAGAACCTGGTCTGCCAGATTCCTAAACCCCTGCAACATTGCGTCGGCGCCAGCCACCCCTGCGGGGGCTTGGAGAGCCAGGAAAGCCTCCCTCCCTTCTCCAGCTGGGGGGTGGGGTGGGATGGATTTTCGGGGTCACTTCATGTCGCACTTCCCTTTCTATAAGATCCAGAAATGTGGTCATAGCTCCACCTGAGGGAGCCCCCTGGGCTGAGGCTGGCCTCCCCCCTCCTCCCACCTGCCCTAAGAAAGCCATGGTCATTAATAAAGGACACAATTAGCTGTCAGCAGAGAACATGTCTGGAATTTCTTACCTGCTCTGTGTGCTCGGTTAAGGCAACAAAGCCCGGGACCCCCCAGGGAAGCAGCTACCACACACCTTTCAGGGGCCCCTGCGCCTGGGCCCGGGGCAGGAGGAGCCTGTGACTTTTGCAGCGTGGGCTCCGCAGGCCTGGGCCTGTGCGGGGCAGTTTTTTTTCCTAGGCTAGTGGAGAAAGTGACACAGTGAGAGAGATTTCCTGGCAGAAGTGGTTTTCTTCAACCCAATAGGGCCATACGATTCAATACGGTCCTCTCCCCCTTTCTGTGCCCCCTAGGAGTCTTCAGGGCTAGGAGGACTTTAGAAAAAAGCTAGCTTAGCCTCTCATTTCACACCTCATTTTACAGCTGGGGAAACAGAGGCCCAGGCAGGGGAAGTGACCCTGTTTGCGGCGCAGGGAAATAAATACGCTTCTCTTTCACGCAATTTGGATTTGTAGCCAAAGTCTGAAGGAATGTTTCCAAAGATCCTTCCAGTCGCTCCGCACACGCCGCCCCATCCTGGCTGTGCTGAGGCCGAGGAAGAAGGGCAGTGAATGAGGAAGGCGAGGGCCCTGTTTTCATGGAGTCGAGGGTCTAGGACAGCGACCGAGGGACACCGACACCGTCCACGGTTTGTGATGGGCGTGGAGGTGACCACCAGGGGCTGAGGCAGGTGTACGGGGAGGGGGTCACTTTAGGGAGTGTGGCCTTTCTGAACAGTGGCATTTAAAAAGGCAATCCCCGGGGATCCCTAGGTGGCTCAGTGGTTTAGTGCCTGCCTTTGGTCCAGGGTGTGATCCTGGAGTCCCGGGATCAAGTCCCATGTCGGGCTCCCTGCATGGAGCCTGCTTCTCCCTCTGCCTGTGTCTCTGCCTCTCTCTCAGTCTGTGTCTCTCATGAATAAATAAATAAAATATTAAAAAAAATAAAAATAAAAAGGCAATCCCTGGGGAGAAGCCCATTTGGCTGAGCAGGAACAGTATCTGCAAAGGTGGTATAAGCTCAGTGCCTCAGTTTCTCATTCAGTGTAATGGGGTAAGAGCTGGGCGTTACTGGGCCCTTGGGGCCCACTTGGACCCCCTGTCTATGACCCCCACACAGGCCCTACTATGCCTGGAAGACACTCCCTGCCTGGGCACCTCTGTACTAACAATGCCATGAGATCAGGATTTGTCACCCCATTCTGCAGACGAGAAATGGAGGCTTAGAGTTATACAGGGGCTTTTCCAGGACATTTGGACATTGGGATCCTGGGCCTCTAATACTTGCCTCTCGCTCCGTGACCTTCTGGGTCTTTCAAGAACCACTGCTTTCCCCAGGAACCCACAGTTGGTCTGCTTGAGCCCTGGTGGCCTGTGACTTTAATGCTAATGAATTTCTCACTCAAGAGGTTCTGGCACTTGGTGCCTCAAGTGTAAGGGCTTAGAAACACAAACCAGGGGAGGGGGAGCTTACCCACATTTGCACAGAGGCTCTTGGGTTGGGGGCCTGCAATGGCTCTCTATCCTAGGGGTATGGACACCATCGCCTCCTGGCTTCTAGGGAGCAGGAGTGGGCCTTAGCTAACCCAAGCCATAAATCAAATGCACAAGATGTGGCTTGGCAGCCATCCCAGTGAAAAAGATCTGGGGGTTTGAGTTGACCACAAGCCAAAAGCTGCTGAAAAAGCCAATGTGGTCTTAGACCGTAAGAGTAGGAGACTGACAGCCCAGCATCCTCCCTGCAGGGTCAGTCTTGAGTTCCACATTTTACAGAGGTCCAATGAGTGAGAGGGGACAGGCTTCCAGCTTGTTTGGCATCTGCAGCCTTCTCTGGGTTGTGCCTAGAGGTGCTTGGAGTAGGGTCCCAGGTATGAACTCTCTCAGGCAGCATTTTCTAGGCATCTCCCACAGAGTTCCAGAGCCCCATTGACCTGGATCCCTGGGAAGGATGAGTTCTCTCCTAGTCTTGCTCAGTCCTTGCCTCCGTGTTCTAGCTCTCCTAGACACCAGAGATTTGTGATCATGTATGTGGTTTCACTAGGGCCAGCCCTTGATTTAAGGATGGATTTAATAAAAAAATAAAAATAAAAAAAGAAAGCCCAACAAGTTTTTCCTAAGTAATGACTTTGTGTTCAGTTCTGTGTTGGGCGCTCAGCCCAGAGTGGAGTAAGACATAGTCCCTAGCCTTGAAGTCCACTCCGGAAAGGGGAAGAATTAATATGATCGGCTAGGGGTATCAAAAAAGGTTTCCCAGAGGAGGGGCTATTTGAAGTGGGTATCAAGGGATGGGTAGGAGTCCATCAGGGCTGGAAGAAATGAAGGACATTTGAGGCAAATGAAGTGTGCAAACATAGAGGGGTGAAGGACAAGGTAGGGTGGCTGGAGCACAGGATGTGTGTTGCGGGGGAGAGGTGGGATACAGGGCAAGAATGGTGATCTGGGGTTATACCACTGTGGGCTTTGTGTGCTCAGTGATGGAGTTTGGGGTTTCTTTTCTTTTTTTTTGTTTAAAGATTTTATTTATTTATTCATGAGAGACACAGAGAGAGAGGAAGAGACACAGGCAGAGGGAGAAGAAGCTTCCCTGTAGGGAGCCTGATGTAGGGCTCGATTCCAGGACCTGGATCAACTGCTGAGCCACCCGGGCATCCCAGAATTTGGGGTTTCACTTTCTAAGAGCGAGGAAGCCAGTGGTGGTCTTGTGCTCAGATGGCCATCCTGGTGCCCTCAGCGCTTTCCCCCAGCAGCCTCCCAGGCCCTCGCCAACTCATGCCCCAGCCCTGCTGCTCTGGCCTCTGCCCGCCTACCCCCAGTCTCAACTCTTTCCCTGTTTCCCCTCCTTGTTTTCCCCTATTCTTCCCTTCTCCAGCTCTCATGTCCTTCTTCTCATGTTGTGACCAGTCCCAATTCTTCCATCTAAAAACGGACTACAAAAATGAATGGAGCTATCAACAACTATCGACAATGGCAGCCACTGTCCATATGGAGAACCTACTGCGTGCCAGGTGGAGGGCTCCATGTACGTTGTTAAGGCTCCATGCATGATAGTGGTCAGGGGCACAGGCTCTAGAGTCAGGGCCCATCTGGCCTTGAGCCCTGGCTCTCCCTACTGACCTCAGGCAAGTTACTCAACATCTCTTTGTGACTCAGCTTCCTCATCTGGAGAATGGGTTCTACCAATAGGACTTGTGAAGATTCGGAGTTAATACCATAGAGCCTGTTAGTGTCCATCAATAATTCTTTTTCTTATAGTTTAATTTTTAAAAGTAATCTCTGTGCTTAATGTGGGGCTTGAATTCATGACCCCAAAATCAAAGAGTCCCATGCTCTGCTGACTGAGCCAGCCAAGCATCCCGCCAACAACTCTTAGAGTAAGTCTATAAGGTAGGTACTACTGATAGTCCCATTTATAGAAATAAGTAAGGTTCAGAAAGGATACAGGCAGGGTCAGGGCTGGGAGAGCAGTGGAGCACTACATTTGAGGCCAAAGTTAAGCCCTAAAGTTAAGCCCTACTCCCAGGGCCTCACGTCTTCCAGGCTTGTGCCTGGACCAGGCCCAGGAACCCAAAGCTCAATGGGCTCCTGGCCTGGTGGGGAAGATACGCAAGTAAACAGGCAGTTTCCCCACAGTGTGATTAGTGCCAAGGGATACACAGGGGGAGGAGATGCTGGGCTTGGGAGCCCAGAGGAGGGGACCTTCCCATTGTTTCCTGGAGGTGATAATGCTAGAACGGTCTTTTGACAAAGGAGGACAAGACAAAAGAATGAAAGGAGGAGCATGCTGGGCAGAGGAACAGTCTGCGCAAAAGCGTGGAGATGAGAAACTGTGCAGGAAGACTAAGGACCCTGCCGCTGGCACCCTTAGTCTGTGTGTGCAGGGGTGCAGGGTGTGAGGCTGGACAGACGAGCAGGGGTGGGCCGCAACAAGCTCCCCCACCCCGCCCGGCACTGGGGGGTGTATCCATGTCTCCATGACCACCTGCAGGCCAAGTAGCTCTGGGCATGGCATGGGGATTTGTCAACCTGCAGAGAATCAGGAAGAAGCTTGCCCAGTCCTTGGACTGGAACATTCTTGGATCATAAAGAATGGGGCAGGGATCCGCGGATCCTAGCCCCCTCTGCAGGGCTCCTTCCAACTTCCCTGGGGGTAGATGGCTTCTTAAAAAGTTATTTTAAAAACACCCTGTCCCCAAAGCTTATGGAAATCCTACATCTCAGTTTTAAAGGGTCAAAAGTTGAAAATTATGAGCCAACAGCAAGATTTACAGAAAAAAATGATCTCTGGCAACAGCTAGAAATACTTCATGACAAATTGCCCAGACACGGTTGTTTTAGAGTGATCACCTTTAAATGATGCTTCCACCTTCTCCTAAATGTGTCATTTATTTGAACAGCGTGTTTATAGGACCGGGGGCTGCTCTTCCCAGCTTGCACTTCGGATTTTTAAAGAGGAGGAAACTGGGAGGGAGAGAGACAGAGGAAGAGAGGAGAGAGAGAGAGAGAGAGAGAGAGAGAGAGAGAGAGAGAGAGAGAGAGAACACAAGAGAGACATCAAGGCAGAGGATGATGACAAACCTCTAATCTTATAAACTACTCTTATCTCAGTCTTTATAAAAATGGGGAGGCCTGGTTGTCTCTGAAAGCTCATAAACTTGACAAACACTAAGCTCTAGCACCCATAGGGAAGGACTCCAATCCTTGAAAAAAAAAAACCAGAGACATAAAGCGGAGAGGCAACTTCTGGTGCAGGGCAGCCTGCAGAGATAGCCCACGCTGTCACCAAGTGAGGGCTTGAGAGCACAGCTTCCCAGCTCACTTTCTCTGACCTCACAGCAGCCCTGTTGGACCGAGTCTCCCTGGTTACAAGAGAGGCCAGAACAACTATTTTAACATTTGTAATCTTCTGATAAATAACAGCTCACACGTAGAGCTTACTCTGGGCCAGGCACTGTTTTAAGTGCCTTATATGGATTAATTCATATGATCTTAAATTATAGTATAATTATCCTCATTTGCAGGGGATATAGGCACAGGGCGGTAAGTCACTTGCTCAACATCACCGATTCACTGAGTGGTGACGCAGAGATTTAAGCTGAGGTGGGAGCCCTGTGCCCCCCCCCCCCCTTACCTGCTGCTTGCTCACCACTTGAGAGGTTGGGTTCCAGGCTGGGTGGGGGCTTTACTCAGCTCTGTGTTCTCTTCTCGCCTCTCATGACAACATCCTGATGAACTTCTGGCCCTGATTTACAGCCGAGGAATCCACGGATCCAGGCTGCAGGCTTTGTTTACTTGCCTGGGCTTGGGGTCCTTTTCTCAACCTGAGGGATCTGGAGCCCTGCCCGGCTTTGTCTCCTCAGACAGGCAGGACAGTGCAGTGGTTAGGGCCCAGGTTTGACTCAGCTTCAACACTTCCAGGCTGGGTGACCTTGGTGAGTCCCATAAGCTCTCTGTGCCTTAGCTTTGTCATCTGCAAAATGGGGACAAGAAAGCTATCTCCCTCCTAAGGTTGTCGAGAAGATGTTAGCACATATGAGGCATTTAGAGTGTTGCCACACATGCAGTAAGTGCTCAATAAATGTTAGGTGTTGTTTTCCTGTCCTCTTCTCCCTGAGAGTGTGTTCTGTGCCCTGGACCCTGCTGTCAAACCACATAGCCTCCGCCCTGTCCTAAAGCCCCTTACATTACAGATGGCTACCTGGCTGGGTCCTGCCATCCCTGTCGCTATCAAGAAGGCAGCATGTGAGTTCAAATCCCAGCCCCACCTCTTCCTGGCCGAGGCCCTTAGGCACCTGGGCACATCTCTCTGAATCTCTGTTATCTGTAAAACAGAGGTAATAGCACCTGTTTTAATAACACAGCAGTACGAGTAGAGAGTTAGACAGATCCAGGTCTCTGCTTCTTACTATCCGCATATGACCTTGGGACAGTTGCTTGAACTCCCGGGGCCTCAGTTTCCTCAGCTGCAAAGTGGGGACATGCCCCTGCAGGGTTTTAAGTGTGCGGACAAAATGAAGTTACAGCTGGATGAGGCCATGGGCCTGGCAGGGTTTCTCAAGTGGCCGATGGTGTTAACCATGCATGTCTCCTGCACGGATCATTCATTCGACAGACCTGAAGCCCTACTATGTGCTGCAGCCACTGCTCTAGCTGCTGGGAACAGAGCAGCAAACAAGACAAGCTAGTTTCCTCCTCGTAGAGCTTCTAATCAAGTGAGAAAGAGGGACAATCGACAGCAAATCAATACAGAGTGACACGCTAGAGAGTCTCTAGAGTCCCCTAGGGGGGACTCTTCTTGCTGGGGTGGTACGGGAGGGCTTCTCTCAGGAGGTGACACATGAGCGGAGGCGCCAAGACTGAGATCTGGTGGTGGGGAGCGCACAGGGAAGAGGATTCCAGGCAGAGGGAACAGCACGTGCAAAGGCCCTTCTTCAAGGGGGACTTAAAAAGGCCCTTGTGTGAAGAGCCTCCAGGATGCCTGTATGACTGGAAGGGGTGAGCAAGGGGCAGAGTGGGAGGAGGAAGCTGAGCCACGGGGGCTGGAGCTTGACTCTAAGTCCACGGGAAGCCCCTGGAGGGTTCTGGGCAGGGCTGTGAGGTGACCTGGGATTTGAACAGGTCCCCGTCTGCTGTGTGGAGAGGGGGCCACGCGGAGAGCAGGAAGGCTGTGCCACGGTCTGAGCAGAGGGGACGGTGGGTGGACAGGGTGATGACAGTGAGCGTGGAGAGGTGGTCGGGTTTAATGAGGACCTGTGATCACCTCTCCTGCCCACGGTCACACCCCATGTGGACAAGAGGGGTGCGGGGTGAGATGCTGCGCTCCGCTTCGCCATGTGAGCAGGGCCTCCTCCCCAAGGACTCAGTCAGCGGGCTGGCTGCCCAGCGAGGGCCAGTAATGAGGCTTCTGGGACAGGCGCCCGGGGGGCTGGCGGCGCCTCTCCTCTCCAGGCCGCGGGGCGCCCATGGCCATGCTGCTCCTTGGCAGACAGTTGAAAGGGAAGAAAGCTGCTCCCGGCAGTTCCTTGGCCCATTTTAAGGGTCCTCCTGTTGCCTCTCACTCAACCCCAGGCATGTGGCTCCCCAGGCTGCCCCGAAGTCGCACAGGACCCCTGCTCCAGGTCCTTAGATCTCGCCCACCTCCTGGCACCTGCCCTCTGCCCCCTGCTGCGCCTTGTTCCCTTCAACTCAGCTCATGCCGAGAGAGGCCAAGGACGCCTCTTTGCCAGGGAATCAAAATGTTACACTGGCTGTACCCTGTGTGCATTCGAACAGGACCCCTCCTGGAGGCAGCAGGCCTCCGTCCCAGGAGTTCATCAAATGGTGGACATTTCAGGCATGGTGACGGGTAGGGGAGGGGTGACCTTGCGTTCGAAGGTTCCCAAGGGGACCTATGGTTCCCTGCTGCTCCCACCTTCAAGACTGACCCACCTGCTCCTGAAACCAGCCTGTGAATCACAGCTTTCCAGAACAACCCCACCTCCTCCTTCTGTGTTTCCTGAGCGAGGCTACAGGTGAGCCCCTGGTGCCGAGGAGGAACACAAGACTCAGAGGGAGAAGTGACTGGCCGAGGTAACACGGATGGTGGTGGCAGGAGTGGGCCAAGACCTCCCCCTCCGGCTCTGAATCGAGTCTGATCTCCGTGGCATGAGGCCCTCTACCAGCCAGGTTCCCTCCTGCTCTCCAAAGACTGACGTGACAGGAGGAGGCCCTGGTTAGGATCAGAGGAGTAAGTGACAAGGCCACTCACGGGTGATGACAGACAGGAATGGGTAGCAGAGCTTTAAGTGAGCTTTAAAACTGATGATGACATTCACTTCGCTGTGACATGGCCATCCTAGATGATTTAGGCTCTAACCCACTGCCCTTTGTCTACCAATTAACAGCATGACGAGAGCCTGCCGCAGCGCTCTAACGGCGGGTGGTGTGCAGATTCATTCATTCAGCTGTTCATTCATTCACTCCATAGTGATTGAGAACCTGCCATGTGGCGGGCACCTCGACGGATAGAAAGATGCCGGACACAATCCCGGCTCTTGGGTGCTCCTACCTAGTACAACAGCTTGCTTTTCCTTTCCTTTTTTTTTTTTTTTAAGATTTTATTTATTTATTCATAAGAGACACAGAGAAAGAGGCAGAGACACAGGCAGAGGGAGTAGCAGGTTCCATGCAGGGAGACCAACGTGGGACTCGAACCCAGGGTCTCTAGGAACACAGCCGGGGCCTAAGGCAGACGCTAAACTGCTGAGCCACCCAGGGATCTCTTTCCTTTCCCTTTCCCTTTCCCTTTCCTTTTCCCTTTCCTTTTCCTTTCCTTTCCCTCTTTCCCCCTCTTCCTTCCTTCTTTTTTCTTTCTTTCTTTTCTTCCTTCCTTCCTTCTTTCTTAGATTTTACTTATTTGAGAGAGTGAGAGAATGAGTGAATGCACAAATGGTGGAGGGGAGGGCAGAGGGAGAGGAAGAAGCAGGTTCCCCCTAAGCAGGGAACCTGATGCAAGGCTCCATCCCAGGACCCCAGGTTCATGACCTGAACCGAAGACAGACACCTAACCAACTGAGCCACTCAGGCTCCCCCACAGCTCTGATTCTTCCACTGGGCTGGGAGCTTTCCAAATGGTTAAGAATGTGGCCTTAGGAGTCAGAACATGTCCTGGCTGTGCGACCTTGGGCAACTTGCTTCACCTTTCTGTGTCTCAGTTCACCCATATGAGAATGGAGATGGTAACAAGGCCTACCACACAAGGCCACTGTGGGGGTTAAATGAGTAAAGTGCTTAGAACAATGTGTCTGCACAAAGTGCTTAGCTCTGTCCTTCCATGTTCTCAAGGGCTTGTAGGGTTTCCCGACCAAGGTCTTACTGTTCTGATGGGAATCACTGAATTCTATTTCTAACAATGGTTACAAATGACAATTTCAGGCATCCTCCTTTTTTTTTTTTTTTTTTTTAAGGATCCTGACAGAAAGCATGCAAAATTCATTTATCAGGATCTATCTGCTGAGAGTACCTTTGCACCTGAGTTTAAGTAGTCATCATTATCCCTTCAATAAATATATTTTTAAAATACCAAGCAATATTCTAAGGGCTTAGCAGCATCATCTTATTGATTCCTAACGATATCCCTGTGAGGTTGGCACTATCTCCCCCATTGTGCAAAGGAGAAAACAGGCTTAGAGAGGCTCCATGACCATCCATCCATCCATCCATCCACCTACCCATCCACCCATCCAACCATCCATTCAAGATTTATTGAGTACCCATAATGAACCAGGTAAGCACTGTGCCAGTGCTAGTTTCAAGTCCCAGCTAGTAAGAAATGAGACACATCTCTTTCCTATCAGGACTTCCGGTCTAGCTTGGGAAGACCTACCTTTGTTAAATAATGAGCAGTATGATGAGGGCTGCAAGTACAGGAGCGCATGGGTGAGTTGAATAGGGCCTGATGGTATGTGTTGTTGGGTTTCAGCCTAACTAGGAAAGCAATCTAGGAAATTCCCCTTCTCTCCCTAAGTCACTCCTCCTAAGCCCCATCTTTGCCCCATCAACATTGCAACATTTATCAACATTGCAAACTCCTATTCACCGGGGTCGGTGGCTCCTCCTGTAACACCTTCTTGTCACCACCTCGGCCACAGATGTCATTGATCCCCAAGGAAGACCAATGTATCTGGACTCTCTACTGGACCTCATGTTTGTCATGTGTTTGGGCTGAGTGCTGACTGCAATGTCCCCACTTTTGGAAGTCTTCCTCAATCACCACCCAGTCCCCCAACCCTGGCCCTGAGCCATCAGGTTGCTCTCTTCTCTCCATTCCCACAGAAACGTGTGTGTAGCTCCAGCTGTCCCCCTATAATTATTTCCCTTCGACTTTCTTCTGCACCAGACTATGAGCCTGTAAGCAGGCCCTGCTCGTCTTTGAGTCTGGCACAAAGCTCAGTATGTGGTGGGGACTCGATACCAGCTGGTTTCAGGAATAAATGGAATGACAGAGTGGGTGAGAAAATCTAGGTCGGAGTCCCTACGTGGATGATTCTAGTCAAAGGCCTCAGACTAGTGAGAGATGAGGATTCAGGATTTGTATGCAAATGGTTTCGTTTCATGCTCCAACTTCAACCCCTTGCTTGGGAGCTGCCTAATATTGTGTTGAGAAGGATCCTAAAGTAGTGCTGGAATTAGCGGGTCTTCCCGAGTACAATGCCTGATCCTCAACGTCTGGCTTGGAATCAGGGAGAAATGGCAACAGGCGCTTCTCATTTCTGATATCCTGGGAAAGCAGTTTTCCTTTGTAAGGCTTTGTTTTTTCCCATCTGTGAAACACAGAGACTAGACTCAATTACATCTGACACTGTAGGATCTGAGCCCCGCATCTCTTCTAGTGTCATCTTTCTTCAGGGACAGGAGCCACATGCCAGCCTAGCCCAGGGCCTGGTATGCAGCAGGTGCTCAGCGAATGCTGGTGGGATGCATGGTCCTCCTTGGTCATTGTGAGACTGGAGGGAGAACAGCCTTTCCACCCAGACTGATATGAGGAAGGTGGGGCCAACAGAAGCGAAGTGTAGGTTCACGTGCAGAGCCAGCTAGAGCCTTCTCAAGTGCCTGGGTCTTCTGACTTCTAGGCCTGTGGCTCCTGCCCCTGGTTGGTTGCACGTACCCATCTGAACAGATATTTCCCCTGATGCCAATCAAATAATGGTCCCAGCCATGACGTGTTGCGCTTTGACTCCACAAAGCATTTTCAGCATCATTACTGCACTTAAGCTTCACAAGGACCCTGGCAAAAGAGAGCATTTACCCTCACCCTCAAGTCGACAGATTGGGACACCGATGCTCAGAGAGGGCATGTGATTTGCTAGGTGGGTCGAGCTCAGGTCTTCCGCTCTAAACCTCATGCTCTGATACTTGCCCCTTACCAACCAGCTCCTCTGTCCCACTAGTACTTCCTCTCTCCTTATGGCCACCTCCACATTTTCAGTAAAAATAAAAGAGCAGAGACACAAAGGAGGTGTAACAGGAGCTAAGCTCTCCTCTCCCATGAGGCCAAGCCCTACTTTGGGCCGCATCTCTGAGGGGGAGGCCTTGGAGGGGAGAGAAGGGGTCACAGACCCGAGCAGTGGGGTGCCAGCTGGACGACAGGTCTCCCAGGTCCTCCCCGTGACCCTGGCCTGAGCTCACACCAGCTGGGTAAACAGGAGCCAGCCCGTCCAGGGGTGGGGGGCATTCCTGCCCCTCTCAGACTGCCTGTCTGTTGCTAAGGATTCTGGGAAGGAGGCGGGGAAGGCTTAAGGTGAAGAGCTGACCCAGAGCAGCCACACAGAAGGAATGGTCTGGAACTGTCCTCAGGAAGACAGGGATGACCCGGGAACAGGTGGGAAAAAGGCTGGACCTGGTCTGGCATCCACCCTCTCCCCTCTCTCTTGCTCCCTACAAGCCTGGTTTCATCTCACTCTAAATACTCTACAACTCTGGGTACTTGGTCTCCTGTGACTCAACTTTCCATCTGTAAATGGGCCTAGGGAGAAATCCTTCAGAGACGCTCTCTTTCCTCCCACCGCCACCCTCTTTTTAGAGACCCAGACCCTCCAGGTGGAGCAGCACCTATGAACTTATGAGTCTGTAAACATCACACCCCCTATAGCAGCCGGACTAGGGAAAGCAGAGGTCTCTATGTGTCTCCTCCTACCTGTTGCAATGCTTTAGGACTTTATCTGCATCTCTGGGAACATGAAAAGCTTTCTGCCTTTCTTATCACTGCCCTGCCCTGCCCACCTGCTGGGACTGGTGGCTTTTAAGGTGGGGCTCTGTGCTCTAGTGACTCTAGTGACTCTAGTGTTCAGCCCAGGGCCTACCCCCATAACAGGTACCCATTATGGGGCTGTTTGCTGGACAGACGAAATGAGAAAGCGGGCAGATCACAGGCCCTCCCTGGCCTTGGGTCTAAGTTCCACGGTGGCGCCGCAGCCCAAATCCCTTCCTTTTCTTGAAACATACAGAAATGGTGAGACAAAATGTGAGCCCAGGCAGAGAGGGCTGGGGTTTTGAACGATCTGGTGGGATCCAAGGTCCCAGAGCACAGGAAGGCTCCAGACGGTCAAGTTCAGTTAATGGGCGGCTCTCAGGCCTTAGCTGGTCCATCCCATGATGCACTTCCTCCTGCCTGCAGGATAGAGACCTCCAGTGCAGACCGGAGGAGGCCAGCCGTACACGGAGGCACCTGTCACCAAACCACGATGGTGGTCTTCCCCCCACCGTGCTCTCAAACGATGGCAAAACGGGGACGTGCAGGGCGGCCCTGACTCCTTGTCGGGTTCATCTTTGTGCCTCGAGTGCCTGGTGCAGAGCAGGACTCGCCGGGCCCGGCAATGAGCGGCTGACCCCGCACTGCTGAGCGCTCAGCAGGCCTCCCCTCGGACAACACAGGCTCTGTGAGTGCAGACGATCAGAAGGCTTGGGGGAATCCAAAGCAGCCACTCAGGAAAGGCCGGGGCCCCCGCCCGAGAGGCCGCTCTGCGGGGCTGCTGGGCCCCCGGGCCGGTGATTCATGTCTCGCTAGCTCGGGGTGGGAGCACAGGCCGAGTATGAGCTGAATTCATAAGACCTTCTCTGTTTTATCTCACAGATGTTTCTGGGATGGATGTGTCAAGGAAAAAAAAAGGCTGAAGTTGAAAAATCCCAACTCAGCACATGTCCTCCAGCCCCTGGAGACGTGACAAGGGATTAAAACGCCTTTCTCCTCATTTGCCCAACATCTCAGGAGAAAGCTAAATTGCAGGCCCGTCAGGGCCGTTCTGGGCACCTGCTGGCTGCGGAGGCGACCTCCTCATTAGCGCAGCTTCCCTCTGGAAGCAAGCTCACAAAAACCGTGTTATGGGTGCGCGTGCGAATGTGTGGGAGCGGGCGTGGTGTCATGCACCCCTCGCTGTTTCTCCAGAACCTGTTCCCACACACGGAACACTCGAGCTTCTGGGTTCCTACTATGCCAGGCAGTGCATCAAGCATCCTGTCATTTTATCCTCACTGCCCAGCGAGGCCTATGTTCTTATTTTCCCATTTTCCAAAAGATTTGCCTCCAGGCAAAGACACATGCTCCTACACATACGTGTCTACCTGTGTGCACACAATGTGCTCATATGTACACCTGTCTTTCTCCATACATCCATGTGCAAACAGATCTACGCACATGCATGTGCCTTTGTGCATACATGTATATGTGTGCGTGTGTACACATCCTCGCGGGATGACCTTATTCACAAGAGGGGCTGTCCACTGAGCTCATTCCGTATAAGTCACTTTGCTTCTATTACTATTCCTTACGTCATCCCTAATCCTGGCAAGGCAAATGGTGTTATCTGCATCGGGGGTTGACAAACTATGGCCCACCGGCCAGATTCGGCCTGCCACCTGTTTTTGAAAATAAAATTTATTGGAACCCAGCCATGCCCATTTGGTTATGTATTGTCTGTGGATGCTTTTATGCTACAATGGCAGCGTTCAGTTATATATTAACTCTCTGGATCTTTACAATTTGCTGAGGGCTAATCTGCATTTTTCACATGAGAAAACTAAGACTCAGCTAGGGTATTTAACTGTCCAAGGTCATGGACCAGGTAAGTGTTTAGTTAGCTGAATACCTGCCAGACCTCAGGCCCCCTCCCTCCGCCTTCTGGGTGTCTTTGTTGGTGTGACACTGCAATTGTGCCTACATACTTGTCACTCTCTGCCCCTGCATGCTTATGCAGCTTATGCTTAAGGGCCGTGGGTCTGTGTGGCCCTCTCTGTGTGAGTGTGTCAGGAATAATTGCGCAGTGTTTTTTTTCTTATTTTTTATGTTGGGTTCAAGGTTCTTATATGCAGGTCATTCGAGTCTAATAATTTGTGTCTACTTAGTCACTTTCTGAGAAAGCGATGCTACAATATCTTACTAAGAATGTGAGTTTGACAATTTCTTCTTGCAAGTATATCATTTTGAGTGTTTTTTAAAAACTGTTTTGAGAGGCGCGTGGGTGGTTCAGTGTGTTAAGCAGCTGCCTTCGGCTCAGGTCATGATCTCGGGGTCCTGGGATCGAGCTCCCTGCTCAGCGGGGAGTCTGCTTCTCCCTCTCCCTCTGCCCCTCCCCCTACTCGAGTGCACATGTGCTCTCTCTCTCTCAAATAAATAAATAAAATCTTAAAAAAAAAAAGCTTTAAAAAATAAAAACCATTTTGAAACTATGCTGGGAGTGCATGCAAGTTCAGGATTATTACATCTTCCTGGTGAATTATTCATTTTTGTTTTCATTAGTAATGACCCTCTCTGCCCCAATAATGCTTCTTGTCTTATTCCCTGATGTTTATCTTGTTACCAGTTTTATTACAGAGAATATGTTCTGATACATCATTTTGTATTCCTTTACTTATACCCTTTGCGCATCATTATTTTTTAGCTGTGTCTCTTGTAAACAGAGAAGGAATTTTTTTCCGCCGAAACTAATAATCTCTGTTTTTAAACAATTGAGTTTAATCCATTTGTATTTGTTGTGATTTCTAATATACAGTTGACCCTTGAAAAACACAGGTTTGAACTGTGGGGGGGGCACTTATACATGGATTTTTTTTTTTTAAAGATACAGTATGGTACTGTAAATATATTTTATTTTCCTTAAGATTTTCTTAATAATATTTTTTCTCTGGTTTACTTTATTGTAAGAATACAGTATAGAAGACATATAAAATACAAAATATGTGTTAATCGACTCTTTACGTTATTGGTGAGGGTTCTGGTCAACAGGAAGCTATTATTAGTAGTTAAGTTTGGGAGGATCAAAAGCTATGTGCAGATTTTTGACTGTGTGTGTTCGGGAACAGGGTTGGTGCTCCTAACCCTGGGGTTGTTCAGACATCAGCTGTTTATTTTTTCTAAAAGATTTTATTTATTTATTCATGAGACACACAGAGAAAGAGGCAGAAACATAAGCAGAGGGAGAAGCAGGCTCCCAGTGGGGAGCCCAATGTAGGACTCGATCCCAGAACCCCGGGGATCATGACCCGAACCAAAGGCAGACGCTCAACCACTGAGCCACCAGATGCCCCTGACATCAACTGTATTTGACCTTATTTATACTCTTATGTGTTTTTACCTGTCATCAATTTAAAACTTTTTTCTCCTTTCTTGCCTTCTATGGCATTCGTGGCATTTTCTTTATGTCTTTTAATTTCCTCTGCTGGTTCAGAAGTTATATATGTTAGTCTTTGATGGCTACCCTTACATTTTAACATGCACATTTATTTCAACCAAGTCAAAAGTTACTTGATGTCTCCATCTGCTTCCTAACCAGCCTAGCACGCTTCAATTCCAGTCTTATTCCTTCTATATCTCCTCGTATGGCTGTATTTTTGTTCCACCTACTACTTCACAAAATCTCCTAAATTTAAAAAAAAAAAAAGTCACCCAAGGATTTTCCTTTCTTCCAAGCTTTTGTCAATATCATCTCTCGTGTTGTGTGTTTGTATGCGTGTCGGGAGATGGGCTCATCCATGTCAGCCCAATCTACCATATTCCAGAAAGTTCATCCTTTATCTGTATACGTGTGTACTCACCAACCCACACGTGCCTGTGTCTATGCAGGACTAAATACCTATATGTGACTCTAGGTAGACCTGCATGCCCCTCTGTGTGGAAGCAGCTACAATTTTAATAAAATATTTATTGTGGCCCCTCTCCTTCTATAAAAAGCATGCGCTGGGCCCTCAGAGTCTTAGGTGGGGGTACCTAACAATAGTGACAATGTCTGATAAATGCTATAACAGAAGGAGTCTGGGGGCGCCTGGGTGACTCAGTGGCTGAGCGTCTGCCTTCAGCTCAGGACGTGATCCCCGGGTCCTGGGACTGAGTCCCACATCGGGCTCCCTGCAGGGAGCCTGTTTCTCTTCTGCCTGTGTCTCTCCCTCTTTTGGTGTGTCTCAGGAATAAATAAATAAAATCTTTAAAAAAAATAGAAGTCTGGAAGGCTGTAAGAGAGGAGGAGTACTTAACCAGGCTGTGTGGTCAAGGAAGGCTTCCTAGAAGAAGACGCACCTGACCTCACACTTTAGAGGAACAGACTGGAAAGGAGAGGGCTGGTGGGGGTGGCCCACTCTGTGACCATCACTGGGTTGCATCCCAGCCCAAAGGTTAGAAACTATGTGACCCTGGGGTGCCTGGGAGGCTCAGTCAGTTCAGCGTCTGACTCTGGATTTTGGCTCAGGTCATGATCTCAGGGTCCTGGGATCGAGCCCTGCATAGGACCTCCTGCTCAGGGAGGAGTCTGCTTGTCTCCCTCTTGCTCTGCCCCTCCCCCAGCACTCCTCATAAATAAATTAAAAAAAATTAAAAACAAAAAACAAAACTAAGTAATTCTGAGCAAGTCCCTGAACCTCTCTGATAAGAAGAATCCTTGTATAGCTTGAAGAAATATTATGATGCCAATGAGAAGATGGATGTGAATGTGCCAGAGAAGTTGAGAAGGGCTATCCTGGGGTCGTGATGTTAAAATCACGGCCATGGTAACAGCCACCACTTCTTGAGTACCTAACAGGTGTCTGGCATGGTATTGCTTCTGCCCGGCACGAAGAGGTGACACTGGTTTGCCTTTCCTACCAAGGGAGTACCTAAAGAGCAGAGAGTGATGTGACTTAGCCACAGCCTCCTGGGAGACGGGATAGGCACGATGACTCAGGGCTCAGTGCTCTAATGGCCTGTACCCTGCCCTGCTGCTGCACCCTAGCCTGGTTTCTCTTATCCCTAATTTCTGGCTCTCCAGTCCTCTCCCCACTCTCTGCTCAAAGAGCCAGGGGCCTCAAAGGTCCTCCTGGACTACAAGAGAAGAAACTGATGCCATTCATTGGCTGCTTCATTCAGGGCCTGGGGAAGCCCAATTCTTCCCCTCCCCAGCTCCCCTCCCTCCCGGGGCTCCCTCTGCAGGTTTATGTGGGGCAGAGAATCAGGTTAATGGAATCCTGGCTGCCTCTGGCTAGGGGGGGGGGGGACGGTGCAGATAGCCCCCCCTCTGGAACCCATCATGGTCAGCCCAGACTAATACAACTCCTCCTGAGCCCTTGAAGAGCCCAGGGGATGGTGTCAACATTTCACACCTACCGGAGGAAGCCCAGATCAGCCTCTCCCACCAAGAGCTACCATGGGGATTTGATTTCAGTGTTCATTTTGGACATTCCCTTGAAACATCTCAGTCAGCAATTCTTGATATCTATGCCAGCACAGCATGGCATGGGTTAAGGCTCTGGATTCGGAAAGCCCCGGATTCCTGTCTTGCTCCGTGTGACCTCAGGCAAAACCCTCCCTGAACCTCAGTTTCTTCATCTGTAGAGTGGAAATAATAGTGGACTTATTCGTAAGAGTTGTTGAGTTTAAATATGATTATTCATGCCAAGGCCAAGCAGGTTGCCAGGCACATCGAAGAAACTCAATAACTATGTGTTGAATAGATAATGTTATTATTCTAAAGAGTGTGCAAAGTGCTTGCAGCTGAATTTTTGTGCAAAATGCTGTCATGGGTGGGGGGGGAGGTCAGCAGGGGTAGTCACTCCCATCTCAGTTTTGTGTTTGTAACTAGCGCTCACTTACCTGAGCATAATCCCTCCCAGGGCCTGCAAGACACTCTGTGTGAGGTGCTTTACAAAAATTGCCTCAGTTAATGCCCATCACCAGCCCTGTGGCTCACCTTCCCCACCCCCGGCCCATGGAACAGCTGGACAGAGTGGAGAAGCTGCCAATCTGGACCTGCAAAGGCCGGATCAGTGCCTGCTGAGCTCATCTTGGGAGCCCTGGGGTTTATTGCTCATCTTGTCACCTCAGGTTCAGATTTTGGGCTTCACTCTACCTCTTTGCTTACCCAGCTCCCTCACTCTGGGCATCCAAATGATGAGCCACTCTGCCTCTGAGATATCTGCTGCCGTTTTCCGGTCTCTGTTTGCCGACCTGTAAAATGGGGTGGTTGGACTAAATGCTTGCTGTCGATTCTAGGACTGCTGGCGTAAAGGGAACACACATGAACTGCAAGCCTGCTGGGGGCCAGGCATCCATTCCCTCCTGGCAACCCTGTGGGGGAGGTTGGGTCATCAACCCTGTGTTACAGCCGGGGAAACTGAGGCTTGAGAAGGTAACGTCACTTGCTCAACCAACTCAGCAATGTGCGGCCAGTCTGGAATTTGAGTGCAGAGCTGTCTGGCTCTTTTCCTGGTGTGCATGGCCTCCTGTTCTGAGAAAACAACCACAGAGACTGCCAAGAGCTGGAAGAAATTGCGCGGTCCCCGAGCGGGACCTGTTCCATGCCTGGGGCCTGCCCCCGCCGCCTCAGAGCACGGTGGCTGCTGCTGGCCTCCGTGGACAAAAGCTACACAGCCAGCACCCCTTAGCACAGCCCTGGAATTCCCGCGGAAGCCCTTTCTCTGTGTTTTTGGAGCCCGGCCCGGGGTTAGCCCACCAGTCCTGGGAAGGAATTTGTAGTTTCTCATTTCTAAAGGAAGGAAAAGCAAACCGTAAGTTCTCATCCTCCTTCCCGCCGGTCACACTCAAGCACTGTCATGAACCTGCGTAGCCTTTTACCATTTACGAATCCCAACCTCCTTCGCCTGGCACTCAAAGCCTCCACCCAGTGCTCAACCTACTTCTCTTGCCCCATTTTCCATCACTTGGCACCTTTCACACAGCCTGAGCGAAAGCTCCCTGATGATTCTTGAACACATCCCACACACAGCTGTCTCTGGGCCTTTGCTCCTTCTGTTTTCCCTGCTTGGAATGCCCTCATCACCGTCTCTATATATCCAGATTATGCCTACTTCTAAGACCCAGCCCGGCTTCCAGGAAGGCCTCCATGGTGTCCTGGCCATTTATCCCACCTCTGACCCCATAGCACATTCTCTGTGTTCCCAAACAGCCCCCACACATCATGCCGTTCCTGTGGGGGCTACTTCTGTGATTCATGTTCATCTCCCCGGCACCCAGAACAGGGCTTGGCCCTTAGAGGGTTATCTGAAAACAGTGAATGAATGAATGAATGAATGGCTGAATGAATGAGGGAGGGAAGGGTGTTGGATGAAGATCAACGTGGTCATCAGTACACCAGACAGGAAGGTGAGGGTCAGGGCAGGTGGAGAAGGCCTTTGGGAATCATGCACCCATGGCCCCGCACACCCTGGCTAGGAATCTGGGTGGGGCCTGCAGAGCCGACCCCACGAGGCCTCAGGCTTCCTGCCCACACACTGGAAGCTGACCCAGCAGGCCCTAAGACTCAAGTTAACAAAAGGAGAAACACCGTCCCATGCTTCCCTTCTCTGGGTATGTGCTGAGGGTTGTGAGGGGCCAAGCACAGGCCCAGGCAAAGGCTCCCACCTTCCCGGCCAAGACTCAGCTCCTGGGCGCCTTGCCCGTGGCTCCTGCCTCCCGGCCCCACCCTGCCCGTCCCGGAGCTGCGGCTTCGTGGTTGCTGGCAGGGGTCATGAGTTAGTGGGTGTCAGGACCCATGTAAGGGGTCCTGGGATCGAGTCCCGCATCGGGCTCCCCACATGGAGCCTGTTTCTCCCTCTCCCTCTGCCTCTCTTTGTGTCTCTCATGAATAAATAAGTAATATCTTTAAAAAAAAAAAAATAGACATTCTCCCAGTTCTCACATTCCTCTAATTCTTGAGTGTGACATAACACCTGAGGATTGAAGTATTCTGTTTCTCGACTGTGACACTCTACGGCGACAGCATTTTATGATTCCTGAGACGGCAAGGGGATGTTCTACACGTATGTGTGTGTTTACTGGAACAGGCCACAGTTCCATGACTGTAATGTTCTAAAATTCCTGCTTGTAAAGCTAAATTTTTAATATTCTATAGTTGTAAAGTCTGTAATTCTATGATTATGACCTTTTTATGCCTGCAACGTTCCAAAACTCTTGCTTCTTAATCTTTTATGTACTTAATTAGTCTTCTTAGCGCCTCTATGATTACATGATTGTAACATTCTATAATGCCGTGATTATAACCTTTCCAGGCCTGTAACATTCTAAAATTCTTGCTTGCCTGTGATTTTAACACTGCACAATGCTGTGGCCGTGACGGGCAGCGACTGTGACATCCTGGGGGCTTGCAATCCTGGGGTGCCTGACCTCTGACATTCCGGACCTCCAGCCCCTGGCCGTTTGCAGTTCTGGCAGGACTCACGGTCCCTCTGAAAGGTCTCCTGCTTTCTTCCAGAGCCTGGGCCTGGGGGCCTGAAGGCCTCTTCCTGCCAGAACGAGGATCAGGTGAACTCAATGTTCGCCAGTGCAGATGTGAAAGCTCCTGGGGTGGGATGGGCAGGGCTTGGGGGCTTCTGGAGGAGGCCTGGATGCCTTTGCTGGTTTCTTGCCTCGCTTGTTGGGTCTTGGAGCAGCCCTGGCCCTGCTGGTACGTCCCACCAGGGTCCATGAACAGGTGTGTGTGCCTTCTGAAGCCTTAAGTCAGAAGAAGTCAAACTACCATGCAGTCCCCCAAATGCCCGTGGAGCTGAGGTCAGGTTGGCATCTCTATTCCTGGTGCTGGCATGAGCCGGAAACAGCCCTGACCCCCTGGGGACTGGCTCAGCCTAGCTAGAACTGACCAGGTGTGGCTGAAACCCACCCAGGAAGCCAGAGGAAGCAGCGCAATGGAGTTCTCTGCCCCACGGCTCCTGCTTTGAAATGTTTGCCTTTGCCTGGCAGCCATCAAAAGTGGCCTCTTTCTCCTTATCCTGAGTGTGTGTATGTGTGTCTGTAGACACACAGGATGGTGGGTACCCGTGTCTGTAGTTCTGTCCATCTCTGTGGGTATCTCTGTGCATGTCCCCGGTATATAGGTCTCATGCTTACACCCCCTGGGACAAGGCCAAGGTCAAAGGTCTGGTCACCTTTAGGCTGGTTATCCCTACAGTAGCCTGAGTGAGGGTTACTCACTCATTCCCGGTGAGAGAGGGAAAAACAGGTCTCACACAGGGCCAGCCCCTAAAGAGAGAACAAGGCTTCTTTGAACTCCCCCCTGGGTCTGTGTGGACCACTCTGCCACCAGATATGGGGGTGCCAGGGCTCTGGCTTGGGGCTCACGGCCATCATTGTCGTCGGCTGCTTCCACTGAGCACTTAGGACGTCCCAGGCACTTTACATGGGTTTCCTCAGTTAAGGCCTCACAGACACCCCAGGAGGCAATAAGTGCAATCACGACCCATTTTCCGGATGAGAAAACAGAGACTTCAAAAGATGTGGCCCAAAGTTGCCAGTGAACTGGCAGGAGAACTGCAGTTGAAACCCAGGTCTGCTGGGCAGCAGAGCCACCGCCGTGACTGCCATGCCATCGGCCAGGCTGGTGGCCACCGGCCCCCCTGCTGAGAACACGGCTCACGGAGCATGTCTGCCTGCCAGGCTGGGTGTGAGGCTCTCTTCGCTTGCTCTGCAGGCTCCCTGCTGTGAGCCAGACACTGGGTGGGTTGGGGTGGGGGTGGGGGCGTTGGAAGGGAGTAGGGGACACAGAACAGGAGCGATTCAGTTCCTGGACAGGACTACCGACAGCACGAGGCAAGACCAGACCCGGAGTCCAGGGAGCAGCACACGTTCCAGGGTCTCCAAGATCTGACTGACACGCGTGTCTGGGGCAACCAGGGAGGGCTCTCTGGAGGCAGCATGGTCTGAACTGCACCTGGGGAAATGTGCAGGGGTGAGGAAAGACGAATTTTTTTTCCTCCTTCCTTCCATAGGAGTTTTGTGCACCAGTGTGTATGTGGGGGTGGTGCAGGAGCTCTGAATTCCACACTAATTTACTGAGGATTTCAGGAAAAACTGGTTTGGCTCCACCGGACTGAAAACAAAGATCAACTGGAGGTCAAAGGCGGGGGTGGGGAGGGGGGCCTGTGGGGCATCCAGAGAGAGAATTCACCTCAATTCACAAACCCTCCTTGGGTTCAGACCTGTGTCAGGCCGCGGGGACGCCGAGACGGGCCAGAAATAGACTCGGTGTTGGAAGAGCTCGCTGTCCTGGGGGAAGGCGGGTCTGACAGCATTTCTCAGAGCTGGACAAGACTCAGGCCCTTCGGAAAGGGAAATGTTCTCTTGTGGACCTTGGAGACTCTGTCTCCAGACCTCAGGTGCCTGGCTGGGGAACGAGGATGTGCGAGGCCACTGTGAAATCAGCGCTGCTTTACAAGTGGTCAAAACAAAACAAAACTTTCCGGATCAGCATTAACATCTAAACATCAGTCTTAAATTCTCTCGCAGTTCCTAGAACCCCTGAGCAGACATCTGGGCTCCCCCTCATCCTGGACTCTGCAGACCCAGTCTGCAAAAGCGTGAGATACAACCTTGGAGCTGGGGCCACAGGGAAACTCAGAACATATTTGTGGAGCCCAAGGCCGCAGAGGGGAGCAGGGGGGAGAGGGAGGTGCATCCCACCTTTTCTACAGGGCACACACTTTACATATATTAGCTCCCTGCTTCTGGAAGTCTTGCTGAGCTGCCTTGGCCTCTGCCTTGAGTGAGACAGCAGCCTCATTGCAGCCCTCTCTGCCTCCCATCTCTTCATTCCACTTCACTCACCCCCTTGCCAGGGGCCAGTCTCCTGATCGTGCCACACTCCCACTCAAAACCCTGCCGTGGCTCCCCAGTACCCTCAGGGTTACAGCTAAACTCCTTAGCTGGCATACCTGCCTCAGAGAGGGCCTCCTCACTCCTCGAGCCTCGGCCCCCACCCCCTGCCCTGCACTCATAGCTCCCAACCAGGACAACGTGGACCAGGGGTCCTGACTCAGCTTCTCACTCCTCTCCACATCTTCTGCCTCCTGCCAGCCTCCCCTCAGATGATCCTCATTTGTCTAACTACCTCGGCAGGTGCTTCTCTGGCTCCCATCACGTTGATTTGTTTCCCACCTGCAGCAGGACCTTGTAACCTAGGCGGCCACACCCTCTCCGGTGGCGCCGACTTTGCAAGGCAAAGTTCCGAGGCCTCACCTGCCCCCCAGGCTGGCCCTAGCACCCAGTTCCCACCTGGACCCACCTGGACCTCCTGCTCCAGATTCGGGTTCTCTGAGCCAGCTGCACAGCAATTCTCCAACCCTGGTCAGAGTATGAGGTGGCTCAGAGCATCTGATTTCCCCTCCCCTGCCTCTTCCAACTATGGTTGGGAGCCGGGGAGAAGCCCAGAGAGGCTGAGACATTTGGAGTTGTGGCAGAGCTGGGACTGGGACCCGGGCATCCTGACTCCTGCTCCAGTGCTCCCCTCACCCGATGTAGGCTCCTTCTAAGTCCTCTCCATTCCTGCTGAAGGGTGGCTCTGCCTGGACCGTGAGGGACCTGGGCGTGTAGCTCTTCCCCGAAAAACTGCATCCTTGGTGGGAAGAGGGTGCAACACCTGGAGGATCAGCTCAGTTTCACAGGGACTCAGAGAGGTCAGGTGCTTTTCTTAAGGCCACACAGCTAAAAAGTACCAGAACTAAGACATGAATCCAGGTCTTTCTAAACACAGAGCCCATGTCCAGGAAGTGTGGCCAGTCTGTGGAGCCGGATTGAGACCAAGACACTGTCACAGGCTGCGCTCCTGACCTATGAATGTTCTGGGAGCAACTGGTAGCCTGAGAACACTCCCTCGAGATGGGGAGGAGAGTGTCCAGTCCCCAAGTTCTCTGCCCGCGGGGCCGAGGAGGGGCCAGGCTCTCTGTGACCAGCTTAGCTCAACCCTGGGCTGCCTGGCAATGCCCCCCACGCCCCCCAGAACCTGGCTTTGGTCAGCCCACCCTGCCCTGGCCAGAGGAGCCCTGGGACAGAATGCTCACCGGGCTGCCATCCTGGGCAGGAGCTGAAAATTAAATTAAAACCACGACAGGGACAGTTAATTAAAGCAGATTAGCGCGAGACTAATTAGGGACACTGACACTGGAACTATCGCACTCCAAGATGTTAATTAGCTGTTCATTAATGTCAGCTCCCCGTTCAAGAGAGAAATATGAACAGCCCTTCTCCGGGGCTTCATTCTGGAGCTGAGTAAACGGGCGGCTGCCCATTGGCAGCCCAAGCCCCAACCACGTTCCCTCCCTCCCTCTGGCGCTAGTGTCTGCTCACTCCCTTTGTCTCCCTCCTACATCAGCTTGAGCACTGGCGCTGCCAGAGACCCTGGACTCATGGGAAGGAAGAGCTCAGCTCCAGCTCAGCTGGAGCCCAACACATGGAGGCTTTTGAAGAAAGGTGGCTTATCTGTTTTGCAAGCCAGCCTTGAGCACAGGGAACCCTCTGTCCCTGCCTTATCGCTCTCCGGTCTGGGTCAGGAGGAGGCCACTCCCCGTCCTTCCTCCCACCTTCCCTCCGTTCCTTCTTCTATACATCCATCCATCCACCCTTTAGTCCCTCCACCCGGACGGTCTTTACCTCCCACACACACAAATGCACACACAGATTCTGTGTACAATGCCCATCCATCTGTCCAGCAGCTCATCTAATCTTCAGTCTGTCCATCCAACCATCCATCAGTTCATCTATTCAAATATCCCATAATCCCCTATATGCACACATCAAAATTTGGTTCCAATTTCCATCCACCCATCTGCCCATCCATCTACCATCTATCCACCCTTCCTTCCTTCAAGCATCCAGCTATCCTTCTACCCATCCCTGCACAAATCCGTCTGTAAGCCACCGAGTCACGTATTCATCCTCTCCACCCATCCACTGATTCTTTCATTGAAAACCTACCTACTTATCCACCCACCCCCAAATATCTATCCTTTTCTCTCTGCTATCCATTCATCTAGACAGTCACCCATCTGCTCCTCTGCTAACCCATCCACTAGCCAACCTTGCAACCACTGGTCCAACCATCCATCCATGAACTTACCAGTCCATCTGCTGAGTGTTCACAGATAGCAGCCTCTCCCCCACTCACTCATCTACACATGGATGCCGCCTACCAAATCACCCACCCATCCACTCCTCTCATACACGTCCACCTACTGTGTGCCAGGCACCATGCCACGTACTAAGGCAAGAAAAGGAATGCAGAAATGAGGAATACAGATAGGGGGGATCCCTACTCTCACTTCTACTTTACAGATGAGGAAACCAAGACAGAAAGAGGCCATCCACCAAATTATTCATGCAACTGGCAATTACTGCCTATTACATTCCACTTGAGGATACAGTGACAGACATGCTTCCTGTTAAGATCACACAGTCTAGAGCAGTGATTCTCCAGAGAACATGGTGAAAGCTGTCACTGTTGTTCCCCCAAATGCACATAAGCACACGCAGGAAACATTCTGTGGACAAATCTAGTGAGTCTATCAACCTCCTGAAAGCCCAACCACACTGCTCAAGTCAAGATCCATGGTGCTGGTTTGGGAGACACACAAGTAGAGATGATGTCAAATCCCAAGTTCTACACTTTATAGGGCTGACCCTGACCCTTGAACAACACGGGGGTTAGGGGTTCTGACCCCCTGCCAGTCGAAAGTCCATGTATAATTTTTGACTCCTCCAAAACTATTAATAGCCCACTGTTGACTGGGAGCCTTACTAATAACAAAAGTTGAATAACATGTATTTTATATGTTGTATGTATCACAGACTCTATTCTTAATATGAAGTAAGCTAGAGAAAAGAAAAGACTCTTAAGAAGATCATAAGGAAGGGGTGCCGGGGTGGCTCAGTCAGTTAGGCGTCTGACTCTTGATTTCAGCTCAGGTCATGATCTCAGGGTTGTGAGATCGAGCCCCGTGTCGGGCTCCATGCTCTGAGTGGAATCTGGTTGAGATTGTTTTGTTTCCCTCAGCCCCTCCCCACTGCTCACATGCTCTATCTCAATCAATAAGTAAAAAAAAAAAAAAAAAAAAAAAAAAAAAAAGAGAAGAAAAGAAAATCATAAGGAAGAGAAAATACACATACTGTACTGTATCAAAAAAAAATCTGCATATATGTGGACCCACGCAGTTCAAACCCATGTTGTTTAAGGATCAACTGTAATATAGAAGTGAGGGGGGTTGTTGCTGAAGGCTTCCTGGAGGAGCTGAGCCCACATTAAGCTGGGCAAGATAGGCAGAGTTAGCTGAGTGAAGGGTAGCCCAGCTCTGTTCACGTGCTGCGTGTGCATGCCAAGCATGGAGAGGTGAGGCAGTGGAGGGTACTGTCTGGGACCTGTGCGGGTGCTGGCTGCGGTGTGACCACACCCTGCTGTGTGCGGGGATGTGGCAAAGTGAAGACTTGAACCCAGGTTCCCTGCCCAGTTCTTCCCAGGAAACAATGAGGACCCTCCTCTGGCCCCACTTTTACTGTTGCTCTGGGACTGGCTGGAGTTCAGGGGCTTTCAGCTTGGGGATGAGCCCTGACTGCTGCCAGACTGTGTCTCAGAGATCTCCAGTGCCTGCTGCCCTCTGCCAGGCAGAGGGACCTCCACTCCAGGCATGAACCTTATCCCTGAGGCTCTGGGGGGGCACATCTGCCCTCATCCCCAGCCTCTGCCTGAGGGCAGGAATTGGGAAGCAGGGGTGGGAGTCTCTGTGGGCACGGCCTGGAAGAGTGCTGGGACCGGCTGAGGGTGGGCCCGAGTGGAGCACAGCAGGCACTCCGGGAGTCAGTCCAAGCTCTGGCCTGGAGGCTAGCACATGTCCTACCCAGGGCTGGTCCCTCCAGGGCCAATTCAGCCTTCCCTCCACTCTTGCCTGCTCCAGCCTTGCTCTCTGATGGCAGGCACCTGGAACCAGATCGGTAGCCCATCAGGTCAAGGTCACGACACTGGTCGACTTCATTGGAGGCAACTAGATATTCCCAAAGAAGTAGGAATTTAGGAGACAGAAAGACCCAGGTTCAAATCACACCTCTGCCAGTTGGGGCAGACATGACTTCAAGTGAGTCAACTTACTGTTCAGAGCCTCAGCCATGAAAGAGGGATGATAAGGATATTACACTCCTGTACTCTTTTCCTGTCTGGTTTTTAATTTGTTTGTAGCATTTGTTTTTGCTTGGTAGGCCTTTTCCCATCCCTTCACTTTTGATCCTTCACCATTTTGCTTTAGGTGCGTCTTTCAAAAAGAACATGGAGCTGGATTTATTCTATTTTTAGCTCTATGTAAGAGTCACTGTCTATTATTGGGAGATATAACCTATTCACATTTATTGTAGTACTGTGTTGGTGCCTAGCAAGTGCCTGACAAAGATTACTCTTTCCTCCGAGCATCATCCAAGGGCCTCATCCATTAGCCCGCATCCTTTACCCACCACCCTTTCCACAGGTGCCCTCCCTCCCCTCTAGTACTGCCCCTGGAGCCTCCTATGCTGAGGAATGTGCAGCTCTCCTGGCCCTAGGGATATATTAACTAAACAAAAGCTACCATTAGTTTCTGAGTATCTCATAGGCTGACTGTCAGAGCAGGAAAGATCTTCAAGATCCTCAGACCAGAATACCAAGGGCCATCTTTAGTATAGATGTTGGGAACAGAATAAAGTTCTTTGTTACTCAATCTTAAAAGAAGCCCCAAAGTGCCACTGACCAAAGGCCCCAGAAAGGGAGAGGGGGAAAATGGGAAAATGAGAGGAGCAATCCAAGAACCAGAAGAAAGGTCCCAGAAAGTTGGAGAGATGAGGGTGTTGTGCCAAGAGCTTGGGTTTTGTTACTAAGACAGTCTTCTAAATTTTTTTTAAAGATTTTATTTATTTATTCATGAGGGACAGAGAGAGAGAGAGAGAGAGAGAGAGAGAGAGAGAGGCAGAGACACAGGTAGAGGGAGAAGCAGGCTCCATGCAGGGAGCCCAACACAGGACTCGATCCCGGGTCTCCAGGATCATGCCCTGGGCTGAAGGCGGCGCTAAACCGCTGAGCCACCTGGACTGCCCTTAAGACAGGCTTGTAAATTTGGCTCTGCCTCAATTTTCTGCTCAGTCCTGGGCAAGTCACATCCCCTCTCTGGGGTTAGACTCCTCTTCTGGGCTACCAGGAAGTGGGGGTTTAGTGACTTTCCAGACTGTACTATAGAATTCTGCTTATACATCTAGAGGGGCAATTAGAGTGATACTAATGGATGTCACTAATAATTGCACCAAATCTGATCTCCTCTCTTTCCTTAATACACTTGATTTATAGCTGGGCACATGGTCTTCTGGAACCAAGTTTACATTTCCTGCCTATGTTACACCTGAGCACAGTCATATGATTTCGTGCTGGCCAATGAGATGTTACAAAAACGGGAGGTGCAATTCCCGGGAAGTGTCCCTGAAAGAAACATGCATGTCTGTCATTACCCTGTCTTCCTTCTTGCTGGCTGGGATATGGATGTGATGGCTGGAGCTCTAGCAGCCAACTCAGACTATGAGACCCAGAGAGAGCAGGGACCTTCCTGATGGTGGAGTTGCCATTCCAGCCGTGAACTACTTACCTAGGACTTCACTTAGTTGAGAGAGGAATAAACATCTATCTTGTTTAAGTCACTGTTATTTGGCTTTCTGTCATTCGCAATCCAAACTGAAACATTCACCATCCAAACTTGGTTAAAAGCAGATGTGGATTCAAACAGACCTAGTTGGAATTCTAGTTTTAACACCAGCAATCTGAATGATAGGATGTAAGTCACTTAACCTCGGAGCCTGTTTCCCTGTCTGAAATGGTTAAAACAATGCATATTTCTCAGGAGGATGCGAACTACAAATATAAAACTACTGGCATAATCTTTGTTTCATAATTAAGGGCTCGGCAGGTAATGGTTGCTATTGTAGTTGTCAGTATTAATCTCATCAGCCAATCTCTTCCCTAGGAGCTCATGAAAGCTGTGACTTCTGGCTTTTAGGGGGATCCTCATCACTGTGTATGTGACGTGATGAGAAGGTACAGGTAAGGATGGGAAGATGAAGGCTTTGATTCCAGGAAGAGCTGAGTTCAAATCTCAACTTTACCATTATTAACTGTGGGATCTTAGCCGAGCCTCCTCTTTTCCTGGGGATGGTGATGCAAATCACAGTAGCACCGTGGTGAGCTGCCAAGCTGGCAGCCTCAGGGAGGGCCTATGGCAGGGTCACTCCCGGAGGAAGTGGGATCCCCGTCTGTGCCTTCAGGAAGTGCTGAATGGACAAGACACGGGTAGTGTGGGTATGACCAGCCCTGCTCTCAGCTTTTCTGGAGAGTCAAGTCATGCCATCACTCATCTTTTGGCCTAACTAGCCCTGAGGGGGTGGTTAGGATGCAGGGAGAAAAACCAAAGCTCCATTAAAAAAAACCAATCAATTTGCAGCAATCCAAATAAAAGCCATTAGATGTGGCTTCCCCACTGGAGACACCCAGGGGCCTCTTCCCCACCAGGATCCCAGGAAATTGATTGGCAATTACTGACACTAATGGGGGCCGGAGAGGCCTGGTGACTTCCCCACCACTCTCTGGGGACAGTGATGACACGTGAAGATCTGTCAGGCTGAGCCCTTCCTGGGGTAGTCGGGACCCCAGATCTGGCCAGAGACAGGGCAGCCAGCTGGGCTCGAGCCCCCTGGGGACCCTCACCCCTTTACTTATTTATGGCTTCGTTTGACTCATAGTGAGTTAATGGCTCTACTGGGGCTGTGCAGATGGCAGATCCCGCAACAGGAGGCCGGTAGAGGGGCCAGGGAGGCTTCTAGGCCTGCCCTTCGACCTGGATCTGGGGTTGCATAAAGGAGGCTGCAGTCCTTACAGGAAGTCTGGGGCAGAAAGGGAGAGAAAGGGTCACCAGACAGCCCGAAACAGAAGTTGTGAGAGGTAGCGGCTGGAGATGGACTGAACAGGCACACAGAGCAGCAGAGAGAGAAGCATCACAGGAAACCCCTCTGTGGAACTGTGGGGCAGGCAGGGCCCTGAGCAGTCATCTAGTTCAGCCTCATGTCTTTGCAGACCCTTGGCAGCGAAGGCACAGAGAGGGGAAGGCACTGGCCCCAGGTCTCACAGCACAGCCCCGGAGATGCTGGGACTAGAGCCTGACCAGCCGTGCAGAGAGCAGGGAAGCGAGACTTGCCCTGGGACATTCACACTCACCTACTAGGGCCTTCTCTGAACCTGGGGGTGGGGAGGTCCCATCTAGTGGGCAGGGAGACGTGTAAATAGACAATGACAATAATGAGGGACGGCGGCTAAGATGGGGGTGTGGGAGCTCAGGATGGCCCAGCTTGGGGGAGTGGTGGTTAAGGAAGGTTCCTGGAGGAGGTGATGTCAAAACTGCCCCCTGAAGGATCAGCGGGCATTAAACAATTGGGGAGGACAAGGGAGAGGAAAGAAGGGAATTCTAGGCCAAGAGCACAGCATGTGTGTGCAAAGGCTCAGGGGTAGGTCCAAGCACATCCAGCTGCCCAGTGGGGCTGGAGGCAGAGGGGCGCCAAGGGAAGAGGTGGATGAGAGGGGGCTGGGACCAGATGGTGACAGGCCTTCCCTGTGGCATGGAAAGGAGTGTGAGCTTTCCTCTGTGTGCAATCAGGATGTGTTAGGTAGACACGACCAGCTTTCCATTTTAGGAAGATGGTTCTGGAACTGCCAGAGGGGAGGTGGGGGGTGGGGGCAGGAAGCAGTTAGAAGGTTGCTGCACAAATCCGGGGGAAAGACAACCAGGTCTGGACCAGAGCAAGGACAAAGAGGGGCCTGGTGGGGAGGCAGCTAGGCTGATATTCAGGAGGGAAAGTGGACAGGACTTGGCACCTGACCGCATAGCAGGCACAGTGGGGAGGGAGCACTGGAGGAGGCTGAGGGGGCGGGGGGGCTGGCTGGGCACACTGAGCACACTGAGGGAGACAAGGGATGGGCACAGTGACTCGGAATGAGGAGGAACCACATGGTCTGGGGAAAAGTGAAGGGGAGGTGATAGAGCCTCAGAGAGGTTAAGTGTCTAACCCAAGGCCACACAGCCAGGGGGTGCCCAGGCGGGTTTAACCCCAAAGCCTACAACGTTTCCTGCCACTTAGGGAGAAGACAGGGCCGGGCCCTTCCCTCTCAGCAGCGCCACATCTCATGCCCGGACCATCTGTCCCTGCTTCAGCCTAATCCCAAGAAGCTTAGGGCTGCGGTTTCTCCTGCTTCACCTGTGAGGGGTGGGGCTACAAAACCTCAAGCTGGCCCATCCTTGGCTACGGGGATGCCATCCTGCGGCAGAGGGGCAGTGAGGCTGAGCTCACTGTGGTTGAAAGGTTTAGGCCCCAGAGAATTCATGCCAGCCATGTCTCATGTCCAGAGTGACCTTGGGGGCCAGGCCTACCTTTAACCTGCCTGCTGTGAGCTCTGGCGGAATGAGGCTGAGGATGAGCACCTGCTGGGTAGGTGCCTCCCTCAACCTGTCAAGGAGAACCTGGCCAAAGCACATTCTAAGCCCAGAAAATGTAGCTCAGGAGCCTATGCCCCAGTGCCCAGAGTATAGACAAGGCTGGACATGGGGCCCCAAGTGGGCATTCTGAGCTAGTAGGGGCCTGCTGGGTGTGTGCGTGGCCACAGAGCGCTCTGTATAACTAAAAAGGCAGAGTGTCTTCGCAGCAGCACGGGCTTTGAGCCCAGCAGGTGTGGGTTCCGGTCCTGACTGGGATGCCGCCTAAGCTGCGTGACCCTGGATGAGTCACTACACCTTTTGTGTCACGTCGTATCTATAAAATAGGTTTGATAACAGTACCTGCCTCAGAGGGTGGCTGTGAGGATCCAGTGAGGTAGCACATGCTAAAAACAAACAAACAAACTGGGCACACTGGGTGGCACGGTAATGCTGCCTGGGTACGGTGATGATGATGCCACAGGTGGTCACGTCAAATCCATATGGTTCTGGTCTGGCCTGGACCGACCCCGTGGAGGGAGCAGGCCTGGCTCTGTTTATTCCTGGCCCATTCTCACCCTTGGGGGCTGGCTGTGGCATCGAACGAGGCTGCCCGCCCTCCGAGGTATCGATCTTCCTGTCTCCCAGGAAGGCACGATGCATTTAGCACATCAGTCAGCACCGGCGGATCGTCCCAGCTGGGAGCCAGCCTGTCTACTTGCAGCTCCGCAAGTGGGTCAGGGAGTTGGAGGAAGTAAAACTTCTCAGAGGGGCCCCGAGGATGGTCCAGGGCCTCAGGGGGTGGAAGCCCTCATCGATGTCCCCGTAGGAGTTGTGGACTGTGGACCTGGCTTGGCGCCCAGCTCCCCGGGATGACCTTGGGCGAAGCGCTCAGCCACCACTGGCCTGGTCACTTCTGAGTTTATAAACCTTATCCCTGTCCATCACCTCGTTTGACCCTCACAACAACCCTGAGAGTTGAACAGAGCATGACTTATCATTTCCCCTTTATAGAAGGGGACACGGAGGCTCAGGAGGGCTCAGCCACTAGCCTGCCCAAGGTCATGCTGCAGGTAAGACGCCTAGTCAGGCCTGGGGTCTGTCTGACTCCACTCCCAAGCCTACCCCACATGGTGCTATGGGGAGTCAGCAGGCAGTAACAATGTTAGCTGAGGAGGTGATGGACCCAGACGGTGGACCGCACCACTCTGCTCATGACATGACAGAGGCAGCGGGGGCAGTGGAGGCAGCAGAGAAGGAGCTGAGGGGATCCAGGAGGGCCATAGAGTGTGTGTGTGTGCATGTGTGTGTGTGTGTGTGTGTGCATGCATACGTGTGCAACATGTGTCAGGGTGGAAACAGGCATTCTGGGCCGAGGGAATGGCATGAGCAAAGGCCTGGAGGGAAGTGAAGGTGAATCTGAGACATTAGGTATAGGTGGGTAGTAACGGGGTCCTTAGGCCCCTGGTAGTACCTGGAAGGAGCAACACCAGGGATGGCAGTGCGGTATGGAGAGGCCGAAAAGCAAGACCAGAGAGAGCCTTGCATGGGGATGTGGGCAGGTGTGAGTGTTCTAGTCAACCAAGGCCTTCAGCCCAGCTTGCAGCCCCTCCCCCATGACAGGACACAGAAGGGCTGGGCCTCGGGGTCAGGAAGGTCTGGCTTGAGGGCTGGGAGTCCAGTCACTGCAGGTCAGGCTTCCAGCCTGCAAATCCACATCCAGAGGCAAGTGCGTACCAGCCCTGGAGGAGGCTGTTCTCTGACTAATCCCACATATGCCTGAGATGAGATGGGAGGGGGAGAGTTGGGCCTGCAGAATAGGATGAGTGGGAGAAAGGGGGAGGGGGCAGAGGGGTTAAGGAATCAGCCCCAGGTCACAGAGCCTGTGAGCGGCAAAGCTGGATTCTAAACTCTGTCCCCCTGCTGCCAACACCCACGCTCCTTCTGCTCCTCAGAACGGCAGATGCTCCAGTGGACTCAGTGGCTTCACAGGCTGGGTCTTGGAGGGAAGGCTGGGGGCTCGTGCTGCCGGGAGCTCCACCTCCAGTGCCACCCAGGGCTCCCAGCATGCTTCCAGCCCCAGACACCCGCACTGCCTCGGGGACCTCCGCCCAGGACCTCAAACCACTCTAGAAACCATGAACAACAGCCTTTGTAAACACAACAGATTCTGGAAACTTTAAATAGTTTTTGGAGCCTCCAAACAGCTTCCACGACTGACAAATTGCTTCCAAAATGTTCAAATGCCTTTGGAATCTTTGAGCAGCCCCGGAGACTCGGACCAAAATTGAGAGCCAAGAAGGGCCCGGGGCCAAGGCAGGACTCAGGCCGTCTTCCCAGCCAGCAAGCAAGCCCTCCTCCAAATGGGGGCTGGCTGCACCCTGGCCGTGGCATCTCAGGCCTGACTGAGCAGCTTCGTGGTGGCCCAGAACGAGCGCTGGACTCCGAGGAGGAGGCACGAGGCTTCCTCCGGCCTCTGCCTTGCTGGGGGACCTCAATCAAATCACTTCTCTCTGGGCCTTGGCTTCCCCCGCGTACAGAACGGGGTGGCTGTGTGAGAGCTTCAGGGTGTACAGATGTGCGGCCCATCTCTGGGACCCAAACCCGGTCCCCACCCCACGGCCAGCCCCCGGCCGGCTTCAGCTTGTCCACAGTCCAGGGCAGTGGCTGGGGAGAACGCGCCGCCTCGCCGGGCGGAGCAGGCCCGCGGGCCCGCCAGGGGCGCCCCAGCCCACGGGGCTCTGCAGCCAGCGGGGTGGGCTCGACCTTTCCGCTTTCCGTGGGAGCTGGATGCACACCCCCACCCCCGGCCCTCAACAAGTGCGTCTCAGGAAAGGCCTGTGCGGGTGCCCCACCCGGCGTGGCGCCGACCCCAGCACCTGGCAGCCTTTCCGCGCGGCCGCAGAGGGCGGCCGGTTCCAGCCACCCAGAGCCGTCTCCATGGTGACGGGCGCGGAGCCGAGCTGGGCTTTTGAAGAACGCTCAGAAAGACGCAAACTTACCCCAGATGAGCCGTCGTGCGTTTGTGAGGCAAAACATCTCGGGCGGCCCTGTGCCTTGTAAACCCCGGCTGGCCAGTGGCCTCGGCGGCCCTGGCGACGACGCAGCTGCTGGTGTGCCAGGCTTGGCGCTCCTGCCTCCTCACAGCGTCTTTGGGCCCTGCCCCAGGCCCACCCACCCCATCTGGGGAGCTTGGGAGGGAGATGCCGCTCAGCTGGAGTCAGCTGCCTGTGTGGGACTCTGAGCGAGCGCCTCCAGCCCTCGAGCCTTGGCGTCCTCATCTGGAAAATGGGCAGGGGGCTAGACGGACGCAGATGGACGGGATGGGTCGGGGCTGGCCTCCCTCCGCTTCCTCCTCCTTTTCGGCATCGCCCATGCGCAGGTGC
The DNA here is from genome assembly GCF_018345385.1 of Vulpes lagopus. Classification (NCBI taxonomy): domain Eukaryota; kingdom Metazoa; phylum Chordata; class Mammalia; order Carnivora; family Canidae; genus Vulpes; species Vulpes lagopus. The sequence goes on from NC_054831.1 coordinate 125,622,620, forward strand.
GTAGGGCCCCCTCCTCCTGCTCGGGCGGCACCCTGTACGTCTACCTGCGTCAGCACTCGGCGCACCGAACCGCAATAGTCTGTTCACTCGTCTCCCAGCGGGGCCCTACCCTCACCGAGCCCGGCTCGACGGTGGCACTCGACAGGTCTTCAGTAAATGTCTAAGAGCAAATGAATCAGCGTGGTGACCGTTGTTTGTGAGGCTCAGATCTAGGGCTGGGGCCTGGGGGGTGGGGGGGCCAGGAGGCATCCTGCAGGAAGGTGGAGGTGACGGTGGCCAGAATCGAATACTGGTACCTGACCGGGACACAGCCCGGTGCCCTGGGTGCTTCTGTGCGAAGGGCTCTGGATGCTGAGCTCTCCGACTTCTACTGTAGCTTCCGCTTTGCAGAGAAAGAAGCCAAGCTTCTGAGAGGTGAAGTCACCCGCGGTGGTCATGTGGCCGGTGGACAGTGATGTTGGCACCCACACACTTCATCCAGGAAAATCTGGGATGCCTGCCGGCCTCCTGAGGCCTGCAGTGTCTGCTGCTGGCTCTGCCACCACTCCTCATCCCTCCACCAACGCGCCCTCAAATGCCAGGCTTGAGGTCCACCTCCTGCGACACAGGCCCCCGTGGCCCCCACAGAGACAGACCACACTCTGGAACAGGCATTGAGCTGCCCCCACCTTCAGCCTCTGACCTGTGATACCCAAACCCCCCTTTTCCTTGATCCTGCCCTCGGTGGCTCCCTTTCTCTCCTTTATTACTTCATGGCAGGCTCCAAATTGCCTGGATTGTCCCAACCAGAATGATCTAGACAGTACACCGGGAACACAAAAGTCCCAAAGTTTGAATCCTGACCCTGCCTGCCGCTTGTGAGCTGTGTGACCTTTGACAAGTTACTGAACCTCTCTGAGCCTGGATCTCTCTCCTGGAAAACAGGAGAAGAGGACCTGCCTGACAGGTTGTTGTGAGGGTAGAGTTGATGGGTGTGGACGTGTCTTATAACAGGGAGGTGATAGACTTTCATTAAAGAACTACAGTGACTTATTATATCAAACCAAAACATAAATACATAATATGCCTAATTCTAATTATTCACAAATAATCATAGCAAAGGGTCGTGGCTGTCGGCGGCTGGCTAGGGGGTGGTGGGTGAAAGAAGAGAAACACACAACGCAGATTTAAGCTCCTGTGCCCAGTAAGCAGGGTTGCAGTCATTCATTCATCTCTTCTGTCCATCGGTCCGGCCGCCCCTCAGTCCACCATGCAACCATCTGGCCGTCTACCAACACTCATCAAACCCCTGCTGGGTGCAGGGTGCTTGCAAAGCTTCTGACGGGGTTAGCAGTAGCACCCCTGCCACCCACCATGAAGACCAATACTGGCTACTCTTCATGGAGCCCCGGTGACACCAGACTTGTTCCCAGTCTCCCTTTAATCCTCATGCCCATTTTATAGACGAGGACACTGAGGCTCAGAGAGGCTGAGGCCAGGATCCAGTGATTGGGAAGCCCCTCCTCACCTCTGCGCCACATCCCTCTCCCCCACTGGCTGGCCCTGAAGTCCCCTCCTGTCTTCATCAGCTTAGGAGCACCTCACTCTCCAAGGCACCCACTCCCAACTCCTCTCATTCTGCCTGAAAGGCCTTCCTACTGTCCCCCCTCCCCACCAACATAGGTGGGTGGGTTTGGCACCTCTGGGTGCCAACCCCGCATCCCTTCTCCCCTGCTCCAGTTTCCAAGGCCTCACAATTTCCGCTTCCTTCTGTCCCTTATTAATTTTCTTTCAAAATGTGTTCTATGATTTCACTGCCATCACTGCTCTGACTGGAAGACCTGCAGAGAGTCCCCAGAAAGGCCTCAGAACGATCCCCTAGGGACACCTCCCTCAGCAGGGCTGCAGTTCCCCTGCTTCCTGCATGGCTGTCTGCCCCCCTCTGCCAGGCGGGGCATCTGGGGCCAGGCGGCACGGGCTGGTGGTGCCTAACTTTGCTGTTATTTCTTGCTCCTCCCAATTCCAATATCCAGGCAGGTAGGTGCCACGTCTGCATTTTACAACGAATGGTCAGGGCTGTGCAGATGGGAGCTGATCGGCCCGGAGCCACAGAGCTAAACTGGGCCCGACGCTGCAGGCTCATCCCCTTGGCCTGGGGTACCTGGTTTTTGCCCTCCCTCTCTCCCAGTGCCCTGGTGGGGTTATTTTTAGCTCCTTATCTTGGCCAGGCCACTCCTGAGGACAGACTGGCTGGGTGACCAGCCATATTGAGAGGGGAAACTGAGGGAAAAGATGACATTCTGGCCTGGATATCCTGAGTGTGATGGGGCGATCGCTGACCTGCTCTGTGGTCCTGGTCATCACGGTGCGAGGGGTCAAATCTGGGTTAGATGGAGAAGCAGAGTTCACAAGTATTGGAGCTGGACTGGGCCCTCGGGGATCTCCTAGGGCGGCAGTGCTCTGAAGGCTGGGCCCTTCCTCAGATCAGGAGCATCGGAGATGAGCCTGAGGCCTGGAAGATTCTCGTATTCACTTGGGGCTTAAGGACCACTCTTAAGTGGTCTATCCGACCCCCGTTATTGTACAGATGAGAAAATGGAGGCTCAGAGAGGACAAGGAACTCACCCAGGGTCACACAGCAGTGAGCTATCAAGCTGAGGCCAGACCCTGTTTCTTCTGACTCCCCAGTAGGCCCTTGTCACCTCACCCCGAAGACAAGGAATAGGGCATTTTAATAACAGGCCACTCAGGGGCTGCCAGTGGGCTAGGTGGGGTGGGGAGGAGGACTTGGGGCTGCCGGGCCCCTCTCTGATGTGTCAGCATATCTGAAAGTCCTGCGTTTGAGCTTCTCCAGCCTTGGGGTGGGATGACAGGGGCTAAGTGACACCTCAGGGGAGATTAGGTGACAAGGAAAGAGATGGGGTCCAGATGGGGTGGGTCAGGAAGGCAGAGAGGTTGGAGGACAAACTTCCTGCCTTGATAGCTCAGCTGGGGGCAGTTGTCAGGCGAAGGCCTTAAACTCCCTGCCCCCATCCCCACCCACCGGGCAACTCCCCAAAGGCAGAGCTTTGCACTCATTTTTCAGACAGCTCTGGGATGCAGAGGTGTAAGCGCCTTTGGGGACCTCTGGTGTACTCCCTTCTTTGACTTTGGGGGAGACTATGGGCCAGAGTGAGGTGACTTGTGCCAGGTCACAGAGTGAGCTAGTAATGGCCTGATCTGGGGACTGAGGGAGGACAGATGGATGTAGCTCCTGGAGGACAGCAAGGAGGAAGTGGCTCAATGGCCAAGCAACGAGCTTGTTCCTCCCCTGGCCACCATGAGGCCCGGGGAACAGAGGAAAGGCCAGTGGGCCCTTCGTGCTGAAGGATGTGCCAGCAGCAGCCAGGCTCCTGCTCCCAGCCCGTGTCTCTCTTCTCTTTGGTTAGTGCCCAGTCCCACCTGCTTAGCCTTCAAGGCCCTTGACCATCTGTCTCCGCCTTCCCCACCCCAGTTATCTCACCAGACCCCAGACCACACTGGGTACCACTTCCCCGGCACACGGAACCCTGGAGTGTTTGTGCTGAACTCTGCGCCCTTAATGTCCTTTGGCACCTCTTCCCCTGGCAGGTTACTTACGACTCAGCCTTCACGGTCAAAACCATGGTTTGTTTCCTCAGTGAGGCCCTGGCTGCCTTCGGCTCCTATTCAAACTGCCCCGATCTTCCTGGGCTCGTGTATCGTACAACATATACCTCTAACGACGGCATCTCCTGGGGCAGGGAAGGGGTCTTCTATTCATATCCTTCCCTGGGCCTGGTCAGCGTAGGTGCCCAGCACACACTGGGTCGTTTCTTGCCAGTGGTCATCCTGGGTGCCTAACACAGTGCTACCTACGCTTAAAGACTGGGGAGGAGACCCACTACATGGTAAGAAGCAGAGCCTTGGAGTCAGATGGACCTGGGGCCGGGTTCCAGCTCCCCTCTGTGACCTGGGAGATGTCTTCTAATCATGCTGGGCCTCGCTTTTCTTATCTCTAAAATGGGGATGACTATGTCTACCTTGCAGAAAAAAGGAGAGGACTCCACAAAGTAACCTGGGTAAGGAGCCTAGCACATAGAAAATGCTAAATGAATGGATGTGTATACACACACACACACACACACACACACACACAATATAGGTTATAGGTATTAATATATCATATACTAGTAAAAATGACTAAATACCCCGGTTCCCTGGAAACTTGTTCTCAGGCACTGATCCCTTGGAAAAACATCTTAGAAGGGTTTTCGTCTGATCTGTAGACATCTCTGCACCCCAGCCTAAGCTCCACTTAATTGTCTTGCTCTGAGGGTGCCGAGTAAATACTCCAGGCCAGCTGGTGCCTGGAAACCGCCAATTGTCGGGGAGCAGCTCGTTAATTTTCCCGTCTCTGCATACAGACCTCGCAGCTTCTGCAACTCATCTCGGGAGATTGAGTGAAGCGGGTCAGCCTGGGGCCAAGGGTCGCAGGAAGTGGGGCTGGGGGTGCCAGGGGACTTGAAAGGGCCTGCAGAGACACCACTGGGAAGCCGTCCAGGCTGGAGGAAGTGGGCCTGGAGCTGCCGAAAGGCAGATGGATCCCAGGCCCGGCCTGGCCCTGTCGGCTCTGACTGAGCTTTCTCGGGTCTCCGCTTGGAGGGGAGGAAGCCGGGGGGCTCGCAGTGACGCTGGACGTGCATTAGCACTCAGGGTGGTCAGCGCTGGGGACCGGGAGGTCCCACGCCCATAGAGGAAGGCAGGGTGGTGTAGCGGTCGAGAGCAGGACTCCCTGCAAATTAGGGACCTGCGCTCTTGCATCAGGTATTGACTTTGTGGCTCAGCCTCTCCCTCTGTAAAATAAGGAGGAAGACGAGGAAGACGACTCATGTCAGACGGTGTTGTGGGAATCAAACACACATTAAGAGCTTTAGAACGGTGCCTCGCGTGTGGAAATCACTCCGTAAATGTGAAGCTATTAGTACTATTATTACCATCCCTTCCTCCCCATTGGGAAGCATCCTACTTGGAAATTCTCATCCACAGACTGTGGGCCTGGACTTGACTCTGCGGGTGCACACGCGCGCGCGTGCACACACACGTCCCCACTTGTGCCAGCTCCGAGGGGTCCGCCTGCAGCCCACTGGGTGGGGCAGAGGAATGCGACAATGGATCTGTGATGTCTGTCCTGGGCCTGAAAGGAAGAGTGGAAGCCCACGCGCCTATCCCATGCTGGCACTAGGAACATTTCATTTACTCAGCAGATATTTACTGAGCTCCTGCTCGGTGCCAGGACTGGGCGAGGCCCTGGCACACAAAGGTGAGCAAACACAGACATGGTTTTCCACTGGCAATCAAAAGTCCAGTGGAGAAGGCCCTCATTAGCTGGTCTCAAAAGGATGCATCAATTTAGATCAGTGGAAAGTGCCATAGAGCCTGGTGGCGGGGGACAGGCCCCCCTTCTGGCACTAGTTTTCCGTGTGACCTTAGCCCAGTCACTCAGCCCGCCTGGGCCTCTGTCCCCTCATCCACAATGGGCACAGTGACTCCAGTCCTGCCTGGATGGCTCATCTTTCTTGAAATTTGCTTTTCTTTTATGCCCCAGCTCTCTGCCCGGAATGTTTTTGCCCATTGTCCTCTTTTTTTTTGAGAATAACTATTCATCCCTGAGCATTAGCTCAAGTAGTCCCACCTTTCCCTGCAAACAGTCACTCTTCTCTCTGTGCTGCTAGAGGATCCTGAGGAGCCCTCTGCTACTGCAGGGCACTGCCACCGCGCACAGGTCACACTGGGGCATCTTCCCTTCGGTCGGGAGCTCCTGGAGGGTATGGCTATGTCTGTGTCCACTTCAATACCCAGAAAGGCCAGAGATTGCCTGGCACATGGCGCAGACTCTGTCCCTGGGGGCTGAGGCAGGTGGGGAGTGGGACATGATGACCCCTTGACCCTAAGAGGTGGGGCCTCTAGTATGCTTCAATCCAACCTGTACACTCCAGTCAGAAGGCCTGGCCTTGCGTGCAGGTCCTGCTACTCCCTTATCATGCTCGGCTGAATTACCGAGCCATTCTGAGCCTCGGCATCTCTGCCTATAGAAAGGGGATACCTCGGAATTATGCTGTGCAGGCTCAGAGTCCTAGCATACAGCAGGTGCTCAAAAGAAGTCATGTCTCCCTTTCCTTCCTTCTTAAAGTGGTACTCAGGGCCACCACTGAGGCCAGCCCTCAGGGCCCAGATCAGACACAAGGTTCTGGAAGAAAACACATGGGTAGCTCATATTCTAAGAAGCAGGGCCCAGAGGACCAAGGAGATGGAGGGGGAGAAAGGAAAGCAGCAGGTCCCTCAGAGATGCCCAGCTGGAGTTGGCACTCACAGGCCGTCACAGAGTAGGACCTGTGGCCCACGGGTGACAGGCCACTCCGGGGTCCTCAGCAATTCCCACTGCCCAGCCTCTCTAGAAAGTGCTCCCATCCCTCCCTTGCGTGAGGCGCCCGTCTCTTGGTGCTGCAGCCTGAGTGCTGATAATAAAGGCACCTCTGTGTGTCTCTGGGGAAGTGGGGCTAGGGGCGGTGGTGGGGGGGGCCCACAAAGCTCCCGCAGCTGTGTGTTTGCAAACAGGGGAGCTGAGCTGTGCAGAGGGGCTGAAAGCACTGATTGTCTTTAATTAAAGGAGGTTGGAGGCAGCGCAGGCTTTGACAAAAGAGGTTTCCAGCCTGTTAGCGGCTTCAGCCTACGCGGAGGCTGGGCCGCCCAGGAGCGCCCCCGGCTTTGTCCCCAGGGGGCCTGGCCCCGCAGAGGGCACAGCCGACACCTGCCCGGTGGGGGTGGGGCTGGGAGCCAAGCACACGCAGTAGGGCAGGGAGGGACGAGGGAGCTGGGCTCCAGGGCCTGGGAAGATGTCCTCGTGGCGAAGCCCCTGCTCGCTCGCTCGCTCATCCACAAGCACTGCTGAGCACTTGCCATGTGCCGGGCCGCTGCTCAGAACTGGGGGCTCCGAGGTGGGCCAGTCCCCACACTTCAAGGACATCGCTTTCTAAGAGGCCAAATGGTCCAGTGGCGGCAAGCACAGACTCCGGCACCGGCTGGCCTGGCCTTGAACCCTGGCTCTGCCGCCTATGAGGTGTATGGTCTTGAGCAAGTCCCTTCACCATCCTGTGCCTCAGTTTCCCCATATGTAAAAGGAAGATGATAAAAAACAGCACATGCTTTATGGGTTGCGTGAGGATTACTGAGGTATCCTACAATGTCTGTCCCACCAGTGCACATCACAAACCTCCACCGTCATTGTTCTTTCCTTCATTTATCCAACTCCATAGTTGGGAGTCCCCAGGGGCGGTCAAGTAACGAGAAGAACCCTGGTCTAGGAGGCTGCCTGGACTCCGGTCCCAGCTATGTGGCTTCCCAGCCTCAGTTTCCCCACCTGTACCATTGCGGGCGGGCAGGTCGGTGTGTGAGGGAGGCTCTGCAGACGCAGACGTCTCAATGATCCCTCCAGTGCCCTGGGAATTGAGACTCCTCTGAAGAGCCCGCCTCGCGGGGCTCCTGCTCCTGCTGCATACAAATGGGCTCAGCTTCCCACCCCAGCGGCTTCTTCAGCTCACTCCATTCTTTTGTCTTCTCTCTCTTGCAGGCTTGCCTTCCCGGGTCCTCAGACACATCTGCAGGCCCCCTAGCAGGCACACGTGCACTGGCGATCTCCAGCTCTCTCGCGCGCACACACACATGCACACGCATGCACACGCACCTGCCGGATTCTCGCCCTCACTCCCGCCCCCCTCCCACCTGATAGAATCACAGTCTCCATCCTCCTCCCACACTCCAAGGCTTGCTGACTCCCTGGGTCCAGGGTGGGTGGGAACGGGGGAGGTGGCTCGCAGCCTCTGATGGCCTCGGGCCCAGCTGGCTGGGCTGGGTGGTCGCAGGGAAGAGGAGGGAGGGGGCGGAGGGCGCAGCGTCCAGGGGCCAGACTCCTCAGGCAGTAGGAGGGGAGGTCAGTTCCTGAAAGAGAGGGCCCACGTGGGGCCCCAGGGGGAGGGCAGGTCTGGAATCCACCCACGGGAGGGGGCACTGCTGGAGGCTGGGGGTGTACCCAAAACCCACTCCAGCCCCACAGCCCTTTGTTTAATCAACTCGAAAGTCCTGATGACTCGAAGGTTCTGATGAGGAAACTGAGGCTCAGCAAGGGTGATGTGGCTCAAGGACCACATACGGGGTCATGCCAAAGCTGGACACCACTCTGGCCCTTCAGAACCCATTTCCCGAAGTCCCTTCAGGAACAGGCCAGCCCCCTGCTGGAGATGCCAGGTGGATGATGTGGATTCAAGGGGCAGGTGACTCATCCCATACCTGCAGGGGATACAATTCCAAAACTGTGGGAATCCAGCCTTGGTGGGAAGGGTAGCAGACAGACAAACTCCCTGCTGGCCAGGCCCCAGTCTGTGTCCTCAGCAATGACTCCCACTGAGGCCTTCACCTCAGCATCACTCAGGACTGAGGCTGGCCTCTTCCCTATGACCCCTGACCCCGGCCCGGCCCCTCACCCTGCTCTCCCGTGTTGACCTCAGGGGCAAAGGGGGGCAAAGGGCTGTACCAGCTCCCCAGAGCCCGAAGGGGTGAATTCTCCCAGTTATCTGCCTTCCACTGGGCCGTGAGGCCCCTGAGGACACAGCCCAGAATTTCTCTCATCTTCCATGGCCACCCTGGAGCACCTGCTGTGTGTCAGGCAGAAACAAGGAGCACTCTGCCGGCTTTAGCTCATCTGCGCTCTGCATGACCCTTTCAGGCCGACTCTCCTGTCCCCATTTTGCAGACAAGAAAGCTGAGACTCGGAGGTGGGGCTCCCGCTCAGGGCATGGAGGAAATCTGAACCAGGGCTATGTGAATCCTCGGTTCCTTGTTGGCTTCCTCCTGGGCCTCACCTGTGCTGGGCAGGGGCCCACGTAGCTCAGTAAGTACGTACAACAAATAAACTGGTGAGTAAGGAGCGTGCCCAGCCTGGCCAGATGATTCCACCAGTTGGCAGGTGGGGAGACTGAGGCAGCCAGACCTCCTCCTCCACCAGTATGTGTGTACCACGCCCCTCCTGAAGGGGAAGGTGATCCCCGAGGGTCTGGGTAGAGGACACTCTCCAGCCTACAGCTCACTAGGCTCCTGGGGTCTGGGCAGGGGTACGTGGTCCCCTTAGGGCCTGAGGAGAGAAGTGGGGGAGGGAAGGGGCAAGGCAGGGAGAGAAGAGGCGAGATGGAGAGGCTGAGGGCAGTCAGATGGTACAGCAGGAAGGGCAGACAGAGGACCAGGCCAGAGGGCGGATCAAGGCAGACACCAAGAGAGGAGAAGACAGGAGAACACAGAAGAGTAGGGAAGGAGGGACAAAAGGAGGGGGAGGAAGGGGAGGAGTCAAGTTCAGAGGATAAGGAGGGGTGGGTGTGCCGCTAACTGGGAAGGGCTGGCAGGCCGGGGCTGAGCCCAGAGAGGCCCACTCTGGAGCTGGGGGTGAGGGGCAGGGTGGGATGAGGTCCCCAGCAGGCCATCACTGGAGCTGCTGTCCTAGCCTGGGGCACCAGCCTGTGAGGCAGGGTGTGAGTGGGTCTGGGTGGCTGCATGTGTGTGTTGCAGGGTGTGCTTGTGCTTGTGCTTGTGCATGTGCATCCCAGGCCGCGGCAGGTGTGGGAAGCACACTGGGGTGTCTTTTCTTGCTCTCCTGAGTCCACATGCCCTTCTCATTTTGCATTCACAAGAACTGAGCTGAAAGATTAATTCATTTAATACAGCCTTCACTGGCAGGATGGGGGTTGGCGTAGTTTATGATTTTTTTTTTTTTTTAAAAAAGGCACCAGGTAGGGGAGAATTGATCAACTGATTGATATGTTTTATCCATCCATCCACCCACCCACCCAGCCACCCACCACTTACTGAGCACCTAGCATATGACAGCCACCTCGCGGGGGCAAGAGTACGGAAACCACATACCCAGTAAACTCAAATCTGCACCGACTGCCATAGCCTGGGGGGGTGGGAGAGGTCCACAGGGTCCTGAGCTTAACTGTTGGTTCCATGAATTAACATGCTCTGTGAGACCAGGCAAGTCCCTTCGCCTGCCTGTCTGAGTCCACTTTCTCACGTGTAAAACTGGGTGGTGATTCCTGCTCCGTGGGGTTGGTGTGAGATGAGGAGATGGGGCGGGGAAGGCGCTTGGCTAGACAAATGTTGGTCCTCTAATACTGTGCTCTCAGGCACCGTGGCCTCCTAACTACTACCACCGGCCAGGGGCCGCCTGGGGACTCCCCTGGCTCTCCAGTCTCACCCTGTGGTGATTCTTACTGAAGATGCCGAGCATCCAGAAACTGCCAAGTGGGTCAGGCTGGGGAGGCGGCTACAGCTGTGCAGCCCCACTGGGGCGTTGGGGTGGGGGTGGGGGGTCAGCCCTGCCCAGCCCAGGCAGCTGTGGAATGAGGATGGAGACAGGGGTGGGCAGGTTCCCCACCCTGGGAAGCCCCACACCTGCCCTGCCTCTCAGGCCCATAACAGCCAGGGCTTCCTCAAGCCATTTCTCCTTGTCCTCTTAGCCCAGGTGTCCCTTCCTCCAGGAAGCCCTCTGGGGGCTCCCAGGCTGACTGCCATCTTGTCCCTTGCCCTCTAGGCCCCCTTGTGGGTTCTCACAGTCCTCGGCTAACCCCTTCACATGCTCCATCCTCTGGATATCAGGGTCTCATCTCTCCTGGTCTCTCTCCACTAAGAGTTCCTGGAGGCAGAGGCCGTGTCGGATCCCCCTGTGTTTGGACCCAGCACACTAGAGGTTCTGGCCACTTCCAGAGGCTCTAGAGCATTTGCTGGTCACGGGCAGAGGGTGAGACCATCCTCTGTCTGGTGCTCCTGGGGACAGGGATGGGGCTGCTGTTTTCCCAGAGGGCCTCAAACACACCTGTTCAGATACCACATCCCTCCCTGGGGAGGGGACACAGGGACTCTCCTCACAATCAGGCGGTTGGGGTGGGGGCAGGGTGACATGGGGTTAGGAATTCCAGCTCTGCCTGGACTAGCCTCGTTATCCCTAGGTAAAGCAGGAGGGGAACTTGCGGTGGAAAGCATAGAAGGGCAGGGTCTTGGTCTTTGCCTGGTGGCCATGCCCAGGGCTGGCTTGTGGTGGCCGTCTCTTTTAGGTATCATGTCTCATTGGCTGGCCCCTCCCCTTTACATGGGCTCCCCCCTCACCCCATCATATTTACCCCACCGTAAAGTATTTAGACGGTGGCCCATCGTTGTGATCACATCGGCCCCGAAAGCCCCTCCGAGGTGGACACTCTGGTGGACACTCTTATCCCCCACAGTAGGCAGACCCAAGCTGGGTGGCCAGCTCTACTTCAGTCGAGATTTGGGCCTTGCCCCTCCAACATGGACCATCGCTTCCCCTAGCAGCCCCTCTAGGTCAGGGTGGCCACTCCTCACCCAGCCAGCCGGCCCCCTGCCTCCCTCCACCCTCCACTGGGACGTGACATTCGCCAGCGTCACTTCTGGTCCCATCTGCGGAGCACCCCCCACCCCCACCCCCACCCGGGCAGCTAATCCCCACAAAGCCCGGCGTAGGGCCCGGCATGACAAGCAGGCCCTGCGCGCCTGCAGCTCCAGCAGGCGTGCTCGGAGGGGCCGAGGCGGGATTCGGCGCGGCTGTCACTCTCTCTGTCCGCTCCTCTAATTGGATTCCCGACACGCAGAGGTCAGCAGAAATGCTGGAGAGAAGGGAATCAAAGGGAAGGGGCATTGGGGAGATAAAGAGAGGCATTCTTCTTGGGCCACAAAGACTAGGGCTCGAGGGGTGGGAGGGGACCCCATCTGGAGGGGCAAGGGGCAGGGAGAGCCACAGACCCGGGGCTTGCCTTCCTCCGGCCTGGCCTGGCGGTGTGACTCCAGCCTGGCAGTGTGACTCCGGCCTGTGGTGTCCTCCGGCCTGGCGCTTCCTCACCACATTCAAATAGTGTCTGGGGCTCCTGCACCATCCTGCCACCCCCCCCCCGCCCCCGCCACCCCGTGGGGGTCTGGGCATCCTTCAAGGCCTGGCCTCTTCCTTCTGCCCACTCTAGGAAGTCTTCCTGGGATGTGGCAGGAAGGCTTGGGAGGTGGGCAGACCTGGGTCCCAATTCTGACTTGCCACCTGCTGTGCCCCGTGGGGTGCAGGCAAGTCCTCACGATTCTCTGGCCTCAGTTTCCTCCTTTGTGGGATGAGGAGAGCACCAGCTGCCACAGAGGGCAGCGGCCAGTGACATTAGGGACACAGAGTGACATGAGCAAAGTCCTTGGTGCACGGGGGCCAGTGCACAGTAGGGGTGCACAGTTCACGGGTGCCCTTCCTCCTCTCAGAGAAGAACCGCGGCTCCTCCACTGGCCTGTCCAGGACCCGCCTGGCTTTGGGGTATTGTGTAGACACTGCTTCTCTCCCAGGAAGAAGGAGAAAGTGCTGCGTAAACATAACACCCGAGACAGATGTGAGAGGAATGACAATCCCCGGCCTGGGCGGGGGCTCTGTCATCAGGCCTTTTCCACCCTCTTCTGCAGAGAGAAGCTCGAGACTCCAGGAAGTGAAGGGAAGTGCCGAGGCCAGCCGATTGGAAAGACGTGGAGCCCGAGGACCCTGACCCCAGCCCAGCGCTCTCACCGAACACCCCCCGGGTCCCCGTGCTTTCCCGTGAATGCTAAGCACATTCTGCATGTACGTGTTGTCTGCGCGAGCGGCGGGGGAGGCGGGCAGGCCAGCCTCGCTACAAAACGGGTCCTATTTGCTTTATGAACGTTGCGGACTTTGGTTCATGAAAGAGACATGAAGAGGACCTCAAAGGGAATTTCTAAGAGACAGAAAATCAATGGCCCTGACATCCTGGCCCCCAAAATGAGTGTGTGTGTGTGTGTGTGTGTGTATTCCACACACACACACACACACACACGCACACATGTGCACGGTCTGCTAGTTGATCCAGTGCATGTACACACACACGTGCTCACAAATACCCATTTTCCAGAGCATGTAGCCCTGGCTTGATACAGCATATATACGTACACATGGACATATGTGCTCTGGCTGGGTCTCCCGTGGGTGGGTGTGCACAAATGCACACAAAGCTATCTGACCCGGAGCACACACAGCCAGGGACACCGACAGGGACCCTCACATGCAAGGAGAGATGTGCACACTTGTTTGATGTGGCACCCACATTCCTTTACACGCACTGGTCCAGCTGATCCAGCACATGCATGAGTGTGCTCCCCACTGCACACACATAGGCTGAGACAGGTCAGAGAGACGGAGGAACACACAAATACTGGGAGTAGTGGGCTGCGGGGTGACCTGCTTGGATGAGAGTACGTACATGTCCCACCCCTGAAACGTATACATGTGCTCATATGTCCAGATATGTTCCAGCCACACAAGTGGATGCTGGGTCAACGTGGGTGTACTTGTGCACATCCAGACACAAAAACACACTCCCAGCAGGCCCAGCAAATGCTCTCACACACCTAATGGGGCCAGGGCACATGCACACACATGTGCGCATGCATGTATGCATGCAAGCAAGCCGGGGTGCTCTGCGCTGACCCAGCGCATGTGTGCATGCACAACCCTCCCAGGCCTCCAGGGAGCTCCCACAGACAGTTCTGACAGCAGGGTGTGGGGGGAGGGCAGCCCAGGGCTAGGGTTGCCAGGGATACGGTTGTGGGGCTCCTAAAGCTGCACGGCCGCCCAGGCAGCACAAAAAGGCCAGCGACCACTCTTAGGTCTTTAAAATGTTGCTAAACAGATGGCAACACCTTCAAGGGAAGAAACTCGAGGCTGGTTTCCTAGAAGAAGCCAGGGTACCAAGAGCCTCTGGGCGCGGAATTTGCTGAGGACATAGGGACAGAGGTGGGCAGAACTCTGATAGCCCCCAGACTCCACCCGGCCCACGACTCATGCTCCACTGCAGAATAGGGTTATGGGGCCTTACGTGCTGTGTGGCCTGGAGCAAGTCACCTACGCTCTCGGAGCCTTACTTTCCTCCTCTGTAAAAGGGGATGGTAACAACCCTGAACATTTAGATAGCAAGTTCCAGGCTAGGATCGGCACCGAACACACGCCACCTGCTGGGTGCTATGCCCTGTGCTCTACTTTCATTATCACTGAATCCTCACGGCTTCATCTATAATATTCCATTTATTATTATTATACCCACTTTATAGATGAGGCGATCAAGGCTTTGGGAAGTGAGTCACCTGTCCAGGGTCGGTCACATGGGGAGTAAATGTTGGAGCTGGTATTTGCACGTAGGCAGCTGGCGCTTACCTATGTTACTAAACTTTCCTGGCAGGCAATGTGGGGTCATTGTCCTCAGGTCACAGACAGTCACAGCTGCCCTGCTGGCCTCACCAGGGGTGCCGTGAGGACCAGGCATCACAGAACCAGAGGCTGTTAGTGCAAGAGTCATTCTATAGGTGGTGATGCTGAGCCCCAGATGCAGGAGGAGAGGGAGGTGCTCTGCAAGAGCCCAGGGCAAGGGGGGCAGAACCCAATTTGGACGCAGGCACTACTATGACTGTGAGCTGCTCCTGTGCTGCTCAATAAAAGCGCCCTGTCTGATTAACATGCCATTCCACAAGCATGTATTAGGCTCCTGCTGTTTGCCCAGACTTGCTTATAACCGAGAGAGGATTATCAACGAACCCCTGTCCCCCGAAGACATGTACAAACAGCTTGTTCTCCAAGAGCTCCGCCAGGGCACTGACTGGTGCCTGCCTGAGAAACATTCCTTCCTGGAGCAGAAGCACCCCCTGCCCCTCCCTATCGCTGTCCATAACTCCTCTGAGCCTCTCCCAAACCCAGTGAGGCTAGGGCTGCAGACCACATTTCACAATGAGGAAATTGTGCCTCTGACCCAGTGAATCAGGCAGCAGGGCCAGGGTCTAAACCCACGACTAGGAGACTTGGGGTGCTGGGTACATCCTCCCCATCTCCTCCAGCTCTCTGTCTGCACAGACCCGGGCACATAGTGGGCTCCCACAAGCTCCTAGAGAGAGAGATGGGCGCCTTGGCAGGCTCTGTGCAGGGAGTACAAACACCATCAGGCCAGCTCAGGCAAGGGAGGAGGGGCTGGGATTACGTTTGGTAATGTAAGAACATGAGTAAGATGTAAAGATGCTCCCTGAGGCCCCCAGCTCCGAGAAGGATTTGGGATTTTATGAGAAATGCTGAGTATCAAGAATAAGGACCCCAGGGTGCCTGGGTGGCTCAGTCAGCTAAGCATGTGCCTTCAGCTCAGGTCATGATCCCAGGGTCCTGGGATAGAGCCTCGCATTGGGCTCTCTGCTCAGCGGTCTGCTTCTCCCTCTCCCTCTGTCTCTCCCCTGGCTTGGACTCTATTTATAAATAAATAAATAAAATCTTAAAAAAAAAAAAAAAGAATAAGGACCCTCCGTCCACTCCTAGAAACATCTGTCCCAACAACAGACAGAGCTGCTGGGCATCTTGGCCACGTTGGTCTCCCCAGAGCCCACCGGAGGTGGACGGAAGAAGCCCAGGCTCACCAAGGGCCTTTGTTTACGATCATCATGAGCATCAGGTGAACGGGCTCTGCAACAAACCTTTTCTGGGTAGCTCCTATGAGCTAACACTACTCTAGAAACTGCAAACAGTGATGGATAAGTCAGAAATGCCTGTCCTCGGGGAGTGCACACTCCAGCTGGGACAGACAAGTAGTAAAGGAACAAACACGTGAACGCACAGTATGTCAGAAGGTGGTAAGACTCACAGAGAGAAATAAGGGAGGGAAGGGGCAGGATGTACATAGGCCTGTGTGTACACATGTGCTCTTCAACACTAGGGCCGTGGGGGGCCTTGGTGACATTTGGGCAGAGACCTGAAGATGGTGAGAGGCATATCTGACAAAAGAACATTCCAGGCAGAAGAAACCACCAAGGAGACCAGTGTGCCTGGAGTGGAGGGGGCAAGGACGAAGATTGGTCAGAGGTACAGAACGGAGGGACAGCCTGTAGGGCCTTGTGGGCTATTTTTAGGAACTTGGCTTTTGCTCAGTATAAGCTGAGGGGCCTCTGGGGGTTCTGAGCAGAGAAGAGGTATGATCCTCCGAATTTTTAGACAGAGCTCTGGCTGTAGGGTGAAGAGGATATTATAGGGAGCAGGGGGGAAGCAGGGTGGAGATGTCCAGGAGGTAGTTGGGTATGTGAATCTGGACTTGAGAGAAGGGGTCTAGGCTGGAGATAAGCCCAGGGAGGGCATTTGAAGCCATGGTGCTGGCGAGAATCACCCAGAGAGAGGAGAGAGAAGGGGAGGCCACTCAGCACTGGGCCCTTGAGGTGATGATGAGCTGGAACTGGCTACGGAGCACCCAGAGAGGTCACAGGGACTCCAGGAGACAGTGTGGACCCAGAAGATGCAGCAGGCTCTTTGTCAAAGGCTGCTGACAGGTCAGGGAAGATGAGGCCTAGGAACTGACCATGGATTGGTGACATGATTTCACTGGTGGATCTGATTTTGAGCAGTTTAAAAAAAATTATTTATTTTAAAGAGAGAATGCAAGTGGGGGGAGGGGCAGAGGGAAAGGGAGAGGCAGAGAATCCCACGCAGACTCTGTGCTGAGTGTGGAACCTGATGAGGAGCTCGATCTAACACCCATGAGATCACGACCTGAGCAGAAACCAAGAGTTTGACACTTAACCGACTGAGCCACCCAGGCACTCCAATTTTGAGCAGTTTCCATGGAATGATGGGGCAGAGGTGTGACGTGAGTGGGTTCAGGAGAGGCCCTGGAAGAGACTGAGCTGCAGGATGGGGGCTGGGAGGGTCAGTGCCTGGGCACCAGGGCCGAATGGGCCTGGCAACAGGCTATGGTCCCACCTCTGATCCTTCCCAGCCATGAGCCTTGGGCAGCTCACTCCACTTCACTGAGCCCTAATTTCCTCATCTGAAGAGTGGGGGTAATACCCTCTTATTTCCCAAGTTGTCGAGAATCAAATGAAATAAGAATTGTGAGGGCAGCCCAGGTGGCTCAGCGGTTTAGCGCTGCCTTTAGCCCAGGGCATGATCCTGGAGACCTGGGGTCAAGTCCCACGTCGGGCTCCCTGCTTGGAGCCTGCTTCTCCCTCTGCCTGTGTCTCTGCCTCTCTCTCTCTCTCTCATGAATAAATAAATAAAATCTTTAAAAAAAAAAGAAATAAGAATTGTGAGAAAATTTTGCTCACAATGAAACTCTGTACAAATATTCCAGGGGGAAGAGGACCAGTTTTGGATTTCATTTCTGGCTCACCATCTATTCACTAGCTGTGAGATCCTGGGCTGGTTTTTTAACCTCTCTGAGCCTCCACTTCCCTCTCTCTAAAAACAAGAATATCAACCATAGCCAGCTCCTGGGGCCTGTAAGGATTTAATAAAGGATTACACCCCAAGCCTAGGACATAAGGCCTACTGACAACAGGTGCTCAACCCACCAATGCGTGTCCCTTCCTCCTTGGGCTTTTGTCTCTGTTACTGACAACTGGGGTCTGACAGGAGGTACAGGGAACGAGGGTAGGACCTGACTGGATGCTGGGCCCCTGGGCAGGCCATTGCATCTGACATCTTTGGGCCTCAGTTTTCACAACCATGAGGTTGGCGATCAGTTGCCGCGGGCCCTTCGCTTGAGGAAGCAGAGAGGACAGGAGGCAATGTGAGTGTGCTGTTTGGGTGCTGGTGCAATGGGAGTGTGCGTTTGTGGGCCTGCTGGTTGGCTGGGCAGACAGGTTACCAGGACTGGGAAACAAATCCATGTGATTAAAACAATAGCATCACCCAACCTCTGTGGGGCTCTGTGGGAAAAGACTGTTTCTCCCCAGGGGGAAAAACAAAGGGCCAGACATACCAGCCAGGGTAGGAGTCCCAAGGCCAGCCCACCCTCAGGGGGACCCTGGCTGGTCCCTCCGGCCCTGGGTTGGTTTATCTGCAGGGCTGTCGGGAGCAGGTTGTCGCATCTCACCAAACCCACCCCCACATCCCTCTGCACACAAACCTTGCATTCTCTGAGCTGCAAGGGACTCTTCCCTGGGGCGGACCACCCCTTCCCACCTGGGATGGACACTGGGGTCCCCTGCGGTGTTTCAGGGGGGGCCTTGGGGTCTCATTCCTGCAGAGACAGAGGTAAAGGATGGAGGCTGTCTCTCTGAACATCTCAGAGAAGACAAGGGGCTCCACAGGGAGCCCCGGAGCACTGGGCTCTAGTCCTGGTTCTGCCCCAGAGTGCAATGTGACTCTGGGAAAGTCAGGTCTTCTCTTGACTTCAGTTATCCTTGTCTCTAAAACGGTGATAGTAACCTTCACCTTGCTTCTCTCATGTGGGTATCATGCAGATCAAAGTATCTCATAGGGTGAGACCAAATGCTATACAAAAGCAGCCTCTAATCTTTTCTGGAACAAGGCAGGGTGTAAGTAAATAAATACTGTACATATGTAAGACATTATAATTACAAATGGCATTTCCCCCCCAAGCTATGGAAAAAAACCCCACCAGTTTGGTAGAGTGCGAAGAATTCTCATTAGGGCTTCAGGAGGCCTGGGTTCTGATTGGAGCTCTATACCTGACAAGGTGAGTGAACGTGGGCACGTCACCCCACCCGCTCCCTGCCCAAAGCCTTGGTAGGGATGGATCCCATGTCGATCGTCGAGGAGCTCTATTAGTTCTGCAGGTTCATGCCCCCCACCTCCCCAGGGAAAGCAGGCTGGGGTGGGGGAAGGGGCTCAGGCTTTGCCAAGCAGGTCACTTCAAGCCTCTTACCTGCTGTGTGGCCCCAGCCAACTCCCGGAATTCCCCTCTCTGGGCCTGTTCCTCCTCTGAGGCCAAAGTTCACACCTAAAGGTTCCCAGTAGGGGGAACAGGGTGAAGCAGCGGGATGGGGGCTGAGGACAAAGGGCCCCAGGAGGGGGTGCCCCCGCAGGGCGGGGGCGGAGGCCAGAGTGGGGCCTGTGGGGCCTGAGCCAGCTGCCGCAGAGCAATGAAAATCTCTTAACCACACAGAATTGTTAACGGCTCCCAAATCCTGTTGTACCACAGGCTTAGAAAGGCTTAAACTGTTAAATGCATAAACTTCCTCAATAAACGGGCCTCTCTCGCCAGATCCTGAAGCCCCGCCAGATGTAAAGGCAGCGGCTGGAGGGAGGGGAGCTTCCCCAGCTGTTTATGGTCTTGTTGGAGTGCCGTGGAGGCAGCCTGCCACCAACCCGTCACCCTGGTGCCTTCGGGGTCCCACGCCAGTCTGGGGCCCAGACAGGACAGCACAGGGGCTCCAGGGGCGGTCGGCCTGGGTTCAAGTCCTGTCCCTTCCTGAGTCACCTCAGACGAGCTGCTTACTCTCTCTGGGCCTCAGTGTCCTCTTCTGCGAAACAGAAATGATGATCTCCAGCCCCAAGGGGGCCTGAGAGTCAGGGAGACCCTGGATGACCACTGCCTGGGCCACAGGAAGCTCCAAACGAATGTAAGCCCCAGGTGCCTGCCACAGGGCCTTCCAGGCACCTCCAAGAAGCGGGAGAAATCAGAAGTGAGGGGCACGAGAGGGCACACCTGCCTCTGCCACCTCCAAGGAGCGTGACCATTGCCCCAGTCTGCTTCCCACTCAGACAGGGGCAACCAATAAGGTGAGTGCGCAGTGAGACACACACGGTGAGCATTTGGTAAATGCGGTGTGGGGTGCATGGGACGGGCTCTTCCGTGTGGCCAGAGCTTCGCTGGGGTGCATGGGTCTCCCTCCTGGAGGCCTTCTCCCCATGAGCAGAAGAGACCCACAGGGGCTCCTCCACCCCTGAGCCTCCACCCTGGGACAGCATTCCAGGGTGCTCAGCATCTCCATACGAAAGCAGCTCGTCCTCCAGAGACCACAGCCATGAGCCTCCCTCTTCTCCTGTCACCTGGAAGCCCTTCTGGTCGCCCCACCAGGGCGGCCCCAGAGTCCTGAGTGTGAGTCCCTCTACCAGTTGCGTGTCAATCCTTTCATTTCCCCCATTTCAGGGGCCCCCGGTAACCTGGGAGGTGAGCAGGACAGAGTACATTCAGGCCTCGCCCCGTTCTGGTTAATCAGTTGTCCCAGCAGGTGGAGAAAGCCAGGTTCACATTCCGCTGTTTACTGGCCGTGTGGTCTTGGGCTGACCCTCCCTGGACCTCAGTCTCACCATGTGTAAGATGGAGCTAATCACATCAACGGGAGATCCGAAAGGATGACGGAGCACAGCATGGAACGCAGCAGCACTGGGCACACAGAGGGGACTGCCCAGCCCTGGCCCGCAGGACTCCTTGCAGCCTCTGCCTCATTCAGCACTTCGACAGCATGGAACTAAAAAGCCTGGCAGCCCCTCTACCTGTCTTAGCTCCCTTAGCCAACATTTCTCTCACCCTATCCTCCACCCCCCCAGTTGGCTGCATCTTGTGTGTCAGCAAGAGGTCAGAGCTAAAAGTATCATTTCTGATCATCTCTATCTTGGACTAATTCCTGCCGTTGGTTTCTTTCATTCTCCAAAGTCCTGGGAAAATGGCTCCTCCTCCAGGCAGCCTTTCCAGCTTTCCCTTGACTCCCTCCTAAGTGCTCCAAGACAATAGTTAGATAGAGCCATCTCCCTCACCCTAGATTGGAAGCTCTAGGAGGGCAAGAAGTGTCTTCATCATCTCTGCAGTTCTCACTTCTGGCCAAGGGTCTCATGCATAGAAGGTGCCTAGGGAAGGGGGTGTTAGGGAGTGAAGTTGTTCAATATTTCCTGCCCGGACCCCTGAGGGAATATGAAGACCATGTCATCTCATGCCCTGATATCAAGATCCTTCCATTTGGTTGACTCAGAGAGGAAACTGGGTGGATGTGGCTCTCCTTCCCTTTCTAAGAACACCCAGTCTGCCTGCCTCTGGAGCTTTGCACCTCCTCCTCCTCCTCTTCACCTGGCTAATTCCTGCTCCTCACTTGGCTTCCATTTAAACAGCTCCTCTTCCCGGAAGTCTTCTTCTGACCACCGTGGCGCTGGGTGGGTTGGGTGCCTTTTACTCTTCCACCTCCACTATCCGCAGATACATCTGTCAACATCTCTAGACTGGGTGTTCCTTGAAGG
Source organism: Vulpes lagopus (assembly GCF_018345385.1). Classification (NCBI taxonomy): domain Eukaryota; kingdom Metazoa; phylum Chordata; class Mammalia; order Carnivora; family Canidae; genus Vulpes; species Vulpes lagopus. Next base: position 125,643,690 of record NC_054831.1, read on the forward strand.
CAAGGGCCATAACTGATCTTTCCCAAAACCCCAATGCAATGCCTGGCACAGCACCTGGCACATGATAGGCACTCACTATGTGTTAGCCTCCTGGTCCTCTATGATGAAAGATATCACTGACCCCTCCAAGAACCAAAAAAAAAAAAAAAAAAAAAAATAGAAGCTGGTGTTTAGTGAATCTCTGATGGCTAGCTGGCGGGAGAGGTGGACCAATGTACGGATAGAGAGATGGGCAGTTGTAAATAAAGATGCTTTGAGAGTATATAGGAAGGGGAAGTGGGGGAAGGGGCATTTCAACTTTTAATAACTAAGAACTGAATAATCTGAATGTGTTGGCCAGGCTCCCTATCCAATTCCCTTCTCAAAAGGCTGGCCTGTGTGGTCTCAGGCCTGGTCTGAGCCTGGAGGCCTGGAGGGGGTGTCTGTTAGCACCCCCCAACTCCCCCAGCTGGGCGTCTCCATCCCACCCTTGAAGACATGCAGCAGAACTTCTGTGTGGGGGCCTGGACCTCTCCTCCCACCCACCCAGCATTCCAACCCTCACACCCTTTCCCTAGCCAGCATAGGCCCTGCCAGCTGGCGGCCTCCCTCCTCCTCACCCCAAGACTGACCGCACCCTACCCCATGGATTTGCCAGACACATCTGGGCCACTGGTCCAGCCTCTATGGGTAGGGCTGGGACTGAGAGCAGGGTAGGAAGGAGGCCACCCCGAGCGTGGCCCAGGCCCCAACCCTGAAGGCCCAGAGACATCCCCGGGGCCTCTCCCTACCTTGGCTGAGGGAGCACAGGATTCTGGGAGAAAAGCAAAAAATAAAGCGACAGATAGAACATCTCCTGCTGGTGAGCATACGGGGAAACAGGTACTCTGGATGTCTACTACCTGGAGGGTACCTGGGCTGTGCCTTTCTGGGGGGTAACTTGGCAGTACGTGTCAAAGCTCTAAAATACACACATGCCCCCCAGCTCCCCCCCCCCAATTCCACATCTGGAAACATATCTACTCAAATACCAGTAATAGTGCACAAGAATACAGGGGCAGTGGTGTGCATCCCAGCATTCGTGAAGACAGTGAAAAATGGCCAGCAATCTACATGTCGATCAACAGAGGACTGGCGAATGAATTATGACACATCGTTCCTCTGGAATTCCAGGAGCCTTCCAAAATGACACTGGAGATCTAACATGACGCGGAAAAGTGTCCACAAAATGTTAATCAGTCAAAAACCTTTGTGTGTTTCCTTAGTGGGAAGCCCCCTTTTTCTTTACATGTAATCAATACGCGTAAATACCCCCAGAAGGATCTCCAGCAGCCTGTTGACAGTGGCTATCTCTGGATGATTTTAACTTTCTCCTTTTTGTTTCCTAGTACGTTTCTAAAGAGTCTACAAATAACCCACACTGCTTTTGTGATAAAGTTTTTTTTTCCTCAAAATAAAAAGCTCACCAGAGACAAAAAAAAAAAAACCACCCAAAAAACAAACCAAAAAACCCCCACAAAACCAAACCAAAACAAAACAAAACAAAAAAACCATTCACGGTAGAAGACAGTGTTGATAAAAATCCCTGTTCTTGTTTTTATAACAGTTTTCTAGGTATTTTCTCATTTATTCTGCACAGCAGCCTTTGTGTTTATCCTGTTTTGCAGATGGGAAGAGGAAGGCTGGGAGAGGGTCAGTTGCTTGCCCAAGGTCGCACTGTGAGGAAGAGCTGGGATTTGAAACCAGGTCTCCGAGGCCAAGGTCAAGGGGAGAGCAGGGCTGGGGGCTGTCAGGCAGGGCAGGGTGGAAGAGAGGGAGAGGCTATGAGAAGCCCAGCAGCTGGGAACTGGGAGTCTAAGCTAGAGCCAGAGGATCAACATGTGTGTGCAACCCCGCCCCCCATTCCCCTCCCCACTGGCTCGCAGCCCCTCTCCCTGTCCAAGCTAAATATTAAAAATCCCATTACTCCCCAACAGTACGCAGCAAACACGATCACGGTGGACCTGCCTCCAGATCTGCTATAGATGCCGGTGGGCCGTTGACAGAACGGAGGGCAGGGGCCCCAACAGTGGTTTGGATGGGAATCTGATGGGCAGGGGCACAGTCGGGGCTGTGCTAGGGAAGGAGAGACCAAGAGGAATAGGGCTACAGAGACAAACTTGGGGAAACTGAGGCAGGGGCACATTCGCAATCTAGCTCACGAACCTCTGGAAAGAGGGAGACAGATTTGGGCACTTGGGGGGAGCAGCTGCCGCAGGGAAGGAATTCCAGGGCCACCCTCTTGCCACCTCCAGCAGATCTGCTGGTGGCAAACCCCACTGGGGACTGTGATGCTGAGACTGGGGATTTGGGTAGGAGAAGGGGACAGAGTTCTTCTGGAGAAAGTCCCTGGAGTCCCTAACCTGGCAGCTGTACGGCCTGTGCAGGTCCTGTCAGCCATCCAACAAAGAGTGAAGAGACGAATAAATAGGGAGAAGTCATAGCCTAACACCCACACCCGGTCAGGCCCTGGACACCCACCAAACATACCTCAGGGCCTATAGTCATGCAGTTGGTTCCTCCCTCCTTTCACCCCTCCAAATCCTACTCACTCTTCAGGGACTAACTCAAATGCCACCTCCTCCTTGAAGCCTTCCTAGACCTCCAGTCAGAAAAGATGCCTTCTTTCTCGTATTCTCAAAGTGCTTTGATGGGATAGACTTCATTTCTGGAAGGACCATACCATACTCAGACTCTATGTGTCTGAGTCCCCTGCTCAGCCAGGAGCCAGTGAGACAAACTCTGTGTCTCAGGTGCTCTCCCATCCAGCCTTCCCAGGGCGGCCGCTGTCAGCTCAAATGACACCTCTTCCAAGAAGCCTTCCCTGGCCCACCTGGCTATAGCGAGTCTTCCTTTGTTCCCTCTTGCTGCATGCCTTTCCCCCTTGCATTCATCACAGCCTGTAACTATTTTATTTATCTGCTCACTGACTTTTTCCCTCCATCTTCTTCTGTCCACTGACCCAGACCAAAAACTCTGGAAGGGCAGCGAACGTATCCCTCTCGTTCACCTCTGTGTTCCCCGGCACCGGTATGTGCTTGGCTCATAGATGGTACTCAATACACACAGATCTGCCTCGACGTGAGGTTACGTCCTGATAAATCCACCGTAAGTTGCAAATATTCTAAGTGGAAAACTCACTTAATACCCCTAACCTATCAGACATTAGTGCTTAGGCTCGCTTACCTTAAGCGTGCTCAGTTGAGCAACACTGTCTAACACAAAGCCTGTTACATCTCACGCACTTGATTGAACCCAATACCGAAAGTGGAGAAAAGACTGGTTACGTGGGTGCAGAATGGTTGCACGTGTATCGGTTGTTTACCCTCATGCTCTTGTGGCTCACGGCCCAGCCTAAGGAGGGAGTATCATCAGACCACCTGTCACCAGCCCAGGAAAAGATCAAAATTAAAAATCTGCTGTATATGTATCACCACTGCACCGTCGTTACGTTGTAAAATTATGAGTCTGACCATTGCAAGTTGAACCATCATAAATGGGGACTGCCTGTATTTGCTGGAGGACTAAATGGCACACAGAGGGTGCTCAATACATGCTTGAGTGGTTGACTGGCTTCTGTACGCCCCTCCTTCTCCCACTGTGCCCTGCATACGGTTGGCACTGGAGGAAGTTGGTCAGATTGAGTTTAGGCTACAGTTCTGTGAAATGCTCCGGGCACTGGGAACTCCCAGGCCTTCATTAGCCACCCTGCCCACCCCTGGGATGGCCGTGCCACTCCCATGAGGACTCACCTACTCGCCATCTGTCAAGTAGATTTTATCCAGCCTTATCTTCTCAAAATTGTATTAACAAAGCAATGGATTTTTTTCCTATCAAATTATACTTCAGTATTCAATAGATCTTTCCAAACCAAGCTCCTGGAGATTCTGCTGATGACCCCTCGCATTCCTAGGGGTGGATGCTCCCTGGGGTTGTGTGTGTGGCGGGGGCTGGGCCCGTGGTCATCCATCCGGCTTTGAGTCCTGTTTGTCTGGCCAAAGGTATGTTATCACATCACGAGTCGGAGCTAATGGTCCTGCTACAGAAGCATCAAGGCTGCTTGTTTTAAAATGCTGATTCTTGGCCCCACCTCAGAGCCAAAGAACCAGACCTGGGGGAGAGGTTTGTACCAGACCCAGGAATCTGCATTTTAATGAACTTCCCAGCAGATCCTGAGACAGAGTCAAGGCTGAGAATCCCTGAGCTGGAGACCAAGGAAGTACTGTGCCAACCACTCAGATGTGAGCTGTATCCACCATTCCCACATGTCCCGGGTGGGTGGGAACAGAGCCTGTGGGACTTGGGCTGGAACAGCCCCACATCTGGGTGGCTACAGCACAGGACACAGCATCAGCTGGTGTCCTTCTGGATTCCCTGAGCTCATTAATCACACCCGGACTAGCCTCCACTCACACCCCATGACTGACTGGGCCAGGCTGGGCTGTGCCTGTGCCTGGAGTGGGCGGGCTGTAGGTCTGGGGATATGAGTCGGAGGCGGCCAGGGCCTCCTTGCAAGAAGCCCAGACTTGGAGAACCTGCCTGTGCCAGGCAACCTCTGTGATGGCCCCAGTGACCCCTACCTCCTGGGCACTCACACCCCATGTAATTCACGCTCCTGGAATGGGGGCTGAGCTGAAGGACTGGCTTTCAACAAAGAGAATATAGCAGAAGCAGTGAGATGAGGTCACAAAAAGATGGTTTCTGTTGTGGGTGCTCTCTTGAACTCTGGGTCAGTTGCTCTGGGGGACGTCGCTGCCCACGTGGGTCCCTGTGGCCAGGGGCCGAAGTCTATAAACAACCATGTGGGTGCATGTGGACTCAGACCCTACCCGGGCACTGCCATCAGATGACACTGCAGCCCCCAGCCAACAGCCGGACCGCAGCCCCAGGAGAGCCCTTACACCCAAGGCACCCACCTGAGCCCCACCTGGATCCCCGACCCTTGGAAACTGTGTGATTACAGATGCTTGTTGTTTTCAGCTGTGACATTTCGGGATGACTTGCTGGGCAACAATGGGTAACTAATGTACCTCTTCATCTAGGCACCTTCCAGGGACAGTTCTTCCTCCCTCCCTCCCTCCCTTAGCCACGGCCACGCCAGACACCGTACCAGACCCCACAATGGGACACACTGCTGCACGTCCCTGGATCCTTGCAAATCACTCATCCGGAAGGCCTGGGCCACCTATTTAATACATCGGTCTCCCAGGACTCAGCCCCAGTGGCGCCTCCCCTGTTTCACCTCCTTTCCTTTCTGGGCCCACCACAGCCCAGGTGGTTCCAGTCAAAGCCAGCCAAAGGCATCCCCTCCCTTGTTCACTTACAGTCTGTCTCCCCTGCTAGACTGTGGCTCCTAGAAGGCCACGGTTGTGTTCTTCTGTCTTTACCTGACGCTAGGCACGAGGTCTGACACAGAGCAGGTGCGGGTGAGGTTTGACAATAATGCACAACAAGCGGCTGCTCCTGCCCCCCATGGCCCACCACCTCCCAAGGCTGTGCAGTTTACACTCAGGTACAGAAAACTAGCTCTGTTACCTTCCCCCAGAAACCAGCCCTTTCTCCCAACTTCCCTGATTCTTTTCTAGGACCATCACCTCCCCATAAGCTGGAATCCCCGTTTCCTCCTTTCCAGCCTGTCTGCACACACCATCCTTCTCATTTATCCTCCTCATGTCCCTTGATCTTGGCACTGTGGCTGCTGTGTCCAGACGGCCACCATCTCTCGAGCGCGGCCGCAGCTTCCCCACGGGCTGCTGCTCCTATCCCTCGTGCTCCCATTTATCCTCCCAGGAACCCCTCAAATGCTGCCTCAGAGCATGGAGGAGGGAACTGTGGGATGGTGGACATGGCAGCATTTTATAAAGGGGAGGATCACGCAGCCACCTCAGGCCATGCTTTTATCGGAACTTCAGGAATCCTGGAATCAGGTCCAAACTCTTAGCCTGGCACCTGGAGGACCCCCCAGGATCTGATTCCAATGAGGAAAGCAAGAGGAGGTGGTACAAGCAGGCCTTAAATCACCATCAGGCTCACACTGGGGAGTACCTGCCCCAGGCTGGGCTTCCTAGACATCACATCTCATTTAGTTAACATTTATTAAGCTCTTACTGTGTACTACAAGCCATCCTAAGAGCTCAACGGTCTTGAATTGTTGAGTCTTCACAAATACCCTGAGAAAGAGGGTTTCATGAGCAGCCCAGGACAGATAGCCAATAACAGGCAGGGCTGGATTTGAACCCAGGTCTGCCTACCTTCACAGCCTCTGACCACCATGCAGTCCCTCTTACAAACCCACCTATGTGGTTGTTGGCCATAATCAAACATCACCTGTACCACCGCTTATTAGGACTTCTCCTTAAATCAACCCAAGTGGCTCAGGGGTGGGCTTGGAATCACACTACCTGGGTAAGACTCCTGGTTGCCCCACGTACTCTCTGAGCCTTGATTTCTTCATGGAAAATGGGCACCTTGCCTCACAGGCTTCTCATGAGGAGTAAGCAAGCTAGACATATAAAGTGCTCAGCACACAGTACAAGTGGCGGTCAGGAGGCCTGGCTCACGGTGGCCTCCCCTACCCCCTTGAATCAGAAGTAAGCATGTGACACCTCTGTCACTGAAGTGGCATGTGGGCCACCGCATGTACACTCGAGAGCCAGCACGCAATCCACCCTGCACTCCTTCTCTCCGTCCTCATGATCCCCACGATCCAAATGCAGGCTCCTCCATCCGCTTGGCTCCCCGAGGGAGGAATCCCAAGCCGATCCCCAATGGACAGGTAGCATTGCACGAGAAATAAATTGTGATTGTCTGGTCACTTCGGTCTAGCCTGGCCCTGTAGTCCCCCTGTGGGGACTGATGCAGCAAAGGTCCAACAAATGCTCACTTATAAGTGTTACTTACTAGGACTTATTTCCTTACCAATGAAACGACAACACTTTTGCCAATGACGACACACAGCACCGCTTGCTGTTGTTCATATTCATGTAACAATTGAAATGAGAGACCTTAATCCTCGCACCCGCTAAAATCACTTTGCACACCCCGTAGGACATACACATACCGCCGTTCGAGACGTGATCTCCAAATGTCTCGCTCTGAGACACTGAACACCGGCTGCAGATTTGGGAAGCCTGGTCGGCTCCAGGCCACTGCCCTTGCCAGCCTGAGTGCCTGGGCCCATTTCTTCCCCCAGGCCCAGCTCCACAGCCCCCCCGGTGCAGGGGCACCTGCCCCGCCGCAGCCCTTACCTCTGCACACGGTGCCATTCTCCACGGCCTCGAAGCCCGCTTTGCACATGCAACGTCCGATGGGCACCAGCCACTCGCCGTCCCCGTTACAGTACAGCTTGATGGGCACGTCCACCTCCTCGGCATTGGGGATGCAGCTGCCCCGGGCAGCCACCAGCGAGGTGCTCTCGGCCCCCGACAGGGTCTCCTGGAAGACGGCGCCATTCTGGATGATGCGCGGGCACTTGCGGTAGAAGACGCGCACGGCGATCAGGGACATGCAGCCCCCATAGTCCTGGAAGGCCAGATAGAAGCCGCTGCGGGACACGGGCCCAAAGCTCCGTACCTCGGTGTTGATCTTCATGACCCGGCCCCCCAGGTCCACCTGAGAGAAGCTCTCGTCCGCCGCGATGGTGTCCACCTTCACCCACGGATTCTCCATCCAGTTGGGGAAGGTCTTGGTGGCCGAGTCGAAGTCGGCCTCATAGTAATAGAGGTTGAAGGTCTCCTTGCAGGAGCCGGGCACACTGGGGATGCTGCTGCAGTCACGCACCGAGAATTTCATTTCCACATGGATGCGGTGGGCGCCGCGGCGCCGGATGAACTTGGTCCGTAGCCAGTTGTTCTGGCTCGACTCAAACACATTGCACACCTGGTACGTGCGGATCGTGTTCATGTTCTCATCGTAGCCACTCACCTCTTCCCACTGTGGGTGAAATGCTAGTCAGGTGGGGGAGATGGGGCTCAGCCCCAGGGGTCATCTCTCTATAGGGGAGACACAGATCCTGTGTCAGGGAATCTTTCAGTTCAATGGGGGGTAGACAGGGTTCTTACCACTGGGGGCCTCCTAGTCTAAAGGGGGAGGCACAGACTCTACCTTAGGCACCTTCTAGTCTGATGAGGAAGACATGATTCGTATCATCAGAGAACTCCTGAACCGAGGGAGAGACGTGGCCTTGGCCCCTGAGGAATTCCCCCGTCTGTGAGGGAGACATGCCAGTCTGATGGGAAGGGCATGCACCCTGCTCTTGGTTTTCCCCTGATTAATACGGGAGATGTGACCCTCATCCCCAGGGTGATAAAGGACACAGGGCCCCTGCTCCTAGGAAGCTCCCACCTGGAAGGGAAAATGGGGTGAGGCCCACACTGAGGGAATTCCCTTTGCTGAGAACAGACATAGCTTTGTGCTTGGGGAGTACTAGTCTGATGGGGGAGTCAGGACTTCTGCCTACTGGGAGCTCCTATTCTGACCAGTCCTTGCCCTAGGGGATTCCCAGTCTGAGGGAACAAGAGTCCTTACCCCAATGATGAGGAAGACAGGCAATCCTGTTCTGGGGCCTTAAGTGGTTAAGATACCACTAATATAGTTAAGGTACTTGGACGGAGACTTCCCATCCTTCCTGCCTGGGGTAGGTGCTTCGGCATCCTCCCTGGGCCCCAGCCTGGCTCTCCCACACCCAGCTGAGAGTTCCCGAGCCCCACTGCTGGCTGGGGCTGCGCAGGGCCATGGGAGGCTGGGGATGAAAGGCACAGGCCCCATGGTGTCTCCTCACAGACCCTCATAAGCCAAGCTCACTCACATGCTGAGCCTTTGTTCATAATTTTGTGCCCTCCTTGAGTACCCTCTCGTCTTCTCTGTCCATCCTTCTGGAATCTCTTGCAACAGGCTCTCTCTGGCTGCAGTGTTTGCATTCGCTGACTCTCCCATGGACCTTTGGGGATTACTGGCCTGGACGAGGGCCGGGCATGCTTGGCCCTCTTGGCCTGGTCTCCCCAGTGGGGCTGAGAGCTTGCTGAGAGTAGCTACCCATCCCCTCCCTCCTTCTCCTGAGTCGTCCCCTTTGGTATTGAGCTAGCTTTTCCTAGGCTAGACCTAAAAGAGCCAAAACAGCAGAGCACCCCCTCCCACCCATGCTGGTCTGGGGTGGGTGCTATAGCAGGACCTCATTTCTTTGTTATGATTATCACACATTATCATCACCATTTTACAGATAAGCAAATAGAGACCAGGGAAGTGAGGCCATTCAGCCCAGGTCACATTGACCCAGACCCATTCCCATGCTTGTGCACGCTGCCATGAAACACAATGACCCACAGGTACTCCAGGAGTCCTGGGTTTTGTCCCTGCTATGCTTAACTTGATGCATGGCCTTGGGCAAGTCACCTCCCTTCACAGGCCTCTATTTCCCCAACTGCCCAATGGGACTGTGGGTTTGGGGTAGGGGGAGACAAGTGGTACTAGAGGTGTCACCCTCGCATGGGAGTTCTTTGTCCTTTTCCCTCTTCAGATATCTGGGCCGAGTCTATGCAGGGTGGTGTAGTAGCTGCTGGCCTGGGGTGGGTCGATGTTGTGAAAGGCTAGTGCCCGTGAGGAAGGCCAAAGTGGAGCCTGCTGGCCCAGCCTCTACGTCAATGGCGGCTCCGAAGCTCCCTACACTGCATTTTTTTTTTTTTTGGTGGCACCATGTGACAAAGTCAGCCCCTTGTTACAACCACTGCTCTTCTTCAGAACTTAATTAGAGCACTTAATTAGAGCACTCTGCCTTTCTCCCCTCTCTCTAATTAACATGCGGAGGCCCTGCAGCCTAAACACCCCAAATAATTGCGTCCGGGGGCCCCACAGCCCAGCCTGGCCTCATTCCTGCTGGGGTGGGGCTGCGGGCCCAGCCGCCTTCGCAGATGGAAAACTGGTGACAAGAAAGAGCCACAGAGAGAGGCCTGACCCTAGGGCCCTGCCTATTGAGAGCACAGGCCTGGGGTGGGGGGTGGGGAGGATATAGCTCCTTGGGGCAGGGGCCGAGTCCCAGGGGGAGGATCTGGGAGGGGGAGAGGGAAGGGACAGGCTGGGGGAGCCCAGAGCCCTCTCTGGAGCCCAGGGGGATGAGAAAGGAATGATATAAAAATTGATGACCGTGACAATGATGATGGTAGTGCAACTATAGCTACTCATCATGGGGGAGGGGGTTCCCCACTCTCTGCCAGGCACCATGCTAGACACGGTGCAGGAAAACCTCACAACAATCTGGTGCACAGGATGTGGCCACCATCATTTTATAGGTGAGGAAACTAAAGCTCAGACAGGTTCAGGAACTGGCCCCAAATCACACAGCTGGTGAGGGGCAGAACTGGGACAGAATTTCAGGTGCATCTGACCCAATAGCCTGTATGTAAGCGCCAGGCCGGTTGGTGCTGGAAGAAAGAGGAACCTTAAATTGTGCCTGCACTTGCTCTTGAGCGACTCATAGTCTATATGGGCTCAAACCACTGGCCCCAGGGAAGTATGGGACTCATCGGAAGTGTGATGATAAGGGCTCAGGGAGGGGGATTCTTGTTATGGGGACCCAAGAAGGGGGCCCAGAGGACTCCATCAGAGCCCTGGATACAAACCTGAGCCCCATCATTAACAAGGTGTAACAACCTGTGGCAGGCGGCTACAACTGTCTGAGCCTCAGTTTCCTTACCTGTAAAATGGAGGTGTTTCCTCCCCATATGATTGGAGATGATGTGTATAAAGGTGCTTCCGTGATACAGGTATGTGATAGAATAGGTGCTCAGAAAATGACAGTTCACTTTCCTCATCTGTAAAATGGGGATAGAGCCAGTTCCTACTCCCAGCCTCGCGCTGAGGACAGTGGGATAAAGACTGAAAGCCTCTAGCATGTTGTCATGGTAACCAGCACTCCATCAATAGTAGGGGACCAGGAGGGGGGGGGCCATGAGAGGACAGCTCTGGGCCCTCGAAGCAGGGAAAGGCTGGAATTTAGGGGGCATCCAGGCCCTGCGGCAGAACCTGAGGTACTCTGAGGGTCCTCGCAGGGTTTGGGGACCACCGACTCACCCCTGATGGAGGATGCACGATCCAGCCCAGCTCCGCCGTCGCTGTGGTCGAGTCCATCAGCGTTTCTGTGAGAAAAGCAAAGAGTCACTGCAGCCCACCTACAGAGTGCTGCCCATCACCCCAAGACCCTCATTCCTTTGGGCCCATCAGCCATCGGGCTGCACTCCTGCAGACTGCCCTCCCTCGAGGTCTCCCACTCTATAATCCCACCCACTCCCACCTTCCGGGCCAGTCTCTGATTCTCCCCCGTCAGGCTCCATCCCTCAAAGCCCAGCCCCAACCCTTCTATGTGTGGTCAGGCCTCTTCTCAGCCCACCATGTCCCACCAAACCTGGCTCCTGCCACTTCCCTCCCTTGCAGGTGGAGAAAAGTCTTAGCCCGGGGTCTCCTGGGTGGGCAACCATGGAAATTTTACGTCAAACTCAGGGTGTCCGTTTGCTTTTTAGCTTGCGTCAAATTCTCAAAAACCGGAATGTGGCCCTTAGAAAGGCCTCCCTGTAGTCCCAGCTGAATCCTATGAGCTACCCCACCTTGGCTCTCTGGCCCAAACTTCCTATCAGCGACACCCTACCCCCTTCTCCTCCACAGTGTCCCCACACTGGGGCTCCGTCAACTGTCCTAGGATAGGGCCCCAGGAGGGGAGGAGGTGTTGAGGGTGAGCACTGTGCCAAGTGGGTCCAGTCTGTCATCTGCCCTCTGGGGGTTGAGGACATTCAAATGAGCTTCTGAACCAGCCAGCGCCCCACCTGCCCCTCACCCCACCCCACTCCAGCAGCTGGAAGGAAAGAGCCACCCAACCTATGACAAAGAAGACCCCTAGGGCCAGAGGGAGCCCTGGTCATCGCCAGGTAAGGCCCAGGACCCCTTCCTACTACCCCTTCCCTGCCACAGGGAATTCAAAACACTTCTTGAGCTGAACTGCATTGAACAGATTGACATGGGTCCCTTTCAAGCATTCATTCAACAAATCTATCCTGATGCTCCTTCTGTGCCAGGCACCGGGTACCCTGAGAGAGAAAAGGGCGAAGAGCAAGGCCCTCCTGTGGAGTTGTTCACAGTCTGTAGTGGTGATAAGGTGTGAATACAAATAGCCATGACAGAGGAGGCAGAGAGACCTAGAAGGTCACAGCTGACGCTTCCACACCACCTAGCTCTGCTTGCTGCTATGCTCCACTGCGGTGCCCGAGCAGACCTCACTAATCGATCCCCACACCCTGTGGCTGAACGGTGGGTGCTCCTTGCCGCTGTGTGCCAGGAAACTAACACCCACCATCTGAGACGTCATCCCTGGCCCTGTCGTTTTGGAGACAGGGCAGCTGAGGCACAGAGAGGGGAAGTGACTTCTAAAGATCACACAGGAGTTGGTGGCAGAGTGGGAAGTGCCAATCTCCTGCCTCTACCCTATCAACTTCTAGATCCTTACTTGGGTGGCTTGGGCTGGACTTGGGTGAGGATAACGGGGGCAGGGGACATGGCATCCCAGCCACCGTGAAGGTCGAAACGGGAGCAGCAAGGTCTTGAACTAGGGCAGGAGCGGCATGGACGGGAGGAAGCACGCAGCCAGAGGTGACCCGGTCAGACCCGCGAACTGACGACAGAGGATCCAGCAGTGTCCCCATGACCCCCCGTGGCTTCTGTCCATGGTCACTGTGTCCCTTTGCACGGGGGGGGGGGGGGCTGGGGAAGGGGGGAGGAGAGGTGCCAGGGACGGTGGAGTCCAGTGCCAAGGGCGTCCTTTTGATGGCAAATTGGAGGGAAGTTCTATTGTGCTGCTTTGGAGCTGAAAAAAAGGGTTCCTTTTCACACTCCGAATGCTACAGATTTTTCTTCCTGGAGAGAACAAGGGCTGAACTTTTAACCTGTTTTCTCTCATCGGCCTCAGCCAGAGACGCGCCAAGCCGGGCTCTCTGCCTGGGCCTGCGGAACAGCTGCTGGGAGCCGTGTGGAACAAGGGAGAGGAGACTCTGCTCAGGACTAGAAACGGGTCGGGTGGGGGAGGCAAGCCTGCCAAGCAGGTGGCCCCACCCCTTGGCTGGATTCTTGGGCTGACCCAGAGGCCAAGCACTAGAGGATTCCACGGCCCAGAGGAGGGGCTGCGAGCTGACATCCTCATTGTATGGGTGGAAGCTCAGGCCCAGAGAGGGCAAATGACTTGCCAAAAGTCACGGACTGAAGGCTGGTGCTCAAACTTGAGGCTCCCGGGAGCTCCATCCGGGGGTGTGTGTGTGTGTTCCACGGCCCCCGCTCTGCCTCCCACCACACCTGGAACCAGCAAGCGGAGGATTTCAGGAGGCTGGAAGTCAAGGGGCGAGTTGGTTCACAGTCAGGAAGGGACAAAGGAGTGGTGCAGTTTGCAGATCCCTCGGGAGGGATGCAGGAGGCTCCCTTCTTCCCATGACGGTCCTGGCTTCACCCGGAAGCCTGACTCGGGGAGAGCTGTCACCCCTCGGGGCTGCAGCAGGAGGACACCCATGGGGCCTTGGCTTTTGGCTTTTCAGTGTTGACCTCCCTTCACCCTCCACACACATGCGCAGAGCAGATAAGAGCAGGGGTCGGGAGGTCAGAGGGACTTTGATTCCAACACCTGCTCCTCCATCTATTGCCTTGTAACCTTGGACCTGTAACCTTCCTAAGCCTCAGTTTCTCCCCCTGGAAAATGGCCACAGCGCCTTCTGAGCGGAGCCAGGAGGACTGAAGCACAGGGAAGCGTGCTAACTTGGAGCCCAGCACAAAGCAGAGCCTCGCTGAGTGGCAGATATTCTTTTTTTAGACGGAGCGTGGTGCTTTTTGGCTGACCCGGTGCCTGCATATACACACCATTTCCTTTGGGCTCATTAGGTGGCCCCTGAAAGTGAAGGCGGGTCCAAGAGGCTCCCACTACCCCCAACTCCAGACAGTGCTTGCCAACATCTGACAAACATCAGCCTCTTGCTCCAGCGCCATAGCCTCTGGGGAGCCCTTCCTGGTCCGTCTGGTGCTGCTTCCCGGGGATGCTCTGAGTTTCCTCTGTTCCTCTCAAAACAAGTACAAAGTCACATCCAGTTCCCTGGGGAATCTGGAGTTAGTAGTTCTTGCCTCAGGAACCCGGGTGGGTTCAGGAAGCCAGGCCTCTTTCTACCACCAGCATTTCCTTCCTTCTTCCCAGAACTCCCCAGACATCTCCCCTCCAGCCCCAAAAATCTGCAAAAGGAGAGAATGCATGTTCCCTGAGATGGAGACCTGTCTACTAGGAGCCAGAGACCCTCACCAACGAAGACACAATTGATACCATCCCATTTCACAGATGGGGAAAACTGCAGCTTATAGAGGCTTAGGAACTTGCCCAGGGTCACATATCTTGCATTCACTGGCCGTGCTCCCGGTGCACAGACTGTGTCGTGTTCTCTCTCACCCCCATGCCCCACCCGGACGATTCTTTCTGACCGTATCCCCCTCTGCACCTCCTCTGCCTACACCCGAGATCCAGCACGGGGCCTGGCACCTAGTAGGTCTACAGTCAGAGGCTGAAATCACAGCCCACCCCCAGGCTTGCGTTCTGCTCCAGCAGAACAACATTCCTGACTTCAGTCATTGCCACTTACAACCTGTGCTATGTTTAGCTACTATTTTTATTCCAGTGGACTCTTTTTCTAAAGTGCATTTTAAAGAGGAAAAAGTGATCATTATTATAAATGGAAAACCAATATCACTTGCCATAAAGAGAAGGAAAATAAACACGCGACTATTACAATTAAAAATGTTCATCTGCAAACTACCTAACATCATTTCACTTCTCACACTTTGGGGACCGCGAGACTGCACCGAGCTGCTTCTAAAGCGCTAGAAACGTCCCCATCCCATCCCCACTGTGACAATGACAGTCCCTCATGCAGGGGAAGCTGTTTTCGCTGTACACAGATAATTAATCACCACACGAGGTGACGGAGACTGCAACAGGGATGCGTGTGGGGTGCTGTGGGTATGGGAACTGGGTGGGTGTGGAAGGAGGAGAAAATGCTCAGTGTAGGGATGGCTTCCTGTGGGAAGGGACACGTGGATGGAGGCTCGAAGAATGAGTTCGAAGTCAGGAGAGGCTAAGCGGGAAGGGCCTGTGAGCCACAGGGCACCGCAGCGGCAAAGGCAAGGAGGTGGGCAACAGGACCGCCCGTGGGAAGGAGTCGGTGTTGGCAACGCTCAGCAGCTCTCTGAGGCCCCCTGGCTGGACCACATCTGCCTGCCCGCACCCCTGCCAGCTTCTCGGGTGCCCCCCGCCACCCCCTGGCCAACAACACCCGCTTCCTCCCCCCTGGACACTCCCACCCCAGCCAGCCCTGCAGAAACAGTGAGCCCCGAACGCGCTCAGTGACCGTCTTTGAAAAACCCAATGGCTAGATGGGGAGACTGAGGCTGGGGGACAGAGATTCTCAGCACCCTGGACGAAGCTGCAACCGGGGCCTCCAGCCGCTGACTCGGACGGCCCTCCTCGGTGGGGAAACAGGGTTCGTGCCTCGGCAGAGGCTTTGGCCGTCACCCCACTGCGCCCGCGCCCCCTCTCCTTCCTGGAGACTGCACAGAAGAAAGCAATCAGGAGGCCCTGATTGCACGGGCTGGGGAGGCCCGCAGGCCCCTCTGGCTATGTGTGAACGAGCAGTGTGCATTTCAGAAATATTTGAACTCAAAGGGGAGACACACTGAAGTCGTTAGTGTGGAGCCGACAGCAGGGTGGCTGCATGAGGAGGCCCCGGCGGACGCTACCACCACCCCCTGTTTCAGGCCGGCGGACGTGGCCACCCTCTGCTCCCAGGTCCACCCCCGGTCAGCTCTGTCTGACCCCCGCTGGGGCCTCAGACACTGTCTGTCCTAATGGCAGTGTGTGTGTGAGAGAGAGATTTCCAAAGAGACGAGCAGGAACTTTCACGAAGCGCCTCCTGTGTACCGGCACCGAGATGGGCACCCTAAATGCGGCTTCAGGCTCATGACAACCGTTTTACAGATGCAGAAATTGAGGTCCGAGAGGTGAAGCAACCTTCAGGGGCACACAGGCGAGGCTGGCATTTGAAACCACATCTGTCTCATTTTACATCTGTATGACTTTTTCTTTTAAGAGAGAGAGAGAGAGAGAGAGAGTGCAAGCAGGGTGAGCAGGGGAGCCAAGAGAGAGAGAATCTTAAGCAGGTTTCGCACTCAGTGCAGAGCCTGATGAGGGGCTTGATCTCATCACGACCCTGAGATCATGACCTGAGCCGAAATCAAGAGTCAGATGCTCAACTCACTGAGCCACCCAGGCGCTCCCATCTGCATGAGTTTTAAGATGTTGCAGCTGTGGCCTTAAAAAACAGACCACACACACACACACACACACACACACACACACACACTCACCGGGGCTCTCTCTGGGGCTCCCTCTACGTGCTAATTTTCTCCCTCTGTTTAGGCCTGAGTGAGGACAGGAGGGGAAAAAGGAGAGTGTAGCAGGGGACTGGGGCTCAGCCTGTCCAGGCTAGAACCCTGGCTCTGGTACTCTCCAGGGTGTGGCTATAGGCAAGCCTGTGCTCCTCTCTGGCCCTCAGTTTCTCCATCTGTAAAACGGGTTGTATGAGCATTAGGTGACATCAAGTAGGTGAGTCCTGCTGACCTGCCCTCCCCCAGGGTCCTCGTTCTGGGGGAGCTCTGTGTCTGCCTCCTTCACTGCTGGATCCCTAGCCCTGAGAACTGGTTCTGACCTGCAGGAGATGTGTTTGACCTCCACATGGCAGCTGGATGATGTTTCTAAAGTCCGTGTCTGATCATGTCTTAACTGAGCCTAATGCCTGTCAGAGCTCCCGCTGACGGCAAGAGAAAGTTCTAGCTCCTAGCTCCTTGCCCCAAGGCCCCTGCTGACCAGGCCAGTTAGCTCTCTCCTAGCCATGCTCTCCCATGTATCCCGGTGTCCAGCCGTCCTGAAGTTCCTTCTGCTTGCAGAAGGCATCATGTTTCCATGGCCCTGGTCACTTGACCATTCCAGGTTTTTCTGCCTAGAATGCCTGGCCCTTCCAGCTTTGTTAACCTGGCTAACTTCTCTTCCAAAACTTCATTCATGGGCTCTTTCTTCCTGGCAGCTGTTCCTGAATTCTCCTAGGTTAAGTAACAAGATCACAGTCATTCCAAGAGCATTGAATCTACCTACTGTGTGCCAGGCCCTGCACTGGGCACTGGGACATCAAAATAGATCAACAAATCCTTCCCTCAAGGAGGTTCCAGATTAGTGCCTGACATGTGAGCTTTCTACAGAAAGAGGCAGGGGGAGAATGCTGGTCCAGGTCAGGGGCCAGGAAATCCAGGGGCAAGTTAGCTTCGACCAGGAAATTCGCAAAGGTGGAGGTGGCATTTGAGCTGAGAGAAGATGACAAGAGCACGCCAGGTACAGGGCACAGCAGCGTCAAAGGCACAGAGGCATGACACTGCAGGGGCGCTTTGGACAACAGTAAAGCCTGAGGACTGGTCCGCAGTGGTGAGCTCTGGGCTGAGGGTTTAGCATTCATGATGTCATTTGGTCGCACTGATTCATAAAATAGGTACTTTATTATCTCCCTTTGCAGATGGGAAAACCAAAGTCAGGAGAGATGGTTTGAGGTTTGCAGGGCCAGGAAGTGGTGCCATCTGTGTGTGCCTCCCATCAGAGCGCATGTCCTTAACCCTGCACCGTGCTGGAGTTTCTGTCCCATGTGGTAGGAGCAAACTGCTTCACAGAAGGATATGGGAGCTTAGGATGGGGCCAGAACTTATAGGGTCTTGAATGTGGGGCTAAGGAGCCTGGATCTTGTGCCCTAGGCAATGGGGAGTTATGGAGGATTCCTGAGAAGGGTGGTGACGTGGTCTGTACTGAGAATATGGATGTAAGAACATGGTCTCTCTTGAAAATGGACACCTAGTAGTTGTTCCCCGGGGTCTTTGTTCCAGACTGGCCAGCAGCCCACAGCCCAGGTAGCAAACCAGCCTGGTACATGACCCAAGCAGCAGATGCTGCTCTGGATCCTTCCCAGAAGCTCCAGCTGCTCCCTGTCGGGGCTGTGGTGATTTGAACTCAGGCCTGTCTACCCTACCGTGGGCCATACCCACGAGGTCACTGGCTGGGAGTTGGAGCATTCTTTCCACAGTCCACATCCACATTAGAAATTCCAAGAGGAGGCAACAGGCAGGAACCAGGAGAAAAAGTTCAAGGCCATTGACAAGCTGGGTGACTTGAAAAAGTCACTTTGCCTCTCTGAGCCTCAGTCTCCTCATGTGTAAAATGGGGATCACAAAATCTTTGCTCTGTGTACTTCATGGGGTTGCTTTGTAGATCCAAGGAGACATTGGGTACAAACTTTTTAAAAAGATTTATTTATTTATTAGAGAGAGAGAGAGAGCATGAGTAGGGGTTGGGGCAGAGGGAGAAGGAGAGAGAATCTCAAGCAGACTCCCCACTAAGCACAGAGCCTGACATAGGGCTCGATCGAACAATCCTGAGATCGTGACCTGAGCCAAAATCAGGAGTTAGATGCTTAATCGACTAAGCCACTCGGGCACCCTGCAAGGAGTTTTATAACATGCCAAGGCCACGTCATACAAAAGCAGCAGTGAAAATCACTAATACTCATGGAGGCTGATGTTGGGCAGGTGCTTCATCAACACTGTCACCCCAGAGCAAGCCTGCAGGGAAACTGAGGCTCAGAGAGATCAAGAACTCCTCCAGGACCACATGGCCTGTAAGGGGTGGGGCAGGATCTGACCCCTTTGGTCTGACCCTGAAAACCCCAGGCTATGCTGCCTCACAAAAGGGAGGGACAAATCACACTTTCACGTCCCATGCCCTGGGTGCCAGACCCCGAGCCACTCTGCACACCCTGCAAAGCCGGCAGTACTGTCCCCATCGTGTGGATCAGGAAATCAAGTTCAGAAAGGCTAAGCAGCTGGCCCAAAGTCCCATGGCCAGAAAGCAGCAGAGCTGGATTTGAACCCAGATCAGCCCGACTGGCTTCCCCAAGGCCCCTCCTCTGAAAACCAATGAAGCTCGGCGGCCAAGCAAGCTCGGCCCAAAGCAAGGTGAGCGGGGGTGGCGATGCCAGAGAAGGGCCGAGCGGGCTCTGGGAAGATCCAGGCTCCAGGAAGACCGTGGACTTTCTAAGGCGAAGCCTGCCAACAGGCAGCACGTTGTTTTTGCAGCTTGGCCCCCTGCTCCGCCCTCGGGCTCCCGGAAAGGGGACCCGGCTAATGTAAAATCCTTCTGCCCCAGGACTCTTCGCCCCCACGCCCCTCCTGGTCCTCCTGCCGCTCGGAGGCCCTCCTCTGCCTCGGTTGCCTGCCTGGAGCGGCTCTTGTTTGCTCAGGCTCGGGCGGAGGGGTCCCCGCGACGCCGGCTCCTCCGCTCGGTCCCCCGCCTGCCCGCTGCTGGCCTGGGCATCCGCCAGCGCCCGCCGCCCTGCTGAAACCCAATCCTCCGGGCCAGCCGGGTTGCTCGCTAACAGCGGGCCGCATTGTGCGGCGGAGGCTGCGGGAGAGTTTGGATTCGCTGCTTGGGGACCCACTTAACCTCTGCAAAGGACAGGATGATGGATGGAGGTCTGGGAAGGGGTTGCTGGGGGTGGGGCGGGCGGGAAATGAACACCAGGGCCTGACTGGGGAAGGGGAAGCGGGGAAGAAGGGACGGGAACAGGTCTGCACACAGAAGAGCTTCATCAGCCCTCAGGACGACCCTGGGGGATGCCCGTTACCGGCCCCACTTTACGCATAAGGAAACTGAAGCTCTAAGAAGTTAGGTGACTTGGCCAAGACCACACAGCAGATCAGTTGAACCCAAGCCCATTGCCCTTGAGCCTTCCTGACACACCAAGCTGCCTCTCACAGGCAGCATCTGCTCTGTGATTTTTTAATCTTTAAAGCCTCTTTCCTTAAGTGAATCCCCAGATCCTTCCCACCTACTAAGTAGGTAATAAGGATATAGTGATAGCAGGTGGCATCACTGAGCACCAACCATGTGCCTGGTGCGGCGCAGAGAGCTCTTTGACTTCGTTTCATAAGATCCTAACAGTGACCATTAATGGAGAACAACTGTCATGGCCATTTTAAAAGGAGAGGAGAGAATGTCAACTATACTTCCATAACAAAAATTAAGAAAATAAACAAATAAAAGGAGAGGAAATTTGTCACCCTGCCTTACGACCTTGACTCATCAGCCCAACTGGATTGTGAGCACCTTGTGGGCCAGGCCGAGTCTGGCTCGCTGCTCAATCCATCTAACCTCCCACCTCATCTCCACCCCCAGCCTACCCAGACATCAAACGTTCTTTCCTGCTTACACCATCAGTCTGGGTGTCTGGATTTTTCCTCCAGGAAATATGGCCTCCGGTATCAAGATGACTCCATCTACTATATCATCGTAAGTGCCTACTGACTACAACCACTGTGCTGTCACTCCTTGGATGCTCACATCACCCCATTCGCTCATCCACCCATCATCCATCTACCCATTCATCCACTCGCCCTCACTTACCCTCTCCATCTGTCTTCTATTCCACTGGCCCAATCACCCACCACCCGTTCGCCCACCCACCCGCACGTCTAGCATCCCACTTAGGTAATCCATTCATCACTACATTTCTCCATTAAACCAACTTCCCTTCCTTCATCTTTTCCTCCCTAGCTTCCTACAGATGTGGGAAAATGAGCTTCAGAGAGGTGAAGCAACCTGCCTGAGGTCACATAGCTGGCGAGCAGCAGATCCAGGACTTGAACGCAGGCAGGTATGCTTTTAACCACTCTGCTCTGTAGCCTCTCACTTTCTCACTTTATTTTGAACTGTCCTGTTGTATGCAGGTTTTAATATTATGTCACCTCAAATCCTTTTGGATGTGTGTGGAGTGTAAATTACAAATCAATAAGACACAGGCCACTGTAAGTCCAAGCCAGGGTCTGTCAGGTTGGAGTCAATTAGCAAGCCTGCTGCAGGACCTGCTGGGACTGGATCTATTTGCCTAATTGGCACTGGTTTCTCCCAGTGAAGGACAATTAACTCAAATCCCAGAATCCAGACCACCCCTCAGCTTCTGGGCAAGATGTCAGGCATTTAACCACATGAAATTTTACTGTTCATTCATCTACCCACTGACCTACACCCCCACTCATCCATCTTTCCAACCATTCAATCCTTGCAATCATCCATAAACTATTTTGCTATCTACTCACCCATCCACCTACCTATTTACCCACCTGCACACCCTTATCCTTCCATCCATCCATCCATCTATCCATCCATCCATCCATCCATCAATTTAGCCTCACTTACCCAACAGTCCACTCGCCATTTATCTATCTACCTATTCTCATACCCATCCATCCACTGAAACATCAAATCCAAAGAAATATTTATGAAATCATTCTGCCTTCTTGCCATTTGCCCATCCATCCATCCATCCATCCATCCTTTCACCCTCTCACTCACCCCATCCATCAGTCTACAATTCCTTTCCCCAATAATCCACCATCCATTTGCTGCCCCATACATCTAGCATCTCTCTCAGGTATCCACCCAGCCGCCTTCCCTTCCTCCTTGCCTTTCTTTTCATTTGTCTATCCACCCGACCGTTCATTTATCTGTCCTTCTATTCATACCACTTATATATCTGAAATCTGCTACCCATCTATCCACTCCTCCTACCCAGCTAGGCTGCATTTATTGAATACCTACTATGTGTTAGGCCCATGCTAAGTACTAGGGGTTCAAAACTAGACATTGTCACTGACCTCAAGAGATGTTCTGATTTGGGACAGTCTCAGAGACTGAGAAGGAGAAGGAAGGCCTAGGAGAAAGAACTCAGGACACCACAAAGAGCCTCGAATGTCAGGTCAAATGGCTAAGATCATCCTGAGGGCAGCAGGGAGCCACTGAAGTGGGGGTGGGGTGGCCTGATTCAGCTGTCACTGCATTCTCTTGAGTAATTGATCCATTTTATAGATGAGGAAATTGCAGCCCAGGGGTCAGAGAGGTGCAGAGGACTGTCCCAAGCTACACAGCTGGTTAGGGACAGAGTAAAAATTCCACCCCAGTTTTGACATCTCCAAAGCCCTCGCTTATTCTGAGAGCAGCTGCTGCCTCAGAGGAGCTGTTTCCAGAATGCCTGCATCCCTCCTATGTTAACACTCCCGCCTAGCTCCGCTTCCATGGCCCTTGGCAGCATGGGTGCAGACCCCCCAGGGCACCATCTCTGCTCAGCGTGACTCTACCTGTTCCCTCTTGGTCCCTGGGCTCGCTTGTCAACTGCGCCTGGCATCTCGGGCACGTAAGCAAACATGGCCCTGCTGGGGCATCCTCTCATGTATTTCACAGGGGAGACATCCAGCAAGTTCCTGCCATTGTCTTCGTAATCAGAGCCTCCATGTCTTTGTCATCAGCTACTGTTCATTCCCCACGGCCCCTGACACCCTAAGAGATGATGCCAGACAAAGAGCCAGGCCTGAGAGCTTCTGGCATGAGCTACTGGTGACATGGCTGTGCACAAAAAGGTTGATGACAGAGAAAGACCTGGAAAGGAATGGGACTTGAAACAACGGGGCTCTTGGGGCGGAGAAGACCCCGGGGGAGGGGAGCTCCAAGCCAGATACAGGGAAGAGACAGGCCAGACAGGGAGGGAATACCACCCCTGCCACCAACATCCCCATCATCACGGAGGGACCATTCACTGCTATGCCACGCCACCCACGCTATGCCAGGCACTGTGCCATGCAGTGGACATCTAGGATCGTACCTGAGTTCATCCAAGCTTCCCCCAAACCTCCAAGGGATGGATATATCATTGTCCCCACTTTGCGGATAAACAAACTGAGGCCCAGTGAGGTCAAGTGAGTGGGCCAAGATCTCCTGCAAGTCAGTGGCAAATTCTGAGCTGTATGAGCCAAACTCCTTTTGTGACTCCAAGGAAAGTCTGGGGAGTCTGCGGTCTCGGGTGAGGGCTGAAGCAGGTGGTGGGGTCAGGAAGTGGGAGCTCCCAGGCCTGAGGATGGCAGCATGGACTCAGGGAGTAGGCATGGGCTGATCTGGAGGTGGGAGGCTGCTGCCAGGGAGGGTGAGTGGGCAGGGGACGAGGCCACCTGACCCCAAGTCCTGAGCTCTTCCTACAATAACCTCTGGGTGCTTCTGCAGCCTGATGAGTGTGAGGAGCAGGGCGCTGGCTGTTCCAGGAGGTACACGAGGTGGGTTGTGACAGTCACATCACCTGCAATGGGCTTTCCTGGGTCTCTGACAGTGGATGGCGGCAGAGGAGACTTCTTGCCTGCGTGAGATCGCTTCGTGTCATGAGCCTTCTTCCCATGGAAGGCTTCCAAGGGGGAGTCGGCCACAATGCTGGGAGGACAGGGCCCCTCTTCCCCACCTATGATTTTACAGGCCTCCGGGCTGGCGCTGCCCTGTGACCCTGACCAGGTACCGACTTGCCATTGGCTGCCCTCAGGATGCTCCAGACCAGTCTGACATCCAAGGCCTTCTATGCGCTGGCCCTGGCCTCTGACCCCAATGGCACCTCCCTCCACCCCACGGGGCCAGGCTGCTCACTGTGGGGAGGCCACACCTGCAGCTCCTCCACTGCTAAGCCTTTGCTCTTGGTCATACCCCTGCCAGGAACACCCTCTCTGAAAAGATAGGAGCATGGCAGGCAGGCAGGCAGACAGCCAGACAGCAGGGGTGAGGCCCAGGGCAGGAAAGAGGAGTTCCTTAAATGTGCTAGACACTTCTTTTGTGCCCATTGCCTGCCTAAGCTGCTTTCCCCTTTCCCCCTCCCTTCTTCACCTGGAAAACTCCTCTTTACCCTTTAAGACTTAACTCAGGCATCTCTTCTTCCAGGAAGCCTTCCCTGACCACCCTTGACCCCTTCACTATCCCTTTCTCTGGACCACAACTCACCAGAGTTTGTCTGATGCCCTTTCCTAGCTGGTATTTGGATGGGGCAGGGGTCCTGCAATGCTGGCTGCTGAGTGGAACATGGTGTCCCCGGTGTCCAGTGCAACCAGAAGCCAGCTCCCCGCAGGCACAAGGAGAGGCTATGTCAGACGGTGAGCAGATGGCCTCAAGCTCACAAACACAACCGGCCAGGCCTGCTGCAGAGCTGAGCCAAGGAGTAGACTTCCCAAGCTGCTGGCTGTGCCACTTGGCTTGTCCATCTGGGAGCAGGAGACCACAGGACCACTGGCCACAGTCAGGCCGTCTCCCTGCCCTGATCAGCTCTCCAGCCCCCAGCCCCACACGGGCCTCCTCCTCACTGGGAATTCCATGGTGGTGGTGGCATGGGGCAGCCATGCAGACATGTTGGATGCTGGGAGCAGGCCCAGGAATTCCTGTGCTAACTGAGAAAGCAGATCTGGAACCTCATGCATCTCAGCCCCCGGGTGTATACCCTGCTAGGATGGGGATGCTTCTCTGACATGGGTAAGGTGTGTAGTGGGCGGTCTTGTGCCCTCATGCTGACGGCAGCTCCTGACCCCTTCCCTGCCAGGCCTCTCCTTCCCCACACATGCCCCAGGTCTGTAGCCTCAGTGACTTCATCTGGGAAATGGGAGCAGTAAACAAGATGTACCTCTAGGTATGGATGCAAAGCTCTGACCTTCACACAAGGCCTGGTACAGTTACCCTGGCTCGGGAGAAGTTAGTACCAGTTTTTATTACCCTCCTTGCCAGGAGGCTAATAGGACTGAGACCAGGTCCCAGAGAAACCTCTGGGTAGGGTGGGGTAGGCGTCTGGATTCGACCAGGGATAATCATCATAATCCGGATGCCCAGCTATCGAGTACCTACTATGTTTCAGGCACCACGCTAGCTCCTCTCTGGAGGTGATGCCCATTGGTCATCACTTGACAGATGAGGTAACTGAGGCTTTGAGAAGGGCAGTGACTTGCCTGCGGCCACTAGGGAATTGGTGGCAGCACAGGAAGCTGAGCGCGGTCCCCACTTCCCGCCGCCTCCCATCAACACTCAGGAAGTCCCCCGTGCTGGGCCTGGCAGGGAGCGTTAACTTGGCCTTATTTAAAGTTGCAATTATCTGCCCCATTTCCCGCTGGTGATAGCTGAGCTCTCTGGGGAGATGGGGAGACCCTGATGGAAGATGCCACGAACAGGGAGTTTCTCAGAGAGCCTCCCTTGAGCCTGAGACTAAGTGCGCCTGGAGGACGTGTGTTCCCTTCCCGTTCCTGAATCTCTCCCCATCTGCTTCTGCCCCACGGCGCTGACCAGGCCGGCACGGGGACTGCGAAGATGGCTGGACAGGTGCCTTGTCCGTCCTGCAGAGGCTGCAGGGGCTCACGCTGTGGGCCAAGGCCCGGGACAGCACCCAATGTAGAGTTGGGAAGACTGAGGCTGCAGTGTGTGTGGGATACAGACCCAGGGAAGGGCCCCAGAGAGGCGGCTGAGAGATAGAAAGATAGGGCCTGGGAAGGGCCCTGAGGACTGCAGTCAGAGTAATAGGCTCACAGAATAGATTTGGGCTTCTCAATGGGCCGGTGTCTCCTGAAGACCTTACAGGGGACAGAGAGGCCACAGGAGCCTGGAACCACAGGCAAAAAGCCTCAGAGAGGAAGGGCTGGGCCAAGGCTGCATGTTGGCCCCTCGCTGGTATGGCCAGAGTCAAGCTCAGGGAAGACAAGTCAGTGGGCCAAGACCCTGTGCAAGTTGGTCAGGACGGGAGATTTTGATTTCTGGGCTGTGTGACCCAAACTCCCTTCCTAACCCCAAGCCCAGAGAGTCTGGCTCCCAGTCTCCCTCTTCCCACTCAGACACAATTATTCAGGCACATACCCACTCCCCTTTCCTGCGTGCAGTCTCAATCCCACCCACCTTCCCTCCTGGCCCTCCCTGAGCACCTGCTGTGCAGCCAGGGCCCCTGCCTGGAGGCGCTTGAGCTGGCTAGAGGGAGACCCAAGCAAGCAGTCGTGGTGCTTGCCATCAGTGTGGGGAGCACGCGCCAGGCTACGGGACGAGAGGGGCAGGAGAGCAGGAGCCCGGCGGTGGAATCCAGGTGTTGGATCCAAACACGGGGAAGCAGCATATCCTGCCTAGCCCAGGGAGCTGACGGTGTGGGCTCAGCAGCGAGATCTACATCTGAACCCTTCTTCCTACCCCAGTGACCTCAGGCAAGCCACTTCCTTCCCTCTCTGGGCTGCGCAATGGGAATAACATTAGCACCTTGCAGGTGGCTGTGGCAGTTAGTGAGATCATGCATGGAAGGTGTAGCCCAGTGCCTGGCTATAGTACGTGCTCAGTAAAATATTGGCTGTCATTACTAAAACTCTGATTTCCACACCACTTGGCACAGTCGCTCAGGAAAGGAGTTTTGGTACCGTGACCATCACCAACATTAGCGAGGCCCCTCTGGTCAAGGCTAGAGCAGACTCTAGCTTTCCTGTCTGTGGTGGAGAGAACCACAGCCCCCCTAAAAGCGTCCATTAGTGTCCTAATCCTCAGAACCAGTGACTGTTAGCCTTACAGAGCAGAAAGGACTTGGCAAAAATGCGATCGAGGATTTTGAGATGGAGAGAGTTCCCTGGACTGTCCAGGTGGGTCCAGTGTAATCACAAGGATCCCTATGGGAGAGGCAGGAGGGTCACAGTTGGAGAGTTGGGGTACACGAGCAGAGGGCACAGGGGTTACTCTGAAGATGCAAGGAGAGGCTACAAGCCAGAAATAGAAGCTGGAAGAGTCAACGAAACGGATTCCTCCTCTGAGCCCCTGGGGAGATGCAGCCCTGTTGACACCTTGATGTCAGCCCAGTGAGACCCAGTGCAGACTTCTGACCTCCAGTATTGTAAGATAGGAAACTGTGCTGTTTTAAGCCACTAAGAGGAGGTCATTTGTTAAGCAGTGGTAGGAACCTACAATACCATCCTCAACAGATCAAGTGCTCATTTCCCGCACACTGGCATCTGCTCCATCCTTAAGAACCCATCGAGGAAAGGCCCAGCCCCTCTGCTGAGAGAGGTGAGGCCTGGGGGCCCACAGCAGTGGTGAGGACAGTCCTCTCCTCCAGCATTCCCAGTCCTTCCTGTCTGCCAGCAGCACACGTGTCCAAGAGAGGCCCGTGGCTGCAGCAGGCCACATGCTGGTCCCATGTAACTGGGCACCGGTGGGCCCAGTGGGTCTCTGTTCTGGACTCAAGAGCGAGCTGGTAGGGATGGGCTATTCTAGGGGCCACTGTCTATCTAGTACTTATTTACCTTGCACCAAGCCCTGCCCAGGATCCAATCTTCCTAAAGCTTGGGAACCTATTTTACAGAGGAAGAAACTAAGGCCCAGAGCATGAAGCAACGTGCAAGGTGGTCTGGCTTCCACGTGCACAGGCACAGGCATGGGCAGCCCAGCCCTGTCTGGATTCCCTGTCTGCACCCAGGCCATGCAGACCTGATACAGTCCTCCCAGGACTCCCCTCTGTTACAGGCCGGGCTGTGGAACCTGGGGCTACTCCCTGCCCAGGCTCCCTCGGGGCCTTGGGGGGCGGGAGGGGGAGTAACTGTGCTTCCTTGTCTGCCCCACAGAGGTCCGCACGGTAGCCGAGGTCACAGTGGCAGGAGGCCCCCCAGAGAGCTGAGCCCCATGGGAGGAAGAGGCGCTGAGAGTCACGGAACCAGCGCTCCTGGAGGGGTGCCAGGCCTTCCTCATGGTGAGCGGCTGGAGCTTTGTGCAAAGCCCTCTCCCATATGACCTCACTCAGGCTGCCTACAGCTCGCCAGCACATTCCCATTTCACAGAAGACAGTAAGAATGAGAATGATGGTAGTAATGGCCATTTACGGAGCCCCTATCCACGCCAGGTGCCGAGCTAAGAGCTGGCCGATGTCCTCTCAGTCTGTCCTGTGACACAGCCCCTAGAAGGATACTCCTAAATCACACTCGTTTGCAACTAGGCCCCTGGGGTTCAGAAGCCCGTCCCTGCACCACTCGGGGGCCTCCGTTAATGTCCTTGCTGTGCAGAGGAGGGAGCAGGCCCAGAGAGGTTCCTGCCTGCTCTGTGCCCAGCGCGTGAGCACAGGGGTGCACAGCGAACCCAGCTCTCCAGGCCCCAGATGGGTCCGCTTTCCTTTGGGCCACAGGGCATCCCTCGTGTGACATCCTTGGGAGGCAGGGCCTCCAGCTAAATGCCCTGGGGACCTGAGGGGGGGACGGATGGATCCAGAGTCTGCCCAGTGGGGTGGCATATGCCTCTACATGCATCTTCTGCCTCCAGTAGGACCCCATGACCCTGGACACAAACAGCTAGGAGCTGGGAAGCTGGAACTGAGGGGGGGGGGTCCCCATTGGCCCCTGGCACTAATGGGGACACTGCCTATACCCTGGCCCCTCCTAGGAGCTGTTCGCCTCAGATGACTTCCTGGTGCTGTCGGTGCCAGGCTGGGAGGAGGGAGGAGGCAGGCTGCGCATCTCTGCCACAGCAGGCCTCAGAGCCCCGCTCGGAATCCCAATTGAGCTATTTTTAATGTGCTTCAATTTTCATTTTCTTTTATTGGAAAACACAGATGGTGACTTGCTGCCCCTCACACACTGAGCAAGGCGCCGGCAGGGAGAGAGATGTGCAGCGAACACATGCACACCCCTCCCGTGGCTGGGGAACTGGAGCCAGCAGCCAGGGTCTGCAGCTGCTCCAGGCCTCAGTTTCCCCGGCCGCAAAGTGGGGATGGCTGAGGCGGCCCCCAAAGCCCCTCCCGGCCGCACAGTCTATGAGGGTCTGGGCTAGAGCAGGGGAGGAGGCTCCAACTGGACACTGGTGACAAAGGGTGTCCAACGCGCGGGGCAGCGTCGCCAGGGAAAGAGGCAAAACAGACACGGGCAGGAAGGACAATCGCCGGCCTTGGGGAATGATCCTGTTTAACACTTTCAGCCGCACTTTGAGGATTTCCTACTCCCATTTTACAGATGGGGAAGCAGAGGCCCTGCCCGAGAGCCCAGTAGCTGGGGAGGAACAGAGCTGGCCACTCACGGACCCAGGTCTGTGTGGGCACAGCTCCGGTTCTCACTCTCGCCCCTCTCCAAACTGCTCCTGGAGAGGAGCAGTTATTTATTTCTCCCATTAAAAAAGGCAATATATGCTCGTTACAGACTATTTGGAAAATGTAGTAAAGTCAGAAGGAAATGGGAAGTACAAGATCATAATCTTCCTCATATTGGCCCTCCCCCTACATGACCTCCTGCTCACATTTTGGTACGTTCTTTCCACTCTGTTTTTTAATTCACATAATTTGTGATGCTTTTAACATCATCTGGTGGCGGCACAGGGCAGCAGCTGGCCATGCAACACAATGGACTCAGGTGCCTTTTAAAAACACCAATCCTAGCTGTCCCTTACCCTGTAAGACAGAATGAATTAGGATCTGGGGAGAGGCTGGCAGTTGGTGGCTGGGAATCTGTATTTTCAACCAGCTGCCCAGGTAATGCTGGAAGCAGCTGGCCTGGGTCTAGGCTGCAGACCTGCACTTACCAGGACCATGGGCTCCGGAGACAGCCGGAGCCCACCTGGCTGGACCGTGGTCGGAGCTGTGTGGCCTTGGATGAGTGAATTCACCTCTCTGAGGTGCAGTTTCCTTGACTGGAAAAATGGGAACCTCCTCTGCAGGGTGGCAAGGAGGAGAGAGAAGGGCCCAACAGGATCTTACACCCACCGGAGACACTGCTACCCTCCCAAGGCTGTCATTGTAACTGTTCCAAAGCCACCATCATAAGGGTCCTAGGGCGATTTTCCTGGAGTACAGTGGGTATGGTGGAGAGGCCCCCAGAGGAGAGAGGAATGGTTACAGCAGAGGAAGCAACCACCACAGTATTTGGGGTATGATCTGGTGTCTCACATCCCCAGGCTCATCAGCCCTCCCGGACTCAGGAGCATGTGGGACCCACAGGCCAGAGCCGTCCCTCCTGCAGCCAGGGAAGACAGGATGTGGATTCTTGGGGCCCAGGCTTTGGGAAGCATGAGAAGCCACTCCCTGAAGCCAGGGGTAGAGCCACCTGGAACCAGGGAAGAGGGGCACAGGTGGGGCAGGGCTAACTTTGATAAGGAAAACCATAATACACATTGATCAACACTCTGCCTCTGCCTCCCCAGAGCCTCCCTTTCCACAACACAACTCAGACCCTGTGACCCAAGGATGATCGGTGGCTCTCCATTACCACAGGGGAAGGTCCAAATGAGACTGGTAGTCAGTACCATTCACTTACCGAGAACCTACCATGTGCCACGCTTCCAGAATGAAGCTCCTGCCATTCCCTCCCCTGCTCCTCCCTGCCCCTCCTACTCCACGCACCAACCACTCTCATCCTTAAAAAACCAGGCTCCCACTGCCATGCATGGAATCGACCTTAGCCCAGCCCACCCTACTTCCCAAATTCTGTTCATCCTTCAGGGCCTGGCTCAAAGTTCACCTCCTGGGCTCCCTCAGCCCCCTTTCTGTGTGTCCCTGCTCCTGCACTCATGCTGGGACAGAAGGGTTTCTGGGCACCCTGCACCCACCAAACTGTGAGGTCTAGGAGGGTTCGGTTGGATCAGATTCCATTCTATCTGAATAAACCAAGCATGAGCTTCTCTAAGTCTGTTTTCCTAGCTGTAAAATGGGTGAATCATGTTATTTCTCTCACCTACCTCAGAGGCTTGTCATCTATAGCAAATTAGAGGGTGTGGATGCATTTTGGAAACTGTAAAGTACATAAGCCTTAAGCTGATGGGCAGAGAGAATGTTGCACGGGTGGGATTTAGAACAGGTCCCCGAGGTCGCCCTGCCACACACACACACACACCCGGGTCTGCTGTCAGCTGGGCCCAAAGTCTGGTGTTGCGAGCCAGGGGCTGCAGGAGCCATCAGGCAAACGTGGTTGTGTGTGTGGGGGGGTGTGGCCCTCTGGAGGGTGCTACTGTCATCAGGGAGGTGAGCTGCTAATTGCTCCATGTGAGAACAACATTCCCCACACCTCCTCTACAGTGTGTCACAGAACACAGTGGGGGTGGTGGTGGAAAATACTTGGAATTCTCTGTCCAAAGGCTCAGAGACACCGAGAAGGGTAGCCCTGGAGGCAGAGCCATGGAGGGGGTGTGGTTGGTGCAGCCAGGGGCCAAGACAAGACTCCTTAGAGATGATGGCACAGTGCTCCGCAGTTTACAAGGCACTTGCCCCTTCATCGTCTTGTGTTTGTCCTACAACCATTCTGCAACAGGGACATTCATTCATTCATCAGACCTTCCCTGAGCATCTACTATCTGCCTGCCTCGTGCTGGAGGAACGGGTTCCAGCCTCTGGGTCAGTGCAGATTACGAGGAGGTGGGGACAAGAAGAGCATGGGACAGGCCGACCAGCCTTACATGTAATAAAGGTTAACAGGTACCACAATGAGGAGCACACGAGGGCACACAGGAAACAGGTCTTGGTGGCCTCATCTTACAGGTGAGGTCAAGGGTTTTGCTCAAGGCCCATGGCGATCAGTGGCTATGCTACGCTCTTTTGGGATTCCTTGTGGAGGTGAGGGAGTGAGCCAGGAAAACAATAGGAAAAAATGTTCTAAGCGGAAGAAAGAGGAAGTGCAACGACCCTGAGGAGGGAGTATGCATTATTTGATTCTAGTGTGTTCTTTGGCTACCTGGTGGTTGGGCACCATGGTGTCCTACTTATGGATGTAACGTACCCCCATTCGGGAGGCAACGCCCATGCAAATGAATGCCAGCTGCCACTGGAAACCTGGACCTGTGGGGCTTGGATCCAAGAACTGACTGCCTGGTGCTCTGGTGAGGTGTGGCCAAACTCCCTGCCCTTGACCAGCTGCCTAAGGAAGCCCTTCCCAGGAGGAACTGCCTCCTCTCCACATTGCTTCACACAATCCTCCCTGACCCACTGCCCTTTCAGGCTCAGGTGCTGGACATCTGGCAGGGTACTTTCAAGCTCTGCAGGGTCATCCCTAGGTTTGGGGGCCCCCATACCTAAAAATAATAGTTTACATGTAGTGAGCACAGTCTTATTTTTAGTAACATTTAGGATGCCCATTATATAGATGAAAAAACCGAGGCTCAGAGACAGGACAAAATTTACTCAGGGTCCCATATCTGGTAAATAAAAGAGCAAGACTTTGCATTCACACTGACCCCAGACTCTGGTGTACTCCAGTCCTTCTAGAACGTCCTCACTCTCTTTCCCATCTAGCCAAATCTTACCATACTTCAAGGGCCACTGCCTTTGGGAGACCCTCCTTGACTGGCCCAACTCATCTCAATGCTCCCTACAGCCTATCTGCATGTGGGTCAGTAGCGTCTCCCAGAGTGGGGGTTCTCAGCAGAGACAGAATGACCCAAACCCTGAGCACCGTCGGGCCCTGGCAACAGCAGCCCGCCCATCACCCAGAGCACGGAGAAGGTCCTCCCTTCTCTCTGACATCACACCCTGCCATTACTCTGAATTTTAAAAACATAGTTTTTAAGTGACAGACGTATATGCTTATTATAAGACATTGAAACATTACTGAAGAGTATAAAATGGAAAGTCAAAGCTCTTTCTCCAGAGGGAGTCACAATTAGGTATCATTTAGACATTTCCTGTGCATAAAATGTATAGAGGGAGAGGCATAAATGCATATTTATCCCTTTGAAAATCATAAGTGAAATCATACTCAACATACTGTTTGTAACCAGCTCTCAACATTTTATAGACATCTTCTGACCCTGGTACAGAAGGTTCCAGCACATTCTTTCTCCTGGTGACTGGTAATCTAGTGTGGGACAGCTTCTTTGTATCTAAAGATTGGGGTATGCAGCTCCTCTCTGCTCACCCCTCAGGGAGTCTGTGAGGAGAAACTGAGGCAACAGGTGCAGGGCCCTCAGGAACGGTGGGTGGAATGGGGCATGGGGTTGTACCCTCTGCTGGGCCAGCTGGGGTCCAAGGTGGAAGTGGGGTCAGAGCAGGTCCATGGGCTGGAGAACATCCTCCCACTCTCCCCTCTTCCAACAGCTTGTCTCACGCGCCCACTACCCCCGCCTGCCCCGGCCCACTTCCCCCACACCTCATAAATCTGCAGACAGCCCGGCCTGCTCAACCCAGCCGGGACACCCTCCAGAGACTCCCAGATAAAGCGGCAAACTGGCAAAGGGTTGGGTCTCCAGGGCCCATTCGGCACCTCAGGCCCAGGCCCTGACCCAGCTGGGCCTCCACCTGGGGGCCCCAGGGGTCAGTGTGGGTGAAGGTGGCCTGTGCCTGTCTCAGGGGACCTTTCCAGTCCAGCTGCCCCGCTAAGCTTCAGCCTCCCCTCTGGACCTTTCCACTGCCCATCCATCCTGAAACCGCAGCCACGCAGACCTGTCCTGAACACCCCTTTTATCATGTCACTCCCTGCTCGTAGCCTGCTGGTGGCTCCCCAGTGCCTGTGGGAGAAAGTGCAAACTTCTTCCCCCGGAATTCCATCCTGATGTCTCCCCACCCCCACCCCAGGGGCCCTCGCCTGGGCTGGCCTGGGCTGGTTCGGCTCCTCTCGCTGCCTGTTCCCGTCTCCCCACTCTGCCTAAGTCCACGTAGTGAATGTCCACGTGAACAGAGACAGATGTGGGCTGCACCCCTACAATGATGTGACCCTGGACTCCTCACTCATGCTGTTGGAGCCCCACCTTCTTAAGGGACAAAGAGCTGCCCTTCTAGAGTTGTTGTGTGGATTGCAAAGGAGCTATGCAAGGGCACCTGGGTGGCTCAGTCAGTTAGGAGTCTGCCTTCGGCTCAGGTCATGATCTCGGGATCCTGGGATGGAGCCCCCCCATGGGGCTCCCTCCTCAGCAGGGAGCCTGCTTTTCCTTTTCCTTCTGCCCCTCTCCCTCAGTGTGCTCTCAGTCTCCCAAATAAATAAATAAAATCTAAAAAAATAAAATAAAATAAAGAATCAGCTATGCAGATTAGAGGCAAGCACTTGGCCTGTGGAAGGACTAAATAAATGTTAGCCTCATCATGCTGAGCATCCTATCAGGATAGATAGAGCTTGTGCCAGGACAGATGGAAACATGTATCACTTTACGTAATCTTAATACTCCTCTAAGACAGGCACTGTATCATCCCCACCTTACAGATGAGTAAACTGAGGCACGGCACAGTGAAGTAATTGTCCAAGGCCATGTGACCAATCAGGAGCAGAACAAAAACTTGAACCCAGGGCCCCTAGCTCCCCCAGGAAGCCTCCGGAAGCCTAGCGAGACGGTCCCTGCTTTGCCTTACGTCATTTCTCAAATGGCAAGAATTCAGAGTCACCCTGGGGGCACTAAGCCTGGGTGGGGGCGAAGGGTGGGGAGGAGGGGGGAGGGCTGGGACACATGAGCCTTTCTTTCTGAGGCTCTGTCCTTTGCACACACCACAGCCTGGCTGAAGGCAGCCTCTTGCCTATTCAGTTTTGGGGATCCCCTGTCCTGCATCCACCTAAAAATTATTTTCTGGTCTTTATTGTTCACAACGCTGGCAAAGTGAGTGAAAATGAGTCTGGGGCCGGCGGGTCAGTGTAGTGAGAGGAGGAGCGAGCCTTCAGCTTCCACGTGACTTGGACAAGGCCCTTTGCTCCCTGGACCCACTTCTCATGGGGGGTGAGTGGGGGGCCCGTCTGCAAGAGATGTAGCGACCTAACAGCGCTTCCTGGTCCCCTGCCCAGTGAGAGGGTTTCTCCCTGTCCCGTTCCCTGCAGTGCCCTGACCTCAGAGGGAGAGCCTCCCCTGGGGGCTGCTGACACTTTAACACCTCGCAGGAACCTTGGTCTTTTTAACAGCCAGCAGCAAGCGGCCTCAGGTGTGGGGCCTGTGAGGCGCAGCCCTGTGCTCTCGCTCCCCACATCACTGCACCTGCTCTTGCCTTACCTGCTGACCTCTCCTTCCCGCCCCAGAGCCTGAGGGGCCTCTACCCCTCTGGCAAACAGGGAAGTGCTGGGGAAGCAGCTGCCCCGGAGCAGCCTTGGCCAGGGAGGGGGGCAGGCTGAGGCTCCGCCTGACATCCTGGGATGCAGAACCCCAGGCGCCCGCAGCCGCGTCCAGCCTCAGGACAGGCCCTCGCCTGGCCTTTGCTTGCTTCCTCGTGCCCCTCTGGTCCCCTAAACCCCATCGCACCCCCGCCTCGGGCTCCCCTCGTTTCTGCCAGGGCCCAGCTAGGAGAGAGAGCGTCAGGCTGGAGCTAGACCACAACCATCCTATCCTATTGCAGTTTTATTTATCGCGGGGCTATGGACTTTCCTTCTAATAAGTTTCCTCCAGTAAACAGAAAAGTGAGTCATTTCAAGAACAGCGGTGAGAACGTGGTTCCAGCAGGTGGAAGTTGAGACGGGTGATGGGGACCCGTCGTGCGACAACAAAGGGTTTCTGAGGCCCCTGAAGCCCTACCACTCCGGCTTGGCCTGGGGACACGCCTGCTATTTTTGTGGGGTGAAAGAGCTTCCTGGCTGCCCCGTCTCTCCCCTGGGGTGGCCACAGCGGGCCCGCCATCTCTGGGGTGCCCTGGAGGGGCCCACTGATACCCTGGCAGGCAGAGTGCTCGGGCCCAGGCCGCAGGGTCCCGCAGCAGCCTGGGGTCCCCATCCTGACCCAAGTGTCCTAGGCCCATGTGAAGATGAAGCCGAGGTCAGGGGGCAGACGAAGCCCTTCCACTGTCCCCCCGATCCCAGCACCCTCTGGGCTCGAGGCAGAGGTTCTGGGAAGGCCTCCTCACCACATCTGGAGCTCATTATACCGAGAAGCTGGAGAGTCTGAGGATATAAATGGGTCCAGCAAGGGTTTAGATAAATACGGGGATGATAGATCCGCACCAGGTTATTGAGGGGAAGTGAAAGGATGTTCGAAGAAGATCCTTAACCTTGTCAAGCTCCTCGACAAACTGTCCCCGGGGGGGCCGTCTACTCAGCAGCCTCATCTCCTGCCTCTCCCCCACACACAGCCCAAGTGCGGCCAAAGGCAGAAACGGCTCCCCCCTCAAGACGCCAAGTGCCGCTCCCTCCGCCTGGCGTGTGCTCTTCCCTTCCCTTCCCTTCCACTGGGCTCCGGGACGCCTTTGCTGGCCACCCAGGCTGGGTGTGGCGCCTGCCTTCCTCCCCCAGCGCCGGGACTGATTGACTTGTACGTTTGCCCAACTACTCGACTCGGCCACAAGAGTCTGGTGGAGGGCCCAGAGTGTAGTAACATAGGACAACAGGGACCGCCACCACTTGGCGGGTGTCCACCACGGGCCGAGATGTACACCACGCGTTCCACATGCATCGACTCATCGAATCCCCACGACGACCTGGTGAGGCAGGTCCTCTGATCATCCCCATTGTACAGACAAGGAACCCGAAGCTCAGAGGGGTGAAGCAACCTGCCCAGGGTCACACAGCCAGAAACAGGGGAGAGCTGACATGCAAACCCAGGGCAGCCACAACCTTCCCTTTGGCT
The DNA here is from genome assembly GCF_018345385.1 of Vulpes lagopus. Classification (NCBI taxonomy): domain Eukaryota; kingdom Metazoa; phylum Chordata; class Mammalia; order Carnivora; family Canidae; genus Vulpes; species Vulpes lagopus. The sequence goes on from NC_054831.1 coordinate 125,680,147, forward strand.
TTGGAGCTCAGGCTCTTTCTTCCACACTGCAATGCTTCACCAGGGTTGTCACTGAACAAAGACCGTGGACTGGAAAGACGAATGGGAAACCAAGTATCTGCTCAGATTCAACTCCACGGGGTCTTTTTCAGAGCCTCTTACTGAAAAGAGGGTTTTAATTTCCTCGTAGGTCCTGTCTACGCGGTAGGAGTGCGGCACAGTGATTTTTCTGTCACACAAGGCATGCAGACGGTCATAAATAACATCTGTAGAGTGCCTTGGATATTACAGAGAACATTCATCACATAAGTCTCAAAATAACCCTGTGTGGTAGGCTTCATATGACAGACGAGGAGACGGAGACCGAGGAGGAGAATCGACCCACCCAAGGCCACAGGTGCTAGTGCTCACCCAGGGTCCAATGCCTGTGAGTGGGGCCCCTGCCCACCGGGTGGCATCCAGACCACTGCCTGACTTTGGGAGAAGCTGCCCCCCATCCTTGGGGCCTAGCTCTGCTCGTCTCTATGATGGGGACAGTGACCCTCATTCATTCTTTTCTTCAGTGGAGCCTTATGCCCCTTGTGGCTCAGTGACTCTGAAAGAAGCTGAGCAGTGATACCCACTCCTGTGCCCTCCCAGCTAACTGTCCCTGATCTTGTTCATCCTCATTTTATTTATTTTTAAAAATATTTTACTTATTTATTTGACAAGAGAGAGCACACAAGCAGGGGAAGAGGCAGAGGGAGAGGGAGAAGCAGGCTCACTGTGGAGCAGGGAACCCAACGTGGGGCTCGATCCCAGGACCCCAGGATCATGACCTGAGCTGAAGGCACTCAACCGACTGAGCCACCCAGGCACCCCTCATCCTCACTTTATATATGAGGACAGCAAAGCCCAGAGGGACTAAGCATCTGGGTCCATGGCGAGACCACAATGTGAACCCTGGTCAGCCACGTCCTTGTGAGGCAGAGGCTGCGGAACCTTCTGGAAATGTATCAAGGTGTAAACGTGAGCACTGACATGCAGCTGAGGACAGAGCTCCGCACTTGGGCTGTAACGAGTCCTGGGAGAGAAGGTAGAGAATGTGACGAAAGTCAGCTCAGAGGTGGCCAAGACGCCGTTGGGGCGAGGGCCTGTCTGTGCCGGGAACAGCAGACACGGGAATTGTGTTACCAAGACACTTCCAGGCAGGGGAGCACAGCTCGGCACTCCCGCCTCCCGGCGCCCCATCAGCCCCCCACGTGCTTGCAGGAAGCAGACAGGTGTGAGCTGCAGGTGAGAGTTCAACCCTCTGTGCCCTGGTGGCTTACAGGCTCACCTGCTGTGTAACCTTGTCCTGTCCCCTCTCTGGGCCATCTGGCATAGGAGGGGCTTGGACTAGAATGGAGTTTCTCAAACCTGTCATTCTGGAATTATTTTTAGGACTTTGGCCACATCCATGTAACCACTTGACCTCGGCTTTACCTTTAAATTAACTCACCTATTTTTACTGAAACACGCTCATCAGCAGAGGAAAAAATCAGGTTGCTACTATAACTAGAAGAAAGCCAGCACTGATTCCTATAACCAGAAGTAGTTTGGCGAGGTGGTTGAGAACACGGCCTCAGCCTATTCATCTGTAAGACGCAGATAATAATAATGCTGATCTCATAAAGTTGTTATGAGGATAAAAGGAGTTTATATTTGCAAAGCACTGGCACTTAGTAAGTGCTGTCTATGTGTCTGTTAAATAAAAATAAGTAAACAAGCTCTGCACCCTGGAAGCAAGACGACACCCTGGCATTCCAGCTCCCTAGTAGGGTCTGAGCCTGAGGCCTGCTTTTCCCTATTGAAAAGAGAGATTAGCGGCTGTCAGAGAGGTGTTAGAGACACGTTGGCAGGAAACAGAGACTTTCTCCGTGAGTAATCAACAGGCGTGCAAGAGAGAGGAAGGGGAACTTTCTTACTGTGTGATTCAGTGTTATTTAATGCCATTTCCATGTCCCCCCGCCCCCACCCAGAGTCTGCACTGTTGGACACAAGGCACAATCCCGGTGAACACAAGGCACATCCATCCGAAGCCTGGCTCTGATGCCCTGGGGCTCCAGAAGGAGAGGAGAGCAAAGCTCTGACAGCACTCAAGGATCCGAGCTGGGGCACCCTTCCACCCCATGCCCCTCTCTGTCCTCCCCTGCCCACTGAAGACCCTGCCACCACCTGCCCTGGATTTTCTTGGTCGGCCCCATTCAAACTGTTCCACTCCGCTTCCTTTCACTGGGAGGTGGTGCCCGGTAGGAGTTGAGAATATAAAGCTTCTGGACTTTAAATTTCATCCCTGACTTGCCTCGGGCAAGTCATATCCCTGGCTCTGCTGCATTTCTTCACCTGCCAAATAAGGATGAAAGTGCCTACCTGAGAAGGTTGGTGCAGGCGTCAAGGCCATCGATGATGCAGCTGAAGGGCTTAGCATAGCTCTGGGCACACACTGGCCGCTGCTGTTTCAAATAAACGCAAAATCTGGGAACGAAGTCCCTTGTCCGACTATGTGTGTTGATTATGGTCATTGTAATACTTCATGCTCCATGAGAAGCAGGGACCAGCTGGCTCAGGTCAGTACCCTCAGCCCCCAGCGCAGGGCTGGACCCCAGCAGAAGCCCAGCTGCCTAAGTGTTGAGCGAATTGAATGATGTAATGGCTCAGGTGGACTTAAGACACCCTGAGGATAGGGAGAGGTAGTGTCTACCCTTCTCCATCCTGGGCCCCATGCCTTCAGCTTCTTTTCCCCTCCCCTGAACACAGAACAGGAAGGACAACTCTCCTCGGTGGGAGCTGATGTCACACCAGGATCTGTGATGTCAGACAACCCAAAACACCTTCTGTTGTCACCCACGAAATTGAACACCTTAATCTGAAGGCCTTGATTCACACCCACCTCTCTGCCGGAGGTCTAGGACGTGCCCAGCCCTGGGCTAGGAAGTGTGCAGGGAAGACAACTCCAAAGGAAATGCACATCCCAGGCCCTGCCCTCCGTTCCTCTCTTCTCCCAGGGCACCAGTATGTGCTGGTAACCAGCAGTCACGAAGTACAAAAGAATGGGATAGGCCCTGATGATAAGGAGCTCACAGATAAGAGGCTCCATGGCATGGGTAGCCTACCCTGTTGGCTTTCATAAAATACTACATACTCAGTTGTTTCTAGAATTTGAAGGGAATTTATCATTTAAAAAAAATCTAGGGGATCCCTGGGTGGCGCAGCGGTTTGGCGCCTGCCTTTGGCCCAGGGCACGATCCTGGAGACCCGGGATCGAATCCCACGTCGGGCTCCCGGTGCATGGAGCCTGCTTCTCCCTCTGCCTGTGTCTCTGCCTCTCTCTCTCTCTCTCTCACTGTGTGCCTATCATAAATAAATAAAAATTTTAAAAAAAATTAAAAAAAATAAAAAAAATCTATACACGACAGCTAAATTACATTTATGTTAAAAAAAAAAAAGCATCCAAAACCCCTTAGAGGTAAGAGAAAAGAACTGTTTCATGAATCTGGGATGAGATCGTGATTGTAATCAGGAAACCATGTTTTGCCCTGAGCTTCCTGGCAGCCAAAGTGAGAAAGGAAACAGGTTGAGAGGGGAAGAGGAAGGAAAATCAGAACAATAGTCAAAATTTAGGGAGTGTTCACTCTGTGCCAGGCATTAAGAGCTTTACGTGCGGAAACAAATATAACAATATAACAAAGTAACCTAATGAAAGAGATCTGCCTCATTTTACAGATGGAGAAAGTGAGGAAGAAAGGACTGAGTCACTTGCTCAAGCGGCTAGCAGACAGGGGAGCCTGGACATGAACCAGGAAATCTAGCTCTAGCGGCAGGCAGCAGTTCGTCCTAGTGCTGTTCCACCAGGCCCTGTACCCACGCTTGTCCGCTGGCTTCGCTCAAGGCTGCCAGGCAGCGTGATTATCTTCATCTGCCAAGTGATGTAACTGAAGCACAGAGAGGTAAAGTGCCCTGCCCAAAGTTACACAGCGTGCCAATGGCACAGTGGGTCCTGGCCAACCTCCCCGCCTTTCCCCTCTCAGCTCCACGGCACAACAGCTTTTAGGGTTCGTGCCACTGACAATGGGAAGCAAAGGAGTTAATTCCAAGTGATGAGACAGGTCACCCCTGAGTCCCCAAATGGCAGTGGAATCCTGGAAGCTCACAGGCCGCCCCTGCTGGCATGGGTCCATGATGACTGGGGGTCTGGCAAGGCCAGTTCATAGGCCACAAGCCACCCTGAAGTGTCTGCTTTGCTCCCCTGGGCGGATGAGGAGTCTCAGAGTCCCTGCCCCTTGCCTGTGGCCGTGGGGTAGGGGTGGGGGGTGTCCACAGAAGGGACCTGGACTCCAAGCCTCGCTTGATTTGCCCTACCAGGATCACAGAGCCCCTGGCATAGCCTGGTTGGTCCAGAATCCACAGTCCTTGACGCAGTGTGACCTTGGGCAAGTCTAACTTCATTACTAGGGGGTAACATCGAGGACCGACTAAAATAATTCAGGGAAAGAAGTGAGCACCATGTTTGGCACACAGAAAGCGCTTAGTCCATCTTCGCTATTATTAACCTGGCCCGGGCCTATCTGGTGTCCGCAGCTGCTCTGACCGGGATGGATAGACACGAGCCTGCCTCACTGGGACCCCAGCACAGCGACGGAGGTCAGAGCAAGAGGCAGTCCTGCCCTGTCTACTGCTCTGCCTGGGTTTCTGGTATAAAGCAGCTGGTATGGAAACCAGAGTTTCAATCCCAGCCAGCCCTGCTCCTAGTGGGCTGCAAGATCTGGGGTCAGCCCATCCTCCTCTCTGGCCTTCAGCTTCCCAACTCCTATAAAGTAGGCTTGGACCGAGGGGCTCACCCACACTGATCGCTTGTCACTTCATCCGTTACTTCATCTGACTGCCTGACACCTCCCAGGAGGGAGGCAGTGTTGGTCCTGACCCCTCTCCAGAGAGGAGGAAAGCAAGGCCGAGTGAACAGTGAAGGGATTTAAACCCCGAGGCTGTTGCGGAAAGAAGGGCGCAGTGGGGAGCGTGAGGACACAGCCTCGGACGGAGCTGGGTTTGCAGCCCAGCCCCTCCACTCCCTAGCTGGAAGGTCATGAAGGAAATACTTCACACCCTCCTGACCCGACTTCCCCACCTTAAAGGGTGGGAGCGAGAACCCCCCACCCCTTGCAGGAGAGGGTCAGGAATAGGAGTGGGGCCAGAGGGTCCAGCACGGAACACAGCCCACACTCAGTGGTCAATGAGGAGGCTTTGTTATTCTTCTCAAAAGACCAATTTCACCCTCTCCTCTCTCTCCTGCAGGCAAGTCTGGAATGGCTTCCTGTTGCTCCAAGTAGGAGGACATACAGGGTGGGGCTTGACCAAGAGCTGGAGGCCTCTCTCCTCTTCTCCCTCTCCAACCCCCAGGTCCTCTCAGCCACCCATAATCCACACTCCTGCTGGGTCTTTGCCCAAGCTCTGGCCCCGGCTTGGTGCACCCTCCCCTCCCTCCGAGCCAGGTCAGCTCCCACTCATCTTTCAGGCCACACTTGTATGTCCCTTCCTCCAGGAAGCCTTCCTTGGCTTTCCTATCGGATCCAATCCTCCCTTACAACCTCTTCTGAAGCAGCGAATACGTGTTTGTCCCATGTCTATGACGTTCTTTGATGACCATCTGCTCTGCCAGCAGGCTCTAAGTTCCTTGAGGGGCGGGCATCTCGCGTGGTCTTCCCACTGCTGTATCCCAGCCCCTGGCTCGGGGCCCGGCCCACAGCACATGCACAGTCATTACTGGATCTTGATCAGTGCAGAGCCAATCACTGTGTGGCTGGAGGTCCTGTTCACCAAGCCTTGGTGGCCTACTGAGGGGTCACACCGATCCCACTGTGTCCCCACTTTGCAGGCTGATTGCAAGGGTGTGGAAACGCATGGGGCAGGGAGTGGGGGAGAGACATGCTCTGAAAGATAAGCTGCAGATCATCATAGAAACCAGAGGAGTGCCAGCTAGCCACTCCAGTCACATCTGTGGGCAGACACCAGACCCCTCCTGGGCTCACGGCTGCCGGGCCGTCTTGGCCCAGCCTGGGCCCCCCTGGACCCCATCCATAAAGGCCCCACTGCTGAGCACCCGCCGTTTGTCAGGGCCCTGCATGGGTCATAATTCTATGCACCGTTGGATCGTTTATCTTTTAATCGAGGTATAATATGCATACAGTAAAGTGCACAGATTCTACAGATACAGCTTGATGAATTTCTCAGATGTCTATACCCACATTAACTACCACTCAGAACGCTCCTCATGTCTCCTTCCCCTCACCGGCCACCGCAGGCACTCGCTATCCTGACTTCTACCACCATTGATTAATTCTGTTTGTTTGTGAAGTTGCCATAAATGAATCACTCAGATCAGATTCTTCAGTGTCTGGCCCTTTTTGCTCAGCATAGGGATTTTAAGATTTATCCACAACGCCATGTTACCAGCAATTTGTCCTTTTTTATTGCTGTGTGGTATTCTCTTGTGTGGCTACACCATGATTTATTGACCCAGTCTTTGTGGATGGACATTTGGGTCTTTTCCAGTTTGGGGGCTATTCCGAGCACAGCTGCTACGAACATTCTAGCCCAATACCTGCCTTGGCGAACACGTGCACTCATTTCCTTTAGGTACAGGCTGGACAGGGGAGTGGGACTGCTGAGCCACGGGGAAGGCATACATCTAGATTTATCAGAAACTACAAAGCTATTTTTCCAAAAGGTTTATGTGCCTGTCTTCACATCATTGTCCCAATCTGTTTCTGAGGGGAATCGTGGTGTGGGGTGATTTTGTTATTTTGGATAAAGGTGCTCTATTGTGTTAATAATCACACGTTGATTGGACTCTTCGCAACACTACTGGTGATTTCTGTTAGAAATAAACTCATGAATCAATTATCAGCCCTTTATCAGACTTCTTATGTGCAATTTAGGGGTTCAGGTAAATGGGGCTCCCTTGATAGCTGCCCCGAACATCAGGTCAGGCTCTTGGACTCAGAGCTGGGAGAGGGGCCTCCAGTCCAGAAGCAGATGAAGGGGTGTAGGGGTGTAGGAAGAGGCCAGGCACTGTACGCCAGGCTTTTATTCATTTCCTCTAATCCTGCCAAATGTATTTCGAAGAGCAGTCACGACTATCCCGTTTTACAGAGGAGGAAACTGAGGCTCAGAGAGGGAAGTGCCTCAGCCCGGGTCTCACAGAAAATAAGCGTATGGAAAGGGTGGCTTCCTGGGGTTGTAGGTCAGAAGCCTATGAGGACATTAGGGACAGCCCAACCGTCACCAAGCCCTGGGTTAATGCAACCATGAACAGCCACTGCGTCCTAAGCCAACGACGCCTAGCAGCGAATCTGTGCTCAGTAAAGGCTTGCTGGTAACCAAATGACCAAGCGAGTGTGGCTAATGTCAAGATGGAAACAGAACAAGGACCCTTCGGCAAAGTTGGAGGTTAACTTCTCTGCCTACACAGACAATATCAAACCACTTGGAAAAAAACAGTTAATAAATTGGACCCTCTTTTGTGCCAGGGGAGGCCCTTCCAGCTCTGAGAGCTATTCCCAGCTCCTGGTGTCGTTCCCACCCCAACCCTTGCCACAGACATGCCATCCATTACTCCTGACCGGCCCCCTAGGCCTGTCCTGACTGCAGAAATGGTCGTCTGTCTCCAACCTGTCTTCTTCTAGGTGGCCTCCTCGAGTGGCCAGGCAGCCTCGACGCCAGCGACTCTGGGACGTGACCACACCATGAGCCCAGAGCTGTGCAGGCCCAGGAAGGTGATATGCTTGGACCCTGGGAACTGGGGCCCTGGGTCTGGCCCTGGCTCGACCCTCCCGCCCCCGACCCATCCACACACCCAGGGGCTTTAGGTAAGTCCTCCTCTCTGAGCCTGCTTTCCCATCTGTAACAGGAGGAGTCTGCAAGGAAACTACAACAGTGCAGAGGAGATGTGGGGCAGTGATGATGTGCGTGGGCCCTGGAGGCTCTCACGCTGGGTTCAAATCCCCACTCTCCCACTTCCCTTCTGGGGCAGGTGCCTTACCCACACTGAGCTTCAACTTTCTTACCTCTGAAGCTGGGAGAAAACCAGAGCCCGCGTGGCAGATGGGCAAGAAAGGCAATCAGGCCAGCGCACGGCACGTTTTAAGCGCTCGTGCAGGTTAACTATTCCTGTTGCTCTCGTCATGACTGTTCTCCACTCCGGCTGGAGCTGACATGAGAAACTGATGGAGTTTTTTACTGGGAAGAAAACCAGGCTGTCAGAGTGAATACATCCCGCCTTCCCTGAGGCTTTTAGATTTCATTCCAAATCTCTAAACAGGAGGAACAGATGGGCCACACGGTCCACTCACTCACTCAACAAGTATTTAAGTGCCTACTATGTGCCAGAAGTTATTCTGAGTGTCAGGCAGTGAGAGAGTGTCTGACATGTGACTGTGGTGTTGGGGGGTGGAGGGGTGCAGGGAGAGGGAATCCCCTTATCTCTCCAGGAGAGACAAGATGGCTTGGGATTTAGATAAGAGGGAGCCTGGGGGACGTGGGCTGGGGGGGAGAGCGGCCAGGTGTCAGATGGGAGGGAAAACAGACGGCTCTAGGAACTCGGTTTTAAGGAGTTTTTACTTAGAAGGAGGATAACGTGGAGGGGACAGACTCTCGAGGTATGTTTGGGGAGACAAGTCCCAGCAGCCCCGGGGTGAGTGAGGAGACATCTCCCAAGGCTGCCGCTGGATGTGTGATTGGATAGAAGAAGATAAGAGGGGGGGGGGCTCTGAAGCCAGCGCCAGCCCCACTGACCACCGTTAGCCCACGCCCGCCAGTGCACACAGCACCCTATGCAGTCAGGCCGCTGTCGCTGGGTAGGAGCCCCTGGAGGGTATGACTGCCCCCCTCCACTGCTGCAGGGCTGGAGGGGGGTGCAGGCAGGCAGCAGTGAGCATGGTGCACAAGCCAGGGTGCCAGTCCCTGCCTTCAGCGAGGGAAGGCATGGCCATGGCAGGGGCAGCTCACCCTTACCCGGTGCTTACTTGACCAGGCACCAAATTAAGAGCTTTGCACAAACCCTGCTCCACACCTGAGGAAGGAAAGTTCTATTCTGCTCCTCATCTTACTGCTGAGAAAAATGAGGCTCAGGGAGCTGAAGAGGAAGTCCAAGGCCACCCATCAGGAACGGTGGAGAAGCCACCATGCTGCCGACTGCTCTAAGCAGGGGCTTCTGGGGCTAAGGGGGTAGAGGGCTCTGGAAGGGAATGCAGGGGGTGGGGAAGGGCATTCCAGGGGAGGGAACAGCAGGAGCCTGTTCCCTGGGCTGCAAGGCAGCGTTAAAAAGGGTGAGTAAAAGGACTAGCAAGACATGGAGGGTGGCAGGACACAAGGGCAGTAGGTCTCGACTGGGCACCTTCCCCCTGGTTGGCATTTGGAAATGTGTAGAGGCAGTTTGGATTGCTGTGTGGACAACAGAGGTGTACGGTGCCGTTGGCAACCTGCTAGCTCGCAGGACCCCAGGGTCGTTGTGGGTCCCCCATTTTAGGAATTGTGGAGGCCCAATGGGGGCTGCTATTGGCATTTATGGGGTGGAGGCTGGGGTGCAAAATATTCTGCAATGGGCAGAGAAGTCCCACAAGAGGAAGAAATGTCCTGACCAAAATACAAACAACAACCTTGTTTAAAAAATCAAAGTACATTAGGCTAATCATGACACCCGCCCCCCAAAGGGAGGACCATACCTCTGAAGAGAATTACAGTGAGACCAAATGACGGGGACATTACCTGGATGGAAAGGACTGGGCTGCGTTGGTACCACTGAAAGAGATCTCAGGGTCACTGGGGACCTCAGGCTGAGTACAAGGAAGCAACAAAAGGCTCAGGCAAATCGTTTGGGCCTGAAGCTTCAAAAACGGGGTTTATTTAGATAATCCCTCCCCAGGCCTTCCTGCCTCAGCGCCTGGTTTCTCTAAGGATTTATTTTGTGAAAATGTCTCTCTCAACAAGTAAGTTATCCTACCCTGAGCCGATGAGGGAATTCTTCTCTACGTTCAAAACCACAAACCCTGGGCAGCCCTTCTGCGGCCCAGCAAACTTTCTGCAGCGTCAGGTTATGAATCACTCATCAAATCCGAGTCTGATTCCAAGCCAGTCAGGGTGTGGGGGCAGGGAGCCTGCACCGCACTCCCCGCTCCGGGGCTGGGCCAGGGCCGGGATGCTGCGTGGGGCAGGTTCACACCAGTCTCTTCTGATTCTGACTCCCCAGGGGCCACCAGAATATCCCCAGACTGGCTTGGGTTTGACCCCTGGTACCAGGCCCTCCACACAGATAAGCTCTTTGGGGTCTTGGAATGGCCAGGTGAGCGGGGCAGGTTAGACCATTTCGGAACTGAGGCTCGGGGAAGGGGGGATGTAGTAAACAGGAAAAGGTGACAGCTAAGCCTAGAAGCTCCAGGGGCCAACTCCATAACGGCGAGGGTGCCTCCGTCTGCCAACCCAGACTCCTCTGCACGCTCTCTCACCGCTGATGTGCTAGGGGCACCATCCCTAACCTGCCAGGTTGCAGGAGATAGCCTGGCCCTAAGGATTTCTCCATCGTGGCTTGAAAGCACCTCTTCTCTCTACCAATCTCTAAGGCCCCGCTCTTGCCTCCTCGCCCCTGGAAGCCTCTGCAGCAGAGCCCCGGCACATAGTAGGTCCTCAGTAGACATCTGCTGAACACAGGCGTGAATACATGATCAGAATGAACGACAATGGCACAATGACCTCTTGACAGTGAATGAATGAATAAATGAACAGATCCATAGCTGCAGTGTGGTCCCCGAGCAGAAAAGTAGAAGGAAATGTGGACATATGGACATTTGAATCCTGGCTCTGCCACTTACTAGCTGGGTGACTTCAGGGCAGTGACTTTGCTTCTGGGAGCCTTGGTCTTCTCATCTGCAATATGGGGAGAATGGTAGCACCTACCCCAAGCAGCTATTCTGAAGATGCCAAGGGAGAAGGGACCAGAAGAGCTCAGCACAGCACCTGGCACCCAGGCACGCTCAGAGATGGAAACCATTACTCTACTGACCAACATCCTTATTTGCCACTGATGCTCGAAGGGTTTGAGACCAAGAACATTTAAGGTTTCCTGGCTTCAGAAAGATCATCAACACAGCCATGGATAGAGCCAGGCATATTTAGGAACAAGAAAATGATAACGGGAAGAGAGGAAGGGAAAGCTAAGACCAGACTCTCAAGTGAATAAAGCCATCTGTGCTTCTGTGAAAATCATCCCCAAAGAGGAGGCTGGGCCGGGGTGGGCCCCCAAGAATCCCTCCAGCCCCAAAGTGGGGATTTCTTATCTCTGAGATGAGTTGGTGTTTTTCACCTGTAAATAGCTTCACTAGGGACCTGTTCAAGGCAGGGCATGAACTCAATGGGCTTCTGAAGCCTGGACTGATAAAAGAGCCACCTTGTTCTGGCCCGAGACCCAGCTCCAGTCTCCTTCTAGGAGATGCCTAGTTTTCGATGCATTGGGAACAGCCTGTGCATTATGATCACTTCCTCCCACTTCCAAGGTCTTGAGAGGGCGTCACGCTGAGTTGTAAACGCTTCTAGGATAGAGGAGGAAGTTATTTTTATGGGCAGACAGTGTCTTCATTCATTCCCTCATTCATAAAGCATCAGTTTAAGAGCCTGCTGGTAACAGACCCTGGGCTGGGCATTGGCAGCCCAATGATGAATCAGATGAAAGTCTCTATATTCTGGTCTAACAGGGGAGGCCAACGTGGTCAAAATTAGCTACACTTTGTTGTTATAAAGAGTTGTGAATAAAGGGCCGAGGGTGGGTGCAGAGCAAGATATACTAAGGTGGGAGGGGGCATTTGAGTTGGGCTTTGAAGGATGACTAGGAGTTTGCTGGACAGTCAAGAAGGGCATTCATTCTTTTCAGCTAGAACCTGAACAGAGGTCTGGCGGGCACAGGAGTTTATGACATACATGTATGAAACCTAGAGCTTATGGATGAGAATGACAAGGACAGGCAGGGAGGTCAGCAGGGGCTGGGTCACCCAGCAGCTGGGTTATTAACACCAGGAGGGGACGTTTGACTTTGATTTTTTTAGAACAAAGAACCCAAGGTCTGAGCAGGGGAGTATTGTGGTCTGAGCTGTAGTTCTGAAGACTCAGTGGGGTCCATCACTGAGATGGTCCAGGAGAAGAAGGGTACGGTGTTGAGCTCGGGTGATGGCTGTAGGGATGGACAGTCAGCAAGCAGCTGGAACGGCCAGGGAGAAAGGGAAGCACAGATGAAGAGGACTGTGCTCGCTCTGGCCCGGAGACTCTCCCAAGATCCATAAGCTAGTCAAATTAGGAAACTGAGGCATGGGAGGACTGGCCCAAGATTCCCAGGCAGGCCAATGGCTGCAGATACCCGGAGGCCTCTAGGGGGAGTCTCCCTTCAGAAAGAGCCATTGCCAAGGTGGCAGCTGACATTTCTAAGCCAACCAGGCGCCCCCAGCCCCCACCCCCCCCACCGCCCCCCAGCTCTGATGAGGGGCAGTGAGGGGGCAGGCTGGGTCCTGTGTCTCCATCAACGAAGTTCCATTATGCTCCGAGGCTGGGTGACCCCCTGCCGCCACCCCACAGTGCGCTGGGAAGAAAAGCTCCTCTCTGACAAGAAAGCCCCATTCCAGGCTGGGCCCGGGGTCTGGGCAGCGCCTTTATCCACGGTGACCCTGCCACAGTGTCATCGGCACAAACGTGTCGGGCTGCAGAGGCTGCCCCCACCCCCAAAGGGCCTTGCGCTGAAGCTGTGAAGGGGCCTCCTATGGGAACCAGACTGCGGCCTGCAGGCCCCACTGTCGCTCCCAGGCCCTGTCCCCCCACCCCCACAACCCCGGGGAATCATGCTCTGGCCGGCCTGGTGACCAAGGCGGGCTGGTGCAGTTGTGGGGGGAGGCTAAACAGAGCCCCTGCTTATGTGCTGGGGGGGCGGCCGAGGGACTCTTTGTCTAGCCTCCAGAATTATTTGGGAGGGAAGCTGAAGGGGAGAGTCTTTTGTGCCTCTGGGCCCAGCCCCTGGGCCTCACTCCCCACACCAACCAGGCAAGAGGGGCCTCCTTGTCCCCAACCCCCTGCCCTCCCCCCTGGCCTGCTCGCTCCTCGCTCACCCCCTCCAGGTATAGTCTTGCCAGGGAAGAAAGGGAGCCCAGCCTCCTGCACCCATCCAGACACCCATCCAGCCGACGACGTGATGCCTTATACACCCACACCCCCTCTGCTGTCGGCAACAGTAATGATGACCCCCTCATCGCCTTTATCCAGCACTTCCTCTGTGCCAGGCATGGTGCCATGTGCCTCTCTGGGCTATATTATCATCCTCAATTTACTGATGGGGGACTGGGGCTCAGAGAGGGAAAGAGGCCTATCTGAGGTAACAGAGGACGCAAGTGGCTGAGTCCATCGGACTCCAGAGCCCACGTTCTTAACCACCACACAAGACTCCAGTAGCTGCTCAGCTAACGAGGGGTGAACCGGCAGGGGCTCTGCTCTAAGTAGGGTGACCTTACCACCTCCCCGGCCCGGGGGCAGACTCATTTCTGAAGAGCTCTGAGCGCCCTGGACGAAGGAAGAGGTTATCCTGGGGTGGGAGAGAGGCAGTTTCGGGGAAGACAGGCTCCCCAAATTAGAGAAAGAAGCATTTGGATAAGTCCACAGGAGTCCAGAGGAAACTGCAGATTTTCTAGTCATGTAGTACCGAGAGGAGCTGTCCCCAAATCAGACCCCTCAGAAGTGGACGAAGAGTCACCGCGTGCTGGGAGTTCCCAGGGAGTTAGGGAACCAGGTGCTCAATCGGGCTCCCTGCTCTGGGGCCCCGGGGCTTCGGGAAGCCAGCGCTCCTCTTGCAAAGGCTCGAGAAGCTAACTATGGACTTTGAACTTCCTCAGAGCCTCTGCTTCTCCACAAGAGCCTCAGGAGGATGCTGCAGCACTGTGCCCCCTCCCCAACCCCAGGCCTGAGAGAAAGGAGTACCACCTGCAGACTGGGGCTGAGCGGCCTCAAATCCCTGCTCTGCAGGCTTACTGAGCACTACCCTCTCTGAGCCTCAGTTTCCCCACCTGGCAGGGCTGTTATGAGGATTAAATGAAAAAAAATGTGTATACAGGGCATCAAACTCTCTGCCTTCCACGAAGGTGGTGCTCAATTAAAGGATACCGTCATCACGATCATGGGCACCATAGAGCAATACAGCAGGAGCTTTGAGTCCCCTACAATTGTACACAAAAGCATGTGTGCATGTGTCTCCAATTTTCTCGGAGGCGGGAGGTTCATAGCTTCTTGACGTTCTTAGTGACCCCAAGGAAGCTAAGAACTGTAATTAAAGACGTTGATGTTTCTGTAGCACTCTCCTGGGGTACACATATCTCCAGGGCCTCAGTTTCTCTAAGACTGGAAACCCCGCCCGGCTGGTTGCAAGAGGATGTTTGGAATCTCAGTGGAGAGTGGAGGTAAAAGGACCCTGAAAACTGTGGGGACTGCTCCAGAGCCCCTCAAAAAGGGGCCTGGGAGAGATACCAGCTCCCTGCCCACCCTAGGCTGGCCTCTAGCCGGGGCACAGCTCTATCTTTCCTACTCAGGAGCTCCTGGGTATTGTTTTATTTCTGGAAGCCAGGAGGCCAAGAGTCTGGAGTCCTGAGTTCAACTCCTGGCTCTTGCCCCAAGGCCCACAGACCTGATATAGTCGTTTTGAGAATAGGCTGTGGACTCAGAAGATCATGGGCTCCAAACCCAGCTCTGCCATTTACTGGCCACATAGCCTAGGGCAAGGTACCACAGCTCTCAGAGATTCAGTTTTCTTTATCTTGAAGGCAAAGATAATAATAGGCTCAGCAGTTGTCTGAGTCTGCCTTCGGCCCAGGGTGTGATCCTGGGGTCCCAGGTTCGAGTCCCACATCAGGCTCCCTGCAAGGAGCCTGCTTCTGTCTCTGCCTGTGTCTCTGCCTCTCTCGCTCTGTCTCTCATGAATAAATAAATTTCTTTAAAAAAAAAAAAAGACTATTATGTGAACCTACTTGATAGAGTCAACACCATCTTAATCCTTTGTGCCATTCCCATCATTACTCATCTCCGTGGGACCTTGCATAAGCCCTTTGTCCTGGGTCCTGTCTCACTGGGTCTTGCTTTCCCCATCTGAAATGAAAGGGCTAACTAGAATGGGCAGAAATGAAGGGGCAGCGAGGATGGGACACACAGAGAAGGTAGACAATCCTGGGCTTGAATTGGAGCAAAAATCCACGTGGGCAAGGGCTATCTCCTCTCTGAGCCTCGGTTTCCCCAACTGTACGTGGGCTTCATGCTTCACCTGTATTCAACAGACACTGACTGAGTTTGAGTGTGGAGTGTGCAGAGGCTGGGGGGGGGGCCTACTGGCAAAAAAGATGACGATGGCATGGTGCTCCCTCCGGGTGGCGGAGCACAGTGACACCCGCTCCCTGGATGAACAACCCAGACAGGACCTGTGAACACACCTTGAATACTGCAGAGAACTGCAGTGTCAGCCTTGTTAGAGGTCCCTCAAGGGCCTCTGATTGCAAATCAGAAAAAGAGGGGAGGTCCCCTAAATACTCACCTGCTAGGGAAAAAACAACAAAAAACCCAAAACAGAAAAACCCTCTAGCAGAGGCACAGAAGGCAGCATTAACTTCTAGTGTGTGTGTGTGTGTGTGTGTGTGTGTGTGTGCGTGCGCGTTGGGGGGCGTGGAATGAAATGAGGTCATATGGAAATGGACTATTTTTGTTTCAACACAGCATTTTAAAAATACTCTTAATTATATGAAGATGGGGGAAAGGTTTTCTCAAAAATTAAAGAGAACTGTTAGAGCCTCCCTCTGGCCGCCCCCGAGCCCTCCCCCGGTCCTCCTGACTCCCATCTCCAGACATCTGCCCACCCCCTGCCCTGTGCCCCCCTCACCTTTCCCAGGGCCCTGCAGCTCTCAGCTCCCACCCCTGGGAGGCAACTGGCCCACACATCTGGGCAGAAGGGAGCCAGAGTTCCCTGAACCCCACCCTCTGAGCCCTTTCCAAACTGTCCTCACAGCAGCCCTGGGAGGCAGCTCTTCTTATCCATCCTCACAGATGGGGCCCGCTCATCACCCCTGGCGCCCAGAGAGGCTGGGTCCCCAGCCTGACACAGTCTTGCAGATGGTCTCTGGTGCTCTGAAGCCAAGTC
The DNA here is from genome assembly GCF_018345385.1 of Vulpes lagopus. NCBI lineage: Eukaryota > Metazoa > Chordata > Mammalia > Carnivora > Canidae > Vulpes > Vulpes lagopus. The sequence continues at coordinate 125,696,339 of NC_054831.1, forward strand.
CTTTCTCTAGAGGGCGCTGGGTCCCGGGGCCACAGCAGCCGGGCTCTGCAAGGTCTGAGACCCAAGGGTGAACCCTAGGACTGAGGTCACTGAGGAGCACGCAAATTCTCCTTGGATATAGGCTGGGTCAGGGCACACCGCCTGGACAGACGCAATCCCACCTCTGGCTTCGGTGCCCTGCCCTCTCTCTACACAGTGATGATGACCATTTATTGAGCACTTACTATGTGACACAATCAAATAAGGGAGATACCGACTATCATTATCCCCCATCTACAGGTCCAAAAGGCACCATGCAGTCACTCTGTGGGTCCTGATCAAGGCGGGGCCAGGACGCAGGTCAGGCCTGTCCCCTGCCCACTGCCCTCCGGTCCCCCAGCACAGCTGCCAGGAGATTGAGTTGTCAATAAATTATTAATGTACGTTAGAAACAAGAAGACAGGGACGCCTGGGTGGCTCAGCAGTTGAGCATCTGCCTTCAGCTCAGGTCATGATCCTGGAGTCCCGGGATCGAGTCCCACGTCAGGCTCCCTGCATGGAGCATGGAGCCTGCTTCTCCCTCTGCCTGTGTCTCTACCTCTTTCTCTCTCTGTGTCTCTCGTGAATAAATACATAAAATCTTAAAAAAAAAAAAAGAAAGAAAGAAAGAAAGAAACAAACAAACAAACAAACAAGAAGACAGATACTTCCGCATCACAAATGCCAATAGAGCCTCCTGGAGTGGGTAGAGGGGTGAAGTCCGGACCAGGACAAATGCATTACACTTCCTCCCCTCCCCATCCTCACCCCAAACTGAATGAAGCAGCTCAGAGAGCAAAACCAGGGCAGTCTATCGACAGGTTCCCACCGCCCCCCTACCACAGTCCCCTGCCTGGACCCAGCCTCCAGGCGTCTCCAGGTCTGTACCCTTCACAGCAGTCAGGGCAGCACCTTGTGAACACAGGTCAGATCCTGCCACCTCCTCCATTGCCAACCTCCATTGCTCCTCTCCCACTCAAGGTGGAAGCTAAGTCCTGACGGTGGTCCCTGTCTCCTCTGATGTCATCTCTTCCCACTTGCTGCCTGCCACCCCTGGTCCTCTTGCCCTAGGGCACTGGCCTCATTGCATGTTCCTGCCTCAGGGCCTTTGCACTGGCTGTCTCTCTGCCTAGAACACCCTCCTCCAGGTCTCCATAGTGCTCCTTCCCTCCCTCACTTCCTTCAGGCCTCTGCTCAAACATTGCCTCCTCTGAAAGGCCTCTCCTGACTCTTCTCCTCTGCCTAGTTCTCTTCTTAGCACCCTTACCACCCACCCTGCTCACTGGATACCAGTCTTTCCCATTTAGAAGGAAAGCTCCTTGGGACAAGACAGTCCATAATGCCTACAGTCACGCTAGTAGGAGGCTTGGATGTCAAGGCACCAGGATGCAGACCCCCAGAGGCCACGGACCTGCTGGCAGCACCTTTCTGAGTGCCAGAGAGAAGCAGGGGAAGGCTCTACAAGCTTGATGTCCACCATATCTGAGTGTACATCTGTCCCTACTTACCCACTATGTGGCCCCACCAAGCTACTTCCCCTCTCTGCGTATCCAAAGCCTCCTCCATCCATCTAGGAGACTAGTCCCAGTGGGCTCCTCCTCCCAGGGGGCTGTGCACATCCAGCGTATGAGCTCCTGAAGGCAAGGCCCATGATGCCTGATTCACTGTCAATCCCCCCACCCCCACCCTGGAGCCTGGCCCTGTGCCAAGCCCCTGCAGACTTCAATACCAGTCTGTTCAATTAAAGAGAGATGACGGATGTCACAGCACTCTGCCAACTGTCACCCAAAAGAACAAACAGAAGTGTATCCTCCTTTCGTTTATCCCGAGAACTGTTCGTTCATTCATTCATTCATTCATTCTTCCCCCTCAGTACATATTTACTGAGCACTTACTATGGGCCAGGCACTGTGCTAGGCCTGGGGAATCTAGTGATAAAGCAATTCAACAATGGTCCCTACTCTTACGGAATTGACAGGCTGGTGGGAGAGACAGATGAGCAAAGAAACACGCTAATGATTTTAAAATAATGACTTTGACAAATGCTACAAAAGATTGGCCTCTGGGGCTGTCAGGAAACTCAAGGAACCTTCCCTGGAAAAGTGGAGGATGAGTGAGAATTATCCAGGTGACGAATGAAGGGAACAGCATTCCAGGGAGAGGGACCAGCCAGTGCAAAGGAAGTGCTGGAAGGGAGTGTAAGAGATGAAAGGTCACCTCTTAGATGAGGTGGGTGATGGAGACCAGCCAGAGAAAGGGCAGCAGCCAGACCGAGCAGGGCCTCTGGGCCATCGCAATGGCGAGTCTTTACCTTAAAGGAATAGGAAGTCATGGGAGTGTTTTAGAGAGACATGATGGGATCCAAAATCCAATTCCAGGTGATGTTCTCTTAACATAGGTCCATATGTGTCTGTGTCCCTGTGTAGCCAGGGTTGGTGGGGGGGTGGGTAGGGAGGTCAGGCTCAAATCCCCTAATTTGGAGGCTTCAAGGCAAAAGATCTTCTCCTCTCAGCATCTCAGGCAAAGGTGAGAACACCTGCCAGGACTGAGCGTTCCAAAGATGTCTAGGTGTCTGCCGCCTGAGGTCTACTCGCTGACTGAGGTCTGCCCAACAGAACAGTTGTCACAGAGAATTAAAATCTGCCCAGAAACTCAGGAAACTCTGCGCGGCTCCCCCTGTGATCCTAACTGGGAGGCATTACCCCGAGTGAGCAGATTATCAGGATGTGTAATTTCTGGAATAAACACAGCTGTGTTTGTTTCTCTGAGCAGTGCTCCAGACAGAGCGGCAGCCCGGCCGCCGCGTGCAGCTGGAGCCTCGCACCTTGGGACGGACGCCATCGGGGAGAAAACACCCCTCCCGAAGGCCACCGGGTGCTGCCATCCAGGTGGATCTGTCTGGAGGCCAACTTGGGGCCCCTCAGGAAGCTAGCAGAGAGACCACGCCGGTGCCAGAGCCCCAGGAGAGGAGCTGAGGGTCGAACAGCCTCCAGAGGCCTTTTCTCTTTGGAATGGGAACTGGTCACCATCGGTGGGACAGCTGGCCATCAAGCTGTCAGCTGGGATGGTGGAGGGAAGGGGAAGGTCCCCCTTAGTGGGAGAAGTCCAGGTGGAAGGACCCTGAGAAGGCCACAGTTCAGCCCTGGAGCTTTCCAGATGGGAAAAACTGAGGTCTGGGGAAGGGGAATGGGGGAGAACAGACTACGAGACACCATATCCAGCTCTGCGTGGTGCCAGGTCCGGAGATAGGTCCCAGAAACACCAGGGGCTCACTCAGCTCTGGAGCAGCTGAGGCCCTGCAGCCTGCAGGGTCACACAGAGCAGGGTTGCAAGCCCAGCAACATCGCCCAGGAGCCCTGTGCCCACAGGCGAGTCATACAGATGCTCTGAGCCTCAGCTTCCTCACCTGTGAAGTGGAGATAATCATACCCACTCCGTGGGGCAGTGCTGAGATTAAGCAGAAGTCTGCACGTGAAAGCCTTTGTGCAGCATCTGGCACATTCGAAGGTGCCCTTAGTCATTCGTTCATTTGCTGATGATTGACATATATTATGTCGCAGGCACCATGCTGGATGCTTACAAACGAGATACAAAAATCCCTGCCTTTACGAAGCTTATAGTCTTACTGGGAGAAAAGCAATGACTAACTAATGTTTTGGGTCCCCCCCCCCCCCGCCCCTCGTTATTATAATTCTCATTTTACAGAAGGGTAAACTGTAGGCCAAAATGGTTAAGTCATTTAAAAAAAAAAAAAAAGTCCATTATTTATTTATTTATTTATTTTTCATTATTTATTTTTATTTGACCTCGTTCTCAAAAGGGCTAGAGGCAGGTGTTAAATGATTAATCCCAGTCTCTACGGCCCCCTGAAAGGGAGCCACGGATTTGCATGGTCTTATCTCCCTTGGGGAGAGTTTCAGTGGCTACGGACCCAGCCCCTAGGTCCAGGCCTGTGGCTGGCGTTGTGTGACCTCAGGCAGGTTGCTGTCCCTTTCTAGGCTTCAGTTCCCCCACACGTCCAGCTCTGGTATTTTGAATGTGGGGATGGTTCCCTGTGCGCCGCTCAGCTTGTCTAGGCTGGGTCTGTGGAGGAGCTGAACTAAGCAGAGTGCCCACAACCCTTCCCCGGGCACAGAGGGATGAAATGGGGGGGAGGGGCAGGATGGGATCCCAAAGAGCACTCTAGGAGCTAGAGGGCTCCGGTGAGGGAAGAAGGGGCCAGGCAGCTGCCCTCTCCTGACAGGTTCACTGTGTCTGGGTCCCCACCATCCTGGCCCACTTCCCCATTATATTTGCTACATCCTGGCCCCTCCTACAGCCAGAGTAGCTGGGCAGGTAGGACTGCCCTACACCCAAGGTCTGGCTTATTGGAGACCAGACCTGGGAGGCCCCTCCTAGCCTCGCTTCCCTGGATGCCAGCCTCTGCGGCCACCTTCCTGAACCCTTCCCTGCTTTTGCTTTCTTTCAGTGGCTCCCTACTGCCTCCAGCACCAACTCCAAACACCCCACCTTGTACTCAAGGCCTCTCTTCCCTGGCTCAAACCTGCTCTCCAGCCTCACCTCCCATTTCTCTCACAGGCTTTTGTTCCCTGTGGCTTTGGGGAACCTGCCCTCTTCCAGTCTCCAGGTCTTTGCTCAGGCTGTTCCCACTGCTAAGAATGTCCTTCATTCCATTCCTTGTGTATCAAAAATCCTAGGTAGACAAATATGCCTCCCCCAACAAACCAGGCTGGAAGACATTTCCCCTTTGCACTCAATACATTCCATCATCTCCGAACCTGCTTTTTCATCTGTAAAGCAAGTGTTAATACTATTACACACAGTTGTTGAAGGGATTCAGTGAGAACACGTCTGAAAAGCAGCCAGTATGGTGCCTAGCAAATAACAGGGACTTGGTGGTGGGAAGCGGTTATGATGATGATGTTGATGAAGGAAGAGGAGAAAGAGAACGAGAAGGGGAAAGGAATAAGAGATGGAACAGAAACAAGAGGAAGCAGACCTGTCCAAGCCTCCACTTGGATATAACTCATTGACATCAGAATGTCAATTGTATTTAATTCCTGTGTCCTTTAGCATCCTACAGGCTTTCATAAATGACTATTGACTCAATAGACGATGGATGGATGGATGGATGGATGGATGGACGGATGGATGGACAGATGGATAGATGGACAGGAGGAAGGTGGAATATGAAAAGGAAGGAAGGATGTATGGACAGATGAACAGAAGCATATAGGTCTGGAGGAGACTGAGTGTGCTATCCCAGAAGCCTAGCAGCATAGCATCCCACTGGCAGATGAGGATTCTGGGACCAGATGCCAAATCTGTTCCCCCTGGCTCCAAGCTCCTGTGCTCCTGGCCAGCATCAGTCTGCTCTCAAGGTTGAGCGAGTGGAAGCTCAGGGCAGCTGATGCCCAGGGGAGTTTCAGCTCTTCCTCCACCTGTCACCAGCCTCTGAGAGCACCAGCCCCTGACAGCAGGAACATATCTCCAAAAGTACGAGCCAAGTCAATGGGAAAATAGGATTTACTTTACAGAAATTCACTTTGGGGGCCAACTTCTCCGGAACTCCTCAGTGCAGAAAGTTTGGCAAATCCACCGTCAATGGCTCAGAAGATTTTTCCAAACCTGGGGAGTATGCTGTTTGTCAGCTCTTTCCAGGGCCAGAAGCTGGAGAATAAGGAAATATCATAGTCTAGATACCAAAGGGCATCTAGAGAGGTGGATAACTGAACTCTGGTTTTGGCGTTTGTTAACTTTTCCATCCATCTATCTGCTCAACTATCTAAAATGTGCAACTATGCTGCCATTATCCAGCCATCCAACCATCCAACCATCCATCCATCCATCCATCCATCCATCCAATCACCCAACCAACCTTCAAATTGTTCATCATTCATCCCACCATCTAATCCATGCAAATATCCATTCATTCATTGTCTATCCATCCAGCCACCCACCATCCAACCGCTGATCACTCAAGCACCCATCCAACTGTCAACTGCTTTCCACTTATCCAACTGTATATTATCCAACCAGTATGGCTGATACGGTATGGTTCCAGGGAAGGCAAATATGTTGACTCAGTACACATATGATCTAAACTACACATTATTAGACAGGTATGTACAAGGTGCCACCAAGGATAGTAGACTCAACACTGCATATAGATGCAGGAAGGACCAGAGAGACAGGTCAGAGCAAGCTTCAAACAGGAGGAAATGCTCAAGTGTGGTCTTGAGAAGCAGCGGAAATTAGCCAGAGAGAGGAAACCCAGGCAAGGGAGTAACATGAAATAGCATGATGGATTCTAGAAGTCCAAAGGCCTGACTCTTCATAACCAACTGGTTAACTGTGGACCATGGGCCAGTCCCGTTTTCCCAAGTCCACTGGACTCTGTAATTTCCCCTTGATTCCTAAAAAGAAAGAGCCACCTCCTACTGCAGCTGGAAGCCAAGCTGCCACCTGCTGACCTGAGCTGTGTTCTGGTGGTTACAATAGGGGTGCATCTGGGAGAAAAGTGGGTCCCCCAAAGTTGTGTGGAACAGGCTTTGCTGTCAAGCAGACACAGGTATAAATCGCAACCTCATATTTTGCTCCAACTTACTTAATCTCAGAGTCTTTCTTCCTTCCTCTGAAAATGAAAAAGCCACGACTTAGCTCCCCACTTGGTCATGGTGGAAAGTGAACGAGGCAATCCAGGGGAAGTACGTGGTTGCCTGGAGGTAGCCCTATTTACTCTTCCCAGTGGCTGCCAATGTTCAATGTGTGATCTAAAATATTGGTTAAGGGGGGCCTGGGTGGTTCAGTGGGTTAAGCGTCTGCCTTCAGCTCGGGTCATGATCCTGGGGACCTTGGGATTGACCTCTGCATCGGGCTCCATGTTCGACAGGGAGCCCGCTTCTCCTCCCTCTGCCTGCTGTCTGCCTACCTGTGTGCTCTCTGTCAAATAAAAATATTTAAAAATTAATTAATTAATTAAGATAAAGCAAAATTAAATTAAATCAAAATAAAATAGTGGTCAAGAATGTGGGCTTTTGACATACACGGATCCATTCCCGGTAAACACTACTTCTTTGTCCACGTCTGCCACTTCTGGTCAAATACACATATGAATGCACACATATCTGTACACATAGGGATGCAGATGGGGCGAAAACGTTCACAACTACTGAATCTAGGTGAAGGACACATGGGTGTTCATCCTACTACACTTTCAACATTCCTGTGTGTTTGAAATACTAAAGAGAAGAAGACAAGAAACCAGCTCTTTGTTGATCTGTCTTGAAGTCAGGGTCCCTGAGTATGGATTCTAACCCCATGATTTTCTGTAGGCAAAGTATTTAGCGTCTGTAAGCCTTAACTCTTTCGTCTCTAGGATGCAGGTAACCGTTAACACCTAAACACCTTGCCTGGTCTCTAGCAAGCCCTCGATAAATGTCAGTTGAGAAGCCGAGGCTGGGAGAGGTTCAGTAAACACTTGCCTTTCATACATTATCTCTTTTAATTCCCCCCAAATGCCACCACAGGGCAGGTGAGGTCATCTCATTTTACAGATGAGAAACTGAGGCTGGGAAGGATGAAGCGACTCAGCCACGGTGATACAGCTGGCGTGGGGAGGAGCCAGGATCCGAACGGTCTGCCTACCTCCAAAGTCTGGGATCTTCCTCCGCTGTCTCCTGCCTCTGCTACGTCCCTGGACCCAGGCCAACGAGCCATCAGAACCCTTTCAACTCCAGAAGGGAGTCCCAAGCTCTGCTGGCATGGCTGGGCTTCCGGGCCGGCTCGGGGACACCCAGCGTCAGGGCCTCCTTGGCAGCTCGGGGGCCCTTTCGGCTGTTCTCCCGAGAGCCCCAGGAGCTGCCATCCGAGGCCGTGGGGAATGACAGCTGACGCTGACGGGGGACAGGCGAGAGGATGCACCGGCCCGGGCCCTGACTCGCGCAGACTCCCTGGGCCACGGCCTTTCGTGGGTTCTAGAAAGGCCCCGCGGGCTCTGGCCGACGCTGTTCCCAGGCTCTGCCTCCCTGTGAGAGGCGGAGAAGCCCCATTCAGGCGGGACGCATCCCACTGTGCGCTAAGCCGCTTTCTCCCCACTTACACGTTTCAGATGCTTTTTGTCCTTCCGGCTTCCCATGGACTCAGGCCAAGTGACAAGTTGGTGCTGTGGACATATGTCGTCGCCATAATGGGAGTGTTGACCTCACGCTCTCTCCCCGCTGCGGCCAGGCAGCTCGCACCCCGCCCTGGGCCTTGGCGGGCCGTTCTCAGCCACAGAGGACTCGGGCTCCCCGCGCCGCACGCTCAGGGGCCGCCCATCCGGACCCTTGCACATGCTGCCCCGCTGCCTGCGACGCCTGCCTTGCCGCTTCTTCCTGGCCCCATTTCACAGGGGAGGAAACGGAGGCTCAAGGAGGGAAGTTAGAAGGGCCAACGTCACGCCATAGGAGCCAGAGCCAAAGGTCCAACCTGGCCTGGAAGGTTCCATTGCAAGAGCGCGTGCTTTCCATTCCAACAACTCTGCCCCAAAGAAGAGACCCAAAGGGAGACATGCCCTCTGCCTCCAAACGCGGCCCACACCTGCAGGAAGGGGCTTATGCTTCTGGGTTGTTCCGGAAGGCAGGAAAAGGAACCGGGGAGGGAAGTTACGGGCAAAGAAATTCCCCCGACTCAAGGTTAAGAGGCATTTCCAACAACTTCACTACCTACCGTCTGCGTGACCGTGGGTGAGTCACTGCGGCTCCTAGAGCCCCAGTTTCTCCATCTGTAAAATGGAGATAACGATGCTCTTGTTATTTCGCTCCCACCCCGACACACCTGAGCTACAGCTTGTTAACTGCCAGCTGGTGAGCCAGATCAAGCCAGCAAACACGGTTTTGTTTGATCAGGACAGTGTTTTAGAAGAAATTGAGCAAACATTTAAAAGCTCATCTTTCCCATAAACACCAAAACTCTGAAAATCAGAAGATGTGGCAAAATTGAATCCCAATTCCAGCACGGCGACCTGGTCAGGAGAGGGTTGCACCTGGCTTCCTTGGAGGACACGCACGGGCTCCGGGGCACTGCTGTCTGTCTAACACGCGGCTCACACTCAGAGCTCAGGGTCGCCCACCCACCCAACTCGCCACTGGCACAACATCTCTATGTGCTCTGGACCAACCTGGGGTCCAGACTTCGATCTGACAGCAACAGGCCAATGCCTCTAGACTTCTTCACTTCCACCACTGCTTCTCTACTCCTACGGTGGCCCTTGGCCAAGGTGGGAGTGACAAACTGCAGTTACAGTTGAACGGAGAACACAGTTGCTCCTTGCCATCACCTTCTGAGGTGGGTGAAATCATGATGCTCCATTCACAGATAAGGAAACTGAGGCTCCGAGGGGGGACGTGTCCTGCCCCCAGGCCACAGGGGCACCTTGGTCCCATTCTCCAAATCTGGTCCCACCAGACCAGGGCCCCCTTGTCTGGCCTCTAGCCTCATGCTAGATCTTGACTATCTATGATTCTGGCTGCCGTTTTTAGTCATTTGTAATTTACTGCATAAATATCTATTTTGTGCCTATCATGAGCTTTGTGCTGAGCATGGGATAAGGTGAAGTGTGGAGAGCCCCTTGCCCCCTTAGGGGAGACAGATAACACTGGAAGCCAGTGCAGGGAGACAGTGCTGGGGGTGGAGTGGGAGGGAACAGAAGGTAGGGAATGAGGCTTCTGGCTTCCTGTTACCCGCACCCCTGCACCAGACTATAAACTCCCCGTGGCAGATTGTCTCCAAATATGGCCACCAACAATGCCTCCCATTGCTAAACACAAAACCACTCTCCCATTAAGGGGGGAGTAGTCTAAGACTAAGTTTGGACCATAGGTTGGCTCGCAGCACATGGAGATGTGTGCCCATGGTGAAGCGGGCGGGTGGGGGATACCGAGCTCTAAGCATCCCCTCCAGAGACGTGTTGAAGACTCTGGGCAATGAAGAGTCAATTTTTATGGGTTAAACCATTGAGCAAGAAATGGGGCTTTCCTGGGAGCACGTGGCTGGCTTAGTTGGCAGAAGGTGTGACTTTTGATCTCAGAGTTGTGTGTTTGAGCCCCACGTGGGGTGTAAAGCTTAAAAAAGAGAGAAAGACAGACAGATAGAAAGAACAAACTGACTTTCCTTTAACAATTGAGCAGAAAATCAAGCCCACTCTATTTCCCCCCACCTGGAACCTGATGAAGAAGCCTGGGATGACCCTGAGATGGCTTTGTGACCTTTTTTTGGCAGCAGGGGTGATGTTTTGTGATGTTTGAGCCTGGGTCTTCAGAGGTCTGGGCAGTTTCTGCTTCACCATCCTGGGAGCCAGCCACCATGGAAAGCCAAGTCAGTCTGGAATGACGGCAAGAGATCCTGAGGAATGCGATGGCGGGCCCAGCCCTGCCAGCCCCACCAGGGTCTCAGAGAGGTACGGGAGGCCACCATGGACTTTCCGGCACAACCTAGCTGAGTATGGGCTCATGAGTGACCCCAGCTGACACCGCACGCAGCAGAATGAACACCCAGGGGAACCCAGCCCATCTACTGAATCAGAAAACCATCGTTTTAAGCCAGTACATTTTTGGTGTGACTTGTTATGCAGCAAAAGATAGCTGATACACTTTCTGGGAGCAGAGTCCTGCACTTTCTATAGCTCTCCCCTCCCCTGCCTGGAGCCTGGCACTAAGCATTGAATCTCAGAGCTTGGAAAGGGCCGCCCAGACCCCTGAGTCCCACTGCTTCACTTTATGGAAGAGGCAGGCCCAGAGTGACGGGCCTGAGAGCAGGGAAGCAGTTTACTCCAGATCACACGGAGAGATGGGGGCAGATCTAGGAGGAAAGCTTGAACCCACACAAATGTGGAATGCGAGTTGGTAGCAAGTTACCCCTAGCACTCCTGCCGTCTGCAGAGGCAGCCACTCTTCGGCTCCAGCCAACTGTGGCCGTGTGGGACGTGGGCCCAGCGAAGCCAGATTGTCTGACTTTTCACAGAAGCCAGAAAGAGGATTTCTCTCTAAAAATCTCTTGATTTTTAAATGTTGGCTAAGAATTCAAGTTGGATTGATGATCTCTGGGCCATTGAGACTGGCCCTGGGCTTCAAGCTTGGTCTGGCTGCTGACCCTGTGCAAGCAGCATTGGCACCACCCCCACCAGCCTCAGTTTCCTCATCTCTAAAATGGGCCCCATGGCTCCTGCCCACTCACTGGGTTGCTGCGAAAACCCGATGAGCTAATGGATTTGGAAGTACAAGCTACAAATGGCCCTGCCGCTCAGTTCTCTGTGGAAGCGCCCCTTACGATGTAACGAGTTAACACCCGATTTGTCTAAGTTAGAACAACATTATTCTGGCCATTATGACAGAGATTGCATTTTTATGGCAGGTTTGTGAGTTCCAGAACCCTCTCGCTTGCATTATCTCAGGATGTTGATGGAGTCGGAGGCTGGACGGCTGCCCTGGAGACCCTCACCAGCGCCAAGCCCTTCCACTGAGCTGGGTGGCACATTCCAGAAATGGCTGGAGTGGCAGTGAAGAACAAGGGCTCTGGAGTCACCCGGACCTGGGTTTGAATCCTTGACTCCCACCTCCTCGTTTTATGTCCTTGGGCTAAACCCCTGAGCTTCCGTTTTCTCATCTGTAGAATGGGCATCGTAATAATACCACCTGGTGGGGCTCTTGGGGCGACCGCAGCAGATGACACCCACACAACGGTAGAGTGTCTGGCACAAGAATCGATGGCCCTGATCATTATCATGGCACAGAAGTTGGTGCCTGGCAGGCAGAGGGCCAAAAAGGAAAGCATGGCTCTAGAGGATCCTACTACTTTCCTGAGATTAGGAAGGCAGACCTGGGGGAGGGATGGGTCCCAGAGACAGAGTCTGGGGGGGCCTCTCAACCACCCAGGAAGAGTCAGAGCCTTGCTCCATAAGGCTCAGGACTTACTACTGCATCTCCAGTCTTTCCCCACAGTTGAGTGAAGAGGGGTTGAGAGAGAGATGGAGACGGAGTCCCCCTAGTCAAACAGCACCCACATTCCCCTCCACTCTGAAGCCAATCTCCTGTCGGTGTCCAGCAATAACAACCAGTTAAGATTTGCTGCACGCTCATCACACTTGAGGCCGCACTCAGCTTTATCTTTTATGGATTAACACACTCATTCTTCACAACCACTTCCAGAGCTGGAAACTACCGTTCTCCCTGTTGTACAGTGGGGGGGGGGGGGGGGGGTGCTGGGACTCAGACAGGACACCGAGCAAAGGATGGTCTGACTCTGGAGGCCCTTCCTGTAGCCCCCAGGCTATGCGGTTTATGGAACAAGAGAAAGGCGGTCAGGGCTAAGCTAAAGGGCTATGGGATTTCGGAGAAAGGAGCAAGTACTCTGGCAAGGAGTGACATTCGTAGGACATTTCGTAGGAAAGGACAACCAGTGAACATGGGCCGCAGCCACCGGGCAGGCTGCACTGCTGAGCATCTCATTTAATCCTCGCCAGGATGCATTTCCATCTCCATTTACAGAGGACGAAGCCGAGGCTCAGCACATCCCTTGTTCAAGGCCACAGAGCAGGCGAGGTCTCCTCCCTGAGGACACCCCCACCCCCAGGGGGCTGCAGCAGGGCAACAGGTGGTTCCAGGAAGCTCACCTGGCATGGCCCAGCTAAGGTGGCCTGGGCAAGCTCTCCAGGTGACACAGGGGCGCCAAAGAGACAGGTGTCCCTTCTCCCACCCTCCAGAAGGCAGCTGCCTTAAGAGGCCCTTTAGGGCTTTCAGGCAGCCTTATCAGACTGAGCTGATCCCAATCAGGAAGCTTCCAGGTGCTGTCACATCAACGGCCCGCCCCGCCCCTGGGAGCTGTGCAAACATCCTTCCCTGCCCTCCCCCAGCCCAGCCTCTGTCCACCAGCAGGCAGGCAGCCCCGGCAGGTGGTGCTAACTCTGATTGATTTCGCTTTATTTCAGTCTTTTCCAGTTTCCCGCTGCGGCGTCTCTTCCTCTTTCCCAGGAGTCCTGTGTTTTATCCTCTGGGGAACAAATCTGCCTGCCCAATGGACAAGCCCAGGGGAACGTGTTAAAGATACACACTCCCAGGCCGTGTTCTTGATCTACCAAACCTCCAGCGAAGTCAGGCAAGCAGGCCAGGCCCACCTCTGCCAGGAGGCCGCCCTGATCTCCCCCCTCCACCCAGGGAGGGAGCACAGCTCCCCTGCCTTACCCGGCCCAGGCCTCCTGTCACCAGCCAGCTCCATCCGCACCTTCCTGCAGGGGTCTCTCTGTGTGCGGGGTCTGACCTGTAGCCTTAACTCATAGGTGAGCTCTGGGTGGTACAGCTGCCCAGCTGCTACCCTGGGCTTTGCGGAGGGCCCAGCACGGCTGCCCGGAGACCCTCCCTCCACTCCTGCTCTGAGGCTGATGCAAACCTTCACGAATTTGAGGGAGGGTAGCAAAAGCACCAGGAAGGACAACCTCGTGGGAGGGACGGGGGGTGGGGGCACAGCAGAGCAGAAGGACTGGCTGGCAGGGGTGGGAGCGAACCTGGGATTCCAGAATTATGGGAAGCAAGCCCCCCACCGTGCCCCCTGGCGTAGGCTGGTGTTTTCACCATGACTGAGAAATTTCTGAAACTAAGGACCTTCTTCCTGGAAAAATCTGCATTAATATCCCGTGTTCAATGATCATTTCGGGCTGATCACAGATCCCCAGAACTAAGGAGGTCTGCGGAACCCTACTGAGAGTCCGTCTGGTATAAGAACCCAAGTACCTGCTCCCAACAAGGCCCTGGAGGAGGAGGCAGAGACAGAGCTCTGGGCCCACCCACACTTGTGGGGTTGCCATCCCGAGACTGGGGGATGCTGGGAGCCTGAGCAATGAGTTGAGAGAGACACTAGGGTTCATGTGTTGCCTGGACAACCCAAATGCCAAAAGGGGAGCCAAATTAGGACACGGCCATCACTGACTACGCCTACACTCCAAGGAAGGGGACCTCACAAGGGCCAAGAAGAGCATCTAATGTTCACGGCCGTGTGCCGGAGTGCCTGACGCTTCATGTGGGTGTCCACAGAAACCCCTGGGGGAACGGAGGTCCGGGGAACCTGAGTTCCTCGCCCAGGACGCAGCACGCTGGCATTTAAACCCAGGTCCGACCGCCCTCGAACGCCGTGTTTCTTCTCTACCCAACCCTGTCTGTGAAGCCGGGCGGGCCCCGTTCCCCACCGGAGCTGGAATGCCTGCCCCCTCCCCGGCACCTGACACGAGCGAGGTGCCCACGGATGGATGGGAGAATAAATGAATGAATAAAGTCAACTTGCCTCTGAATTCTACAGCATTTGGGTTTTAAATCTAAGCCCGGATTTCCTGGCTAAGACGGATACATGAAAGGAGCCTCCTTTAAAAATGAAAAGCAGAAGAAACAAACATAAAAGGAAAACCAATTCCAAATTAATCCCACTGAAGGTCGCTGGGTCTTAGGGAATGCCCAAGAGGTGGACCCAGTAGAGAGCCGGGGTGGGGGTAGGAGAGACAAGAAGTGTGTTGGGGGGCTGGAGGGCAGGCTCCCTCAGCCCTCACAAGAAGGGGACCTGCTAGCACAGAGCCGCTGCTCACCCATTTGACTCCTCAGCCCCGGATGAACCGTGACCTGTGACCATGTCCAAGCCTGCCCCTTGGCTTCTCCCTCCAGGAAGACTTCCTTGGTCTCCTTCATCTCTGTATCATTCCCCTGATTCTTCACATAACACAATGCGATAGATCCGTTCACGCATTCACTCAACATACATTCAGTCAACGTTCCTTAGCTGACTGTGTCATTCAGTTACTGGGGACCCATGGGACTCGGCACAGCTCTAGGCACTGAGGATGATGCCATAGCAGACGTGACTGATAAAAGCCGCTTCCCTCCCCGAGTTTATCGTCTAGTGGGCAAGGTGGACTCCAGACAAGGAAACTAGTGAAACTCTGAAACCGCTTCGGATGGCCATGGGTGTCAGGAAGCAAAACAAAGCAGGTGGGTTAGAAAGCGGCCGAACTAAGTCTGTTTTAGATGAGGTACTCAGGGAAGGCCTCTGGGGAGGTGGCATCGGAATTGAGCTCCTCTTCCCACAACTGTGGACATAAAAATAAGCCAGGTGAGCTCTCTCAGGGAGCTTACACTCTAGCAGGGAACAGACAAGCTGACCTTTTCTCAACTGTGCGGGGCCGGGTGTGGCTCATCTGAACATCCCACACCCTGGATGTCAGAGATCTTTCCAGACGCAAATCTGGCCAGGTCCCTCAATGGCTCAAGAACCTTCAACGGCTCCCCACGGCCCTCACCATCAAGTCCAAATTCCTCAGCCTACCGTCCTAGCCTTTCAGGACTTGCCCTGCCCTCATTTCCAGGCTCATCCCCCAATGCTGCCCTCGACACCCGGCTCCCTCAGATGCACCCAAGCAAGTCCCCAGTCCGAGCCTCCACGTCCCTGGACAGGCTGCTTCTCTTTCCAGGTAAAAGTCTCCTCATCCGCTACGTCTTAAAGGCAACCTCCTTAACTTTTGAGAACACAGTTCTTTAGCGTGACAGGTGGCTGGGGAAGTCTCATTGCAGGGAGAATGAAGTAGAGGACGAGGCAAAGAATAAAGCCATAAAAGAGGAAATAGCCCTCTTCCATCCTAAACTGCCTCTGCCGCCCCAGTGGCGCACAACTTCCTCCTGGCAGCACTCTGGGACACACGTATCACATTATATGTGCCAATGTTTTCCCTATCAGCTTGTCCCCTATCTCCCTGCTCAGCCCCACACCGGCCAGAGGAAGCTCCATAAATATTTGGAGACCAAAGGAGCAAATGCACGGAGACTGATTTTCCCTAGACTTCAACCTTTGGATTCCATCTAGTGGCTGGTCTGTCACTGGCCTCTTCTCCTGTTGGATGTGTCCCCAGGGCGCTTCCATCCCTCACTAAGCCCCCACTCCAGATGCTGCAGACTTGTGTTTCCCTGGAAGGGGGGGTGTCTCATGGTTCAGGGGAGACATTAGGTTCACTGTACCAACCCAGGAGTCCCCCATCCCCCAATACACATATGCCTTCTCTCCCCTCTCTTGTTCTGGGGGTTTCCTAGGATCTCAGTGCTCGGGACAGCCTTGTAGCAACAGAGTCGGAGGAGCGGGGAGGGAATAGGGTGCGGCCATGTGACTCGGGGGATTGGGAGCTTCAGGGGAAGCCCTTCCAACACCCCAAGCTTCAGACGTGAAGCCATACACTCTGCTGTTCCCAGTTGAACCCAGTCTTTTCTGGGATGTGCTACAAGCATCCCTGCACCTCATCCTCCACCCCCCTACCTCAAGGCCACACACAGTTCTTCAGGGTGGGCTTTTCTCATTCGTTATGTGGTCTGAATCTCACAAACACCCCCATGAGATAAGGTGGGAAGGGGATGATCATTACGCCTTCATCTGACGAGAAAGATACAGGCTCAGAGAGAGGAAGTGGGTGCATATATCATGGGATCCCAAGAGATCACCCAGACCATTTTACACACAGGGAAACTGAGGCCCCCGTAAGGGAGGGAGCTGGCCCAGAGTCCCAAGTAAATTAGAAGCAGGGCCCTTGGCCTCCACCTCACACCATGTCCCCATCCATCTGGCCAGCTCCTTGTTAACCCCTGACAGATTAGATTCCTTGGTGTCTTGGGGGTTGGGGGGCAAAGGAAGAGCCTAAAGCAAGGTCTGGGGTGCCCTCCCCCACCCTGCCCCGAAGCAGCCACCTCCTCCTTGTGATGTCAGCGGCCCATCGACCGGGTGTCCAGGGCCCACAGTCCAGCCAGGCCACAGCCCACCAGATCCCAACCATCCAGGGCCACGGCCGGACAGGCACGGGCCTTCCATCTACCCCACGGTAATTAAAAACACACCAGGCCTCTTCCAACGCGAGAGGGGCCAATTTTCTTCCCCTCCAGCACCGCTGACTGCAACCTAAATAGCAATATTTATGCCAAGCGCCCCATAATACTGTAAACATCCCAATGTATAGCGGGCCAACACATGAGTCATTTCCCCAAAGCCATAGTTAATAAGTGGTACCTCAGCCATATTCCAGGGAGCTCCAGCCAGCATCCAGGCCTCAGGGCTGCCCTCCACACCCAGGGCCCCGGGGCACCCTCAGTGCCCCAGTGGCCCCACTCTGGGAAACCACAGGCAACCGCCAGATCCTCCAGGAGCCAGAAGACAGCTGCCTGCATTCGAGAAACTGCCATCTAGGGATACCCCTGCACCCCCAAAGTGTGGTCACTAAAGCGCTCCTTTACCAAGAGAAGAACTAAAGTTATAGCACAGGGTCCCCCCAGACCGTTTGCAGAGGCCACAGCCCCACGCCTGGTCTGATCAGGTTTTTGTTCTGGGGCTTGTTGGTTTGTTTTGAGTTGCAAGAGGGGAAGGGGCTCTCCACCATCCCAAAGTGGCCTGAGAGGAGGGCACATATGCTTCACTCCTCAGCCGGTGGGGGCAGATCCTGGAAGGGGTCGCCCTGCCGTGGGAGAGCCAGCCATACGAACAGAGCCCAGGCTTCAGGGACCTCAGCCCTAGCTAGGCTCTGTTTTTACCACCCAAAGGCCATGGGTGAGCCACTGAGTTCTCGGAGCCTCGGTTTCCCTTCTGCCTAAAAGGGAGTAACAGTCATACCCACCTGGCTTCCGTGCAAGACTTACTTGGGGGAATCCAACAAAATTGCGGGTGGGAAAGCACTTTGCAAAGCTTAAAGTGCCCTTGTCAACCGTACAGCACGTTGTAAACCAGAGAGAGCTGCATCTAGTGCGAAGTACTTCATAAACCGTAAAGCGGTTTGGAAACTGTAAAGTGCAGTCCACATGAGAACCATTATTCACGTTCATTCCTTGCCCTGCAAGCTTGGCCATTTCTGGTGGACACACCCAGATCCCACGAACTTTCCCTCCAGAGCGAGCTGGCTCGGGGGGACCCGGCCGCCACCCCGACCCCTTGGGGGCCGGGCGGTACCGACGCACGAAGCCACGAAGCCACGAAGCCACGAAGCCACGAAGCCGCGGCGAGAGGGTGGCAGCGACCCTGGCCAAGCCCGACACGGGGCGAGAGCATCTGGGCCGGCCCTGGCGGCAGCTGGAGAGTTCCCGGGGCTCCCGCGGCCACGCCGGGCTGTGCGGCCGGCGGGGCGGGGGCCGCAGGGGTGCCCGGAGGCCGGCGCGGCGGGGGGATGCCCACGGCCCGGCCCCCCGCGCCCCCCCGCGGCCCTCCCGGGGAGGGGACCCCATTGTACGCCGCGGGCGATGGGCAGGCGGCGGCGCGGGGCTGGCGCGGGGGCTGGCGCGGGTCCCCCGCTCGTCCCGGGGGCGCAGACCGCGGGGCCCCCACCCCGGCCGGCCGCGGGGCCTCCCTGCCTCCGCTCGCTGCCAAACTTTGCAGCCCCGACCGCGCGCCGGGCCCGGGGCGGGCGCCCCTCCACGCCGGGGCGAGCCAGGCCGGGCCCGCGCGGGGCGGGCGCGGGCGCGGGCGCGGGCGCGGGCGCGGGGCGGGGGCGGTGCCCGGGCCGGGGCGGCGGGCGCGTGGGCACCCCCGGCCCTGGGCGGCGCTCGCCCGCTGGCTACAAAGCCTCGGCAAGATGGTCCCTTCGCCTCCCCCTGGCACCGTCCGCCAGCGCCCGCCGCTCCCCGCGCTCCCCGCGCTCCCCGCGCGGCCGGACACACCTCCCCGCGGCCACCTGCGCCGGCCGAGCCCCCGGGCAAACTTGGCGGGCGGCGGGCGGACGTGGGCGCCGACGCCGGCCCGTGCCCGCCGCTCCCCGCCCCCACCGCCCGCCGCCCGCTCACCTTCCACCGCGGCGAGCAGCGGCAGCAGCAGCAGCGCGGCCCCCAGCCTCCGCAGGGCCATGGCTGCGCTTCCCGGGGCCTCGGGCCGCCGCGCCGCGGGACCCGGGCGGCAGCGCGCGCCCCGGGCTCGGGGGGCCGGGGGGGGCGGCGAGGCGCGGCGCACACACAGCCGCCGCCACCGCGCAGCCAGCAGAATGAGCCATCCAGCCCGGGCAGAACGGGGACCCGGGCTCCGCCAGCGCCGGGCACGGCCCACCTGAGCCGCGGGCGCGGGGGGAGCCCGGCCCGGCCGCCGCCCCCCGCGCGCGCCCGGGACCCCGCCCGGCCGCGCGCGCCCCCCGAGCCGGGCCCCCCGCGCGCCCGCGGAGCCCCCGGGGCCACGGCGCGGGCGCAGGGCGCAGAGACCTCGCGCGCCCGGGCGCCGGGGACCCCGAGCTCCCCCCGCGCAGCAGTGGTCTCTCCCGGCGCTGTGGCTCCTCCAGATAAAGCAGCGATTTCAGCCCAAATGTTTCTGAATTTTTATTGAATGCTGCAAAGCCGGAGAGCGTCTGGCGCGGCTGACAGGGGCAGGGAGAGGGGACCCCGGGGGGGGGGGGGAGGGCGGGGAAGGGGCTGCCCAAAGCGAGGGCTGGCCCTACCTGTCAGGGCCGGGAGTGCCACCCCCTTGCCTCAGCCCTGCCACCCGGGTCCCTGCGGCTCCGAAAGGGACCGAACTGCAATGAATGAAAAAAAAAAAAAAAAAGAGAGAGAGAGAGAGAGAGAGAGAGAGAGAGAAGGGGGGGGTGGAGATGGGAACAAAACAGGCGGCTTTCCCAGGCGCTGGGGCTGGGCTGGGGCCTCCGCCTGGGAGAGAGGGCCTTGGCGCTAACACGAGGGCCTTGGGTGGGGGGGTCACTCCAGCGGGGGGGCCGGGCCTGGCAGACAGACCCCAGGCCTACCTCCCCGCCTTGTTCTGAGCCAGCCCGTGAGCCTCTCCCCGCAGACCCTTCTATCTGCACATTAGGTTTCTCTCTCCGTTCGTCGTGTTCCTAATGCAGTTTTGGGGTGAAAGAGGCAGATGGGGGGGCGGTATCTGGGGAAGCCTCATTCCCCCCATGGAATGGACCTCTGTCTGTGCAGCCATGGTTTTGTGCATGGCAGTCCCTTCGGGGAGGACACAACCCCGTTTCCATCCCTGTGGGCCCGGCCCTGCTCTGACAGCCTTCATCACCATCATCATTAACAGGCTTTGCGGAGGCCGGATGGTGGGCAGGCTGCAGGGGGCCTGCGGGAATCACCCAGGCAGGGCCCCTGGCCTTTGCGAGCTGCCTCCTGACAAACAAGACTTAACCAGGAGCTTCCTGCTCTGTGGAGTGGGTGTAAGAGCCCAGTAGAGGTACAGATGGTTTAAATTCGCTCTACACCACCCAGACCTCTCCTGTCCCTTTGTCCTACACACTATCAAAATGTCCCCGCAATCCCCTCCCTTCGGAGCCCACCCTACAGTCCATACCAATGAAAGGGCCCCCCAGGCTCTGAGACTCCATCTAAGGTTGGGGAAATTGGGTCGTCTTTTGAAGCTTTGGGAGTCCAACTCCTGGAAGGTCACCAGGAGGAAGTGGGCCCTGCCAGCTGGGAAAGACTGCTTGGAGAGGAAGAAGTTGGGGGGTGGGGGATGCCCCCCCTCTCAAGCCTATAGATTCCTCCTTGACCAGGGTCAAGGTCTTCTAGGGTAGGGATGGCCTTTATTTTCAGTTCTTGCTTGTCAGACTTTCCAGGGGACCCAGGGTTTGAGGGATGCTGAGCTTGGCCCATCCTGGGGCAAGAGTCCCTCTCCTGGGCAGAACGACCCCGAGCTAGCGCACATGCTGGAGCCAACATCCAGGTGCCCCGTCTCGTCTCTTCCCAATTCAACAGATGTTTCCTGAGCACCTGTTACTATGTGCTGGGTGGATCCAGCTCTTCTGCTCTGTTTCTCTCCCCGGGGGCCCTTGTCACCCTCTACCCACCACAAAGAGGTACCTCCCTCTTTGACCCAAAATAGGAACAGCAGTGGCATTGATTGCGGGTCTGGTACCAGGCACTAGGCTAAGCTTTGTGTATACATTGTGCCCTGAATCTTTTAACCCCGTGAGGCAGGTGCTGACCTTTTCAGATAAGGAAACGGAGGAGGACCAGATAACTCGTCCAAGATCATATGGCAAGTCGGAGCTAGGGTTCAACCCTAGGCTTGTCTGATCCCGGTTCTATCCCCTCTCCGTCCTTTCACGGTTGCATCAAACTCGGGGAGTCATTTATCAACTTCCCACATCCCCTCCGCCCAGATAAGGAAACTGAGGCCTATAGACGGGAGTGACTTACTCAACATTATATAATTAAATACAGAGCAGTCCAGGGGCTTTAACTGGCTAAAAAGAAAAATAGTGATAATAATAATAAAGCCTCTCCCATCTTTGTCTCCCTAAAACAATATCTTAGTCCCTATTTGGGATCCGACAGGGAGGCTGGGTTCTGCAGTCTGGCCGGGCCTCTCCTCACTGGTCTCTGGCAACTGCCTTCAGCCGGCCTTTGTCCCAGCTGCTCCCTCTGCCAGGGCGCCCCCTCCACTCTAAGAGCTTAGATTTGGCCCCACCCCACCCCCCACCAAGAGCTTTAATTGACCTTGGCCTCACCCCCTCTCTGAGCTTTTGCACTTTTCTATTTCCTGAAAGATGGTCAGCCCCCTACCGCCCTTTGCGGGTGTCTCAGATTGTTTGTTTCTGATTTGCATCTTATCTCTGCAACCCCTGCAGACTGTGAGCCGCCTGCAGGCAGTGCCCAGACTCAGAACAATACACTCGCAGGACGGGAGGCCCCCAGAGAGCACCTGACCCAATCCCCTCAGCTGCGAGGACCAGGCGGCTTAACTTCATTTGTCTAATGACAACAGCTACTCACATTTGCAATCACGCTTTAACAGTTTACAAAGCAGTGTTCACACCCATCAGCTCGACTGATGCTAATTCAACCAGCCTATCCTGCCAGCCAGCCTGGCAGCAGTGGAAGCTCCATTTCTCAGAAGGGGAAAAAAGTTTCCAGGGTGGGGAAAAAAGTACTTACCCAAGGACACACAGCAGATTTGGGGGTAGGGGTACCTCTGGAACTAGCCTGCAGTGACCGGATTTGTCCAGATCTCTTTTAATCAAATTTGATTAAGAAACACTAATTTAGGGGGCACCTGAGTGGCTCAGTCGGTTAAGCATCTGCCTTCGGCTCAGGTCATGATCCCTGGATCTTGGGATCAAGGCCCGCATCGGGCTCCCTGCTCAGTGGAGAGCCTGCTTCTCCCTCTCCCTCTGTCTCTCCCCCTACTGGTGTCCTCTTCCCCTCCACTCCCGCCTTCTCTCTGTCAAAAAAATCCAAAAAACAAAAAAACATTAATTGGGCATTTCCTACATGCCAGACACTGGGGAGGCAAGGCCAGCTGTGAGAAGACGCTGCTCTTCTAGAACCCACCTTCTGTCCTTTAAGACCTACGTGGACGCGAGAATTAAGATAGTGATAGATGCCAAGGAGACACTAAAGCAGGGTGATAAGACCTTGGGTAACTGGGGAAGGGGTTTCTCTAGTTGGGGGGGATCAGAGAAACCCTCTGTGAAGACTGAAACAAACATGACAGCCAACCCCTGGATGATGAGGGGCCCACCATGTAAAAGTATAGAAAAAGAGGGCTTTCTGAAAAGGAAATGTGTTATGCTGAGTGACATAGGGGTCACCTCACAGTGTAACTAGGTCTCAGGCTCCCATCCTAATGCCCCTTTTTCTGCCCACAGGTAGGAACTGCAAATGCAAAGACCCTGAGGTGAGAATATCCTGAGCACCTTCTAGGAATAGTAGCTGAAGCACGGCAAGCAACTGGAGTGTGGAGAAGATTAGGTCAGGGAGAAAGAATATGGATTGTATTTTAAGCACAATGGGGAACCATCGAGAATTATTATTTTTTTAAAGATTTTATTTATTCATGAGAGACACACAGAGGCAGACACACAGGCAGAGGGAGAATCAGGCTCCCTGCCGGGAGCCCGATGCAGAGCTCGATCCCAGGACCCCCAGGATCACACCCTGAACCAAAGGCAGACGCTCAACCACTGAGCCACCCAGGCGCTCCACCATCGAGGATTATAAGGAGAGAATAACTGTGTGACCTCGGGCAGTGCACTCACCCTCTCTGGGCCCCACTTGCCACAAATGCAGAATGAGGGCATTGACCGAGATGGTTTTTCTGAGGCCGCTTTGGAGACAGCAAAACCTGCATCCTCATCTCCCCCACACCAGGGATGCCAATTTCTGGCCCCCTCCACTCCCCCTGAGGCCTTCTTCCTGAGGGCCTTCTGAAAAGGAAATGTGTTCTGCTGAGTGACAGGCACAGGGGTCACATCACAGCATAACTAGGTCTCGGACTCCCATCCTAAGGCCCCTTCTCTGCCCACAGGCAGGACCCATGGCGGGGGGACAGCCCGTTGTGGGTGAGACCACAGCTGGAGCTAGTGCGAGACCCGGGGGAGTTCAAGTCCTAGTTCTGACACTAGTTTGCTGTGAGGCCTTGGGCAAGGCCCTTTCCCTCTCTGGGCCTGCCCTGGCAAGGGCAGATCTTTCCTCGCAGATCTTTCCTCATGAAACTCACAGACCAGCACCGTCCAGCAGCGTATAATACAAGCCCCGTACGTAACTTTTTAATTTTCTGTTAGCCACCTCAAAAAAAGAAAAAGAAACAGGTGAAGTTTGCTTTAATGTATTTATCTACCCCAGTATGTCCAAAATAACAACCATTTCAACATGCAAATAATGAACTATTTTATACTTTTTTTCATACTAGGCCTTTGAAATCTGGTGTGCATTTCATATTTTAGCATCTCTCAATTTACACCAGCCACATTTCACGTGCTCTGCTCTTGGTGACATGTGGCTAGTGGCTAGTGGTCACCATATTGAATAGCATAGATTTAGACACTGACGTCAGTAATTACCTTATGGAGCAAAACGTGCTCCTTAATACAGGCTGTCCAAACACTCGAAGGGCACAGAGGAGGAAGTTGCTACCTCCCTCCGGAGACGGAAGGCTTCCTGGAGGAGGTGACCACTGAAAGACCAAAAAATCTTATTGACGGCTAGTATCTTTCCCCTCTCTTTTAAGAAAACTTTTTCTACCTCGTGATAAAAGTGGAACACATCCGCTGGTAAAAATAAAGAAGATATAAAGGAGCTCGGAAGGAAAACAAAAACCACCCATAATTTCCCCAGCCTGAGAGCCACTGTGCATGTTGTTTTGATCCATTTCCCTTCAGGCATTTTTCTAGACTCAAGTATTTTGCACATAATTAGAATCTTACCGAATGCACGACGCCGTGTCCTATTTTTTCTCCACCTAGCACTGTGGAGTGAGCATTTCCCTCGGTTGTTATAAACTCTCATGCAGCAGTATTGCTATCAGCTGCGTACTATTCCGGGGACAGGATGGCCATAAACCTGGCAACCTTTTGTGCCTTCTTCCTGCTTCACCTGAAGGTACCTGCAAACCCAGCTCCACTCTGGGTGCCCCTCTAGGGCAGAGGCGGCAGGGATTGTGGCCAGGAGCAAGCAGGAGGGGAGGATCCCCTGAAAGTCTCGCTGTGCTTCACTGCTCGCCACCGCCAGGCCCTGGGTCTTTGTGACTTGGAGCTGGAGGCTGGGCTGGGCCGAGGCTCCGAGCAGCCAGTCTCCCCACTGCCACCTGGCGGGCTCGGAAGTTAATGCACCCTCCGGAGCACAAGCGGAGGATAGAGACCCAGGCGGGAGGGGCCGGGCCCACTTGACCTCTGGGTCTCCACCAGACTTTGTGACCAGCCTTCTGCAGTGGAGGTCATCTTAGGGTCTATTCTGAAGAAGAGCTTCCCTCTTGCTCTCATTCTGAAGGGCCATGGGTTTGGGAGAGGAACGGCCTGAGTTCAAACCCAGCCCCACCTTTTATGAGCCCTGTGACCTTGGGCGAGCCACTTCACTTTTCTGTGCCCCAGTCTCCCCATCTGCAACCGAAGCTAACAACAGTGTCTATCTCCTAGAGTTGTGACATGGGACATTGCACGAGATGCTTACCACGGAGCCTGGTCCACAGAAAGTGCGTTCAGTGTTTTTGAATGATTTGACGACAGAGGGAAACTAGATGCCAAATATAGGGGGTGGATCTTAATTAGCCTCATCTTCTTTTTCCAGGACCCTGCTCACGACCCTCCATCTCCTGGAAGGTTTTCCTGAAACTCTAAATCTTCGAGGGAGCCACGTTCCTGCTCAACAGTCCTCCATGGCTCCCCGTGGCTCCCTATTCAAGGTCCTTTAGAAACAGGACCTAGCCCATCTTCCTAGCCTTGCTCCCCACGGTTCACCTCTAGGTCCCCTCTGGTTCAGCCAGGGTGTTGCCCTCCGTACCGCAGGAGCCCCCCTCATCCCTCGTTCCCCACATCCAGGCTCTTCTCACACACAGCTTCACCCCGGACCACAATCTCTCCATCCTGTCTTCAGAATAATCTGCGACTTCCAAAGTCCTGCTCACATGCCATCTCCTCCAGGGACCCTTCCAGGGATCAACTCTCCCTCTCTCAAGGTCCCCAGTGTGCTGACGACACACACCCCAATTTCCTTCATCTTAGGTTCTTACAGCCTCACAGAGTAGTAGAAAGAGTCTGGGCTTTGGAGTTAGGGAGGTATGTGTTCGAATACTGTGTGATCTTAACCTCTTTGAGCCTCAGTTTCTCTCTTTGCAAAATGGGTCTAATCCTTACAGGTTTGCTACGAGTGCAGAACGAGAAGGCGTGATGCACAATGCCTGCCCCAAGCAGGTGTCTGTAGAATGTTACTTTCCTTTTCCTGCAAATTTATGCTCTCTCTAGACAGGAAGCCCATTTGGGGCGGACTGTGTTCTGTTCACCTCTAAACCCCTGAGGGCCAGGCACAGGGGTACTGAGTAATCGCTTGCTCTAACTGAATTGAAATTTCTCTCCAGGCAGCAGAAGGAACCTGCTTGGTATTGGAAACAGGTGGTAAAATGCTACTCAGTATCCATGAGCCAGAGTCAGTCCCTCCTGGGAGCCCTTCATAGGTCCTGGTAGGGGACGGTGGGTATGGCTTCCCATGAGCAGCCCGGCTCCACAGCCTGTTTCCACCCATCATCTGCTTTGATCCTCCCAACAATCTCATGAGCATGACAGCCTTCCCCACTTTACGGTGAAGGAAACAGCAGCCGGGAGAGGAAGTGACTTAGCTAAGGTCACTCAAGAGACTCGTGAATACTGGCCCGGGAGCCAGGTTTCCTGACCGCACCCGCCCCCCCCCCAGACGAAGGCCCTTTAGAAAAGGCATCAGATTAAATGTGAGGAGACCTGAGTTCAAATCCTGGTGCCGCCGTTTACTTTCTGCGTGGCTTTGGGTGGTTATGTCATATCCTGCGTCTCAGTGTCCTTGTGGCGGGGCCCCTTCTGGGAGATGAAAGGCACCAGGAGATGGGAACCGCCTCTGTAAACTGTGGGATGCTGTATCCAGGTAAAAGGTGGTTAGGGTTACCCATCTAGCCTGATATAGGATGCTTTGATCTTTGCGCCACCCGGGAGTACACAGGGTTTTTATGGCTGCTCACCAGGCCAGCCGTTTCCCGGTTTACCTATCTCTTGGGTTTTGAAAGAGCTGTTTGGGTGGGTGCCTGGCAATAGAGGTGCAGCAGGGAGAGGTTGCTGGCCCGGTGAGCTGGGCACTGGGTGTGGAGTCATTGAAGACCGGGAGAGCTGCCCTCCTCCAGGCACACTCAGAAAAGACCCAGACTGGGCTGGGCACTGGGGTGGCAGGAGCACAGGGAAGGGTCAGGCAGTCTTTAAGGACTATTGCACATGACCAGAAAAAGTCATAGAACCAGATGTAGCTCAACTGTCTGGAAAGATTTCGGGGTAAGAGTAGACCTGCAGCAGGGCAAAGATTATGGCTGGTTCACACTGAAACAAGACCAAGCACAAGGAGGTGTTCTAGAAGTATTTACCAAGCAGGAGAGTGGATGGATGGATGGATGGATGGATGGATGGATGGAGAGGAGGGAAGATGATGACAAGCAGGTATGTTTCCAGGAGGTCATGACATAGGAGTTGTGACAATTCTTTTGATCATAAGAAATGGACTCAGGACACATCTGGCAATTGAAACCCAGGAAGCTCTACTCTGTGATCAGGACTTAATAGAATCCAGCAAAAGGAGGCCTGAATATGACTTGTGATAATTCAGAATCGAAGGCATCTCTAACCACTGAGATCATGAGAGTAATCACAAGAGTTGCCAAGGCCTGTGCTGAGCATTTCACAAATGTTATCCCATTTACTGCCCAGAATATTCTCCCAGGGTGCCTGCCTTAGGCTTCTGGGCCCTTCCTTCTCTCTGCAGATTGCTCGCCCCTGTGCTGTCCCTGACTGCCTGGCTTCGCTTCTTGGGAGAGTCTGGGGTTGGCCTCGCCAGCACATCCGTGTGGCATGGACAGAGTGTCACGGGCCCCTGGCCAGTCCAGAGTCTGGCTGTCCTTGGATGTCGTGCTGTCCAGGGTCTCAGGCGGGTCGGAGCAGTGTCAAGACTAGAACTCAGATCTCCTGGGAGCAGGCATCTGGGGTCTAGGACAGGTTCTGAGAAGAGGAAAAAGAGAGGGGGCTTTGAGGCTGTGAGCCCAAACTTCCCAGCCTTCCCCAACTTGCCTTGGATAGACTCCTTCTGAAAAGTGCGCCCCAAGATGTGCCTCAACACAAGCGATGGGGAGTATAGAACCAGAGAATTTCTAAATTCGGAAGAGCCTGGCATCAGCTTCTCCACCCCTCTCATTCTATAAATGAAGGAACTGAATCTCAGAGAAGGAAAGTGATTAGCTCAAGGTCACACAGCAAGTTAGTGGTAGGATGTTCCCCCAGGTTATGGGGTGGAATTAGCAATTGGCTTCAGACTATGGGGCTGGGACAAGGAGCTCGAGGGGAGTCCAAGGAGACCAGGCAGGTGGCTTTCATCTTTCTAGGACCATCACAAAGGCTGAGTGAGGTTCAGTGCCGTAACCGCCTGAGATGGCATTGGAAAGCAGCCAGCTTGTCAATTCTACCTATTAACTAATAGTCTATTATTTTCCTCTGGGATTAATTTTTAAATGCAAACGGTGTGTTTTATCACACATTTGAACACTTAATATCCACCGATTGCTGATCTTTGAGCGGGGGCCAGGCCTTCCTTCCTCCAGTGGTTCCCAAGGGCTTGAGCAGCCCCAAGGGAATCCGGGAATGAAGGGACACACGGCTGCAGGTTCAAGCCTCTGGTTCCTGATTTCCGACTCTGCATCATACCCATGACATATTTGGGAGGGGCGAGCAGTAGGGATAGTGCGAGGGGACAATGGTTGGAAATCAGGAGCCAGTCTTCCCTGCCCAGGACATTTTCCTCCACATAATTAATATCACAAAGAGAAGCTGAGTCTGCATTGGATTGTGGGGATTATGCAAATGAGGCCACAGAAAGGGAGATTTCTGAGCTCATGGTTATTCTGGTTGCAGTAAAGGGTCCGTCCAGAAAGCACCCAACACGGCCACCGCCAGGACTGGGGCCATGGGGAGGCAGTTGGAAGGACCCTGACTAACCGGGATCCAGCGAAGGGCCAGAAATTCTAGAGGCAGGTTTTCCTGGCAGAGAGGAGCTTGGGCAGATCATCGTTGCAGGAGCCAGCCAGGCAACCCAGAGCTTGCTTCTTCTCCAAGCAGTCGGAGGCAGGGGAGAAAGGGCGAAGTCCTTGGAGCCACAATTGGGGCCAAGAATCCCTGCTCTGCTACTTGCTGGCTGTGCGGCCCTGGCCGAGCCACCTCATTCCCAGGAGCCTCGTGTCATCTATGCCGTGGGGGCAGGGAGCGTGCCCTCATGGGGTTGATGTGAGCACCAAATGAGATAAAGTCCATTAAATAGACCCAGTTATGCCTCCTCTTCCACCTGCTTCATGTGGAGTGAATACAAACTGGATTCACATAATATAATAATAGCAGGACTGTAAATAATATAACACGTCAAACTGTACGTATTGACGTACACACGTATAATATAGCAGTGAACACTGGAAGAGTACCTGCAGGAGCTGGAGACGGTTCTGAGCTCCTGACATATGCCAGCTCACGTAAGGTTGTAGCAGCCCTACGAGGCAAGTACTAATGCGCCCATTTTATGGATGAGGAAACTGAGGCAAGTTAAGAAGCTTGCTGAAAGTCACACAGCTGGGGAGTTGCCGAGCTGGGATGGCTAGTTGATTCCTGAGGATGAGCCGTGCAATCACGTTTCTCTCACCCTCCTCAGCCAAGGGAGGGGGTGACAGATACCTTGAGGTCAGGAGACCTAGGGTCTCCTCCCTCAGAGTGTGGGGCCTGGGTGTCCTCATCCATCATCCCTGGGAGTGTGTACTAAGGAGGGACACATCTGTTGTGCTGTCACCTCTGAGCAGAGCCTGGCTGGTCAGGGACCCTCATTACTAGCTGTTTAGATGCCACAGATAGGCCTTAACATTCTTTGGGTTTGACCTGCCCATTTTTATAATGGGGAAACTGAGGCCTGGGGAGAGAATAATCCAACCAAGGTAGTCGCTGGAGTTACCAGCAGGTCTCCCGTCTGCCAGCCCAGGGTTTTCTTCCCTCCCTGCCCCCATTCACACAGGGGGACAGATTTCTGAGCCACAACTGCCTCACGGGCTGAGAATGTTTGCTGAGCTTGAGTCATGAGCCACGAGCGAGACCCTGGGGTGGGGACAGGCACGAAAGCTGAACAGCCTTCACACTCGTCTGACCACGGAGAGAGGCCCAGACAGAGCGGAGCTCTGGGTCAGGTGCCGGGCCAGGGGGTAGGCTGTGTGTGGCGGGGTGGGGGCAGAGGTGAACAGACCCGGGGGCCTGTCCTCCAGGACTGCTCGGCCTGGTGGGAGTGTCAGACCCGTGACAGTAACCCCCGCCACCACCGCAAGTGGCATCTGCCGAGAGCTTACCCTGTGGTGTACACTGCGCTCCAGGCGTTATGCTCATCCCCTTCATTAGTCCTTACCACAACCGTTGCTGGCATAATCATAATATACCAGATAATGGCATAATAATAATAATAATAATAATAATAATAATAATAATAATAAAAAAACATCTAGGATATAATGGTACCACCTTTATCATCATATTGCATACAGAATATCATAGACATTTTACAGATAAAGGCTTTGAGGCTCAGAGAGACAGAGTTATTCGCCCCAGGCCACACGGCACTGCAGCCCGTGGAGGAGGTGATACTCCCACTCTCTGCGGGTCCCCAGGGCCTGTGTCCTACTACTCCGTCTGACGTGCTATGGAGCAACTGAGCTGGGGCTAGTACGAATTGAGATATGCCATAAATGTAAACATACACTGAATCTCAAAGACTTAGTAAGGAAAAAAAAAAAAAGAAAGATATCTCATTAATAGTTTTTTTTTATTTAAAAAAAATTTTTTTTTATATTGGTGACATGTTGGGCAGCCTGGGTGGCTCAGCGGTTTAGCGCCACCTTCAGCCCAGGGCATGATCCTGGAGACCCGAGATCAAGTCCCACGTCGGGTTCCCTGCATGGAGCCTGCTTCTCCCTCTGCCTGTATCTCTGCCTCTCTCTGTGTGTGCCTCTCATGGATAAATAAATAAAATATTAAAAAAATATTGGTGACATGTTGAAATAGTATTCAAGATATACTGGATTAAATAAAATGTGATTAGAGTTAGCTTTACCTGTTTGACATTTTCTTTTTTTCTTAAAAAGATTTTAAGGGGGGGATCCCTGGGTGGCGCAGTGGTTTGGCGCCTGCCTTTGGCCCAGGGCGCGATCCTGGAGACCCGGGATCGAATCCCACGTCAGGCTCCCGGTGCATGGAGCCTGCTTCTCCCTCTGCCTATGTCTCTGCCTCTCTCTCTCTCTCTCTCTGTATGACTATCATAAATAAAAAAATAAAAAAAAAAATAAAAAATAAAATAAAAAAGATTTTAAGGGGGACTTGATCCCGGGACTCCGGGCTCACGCCCTGAGCCAAAGGCAGATGCTCAACTGCTGAGCCACCCAGACATCCCAATATCTTTTTTTAATGCGTCTACCAGAAAATGTAAAATTACACACGTGGCGTGCGCTTTATCCTTCTGGACCGTGCTGCTCTGAACCTATGCTGATGGGACTTGCTGCGACGGTAAAATGTGCCATTCTGCACCGTCCACTATGGCATTACTAAGTCACATATGGCCACCGAGAGCTTGAAAGAGGACGACTGTGACTGAGAAAGTGAATTTTTAATTTTATTTCATTTAATTAATTTATATTTGAATGTAAGTAGCCGCAAGTGGCTAGTCGCTACTTACAGACAGCACAGCTCCAGACCATTACGCTTTTCTGCCCTGTGAAGACGAATGAGCGCCAGCGCGTTAGAGGATCCCTGATGGATGTGTTTATGCTGGGGCTGGGGGCTCACTGGATGTCACTGTCTCCACGTAGTTGTGGAACTGGAGGCTCAGGGAGGTGTAGAGGTTGCCCCGGGACACACAGCTCAGGGGTGATAGAGTCAAGAGAGCTTCCCTCCAAGCTCCAGGTTTGTCCCCTCCTTCGCTGGGGGTGAGGGTACTGTCTCCAAGGACATTAGCCTGGACCACCCCATCCTGGAGCCCACCCAACCTCCGGTGACCTTGCTGGGAACCCTCAGATGTGATCACCTGCATCCGCTTGCTCTCAGGTACTGCTGACACCTGCCATCACCTCCCCGCCCTCATCCCTCAGCACTTCAA
Source organism: Vulpes lagopus (assembly GCF_018345385.1). Lineage (NCBI taxonomy): Eukaryota > Metazoa > Chordata > Mammalia > Carnivora > Canidae > Vulpes > Vulpes lagopus. The sequence continues at coordinate 125,727,982 of NC_054831.1, forward strand.
GCTCCAGCGGCAGCTTCTCTGCACCAGCCACGCCCTGTCTGGTCCCATTCCTCCCCACGCTCGCCAGGCCCTTTCCACCCTGTGCCATCCTCTTCTCCCGGAGGAGTCGCTGCCTTGCTCATCACCTGCTGGATTTCCATGACTTCTCACGCATCTGCATGTACTTTAGAATGCAGACCCTGAGCTCCCATCTCGTGGGGAAGCGGTAACAGAAGCAGCTGCTGCCGTCCTACCAGGCTGACCCTGGGCTGGGTTCCAACCCCAGCTCGAGCCACCAAAGTCTGGGTGACTCTAGGCAAATCACGTCACTCTGAGCCTCAGTGGCCTCATCTGTAAAATGGAAATAGTGACACTAAAGGGTTCTTTGAACATGGGATGTAGGAAGGGGTGCAAAGAATCCTGTTGATTGTAAAATGAAACACAAACATGGCAAAGGATTGTGACACTCACAGATCCTCCACTGAGCTTTTCATGCTGCTGTGGTTCGAAATATGTCCCCACATTTTAGGTCCTCCTCCCTTTAGGAGGTAGAGGCTAATTCCCTCCCTGGAGGATGGTCTGGACTTAATGATGTGCTTCTAACTAATAAAACAAAGCAGAAGTGTTGCTGTGTGACCCTAGAGACTAGGTCATTAGAAGGCATTTGACTTTCTCCTCTTGCTTGGATCTCTCATTCTGGGGGAAGTTAGCTGCCATGTCTGAGGACACTCAGGCCCATAGCCCCGGGCCCAAGTTGAGAGGAGCTGGGGGTCCCGCCATTGGCCTCATGAGGAAGGCACCTGGCAAGTGGACCCTCTACCCGAGGCCAGATCCTCACGTGACTGAAATCCCCACTGACGTTCTGACCATGACCTGGTGAGGCCCTGAGCCAGAACCACCCAGTGAAGCCAGTCCTGAATTCCTGACCCACAGAAACCACCAGAGCCATACAATAACCGTTTGTTATTTTAGGCCAAGAAGTTTGAGAGGAAATTCGTTACACAGTAATAATGAAAACACACATAGAATCTTTTTTTTTTAAGGTTTTATCTATTTATTCATGAGAGACACACACAGAGAGGCAGAGACACAGGCAGAGGGAGAAGCAGGCTCCCTGTGGGGAACCCAATGTGGGACTCGATCCCAGGACCCTGAGATCATGACCTGAGCCAAAGGCAGGTGCTCAACCGCTGAGCCACCCAGGCACCCCACACACATAGAATCTTATTTAACTTTTGTAACATTATGACGTACGTGTTATTATTCCCATTTTACAGATGAGAACACTGAAGCTCATAGAGGAGGAGACACTTGCCACGGCCACTCAGTAAGGATGTGGACTCAAGACCTCAGCCCTGGCCCATTTGAATTAAGAGCTGCTGCGACTGGAACCATGTGCCATACACCTCCTAGAGACGCTCCGATGATGGACTACAGGTCTTCCTAGGCTGGGTTCCAGTATAGGCCAGTGTCCTCCCAAGAACAGCGGCTGTAAACTACACCTTGGCCCCATCCCCATACCTAGCAACCAGTAGGTGCTCATTAAATGGGTGTTTGAATGCGATACAAGGCATTTGGATCGTGTGTGGCCCTGGGCAGTTCCCTTGGCTAAACTCACCCAGATGTTTGTGGGGCCCCGGGGGCAAGATACAGATAGAGTTCCTCATACCATATATCTGAACATTTAAAATTTAGAAATTAAACCAGTCAACAGTAAATGAATTATGACAAATACATATACCAAAATACAAAATATGTGTAAAGCTATGGTTCCTATGTAACTGAAAGTCAGCAAAATTTCAAAGATTACTGGATTGAATTATTACCGCACGTCTGGGTTGTCTCTTGAGGGGCTGATGATGTTTGCATGAGTGATAAAATTAAAAAAAAAAAAAAACGTGATTCATAAATTGTATATTTACTCTATCGATTTTGGTTTTTCTTGCCTTTATTTCAGCAAAATCAGTAACTGTGTTGTTATAATCAAGATTTTCACATAATTTCTTTTCTGCTGATAGATGAAATTAGACAACCTTTCTCAAGTCATTGTATTCCTTAGATGGGTTTTAATTTCAGTCAAAAAACACTTGCTCTGTTGAGAAGGTGGCAACAAGTTGTCAATAATATTCTTAAAGCAATATTTAGATTAGGAAATGAGCCATGACTTTCCACATGACAAGCTTAAATGTTGAAATGGGGTTGCATACGTTATGATTATCGTGGAAAATATCACAAACAGTTGCAGTTCTTCGTGTCAATCCTATCTTGTGTATCTTGATTTTGGCCGTCTGTCGAAGCAATCTCTAGACCCAACAGTCAGAGAAGCCACTGGCTTCATGCTTTAAGCATGTTACGTCTGGACCTACATATATGCACAATTAAGGGTACTATGGATTATTTAATATTGTGATATTGTGAAATGGTCTTTGGCTGCGCTGCACACCTCTGGCAGACATAGGGCCTCATTTGAGGACCTCCAAAACCACAGCCTGGAACACGGAGAGAAGCAGGGAAATGCATGCTTGGTCCTACTGAGAACTGACTGTGTTTGGGCCCAGAGAAAGGACTTCACGAGTGAATTATTTTCTCTTTTCTCTGACCTCAGAGCAAGGGCTTTCTGCACCCAGCTGAAAGCCTCCCTGCGCTCCAAGGCAGCGTCCCCCTGCAGTGTCAGCCACCCACAACCCACAAGCGTCGGTGGCATCTGCACGCAGCCATCCTTTGTGTCGAGGATGCAGAGCAAGGGATGAGCAGAAAGCGTTTCCCTCGCCTCCCAGGGGCCTGAGCAGCGTTAGTCAGTCACGAGAGCGGATGTTGACAGTGAGGGGCTGTGCTGTGGGCTGAGGGGCCCAGGCTCCACGTGTTCCTTAAGCAATCGCTTGCATTTGTGACCTGGGGGTCTCCGCGCTACTCCTGTGTGGCCTGGTAGGCAGGAGCTGGCCAAAACCCAGAGGACTTCGGAACTGTCATAGCAACAAGGTAGCTCACGGTCAGAGTTCTAGTAACTCTTCTTTTTATAATTATTTAAATTTTTTTTAAAGATTTTATTTATTTATTCATGATAGAGAGAGAGAGAGAGAGAGAGGCAGATACACAGGCAGAGGGAGAAGCAGGCTCCATGCACCGGGAGCCCGACGTGGGACTCGATCCCGGGTCTCCAGGATCGCGCCCTGGGCCAAAGGCAGGCGCCAAACCGCTGCGCCACCCAGGGATCCCCTAATTATTTAATTTTTAAAAAAGATTTTATTTATTTATTCATGAGCGACAGAGAGAGAGAGAGAGACAGAGACACAGGCAGAGGGAGAAGCAGGCTCCACGCAGGGAGCCCAATGCAGGACTCGATCCCAGGACCCTGGGATCATGCCGTGAGCCAAAAGACAGACGCTCAACAGCTGAACCACCCAGGTGCCCCAAAACTTAATTTTTTTTATTGTGGTAGAGAATGCATAACATACAATTGACCATCTTAACCATTTTTAAGTTTAGTAGTTCAGGATGTTTATGGGCTTGTGAAACAGGTCCCGAGATTGGTTTCATCTTTCCAAATGGAAAGTCTATACCCTTCCAACGACTCCCCCTCCCCCTGCCCCCTGCCTCTGGTAACCACCGCTCTCTGCTCTCTGTTTCTATGGATTTGGCCACTTTAGGTATCTTTCTAGTAGTTCACTTTTATTGTCTTTTATTTATAAAAGTATCAGTCTACAACAGATTGCAAATTTAAAAAGCAAAATGGTCCTTTGCCATGGAAGTTTGAGAAGCACCGCTCCAAAGAGAGGGCCCAGAACAGGGTCCCTCTGGCCCGGATGGGTCTGAAGGCATTTCAGAGTTACTTCGCTGGATCTCAGTTTCCCCGTTGTAAAATGGGGTGATAGAGCAGCAGTGCTTGAAGCCAAGTCATCCCAGGATGCTCTGGCCATTGGAATTCCCCCAGTCAGGACCAGCTGATGGGCTGCAGCCACCCTCCATCCCCTCCCGGTGGGCCCTGCTCCAAGTCCCATTTCACGCACTGAGGACTCTTTTGTCTCCACCGACACCTGGTTTCCTGCCTCTGCAGTCACAGGAGGGCCTTTCCATGGATGACACACACGGGCAACTTCCACTGCTCATGTCCTGGCCAAAGGTTCACAGCACTCCCCCCTCCAAATGCACATTCCTCTTCAGTTGACTATCTGTTCGCCATGATTCACCCGAGGGTTGGAAGGAATGAATCAAAGTTAATGAAGGTGCAGCCAAGGAGGGGGCCTCCCATGCTGGCATTGCAGAGCTGAAAGGGGCTTGATTCTATTTTTTTTTCTTATTTCACAAGTAATACACAATCGCTACAAAACAAAGCCAAAAGACGATATATGTGTATTTTTCTTTAAGATTTTATTTATTTATTTGAGAGAGAGAGAAAGAGAGAGAGCACAAGCAAGGGGAGCAACAGAGAGAGAGATTCAGACTCTCCGCTGAGCAGAGAGCCCGATGTGGGGCTCGATCCCAGGACCTGAGATCATGACCTCAGCCAAGGGCAGACACTTAACCAACTGAGCCACCCAGGACCCCTTGTATACATATATTTTTAAAGGCCACCCAGACGCCCAGAATCCAATGATAATTACCTTTAACATTTTTAGTGAATGTTTTGCCTGTTTTTTGAAACATATATTTTAAACCAACAACATTAACAGGAATGTGTTACCCATGTTGTTTATAATCTGCTTTTTTCATTCAACATTTTTTCTACATCTATACATGTACTGCTACATCATCAGTGTGAGTCGCTGCAGAGTATTCCATTATGTATACGTTCGGTAATTGACAGGACCAATGTCCTTCTTTTTTTTTTTTTAAGATTTTATTTATTTATTCATGAGAGACACAGAGAGAGAGAGGCAGAGACACAGGCAGAGGGAGAAGCAGGTTCCCTGTGGGGAGCCTGATGTGGGGCTCGATCCCAAGGTCCTGGGATCACAACCTGAGCCAAAGGCAGATGCTCAACCACTGAGGCACCACCCAGGTGCCCCAAGGACCAATGTCCTTTGGTTGGACACCTACTCTCTCTCTCACTTGCTTTCTCACTGTGTTAAGCAATAAGCAACATTCCCGAAGACAATTTTTTTCATTATTTCCTTAGAATGAAATTCTAGAAGTGGAGTCTCTAGGCCAAAGGATATGCATCATTCTGTATTTGAAAGAGTCTGGGGAGGTGCCTGGGTGGTGCAGTCGGTTTCTTGCCTGACTCTTGGTTTTGGCTTATGTCATGATCTCAGGGTTGTGAGATCGAGCCAAGCATTGGGCTCTGTGCTAAGTGCAGAGTCTGCTTGAGTTTCCCTCTCCTCTACCCGCACCCCTATCTGCAGCACTCCTTTCTCTCTCTAAAAGAAAATAAATAAATCTTAAAAGATTTTGGCTATAGGATTTGACAGTATTGATGAATATTGCCTTCAAAAGTGTGCCAATTTCAGCTCTTGCCTGCCAGCATTGGGTATTATCGCTTTTTGTTTCATTCTTGTTTTAATTTGTATTTCTTTGTAGGGAGTTGTATGTGTTATTATGGTTGTTGGTCAGTTATACTGAAAAATATCTTGGAGCTTATCTATCCAGCCCTTTATTTTGACAGCTATGAAAGCAGGCACAGCGGTGAGGCGCTTCTTCCCCAAGCAAGTTAGGGACAGCCCAAAGTGGAAATCGAGAGTTTTCCAATGCTTGAGAGAGGAGGTTTTCCCATGATCCTGGGGTCCCTTGAGCTGACAGAAGGAGGTGCAGTGTCATGAGTTACAGCACCTCTCTTTATTAGGCTACAAAATTCGCTGAGCACCCACTGAGTGCCAGGCTCAGTGTCAGTGGAGTGGGTACAGAGGTGAGCAAGGAACTTGGATTCTGGGGGGGGAGACACAGCAAAATAGACCCTTTCAATAGAGGGTGATAAGTACTTTGAAAGAGGGCAGTGCGAGGTGGAAGCCCACCAGGGGAGGTGAGATGTCTGGCGGGCTTCCTGGAGGAAGTGATGTCTGACTCTTAAAGAGGGAGTAGTGATATGATAGAAAGATGGAGGACAAAGAAGGCATCGGGGGCAGAGAGAATAATGTGGGCAGAGATCTAGAGGTAAAAAAGGGAACAGCACCTTCGGAGAATTCTAAAAAGGTCACGGGGATTGGATTCCATCCAGTGACCGAGGAAACTTAGAAATATTTATTTATTAATTCATTTCAAAGTAGCAATAAGAAACCCATTACACGTTAAAAGAAATAATAGATTTTTATTAAAGGTAACTGTACTTTCTAATATAAAAGTGTTTAGTGGGCAGGGTGGCATTGATTTACATGCTTGCGGATCTCTTTTATGTCTGGCTTATTAACATGAAAAACTTTTGATCTCACAGATTCCCCGAAGGGGTCTTGGGGATCCTCGCTCTGAGGCGGATGAATGGGTGAGGGGATCCCGGAGACAGAGGGGCCAGTGAAGAGGTGGCTTTTGTATCTCATCCCTTCCTGGGAGCTGAGGGCAGGGCGATGACTGAGGGCCAGGGGAGGAGGAGGCAAGGCTGATGGGTGTTCATGGGGGTATGATGCAGAGTCTGGACGCCTGGCTTAGGTGCTGGGGTGCTGGGGCTCTGGCGGAGGAGCATGCTTGGGGAGGAGATGATAAATCGTATTTGGAACTTTTGAGGATCAAAGCATCCGTGGTTCCCCAAGGACTGACGCCTGGGCCTTGCGGGGATGGGTTTGTGTGGGAGAGAAAGTGCCACTGAGGACAAGAGGAGCGGCCCCCAATCTGCTGTTGTGGGACTAAGGAGAGAGGGTGGCAAGGGGTGTGTGGCCTGGATCCTGCTCACCAGACAGCAGGGGCCATGGCGGGGTGGCTGCAGGGGTTCTGTGTCCCCTCAGCCAAGCCGTGCTGAGCAAACACTGCATAATCCAAGCCAGCTCCAGGGAGGGGTAGCCAAGGAGAGGCTTAGTGAGGGCTAAGCCCCCGCCCCAGGGGGGAAGTGGGGACACAGTGAAGGATGAGCTGGGGGCCCCGAAGCTGGGTAGTGGTTCTGGGGAGGCGGTGCACGATGTGTCCAGGGGTAGAAGAAACTCAGGAGAGATGAAGAGGCCAGAGAGGGCCTCATCTTTGAATCTCTGCTGCATTTTAAGAATTTGGACACCTTGCCAGGTGGAGACAGAAGTCCCCAGTGTGGGCCCTTCCAGCCTCCAGCCGTGGGCCTGACCTCAGCTCTCTGGCCTGCCCCTGGTCTCTGGGGTCTCTTATGGTTGAGTTGGGTTGTAGGAATGCCAACCCCAGGCTGCCCTGGTCCTTCCTCAGGCAGCTGGGTGAGCTCTGCACATGCGCTAGCCCCACGCTGGCACAGCTGGCTCCAGGCCCTCGCATGATGTCAGCAGTCACCTTGCCCTAATTTTCCTCCTCAAGGGCTTTGTCCTCAAGCGTTCTCTCCCCATGTGTCAGCAAGATGGCTTCCTCCATCGTAAGCCAAGTAAAAAGAGGACTCCCTTTTCTCAATGTTTGTCCACAATGTTCCTGGACTGATTGTCGTTGCCTTGATGTGAGTCACGTGCCCATTTGTGAACAGGTTACTACCTTCTGAGAATAATGGACTCTATTGACTGGCCAGGCCTGGGACGTGTGCCCACTCCTGGCCTGGGAGGTGGGATGGGTGAGGGCAGCAGTGTCAGCCCCTCCGAAATGACACAGGCTGCCAGTAAGGACAGGAGTTCCCCAGAGGAAATCCAGGAGGCTGCTGCCGGGAGGAGGGGCAAGCCATTCCCTGAGGCTGAAGCCCCCAGAGCTGAGGGCCATGCCTTGCCCAGGAGTAGACGAGCCTCCAGCACCCCCTTACCTGCAGCGTAGACCCGGGGTCCCCACATAGCCCCTGAAGATTGGTCAGACGTGGCTTCCGTCTTGGCTGCCCATCCCCTGGCTGTGTGACCTGGGGTGAGTCATTTCTGTCTGAGTCTCAGTTTCCTCCTCTGTGAAAGGGAGTGAGTCTTTGTAAGAAGAGGAGCGGATACAGAGAAGAGGCCGTGTGAAGACAGGCGAGACTGGAGAGACGCTGTCATAAGCCAAGAAATGCCAGGAGCCGCCACAAGCCAGAAGAGGCGAGGAGAGCCTCTCCCTTCATCTTCAGAGGGAGCGTGGCCCCGTCACACGCTCCACACGTTCCAGACCCCGGGCCTCGGGAGCTGTGAGATGCCATGCTTCGGTTGTTTCAAGTCACCCGGTCTGTGGCAGTTTGTTCCAGCAGCCCTAGGACACCAAAATACTGAAATGATTTTATTTATTTATGTGTTCATTCCCCATGCTTCTCCCCAAGGGATCAGCTCCATGAGGCCAGGGGCCATCTGTTTTTGTCACTGCTGTGTCCCTAGTGTCTGGAACAGTACCTGTTGCAGGGTAGATGCTCACAAAGCAGTTGGCCAAATCAAAGAGTGGGGGACTGCATGAACCCCCCCACCTGGCACTCTCGAAGGACATTTCCTCAGTCTGGCATCAACCTGCCACTTCACTCAGATCCTCCCTGGCGCCTGGCTCCCGCTTTCCAGGCGTTTTGCTTTGACAAATTACAGTGGTGATAGGCCATGTTCCCATCCCCTTCGCACCCCCGCCAGACACACCCACTATTCCTACAAGGGCAGTGCAGTCTAGTGGTGACAAGCTCAAAGGTGTGGGAACCCCGGACCCGGCTTAAATTCTGGCCCTGGCTTGCCCAATGACATCACTCAGGTTGGTCTCTTAGCTCTCAGATTTTTCCTCTGGAAATGGAGATACGATCCCCACCCTTTCAGGGCCTGGAACACAGCAGGTGCTCAATAAGTGGTAGCTAACGTCAACTCTCCTTGGACATCCTCTCTTCCCCACGAGGCTGGCCTGAGTCTTTTCCTCCTGCAGGAAGTCCTCCCAGACCACTCCCGCCCTGACCCCAGCTGGGCACAGCTGACCCTCTGAATGGCTCCCTTGCCGCTCAGCACGGTCTGCCTGGGATCGTTAATTCTCCTTTTGTGCATACGTGGCTCGTCTCCCTGGTTGCCTCAGCCGTTGGCCATGTTTTAATGAGGATTTCTCTTTGTGAATAAAGAAGTAGGCCTTTGATCCCCCTTCTGGAATGGGCTGTCTTTGATAGTCGGCGCTGAGTAACTGCTGAGAGCCGGGCCAGAATTCAGGTCTGGGCTCTGCTGCTGCTCACTGTTGGACCCTTGGCGGGTGGCCTCCCTGCTCCCAGCCTCAGTTTCTCCTTGAGGATAAAGGGCTTGTGCTGAGCAGACATTCTGTTGTAGGTAAATTAGCTGATTCATGAATTCGGCGAAATGTCATTTCTTTTGTAAGATCCGCTTCTTAAAATTTCAACTACAAATCAGAAATTATCCCCAGCTTACTGATGAGGAACAGTGAGGCCAAGAGACGTAAAGTAACTTGTCCAATCACCTCAGCCAGGTATGGGATAGAGGTAGGATCCCTCCTTTGGTTATCTGATAATTCCCGGTCTCACTTATTCCTGTGACTGCCCCCGGCCGAGGCCCAGGTTACCGGGGAATGCCATGGTCAGCTTGGGGCGAATTGGGATCAGGGCCCACAGGCTCACTGTGCTCTGCAAAGGGGAAGTCCGAGAGATGTGGGCAGGAGGTCAGGTTGGGTGATTGAGATGGGGGTCCCTGGGGGGCACAGGGCAGGGAGGCTTGTCCAGGGAGGCTGGAAGAGACACCAGGATTCGGAGGAAGAACCTTTCCCAAAGGTGAATAAAGTTCTTATGTAACTTCTCAATCCCTTCTCAAATCTCAAATCCCTGGATCTTGGGGCCGGAATGTCTGTGAGGCCATGTACCCCAAGCTGGGTGTGCAGAGGAAGAGGCCCTATGAGAGGAGCCAAGAGTTGCCTGGGGCTGCTGACAGGGCCCTACACCATGACCCAGAGGGACACGACCAGTCTGGGAAGCTCCCAGGAGAGCTGCTGGTTCAGAGAGAGGGACACAGAGCCCACTCTCTGGGCAGAGCCCACTTCCAGAGCCAGGGAAAGGAGGGGCTGGGACAGCTTACTCAGCCAGTTTCAACTGGAGCATGAAGACTCTGGCCACCTTGTCCCTGGACAGCTCCTCAGTGGGCATGGCAGGGAGGGAGGCCTGTGGGAGCCAGGGCCAGACCTCCCCTGGGAGGGGAGAGGCCGGTGGAGGCCTGGGCTGTGCTCAGGAGCTCGGTGATCTTCTGAGAGGCATGGCCTCTTTCCTGAGCCTCGGTTTCAGCATCTGTGAAATGGTCGGAGTGGGGCCAGCGGTATGTGTTTGTGTAGAGGACAGCGTCTGGCCTCTGATATCCTGGATTCTGGCAACTCCTGGGCTCAGGGCCTCACAGGGTGGGGAGGTGGGGGTGGAAGCAGCTGGTCCACAGCCCCCTCCCTGGAAGGGATTCAGCTTGGGCCTCAGCTGCTACCTCCCCTTCCTTGTCCCAGTGCCTCGCCCCCCTTGCCTGGCTCCTTCCTCACTCCACTGGGCAAACCCCAACCACAGAGGGGGAGAAATGAATGTTGGGGCCAGCCATCGACGGGCAGAAACTCAGTGATTCCTTCTCTTTGGGTTCTGGGATCCATCCCACTCTGGGCCATTATTGAGCACCTACTGTGTACCAGGCCTGGAACTAAAGTCTCGAATGCATCATCTCGTCAAACCCTCAGAATGACCCTCTCTGCAGGTGCCCACTTCACAGTGAGGAGAGGGAAGCTGGGGGAGCACAGTGACCAGCCTGAGAATGTGAGCCAGAGACGACTGAGCTGGGCCTGGGGCTCCCGTCAGGCAGAGTCTGAAGCCAGGGCTCCCTACCCCTATTCACCACCCCAACCCCAGGACTACAAGGGTGCTGGAGGAGCAGCCAGAGAGGTGAGTTCAGGTCCCCGTTCTGCTCCTGCCCTCAGGTCCATCACCCTCCTGCTCTGATCCCCTGTGTCTTCACGAACAAGACGGTACCAAGGACGTTGTCTGTCCACTCCTCAAAACTGTCGTGAACAGTTCTACAGCCAATAACAGCTAACACTGTGGGACACTTACACGTGAAGGAGGCACCATTCTGAGTGACTATAATTAATGATTTAATTAATTTAGTGCTCAAAACACCCCAATGAGGTGGTTAGTCCTATCCTCATTTTACAGCTGCAGGTCTTGAGGCCTGCAGATGCTAACTTGCCCAAGGTTGCACATGGAGTAACGGGGGCTGGGACCCAGGGACAGGATAGAGATGGGACTTTTTTAAAATGTATTGATTCATGAGAGACACAGAGAAAGGCAGAGACATGGGCAGAGGGAGAAGCAGGCTCCACGCAGGGAGCCTGATGTGGAACTCGATTCCAGGACTCTAGGATCACGACCTGAGCCAAAGGCTGATGCTCAACCACTGAGCCACCCAGGTGCCCCCTGGAGCCAGGACTTTATCGGTCGGTGACCTTGGACAATTCACCTTCTGCCCCTGGGCCTCAGTTTCCCCATCTGTCCAAAGGTTGCCATAAGAAAGGGAGGGGGTTGGAGAGCCCTGGCTGCATGAGCTGCAGTTACACGGGTGAGCGAGTGCAGATTCAGCCCCGAGCTGAGATCCCAGCTCTGCCATGGAGCAGCTGGGTGACTTTGGGCAAGCGCAGCCTTGCTGAGCCCATTTGTAAAACTGGGTGCTGCGAGGTGCCTATAAGGACCCCGCTGGGGGCCTGGCCCTTGAGGGAGGACCTTGGATCCCGGCCCCTCTGCTCCTCCCCTGTCCCTTGCCCCAGCCTGGCTCGCCGGTGTGGGAAGGGAAGGCACAGGGCAGGCAGGGATTAGCCCGGGGTCCCCCTCCTGGGGCGGTGCTTTTAACCATGTTCTCCTCCCAGCTCAGCCCTGCCCCCTCCCAGGCCCCGGGCCAGGCCTGTGTTTGCCGTGGGGATCTGGGCCGGCCAGGCCCGTCTTTCATTCCCGGGCAGCTTTTGCTTGCTTTCAGCCGTGGGGCCGGCCGCTGTGCCCGGCTCCCCGGGAGCAGATGGGCCGCAGTGGGAAAGCGCGTTGGCCCTAAGAGGATTGGCGTCTTTCTTCCCACCCTTTGTGCCGCTCCCTGAGGCCGCCTGAGCCCCGACCACAAAGGCCGCTTGTTTGACTGCCTCCGGGGGCGCAGGGGTCACAGCTGACAGCGGCGCCCTTGGAGACAGCGGCACCCCGTGTGCGCTGGCGCGCCCAGGCTCTGGGAAGGACCAGGAGTCCCGGGCTGCACCCCGGGGTGAGCACGCAGCGAGTCGGGGTGATGCCTAGGACAGGTTCGGAGAGGGTCTGTGTCCCCTCCCATCGCCTCACTGAAAGCCCGAGACCCAGAGGGGTGAGGACTTGGCGGGGTCACACAGCAAGTTGGTGCCCTACCCGTTCTTGCTCCCAGGGGCCCCGACACCCAGCATTTCCCTTCCATCGTGGAAATGAGCTCTCCCTCCTCTGTGGGCTCATTCCTCAGGAGTCCGGGGATCGGGAACACCTGAGAAAAGGAAGGCTGGGGCCAGCAGGACTGGTGGGACGTGGCAAGCTGGAGCCTTGGGACCAGGGAATCACCCCAGAAGGAGCATCCGACAGCAGCGTTTGAGACCAGGCTCTAGGTGAGAGGTGGTGGCAGCTGGGGAGAGGAAAAGGACAGGAATTATCTCACCAGTGAGAGAATTTCTTTAAGATTTTGATTTTAAAAAACTGTTGAGGGGCGCCTGGGTGGCCCAGTCGGTTAGGCACCTGCCTTCAGCTCAGGTCGTGATCCCGGGTTCCTGGGATGGAGCCCCATGTCTCGGGAGCCTGCTTCTCCCTCTCCCTCTGCTCCTCCCCCTGCTTGTGCTCTCTTGCTCTCTCTCTAATAAATAAATAAAATCTTAAAAAAAAAATGATTGAGTGCCTGCTTTCCAGTCGGTGCAGAGGAAACAGAGAACTAAGATCAGATCCCACCCTTGAGGGCCCACTGTGTGCAAGGGAGACAGATTGGAATGTAACCAGCTCTAGACCAGGGGTCCTCCAGCTTGGCACTACTGACACTTTGGGACAGGTAATTCTTGGTCGTGGGCGCTAGTTCTGTCAGACTAGTTCTCAGTAGCAAATCTGCCCCCCTCCCAACCGTGTGACAATGTCTCCAGACATTGCCAAATGTCCCCTGGGGAGCAAAATCACTTTGGTTGAAAAACCATTGGTCTAGGGGTTCCTAGGTGGCTCAGTCGTTAGGCATCTGCCTTCAGCTCAGGACGTGGTCCCAGGATCCTGGGATAGAGCCACACATCAGTGTGCTTGCTTCCCCCTCTCTTGCCCCTCCTCCTGCTTGTGTGCTCTCTCTCTCTCTAAAATAAATAAATAAATAAATAAATAAATAAATAAATAAATAAATAAATAAATAAAATCTTTAAAATAAAAAATCCCATTGGTCTGGACTATAATTCTGTCCTTGGTCTGTTCATGTACTCAGCGTGTTCCTCGAACTCCGAGTGTGTGCCGGGCCCTCTTCTAGGGCCTGTGACTTCAGCTGGGGGGGTGGGGTGGGTCCAGGTATTGATTTTGTGCCTGTTGCATTTGTCTGCTGGGGGAGGGAGTGAACTATGCCATGCAGGGATAAAATTGGGGGCCAGGGTGACCAAAAGGTTCTAAGAAAGTGACATTTAGCCAGGCCTGGAAGGTTGACTAGAACATACTGGGGACACAGAAGATGGGAAAGAGGGCATTTTAGGCTGAACGGGATGGAATGGCCAGCCTGGATCTGCTCCCCAGAGGTTCACGGAGGGCCTGCTGTGTGCGGGGCATCTCCTTGGGTACGGATGGATGAGAGCAGGCCCTTTCTGGCACGCAGACAGGTCAGGGCACACAAAGAAGGGTCTTTACCCTATCTAGAAGCTGCAGAGGGATCAGAAAAGACTTTCCAGTGAAAGGATACAGGAGCCAAATCTTGAAGCTGAGCAGACAGGGGAGAGAAGAGGAGATGGGGGAAGAGGGAACAGCCCCCCTGCATAGGCCTAGAGCCTAAGAGAGCCTGAGGCTTTGGGGGACCTGCAAGGAGTCTTCTGGGGCAGGAGCACGGCGTTCTCACAGCAAAGGGAGGCAGATGAAGCTGCAGAGGGAAGTGGGGTGGAGTGGGACTCAGCTACAGAGCCTGGACTTTTGTCCTGGAGGTGCTGGGGAGCCATGCAGGATATTTGAGCAGGGGAAAAATCACTGGGGCTACCCTGAAGAGATGGGGTCTGCGGGGAGCAGGTCAAGAGACAGGAGACAATGGCAGAGGTTCAGGAGTGAGATTAGGCTGTCAGTTGAGTCTGGAGTGGAGCGAGCAGATCCCACAGACACTTAGGAGGTGTAAACATTTGGAGATGGGCTTGAATGTGGGGCTCAGCAAGCTGGAGGCAGCATCTGGGCAGATTGTGGGTGCCTGGCAGTGCAGCCCTGAAACGAATTACCAGATTAGAAACACCAGATTAAAGAAATAGAGAACAATAAGCCTGTGGATCCCAAATTACAAATTATTTTTGAAACTCTGCTCTCATGCATCATCTTTAAATATTAATAACCAACATCTTTTGAGAGCTTAATGCTGTTCCAGACACTGTGCTAAGCACCGCATGTGCATGAACTCGGTAAGTCCTCACAACAACCCTGTGCGGGAGGTACCTTCTATCCTCTCCATTTTGCGGAGAAGGACATTGAGGCACAGAGCGAGCAAATAACTCGCCCGAGTACACAGCTAGCAAGTGGCTGCGCCAGGATTTGAAGTCAGGCAGTCTGGTCCCTGAGTCTGTGCTATCTGCTGTTGTACTGCCAAAATGCAGTTTGTTTAAAGTCTGCTTAACTTCAGCTATTTATAATCCTATAACCTTAATATAAAAGTAAAAAAAGCAATGGCGTTATATTTTATAGGTTGCGGTGGAGAAATATAAACTGGAGAACCACCTTCTGGAATCTCAGGGAAACCCTACACCTTCGCGGTGGCTACTGCCACCTGGTGGCAGTGTACCCCCAATAGAGGAGCCATGATAAAGGCCAAGACCCAGTTTCTTTGGGTGCTGAATTTATGAACCCCCAAGCCAGGGTGATGAGAACTTGCTAATACAGGTACTACTATTGTAAAAATGTGTCTTCTCGTGGACAGAAAAAAGGGGTGAGGTTCTCGATGCCCAGACTGCAGGGTGTGGGTTCTAAGGGACTACGATTGTGGTACTTGGGATTGGGGTTGCCAGGCCCCGATCCACACCCCTTCATCAGTTCCCTAGACAACCGGCACCAGGCATTTCTGAAACAGCTGGTGGGAGCTAGGGGTGGGGTGGGGTGTTGCTCTGCAAACATGGGCTGTACCCGTGACCCCGACCTTCTAATCCCAGGGCTTAACTGACTTCATTAACTCCAGGGGGCTCAAAAGAGACCCCCCAAATCATTCTCTGTCAAACCACATTCATAAAAGTCCCGTTCCTGAGGGTGGTGCAGGAAAACCTCCTGCCTGAAGGCAGGGGCTGGAGGTGGTGACCCTTGGATGTGAACCGTCCATCCATCCGTAGGCTGGTGACAGGGCAGGATCGACCCCACCCCCCTGCCTGCCCAAGGGCAGCGAGGGAGAAAACTGGGTGAAAGCAGAGCATGCTGGGTAGCCTGGCCAGGAGCTGAGCGGTCCAGCCTCCCACCCCCCACTGTGGTTACCATGACAACCGAGTGGGGGAGGGAGGAGGAGAGGCGAGACCACTGGCCCCTCAGACAATGGGAACCTAGTCCAGATCACCCTTGGCCTTGTCTTAAGGGACATGGGGTGGTCAGGGGTTCTGGGTGCTTCATACCCTGTGGTTATCAGGATTTGGGGGAGCAGCCTCAGCTCGGGCCAGGCCTGGCGAACCCAGAGTGAGGGTCACAGGCAGGATCCCTGCCCCTGAAAAATCCCAACCCTACCAGCGTCTCTTCCCTCGAGGGCTCCCCGATGAACTCACATTGGCTAATGCCGGATGAAGTTAGGTTCATATTCCGAGCCTCCCCGCAACACTGAAGAACTTGACCTGGTAGTGGGGGGTGAGCAGCAGGCGCAGGCAGGAGGCAGCAGCCACTTTGGGGACAGGCCAAATATTTTATGAGTAATTTAATATCTGGAGCGCGAACCACTGAGCAGAGAACCCATCAGCTGCCGGGAGCAAGGAGCTGGTCTGGTCCTCATAATGCGGGGGAGAGGATGGGTCTGACAGGCTGGTTAACCCTCTGAGGGCCCTGGGAGGGAGCCGGGAGGGGGCAGGGCGGCCCTCCACGTACGACGTACCCGCCTGGCACCAGACACCATGCACTTTTGATGGGTTGAACCCTTGAACTCAGGAGGGAAGATTTGCCCTGTTGAAAGGCACTGCCTTTGAGACGCACGGACCCGAGCTTGCCTCCTGCTACGTGTGTGACCCTGGACTGAGGGCTCCACCTGCCTGAGCCTCAGCTTCCTTATCCAGAAAATGAGGGTGACAATAATGGCACCTACATCACAGGTAAGAACTCGCTTACCTAAAGACAAAGAATTGAGTCTGATGCCTTGGACACAGCAGGCACTCAATAAAGACACCTGTGCTCAGGACTCTGATGCTCCGTGACCCTCACGGCAGCTCTTCAGAGTTCCCAGACTTCCTTGGTGGGGCTCTCCCCACCACCTCTCTCTGTCCTGGGCCCCTCCTCTCTGGCTCTGGGGTAGGGCCTAAAGGGCTTTCATCACGTTTTACACAGCCGTGGTTGTGTCACTCTTGATGCCAGTGTTAGCACCCCTTCAGAGTTTCTGGGGAGGGGTCCTGTCCAGCCTGGTGGCGTCGAAGGAGCACAGGCCCCAGACACAGGCAGGTCTGACTCAGAATCCCAGGTTAGCCACATTCTGGCTGTGTGACTAGGGGCAGGCTCTGCATCTCTCTGGCCTTCATTTCCTTCTCTGAAAAATACGATTAACATGTTGTATGATGCTGGTACCATTACAGCTAACAGCGATCACCCTTGGGGCGCCTGGGTGGCTCAGTCAGTTAAGCGTCTGCCTTCGGCCCGGGTCATGGTTCTGGGGACCTGGGATGAGCCCCGCAGGACTGACCCTTGCCTTGGGCTCCCTGCTCAGTGGGGAGCCTGCTTCTCCCTCTCCCTCTGCCCCTCCCACTCCCCCTGCTCATGCTCTCTCTTTCTCTCTTAAATACATAAATAAAATCTTTAAAAAAAAAAAAGAGATCACTCTATAAAGATGAATACTTAGAACCTGTTAAACAGTAGGTGCTCATTAAATGTTTCATCATCAATACTCGAAGAGAGCAGCTTAGGGACCACACTGTTTTAGTTCGCGTCCAAGCTCTGCCATGTACGAGCTGTGAGGTCTTGGCCAAGTTACATGGCCTCCCTGGACCTCAGTTTCCATCTCTGTGAAATGGGTATGATAACATCAGTGATTGTCTCATGGGAATTAAACAAGTTGAGATACAGAAAGTGTTGAAAACAGAGCCTGGAACAAAGGAGGAGCCTAGTCAATGCTAGCTGCTCTTATTCTCTGCTTCTGAGGTTAAGAAGCAGTTAGGAAAGGGGTCTCCCCCCACCCCATCCCACCATTCCTGAGTCCAGGGATGCCGGCTTCCTCATGTCGCCTCTGTCTGGGGCTTGGGGTTGTAGCTCGGTGAGCTCACCCCAGCTCTGGGCTTATGTGTCACTCTGCCGGGGAACTTGGGGACTCCACCAGCATCCAGGGGCTTCTCCCACCATATGACTCTGCCCTTCGGTTCATCATTACTCTGCCTTTTCCCGTAGCCCAGTCCCAACCGTAATGTCACTTCCTGGAAGAAATTCGACGTGCCTGAATTTTTTTTTAAAGATTTTTATTTATTTATTCATGAGAGACAGAGAGAGAGAAAGAGGCAGAGACAGAGGGAGAAGCAGGCTCCATGCAGGGAGCCCGATGTGGGACTCGATCCTGGGACCCCAGGATCACGCCCTGGGCTGAAGGCAGATGC
The DNA here is from genome assembly GCF_018345385.1 of Vulpes lagopus. Taxonomy (NCBI): domain Eukaryota; kingdom Metazoa; phylum Chordata; class Mammalia; order Carnivora; family Canidae; genus Vulpes; species Vulpes lagopus. Next base: position 125,745,877 of record NC_054831.1, read on the forward strand.
TCAATTGCTGAGCCACTCCAGTGTCCTGACGTGCCCGAATTGAAGTGACCCAGAGATCATGAGGTCTCGCTTGTTTGTGTTACAGATGGGGAAACTGAGGCCCATGAAGGGAAAGGTGGTTCACAAAGCCACATGGCAAGGAGATGCTCAGGCCAGAACTTGAACCCAGATCTCTGGCTGCCAGTCTGGTGTTGTTTCTCTCCCCCAGGCTGCCCCTGGGGGCTTGGTCATAACTGACGCCCAATCCTACTGAGCATATGGAAGCCCAAGCTGTGAGGGGACGGGCTCATAGTCCCACAGCCCATGGCGGGGCAGGGGTGGAGGGGTGGGGGCGGGAGTCAAACCCAGACTTGCCGGACACCGAAACCTGAGCATGTTCTCTGCCCTGAGCATCAGGGCCAGCAAGGACCTGGCAGGCCAGTCTTCAGCTTAATCATATTGTCCAGAAGGAAGGGCCTGGGCAGGCCAGAGATCAGCCCCCCATTTTACAGATGAGGCAACTGAGTCCCAGAGGGTAGAATCACTTAACAGAGGTCACACAGTGGGTCAGTGACTCTGGGACCAGTGCTCTCGAACCTTACTCTGTCCCTATTACCTATTTTCGGTATCATTTCGTGAGAATCTCAAAGTCCCTACCAGCCTGGATCCAGTTAAAGGGATATTCATTGAGCACCTTGTATACAAAGGAAATCAAACCTTGATTTCCCAGAGTCTGTTTCGTTTTCCTGATTGCGGCGAGCGCTTCCTCTGTGCCAGGCACTGCCCCGGGTACCTTACAAATGTTATTTTTATCTTTGCAAAAGCCCACGGCACATCGATTATTGTCCCTATTTTATTTGATTTTAATTGTCCTCATTTTATAGGTGAGGAAGCAGGCTCTAAGGGGACAGGTGACTCCGGGTCACCCTATTATCCTCCTGGTTGAAAGCAGACTGTCCTGCTCGCCGCTCCTCGCAGGCTCTGCCCAGACGTCCAGCCCTGCGAACCGCTCTGTACAGGCCGTCGATGGCCTGGGCCGTGGCACAGAAGGCATGAAGACAGATCTCTCAGGTCTTCTTCCCCACCGGAAACCAGCTGGGGTGGGTCCCGGCAAAGCTGACATTTATGTAACTGTCGTTAATCCCATTAGCCGACGTGTTCCGAACAAGGTGTGCAGATGCCTTTTTAACGAGGGCCCAGCTCTCTCTCTCGTGGCTTCCTGGGCCGGTAGGCAGGGCTGCCCCAGAGGGGCTGTGTCAGGAACGGAGCCTGCAGACAGGCCCGCGCCGTCCTCCCCAGCTACCAGCCCATGCTGGAGGACAAGGGGACATTTGTCCCATGGTGAGCACAGGACCTTTGCATTTGCAAAGCCTTTACCCCGGTAGCCCATCCGAAGGAACGTCACAACAACCAGTGGTCTCACTTTATAGATGACAAGGCTAGTATTAGTTGAGGACCTACTATGTGCTGGGTGTGGCGCGTGGTTCTTTCTGACGGGCACGCGTGGCTGTGTGCCTACCGGGTGTCAGGCAGGCACTTCACACACACGTAGTGCTCACACCACTACGAGCCAACGCAGCTCCCTTCGACGGAGCTGGGGTGCCTTCCCTGCCTAGCAAAGTTGGATTTGAGGCCGGGAGGGGGGAGGCCCTTGTGAGAAGCCAGGAGTGAACGTGCAGCGGATCCCGGGCCACACAGGGATCTGTGACGCACAGCAGGTGCTCGTGCGCCACAATCTGCTTCTCTTCCCCTCGTTCTGCTGTGGCCTCATTTATGTCGTCCCCGCTCCCCAGATGCTGTAAGAGCTCATGGGGACAACACATGACCAGAGGGCCAGGTGAGAAGATGCTGTGACAGGCTGCGGGAAGCCAAAGTGGGGGAGGCAGGAAGATCTAGAACGGAAGGGAGGAAGGAGGCTCTCAAGAAACTCTGTTCCACGCGGACCTGCACGCTCGTGGCTGGCGCGTCTCTCTGGAGCGCCCGCGAGCCTCACTTCTTTGCTGCGTCATCGGGGCGTAAGCCGTAGTCTCTGTGCACCTGAGTGGGGGCAACAGCACCCGTGTCAGGTGGGGGGTTGTTGCGAGAATTAAATGACCTCCATGACCTCAGTTATGCTTCTCCCTGCCTGCCTTTGTTTACCGTGCAAATGTCAAACCTTCCCATTGAAATTGCCCCAAGGGCCTAGGAAATATTATTACACGGCCTCTCCTTCTAGGCAGGACATCATGTTTGTTTGTTTGTTTGTTTATTTATTTATTTATTTATTTATTTATTTATTTATTTATTATTTATTGGGAAAGACGGGGGTAGGGGCAGAGGGAGAGAGAGAATCTTAAGCAGGTACCACACTCAGTGCAGAGCCTGATGCAGGGATCCATCTCATGACCCCGAGATCATGACTTGACCTGAGACCAAGAGTCAGATGCTTATCCGACTGAGCCACCCAGGTGCCCCAGGAGGGACGTGATTTTGGCATTCCTTCCATTTTGCCTTTCTTCCTTCCATTGAACTATTTCCTTAGCATACATTATGCATATCTGTCTGTAGGCCCTGCACCCTCTGGAGTAAGAAAGAGTCAATCAATAAACAAATCCACGGGATGCCTGGGTGGCTCAGTGGTTGGGCCAGGGCGTGATCCCAGGATGTTGGATTGAGTCCAGCATCGGGCTCCCCATGGGGAGCCTGCTTCTCCCTCTGCCTGTGTCTCTGCCTTTCTCTTTGTGTCTCTCATGAATAAATAAATACAATCTTAAAAAGAAATAAGTGAATCCATACACCCATGCTTTCCTTCATTCATCTGATAAACATGAATCTTCTGGGCTCCCTGGACTGTAGCATGTCCCTGTCTGGCCTCCTTTGTTCCCACCTGGGTCCTCGCTATGTTCTGTGTGGGTGGGGCTGCTGGGTATAGGTGAGGTATGATGGGGCACTTGGCCACAGCTTCCTCCCCCATCCTGACCCTGTCAGAGCTCTTCTCCCTTGTGACATCCTTAGGTGTCCCCTAGGTTTCTGGTCAGTAGGCGTGGGATGGGCCTGAGAATCTGTGTCTGTCCCAAGCAAGTCCGATGCTGCTGATCTAGTTCACCCCCCTCTTTCTAGGGGGAACTCTGAGCCTCAGAGAAGGGTAGCAACTCATCTCAAGCCACACAGCAAGTCAGGTTCTTAGCCAGCCTAGAACTGGGAGCTCTTGACTTGCCATCCAGGGGATTGCATCTGCCAGGTCCCCTCACTGTGGGTGTCCCTCCCTGGGTGGGCCCTGCTGGATTTCTTGAACAAACACCCGCTTTTCTCCTGCATCTGGCCAACAGGGTTGTCTATGAGAATGCCTCCTGGCTACGTGCAAAAATAAACGCAGCTTGCAGCTTGCTCTATGAGGAGGGCATGGGTTTGTGTGTGTGTTGGGTGGGGGCAGTTGAAGGCAGGGCACCTGGTGTCCTGTCGTCAGCAGGAGACTGGAGAGGCGTGGATGTGGAGGAGAAATGGGGGGAGGCCACAGTGCCCAGAGCAAGGGGTGCTCGGGGGCAGGAAACTGACTGCCCATACTTCTTCCTTTCCTTTGTCTGCTCCCTGGCCCAGCCCCAGCTACCTCCAGGGGGCTCCCTGGGCCAGCCCTGGGTCACCTCCAGAGTGCTCCCTGGGCCAGCCCTGAGCCACCTCCAGAGTACTCCCTGGCTCAGCCCCAGCCACCTCAGTGTGCTCCCTGGCCCAGCCCCGGCCACCTCCATAGTGCTCCCTGGCTCAGTGGCATCGACATGTCCCCTCTCCCAGCTTGTTAGAAAAGCAAACTCTCAGGCCCTACCCTAGGCCTCCTGAATCAGAATACGCATTTTACCAAGACTCCAGGCGCATATTGAAGTGTGAGGAGCCCTGCCCCTCCAGCACCTCAATTCTAATTACAACCCACCAGTGGCTGTGGTGGATTCTTGTGGAGGACTTCCCGTGTGCCATGGGCTTTGCACATAGAATCTCACTTAACTCTCTTCAGCTTTTTGGGGTGGATATGATTATCACCCTCATGTTACCGATGAGGAAACTATAACCCAGAGAGGTTAAGTGATTAGCTGGAGAACACACAGCCTATAAGTGCAGAGGTGGGATTTAAATACAGCTTCTCGGGGCAGCCCGGGTGGCTCAGTGGTTTAGCGCCGCCTTCAGTCCAGGGTGTGATCCTGGAGTCCCTGGATCGAGTCCCACGTCGGGCTCCCTGCGTGGAGCCTGCTTCTCCCTCTACCTGTGTCTCTCGCTCTCTGTGTCTCTCATGAATAAATAAAATCTTTAAATAAAATAAAATAAAATAAAGCTTTAAAAAATGAAAAAAAAAATACAGCTTCTCTGTCCTTCCAATTCCTGAGCCCCCAGGCCTTCCTTCTTTGCTGCATTCCTCATCTTGTATGTGTTCCAATGGATAAGAAGTCTGTTCCCCCTTCCTCCCTCAGCCCCATATAACCCACGGGCTTCTGTGGACAGACGTGAGGTTACTCGTGGTCCCACTTTCAGAATCATTAGCTCAGCCTTCACATGCGGGCGGGGGGGCGGTGGAGAGAGCCCCCTGCGTTGGAGTCTCAAACAGGAAGTGCAGATTCCCAGGTTCCTCCAGATTCTACAGAATCAGAACCTCTCTGATGGGGCCTAGACACCAGCAAGCCTCCAGGGGATTTCATTTTCCTACAGTTGGAGATCCAGGGCCTCAGATCACTCAGGGCAGGTATGGCAATGCCCGTTTTATAGTCGAGAGTAACGAGAGTCTTTCTGTCCATGCCCCAAGGTTGGAGCTCTGCAGACCAGCCTAATGGAAGGTGCTCAAGTTTCCCCTCCTCTTCTTCTACATCAAGAACCATACCCAGGTCTGCAGCAGGTTGGCAAATCTAGCCCACAGACTGTGTGCAGCTTGCTACCTAAGAATGGCTTTTATAGCTCCAAATGGATGAAGAGAAATCAAAAGAAAAAATGTTTGTGACACGTGAAAGGAGTGTAAGACTCTCATGCCAATGTCCATAAAGATTGATTGGAACATAGCCGTTCTCGTTTATTTATATATTGTCTCTGGTTATTTCCAGGCATCGAGCAGGCCTGAGTAGCTGCAGCCCAGACCGGATGGCCCCACAAAGCCTGAAACTGTTCCTGTGTGCCTCTTTACAGAAAAAGTTTGGCAACCCCTGATCTACAGCAGTAATTCTCACACTTGCGCTCTCTCAAAATCACCTGCAGGGCTGGAGAAACGCAGACTGCGGGGCCTCATCCCTGGAGTCTGAGTCACCCAACCCCGGGCTCGAGAATCTGCATTTCTGATACGTTCCCCACTGATACCGAGGCTGGAACCACGCTTTGAGGTCACCAGGTCTTCAAAGCTGACCCTCAGACCCACCTCGGAAGCTCATAGTCCAGGCTGGGAGTGGGGTGGGCTTGCGGAGTAGAGAGAGAGGAAGGTGGAGCTCCCACCATCCAGGTCCCACCTCACCCACCCGGTCAGCGGCCCCTCTCTCAGGCTGTCCTTCTTGTGGTGTCTGCTCCCCCCTGGCGGCAGCGAGCCTGGAGCTGGCCTAAGCGCCCACCCCTGCATTTGGAAACACACTTCAAAGCTTTCAACGTTTGCACATCCTTGCCCTTAGGGAGTCCACTTCGAGGAATTTAATCTGAGAGAAAATCAAGGACGCGTGTCAGGATGCTCATGGCTATCTTGTTTGTAAGAGGGTAAAACGGGAAACGGGGGCAGTCCCTTGACATGGTCACACATCTGGTAAGAAGCCCAGGCAGAACTTGAACTTGGGTCTGTCTGATTCAAGAGCTCGTGCTCTTAACTGCTACCCCGCACAGCCCCTCGGGATGCTTCCCACCTGCTGTGGCAGAGCAGTGACCAGGAGCATGACCTCTGGAGCTCAGTTGTCTCGCGTTGAATCCTGGTTCTATTACTAACTGTGCGATGTTGGGCAAGTCACTTAACTGCTCTGTGCCTCGGTGTTCCCATCTGTGAAAGGGGAACATAACTGTAAAGGTTACAAGAGTTAACATGAGTGCTCAGAGCTGTGCACCGTGTGAGCTATTATTATTGTCATTCAGCCCCCACCTGCTGTTTTCTTTGCCCTTTACCCTCCTTTCCTCTTCTTTTTTTTTCTTTAAAGATTTTATTTATTTATTCATGAGAGACACACAGAGAGAGAGACAGAGACACAGAGGGAGAAGCAGGCTCCCTGCAGGGAGCCTGGCATGGGACTTGATCCCAGGTCTCCAGGATCACACCCCGGTCCGAAGGCAGTGCTAAACCGCTGAGCCACCGGGGCTGCCCCTCCTTTCCTCTTCTTACCTGGCTCAGAGCATCATGGGCCACCAGGAGGGGCACGCCGGTCAGGATCAACTGGGGCAGGGGTGGCACCGGAGCCAGGAGGAGGCAGACATTCAGCGGTGCCTGCCCATGCTGCTCTGAGATCTGCCTCCACCTGCAGGCCCAGGCCTCGGGTCTGGCCAGTAGGGGGCAGAGCTGAACACAGGGACCGCTGGGTTACATAGGCCTGGATCTAAATCCTAGACCTTCCGTGTGACACGGGCAGGTAACATCCCCTCCCTGAGCCTCAGTGTTCTTATCTAGGGAATGGGAGCAAGAAGATTAAAGAGGTGGTTTGTGAAGTGTGGTCCTGAGCGGCAACATGACAAGGCAGCTGGGAAGCACTCCTGGGGGACTCTGATGCTCCTGCAGCTTGAGAGCCGCTCCCTAGGCCCATTGTGACTAGTACAGGAGAAACGCTTGCAGAAGTTGAGCTCGGGCCTTATGAGCTGCTGTCATTGCTACAGGCTTGCTCCTTCCTGTCCTGTGTCCTTGGCCAGTTAGGTGCTGTGTCCTTACGGAGTGGCTGCTGTGCATATCGGGCGCTGTGGGGTGTGGGGGTGGGCAGGGTAAGGAGCTTGCCGCCTAGCTGGGCAGATGGACTGGGCACGAGTGAGAAGCAGATGCAGGTTGTGTGTGCTCAGCCCCACACAGGTGAGGAATGGGGTGGGGAGGTCAGAGGAGCGAGAAGAGTGAGGGCAGGGAGGGCTCAGCCTCAGGGAGGTGATGTGGCCTGAGTGGGGCTGTGCAGGACAGTAAGGGAGGCGGAGCAGAAGGGAACTGTGAGCATAAGGGCACGGAGCTGGGACCCCCCGGGGGGTTCAACGGTTGGGCATCTGCCTTCAGCTCAGGGTGTGATCCTGGAGACCCGGGACTGAATCCCACATTGGGCTCCCTGCGGGGGGGCCTGCTTCTCCCTCTGCTTGTGTCCCTGCCTCTCTGTGTGTCTCTCATGAATAAATAAATAAAATCTTTAAAAAAGGGGGAGGGGGCACCAAGTTGGGGCAGCACGGGGTTGGCCTGACAGGTTGAGGGCCTGGTGGTCCCCAGTGGAGATAGTCTTTGTCCAGGAGGGGCAGGGGTGGGACTGGACGGCCAGACTCACGGGCTGGGACTCTACCCAGTTGTCAGGGGAACCACGGAAGGTTATTGAGCAGGGGAGTGACATTTTTGTTCTAACTGGATGGCTGAGCATGGGCCAGGCCAGGATGGTTTTGGGGTGGGGGGAGTGTGAGGAGAATCAGGAGGGGTAGGGTCTTTGTTTCAGGGTCAGTTAGGTCATTGCGGGAGGACCCCTTGATCCCTTGGGTGGGGGTATATGACGTTATAAGCAGAAAACCTCTGCAAGTGGGGTGCCTGGGTGACTCAGTCAGTGAAGAGTCCGACTCTGGATTTCGGCTCAGGTCATGATCTCAGGGTTGTGAGATCGAGCCCTGCGTCAGGCTCTGCACTCAGTGTGGAGTCTGCGGGAGATTCTCTCTCTCTCGCTCTGCCTCTGCCCCTCCCCTGCTTGCATGCTTGCTCTCGCTCTCTCTTTCTTTTCTTTTCTTTTCTCTCTCTCAAATAAATAAATGAATCTTAAAAAAAGAAGATGAGAAAACCTCTGTAGTGGCTGGCCTCAATAGTGCTGCCTTGAAAGAGATCTCGGGTCATCAGTGGGTAGACCCAGTTCTGCTTGTGGGGTGGAGGATGATCCCTTCCTCCCTCCCTCTGATCCTCAGTTTTCTCCTCTGTAAACTGGGCGCAGGGCAACCTATCTCCCAGGATGACTGTGAGGCTTAATGAGAGAACAGAAGGGTCTAGTCCAGTGCTCCGGGCATAGGAGGTGCTCGATAGATGGTGCTCCCTTCCCATCTCCCACTGTGTGGCTGGCACAGAGCTGGGCACAGAGCCTGGCTCTCCAGTCACCTCCAATCAGATAGACTTTCTGTTTTCAGAGGTCATTCATTCATTCATTCATTCAACCAGCATTCAAGCAGCGTTTCTGAGCACCTACCGTGTGCCGGGTGTTGGGACACAGAGTCGGATTAGACCGCTGTCCTTGGGCCTTGAAGAGTTTATTTACTCATTCACTCAGCAACATCCGTGGAGCCCTACTGTGTGCTTTGGCCGGGTGTGGGTGGTGTTGGGGGTAAAGTGAGCATTGCTGGGGGGGCGGGGGGAGGAAGGGATTCAGCCCCACAGCTCAGGCCTCTGCGTCCGGGAAGAGCAGGAAGCCGGAGAAGATGCTATTGGCACCTTCCATGCCCAGCAGGGAGTTCTTGTCTGTGGCCTGCAGGTAGACGTTCTCCCCCTGGCTCAGCTTGAGGACCACACTGCCCGTGGTGACCTGGAAGGTGTTCTGGACGTAGTCGCAGAAGGTGACGACCTTCTGCATGCGCTCCCGGCCCCGCATGATGTTCACGCACAGGTTCCCTCTGGAGCTGGCGTGGTAGGCGAAGTAGTAAATGCCGGGCACGTTGCAGGTGAACTTGCCGCTGCGGGGTTCGTAGTTGCGGTTCTCGTTGGTGACCATGTGGTCGAAGCGGATGGTCTGGTCCCGCCGCAGGGGGATGTTGATGGTCCTCATGGCGGAGAAGGCGATCTTCTGGGTGGCCTTGTAGTCTCCCGATTCACCCTTGGCGCCGCGGGCTCCGGGGGGGCCTGGGGAACCTTTAGGGCCCACGGGGCCCTTGGGGCCTACTTTGCCTGGTTTCCCAGGAATCCCTGGATCTCCCTTCTCCCCAAACTCGCCGTGGTCTCCAGCCAGCCCTGGCAGCCCTGGAAAAGGGGAGACAAGAGAAATGACGGGTCAGAGATTCCTGAAAGCCAAAGGAAAGAGCCCTGGGCTGGGAGGCCGGGGAGCCTGGCCATGTGACCTCTGACACGTCCCTGCTCCTGTCTGGGCCTCAGGGAAAAGGAGGTGGGGGAGTCTCCTTCCAGCCCCACTTTCTGAGTCTGTGATGTGCCTGGCTGCAATGGGACGTGCACGGACTGACGCCTGGGCGTGGACAGCAGCGTCTCCCTAGGAAAGGTGCTGGGCCTGCCCTCCTCACCAGCTCACAGAGGCTCCCTGGTTCCGGCCTGGAGCTCGATACTGAATCCTTGGCACTTGTGCCATCCCTCTACTCCCGGGCCCAGGGAAGACAGCTCTAATCAATCCCGGCATCCTTTCCTGCGGAGCCTGCAGATGGGCCCTGGAACCTTCTCACGGCCACTCCTGGGGGCCGCTCCCCCTCTGTTCGGCACAGTGTGGGAACAGACGTCTTCTCCAGTGAGGCAGCGGAGTATGGGGCTGGGAGCGTGGGCCCAGGGGACAGAGATGTACTTCTCCTGCCGCACCTGCCATGGTTAGTCCTGCCTACCTCGACGGAGTCACATTCTCCGGGGCTCAGCTTCCTCCTCTGGAAAATGGGGATGAAGCCATTTTGCAGGATTGTGACGATTACATGTCATTTAAGCGAGGACAGGGCTTGGTTTGGGTTAAATGAACATTTTACAGGGAGGCGTCTCTGTGGGAAGTCTCATTTGAACCCTGTGACAACCCCACAAAGTATCTGCCTGCATTTTATAGGTGAGGAGACCCCATTTCAGAGAGGGGAAGCCACCCCAGCCGGGGGGTGCAGTCTGGGGCTGCATGCCTGCAGTTGTGCTCTCTCTCTACCTGGAGTTGGGGGTGAGAGAGCTATGGTCTGGTCTCGGCTTCAACATTTACTGGGCTTCCTTGGGCTAGCCAGTAGCTTTTCTGGACATCAGTGTTCCTGGCTATAAAATGGGAATCAGAACTCTCTCTGTGTAAAGCCATCGTGGGGGTGGAGGGGGCTTGGCAGGCGGAAGGATTTGCTAGTGCTCTTGCCATCTCTCCATCTCTCGGGTAGGCAGCGATGACCGGGAGGCAGGAGGTGGCGCCTCGCTCAAAGGCACGAGCGTATCCCCAAAGCCTGCAGTACCTTTCTCTCCCTTTGTCCCCGGGGTCCCGGGTGTGCCATCAGTGCCCGGTGCCCCGGGAATGCCCGGGATGCCAGGGATGGCGGGGTGTCCGGTACAGCTCTGGGCCCAGGAGACCTCGAGCAGACCCAGGAGCAGCGGCAGCAGCAGTGCCAGAATGCCGCCCCTCGGGGTCTTCATCACTGCCCTGTCTCAGCCACCTCCTGCGGGAGGACAAGAAGACGGAACAGGTTACTACCATGGAGACTCCTAGCATTTGTTCAGTCATTCATTCTCCCATTCATATGTTCACTGAGCGTGTCCTAGCCACCAGACCAGGCCCTGCACTGGGTCCTGCGTCCACGGAGCTGGCGGTCCAGGGGCAGGGGGACATACAAGTCATAAACAGGTCAACCTACAAGTAAGTGGAGGTACTTAGAGATTGTGCAGGGTGCTCTGTAGGAAACGCAGGGGTGCCTGGAGCGAGAGGGAGAGTAACGGGGGTTCAGGGGATGGTGGATGGTTTTTCTGGGGTGGGGTGGGGCGGACAGCGTCTCTGAGAAGTGCTGTTAAGGCTGAGATTTGGAGGTTCAGACCTGGAGCAAGAATATTTGGGGAGGAAAGGAGATGGGGGCAAAGGCCCAGAGGCAGGACTGCCTGGAGTGTCGAGGACCCGGTGGGGGGCCAGTGTAGCCGGAGGGGAGTGAGAGGCCAGAGGAATGGGAGGTCAAAGCTGTGGTTCTCGGGCTTTGGGTTTTCTTGCAAGTGTTCTCATTCCTGAGAGTGTCTGAATTCGGGGTGCTTGTGCTCTTCCCACAGCGGGCCACTTTACATCCTCACAGCAGCTCTGCTCCACTGTTGTAAAAAATTGAGGTGACAGGAGTGCCTGGTGGTGCAGTCCGATAGGCACCTGACTCTTGGTTTCAGCTCAGGTCATGATCTCGGGGTCGTGAGATTGAGCCTGGTGTCAGGCTCTACGCCCAGCACGTAGAGTCTGTTTAGGATCCTCTCTCCTTTTCCCTCTGTCTCTCCCATTCGTGCTCATCCTCTCTCTGTCTTTCTAAAATAAAAGGTTTTACAGGATGGTGGATTGGACAACTTCAATAATCCATATGCGTTGGACACTCAGCCAGGCTCTGGGACACATATACATGTGCCACTATCTCATTTAATGTGGTCCTTACCATAGCCCCCCAGTCAAGCACCCTGCTCTCTCCTTCTACAGGTGGGGAAGCGGGTATTCGAGAGGGCGGGGCTCCCATCAAGGTCACATGGCCGCCTGGTGGCTGGGATGCCAACCCACGTCCACTGGATCTTGTAACTCGCAGGATATTCTGTTAAGAGGCTGCTGAGCCTGGTGGTTCAAACGTGGGCTTTGGGGCCAGACAGCCTGACAGGGGCTAAGGTAGCGCTGGGTGCGGGCCAGTGCTCAGGCGAGGGGGCTGCCATCTGAACTGCTCCTGCTGCTGTCGCTGCCCAGCACACGGTGTGTCAGAGGCAGTGGTGAGAGGACCCCCTCCCCTGCCCCGGTGTCAGAAGGATGGCAACGCAGCCAAGGCCCAGATCAGGCCTCTGCCCCTTCCCAGTGAGGGCCTCAGGCAAGTCACTCCTGTCTGGCGTGTTTCCCCTTCCAGGAAATGGGGATCATACTCATCTCTGCCACATAGGCTCGGTGGGAGGACAGAGGAGTGAGGGCCTGGCGTGTTGGAAGTGCTAAATGAATATTAGCTATTTTTGTATTGTCCCCATCATCCAAGAATCCCCAAGCTTTGGGATATGACAGAGGATGGTCGGAAAAGTAGAGCAGGATCGAGCCTCTTTGGGAGACGGGGCTCAAGAGAGAGGAGGTCTCAGGCGGGTGCAGCCGGGCGGTGGGAGAGCTGTAACCAGGGGGTGGGGGTGGGTGGGAGCAGAGGGTCCAGACCCACAATGAGATTCGGGCTTCCTAGGGAAGCAGGAAGTGGGTTGGGGTAGTGGGAAGGTCCAGGTTCTGGCCCATCTCAGGGGCCACTGAGTCTCAGATTTGGGCAAGGACCTAGGACTCATCTGGTCTGACCCCTACCCTCGCCACCCGTCACCACCGCTGGCCTCGCTCCTCACATCTCTCCCCGGTGACCAGCCGTCCCATCTCCTTCCAGCCCCGACAGTCCCTTCCCAGCCCCACCCCCCAACTTGGAGTCAGGCCAACCGGACTTCCAACATCCCCTCGGCCACCACCTCGCTGCATGACCTCAGGCAAGTGCCTTAACCTCTCTGAGCTTCTTCAGCAAAAGGTCACTTCCACCTGTCGGGGCTGCCAGAGGATTAAAGGAGACGGAGTCTCAGAGGAATGAGGTTTCCCGTGTGGTGTCTCTGATCTCACCCCCTCTGGTACGAACATGATCGGGTTCACTCAGGGCTAACTCATGACCGATCACAACTCCACCCACAAGTCAAATTAGTTGCTTGAAAGAGCCAGGCTGGGCTTTCTCAGCAGCCCGAGAGGAAATGAGAGAAGGCAGGTGTTGGAGAAATGCTGGGCTGGGTGGAGGGGGACCTGGGTTCTAGTTTCACCTCTGCCTCTGCCAAATCTTGAACTAGGTGGTTTGCTAGGCACCCGGAGAGCCTGATCCCCTTCGGGGCTCCCTAGTGACCCTAAGAGCTTCTGTTATCTCCAGAGAGGGTGTAGGTGGAGAGAGGTTATGTGACTTGCCCCAGGTCACCAGCATCTAAGAGACTCAGGCAGTACTCAGCTTGAGTCTTGGTGACTCCAAAGCCCTTATGTTGGTGGCTCCCATCTTAGGCTGCCTCCCATCACCTGGGGCCCTGGAGAGCAGTGGACTCCCCAAGCGCACCCCCAGGGGGTTTGGTTCCCCAGGTCTAGGAGTGAGCCCTGGGGATTGCCACTGTCAATCGCCCCAGCTGGCTCTGAGGCAGGGGACGCAAGGGCTACCCTTCAGAAATCATCACCCTTGGCCATATTGGTCCTGCAGGCCCGTCCCCCCGGGGGCCGAGCCCCATCCTCACCTGGGAACCTGGCGTCCGGTGATGCCGCTGGGCTGGGCAGCAGTGGGACCAGGAGCCAGGAGCCTGCTGCTCTCAGCTCAAAGCGGAAGTTCCATTCCCCAGAGACAGGAAGGGCCTTCCTCTGACGGCCCCCTCCCCTGGGCCCAGCGGGATGGCCACCCCCTCCGCTCTTAGCCCATCCAGGCAGTTTCAGGTCCCATTTTTGCAATCTGGGGGGGTTTACTGTAAGTGAGGAGGGTAGGTGGCCAGTTTGGTTTCGCCAGCTCAGCAGCCGTTGGGGGAACAGGCTGTCCTGGGAGCCTGCCCACAGCTGGTGGCTTGCATGCCAAGGCCCCTGGCTGTGTGACCCCCTTACAGCAGACATGGGTGTTCCTCACTGAGATGAGAACATGGCTGGCCTGTTGCCTGAGCACTGGATTTGGAGTCAGAAATTGTGATTCATGTTCTGGCCCTGCCGCTCGTCAGAGGTTGATTCCTGAGGTCTCAAAGGGGGATCTAAATTTTCTCAGCCAGGAGGGCCCAAGGGAGCCCCAATTTCCTCTGCTAGATGATGGGACTGTAATCACCCTTGCTCTATAGATGGCACAGAGCACTGGGGGGCTCATTTGGGATCGTGGAGGAGAAAGTGGAAGGTAAACCATAAAGTATATTGCACACGTTACTCGTTACTATCACGCCATGTCCAAGGCTTCCCTTTTCTGGGCTCATCTTTTCTGCCTTCTTCCCATTCTATACTTCTGCTCTGGCCTTGTTCTCAAAAAATTATCTAATAATGAATTTTAAATGTGGTCATTATTTATTTATAGCCCTTCCTCTGCTTGCAGCAGGGCTCAAAGCCGATGACAATAATGGGCATAGGCAGGGGCTTATTGCTTGTTGATCCTGGAATCACACCAAGTCAGGGCTGGAGAGGGCCTTGGAGGTCACCCTGCTTATTCCCCTCACCTTACATATGGGAAACTGAGGCACAGAGGGAGAAAGTCATCACTGAGCAAATATTTATCATGCGCCTCGCTGTGCTAGGTGCTGGAGACAGAGCCACAAGCAAATCACGGCTCCTGTCCCCATGGAGAGCTCCTTCTACTGGGGGAGACTGGTGTTAAACATTGAATGATATACTGGTTTCATGGCTTCTATGATAAATGTCAGAAAAGAGGGGATTAGGGACCCCCGGGTGGCTCAGTCGGTTGAGCGTCAGACTCTTGGTTTCGGCTCAGGTTGTGATCTCACAGAGTGGAGTCGAGCCCCACCTCGGGCTCCGTGCTCATCGGGGAGTCTGCTTCTCCCCTCCTCTCTCTCCCTCTGCCCCTCCATGCTCTCTCTCTCTAAAATGAATAAATAAATCTTAAAAAAGAAGAAAAAAGAGGGGACTGTGGGAGCCCACACCTCATACAAGTGGCACTGCGGGACTGAGGGCCAGGCGTCCTGGCACCAGGCTATCAGGCTGCCTGCTGAGGCTGCATCCAAGGTGATGTGATGGCCCTCGCAGGAATGCTGGCCCAGCCAGCACCAGGAGCTGCCAGGAGGGCCCTGCTTGACATCTGTGCTTGGAGACAGAAAATCTTTGGGCTTGTGAATGTTGATTGATGGAAAAAAGTGTTACCTGCAGCAGGTATTAGGGAAAGAAGAGACCAGTTTGGTAAAACCCAAGGGTCTCTGGGGTCTGTCAATTTTACAGTTCCTCAGCCTGGATGTAGAGGGGAAGGCAATGGATTCTGAGCCAGGAGAAGGATGGAGCTCTGTACCACTTAGTCTCTGTACCTATAAAATTGTAAATTTGGGGGCACCTCGGTGGCTCAGTGGTTGAGCATCTGCCTTCGGCTCAGGTCGTGATCCCGGGGTCCAGGGATCGAGTCCTGCATCGGGCTCCCTACATGGAGCCTGCTTCTCCCTCTGCCTCCCTCTCTGACTTTCTCTCTGTGTCTCTCATAAATACATGCATAAATAAATACATAAATAAATACATACATAAATAAAATCTTTTAAAAAATTGTAAATTCATATGTTGTTGCAGGTCCAGTGTTCTTCTGAGGGTTCCCAAGGGCCACCTGGGCCCGGGCTTCTAATTCTTTGGTGGCTGATGGCAATGAGAAAAGGTGAGCTTGAATTTGAGGTTCAAGGAACCTTGAACCAAGGAAGCTTGAAACCAAGAGCAGGAAGCAGCCAGGAGGGGAGGATGGACATGGGCTTGGGAATCAGCCTCTCCCAAGTTTGAACCCCAGCCTTGCCTTTGTCTGGCTATGTGGCCTTGGGCACATTTACTGGCCTGTTTCCCCATATATGAATGGAGGTCATGGGTTGGGAGGGGAGCCAGTGAGGTAGTAACCTGGTACGTCCAGGGCCAGGTTGGCAGACTCCCATGCAAACCTGAGGACAGTGTTACATAAACGAGGTGAAGACTGAGTTCTCGGAGCCCGGATGCACAGGAGCCATGCCTGGATCAGGGACCAGGAGCAGAGGGAGTCTCTGGGCCTCAGCCCCTGAGTAGGAGCCAGCTGGTCTCCATGCCTTGCCTCCCTGACACAGAGGGGATGATCCCTACCAAGGGAGGGAGAAAGAACACAAAGATTTTGTGGTCCGAAAGGGACTCCTTGAGGCTTGGGATGTCTTCTTATTCTTCTTTTTTTTTTTTTTAAGATTTTATTCACTTATTTTATTCGAGGTGGGGAGCAGCAGAGGGAGAGAGAATCTCAGGCAGACTCAAGCCACCCCTTGGGGTGTCTTATTCTTGTTCCTGTCCCACCCCCACTCCTCCTCACCTGTCCGCCCCCCCTTAGAAGCCCTCACTGGGATCCCCTCAGCCCAGCAGACAAGCTGGCATTTTCAAAGGCCCGTCTCTCCCGACAAAGAGAGGACAACAAGGAAACAATTATGGAAAATAAAAATGGCACAAAAATTGTCGTTTCCAAAGTACAGGTTTCTGATCTGACACTGTGGCCTACATAAACGGTGTATTGATTTTTTAAACAAAAGAGAAATGAGAAGAAAGATGTATCACTTGAGGCACTGCTGGGCGGACTGCTAAGTGGTTGGTAGGGGACAGCCGTGAAGGGAGTGGCCCCGTGACCTGGCCCTGGCCCTGCCAGAGGCGCCCCGGGTACCAGGCCGGGTTCCCAGGCCCTTGCCTCTGCTCCCACTGTGTGTGTGTGTGTGTGTGTGTGTGCGTGCGTGTGTGTGTGTCTAGCCCTCCTTCCTCCCTCCCCGGCCCACCTCCCACATCCCTACTATGTGCCAGGTATGTATCAAAGTGGCCCCGGCCTCAGGGATGCTCACCCAGTGGCGCAGACGTGTCAGCCAGTTAGGGCAGGACAACTGGAGGACCACGTACGTACTTTGACTTCACCAGGCAAACCGCCCGCCCACCCACAGCCCTGTCCTCCCCAAACTTCTGTGAAAACAGCTTTGGTTCCAGAAAGCTGTTTTTTGTTTGCTTGCTTTGTACATAAATCTGCAGATGATTTTGTTTTACGGCCAGATTTGGCAACCTAGCTTCTCAAGAGACACTGGTTTGTGATCCAAGGCTCTGGAGGGCGCTGTGGAAACATGGAAACACAAATGGGAAAATCGAGGAAGGCTTCATGGGGGAGGTGATCTTTGTGTTGAACCCTGATAGATGAGTGTGTGCTATCCAGGTGGAGGGAGGATTAGTGTGTGTGTGTGGAAGGGGGGCGCTCTGCAGGATGAAGAAACCACATGGCAAAGGCAGGAGGGTGTGGAATGGCCCTTTTCACGAACAAAGGAGCCAAGGTGGAGGTGGTCGTGGAATTGGGCTGCGGCCGCTGCTCTGGCAGCCCGGCTCAGTGGGTCGGTGCCTCTGTGAGCTCTGGGAGGGCAGGTTCTCCTTGGGTGTCAGTGGGCTCCGAGGCCAGGCTGGTGGTCTGCACAGGGAAGTTATACTTTTTTATCCTTTTTGAACTTGAACTGTCAACCCTTCTCGTGGTCACCCCCGTGAAAGTGCTGTGGCCAGTGTCGGGCCTCCCGGTGCTCCCACAAGGATCGTAGCAGCTGGGCCCGCGAGTCAGGAACCTGGCAGTGGAAGCCTGATGGTTTGTGGGCAGCAGTGGTTTTCGTTGAGCTCCTGGGGGCTCCCAGAGTTTGTCAGTTATTTGGGGGGCATCAGGCACCCCGGGGACAGATTCTTACTCTCTCACTGGCTCATGCCCATCTCATTCATTCACTTACTCTGCTTTTCATCACTCATTGACCCACTACCCGTTTATTCATCCAAACTAGCTCATTAATATTCGGCACAAATTCATTGCACGTCTGTTCTTGGTCTTCATGGCGCTTACCTGAGCCCAAACCCCTCCTGTGACAGGTGCTTCCAAAATTCAACATAGGTCAACATGGATCTGGGAATTCAAACACTCCCGTTTACCTGTGAGCCTGGATGACTTTAATGATGGCAGCACCTCTCACCCAAACAAATGACAGCGGGTGGCCTAATGGGGACCCGTTGCAGCTTTTAATCATACTCTCCCAAATGGCCACCGGACACCGAGCATCTCACCATTGGCACCAGACTTTACTGAGCACCACCTAGATGCTCTGTCTAAATCTAGAGCCTGCAGATGGCTGTGGCAGGTGCACAACTGAGGATGAAGGGGCCCGTTTTTTTGAGAACTTGGCAATGAGAAGCCTGAGCCGTGCATATTTATCAGTTTATTTATTTATTTATTTCTGTATCTCCTTGCCTTTCCCAAGACTTGGGGAAAAAAACAAAAAACCAAACCATTGACAGTATTGGTGTTGGTGAAGGTCTCAAAGCAGTGACTCCTGAAGGAGCTCAGAGGAGGGAGAGAACTTGGTGCAGGGTGTCAGGGCGGCTTCCTGGAGGAGAGTGGATCAGGTGGAGAGAACGGCCTGAGCACAGCAGGTCTTGCAGGGAAGCTGAGGAGGGGCAGGGCGGCCCCGGGGCCGGAGAGTGGGCCTGACTGCCCTAGTCAGGAAAGAGCAGGAAGCCAGAGAAGACGCTGTCGGAGCCTTCGGTGCCCACCATGCCGTTGTAGTCATTGACCGCCAGCCACACCTGTTCACCCATCTGCAGCCGCAGCAGCACACCGCCCGAGCTGACCTGCTTGCTGTTGGACAGGTGGTCACAGAAGGTGGTCACCCTGGTACCACTTCGGTACAGATGCACGCACAGGTTGGATGTCAGCGACGTGTGGTACACAAAGTAGTAGAGACCCGGGACTTTGCAGGTGAACTTGCCAGTGCTGGTGTCATAATCCCCCTGCGGGTTGGTGATGACTGTGTTGAACTTGACCAGGTTGTTGGCCAGGGGGTACTCGGCTGTCTGCCGTGTGACGGTGAACACAGACTGGTGCTTCTGCTTGTATCTGCCCTCCTCGCCCGGCTCCCCAGGGGGTCCCACAGGGCCGGGAGCCCCTGGGATCCCAGGGATTCCCATGGGGCCGTTTTTCCCAGGATAGCCAGGTGTGCCGGGTTCTCCCTTCTGACCCTTGGGTCCTCGTGTTCCAGGGATAGCTGGGATTCCTAGGGAGAGAGCAGGTGGGAAGGAAATGATGGGGCAGGGGACAGGGACCTTGGGGGTGTCCTCCAGGGGACATCACAGCAAAGTTTAGCCTCTGGAACTTCCTTCCCCAGATGGACCAACACCCCTGGGGGCAGTGTGCAGGGAGTTAGAGGGGAGGGAGGCCCTGGTTGGAGTCCTGCCTCCCCGTGGACTTGCCGTCTGACCGTGACTGAGGTCTGTTGGCCTCAGTCTTACATTTATGATGGAGAGGGGAGGCCTAGCCAGCATCAGGAGGTCTCTCAGAGGGCTTGTCAGAGGCCAAGACTATCAGCCCACGGACAGCACGTGGCCTCAGAGAGCTTCCATTTGGTCTGCACAGTGGGTTGCAAACTTTTATGTCGAGCCCAACATTAACCAGTTCAAACCTCACCTGAAAGGTCTGCATCTTTAGTGCTTGTCGACAAGACTCAGAAGACTGGTCAGAGGCCCATTTCCAGGAGAGCTGCCGAAACTTATACCTTAGGCCCCATTAACTGACATTGGCCCCTTCAAGAACCTTTGCCTAATTTTATACTTATAATTTTTTCAACTTCTTATGCTGAAATAATTATAGATTCACAGGAAGTTGCAAAAAAAAAAAAGGGGACAAGAAGACCCCATGTACCCTTTACTTAGTCTTCCCAGGTGGTACCTCTCACATAACTACAGTGCGATATCCAAACTGGAAAATTGACCTTTGGATAATCCACAGAACTCTCTTACGTGCCACCCATTTGTGGATGCGTATTGTTCAAACACAATTCCGTAGCACGTGTGGATTTGTGTAACCACAAAGGCGCCCTGGACTCCAGCGCTTACCCCCTTCCCTGCAATCACATAAGTACCTATAATTTTGTATTATGTTTTTAAAGAGGGCCCTCAACACTTTATGAGCTTCAGAGCCCCACAAAACTCATGTCTGTCCCTGAGATGGAACCAGCCCAGACCAGCTTAGCCACGGGAGCCACTGGATGGAGCCAAACAGAAATGCCCCAGTAAGGGGGTTGCTCTCTCCAGCGTCCCTGGCCCCATTCAGCCCACTGGAGCCCCTTATGACATCTGGGCTGGTTCAACTTCTCTCATGGTACAGATGAGGAAACTGAGGCCAGAAACTCACTCAAGGCCAAGCAGCCAGTAGGAAATGGAGTCAGGATTGAAAGTCAAGTCTGGCTGAGTCCCAGTCAGAGCGTGGGATTCTTGTGACAGCCCCGATTATGTGAGACTCTGTGAGGTTTTCCTCCCCTCATCCAAACTGTACTCATCTTTTAGGGTCTGGCTCTAGTCTCCTCTTCCCGGAGGTCCTCTCTGGGTGACCCTGCCAGCCCCCAGGGCCCCTTCCTCCTCTGACTTCCTTAGGGCTGGGTGTCTGTGCAGACCTCTTTGTGACAGATCCTCTCTGGCTTTGTGAGCCCTTTAGGTCCTGGGGTTAGGACAGAGGATCAGGATCCAACCGACCTAGGCTAGAGCTTTGTGACTCCGGGCAGGTGACCTCCCCTCCCCTCCCTGAACCTCTGCTTGCCTGATTGAGGAAAGGATGTAATAGAACAGATCCCAGAGAGTTCCTGGGAGCTTGGAGTGGGGAGTGCATGTGCGGAGCACCTCGCAGGAAGTGCTCCGTACGGTCAGCTCCTGGTGATGCTGTCAGTGGTGCAGGGTCATGTCTCATCCTTTGGGTTATCTTCCACCAACTGACTGGGAGGGGGAAGACCTGCCATGGGGAGGGGCCTCAGAGGCACTGGAAGGTAGTGGCTAAAGGCATGGCCTTTGGAGACGGACAGGAGTCCACTGGACTTTGGGCAAGTTGCTCAATCTCTCTGAACCTCCGCCGTGACATTTATAAAATGGCAGTAAGGCATTTTTTGAGAGGATTTTGGCCTCAGTTTTCTCACTTGTAGAACAGAGTTAACAATTTTATCTACTCCATAAGGTAAACACATGCTGAGCGTTTGGAACCATGCCTGGCATATAGTAGGAGCTCAATAATTGATGGCCATCAGCCACCCTGGGCCGGGAGATGGCCAGAGGCAGCTTTGTAGTCTGAATTCTTGAAGGGGCCTCATTTGGCTCGCTCTGAATTAGAGAATTCCTTCTGGAATGTTGACAACATTCCATTTTATTGCCAGGAGGGAAGAGGACAGTGGGGAAATTCCTAAGGACATTCCTCACCACTGGCCTGCCCCCCCTGCACCCCACCCCCGCCCCTGTCGCCCCCCATCACCTCTGCCCAGCCTCACCCGTCTCACCCCCCACCCCCGCTGGCTCCAGACATGCACCTGCATCCCAGATATGCACCTTCGGATGGAAAAGGCGCCCCGGACTCCAGCGCTTGCCCAGCTCCCGCGCCCCCTCACGTCCTCGGCCCCCTTTGCTCATGCTAGGGCTTGCCTATCAATCTGCAATCCTGACTCCTCACGCCCCATGCCCCCAGCTACTCAGGATCCTAGGGAGGGAGGTGGGCACAGATCGGATTTTTTAAAAAATTATGATAACAACTATAATATACGCATAGCCCCACCCACCCGAGACCTACCACGCGCCTGGTGCTGTCTTACATTTCAGCTTGGTTAGCCATCCCAGCACCCCTGGGCGGCAGGGAGTACCATCTCCCATTCTACAGATGAGGAGACTGAGGCGCTCCACACAGGGAAGTGGTAGGGCTGGGATTCGAACCCCGGCCATCTGTGCAATGTGGACATTCACTGTGGGGGCCCCCTCCCCCCAGGGGTCCATGTTGCACAGCGAGTGGTGCAGGGGCTATAACAGGAGAGCACAGCGCTTTAGAGTTTGTCAAAGGTCTGCAGGGTCATCTCCTGCGATCCTCCCTGCCACCTCCTGGGACAGGAGTTCTTGTTTTCTCCCTTTGGTCAGATGAGAAACTGAGGCACAAAATTGGGGAGGACCGAGTCCTGGGCTCGGAGAAGAGATGGGCTCTACCTGCCAGGAAAGCCGGACTCTGCTCTGGGAGCAGGTGCGACATGAGGGAGTGTGTCTTGGACACAAGTAAATGTCCCCCTCCCCGCAGGTTAGCCCCAGGTAGACAGACCCTTTGCCCGCTGCCCCCAGGCAGGCCTTCGGTGACCCCCACCCCCAGCAGGCCGGCAGACTCACCTGGCTCACCCTTGGGCCCCGGCAGCCCATCGTGCCCATCCTTCCCCGGGGCCCCTGGCAGGCCCGGCATCCCGGGGATCCCGTAGCAGCCTGTGCTGGCCTGGCCCCCCAGTGGCAGCGCCAGCAGGAGCAGCAGCAGGTTCAGGCCAAGGTGGGGCCAGGAGCTGGGCCCCGTGTCCATCCTGGGGAAGGATCTGGGCAGGGAGAGAGCTGAGTTGGCCCACCCAGCCGCTCACCCACCGTCCCCATCCTTGCTCCCAGCCCTCAGGAGCCCACCTCCCCTCCCTGGGCACCTTGGCCCTTGGGGCCTGCTAGCAGGACGGATGGAGGATGGGGCCTCTAGCGATGCAGACCCCGCTTCCTCTTGCAAACCAACTCACCCCCATGGGCGAACTTGGGGGCAGTGCCATTTGCCCTCGCCGGGACGGGGGGCCTGGCCTCACCTGGGGTGGCAGGATTCTGGTCTGGTCACAGAGGTGTCCTGGAATCTGCTTCCCCTCTCTCGGGCAGGAGGACACCGTGTCAGAGTAGACCCAGCAAGGAGGGCCCGGAGCAGGATGGGCGGCCTCCTCCCCTCGGCTCCCCCTGCCCCCAATCCCACATCCCCTTTCCCATAATTTTTCCTGACTCAATACTTTCTTTTTGGGTACTGAGCCAGGCTGACCGCAGCGATGCCCCTGTGTTCCCCAGCCCGGCGTCATGAGTGTCTGAAATGAGGAAATGTCCACTGCCCCGGATCCGCTGAAGGGAGCGTGTGTGTCCAGGTCAGCGCGTCCTCATCGCTGGCCTTTACTATGCCTGAGACTCAGCTGTTTTACAATGTCCCCAGGAGGAAGTTACAAGCCCCCCTTTACAGATGAGGAAACAAGCTCAGGAAGGGGAAAGTCCTTACCAAAAGTCACATAGCAAATGGTTTCTTGGGGTCCAAAGCCTTGCTCTGACCTCCCTTGTTTTTTTTTTTTTTTCTCAGAGAACTGATGTTTATTTTTTATTATTTTATTTTATTTTATTTATTTATTTTTTATTGGTGTTCAATTTGCCAACATGTAGATCTGACCTCCCTTGTTTAGTAGTCTCCAGAAACAAGCCCCACGTGCGTGTGTCAAGTGGCAGGCCTTATTCTAGAATCTTCCACTTGTGCCTCCCATTTGTTACACTTGGGGGTGGACACCCAGGATGGGTGAGCCTTGACGGCAGGCAGCCTGCTGTGGTGGACAGACTCTGGCCATGGAGTCAGTGGTCTCGGATCTCCTTCCAGCCCTGCCTCTTGCTTGCTCAGAGGCCCTTAGCAAACCCGTGGCTCCCCTGGGCCTCAGTCTTCCCATCTGCGTACTGGGCGGTGAGGGAGGCCCAGGGGTTGCATGCCGGTGCCTCTTCCTTTGCTGGATGATCCCAGCCTCCCTGCCGGCACTGCCTCCCTCACCCCCATCTCCGGCGCCCCTGCATCTGGCCTTGGAGCCTGTGGTGGCTGGTGCCGGGTTGCCGGTTGGGACCAGGCTGGCAGAGCTGAGAGAGACCGCTCTCCTCTCTTCCTCTCCTCCTCTGATATTGAGGGTTCCAGCCCTGACCCCACACCTGCCACCTGTGTCACTCAGGGAGAGGCCTCCAACCTTTCTGAGCATCAGTTCCTCCTCTGTAAGTGTGGGATTCTAAGAGCTCCCATGCAGGGCAGCGGCGAGGACCCAGTGTGTGCTGCAGGCTCAGTGCTTGGCCGGGTGCCAGGCACGAGCAGGAGTTCACAGCTCTGTTCTTGCCCCACGAAGTGACCTCAGTCTCCCCATCTGTCCCTCCACCCCACAGTTCAGAGCTGTAGAATGTGGGATGAGAGCAAGGACGTGAATGTACTTGGCCTGGGGAGTCCCCAACAAGTGGAGGGCTGGGAGAAGCAGAACCAGTAGGCACAGCATCGGTGGGGGGTCCCAGCGAGATGGCACCTGGGGTCCCCATCTTCCGTTCTCCCCTTCTTTGCGCCTGGGTCTGTCTTGTCCAGCAGGTGGCAGCCTCAGCCCATGCTCAGCCTGCCCTGCCCCAGCAGCCAGGTCCAGGCAGCCGGCCTGCCCAGTCCCCTTCTCCTCTGAGCCCGGCCAGTGACTTGCCACAGGGAGGGGGGTGCTGTGGGTGCCCATGGGTGGAATTTAAGATAAGGAACAGCCCTGCACTCACGTTTCTCCAGCCTGGTCTCTCCCACCACTATGGGACCTGCACTCCTGACACCTCTGAGTCCCATTGCAATGAAAGGAGCTCTTCTCCACTTTGGGTTCAGCCAGAGCTGGTTGAAATCTAGGTCCTGCCACTTTCTGACCATGTGACTTTGGGTAGGGAGCTCCTTTCTCTGGGCCTCAGTTCCGAGGGATTGCTGCGATTCATGCATCAATGGCCAGGAAATGTCCAGCACGTCGTGGGTGCTCAAAGATCTGTTTCTCTTCCTGGTCCACGGGAGTGTGTGTTCTGGGTGGGGAGACAGAGAGCTGGGGCAGAGGGGAGGCCCAAAGGAGGCCGAGGGGCCCGAGGAGAGGTCACTCTCTTCTTCCCGACCCCCAGAGGCTGTTGGTGGGGCAGGGCAGGGCAGTCCCAGGAGAGGGGCTTGGGTGTATGTGCGAGGCCTGGGTGGGGAGGTATGGGCTTGTGAGGACTCCCAGGTTGCTCGCGTGTCAGTTTGTGGGTGAGAGAGACAGTTCCTGTGGCTCGGAGGATGGCCCAGTGGGAGCAGGAGCGTGGGAGCGTCCGCATGTGAGAGAACCAGGGCACATCTAAGGCACACGCAGGTTGGAGGGTGAAGAAGATGTACACCTGCATGTCAGGGGTGGGACACATGTCTCAAGGTGTCTGTGAATGTGCTTCTGCCTGCTTATGAGGGGCACTTGGATATCTGAGGCAGGGCGTGCATGGGTATGACTGCATGTATAACCCAAGAACGTCTGTGGGTTTGGAGGTGTAACCAGTGTGCGTGTCCAGGGGTGTGCACAGTGTGTCTAAGGGAGTGGGTTGGGTGTGTGCTCAGGGAGGGCATCACTGTGCCCGTGTTTCAGTGGGGAGCAGGCAGGTCTGAGTCTGGGAATGTGGGTCCACGTGCATCTCGAGGGAGACGGTGTGCGGTGTGGTGTGCAGGTGTGTGGTGTGTGCACGGCACAGAGCACATATGACTTCCTTTGGGAAAAGGCACGGGCGTTAGACGTCCTCAGGACTGAACTCCCAGCCTCCTTATCGTCGTCATATTCGGAGGGCATGGCAGGGCTTCTTGCTTCTGAGCAGCTCTGCACAGGCTCAGTGGGACCCCGAGGATGCACCATGAGCACCCCAGACCTGAGTCCCAGCTGGGGAGGGATGCCCAGCCCAGGAGGGATGCGGCCCCAGCCTCCAGGCCTGCCCGAGTGGAAGCGCAGGGCTGGACTTGGGAAACCTAGCTTTGCGGAGGTCTGCTGGCTGCCCTTGGGCCAACTGCTCCGCCTCTCTGAGTCTTGCCCATGTCTTTCTGGTTCAGGGTGGGAAAGCAGGTGTCAGGTGTCAGGCACGTGGCTGTGGAGGCTGGCGAGGGTCGCAGTTAAACACACAGGCTTGAGTACCAGTAAGATCTGGGTTCGAATCCCAGCTCCTCCTCTTAAACGCTGACCTTGGGCTCCTTATGTCCACCCCCATGCTCCAGCCTGCTTCGTTGTCCGTAAAACAGGGTCACGCTACCCACCTCACCCCCAGCTGTGCAGCTTACACGAAATACAATAATAGCTCAAACTTACACAGCCCTTACCACGAATCAGGCACAGCTCTGAGTCTTCATGTATTAAGTCACTCGATCCTCCCCACAACCCTCTGAAGTAAGTGCTGTTGTTATTCCCACTTTACAGATGAGGAAACTGAGTTCACTGAAGTTACATGATACACACACGGTTGGACAACTGGTAAGTGCTGGTCCTAGGGCTTGAACCCAGGCCGATGAGGTTCCCAGGACCTGCCAAGTACATGTGGCAAAACACAAAATACAGGCCTGCCCCGTAAGCACTCAGTAACTGTCACTCTTAAGCTCCCTCCCAGTGCCCAGCGTAGCAACAGAACCTCAGGCTCGGCAGACGTGGATTCGGGTATTTATTCTAAGAAATCCATCTTCTTACATGTGCGGTGGGCAGCAGGCTCTAGGGCTCCGGTAGCCAGCCCCCTCCCTTCAGGCAGCTAAAGCGACAGCACCCCCAGAGCGGACCATAGAAACCAGAGAGGTGGAGTGAGTGGGCCAGAGTCACACAGCAGGAAGCACGAGAGGCCAGGCAGGGCGGGTCCTTCGCTGGCTCAGAGGGATGGGAAGATGAGGAAGCCACTGAAGATGCTATCGACCTCAGGACCCTGGTAAATGCGGCCCTTGATGGGGTCTTTCTCAATCCAGACCTGGTCTCCCTGCTGTAGCTGGAGAGCCATGCCCCCGGACACCACCTGGAAGATCCCCTTGCTGTTGGTGTCGCAGAAGCCCAGGGAGCGCCGGATCTGGCCCCTCCCGGAGGACACGATGGACAGGCAGATGTCCCACTTGGACACCACCTGGAAAGTGAAGTAGTAGTAGCCGGGCACGGCGCAGATGAACCGGCCCGAGTGGTTCTGGTACGGGCCCTCCTGGTTGGTGATGACCGTGTCGAAGATGACCACGTTGCCACCCATGGGTGGGTTGCGCCTTATGGCTGAGAAGGCCGGTCGCGGCTGGTCCTTGATGTTTCCGGGGTTGCCCTTGGGGCCTCTCCGTCCTGGCATGCCAGGGAGCCCCATGAGGCCGCTGGGCCCAGGGAAGCCCATGTTGCCAGGGTTTCCAGGGGGCCCAGGATCCCCCTGGTCCCCTTTAAGGCCCCGGATGCCCGTCCGCATGCCAGGAGCCCCTGTGGGGAGAGAGGCCAGATCTGGAGGGGGCGTCCAGCGTCCACCAGTCCCAGGGAGATGGTGGGACCCTCGGATGCTGTGGGCGAGGGGATGGGGGGTGTCTGGCCCTTCGAGGTTGACGGTGGGACCTCGGGCAAGTGCTTCAGCCTCTGAGCCTCAGCTTCCTTATCTCCAAAAGTGGAGCCAGGTGGGAAGAGGTACTTGGGAAGCTGCCAGGTTCTGGCAAAGGCAGGACACTGGCTCCTCCGTTGTGTCCCTGCCCATAGCCGTGCACTCCACGCCCCGCCAGGCCACTGCCCTTGACTTCCTCAGGCTCGGGACTCCATGGCGGGTGTCTGGATGCCAACTATGGCAAACATCCATGTGGATCTTTCTGGTCCGCCACGGGCTAGGGGGCCCACGGGGACTGACACTTTCGTTTTCCACTCTGAGCACGTCCTCCTTCCTCTTCTTTCACCCCCAACTTTTTTTTTTTCTAGAATGTGAGTTTCTGAAGCTGGAAGGGGTTGGGAATGGGGAAGCAGGGACAGAGGCGGGTGGGGGAGCTGGAGGGAAGCAAAGAGGACGGTTGCCATGAATTGATCCTTTCTATGTGCCAGATGGGTTATTTTTTTTATTTTACAGATGATAAAACCGAGGCTCAGAGAGGGCCGCTAACTTGCTCGAGGTCACGCAGCAGGGTAAGGTGCCTGGGTCCAGGGGCTAGCACCCGTATTCATTCTGGTGACTGAACAACAGCCCAGGACTGTGCACACTACTCCAAGACCTTTCACCTTGGTCGCTTACAGTGGCCGGTGCTCCAGAGCAGGAAGGCGAGGCCAAAGAAAGAGGACTCAGGCAGGAAGGAGGAGACGGAGAGGCCTGGCAGTGCAGGGAGGTGCCCCGCCAGGAGCCTGGGTTCCCCTCAGCCCCTGGGACCGAGTGCGGAGCGTAGGGGCTTCCCTCGGGGGCCCAGGTGGATTCTTGCTCCTTGGCACCAGCCGCCCCAAGCCTCCACCCTGAGCCCAGGCACTGCCAGGGGATGAGGGGCTGGGGTCCGGAGGGAGGTGCTTACCTGGCTCCCCTTGCTCCCCCTTGAGGCCTGGCCTTCCGGGTCGGCCGGGTGTCCCTGCAGCCCCATCCCTCCCGTCTAGGGCTCGGCACACGTCCTGGGTCACAGCAGATGCGAGGGAGGTGGCCAGCACGCAGAGTGCCAGCCAGCCCCAGGGGGCCTCCATGATGCCACTGCGGAGACACGGGTCAGGGCCAGACCTCACACACGCACACACGCCCATCTCGGACGACGATGCACGTACGATGAAGAACGGGGAATTTGCCCACATAGATACCCACACCCCACTGAGCACACCCGTGTAGCTACACACTTAGACACACACAAACTTAGCCTCTGATCCCACACCTACGCTACGCAGTGAGCAAACTCAAAATCCACTAGGCACTCCCCGATGCACAAACTGACACCCAAATAGACTCCCTCTCTCACTCACCCAGACACACATTCATAGACTCCTACAGATGATCAATTCCATTGAACAAATATTTATTGAGCGCCTACTCCTTATTTAATTAACACTCCCTCGCCCAGATGGCAGAGCTGTGCATACACGGAGGAATTCACGGCCCCCTGACACAACACACGTGCTCACTCCCCTACACACTCGGCCCCTTTCAGCTCCCACTGGACCCGCTATGGGACCCCTCTGCTGGCTCTGACACTCCCAGCCTCTCCCCAGCTTCTTGGTTTGGGGGGCGGGCACGAAGCCCAGGAGCTCTGGTTAGAGCTGATGGCTCTATGTCACCACCTCCCACCATCTCCCAAACCCGAGGAGTGAAGAAGGTGCCCCCACTCACTTATCCTGAGTCCTGGATCAGTGCCCCCCACCACCTCCCCGCGCCAGGACCAGCTGGTGGTGGTCTCTCTCCCCTGCCTTCCTTGTCCAGCCCCCCAGGCCAGCTCCCCTGGCCCCCTCCCGGTCAGGCGCGGGCCTCACCTGCCTCAGCTGGCCGTCAGTTCAATGGACCGCTTCTGTCCTCCACCCAGGGACCCCTGTGGGACACCCCAGCAGGGGTGGTGCCTGCCTGGCCTCGGCCAAGTTTCACATCCCTTTCTACTTCCTCTTCTCCTTCCCTGGGCCTGCCCCCGGCATTGCCCCAGGGGCCAGAGGCGACCGGGGACATTTTAAGCAGACATCAGCAAGACTGGGACACCGGAGTCCTACCGGTCACCGGTCAGCCGGCCAGGCCAGCAGCACGCAGCTCGCACGCAGCTGGTGTGGGGGCAAGGACAGCGAGGCAGGAGTCTGCGGGGACAGAGGCGGCAGGAGATGGGGGTACGGGGTGGGACGTGAGAACCAGAGAAGCACAGAGCATCAGGGCAGAAGGAATCTTTCTAAAAGTCGGTAACTTGTAAGCATTTTTCATGATTGTGAAAGCAACCTGCATTCATCGTCCAAACTTGGAAAATTCAGAGAAACACAAAGGACAGTGCAGTAGGGATGAGAAGCTTAGTAATTAGCTTTCCAGACCTGCCACTTCCTAGCTGCCCTTGGGGAGTTACCTAACCTCCTGGAGCCTCAGTTTTCTTATTCACAAATTGGGAACAACAGAGTCTACCTCATGGGATTATTACAAAGTTTCAATGACATAATATACATACAAAACCCTTGGCACATGATGAGCACTTAATAATTAGCTTTTATCATCTGACATTTGAAAAACAGCAACAAAAAAAAATTAAAAAAAAAAAAAAGAAAACAGCAACAAAAGCTGGTGAATGTTACCGTCTAGAGAGTTGCTGTTACCCTCTGGCCGGATCATCGAGCCTTACTTACTCTTGCTGACAGGGTGCTCACTACCTGTCAGCCCACCTCACTTCACCAGCTTGGACCGTTTGCACACTTTAGATTGAGCTACTCTGTCTCTCCCAGGCTGGAAACCAGTATGTTCAGGCCTGGGCTGACCAGGTTTTTCTGCTTCTTCCCATGACCATGTTTAGTCCCCCTGAGTATTTCACCAAAGGGAAGAGGAAGAGGAAAAAACAGAAGGCTATGGACATGGGCAGATGAAGGTTGTCTGGGGTCAGGGTCTTCAGGCCCCTGGGACTCTTTTTTCATTGGCAATCTTGTGTGGCACCCAGTATGTATCTGACAGATACAAATGGGGATTCTCTGGACAAGAGTGGGGTGTCAGAGCAACTCCTGCCAGCCCCTCTCTAGCTCCTGGAGATTCGGGAGGTTAGGAGAACTGGAGTCTCAGGGGGCTGTGCTCACATGAACTCACTGTGTGACCTTGGGCAAGCTACATCATTTCTCTGGACCTCAGTTTCTTTCTTTCTTTTTTTTTTTTAAGATTTTATTTATTTATTCATGAGAGACACAGAGAGAGGCAGAGACACAGGCAGAAGTAGAAGCAGTCTCCGTGCAGGGAGCCTGATGTGGTACTCGATCCTGGGACTCCAGGATCACGCCCTGGGCCAAAGGCAGGCACCAAACCGCTGAGCCACCCAGGTGCCCCTGGACCTCAGTTTCTTTATCTGTAAGATGGGATGATACAGGCTCCTCATTGGGCACTGAGGGATTCTATGAGGAAGTTGATACTGTCAAACGCCACATTAAAATAAGTCATCATTATGAACAATATCTGTGTGACCTTGGCCAACTTACCTAACCAGACTGAGCCTCACCTTCTCCATCTCTTGAGGCGAGGGGATGGTGGGAGGCAGGAAGTTTGCACCAGGTGGTCCAGCACCCATCTTCTTTGACTGCAGCGTGTCAGTGTCGCTTCCCTGCAAGAAGAGTTAGAAATACCACATGTCGGAGCCAGGAAGGCCAGCCTGATGGCACTCAGCCCATTTCACAGATGAGGAAACCAAAGACCAGAGACAGAAACACTTGCCCATGATTACAAAGAAAGGGGCAGAGTTGGCATGAGGAAAAACCCAATACTGGGAAAGGCTTCTCAAAGTATAGTTTTCAAAATGTTATTTTATTTTTAAAGGTTTTATTTATTTGAGAGAGAGCACCTGCACGTGAGGGGGGAGAGGCAGAGGGAGACGAGGAGCAGACTCCCCCCAGAACAGGGACTCTATCCCAGGACCCCAGGATCATGACCTGAGCTGAAGGCAGACCCTCAACCAACCGAGGCACCCAGGTGCCCCTAGTTTCCAAAATTTTAAATACATCATTCTTTTAGAAATATATAGTGAGTGCATGTGAATGGTTTTTTTTTTTTTGTGTGGGTTTTTTGTAGCTTAGTAATGAAGGAACCAGCAGGATGACAAAGCTAGCTCAATGAAGAATATGAGAAGAAAGCATTTATATGCACCTATACATGGAGAGAGGGAGGGGAGAGAGATTTGTAAAAACAAAGACAATAATAACCCAAAAACTAGAATTCTGGAATATTCATAAGGTTGCCAAGTTAGATGCAAAACTGGTTAACGTTTACAGGGCAATAAAATCATAATGTCGGGGGTTATCGTCTCTATTGGAAAGAAATCATTTGCATGATTTCTCCACCAGACAAAAATAATTTGTAACTTATCAGTTTTCTACCAGCTAACAGCGATCTTTGCAGAGCCTGGGCCCTGATCAATAGCAAATAATAAGTCAAGCGAAGTGACATTCCCCTAGAGTGTCAGATGACCCTTAGGAGGGCTTGTTAGACAATGTTTTAATTTGACTTTGAAAGGACACCGGTTATCTATTTGCCTTATTTCCAAGTGTTGGATGATTTTACTTATCAGGCTGTTGCAAGAGTATAAACACTTCCAAAGAAAGAGAAGCCATCGATAGTGATGAACATATCATTAGTATGAAAGTAAATGGGTCAGCGATAGCCGGCGAATGTCACCACAGAGACACTTTTCAGAGGGGTTGGATGTTAGTCTTCCTTTTTCTCCAGAGCTCAGACTCCTGCAGGGGAGAGGTGGAGGGGAGCAGGGGCTGGGAGGGGAGGGGGGAGGGATGAGAGGAAACGCCCTGTAATGCCTGTGGAGTCAGGTGTAGTTAGGAGTCTAAGCAATAACCAAAAAAACAATTTTTAGATTTTTTTAAGTTTATTTTTTCATGAGAGACACACAGAGAGAGAGATAAAGAGAGAGAGAGAGAGAGAGAGGGGGGCAGAGGGAGAAGCAGGCTCCATTCCATGCAGGGAGCCTGATATGGGACTCGATCCCGAATCTCCAGGACCTCACCCTGGAAAAACAACTTTTAAATTGAATTCTTTTTTTTTTAGATTTATTCATTTATTTATTCATGATAGACACACACACACACACACACATACACAGAGGCAGAGACACAGGCAGAGGGAGAAGTGGGCTCCACGCCGGGAACCCAATGCAGGACTTGATCCTGGGCCCCCAGGACCGCACCCCGGGCCAAAGGCAGGTGCCAAACTGCTGAGCCACCCAGGGATCCCCTTAAATTGAATTCTTAATGGTGCTGTTACATCTCATCCAAGGGTGGGCTTCCAAAAATCAACACGAGGCAAAAATTGTAAATGGTCAATACTACCAATGGGGGGAAAACTCTTAGGAAAGCACCAGGTTGGAAACCATATTATCGCTCTGCTACAGTCCTGCACCGTCAGTTTTGGCTTTGACGTTAGAACAGAGTTCTCTCCCCTCAGTGGGGTACCAGTTGGGTAATGTCTATCCACATCGCCCCCCCAAACAGGAATGGAACCTTCGAAGGCTGGAATCATGCAGTGCCGAGGTGTTTAGACCACAAGGGGCTTGTGGGATCTGAGGCAGACTTGGGGGAGGCAGGTCCGTTCAGCTCCCCCTGTCCACGCTCACTCCACAAATAGGCTCCTGGAGGGTCTGGAATGATGACAGCATCCCGTACCTTATTTCAGTTGGTATTTGTGACTCTGTCTCTCTGGATCTTATTAGGCAAAATGCAGATTGCCAACTGTTACATAATGTGGCTCTGATGTTCTCGTATTTTTTTATTAAAAAAAATTGAGGTATAATTTACATACAGTAAAATGCAGAAATCTTTTTCTTTTATTAGAGATGGAGAGAGAGGGGGGCTGAAGGAGAGAGAGGGGGGGGAGAGAGGATCCCAAGCAGGCTCCCTGCCCCCGTGTGAAGCCCGACACGGGGCTTGATCTCACACCCCTGAGATCATGACCGGGCCCGAAATCGAGTCAGATGCTCAACCCACTGAGCCTCCTGGACGTCCCCAGAAGCAGCAATCCTAAGCGCCCTGCTCCGTGGCTTTTCACCTGCCTGAAGCCACCCTTCTCCACCCAGATCAAGAGAGGGAACATTTCCGCCACCCCCGCAAGTTGCCTAGCACTCCCCCTCCCGCCAAAGTGACTGGCATGTTGACTGCTGCCACTATAGGCCACTTTTGCTTCTTCTGGAAACTCAGTGTAAATCAAATCGTTCAGGATGTGCCCTTGGGTGCCCGGACTCACCCATGTGGCTGTGTGTGTGTGTGTGTGTGTGTGTGTGTGTCTGGTCGTTTCTCAAAGCTGAGTCGTATTCCATTGTGTGCACATCTCACACCTTGTCAAGCCCCTTCTCCATTGGTGGGTATTTTTGGTGACGATGAATAAAGCTGCTGAGAATCTTCCTGTACAAGCCCCTTTGCCCGTGCAGCCCCGTGGATACAGGCTCTCAATCCTCCGCTGTGCTGTTGGAACACCGTGAAGGAGGCAGGTTTACACCTGTACCCGTCCTCCCCGGCCACTGCCACACGCCTGTCTCTTCAACACCTCCGCCCTCAAAAGAACTCAAACATCCAGGACCCTCCGCCCCGAACCCCCCTCTGCTCCCCCCTCCCCCGCTCTTTATTATGGAGATTGTCTTAATCACATCGTTCTTTCCTCTTTGGGGCTGAATCCTTCCCCTCCTCCTGGGCCTTCGGTTCTCTCCTTGTATTCTCCTTCTTCACCACCCAATAAGATCAGGGTTCTCCTTGGCAAGGTTGGGGGGGGCGGGCTGGGAATTGGGGAGGGAGTTGTCAGAGCCTGCCACACGTCTTCAGTGCACTTTCTTTATTCTCTGCCTCTCTCGGCAGATAAAAGCGCTTTGGGGGATTGCTTTATGAAAAACGGAGGGGATTGTAAACAGCAAATAACGTGTTGGGGGATGAGAGGCAGCATGGGTTCAAATTCAGCGCCTGCCTTCTGTTTGCTATGTGCTCTTGCACCAGAGAACGCCTGGGTTTGGCTGTGGGGCAGGGGCGGGGGGGGGCAGGGGTCCCTCAAACTGTGACGAGGCTTCACATCAGTGTGGCTGGTCCCTGGCGCCTTGAAGGCACTTAGCAAGAGTCTCGCCTCCTGCTTCTTCCCCTACCTGCCAGTCAGGGAGCCTGGTCACCCAGGGTTCTGGTTGAAAAGTTTGGAAAAGAAAATGTAAAGGGAAAAGAAAACAAGGGAGAAGTGATTTCACCGGGGGAGGGTGACGAACAAGAGGGAGAAGCTGTACAAGCCCCCCTCTACCCTGTAACCGCAGGTGCCAGCGGGAGCCCAGCATCCCGGGACACCCACCCGGAGGGAAGCAGCCACACCTTCCTCCCTGCCCTCCAGGGGCCCCGGAGCAGTTGCCAACAGGCAGATCCAGAGGGAGAGGCGCTAAAGGAAGCCACCAGGCCAGGTAGGGGAGATTAAGAGGATTAAGAGAGTTAGGGACACAATGGGAAGCACGTGGTGGGACAGTGCAAGGGCACACTGCCTCTGCCTTGTGGTGGCCTGGCCCTGGGTTCCCAGGGCTACCAGGACATCACAGCTGGGAAACGTGACACCTCGAAGGCCAAAGTGATGCCCACTTCCCAGGAGCTCACACAGATGCAAGGGTTGCAAGAGACTGGCTGGGGAAAGCCCCCCACCACCCTGCAGACACCGTCTCCCTCGTCTCCCTCGCCTGCCCATCGCCGGGCCTGAAATTCCACCTCTACTCATTCTTTCCATGGGGTAAGCATTGCCGTCTTGGGGTGTTTTAAAAACGGAGCTGTGTCTGGGTGCACTGGCAAGATGCTAACCGTCGCCCTTGGCAAGCCCAACCGCTAGGCTTGCTCCCAGTGCTTAACACGAGGCAACCGAGGCTCAGAGAGGGTGCATGACTCTCATGAGCTCACACAGCTGGTCGGTGGTAAGAGATATTTCTCCCACGTCCGAAACCTTTCTGAAGATGTTGCCCTGGGGTCTAAAACAGGGACTCTGAAAGGGACAGGAACATGGAGGGAGGAATGCATTGGCCACGGGGACTCTGAAGGAAACCCCCCATTTAATTTACCTAGTATCCTTACAGGGTAACAGGGTTCCTTTTCAAAGGTAAAGAAACTGGGGTTCCGAGAGGCGAAGTGGCTTGCCCACGGGTCTAGGGTTGCCAGATTTAACAAATAAAAATACAGGGTGTTCGGTTAAACTTGAAATCAGATAGACATCAGCATGTATGGGATATATTTGTACTAAAAAATTTATTTGTCCTATATTTTCTCTGACAACCTACAGAGGTCACACAGCCCGGTGGCTGTTGTCCTGCACCTGCCTGACTCACTGGGAAGCCTCTCTTGGGAGGGAAGGGTGGCCTGAAGGGATTGTTCTTCTCTGCCTCCCAGGTGAATATGGGTCTTCGTCCTCACCTAGGGTTCCCCTTACTGTTCTTGTGGGTGAGCCAAGGACCCAGCCAGGTTTCCCCACCATGACCGCCAAGTCACGGTCATGGCAGGCGGTCCACTGGGGGAATCTCTCCCTGCCCCAGACTTTCATCAGGAGCAGCAAACTGGGGTCTGGAGACAGGGGAGTTGGGTTCTGTTTCCAGCTCTGCTGGGTGTGGTCCAACAAATCACCCTTCTGGGCTTCAGTCTGTGAAAAAGAGGGTGGAGTTGAACCAACGCAGTGGCTCCCTTGAGTCAGAGTCACCTGGGGGAGCTGGTTAAAGACACCAGTGTCGCAGCTGCACCCCGCCCTACTGCTTTAGAAGCCCTGGCTTCTGGGTTTATCATGGGTGCCCGGGTGACCTCACGCAGCCAGCTCAGCACCTTTCTGGAGCTCTGACGGCAACTGAGGATCTTTCCAACCTTGACACATTGATTGGGGCCACCCTGGACCTTTGGACATGACCATTCTGCATCTTACAAGTAGAGACCAGGGGTGGAAGGGTCTAGAAACATCTTGATGGAGTAGGAGAGGGAGGCAAGTCCAGATATGTTGGGTGGGAGTAGGAGGGAGGGACGGAGGGAGGGTAGTCACTAAAATGCCCCTGGGGCTGCGACCGGTTCCAACCTGGGAATCCAGAAATACGTCCGTCTTACATTTAAGTAGAGATTTATGTTTTTCACAGTCCCTGCCTGGCTCCCATGGTTCCCCACCAGGTTGTTAGCCCCAGTGATGGGAAGACCAAGGTTCAGAGAGGGCAGTGGGTCCTGGTGTCACACAGCAGAACTGGGCCACTCTCCAGTCTCTGGGGCAGGACTCCACCCACCAGCCCCCCCCCCCAATGTCCTGTCCCAGTCTGTTCCCTCCCCAGGCTCCTGGGTTTGGGGTCCTGCTTTCTTCATTGTGATGTTCCAAGCCCTGTCTCTGTCCCACCAACAGCTCACCGTGGGCGATGGTCCCACACCCGCCCCTGAGCTCAGGCCCAATCAGCAATCACCCCCCTTCTCCTTTCTCCCAGCGGGAGGCGGGGGGCTTGCCCAGGGTCACATGGCAAGCCCCAACGTGGTCTGGGGTGCTCCAGCTCAGCTCACTCTTCCACCTGCAGCGCTGCTCCAGGATTTAGGCTAAGGACAGCTGCCTCGGCCTGCTCCCCCCCTTCCAGCCCTCTGCTGATTACAAATAAACACCGGTCTACGCAGGAGAGTAATTAACTCTCCAATGTGGGGAGAACTAATCAGCCTGGAGTTTGCTGCAGGTGGGAAGAGCGAAGGCTTTTCCTAAGTAGTATGCAAATGACGCCCGTAGTATGCAAACCAGCCCCGCCAGGGCTCCTGGGAAAGGCTGCCAGAGCCTCAAGCCCTGGCTGCGGAGCAGGGACGGGCTCTGGGAACAGGGGTCCCTGCTGGCGGGGACCTCATCGCTCGGGTTGAGGGGGACTGGAGGGGTCAGAGTAGGGGCCAGGGTTCACCTGCTGGGCTCCCAACGCACCTGCAGCCCCTGCATCCAGAGCACCGTGAGGACGCTGAGAGGGGAAATAGGCTTGGAGCTCAGGGAGGACTGGCTTTGAGTCTGAGCCCCACTGGTCCTCACCTATGTGACTTGGGCAAATCACTTCTGTGCTCCTGAGCCTCCGTTTGTTGAAAGGTGGGGATACAAATACACATTCTTTAGGCTTGTCCCGAGAGCTGGACACCATACAAGGTGCCTCACATGATCTGGTGCTTAGTAGGTGTCCTGCAAATAGGAACTCTCTGCGGAAAGTATCAAGATCTGCCCATAGCATCCCTGTGGCCATACGGTGTCTTGTCGAGGCCCAGTACCCCTGGGGCTCGTCACCACCCCAGCTGCCTTTCAGGGGGACGGTTGGCCTTGTGAGATATGATTTGAAAGGCTTCAAAGGCTTCGGGAATGGCCCTCCCGCTCGCAGGCACGTATGTCTCCTGTCCTGCCTGAAATTCTGCACTGAGCCTGGGGTAAGAGAGTGAAGCTCCCCGGGAGCAGCATTTCCGGAGTGTTCCCTCGGGAGTCATGCAAGTGCAGAACCGACCCCAAGAGTGAGCACCTGCTCCAACTGCCCTGCCGCAGGCAGGCGTCTCGCTCACCTTCCCTTGTCCAGGTCCTGCTGGCGCTGCACTTCTGTTGAGTCAACCTCCCTTAGCGCCAAGCATCGCGCCCTAATGCTGCAGGGATGGGGGCACGAGCACACTTTCTGGGTCATAGAAATATTTTATATCTTAACTGCAGTGTCAGTTACAAGGATGTACCCCTTGGTCACAATTCATCACATGGTACATTTAAGTTATATGCATTTCACCGAATATACCTTTTGCCTCAATAAAACATAATTTGCAAGTAAATAAAGTATAGATACCTCTCAGGAGCTATCACACATTAATTAATGTACGATGATGATGATGACCAAAGCGGTCATCCAGCTTCCGTTTGTATGCCTCTTGTGATGGGGAGCTCACCACCTACAGAGCCAGGACATCACTTGTTTGGCAGTGGGACTGGGCTTTGAACCCAGATCTGTCTCCAGGGTCCAAGGCCTTGGTCTCTTCTCTACTGACTCTCTCAGGATTGGGTGTGCTCAGGA
Organism: Vulpes lagopus; assembly: GCF_018345385.1. Taxonomy (NCBI): domain Eukaryota; kingdom Metazoa; phylum Chordata; class Mammalia; order Carnivora; family Canidae; genus Vulpes; species Vulpes lagopus. The sequence continues at coordinate 125,783,773 of NC_054831.1, forward strand.
ATTGTCACAGGTGTGATATGTGAAAGGTTTGTCACTTGTGGAAAGGTGGTAAGAGCTTCTGCGCTTCCCAGCCCATGCTAGGTGGGGTCTGGGCTAGTTCCGTGCAATGACGCTGAGCAGAGCGAAGCCGATGGTACACATCCGCCAACGCGCCCTCGCCCTGCTGCTGTTGTAGAGAACTTGTGTTGCGATGCAGGAGCCCCAGGCCCCAAGTGGCCTGGCTTGCTGAGTGTCTTCGTGGAGGACAACTGTCCCAGAGAGTCATCAGGGCCACAACAGGCTTTGCGGGAGTGATGAGTACACCTGTGTGGCATCAAGCCACTGAGGTGTGGGCTGTCACTACGGCACAGCTTACTTATCCTGGCCGACGGGCCCACCACGGTTCTGGTTGCCGACCTCACAGTCTTAGTTGCCACCCTCCACCCCTCCGGTTCCAGGTTTCCAGGGCTGTCATTGTCATGACGACGCCCTCACCGATTGCTTCAGGTGGCTCATCTCCGCTGAGCTGTCCAGGGCCCTGTCCTCAGACTGAGCCTCCACCCCTGTTCAGACTTTCATTAGTTCTGTGCCATCTAGGCTGGGCACCCAGAATCCTACAATGAAAAAATACCCAGACCCACCTTTGGGGAGCTTACGTTCTGCTGGGGAAGGCAGACACGAATAACTCCCAAAGTGAGCAGGTCATGGGGTGCCAGAGACACCTAGAAACCAGAGGTGGGAACTCCCAGTGGGTAAGACAAGAGTCATCCCAGTGCAGGAATCTTGGGGGACTCCTTGGAGAAGGAGGTGGCAGTGGTGACTCCCCTCCAGGGTATTCGTAGGCTCTCCTCATGACTCAGGTGTGAGTCCCAACTCTTCCACTTCCCATCGGATAATGTTGAGCAGGCATTTTCCCTCCTACAGCCTTGGTTTTCTCATCTGTGCACTGGGCACAATAAAAAGTCCATCTTCAGAGAGCGGTTGTGAGAACTGAACAAGTTAATAGATGCAGAGTGCTTTAGTCAGTGCCTGGCGGAGAGCAAGTGCTCAAAGGACAGTTGTCATTACCACCTTGTTTGGCCCTTGCAGCAGTCCTGCAAGAGACTAGAAATAACTAGGATCATCTCTGCTTTACAGATGAGATAAAGGAGGCGCAGAGACGGCAAGCGACTTGCCTAAAGCACCCAGCTAGGAAGTGCCTGAGCCCGGACCATAGGCTGGGCCTGCCTTCAACCAGAGCCTGTCCAGGGTTAGGATTTGTAGCCTCAAGCCTGGAGCCTCCCTACTCCCTCTGGTTTGACCGCATCTCCCACTGTTTCGATGCCTGACCTTTGAGATCCCACGATTTTTTTCTCATTGTGCAAAATATACAGAGAAATGTTTATTTAAACCATTTTCAAGGATACAGTGTGGTAGCATTAGTTACATTCACCTTACTGTGTGACCGTCACCACCATCCATCTCCAGCACCATTACCATCCTCCCAAACTAAAACTCTGTCCTCATTAAGCACTAAGTCCACCGTCTGCTCCCCGCCCTAGCCCCTGGCACCCAGTAGTCTACTTCCTGTCTTTAGGAGTCTGACCACTCTAGGGACCTCATATACCTGGAATCATACAACATTTGTCCTTTTTGCCTGGCTCATTTCATTTAGTGTAAAGTCCTCAGGTTTCCTGCATGTTGTAGCAGGTGTCAGAATTTTCTTCCTTTTTAAAAGTGAGTAATATTCCTTTGTGTGTATATTCCACATTTTATTTATTTATTCATTCATTCACTGATGGATACTTGGATTACTTCCACCTTTTGGCTATTGAATAATGCTGCCACGAAGGTAGATCTACCAATAGCTGATAGAACATTTGCTCCACTACTGTCACCACCTCCGGGGTCACTCCAAGGGCTTTGCCAGGATCCACACAGCTCCCAGTGATCCAGGAACCAGACCCCAGCCAGCCCACAGCACCCTGGCCACCTTGCTGTCCTGTCAGCTCCATGACTTTGTTGTCCGGGTCCTCCCCTCCCACCTGCCCTTCTAAACCATCTCCATGGTCCAGATCCACCCATTCCCCAAGGCTCATCTCGAATTAACTAGTCCTCCAGGAAGCATGCTCTACCCTCCATGGCCTTCTCCTACTCTCATAGCACCCAACCCTCCATCTATGCCATACTCAAGTCTCTGATTACTTTAAAGCTTAGATTACTGCTCTCTGTGCCTGGTCTCACCTATACCCTCCCTTCCAGAATTGGAAGTTTCCTTTAAATACTGTGGAGATAATTTCCCCTTGAAGAAAAGCAAAAATGAGAGTTTCCTTCCAAAATATGTCCAGCTTACACGACCAAAGAACCTTAGGGTTTTAATGCATCAGTGTGACAAATTAGAAGCAATGTGGCTTGCTGGGTCTTGCCACACTGTCTTTTCAAGCTAGAAAAGGCAGCAGAGCCAAGAGTTAAGTACTCGCCTCTTCTGAGTGGGCCTTAGAACTGAACAAGCCCTGGGGAGGTAAAGGCAGGAGGACGCTGGGAGCCAGCCAGCCCCGAAGGCCACAGTGCAAGGAGGTGGGCAGGGAGAAAATGGTGGGTGAGAGCTCCAGGGCCTCGTCTTGCTTTATTGATGGGGATCTGAGGCCTGGCTCCACCCCAGGAATTTGTCCATGAGAACACAGGATTAAAAACCAAGTTCCCATCAAGAGAGCCTGTTAGCTATGTCCTTCCCAGAGAAAATGGGGGGAAGACAGGTAGGGGAACAGGGACACAGATTCCCCTTTATCTCCGGCATAGCCCCCTATCCCCAGGTAAAAGACCTCTTATTTTAGGGGGAGAGGATGCCTCAAGTGGAGGGTCCTTGTGACTGGACCCCATGATGGGTCTGGAAGGGTCGTAATAGATGTTGAATTCCTTGAACCACATAGAAACCCCAGCAGACTGTGCATCCTGGAGGGCAGGCAGGGCAGGGCAGAGTCACCTTCTCCCGGCTTGATGCAGTGCGTGGCATTTACGTGGCTTCTCCCTCACCCCTTCCTCCCACTCACTTTCCTCATCCCCACTCACTTGCCAGAGAAGCAGCCTAGACACCTGGGTTCACATCCTGTCCCTGCCCCTCCCTAGCTGTGTGATACCTTTATTCCTCACTCCTCCGCGCCTCAGTGACTCCATCTGTAAAATGGGGGTAGTAATAGAAGCCACGTCACATGATTGTGGGGAGGAGGAATGAAGTCAACATGGTAATGTCTCCAGAAGAGTGCCGAGCATCTAGCAAGTGCTTACAAAATACCAGATATTTCTGATTCAAGAAATATACAGTGGTTGCTCAGGGAACCGTGGCCAGATTAATGGGAAGGCTGAGCCTGCAGAGGAGCTTGCGTTCGAAGTCAGCAGGTGCCCAGGTTGCCTTGAGAGAGCTGCTTCGCCCCCGGGAGGCTCCTCGTCTCCTCCACCACACAAACAACCGATTCCTGTTGCCCTCACTGCAAGGCTGTCGTGGGCATTACCGGGGGCTTGAGGTGCAGGCATGAGGGGCTGCAGGGCCCTGGCCCTTAGCTCAGCCATTGCCTCCTCTGCAGAAGGGGCTTCTGAGAGCCTTCTCTGTGCTCCCCCCTGCTCCATTTCTCCAGCCCCAGGCTCCAGGCAGACAGGCAGTTGCTGGGACACACTGAGGAAGGGGCTGGTGGGAAAAGCACCCTTTGCTTCGTTCCCACCAGCTCCCATGGGAACTGGGGCTGCAGGGGGCTTTCCAGAGGCTGGCCTGACCCCGTGGGGCGGAGGAAGCAAAGCCTGTGGGTTGGCCTGTGGCGCCAGCCTGGGCCGTGGGGTCTGCTGATTGAGCCAGGCCAGGGCACCAGCCGTGTCGAGAGAAAGCCCTGGCTTGGGAAGCTAGAGGCTGGGTGCGCCCCTGGGCCCTGTTCATGCTGCCTTGACCCCCACCCTGACCCCGTGGGGTGTTGGCATCTTCGTCTCTAACAGGCACTGTCCTGCCTGCCTCGTGGGGCTGTGGGCTGGCTCCAGGGAGGATACCCATCAGGGACCCTCCCAAAGCCAGGCACCCCTAGGGGCAACAGGGTCCCTCAAGGGGTAACTCGCTCAGGGTCCCCCACAGACATCAGCAAAAGGCAGAGCCAGGTCTGAACTTTGAGATGTCTCTGGAGCAGAAGGCTCACTGGCTGGCAGTCCTCTGCTCCCTGCACAGCTTGCGTGCTGGCCTTGAGTCAGTGATGCTGCGTCAGCCTCACTGTCCCTGTCGCTGAGGGCACCAGCGATCCACCACGCTGCAGGGCTGCAGGGTTCTTGTTTGGTTGGCTTTTTTTTTTTTTTTTAGATTTTATTTATTTATTCATGAGAGACACCGAGAAAGAGGCAGAGACACAGGCAGAGGGAGAAGCAGGCTCCCTGCGGGGACCCCGATGTGGGACTCGATCCCGGGACCCCGGGATCACTCCCTGAGCGGAAGGCAGACGCTCAAGCACTGAGCCTCCCAGGCGTCCCTGTTTGGTTTTCTAATATCTAAATGTTCACAGCTCTTCCGCATGGTAGATATAACCAATCCCAGTTTAGAGATGAGGAAGCGGGGGCTCTGGGAGACAGTGTCGCTTGGCCCAGATCACCTGCTTAAAGGCTAGGACAGCAGAGCTTCCAGCTGGGCTTTAGACCAGGCAGCTGTGTGGCTGGGGCAAGCATTTTGCCTCTCAGAGCTTCCGTTTCTACATCTGCAAAATTGGACTGGCAATCTCTCCTGGGCAGACACTACTGATAGGCAGCCCAAAATCCTAGGAGGCCCGGCTCAGGTTTGAACCAGGGGCTGCAGGCCCCCGTGGCCCTGCTTGAGGGTCTGCTCGGGGGCCCTGACCTCTGGCACCCGACAGATGGGGCCAGGTGGGTGCTGGGAACCTTCGCAGCTTGCCTTGGACGTTCCCGGGCCTCATCTAAGCCTCCAGATTCCTTGAGGGCCTCCGCCTGATTTCATCTGGCCCGCTGCCTGATGTTACTCGGCACTCAGGGTGACTCGGTGGCCCTTGTCACCCACTGCTTCCCAGCGCCTGCCATGTGCGGGGTCTTCTGCCGCAAGGAGGTGGTCTCGGCTTCCTGGCACTTGTAACATCTGGGAAAGGCTAACTGGGGGTGCCCTGTCAGAGCATCCCCCTTTGCTTCTCAGCAGGAGGGGGCGGCTCAGTTATTTTTGTGATAAAAGTTTAATAAATTGAAAGGCACGGTTTTCATTCTGTGGGTAATTAGCTGCCGCCACTGTGCTCCCTCCTAATTGTCTCTCTCACTCCAGACGGGCGGAGATCAATAGGAAGCGGCCGCTGCACGGTGAAAGTCACAATTAATTAATTGTCGGGCGTGTGTGTGTCTCCATCTCTGTCACATCAAAGGCCCAGGGGCAGCAGCTGCCCACGTTTCTGGCTCTGCTGGGCTAGCCCAGCCCAGAGTCCCCAGACACACGTGACCACGAGCCACCGTGCACACTTCCTGTCTCTCCCTCAGGCAGCAGGAGGCTCCTGGTGAGGGGGTCCCCTGAGACCCCAGGCTCGGGGGCCTTCTCTGACAACCAGCATTTTCCTACCACCCCATCTCAAATGCAATCCTGCTCTATCCCTGCCTGGGTACCTGTGCCTTGGTGCCCCCCACCCCACCACCCTTTCCTGTCCCATCCATCTCCTGCATGCAGTCTAACCTGGTAGATTTTCTCCCCCCCCCCCGGTGGATTTTCTAGACTAAAATTTAGGCTGCATCCAGAACAATATTTAGGTCTGATGGTAGGGGGAGGTATTGACTGGGAGAGAACATTCTGGGCTTCTGGGGTTGCTCTACATTTTTATTTGAGTGGTGGTTTCCTGGGTGTATCCTTATGTAATAAGTCCTTTTGTAGTACACTTTAGATCAGTGTAAACCGTTACACACATACACACACACACACACAGTAATGCCCCTCTGCCATTCAGTGACAACTCACTTTTATTTTTATTTTTTTCTTATTTTATTTATGTATTCATGAGACACACAGAGAAAGGCAGAGACACAGGCAGAGGGAGAAGCAGGCTTCCTGTGGGGAGCCCAATGTGGGACTCAATCCCAGGACCCCGGAATCACGCCCTGAGCTGAAGGCAGACGCTCAGCCACTGAGCCACCCAGGTGTCCCAACAACTCACTTTTATGTGCCAGTGTTAAGACACGAGGGTGATGAGGAACGCAGCCAGCAGGTGATGAATCCACAGACCCTGCTACCACATATCTTTCCTAAGCTTTCCCAAGAGACTTGGAGATAGGTAGTGTCATCCCTGTTTTACAGATGGAGAAACAGAGGCACCAACAGGGCTTGGAAAGAACTAAGGAGAGAGGAGGGGAGAAGAGGTTGGAGATTGGCAGGTGGACACCCGGGGCCTGTGTGCACCAGGGCCAGCTCCGCGCTTCCCTTACCTCCCCTCCTCTGTGAAGGCGGAGCAGCAACGTGTCCCATTTCACAGACAGGAAGCTGAGGCTTGGGGGGCCGGTGCCCCTTGTCTGAGGTCACATGGCCTGGGAGTGATGGGCTGGGTCTGAAACATGGGATGTCTCTGAGGAGGGGGAGTGGGGACAGAGGGAAGTGAGGGTGAGGGGCCCTGAAGGGGGATGAGCGGTCGGGGAACTCTAGCAAGGCGGGATATGAAAGATGTGGTGCTGAAGACCTGTGTGTGGGAGCATACGCATGAACACACACCCACACACATGCACGCACCTGTGCACCCCTCCAAATTTTCTTTTTTTTTTTTTTTTAAAGATTTTATTTATTTATTCATGAGAGACACAGAGAGAGAGGCAGAGACACAGGCAGAGGGAGAAGCAGGCTCCAGGCAGGAGCCTGACGTGGGACTCGATCCCAGGTCTCCGGGATCACAACCCTGGGCTGAAGGCAGACGCTAAACCGCTGAGCCACCTGGGCTGCCCCACCCTCCCCAACTTTTCTAGCGGGGCTTCCTGCTGCCTGGTGCCAGCTAGTCCAGCTTCCCCTGATCTGCAAAGGGAGAGAGGAACCGTGGGGCCTCAAGGTTTGCTGCGGCCGACTCGCTGCCCGGCACACGCGGAGCGGGGCTTGGGGAGTGGGCCCGGCCCCCCTGCTCCTCCATCTCAGCCAGGCAGGGGCACCCCGGGCTCCCAGCCGCCCACCCTCTGCCGACACCCACAGTTCAGCAGCTTAAGCTGAGCTCTGGGAGGGGTCAGGTCCCCTGGTCCCAGACCCTGGGCCCGTGCTCTGTTCCCCCCACCCTCCAGGAAGGCCCATCCACCCCCTGGATCTCAGGGGTTGACAAATATTGTAAGAGCTTCCTCGCTGGTGGGAAAAGGTGGTGTCTGCCCTTCTGTTGGCTGTTTCGCAGTGCCTCCCCTTCATGGCTGGTCGTCAGGGGAGGCCACCTCCATGCTCCTACCTCCGCTGCCGCCTGTCATTGAGCCTTTGAAGTGGCGCCTGATTTTCCAGTCTGTCTGAAGTTGCTAGCTGCTTATGCAGCAGCTGGTCCAGAAAGTCCCCCCGCCGGGCCTTTCCGCGATGGTGCCAGCCGCCAGGGACTCCAGGAGACAGCCGCCGGGTCTCCGGGGGAGGGGGGTGCCGAGGAAGCCCACATGCCATTTCTGTCATCTGGGTCTTCTAGACTGAGTTTGCTTATTTTTTGTTTAAAGGGTTGGGGGAAAAAAGAGTTTTCAAGAACCCCAATGTGTTATTCTCTTCAAAGAAAAAGGAATAAAGATTTTTAAAAAGAAAAAACTGAGGGCCAAAGGTAAAGCTTTTAAATTTCTTTGAACATTTTTACTGCTGTGGCAGCCGTGTGGGGGAAGGTGCTGGCCCAGGAATCCTTTCCTGGATGCTAATGTGCAGTGTGACCTTGGGCGAGTCACTTCTCTCTGGTCATCAGACCCCTAATGAGGCTCTGACTGGTTCTGTCCCACTCCACCTTTGGGGACCTTCTCACAGACTGTGCTGTTTGTTTTCCCTGAGGCTGATTGCCACAGGCCACCTCCTCCTTCTCAAGATCAAAGTCATCCTCAGCCCAGGAAATCAGAGAGACAGGTGGAGGGGCCTCTGGGGATCAGGTGAGCAGGAGACAGGTGTGCAAGTCTCCATTTGGAGGATGTCACAGCTGGAGATCAGAGAGGTTAAGTGGCTTGCCCAAGGTCACACAGTGGCGGGAGTCTGTGGTAGAGGCTGGATTGAATCTGTGTCTTAACTTCTGCTCCCCAGCCTCATTAAGCTGCAGAAGGAGGTCTCCAGAAACCAGGGGCCACGTTTATGTGACTTACATTTTCCCACTAAGCTTTTGAGAGTTGAGTTTAAGGGCGAGAGCTTGGGGTCAAACAGAGCTTGGTCTTGCATCTCCTGCTCTGTTTGCATGACCTTAGGCAATCGATTTCGCATCCCTGAGTCTCAGTTTCCCTAACTGTAAAATGGGGCTATTCCCTAGGCCTTCTTTGTGTGTAGCTGTGAGGGCAAAGGAGAGGATGCACATGATGTGCTCAGCTCTGCGCCTGGCAGGCACGAACCCCAAGTGCTGGCAGCTACTCTTGTGAGCCTTTAGCGTGGGGCTGGAGCTTTATCTGCTTTCTTCGTCGAGCACTTGGAGAAAGAGGGCACACTGGGCCGGTCTCCGGGGCCTGGCTGTCACGCCTGCCTTCCACGCCACACCCCCCTCCCACCAGAGCCCCTTCCTGGGAGAGACAGGCAGCCCATGGCAGGCTGTGCAGGAAACGTCAACCTCATCTCATGGAGAGGCCTCTGCTGACACTGATGAGACCCCTGGCAGGAGGAGTGGGCAGAGAGCGGCCCAGGGCCTAGCCTCACTCCCCCTGGGCCTGGCCTTTCTTGGTCTCCCTGTCACAGCTGTGGCTTTAGCCCCAGGAAGCCACCCCGAACGTTGCCTGGGGCTGGGGAGCTGTCATTCCAGGAGCCAGTCTCAACTGGTGGGTAAGCAGCTGGGTGGGCTCAGTTTCAAGCAATGGGTGCGGAGGGCAGGTGGCCAGTGAATACAGGCTCAGGGCTCAGTTACAGAATGAACTGCGCTGGAATCCTGACCCCGACTCTATCACTCACTAGCTGTGCGAGTGGGGTGAGCCAAGTCACCTCTCTAAAATGAGGACAGGATTCATGCTGTCCCCACAGGACTGTTGGGAGACTGGAACACCGCCGGGCCTGACACACAGAGTAGGAGCATCATAAGTAGGAGGTACTACGAGTGTTGTCATGCTCCTGCTCCCACGGGTGGGCACAGGCTCTTCACTCACTCATTATTCAACGAGGCTTTGTCACACACTTCCGTAATTTACCTGCCCAGTTCCAGGCACTGGTGAGACATCAGTGAACACAGAAAAGATCCCTGCCCTCATGGAGTTGACATTCTAGTGGGAGAAGGTGTGGGAAACCAAAGGCCCAGAGAGGACAAGGTATGGGGCTGGGTAGCAGCAGGAGGGAGAGGAAAGAACACAGAAGTTCAAATTCCGACTCAGCCACTAACCTGCTGTACAGCTTTGGAAAAAGCATTTTCCCTCCTAGGGTTTTAGTTTCCACATTTGCAAAATGAGACATATCACCCAGCCTTGCATCACCAAGAGATGAGTCTCCAGCAAGAGAAGTCTTGGGAAGGCACTAGGGGGCCAGTCTCTTCTCTCTGTGCAGCTTCCCCACCCCCAGAATCAGGGCTGGGTAACTATCGGAGGACAGGTGGGTGCCACCTGCAGCCCTTCTGCTCAGCCTGGACGCCCCAGCCCAGCAAAGCCTGAAGTTATGAACCTGGAAGTGGCTGTTCCACTTCCAGGTTTCTAAAGTCTGGCCCTGGGGAGGGAGCAAGAGACTGCACATCTCCAGCCCTAGACCCTCCATACTGGACCTGTCCTTGAAATCCTGTTTCTTCTAGTCACCCTCAGGGCAGGATTCTGGGGATCGTGGCAGCCATGCTGCTGGAAAAAAACAGTGAGTCATTCATTCATTCATTCATTCATTCATATCAATCAGTAGGTCAACAGACACTCATCCAGCATTTACCATGTGGCAACCCCATGTTAGGTACAAGAGATCAGGGATGTATTAATTCTTTAGCAAACATTAAGCATTTCCTTTGTTCCAGGCTCTGTGCCTGGCACTGAGGACAAAGTGATTAATTGATTTATTTAATATTTAGAGATGACTGCCATGTGCTCGAGGTTCAGTGCCAAGCAGATATTGAGGACCTACTCTGTGCCAAGGACTCTGATGGGTACAGGGCACAAAGACCCACTTGCTCCCTGGACACCAGCTCAGAACCAGGCACCACACGCTTGGCAGAAAAGCGGCTGGCGTTTTGTATGCGGACATGAAACCCAGCATCTCTCTGTGGCTAATGAATCATCAGGCTCACAAGAGAAGCGCGAACAGACCCCCTTGTCCATGAATTTGCTAATTGAGCTCCTCGAACTCAGACATTAACCCGCATTACCATAAATACTGCGAGAACAGCCATTCTCGTTGATGCTCGGTGGTAATGGAGAAAATCAGTAGAGGAATAAAGCCAAAATGGAATCATAAAACCTTATTTTCACCATTAATTTGAACCTAGTCTTCCCCAACTACCTTTCGATAAATCTTCCTGTAAGAATCCGGGTCTGGCGAGAGGAGGGTGGGGCTGAACAAAGGGAGAGGCTGGGGGGGTCAGTGGGGCTGGAGGGCTGGGGAGGGGGTCCTGCTTCCCTGGGGACAGCCAGCCCCGGTTCCTGGCCCGCGAGGTGGCGGTTGGTGAAGAGAGAACCCAGCTCCACACATGGAGAGAGGTGGGGATGGGGAATACAAAGGTGGATAGACAGGCAGACAGATAGGAAGGCAAGACAGACTGCCAGGTAGACAGAGGAAAACACACAAACTGAAAGGCAGATGGACAGCCAGGCTGCCCCACAAGGAGCCTGACAACCAACAGGCAGACCGACGGAATCACAGGCAGACAGACGGACAGGCGGAGTGATAGACAAGGAAGCAGATCAAAGGAGAGGCAGGCAGCCAGTCAGCCCATTGAGAGGACAGATGGACGGATGGACTGACGGGGAGGAGAGGCAGCACTTGGGGCAGAGGCTGGGGTCACTGAGCTCCCCTCCGTGTGCTTAAGGGAGGGGGGAAGGTGAGGAAGAGGCCTGGTGGACGCCTTCACATCGCGTGTCAAGGCCCTCGCGTGAGGGAGACTGGCGTGCGGGGTGCTCCCCTGGGCCCCGGGCTTCCCGGCTTCTTCCCCTCCTTCTGCTCCTCACAGCCACGTGCATTGTCTGGCACGCAATGCAGGGAGGCTCAGAGCCACTGCTGAGGGCTGCTCCATGTTTGGGGAGTGGGGACAACTCCTGGACCCCACTGTGGGTCAACCGTGGGGGGTTCAGACCCAGGGAAGGGCCCTGAGAACATGGGGGTCAGGAAGCCTTGGAGGAGCCTCTGCCCTGCTGCTCCTCTGCCTTATTTGTACCCTGTAACCCCGGCCACAACTCGGAGTGGTAGGTTCTATTGTCCTCATTTCACAGGGCAGCCTACAGTGGCTCAGAGAGGGGCAGTGCTAGGCCAAGGGCTCTCAGCATGAGGGTGGTGGGATCTTTCCTTCTGGGAGCCAGGCTGCCTACAGGGAGCCCACGTGCACCCTGCTCCCCTGTGGTTGGTCAGTGCCCTTGCGGCTGGGCAATGAGTCTGTGAGACCCAGGGATTCACCATAGGGAACCTACTGGTCCTCAGATGCAAGCCCCAATGTCCAGCATCAGCTCTTCCGGTGATCGAGATGCCTTTGGTCTCCCACCTGTCTCAGCTGGGGAGTCAGGCCAGGCAAATTCCCAATAATTGGGGCCTGGTCCAGCAGAATCTCTATTGTTTGTCCCCCTCATCCCTGGTGACATGGCTAGTGGAGAGAAATTGAGGACTTCCCTAAGGCGTGCCCTGCTCCTCTAGGAATGAGCCTCAATTCCAACCACCTTGATTTTTACCCATGTCTTTCTTTGGTCATTAGCACTCAGGATGGGAAATGCTCCCATTCATCAACACAATGATAATAGTAGCAGTGCAATAGCAGCAGCATTACTACTGGTACTAGCAGCACCAGCAGCATTAGTACTAGCAGCAGTAGCAGTATTACTACTAGTACTAGCAGCACCAGCAGTAGACTATGACTAGTAGTAGGGCGGCAGTGGTGTTACTACTACTACTACTCAGCAGCAGTAGTAATGACCATTTGTTGAGTGTTAACCAAGAGAAGATAAGCTATGTTGCAAGCCCTGGATGTACGAACTCACCTCACAATGGCTCTGCGAGGTAGGCCTCTTTCTCATTTTACTGGAAAAGTCAAAGCTTACGTGGTTTCTCGAAGGCCTCAGGGAAAGAGCCAGGATCTAGACTCTGGTCTGATCCAAAGTCTGGGCTTGTTTTGCTGCCCCAGGCTGTCTGGGAGATGCAGCTGGAGGTCGGTGGAGCTTCTGAGAGCTGTGGCTGGGCTGTGGGGAGCACAGGAGGAGGGGCAGGTGATGGCAGATGGTGGGGCAGGGCAGGTCGGAGAACCTGCAGAGCTGGGAGGCCTTGGTGACTTGCAGGCAGCTTCCTCCACTGCCCTGGGCTGCCACGGGTGAGAAACGCTGTCCCATCCCTCATGAAAGAAACATCAGTGTTAATCGGATCAGGCCCCACACTCTGGGCTGGGTGCCTCATCCATTTTTAATTTATTTTTTCCTTAAAACTCAACCCAAGGGGAGGAGGAAGGGAAGTTGCTGAGAGAAGGCTGTGAGGATACATGAGGGAGAAGGTAGGAATTCTACACTTTCTGGGCTGGTCAGGGAGACTGTAGCACAAAGGTTAGCAACACAAGGAATCACATGCCTGGCTGTCGTTTCAGCCCAATTACTTGCCAACCACGTGACCATGAACAAGTCAGTTTCCCTCTCTGGGCCTCAGTTTCCTTATCTGTAACATGGGGCTAATGATATATATGCTCCGGTTTGTGGCAGGCATACGATAGGTGTTCAATAAATGGTAACCAGTCTAAGGGCTGGTCTACTGTCGTGACGACCCTAGAAAATGGAATATTCTGCGTTTCACACTTTTGGGAAGCTCCTCTCTCCCTGAAGGCTCCAGCGTCTGGTTCTGGGAAGAGCTAGCCTGAGTCTGTTTCCCAGCACAGCCCCTCCAGGATCTGAAGACAGTGATCGGTGATGCTCCCACATCCTCACTAGGGTGTCCCCTCGCTATGACACCAGGACCACCTCCACCATGGTATACTCCCATGGACACATTCAAGAGCCTGTTTTTTGCCTTCAGATCAGTCCAGCAAACCAGGACCTGGACTGCACCCACCATACCCAGTCTTTGAGAAGCTCCATGAGGGGTGTTCAGGCAAGAAAAGAGCAAGGCTGTAGATGTGGCAGGCCAGCATGGTGCATGGCAGGAAAATCACCTCCGCTGATCATGACTCTACGCTTCCAATAACTCAGCCTCAGGTCCTCCCAAAGTCCAGAGGTGGCCCCGGATCGGGCCTTGGCGGCCGAGGCCTCTGTGCAGAGTCAGCACCAAGGACAGCTCCACTCCTTTCCCAGCGGCAAGCGTACCCCCCTGGATGTGAGGCTTGGGGAGTCTGGGGAAGGCAGCAGACTACTCAGTCTTTGAAGAGTTGGTTATGGGCTGACAGATGGTGTCATCTGGTCACAGGGCGGAAGCTTTGGATAACTGTTGAATGAATTATTGGTTGTCTTCATTTCAGACAGGATGTTAGGTGAGATTATGAAGCAAAAGCTTAGAAAATTAAGGGGACCTTGGAGGAAAGCAATTTGGACCTGCATTTGCAGGCAAGAGTCTTAACTTGTCTGAGCCTCAGTTTCTTCAGCTGTGAAAGGATGGGAAGAAGAATGGATATGTATATATATATATATATATATATATATATATGTATATATATATATATATATATAATGCTCCTGAGGCTTGACCTTCTTTTAAGAAGAGCCAGGAGTATCTTCCGGGCCTGGGGGGGAGGTGCTGGAAAGGTCTCAGGGGAAGAGCCAGATGCATGGGTGAAGCAGGGCTCTGGGGCTCTGCTGTGCATCTGCAGTTTAAAGTTCCATGTCCAGAATGTCCCCTTGAGGATCTTTACGTTGAGGCAAAATGACTCCTAATTTAAGCATCTTGACAGACATTCAGTTCTGTCACTGGGGGAGAGATTGGGGGCAGGAGGGATTCAGAGGTGACCATCTGGGCTTGGCGCACACACACACATGCACACATGCTCCTATCTCCCTCTACACACAGGCAGCATCTACTCAGTTACACACTGGCCTGTGTTACAGTCATGGAAATGCTTATGCACTTGACACACACACATACAATCACATGCATAATAGTACACCTACACCAATCACACACATTGGTGTGCTTTATGTATGTTAGTCACTGAATTCTACATACAAAAACACATCCACTAACATCAGCCACCCTCACCTTCATGGCATATGCTTACTCATCACAGTCACACTCACACAGACACATGTACATAGAATCACATACCAACAGTCATATACACTTGGAGATAATGTCACATGTGCCCTTTTGTATAGCCTTATGCCACCAAATGCACAAAAACCCTCACGGTCATCCACTTACATCAAAATACAAATCTACAGTAACAGACCCACCCCTCTACTCCATCATTCATCTTCTTTGGCCAGAGGGTGTCAGATGCTTTCTCCCAGGAGCAACTGTCCAGAAGACAGATACAGGTGTGAACTGCTGGGTGATTCCTGAGCTTAGGGGAGAGCCTATGTCCTTAATCACTGCCTTCAGCACACTCCACGATTACCACTCCCCAGGGAGTCAGGCTGACATGCATTCAAATCCTGATCCATGACTCACCAGCTCTCAGAGTCTCAGTTTCCTTATAATGAAAAGGGGATAGTAATAGTAACACTCTCATAAGGCTGCTGTGAAGACTGGAAAGTGTAATGCATGGAGAGCACTTGTCACTGTGTCTGGTATATGACAAAGTGCAGTAAATAGTGATTCATTATTATTAACAGTAAAGCCACCCACATAGGCTCCCATTATATGCCATACAGACAGCCTCCTCTTCACGGTCTCTTTCACAGGAGTGTATGTTTGTGTGTGTGTGTGTGTGTGTGTGTGTGTGTGTGTGTGTGCAGGGGATAATTCATGCAGCATCCAAAAAGAATGTCAGTATGGGGAAGGAGGGGGCTGCACCAGAACTCACTGTCTTGTTCTCAGCCCTTGGATCACCTTGACCATGGCTTCTCTTGAACTTTTCTCCTGATGGTTCCTAGACTCCTTCACCTGAATCTTTCCATTTCCCCAAGGTCCCCAGGCCCCTTTCTCCTTCCTTGGGGTTCCTACCCTATTAAGGCAGAAAGGTCACTTTCTAGTTTATTTTGGTTTATTTTACATTTGATACTGGACCCCTCATTTTTGGTATTCAGAGAGAAGCTCTTGCGCTAATCTCTCCACTCTAAATGCTCATCACATTTCTATTAAAGCCACAGGAGCTCCCCCCCCCATTCCCATCTTTTATTCATCACCTTCCACCAGCCCCAACACAGGAGACATGGAAATGCAAACTCTCCAAGGACTGTGAATTTCACACCAGCAGCTGACCCTTCCCCAGAAACCTAGGTTGGGGGAGATGGAGGTGTCCCTAATGAGGTGCCTTGGCAGTGGGGATGGAGTGTGAGAGGTGGTGGCCCATGGGCCCAAGTCATCACCCCTGGGTGAAGTGAGAGGTAGAGGAACCACAGTGAGGGGACTGTCCTGGAAAGTGGGGCTCTCCACCCATTTCTGCTTCTAAAACCTCACCCATATTCACCAACAGCCTTGCTCTTACACCATCCCAGAGACACCCAGTCACCCTCCTCCTGCTATAGTGACCAACACCAGGCACTGTCTCTCTGTCTTACCTTCATATTATCTTCTAATCCTCATGACAAGCCTTTGCAATGCATAGAAATGCTGACCTCATGTTACAGGTGATGAGTGATGAAATGAGCATCAAAGAGGTGAGTGACATGCTCAAAGTCACATGGAAGGGAAGGAGGAAGAAACTGACCGAACAGGGCAGATACCCAGGACCCCAGGAAGGGTTATTTGTCTGTGCTTTTATCAGTTACGAATCCTTACAATGAGTCAGCCCTGGGCTGGGCACTGGGGTCTCTGGTTAAGTAGGGACAGTTTTTACTTTAATCGGTCCACAGTGAAGGCAGATAACACAGTGCAATATAAGCATTTAATGAGGAAGGCTGGGCATCTGTGGGATCTCAAAGAAAAGAGAAACCCAACCCTAAATTAAGGAGGTGCCCCAGAGGTTGAGAGCTGCAGCATGAGTAGGACTTACTCAGGGTGAGAAGGGAGAGGAGGAACACTCCTCTAGTGGAGAATGCACATGGCACAGTCATGGGAGAGGGCCAAGAGTATTTATGGATCTGCAGGTACTTCTTCCTGGCTGAAACGTCCTCTTGTGGGTTTGCTGGGGAGTAAGAACCAGGGATGAGGCAAGAGATATGGGTAGCACGAGGTTAGAAAATTTCACTTGGTGTCTTTGACTACTATGCTTCCTCCAACCCCTAATCATATTTTCTATTCTCTTCCAGTGAGCCCTTTCACAGCAGTGGGAAAGTTTGGCTGGCTTTGCCCACACTGGGGGTTCAGAGAGTTGTTCTTCCAGGGGGCTTTTGTATTTTCTTTCTTTCTTTTTTTTAAAGATTTATTTATTCATTCACGAGAGACACACAGAGAGAGGCAGAAACATAGGCAGAGGGAGAAGCAGGCTCCATGCAGGGAGCCCGATGCAGGACTCAATCCCAGGACCCCGGGATCACGACCTGAGCCAAAGGCAGACAGATAACCACTGAACTACCCAGGTGCCCTGCTTTTGTATTTTTCTCAGAGAAATCCAAAAAGCAATTCTTGCTTTAAAGAGATGAGATCCTAATGGTAAAAATCTAGGCATTGTGTCTGATTAAAAGGTAAGGCATCTATCTGCCTGAGGACTTCCTGTTGCTCCTCAGACCACTCCTCTGGGAATTGGTTTTCCTTCAGCAGGTGGTATTTAGGAAGGCACCCAAGAGCCAGGAGGCAGAAGAGTGTCCAAAGCTGCTTTGTGTGTGTGTGGGGGGGGCACTTTCTTTAAACACTAACTATAAGAAGTTAGGTGGAGAATTTCAGACCCAGACCATGCCTCTGATGCTATGTGAACTTGCGTGAGCCTTTTTTCCCCTCTCTGGGTAACGCTGGATTTCTTTATTTAAGAAAAAAGAAGTATGTGGAGAATGACCAATCCAATTCCCTTAAAGCCCTCTAACTCTATAATAAAAGCAAAGGGGGGCACCTGGGTGGCTCAGTCAGCTGGGTGTGTGACTCTTGATTTTTGGCTCAGGTCATGATCTCAGGGTCATGGAATCAAGCCCTGTGTTGGGCTCCATGCAAGCGTGGAGTCTGCTTGCGATTCTCCTCTCCCTCTGCCCCACACTCCCGCACTCTCTCTCATAAATAAATAAATAAATAAATAAATAAATAAATAAATAAATAAATAAATCTTTTTTTTTCAAGGGCAAAGGAGCTTATTCCAGCTTTCTATGATCTTATGATTTGGCTTCTCTGTTTTCTACAGCCTGTGAGCATTATTTATTCTAGAATCTTATTTATTCTAGAATTCGTATCTAGAATAAATTCATACCTAGAATAAATATTCTAGAATTCACATCCCTAGCCAAGTACAGGGTCTGTCACAGACTAGGTGCTCAGAAAATATACATTCATTCATTCAACAAATATTTGTCACCCACGAATGAGGGCCATCACTGTGTTGTGTGCTGTGAGTAAAGCACTGAGTATCAAATTAGATGCAGTACCTGCTTCTTCAGACAGTACTGAATTATGGGAGCAGAAAATAAACAAACAAATAAATGATAGATAAATTCAACTGGTTTCAAATGCTATAAATACAATAATATCGGGTAACATGGTAGGGAGTGACTCAGGTGGGAAGTGGAGGCACTCGGACTGAACCTTTTGCAGACATGCAAGAGCATCCCAGGCAGAGGGGAAGAGCTAATGCTGAGGCCTGGCACGTTCAAGAAATAAAAAGAAAGAGGATCCCTGGGTGGCTCAGCGGTTTAGTGCCTGCCTTCGGCCCAGGGCGTGATTCTGGAGTCCCGGAATCGAGTCCCACATCAGGCTTCCTGCATAGAGCCTGCTTCTCCCTCTGCCTGTCTCTGCCTCTCTCTCTCTCTCTCTCTTTCTCTCTCTCTCTCTCTCTCTGTCATGAATGAATAAATAAAATCTAAAAAATAAATAAATAAATAAATAAATAAATAAATAAATAAATAAACATGAGTGAGAGAGAGGCTGGTTGGAGGCAGGCCAGAGAGGCCAGCAGGAGCCAAGTGAGGATTTTAGATGTTATTACAAACTTAAAAGAAACTTCTGCAGCAATGTCCACAATAGCCAAACTGTGGAAGGAGCCTCGGTGTCCACCGAAAGATGAATGGATAAAGAAGATGTGGTTTACGTATACAATGGAATATTACTCAGCCATTAGAAACGACAAATACCCACCATTTGCTTTGACGTGGATGGAACTGGAGGGTATTATGCTGAGTGAAATAAGTCAATCGGAGAAGGACAAACATTATATGGTCTCATTCATTTGGGGAATATAAATAATAGTGAAAGGGAATAAAGGGGAAAGGAGAAAAAAATAAGTGGGAAATATCAGAAAGGGAGACAGAACATGGAAGACTCCTAACTCTGGGAAACGAACTAGGGGTGGTGGAAGGGGAGGAGGGCGGGGGGTGGGGGCGAATGGGTGGCGAGCACTGAGGGGGGCACTTGACAGGATGAGCACTGGGTGTTACTCTGTATGTTGGCAAATTGAACTCCAATAAAAAATAAATTTATTATTAAAATAAAAAAAATAAAATGGGATAATCAAAAAAGATAATAAACTTCTGGAAGGTTGTAATTAGGGAAGAGACGCACTCTGATTTTTAAAAGATCCCTTCAGCCACTTGTGGAGAATGGATTACGGAGGTGAGAGAGGAAGCAGGGAGACCCAGTGAGGAGGCTCCTGCAGACAAGGGGCGGGGGCAGGTGGAGATAAAGGGTTACATTTGGGACACAGTTTGGAGAGAGAGCTGACAAGAAGGCTAATTTGTTGCAACACAGCAGCTCCCGACGTGGGATTCAGCACCACGGACAGCGCAAGCCTGCAGGTTTCCCCCCCAAAAGGCCTACTCCCGTTTTTCAGGAGACACTGAGCCTCCTGAGGGCAGCTCTCAGAACTCCTTCCTCCTTTACGGATTTTTTAAAAAGATTTTATTTATTTACTTGTGAGAGAGCACAAGCAGGGGGAGTGGCAGAGGGAGAGGGAGAAGCAAGCTCCCCGCTGAACAGGGAACCAGACATGAGAGTCCATCCTATGACCCCAGGATCATGACCTGAGCTGAAGGCGGATGCTTAGCCTACTGAGCCACCCAGGCACCCCCCTCCCTTGTGATGTTAAAAATAAAACATCTTTATTTTTAATTAGAAAACATTTCAACATCCAGAAAACTCATAAAGTAATAGACGTGGATGCACCCCCCCCAAGATTAAATGGGTGTTAACATTTTGCCATATTTGCCTCACAACCCTCCCTTTTTAAAAAGGAAAACAAATAAAACACAATCAATCCAACTCAATACCCCCTGCCCTTGTTCCCCAGGGATAACTGAGCTGAAGCCGTTGTTTTTTGGTCTGAGGCATATTTTTGTATTGTCATTATTGAGTTATGCGTCCAAAACCTGCAATTCTATTGTGACATATATTTTTAAAGTTTACATAAATGGTATAATACTGTGCATATTCCTCTGTCATTTATTTTTTTCACTCCATATTATGTCGTGGAGACTTATCCCTGTTGGCACATGTTGGTCCAGTTTTGTTCATTTTAGCTGTGATAGATGATTTCATTGTACTTATAAAGCAGCTTATTTTCCTGTTCCCCTGCTGAGTGTAGTTAGGCTGCTCCTCATTTTTCTATTACATACTAAGGTGCAGTGAATAATGTCCAAGGCTATGTATCCTTTTGCATGTGAGTATGAATTTCTCTAGGATGCATGGGAAATACTGGGGGACCTGCTCAGATTCCTTTGATCTGCTGGTGCATGCATCCCCCAGATGCTCTGTGTTGACTGCTAAGAGCCCAGAGCTGCTCCCTTCCTGGAAACTTTCTCACCCAGGAAGAAATACTATACACCACCACCCACTCTCCCCCAATGGGGCAGCCTATGGGCGTTCAATGACTGACTCGGAGTACAAGTCCGGTCCCCTTGCTTCAAGCAGATCAACTCCGTGGTGCTATTAATGCTCCAGAGCTCCCTGTGGCATCAGATTGAAGCTAATCTCCACCAAGAACAAATCGTTGCCTAGCATTCCCTCCCACCCTGCCTTCCCCTCTCTCTTTCACCTGGGAGCTCTCCCTCAATAAATCACCTGCACAAGAATTTCAGGCACTACTTAGGAAACCTAATCTAAGACAAACACACACTAAGGTGGAGCTGCTTGGTCTTTAAGATTTGCTCATCTTAAAATTTACTAAGTGTTTCCAAATTGCTCTCCAAAGTAGTTGCACCAATTTACATTCCCACTAGTGGTTTATAAACATTCCTATTCCCCCAACACCTTCATCAATGCCCGCATTATAAGTTTCCCAATCAAATTGGTGTAATACCTATCTCATTATTGTTTTAATTTGCATTTCCATGTTTACCAGTGATGTTGAGAATCTCTTCTATAACTTTATTGCCCATTCAAACTTCTTCTGTCATTTGTCTGTTGGTATCTTTTGCCCACTTTCCTATGCTTTGGAATGTTTTGGTAAATTGATTCTTTGAAGTTAAAACAATTTTATTTTGGAAACTAATGCTCTTTTGGTTGGTTGTGCAGCCTACAAATAGTCTCCCAGTCACAGCTCTAACAAATCTATTTCTTTTTTGCTATGTAGACGTTTTCAACTTTATTGCAACAAGGTTTATCACGGTTTTCCTTAATCATTTGTGCTTTTTTGTGTCTTGCTTATTTTCTGCTCTAAGGTCATAAAATTATCTTCTTGTTCCTCCGAAAAGTTTTATAGTCTGCTTTTATACATTTAAACCTTAATCATCCCAGAGTTTATTTTGTGAGTGGTATGGGGAGGGATCCAATTTTACTTCTTTCTGTGAAGGTATTTAGTTGTCCTAACATTATCCATTAACGAGACCACCCTTTGCCCCTTGTCATGTTTCAAACTCTCAAAAATATTTGGATCCAAGCCTAGGCATTATTATCTTCTGTTCTTTTTATCTCTTTCTTTATTCCCAGAACCAAGTAAAACTATCTTAATTAGTGGCGCTTTATAGTAATTATTGGCATCTGGTAGGATGAGGTTCCCTTCTTCTTCCTCTGGCTTCTTCCTTCTTCTTCAAAATTGTCTTGGCTATTCTGGGCTAGTATTCCATATGCATTTTGGGATGATCTTGTCAAGTTGCAGAGAGAACCCCATTGCAAATTTTATTGGGAATCACATGTATAAATTAAATTGGAGCAGACTAGCTGACTTTATGATAGCGAGGCCTCCTAGACATGAACGCTTGTTTTGGTTTCTTGTCTAGCTGTTACTCTTCCTCTTCTCTGCATCCATCCTCACACAAGGGAAATGAACCTCTAAATCTTTCCCATCTTTTCAATGCCCAGCTGAATGCTTCCTCCTCCATGAAGTCCTTGGTGACAGCGCTAGGCCCTCCGGACTTTCTCTCCTCTGATCTCCTCTAATCCTTCTCTGTGCCCCATTTCCTGGATGCTTAGCCTAGCGATCTGACTGGGGAGCCACTTTGTGCACTCCATACCTCCACCAAGTTTCAGCTTCTGAAAGGGTCTGCCTTCATCTTTGTATCCCCCAGTGTCACCAGGACATAGTAGGTGCACCATAGGCTCGGGTGGTTCCTTCCCTTAGGGAAGGAAGTGTGTAGTAACAGGTTCCTCCTCATAGGAAACGGCTCGTCCCATGGAGAGGAGGCCCGGAGCAGAGTGTAGAGTTTCAGGAGAAACACACCTGGCTAGAAACCACAGTTCTAGCTCTACGTGGTCATTCTGCTGGTTGGGACACTGGCCTCTCTGAGCATGCTTGTGCCCAACACACATTGTTGGGCAACAATCAACATTGTTGATGGAGACAACATCACCAATCTGATAGGGCTGCTATGATCATTAGTGAGACAATGAAGGGAACACAGTGAAAGTGTTTCCAGTTTGAGGATGGAGCTCCTTCCCTCAGCTTGAGGAGCCACTGGAGATCACTGGCTTGTGCATCAATAGGATCCCCTGGGGCATCTTCTCCAAATGGACTAGTTGGGCTCTGCTCTGCCTCCGATGCCACTGCCCTGGCTCCTGCTGCTTCCGCATCCTCAGCCCGATGTCACTACAGCGGGTGCTTGCATCCCTTCCCTGCCCGCGGCACCCAGGTCTCTCAATGGACACCTTGGTCCCAAGTTGTTCCCATGTAATGCTCCTTCCTCATGTGTTCCTCCTCCAGAGGATGTCTTTCTTTTCCAAGAAACCTTGAGGCAAGGGCAATGCCCGCTTGCAAGCACCATCTGCACATCTTGACAGAAAGATTTGGGGCCCGTTGGGGGGGACTTCCTAGCCAGAGCACAGGCTTTGGAGTTGGACAAACTGGGGTTCTGGCTCAGCGCCCCCTAAACTTGGCTTCAGGCCTACGCAGCCTCCCTGTATATAAAATGGGTGCATGAATCCTACCCCCTGGGAGAGATGAGAAGACCAGAGCAGGAAAAAAATGTATGGGATGCATACAGTAGGTGCACAGCATGAGGCTGCTCTTACCAGGTGATGTCAACGTTAGAAGGATGAAAAGAAATGGGGGACACAGGCAAAGATGAGGCAGGATTTATTCTCATTGTGGGCAAGTTCAAGACTCAGGATGAAGACCACAGAGCAGCAGATCCTTGGGACCCCAAGGGTACCTCATGCCTGGGGCAGGGGCCACACTTTTGCAAGTGCCAGGCCCACTGCGTACACCTTGACGGTGAGGATCAGAGCCCAGGAACTGGGTGAGAGTGGGGTGGGGATAGGAGGAAGACAGGGTCCTCCCCGGATCGTGTCCTGACCATGTTTCCGACTTCCATAGGAAGGAAGAACAGCTCGGCTATATAGTAATATAATATATAGAGGTGTAGAGAGCTGGCCGCAGCACCTAGGCGGGGCTGAGACTCCCCAAATTATTGCAGGAGGAAGGGGGGCTCAGTGCTGGTGTCTCTGCGGAACAGCTGTGCTGGCTAGGGGGAGGGCTGGGCAGGGGGTGGGAAGCTGGGCTTGCCCCTCCCTCTGGGGCCGGCAGGGGCACAAGGCATCCTGCCCAGTGGGGTTCCTTGAGCCCTGCCTGCCAAGCTTCCCCTGGGATGGTGCTTTCTCACCCTGGGTGCTTTTTATGTGCTTTGAAGACCATTTTTGCATTGTCAGGAGTGAGGAAAAAATATTCTGGCATGGTAGAAAAAAGATATTTACATACCCTGGTGGGCCGTAAAGGGGAGGGTCAGTCTCGGGATGGGGGAGCTTCCGAAGCCCCCTTCACCCACAGCTGTCGGTGTGGGGTGGTGTATGGGGGAAGGAGCCCTGGACTGGGAGGCAGGAGGCCTCGGCTCTGAAGCTTGGTTGCTGTGTGACCTTGGCCGAGGCACACCCCCTCTGTAGGCTTTGGTCTCCCCAGGTGGTACAAGAGGGGTGGACATGGGGCTGAAGAGCTGGGATCTCACGGTCCCTGATCTTAGGATTGAGGGGGTGTGCAGGCCAGGGCTGGGCAGTGAGAGGTTGGCGAGGGGCTTCCAAGTGAGGAGCCCTGGGCCACAGGGGGGCATCGGAGCCCAGAGGGAAGGTCATGGCCCCTGGCCCCTGACCCGGCAGCCAAGTCCAGCTGAGGGCATCTTGTGTCCTCTACAGTGATGCCTACACAGTAGGTGGCCAGAGGGGCTGGCCGGGAACCCTGTTTTCCTGTTGAAGCAGCTGTGGGAGCCAGGTGGAGGCTGCAGGCGGCCCCCCACCTGCTAGAGGGAGGGCTCAGACCTGAGATAGAGCCGGGGGAGGGCTCACCCGGGCGGAGACAAGGGTGGGCCTGGTGCTGGTGCGGTTCCAAAGTGGCCCCTAACTCCCGCCTCCAGGTGTGGGGGGAGGTGGGCGTGAGCCTCTCCTTAGTCCCCATGGGTGCTGGGGCCTGGGCCCGTAACCGGTGGGCAGTGTCACACCAAGTTCTGCGCACACAGGCCTGTGACACGCATCCTCATTCAGGATGTGCCATCCATGGTCACGCACACATGCCCGCGACCGCGATGGAGAAGCACGTACGCCATCAGCACACACCCATGCTCGGGCCTGATGGGTGGACACACACACGTGATCACAAATGTTCACAGGGGCCCCCAGGACCTCATGAAAACACACCCCTACAGCATATGAACATACACACACATACACACACACACACACACAGAGGCAGGTGAGTGATGTCTCCCTTAGGCTCAGTGTCAGTAGGCCCCAGCCCGTCTGCCCTGGGGGCAGATGTCCCAGGAGTGCTGGGCACCAGACACCCCTTCCCAGGCAGCCTGACCCCTGGTAACTCCAGGTCCTGTGGCGGAGCTCTTGGCCTCCCTGGCACCTGAGAGGAGGGACCTTGGGGCTCCTGACCCCCGGCCAACCCTGTAAGTCCTCTGAAGGCTGACGTGACCCAGGTCAGGTTTAGTTGCCACCCAGGCCCCACTGGCTTTGGGTCAGAGGTGCCGGCGGGGCCCCTGGGTGCTTGTCAGCTGGGCCCTCATGGTCTGGATGCTGCCCAGGATCTTCTTCTGGTGGCCCATGAGGGTGATGCCCAGGGCACGCACGTCCCTGTGAAGGAAAGGTGGTGCTGACCAGGTTGGCCTGGGAGGCCCGGAACTATGGAGATGGGGACACACCCATCCCCTGGAGCTTCCCACCTCCTCAGGGGCCCTGCCTCTGGTCCCCTGCCCTCCTCCCCTGCACGGGCACCACCCGACCCTGCACTCACTGAGCATTCATCCGCAGCACCATGCCCAGGGAGGAGTAGCCGCCAGCAGCAAAGTGGTCCCGGTAGCGGCCCATGCGGATGGAGTCCAGCCAGTCCCCCACGGTGAGGCCCCCGCCGCCACCCCCGCCCCCTCGGAGGTCAAAGCAGCTCTGGGCAAAGGCAGGGGGCGGGCACCTGAGGCACAGAGGCCCTTGGTAAGTAGCCTGCCAGGGCCCCTGCTTTCCTCAGGGACCCGGGCACTAGCCATGCTCAGCCCCCATCCAGGCTCAGTCGTGGGCAAAGGATCTAAGGAGCTAGCCCCCAGGTCTGAAAGGAGAGGGCTGAGGAAAGCCCAGGCAGGACAGGGGTCAGGGGCCCGGGCAGGATAGGAGCCAGGGGCCCGGGCAGGGCAGGGGTCCTGGGTTCAGGCAGGACAGGGGCCAGGAAAAGGGCTTTGGGACCGAGGCTAGGTGTGGTCTGGATGTCAGGGCTTACACTAAGTCTGGGCCTTATCCAGGGAAATACTGGGAGAGCAGCTGGGCTTGGGCAGAGCTGGGGCGGATGCCAGGCACCTGTTGACTGTGGCGGTGGCCCTGAGGCTCTCCGGGCTCCGGATGAGGGCATCGAGGACACTGACAATGTGGGAAAAGCGAGGTCTCTGAGCCCTGTCCTTGTGCCAGCAGTCGAGCATGAGCTGGTGCAGGGCGCGGGGGCAGCCCATGGGCGCGGGCAGGCGGTAGCCCTCCTCCACGGAGCTGATGACCTGGGGTGGGGCGAGCACAGCGCGGGGCTGGAGGCCGTCCCTCCCTCCACGGCCCCCGCGCCTCTGCCCAGCCAGGGTCCCCGACTCACGTCGCGGTTCGTCATGTTCCAGTAGGGCCTCTCCCCGTAGGCCAGCACCTCCCACATGACCACACCGAAACTCCACACGTCGCTGGCCGAGGAGAAGGTCCGGAAGGCGATGGCCTCGGGGGCGGTCCAGCGGATGGGGATCTTGCCTCCCTGCAAGACACACGGGGGTGCTGGGCGCTCCTCCGCAGCCCGAGGCAGGGAGCCGAGCACCGGGTCAGGGCAGCCCAGGGGCCGAGACGTGGCCTCCGCCTTCCTGTTCTGCCCACGGACACCCACCCTCAGCTGTTCCGAAGACTGAGCAAAGGAAGCGCGTGGTGCGCCTGAAACATAGTAGGTGCTCAGTTAAGAGCCAGGGACGGGCTGGTGCCCCTGCGAGTGACGAAGCCCGCGGAGCACGGCTTGCTCGTTGTCCCAGCTGCCCTTCTGCCTTTCCTTCTTGTCCTTGCTTGTGTCACAAAATCCCTTCTCTAAGTGAAACGTTGTTCCTTCGGATGCTCGGCAGGTGAGACCCCAGAGGGAAGGTTCTCACTGAGGCAGGGTGGGGGGCCCGAGCCCCTCCACTCAGCCTCCTGCCTTGACAGCAGCCCCCAAGGATCCTCTGGAGGAGCCCGCCTCTCTATGGAGCATGCTCTGAAAACACCACTTTTTAGCCAATCCTTACAGACACATGTGGAGTGGATTTGTGATTCAGAGAGACACCAACTCTCCCAAAGTCTCCCGGAGAGCGGGTGACAGTGGGGAGAGTGAGAGACAGCCCCAGTGTCTCCCCAGGCCACCCAGTGATATAGGAAAGGCGGGAAAGGGGGGCTCCCACTTCCCAGAGGGGGAGCCGAGATGCAGAGAAGAGAGGTAGGACCGGGTGGAAGCAATCCCGACATTTCCAACCTCACTTAGCTCCGCGTGGCGGAGACCTCCTGAGCCGCCCTGCCCCTCCCGGGCCTGGAGGCGGGTGGGACTACGCACCGTGGTGGTGTAGGCCGCATCAGGGTCGTCCTCCAGCACCCGGGAGAGCCCGAAGTCGGACACCTTGCACACCAGGTTGCTGTCAACCAGGACGTTGCGGGCGGCCAGGTCCCTGTGGACGTAGCCCAGGTCCGAGAGGTAGCGCATGCCGGCCCCCACGCCTCTGAGCATGCCCACCAGCTGCATGATGGTGAACTGCCCGTCGTGAGTCTGTAGGGGGACATGGCTCGGCTTCAGAAAGGCTCTGCGCAGCTTGCAAAGTATCTTCACTGCTTATGAAGCACGTTCCTGTTTCAGGTCCTTCTCACGGTCTCATTTATGCTCATAGCGACCCTGAGAGGGAGGTGGGGCTGTGATGACTCCTCACCCATTTTGCAGAAGGAGAAACGGAGGCCCAGAGAGGTGAAGCCCTGTGCCCGAACACCCAGCAGATAAATGGAAGGGCAGGGGCTGGGAGTCCAGTGATTTCCACCCCCCCGCACCATGCCATCCAGCTGGCTGGGGCCCTGGGTCTCCAGGGAGGCCCCCCTCTCCGCCCGTGTGCGGGGCAGAGCAGCCCGAGCAGCAGAGGGACCTTCATGTGCTGCGGGGCTGAAAGGCAATCAGATGGGCTGACCCTTGAGACTCGTCCCTGTACCTCACTCCCCTTCCCCAGGTCCACTGGGCCCGAACTCTGTGGGTGTTTGGAGACCTCACGTTCTCTCCCAACACCCAGAACGAGCTTCCCTCCGCCGGGCCCACGTGGAAGGCGGGGTGGGCACGCACCCTCAGGAAGGCGTCCAGAGAGCCGTTCTCCATGTACTCGGTCACGATCATTGCCAGGCGGCCTGGGGAGGGGCAGGCGGAAGGGGTGGCTCTTGGTGGGGGGATCAGGCCTGCTAATGGGAGACCCCAGGAACACGCCCCCTCCCATGGGCTGGCCGGCACTGAGGGCTTTGGGGAGCCCAGGGTTCCCACTGGGGTCCTGGGCTCTGGGCCCCCTCCCCAACCAAGTCATCGGGGGACCTGAACCGGGGGGGTGCAGGGGCAGGGCAGGGGCAGAGCACGGTGGCCCAGGGGTGGACCCAGACTTCTGGCCCGGGCAGGAGGGCTCCCGCAGGGCGAGGCTGCCCTCGCGCGGCACGTACCGCGGGTGACGACGCCCTCGAGGCGGATGATATTGGGGTGGTCAAACTGCCCCATGATGGACGCCTCACTCAGGAAGTCCCGCCGCTGTCGCTCCGTGTAGCCGGCTTTGAGGGCCTTGATGGCCACGGGCACGTCCCGCTGCCCCGGCACCCGCAGCCGCCCATAGCAGACTTCCCCGGACTCCCCTGCAGAGCCCGAGTGGGGCGGGCAGGGGAGGGCTGTGGGACCCTCCTCTCTGTGCCGGGACCCCAGCGCCCCCCTGCACCCCCTGCACCCCTGTGCGCAGTGACTCCCCTCCCCCTCTGCCCTGGGGGCCCCTCCCCCGGGCACCCCCCTTCACAGCCCCCAAGGCTCACCAGAGCCGATAATTTTCTCAATGTGGATCCTGGAGGCTTCAATCTCCCGAGTGAAACCGCGGCCCGCCCGGCCTGGCTCCTCGTAGTTGTGGGGCTCTGCATAGAACTGGGGCTCTGGGATCTTCCCCGGGGGGTGGTGCAGGGGCAGGAAGACGGGTGGGGGTGCTGAGGGCCCAGGAGAGAAGGATCATCAGTGGGGTGCAGGAGACTTTCCCTGCAGCATTGCAGGGGCCTGGGATAGGGCTGGGTGGGGGGCGGGCAGTAAGGGGCATCCCTCGGAAGCTCAGGTTGTAGGTGGCAAACAGCAGGTGCCCGATAAGTGCTTATTGAGTGAAAATGGGGTCTCTACGGAGGAGCTATGGGGTCTCTGGGGGTTTCGGGGGTCTCCAGTGAGTTCTGAACGTATCTGTTGTTTTTTGGGGTCACTTCTAGAGTCTTTAGGGTCTTTCTAAATTGCTCAGGGGTAAAAATGTTGCAATCACACACGCCAACCTTGACTGAAAGCAGTTCTCCAGAAAACTGTGTTAAGAAGGATTCGGAGGCTGTACTCAGCTCAATGAGAATCAGTACCAGAATCGATACTAATGTTCACCACGGGCACAAAAGTGAGGTGTGGAGGAAGGCTTCCTCCTCTTTGCCTCGTCTCCAGGGGTCTCTGCAGGGTCCTGAACAAGCTCTTTGTAGCACGGGTTCTTAGCCAAGAGTATACGACACCCCCTCCCTCCACAATTGTATCCAAGATTGTGTGTGAGTGCACACATCTGTGCAGGCCCCCGGGCAGAGGGATTCCAGCATCCTTGTGGGGTCTGCACACCCAACAAAGGTGAACAGCACTTGGCCTCTGAGGTCCTGCTGTCTCTCTCTGGGGCCCTCATCTTTCCGGGGGCACCCCCAGAGCCGCGCTGGCTCCCACCGTGACCTCTTCTTCCCTGCCCCACGTGCCTGGTGCCCGCACTCACCCTGCCCGTTCTGATACTGCATCTTCTCCTCGTCCGAGTCCTGGAAGGCCTTGCTGTAGCCACAGTGCCTGTGGAAGACGGCCCTGGCCTCAGCCCTGATCCCCTTCCGGGACAAATCAGGACTCTGCCCCTCGAGCTCCTTCCCCTTTAGGGACAGCTCCTGCCACCACAGCTCCTGCCCCTGCAGAGGGGAGTCTCCGCCCTCAGGCCCTCACCCCAGCCGGATGGTGACACCTTTGGCCTGCACAGCAGTCTCCACATTATAAGCCCCCTTTTTACATGAAATCACCCTTGGTGAGGGGGTGGGGACGAGGCCTCTGGTATCTATGACACCGTGGGACCTTGGCAAGCTCCCTCCCTTCCCTGGGCCCGTGTCTCCATGTATAGGACGATGCTTCCAGTCCTTGCTGTCTGGGATCCTAAGCCCACACCAGGCCCAGTGTCCTATCTCCACCTCCCTCTGGGATGGACTGGGAGAGAGAACGACCACTTTAGTTTTCACAGACCTGGGTCCCTGTCCCAGTTCTGACATCTACTTGGCGGAAGACGCCTAACCTCTCTGATCCCCAACTAGCTCACCTGCAAAGTGAGACCGAAATTTCCGCATCACAGATTAAATGAGGTGGAGGTGGTCACCTGAAGGGAGGCCCGGTGGGACTGGCAGGTGGGTGGACGTGGTACAGAGATAGGGAGGGTCAGGGGGACACCGGGGTTTGGGGCTCAGGGGACCTCATGAACAGTGGTGCTGTGTCCTGAGAAGGGGGGCCCACCATGTCCTGAGAGATGCGGGGCTGGGGGTGCTGTGGGTGCGGGAGTGGGCACCTGGTCCTCAGGAGAGACCTCTGTGCGGGTGACAAATGTCAGCACATGAGGGTGGAACCCCAAGCCGCGATAAAGCCCTGATAAGGACACTCAGAAAAGATGGCCCTGGGTGAGCAGGGAGGAGAGGAGGGTCTAGGGCAAGCCCGGGGTCCTCCAGCCTTCCAGGGTTGTTTTGAGAAGAACGCCTGGGGGAGACGGAGAAGGGCAGGGAAGACAGGTGGACAGACATGGGGGGTGTGGGGGGCAGGGCACAAGTGTTCCTCGAGGAAGGGAAGAACAGGTATTCTTGGAAGTGAACCCAGCCCCAGGAGCAAGGGGACCACCAGCTGGTGGGGCTTGGGACAGGCTGGAGACACAGCGCCCCAGAGGAGGGGCTCGGGGTGGCCGGGGACCAGGACCACCCACCTCTTTTTGCAGATGAGCAGGAGCAGAAGCACGACCAGGCCCGTGATGAGCGTCAGGCAGATCCAGACAATGGTCCGGGTGTCGTAGCGGGGCCCTGGGGGAGGAAAGCAGGGTGGGGGGACCGGCTGCTCAGGCCCAGGGATCTGGTGCCTCTGACTCAGCCGTGGGTCAGGTCACAGGCCGGCTCCTCCTCTGCCCTCACCCTCCCTTCTCCTAAGCCTCCCCTTCAACACCCTGCGGGGGGCCGGGGCCTCCTGGCTTCCCACCTGGTGCCAGCACTTCCTGGGACTGCGGGGCCGTGGAGAACCTCTAGGCTTCTCTGAGCCTGCGTCTCCCACCCGTAATATGCCTGTCCCGCCTGTTACTCAAACAGCGACAAAGCTGAGAATGTGCTGAGAGGTGCGTGTTCCAGTCCAGTCCCAGGGAGACCCCAGGATTGTCTTCAGTTTTCAGACAGGAACACTGAGGCTCAGAGATCTCCGGGAGCTCGTTCCAGGCCCCACACTAAATGAGACTGGGCCGGGCAGGATTCCGAGCTGGGCAGTCTCAACGTGGTATCGGGCCTCAGAGCGCTGGACACACATCGGTTGAAGAGGGGCATCAACTTGGCCTTGAACTTTTCTATCCTACACCACCCCTTGGAGGGGCCCCCCAGTAAAGAGCACAGAGAAGACCCCAAGCAGCTGGAGATGGGGGCAGGGCACCCCCAAGCTTGAACGTGTCTCAGAATCGCCCTGAGGGCTTGATAAAACCTGAATTGTTGGGCCCCCACCCAGGGTTTCCGATTCAGAAGGTCTGGGGTGAGGCCTGAGAATCAGTATTTCCAACACCTCCCAGGTGCTGCTGCCCCAGACCACACTGTGAGAACCTCTGTTCTGGAGGCTGGGGGTTAGGATGATGCTGGGGAAGGGGCACAGAATCTGTCCCCCAGACTGACCAGGTTCAAATCCTGCTTTGCTGGGTGACCTGGGCAATTCACTTTACGGGTCTGATCCTCACTTTCCCCATCTGTGAAATGGGGATGTGGATAATGGCAACTCATTGGAGGGTCTCGGGGATGATTACAAGGTGATCGTGTTGGCAAGGGCACCATGACGCCCGCCAGTCACACTGATACTCAGTGAAAGCCCGTGGTGGGTGCGCTGTCACTAGCCCGGTCACTCCGCTTCTCTGAGCCTTGGTTTTTCACCTGTAAAAATGCCAATCCAGCACAGGCACCAGCTCGGCACATTCCCTTCCTCTGACCGCCACGGCCCTGGCGCCGGGCCTGGCCCAGCTCCCTGCCCTCCCCGCTCCCGGCACTCACGGGGTTTCCCGGTCTCCACCTCCATGGCCTGGCTGAAGCGGCCGCAGCCTGCGGAAGTGCGGGCGCGGACCTGGAACATGTAGCGG
Source organism: Vulpes lagopus (assembly GCF_018345385.1). NCBI lineage: Eukaryota > Metazoa > Chordata > Mammalia > Carnivora > Canidae > Vulpes > Vulpes lagopus. The sequence goes on from NC_054831.1 coordinate 125,815,675, forward strand.
GTGCCCGGCTTGAGGCCCGAGACGGTGGCCCTGGTGGTGACAGCCTTGAGGGTAGAGTAGCTCTGCATCTCCTTGTCCTGCCCATGACAAGGGTGGTCAGCCGAGGGTCCTCCCGCCTGGTTCCCCTGCCCGTTCCCGCTGCCCTGCTGGTACCTTCTCGTAGTACTTGATCTCATACTCCAGGATGATGCCGTTGGGCTGCTCTGGCTCCTGCCACAGCAGGGACACGCTGGTCTGCCCCGCCCGCTCCTGGCGGATCACGACCACCTGGGACGGGGCTAGGGGAGGGAGGCCAGCCTCGGTCAGATGGGTGGGTGGGTGATGACTGGCCTCTGTCCCAGGGATCCTGGCTTGGGCCATGCTCACCTTGCCAACTGTCCTGCCCCCATCCCAGGAGAGCCAGCACCCTCCAATCCTTCTAGTAAGTCAGCTGCGGCTCTGATTGGCCCCATGGGGTCAGCACAGCCTGGCTCTGGTCTAGGACGCTGGGGCCGGCTCGACCCAGAGGAGGCCTGACTACCCCAGCTCATGCCTCCTCCTCCTCTCATCCCCCGGAAGCTTGCTGGAGCCCCACCAGCCCAACAAGCAGAAAACTCTTGCTCGCCCTGGGGTCCCACCACCCAGGGCCCCACCACTAGATGTCTCTATCTCCACATCTCCCACCTCCAGCCCAGGGCCCGGGGCCACAGGCTCTCAGGAGTGCCTGAGGAGGAGGAAGGAGAGGGGAGGAAGGGAAGGAACCTGTCCTCACTGCCTGGGTTTGGAGGGTACGACTGCAGCAGCTCTGACACTTGGGGAAAGCCCTCCCCTGTCACACTAGGTCACGGCTCATCCCTCACCTGGTGAGGGTGACGGAGTGCAGCTACCCCCCTCCCCAGGTGAGTCTGCTGGGAAGTGCCAGGTATAGGGGGCCGCAGCCAGGCTGACTCTCTGCCCCACGCCCCCAGCTCTTGCCTCCTATCTGGACACCCTGTCAGCACACCTGGCGCTCCCTGAAGGCGGGGACCACACATGGCAGGTGCCCCCATAACACTGCTGGGTGACTCTGCCATGAAGATTCAGAAGTCAGTCCAGAGTTAAGTTGGAGGGTGTGTGGTACAGGGCCCCCCATCAGCCTGGGAATCAGGCCTGGGTTCACAGCCCCGCCTTCTGCTGGCTGGGACCACCAGTGTCCGGGGTGACAGTTTCCCCCATCCAGGAAGGGAAGCTGGCAACACCCTGCCAGGAGGAGGTGCAGACCAGGTAAGACCTTGTGGGGAGGAACACACACCAGCACCAGCAATATGTGGGTGCCTCTTAAAAAACAAAGAACTTCCAAGCCAACAGGTGCTGTGTGAGGGGAGCAGACACAGAAGGGGGCAGAGATGGGGAGGAAACAGGGTGAGGGCACCAGAGGGGCTCCGGAGAGGAGAGGGCTCTAGAGCAGAGGGAGACATAGGGGGAGGGAAAAGGGAGGGAGAAGGGAAAGGAGTTGAGGGGAAAAGGGGGAGGGGGGCAGGGAAGGGGCAGTGGGGAGAGGGCAAGCAGTCAGTGAGGCCAGGCCTCCCCCATTTGCTCAGGGCTGTTGTCTGCCTCAGGCATCCCCCAGGATTTCCGGAATGCCTTCCACATGCCTTGTGGTCCACTAGGACCTGGGCAGCCCTCAAGGGGCTTATGATCTATAGAGAGAAAGTAAGAAGGCAAATGATGGGGAATCACAGGTTGTTTAAGCACCGTGAAGGGGGGCACTTGGGTGGCTCGGGAGGGTTGAGCGTCTGCCTTTGACTCGGGTCATGATCCCAGGGTCCGGGGATTGAGTCCCACGTCGGGCTCCCTGTGGGGAGCCTGCTTCTCCCTCTGCCTATGTCTCTGCCTCTCTCTGTGTGTCTCTCATGTATAAATACATAAAAATCTTTAAAAAATTGAAAAAAAAAAAGCACCATGAGGGACAGAAAGAAGGCGCTTTGTGTGATGGAGGAGGGCACCTGATATGCCCAGGGGGCCGGGGGATCCGGGTCATTTTAGCTGGGGCAGGGGTGGGGGTGGGGGGTCAGGGTGGGCCTCCCCTAAGCGGGGATGACAGTGGAACCCAGGACTGAAGGAACCAGCCACCGAACAGAGAGGCAGAGAGGAGCTGCCACTCTGCAGGAGATGAAAGGCCAAGCCGGGAAGGGCTTGGTGTGCTGGAAGAGGGACCGGTGGACGGGAGGCCGGTGTGGCTGCAAGGAAGGGAGCCAGGAGAGCCGGAGAGGGGGCGGGGTGGGTGGCACAGGTGCCCCCAGCCTGGCCCGGGGAGGCTCCGAACGGGATCTGAGCTCAGGCTGAAGCTGGTAAAGGGCTCACCGGACCTCACCCTTCCAAAGCCCACTCAGGATGTGCTGTGAGAAGCCGTCGTGGGGCGGGGGCGCGGGCTCCTGCTGCTGCCCAGACAACACGTGATGGGGAGGCTGATGTGCTGTGCACTGAACTGTGTCCCCATCCCCAAATTCATATATAGAGGCCCTAAGCCCCAACTTGATGCTATTTGTAGTTAGGGCACTAGGGAGACGATCAGATGGGGTCATGCAGGAGAGGCCCTCGCGATGGGATTAGTGTCTTTATTAGAAGAGATGAGACTTCTCTCTCTCTGCCTCGTGAGGACAGAGCGAGAGGCAGCCATCCAGACGCCAGGAAGAGGGTTCTCACTAGAGACCACTGGCCAGCCCTCTGGTCTTGGACCTCCGGCCTCAAGAACCGTGATCAGTACATTTCGGGGGTTTAAGCCCCCAACCTATGGCATTGTGTGATGGCACCTGAGCTAAGAGAGACGGGCTGGAAGGAGGCTGAGGTGGAGGTGGTCACCTGAAGGGAGGCCCGGTGGGTGGACGTGGTACAGAGACAGGGAGGGAGGGTCAGGGGGACATCGGGGTTTGGGGCTCAAGGGACCCCATGAACAGTGGTGCCATGTCCCCAGATGCGGGGCCCATGGGAGGTGTGGGGCTGGGGGTGCTGTGGGCGTGGGAATGGGCACCTGGTCCTCAGGGGAGACATCTGTGCGGGTGACAACCGTCAGCACATGAGAGTGGAACCCCAAGCTGTGATAAGGCCCTGATAAGGACACTCAGAAAAGATGGCCCAGGGTGAGCAGGGAGGAGAGGAGGGTCCAGGGCAAGCCCGGGGTCCTCTAGCCTTCCAGGGTTGTTTCGAGAAGAACGCCTGGGGGAGACGGAGAAGGGCAGGACAGACAGGTGGACAGACATGGGGGTGTGGGGGGCATGGGGGCAGGACACAAGTGTTCCGTGGGTGGCGGGGAGAAGAACAGGGAGAGAAGTCCCCGCTGAGTGTGGCCAGGTGGGGACACTGGGCTTCAGGGGACAGGTGGGGCCAGAGGCCTGACTAGAGCTGCCCGAGGAGGCTCACAGAGAGAGGACCCAGGAGGGCCGCGCAGACGTCTCTCGCAGGAAGGTCTATGAAGAGAGACGGTGTGGTGGCTGCAAGGGAGCGCGGCTTCAGGGGAGGGCTTTCCTTCCGATGACGCAGCAAACAGATGGCGTCAGAAATGCTGCTGGGTTCTGGACTCCAGCCTGCACCCCGGCCGGCCAGCCCCCCACCCCAGTCTCCCTAGAGACCAGCGGGCAAGGGCAGGGCCCCACGCACAGGACACGCAAACCTAGGTCCCCCCCGGCCCCCGCCCGCTGCATCACCAGCCCCCGAGGACAGGGCCGGGCATTCTGTGGGTGCCTCAAAACGCTGGTCCGATGAGAGCCCCTCGAGCGGATGAAGCCCTGGCATCAGGGAGGGGGTTCCCTGGGCTCACAGTCGGGGGGGCCTGTTTCACTTGGGCATGAGATGGACCGGGGTTCGGATTCTGACTGCTGCTTCCTACGTGGTGACTGACACAGAGCTTTGGTCTCCTCCTCGGCGACATGGTGAGAATAGTTTCTGTTGGGCCAGGCCTGCGTGGTGTCGGGAAGAGACGGGGTGGGGGCCACAGCGGTCCCAGACATGTGCTGGGGCGGCTGCTGACGGGGCAGCTGCCGTGGGTGGGCTCTTGGGTCGGCCGTCACTTGACGGGGGGCGGGGGGGGGGGGTGGGGGGGCACCAGAATTTGGAAAGGGAGGGGCTCCAGGGGCTGAATGCAGCCCACCAACTGGCTAGGAACACAGAGATAAATGCTGTTGTTCCAACCAGTGCAACCAAATCCATCCCAGGGGCAGCAGTGGCAGGTGTTCTGGAAAATGATAATCAGAGTGATTTTGTTTCTTAATGACATTTATTGAGCATGTACCTTGGGCCAGGTGCTGGGCTAAGCATTTTCATTTCTCTCACTTAAGCCTCACAATAGTACCCGAGGCAGGTACTGTTATTCCCACTGCACCAGGGAAGGAATGGAGGCAGAAAGTTCTGGAGCCTCCGAATGCCACGCTGGCCTGTCTCTGACCTTGTTGGATTCCTCCCACCTACAGGGCATGTGCTACTTTTCTAAGGGCGTGCAGGGCCTGGAGCTCCGAGGCCTGGTGAGGAAGGCAGGGCCGGGGAGGCAGGCACTTGCCCAGAGTGCCACAGCGAGTCCGGAGCAGCCCTCTCCGATCCTGTGAGGGCCGGGGTTCAGGGAAGCTGGGGGACGGAGCATCTCCGCCTACCTGCCTGGTTCGTGGTGATGTTGACCACGGCGGCCCGGCGGGGCTCGGGGCTCAGGTCAGACACACCGTTGACGGCCTCGATCCAGAAGGAGTAGTTCATGTGGGCCAGCAGGTTGGCCACCATCAGACTGGCCCGCACCAGGCTCGTCTGCTGGGGCACGAAGCGGGTGCCACTCCCGCACGTCTCGCAGTGGCCCAACGCCCAAGGGCAGCGGCGGCACACGGCGTTGTAGGTGATGTCGTTGCGGCCGCCCGGATCCAGGGGAGGGGCCCATTCCAGGGTCACAGATGTCCCGTTGACGCTGGAGATGAGATTCACCGGTGCCGAGGGTGGCCCTGGGGAGTACAGAATGACAGGCGGCAGTGGAGGGCGTTTACCCGGCCTGGTCCGGTCTCCCCCCGTCAGACCAGGGAGGGGCTGGGAGTCCCCCATGATACCCAAGGTCCCCCAGGATAAGGTCACACCCCCTCCAGCCTCTGGAAGCTCCCCGAGGGCAAAGGCGCTGTCAGAGTGGACCACAGTGTCAGGTCTGTGTACAGAAAGCAAAATCCCTGCCCCCTACCATCCCACGGTCGGACCATAGGGATCCTGGGTTTGTGTTTCCCGAAATTTCCATCCAGAGCTGGGGGGAGATGCTGACAACCTTGGGGTGCCCACAGCAGCCCCCCTGGGCATGAAATGGCCCTGGCATTTGCATTCTGCACTCCACTCCTTAACCCCGGCTGGATTTACCGTACAGATCCCTGACCCCGCCGTGGAGCGTGTGGAGGCGCCAGGAAGGCCGGCGGGGTCTCCGAGGCAGGGTGTGCCCACCCCGCTCCCACAGGAGTCCGGGCAGCTGGGAGATTTTGCAGAAGTGGGGTCTGGGGGCTGGGGCAGGCTCCTGGGGGTGGGCATTTGAGTCTGAAGGGCTTGAGGGGTTCAGGTGGACCCCTGGGGCTCAGAATGCCAGTTCTCAGCATCCCAGGCAGGGACTCTTAGATCTTAAGAAAATAGAAGAGTGGAATCTCAGAATCATAGAGAATCACAGAATCTGAAAGGTATGGAATACTAAAAGCCCAGTCTTTTGTAGTCTTAAGACTTCTAGAACCCCAGGGAACAGAATTGTGGATTTGGAGACAAACTGGAGTCTGGCTAGCTGAGTGCAGGTGCCCATGACCTAGACCTGGGCTCACCTCGCCACGGAGCCCATGGTCGTCACCACGTCTCTCGGACATCCTTTCTGCCCCAGCAGGTCATTGCCAGGGGAAAATGCACGGGTCTGGGCAGAAGGGTGTTGGGGGGGAGGGAGACTGTGTGTGTGTGAGACTCTGTGACCCTCTCACTTGCCACAGGGAGCCTGGGGGCTGGGTGTGATGGAGATGGGGGGTGGGGGGGGGACAGGGAGATTGGGGACTGAGGTTGGGATAGATTAGGGAGCAAAACCAGTCAGAACTGTGTGAAGTGCTGCTCACCCACCACAAGAGACCAGGGTTGGCAAATGGGGGGCGGGGGGCGCTGAGCTGGCTGCGGGCCTCCCAGCTGGGATGGGGGCATGAGAGGCCCCTTCAGGCCAGGAGGGGAGGCAACCAAGGAGCCCCGCCAGCCGTCAGCAGAACGCCGAGCCAGTCACGCAGCCCTGCAGGCTCGGTGCCAGGGTCCCTCGGAGTCCCCTCAGTACCCCGGGCATGAGCACACACAAGCACACCCTCTCTGGGCACACACATCTCTGCAGGGCCAGGTGTGCACGCGCTGAACCCACAAGGCACATTCCTTCAAGCTCTATGGGGACTTGGGAGTCCCCACCAGGGACCGACCCAGATGTGCACACACACCTCCAAGAACCCTCTCCGTACGTGGGCAGGACTCTGACGCTCCCCCGCGAGCACACACACTCTCCGCAGGCTTCTTCCATAGCAGCCGCTGCCGACACAGACACGCACAGTGTCGATCACCGCAGGCACCCCAGGGCACACACAGAATCAGACACACGCGTGCCATCATCCAAGCAGGCAGCCACACGTATCCCAGATACACACTCACGCACACACCCTACACACGCTACGGCAGCTCTGACCAGTCCATCAGGGATGACAGCCAGCGGGGGCTCCTCCGACATTCCTTCGCTTCATGGGAACCCCCTGGCTGGCCCACCCCGGCTCCCAGGACATCGGTATCACTGTAGGGTCAGAAGATGACCAAAGCTACCTCTCGTCTGCCCTCGAGGCAGACAAGAAAGACAGAGGGAGGGAAGGAAAGACTTCCCTGGAGAGGTGGTAGGGACCCCCGAGAGGTCGAGGCCACCAGTGAGGAGTCAGAGTCACCTCCTCCCACCCTAGACAGGCCCCTGGCCCAAGAGAGCCCCCTGTCCCTGCCTCGCCCGTGGAGCACTGGCTCCCTGGAGCCCTGGGAGCCCGGGGTCCTGGCCTGGCCCTAGTCTCCCGGATTCTGGGGCTCAGGGTGGTACTCACGGGTGCAGGCTGCGGATGGCGGGTCCAGGGCCGCGCGGTAGTAGCTGAGGTCACAGCGGCAGGCCTGGGCAGCGGGGGCTGCAGAGTGGCTGTGGGGGGGGCAGCGGGCGCAGAGCTGGTCCCCAGGGGCCGACTTGTAGAAGCCCAGCTCACAGGCTGCGGAGGACAAGGCGGCTTCAGGTGAGCCAGCCGGGCCCCCCTGGCAGGCCCCGGGACGGCTCCCACTCTGACCCAAGGCTTCCAGCGGGATCTCCCAAGGGGCAGGGGCGCAAAACTTCATTGGGGATGGAGGGACTGATGCACAGAGAGGGCCTGGGACTTCCCCAGGGCCGCACAGCTAGTCGGGGGCAGAGCTGAGCCCGGGACCCTGATTCCCGAGTCCCACCCTGCCGTCGGCACAGGACAGAGCCTCCTCAGCCCAGGGCTGCATCTCATCCAGCGGCCCCTTCCGACCCAGGCCTGTCCCCTGCCCGAATCTGTCCCTCACAGGACACCGGTCCCCGAGTGAGCCACTGCCTCGGATGTGCGGGTCACGAGGCTGAGCATCCGAGGGTTCTGACTCAGGGAGGAACGACAGCTGGAGAGGAACGGGGGTGGGAATGTGGCTGGAGAAGAGAGACAGGTGGTAAGACCCCAGTAAAAGTGCAGATGCCAGGCCCCGCCACAGCCACCTCGTGAGAAGCGCCAGGTGCAGGGCCCAGGACTCTGTCTTACAAGCCCCCCAAGTAACAGGGGCTACCTGGGAATCGCAGGCTCTCGCCCCTCCCAGAGCCTGGGTCACTGTCACCTACCCTGTCCTGTGGGTGACCCTCTCCTCATCGCCCACCTGGACGACCCGGCCTTGCTGCACAGTCCCAGCCGCCACCTGCCGGCCCACCCGTTCAGCCAGTATTTACGAGCACCAGGCACTGACACAGCCACGAACAGGATCGACACGCATCTGCCCCCACGGAGCCAGCCTCTTTGAGGGGGAGACACCCGCCGTGACGGAGGCTGTGCTCACGGCCAGGAAGGAAATAAAGCAGGTGATGCGGCGAAGGGTAAAGGGTGGGAGGAGCTCCCTTCCCGGAGGAGGAAATGATACTCAATCCTTGTCTAAAGAGTAAGAACAAGTCAGCCATGCAGGAAATGGAAATATTCTAGATTGAGGAACTCCCTGAATGGACACCCAGCCTGGGTCACTGGCAGTTCCAACCCTCATGGGCCCCCCATGGCCTGAACAACAGCGCCTGGCATTCAAAGCCCTTCTCCAGTGTCACCCCTCCCTCCCCATCCACAGGCCGAACTGAAGGACTGGCCATCCCCCACATCCAGTAGTGTTTCCTGCCTCAGGGCCTTTGCACGTGCTGCGCCTGCTTCCCGGGGTGGCCTGGCCCTTTGTCAACCTGTCGAACTCTTTCAAGATTCGTTTTAACTGTCCCTCTGAATAAGCCTTTCTGCACACCTCCACGTGCACACACACACATACACAGACACAGACACACACAGGTGCCCAGAAGCCACCGCTCCCTGCCCTAGTTCTGCAATCTCTGCTCAGTAGCACCACTATAGTGTACTTGTTTATCTGTATGTCCGACTCTCCTAAACCAGAAGGTGCTTGTGGGCAGCTCCCTGTGCATTAGCTGCAGGGCTGCCTCCTTCATCTCAGCCTTCCTACTGTCTGGTTCAGAGCAGAAGTTACCAGAGCCCGTAGGAGTTTTCCAAGTGAGCCAATCCCGTCATTATCCGCTCTGGGCAGAGGGAGACCCCGGGGAGTTCAGGACCAGTGCCACGGGCCAGGCAGCTGCCCGCTGCACCGCGGACCTGACCTCCTTTGCAAGAGCGACCACCGGGAAGTTCGCCGGGATGTCTAGCCACCGAGTCTCAATCTGGAAAACGTGGCGCTTGAGAGGAGCTTCACTTGAAAAGTCGTCATGTCATTTTCTAAATTGTACCTCCTCATTAGAGCAGCGAAAGTCAAGTTAATTTGTAAAATTCTCCAAGCTCCAGAGAACACCTGACGCCGGGAGGAATGCCACTGCCCTTACGTTTGCTTCACAGACTGAGGCTGTGGAGCCGGTCGGGGCCTGTGGTTTCAAGGGCTGAGAAAATGTGCCTCCAGTTTGGGCTCCTTCCCTTCCCGCTGGAGAGACCCCAAGAGGCCTTGGGCCTACACGGAGCTGGGAGCTGGAGGCCGTAGGGCCCCTGGCTGACACACTGTGATCTCCCCTCCTCCCCCTCCTCCCAGAGCCCCCCTGAGACCCGGTCCTGGGGCACAGCCGCAGAGCCTTCCTCCAGGCCCAGGAACCGGGCAGCGGGAGCCGGCTTGGCACCTCATCAGCAAATACCGGTGCAACCCGTCGTTGAGCCGAATGAGCGTAGCCCTCCCGGTAATGAGATCCACGTCGATTAGCATTTCCGGGACTGCTCGCTCCTTCTGCCCCCCATTTATCCCCTCACCCCAATTTACTGAGCGGCTACTCCGGAGCCGAGATAAGCAAGAGCTGGTCCGGCTCTTAGGGAGCTGAGCAGTGAGAGGCACAGAAAATGTGCGGCGACACCCTGGTGTGATTCGCAGCACGACGGCCTGCGGTCCCCCAGTCCCCCACCGGTCACTGAGTTCATGTTGCTCTTGTCGATTAAGAGCAGAAAGTCGGGAGCAGGCTGCCCGCACCCCCCCCTTCTGGTCCAACCCCTCCACCTAGGCTAAGGGACGCTGGGCAGGTGGCTGGGCCTCAGTTTCCTCATCTGTAAACTGGGGATAGTAAGAGCACCACCTCCTCGGGCGGCTGTGAGGCCGCTGCGAGAGTGAGTACATGGGGATTCACGCCAGGACCGTGCCTGGCCCTCACCGCAAGGCTACGCGGCTGGCGTTATCACCCCTGTCCGGCAGGGAGGACGCGGGACGAGCTCCTGGGCCTAGGCCGGGTCGGGGAGCCTCTGGGGCCTGGGCCTTCCCCCCACCCAGCCTCTCAACCCGCGTCCAGGGCTCAGAGATGGCCCGGCCGTTCTGCTGCTCGCCAGTGGGCGGTTCTCACGCTCTGCTAATACCCATATGGCTATAACGTGTCAAAGCCAGATTAATCCGCGCAATGAAAATAAAATAATCTTTAATAAGAATACTAATCACCAGGCCTCGGGGAGCCCGGAGACCTGGAGGCAGAGCCGGGAATTAATGGCTGAGACAGATGGACCAGCTCTGGGCCGGGGCCCGGCCCTGCCCGCCGACCCGGGGCGCTTCCGGAGCCCGCGTGGCCGGCGTGTGGGCCCAGCGCCAGGCGGGGCCGCTGCCCCTGCGAGGGCACCTTGCCCGGGCCGCCCGTCAGGCCGGCAGCTGCCTGCGGCCCCACCACCTCTCCCCTCTCCCCCGCCAAGAGCCTGAGATTTGACAAATAAGGTGTCTGCCGGTGGATGACCAAAGGAAATTAATTCTAAATCAGATTTTAAACACAGTCAGGAAGGCAAAGGAGCTCGTCGCTCACGCGCCCCCTCCGAAACGAGACTCTCTGATATTTATAGAAAAATGATTAGGGCCTCCGAGGGTGGTTTGCATTCTGCGCCCAGGTGACGGGAAGGATGGCAACCGGGACCTCAGGCTGGGGCTGCTGCTCCCCTGGGTGACGCTCCGAGAGGTCGGTCCCCGGCCTGGGGTGGGGTTGGGGGTGGGGGTGCTGCATCCAGTGTGGGGACAGGTCACGGGTCTGGCACTGTGTCACGAGGGGAGCACTCTGGTCGGGGAGCTGGGAGGTCTGGGCCCCAGTCAACCACTCCTAACAGCGAGCCCCTGGGCCACTCACTTCAGCTCTCCGGGCTCCCCAGTTTGCCACTGGTAGACTGGCCGGCTCCCCACGGCTCTGACGCTCCTCAGTGGGTCTCTGAGGCCCGAGGGCAGTCTCCAGAAGGTCTCCCAGAGCCCTGTGACTGGCTCGATCCCTTCCCCTGCACTCCACTGTCTTCTCCGTAAAACCAAGTGCTTCCTGGCCACTTCTGAGGACAGCTGTGAGGGCAAGAGCAGCAGGGAGGGGGCCTGCAGGCTGGGAGGTGGCCATCGCCATGGGCCGACCCCTGCTGCGGGCCTCGGGCTCTGGATCCCTTCCTTTTGCTGGCAGGAAGGCAGTGGGTCTGGGCTGAACAAGCCGGGACCCCAGAGCCCAGCCCTCCCTCCTCTGCTGTTTGTTCGGGGACAAGTACCCGATAGAGAAGGGGGGGCGGGGGGGTGGCACCCACGGTCCTCAGTGTGTCCCACCTGGGGAGCACAGGGGAGCCACAGCTTTGAGAGGACAACTCATGCAGCCCAGAAAGGCACCCCACTCCATTCTGGCTCCTGCTTGGCCCCCAGTACCCCCCACTCTCAGGCTACCCACCCAATGAGGGGTGGGGACGGGGCCCGAGGCAGGGCCCCCAGCCTGGGCCTGCCATTTGTGCAGGGGCTCGGTGTCAGACCCGTGCTGCTTCTCCCAAGGAGGTCACACAGACAGTCACGGAGACCCACCCACAGGAGTGAGAAAAATCTCTCCTTGTGCGGCTTACGCCTGGCATCCCATCCCCAAACCTCTCTGCCTGCAGTGCATTAGGAATTAATATTTTTTATAAAACCTGTAATTATCTTGCAACTGGCATAATTACGTGGTATTGTGATTTAAATGTAAAATTCAAAATATGCTGCAATTTCCTAACCCTGCTTTGGCGTTTCTTTGTGATTTTTTATTAACGTGCCAGCAGTGCCAGGCAAAGGGGAGGCCTCGGCCTCTCCCAGCCCTGGGAAGGTCCTGCTGCTCCGGACTTGGGAGCTTCTAGCGGGAGTTCTCCCCTTGACTCGCTGTGCGGCCTTAGGCAGACACATTCCCTCTCTGGGCTCCACTTCCCACCCCGTCAAACTAGGGGGCTGGGGCGGGACCCCAGAGCTCTGACGCCATCATCAGGAGGATCAGTGTCCTTCCCCTGGGCCAGTGTGTCCCACTGCCCGCTGGACAGACAGGTGGCTTACTTGCACTTGCAGAATAAACCCAGAGCTGGGGACAGCAGCTGACCTTGACTGTGACCAGCACCACTGACCAGCTGGCCTGATTATTACGGCCTCTGCAGTGCTGGTTATTACCTGTTCTGCTGTCACCCCAGGGTCAGTGGGTAGTGGGGTTTGGCAGTTCAGGGCCCTGGAGGGAGCCAGCCGGGGATCAGAGCCTACTCCGTGATTTAGGCTGAAGGGCTCAATTTGTCGCATCTGTAAGATGGGGATACGCTACCTCGCTTAGCGGACTTCCGTGAGCATGAGAAAGCATGTGAACTCCCCAGGGCAGGGACACGCCAGATGCTCAACAGAATGACTAACTGCCGTGACAAGTAGGAAGTGCTCATTAACGTGCCTAGCACATGGCAAACACTCAAAAATTGTTGCTAAGGGACCTTACTGTCCCCATCGGAAGGAGGGGCTGCTGGGAGCCAGCTCTGGTGGGGAGAGCAGTCAGGATACACCTGGGCCACCTACACGTGGCTTCCAGGCAGCCAGACCCGACTCAGGTCCCAGCCCCACCTCCCACAGCTGTGAGGCCTGTGCAGTGACACTACCTCCTGAGCCTCAGTTTCCTCATCGGCAAAATGGAACCGCAACACCTGCCTTGTTCCAGTGAGCAAATGAAGTGATGTGCGTGAGCCTAAAGGCAACAGGGATGTTTGTCATCCCCCCGCGGGAGGGTGACAAGTATAGGGATGGCGGATATGGGAACCAGGAGAGGTTGGCAGCCTGGGAACCTGACAAACTAGACCATGGGGTGTGAACAGGTCCAGAAACAGGCAAACGTCACAGAAGGTTCTGGGAGCCAGGGCTCTGCAGAGGTGAAGACTCACGGCAGGCGGGAGCATGACGAAGATTTCTAAAGGGACCCAGAGAGCCCCAGGAAGGGTCAGCAGGGGCGTTGCGGCTGGATGGAGTATCCTGATCCCAGACAACTACCCTGAGCGCCGCCTGAAATTGTCGGCCTGTGCCCTGCTCTGTCCTGGGAGCACCAACGGGTCTTTCCTGCCTGCTTGGGGCCGAGGGAGGGCTCCCATCCCAGTTCCTATCTGGGGCCAGGCCCCAGTCTCTCTGATCCCTGCACAGGAACATCCTCCTCCCCCAGGAGCACCAGTGGTCCCAACAGCAGGCTCCACGATGCCCTGAGAGGCTGGGCAACCATGTGTCCAGCACACCCTGACCTGCCCGGGGAGGTGAGAGAAGGGCAAGGGGCAACCATGTGTCCAGCACCCCCTGCCCCGCCCAGGGAGGTGAGGGAAGGGCCAGGGGCAACCAGGCCGAGGCCACTAACAGCTGGGGCGCCAGCTATCTGGCCAAGCAACTCCTGCAGTGTCCCGGGTGCTTGGGACGCCTGGCTACACCGCCCTCACGTGGGCACTGTGCAAGTGTGACACACAAGCCCGCAGCCTGGGGTCTGGGCCCTGCTCCTGGTCTCTGGCGTGGGAAGCCGAGGAGCGCGCTCACCGAACAGGTGCCATGCTGTCCCATTCTCGGCCTTCCCCTTCTCAAGGACCTTGGCTGCCCTCTCCCACGGGTCCCTGGGTAAGATCCCTCCAAACACAGGCAGGCTGGGTCAGGTGGCCCAGTGACACACTCAACCCGGACAGTGCTCCCTGGGGGCCCCTGCCCACCATACCTTCCCACAGTGACCCCATACCACACTCATGCCCCCGGGACCGTGTCCCCTTCCCTCCACTCCACAGAAGTCTGGTGCTTTCGAGCACAGGCTCTGGAGCCACAGTTCTGGGTTCCAATCACAGCGCTGCCTCTTCCTAGCTGTGTGCCCCTAGGCAAGCTGCTTTGTCTCTCTGTGCCTCTGTCTCATCTACAAAGCCAGGGCACCAGTCGCTTCTGTGTCATCGGGTAGCTCTGGGGACTAAGCAAGTTCATAGGTGAAAAGTGCCTAAATAATGGCCGATATAAGTGAGCACATGGTACTGTTCCCTCACACGGGCGTGTACCCAGCTAGACGCCCAACCCTACGGGTGTCCTCAGACGTACCTCTCCGCAATGCCCACAGAGGGTCCTCCTGGCTGCAGTGTCTCCCGCCCCCTGCTACACACGCACACACACACACTCACATCCCCGTGTATTTGTGACACAGAAACACTAGAGGGTCACCCATCTTCCCAGAAACAGTTTGCCACCCGTGGGCTGCGATGCCCCCCGACACCCCAGCAGCCCCGCCCGGACTGAGCCCACCAGCCGGCCGCCCACGTGTGGCGCGCTCACCCACACAGGCATCCCGCCGCTCCTCGTAGCCAGCGCTGCACACGCACTTGCCAATGGGCACCAGCCACTCGCCCTCCGCGCTGCAGTACATCTTGGGCGTGTCCCGCTCCTCTGAGTGCCGCACGCACTGGCCCCGCACCTCCACCAGCGAGGACGAGTCGGCCCCCGTCACCGCCTCCGAGAAGGCGGCCAGGTTGCGCACCATAGTGGGGCACTTCTTGTAATAGATGCGGAGAGACAGGATGGCGAGGCAGGCGCCGATGTCCTGGAAGGCCAGATAGAAGCCGCGCTTGCTGAGGGGGCCCACGCCGCGCACCTCCGTGTTGAGCTTGAGGCGCCGCACCCCCAGGTCAGCACCCGTGAAGCTCTCGTCGGCTGCAATGGTGTCGATTTTGAGGAACTGGCTTTCTTGCGTGCTGGCGCCCAGGTCACGGTCCGACTCCAGGTAGTAGAGGTTAAAGGTCTCCTTACAGGTGCCCAGCACGCCGGGCATGCTGTTGCAGTCACGCAGGGTGAACTTGATCTCGGCGTAGACACGCCGGGCACCGTCGCGGGGCACCCAGCTCGTGCGCAGCCAGTTGTTCTGGTTGGGGCTCATGACGTTGCACACCTGGTACGTGTGGATGGGCTGGAAAGACTCGTCCACCTCGTTGATGGAGTCCCACTGCGGGCAGAGAGAGCACAGCGCTGAAATGAGAGTCAGCACCCCGCCTCCTCCTGCCAGTCACCCTCGCCTCGTGCCCCGTGCACGGTGCCAGGGGCATCCCTGGGAAGAAGCCGCAATGTTCTCTGCCCTTGTGTTGCCGGCCTTCTACTGACCATCACTGTGACGTGTGATCCCAAAGACTGCCACAGCCTTCCGAGAAAGTGTTATTGGCCGCATTCTACAGGTGAGGAAATAGGTCTGAGCCCCATGTCTGAAGTCGCCTAGCTAGTGAGGGGTGGAGTCAGCACTGGAATCGATGCCAAAGCTACAAAACCCCACCTTGTGTCTATACGGCAGCTCCAAATACTCCCAGAGCTGGAGGTTGGGTGGTTGACTTTGCTTGGGTAAGTCAGGGAGCCCACAGGTCCAGTTTCCATATCAGCTGCCAGAGGGATCTTTCTAATGCGTGAACCTGACTGCTCAAATCTTTCAGCAAGGGCATACCAGGACGTGGGAAAGATGAATGTGGTGGTTCCTGTGCCAGGTCCTGGCCAGGCATCAGTGATTCAGAAAGAAGTGGGACACGATCAACAGAGTGAAAGGCAACCCATGGAATGGGAGAACAGACCTGCAAATCCCGTGTCTGATAAGGGATTAGTATCCAGGATATATAAAGAATTCCTATAACTCCTACAACTAAAAAAAAAAAAAAAAACAGCTCAATTGAAAAATGGGCAAACGACTTAAGTTGACATTTCTCCAAAGAAGATGTACAGATGGCCAAATACTCCATGGAAAGATGCTCACGGTCACTAACCATTAAGGGAAATACAAATCAAAACTGCAAGGAGGGCACTTCACACTCGCTAGGGTGGCGATTATCAAAACAACAGGATGTTGGGGAGGATGTGGAGAAACTGGAATGCTGGTGCACTGTGGGTGGGAACGTAAAATGGGGCAGCTGCTGAGGAAAACTGCGGAGGTTTCTCAGAAAGTCAAGACGAGACCTGCCCTATGGCCCAGCAGTCCCACTTCTGGGTATATACGCAAAAGAATTGAAAGCTCGGTCTCAGACACATACTTCTACGCACAACAGCAGTGTTCACAGTAGCCAAAAGGCAGAAACAACCCAAATGTGTCTGCTGTCGGATGAATGGACAAAATGTGGTATATCCAGACAACGGGATAGTATTCAGCCTTAGAAAGGAAGGAAATTCAGACACCTGCTACGACACGGGTGACCCTTGAGGACATTACGCAACGTGAAATAAGCCAGTTATGAAAGAACAAATATTGTTATGATTCCACTTAAATGAGGTACTTAGAACCAGAGAAACGGGAAATGGAATGCTGGTTGCCAGAGGCTGTGAGACTCAGGAAGGGTGAGCTGGTGTTTCATGGGGACCGAGTTTCAGTTTGGGAAGACGAAAAGAGGTCTGGAGATGGACGGTGGTGACGGGCACATGACACGGCGAATGTGCTTAATGCCACTGAACTGTACGCTTGAAAAGCAGTCACGATGGTAAATGTTATACGTATTTTACCTCAACTTTTTTTAAAAAGAAAGAAAGGAATGTTCCAGAAACACTCCCTTCCCTTGAGGGCCTCACAGTCCCTCATCAGACAAGGTGGTGGAGGGCTACATCCAGGGCGTGGTGGGCATCCAGGGGGTGGTGAACACTTCCTGCCCCCTGAAGCAGGAAGCTCTTGCAGGGATGGGAGGGAAGAGCCCCTGCGAGGCTGGGAAGTATCAGCAAGTTCAGTGAGCACCAGATAGTCCAGGTTGGACACGCAAGATGCACGTGGAAGACCCAGTGTTGAGAAATGAGCCAGGATTTGAGAGGTCAAGGCCTCTTGGTCTCTAACCTGCAATGTGACCTTGGGCAAGTCGCTGTCCTCTCCGGGCCCCAGCCTCCCCAACCGCAGAGAGCTGGTCGGCGGGAGCAGTCCTGGTGGGCTGAGATCAGCGGACTCCGCAGGGCCCTGAGGAGGGGCCGGGGCCGAGGGGGAGACGGAGGGGATGGGCTCTGGGTCCCTGCCTTGGGTTGGCCAGAGATGCAATGCCTTGCTCTTCTCTCTTGGGCCTCTCAAGTGCAATGCCCTTGAACTAGAGACCCCATCACTTCCAGGGGGGGCGGGAGGTAAAAACCACTCCCTGTGATGTTCCAGGAATCCGTGGAGTTCTGAGTGACCCGCAAATGCTGGAGTGGGGACCACGGGGGTCTCAAGTGTTTCCTGTCGGACAAAAAGCCCGTCCACCTCTTCTTATCTTGGCCGGCACGTGGTCTCAACCCTCAGTGCCCACGTCTGTAAAACGGGGCTCAGACAGGCCCACCTCAGCGAGGCTTGAGAGGAAGAAAGGAGAAGTAGCTGCCAAGCGCTTGCCTTGGGCCCGGCCCAGCAGGCTGCCAGGAGAACGGGACTGATGGAAGCCGTCCTGGCAGCATCGTCCCAGCCCACTTGTGCCCGCCTGCAGGGACCCCTGGGGGGAAGAGGTCCGGGGCACGCCAGCCTCACCTGAGAGTTTCTGCCTCCTACGGCCCTACCCCAAAGACCCCACACTGCAGCCAGGGCCCCTGGGCGCTGCTGTGTCACATCTGGGGTTAGAGTCATTGTCACAATTAATGGAGCACCAAAGAGCCAGCCAGCTGCTCCCTGTCTGTTTGCTGCCAGGGACCTGGATAAATTAATCAGCTCCATCTGAGTCTGCTCCAGCCGCTCTACCAATGCCAACGGCCCGGCCTAGCCCCACCAGCCCCGGGGGCTGCCGCAAACACCCAGGGGGGCACAGACTCCTGGGGGCTGGTGCAAAGATCAGCCCTGTTCTCCACGTGGGCAGCCCCACCCGGGCAGCCCCACCCCGGCCTTCTAAGCCCTGGGGGGCTCCTCCTCCGATGCCCACCCCCCACCCCACCCCCATTGCTCTGCAACTCTGTCCTCCATCTGGAACCAGCTGGGCAGCCCTGGGGACCTCCCCTCCCCTCTCTGAAGCTTGTGCTTCTCATATGTGAAATGGGCTGGCGGATGCCCGTCCCTTCCTCTACTCCAGCGGGTGGTGAGGACCGGGTGAGACAACAGAACGTGCCTCTCATCTAAGGCAGCCTTGGTTAATTCACCAGAAGCGATGGAACAGGTCCCAGTGTGTGGGGGGTGGGGCACGGTCGGATTAAGAACCTGGGTCCCCGGCGGGGTCAGACTTCCCCTGACCCTAGCAGAGTCACTTAACCTCTCATTGCTGCTGCGGGTGTCTCACCAGGACAATGTCCCTTTCATGCATCCTCATTGATGACAACTGTACAGAGCAGGTTCTGTGATCATTTCCGTTTATCAACGGGGAGGTGGAGGCGAGGTAAGTGACTTGCCTGAGTCGCACTGATTAGAGGCAGCAGCGAAGGGTCTCATGCAGGCCCAGCACCCCCGGCCTTTGGGCTGTGCAGCCTTGGCCTGACAATCCAGTAACTCTGCTCATGCCGGAGACAGCCCTGGAGGGCCCTTGCTCCCAGGCCGAATCAGAGGAACCTCACAGAACCTCAGTGACCATGTCCACAGGCTCCCTAGCCAGCTGGGCAGGAGAATCACCTAGAAAGCTTATGAAACAAAAGATTCCCAGGCACCTCCCTAGCTCCCCTGCATGAGGGGACCTGTATGCCTCACTTGCTAACCTGGGACAGGTTCAGGGTCTTGAGTTTGGGAACCAGGGATCTCACCCATCTTCTTTCCCCTCTGGGCAAGCCCAGTCTCCAGGCCCCATAAAGATGGAAGGCGGACCCCGGCTCAGCAGACAATGCTGGAGGGCCTCCCACCCTCTCACGACGATGACACAGACCAAAGAGAACGCAAGGGACTCCATGTAGGCTCTGGTCCAGAGCGAGTGGGGTTTGAGACCGTCCTTTGGAACCTGTCTGATGCTGGGCAAGTTATTCCCTGTTGCTCTGAGCCTCAGCCTTCTCATCTGTGAAATGGGGTGGTGGTACCTACTCACGGGACTGGTTGTGGGGATTAAATGAGATTACACCTGTGAACCGTTCAGAGCGATGTAACTATACCTTATTTGTTCTAACTTCCCAACCAGATAACTCTGAGCCTTGCTTTACAGCACCCTGCAAGCCAAAGAACCGTCGATTTCCAGCACGATCATTGGAAACACGCCTGGTCATGCTCTCCACCTGCCTAAAACCCTTACAACTCCATGTTACTCTAAAAACCAAGTCCTAAGCTCTGAAGAAGACAGAGGGACACAGACACCCGGAGCCCAGCTGGGGCCAGGCCCACTCCTTCCTATGCTGGGTCTCAGGGGAAAGGCTGACCCAGCCAACAGCCAGAAAGTCACCTACTCAAGGGTTGGGCCCTGCCATTGGCAGAGCTGGCTCACTCCATCAAGCCCTTTCACACCCTGCTCACAGCTGGGAGACGGCCATCGGGGCACACGCAGAGGAGCATTTCACAGGGAGACACTGAGGCCCAGAGAGGTACAGAGATACCTCAAGGACCCTGCCTTTGTCTGCAGGCAGGGCTGACCCACTCAGGCAAAACGGAGTTCCCTCCGGGTTCCTGGGCCCACGTGGCCTGCTGTGAGGCTCCCTGAGGCCTGGTG
The DNA here is from genome assembly GCF_018345385.1 of Vulpes lagopus. Classification (NCBI taxonomy): domain Eukaryota; kingdom Metazoa; phylum Chordata; class Mammalia; order Carnivora; family Canidae; genus Vulpes; species Vulpes lagopus. The sequence goes on from NC_054831.1 coordinate 125,835,189, forward strand.
CGTGGGGACTGATGACAGTGGACTCAGCTTCCTACTGCCTGCAGACGACAGCTCCAGAGGGAGAGGAGGGGGGCTCTAGCCTGGCCCTGATGAAATGTGAAGAAATACTCCCACTCCCTTCACAAATATTAACTCTTGATACCATTGTCACCATTATTATTATTACTATTATTATTATTTAATTTATTTATTTTGGGGGAGAGCACAGAGGAGCAGCAGACGGCCCCTTGAGCAGAGAGTCTGACGTGGGACTTGATCCCAGGACCCTGAGATCATGACCCGAGCCGAAGGCAGACGCTTAACCGACTGAGCCACCCAGGTGCTCAGTTATTATTAATCGTTGTTATTAATATTATTACCCTTGTCTCCAGAGCCATGGAAGCCAGTGTTCATGAAAGAAGTCACATGTGCATGACGTGCTTGTGTCTGGCGGGCATGTGTGTGTGCGCTTCCGAGCACACTTGCAGAAGGAAATGTCTGTGACATGCAACCATAACGCCCACTAACGACAATGACAGCGATAACGCATTCAGTGAGGGCTCACCATGCACCAGGCATGGGTCCAAGAGCAGGTGTCACCTCCCCTCATCCTGACAGCAAACCCCACGAGGTGGTCACATGCTCATCCCCTTCTACAGACAGGGAACTGAGACTCCGGGAGTGAAGTGGTGACCCCCAGGGCCACCCTGCTTGTCAATGACACAATCACATTGGCTTTACTGCTGTGCCCCCTACCCCACCCGCCCCGCCGCAGAGGGATGGGGCACGGAAGCCTTGCCCCTGGATGCCCTGGGATTACCAGGCCCACTCCCCAGGGGGACGGCCTGGGGACATATCACCTGAGAGAACATAACCCCTAGAGACCTGATGGGCTCACCCAGGGTCCCCATGGAGGCCAGATGGGCATGGGGGCCTGGCTACAGTGGGTGCTGGCTGTACCACCTGGATGATTCCGATGGAAGAGAGTACCAGGTGGGGGCTCCAGGGGTCTGGGTGACTCCTGGTGAAGGCAGGGCATGAGGGAAGGGATCAATCCCGAAGGTGAGAAAGGCCTGGCTGGGGACCTTCCCTGGCCCTGCTCCTGGACACTGTCCCGAGCTACCCTGGGCCCAGCTGTGGCACGTCATGACTCTGTAGGCCCAGGACACAGACATAAGGATCCCACACCTAGGGCCTTAGGCCCTAGGAGCCCGGCACCAGGGTGTAATCTCAAGGGTCTGCATGAAGAAAGGAAGGTAGGAAGATAGGAAGGAAGGGATGGAGCGCGGGGAGAGGTGAGAGGGAAGAGAAGGGACAAAGTGAGGGAGAGAGTCAGGAGCTGTTTCTAACTGCTGGGTGGCCTTGGGGAAGTCCCTTCCCCCCTCTGGGCATCCACTTCCTTCTAATCTATCTGATGATAGGACTGTGAGTCCCAGCCTTTCTCTGCTCACACAAGATGGCAATGGCCCCACTGCTGGTCACTTACCCCGTGAGCCGGGTACGTGAGCCAGCCCCAGTCTCCGTGGATGGTTGACGTGTCCAGCAAGTTCACTGTAAAAACAGGTGACGAGGGAGCATCAGACCCTGGGACACCGTTCCCCGGCTCCACAGAGCAGCCCAGCCTGGCCACTGGTCTGCTCTCAGCCCCCGACATGCCAGCTCCGTGCCTCACTCCCCTCTCCTTCAGAGCCCGCTTCGAGTTGTTCCCCTTGCCTGAAGCCACCCTCCACCACCTCTGCCGAAATGTGATCTCCCGAACCCCCAGAACACAAGCCACCCCAAGTGCCCCAAGCTCCCTGGCGGGTGATGCAGTGGGATGGCTCAGGAGTCCAGGAGGCCTGGGCCAGAGTCCCAGTCCTGCCACTTCGGGGCTGTGTGTCCCTGAACAAGTCCCTGCTCCCCCCTGAGCCTCAGTTTTCTCCTGTGAAAAATGGGTGTGACGGTGGGTCCCGTCTCACGGGGTGTGGTGAGGACAGCCTCATCTTCATCTCACTCAGGGGACACAATGGCAGTCAAAAGCACCCAGCAACGTCTGCACTGTGAGGTCGTGGCTCCTGCAGGAGGACCCGCCCCAGCTTTGCAATCACCAGCGTCCGCAGGAGACACCTGGCACCTAGTAACTCCTCTGAGCACATGTGACGTGGAGAGATCTAGAACAGTAGAAGCCGCCCCTGCTGTGTAGGCACCTACTGTGTACCGAGCTCTTCGAGGGGCGCTTTAGACGCCGCATCCATAACCTGCACGACAGCAGCCACCGCCGAGAGGTGGTGGTGACTCTTCTCTCCGTTTTACCAGTGAGGACACCGGGCCTCGGGAGTTTTCTGGAATGTGCTCGGAGCCCTGCGGGTGTGGCCGGCAGAACTGGTGTTCAGAGCACCCACTGAGGCCGCCACGGAGGGCACCACCAGCCCCAGCACCTGAGCCCCAGAAGCAGAACCCGTGAGCAGTCACCGTGGCTGGGAGGAGCGCGGGCCTGAGTGGCAAGGCTCTTCTAAGCCAGAAACCCCAAAGGGGACCCCAGAACCTCAACACCACGTTAGGGAAGACCTTTCCTTTGGAGTCGGACGCGGCTGGGCTTCAATCGCAAGGCGGCTACCCAGTAGCAGGTGACCCTTGCATCCCTGACCCTGTTTCCTCATCTGTAAAATGGGGCTAACAGCACCTAGACAGCAAACCCTAAAGCCTGGAGCCGATGATGCCTCATTAAAGCGAATTTCCTTCCCCAAAGTCCTGCCCCTCCGGCCTCTCTCCTTGTACTCAGACCTACCCCCTCACTGTAAGGTGATGAAGGAACATGACATTGTCAAGAAATGATGGTTTGAATCTCAACTGCTGTGTGTCCCCCTGGGGGGGGTCCCTTCACCTCTCTGGGCCCCCTGCTTCCTTTGACCCGTCTGGTGATGGTAGTAGGACAGGGCTCTTGGCTCCCGTTCCCAGCTCACGCTCTCTTCCACGTCCCCCCTCTGCCAGCCTGCAAGTGTGGGCCTCCAACCAGGCTGGCTGGGGCAGGTTGCAGGGTGTTAATGCCGGGGTGGGGGGGGCCCTCCTGGAACTTTTCTGCAGGGAGGCGGGTGTCCTTCTGCCTGAAATCTGCATAGCTCTGCGCCTGCCCCTCAAAGATGGAGACAAGTGTCTTCAGGAAACCTTGGAGTGGGGATGCTCTTATTTGCTGATTTTCTCCTTCCTCTTACCCTCCCACCCCGCTGTCGGGGACCCCAGAAGGGAGGCCTGCTGGAGAGAGAGGCTGCAGACCCACGGAGGGGCCTCTGCCCTCCTCCCCGGGGTCCCCAGGGCTGGGGGGGGGCATCAGGGGATGGAGCCAGTGTCCGCAGAAGGATCTCCCCTCCCCAGCCGGCCCCACGCCAGGGGCGCAGGCAGAGAAGCCTTCCCGCCTCCCTCCCTCCCTCTCAGGCAATGGAGAGAAAACTGGGTCAGGCAAGCTCTCTCCTCCTGCTGGCTGGTGGGAGGGGGAGGGGGCCGCACTGCAGTTTCCCCCAGACCAGCAGAGCCTAGGCTGGGGAGAGGATGGGGACCGGGGACCCGTGGGCTCCCCCATTCCAACCCACATTCCAGATGGGGGCTCAGAGCTGCAGGGCCGGTTCTCTGGCTTCCCCTGGACGCAGCTCAGACCTGCTCCTACCCAGGGGGCAAAATCAGCATAAATGTCCACCATTTAGACTCCTCCCCCCGGGCCTTCACTCTTGGGGCAGACCCCACGTTCCAGGCCCTTCCCACTCCGGGAAGCCTCACAGCCTTTGCAGCTGATTCTTGATCAGCCAGCCAGGGGGCTCAGATAATCCAAAGATAAGTCAAAAGTCGATTCTATTGGATTCAGGAAGGGCTATAGGATTCCAGCGCTGCTTGTTCCAACTCCTTCTAGACGCTTCCTTGTCCCTGCCCTCCTCTCCTCTCCCTTTGTCCCCTCTTTCCTACCTCCCATGCCTTCCCCTGGGGGGCTGGGCGGGGGGCACAGAATGCCTGCCAGGGAAGCTCCAGGCCCACAGGGCGGTTCTTCAGGGCTAGAGAGAATTCTAGCAGAGGCCCACCTGGCCCAGGCCTGAGTCGTCTTGGAAATTCAAACCCCTCTGGTCACCAGGCCTGGGCTCTCTCCTGCCCCTTGCCCAGCCGGCCTGGAGGGCTGTGTGACATCTGTGAAGTCAGTTCTCCTCTCTGGGCCCATCTCCCCATCTGCCAATGGGAGGACGGGACTCACGGTCTCTCCAGGAAGAGAATCACTTCACCCTTCTGTGCTGTTTCCTCATCTGCAAGATGTCTGTAGGCATCCCTCTTGGGCCTACCCGCCCGGGCTGTTCTAGGAGATCAAACGGGTCCCTCTCCTGCTCTGAGAAGCACAGATAATTCCTAAGCCTTTCCTGTTCCACTGTGGAAAGCATTATGCGATTTCTTTTTTTCTCCAGCACCGTCACCTTCCCCCATTCCATTTCGCTGAGACTAATACTTAAATTGATTTACATTCCCCGAGGACGCAGTGCATGATGGTGAGGCTGGAGAATTCGGGTGGCCAGGGGATGTCAGCCAGGATGTGAACGCCTGGGCGATCACCCCAAAGTGGTGGATAATCCACACCAGAGAGTGATAAGCGGCCATGAGCCTGCTGGGACATGGGGGCCCCCATCCTGCCCTGTGACGGACCTGGCACAGGGGCACTTGGCCGGGCTGGGGCACCGCCGCTTTTGTAGGAGCCCAGCTGGGAGCAGACACCCCTCCCTGGGTGCCAACGGTCTCCCTTGCCAGTCTTGGCACTGCACCAGCCCAGGAATGACCCGGGAGGGACTCCTGTCCTTTGGGAGGGAGGGTGGTCCTATGTGGAACCTGTGCCCCAGGCTGCCCAACCTGCGTGGCTAACCCCCGCCCCGCTGTGGGGACTCTGGACAGGCGAGGACTGGCCCTCGCAAAATGCCTCCCTCGGCCCTGGACAAAGCCTTCCCTGCCCGCCTCTTTCTGTGGACCTTGCCTCTTCCCCAACTGCTGTCCCTCCCCTGGATGTGTCCTCTCCCTCGAGCCAATGGCCTGTCTTCTGCAGGTGAGTCTGCTCAAAGTCACCTCCCCAAGGGGGGCCCTGGGGTGTGCCCGTCTGCAATTCTGGAAGGTGCTGCCTCCTTCCTGGAGAAGATAACTGAAGCGAGGAGTTGAGGGGGTACCGTCTGAAGCCCAGAGCCTCCGTGTGGACCCCCCAGCATCCTGCTGGCAAGAAACTGGCCCCCTCCCCCAACCCAAACCTGGGAAAACCATCTTCTCAGGCCAGGGCTCTGAGAGCCCCCAGACCCTTGTGCCCCAATCCCGCTCTCTTCCCTACTCATTGGGCCCCCACCTCAATTCTCTTCTGGTGGCCCAGGAACCTGCACCTGCTCACTAGCCACCCCAGCTGGCCCTGCTGTGCCTGCCTGTCACCTCACCTCTCTGCTGCCCTGCTACAGTCCCTCTCCCCGCAAGGTCCCCTTTCCACCGGAGACTATGAGTTCATCTACGTGTGCATTTATTACGTGCACATGCATTTCTAGGGGCACGAACGCAAGTTCGAAGGTCTCCTTAGATATGTGGTATCTGCCCACGGATGTGCATATTTTTCACATGTGTGCATCTGTACATGTGTGTGTGTGCACCAGCTGCATTTCTGTGCCTCTGACTGTGGGTGATGTCGGAGGCTGTCCACGCATGTGAGCCTCCACAGGCCCGGGTCTCTGTGTGTAAATCCTGACGTGAGTCCGTGTGTGCATGTGTGCCTTCGGGGATGCCTGTATGTCTGAGCTGTTGGTGCGTGAGGGGGTGGATCTCGGGTATGTCTGAGTGTCAGTGAGGAACACTGGCTCCGGAGCTCCCTCGCATGTGGAAGAAGTTCGTGCGGCCACACACACAGCTTCGGACCTGGGACACCAGCCCCGGATCCTGCACCGAGTACCCCGCGGGGCCTCCTCTGGGCAGAGCCGCAGGAGCAGAGGAGGCCCTGGGGGACGGGAGGTGGGGTGCAGAACAGGACCCGGGGCGGCATCCCCGGCTGGACCTGGACTTCAGTGGGGCTAATTGCGTGCGTGTGTGCATGTGTGCGCGCGTGTGTGTGTGTGTGTGTGTGTGTGCAGATGTGCAGATGTGAGGCCCTGGGTGATGGGGAACCCGATGGGTGCCTCTTCCTGGCTTTCCTTGTCCCCTCTCACCGCCAGGAGGTCACTTCCCAGATCCTTTTTGTCCTGACTGCTGGGCCCCCCCACTCCTGCTCCCACCCTGCTCACCCGGGGTCCCCTCAATGACTGGATTGCCCCGGACGTGCCCTGGACAAGACCTGCTCTCCAGGGCCTTGCCAGCCTCAGTCCGTCTGCAGCCCCACGGCCGGCTCTTCACTGTCCCCTCCTCCCAGGGCCACCCTGGGCCACCAACGCTGCCCCTCCCCGCCAGCCCCACCACGCGGGCCCTCCCACCTAAGACTCTTACTCCCTGCCCCTCTCTCTGGCCTCCTTTGGCGCAACCCGGTCCTGCCCTCCGCTCCTCCTTCCTCAGTTCCTGGTCCCCTCTCCAGGCCACCCCTGCCCTGTTCTTCTTCAACCTTCTGAACCCCTCATCTTGCAGCCCCGTGTCCCTCGTGTCCCTCGTTCTCTGTCCCCGCCGCGTCCCCTGGCCCTGTGCCCTGCTCTCCCCTCTCTCCTCTACACCTCTTCTCCCGCCTTCAATCCCCATCCTGTTCCCTCGTCCCAGGTGCCCAGACCTCGGCTCCGGGTCCCCAGCTCCGAGTCCCTCGGTCCTCTCCCCTGGGGCCCGGGGGGGCCTCTGTCCCTCAACCCCAAGCCCTGGGGTCCCCGCCCCGCCTCCCCGCCGGTCCCTCGACCCCGCTCCCCCCGGGGTGCACCCGCCCCCCCAGCCCGGGGTGCAGGGAAGGAAGTTGCGCCGCCCCCGCCCCCGCCCCCGCTCACCTTCGCCGCGCGCCGCGGACACGCAGGTGGCCGCCGCCGCGGCCGTGACGACCCAGAGCGCGGGGGGCAGGCGGCCCCGGGCGGGGGCCATGGCCCGGCCTCCAGCTCGCCGCAGCCCGCGCGCTCCCCGCTCTCCGCAGCCGGCGGCCGGCGCACACCCGGGCGCACACGCGGGCACCCGCCCCGGGTGGGGGCCGGCCCGTCACGGCGCGGAGCCAATCAGCACCGAGGCGGGCTGGGGGCGGGGGCCGGGCCGGCCGGGGCCGGGGATGGGGACTGGGATGGGGATGGGGACGGGGCCGGGGACGGGGCCGGGGACGGGGACGGGGACGGGGCCGGGGACGGGGACGGGGACGGGCCGAGCCACCCGCCGGCACCGACGCCCCCGCGCGCCCCCCGCGCCCCCCGCGCCCCCCGCGCCCCGCGGCGGCCCCTCGCCAGGCCCCGGGAAGCACTTCGCGGGGGGAAAACTCTCCCCCCGTCCCGCGCCCCAGTGACCCGGCACGAGACACCCCGCGTTTAGGGGGCGCAGCGCAGACCCCAGAACCCCTGGCTGTGTGGCCTTGGGCACGGCTCCCAGCCTCTCTGAGCCTCAACTTCCAGATGACAGTCTCTGCGTCTAGGGCTGTTGTGAGAACCCGACTCAAGGACTCAGGTGAGGGCCCAGCACAGGCACACTGCCAGGTGCCCCGAGTGGCAGCTGCCCCCCGAGGATGGGGACTGTCATTCCCCGCCTTCCCCTCCCCTGACTTCCCCCACCTCCCGGTCCATTCCCAGGAGTTGGGATCCCGCCTTCCTGAGAAGGCTGCAGGCTGTGTGCAGAGGGCAGGGGCCTGGGGGCTCCCTGCTGGGGCCCTGCCTACCACCCTCAAGGCTCCCGAGCACCTGGAGGGCCAACCTGTCCTGGAGGCAGGTAAGACACCTGCAGCTCCTGGGGGCTGGCCCTCAGGGCTGGGTACCCGCTGGGACAAGTCTAGACTCTGCCTCGGACCTAGCTGGCGCAGACGGCTGCTCAGCTCTCTCCCAAGGCACTCCCGGCCCCTGAGCTCACCGGGTTGGACGGTGGCTAGAGCGAACAGAGAATGATCGAGGCCCTTTGGGGTGGGCGTGCCAGACTCCGCTCCAGGAGCCTTATAAACTTGCTCTGCTTTAAGCCCCACACAGTCCTGCAGGGGAGGTGCAGCTAAGGACCCTGGAGCGAAGAAAGAGAGACCATCATTCGTTTAGATCACACAGCTGGTTAAGAGCTAGAGACGAGCTCAGGTCCAGATCCACTGGACTCTAAAACCCACTTCTTTCCTGTGCATCTTTTCACAGAAAGGAGGAAGGTAGCTCAAGTTAGGAGGCTTTCCTAGCACCAACTGCTCAGACCACCTGCCTCAAAGATGTAGTAAGCCCCCTGTTACCAGAAGCATTCAAGCAGACACCAGCTAAAGGCTGTTCAGGGATCCTGTGCAGGGGGTGGGGCTTAGAGGGAGCAGGTTGGACTAGACCCTGAGGGGCAAACCCCAGTGCCCACATGAGACAGGCGGGCATCCTGATGAAACCCACTCGGGGAGGGGGGGGGGGGCTTTCCAGCTCCAGCCCACATTGCTGTGGGAATGGGGGCCTGATTTTCTGTGCTTTCAAGAGAGGTTTTATAGCTGGAATTTTATGTGCTATCTCCTAATATTTAAAGTTGGCAGCTGATGCAGACATTTTAACAACAGCGCAGTGTGGGCAAGCCTGTGGGTAGAGCAGCCCCTGCTCCCGGGACTCTAGACCTTCTTGCAGGGCTCCTGAGGCTGAAGAGTTGTGGCTGGCAGCTCGCTTCTGGGGCACTGGGGCAGCGAGCAAGGCAGGATAGAAAACTGCACCCCGAGGGCAGGATGCAGTCACCAGCACTGCTGGGCACCTCCTACCCCAGCCAGGGCGCCCAGAAATATTTGTTGATGGGTGGGAGGCTTTGCCAGGGGCGGGGGGTGGTGGTGGTGGCTGGGGCTCTGCACTTCCAGGTCGAGGTGGAGCCAGCCGAGCCTGGGTTTTGCCCATTTCGCAGGCTCTGGCGCTGGGGGATCCTTGCCCATCTCCTCCGTAAGCAGGAGGGGCGGTTCTCTGTCAGGGGTCTGCCCCATATTCCAAATCCTCCTTAGCAGGATTAGAGTGGAACTGCCTTGCCAGAGTTCCGTGGGGGTAGGAGCAGCTTGCATGCGAGCATCTCCTCACCCTCCGAGACCCCCCACGGTGGCCCAGCCCAGGGGAACCCTGTCCCCGGGTCCCTCCCTCCCACCCCTATCCCTCGGGCTGTTCTCTGTTTCAAAGGAGCAGCTTGCTCCCTCACTAATGGGAAGGAAGGAGCTGTTAGAGCCTCTCCTAGAGAAATGGGTGTCTCAGCAGAGCCTTTGGGAAGAGAGTGATGCCCCTCCTCTCCGAGTGGTCGGGCAGGCAGCTGCAGAGGGGCCCCGCTGGGGGCAGGGGGCAAGGCTACCCCCCACCCCCCCGTCCGTCTCTGTCACCGCCACCACCGCCACGACCCTCGGCGCATCTCCCAGGCTAGACTCCGCATCCCTTCTCTCACCCAACCCCTGCTTTCCCTCATTTCAAAGGCAAGGAGAGTGAGATTCGTGAGGACGGATGAATGGAACAGGAAGCTGGGCGGGATCTGGGATGCTGGTCTCCCCTCCCGGACTGGGCTCCTATGGAGGGTCCTGGCTGGGTGCTACGAGAACGATGGATCATTGAATGACTGAATGAATGGACGAGCAGCCGTCCAGGGGTCCACCCCCCACTGGCCAAGGACTTGAGGCCACCATCGCCGAGGGCCGTTTCTGGGCTGCAGGGTGGCTTGCTTTCCGGAGCCCTGTGCAGGTGTGCCAGGCAGGCCTGCCAGGTGGGCTCGACGCAGCTCTCGGGGGGTGTGAATCTGCCCATGCTCACCCTCTCCCACCAGCACCCGGGCCCCCTGGGACCCCGCTCCAACAGAACAGGGAGGTGGGGGTGAAATGGGCAGAACTGGACGTGGCCATGCAGGGCGGCCCCTGACTCCTGCCCCTACTTCACAGCCCCGCCCCCAACCCGAGACACTTCTGTAGGCATCCTTAGTCGGGGAGTGGGAAGGGGAGGTGCAGGGAGCATGACACAAGCTCCATGATGTTCCCCATTTCCTGCAAGAGGTACCCTCCCAGGACTATTTCTTCTCACTTCACCTTTCCGAGCCTCAGTTTCCCAGACTAGGTGAGGATAATGAGGATGTGACCAACTCAGAGGGTTGCTATGGGGCTCGCGTGAGTTCACCGGTGCAAACATGCTTGGGGACCTGTCAAGAGATCTGGGATGGGGGAGGGGGGCTACTACTGTATTTTAGAGGATGAGGCTGTCCTACACCGCAAGGGAAGAACTGCACAGGGCCCCCCCGCCCAGCCCAGGGACAGGTAGACGAGATGCTCTAGCAGGAGGTGGGTGGGTGTGAGTGCTCCGAGTGGGGGCAGCGGTTAGATGTTAACTCCCACCCTAACCCCTGCCTTGGATGTCTTGTCGCACCAGGCTGTCTCACACAGACTCCTGTGAAGAAGCCCCCTCCCTACCCCTCAGCCCCCACCGCCCCCAACCCCGACCCACAGACCCACAGCCCCTTCTCATCCTCCACTGCCTTTATTCTGCGAGGGGACTGCAGGGGGCACATGCCTCATCCTTGCATAGAAACCTGGCCTCCTCCCCTGGCTGGAGGATGGAGCCACCTGAAGTCTTGGGAAGAACCAGATTCCTAGCATGCGGCCTCACTTAGGGCCTCAGCATTCCCATCTATAACTCGCCCATTCCACCTGTTTTCCCGAGTTGTAATGGGCACGAAGGGAACGTGGCGCTGGCACTCCACTGGAGGTAGGACCGTGCCCAGGACGTGCTTGCAGGCTGGAGGGGAGGCAGCCCCCCGCCCCCGCCCCCCCACAACAGGAGTGAGGAAGTAGCTCAGGTTTGCATAGGAAAGATTTACCCCGAGCAGCACGGCAGCAGGGGGAATGTGTTTACACTCTGTACTTTGCCTCTGGAGCCAGGGCAGGAATGCCTGAGACAAACCTGTCAGACGGAGATGGAGCGTGCGCCACATTCGTAATTCACTTTTTTTTCCCGGTAGCTGTATTTAAAAAAGTAGCAAGAACAGGGGCCAAATTGAAAGTAATAATATATTTGTTGAGTGAGTGTTGCCTGGTACGCAATATTAATTTACTGATCAATTCACTAATTCAAGAAGGCCGTATCGAGCCCGTCCCGGGGCGCCGGGCCAGGTGCTGGGATGAAGGTGGTGGACCACACGGACGCGGTCCTCGTTCTCACGGAGCCTCAGCCTACCGGGGAAGCAGATAATTAAAGAGGCAATTACAAAATCCCTTTCCACGTAAGGGAATATCTCAGAAACTGTAGGAAAACTTAAAATAAAATTTACAATTTAAAATATTTCACCGAAAAAAAAAAAAAAAGTCCTCTCGAAGCAGAAAATACTGAATGTAATTTAGCCCTTGCTCGGCGGCTCAGAATCATCACGGTGAACAAAGAATCATTGAATATTGATGTGGAAAAGGACTTCAAGATGAGTTCATTGAAGCCACTGGTGGTGGGACAGCGTCGGACAGAGGCGACTGCAGGACCACCGGTGGCGGACCAGCTGGCCTTGGGCGCCACGTGACCCCGGGCTTCTCTGCTTTCCTAGGGTGACCCTGTCTTCCCTGGCTCCCCGGCCGCCAGCTGCCTTCCCGCTGCTGCTGGGCTCCTGCCTGCGACAGTCCCCAGCTGCCTCCTGCTTCTAATGTGGACGGAAAAACCACGCATGCTATTAGAATTGTATGTAGAGTAAGACTCCGTGGGCTCTAAGCGAGGGACCTCCCTGTTAGTGAAGCCCGCTGCTTAGTGTCGGGGACGGGGCTGCCCGGGGGTCTCCTCGGGTACCTCTGGCTGTTCTCAGGATATTTGTTCTCAGGCTGGAGGGTAAATGAGGTGTTGTTATAAATACCTAAGAGGCTTATTAATGGCTGGGCATGCACAGACTAATTGCTTCCTCCTGTTTACATATAATCAATCACTTCCACAGTTTGGAGCACCAGCGGCCGCAGAACCGGGTAGAAAGAGGACCACACTGGGGTAGGCCTCCGAGGACCGAGGACCGGGCTGGTGCGCGAGGTTTTCCTGTCCTGAAAACCAAACCACACCCTCCCTTTGTTCCTCACTCCCCTGGCCTATGCTGTCCCCCTCTCTCCTCCCCACTCCCAGGAAACTTCTTGAAGGAATTGTGTATTCTGTAGACTTCACTGCTTTCTCTCTCCATTCCTCCTCAACTCTTAGCCCCTCCACTGTCCACCTCCACCCCCACCCCCGACCCACAACCCCGGCTCTTTGCCCTGTGCCTGGGGTCGGCCAGCATTACTGTCTACCCAGCTGTGCAAGTTAGGAAACTGAACTTTGTCTCCTTCTCCATCAGCTGAGTATCCAGGACATCCCAAATCCTTTGATTTTACCACCAAAACCTACCTTGAACCCATCTGGGATGGGTTCTGCTCCTCGCCATGGTCACCAGCCCGGTCTGAGCCCCCGTCACCTCCCACCAGGGTGACTGGCCTCCGGGTGCACTCCCTGGGTCCCTTCAACCTCACACCACACCCCAGCCAGATGGCCATTCACTGCCAAAGATCACGGTCAGCCGTTGCCCCACACCTTCTCCTCCCCTGAATAGAGCCTTCTCGAGCCTTCCACTCTTCTCTCTGGATTAAGACCCAAGTCCTTATCACACCTGCAAGGCCCAGTCCAGTCCAGTCCAGGCACCAGCAATTCCCTCTCTGCTTTCTTGAAGGTATTGCACCCTCTCACACACACTTTGTCCTCTGGTCCCTGTTCTGGAACATTCTCCTACCTCTGTACCCCCTGTTCATCCTCAGGGAGCCATGCCTGGGTCGGTGCTCTCACAGACCCTTGCCCATCTCCATCAGCACCCTTGGCTCAGTTTGGAATCTTACCTGCACGTGTGTGGTTCCTTGATTCGAGCCACCGTCCTGTGAGACGAGTCCCTGAGAACAGGGACTGCCTCTGCTCTTGCTGGACACCAAGCCTTCAGCGTCTGGCACATGAGCCGCTCTCTATAAGGATTTTTGCCTTGTCCCTGGCTCCCTTTGGAGGCCTGGCCCAGGCCTGGAGCTGGTGCTAGATTCTCTCGGCCACTAACAGCCCATGTGACTTTAGGCAAATCTCACTACCTCTCTGGGGCGCTGCTCAGCCTGGGGGAAGGTCTCCAAGGGCTCCTGACATGAGGATGACATGGCACAGTATTCACTTCGCCTGTTAATCTTAACGACAGCCCTTTGATGTAAATTCTATTATTATCTATACTTTAAAACGAGAATAATGGGGGGTGGGGGAGGTGACATATTTGCCCAAGAAGCCACAGCCACTGAGTGGCAGGCTGGGGATTTGAACTCAGATCTGTGCTTCCAGAGCCCACTTGCTTAGTCGTGAGGCATTGGAAGGGGGGAGAGGGGTGGGTGCTCAGAAGAAGGGAAAGTGCAGAACGTGGGGCTGGTCACAGGGAGGGAGAGAGCAGATGCCACTTGGCTACTGATCTGTGGGGTACCCGGTGGGTGTGCTGACCCTCACTAAGCTCCTCAGGCTTCTGGGGGAAGGTAGAGGAGCTCATGGCCCCCAGGAGAGACCACTGCCGGGCACCCACAGGGGACGGGGCAGGGAGGTTATGCTAAGTATGGGGTCGGAGGGCCTCACACCCTGCTGGAAGGCTGGATCGTCGGGCCAGGCCTGGGACCAGGGCCACACTGGGCCTGAGCTCTCAGCCTGACCATGGGCTGTAGCAGGGCTCCTCCCTATGGGGTCCCAGGATATCGGGGCTCCTGGCAGCAGGTGGGGGAAAGCCTCTAAATGTGTTGGGAGGCAGCAAAGGGCTCAGCTCTGGAGTCACACCTGGCTGGGACCCCCCGGCCTGACCCTTGCCGCCTGCCCTGTGGCTTCGGGAACTGGCTTCCCCTCTCCAAGCCTCAGGCCCTGACCTGTCCAACGGGGACACTGCCACCTGCCCTCATATTGTGAAGATTGAAAGGGTTTGTGGCGCACAGTAGGCCCTCCTGCGTCTCAGCCTCGGCCCCACGCCCCCCCTGCCTCCCCCAGCCCAACCCCAAGACCTCCCCCAGGGAGCAGGAGGGAGCAGGCCATGGCTCATTATCAGAAAGAGAAGTATTAATATCCCTGATATTAAAAAATAACCTTATCATCATTCTGCCTTGTCGGGAGGAGACGAGCCCACATCAGCATTCTGACAGATGGGAACAGCTCTCTGTGTTTGCGGGTATTTGCGGGAGAGAGAGAGAGAGAGAGAGAGAGAGAGGAGAGAGGGAGGGAGGACACAGTGTGAGAGGGAGAGAGCCTGGGTGACAGTGCCTTGTGGGTGGGGAGGCCGGGGCTGCGTGGGTGGGAGTGTGGGGGCTGCGGGCGGGTGGGCGGGGATGGCACCTCTCCCTAGCAGGGGAATAGTTTTAGGAGGGTGACTTGGTGATCCCCATTATTGAAAGTATTGAAATGCTAAGCAGCTCTAAAGATCTCTGCCTGATTTTCATTAAAGCTGCTGAGGCGGAGGGTGCGCTGGGAGGGGCAGCGGCTCCGGCTCCGGCTCCGAGGCTGCCTGGGAAGGTCTGATGACAGGAGCCAGCGCCGGGGTCACCACCACGCAGAGGCCGCGGCCGCCTTTCCAGCCGCCACCACTATCACCGTCACTGGTCACCACAGCCCCTGGGGGAAACCCTGGCCCTCCGTGAGGCCATCTCGGTCACCGAGCAGCCTGGTGGCCGAGCTGGTGCTGCGAACCCAGCTACCCCAGGGCCCCGTGTGGGCCCACCATCTGCCCCCGGCTTCCCGGGCCCACGGGCTCCTCTGTCCTAGGAGCAAAGGACCCCAGTCCCACCTGCATCCCAGTCCTTCCATCCATGTTTTCTGAGGCTGGGTGGTGTGGGGGCTTGGGGGGGGGGCACTGGGTGCGGACGGCACGTTGACTGCTCTCCGGGAGCCGCCAGCCCCATGGTCATGTCCTGGCCTGGCCGTGTGTAGGAACCCCAAGATGCTAAGAAAGGGTCGAGAGGAACGAAAGCTAAACAGCATGGTGATGGTGTGCACGTGGGGAGGAGGAGCGGGGGAGTCACAGGTCCAGAGAGGGCAGCTGACTTGCCCAAGGTCACACAGCCAGCAACAAACATGGGACCAGATCCCAATATCCCAGCTCCTCGCCCAGTGCTCCACACGAGACCGTCTCCCCTCGGAGCAGCTGGGACAAGGAGAAAGGGCAGGGCTGTGGGTTTGTTCACACGTCAGCCTAGGGGTGAGGCGGGGTGGGAGAGTCCCTGTCCCGCTCCCCAGCAAGGCGGGAGGAAATAGCTGGAAGGGCTCATCGTTTGTGGGGTGCCCATGGTGGGCTGAGGCTTTACAGTTCCCCTCTCCAGTAACCCCGCTCCAAGACTTCAGGGGTATCACGCCTCTTACGTTAGGGCTTCCAGAAGGTGCAGAGAAGGAGAGCAAGCTGTCCAAGGTCACCCGGCCAGGAAGCAGCCAGACTTTGATGTGCACCCAAGAGCGTGGGACCCTCAACTCTGGCTTTGTCCCCCTCCGCCAGACAACCACCCAGGGGCGGGGGGCAGGTTTCTTGGGAAGGAGATAGAGTGTGACTTGGAAGCTAGAGACCTACCTTCGGTGGCTTGGGGTCACCTACAAGGAGCTCCCAAGGGTCTAGTTTGATTTGGAATTGTCCCCCAAGCAGACTTACTCTGGGATGCCTGTGGAAGAGGGGCCGAGAGCCCAGGGCTGCCGGGGCCCAGGCTGTTTGAATTCTCGCCAGGCTGTTCCTGCTGTTGCTGCTCCTGGCCCAAGGTCATTTGTTCGGTGAAGAAGCAGCTTCTCAGCCCTGCGTGCCCCGCCCTCCCTGCTCTGAGCCGAGCAGGGAGGCTGAAGGACAATGTTCCCGGTGAAAGCAGATTACCCCGCGAGTGTGAGGGGCCGGCTGGGCGGGATGGCACTGTGGTGACAGGTCCATCAGGCGCCTCTCCAAGGGGATGCTTCCCGGGGCTCCTGGTGACAGGCCCGGGCTGTGGAGGGAGTGCTGATGAGGTGGGGACAGCCTGGCCCCCCTGGCTGGAGGCTCTGGCCTCTGGGCAGGGCCTCCGACTCTCTGATGCCTCCTCCTGAGAGGCCCCCCCGGAATCACCCAGCTCGGACCGTCCCCTGCGTCTGTCCCCCCTTCTCCTGGCCACGGCCTCCCTGCCTCCAGGTGCCCCACCTCCAAACCCACTCCACGGCCCCGGGGCCCTGCTCACTGCCCCAGGAGAAGGCCGAGCTCCTTGGCCTGCAGGGGAGCCCTTCGCAGTCTGGCTTCTGCTCCTCCCAGGGGCTCGGTCTCAGACTCCTCTCTGCGGCTCCAGGCCCCTGCACCTGCTCCTCCTTCCTCCTGGCACCCTGCTGCTCCCTGCTGCCTCCCCAGGGGGCCTAACCTCTACTCCTCCTGCAGCTTAGACTCACCTCCTCCTTGAACAGAAGCCCTGCAGTCTGGGTTAGGGCCCCCCGGGTCCCTGGACTTGCCCCTTCGTCATCCTCCTCGTCCTGACAGCTGGCTGTGGTACACTCACGCGTGTGGGGCGTGTGCTAAGTGCCCACATCGCTTCGCTCCATCCTGGCTCTGACCAGAGCGTGGGAGAGGCCTGTGTGGCTATCCCACCCAGCAAGCTGGGGTGCCTCATGTGTGCCCACTTTATAAAGGGGGGGGGAGCGATTGCTCAAAGGCACCAGCAGGTAAGAGGCTGATGTGAGCCAAGAATTCCAGGATCCCGACTGTCCACACTTGGTGCCATATGCCACCCCTGGTATCTCAGTGTCTGGGGCTGGCTGTTCCCTGGTTCTGGCTGGAGGTCAGCCCTGTTCAGCCAGTCTTTGGCAGGGACCAGAAGCACCCCCCCCCCCCCGGGGTGCCCTGGGTCTCTGAGCAGCTTTCCATGGAAGATAGGGGTTGGACGGGGTGGGCACGTGCAGGGGGGACAGAGGCTCCCGGTGTAGCTGGGAGTCCACAGCCTCTCCCCTCTGAGCTCCCCTGGCCCCTTTCTGCAGCCTCCCAGCAGATCCTGGCGTTCCTGACCCCGCTCAGGAGTGACCTCCAGGCTTCCAGATCTTGCCTCCTGCGTGCAATCCCATCCCCACGCTTCAGACTAGGCTCTTGACCCCACCCCGCTCCACTCGCTGGCCCCCTGGCTCCCAGGGGTGGCTGGAGGGGGAGGAGAAGCATCTCGGACCCTGGACCCTGCCTGAAGCCCTGTCCCCTGCCCGTCTGGGCTTGGGCTTGCTCGTCAGCCTGTCCCTCCGCCAGAGCTGTGAACCCCACGTGGAGCCTGGCGCTCTGGCCCCACCTCCTCTCCCCACCGCTGCCTGCCGAGGGGCTGTGGGCTGGCGGGGGCTGGGGATGATGAAGTCGTCTCAGAAGGAAGAAGCTAAAGATGTAAACGAGCCCGTGAAATCCCCGATGACAGCCGTGACCACTGTGGCTCCAGCCATTAAACACGGAGCTTTAACGGCCCCTGGAATACACCTGGGGCACTTGTCAGCAGCTCCTGCTCAGCACACGTGCAGGCTGTGTCCACGCGTGCACTCGGGAGCGTGCACACGCGTGCGTGCACACACAGGCTCGGTGAGCACCACAGAAGGGTGGGACAGGACGGGAAGTCCCCTTGGCCTAAGATGGGGAGCCTGGGGCCCTCATGGCCGCCTCCCCTTTCACCCCGTGTGTGCATAGGCTCCCCGGTCCCCTGCACCCTCCCCCGAGGCTGTGATGGGCAATATCCACGCGTCCTCCCGCCCCACAGCGCAGCGCAGGACCTGGGCTCGGACGGGAGACGGTCGCATCACCCATCCGGAGGATTCCTGAGAACCTCGCGCTTTGTCTGAGGCCCACGCGGGTGACTCGAAAGCCCGGGCTGGGGACTCTGGGCGCTGAGTTCTGGCCTTGCCACACGCTCCGACGCGACCTTGGCCCCCTGTATGACCAAGGCCTCCCCCTGTTTGGCATTAGGGAAAGTCCCTGTCCTGCCCTGACCATCAGAGCATCGGAGCTGGGGGCTCCCACAGCCTGGCCTGGCCTGGGGCCTGGGGGCGCCCCCGAACCCTGCGGGGCACCGGGGGCTGAGGAGGCCCCAGGGGGGGAGCTTCCTCCGCGGACCAGCATTTTCCTTCACCTTCACGCGGCACTTAGCAAAGGCACGTGGAATAGACTCAGGGAGGGTTGGTTAGTCTAGATGTAGCCGCCGAATCCTGTAAGAGTGAATTTTCAGGAAGCCTTGGGGAGTCTCTCCTGGGTCAGCTCCCCGCCAAGAGAGTTCTGTGTCCTGGCTCTTGCTTTCCTCTCCAGGGGAGGGTCTCACCACCCCCACTTCCCCACTCAGAGCAACAATTACTCTGAACCTGCAGGGCCCTGCTCCCTGCCCCGGCTACTGTGCTCCGTTGGCTGGTACACCCCTCTTCCCTTGCCCTGTCCCTTTGCCCGGGTTACTCACACCTCCGGTCCCCAGGTCTCCAGAAGGCCTCCTCTGGTTCCCCACATCTGGCTGAGGTGTGTCTTCATGCTGCCCAAGCTTCTGAACATCTGCCATCACAGAACTTATCACAGTGGCCTGTCCTTGCTGGGCCGCATCTGTCCTCTCCAGGCACCTGGGGTGTGGGGGCCAGGGTGGTGTCTCCCCCAAGGCTGGCCCGGCACATGTGGGCATCCACATGGACTTGCCGAACGAATGAAAGACCCAAGAGCAGCTCAGGGTTGCAGATTCCGGTGTGCAGTCCTGTGGTTCCCACTGGTTCCTACCTCGTGACTGTGGTGCCCACCCGGCTCTGCAGGCACCCGAGGGCCTGCCACCTGTGGCCCATTCTGGGGCCAAGATGCTTTCCGTGGCTGCCTGTGTGGAGAGCTCAGGGCTGCAGGCGGGCTCAGCTGGGGATGGTTCTTCAGTGTCAGACACAGGCCGGTGCACAAGAGCCAGCTGCTCCCTCCGGGCGCTGTTTCCTCCCTGGGGTGGGGAGGGGTCCTCTCTCCCACTCACGAGGGCCTCAGGGCCCCATCTTCCAAATGACTCAGGGACTTTCCACCTTCCCAGGGGTTGCCTGTCTCAGACACACAAAGCGGGGTGCCAAGGACTTTTCATTTTCAAGTTCCTGAGCAGAAAACTGCCCGTCCTTACCTGGTGGTGGCTTGTAATAAGACCAAATTGCAATAAGACCAAACTGCAAGGGATTATCTGTGGTAGGAAAAGTCAGGCTGGTGGCGGGGGGGGGGGGGGGGGGGGGGGGGGGGGCAGGTCACAGTGGGGAAGGGGGCGGGCCTGCTGGGAGGTCCAAGACTCCAGGCTGGTGGAGGGAACAGTGATGGGCCTATGATCCGGATGGGAGGGACCGGAGGTCGCCAGGGGAAGTTCACGTGCAGGCAGTTGGCTCGTGACAGACGTGGAGCCCCTGAGGGTGGACACATTGGAAGAGTCCTAGGAGGAGAGGATGGGGGTGGGCAGTCAGTAGGCAGGAGGCACGAGCGAGCTACTTAACCTCTTGGTCCCCCTTTCCTCATCTGTAAAATGGGGATCCTAGTAGCTTCCCACGGGCAGTTGTGAGGTTGAAATGAGCTTTCATAGACACAGCTTGGAACAATGCCTGATGCATTGCGGTGCCGTCGCGACCGTCGCCGATGCCCCTTCGGGCTGCTGGCATCGTCACAGTAACGGCGATCCTTCACGGAGTGGCGACGGCATCCAGGTGCCACTCACGTAAGAGCTCCCTTTGTCCTCATCACACTCAGCGTGCAAACTCGAGGAGGCCTAGAGCGTGCTCACTGGCCCCAGGTCACCAGCCAGGGAGCAGCCGAGAGCCAAGGACCCCAAAGCGGTGTGTGTGGAGCGCCCACACTCAGCCCTCTCCCCAGGGCCTGGGGCTCTCTGCCCAGGGCTCCTTCCTGACCCTCAGCCCCTGGTTTCCAGAAGCCCTCTGTTTGGTGGTGTCCCGGGAGGGGTGGGGGGCCTGTGGGCAGAGGCTCTTGGCCTGGTGAGGCTGCTCCGAGGGAGCTCCCAGAGGGTGACCACCGGAGGCCACGTGTGGGGAGCCCAGCCCAGACCCTGGCATGGTGGCCCTGTCCAAACCCCCTGGCCACCATCTCATTTCCAACGGGGACTCTTTAAAGAGCGATGACCAGCTTGCTAGGGGACTTCAAAGATAGTATTTGATGAGTTTTAGCAGCTTCAGCAAAACTCTAATTTGAATTTCAGGCGCTGGTGTGTGATTTCCTCGGTGACAGCTCCGAGGGATGCTCGGCTCGGCTGTCATCCAGTGGGGCCTCTGCTGGCTGCAGCAGCCGCCTGCCTTCCGAGGAGGAGAGACGGGGCTGAGAGGAGCTGGGGCCCCACGGAAGCTCAGGGGGAGAGGCACACGCCAGTGACAGCGAGAGGGCGGGCAAGGGAGGGGACCCGGAGAGCAGACACGGAGATCAGGGATCCGAGAGAAGCAGGAGGCTGGAGGGGAGGGAGGGGCGTCTGAACAGGGGTGAGGTTGGGGGCACGTGCGGGGAGGAGAGCCTCCAAGAACCTTCCAGAACCACGAGAACGACGAGAACCACGGAGGCAGGAGGCAGGGAGATAAAACCCAGAGGGGAAAAGGCGAGAGGAGGGGGAGAGGGAGAGACAGACCCATGGCCACAATCCAGACGGAGGGAGGGAGCCAGAGAGACCCCACGGACAGTGAAGCCCGAGCACAGGGGTGGACATGGGGACACAGAAGACAGCAGAGGGGAGGCGGGAGAGGGAAGGGAGGATGGGAGAGGGGTGAGGAGACCCCGGGAAAGATGCTGTATTTGCTAAGTGAGCTCAGTGCCAGGCCTGTGGGCAGGGCTAGGGTCCCGGGGGAACTAGACAGGGTGGGGGCATCAGGTGGCAGGAGAAGAGCGTCAGGTCGCCCAGCCCCTCCCTTCCCGCTGCCGCCGCCCCTCCCACCTTAGCTGGTGCTCTTCCAGGGGTGAGGGGCACAGCCCTGGGGCTCCCCCACCCGGGCTGCTCAGCACCGCCTTCCACCCCAGCCCGGGCCCTGCAACCTTTGGGGCCCAACCCCAGGGCAGTGTGCAGGAGGCGGCTCATTTCCACAGAGCCTGCCCCACGCGTGTGCACACACACACACACATGCACCCACACTTGCAACCCCACCCCCCAGCACTGGGAAGGAGAGAGGAAAGGGAGACACAGGAGGAAAGAGGGCCCTGGGAGCAAAGGAAAGGTCACTCCACCTCTCTGGGCTGCGTGCAGCTTCCTCCTCTGCAGAAGCTCGGGAGAGAATAGCTCACATCCCAGGGGGGCCTCGGAGGGTGAGGGGAGGTCATTCACACACAAGGTTCAGTCCAGCCCTGGCTCCGGTGAACCTCAGCTGAAGGGACACGCATCCAAACATACGGACCCTGGGTTCTGAGGTCGGTTCTCCCCACGAAGTCACTCTTCCTGGGGGAGGAGGAAGGCAGTGCCCATCTCCCTTGTCTTCTCCTTCCAAGCTGAGCAGGACGGCGAGGAGGCCAGGAGGCAGGGAGGCTAGCCTTATGGGCAGCTCCTACCTCCAAGGCCACGCAGGTCTCCCGCCTCAGAGCCCCTGTGACTGTGGTCCAGAAGGGCCCCCTGCTGGGTGGGGAGGGCCTGGGAGGGAGAGGCAGCCCACAGCCCCCGACGGGACCACAGCCCTCGTGGGTGTGTGGGAGTGGAGGCTGGCGGGCAGGGCAAGATGAGAGTTCCAGCGCAGCACCACCAGTACCGCTGTGCTAGCAGCCCCTGATCACGCGTGGCTATCGAGCACTTGAAATGTAGGGGAGCCTGAAATGAAATGACTCTGTATGGAAAAAGTGCAAAAAAAGCTCATGAGCTTTTTAATGTTAATTACGTGTTAAAATGAAAATAATTTGGATGCATTGATTAAATAAAATATATTACATTAATCTCACTTGTCCCTCTTTACTCTTTCAATGTGGCTAATAGAAAATTTAAAATTCCAAAAAAAAAAAAAGAAAATTTAAAATTCCAAAAAAAAAAAAATTTAAATTCCATGTGGCTCAAGTTATCTTTCTATGGGACTGCACTGTTCTAGGACATCTAGACAGCTGAGACTCCAAACATCCACTTTGCTTGGGAGTGACGGAGGGGAGACTGAAGCCACCCCTGAAAGCCCCTCCCAGAAGCAAAGGGACTTGCTCCAGGGGCACCTGGAAGATTCATACGTAGCCATCGGGTGCAGCGCTGGGGAGACCAGCGTGGGCTCCTCTGGCCTGAGCGGGCCACCAGCTGGGCCGCAGGGAGGGAGAAGGCCGAGCTCCTGACAGCTGCAGGGAGGGTGAGGAGCTGGGAAGGGCTCCCAGTGGGGCTGGTGCCGGTCCCAATCTGGGGTCGCCCCACGACAGAGGCCGGAGAACCAGTGGCACCCCTGCCACCACCCGAGGAGCGAGCTCATTGACAAAGAGGGGAGGCGAGGCTGGAACTGTGGACACTTCTCAAGGCTGCGGTGCTTAGGTGGTTAAAAAAGGGCAAAGGAGAGTCCTGAAAACACGACCTGCTGTTGCTGGACGAGGACCCCCAGGGGACCCGCAGGGGGCTGTGTGGAGAGCAGAGCTGGCTGGGTGACCCGGGCCGGCCCCTGAGCCTCTCTGGGTGCCTGCCTCCTCCTTTGTGGCCTAGCGTCTACGAGGGCAGGCTTGGGGGCCACGCGGACCCGGCCGTGGCTCTGCCACTTACCCGCGACCCTGAGCCAGTCACTTAACCTCCCTGGGGCCCCCATTCTTCACCTGCAAAGGGCGCCCCACTCCTACCTCGAGGCCTGCTGAGGCTGCAGGCTGAGCTGCCCAGCTGGGAGGATGGGCAGATACAGGCCGGCGGGGCGCCTTGGCCCAGCGATCAGGGCCTGGGTGCCGGCACCCAGGGGTCCCTTGTGGAAGCTGAGGTCGTGCTGAGTGCGCTCGGGAAACGGAAGGAGGGCGGAAGGCGGCCCCGGGGGGCGGGCGGCAGGGCCCTGGGCGGAGGAGGCACCCGAGCCGCGCTTGGTGCTGACGCCGCCCGCGGATCCTGCGGTTGGAGAGGCTCCAAGGGCCGCCGACCTCACACCCCCCGGGGCCCCGGCCCCTCCACTGCCCCCGGCAGGCTCTGCCCGCTCAGCGGAGGCCCTGACACGGCACCTCCGGGGCTCAGGCCGGCTCCGCCCGCCCGCAGCGGTGCCACCTCGGCCAAGTCCCTTTACTTCCCCAAGACCCCGTTTCCTCACCTGTTCTCTGGGGACGGGCGCACCAACGAGGCTGCGCTGGCTCCCGGTGGGGCCCCTCGGGGGACAGTCCAGCCACTGAGGCCCTCTGGCCAGGCCTCCGCGGTGACAGCGGCAAGTCCCAGGACCAGGGAAGGGAGAGGCCGGCGGCTGGGGGTTCCGGCCTGGGCCCGGGGGCCTGGGTGCTGCTTCGGCCTCCGCCCGGCCGTGGGGCTGGTGCAGAGCTGGCGCGGGGGCTACTGGCACGTTGGTAACCGGGCAGCGAAGTATGAGGACATGGTGAGCGATGAGGAGGCTGGGAGGCTGCCAGGAGGGGAGGCCGGCAGGGCTCAGATCTCGGGGGGCCCTGCTGGGCTAAGCTGCCAGGACTTCATCTTGGGCGCTGCGGTGGCTGGAGCCAGGGGACCACCAAGTCAGATCCCTCTGACAGTTGTAAGGTCGGTGAAGACAGCTTTAGGGCCCCTTAGGCCTTTCCTTTACTGGCTTGGGGTCCCCAGGGCCTCCGGCTGCCTCCCTCCCATCTCCTCTGCAGCCTGGCAGCCCCCGTACTTGAAAAGGGCCCCAGGACAACGAGAGAACGTGGCTCCGGGATGGACAGCCCAGGCCACCCTCGGGGAAGCAGAGCACAGAGGACCTGGTTAGGCCCGTGCATCTGCCTCCCTAAACCCACCCCTGTGTCTTCTCACCCGATCCGTGCCTGCTTTCAGCCGGTGGGTTCACACCCCAGCTCCCCCACTTACTCCCTTTGTGGTCTTGGGCAAATGACTAATTTCCTGCCTCAGTCCCTGACCTGTAAAATGGGGAGGAATCTTCTCGTTTGTGTGTGTGTGAGCTCCTCTATCTAGCGGCCACGACAAGGGCTTCCGTGAGCCTCCCTCTGCCTAGCACAGGGGAAGTAGGCAGGGGAAGGGATGGTGCTTCTGTCCCATTTGAGGGACAGGGAAGCTGAGACTGAAGGGAGGCGGTGTCCAAGCACACTCGGCACACCAGGGGCACAGCTGGGACCAGGACTCAGGTCCTGTTTTGGCACCTGGTCTAGAACTCTTTCCACTCTATTAGGTGTCATTATACATCAGTATCTCAAGTTGAAGGGTGAAGCTCTAATGCGGGGATTCCAAGTAACTTCCAGTAGCTCAATGTTATTCTGAGCTGAGGATGCACCAGGAGGATATTGTCTCCCCCAAACCCAGTCTGCATCCCACTTACCCAAAGGAGTCGTTCTGCGTACACATCTGCATTCTCTGCCCCTAGACAGGGAGCTGGGATCCGATGCACTGGCCTTCCCCAGAACTGTCTAGCAACCGGCTGACATCCTGCCTGGCCTAATCTCTGGAACTTTCCTGATGCTACGGCCCCTGCTCCACCCCCCTGCCCCTGGCATGGCTCTTGTCATTGAGTATAATGATTGCCTATTTCCCTGTCTGCCCCTTGCTAGATTGTGGGCTTCAGGGCAGTGTCCCTTAGCTGGTCCCCTCTGTCCCCAGCACCAGAACTGAGCCCTCTATTATTGTGGTCAAATGAGTGTGTGCTCTAAGCCCTGACCCTCCCCTCCTTCCCCTAACCTAGTGCTTCTTATGGTTTTATTTCAGTATTGCTCCCCACGGAGTCTTGTAAGACATTTTCTCCCCTCGCCTCCACCCCCGGGAAATTCTAGTACCACAGACATACTGTGTATCTGTGTATGTACTGTACGTACCGTGCGTGTGTCTGCGCCGTACACGTGAAGAGTACGGTTCTTTTCACCCTCTGACAGCCGAGCATCGTCCCCCTCGAGAACCCAAGCCCTAACCCAAGGCACTTGTGAGTCCTGTGGACTGCAAACCGCCCTTGCTGGTGGACTTTCTTGCTTCACCACAGTTAATCACTTCTTGGTGGAACATGAAGAGGGCAACATTGACGTCAGGGCACATTTGCTGTTCACATGGTGTTCTGGGAGCAGGAAGCTCTGCCCAAGCTGTGGGGGCCCAGCTCAGAGGAGGGCAAGGGCAAGCTGGCCTCACTGGGGTGATGGGAGGGCTCAGTTGGTGAGGCTCTTAAAGATTGTCTGGTCCAGACTAATTTCACTGATGGAGAGACTGAAGCCAAAGAAGGCATGTGGAGGCCTGGGGGTTAGAGAATTTGTAACCAGACTATGAGTCTTTTGAGGGGAGGCCATGTCTTACTCGTTCCTGTATCCCCGTTGCCCGACATTGTGTTTGATGGGGGTTAGATGTGCAGGGTGTGGTGAATGAACACATGGATGATGGTTGGATGGATGGATGGATGGATGGATGGACGGACGCAGGGATGGATAGATGGACGCATGGATGGATAGATGAATGCATGGACGGACAAAGGAAGAGCAGACTGATGCCGGATCCTTCCCCGCACTGAGGAGGCGGAGTCCAAGCTGCAGCTCAGGTCTCTAGAAAGCTTTGGTGATGCCAGGTGGGCCTCAGAAAAGAAAATAGGAACGCTGGAGAGAGTGATCTCTAACACCCCTGACTGCAGACTCTCACTTCAACTGTCCACCCTACCCCTCTACTTGGGTGTTCAACAGACATCTCAAACCTAGCAAGCCCCAAAGTCAACTCCTTGTCTTCCTTCTAGGACTCACCTTCTGTGGCTTTCCCCATCACAGCACATGGCAACGTTCAACCAAAATTCTTGGGTGTCACCCCTGGCTCTTCTCCCTTCCCCTCGGATCCCACATCCAGTCCATCAGAGAGATTCTACTGGCTCTACTTTCAGCATCTGACCACTCCTCACCACTACCCTAGTCCAAGCCATCATCCCTTCCCTGCTTGGCTAACAAATGAGCCACTCAGAAACTGACTTTGGTCACAGTCTCATTTTCATTTTAAAATTCCGAGCAAAAAAAAAATAAATAAAAAAAAAAAAAATAAAAAAAAAAAAAAATAAAATTCCGAGCAATTCTGCTGTGATGGGATATGACAACAGCCCTTAAGTAATCCCCCAGCATTCCCCCTTCTCATTTATTCTTGACCCATAGCCTCAACACCGCACCCAAAACACACCAGTGGCTGGATCCTTCACGTGACCTAGAAGGTCCTATATCTTTTGGATCCTGATTTTTTTTTCCTAGCTTCCTCTCCCACTACTCTCTCCCCTGCCCACTCTGCTCTGGCCACACGGCCTCCTCAGTATTCCTCAAACAGGCCATGTGTACTCATGCCTTAGGGCCCTTGCACTGGCTGTTCTCTCTGTGGGGGGTGGGGGAGGTCCCTCCCCTGGACACTCACATGGCCAATCCCTCAAGCCATCCGGTCTTTGCTGAAGTCATTTGCTAAGCGAGGCCTGTCCCGGCCACCCTACTTAAAACTACAACATTGCGGCATTGCCAGTGTTCTCCTGGACACTCGGCATTATCCAGCATTCTATGCACTTTACTTGTTGTCTGTCTCCCATACTAAGATATGAGAGCAGGGGTTTTATTCTGTTCTGTTCACTGTGGCAGCTCCAGCACCCAGAACGCTGTCTAGCCCTTAGTAAGTGCTCAATTGATACCTGTCGAATGAATGAATGAATGAATGAATGAATGAATGAATGAATTCTGGTTCAGGGATGTGAGAGGGGTGTGGCGGGGCCATGCCTGTCTCCAGAAGCCTTCGGCAGGGCATGATCTTTGTTCTTTGGCCACTTCGTGTGCCCTCTCGGCTCGCTCACTCAGCAGAGGCCCAGGGATCTATAGAGGGCTAAGACATGAACACAAAGACCATATAATTGCACTTCTGTGAGAAACCCAGACTAATTCATAGAGAGAGGACGTAGAGTGGTTTCCAGGGCCTGGAAGGAGGGGGGAATGGGAGTGATGCTAGCAGATTTGGGGCTTCTTTCAGGGTGATGAAAATGCTTAGTGGGAAGAGCTTCAGTATGAAATGATGAGAAAGTTCTGGAGATGGATGGTGGTGATGGTTGCACAACAGTGTGAATGTACTCAATGCCATGGAACTTTACACTTAAAAATGCTAAAATGGAAAATTTTTTTGTTTTGTATATTTTACCACCAAAAAAAAAAAAAAGATGGAAAAAAAAACCCCAACCAACAGAGATTACCACATGCTCCATATTGTGGATCACACAAGGTATCAGAGAAGCCCAGAAAATGCTCTGGCTGGTGTGATTGGAGGCAATTTTCTGGAGCGGGCTCGGTGCTTGACACCGCAGGGGTGACAGCATTGCTGATGAGGAAACCGAGGCTCGGGGAGTTGCAGAACGTGCACATGGCAGCGCCAGGCCCAGAGCCCTGACTTCTCTGCTTCCAGTGCTATGGAGGAATTGCAGGCAGCTGGAGAGAGGCCCCTGGAGGCTGTCAAATCCAGTCACTGGGTGGGGGTGGGGGTGCTGTAGAGACTGACTTCACACGGCTCGTGGGTGACAATGCATTTAATTTTCCTAGGACTTCTTATAAACATGCTGACACGTTGCCACAAGTCTCGTTAGCTCCAAGAGAAACAAAAGTTGCATGTAAATTTATGGTACGCTTTAAAAAAAAAGTGTGTTTAATTGAAACAAGTACCTTCCAGGACAACAGTCGTCAGAATGCCAGATACAGGAAGGTAGGCCTGTCCCGGGGAGCATGATGGGCCCCAGCTGCTCCCTCCACGGGGCTGACGGTCGGCGCCCAGGCAGCACTTGCAGTTTAAGGCTGTCCCCTGGAAGATGGGGAAGGGAGAGGGTTTCCTGGTGGCACTGGGGTGCCTTCTGTTTCAGCTGAGCTCTGGTCTGGAGCTGGTGACGAACAGGAACAGGAACGAGGCATCTTGTGTTTATAGCAGTGTGACCTTCCAGCAAGAGCTGGGTGATCTTGGACAAGTTCCTCAACCCTGGTGAGCTCCAGTGTACTCACCTGAAAAATGGGCTAAAAGGAACGTCACCACAGTGTATGAGCATCCATCGCGGTGGAGGTGGAGCCCCTGGTGTGGACAGTGAGGAGGATGACAACAATGGAGGAGGGCACAGGACGGGGACGGTGCTGACCTGCTGACCGCAGGAGCAGGAGGCGAGAGCTAGCCTTAGTGAGCAAGGGCAGGCACTCTCCACCTGGTGGCCGCTGCTTACCACTCAAGTGCCTGTCCCCCTGGCACCGGGCACCCATGCAAATGTCACGGGATTTGGGGACCAATAGGGTTAGACCTGAATTTGGGTTCAGTCACTCCCCGTAGGACTCTCACCCAGCATGATAGCTGTTAGCCACAGGTGATTATTTAAATTAAAATTTAAAATTCAGTTTCTTGGTCACACTAGCCACATTTCAAACGTTCAAAGCCACATCTGACTAGTGATTCCTACATCAGACAGAGCAAAACAGACCATTTCCCTCACCACAGGGGATCCTACTGGGCAGTGCTCATCTGCCGACCTGAACGGAGATGTGACTTCTGCACTGGGGATGATGCACACAGCCAAGCCCGTCCCTGCCGTGAGGACTCTGGCTGAGCCCCGAGTCCCCTTATTCTCAGGGCTTAAGTAGTGCTTTTTCTTGCAAAGTGGATGGAATGCTGGGTCCAGCTGCTCTGATTGCAGTTCTGCTACTGACTTACTGGGTGACCGAGTGAGGTCACCTCCTGGAACCTCAATTTCCTCATTGGCAAAATAATAATTCATGCTCTTTTAGCCTCAGAACATTGCTGCCAGAGTCAAGCAAGTAAATGATTCAAAATGCACTGAAATATGGGGACCAGAGTGACAAAAGGGATAGCACAGTGGAGTGGGAAAAGCCTGCCTCTCGTGTCAGACAACTGGACTGCAATCCTACCTCTTATTAGCTGAGGACCCTTAATGTCCACAGAGGAGGCTGCGTCTGAATTCCTTCACCATAAGAGGAATAATGAAGACACCTCAACTTTCATCTTGCTGTGAGGCTCAGTAATGACCTGAAAATAGCAGAGCACTACTCAAGAATAAGGCATTATGGGATTACTGTTGCCTGCACAAGAAATGAGGGAGGCCAAGCTGGGCCAAGCGTTTGTCACCTCGTCTTCTCTCTCTGCTCCACCTGCCTGAGAGTCCCACTGCACCAGCTGAGAGCCCTCCTGCTCCAAGCCAGCACACCAGGTTGGAGCAGAAATGCTCCACACCCAACAGACCAAGGCAACCTGTTCTGCTGATGCCAGAACAAGATACCAACTGCACTGGGGCCACGAGGCCAGGGCCTCAGGGGTGGTCAGATCCAAGCCTCGGGCCTGTGTGGCTCCCGCATTGGGCAGCAGGATCCTGCTCCAGGTGGCGCTGCGGAGCAGGAGGACGCAGCATAAGCCCCAGGCTCCTGGATATCAGACCCCAGCTCTACTCCTGGTTTTGCTGCTCACCTAGTCATACAGCAGGTGTTTCCGGAGTACCAGCCAGGCACCGACGCCAGGGAAATGGGGCAGAGAGGCGGCTGATGAGGCCCTGCCCTCCTGGGACTCTGTCCAGCTTGGTTTCTTTTTCATCTGCCTCCCCCACCCAGAAGCCCACCTCACCTGAGCCTCAGAGGCACCCACGGGTTCTCTGCATTGGGGCAGGGACCACTCCAGAGCCCTGGGTCCCCTGTTAGCATGAGTGGGTTTTTTTGGTTTTGTTTTGTTTTTAAGCACTTGCTACATGCCATGATCTATCCCAAAGTCTTACATCCATTACCTTTAACCTCCATAATTACCATAAGAGTTTTTACTCTCATTTACAGACAAAAAAAAAAAAAAAGAATCAAGGTAAAGAGAAGCTAACCTACCCAGTCACACATCTAACAAGGGACAGAGCAGGGTATGAATTCGGGTCTGAATAACTTGAAACGGTGGCTCTGAACCACTGCATTTCATCTCCTAGGTTCTAACCAGATATTCTCCAATAATACGGCTGCTGTCTACAAACCATTTTCCTTTTAGGATGCCAGGATTAGGGGAGAGGTGGGGATGTCAGAGGGGCCCAGATGCTTCCCGGAGCTGTGTGGGTGGAGGAACCACCCTCACACACCGGTCAGTCAGGCTGTGTGGGCTTCCACTGCCCCTGCGGGGCTCGGGCAGGTGCGGCGGCCGTCCTTCTGCTTTGCAGGGAAGAGCCCACACTGAGGACTGGTGAAACAGGAGTGGGCGCCAGGCCCACTAGTCTGGGCCATCCTAGTCCCAAACCATCTAGTCCCAAAGCCAAGGCAAAGCACATGACTCATTGCTACAGGACACCACATCTCTAGCAGAGAAAAGCAGAGCCTTAGGCCTGACTGGCTGTGTCAGGTAGGATGGATGGAGGGGAAGGGAAAGGAGAGGGCTGGCAGGGAGCCTTGCTAGGTCCTGTGACAACAGTCCAGGTGTGACACATCAGGCTGCTAAGGGCTGGGAAGTTGGATGGACGGGATCTTTTCTAGCTGACTAGGTATTAAGCAAGAAACGCTTGGTATTTAAGAGCAGGCTGTGGACTCAGACTGCCCGTGTTCCAATCCCAGCTCACTAGCCCGGTCATTGATCACGTGACTTCGCTGGTGTTGGTCTCCTCGTAACACAGGACGCTGGCGAAGGAAGAACTACACAAAGCTCTCCGTCCCACGTACAACATACGGCAATCACCTAACAGGCATCATTTATTATGAGACTTTTTAAAAATATTGACCATCTCCATGAAAAAGATAAAAAAGAGTGTGTATAGGTGAGAGAGATACATAGCATTTTTATAGGTTCTGTAGGTCTTGGTCTGGACCTACACGGATGTTCTTGGTTATTTCTCATAAATAATCCTTGCCTGGCCAACAAGATGACAGTCCCTAGGAGAAGGAACCACACACCATTTTAGCCCAGTACAACCCAACGTCTACCGCACCTGGCATGGGACTGAGCATATAATAGGACCTCAGAGACTCCAGAACTTCGGGGAGAAGAGACGCAGGCAATCAAAACCCGGATGTGCCTGGCTAACTGTGTGTGCGTTAGCAAGGATGCCACACAGCTCTTGCCCTTGAAAGGTCACAGTTTAGTGAGGGAGGATCTTAAGTTACCTTGTGACAATCTAATAATCCCACGCTCCCAAACACACATTTGCTCCTGCCTGACATCTTTCACCCCATCATGCATGTGGGCACAGCTACCCTGTTCCTTATTTTACCTCAGTTCCCCAGGCTCACAGGCAGCGCTAGTCCTGGCCTCTCTGCAACTGCTGGCTTTGGTCTGGACCCTGTGGTGGAGCAGAGAGGTTTCAACCTTAAAAGGAAATGAAACGCTGTTTGGTCCTGTGCCAGCCCCATGGGCCCCCTTCCCCACCCCCTGCCCATTTTTATCAGACTCTCCTGATGGCAAGTCTATGAAATCTCCCCTGGAGGGGACTGTGGGTCCCTGGACTGACCTTGTCCTGATGTGTTTGATCAGCTGTTTCTGGCCTACGCTGGGGGAACCCGTGCAAGAAGAGCCGGCAGGAGTGGTGTTTGATCAGAGCAGCCGGGGAGCTCTGGGCCTGGCTAGCTGCTCTTCACCTTCTGCTAATCTCTCCTCAGAGGACAAAGGAAGGAGGATGTTCTGATAGACCAGCCCACAGGTAGCCGGGGGAACAGCCTGGCTGGCAGGGGTGAGATGTGGAAGTTGGTTTCTCCCCCAGGGGCATGAGGGCAAGTGAGATGAGCAGCAGCAACATCTACTAAGTACCTGAGCGCACTGTCCAGTGCGCCAAGTGTGCAGAGCGGATACAAGTGTCTCAGTGGGCATGGGACCTATGCTCTGGTCGCACTGGGTGACAGGGCAGAGAAGATGGGACAGATGCACAAGAATAAAGTCTCAAGAACATTCACAAGAAGAAATGCCCTTGTCCTAGACCCTCTCTTCTAGTGAAGCCCTGAGTACTGGGCTATTTGCCAACGAAGGGTGAAGCTCCTTGGTCTAGGACAAGTTCACAGAGAGGCAGCTAGAAGCTGCATTTCTCTTTTCATCCAAAGACCAACCTGAGCGTAAGCATGGAAGGTAAGATGAACAATGAACAGAACGCTCCAGGTGGCTCAGTGGTTGAAGGCATGATCCTGGAGTCCCAGGATTGAGTCCCACGTCGGGCTCCCTGCACGGAGCCGGCTTCTCCCTCTGCCTGTGTCTCTGCCTCTCTCTGACTCCCATGAATAAATACTTAAAAAAAAAAAAAAAAGAACGCTCCAGAGGTAAGGTGGGAAGGCCAGACATCATGACATACTCCCTGTTTCCACTCCCTGGTGCTCACCATGTGTGCTCCCACCTGACATTCAGAGGCTGTACCTGTACCGAGACAAGACCCCTCAGCTGTACTGAGGGGCTCTGAGAGGTTCTGTTCCATGCCTGGACATCCATTCCCCCCTTGTCCCTGTTCACTTATATCTGGGACAGAGGCCCTGAGCTTACTACAGTACAGCCCAGAGAGGTGGGTCTTGGGCACTCCAGCACTCTATTCCAGGCCCTCTATCTTAGGGATCTGTTGTGCACACTCCCTCTTGCTCTTTTCTGCCCTCTTCCCCAGGCTCTTTATAAGTACTGGAAATAGGAACAGACGTCATTTCCAAAGCACCTACATGCCGTCAGGGGGTCCAGGAAGGCCTCGCCCAAGGTCATCCATCTAGTTGGTCCATGCCCTTCCCACTGTACTGCTTAGCCTCCTACAGCAGCCCCCCAGGCCCAGGGCTAAGACAACTGGATTGCCAAGGGATCACTCAGCCCACTTCCTACCTTTTTACACATTCACCTTCATGGCTGGAGTCCCGCGGTATATTCCAATTATCCAGAGCTGCCTAGGACACCGTAAGGATTATTGCTCCAAATACAACAGAGAGCTCTGGTCTCTCTCTCCAAAGACACCACTTAGGCAGAGGCACTCCTTCAATAAAGGCCCTGCGGGCTCTGGACAAGGGTCCACTCGTGCCACTCTAGGACTGTCCCAGGTTGAGCACAGCCACCTCACCCCTGCCCTCCCCAGCTTCAGGGCTGACCTGGCCTTAGAGGACTAGAAGACAAAATGGACGGGAAAGAATAGACGGATTGTACCTCCCCTTGCCTTTTCTAGTGGATTCTTCTCACAAAAATGATGTATACCCTATCCATGTGCTGCCTCGGTGGCTGCCAGCAACGTGACATTTTCAGCTATTTAACACAAAAGGCTTCTGCTTATTTTATACTCATCTGCTCAGCACTTTGGGCTTTCGGGCAGTTGAGATTCAAGAGATAAATGAAAAGTGGTGGGTGTTATAAGGTCCCCTGTGGGTTCAGAGAGAGAGAGTGAGAAAGAAAGAGAGAAAGAGAAAGAGAGAGAGAAAAGAGAAGAGAAATGTGAAGGTGCATGAAAGGACATCCACCTCAGTGCCAGCAATTCTGGCGAATGGCTGACCGCCACGTGAAGGACTTAGCTACCAATTACAATCTCAACACTAAGTTCATTAAAGCCAGCCTTGGGATTCCCCATACAGTTCTGTGCGGCACTGTCCCCCATTAAAGACGGGAGCTGGGAGGAGGGGGCTGAGACGGCGTGTCCAAGGTCACACAGTCAGCAAGTGGCACAGCACGGATATATACACCCAGGCTGCACGTCCATGCCCGCCCCTGAGACCCCGCACCACACTCACTCCCTGGGAAAGAGGGCTGAGGGAAGGGCCTCCCCGGGACAGGATGGCACCGCCCCCAGCCGTGTTAGCGTGGCCTGAAGGTACAAGAGCCCCTAGGAATCCAGGCCTGTCAAGCCTGTGCCCAAGTGACGGCCAGAACCAAAGAGAAAACAGGTCTCATCACAGTCCATTTGAAACTCATGCAGCACAATTTTTTCAAAGTACATATTTTATTTATATAGAATAGTGCAAGTTAAATGAAAATAATGGTTTGTAATCTAATTTATACAGCATCAGGTGCTGGCTGGTTGTCCCGACTGTGGTGGGAGGTGTGGCTGGCCTTGGGAAGAGAAATGATGAACATTTCCATGATTTGGACACAACGTGAATTAGCCCAGGGGGTAATTTTTCTCAACAGCGTGATCCCAGAGCACAGGCAGCTTCCCTCGTGCTTCTCTAGTCCTTATAGGCACAGCTGTACATGCAGGAAGCTGCTGAGCTCTGGCTGTGCTTTGAGCTTTTGGCCCAAGTCCTGCCAGCCCCAAGGTTTTCCATGGCAACACAACAATCATCAGCTTGCCTCCGATACCCCCTTCAACCCCAAATCTTACTCCCATTTTTTCCCTACCTCCCAAGGGTCCCTGGGATACACTGGATCAAGTGGAGCAGGGCTGAGGCTGCTACTCTTCCTTTGGGAGAAATAATCAAAGCATCCCAGCCATTTCCTCATCGCTGTCCTGCCTTCTAGCCCCAATTTCATACAAACACAGCTTGTCCCCTAGAACCATTCTATGTGAGGTTAGCAGTTACTTCCAACCCTTAGGCAATTCATAGATCTCAGGCACGTGAGATTTAAAGGCACAGCCCTCCCATTTCATTAATATGTCATCAGCCTACGTGACCGTGACATCACCTGCGGTGACAAACTCTTAGGGCTCATATCTCCTCCTCTCCTTGTTTCTGGGAGTAGACCTGACTTATTTAAATCATGAGCAGAGAAAGGGACCTTCCCCTCCTTCACCCCGTCAGACGGGGACCCCATTTTGTCCCTCAGCACCCAACCATCAGAACTCTTTCCTGAGGGACAAGGCCAATGCCAGTGGTTGGTAAGAGGGGAGAGTCAGAGCGCTTCCGCAGAGAAGCCTTGGTCACCAGGGGAATCCAGGAGTCACAGCACAGTCCTTGCTACTTGGTGGGCTCAAGGTTTTCTAAACATAAAGCTTCTGAGACAGAGACAGGCTTTATCACACAGACAAGGAAAGAGATTTGCCCCTGCGGCCCTGGGGCTGCTCACCCACTTGGGATGGTCCCGTCTTCCTCTGGCAACTCTTGCTCTTCAATCTCCTATTTGCCATCTCACTTACCTGGGATGGCAAATCCTGCTCTATTAAATGATCCCTATTATTCCCACAAAATGAGACTCCAGCTTCGAAGCAGACTGCCTTTCCCTCCTCACCAGCTGCTTCATGAGCTCTGGAAGCAGAGAAAGTCTGGGGTCCCAATGAACATACGCAGGCAGGAGTCCCAAGAAGACCACGGGCTCCTCCACACCACCACGAATGCCCCTGGGGTTCAGCCTGGAGGCCACCAGGATGCACCATGGCAACGAGGAAGACAGCTCTGCTGTAAGAAAGCAAGTGATGGGGACTACATCAACGTCCTCTGTGGCAATCAGGTCTCTTGGGCAGCAGTGGAGAGAAAGAACAAAACAGCCAAGTAGAGCTAGAACACGTCTTCCTACAATAAAAGCCACACTCGGGCACCTCTGGGGAGGGACACTGTAAGATCAGTGCCAGCACATTGCAGAGGTCCACTGTGAGCAGAGACAAAATTCAGAATGCACCTTTCCTCATTCCGGACTGCAGGCAGCACAGAACCTGTGCCTCCTGCCCGGTGGGCTGCTTCTAGCGGCAGGTCCGACCTCTCGTTCTGCTCCCAGTGCGGTGAGCTGCGGGTCCCAGGCCGCAATTCTAAGGAAATGCCTGCCCTGCCCCAATCTGGGGCTCCGCTGGAAACCCAAGGAGGGAGTTCTTGGTACTGTCAAGGATCCGAAACTCGGTTTAAAAACTTAACGGCTTTCTTTCATCAGAAAACTTTTTAAGAAGAAAAGTCACTTTCCCCTACGGGTCCTAGCAATTAAGTTTTTATTTGTCTTTTGGCTAGAAGAAATTTTGATGGTGCCGTAGTCGCCAACCACCAGCGTGGAGCAGTATCCTTGACTGCTGGGCTGGGCCTCGAGGCCCTGCAAGCCTGGGCCACTCTGTTCCCTTTCAGAGGGTTTTCTCTGGTGCCAAGGATTCAGTGCCATGGGCCACCTGCAGATCAAGAGTTCTCCTGGTCTGACAGCTCACAGCACTGAACAACCTGAGGGATAGCGGCCATGGCAGGCGCAGTGAGGGCTTCATGTGGAGGCCACGTCTTAAAGGTTTGAGCACCATCTTCTGGTCAGGTTTTGGTTTTTGAGGACTTGCCTTTGCAAACTTCATTTACTCCAGAATGGGAAGATCCCTGAGCTGACAAGCTCAAGTGACTTGCATATCAAAATGAGGACACAACTGGAGGCGGGAGGAGTTAGCTGCCTAGAGTGTTCAGGCCCGTGCTGGAACTTGTTGCCCGCGCAAAGCCAGATGGCCACAGCAGACACGCCGGTCAGTGGCGGGGCTCTGCCTTCTGTCCCTCCAGCAGTGTGTGGAGGCAAAGTCCCGACTGTGTCCCAAATTGACCTCTTGCCCCTGCTTGTACCCAGTGACATGAAATGTGCTTAGAAAGAAGGTGTGGGCTTGTCCTCTGCCGACCTGTAGCTTGAGGCTGAGTGATGAAATTCCGCACTACCTCTGCAGGGGGTGAGGCCGTATGAGGTGGCAGGCAGCCCTGCCTGGTGTGTAAACACTACACTAGCAGACTTCGACCTTCTGGCATTGAGGAAAGGAAGATAAATGCTAGTCATTCCCTCCAAACGGCAGGAATTTACATCCATCTAATTGCACTTCATAATGGATTCCACAAACCATTAATTATCAGATTATATTTTAGGAACCAAAAATAAAAAAGCTTCGTGAAATTCAGACTCCAAAGGATCACTACCCTGCAGTAATAGCAGTTGCCTGGAAGAGTCGGACAGCAGGCCACTCACAAGGCAGGGAGCATGTGGCAGGAGGAAGAGCCAGGGTGCCACGGCACCCAGCGCTGGTTCACTAGCCATGCCACAGGCTCCAGAGCGAGGGGGCAAGGCTTCCAGGCCACAAAGACATTCTCAACTTTGACAGGGAACAGGGGGATAAGGAGAACATGAGAAGGCTGCGGGGACAGCCCTCAGGTACTGGACACTGTGGAGAAGATCCTGGAAAGGCAGGGACTGTCTTTGTAGCTGACCTCGTCCCGCAAAAACCTTGCAAGGCTTGCTTGGGGGAGGGCCAACTGTACTGATGAGGTGGGACTCGGCGTGGAGAGGCCTGCCTGTGTTAACACGCTGCTCCCTGTCCTCCTGCCATCAGGAGAGGGCTGGGCCACCCAAGCGGATGGGAGGATGATAGTGTGAGGAAGGAGCCAAGTGTGCTCCAGCCTGGGGTGGGGGGGGGGGGGTGTCTCTGGATGGTGTGTTGGTGCTTCTCTCTCATTTCTAAATGGCCAGGAGGCAACGGCAGCATTGGCAGGCCCAGTCCATGGGCCACAGCCCCACATCTACCTGCCACTCTGTACAGTGAAGGCTGCCAACCAAAGGACCTCCCTGGAGCCCTGGCTCCTACCCCACTGCTCGTCACAGAGGCCACAGCAGTAGGCCTGGCCCCTGTGGTGGGCAGTGGCGTCGGTGCCAATGACTCCAACGCTGTTGGTTCTGTGAGAGCAAAGTGAGTGTTCTGGTTGGTGGAAGCGGAGATGCTCAGTACTCAGGACAGCCAGGGATGGAGGGCATATGGCAAGCTGTGGAACCTTCTCTCTGCTGCAAATGCAGGCCCTCCCCAGGACGAGGAGCCACTCACTTGGCCTCACCACAGATCAGGGTCACAGTACCATCTAGCAAATCCTCCACGGTCACAGCCACAAGCTCAGAGCTGGTCTGAGATGTCTGCGAATCTGGCAATGTCACAAACACCTGTGACCCAGCAAGTTGGGTCTCCTCCAAAGTGATCACCTGCTCTGTCGGGGCCGCTGGCTCTGGGGTCTGGATCACCTGAAAGGGAAAGACCGTGAGGCTGCTCTGGGCAGTGTCCACAGGGAGCTCCCCAGAATTTACATGGTTTTTGTCTCATGCTGTAATGATGATATTTATGTTTTCACCTGAGGAGAGCAATTACATGCACCTAATGGGAAGAGGCAAGTCTAACACACCAGCGATGCAAAAGAGAAGGCAGGCAAACAATTTAAATAACTCTGTGCTAAATTGCTATAATTTAGCTCAGTACGCTATCTCAGGGTGCCCGGACTCTATGATTACACACCAGTGAATAGCGGCTCAGTTTCTTACGCTGGGTTTTCCTGTCTGGAGGATCACACTGCAGAGGTAAGCGCCATGTGAAAGGAATGCTACTGAAGGTGGTTAGGAATGCTTGACCACCGAAATGGAAAGCTTTATCAGAAGCCTTGGCTTGCCTTCTGGCTCTCGGTGAAGAGCCTTCCTTGGAGGCTGCACTGCTACAGAGCTTCGGAGCGGTAATGAGTAGGGGAAATGGGACTTCTATCAACTCCCTCACTTGGCAGGCCCCCCGCAAAGGCCACACAGACCTCTTCCAAATCTGCGGCTCCTGTTTAAGATGACCTTCCCAGGGAGAACCAGTCTGTGGTGAAGCACACTCAGTTCCCGCCCCAACCTCCAAGCTGATACTTGTGACCTGTGGGGGCTCAGAACTGCCTGGTGCCCCCCGCCCCGATATTTTCAAACCACAGAACCCACCGAGGGCACGGCCACCCTGGCCCTTGAGAACTAGCTAGGAGTAGGGAGTGGAGTGCTAGGCCTGAGTGGGCGGAAGTGGGGAAGCAGAGCTCAGACGCCCGTCTGTACTGCGGGGGTGAGAAGCCTGATTATGTTTAATCAAAAATCATCTAGGATAACTGAAGAAAAGAAAAAACTGGTTTTTTCTTTTCTTCAGCAATGGAAGTTTTTTTTTTTTTTCCTCAAAGGACATCTGACCAAGAATCCTAATATATATAAAAAGATCAAAGTAGAGCCATTCTAGGTGACATGGCAGCAGGAATTTCACTGCAGCCTGCCCACCTGACTTGCTCTCTGTTCGCGCAGAGGCCCGTGAGAACATGGTCCATCAAGGACTCTGCTGTGGGGCTGGACAGTGGGATGGTCCAGTTAACAATGCTGCTCCAGTCCACCCAGAGACAATCCATAGAACTGAAGTTTCTTTTCCTTTTCTGCCCACCCTCTCTCTGCAAAAGATAGGAAAAGATGAGCTTTCCTTCCAGGTAAAGGTGAGGGGTCCTGACATACCTAGTGTCCTGTGCCCAGCCTAGAGAAACTAGCAAGGTGTTTCAGCATCAGAGGAGCAATCCCCTTCTCTGAGATTTCCTGCAGCTCCTGCCACAACCCACAGTGTTTTGCAGAAGGTGGAGGAGTGTGTGAATGAGGAGAAACCAAGGTTGTTCTGTTTTTGGAAATTCTCATTCCAGGCTCCCTCTACCCAGGGACCATTTGCATGTGCTCCCCAGGAGACTAGAATGTTCTGTTCCATTTGGTAAGAAGTCCAGAGAGACTCTTCTACAAGGCCCTCTTGGTCATGCACGTTATTACCTATAGGATTCTCCAGGAGCCCCAGAGAGAAAGGCTGGCTGGTGTGACAGAGCTGCCTCTAGAGAAACCCTCATATCTGATGGCCCCAGAATCACCTGTACCACCTGTGAGGCTGCTGCTTGGGGTTCAGTGCCTGTCACCTTTGGGTGTTCAGATTCCAAGTGAGCATCAAGCTGGGCCTGGGAGGTGAAGAGTTCCCCACAGAGCTCACAGGGGAAGGTGTTCTCTGATTGCTTGAAGTGCTCCGTGGTGACGTGGTGCTGCAGTGCTCCCGGGAAGCGGAAGGTGGCCGCACAATATAAGCACCGGAACGGCTGTGAGCCTGGAAGAGGCAGGACAGAAAGGATGGGCTGTGGGACAGGAGAGAGGAAGTGACCAGGACCGAGGTGCAGAGGTGGCTTCAGCTGCTGTGGGACCTGAAGCGTGTACAATTTGGGGGGAATCCTCTTTAGGAAAAATAAGGCAATATTACAAATACAGGTGCAGGTCCCCAGCAAGTGAGGGGCTCCACAGATGCGGCTTCCTCAGCATTAGCTCCAGGCTAACTCTGCCTCGGCTGAAGGCCATCCATCATGCAACTGCAAGTCAGGATGCTGAGAACCTTATCAAGTCCCAGAGGCACACGCTAACATCACTGACGGCCTCAGTGGCATCAGTGTAAAATCACCAATGACCACGCACACACGGACATCAAAAGTGACAGCACCAGGACCTGCAGAGTGTGTGTCCATGGCTTCGAAGAACATCCCCGAGATGGGAGTGGTGCATGTTTTTAACTCCCAGGAACCAGTGGTTTAGGAGGATGAGGTAAGGGATGGATGTTCAGCTACATCCCCAGAGCAGCAAGAGTAAACTGGTTTCACATAATGCTTGAGGGACCCAAACTGACGGCCTGCCTGTGTCCCATCACCAATGCTGCTGACGGTAGAGCACACACCATGTGCAATGACATGCACCTGGACAGGTGGAAGTGAAAGCTACTCTGAGAAGCTGGATGATTCATTTCTCATATTTTCCCTCTGATGTACATGTGCAAGAGTAAGTACAGTCTGTCAAATTCAGTCCAGAACAGCACTTAGAATTACCTGTGAATTCTAAGTGACGATGAAATACAGTTTAATTGGCAGCAGTTTTTCTTTCTCAATGGTTCATTAAAGACTAGGATTTTAGACTTGATGGGATATGGCAGCAACAACGATAATCACAGGTACCACTAGAGGGATGCTCTCTGGTGCCAGGCCTTATGTGCTTTCTGCGTTCTAACATTCAATTCGTAGTTACTCTATAAGGAAAGAAGCACTCTAACTGTCCCCGTTTTATAGATGAGGAAACTGAGGCACAAGTTAGTTCAGTTACTTGGCCTGGACTGCACAGCTGTGAAAGATGAAGGTGAGATGCACCTGCGCAGCCCAGCCCAGAAGCATCTTGGAAGGGGCACTGACCTGAGTGCTGGCACTTGATGTGAACCTGCAGCAAAGCTGGTGTTGGGAAGAGCTCCTTACACTGGTCACATTCATGGAATCTCATCTCTGCAAAGCACACAAAGAAGAAGTGGTGGGAACAAATAAGAGGATGGCCGAAGCGAACAGGGCTGGGGATGGGGGCGATGGCTAACACTTAGCAAGTGTCTACCAAGTGTTAGGAGGTACCACAGCTGTGAGGTAGCACAGGCTAGTGTAAAGAGCACCAGATCTGCGCCAGGCTGCCTGGATGGAAGTAGGGCTGCTATGAGAATGGAATGAGAACGCGCCCACTAGTGCTTAGCATGTGCCTTGCACACAGGAGATGCTTCATGACTGTGGTGATTATCCCCAGACTGGCCTGCAAGGTAGGTATTAACGGACTTTCTGAAGAGAAGGAAACTGGCTCAGGAAAGAGAGGTCACTTGCCAAGGTCATGCAACTAATCAGCGCGGGAGTCAGGATTTCCACAGGAGCCTGCCACCATACTTACCACTCTTCCCAGGCATTGCAATGTACCAACGTCCCTCAGGGGCTGGCTGGTAGGAACTTACGATGCCCTAGGCCTCTAGGTTTGAGAACCACTGCCACTTAAGCTGCTGTTTACTGTTACTGATGGGCCAGCATAGCCTCCCTCAGGTGGGCTGGGACAGAATAAAGGCAATTGCCATGACACACCACACTGAAGCACTGGAAGTTGGGATTTTTGGATGGAGCCCAGGATGCTGTCATCAAGCCTCTCCCACTCATCAGCTCACATTCCCTGTGTATAGGCACCCAAACTTCACCTGTATGCTCTGCCTTGATGTGCCTCTTGTGTTCAATGGTGTTGGAAAAGGTTTTGTCACAGGAGCTGCACTGAAGTGATGAGAATTTGGAAGATCGATGGTTCTGAGCAGCAAATACATCAGGGTGGTGGGTCCGATTGTGGTACCACAAACCAGACAATTGCTGCAAGGAATATGGCAAATGTTAAGTCTTAGAAGGTTCCAGCAAGCTGAGGAGGTCACAAGGCCCTCGTGAGACTAATGAGCTTATGGATCTAGAATCTGAGTGCTCACATAAGACGTAAGGCTAGTGCTAGTGGGAATAAGGTACCTGTGTGTTTGCTGAGAGACTGCTATAGGGCAGGGCCCAGCCTGGTCCTTCAGAAACTCTCAAAACCCTCCCTAGAAGCTTAGGAGGGAGGTGTCAGAGGTGGAAGCTGAGGCACACTCAGGTTAAATGACTGTGTCAATGATTAGTAAACAGCAGGGCCAGGATTCAAACCCTGGCCTTCTAATTGGAGTGTCTGAGCTATATCTCTCATGATCTCCCAGAGGCCCAGGAAAGCAGCAGAGAACCCTGCTGAAACAGGAGCCTGTGGTGTCCCTGCTCCATCAGCAACCACTCCTCCTTCCGAGGTAGAGCAGCCATGGGACACTCCCTAGAGATGAAGCCCAGGCCATACACGGCTCTGTAAACCTGACGTCACAGCACCAGGCACGGCACAAAGTTAGCTCTCCATTTCTGTTGAGCTGAAATTAGTTGCTGTGCTTTTGTCTATATACCAATATCTTATAGATGTCACAAGAACCATTTTTTTCTCTCTAGTTTTAGAGCTGAGTTCTTCATACGTGGCTTCTTTTTAGTTCCATATGGGGTTTCCCTTTAATTACATAACAAATCCTATGGTAAAAAAGCAGACCCCTTCCCTAGGAGTTTAAAAACAACAATCCAGTGCTAAATAAGGCAACTCCACAGCCCAGTGTCGCTCTCACATCCCTTGACACAAGGGGTCAAGAGGCTCCACAGAGTGTGAGTATCCAAGGGGAAAAGCAGCATTCAGTTCATGACAGGGCTGAAATCCAAGAGAAGAGGTATAGAATTCCCAGTTCCAATTAAAGTGCCCAATTGCATGACTCTGACCAGATCACCTTAGAGAATCTGAGTAATTACAAGCTGCATCCTTCGCAAACAGCAGCCACATCGTCATGTCTGGGACTCTTGGCAGATGTGAGGGAGGGCAGGCTGGGGATGAGGGGAAGCACTCCTGGAAGTCTGCGGTCACCTGGTAGGCCTTGTTGCAGATCCCGCAGCTGAAGGGCTTGCCTCCGACATGGGTCACCATGTGCCGCTCCAGCATGGAAGGGGCACTGAAGATCTTCCCGCATGTGGGGCAGGGGTGGTACTCCTTGGAGTGCACCTCATGGATGTGCTTGCGATGGTCCTGCAGAGTGGGGAAGCTCATCCTGCATTTCTTGCAGTCGTACGGATCTTCTATGTCTGGTTTCACGGGCATCCGTGAGAGAGAGAGGGAGGGAGATAAATACCACAGGCAGGAGTCAGTGAGATGTGGCTGCTGTGCGCAGCTCCAGGTGCAGGGCCCTGTTCAGAGGTCAGGCACGGCCACAGACTCCAAGTACCACCCCCAAGTACCACCTCGTCCCAGGAGGTAGGATTCCTCTGAGGCTTCTGTACTAA
The DNA here is from genome assembly GCF_018345385.1 of Vulpes lagopus. NCBI lineage: Eukaryota > Metazoa > Chordata > Mammalia > Carnivora > Canidae > Vulpes > Vulpes lagopus. Next base: position 125,878,569 of record NC_054831.1, read on the forward strand.
CCACCCCCGGGGTATCAAGTGGTTCATTCCCATTCCTCACCTTACATCCCACAAGTTCAATTTCATTTAACTACTTTGCAGGGAGTATTGCCTGTGCTCCTCCCCTCCTTGCACTGGGCATTTCTGCATTTTCTCATTTTCTGCAGAGATTTCCAACATACTCCCCAGAGCATCACTACTGCCTTTGTTGTCAGCATATGACTGACAGGAAGAATGCTTCCTTGCTCCTCACCTCAGATTCAACAATAAAAACATTTTCAATGTTTAATGAGTGCTATATGACAGGCATGTTTAAAGTGCCTTACAAATATGAACTCACTTTATCCTTCCAGTAACCCTGTGAGTGGGATCTATTCTCATACTATTTTAGAGATTAAGAAAAGCAAGCCTTAGAGAGTGTCCAGTGACACAAGTGGGGCACTGGGTTAACCGGGGGACAGTCCCAGCTCTCACTCCCAAGGCTATGCTCTGAGCTGCCTGCTTAACTGGACATGCCAAGTCTTCAGTGAGGCCTCAAAAACAAGAACTAGCACTGATGAAGGATGCATTCATTGTCCCTATGGCAAGAGACTTCAGTTTATTTTTTTTTAAAGCAACAGAAAGCAGAATGTTTTAATAATAAAATCCTTTGCCCACAAGCCAATCTTATGTGTGCCCTGAGTCCAATTAATTTAGGAATCTGGACACACGGCAGCACTCGGTGTCATTAACCAGTGTCCCCACGGACAAGAGCTCTTGAAATCTCGGTTTATACTGTCTCTGAAGGCACTTTGAAACAGTTCTCCATATGCTAGGACAAGGGCCTGCGACACAGGCAAGGAGGGATCCAGGAGAGGGGCCTGGACACTGGCCTGCTGCCAGTGACATTTCCTGAGACATGGAAGTCTTTGGGCTCCCCTTGTCCTGCCAATTGATTCGTGCTGTCCTTCCCTCACTCCCATGTAATGCTATCAGGAAAAAGAAGACTAGAGCAGAATGTCATTTAAAAAGGCTGAAAGGGCAGCCGAGGTGGCTCAGCGGTTTAGCACCACCTTCAGCCCAGGGCCTGATCCTGGAGACCCAGGATCGAGTACCATGTCAGACTCCCTGCACGGAGCTTGCTTCTCCCTCTGCCTGTGTCTCTGCCTCCTTCTCCCTCTGCCTGTGTCTCTGCCTCCCTCTCGCTCGCTCGCTCTTTCTCTGTGTCGTTCATGAAGAAATAAAATCTTAAAAAAAAAATAAAATAAAAAGGTTGAAAGGACATCGAAATTCTGGCACTGGAGCCAAGCCAGATCTCACTCATCTGGAAGTCTACTGCAGCTGGATATGGGGACCTGGGCACTCTGGGGGAAACTGTATATACCTCACCCAGTTACCAGGCCCATGCTTGGCACATAGGAGCCCTGACAACATTCTTTGCTGGCTGGCTGATAATATATTTGAATGTGTTGACACAAAGCCCATGTTTGTGAGGTCCCGTATTTGCCAACAGCTAGAAACTGGTGTGTGGGAAACAGGGGTGGAGAAGGAAGGAAGAGAGAAGGATATGCAGAGGGCATGGCGTGTCAGAAAGGACAGGCTTTGATGGTGACACATGGCACCTAAGAGGGTGGCACTTATTGAGCATTTTCTGTGTGTGGGATACCTTACTAATACAACAATCCAAGGTGGCAGTATTATCACTTTTTCTCTTTGCAGAAGGGGTATCGGAGGTTTGGAAAGGTAAAGAAATCTATTTAAGGTCTCAAGGAAGTAAATGGCAGGGGTGAGTTTCAAGCCCAGGCCCATGTGATTTTGGAGCCTAAGTTCCTAACCTCCTGGGCACCGTGCTGCTCACACTCCCGCTGTAACAAGGCTGCTGGGGAAGATGGGATGCGGCCACCAGATGCCATGTGGGCCATTTCCCAAAGCTGGAATGAGGATGCACAGTTTTCTTCCCCTCCTATGTGTGTGTCGAACAGAAGTGTGTTTTGTCTATATCAGTTCTGGTAGAAGGAGAGAAAGGTGGGGGCAGACCCCACTGCGTGGCTACAGGGGCCCTAGGGAGAGAACGCTGGGCAGAAGGATTTCAGGGGAGTGCGAGCAGAGACCACTCACGATAGTACACATGAACGCAGACAGCATCCAGCTGCTCCTATGGGGAAGGCGGGGAGGATACAGATGAGTGGGGAAGGTGGGGGCATGGGAAGAGCAGCTCCGTGGACTAATGGGAATATGCTGATGCTCTGTGGCCTGTTACTGAGACGCTCCTTCAAGCATACTTTGCCTCTGTCAGCCAAGCAGTGCCAGGTGGGCTAAAAAGGAGATAAGGAAACAGCCTGGACGTTACACAATGACATGGTGAAATAGGAACGAGGGACTCGGTGTTGTAGGTGAACAGAGGAGGGGAAGGCACCAACTGGGGCCTGGCTCTGGTGGAGTGACAACTTCTGTCATGATCATTACACGCTTTCCCAGAGCTGGGCCTGGTGCAGAGTACCTGACAGCCACAATCTCAGTACGTACTGTGAAACGTGTGCAGGTGGATGGACAGGCCATTGGCCTGCCGGAAGCCCTTGCCACAGTCCCTGCAGACATATGGCTTGTCCCCAGTGTGGGTCCTCACGTGGCGGGAAAGCTCAATGGACTGGGCGAACACAGCATCACAATACTGGCAGGCGTACATCTTCCCTGGAAGCACACACGAGTCTCCTTATTAGAAACAGTGCCAACATATATGGCATTCCTAAACACAAGATCACACTATAAGGCACATATTGGAGAATATTATTTGGGAGATGGCGTTAAAACCACAAGCAATTTGTAACACACTGGGTGAGAGGTCTGGGCTCTCCTATCAGATGGCACCTCACACACAGCTGATCACACAGTGTGGGCTCCCTCCCCTGAGGAATAAGGACAGAGTTCTCACACACAAGACTACCCATCTGTTAACCAGGCCACCCCAAGTATGGAAGAGCTCATTCCACTCCCAGGAAACAGATATATCCTCATGCCCAGAAATTCCCAGGTCTGGATCCCTTGCCACATACGCTGTGCAGAATCGTGACTGCACACAGAGGTGACAGACGGGGATTCAGAAAAGGGAAGCCTTCCCCTGCTGACTTGCTATGAAGTTATTATAAATCATTTGGCTTCTCTATTCTCTCATGCACATAATGAGAATACAATGACCAGACCACCAAAGAATATTGGGAAATAGAGGTAAGGAGCGAGGCTGGAAAACTGGCATTTGTAAGAAACCATCAGGCTCTAGGCTCCTTTATGGGCCAGCAGAGAAGCAGAGAAATCAGTGAGCTGAGGGTCCAGATCCCCCAAATCCTCGGGCCTACTTCAGTTAGAGCAATCAACATCATTTTCATTTCTTACATATTGGGCTTTGAAATAAGATTTTGTTAGGGAAAAAAGGGTTTCTTCAAAGAATCAAGAGCTGAAATTATTCAGAAGCCCAGGACTCAGCCCTTGGCCTTCTTCTTTATCCTCCCTTTGTAAATGACCTTATCTCAGAGCTCAGATACCATCTGTACTCTGATAGAGCCCACAGTTCTCTCTCTGGCTCCCAGCTTCCCCTAGAATAGGAAGTTACACATCCAATCTCTTACTCCTGTCCTCTGCCTGGAGGTCTAACTGGTACCTTGGACAGAGCTCCTGAGACGCCATCCCTGGTACCCGAGACTGGCCACAACCCCCATGCACTCTGGTTTCCTCCACTGAAGCAAATAGCAGGGCCATGTACTTGGCTGCTCATGCCAGAAACTCCACAGCCACCCTTAACTTCTCCCCTCACACCTACACCCACCTGGGTCCCATCACTTCTGCTTCAATGCCATATCCCCAAACTTGAACATTTGACAACCGCCCCTGGTACACTCAGGCTGGGAGCTCCATCACCTCCACACCAGACAACTGGCCCTCCCTGACTCTCTGTGAACACTACTCTTGCCTTACTCCAATTACTGGTGAGAGTGGTCAGAATTAACTCCAAAACACATGTCATATCCTATTGCTCCTCTGCTCACAACTGTCCTATGGCTTCCTGCCGTAGAATAATGGCCCCCAAGGATGCCCATGTTCTAACTCCCCAAAACTTGGGAATATGTTCCCTTACATGGCAAAAGGGGCTTCGCAAATATGATTATCTTAAGCACTTTGAAATGAGAAGATTATCCTGGATTATACCAGCAGGCCCAACATAACCACAGAGTCTCTGGAAGAAGGAGCAAGAAGGGTCAAAGGAGGAGGCACAATGGGAGAAACAGAGGTTACAGAGTGTGGCCATGAGCCAGGGAAGGCACACAACCTCTAGAAGCATGGGAAAACAAGGCATCAGTTCTCCCCTAGACCTTCCAGAAGGACCACATTCACCAAAACTATGACTCTTCCCTTGTTAAAAACCTCTTTTGGTTCTTTAACCTCCAAAGTGGCAAGATAATACATTTGCATTGATTTATTTTTTTTTAAGATTTTATTTTATTGTTTTGACAAAGAGAGCACACAAGTAGGCAGAGCAGTAGGCAGAGGGATAGGGAGAAGCAGGCTATGTGCTGAGCAGAGAGCCCAATGTGGGGCTTGATCCTAGGATCATGACCTGAGCCAAAGGCAGATGCCTAACTGAGCCACCCAGGTGCTCCTATTTGCATTGATTTAAGCCACTGCATGTGGTAATTTGTTACAGCAGCAATAGAAACTGGCACACTCTGCATAAAAACCAAAAGCCTAAAAACAAAACAAAATAAAACAACATCAACAACAAAAAACAAAGTCCTGATCCTGGCTTATAAGGCCCTATAAGACCTGGCCTCTGGCGACCTCTCTGGCCTTCCCTCTCACCACTCTTCCCTTGTTTACTCTGCTTTGGCCCTTCCTAGTTTTCTCTTGGCCTCTCAAACAGGTCAGGCTCATTCCCACCTGGGAGGGGGCTCTGCGCTTATGGTGCTCTTCTAAATCTCCCACTGGTTCCAACTGCCATGTCACTCAGGTTCCTACACAAGCCCTGCTTCTCCGAGGCCTTCTCTGATGATAAGAGAACCTTGCCTTTCTCCTGCTGCTTACCCCATTTTATTTTTCTTTATACCAGTTACTACAATCTGAATTTATATCACACAGTTATTTGTTTATGGTCTTCTTACCCACAGGAATGTAAACTCCATGGAAGCAAGGTCTGTATGCTTACACGATCCCTGGTGCCTGTAATAGTGCTCAAAAAACTCATTCGCTCAGGAAAGGTTTACTGAAGGTCTACTATTGCTAAGCACTATTCTCAGTTCCAATGATAACAGCAGTGGCAGGGGGAAGACTGATCGCTCTACCGTCATAGAGCTTGCATTCTAACAGGGGGAGCTAACTAGAAACATAAGGAATTAATGAAATAGATACTATATCCTATGACAGCCCTGTGGAGGAAAATGATGCAGGGGCACTGGAGCTGGGGCTGAGATTTTCCACAGGGTGGTCAGGAAAGGACTCACCGGGAAGAGGTGTGAACAAATTCCCGAAGGAGATGAGGCGGGATGAAAACAAAGCACTCCAAGCAGAGGGAAGTACAAGAATGCAGGGCCCATGGCAGAGGTCCCGTCTTGTAGGGCTGGGGCCTCACAAGGAGGCTGCAGTGGGTAGATCAGGGTGAGGGTGGGGGAGAGGAGTAGGAGGGAAGGTCTTAGGAAACATGGTCACAGGGTGCCTGTGGGGCTATCATTAGGCCTTCAGATTTTATACCGAGCAAGGTGAAGAGCCTTTGCAAGAAGGTTTTGAGCACAGAAATGACAGGATGTGGGTTAGCACTGGAAGGACCACAGGGTCCTGTGTCCCAAAAGCACTACCTAGGGAGAGGATGAGAGCAAGGGGACCAGGTAGGTGGCCACTACCACAATCCAGGTAAGATGACAGCAGGATTCCTCCTTACGCATAAAGGTACCAAACAAGGCAGAAAGTCCTCTGAGAAGCCCTCTCTGACAATGCACCTACTCTGCTCTGACCGGACTGGAAACCCCTCCGCCATCCTTCCATCTCACTGGGGTTACTCCCTACTCTGCCGCCAGTGGCTCTACACTGCACGGTCTCTACACCAGAGACGCCCTGGACCATCAGCTCTGTGAGCACAGCAGCTCCAACTTCATCACTCAGCCGCCGCTACTGCCCAAACTGCAGCAGGTGCTCACCCAGGGTTTTTCTCAGGCTTGAATTCCACCTCAAAGCCCAAGGAACTCCTAGTTTTATACCAATTCTGTAACTCTAAAGTCACAATCCTGCATTAGCTAGCCTCTCTTCCCAAACTCTCACCAGAAACATTTTATTTGCCTGTGTACCTACCTACTCCTGGTCATCTGTGTCCCTAGAGACTGCATTATTTTTTGTTTTTAATCTACTTGAGATACAGGTCATGCCTAGTTCCAAATGGGTTTTTAGGCAGTTCACACAGCTAAAGCTGGTAGGAAGAATGAGGAAACTCTGCATGCCTTACCTTCCGAGTGCTTCTTCTTGGTATGGTAGGCCAGGGCAGAAGCCTGGGTAAAGGTCATGAGGCAGTGCTTGCACATGAACGGGCGGTCCCCAGTGTGAAGGCGAAGGTGGTTCTTCAGGGTAGAATTGGCTGCAAACTTTGCCCCACACTCTTCACAGGAGAAAGGCTTCTCATCAAAGTGCTCTGTCAGTTTGTGGTACTGCATGCCTAGGGAAGCCATGCCGGGGGCCAGAGGGACACCAGTAATCAGTGCTATGAATCCAGCATGAGGATACATACCAGCATGGTCTGAGGCCAGGCCCCAAGAAGATGCACAGTGTGAGCCACAGGACACCAGGCCACGCTCACTCTGACCTCACACAACCGTGGTGCTCATCACCTACTGCCCAGCACTCTAAATCACCTCGGTCCCACTCCTGTTTGAGTCAGGCATGAAGTATTATGGGTTTATCTTTCTCATCCCCTCTCTTAAACAGGACCCACTACCCAGGAACTGTGAAACAAAACTCACTTTTATGTTTCACTAGGTGTATCTGACACCTGGGACAAGGGTAAACAATTCTGACTACACATCCCAAGTGATACATGGAAACCTAAGAGTCAGGTGTTAAATAGCTGGTTATCGTTGCGAATAATAATTGCCACAATTTACTAAGTACTAACTCTATTGTAGGCGCTGTACGTAGGTGTTTAACTGTATTATCTTAAATCCTTACAATTCAAAAAAGTGGGTGGTGTCAGGGTGCTTATTTAACAGATGGGGAAATTAAAGCTCAGAGCTGATTCCAAAGCTCATGCTCTTCTGAAAACACTGTCCTGACTCTGTAGGAGCCTGCTGTTTCCTAGGCCCACCTGTATCCCTTAATGTCTACAACTAGAGGAAAGGCCTAGAATCCAAACTACGATGTCCAGAATGCTCACCCTCCGAAATGACTTCACCCTGAAAGTACCTGAGGCATGGGCAAACTCTCTTCCACAGAGGTCACACGTCACTGGAAGCCTCTTCTTCTTCTTTTTTGGGAAATCGGGCTCTCCTCCTGCACCATGGGCCTCCAGCTGATGTTTTTCCAGCTCTTTCTTAGAATCCTTGGTCTCATTGCACTCCTTACACTGCACCTGTTTGCTCTTGGCCACCCGGCAGCGCTTCATGTGCACCTTTAGACGGCAGTAGAAATGGAAGCTTTTGTCACAGGCCTTACAGACGAAGCTCTTCTTGGCAGAGTCAGGGGAGGCAGACGTGTCTTTCTCTTGTTGCTCTGGCAAGGAACCAGTCTCTCCTTGATTGCTCTGTTTCCCAGACTGGCAGCCTTCCTCCGCTGGCTCGGCTACCTTCTCCTCTGTTCTGTCGTCGGCTTCACAGTGAAATTTATTGCTCACCTTCCACCCTTTCTTCCCTCCACTTTCCTGAGTAAGGAAGCCTGCATACAAGAGAAATCGCATGGCTCTGGAACTTTTGTATTTTCCACTTTGTTTCCTAACTTTTCTTAGAGAAGGCTGCAAACTCTGTGGGACCCTCTAAAACTCCAGAGAAATACTGCTATCACACTTTACATACGTAGCATCATTTTACATCTATGCCTGTGACTTCTCTAGGTATTAAGAGCATATCAAAGAAGTAAGGCAGCAATGGATGAACTCTTGTTATAAACTGCGGCCCACCCAATCGGTGGGTCTGACAGGACCCCTACCCCACTCTGTTCCTTACCAGTATATGTTGCTCCTTACCAATGTATGCTAACTCATGCATGACAGGCTGCAGGGCTGGGAAAGATCTGTGGATTCTGCACAGGAGATGACATATTTCAATGGCCGAGACAGATTTTTCCATGGCTCTGCTCAGCACTACTTTCAGGGAAGCTTCAGGGCTGGCTGTCTCAGAGGAAATGCTCAGAATCTAAATGAACACCATGAGACAAAGGTTTGTGGTTAATATCAGCAGTTTTCTCCATAGTTTTCAACTTAGGGGGAAAAAAAGCTAATTTCAGGAAGGCACTGCTCCATCTCTAACAAGTTTATATCTCTTGTGATAAATGTAGTGGACAACCCTCTTTTCCAGAGAACAGGGAAATTGGCAAAATTAAAAAAAAAAAAAAAGAAAAGGGAGGCACATGGCAAGACAAACGTGCAAACACAAAGAAGGTACAAAGCAAGATATTGGGCATTTTCTATGAGAAATATCTTCTCAGAAGTCAGGAGTCTCCAAAAGAACTTTTCTAGATCTTAATATTAAAAGTTTGGAAAGCTGTAGGATTTGGTAGTTGGTGGCTCTGTCCTGAAGATCAAGATAATTTTTTTTTTTTATAATATATAATTGTCTCAGTGTCTGGAAGTAATTCTGCATGATCAGTGGCTTCACATTTTTAGACACTTAGATGTACCCTTTTAAACATTTTCTTTCATGAAAAAAACTCAGCTTTTTAAAGAAGGTTCAAATAGGGGCTTTAAAGAGGCCAAGAATTTTATTTCAAAGCCCTCCTCTTTCAGAATGTTAGAGCTATCAGCAGAAAGAGTCTGTACACTGAGAAAATAAAGCAAAACCATCCACAGATGGCCAAATGGAATTTTCATTTGGGAAGACATTTTATTTCTGCTCTTTTCAAGTCTATCTAAATAAACCTGATGTCCCTGGAGGCAGGCCTGAGACTCATTAGTGAGGCTCAAACTCATCAACCGCAGGAGCGCCGTCTCTGAAGCGCAAGGCACACTGGAGAGAGTCTAGCAGATGCATTTTTCCTCTGAAGCCCCACAGAAATACGTGCCACCTTCTTCCCATCTGAGAGACCAAGGTGGGGCTGTTACCTGTGTGGATGTGCTAGAAGCCCGCCCTTCCATTTACCTTCCACACCTACTTGGATTAAAAAGCACATATAGGTGAACTTATAGTTTGATTTTAGTCCCTTTATAATTCTGCCCCACTTGCGATGCCCATGATCCTGGGCTGGACATCCATGAATCCCCCCCAGTCCCCACCTGGTTTTTCTGGGATGCTGGCCACACTGAGAAGCCTTACAGAAAATGAGCTGGCACTATTTGCTACCCCATATGGGCAAAAGCTTTGTTCTATCTATGTTTATCTTGGCTCTTCCTAGACACCAGAACAAAGTATGCAATAAGAGCAATTTTACTTTTCTTCCTCTGAAAGAAGTTATTTCTTAGAACATGTTAGGGAATAGTATCATGGTTCCCTTTGAGTTTACCTAGGTTTAGGCAAATGAAATACATCTATGTTTGAGTCACGTGAGCCTGGGTTCAGAGGCTGGGTTCAAATCCTGGCTTCAAATCTGACCAGGTGGAGCATCCTAGACAGGTTATTGAACCCCCTGGAGCCCGAGTTCCCTAATCTGTAAAATGTGGATGACATCACCAGCCACCCAGAGTTGGGAGAATTAAAAAACAAAGAAGTGTTAGCTCAGCATGGGGCTCCGCAGGCAATAGGCACTCTGCAGAATCTGGTGCCTCCCTTAGGAATGAGACAGTCCCAGGCATCAGTCTGGTAGAACTCTCTGGAACAATGAGTTTTTCTCCCCACCGCACCTCCTTCACAGCCTCTGCCAGCTGCTGCTCCTCTGGAGTAAAGCACTTGAGTTCCATCCCTTGCCGGACGGCCTCTGAGATCAGTCTGCGATGCTTCAGGATGGCTTCCAAGACCGCACTTTCTGGGCTGACCACTGAAAGAAAGGGGGATTGAAAACTCATGAGTGAAACTACGAGCACCATTTTTCCTTCACCTTTTCTCAACTCAACTCTTCACAGTGAGAATACTCACTGATCTCCTTCCTGGGGCTGGGAGTGGGGGAAATGGCAAATGGGCTGTACTCAGACCATAATTAATAAAAGCCTAGAATATTTACTGCATATTTTACAAACAAACTCCCACGTCCTTGAACAAAAGCCAGTCCTTACTTACTTCCAATGGTGGGGATGTGGAAGATGACCACCAGAGACTTGGCGCCCCTCTCTATCGGGGACGAAGATCTGATGGAGATCTGGGAGCCTACCTGCCCGGAAGAAGGCATCGGCACCAGGTTCCCTTCGTATTTCCTCCATGAGCAGGTTCAGTGGGCAGGTCTTTGTCTCCTGAGCCACCAGCAGCAGTTGCCAAATGGCTGTTGCAGAGAGAGTCTGCTTTTCTAGAACTGCTGACATCAGAGAACTGAAACCACTCGAGCCAGAGTCATGTTTCACAAGCTTCTCCATGACCTTCAAGATGTGGCACAAAAACACATGTAAGGGACTTCCTAGCTACCAGTGCAGCTGGAAAGCTGCAAATCTGAGCCCTAGGTTACAGTGGACATATTTCTGGGGAGGGGTTTTTCAGCATCTTTCACCTTTCAACCTGAGAGACTTTTATACCTGCCAAGCTCTTCACACTTCCCTTTGAATGCCTTTCTTATTACTGCAGAAATTCCAACTTATCACGCTGCCCTATAAATTAAATTACCTTGTTTTTTTCTTTCTCTACTGACCCCTTAGCATTTCTCCACACGGATGCATGTGTATATTTATGTAAAAATATAAATGTCTTTTTAAAGTATGTATATAATGTTCATCATTTTTCCTTCTCTCATTTTACCCACCCTCTTTCCCTCTTCCCTTTTTTCTTACCTCTCTTTCTCCAGAGGCTAAACCCTTCATGTGTGGTATCATTTTTAGTAACATCTGGTTGTCTGTGAAAATCTCCGAGAGGTTTTCATGATACCGTCTCAACAGCTCAGTCCCATAATCATCAGGGCTTGCTTGGACTGCAAGGATATTAGCAAAACAGTAATGTCTGCTACAACAAAATGTCCTTCCAGGCTTCTCCTACAGAAGATTAGGGGAGTTATAAATGACAGAGGAAGAGCATTATAACGCAAGTGCTCTGTCTCCTCCAGAAGGCAAGTTTGGTTCCTGGCTTGGGGCCTCATACATATGTGTTCGTATCTCCTTTGGTCTACCCTCAATCACTTGGTGCTTCAGGGTCACAAAACCACTAACACTTTGAAAGTCAGCGCCTGGTGGTAGAAGCTAGTGATTGCTCAACAGGGAGGTAATTGGAAGGCGTGCTTGTAAGAGATTCAGGCATACAGATTCAAGGGCTGTTGTTCCTTGAGCCTGAGGTTAAGGTCTATGTGGCGATCCAAAATACAGGCAGGCGTGAGTCAGGACTCCAGTAGTGAAGCTGACCCATCGTTCTTCTGTGTATATGCCCTTTGAGCCAATCTGTTACTTTCTTTTAAGAGATATTTAATTTGGAAGTAAGAAAAATAAAAACTATCAGGCATTTCCTTTAGTCTTACAGATATTTAAAAATATATTTTCCTCTTTGGCCCAGTTAACTGTGCTTCTGGGAATCATACCTTAAGAAATCCTGTGGAGGCAAAAAGTCTGTGTATGAAGATACTTGTTACTGCATAACCTGTGATGAGGAGGAGGAAGAGAACACCTAATACTTACTGAGGACCTCTGATTTGCTAAATGTTGTACATATATGATCTCACAGTCACCTCAAAAATGAATGTGATGGATACTATTCTCACCCCCGTCTCATCAGAGAGGAGAAAACAAGTTTCGGAGGGGTTAAGTCATTGGCTCAGGGTCACACGGTTACAAAGTAAGTAAGTCAGGATACAAACCCAGGTAGTCTGGATAGCTGAAGCCCTAACCTTACACTACCTGCACCCCTAAACAGGGCAAGAGTAATGCATGATATGCATCCCTATGAGAAAAACCACATAGCCTTCAAAAAATAGACCTATAGAGTTTCCTGGAAAGTAGGGGAGAATGTTTAGGTTATACTGTTAAATGAAAGAAATTATAAAATTCTAAAATACAATAGAATCTCTCAACACTGTAAAAATAATGTGACAAAATATGTCAATGTGCTAATGCTGAAAAAATCAAGTGGTAGGATTTGAGATTTTTGTCTTTATTTTATAAATTGTTGAAGTTTGTATGGGTATTCATTATTTTTATAAGCTAGAAGAAAGTTCCCTCCTTTTCCAACTACCTTTTTTCTGAAAACCACCTTGGTCTCAAATGCTCTGGGATAAGGGAGAACTGGCTAGACTTGGCCCGTTCTTCTAAGAACTGTGACAGGGCCTCATTCCTCCAGACTGTGTGTACGTACACGAGGGGTGGGTAATTCTGGGGACTGCCAGAACCAAACAGCACTCACACGGGAGTGGGCAAATCAAGATCGGGGTTTTTGCTCCTTGTATTTATCAATACGACTTCATGTGTCTGTGAGCCCGCCTCTCCTTCGGCATTCCTGGCGGCCAGCTGCCAGCCTCTGGCCCTGGGAAGGCCACACCCTCACAAACCCCCCAAGCACAGAAACATCAGGAGGGCGCTCGATGGATAAGGGCAGTTCTCAGATTTCAGATCTTGCCTCCCCAACTACTGAGGATCACTGACTTCTGACAGCTAATTTCTGTTTCACAAGGGCATCTCTTCCCATTATCTCATCTCCCCACCACGGAGCCCAAAGGGTGTCTAAGCTCAAATTTTCTGTGGGAGAGGTTCCAGTTCAGAAAGCTGACAATTAACTGATACCTGTGGTGCTTGGCCAAGTGGCTAATTTTTGCAAATTCTCCAGCAGAAGGCCCAAGTTTGGGGACATCGGTTTCACAGCCTGAAGGAGTTTTACCAAACTCTCTGCAGTCAGAGTCTTGTCTTCAGACATTCTGTGCAGCAGCTTTTCCATTGTCTCCTTGGGTGTTCCGCCCTCGCAGCAATTCAGGATCACCTGCAGCGGCAAGCAATCAGGCAGACAGCAGTTACTGGCACTTCTAAGTGCATCTGACACACCACTGGCGAGCCCAGCAAGATGGCGGGACGAGGCGCCTGTCCCCAGGTCCTCCTCTACAGTCTCCAGCCCCTCCTCTATAGTCTCTGCCTTGTGCTGTGTCAGTAAAAAGCCCAAGTTTTCTCCAAACAAACAGCTCTGTGAAAATCCCTCTTGCTCAACTGCAGGTCTGTATGTACTCTTTGTGCCCCAACAGTCTGCATTTTGTGAGAAGATGCCTACCACAGGCCCACTTGGCAGAGCAAGTAGACTACCTCTCACTGGTTCTTCAGATTTGGTTTGTTCGGACACAGACTGAGAAACAGACTGGCAATTAATGAATACGGTCACAGTGGTTTCCAGTCTCTGTTCAATAACTACATGATTGTGGCAAGAGGTTGTAATTTCAGGGCAATCCTATTATCTTACTTCCTTTTGCTTAATTTTCATAGCAATTTGAATGCCCAGATATGCTACACATTAGTCTGTGGCCTCCAATATAATAGATTTAAAGTACATTTCTGGATAATTTTTCTGGTAGATTCTGTATTCTTGATCTCTCTTATCAGCTCCACACACACATCGGCTCCAGTCATCATCCCCCACTTCCACCCCCTTGTTCTTCCTTGGTGTGCTAGAGGATTTTCTGAGTCAGGAGGGCACCGGACTCCAGCAAAACACATGTCTGTTATTTTACAGATATTTTCCTATTACAATAGGACTATTTCCAAATAAGCCACAAGTAACTATGTATAACTTGGCTCTTATGGGAGATTATTTCAACACATATGATTTACAGATTCCTAGTAACCAAATTTTGAGCTTTCCTTTGGGAAATTGACAGCTTTAAGGAGAAATAGTCAAGCAGATCAGTCACAGTAGCATGCCAGAGGATGCCATTATCAAATTAACTCCCATTTAAAAATAAATTTAGCTATAAGACCAAATTGGTTTTATGTATATGAAAGGAATATCTACATTACGTATATGAAAGGAACGCATACATTATATATTAAGCTGTCATATTCATCAGTATAGAACATAATCATTCTGTTTAACGTCTAATATATACTAGATTCCTACTAAATGAATCATAATTCAAAATTAAAGTGTCTATATCTAAAATCCATGCTGAAAAAAAAATAAAATAAAATCCATTCTGATCTAGTGCTCTCAGTTCCTAAGCAATGACCTGATACATACTGAGGCAACCAAAGACGGTCAAGAGTGGGTGGGGGCTTTAAAGCTGGACAGGCCTAGTAGGAACCCCAGTCCTAAAATGTACAGCTGGTGTGACCCTGGGTGAGTTCTTTCATTCTTTGAACCTTATCTTCCTCATCTGTGAAAGAAAAGAACAATACCAACTCTTGCACACTTGTTATTAGGAGCCCCTAAAGTGAAGTTGCTATTTGTAGAGCCTGACATAACGTCTAGGACATATATGATCTTTACATGACGATGGGTAATGATACCCTTAGGCAGCTGTATGCACAGTGCTTAAGAGAATGTGCCATATTTCCAAGTCTGAACTCCGGTACTGGTGCCCAGCAGCTGTGTCTCTGGCTGAGCTCTTCACCTAAGTGTCTAAGCATCCTGTTTCCTCGTCTTTAAAATGAGGGTAATATCTGTGACTTTGTAAAGTTCCTGCGAGGGAAGAACTTAGTAATGTTTAAAAGATCCTCAGCACACTCCTGGGCACAGTGTATGGGTAAGCAATAACTGTCATAATTCCTATTTTAGTATCTGTTTCCAATCCTGAAGTAAAGACATTTCTGTTTACCAATTCTTATAGGACCCCCCCAGGGTATGTATACATAGGGGCCACGTGCCTTGATTAGCATCATTCTGTCACAGAAGAGAGTTCTAAAAGGCCTGAGTGAGTGTTCCACACAACGCCTAAACACTGTGGCTATTTGATCAACATTCACCTCTACATTCCTGCTTTATTCTTTTGCTTCAATTTTCATGAGAAGTAATAGCTTAATGAGGTCCGGTAGAACCCTGATTCTAAGAGGTGTTTTTGTGATTTATAACTAATTTAAGTTCTTGTGCTTCGGTCCTTTCCATCAAATAAACTGAAAGTGACAGAGGAAAATGACAGTGTGGTGTCTTGGTGCAGAGAATGAGGCTGAGTCTGGGCTCTTCCTATAAATGCTGTTTTACCAAGATAATGAAACAGTTCAAAGGACACATTCAATCTAGCTAATAAGGAAAAGGTTTGAATGAGTAATCGAATGAAATCCTAAACAGGGAATCAGGAACTTGTAGAGCTATAAGCAACTTACTTAAACGGAGTGCCTGAAATTACATTCAGTCTTAAGCCTAAGGAGAAACCAGAGGTTTAATCTTATTTTGTATATTATCTTTCTCTAATAAATGCAAAGGAGTTAAAATTTTGGGAAAAATGTAATTTATAAAATATAATTTTGAGAGTAAAGATTGTTCCCATTTTATGTGAAAAAACAATTTAAGATCACTGAGAAAAAGAGAATGGAGGATGCCATCTTCACAACTGACCCACACTCAGCCATCCTACAACTGCTTTCCAAGCATCTTCTCTCCCGAATCATAAGCCACTTCCCACAGATTTGAGAATTGATGCCACAGAAGTTCTCTGTCCCTATTCCTTCCTTCCAGATATATAAATATTTTTAGCACAAAGTTGAAATCAATAGCACCAACAAATACAGTTATCTAGTTGACTTGAGAAGTCATGCCAGCAGTTTTATGAGGATTTTAGTAGCTGGCTGGTGGGAGAGAAAATTGGTACAACCTTTCTGAAGGGCAATTTGCCAATATACAGCAAACACTTGAAAATTTTTATATTCTCTATTCCAAAATTCCACTTCTTAGAAATTACTCGAAGGAAATAATTTGAGAAGTATGCAAGGATTTGTGTGCGAGGATGTTCTCTACATCATTTATTATGGCAGAAAACTGGAAACAAATGCACAACAACTAATGAATTAGGGTATGTTCATGAAACAGAATACAATGCAGCTACCAAACCCCCTATTATAGAGGTGGAAATATATTCACAGTACGTTAAATAAAAAACCCAAAGTTATTCTGCATGAGCCTATCCTGGGATTGGCTAAAGCGAGAAAAATTAGGGGCACATGTTCCAAAATGTCAGCAGTGATCATCTCTGAGTGACGAGATGGTGAAAGGTTTTAATTTTTTTCTTCTTTTTTTCCCCAATTTTTCCTACAGGTGAACAGTGTATCATTTCTATAAGGAAGTGACAAAATTATAATTACAAATGTGCCTAAAACATTTTAACTCTTGGGGCAACTGTTTTACATTAAAAACTCATCAAGTCTGAGCAGGACTATGCACCTATCCACATATCTCAACATTTAATCATATGACATGATCTGTGAGCCCCTCAGCCAGCTGCTGCCAAGGGTACAAAGAGACATGGATCAAGAACATGAACTTCAAGATGCTTACTATGCAGTGTGTGCAAAAACACCGCAAGGGAAGAAGTGCTACATGCTGCAAAAGAGCTTTAAAAAAGTGCTACATAAACTCAGAAGGAAGGAGGAGATGCTCGACACCACGGTTACCCTTTTCTCAGTGCCAGTCAGGAATTCCTCCTCGGCTGTTTCCAGGAACTCCAGGATCGGTCTCAGCTGTGTGACACACTGGATCAGGTCCTCTTTGTGTTCTAGTAACAGAGCAGACAAGGTCTTTCCCTCCTCTGTGCTCCCTGGGGAGGAGGAGGGGGTTAGAGACGCACAGAAGAAGCTAGTCAATTTGAAGAAAATGACAGCATGGTTTGTCAAGGGAGATCTAACAGAATAGTAAAGTGGTTCTCAGCCTATTTTGAGCACCCGAATGTAGAATCTCTTTTTTGGAGAGGAAAATACTTTATTATTCTGTTTAAACTCTATGAAAGGAAAAATGTTTCATTTATCTGTCGAAACACAAAGCTGCAGAGCCAGCCAGAGGTTAACTTCTGGTTGGCAAGGCCACTGCTTTGTACCTAACCCAAACGAGAGAAAGTGCAGCCGTCAATGCTGCTGGCAAACCAGTTCACTCTGGGCACTCAAAACACCGACTGGGATGTGTGGCTTCTGAAGGGCAGAAGAAGGCCGATGGTCGTCTCGAGCCTCAAGGTGTCAGACTAGTCCGCTAGGGGATAGCAACAGAGACTCCAATTGAGGTTGTATGTGTGTTTAACAGGCAGCTTCTGGAATTATGTGTAGAACTGATGTGAAAATCACGTAATGATAATGAAGCCACTGAGGAAATGTATCAGCAGAGCAAGCCTGACAGCATCTTTCCAGAATAAGACCCAAGCCACTCAGGTGGACAGGGTTTTCTCCTACCTTTTGGCTGCACTGCTTCGACACCTTCTGGCTTTCTGCCTAACAATGCTGCCTTTACTGCAGGATTGGAATCTTGGTACAGCCTCAACAGCGACACAACAGTCTGAACATCCAGGCTCTCATCTCTCACTTTATCCAGGATTCTCTGGAATGCTGAGTGACCTTCTTCACCCTCAAGACATCCCATTATAGTCTGTGGACACAAGTAACCAGAAAGAGAGATCAGCCAGCCACGTTCCTTGGATTTGGTGAGTGAGGCCCTCAAGAATTTGATCCCTGCCACTTTGGCCTTTCGTCATATTTGGCATTTCGACAGTCTCTGCATCATGGCTTCTCTGATTTGGTAGCACTGAAGCACTGGGATGAATAAGCACCCGCCGTTCTCACCCCTCCTTCTGGGCCTTCCTCACTGATTCTCCTTCCAAATCTCTAACCATTAGCAGTACCAAAAACTGGTCCCAACTCTATTTTTTCTCCTGTTATGCTTTCTGTTTGGAATAGCTCTTACATATACAGCTTTTATGTCACCTCTAGGCAGATAACCCTGCAAACTATCTCCCTAATCCGAAGCTTTCTGTTTAAATTTAGAGCCACGGGGCAGACCGGGTAGCTCAGCAGTCTAGTGCCGCCTTCAGCCCAGGGCCGGATCCTGGAGACCGGGAATTGAGTTCCACATTGGGCTCCCTGTGTGGAACCTTCTTCTCCCTCTGCCTGTGTCTCTGCCTCTCTCTCTCCCTCTCTGTGTGTCTGTCATGAATAAATAAAATCTTTAAAGAAATAAAATACAATAAATTTAGAGCCACACAGTTTCTGCTAGAGATGCCTTTTCCTCCAGAGGTCTTGGCAGCACATGTGACCATCTGGGCTCTTCTAACCCCAGAGTACCAAAATATCAGCAACTCCAGTGGTAAGATAAATGAAATTTAGTGGGAGGAAGGCCAAATGGAAGGAAGGGTTAACATTTCTATTTTAGCAATAATGAATTTAGTTTTGAAAAATCTGGAACCAAAAATTAATTTCACGTACATAGTCTTTATATTTCTCCTTCGCAAATCTACAACTTACCTTTGATGGTTTTTTAGTGTTGATACTCTAAGAGCTTCCTTACAAGAAAGCAAAAAGTTATGGTTTTCTACACACACACACACACACACAACATGAAAGGATCTCATGAATATCTACACTTGCAAAATTCAGCTAAACAGTTCTTATAAATTCTGGTAATTATAGATTTAAAATTTTTGTTTAGACAGATTTTGATCTTTCTCTCCTCTTCCCAAATAAACAGGAATTATGAACGGGTTAGACTGTGTTTCTTGGCTTTGCTTGAGCTTGCTTCCTGATCACAGAATGGCCGTATAAAGCCAAGTCAAACTTAAAAAAGAAAAATAAAGTTCCTAGATTTTTAGTCACATACAAAAGTAAATTCAGATAAAACCCAGTTTAGGAAGACACATTAACTAAATTAAGTAACTTCCAAGAACCTGAAAAATTCTTGTTTCCAATTTAAAAATAATAAACAAATGAAAAACTAACAGTTGAATGCTTAATCGCCTTCAGTCACTTTTATCCAACCTTCTGTGTTTTCGTCGTCAGTGGGCCTAAAATCTCTTTAAAGAATGCCTTTTCCCTGACAGCAGAAGGGACCTGCGGTAGGCAGCCTCTAAATGGTTTGCAATATTCCTGCCACCAGGTATTCATGCCCTTGGGCTAAACCTGATGTCATGTTTCCAAGGAAAAGAACACGGCAAAAGTAATGGATGGCACTTCTGAGCCTCGGTCACTGTGACTTCCATCTTGTCTGTGTGGGTACTCTCCGCCTTTGCTCTGGAGGCAAGCTGCCATGTTGTAAGCTGCCCTACAGAGAAGCCCACGTGGCAGGGAACAGACATCGGACGTCTCCAGCCAACAGTCAGTGAGTGAGCTTGGAAGTGAATCTTCAGAACCCTGCCAACAGTCACGTGAGTGTACTCAGAAGGAGACACTCCCCGCCCCTCGCCACCCACTCTGAGCTGTCTGCAGCCTTGGCCATCCACCCTGACTGCAGACCTGCCAGGGACCTTGAGCCAGGGACTCAGTTAAGGATGCCTAGATTCTTGACCCTCAGAAATGGTGAGATAATAAGTGTGTATTCTTTTAAACTGCTAAATGTTAGGGTAATTTGTTATGCAGCAATAGATATCTAATACAGACCCACTCAATGCTAATGCCCTCAGTAAACATTTTCTCCTTCTTTATTTCCCCTTTCCTCCCTTCCTTTCTTTCATGCTTCTTAACTGATATGGCAGGGCATTTAGCCATCATCTACCCTAGGCCAGGGTGCTTTCACCTGAAGTTCTCTGAATATCGCGAATCCACCTCTCTTAGTATCCAATTTGTCTGACATTATCATTTGAGCCGGTGGGGAAGAGAAGCTTTCATCAGTGGTGGCGTCTGATGCGCTTCTCATTATCCTCTCGGCTGTCTCCTTCTCTGCAGAACTGCTCAGCAGTGAAATTAAAACATTTGTTAACTTCATTGCTCAGCAGTGACGCTAGGGTGTGACCATCTGGGAAGAGGAGCAGGGGTGAGCTGATGAAAGGGCCAGGAGGGAGTAGTCAGCTGCCTGGACAGCCCTGCTCTTTGCTCTTTCTTCCAGAACCGACTGGGGACCTGGCACCAGAGCCAATGCTTTAACTGTTACTCCGTCAGCCCCCTGAGCTGCCGGGGGCTCCTCTGTGCAGTGAGCTCTTTCCTGAAGTGGCATATCTGCCTAAACAGAGGGTGTCCTGTATTGTGGCAAACAGATTCATGGACTGCCACTGCGTAACAGAACTCTAAGACAGGAATCCAAAACAGCTTTGCGCTTTAAGCAAACGTTTGGAATTCCTTTGATTCTTAGAGTTAAAGGTACTTCCATAAGTTCCTATCAACTTATGGTCACACATGTAATCAATGTACTTTGATTTATGAATGAACTACAGGTCAAAATATGTAAAGATGGGACAGTTTCCTTTTAAAATTTAATCTTTGCCTTCTGCTAAGGTCTTTTAATTGAACTTACTTATTTTCCCAACTGTCTGCCTATTGCCTTTAGATTTGAGTTATGCTGTGCTCTTATTTACTCGTGCCTCCCCTGAATGTCGAGGGCCAGACAATGGAACTCATGACACAGACCACAAGAGCTCAACACCATCCCAGACCACTGTACACAGGTGCCACCTACGTGACTCCTCACATCAGTCCTGGGAACATTATTACTATGACTACTTCAATGAGAGTCAGAGATGAAGTGACTCACCTTAGGTTGTGTGGCCAGTAAGTAGAGTACCCTGGAGAAAACCATGATCTAATTCCAGTGACCTGGTACCGCTTTCACTAGTTCCCACTCCCAGATTTGAGTGCAACCAAATCCATTTACATTGCATTCTACTAGACTTACTAGAATCAACATCATGTTGAACACTGGGTCATATCTAGACAATCTGTCCCATTCCTCCTGGTCCCAGTGATTTGTACACAGACTGGTACACAGTAGGTGGTTCATAAATATTTGTTTAACTGAATAAAATTCCCTGGCTATAAAACCAATGGCCCTTCTATCTATGGCTGCATATCTCAGACTTCATAATCAGTAGAGAGGAGATATGGAGAAACAACAACTTCCATTTCTCAGACCTGTAAAATGAAGCCTATTAATTCCCTTCTCAATGAGTTACCCTATGCTATCAGTGAACACAGTCCACAAAACACAGACCTGCACTACTTGACAAACCTCCAAAGTAGTGACATGGTTAAAAACATCAGATTCACTTAGCAGAGGAGATTTGTTTGCCTTTGAAACAAAGTTGAAAGAGAAAAAAATGCTACTAGGACTTAAGCTTTGAGAGTCTTTCTAGAACTTTAGGTGAAAAGTGGATCAAACAGCAAGGAAATCAATAGTAGAAGTTATCTCCTTATTCTACTCAATGATTCACTTTGCTATGTACACAATTAATTAAAAGCAGAGACATGGGAAGGAAGGAAGGAAGGAAGGAAGGAAGGAAGGAAAAAATAAAAATAAAAATAAAAATAAAAAAAGAAAAGAAAAAAGAAAAAAGAAAAAGAAAAAGATAAAGATAAAGAAAAAGAAAAAGAAAAGAAAGAAGACAATTAAAAGTTCCTTCATAAAAGCTGAAAAAAATTATGAGCGTGCCTTTAAACACAGGTTTTGCTCAGCTCAGCCAGAAAACCTGTTAGGTCAGTATCTGCTTTTTCTAATGGGGAGGGATATTACACTGAGATAAAGACAGGCAGAAGCCACTTTCCTATCCCAGCACCCAAGAGATTTCTCCTTAATCAGTTTTGGCTTTGGTTTCACACAACCCAAGCGGCCTAGCCTCATCCTGTGTTGCTGCAATCACTGCTCAGGGAATGGCTTTGCCACCTTTCATCATTTATCTCAGGAAATAAAATAATCAGGACACAAGTTCATGGTGTCCTCCTGAAACTCAGTCCAGGCCAGTTGCACACCTTGTGTCTGTGTTTCAGAAAAGGAACAGGCTGGTCCATCTCAACCAAAACACTCGCAAGCCTTAACACACCTCAAATTTTACATCAAAGCACCTATTATTTTTAATGTTAAGTTGCCTTTTTAATGTATGCTGATTAACCAAGTAACAACAACAAAAAGCATTCAAAGCTCCTTGGGAGCTAAAACTATTTAAACAGAAAAACAGCAAACAAATCCCCAACCTTTACAATTGGAGCTGAAATGCAGACTGATGTTTCAAGTGAACAGTTTGCAAATGCTTTCAATACCAGAGCCTTTTGGGGATTTCCATAGTTTGGTGACTCCAAAAAAATAATTACATATGTGGCAGGATTTCTCTGCTGTCAAAACATTATAGGGCTAGGGATCCATTTTTATTTATATTTATTTTCCTATGAACCAGCTCAATGCCTGGCACACACCAGCTGCTCAGTAAATATTTGCTGAATCAAGAAGTAAAGAATAACACTTGGGAAAAATGTGTACTTGGTGGCCCCTTAAAACACTAAGGTGTCAGCATAGACACTGTGATATCTGCCATCGTACACTAAGAACTATGTAAGCCATTAACTTCTCTAGCAGTGCTTCTCAGAAATGCGGTCTATAGATACCAGAACAGCAACACGGGTAGCTTGTTCCCCAAAGCTCTACCACAACCTAAGAATCAGACTCTCTGGAAATGAGGTCTGGAGGTGTACATTTTAACAAGTACACCGGATGATTTTTATATACACTGAACCAGTGTTCTGGAGACTGATGGCTTTGTACCAGACACTACACCTGCAGTCAGGAAGGCACTTCCAAGTGGGTAATGGTAATGAAAGCATGACTTGCAAATTAAGCTTAAAGTAACAGCAATCTATCTCATGTGTCAGAGCAAATGACCATGGCACTAGGGTATTATAAGGCATTAAGTAAAAAAGGGGTTTCAAGGTCAACTAAGTCTAAAAATACAAAGTTAATATATAAACAAACAATAGTACCACCAATTGAGCTCTATGAGCCTGGCATTTTATTGTGGCATTTTCCATCAATAATCTTTACTAATTTCACAATCATCCTGTGATATAGGTGATAACATTCCCATTTTACAAATTAGGAAATTAAGGCTTACAGAGATTAAACTGTTTGAGGTCACAACACTAGCAAATGGTAGAGTTGAATAAATAATTATATGTCCACACAGCGGAACTCTGCTCAGGCATAAAAAGGAATAAATATGCAACAACATGGAAAACCTCAGAAGAATTATGCTGAATGCAAAAAGCTGGACCAAAAATAATATACACTATATTACTCCATTTATATATAATACTCTAGAAAATGCAAATTCATCCACAGAGAGACAGCAAGTCAGTGTCACCTGGGATGGGTGGGTTGAAAGGAGCAGGAGGGAGGGATGATCAAGGACATAAGGAAACTTAGGGGTGATGGATATGTTTAGTATCTTGTTTGTAGTGATGGTTTCAGATTTTAAAACTTATCAAACTGTACACTTTAAATACATACAGCTTGCTATATGTCAATCATACCTTAATAAACCTATCTAAAAGGAAGTTAGAAGTACAGGGCCTAAGTACAAATCAGTACTTCACCAACTCTGTATTTAATTTAATCTTATGCTCTTTAAGTATTTTTTCTCTTTTTCTTTCTGCAACTGAAAGGTTTATTATGGAATGTAACAGAATCAGTTCTAAACACAGCCACCAAGTGATCTGTAGAGCTCTTACTCTGACCTCTAAAACCGAGGAAGAAATAACATAAGTCTATAATGATTCCCAACAATGAATCAGTGTTCTTTCTAAGTACTGCTAATATTATTGTCACCAAAAGATTAGGACAAGAATTTGGAGGGGAGGAACGCCTGGGTGGCTCAGAGTTGAGTGTCTGCCTTTGGCTCAGGATGTGATCCCAGGTCTGGGGATGGAGTCCCACACCAGGCTCCCTGTGAGAAGCCTGCTTTTTCCCTCTGTCTATGCTCTGCCTCTGCCTCTCTCTCTGTGTCTCTCATGAATAAATAAATAAAATCTTTAAAAAAAAAAAAAAGAATTGGGAGGCGGGGGGGAAAAGGTTGAATGAAACCATGTACAGCAAAAATTTCTTGAGCACGTGTTATGTGCCAGACACTTTTAGGTACTAGTGTTAGAAAAAAATGCTTAACACACAGTTCAAGTAAGTACACAGGCAACCCTAATAATTTGACTATTGCTGATCTAAGGAATGCTGCTGCTGCTCTGTCACCAAAATTAAGTGGAGAGGAAGTCCTAAGAGGAAAAAGGAAGAGGTGTGTCTATAAGCTACCAAGGTAACAAACTCATGACAAAAATGATAGATTGAACAGTTAAGAGAACATCCACGTGCAAAAATATAAAAACATAATGTCCTTCAGCATAACTGACACAAAGAATATCAAGGTTTTACAACTTGCAACCTCCCTAAGAGAGTCATCAGGGTTAGCCCAATTGTTAAAAAAAAAAAAAAAAGCTATTCTCCCAAGAAAATAATTTATACATCAACTGTTAATTAACCATGGTTAAAAGAAATACTTGACCTTGAATTGCTTTTTTTTTTTTTTTAAAGTAACTTGCTATGAATCAGGGAAACACATATAGTAGAAGGCATTTTTTTGCTTAGATTAAGGTAACTAACAGACAATTGCCTACAGAGACATGGGAGGCCTCTCCTGTACCCCGCTACTTACTGCTCAGATGAGCAAGCCTGCGGGGACAGTGCCCACTGGCTCTGCCAGCACCACTCAGCACGGGAGACATGGCTGGGTGAAAGGTGAAACAAGAAGAGTTATAAACTGGCTATGAATGGATCCTGTAGGTTCAAGGGATGAGAAGCAGATTGTGAGGAAGCCCACTAGTGGGGATAGGTCTCGCTGAGATATTGAAAGAAAGAAAAGGTCTATTAGGAAATAAGAACATGAGAAGCACTGGGCACTCTTCTGTCAGGCCGTTCCTCAACACCTATACATACATGACTTACATATGTCATTTCTAGCTACTGGCAGTAAAACTCAGTGTGCAAGGGAACAGCTCTAAGGTCAGAATGCTTAGGTTTGAATTTTTGTTCAGTCCTATAAGTTCGGTGGCTTGGTCAGGTTATACACCTGAGACCAGTTACTCATCTGTTAAACAGGGCTAAAAAACAGTAAAATAGTATCCACCCTGGTGATTTTTATGAGAATTAAATGTGATAATGTGTGCTAAGCATAGCACGGGTAAGTATCCAATAAATGTTCACCATTTGTGGCTTTATGTCTGAAAATGGCCACTGTATTCCTAAATATTAGATGCGATTTACTATGTAAGATTTACATTAAATCCTTTTCGTATCATGTTTTGAGTATTTCCTGTTCTGCTTTGGTTTTTATCATCTGATCTTGATTTGGGGTTATCCAAAACTACCTTCTGCCTCATTTTATCCTTGATTAGTCAGGAGGAAACCATACCATCAGTTAAGTATCGTGGATCAAAACTGGTTGTTAAGCCTGGTCATCAAAACATAACTTAGTTTTGAAAACATCTTGCCTAGTAGTTCTGCAGGCCTCTTTGTTAGAGAATAAATGTAAAAAAAAAAAAAAATGTTAAAGTTTAAAAAAACTGACACCCTGGAGTATTTTGTATTTTTATAGTTCTGCCCATAAAGGAAGCTGATCTGGTAACCAGAGATACTGGTACAGGGTAACTACACCCAAACAAATAAAATTCATAGTACCTACCTCCTCCTGTGCACCTTTAATTTCTGAACATTCTTCTAGTCTTTTTAAAACATCCTTGGTAACCAAGAGTGCATCGGAGAAGATACTTTCATTCTCTAGAAGAAAATTCAGCTGATGGTGTTTCTTCTCATATTCTGAGTGCAGAAGAAAACACGATAAAAAAAATACCACTGATTCATTACTTGAGATTATTTTTAAAAGTCTAAGCTGACAACCTTTAGGTCATATACTGCATTTTTGACACCTAGCAAGTCAGTTGTCGGTAACAGAAAACAGTATGCCTAGCAGCTTCCTCCTGAGTCATCCTCATCCTGGTTAGAATAATGGGTAAGCATGAAACCTAGCACACCGGGGGTGCTTAGGTGGCTCAGCTGGTTAAGCATCTGACTCCTGATTTTGGTTCAGGCCATGACCTCAGGGTCGTGAGTTCAAGCCCAGGCTGTGCTGGGCATGGAGCCTGCTAAGAATTCTCTCTCCCCCTCTGCTTTTGCCCCTCTCTGCTCTTTCTGTCTTTCCCTCTCTCTCTCTCTTTAAATATCTTATTTGAGAGAGAGAGAGAGCGAGCAAGCACATGAGGGAGAAAGAGAAGTAGACATCCCGCTGAGCAGGCAGCCTGATGTGGGGCTTAATCCCAGGACCCTGAGATCATGACCTAAGTTGAAGGCAGAGGCTTAACCAACTGAGCCACCCAGGCGCCCACCCCCTCAAAACAAAAACAAAAACAAACCAACCCCCGATACATTGTTATTTCAGTACTGTTTTTTTGGTCTTGTAGCTCATCTTTATACTTCCATCACTCAAAAACACACATTTTAATAAAAGAATTCCCCTTGGGGTGCCTGGCTGGCTCATTTGGGGGAACAGGCAACTATTGATCAGGGTTATGAGTTTGAGCTCCATGTTGGGTATAGAGATCACTTAAAAAAAATAAAATCTTTAAAAAAAAGAAGAATGCTCCAATAAGAGTTTTGCTTTGGATTTTGTGTTGGATTGGATTGGATTTTGGTTTCCTATTCAGCAACGGTTTTTGGTAAATTCACCAGTGAAACAAAAAAAATTCATAAAGATCACTGAATACAATAATTGGCAACAGAAGGACAGAGTACAAAACAACTATTAAGTGAAGATTACCTGGCTCTGCGCTTGCCTCCTTCGCCTCACTGAAGGCTTGTACAGCAGGGGAGGGGGAACAAACCTCAGCTGGAGGAGGAGTCTCCACTGGGGCGTCTGTGTTCCCCTGGATCTCCCGGGCCGTGGAAGGCCCCACACTCATCTCTCCTGCAACCGTAGGGATCACATCATCCTCAGTCTCGGCTTTCACAGGGGCCCCTGGAGGGACACAAGCCTCCAGGGAAGGACGAGGCTCTCCAGTGCCCTCTGAGGCAAGGACTTCTACTTCAGGCTTCTCCCGCTCCTTCCTGTATGCCTCTGAGGGTGGTATGGAGGCATCCCTCACCACCTGGCCCTGAACAGAGCAGTTCACAAGGCTGGCCAGTAGATTTTTACAACTAACGGCCACATCGAACATCTGGAGGCTGTCAGCCAGGGAGATGATTTTGGAGAAGTTGTGCTTGCCCACGGGTAGTTTGCCAGTGTACATCATTTCTAACAAGAGGGCAAATTCCTCGGGGCTCACCACAGACGCGTCAATGGAGATGGTGTCTGTGTTGTCCAGCAGGGTTCTGAAGAGGAGGCTGGCTGCAGCCAGGACAAGCTTGTGGGCCCGGAAGTAAATGGCGCCGATGGAAATGGTACAGTCACAGAACTGCTGCTCTTTGCACAGCGTGTAGAGCTGCTGCAGCAGCTGCCGGCTGTAGTTGGGGAGCTCCATCGCCTCTGTCCCGCCTGGACGACCTCTCGCTCTCTCTTCTTCCAGGACCCCCTGTGGGAGGATCAGCGCTATCTCCTAGAGAGACCCCAAAAGTGCCATGTGAATACGTCACAAGTGCACAGGGAAAGGCCTTGAATGAAATATTCCAACAAACAGGCAACTCACTCTCGCATTCACCCATGCTGCTCCACAGGAGGCGCGCTGCGCCAGGGATGCTAAATTTATTATATGGAGGAGAGCGGTCACGGGCTTAACACTATGAAAGGGATTATGTTTTGTGCTTCATCTGGACAGTCTCACTCGATCCTCACAATGACTCAATGGAAAAAGATACTCTCTACCTTCCCCATTTTACAGATGAGACTGAAGCTCAGAGGTAATGAGATAATCAGCCTGAGGCACAACAGCCTTTAAATGGTGTGTGCCTATCACCCACCTCAGAGCTGTAGATAATACACTGCTGGATGTGCTCCTGCTTCCAGTGAGTTCTAAGCCAATGGAGGGAGGCAAATATATAATAGATCTAAAATATAATGTCCTCATCTTGCTTGACCTATCTGCAACACGGCATCATCACTCCCTCTCGCTTCAAACACGTTTCACTTGCTCTTGCTCTCTCGGTTCTCCTGTGACCTCCCCTAGTCATGCCTTCCCAGCATTCTTTGCTGGATCCTCTGCGTCACATTGGCCTCTACAATTTGAAATGCTCCAGGACTCAGTCCTGCCCCTCTCGTCTTCTGTCTCATCTGATTCCATATTTTTGAAATATCAACAATGCTGACTAGTTGACATCTCGAGCTCAGTCCTCTCCTCTGGAGTCCAGATGCACACCTCCAACTACCTACTCAGCATCTCCAATCGGAGGCCTGATGGGTTTCTTAAACTTATATCTAAAACTCTCCTGCCATCTTCGTACTTCATAGCAATTTTGTCTTTCTAGTTGTTCAGACCAAAACCCAGGAGTAATCCTTGACTCCTGTTTTTTTCCTCATACTCCTTATCCAATCCTTTATAAATCCTGTTGGCTCTACCTTCAAAATACATCCAAAACCCTATCACTTCCTAC
Source organism: Vulpes lagopus (assembly GCF_018345385.1). Taxonomy (NCBI): domain Eukaryota; kingdom Metazoa; phylum Chordata; class Mammalia; order Carnivora; family Canidae; genus Vulpes; species Vulpes lagopus. The sequence continues at coordinate 125,907,242 of NC_054831.1, forward strand.
TGCCTCCACTGTCTCTGCTCTGGTGAGTCCAAGCCCCCATCACCTTGTATATGGCCTACCGTAGCAATCTCCTCTACCTGGTCTCCAAGCCCCTGGTCCTTTCTAGCACTACCCCTACCCTATCCTCCCTCAATCTAGTAGTCAGTGGGATGTTTTTAAGCATATAGCCAGAGCTTGTCCCTTCTTTGCACAGAAGACCCCTTGGCTGCCAGTCTCAGAGTAAATGCCAAAGGTCTTCTAATAGCCTACACTCCCCTCATAACCTGGCTGGCATTAACTCTCTAGGCCACCTTCTACCACTCTCCCTCTCACCCACCTGCCCTAAGCACACTGCCTTCCTTACCGATCACAGAACACTCTGGATATGTTCATCTACAGGTGTCTCCACATGTGTGCATGGCTCACTCTCTCTTCCAGTAGGTCTCTGCTCTATGGCCACATCATTACTGAGGGCTCCCCTGACACCGTCCTTTAAATAGCAGCCTCTTCTCCAACCTCAGAACATTCTATCCCTCTCACTCTATTTATCATCACAGCATTATCGCCTACTAACACATATTTTTACTTATTATCATGTATCTTCCTTCACCGGAATGTAAGCTCCATTAGGGAAGGAACTTTTAAAAATCGTGTGCTATATCCTAGTGCTTAAAATTCTGCCTCACACAATGTTGTTAATTGGTAGAATGAATAAATGAAGGAGATGTAATGGCAGAGATCTGCACCCAGAAACCCAGCTTGGGGGAAAGGGGTGTCAAGAAGTTAGAGTAAGGTCTGGAGGAGAAGCTGACCTACCTCAAGAAATGAGTAGGCACTGACGAGGTAAAGAGAGTGAGACAACAGGTGCTCCAAGCAGGGAGCCTGCATGAGGCACACAGACAAAAAGACATCCCCAGTAGTGGGGAGGATGGGGAGCAGGTGGGACTGTAAGGAATTCAGTGATACTGGAACATAAGCAGGGGACAGGACTATCAGGAGCTAAATCTAGCAGGCACAGGCTGTGGCCACACAGAGATCCATAGGCCATGGTCAGGAGCTTGGATTTATCTGAAAGACAACGAGGAGCCATTGAAGGGTTTGAAAAGCTTTTAGCAGGGAAGTGACACAGTCAGAGATGCATCTTAAATATATTATCTAAGTGCCACTGCACAGAATTAAGGAGGATAATGCTAGAGATAGGCTCTATTACTGCAGGAGTTCAGAGACAAATCAGTGAGGACTCTGACCCAGAGAAGTAGCAAGAGAAGAGAGAAAGAGACAGCCAAAAATATTTAGAAAATGTTAACTATCATGATTTAAAGTCTTAGTGGATGTGAGGAAAGAGACCATTCCCAGGTCCTGGTCTGGTAAGTGGGAATGGATGCTACGATGATCCAGATAACACAAGAAAACAGTCTTGGGAAGAGGACATGTAGTTAAGTTTTGGGTTTGAGGATCTTTTTTTTTTTTTTTTTAATTTTTTTTTTTAATTTTTTATTTATTTATGATAGTCACAGAGAGAGAGAGAGAGGCAGAGACACAGGCGGAGGGAGAAGCAGGCTCCATGCACCGGGAGCCTGATGTGGGATTCGAGAAGCAGGCTCCATGCACCGGGAGCCTGATGTGGGATTCGATCCCGGGTCTCCAGGATCGCTCCCTGGGCCAAAGGCAGGCGCCAAACCGCTGCGCCACCCAGGGATCCCGGGTTTGAGGATCTTATGATGACAGCCAAATACTATCATCTCACTTGTATAAAGAAAAGAAAATACATTGATAAAAGGTTGGAAAGACAAATGCCAAAACAACACTGGTTGTCTTTGTTATTAGCAAGATTGCATATGATCCCCTTTCCCTTCCACCACTCTTTATTTTCCCACATCTGAAGCTGACAGATAAAAATAAAAATAAGGGTGCCTGCACAGCTCAGTTGGTTGAACGCCCAACTCTTGATTTCATCTTTGGTCATGTTCTCAGGGTCATGGAATTGAGCTCCACATCGGGCTCCACACTCAGCACAGAGTCTGCTTGTCCCTCTCCCTCTGCTCCTCCCCCTGGCTCATGTGTGCACGTTCTCTTAAATAAATAAATAAATAAATAAAGTCAATCTTAAAAAAATATATTTCCAAGTTATGGTTTCTGGTCTGGCACATAAGGAGCTTAGAAGTCACCATTCCACCATCCTCAACAGTTAAAAAGCTAAACAAATGGGTCCACAAATCTTCTTAGATCTGTCAGAGAATTGAGGTCACAAGGCAAAACTGCTGTCCCCCAAAATGGAGGATAAAACAGACAGATACAGAGAATCATAACTTCTCAGAGGAGAAACCCACCAACAGACACATCCATGGGAACAGGTACCAGAAAAGGAAAACTAAACTGAAATTGACAAACTGCTGGAGGCTCAGGGTGGACAAGTCTGAGTTAAAAACTCCAGAGGGACTAAGTCATAATTTTGTGAGTTTTACCTCCAGGAGCTCTAAGGGGTAAATGCAGGAGAAATATTCCTTCCTGCTTCTGAAGGGGGTGGGGAGAACTAACCATTTTGAAATATGCCAGAGCACTCTGTTCCTAACAAGGCCTGGCTTCAGGAAAACTATTTTACCAGATTCCAACCTAACTGGGGGAAGGGAAATACCTTCATCCTACTCCTAGCCTGTACCACTCTAAGTGGTGGTGGGGGAGGAGATATGCTGAAAAACACTGGTACAGTTCATAGTCCAGGGACATAGGCTCACCAAGAGACCGAGACCTAATCATGGGTCTATAAAAACTTCCTCCCCCACATCTTACCATCCCATTACTATACACTTATTTGCCACAATTCGTTTTACCAGCACTTTATGTCTACCTCTCAAGAAAAAGTTACAAGACATGCTAAAAGGCAAAAACACAGTTTGAAGAGACTGAACAAGTGATAAAACCACAGTCACATATGTCAGGAATTACCAGACCAGGAATTTTTAAAAACTGTGATTAATATGCTAAGAGCATTAATGGAAAAAACAGACAATATGAAAGAACAGATGAACAATGGAAGAGACGGAAATTTAAAAAATGAAAAAAAATATGCTGTAAGTAAAAAACACAACAGAAATTAGGAATGCTGTTGATGTGCTCATTAGTAGACTGGAAAAAGCTGAGGAAAGAATCTCTGAGTTTGAGGATATAATCAGAATAGAATACCCAAGAACTGTGAGACAACTACAAATGGGGATTTCTGATGGAGATGAAACAGAAAAAAACAGAAACAATATTTGAAGCAATAATGACTGAGCAGGGATCCCTGGGTGGCGCAGCTGTTTAGCGCCCGCCTTTGGCCCAGGGCGCGATCCTGGAGACCCGGGATTGAATCCCATGTCGGGCTCCCGGTGCATGGAGCCTGCTTCTCCCTCTGCCTGTGTCTCTGCCTCTCTCTCTCTCTCTCTCTGTGTGACTATCATAAATAAATAAAAATTAAAAAAAAAAAAATAATGACTGAGCATTTCCTAAAATTAATGTCGGACACCAAACCAAAGGTCTAGGATGCTCAGAGAACACCAAGCACAATAAATGGAAAAATATTACACTTAAGCATATCATATTCAAACTATAGAAAATCAATGCTTAAACAAAAATCTCTGAAAAAGTCAGAGGGGGAAAAACCACTTATAGAGGAGGAGCAAAGATAAAAATCACATCCAATTTCTCCTCAGAAGCCATGCAAGTAGGAAGAGAGTAAGAATAAAATAATTGAAGTGCTGAGAAGAAAATAAAAAAGCCCAACGAATCTAGAATTCTGTACCTTGCAAAATTATCCTTCAAAAGTGAAGGGGAAATAGACTTTCTCAGACAAGCAACGCTGAGAGACTTGGTTACCATTAAAACTGCTTTGCAAAAAACATTATAAAAGTTTTTCAGAGAAAAGGAAAATGAAAAGGTACAGAAATTTGAATCTACACTACAAAAATGAAAAGCACTGGAAAATGAATAGGTAAAGGTAAAATAAAAACATTTATTTTTAAATTCTTAATGATGTAACATTAACTGTTCAAAATAACATCAACAATTTATTTTATTATGTTTGCTTATTTTTAGATATACTTGTGTAGAGATAAGTGAAATGAATGATAGCAATGATACAAGGTATAGGAAGAAGAACTAGAACTATTTGCTTAGTATAAGGTACCTGTACTACCTGTGAAGTGGTACAGTGTCATTTGAAAGTGGACTTGGATTAGTTATAAATGTATACTACAAACCATAGGGCAACCACTAAAAAAAGTTTGAAAAGAAATATAGCTGATATGTTAAGAAAAAAGTGAAAATGGAATCATGTCAAATGATCAATTAAAAACCAAAGAAGGATGAAAAAATGTGGAAGACAAAAATAGGAACAAAGAACAAAGGCAACATATAAACAACATTAACAAACATGACTGATATAAATCCAACATTATCAATAATCATTTTAAACATCAATGGTCTAAATACATCTATTAAAAAGCAGATGGCAAAACAGATTTAAAGAAAAAAATAGGACTCAACTCTATGTTGTCTACAAGAAACCCACTTCAATTGTGAAGACACATATAGATTTAAAGTAAATGCAGGCGTGCCTGGGTGGCACAGTCGGATGAGCATCCATCCAGCTCTTGGTTTTGGCTCAGGTTGTGGCCTCAGGGTCATGGGATCGAGCTCCACATCAGGCTCTGTGCTCAGCAGAGTCTGCTTGGGGCTCTCTCTCCTTCTGCCTCTTCCCACCTTCTAAAATAAATGGACAAATCTTTTAAAAAACAAAAATAAATAAAGCAAATACAGAGAGAAAGCTATATCATGATAATATAACCAAAAGAAAACAGGGGTAGCTATATTAATTTCAGACAGAACACATTTCAAATAAGGAAAGTTATTGGGGATAGAGAGAGGCATTACTTAATAAAAAGGGAGTCAATACTTCAAGAAAACATAATCTCTTACGTGCGTATGTCTAACAACGGTGTATCAAAACAAGTAAGGCAAACTGAAAGAACTGTAAAGAGAATTAAACGAAATTAAAAAGACTTTAAATATCCCTCTATCAGAAATAGATCCAGCAGGCAGAACATATGCAAGGACACAGTGGAAGTCAAGAGCACTATTAGTCAACTGGATTTAAGGGGCATCTATACTACTTCATCTAACAACAGCAGATTACACATTCTTCTCAAGATCACAGGGAATATTACCAACATAAACCAATTCTGGGCCATAAAATACCCTTAACAAATTAAAATGAACAGAAATCATACAAGCTCTGCTCTCAGACAATGAAATCAATGACAGCACCTGAGTGGCTCAGTCAGTTAAGGGTCTGACTTCAGCTCAGGTCATGATCTCAGGGTCCTGGGATCAAACCCCCTGTCAGGCTCCCTGCTCAGCAGAAGTCTGCTTCTCCTTCTCCCTCTGCCCCTCCCCCTATTTGCATTCTTTTTCTCTCAAATAAATAAATAAAAGTTTAAAAAAATCAGTGACAAAAAAATAGCTGGAAAACCTCAAATATGTGGAGATTAAACACATTTTTCTACATGACACATAGGTCAAGGAAGAAATCTCAAGAGTAATTTAAAAATTTTCTAAAATAGGGGGTGCCTGGCTGGCTCAGTCAGTGGAGCATGTGACTCTTGATTTCAAGGTTCTAAGTCTGAGCCTAACATTGGATGTAGAAATTTAAAAATATATATATTATAAGCTAAATGGAAATGTAAATACAACTTATCAAAATTTGTGGGATGCAGCAAGAACAGTGCTTAGGGGGATGTCTAAAGCATTGAATGCATATATTAGAAAACAAAGATTTTGGGGATCCCTGGGTGGTTCAGAGGTTTAGCACCTGCCTTTGGCCCAGGGAGTAATCCTAGAGTCCTGGGATCAAGTCCCACATCAGGCTCCCTGCATGGAGTCTGCTTCTCCCTCTGCCTGTGTCTCTGCCTCTCTCTCTGTCTCTCGTGAATAAACAAATTTGTTTTTTTTTTTTTTAAAGGGAACGTGAGTACAGTGACAACTTTTTATATACAATACCGAAGGCATGTACCTAAAAGAAATAACTGATAAACTAGATTTCATTAAAATTTACAAAAAAACTTTTGTTCTGTGAAAGGTAATGTCCACAAAATGAGATGAAAAGCCACAGACTGATATAAGATACTTGCAAAAAGACACATCTATTAAAAGACTACTATCCAAAATATACAAAGAACTCTTAAAACTCAACAGTAAGAAAACAATCTGATTAAAAAATGCATCAAACCTTAACAGACATCTCAGCAAAGAGATACAAATAGCAAGTATAAAAAAGCAAGTATAAAAAACGTTCAACATATGTCATAAGAGAATTGCAAATTAAAGCAACCTACTACAATAGCCAAAATCCACAACACTGACAATACCAAATGCAGTGAGGATTTATAGTAACAGGAACTCCTATTTATTGCTAATGAGAATCCAAAATGGTACAGCTGCTCTGGAAGACAGATTAGCAGTTTCTTACAAAACTAAACATATCCTTACCATATGCTCCAACAATTGTGCTCCTTGGTATTTACCCAAATGAACTGTCTACATAAAAACATGCACACAGCTATTTATAGCAGCTCTATTAATAACTGCCAAAAGTTGGAAGCAATCAAAATGTCTTTCAGTACATAAGTGGATAAACTGTGGTACATCCAGATAATAGAATATTATTGTACACTAAAAAGAAATGAGCTAACAAGCCACAGAATAACATGGAGGAAATGTAAATGCATACTGCTCAGTGAAAGGAACCAATCTGAAAGGCTATACACTGTATGAATCCATCTATATGACATTCTAGAAAAGGCAAAACCATGGAGACAGTAAAAAAATCAGTGGTTGCCAGTGGATGGGAAAGCAGGGATAAAGAGGTGAAGAAGAGAGGACTTTTAGGGCAGTGAAATTATTCTTTATGATATTTCAGTGGTGGATTCATGTATTATACATTTGTCAAAATCCAAAGAACATACAATACCAAAAGTGTACCTTAATGAAAACAACAGATTGTGATAATGATGTTCACTAATTATAATAAATGTATTACTGCCTTGTGGGATGGTGGGGGAGGCTGTGTGGGTGTGAGGAACTCTACTGTATTCTATACTCTCAACTTTGCTGTAAACCTAAAACTGCTCTAAAAAATAAAGCTTCCTTAAAAATAAATAAATAAATAAATAATAAAAAATAAAGCTTCCTTATTTATAAAACTTGATAAACTGGATGTAAATTTTCAGTTCTAACCACCCAAACCCTATTATATGGTATTTAATATTATGGAACATTCATGAATTCATACAATATTTTTAGTTTACTCAGAATATCTTTAAGAACATCTAGCCCTATTGTTTGAGTACAATTTGTCTTAACACCTATACTATAAAAATGCATACTTACTAAAAACAAATAAACTGCAATCAAGGAGCTACCTAACTTGCTAAACTAGTAGTAGTGCCAGGGGCAGGACTGGAATTCCTATCTCCTGGTATTGGGGGAAACAAAACAAAAAAAGATTCTGTAAGATTTAAAAGAGGCAAAAGTAGACATTATCTTTTTTAAGAAGATAATTCTTAATTTTTGTAAATTAACTTATTTTAACAATTGAGGAAAAAATCAGAACAAGACTTTAATTTGCAAATAACACAAAGCATGAACTACTAAATGGGCACTAATGTTTTTCCTAAAGAGTGAATTATATCAATAGAATGTGATTTTTTTCCCCCATAGGCCTTATGGATTCAGTAAATCAAAAGACTTATCTGGACACACATTAGGTCTTTTTGAATATTCTTATTAATATGAAACAAGTGATTGGGATTATAGTTTTAGGAAAGCTAAAACTTAAGAGGTTTTTTGGTCATTTCCTGGGGAAATTATCCACAACTTTCATCAAATTAAAAGAAAAAGATCTAGCAATGATCCAGAGGTAGTTATTTTGAGCATTAACTACAGAACCCTGTGGTCAGAGCTATTTCATATTTTTGTTAAATAAATTAGATGGGGGGGATGCCTGGGTGGCTCAGCTCAGGGCGTGGTCCCGGGATACAGTCCCACATCAGGCTCCCTGCATGGAGCCTGCTTCTCCCTCCGCCTGTGTCTCTGCCTCTCTCTCTCCGTGTCTCTCATGAATAAATAAAATCTATAAATTAAATAAATAAATAAATAAATAAATAAATAAATAAATAAATAAATAATATGGGATGCGCCTGCGTGACTCTGTCAGGTAACTGTCTGCCTTTGACTCAGGTTATGATCCCAGGATCCTGAGATTGATCCCAGCATGGAGCCTAGCATGGGGCTCCCTGCTCAACAGGGAGTCTGCTTCTCCCTCAGACCACCCCCACCATTCATGCTTGCGTGTACTCGCTCACTCTCTTTGAAATAAATAAAATCTTTAAAAAAAAAAATTAGATGGGAAAAATAATAGAATGACTGTAGCAGAATAAGCAACTGAGCAAGGTTCAAAAAAATTGAACGGAATTATGTGGCTTACCTATACACAGATATTAAAAACATGATTATAAACTTGCAATAAAAGGAGGATGGATAGGAAAGGCAGAAAACATTCAAGGGTGATCAAGGGCTACTTGATGACTATAAGCTGGCAATGTTGAAAGCTGAAATTTTACTAAGATTAATAACAGTACTAATTGAAGAATAAACTTTTGGCAAAACAGCATGCCAAGCTGATGTAAATGGACCTTTTCTCCCACTTCATACAGAAATGCTGGATGAAACATTTTTAAAATCCTTTTAAAATATATAGTCAAGCTTTAAGGAAAAAAAAAAAAAAAAAGGAAGTCCCCAGGCATCTAAAATGAAAGAGACATCAAAATCAAAACTAGAACATTAAGTGGGTGTTGAGACCATGGTGGCCCACAGAGGTTTCAAACTCCAACTCAGGCCCTGGGTTTAGAGGAGAAAGCATTAATCCTCACATGGAAACTAGAAATATAGCTTCAGGCAGGTAGAAGGTGGGCGAGGTGAAACTGACACCCTTGCACAAAACCCAGAGCCTCAAATACCTATCCTTCCCTGATATGCAGTCTGAAAAATCTTCTTACTGGCTCAGAGAAGCAGCAATAGAAGTTGTTAATTATCTGGGCCTTTAGAAGAGGAAAAGGCACCCACAAGAAATCTAAAATGTAGGCCTATGCCATACAGAGGCATGTGTAGATATGCAAATTTGTATCATACAGGAATCTTGAGCTGAGAAATTAACATAAAAACTGGTCTTTGACATGCAGCAGGAAAAAAAAAAAAAAAGTACTTTCACAACCCAAGGCACAGACTTACACAGTGAAAAAGAAAAAGAGAACAGAACTCACTATTACAAACCATATGAGAAAGACCCAAACATGAAAGGTAAATCTATAAAGGCTAACAGTAGAAAATGTCAGGCGTCTTTGAAGCATGGTAGGGAAACTTCTTAAACAATGCCCCAAATGTCAAAAAAACAAGGAAATGAGGAGTCTGACTGCAGTGATAGTAAAGGTTTCTATCAAAGACATGATTAACAGACAATGGACAAATGGCAAAATCAGGAGATAATATTGTACAAAGTTTAAAGGCAACACAGAATTAATACCTAGAAGATACAAGAAATTCCTGCAAATCTTAAAAAAAATTAAAATCCAAGGGGGAAAAAAGGAAATGATGTAACCAGACAATTCAGAGAAGGAAAGCTTACTTGTAATTAACTGACAAGTAATAATAGTAGTTGTTATAATAGCAGTAATAGGGGCACCTGGGTGGCTCAGTTAAGCATCTGCCTTTAGCTCAGATCCTGATCCCAGGGTCCTAAGATGGAGCCGTATGTCAGGCAGGGAGTCTGCTTCTTTCCCTCAGCCCTGCTCATGCTCTCTCTCTCAAATAAATAAATATAATCTTAAAAAAAATTATGCAGTCATAGCAGCTAGTATTTATCTGATATTTATTATATTCAGAAAGTGTTTATTATACTCAGGACTATGCTTTACATATATCAAATCATTTTGCCCTCTCAACAATCTGATGGGGCAGATGCTGTAACATCCCATTTTATTGATAAAGAAACTAAGGAGAGGTTGAGTAATTTCTCTAAAGTCTCATAGTAACACATGGTAGAACTTAAGTTTGAATCTAAGGTATCACTGGTGGGTATATTAATTGATATAGCTGTTCTAGAAAAACATTCTGCTAATATTTAGTGAAATTTTCTGTGTGTGTGTGTGTGTGTGTGTGTGTATGCCTTGTGACCCAGTAATCAATCATACTCCTACATACATATCCTAGAAAGATTCTTACACGGGTCCATAAGGAAGAATGGCCAGAAAAATCACTGGGGCATTGTTTTTGGTAGCAGTAAGATGAGAGGCAATTTAGATGTCCATCATGAAAAGAATGTAAGTAAATGTGCAAGAGGTATACTATGGAAAATAGTGCATTAGAAAGAAGTAACAGCTAGCTACTAAGACAGAAACATGGATAGATAATTCAGTGTTCAGTGAAAAAAATAACCACCACAATGAGATCTAGAGCATAACAGCATTTATGTAAGTTAAAACATGCAATCAAAATAATACTAAATATCTGACAAAGCTACATACGCAGCCAAAGACATTTTATCAAATACATTAAAGGGGAAGCATGCAGTATGGGAGGACAATGAGAGTAGGTGTTGGAGGTAAGAAAGAAAAATAAAATCAAACAAGAAGAGCCTTGCCCAGACAGAGAAATAAATACTAGAGTGTCACAGATGAGGAGGCTCCCTGAACTACCCTCAAAAGGCAAAAAGTAAAACTGAAAAGTCACATGGAGAGAGGAGAATCACTAAAAGGAAAGTCATTAAATGCAGGAATCAGCACAAATAGCAGCCCCAAGAATGGAAAATCATAAAAATAATAGAATACTATGAAAAATATAAATTATGTTTCATTTTAATAAACAGGCAAAATGAAGGAAGTCATAACCAAAGGATAGGATAATATAGAAAAAGAATAATCAGATGTGAAACAGAAACTTTTAATTTAAAAAAAAAATAATTCACTGATATTCATTCATTGATAAATTAAGTAGACTAGATACAGCTAAAGAGAAAATCAGTGATTAGGAAAAGAAGTCTGGGAAAATTACTCAGAAGGTAGCAGAATTTATAAAAAACAGAAATATGAAAGGGAAGTCAAAGGACACAGAGGACAGGAGAAGAAGGTGTTCCAAATGGAAACAATGGAGAACATGCAGGAGAAGAAGATATGCTTTCTGAGAATTTTCTCGAATTAGAGACAAACATGTGTCTTCAGAATAAAAACTTTAAAATATTAACAACAGAGAAAAAGTAGTAGTAAGGAAACCAACAGAAAAGACATTACTTATAAAAGAATGACAATTGGATTGATACAGACTTTCCATTTTAATAACAGATGCCAGAAGAAAATGCAATTAACAATTTTTGAACATTAAGGAAAATAACAATCAAGTATCCATATCTAGGTTGAAATAAAATTATCTTCAAACACAGACATCACTGAAAGAATTACTTTAAGAAGAAAACTGAGCCAGAAAAAAAAAAGGGGGGGACAGAACTTAAGAAAAAATAGCAAGGGGCAAGCAAAGAAATTGCTAAACAAACCCACCAGAAAAGTTAAAATCAGAAAGATTGCTAACATCAATGTTAGTGAGGATGTCAAGTGACTAGAACTCTCATACACCACTAGTAGAAATGTAAAATGGCATAACCACCTGGGAGAACTATGTGGAGGTTTCTCATAATACAGAAGAGACTGGTAATGAATCCAACAACATGGATAAACCTTAAAACTACTATGTTAAGTCAAAGAAACCAGGCACAGAAAAGTCTATATATATGACTCAACTTACAGGAAACAGAAATACAGGCAAAACTAATTTACAGTGATAAAAATCAGATAGTAGTGTGGAGGTTGTGAGGATGGCGTAGGGTAGGGAAATGAATTGAAAGAGAGACTAAAGAACCTTCTAGAGGGGGTCCCCGGGTGGCTCAGTGGTTGAGAATGCCTTAAGCTCAGGTCGTGATCCTGTAGTCCTGGGATTGAGTCCCACATCAGGCTCCCTGCATGGAGCCTGTTTCTCCCTCTGCCTGTGTCTCTGCCTCTCTCTCTCTCTCTTTCTCTCTCATAAATAAATAAAATCTTTTTTTTTTTAATAACTTTCTGGAGAGTGAAAATGTTCTATATCTTATTTTGGGTGGTGTTTAAAGAGCAGATATTTGTCAAAACTCTTCAAATATAACACCTAAGCTCAGATATTAATTATTATAGCTCATAAAAAAGAAATTAATAAATGTGTTGGTGTACCTAAAATGTACTGGCTGTTTAAAAATGGGTACTGGAGTGTTCGCTTCGGCAGCACATATACTAAAATTGGAACGATACAGAGAAGATTAGCATGGCCCCTGCGCAAGGATGACACACAAATTCGTGAAGCGTTCCATATTTTTTTTCTTCAGAGAGTTAGAACAAATTATTTTAAGATTTGTGTGGAATCAGAAAAGACCCCGAATAGCCAGGGGAATTTTAAAAAAGAAAACCATAGCTGGGGGCATCACAATGCCAGATTTCAGGTTGTACTACAAAGCTGTGGTCATCAAGACAGTGTGGTACTGGCACAAAAACAGACACATAGATCAATGGAACAGAATAGAGAACCCAGAAGTGGACCCTGAAATGTATGGTCATCTAATATTCGATAAAGGAGGAAAGACTATCCATTGGAAGAAAGACAGTCTCTTCAATAAATGGTGTTGGGAAAATTGGACATCCACATGCAGAAGAATGAAACTGGACCACTCTCTTTCACCATACACAAAGATAAACTCAAAATGGATGAGAGATCTAAATGTGAGACAAGAGTCCATCAAAATCATAGAAGAGAACACAGGCAACACCCTTTTTGAACTTGGCCACAGTAACTTCTTGCAAGATACATCCACAAAGGCAAAAGAAACAAAAGCAAAAATGAACTATTGGGACTTCATCAAGATAAGAAGCTTTTGCACAGCAAAGGATACAGTCAACAAAACTAAAAGACAACCTACAGAATGGGAGAAGATATTTGCAAATGACATATCAGATAAAGGGCTAGTTTCCAAAATCTATAAAGAACTTCTTAAACTCAACACCAAAGAAACAAACAATCCAATCATGAAATGGGCAAAAGACATGAAGAGAAATCTCACAGAGGAAGACATGGACATGGCCAACATGCACATGAGAAAATGCTCTGCATCACTTGCCATCAGGGAAATACAAATCAAAACCACAATGAGATACCACCTCATACCAGTGAGAATGGGGAAAATTAACAAGGCAGGAAACAACAAATGTTGGAGAGGATGTGGAGAAAAGGGAACCCTCTTACACTGTTGGTGGGAATGTGAACTGGTGCAGCCACTCTGGAAAACTGTGTGGAGGTTCCTCAAAGAGTTAAAAATAGACCTGCCCTACGACCCAGCAATTGCACTGTTGGGGATTTACCCCAAAGATTCAGATGCAATGAAACGTCGGGACACCTGCACCCCGATGTTTCTAGCAGCAATGTCCACAATAGCCAAACTGTGGAAGGAGCCTCGGTGTCCATCGAAAGATGAATGGATAAAGATGTGGTTTATGTATACAATGGATGTATACTCAGCAATTAGAAACGACAAATACCCACCATTTGCTTCAACGTGGATGGAACTGGAGGGTATTATGCTGAGTGAAATAAGTCAATCGGAGAAGGACAAAAAGTGTATATTCTCATTCATTTGGGGAATATAAATAATAGTGAAAGGGAATATAAGGGAAGGGAAAAGAAATGTTGGGAAATATCAGGAAGGGAGACAGAACATAAAGACTCCTAACTCGGGGAAACGAACTAGGGGTGGTGGAAGGGGAGGAGGGCAGGTGTTGGAGGGGAATGGGTGACGGGCACTGAGGCGGACACTTGACGGGATGAGCACTGGGTGTTTTTCTGTATGTTGGTAAATTGAACACCAATAAAAATTAATTTAAAAATAAATAAATAAATAAATAAATAAATAAATAAATAAATAAATAAAAATGGGTACTGGAAAGAGAGATTAAAAACAAGGTAGAATAATGACAACCACAGTCACTAGTTCTAAATGCTTTGCATATATTAACTTATTTAATCCTTTCAACAATTCTATGAAGTAGTTACTCTTATTATTCACGTTTTACAGATTAAAAAAACTGTGGCACAAAGAGGTACATAACTTACCTAGGGTTTATACTTATGTGGGGCAGAGCTGGGGTCCAAACTCAGGCAGCCAGGCTCTAAAGTCTGTATTTGTAGAAATCCAATGCCTTTCTGAAATTAACAATGAACAACAACATGGAAGATGAGAGGAAACCAGAGTCAGGGTGTTCCAACGGTCAAGAGGATGACAAGCACAATGACTGACTTTACCTTTAGCCTAAGTGAAGTATGTATGTTAATAGTTAAGAATGTGGGACGCCTTGGTGGCTCAGAAGTTGAGCATCTGCCTTTGGCTCAGGGCATGATCTTGGGAGTCCTGGGATCGAGTCCCACATTGGGCTCCCTGCATGGAGCCTGCTTCTCCCTCTGCCTATGTCTCTGCCTCTCTACCTCCCCGTGTCTCTCATGAATAAATAAGTAAAATCTTAAAAAAAAAAAAAAAAAAAAAAAAAGGTAAGAATGTAGGGGAATAGAAGCAAGATAAATATTTGTAAACAGGGGGTACAAAAGAGAATAAAGAAAATGTGATTAATCCAACATCAAGTGAGAAAAGGAAAAAAGGCACAAGAAAACTACATTAAACAGAAAATAACTGAAGATGGCAGAAATAAGTCCAAATGTATTAGTAATCACAATAAAGAAACAGATTGAACTTTCTGTTAAAAGGCAAAGAGATGGGGCCCCTGGGTGGTGCAGTCAATTAAGCGTCCAACTCTTGCTTTCAGCTCAGGTCGTGATCTCAGGATCATGAGATGAAGCCCTGCATCATCTTTGCGTTCAGAGCTCTCTCTCTCTCAATCTCTCTCTCTTAAATAAATTTTAAAAATCTTTAAGGGATCCCTGGGTGGCGCAGCGGTTTGGCACCTGCCTTTGGCCCAGGATGCGATCCTGGAGACCCGGGATCGAATCCCACGTCGGGCTCCTGGTGCATGGAGCCTGCTTCTCCTCTGCCTGTGTCTCTGCCTCTCTCTCTCTCTCTCTCTCTCTCTGTGACTATCATAAATAAAGAAAAATTAAAAATAAATAAATAAAAAATAAAAATCTTTAAAAGGCCGAGGGATTGGATTCTCTGATTGGGTTTAAAAAAAATCAGCTATATGTTACTTAGAACAAATGAGTAGGTGTGTTTACACTTAAAGCAGTGCCTAGTGTGTAGAAACTAATACATGTGGTAGTTGTTACTACTATTAAACTGTGAATCATCCTCATTAAATGGTTTTACAACTAGCCATGTGACTTGACAACTGAAGTACCTATCTGTAAGTAAACAATTAAACTCTATAATCTCTGTAAACCACTTTCAGGTATAGAATATTGCTATTCAATAAATCTAATATATAATCATGAGGGATACACTGGTGATTTGGGGGCTACTGACATGTACTATAGAGGCTAAACTATACTTTGCTGATCTCACAACTAAAATATAAGAGCCTCTAACATATATTTTACTGTTTCCCCTAATTCCCTTTGTAGGGAAATTATTAAACTGAGGAGAGAGAATACAGCATTAGAGATAATGTCGTCAAAGTGTACCTTTCAGAGTTACAACACTGCATGCTGGAATCTCTTAAGTGAAGTCCTATAGATCCTTGTATAGAGGCAATCCTAAATTATGTTATTAAGCACTTACTGAAATTGCCAGGCTTGGGAAAATTGTCAAAGGTCCCAAGGGAAGAACATTTAAGCAACAAAAGAGCACCAGAAAGATGGATGTTCCTCAAAGGAACAATATTAAAGCCTCAAGAAAAGACTATACTGATAGAGAATAAAGATACTTAGAAAAAACTTAATTGGCTGAACCAAGTGCTGTATAATGACCTAAAACACAAATGGGAAGAATTCAATACAAAGTGGAAAGTAGGCCAGCTTTCTAAAAGGAGCACAAAGAATATTTATTTATTTATTTATTTAATTTATTTATTTATTATTTATTTATTTAAATTTTTATTCTGTCTACTTCCAGAAAAGATTTGAAAGTTTAGGGATTCTTTAAGTTAAAAAGAAACAAGAGAAAAACCAGAAAGAGCAAAAGTGAGAACTAAGTCACAGTTCATAAGAAACATGGAATCCCTTCAATGAACAAGGAGGAATGTAACGCTAAACACTCTTGATATGCACTGCCTAATTAAATAAAACAGATGCTCTGAAACCTATAATTGCTGATGATGTCTTTAGCAAAGCACTCAAAGACCTTTGCTGTCACTACTGGAGAGCAGGAGGCTCTTTTCTGTACCTCAGGAATTGGACTTACCATTCCTCAATTACTATACATACATGTCATCCAATTCCTAATTATGGGTTATTCGCCTATTATTTACTCAGCACATCGGTAGGTGCTATGAGGCAACCAAATGAAATATAAAACAAGATCTTTGTCCACAGGGAGTTGGTAATAAAGTTGACCCAAAGCTGGAATGATTGAAAATAGTTCAATTAAAAGGACTCAATCCATAAGAGACATATGGAAAGGAAGGCGAGAAAAACAACAACAAACAGACTTATCCCAGTGGGTGGCAAGGACGAGGAAAGAGCTACAGCTGGTAAATGCAAGCTGGTAAATGCAAGCGAGGTACAACCTCAACAGGCCAGGGTGAAAGGTAAAGAACTCCAGACAGAGGAAGAACCATGAACTCAGCTCCAGAAGAGGCACACCTGGCATGTGTGCTGGACATCGTGTGTGTATAGGACACAGGCGCTACATGTGGCTTTGGAAAGACATCCAAGAACTAGCTGCCATCATTATTATGGACATTGGGCAGGTGAGGGCGGGTCTCCAAAAACATTCACCGAAGAGGCAGTGTGGAGCACAAGGCTACCTAGGTTAGGCAGGACAGAAAAGGAACAGAGGAACTTCCACCTGCTTTGAGGGAGGAGCTTCTGCAACAGGACTAGCACTATTAAAGCAGAGCTTTCCCAGTGACAGGAGGGCTGGGCTAATAAGCAACGTGCCTAGCAATGGAAAGGGAAGAACAGGCCTCCTCTATTATGCTGTCTATATTGGCTGTCTATACAGGTTGTTGCCTTGGACATCCTATATTGTGGAGTTCCATGGAGAATTTGGGCCCACTTCTGCCTGGATTTCCATGTTCCAATATCCAAGACAGAAAAGCCATTCTATTACTTAATCAATGGTCCTTGATTCTGGTTGCCCTAACAATTCTGAACTCTCCTTTGGGCGCATCTATCTCATGGTAGGAAACATCTCTCTTATGGTCTGGCTCAATGCAATCTTATCTGCTTAAAGGTTTTTGTTTTGTTTTGTTTTTTTCTGTTGCTGTTGATAATCCCTTTCTCCTGAATAAAATCTTTATTTCTACCTTGATGTCTGGGCTCTGCTGGAACCAGAGAGCTGGAAGAGACCTTGGAGAGCCCTATTCATCGCTTTCAGCAAACAGAAGTTCATTACTTTATCTATCACGTACTCTTGTCGCATGACCAAATGACCTTAGTCCAATCTCTTTCCTTTTTAAGGGAGGAAACTGAGGTCCTGGGAGGCTGAATTGCTCTTTGATCCAAGTCAGCTTTAACCCCATGGCTATTTAGTATCTCACAAACAACCAGAGTCAGGTGAAATAACAGGCACTCTCAACATAATTAGAGCAAAGATCACACATTCAGAGACAAGAAAGGGGGCATTTGCTACACGCAAAAAAGATGATTTAAAATGTAAGGTATCTAAGGAATCAGTTAAGTTAAAAGAGAACCACTAGCAATTATTTCTGAGAATACAAGGTGGATGGGTGAGGTCAGAAAAGGGTGGTTGCAGCTTTTAGTGGGCCCAGATTTCTCAAGTTCAAAAGCAGCTGTCATTTGGTCTTGTCTCTTACACCAAGGACCTGAAAGGCAGTAACGTGTAGTGTAAGGGATGGAAGTTTCTGTATTTGGCACTCCTAGATTCATAGTAGTATCCTGTTATATGTATCGTCATCATTTCTAACACTTCATCACTATCATCCTAATTCCATTCCAAATGCTAGTTCCCTGTGGTTCTAGGCCTTGAGATTTATAGCAATACCTGACTGGCCTGTGTGTTTTCCTAAGGTACATTCTGGTCATTGGGAAATCCAAGTAACCTGAATAGCTCTGAAGAACCCCAAGAGTGAAGATTCTTAAGTAGCTGGTGGCATCAAGTATAAAATTCACCTCTGGGGATTTGGATGCTATCCAGTGAGCAATATGGTAGACACTAAAGTAAGGAAGATATAGAGATCATAATCCCTTGCTTGTGTACTGAGATTTACACCTCATCCCATTTATCTTCGTTTTACAGAGGAAGATTACGGCTCAGCGATGTTAAATGCTTGGTCAAGAGTCATGAGTTAGCAAGGGGTAGAAGTGAGCCCAAGTCTCAATTCTCAAGCCATGGTTCTGTCCCCTATAATGTGAAGGCCTCGCTAGATGCCAACTTAGCTACCACTTTTGCAGATAACTTTCCCTTCCAAGAGTTCAGCGGCCACTAAGAAGTATAGCTGTCAACTTTTGGTTACTTAAAAAGTACACTTAGTCTCCCCCTGAGGGAACTGGTTAGAGCCAACCACATCCACTGCCCCATCAGCTCAGGAGACCATATTTTTTTCTCAATTATCAACTCAGGTCTCATGACAGAGTTAGCCCTAATGATATTCTGCTCCTTCTTTTCATATTCTGTCAAATTATATGAAGATATTATTTATCAAATGACTACTAATAAGAGCTACAAACAAGTACTTTACTATGTTTATAACCACTTTTTATGTTACCTCCTTTAATACTAACAATCCAACAAGATAGGTAAAACCAATTTACTAAGTCCTAACAGTGGAAAGATTAAGGAACAGGCCCAAAATCACATAGCAAATTAGTAGAGGAACTGAGATTTTAATCCAGTCGGCCCAACCTAAAGCTCTTGCCCTTCTATCCACTAGAAAGGTTTCTGACTTGGGATTCTGTCAAAGAAAAGAATCTGATCCAGAAGTTCTGGGGTAGGGCCTGAATTCTGCATTTCTAATAAGCTCCAGGTGATATGGATACTATTGGTCCAGGAACCCTCTGAGGAACAAAGCACTAATACAATGCCTATTCTCAATCACTTTTTTTGTATCAAATTATTATGTCTTAAAGTAACTTTTCACCTCTAAAAAAATCTCAAGTCCTCTTCAAATCCTTTCCTTTTACACCTGCCTTTGGCTCCAGTCAGAAAAACAAACTCCCTAACAGCTCTGGGAATAAAACCTACAAAATATGGAGGACTCCAAAAACCATGTCTGAGGTGAATAGCTCTATGGCGTGACACCAACCCCAAATCCTGAGAATGCATTTTAGCAATCTGGTTTTCCAGGGTTAGTCCAGCTTCCCTGGCTGCCGCTAAAGTAACTAGAGGTCAAACTGCTCCTGATCCAAAGTGGTCAGCTGAACCTGGTTAAGCCTTGTAAGAGCCTAAGACGATACAGCCAATCAATCAACGTATGCTGCACTGAAAACAATGAAGAAATCTCTGCTTATAACACTATTATGAACTACTGTGTCATTTCCTTTTTAGCCACTATCCCATCTGTCTTCCCCAGAATCAGACAACTCAATAGCCCTCTACCCAGTTTCCCTGAAAGCTGTACTCAACAGCATTTCAAAGCCTGCATTCTCTTTTCTGGCACAAAGCCTAAAATCAAGCTCAATATTATGTGTTGCCTTAACATCTGGTAAAATCAGGAGGGCCTCAAATGAACTAATTACAAACTCTACTACCCACTCTGCTTGGTAGACAAGGTCCCTGAGCCAAACAATCCTCCTTATCAAAGGGACTAAGGTCCAGTTCCTATTTATCCCTGAGTAGGGATATCCCTGATATCCCTGAGTATCCCTGAGTCTTCAGTTCCTTATCAGCCCCCAAAATTATTCCAGCAAGCCAATCATGTCCTCTGAAAGAAACCGGGAGGCAACCCACCCTTTTGATACTACAAAGCCTGCCCCCCACAGCACCTGATTACTCACTCTGCTCCTGCGGGCAACCCTGTGTCCTTTCTGGGGCTGTGAGTATATGTGACTAATAAGCTACGGTCAGTCTCATCAGCCAGTGTCCAGTGTTGTGTGTTCAACCATCCCTATAACCCTAGGGTAGGAATCCCTTGCTCAGCAACAGGGTGAATAAGAAGTCCTGAAATATCTTTTTTGCCCAATCCACTGGCTCTTCTTCATATGCTTGAATCTCTTGAATGCCTTTCGTAAGGTCACCAATTGCTCCATGATGGTAATAATGTCCAGCACCGTACTAAGCACTGTCCATATACTTTTCCTTTCAATTCCCCTAACATCCCCATTATTACCCCTAACGTACAAATGAGGAAACTAATGTCTAACAGGTTATGCCCAAGACCATATAGCTAGTAAGTCTGAGCATGGTACCAATGCAGTTCTGCTGGCTCCCTGTTCTTAATTACTATCTTAGTCTTGACAGAACTTCTGGGCTCGGTGTTAGCATTCCTCAACCCCTCTCCACAGACAGAGATGTGCTGCTGGCTGGCCTGACAGGAGCACCTGCATCTGAGATGCCTTATTTCTTCTGGTGGCCTCTGCTGAAAGATGGATGGAGATGCTTATCTGGAAAGAGTGCTGTTGGAACAGGATGGTTGGCTGGCTGCCAAGAAACTTCCCTTGATGGCTTGAACTTAATTTACCAAAAGGTCTAGTCTGGTTGTCAACCTTGCAGATATAAACACCCTATCCTATAAAAGTCTCACAGTTAATTGGTTGGGAGGTTGGATAACACAGTCTGAACTTAAAAGAAATATAAATCAGAAAGTGAATTTATTAGTTCATTTATTAGTGAAATAGGCCTACTCTTTACAGTTAGGTGTGAAAAAACTCAAGCAGCAAGGTCAAGTACCATCAGAAGAGACTGTATACTACCAATTCAACGGAAACCCAGCGCATCTGTCTTGTCTTGCAAGTAAAAGCTGGGCCCCAGACTGGGCAGACAGGGTCTGAGCATCAGTGTCCACAACACAGACACCACCAACTAACAGTCGATCTTGTCCGTTCCATCACCAACTTCCTGGACTCTTCTGTGGCTCCAGTCTCTCTTTTGATTTAGTTGGATTCAGCTTTGTCTTTGAGGTAACCTTGTGCAGGTATTTAGTAGCACTGACCATGTGCTAATTTTTCAGTCTCTTTCAGAATGCAAGCAGTGCCCTCCTGTTGCCCCTGCCCACAGGCTTTTCACTCGGTGCTCTGAACATCTATCGAGTCAGAATTACTCTTCTTGCAAGGAGATCACCCAATGAAGCTCTCAGCTCACTTCAAATTTATCCACCCTCTAATGTCTCCCTGGCTATTATCAGATTCAGTCCTCACTCCTTTCTTTTCCCCGGGTTCCTCACCCACTCCCCCCTCCCATGCACTTCTGTAGCCTGTCACTCTGCCTTCAGCCACTCTGCCACCCATCATTAATTAAAACTTTATAAAAGGAATTTATCAATACCAAACATATGTGAAATGACTCTTGATCAGAAGGATAATAAAAATCTGAGAATTCTGCAACTAAAATTATCCTTAAAGACTATATGTAATTCAAGCCTGTCATTTTACGGATGAAAAAAGCTGATAGAATTAAGTGACCTGCCAAATCACAGGCCTAAGTAATGGCAGGGCCAAACCCAGGACCTGGATTTCTAGATTTTTCAAGCCAGCACTTGAACCAAAATACCAAACCCCTAAGTATACACAACAAGGGAGTGGCTCAGTGGGGAGGGCTTCCTAGGTATCTCATAGACTGGTAGCCACTAGCAGCAGGCCTGTTATATAGCATATTTACTATTTTTCCATTGAATGTTGATTAAGTATTAACCACTGATAGCTCTTTCAATGAGAAAATAATTATCCTCAAGCCGGAAAACTGCCCAAAAGTGTCTTAGGGAATATATGATTGCAATTTCCCCGATCCACTATCATTAATACAACTAGAAGGTAGATTTGTGACTTAACAACAGAAAGAAAAACCACATTTTTAAAGTGACTCTTTAAGATACTTAAAAGATAACATGTTTAATGAATATGTAACTGAGGTCATGATGTAGAAGGCCTTCTTACACATAAAGGAAACAGATGAAATTCACAAACAATCAAGCCCATTAAAATCAGGCAAAGGATTGGAATAAATCTTTCTCCAAAGAGGATATAAAAAATGGCCAATAAGCACATGAAAAAATGCTCAATATCAGTTGTCATTAGGGAAATGAAGATCAAAACTGCCAGGAGCTACCACTCCACACCCATGAGGATGCTATAATAAAACAAACACACACAGGCAGAAAGTACAAGTGTTGCTGAGGATGTGGAGAAATTGGAGCCCTCACACATTGCTGGTGGGAATGTAAAATATGCAGCCACCACGGAAAACAGTTTGCAAGTTCCTCAGAAAGTTAAACAGAGATACTACATGAGCCAGCAATTCCAATCCTGGGTCTAACCCAAAAGAAATGAAAACACATTTCCACACAAAAACATGCTCATGTTCACTGAAACATTATATGTAATAGACAAAAACTGGAAACAACCGAAACGTCCACCAACTGATAAATGAACAAACACAATGTTATATATATAGCCTTACAATGGAATATTATTCAGCCATACAAAGGAACGGAATACAGAAAGCATACAACAGGAGTGAAACTTGGCAACGCTATGCTCTGCGAAAGAAGCCAGTCATGAAAGGCCACATACCACAGGATTCATTTACACAAACTGTTCAGAATAGGCAAATCCACAGCAATAGGAAGTGAATTAGTGCTTGCCAGGGGCTGGGAAGAGGGGGAGTTGGGGAGTGAATGTTAATGGATATGGGAGTTTTTATTTTAGAGTGATGAAAATATTCCAGAATTAGAAAGTGGTGATGGTTACACAGACTTTTAAGTTGTATACTTTAAAACAGTAAATTGTATAGTATGTGCATTATATATCTAAATAACTTTTTAAAATTAGACTCTAGAAGATTTTTAATAACATGAGGAAATGCTTTTAATATACTAAAAGGAAAAAAAACAGCATGCAATTGATATTCCAAATTCCAATTTGGTTTAAAAGTATTTGTACATGCATGTGCATATCTGCATTTAAAAAGACAGAAAATATATCAAAATGGGTTCCTAGGTAGTGTAACGATGGGGGATTTATTCTTCATACATCTCACAATTATTTATAGTAAACATGTATTATTTTTAGAACAAGGGAATTTAAAATAGAAACCCAGGGTACGCCTGGTTGGCTTCAAAGCCAGTGTCATTTCCAACTACCTATTCACTATTAAACATTTATTTAGTTCTTACTATGTACCAAGCAAAATTAAAGAAGATATTATCTCTGCCTGCAGAGAATTTCCGCAAGTCTAGCATGAGGTTTAAACCTGAGTCTATGGATTTGGAAGGGAAAGAAGAGTCCATGTGCTCTTTAAATTACATGCAATGTCGTCCCAACTGCACACTTTCCAGGGCGGAGAGCCCACTGCTGTCATGAGCAGCAGTGCAGCTTAATGGTTAAAGGACGGAGCTGGAGCCACACTACCTGGTGTGAAGATTGACCGTCCAATCGCAAAGTGTGTGATCTTAGGAAAATTACCTAACCTGCAAGGGGCACAGTTTCCTCATCTACAAAATAGGGGCAATAACAGTACGTCTCTCACGGGGTGGTAGGAAGAGTCAATGAATTAACACCTAAAGCACCAGCACTCTGCACTGAGGACATATTAAGTGTGTAATAAATTCATTAGCCGCCAGCTACTATCAATCACCATCACTGCCACCATCCCACCAATGAAATCTCAAGGAGGTAGAGACTGGATGGACAAAAGGCCACTATAAATTTTGTTTGCCACATCTAAACTGGCAGCATCTGATTCTTGATAGGCCTACTAAAACCATTACATTAAACTCACTTCTTTTTCTAGATTCTCTCAATTTCTAATGAAACTCTTCTTTTGAGGCATTGTATAAAATACAATGAGACAAAAACATCAAAATGTTCAGTATAATAAACCGCTTTTGTCCTCTTATCTTCTAACTCCCAGAAACAAGCGATTTTTCAAGGCTATTCTAATGGAAGGAGGCTTTGAGAGGCTTATCTGTCTCTCCCGTGCCTTTCTGGCCATGCTGCTCTGATTCAGTAGCTCACCCAAGATGACTCTTCACAGGCCAAACTGCAAAATCTCTGGAGCAACACAGTCATCTAACGAGTGGCTGGGGACTGTGACTGCATTCCACCTACTGCAACTCTTCCATCCTACAGTCAAGAGTCTCAACAAGCAATCATCAATCCAATGCTTTTATATCCTACCTCTTAGGTGTTAAAAAAAAAAAGACTCTTGGCTTTGTCACTGGTACTTACAGGCATTTTGCAGTGACCTGAAGATGTGGATAAGTTCTGAGGTTTCACCAACTTGATTATGAGAATACACATGCTTTTCCTCAGCAGGGAATAATCTAGACACACAGAGGAACACAGTAACAGCAGACCAAAGTTCAAATCCAAAGATACCCATTTAATATAAAAATTAGAGCACTCAGGAAACTACATAATACCAAACCAGGCTAGGTGACTCTAGAGACTAGGTGCCTACAGTAGGGGTCAGAAGCTCTAGGGACACCTGGGTGGCTCAGTGGTTAAGCGTCTGCCTTCAGCTCAGGGCGTAATCCTGGAGTCCCATGATTGAGTCCTATATTGGGCTCCCTGCATGGAGCCTGCTTCTCCCTCTGCCTAAGTCTCTGCCTCTCTATCTTTCATGAATAAATAAATAAAATCTAAAAATAAATTTAAAAAAAAAAAAAAAGCTCTGGAGCCAGCTTTACTATGTATCGCCCACCCTGGTGGTAAATCACAGCAAATTAGGAATCATCACGAATTGCAGTACTGTCGCTCTCAAAGGCTGTGTGACTTTAGGCAAGCCACTTAACTCTCTAGGCTTGTTTCCTCATATATAAAATGGAGGTATTAGTGCTTGTTAGTGAAATAGCTGTAAGTACTAATAAGCCACTGTATGTATATAACAAAGAGTGCTGGGCTATAATCTGAGAGAATTCAAAGCCTTAAACTCACTGAAAATTAACAGGTGATACAAGAACTTTTGAAATCATTTGGTCCAATTCCCTCATTTTGTAGATGAGGAAATGGAGGCGTTGACATGTGTCTCAAGATCTTCCAAGTAACTAATGACAGAAATAAGACTCTTCCTGTTACCTATGTTTCTGGTATATACTCTAAGCAATGAAGAACACATTTCGGAAAGGGAAAAAGACACAGTTCGGAAGGGTTAAGGTAGGGATCTAACAATAGGAGCTAACATTCGCGAAAGTTTATTATATCCCAGGCACTGTGCCAAGCACTTTGCATGGTAGCCTTATATAATTTTTGCAAAACCTGTGGGGTAGTTACTATTATTAATTCCACTTTCAACTGAAAAAGTAGAGTCCTATCAAAAGTAAACAGCTTGTTGGGCAGCCCAGGTGGCTCGGTGGTTTAGTGCTGCTTTCAACCCAGGGCGTGATCCTGGAGACCGGGGATTGAGTCCCACGTCGAGCTCCCTGCATGGAGCCTGCTTCTCCCTCTGCCTGGGTCTCTGCCTCTCTCCCTCTCTCATGAATAAATAAATCTTAAAAAAAAAAAAAAAAAAGTAAACAGCTTGCCCCAAACCACAAAGCCGATGAGTGCCAGAGTCCGTAAATGAACCCACACTGTTTGACTCCAGAGCCGGAACCTTTACCGCTGGATGCTGCCCAAGCGTGGGAACTGAAAAAGCAGTAAAGCTCTTGATCCCTCAGGCTTTCTCCCACTTTTTTGGTAACTTCTCTGTTCAGAGGCAGAGCAGAGATACATAGTAAACAAAGTAGGGCTTTTGTTGCTGCTGTTGTTTGTTTTTAATTCCAGTAAACATACAGTGTTATATTAGTTTACAATAGAGATTTACCAATTCTATACATTACCCAGTGCTCATCATGACAGTGTACATAAAGTATTTCTAAAGTAAGAGGAGATGACTTTAATTTTGAGGCTACTTATTCTGAGCTCTATGGGCACCACACACACTTCTTTGAAGCCATGAAGCAGGTAATGGTGCTGCTGAGACAGATGGAGCCCACGCAGCCCTAGTGGGGCTCTAAGGCCCCAGTTCCTTAGTCAGTGTGTGGCTGTCCATCCCACAGATCTTCACTGAGCTCAACCAAACACCCTTAACTAAAGCTGTCCTTACATTGAGAAGAAGTTCAATATAATCCTGCTCTCAAAGAGCTCACGGCACAGGTAAGAACATCACTTTTAGCTTAGAAGCCTATTCTTTTTACACCTCAGTAGTATCAGGTGCACTGAAGACTATGGAGCTCCCCCACTGCCTACGTTACTGTCCTGTGACACTATGCAGATCACCCAACCTTCCCTAGACCTCTGTGCACACTCACAGATGAACTCCATTCTCCTCTCCTCCAGTGCTAGAAGTTTCTTGTCTTTGAAGAAGCAGGGATTATTTTCCTCTCCAACTTTCTCTTTTCTATCACCAGGGAGCATGACTTGAGGGGGTTAACTTGAGCTAGCAACAACAACAAAATGCAAAAGAGGATAACTTTCCTATTGCTTCTAACTTTGGGAAAGAGCCTATGGGATTCCATACTTTTTGCTCAAAAATGTTCAAAGAAGGACATGGAAAATTTCATCCTCAACACTTCACTGCCTGAGAAAAAAATCCAGAACTCTAGGGGCCAATTATTCTGCTGTCTTGGACTCTGACCTTCGAAAGTCTCCCTCTGGTTTGAACCTGACTGGAACTGAGGGCAGCTGACAGCAGAGTGCGGGCTATAGGAGCAGCCTGTATCTAGGTTGGTCAGAGCTAATGACTTCAGAGCATCATTCACAAGTTATGGGATCTCACTAAACCTATGGCCTAGACAAATAAGAGCAGCAAGTTTTATACCATTATTTAAATTCCTAAGTTCCTGCTATGTTCTCAATATCATGCTGGGAGCGAGGTACTCAAACACTGGCAGGCCTTTCAAAATCAACTAGTACTGGACTATACTAATAAAACTAGGCCAAGGGATCCCTGGGTGGCGCAGCGGTTTGGCGCCTGCCTTTGGCCCAGGGCGCGATCCTGGAGACCCGGGATCGAATCCCACGTCGGGCTCCCGGTGCATGGAGCCTGCTTCTCCCTCTGCCTGTGTCTCTGCCTCTCTCTCTCTCTCTGTATGACTATCATAAATAAATAATAAAAAAAAAATTTAAAAAAAAAAACTAGGCCAAGAGAAAGCAAGTGTGAGCAGAACATATAAGAGAAGCGGGGCAGGGGGTGGGGGAGTTGGAGGGCTTACTGTTTGCAAACAAGTAAGGGAAATTTTGTGATTAAAATAGATAGAAGGGAAGACTAATGTAATACTATGAGCTGGAGTTTAGAATGGAGTAGCTTCTTGACCGTCATCCTTGTTTCTGCTTTTCCCTAGCCAGCTGAGTTTAAAATTTGAAAAACAATCTTAGTAAGAAGCTAAAGAGATGGGTTCTAAACCTGACTTCAACTTTGTAAACTGGAGTTACTTAATTTTTCAAAATCTGTTTCCTCAACTGTAGGGAGGTAATGTGTAAATGGGAACTCATAATGCTATTTACATTTTTCTATATTTGAAACTTACATATTTTAATGGAGAAACTAATTAATACCTATTGCTTAGTTGCTATAAGGATGACAAGAAATAATTATGGAAAAGACCTAGCCAGTGACTAGCATTTTGTAGTATTCAATAAATGATAATTATCATTATCAACATGCTATTTTTTAAAGTTCTGGGATGAGTGTAAAGAGAACAACATACTACAAACAAAGTGAATTAACAGCTGCAGACTGTATACTTAGGGATATCTGGATGTCTGTACAAGGACAACCTTTCCATATATGGGCCTTACAGGCTCGCTCTTTCATCCACTTTCATCTTCCCCTTCCTGCTTTATTTATCCATTCAACAAATGTGTACAGACTGCCTACTGTATGTAGGACACAGAGCTATGTCCTGAGAACGGGAATGTGAGAAAGACAGGAGAAGGGGTTCTGAGGGGACAATCCAACAGGATGGGCTGAGGAAGACATCTATGAACCATCTGAAATGATATATAAAAGTATATGAGTGTGTGGTATATACATTCCTCCAAGAAGTTCTGGAGGGATTCTAAAATTCTAAAAGGAATTTTTTTTTTTTTTTTAAGTTAAGAATGAGGGATGCCTGGGTGGCTCAGCAGTTTAGCACCTGCCTTCGGATCAGGGCATGATCCCAAGGTCCTGGAATCGAGTCCCGCATCGGGCTCCCTGCATGGAGCCTGCTTCTCCCTCTGCCTGTCTCTGCCTCTCTCTGTCTCTCATGAATAAATAAGTCAATCTTAAAAAAATAATAATTAAGATTAAAATCTAATAAACTTAACAAGCATACAAAATTTATAGGCAAAACATAAAACATTCCTGAAAAATCACAAAAGTGGCTTTGAGCAAATGGAAAGACAGGCCGCAATCTTGGAGAAGAAGACTCAACATCCTAAAGATGTCAGTTCTCTCTAAGCTGATTAATAAATTTAACATAATCTTAATAGAAATACCATCCATCTGTTGTTAATGCCTGAAATTAGACAAATTGATTTATCAAGTTTATGTGGCAACATGAACAGGCAGAAACAGCCAGAAAACACTAAGAGCAACGTGAAAAAAAAATGGCCCTTCCAGATGTTAAAAAAAATTCCAAAGCCTCTAAAATTACATTGGTTTTGTAACAGCATATGAACTGACAAACCAATGGAACAAAATAGAAAATTCAGTAAGAAACTCAAATGCATGCAACAGTTTACTATCCAGTAAAAACAGCATCTCAAATCAATGGACAAAAAAATAAGGACTTTCCTTTCTTTCTTTCTTTTTTTTTTTTTTTGTCTTGAAGAGAGAGAAAGAAAGTGGGGAAGGGGGGCGGGGGAAGACAAAGACAGGATAGTCTTAAGCAGGCTTCAGGCCCAGCATGTAACCTGACCTCAGGACCTTGAGATCATGACATGAGCTGAAATCAAGAGTCGGATGCTTAACCCACTGAGCCACTCAGGCGCCCCAATAAGAACTTTTCATAAATAGCATTGGAACACCTGGCTGTTTCTCAAACCAAATATCAAGATAAATTCCAAAAGGATAAGAACCTTAAATGTTAAGAAAAAAAAAAAAAAAAAAAGGGAGGGGGAACCACACATATACTGGAAGAAAACATTAATGAATTCCCCATGAATTAAGAGAAGGGCAAACTTCCTGTGACTCAAAAGCTAAAGCAATACATGGTAAGACCCACAAATATAACTATATATAGGTGTAAAACTTTTATACGGCAATAAAACAACATATGCAAAGTTAGGCATATGACAAATTGGAAAAAATGTTTTTGCAACTTATGCCACAGACATTGGGCAGGTATCCTGTATCTCATTAAAGGAGAAAACAAATTTAAACTATACTGAAATTATTTCTTACCTAACAGATGGGCAAAACCCCCAAAACTTTGATAGCAAGACTCAAGAGAAACAGAAGGAGGATCAGGTATGAAATAAAAACTTCTGTGAGGGATCCCTGGGTGGCGCAGTGGTTTAGCGCCTGCCTTTGACCCAGGGCGCAATCCTGGAGACCCGGGATCCAATCCTGGAGACCCGGGATCGAATCCCACGTCGGGCTCCCGGTGCATGGGGCCTGCTTCTCCCTCTGCCTATGTCTCTGCCTCTCTCTCTCTCTCACTGTGTGCCTATCATTTAAAAAAAAAAAAAAACCTTCTGTGAATGCACCTTGTTGTGTAGTTTTGATTTTGGAACCATATAAATGGTTTACCTAGTTAAAAAACAATATTAGTTTTTTTTTTTAAAGCAATGCTTAAAATTTCAAACAAAGAGCCTGTTGAAAAAGGTTATCAAGTTGGTGGCATACACACACAGAAAATAAATACATCAACTGACCTCAGGACAGTATTTGACTACACATTTGAAGCAGCACATAATCTAAGGACAAAGGAACCACATAAAAAACTCAACATTTGGTGATCTCATGATCAGTGCAGATAGTGGCAAGCCTGGTTAGTAGCATGACCAGAAAAATGCAAAGCCCCAGAGTGCAGCTGGCCCACATGTCCTGGGAAGGATGAAGTTCTGTGGCCCATTGAGCATGACTGACCAGTGCTCAAGTAGAAGAAGGGTGAGAGGGGAGGGTAGAGGAAGATAAAGCTTGAGACAGGCCTCGCCAGAGCTTGAGGGCAGTGCTGGCCAAGCCAAGGAACTGTATTATCCTGAGGGCAGGCAAGCCATTTGAGAGTTTAAAGCAAGGGGGAAACAGTAACATGTGATCTGTGCTTTATAAAGATCACTGGCAACAGTGTACAAAATAGATTAGAAAGGAACAAAGGAAGAAGCCAGCTGGCCAGCTAGGAGGCTGTTGTAGTAATTCAGGACAAGAGATTACAGTAGCTTTAACCAAAAGTGAAAGGGGACATCAATAGGCTTGTAGCATAAATAAATGTGGACTATTTATGTGTAGGGAGTGGAAGGAGGGTGGTGGGTCGACAGAAGGGGAAGAACATGGGGGGACTTGCTGCCTTTTGCCAACTGTGTGGTGCCATCCACTGAGATGAGGAAACCAAAGATAAGTACCAGATGGAAGAAAAATGGCAAGTTCACTGCTGCCAGAGCCCCTGACATCACCCTTCAGAGCTAGTGGGGACAAGGAGCTAAAGGAGCCAAAGAGGAAGATCCAACAATCAGGCTGCAGTCTCAGAAAGCTGAGAAACAGATGAAACTAGCAGGGTAGATGACCTCTTGCAATATTTTCTCAAAATCAGAACCACATACTGTTCACTTTTTTATATTTTAATAAATTTCAAGTAACCAATATTTAGAGGCGCCTGGATGGCTCAGTCAGTTAAGCATCTGCTTTCAGCTCAAGTCATGATCCCAGGGTCTTGGGATCAAGCTCCACATGGGGCTCCCTGTTCAGCAGGGAGTCTGCTCTTCCCTCTTCCTCTGCCCCTCTCTGTGCTCATGCTCACGGTCTTGTCTCAAATAAACAAATACAAATCTTAAAAAAAAAAAGTAACCAATATTTAGAGCCCCAAAAGCTAGTAATCCTTTGTTTCTCATCTCCCTCCTCCTTCTTAGGCCCTTCCCTTCATAAAAATGTACTTTGTAAAACACCGAGAGTCCCAGAATTAGACTCTCAGCTGATAGCAGAAGTCACTCATGCAAATACCTCCAGGGGTCAGGCAGATGCAAAATCTCTCGGTAAATGTAAGCAACACATTGATAAACACAGTATGGGCCAAACCGTGGCCCACAACAGTTCTGGACTGAGGTCCCATATTTACAAAATGCCCCAAGATAAAGACCTAAAGATGGTTCCTTTTATTTCCATTTGAGTACTAATAAACCAGAAACTGCATCTAGGAGACAACTTTTTCAGAGGTCCTTAGTATTAGATAAGTGAGGTAAGTTTGGTTTCAGAAAGAGCTCTTTCCCTTCACACAGAGGGATGCCAGGACAAATGCAGAGGCAGCATCTCTCTTCCTTCACTCCTCTGTCTCTGCCTCCTTGAATTCATCCCTCTCCTCTTCCTCTCTCCCTCCTAATCCTACTTTCTTATGGTACTGAGGAACCGAGTCCAGTTGCACAAATTTGATGCCTAGAGCCAAAGTATTAGGCTGCTAAGCCTCTTCCTTTCACCTGTCAAAAAAAAAAAAAAAAAAAAAAAAACAAATAGGGCAACTGCTACCAAGGTTGCCAAGACAACACATCACCAGTGTGGCAGTCTCCTGTAAATCATGACAATGACCTCTGAGGCATTTCTAAAGTACCTCATGGGGTAAATACCTCTATCAGACGTGATCACTCAAGTATGCTTGGCCACTTTCGACAGGAAACGAGGCCTGGAAAGATATTTTCAAAACTGAAGTCAAAAACACACAGCAGTAAGAAGTAACTGGCTTCAGGGGGATTCTCAATACTACTTTGGGCCAGTGGTATTACATGTAACATTTCATCGTTGGCTCTGCACCTTTTGAAGGTCAAGGAACTCTCTGAGACCTGATCAGAGAAATGGGCTCACTCCCCAGGAAAATGACATTCAGAAAAATTTGCAGGCAAATTCAAAGAATCTGTGGGTCCCTTGCAACTCAACCGTTTACCCCAGATTAACCACCTCAGATCAGCAATAATGTATTTACTTCATCTAAGGAAATGAAATACTTGGTGTCAAGAGTTTGAAGATTTGGAGTTAAATAGTAACATTAGGGAAATATAAGGAAAGCTAGTATTCTTTCCTTACCCTTTCCCTTGAGGGCTGCAGAAGCCTCAAAACTGCAATGGTCTCTGCAAATGACACACCATACCCCCTCCATGACTTAAAGAAAGTGACAATCTCATCTCTGAATTTAAATGCCCTTAATATTTAATTCTTTTCTCTACATGGTTACAGCTTGCTTTCTTCGCATTATGGAGATGATAGCTTTAGAAGGCAGCCTATTGGAGATCCGGAAAACCATAAATTCCAATTCAATTTCCTTGTGAAAATCAAAGAGCTCACTCTCTTGAAGAGTTGAAAGCGGCTGAGGGGTCACTGCCTTCCTCCGGGGTGCTGGTACACGCAGTACTCCAGAAGGATAACGTAAATACTCACTATGAGGCAACAGGGCATACCAATTTGTTTTTCAATCTATTTTATTTCAGTTCAAAGCTTCTTTGCAGACAGATAGCCCAAGAAAACAAGTCACACTTTGGTTATACTCAGTCTTCTTCAATCTCCAAAAGCAGTTGAGTATTACCAAGGTGTGGCTCGTTTTCCTGCAGTGCCTGTCTGCAATGTTGCTTTGAACTGAAATAAAATAGATTGAAAAACAAATTGGTATGCCCTCGCTCCTCCTGCAGTTTTATATTATCCTTCAAAACCAGTGTTAACCACCTTCTCTCTACTGGAACCTAACAGCCCCAAATCACAAAGTAAAACTGGAATACTTGAAATGTGAACGTCCCACCCAAACCTAAAATAGCAATTTAATGCAAGGCTTATTGTTTAACCTGCCACTCTCTGTCCAGTTCCTTGCTCCATTTGCTGGGCTGGATTACATCTTCTAAAGACATGTGCAATCTGGATACTCGACATAGTTTAAAGCAAAACTTGACATTGCTGATCTTCTTATACAGTTTGCTTGATTTCTTACTGCCTTTGCAATTTTTCACATTCATGAACCCAAACACCTTTTTATTTTTACCAATTCAAAAATTCTGCTACGTGCTTTAAAACATTCAATGCCCTGCATAAAGTATGCAACATCATCTTGAGAACTTTCAGAGGAAACTCAAAACCATTTGCAAACAAACCATTTGAAACGACTAACTAGAAGAAGCCTATCATTTTCTTAGACTGCCTTAAAAAAAATGCACGTCTTCAATGGAGGAACACACTAAAATAATGAAAAGTGCCATGAATAAACAGTTGTATAATTTGGTTGAAAAAAAAATTAAAAGCCGTTTGGAAGAGTTCTATCTCAACAGAAACATTAAGAAAAGATAAGACCTGTTCCTGTCCCCGGTCTCTGTCAAAGATAGAAACTTAAAGACAGACGCACCTTCAGTTCTGTTGGTAACATGAATCGTGGGCTTTTGTTATTATTTAGCACTTCAAATAAATTTCCATTTGGGGCCAAATTTGGTTAGTTTTCTCTAACCGGAATTTAGCAACACGTGTAACAACAAAAAGGAAACACCCAACCTGTCATTACAT
Organism: Vulpes lagopus; assembly: GCF_018345385.1. Classification (NCBI taxonomy): domain Eukaryota; kingdom Metazoa; phylum Chordata; class Mammalia; order Carnivora; family Canidae; genus Vulpes; species Vulpes lagopus. The sequence goes on from NC_054831.1 coordinate 125,941,245, forward strand.
TTTCTCTTATTTAATCCACATAATAATCCTTTGAGGAGGTACCATCATCTCCCGCCCATGGGCATGCCACTCTCTCAACAGTAGAGCTGGCTTCAGGGAGGGACAGGGACTTGGAAGCACACGACTGAATCACAGAACCACTACTCACTTCTTCCAGGTCTCCAACACCCCAAATTCTTGCAACCTCACAATCTCTGATCCTATTAAAAAGTTCTTCCTTCCTAGTTGTCTCCCCTCTCCCTTCTTGCTGGACTGGATCCCTGTCACTCAAGAGTTTCAGCTTCAAATACCTTTCTCCAGTGGCTTACTGGGCCATCCCGGTAAGAGGGATCTCCCACAGATGCCACAATTTGTGTTAGACACGACGTGTTAGGTCCATCTTCCTCGTGGTAATCATAAGACACAGTGGTGTCTGGTACCTAGCAGGCACTCAAATATTTGCTCAACCAATGGCCTGAATGTGTTGATTTAATACTTACCAGACTACAGGCTGTGGGCACTGGCTAGGAACTGATACAAAAACAGGTAAGGTGTGGTCCTGCCTTGAGGGCATCCCCGAGTTGGTATAAAAGATAATAAACAGGGGGTTCCTGGGTGGCTCAGTGGTTTAGTGCCTGCCTTCGGTCCAGGGTGTGATCCTGGGGTCCCGGGATTGAATCCCACATTGGGCTCCCTGCATGGAGCCTGCTTCTCCCTCTGCCTGTGTCTCTGCCTGTGTGTGTGTCTCTCTATTGAATAAACAAATAAAATCTTAAAAAAAAAAAAAAAAGATAATTAACAGATGGGATAATGCAGGGTGGTGTGATCAGTTAAAGTTCAGATCTCAGCTCCCTTGAATATTAACTATGTAATCTTGTAATCTCTCCTGAGTCTCTGTCCTCAGCTTTAAAATAGGAATTTTTTTTAAGATTTTATTTATTTATTCATGACAGACACACAGAGAGAGGCAGAGACAAAGCAGAGGGAGAAGCAGGCTCCCCATCGGAAGCGCAATGCAGAGAGAGACTGGGATCATGCCCTGAGCCAAAGGCAGATGCTGAAATGCTAAGTCAACCAGGCGTCCCTTAAAATGGAAATATTAATACTAACTTTATTGTAGTGTTGGCATGAGGACTAAATGATAATCCATGTAAATAAAGCAGTAGTGCATTAGCAATGCAGAAATCATTTAATATTAACTACTAATTTTATTATGATGCTATGACACCTGTTTTTAGAATTCCTTTTGCCTACCCACATACCATCTGTCCAAGACCCTACTGAATTTAAATTCCGTGAAAGGGTAAAGACCAGGTTAATCTTGTTCACCACTGAATTTCCAGGGATTTTTTTTTTTTTTTAAGATCTTATTTATTTATTCATGAGAGACATAGAGAGGCAGAGACACAGGCAGAGGGAGAAGCAGGCTCCCTGTGAGGAGACTTGATCCCAGGTCTCCAGGATCACGCCCTGGGCTGAAAGCAGGCCCTAAACCGCTGAGCCACCCAGGGATCCCTATTTCCAGGGATTTGAATCATCCCTAGTACATAGTGGGTGCTCAACAAATACTTAAATGATTCATGAAAGCATGCATGCAGGCCGGCAGGCAGGCATGGGGTGTTCTGAAATCATTTGTTAAACTAGTGACGAATCGGTAGGTTTGGGAACTACTGCCATAGAAGAAAGGCATCTATTAAATTAGAAAGCAGGGCAGCCCAGGTGGCTCAGCGGTTTAGTGCTGCCTTCAGCCCAGGGTGTGATCCTGGAGACCTGGGATTGAGTCCCTCGTCAGGATTCCTGCATGGAGCCTGCTTCTCCCTCTGCCTGTGTCTCTGCCTCTCTCTCTTTCTCTGTGTGTCATGAATAAATAAAATCTTCAAAAAAAAAAAAAAAAAAGCAGGGTGTGACATAAGTTTGTCCTTTAGCTAAGTCAAAAAAAAAACCTTTCCCTTTGAGGTTCTGATTATATCTCCATAAACCACACACAGCCGTGATACAAGTTCAAGGAAGAACCAAGGAGCCCCAGGTTGAGACTTGAGAAAGCAGCCTGGAGGAGCAGGAGGTGGGTTACCAAGCAGAGGGCTCCCTGGAGGGGGCTCAAGATGCCAGACCTATAATCTAGTGCACCCTTAAGGAAGTGTAACCTCGGAATCTGGGCTTCCTCTCTTTGGGGGGGAAACAGGAGCACTTACTCATGAAGTGTTGTCAGCAGAAAAAAAAAAAAAAAAAAAAAAAAACCTCTCTGGGTGTGAATATAAATAAGGCGCCTGGCTTACTATTGCAAGCGCTGGGTGATGCATGGTGACTGTTGTTTAAAATAGGGGAACGGGCAGCCCGGGTGGCTCAGGGGTTGAGCATCTGCCTTCAGCCCAGGACGTGATCCCAGAGACCCGGGATCGAGTCCCACGTCGGGCTCCCTGCGTGGGGCCTGCTTCTCCCTCTGCCTGTGTCTCTGATGAATAAATAAATAAAATCTTTAAAAATAAAATAGGGGAAACATTTCACACGCTGAATAACGGATCACTGAGAGCAGAGCTCCGGGTGCAGGGGGTCAAGCTCCAGGTGCAGGGAGTCGAGCTCCGGGTGCAGGGGGTCGAGCTCCAGGTGCAGGGGGTCGAGCTCTAGGTGCAGAGGGTCGAGCTCCAGGTGCAGAGGGTCGAGCTCTAGGTGCAGGGGGTCGAGCTCCAGGTGCAGGGCTCGAGCTCTAGGTGCAGGGGGTCGAGCTCCAGGTGCAGGGGCTCGAGCTCCAGGTGCAGGGGGGGCCGCTCCGTGGGAAGCGATCACAGCAACCGCTGGGCCACGCGGGTCGAGGTCAGGGGGGCAGGGCCGGGCCGCAGTATTCCGGGCTTTGCGGGCGACGCCGTCTCTGCCTGTGTCGCTGCAGCGACTCCGGGAAGAAAGGAGCCGTGGACGGCACCGAACGATGCGCTGGGCCGCGCTCCAAGAAAACTTCACTTGGGGGGGGGGGTCACTAAAATTGGATTTCATATACGTTTCACAAATCACACTAAAGTCTTCTCCCCCCCAACCCCCGACCGCAACCGTTTAAAAAGGTGAAAAAAACCCACGGGCAGGCCCAGGCGGGGCGCGGTGGGGACGCGCCCCAGGCCGGAGGGCGCGGACGCCCGGCGCAGGAGAGCGGGTCGGAGACTCGCGGCGGCGAGGCCCAGGCGGCGGCCGGCGGGCAGGCCCCGGGGGGCGGGCAGGCCCGACGGCGCCCCGCGGCGCCCCCCTCGGGCACTCAGAGCCGAGCCCGCGCTCGGGGTCCGCGTCCCGGGGAGAGCCGGCCGCCGGGCCCGGGCAGAGCCCCGCCGAGCTCGCCGGCCGCGGGGTCTCAGCGCGCCCCTCCTGTGCGGCGCCTCTCGGGCCTCGGCTGCTCAAGGGGTCTCCACGCGGAGTCCCGGCCCCGTTTCTATGGTTACCTGTTCAGCACCGATTCAAACTGCCGTTCTTTATTGACAGCGCCATAGAGGACACACGAACACTCCTGCCCGAAGGGAACAATAAAGCTTTCTCCATTCAACAGCGCCAGAGACGCCAGAAGGCGGCCATCTTGAGGCGGGCGCGTAAGGAGTGTAAGCGGCGAGGGGGCGGCCCGGCCTGCCCCGCGCGCGCCACAGTCACGTGCCGGGGGAGGGGCGGGGCTCGCGGGGCGGGGCCTGTGTCCCGCGCGACCTCCGCCGCCGCCGGGGCGCTGGGGCTCGCGGGTGGCGGGCTGGCTCCCTGACCTCTGACCCTTAGCCACGCCCTCCCTTCCGCACACCCTCTTTGGAGACTTTTAGTGGGGTTCCACGGACTCTTGCGGGGGCATTGTCCGGGTTACGGTCTTATTTCACGAATGGACGCAAAAAGGTTGCTCTGCGTTTTTCCAAAACACGTTCACGTGCAGAGCAGAGACGTGACCCCAGCCGCGTCCCCAGACGCATCCTCATTGGTGGGCGGGCTCGGCGCCGCTCGGCCGTGATAGGCTAACGGGCTCGTGTCAGCCAATCGTCGCGTCCTGAAGGGCTATAGTCCCGCCTCTCCCTCCTCCCCCTAAGGAATTTAGGGGCAGGTGTTTTTTGGGGGCGGGGGGGGGGTGATCAGAGCCTTTTTGCTCAGTTTCTCTTTTCACACGCTTTGTTGCACCGTGAGCGTTCCACGCTGGAACTCCCGTTTGCAGCCCTCGTACAGCCCAACCGATGAAGTCAGATCCAGACAGTATCAGACAAATTAAGTCACATCAGTGCTGGCCCACTGAACCTCACACTGTCACTCTGTCACTGACGCGCAGCCAATTTTTCTGTCACTGCCAGTCATGCCGCCCAAATCCAGCAGTCGCAGTACAATGCCGGGTTCCCTCTGTGGTTACAGCTGTTACATCCACAATGTCAATACTCGGGCGTTCCGAGAGCTGTCATTGTCAGGCTGACTCCCACTGCATCCCTGGTTTTCATCACAAGTGCATGCAATCTGCTGGGCAGAACTGTCACTTGCATTGTCGCTGTGGTCGGCTTCATTATTGTTTTACTGTCACTGTCCGATAGGCGACCCCTGTCCATGACCACAAACTAAGAAAAATTCTGTACAGTGTAGCAATTGGACTCTGCGCCCGGCTGTCAGCCTTGTGGTTGTTTTCATTGTCATTGTCATTCAGCTGCTTTCACTCCCCCATAGTCAAGCCAATATTTAGCAGGCCCCTGCCGGGTACACAGCTGTCCTCCTTACTGCCCAATTAGTCACTTTCACTATTGTACTCACGCGTCACTGTCACATGCAGGGTCAGATTTACTAGAGCTGACGTCCAGTCACTTTTGTAGTCACTAGAGCCGCACCACGGATGCTGTGCCCCCAATCATTCATTTCCACCATCTCTGCATTCATCTTTAACAGGAGCCCTCCGGATGCCTGGGTGGCTCAGTGGTTGAGCATCTATCTGCCTTCCGCTCAGGTCATGATCCCTGGGTCCTGGAATAGAGTCCCACATCCGACCTACCCCCCCCCACGAAGAGCCTGCTTCTCCCTCTGCCTGTGTCTCTGCCTCTCTCTCTCTCTCTCTCTGTGTGTGTGTGTGTGTGTGTGTGTGTGTGTCTCATGAATAAATAAATAGAATCTTTAAAAAAAATAATAGAAGCCTTCAATTTACAGAGTTGCCAGATTTGGCAAACAAACCACAAATACCTAGCGTGGTATTTGCCACATAGTAGGTGCTCAAACAATATTTCTCGAATTAATGGATTTGTTTTTTGCAAACCAGTATTAATGCCAATGCACTGTATGTAAAGGTAAATGAGTAGCTTGAGGTTCAAACATCTGAAACAATAGAAATAAGTTTGAAGCCACGATCTGTCCTCCCTGTTCCACTTAACAAGGCTCTGCATGCTACAGGGACTGGGAGAAGACATGAGAAATGTGGCTACCACGTACATGAATTCCTGGGATCACAGTTGCAAAGAATAGGATTTCTTAATTTTGCATTTCTTATTTTAAAAGGAATATATGTTTATGAAATATAGGAAGGACTCTTTCTTTCTGAAGGAGTGTTTTAGCTCTGACAAAGAATGCCATCCCTCAACACACACTCATACACAGTCATGGGTCAGTGGCTGCAGTTTCTCCATGACTGCTTACTTGAGGTTTTGCTTTATTAGATGTTCCCAAGGGACTGCCTGGCCTATAGTTCATGAAGAAAAGCATAGGGTCATGGAAATAATGGCGCTGGCTTCCAGCTGGCCATCACATGGGAGAATAAGAAAACAAGGACAGGAACCTCTAAGGACCTCATCTCTCCAGAGAGCCTCAAGGATTTTAGAGAAATAACTTGTGCTTCCCAATCGTCAGACAGACCCAACCTTGACCTGAAGGAGGAAGGTACTTGAGAACTTTTCACCCTTTCTTCTACTGTGACAAGAGAATATTCCCAGGCTGATGCCTGAGGAGGCTCCAGCAAAATTACCAGTTGTTTTTTTTTTTTTTTTTTTTTCTTTAAAATCTAGTTTTTTTTATAAGCAAGGAATTTGAAGCCCTCCACCCATCATGTCCCGGGAATTCTCGGTTTTCTGCACGTCTCTTCCTCAGTGGCTGCTTAAGATTCTTTAGTTGATCAGAGTGGCTTTTATTTATTTATGATAGTCACACAGAGAGACAGAGACACAGGCAGAGGGAGAAGCAGGCTCCATGCACTGGGAGCCCGACGTGGGATTCGATCCCGGGTCTCCAGGATCGCGCCCTGGGCCAAAGACAGGCGCCAAACCGCTGCGCCACCCAGGGATCCCTACCAGTTGTTTTTGACTACTATATGCCAAGGACACTGAGATGAATAGAACATGATCCCTGCCATAGGAAATAGAACAGCCTCCACTACTTCTACTGCTAATAGCAGCCAGGCATCATTTACCTCACCCTGGTCTCTGCCAGGGACCATGCCACGCTCTATCTAGGTTATCTCATTGAATTCTCATCACCCCTGCCCCTCCCCGCCGTAGAGATAGGTGACATTAGTGTCCTTTTTTATGCAGGAGAAAACAGATTCAGAGAAGGTGACACAGCTTCTAAGCAGTAGAGTTGGGATTTAAACCTAGGAAGTCTGACTCCAGAGTCTTCACTTTTTTCCCTCAGAATAATGTCTTGGAGGTTTTACAAAATATACGTGTCCATTATAAAGAGTTCAAGGATCACAGGGAAAAAAAAAATCAAATGAGAGATTTAAAGACAGAATCACTATAAACCCTAGCACTTAGCAGAAACGTATCATTATAGCTGAGCATTTCTCCATCCCTGGCTATATATGTAGGTGGTGGGTACATGGACAGATAGTAACGATAATAATGAGTTTCCCTCCAGTATTGCACTATGTGCGGGACATTGTTCCAAGTGCTTTCCATGAATTAACACATTTAATTTACTCAGAGAGACATAGAGAGACATAATTTTATTAAAATAAACTCATTTCACATACTCAGGGTTCACACCAGCAGCCAACCACCCGGTGATGTTTTTCCCCAAATCTGGTTCTTTTCTCAGTCTTTGTGTCTGTTCTCCGCCTTCTAATCAAATCCTAAGCCCAGAGTCCTTGGGCTGCAAAAGCAGAGTCTTTAAATAGCACCCTCTCCGCAGCTGCTGCCCGGTCAAATGTCTCTGCTGTTCCCTCAGGCGGTGGCGGTATTTGTTGAAGTGAAGTTTGCTAGATGCTTGACATACGCTTTTTATTTGTTAGAGTAGGTATCTGGGCCTTGGCAATCTTTTTTCCTGGCTTTTTATGTGTTCAAATTTCACTACCCTTTTCTCAAATCCAAATGAAGCTTGGTCTTCAGATCTTGCCCAGTGGAGACCAGTGAGTCTCAGATGAGAAAGCTGTTGGAATTTGCTGAATGACTCAGAAAGGTCAGGCGCCTGCTCATCCATCCGGCACAAAAGACAAAAGACGTGGAGGAGGGAGACCGCCTTGCTGCAAAGGGGCTGCCCAGCCAATGGAATCTGGAGCCTTTCTATGGGTCTTGTCTTACCAATATCCTATATTGTGAATGAATCCCTTGCCTTGGTTTCCCCCTAAAAAAAAGGTGCTTTACATTTAGAATGATGAAATGAAATTGACATCTCCATGGAGATGGAACATCCACAGAAGCTATGATTTTCCAGCCAAACCTGCTTCTCCTCTTCAGCAACTTAGCTCAGAAAGGACAACCCACCCACCATTCTCTGCCCGATTGCTCAGGTCAGGCACCTGGAAGTTGCCCTTGACACTTCTGTTGCTTGACCTCAATCAGTCACCTAATCTTACTGATTTTACCTTTTAAATATATATCCTCCGTTTCCATGGCCAAAGTCCAGTTGACCTTTATCTCTCACCTACTGTAATGTCCTCATTCTCCGGCCTCTTTCGATATGCTTTACCTCCTTCTGCAGATGCAAGCCAGCAGAGTTTTTCATGTCACTTACAATCAACTTTATTAAGCATAATTCACATATAAGAAAATGTACTCATTTAAAGTGGAGTCTTGGCAAATGCATACACCTGTGTAACCACCGCAATATTGAGATACAGAACGTTTTTATTTTTTAAGAGCAGTTTTAGTTTCACAGCAAAAGTGAGAGGCAGGTACATAGATTTCTGGTATTCCCCTGCCTATACACATGCATAACCTCCCCTAACCATCAACATCCCCACCAGTGTGACACATTTCTTACAGTTATTGTATCTACATTGACACATCATTATCACTGAAAGTCCATAGTTTACATGAGGGTTTATTCTTCTTGTTGTACATTCTATGGGTTTGGCCAAATAGAGAATGGCATGTATGTAGCATTATAGTATCGCACAGAAGAGTTTCACTGCTCTCCTGTGTGATACTATAATGGTGACTATATTTGTACTCTTTGCCTCCAATCCCTGTTAACCATTGACTTATTGACTGTCACTATAATTTTGTCTTTTCCAAGATGTCGTATAGTGGGAATCATCCAGTATGTGGCCTTTTCAGATTGGCTTCTTCCACTTAGCAATATGCATTGAAGTTTCCACCATGTCTTTTTCAGGCATGATAGCTCATTTCTTTTTAATATTGAATAATATTCCATCATCAATATGAATATGATATTCATATTCATGAATATCATAGCATGGATATGGATATATTCATATTCATGAATATCATAGCATATTGATCCATTCACCTATTGAAGGACATCTCAGTTGCTTCTAGGTTTGGGCAATTATGAATTGAGCTGCTATAAACATCCGTGTGCACACTTTTGTGTGGACATAAGTTCTGAATTTGAGTCAACATCAAGGAGCAGTTGTTGAAGTATATGGTAAGAGCATGTGTAGTTTGTAAGAAACCACCAAACTGTCTTCCAAAGTGGTTGTACCATTTTGTATTCCCACCAGCAATGAATGAGAGTTCTGTTTCTCCACATCCTCATTAGCATTTGGTGTTGTCTTTATTCTCAACTTGGGTCATTGTAATGGGTGTACAGTGGCATCTCATTGTTGCTTTGTGTTTCTCTGATGACATATGATGTGGAGCATCTATCTTTTCATACACTTGCCATCTGTATGTCTCCTTTGGCGAGGTGTCTATTAAGGCCTTGGACTTATTTCTTAAGGAGGAGATTTGAGAGTTCTTTGTATATTTCGGATAATAGTCCTTTTTCAGGTATGTCTTTTGCAAATATTTTCTCCCAGTCTGTATCTTATCTTCTCATTCTCTTGATAATGTCTCTGGCTGAGCAGAAAGTTTAATTTTAATGAGCCCAGTTTGTCAATTCTTTCTTTCACGAATCATGCCTTTGGTGTTGTATCTAAAAAGTCATTGCCATACCCAAGGTCATCTAGATTTTCTTCCTCTGTTATTTTCTAGGACTTTTAGAGTTCTGCATTTTACTTTTAGATCTGTGATCCACTTTAAGCTAATTTTATAGAGTAAGGTCTGTGTCTAGATTCCTTTTTTTGCATGAGAATGTTCAGTTTTTCCAGCACCATTTGTTGAAGCTATCTTTGCTCTATTGTATTGCCTCTTCTACTTTTTTTCAAATATGAGTTAACTCCATATAGATTTTTTTTTCTGGGCTATTCTGTTCTATTGATCTATTCTTTTGCCAATTCCACGGTCTTGATTACTGTAGCCTTACAGTAAGTCCTGAAGTTGAGTCATGTCAGTCCTGCAACTCTGTTTTCCTTCTTCAATATTGAGTCGGCTAATCTGAGTCTGTTGCCTTTCCATATAAACTCTGGAATTTGTTTGCCCCCTTAAGTGGTACAGGATAACTAGAGTGGGTTGGAGCTGGGTATTTTCCTTCCACCAGGTCAGTTAGGCTCTCAGATGAAACCTCAACAGATTAGACTCTGGTTAAATGGCTCCCTAATGAGGGCAGACCTTAGTCTCAAGAACAGAATGCTCTGGTGTATTTCAAAATTGTTCCTTTCCGTTCCCCCTGGCAAAAGCACCAAGGGATTTCTCTCTGGTATTCGTTAGTGGAGCTCTAGAAGGTAAAACTAACAAAAACCAACAAGACTACCCTCCCCCATGACTGGTCCCTATGGAGTTTTTTTGGGGTCTTTTGCTTTGTTTTAGATTTTTTTTTAAAATGTATTTATTCCTGAGTGACACACAGGGATGTGTGTGACACACAGAGTGATTCCACAGGGAGAAGCAGGCTCCCTGTGGGGAACCCACTGTGGGACTCGATCCCAGGACCCTGGGGTCACACCCTGAGCCGAAGGCAGATGCGCAATCACTGACCCACCCAGGCACCCCGCCCCCCTGGAGTTTTTAACTCTCAGAGTTGTCCATACTGACCCTCCAACATTTTATCAACTACAGTTCAGGTTTCTCTGTCCCTACGCTGGTTTCCATTAAGGTTTCTGCTCAAGTGAGTTGTGATTCTCTGTGTCTGTTTGTCTGTCTCTCCATGTGGGGGGCAGCAGTTTGCTCTGTGACCTCACTTCTCTGATGGATCTAAGAAGGGTGGATTTTTCAGTTTATTCAGATTTTTACTATTAGAACAGAGTAGCTATTTCCAAGGTTCTTTTGTGCTAGGCTAGAAACCAGAGTCTTGAGACGCTTGCATCACTTGAAAAAGTGCACTGTTCGCTTGTGCCCGTTCCCTATTCAACTGCCCTTCTGCAGCCCTTCCAGCAACAAATCTACTTGCTTTCGGTATAGATGATTTTTGTCTGTTCTAGAATTGAATATACTGAAATTATATGGTATGCAGTATTTTGTTCCTGGATTCTTTCACTCCACATAACTTGGCTGTGTAGGCATGTGTTTTCATTTCTCCTGGGTACACAGATTTCTACAATCTAGAAATGGAATGGCTAGATTATGTAGTAGCTTGTTTATTTACCTTGATAAGAAACAACCAAAGAGTTCTCCAAAGGGGTTGTAACATTTATTTTCCCAACTTCAATTCTAAGAGGTCTAGTTAATCCACCTCCTTGTCAACATTTGGTATTGTCAGTTATTTTAAATGTAGTCACTGTAATGGGTGTGAAGTGGGTATCCACTTTTGGTTTTCATTGTCATTTCCTTTTGCATGTTGTCGTTTTTCTTATTACTGAGGTATAAAAATTCTTTATCTATTTTGGATATAAGGATACAAGTCCTCTATCAGGTCTATGTATTATGAATATTTCAATCTTGGCTTGCCTTTTCATATTTTTCATGGTGTAATTCAAAGGACAGAAGCTTTGAATTTTCACGAAATCTAATTTATCGATTTTTCCTTTTAAGAGGAAAACTATTAGCACAGTGCATCTGCTTAATGGGGAAACCCTGATGCATTCTTCTCTAAAACTTAGAGACAACACAAGGATGGTCACTGTCACCACTATTTTTTTTTTTTTTACATTATGTTGGATGTATTACTCAACACAAGCAGATAAGTGAAAAGAGAGATAATATGATTTTATGCCTGGAAAACCCTAAAGCATTTCCTGAATAACCAATTATCAGAAAAAGAATGAGAGGGGCACTTGGGTGGTTCAGTTGGGTGAGCGGCCGACTCTGGACTTTGGTCAGGTCATGATCTCAGGGTTGTGAGATCCAGCCCTGTACATCTCTCTCTCTCTTTCACTCTCAAATAAATAAATAAATAAAATCTTAAAAAAAAAAAAAAGGAATGAGAGAAAAGGGAGAAAAAGCTAGAGGGGATGGAGGAAGAGAAAGGAAGGGGAAGGTGGTAAAGTAAGGTGGTGATGATTTAAACAAACATACAGAAACCAACTAGAAGACAAAGGTCCTCTTCCTGGACTGTTGGGTCTCACCATAAGCTCCTCCAGTTTTCAGGCCTCTGGCCTTGGACTGAATTATACCACCAGCTTTCCTGGTTCTTCAGCTTGCAGATGGCATATTAGTGCATATCTCAGCCTCTGTAATTGTGAGAGCCAATTTCTAAAATACATCTCCTCTCATATATTTCTGTCTCAGTCTCAATCTCTATGCTATTGGTTTCTTTTTTCTGGAGAACCATGATTGATGCATCAATATGTAAACTTTGCACAGAACTCAGTTAGAAGAGGTAATAGAAGAAAAGACTGTATTTAACAGCAACAAAAGAAAAAAATACCGATGTATAAACTTAAAATATCAGTGAAGGATACAACAGAAAACCTGAACAGAAAGACGTACCTCGGTGCCTGGATGGCGCAGTTAGTTAAGTGTCCAACTCTTGATTTTGGCTCAGGCCATGACCTCAGGGTCATGAGATTGAGCCCCACATTAGGCTCCATGATGGGCATGGAGCCTGCTTAAGATTCGGCCTCTTTCTAACCTCTCTCTCTCTAAAAAAAAAAAAAAAAAAAAAATACCATTTCTTAAATAGCTAAGAAGCTCATAACAAAGTTTATTTTTTTTAAAGATTTTATTTATTTATTCATGAGAGATAGAGAGAGGCAGAGACACAGGCAGAGGGAGAAGCAGGTTCCATGCAGGGAGCCCAATGTGGGACTTGATCCCGGAACCCTAGAATCACACCCTGGGCTGAAGGCAGCGCTAAACCGCTGAGCCACCCGGGCTGCCCTGATTACAAAGTTTAAATGGAAAAATAGACAACAAAGAATATGGAGAACCAGCTCTACTAGATATTAAACTATATTCTAAAGCCTCAGCAACCAGAATAATGGGCAATCAGCACACAAATAGGCAAACCAATGGAACAAAATAAAAAGTCCAGGAATAGATCAAAATTACACGCGGAAGTTTAGTATATGCTAAAAGTGTAAGAGAGAAAAGGTACATTTTATAATTAGTGGTTTGGGGATAATTGGGTAATCATTTGAAAAAAGATGTTTTATCTGTATTTCACATCTTATGCTGGGGTAACTAAAAATAGATCAAAGATTTAAAGTTAAAAAATTATACATGTTAAAGTACTAATGAAAAGTGGGCAAACTCCTTTACAACTTTGAGGTGATGAAATTCTTTCAAATTGACTCAAAGTCCAAAAACCAAATAAGAGAAGACTGACCAATTTAATCACATGAAAAAAAAAAATGAAGGGGCAGCCTGGGTGGCTCAGCAGTTTAGGACCGCCTTCAGCCAAGGGTGTGATCCTGGAGACCCGGGATCCAGTCCCACATGGGGCTCCCTGCATGGAGCCTGCTTCTCCCTCTGCCTGTGTCTCTGCCTCTTTCTTTCTCTCTCTCTCATGAATAAATAAAAATCTTTTTAAAAAATGAACAAAGTCTAAATACAAATGACATCCTGGGAAAATATATTTGCAACTCATATTAAAAGAATCAATTTTCCTAATACATGAAGAGCTTCTAGAAATTCATAAGAACAAGAACAAAACTCTCCCAAAAATCTTAGAAAAATGGGCAAAGACATAAAAGACCTACCACACACATGGCCTATAAATACACAAAAAGATGCTCAACCCATTCATACTATGAGCACTGCAAATTAAAACCACCCTGAAATATCTTTTTTTTAAAACATAAAATTAGGAAAAATTCTGGAATTTGACAGTGTGATGGTAAACAGACACTGTCATACATGGCAGGTTGGAATATAAAGTAGTACAGTTCCTATGTAGATTAACAATATTTATCACAATTTAAAACTGCATTTCCCGGGATCCCTGGGTGGCGCAGCGGTTTGGCGCCTGCCTTTGGCCCAGGGCGCGATCCTGGAGACCCGGGATCGAGTCCCACATCGGGCTCCCGGTGCATGGAGCCTGCTTCTCCCTCCGCCTGTGTCTGTGCCTCTCTCTCTCTCTCTCTGTGACTATCATAAATAAATAAAAAAAAAAATTAAAAAAAAAAAACTGCATTTCCCTGGGATCCCTGGGTTGCTCAGCTGTTGAGTGTCTGCCTTCGGTTTAGGGCGTGATCCTGGGGTCCTGGGATCAAGTCCTGCATCAGGCTCCCAGCATGGAGCCTGCATCTCTCTCTTCCTGTGTCTCTGCCTCTCTCTCTGTGTGTGTCTCTCATGAATAAATGAATACAATCTTTTTTAAAAATGCATTTTCCCTTTAACCCAATTATTTCACTTCTGGGTATTTATTTTATACATGTACCTGCATGTATACAAAATGACGCATGTACAAGGTTATTTCCTGAAATAATTCATGAAATAGGAACAAAATGGAATCTAAACCAAAAAAAAGCTTTCTTAAGTATATTGTGATGCATTTATTCAATGGAATATTATGCAGCTTAAAAAAAAAAGGTGAGGAAGCTCTAAAACCCTTATAAGGAAAGGACTCCATTATATATTGTGAAACTGAAAAAGCAGGAGATAGAACAGGGATCAACAAGCCTTTTTTAGTAAAGGGCCAGACACTAAATATTTTCAGCTTTGCAGGCCATGCAATCTCTGTTGCATCTGCTCCACTTGCTGACTTGCCATTGTAGCCGGAAAGCAATCAGACGATATATAATCAAACAGGTGTGGCCAGATTGGGCTGGATTTGGCCTGCTGGCAGTAGTTTGTCAGACTACTGCACTGTATGCATGGTTTGTTACTTTTGTGTAAATGAGTGTATGTGTGTATGTGTGTGTGCATATAAGAATATATATATTTGTATTTGCTTATATTTGCTTAAATAACATTGAAAAGATAATATGACAAATGGAGTGTGTGTCAGGGTCAATGAGGAGACAGGAAACCAGGGAAATCTGAATGGAGAAACTTTAACGTGAAGAATCACTATCTAGTGGGGCGCCTGGGTGGCTCAGTCCTTTAAGTGTCTGTTGCTTGGTCTCAGCTGAACTCTTGATCTCAGAATCATTAGCTCAAGCCCCACATTGGGCTGGGCTTGGAAAAAAATAAAGGAATTATTAGCTAGTAATATAACTAGCATAATATTAACTAGTACAATGTAAAGAATTATTAGCTGATAAAGGAGATTAACTCCTAAGAGCAATAGCGAGACCTCTGAAGCAGTGGGTCCAACAGAATGTTCTGCAACACTGGACATGTTCTGTGTCTTCACTGCCCATTCATTAGCCACGTGTAGCTATTAAACAGTTGAAATATAGCTACTGTGACTGAAGAACTGGATTTTTAATTTGATTTTACTTTATTTTGAAATTCAAGTAGCCACCTTTGGCTAGTGGCTACCACATGGGCAGAGGTGTGGGGAGTAGCTGCCAGTGCCAAGGCTGAGGGAGTGTACTCTAGGACAAAAAAATCTTGGAAGAGGCCCTCACCCCTCAAAGCTGAGATTTTCATCTATAGGAGAAGGTGTAGCTGTAGCCCACGGGATGCTGGTGTCTGTGTGTACCACTGGGTTTCCTGCATACCTATGACAGAGAAGTGCAGGCTGATAAGGAAGCCATCACACTATGGGAGCCAGAAAGCAGAGCCCCAGAACTGGAAGACAAGCTTCCTTCTCTTGCAATTTCCCTCTGCACCCTCTGCTGATAAGGCCTAACATTATGCCATCTGCCAAAGGACAAATGTTTACAGGGTCTGGTTCCAGTATCACAAGGCAACATAAAGTAGAGCCAATCTAGTGTGTAGAGGCAAATAAATGATAGCTGGTACCTGGTGGATGGAAACTGGGTAAGAGCAGAACTTTTTACTATATGCCTTTAAATATTATTCTGAGTTTGAATCACAGAAACATATTATTTACTCAACAAATTCATGAAAAGAAGATGAGGGATTGCCTGGGTGGCTCAGTCGATTAAGCATCCAACTCTTGACTTTGGCTCAGGTCCTGATCTCGGGGTCCTGGGATCAAGCTGCACAACAGGCTCTGCTCAGTGCAGAATCTGCTTGTCCCCCTCCCTTCCTCTCTGCTCCTCGCACTCACTTCCCACCCCTGCTGGCACTCTCGGGTGCACGCTCTGTCTCTCTCTCAAATCAATAGATAAATAGAATCTTTTTAAAAACTCAAGAAGGGGGAGGCTTAATATATTTGGGGGATCCCTGGGTGGCTCAGCGGTTTGGAGCCTGCCTTAGCCCAGGGTGTGATCCTGGAGCCCTGGGATCGAGTCCCATATCAGGCTCCCTGCATGGAACCTGCTTCTCCCTCTGCCTGTGTCTCTGCCTCTCTCCCTCTCTGTGTCTCTGATGAATAAATGAATAAAATCTTTTTTAAAAAACCCTAAGAAGATGAAAAATATATACCAAGCAGATACAAATCAGAAGGAAACTAGGACATCAAAGCATCCATACAGACCAAAAAAGATCACATATATCAGTAAAAAGAACTTTATACTGAGGAGACATAACATAGAAGCATCTAATAATATAGCTCACAAATATATTAAACTATTTTAAAAAAGATTTTATTTATTTATTCATATGAGATAGAGAGGCAGAGACACAGGCAGAGGGAGAAGCAGGCTCCATGCAGGGAGCCTGATGTGGGACTCGATCCCGGGTCCCCAGGATCACGCCCTGGGCTGAAGACAGGCACTAAACCTCTGAACCACCCAGGGATCCCCCAAATATATTAACCTATTGATAGACTTACAAGGCCAAATAGCTGAATTTATAGCAGTGGTTGGCGATATTAGCACACCCCTCTCAGAAATTGATAAAGCAGGAACAAAAAAAAAAAGCAAGGATAAAGAACATTTGAACAATGAATGCATCCTCAAACCCAGAATACAAATTCTTCTCAAAATCACATGAAACAGGTGAACATGGATTACATGCTAAGCTACAAAGGAATTTTTAATAAATTCTTAAGAATCCGCACCATCCTGGTCAGCTGCCTAAATCCAATGCAATAGTAGTAGAATCATAACAACCAGGAGAGCTGAAAAAACTCCATAGGTCTGATAATTTCAAATCATACCTCTACATAATGCATGGGGTAAAGATAATATAATAAGGGAGAATAAGAAATACTATTAAAAACAAAGGTGTGTAAAAATCAGTGAGATGTTGCTAAAGCATTTCTTGTAGGGAAAATTACAACTTTGAATGCATTTTTCAGGGAAAAAAAGGAAGTGTGAATAAAATGAAGTAAATTTTTTTTTTTAATATTTATTTATTTATTTATTCATGATAGACACAGAGAGAGAGAGGGAGAGAGAGGCAGAGACACAGGAGGAAGGAGAAGCAGGCTCCATGCAGGGAGCCCGACGTGGGACTCGATCCCGGGACTCCAGGAACGCACCCCGGGCCAAAGGCAGGCGCCAAACCATTGAGCCACCCAGGGATCCCCAAAATGAAGTAAATCTTAAAGAAGCTAAAAACAACAACAACAACACAACAACAACAAATAACAGAGTAAATTTCCCCAAAGAAGAAAGGGAAAAGTACATAATAGAAGGCCAAGTATCAGTGAAATGGGGAGGGAGGGCAGTTAACGAAATCAAAAGTTGCTTTTTGAAGAAAAAAAAAACCCTAAAACTAAGATAGACAAACTCTTAGCAAAGACCGAACAAATAAACAAAATGCATAATAAAAATGAATACATAAGTGTAGCTACAGCAGAAATGGAAATTCTTATTTAATTTTAATGCTATTGAAATAAAACATAAAAACTGTAAAAGAGTTTTGCTGTATCAGGATGCTTTTGGCTACAAATAATAAAAAAAGAATTGATCTAACCTGATTTTCAGAATAAGAAATTTATTACCTTAGAGAACAGGAAGTGCACAAGTAGGATAATTTGGGAACTGGTGAATTAGACCTTCATTGAGACATCAAAGTCAAGTTTCCTTTCATCCTTGTACTTTTGCATCCTCAGTGCAGCAGACTCAGCCACAGATGAGCTCCCCTCCTAGACACAAAATAGCTTAGTGGGTCCAGGCTTCCCATCTTGTCAGAGAAGAAAAATAGTTTGCTCAAGCCCCTCATCCTCTACCATATACAGTTGGACCCTTGAATAATGCAGACTTTAGGGATTCCAGCCCCATGTGGTCAGAAATCTGTGTAGACTTTTTTTTTTAATATTTATTCATTTATTTTAGAGAAAGACAGTGGGTGCATGAAAGGGTGGGGGAGATGAGCAAAAGGGAGAGGGAGAGAGAAAATCTCAAGCAGACTCCTTGCTGAGTGTGGAGCCCAGCTGGGTGTGGAGCCTGACAGGGGCTCCATCTCACGACTCTGAGATCATGACCTGAGCCAAAATCAAGAGTCAGATGCTTAAAAAAAAAAAAAAAAAAGAGTCAGATGCTTAACCGACTGAGCCACCCAGGTACCCCTGTGTTACTTTAAAAAAAAAAAAAAAGAAGGATGCCTGGGTGGCTCAGTGGTTGAGCGTCTGCTTTCAACTCAGGGCATGAGCCCAGGGTCCTAGGATCAAGTCCCACATCGGGCTCCCACAGGCAGCCTGCTTCTCCCTCTGACTGTGTCTCTGCTTCTCTCTCTGTGTCTCTCATGAATAAATAAATAATTTTTTCTTTGTTGTCATGAGTAAATAAATAAAATCTTTTTAAATTTATCTTTTATTTATTTATTTTAAAGAGACAGAGAAAGAATGGGGGGAGGGTCAGAGGGAGAGAGAGAGAATCCTCAAGCAGAGTCCCCACTGAGTGGGAAGCCCAGCGCAGGGCTTGATCCCAGGACCCTGATATCATGACCTGAGCTGAAATCAAGAGTCAGCTGCCCAACCGACTGAGCCAGAAATCTGTGTATAACTTTGACTCCCTCCAAAACATAACTACTAATAACACACTGTTGAGTGGAAGCCTTATGGATAACAAAGTCGATCAACACGTATTTTGTATGTCATATGTATTACACAATAAAGTAAGCTACAGAAAAGAAAATATTATTAGGAAAAAAAGGTTTTTCCTTATGTTCATTAGGAAAATTCTAAGAAAGAGGAAAAACATTTACAGTACTGTATTGTGAAAAAATCCTCATATCCAGGGACCCATGCAATTCAGACCTGTGTTGGTCCAGGGCCAACTGTACTCTTCCGCCTTATAGCATCATATACTCACGTCTAAGCTAATCACTGACAAGGAACAGGGAACCACTGTGTTTGGCATTGGCCAGATCTGGGTCACTGTCCAAATGGCTCTCCAAGGTTGCAGGGGGCTACACTCTCCGGACATATGTGAAGAAAAATGGAGAAAAATGGAAGTATTGGGAGATGACTGCTGGTGAGGCCATCAACATGTCTGCTATTGTTATGAGAATCTAGATACAAAACAACTGGAAAATCTAAGCAAAATGTGTAAGTGCTTGGAAAAATATGAAATGCCTAAAATGGCACAAGAAGAAAAATCTTTGTATAAAATATCCACTCACCCATTCATTCAATAAATAATTATTGAGTACTTATTAAGTGCTAGGCACTCTTGAGAAACGTGATTAATAAGCAATACCACTCCCCCTCCCTCGCCCCTCCTGCTCCTCCCACACCTCTCCTCCCTACCTCCCTCACCAGTCCATCTCTCTTGGACAGTAATGGTATTGGGAAGTATACTTGTCTGATTTCTATAATAACTAGCAGTCTGTATTTTTTCATTAAATATGATGTGTGTTGTAAGTTTTTGTTGGAGATTTTTTATCAGGTTAAGAAGGCTACTTTAATCATAAACAGATCTTTTTCTTGTATCTGTTGAAATATTATAGTTTTTCCTTTAATCTGAAACACCTTGATAGATGCTAAATTATCCTTGCATTTCTAAACTAAACCCCATTTGGGGTTGTTTGAATCAGGAATTTTACATCTATAATTATAAATAAAACCAGCCTAAAATTATCTTTCCTCATACTGTCCCTATCTGCTATAATATCAAGGTTTAGCTAGACTCATAAATTGGTTAAGTGACTTTCCCTCCCCTCTTCTCTGGGAAAACTTGAATAATATGGGAACTAGCTGTTCTCTGAAAGTTTGGTAGAATTTACCTGCAAAACAATCCTGGTCTGATTTTTTTTTTTATTGTCAGGGTGGGATGATTAGACTATTTTAAATGAAAGATTTTTGTTCACATGAGTTAGATTTAGGTTTAGCTCTGTGAGAAGTAAGCAGTCTGGAAATAAGTGGTTCATGGCTGGCATCGGGGACCCAGCCCTTCTATTGTGGTTTCCTTATTGATAGCACATGGCTCCCAACTCATGCTCCAATACACCAACCAGTGAGGAGAAAAGAGGAAATGAGGGAGCTGTTTCTCCTTAAGAATATTTCCTGCAAATTTTCCATCATACCTTTTCTTATGTCCTATTGGCAGGAACTTAGCCCCATTGTCGCACCCTGCAAATTATGCTGGGAAATATAGTCTTTATGTCAGAAAGCCTTGTGTCCAGTTAAAAATCAGTTTGTTTTAATTAACAACAACAACTACAAAAAAGAGAAGTTATTGGGGATAGCCAGTAGCTATCCAATAAAACAAAAACAAAGAAACACCATAGACAGAGTTAACTGACAACAAACTGGGTGAATATATTTCCAATATGTATGACTGTCATTAGTATCTGAAATCAGCAAAGCAGGGGTTAAAAAAGGAAATTTCTATATAAAAATATGGAAAGAAAAGCAAGCAATTCATGGAAGAGGAACTCAGAAACCTAAATGGCTAACAAACAGATAAAAAGATGTTGAACCTTATTAATAATCACAGAAATGCGAGATAAAGTGAGAAATAGATATTGCTTTGCATCCAAAGATGAAATATGTGATAATATCGAACTGCCAAAGATGTGGGGAATATGCAACTTTCATGCACTGGTAGGGGGAAGGAAAATTGGTGCATTTTGCAATTTGGAAATATTTAGTGATAACAACAAAATGCACATCAGTTTATACTGCAAATCCTGTCTCGTTTATAAACCCCAGAGAAATTCTTGCTTAAGCACAAAGGGATATGTTCAAGGATGTTTACTGCAGCATTAGTTTATAATAACAGAGTTGGAAATAGCTTAAGTGTTCTTCAATAAGGAATTACTAATGAAACATAATACATGTAGATTATGGAATATAACACAACAGTCAAAAGAAGTGGCCTAGATCTATGTTTATCAGCATGAACAGATCTCAAAGAAACAGAATGACGTATATGGCAATATATCCCTTACCTACACGAAATATGCACACAAAACAATACCATATGTTGTTTGGTATAAATAGAAATACATGCATTTAAAATGTAAATGCATGTATTAAATGTAAATATAATGGACACAGAGCCTGAGAACCATGCCTGTGGGGATGGGGGAATGGACTGGAAGTGGAAGATGAACAGAAAAACTTAAATTGAAAAATAAAAGAATAAATTAAAAATAAATAATAACTATGTGCCAACGTGGAGCAAGATGAAAGATCCTTAAGTGTAGATCTGGGCTCAATTCATCTTTTAAGTCACAAAACACCCAGCTTTACAAATAATTGGGTGCTCCACAATGTTTCTTGAATGAATGGATGACTATTCCCCAAGCATAAAATTGCAGAGTCTGATGTGCTAAAACATGGGATTTCTGTAATGATTCATATGAATATTTTCCTCTTTGGGGCTTGCATCATTTGCCTCCAACTGTTTAATCTCATCAAGCAGCGCACTCACAATTTCAAGTTATTTCTTGTGAGGCCATTATCATTGCTGGGGTTTTTTTGTTTTTCATTTGGAATTGTGTTCCGAAAGTATCTCTTTCCCTGCAGGTTTTGAGCCATCTGCGATAAAGGAGGTACTTAAGATTTCAATAACAACAAAAACAGATTAACTAAAGGTTTGCCTTTCATGCTGAGGATATTTCTGTTCAACTTTCAGGCAAGGCGCTACAAAGAGTCTTCATTTTGTTTCAGTCCATTGAAAATGAGGCCTAGGTACTGGATGAAATGCAATTGCTCTTTTTTCAACTGTTTCTGAGTGTGGCAGTTTCTTCCCTCAGATATTCACCTGGCTTCACTCATATATCTGCTCAAAAGTCATTTTTTTCTGACAGGCTTTCACTGTGTATAACAGCCTCTCCCCTAGTCCCTAGTTTTTGTCTTTTTTTTTACTCTGCTTTATTTAACATGGCACTTATTATATCATATTATATGTCATTCATTATCTGTCCCCAACCCTACCCCGAAGGTGAGCTCCATGAGAACAGAGACCTTATCTCTTTTGTTCACTGCTCGTCCCCACATTAGGAAAAGTGCCTGGACCAGAGAAAACACTAAATGTGCATTGACTGCACGAATGAGGAATTCTCTGAAGTTTTGTAAAAATTTCTCCATTATACTCCTATTATATTCCTGTTCCGTTCAATATATTTCTTATAATCAACCTAAAAAGCATTTCTCCTTTTTGCGGTTAACTTTCAGCTCTGTCTTTAGTCACCTGAGGTTTATTGAGCTCCTACTAAGCGCCAGGTCCTGGGCTCAGTGCTGGGGGTTCTGCGGCAAATGACGAAGACCATGCCTCAAAATTTTTGTCTCTGCTTTCAGGATGACAGTGTCCTCACCTTTCTAAAATTGGCGTACACATATTAAACGTTTACTAAAAAAAAAACAAAAACCGTTTACTCCGTGCTAAGCCCAGAATAAATCTCGTTACATCCACAACAATCCTATGACGTTGATATTATTAGAGTGTTTCAAAAATTCTTTCCCAGAAGCATGCTGTTTATGAGCAATAAATAAAACAACAGAATTATCTTGTCAAAGCCAGATGGAGGCTTCCAGAGAGCAACATCCAGGGCACAACTAGTGGAACAGGTGCAGAGGCCCTGCAAAGCCTCCCCGCTCTCCCCCAACCTGTTCCCCGGGGGCTCCTGATGCTCTTTTCCCATCAAGCACACCTTTGCCTTCAACTTCACAGATTTGTTTAGCAACTGTCTTATCACTCAAGGCTTTTATCCAGAAGGAACACAGACATGTGGGGTCATGAAGGTTTTAAGACATGTTTGAAAGTGATGCCAAACTGTTTATACACAGTCGCCTTTTCCATTTTACACTCAGCACTGCCCCTTCCCGAGAAAGGGCTTTTGATACACCTTAGTATTTTTTTTAAATCATTGTAGAGACGAGGAAATTGATGGTCAGAGAGGTTAAGAAACTTACTCAAGGTGAGTGAGTGGCTGATTCAAGATTTATACCCAGGCCTGTCTCCCAGACATATATTCTCATCCACTGAGCTGTGCCCACTCCAATGGGACCATTTTTACCCATAGAGGCCTCTGCCAATTTCCTTTTTAAATTTCTCTCTGAGGGCAGGATTGCGGACCTGGGAGATGAGAGATTGGGACTCTAGTCCTGACTCTGTCTCTAATTTACTATATGACCACGGGCTGTGTATCTATCTTCCCCTCTCTAACCTTCAGTTGCCTCATCCTCAAAGCGAGAAGGGAAAGATGAGCATTTGTCATATTTATTTGACAGAGAGAGAACACAAGCAGGGGGAGTGGCAGGCAGAGGGAGAAGGAGAAGCAGGGAGCCCAATGAGGGGCTCAATTCCAGGACCCTGGGATCATGACCTGAGCCAAAGGCAGAACCTTAACCCACTGAGCCACCCAAGTGCCCCAGCATTTTTCATACTTTAAAAAAAATAGCCTTTCTTCAAATGAAATCACATCTAGAAATACGATGTGCAGGTGCATGAAACAGGCGAACATGGAGCTTCTCTAGTTGAATCTGGAGCTGGAGGGTTCTGAGCTCCTTCTACATGACCCTCCCCCACTACTGGGAATAGGTATCAGGGAATCTATGAACCTCCAAAATTGTGTGCTGAATTGAGTGTGCAACATGTGCACGTTTTTCATCAGTCTCAAAGGGGCCCATGTTCTCCATAAAAAAGTGCTGGTGGTGATCCCAATCATAGCTGACATGTACCTGGAGCCATGCTAAAGCACTTTATATGATTCAAATCACTTCGTCCTTATGACAACCCAATGAATAGGTAGTTAGAGTAGAATGTCCAGTTAGCAGATGAGAAAACAGAGTAACGGGGTGGTTAAGTCAGTTGCTGAAGGTTGTGCAGCCAATACACGTTTTTCTAAATACCTAGCTTTTTGCAAGGATGACCAGCCTACTCTTTCTTTCTTTCTTTTTTTTTTTTTTTTTTTTGCTAAGTTTTATGTACTCAGAAAACTTTATACTATCTCCTATGGGATATTGTTTTTCACTAACTATGATATGTTGCACTGAAATTGTTGCACTTTTTACCTAGGTTTGGCTTAGAACACATCTTACAGCGTCTCATTTCTCCTGGTCTGTCCAACTTCATCCCCACCTGAGTGTCCATGCTCCCTCCTGCTCCAGGACAGTGCTTTCCAAAAGGTGGTCTGGAAACCTCACCTTGAAACCACCTGGACAGCTACAGACCACCTCTGACCTGGACCAGTGACCTGGACCACTTGTACATGTGTGCAATTTTTACCTTATTTTATTTGGAAACATTTTTTTTTTTTTTAACAAAAGAAGATGTATGGAGGTTGGAAGGTTCTGGCAATGAAATCCCACCACCTGACTTCCTTCCCTAGGGAAGGCTTTGTAGAGAGGATATGGCTAAGAAAGGTGGAGCAAGAGTAACAGGAAGGGACGGAGGTGATATTCTCTAGCTCTGCCTCAAGCTTTGTCCGAAGCACAGTATTTGCTATTTTTTTTTAAAGATTTTATTCATTTATTCATGAGAGACACAGAGAGAGAGACATAGGCAGAGGGAGAAACAGGCTCCCCGAGGGGAGCCCGACATGGGACTCTATCCCAGGACCCTGGGATCACAACCTGAGTTGAAGGCAGATGCTCAACCACTAAGCCACCCAGGTGCCCCAATATTTGGTATTTTTTTAAGCTTCACAATAACCAGAGGCGTAATGTTGCCCCCACCTTAAAGAAGAGGAAACCAAGGCTCAGAGAGATGATGGAATTTCCCCCAAGCAGAAGGGGTGCTATTTGATCTTTTCCTACCATTAAGTCATAAGAATAAATATTCCTATACTATCTTCTGAAAGTTTTATTGTTTTGTCTGTCACACGAAGATCTACAACACACTTGGATTTTTTTTAGGGGGACAGGGGGAGTGATAGGAGATAAATATTTTTCTACATATTCAATTTACCCCAAGCCATTTATCAAAAAGATCACCACCCACCCCTTTGTCGTAAATCTAATCTCCAGACAGGTGCAGGCGTGTTTTTGGCTTCTCTATTCTCTTCTAGATTTCTCTCTGTCTGTCTTTGTACCCACACCTGACTCTCTCCGTTTCTACATTTCAGAACAAGGTTTGATGTACTGTAGAACTAGTGTTTTCACATGTTCTCTGAGATTCCACATCTTCACCTGGCCAGGCTCCCACTTTGTTCAGGTGTCTAATCAAATGGTCCTCAGAGAACCTTCCCCTACTACTCTTAGAAAATGGCCATCCTATCATTCTCTATCTCCTCCACTTTATTGTATTTCCTATCACATGTTGAGTTGTATATTTCTTTTTTTCTAATGAGTTTTTAAAAAGATTTTATTTATTTATTTATTTATTTATTTATTTATTTATTTAAGAGGGAAGGAGAGAGTGAATGGAGAGAGGAGCAGAGGGAGATGGATAAGCAGACTCTGTGCCAAGCTTGGAACCCAACACGGTGCTCGATCCCAAAACCCTGAGATCATGACCTGAGCCAAAATCAAGAGTTGAATGCTCAACCAACAGAGCCACCCAAGTGTCCCTGAGTTATATATTTCTTGATGCACATGCACTGGAAGATAAATACTATGAGGGCATGGGCTTTGTTTTGATGTGTTCCTAATGGCATGATCAGTAATGTTTGGCATGTGGTGGGCCAAACATTGTTATTGAAGAAGTGAATGATTCACCAACTGAATGAATGAAGGGGAGGGTTTCAGACAGGGCGATCATATTCTAACTTTAGAATGATCATTCTAGTTGTAGAATTGCAAAGAGAGCACACAGGATATGATTGGAAGCTGCTGGACAGGCTACTAGGTTGGCTAACACGGTGGCTAGGCTTGAGATGATGTGGCTTTGACCAGGGTGGGAGTGAGAGAGAGGTAGTGGAGAAAGTGGATGAGAGGCTTGGGAGGGGAAATAGCTCCAGGACTCGAAGACCCGGGGAGGTTGAAAGACAGATAGAAGGCAAAGGTGTCTCCATAGCTTTGGTTTCATCAACTGGCTGGTTGTGGCTGTCACCTGCCTAGAGCCAGAAGTGAGACCCCGAGCCAGTGAGAATGATGTTGGGGTGGCTCCAGTGATTCTAGAAGATCCTGACTAAACACTCATGCCCCCTTTAAATGCATCTCCATCTTCTTCTAGGGAGTGGGGGTGGGGGTAGGGAATAATTCTCAGTAGAAGAGGGGAGAAAGCACCTGCAGTGGAGGGAGCAGCTGGGCATGGATGATGTCAACAGTTTCAGCAATGCAGGCATTTCAGACTTCCTGGCGTTCACGCAACTGAGGCTCCCTTAGGACGCTGGAAGAAATATCATCCAATAACCAGCAAATACCTCTGGCCTCCCAGAGATGCAGCACTGCCGATGACCTTGGTGGTAATGACCTTCAGAGGAAGATCCAAGTGAGCACAAAGCCAGTTGGAAGAACCTCCCCAATCCAGGGCTGGAGCCACCCTGAATTCAGAGTGTGTGGCTGCCTGCCTCTCTGGCCTGGTAGCAGTTAGAATTCATCTTTGCATTGAGGGCATCAAGATGAAACAGATGGAGATTTGCTGAAGATCTGCCTTCAGCCGGCACCCCAGCCTTCCTGCTGGGGACTCTCGGGGTACAATGACACCTGGTGTCCATTATCCAGTAGTAGAGGAATTCATATCCACGGTAGCACAAAGGCCAAACCCAAGACAATCCCCTCCTTGTGCCATCGATTGGGGTCCTGCTTGGCAGTTTCAGTGAGCAGTGGTTTTTTTGCAACATGAGAGCCTTTTTGGCTTGGCTGCTTCTTGACCATGAGCGAGCCATCCCGCTGGAGGGGGCTTGCTACTCTGTACAGGTCAGGGGTATTGTGGGGAGCATTTGGTTCACCCAGATGTAGCCCTGGTTTCCTTGTCTGGGCCCTCTGGTAGATGGTATATTTTCCTGTTGGGCCTCTAGGGTTTGGCACACGCTATTCCTTCAGTCTGGGAGAACTTTGCGGCATCTTCTTTACCTGCCCAACCATCTTTGTCCTGAAGATCTCAGGTCAACTATCACCTGCCCCTCTGTCTTGCCAGGTATCCCTCATCTGGCTTCCATGGGCCCTGGGCTCCCCACTCCTGGCGCTAACCACTCTGCTGTCTCTTGGTATCTACTTGCTTTTTCATCCTGTGCACCTAAAACGGTGCCTGGCATGAGGCTGGCCCCCAGCAAATGTTTGTGGAGGGAGAGAAGAAATAAATTTACGACATTGTACTGGCAAAAAAGAACTGGAAGATTTAAATTCTATAAATGACCTCAGAAGCAGTAGGATTCCTTTGTACCAACTGGCATGGGAGGAGTCAGGATCGGAAGATCAGAAACAGGGCTTCCGCCTGCCATGGATGGTGATTCCTTTCTCTTTTTCTTTTAAGGCCGACATCACAAACTTCACTTCGGAGACCTGGGATTGAGACTCTGCTCAGTCACTCATGCACTGTGTGGCCTTGAGTGAGGCAGTGCCCCTCTGGGCTTCGGTGTTGCCTTCATGAAGTAAAGTGGTTGGACTGTATACACGGAGCTAATTTTTATAATCTGGGGCTCTTACAAATGCCAGGCACTGTTCTGAGTGTCGTGCGTGTATCACCTCATTTAATCTTTACAACCTTGCAACATGGGTAGTATTTTCCTCCTATGCTTAATGGGGAAACTGAGGCACAGAAAGGTTACGTAATGTGCCCAAAGTCTCACAGCTAGTAACAGATAGATCCAACAACCTGTTTCCAGAGCCCACCTCTTAACCCCAAAGCTGAGCTGTCTCTCGGCTGGATGATTGGAAGCCTCGTTCGTGTTTTGCAGTGGGACCTCTATGCCTCTCGTGTTGAGGATATTTATAGTCCATGCCTTTGGAGTCCAGTTCTAACCGGCCCTTCCCTGAGAGAACAGAGGCATTCAGCCTCTTTGCTCACCCCCTCGTGCTGGTTAGGGAGAAGGCCGGTGAGGGTGTGGATTCAGGAGCAGGGCAGACCTGGACTGGACTTACAGCCCCCACTGCTCACCTGCTGTGAACACCCGGTGAGTTCCTTCACCCCTCGGAACCTCGGTTATGATGCCTGTTAAAGTGGAGATGAATTGCAAATTCTTCCTCGGTGACCCTGAGGATGATATAATACAGGTAGGGTTGCCAGATTGAGCAAGTAGAAATAAATACAGGATGCCCAGGTAACTTTGAATCCCAGATAAGCGAGGAATAACTTCTTAGTGTAGGTGTATGTCCCATGAGATATTTGGGACATACTTATGCTAAGACATTATTCCTTATTGATCTGGAATTCAAAGTTAACTGGGTGTCCTGCATTTTATCTGACAACCTTACATGCAGAGGAGGGTTGTCCATTCAGAAGGGCTCAATAAACTTTAGAAAGATCTTTGCCTAACCCCCTCCTTTGCATGTGCTGGAGACATACCTTGGAGGCCTGGACTGTGGTTAAAATCTGCATTCCCCCCATGTTCAGATGCACCTACCTGGTAAAAACTGTGAACCCTTGATTAACCGTGTGGCTCATTTGTCTGTGGATTTGAGTACAGATCTAGGATTTCAGTAGAGGAGGCGGGAAAGGGCCCTTCTGAACCAGGCTGAAGTGCAGAGATGCCCCTTCTCAGCAGAGGCAAGGTGGAAACCACAGCCGCCTCCTCAGCAGTCCCCATAGCCTCCTCCTCTGCAGGCTCACTGCAGCCGGTTCTCTAGCCAAGGGCGCCATCTCCTGCCAGCATCTGGGTGGCCTGCGTGGCACGTGGCTCTGAGCGGAGGCTGGGACCCAGGGAGAACCCCAGAGAGGCCTGGATTGTCTTGTTTTGTTCCTGTCCCAGCAGAGCCTCCCTTCCCAGTTCCTAATGATCCCGCTTCCTCTCCTCTCATCCATCTCTGCTGTCTCTCTCTCTCCCCATCAACCCTCACGTCAATCTACTGAACGCCACCTGGACTGTATCATCGAGGTTCTTGGAGAGGCTGCAGGTGCTTGAGAGACAGCACAGATCAGGAGTCGGAAAAGCCTAGACCTAGGGAAAAGTCGGGACCTCGGGAGACCCACGTACGAGCTTTAGGACCTTGGGAGGATTCATATTAACTCCTTGGAAGCTCATTTGCTCTGTAAGTTTATGATAAAAATCCCAGCCTCACATATCTCAAAGGACTTCGGTGAAGAAGAATTAGTTGTGCGTGCAAAAGTGCTCTGAAAATTGTCAAGTGCCTCAACAATGTCAGTAATTTAATAGTATATTCTTATATAATATCTATACTAATAGGATATGTTATTGGTAACTGTAATACCAGCGACATTTCCTGGGCACCCTGCTACCGAGGCCTGAACATCTGCAGACACCTCTGCCTCCTTGCCTCTGTTTCTCTCTTTCAGATCCAGGATGCACCCCACCAGCTTCACCCTCCTGCGCTGCATTAGGCACCACCAGCCTCTGGGAGGCAGGATGGCTCATGCCACAGCAAAGAGCCCTGTATCTGTCAGCAAGTTACCCATTCCCTGTGCCTCAGTTTCCTCATCTGTAGAATGGGGATGAGAGATAGCAGCCTCCCTTCCTGTGAGGATTAAATAAGTATGAAACACCTGACAATTTTAGCAAACTCTCAATACATGCTGCTGATTATTTCCTCCAGATGCTGGCTGTTATTCCAACTGCCCCCCCCCCCCCTTAAGGAAGCAGCGCAGAAAAATGGACATCGTGTGGAGTTTGTAGCCAGAGGGAGGTGACTCTGAATATCTGCTCTGTCACCGGCATCATCAGTCTGGGACACTGGCAGGTGTCTTCACCATCCTGAGCCCATTTCTCTCCCTGGAAATGGGGATAGAAATAGATTCTATCTCCATGGTAGGGTGAAGATTAGGTGACATCACCTTATAAAGTGCTCTGTTTGTTGTCACCACCTAATTACCAGACCAATGGCAGCTCCAACTTACATTTCCTTTGTCCTCTGAGCCATGTCCATTCGTCCATCTGTTACACTTCTCCGATGGGCCAGATCCCATGCCGGTTG
This sequence comes from Vulpes lagopus, assembly GCF_018345385.1. Lineage (NCBI taxonomy): Eukaryota > Metazoa > Chordata > Mammalia > Carnivora > Canidae > Vulpes > Vulpes lagopus. The sequence continues at coordinate 125,971,173 of NC_054831.1, forward strand.
CTGCGGATGCAGAAATAACGAAGACCTGAGTCTTGCCCTCCAGGAACCTGTAGTCTTGTGGGGGAATAGTAATAAAAAGAATGATTTCCATTTATCGTGCACCTACTATGCCCCAGGCACAGTGTTAGGGCTTTACACATGTCCTGTCAGAAAATCATCACAAAGACCCAGGACTTAAGCCCAAGCTAGTGACATGACCCCAGGGCGTTGGTCTCAACCAGAGCTCTCTCATGACTTCCAGGGTTGACTGGTCATTGTGCTAAATGCAGGTGAGGAGGGACATCACGGAGGTCCAAGGGGGACCCGGGGGAGGGATGCTCAGCTCCATGAAGGAAGGCTGGGGAGGCCAGGCCAGTCAGTGGGCTCACAGGTGTGGTCTAAAAGGGAGATGCTTGGGGATCCCCAGGTGGCTTAGCGGTTTAGCGCCTTCCTTTGGCCCAGGGCATGATCCTGGAGTCCCGGGATCGAGTGCTGCGTCGGGCTCCCTGCGTGGAGCCTGCTCCTCCCTCTGCCTGTGTCTCTGCCTCTCTCTCTCTCTCTGTGTCTCTCATGAATAAATAAATAAAATCTTTAAAAAAATAATAAAAGGGAGATGCTCTGGATGTCGGTGGCCCTGGGCAGAAGCCTGGAGGTACGAGGTAGCAAGGTGCTGCCAGGGGACCTGAGCTCTCTGGACAGGCCAGAGCAAGAGCACAGGGGTGGGAGTAGAAGGTGCTGGGAGGTGGCTGGGAGGAGGGCTCAGAGCTGGGAGGGGCCTCGGCTGTCCCGTTCTGCTGAGCGGTTTGGACTCCCCGCTGCAGGGACTGTGTGGTCGGGAGTGTGAGCATCGAGGGGGTGATGTGCAGGTGGAAGGAGGAAACCAGCGAGGAGGAGCAACTTGTTGCAACCCAGCCCTGGAAGGAGAGCAGGGCCGGGGAGGGAGCGGAGGGGCGCGCGGAGCTGGGTTCGACAGGACGACAGGACAGCAGGACAACAGGTTGGCCTCGTAGACCTAGCAGGGGAGGGGGAACCCAACAGCTGGGCAGATGCTGCCATATGCCAGGGAATCCAGGAGGGAGAGTGGAACTTGGGGGAAAGGAGGGTGAATGTATTTGGAGTTGCTGATGGGGAAGCAGCTCAAGGTGCCACATTCGAGGTACTGCACTGTGCACTTTATTCCAAAGCCAAGGGCCAGCTCTGTACAGTCCCATCATCACCCCCACTTCACAGACAAGGGAACTAAGGCTCAGAGACGTCCGATCTTTTCCCTGGATGACACAGCTCAGAGCGGCTGCTCCAAACCTGGTGGCAAAGGAAAAACCGAGGAGGCATTTTCAAGGCGTCCAGCACGAAGCCTGAGCCTGATGGTATCGGATTGTGAGAGCTGGGCCCTCGGAAGCCTTCCAGAAGCCTAGGAAGATACTGACAGCTTCTTCCAACCTCTTCTCCTCTTGGCTCCAGAGAAACTCTCTAGGGTTCCGGCCCTTCCCCAAGACTCAAACTTGGCCAACCTCACGCTGGCCAGAGTGGCTTTGCTGAACCCCAAGGGGGCTGTGTCCGTGGGCCGGCCCTCCAGTCCCTGACCAGGTCACCTCCTCTAGCAGGACAGACATGGGCTACAGGTGCTGGGGATTCCTTTGCCTCCTTGGGTTTTGGTGAGAGGAAACGGAGTGAGAGATGCTGTGCTCAGGAGAGCTTGTGAGCCAGGGAATTAAAGACACCAAACAAATAATAATCACTGTAGCAAGGGTTACCATGCTTGGGGGCTGGTTACTATGGATCTGTTTTACTTTGCTGCTCATTTGGTCCTCGCAGCAATCCTGGTACTGTTATTTTTCTCATTTCAAAGAGGAGGAAACGGGGGGCACAGAGAGGTTATGTAACCTGTGCAAGGTCACACAGCAGTCAACAGTTTGAGTGTCACTCTTACTCCTTAGCCTGTCCCCCTCTACCTGGTGCATCCGGCAGCCAGTGAGGGGGAGAGGGCAGCGGGGAACTCGGATGAGGAAGCAGAGAGGACGATGCGGGAGGGTTGGGGCAGTTGCAGCAGCATTATTGGATCCAGCCTCCCTGAGCTTCCTGCTGGAGCTGAAGGGGGAGGCAGGCGATCTGGGCTCTGGTCTCTACGCTGCCTGACTCCCTGTGTGACCTTGGACATGCTGTCCCCACCCTGGTTCAATAACCTCCTCTGTGCAAAGAGAGCGTGTGCTTAGGAAGTGCTGCAGTTACTTCCCAGATTAAAATGATGTTTTAACTAAGAGCCCTGGACAGAGGGATTATTTGGGGTGTCAGGGAGCCAGTGATCCCGGCAGTTAGTGGACTGGTGAGGGAGGGTAGGAGCTGGAACATGCACCTGATCTGTGCCTCTCTTTTTTGGGTTGCCGCCCTTGGGAAATTGGGCCTTCCCCGGGAGTTCGGTGTCCCTCACTGCAGCAAGCAGCCACTGGAGGGTGCTGTGTCCCCACAGTTCTGGGTGAGCTTCCCTCCACTGGCCCTGACCAATGGTCCACTTGAGCTGGGACAAAATTTGGGAGGCCTGGGGCCTGTCCCCTGGGAGGCCATATGGGGCCAGCAGGACATGACCCTCTGGAAGGATGTGCAAGAGCGCTGGCCAGGGGATGAAGCCCTGCCACTGACTCGTGCCTGGTGAGCTTTGGGCAAATTGCTTCACCTCTCCGAGCCTGTTTCAGCTCCTGTAAAACGGGGACAGTGATGTCTAGGGGCTTGTCATGAGAAATGCTATCAAGGCAGATCATGTGTGAGTGCTTGCAAGGATTTGCGTGTTGTCTATGCCAAAGTAAGTATTTCTTGTTGCAGTGTTACCCTCAGAGAATCATTCCATAACCACTGCAGGGGAGGCGAAACAGCCTTTGGTAAGGGCCTGCTATGAACTTAGAGCTGGCCGAGGCACTCTCCTTAGGCCACTCTAAATTCCCACAATGGCCCCAGGAGGTACAAATTGCTATCGTGTGCATTTCACAGTTGGGAGAACCCGGGCCCACAGAGGCAACCTGGCTTGCCCAGGGTCACCCAGCCACGGGGTAGCCTTAGTCTAGTGCCACAGACTTCCCTCCGACCACGACACAACCCCACACCGCCTCGTGGCCAGGTGGGAGGGAATATGGTACGACTCACTAAAGTCTCCCAGGCCGAGGTTTCAGATGGATGCCCTTTATGTGGTCCTTGGGAGGTGTGGGCGCCCTCCTAGCATCCTTGCCACAAACCAATATCCTTGATATAGAAGCACATCTCAATAGGGGAGGGGACTCCGAATTCACATAGTCATTTTCTCTTCCTCTGGAGTTGGGCATGACTCTTCGTCCTCCCTGGGACGCAGAGTAGCTTCCCCTGCAAGGGGACCAAGCTCGCACGGTCTTTGTGGCGGTAGAGAAACACGCCTCCGGGAGATGGTCCGATTGAGAGGCTTGTAGTTTATCTTGGCTTTTGTTTTCTATCTTCATGGGAGAAAGATGGTGCTGTTTGCACGGTTGTAGATAAATGGAAGTATGGCTTAGCTTTTCACGATTTCTGTTCTCTGCCTCCCTACTTCTCCCTTGCTTCAGAAGGGTGGAGGGGTGAAGGTGGGAAGTGACAGCAAGGTAAACTCTGGACTCTTCCAAGCTGGGGAGCTCCTGGAGTCCCAGAGCCACGGAATCGTGGTGCCGGCGAGCCAGAGCTCTGAGGGCAGAGATGAGGCAGCGGAGACCCAGGCAGAGGTCCAGACCTGCCCAAGGTAGCCCCGAGGTCAGTGACGGGCTGGAACCGGAATGTGCCTATTCTCCTGGTCTCACCCCAGCACATTTGGCTAAGTCACTTGCCGCCTAGAATGTGGTCATTTTAGAAAACTCAGACAGGGAGAGGGGATGAGACAGTGGACAGGGACGGGGAGGTGTTGACCTTGCTCTTTGAAAGCTCCAGTGGGGAGTCGATTGTCTTCATCTGACGTCAGCCCCTGGGCAAATCATGGCCACAGAAAGCAAATATTATGAGATTAAGTGTGTCAGCATGGAGCTGGTGGCAGTTTCGGTGTCAGGAACAGGCCAAGGACCCCAGGTTCTGACAGACCGGCCCCCTGATGCTGCCTCTAACCACGTGCTGGGGAAGCAGGACCTGCCTGCTGCCCTGGGGCTGAGGGGGGCAGCTGGGAGGGTTCGGAGAGAACCAGGAGACGAGGCCTGCCCAGGGCTTCGGGGAGAACGCATGTCCAGGGATGCAGGAAGGAAAGAGAGCTGTCAAGTACTGAGCCCCCAGGCCCTCCTGAGCACTTTATAGATTCTCGCTTGATCTCCCCAGCAGCCCGAAGGGACAGGCATTGCTGTCCTCGTGTTGTAAATGAGGATGCCAAGACTCAGAGTGACGAGGTACCTTGCCCACAGTCAGTCACACAGATAGGAAGTGAGGGAGCAGGGATTTGACCCCAGGCCTGTCTACCCTAGTGTGTTTCAGGATCTGGGTTAGGGACCTCCCTTTATCAGAATCACGAGGAACACTTGTCAAAAAGGAGATCTACTGAATTAGAACCTTGGGGTGAGCCTGGGAGTGATACTTGCAACAAGCTCCTGGGGAAGAGAGGAGGTGCTGCAAAGACCTGGGAATAATTGCTCAATAGCAAGAGTCAGCCGACTTTTCTTGTCAATGAATGGATAGTAAATACTTAAGACCTTGCAGGTCTTACAGTCTCTGTTGCAACTATTCAACTCTGTGGTTATTGTGTAAAAGAAGCTGCAACCAATCTACAGGTGAATGATCGAATGATCATGACTGTGTTGCAATAAAACTTTATTTACAAAAACAAGGGGTGGGCCAGATCTGGCCCATGGTAGTCTGCTCCCCTTGCTTATTAGCCTGTAGCCTGCAAAGTACCCTCCTAGCCCATCTCTCTTGTCGTCTCCCCATCAGCCCTGTGAGGAGGTCTGATATGGTTGATATGATATGGTTGTCTGCAGTCTGCGAGTGAGAAGACCGGGGCCCAGGAAGGTTAGACACCCATGGTCCTACAGGGAGTGCGTGGTGGCGTTGGGATTAGAACCAGACCTTCCAATTCCCCGTCCAGTGGCACTGAGAAGCATAAGCCTGATACGAATGTGTGGGCCAGGGGGATTGTGATTATTTAATGAAAGCAGCCACCATTCATTGAGCACTTACCACGTGCCAGGCAGTCATTAGCTCACATGAGCTGCTACCCAGATGTTGAATGTCATTGTACCTGTCACATGCGGCTGTCACAACCTCCCTGGGAGGTAAGAAGGCATCTGCGGTGTGTCAAAGCCAGCTTATCTCAAGTGTCCCATACACCTGACATACCACAGCTGGACAATGGGAAGGTGGAAGCTGCTGACAAGATGTATTTGCCTTTCTGTTCTTGAGGATGCGTATGTGTGCACATTTACCCTCTACTCTCTCACAAATATCAGACATGTGGTCATCTCAGTGATCTCCTTGTTGCAGGTAGGAGAACACAAAATCCAAGGTCTGGAAATGACTTGTCTGTTTTACACGTCCCCACTGAGATCAGGAGCCAGAAACCTGCCTGTTCTGGGGGACAGGGTGATGGACCTCCATTTGGTCTGGATTCCACACTGCACTCTGCCCTTAGTCTCCAGGTGACTTTAAGTGCCACTTTCCTCATTTATAAATGAGTGCCACTTTCCTAATTCATAAAATGGGTGGGAAATGGGTTTGTTCCATTGTTTAAGTCATTCGTTAACTCACGATGTACAAAGCACCTACTATGTACCAAGCACAGTCAGATTTTTTTTTAAGTAGGCTCCACACCCACCATGGAGCCCAGCACGGAGCCTGAACCTACGACCCTGAGATCAACACCTGAGACAAGATCATGAGTCAGATAGATACTCAACTGATTGAGCCACCCAGGCATCCCTAAATCATTTTAATTTGAAATTCCAAAGATTTTAGATTGAATCCTTCCTACTCCTGAATAGGAGTTAGCACATAAATGATAGGTCCTGTGGCTCAAGAATGCCTTGGGCTAGGATAGCTCTCCAGGTAGAAAGTTTCTCTCTCTCCTCTGCATAAGATAGGTGTTAGCAAGATGTAGAGCCAGCTGCACTTGCCAATCCATCCACCAATCCATTCATCAATCCATCCATCCATCTGTGCATCCATCCATCCATCCATCCATCCATCCATCCACCCATCCATATATCTCTGTCAATCCATTTATCCATCCAAGTATTTGCCGAGCACTTACCATGTGCCTGGTTTGGCATTGTGTCAGCTATCTCTCCTCCCCCAGGAAATCCTTGCTGGTGCTCACAGCAACCTGGTGTTTGAGGCAAAGGTGATGGAAAGCCCAGATTCTAGGCAGCAATAATTCTCCCAGCTTGGAATCCAGAGAATTTCTGGAATGCCTTCAGGCACTTTAAGAACAGATAGGGCCAGAGATTGAGCTCTTTGGGCTACACACACCTCCCCAGACAGATGTGACCCCTTCTCCTCATTCTGCGCTGACCTCTGTCCCTGTGAGGACACCTGAGTCCCCAGCGCTGGGCCAATGTGAATAAGAATAACCCTACATGAACGGGTCAACAAAATGTGGTATATCCATTCAACGGACTAATATTCCACCATGAAAAGGAGAGAGGTACTGACACATGGTACAACACAGGTAAACCTTGAACACATGTTGAGTGAAAGAAGCCAGATGCAAAAGACCACATATTACATGATTCCATCAATGTGAAATGTCCAGAAGAGGCCAATCCATAGAGATAGAAAGTGGATTAGTGGTTGTCGGGCGCTGTTGGAGTATAAAGATTCTTTGGGGGGTGATGAAATTTTCTGGAATTAGTAGTGATGGCTGCACAACCCTGTGAATATAATAATATGCCAAAGAGTGTACACTTTAACAGGGTGAATTTTATGGTATGTGAGTTAATTTATTACCTTCCAAATGTTTAAAAGCTGTTAGAAAACGTTAAACAAAATTCCCATATGCTATCACATTTGCTCCTCCTAACTTCTGGTGCCAGGGCCACCAGGGCAGGTAGCATTGGTGCTGTTTTTCAGCTGAGAAACTGGGAGCTCAGGGAGGGCGAAGGGCCGGGCAAGACTGCATTGCTGATTAGTGGCAGAGGGATGATGAGAAGCAGAGTTGGACTCCTGGTTGAGTGCTCGTTCTTTCACATCATGCCTGAGGAGCAGACTGTTGCCTCATGAGCCAAACTCCCTGCTCTGTTCACATTTGCCATGTTAATACAGGAATCTCTGCAGGCAGGGGCCGTGCTGGCAGAGGCTGTCACGACAGCTGATGGCTGCCATTCAAGGAGCATTACTTGGTGCCAGGCCTTGGGAGGTGGGGTGGACCATGTGTATTTAGTTTTTTGTCAAAGACCCCTGTTATGAACCTTTGCGGTTGCCTCCCAAACCCCCTCTCATGAGCACCCCGCTCATTCCTGGGGAATTGCTGGGAGGTCATGCTGTCCTCTATGGAAACCAAAGAAATGGGGCATTGACATATAATGTAGGTTTGGCCATGAGCATTGGAGGCCCAGGGACCCCTGGAGTCCTGGCCATCCCTGTGGCTGCAGCGGCCTCCATCTGGGCTGCTCCCACTTGCTCAGGTCTCTGTTGCCCTGCCCTTCCTCCTTCCTTGCTTTCTATCCACTCTTTGTGCATGGTGTTTGTTAGCCAGAGCTCTGTGGGACCCCAATATGCTCCTAGGAAATGTGCTTGTACACTCACGACAGAGTCAGGTTCTGTTGCTTGCAACCATTTGCTCTGACCACTGTATCCCTATGAGATAGATACTATTATTTTGCCCATTTTACAGATGAGGAAACTGAGGCTCAGAAAGGTAAAGTGACTTGCTCAGGGACCCCCAGATAATGAATGGCAAAGCCAAGATTTAAACCCAGGTCTGTCTGAGTCTAGAGCCTAATCTCTCAACTTTTATAAGAAAGAAGGGATAGCAAACCTATTTTGTAAGTCAGACACTGAGCTGGGCATATCCTCTCCACAGCTCGATGAGGGAGAGAATATCCCACTTTAGAGAAATGAAAACCGAGGCTCAGGGAGGTGACAGAGCTGATTTACAGGTCCCAGAGCTGAGATTAAAACTGGGTTTTTTTTTTTACTGCAAAGCCTCTGCTAAAGAAAGGTGGGAACTAAACTCAGATGATGGGGTTCCCTCTTCCCAGTTGGCAGAGTTCTGAGCTGCTCTTGGCCCCATCAGCACCTTCCTGCCCAGCCCCGATGGGTAGAAACTGGACTCAAGCCTTTAACACATAAGCTCCAGGGTTGAGGCAGCCCCTGCTAGGAATCCTGCCCCACGGCCCAGTTCCCCCATAAATCAGGGGCTGAGGAAGCCACACACTGGTAAATATTTACTGTTGCCTTAAAAAAGTTTCACTTGGTATATTTTATTTGTGAAAAGGCAGTAAAGGGCAGGGCCCCATTGCTTCTGGCCTGTCCAGGAGAGCTGTAAGGGTGCCCTGTCCTTGGTGAGCTGGGGCTCAGCCCGGCCCCGCTGGGGCACGTCTATGTGCCTGCATCACAGGTCAAGAGGTGGTGCATGCTTGGGCCCTGGTGGCTGTAGGCAGGACTCCAGGAAGGACCCTTGGGGCAGGCTTGGTGGAGAGAAGAGTGGGGCTGGGGCAGTGGAGGGAAGGAGACCCTGGGCCCTATTCCTCCATCAGCTCCAGAACCAGCCTAGCCCGAATCCCAGGGGCCATTCCCAGACCATCTTGAATTCAGGCTGGACGTCAGCACTCACCTCAAAATCCTGTTCTGGCCTCACTAGGGCCCCAGCGCCAAGACCCCTGTAACTGCTAAAACCTCACCCCAGCCCTGTCCACACTTCAACCTGACGTCAGCTCCGTCTCAAGCTCAGCTCAAGTTCAGCCAACTCTGGGCCTAACCTCAGACTCATTGCAGCTACGGTCCAGTCCAAAAACTCAACCCCAAGCGGGCCTGAATCTGCTCCCAGCTCCCACCTCAGTGAGCTCACCTGAGCCCCAAGGCCAGCCAGTGGTTTGCTCCGCTCAAGGGCAAAAAGGCCAACAGTTGGCTTTCCTTTGCCTCAGGGTCTCAGACAAATATTTATTAAATACTTTCCGGGTGCCAGGCCTTCTTCTAGGTGCTGAGGACACATCTGTGAACAGGAGCGTTGCCTTGGGCAGAAGGGAGAGGCTCCTCTTCCTCTTCCTAGCTTCCCTCCTCCTCCCTCCCCCTCCCCTGCTCCAGCCTGGTCCTTCCAACTGCAGCCTGGTCCTTCCAACTCCAGCCTCATTCCTCTCCCCAGACTCCCTCTTCCCCCAGCCTCCCAGCTTTGAGGCCTCCCTCTACCCTCCACCCCCACCTGTTCTCTGCCCTCCTCCTCCAGAGCCAGGAAGCTCCAGCTACACCTCTGGACAGCCCGTTTTCTCCCTGTGTGATTTGGACAAGTGTCTTCCCTTCTGGGCCTTGAATAAGCTTCACAGTGGACAGTGAGATGGGGAGGCCAGTAAAGGAGATTAAGACCCTGCCCCCGCTTCTCCAAGGAGAGGTCACAGCCTGGCTTGGGGTCTAAGCGCTGGCTGCCAAGGGACCCGTCTGACTCCCCATCTCCTTGAGGCAAAGTGGGGGTGCCTCACCCCACCTCAAGGTGGCTGCATATGAAAGCCCATCGTCAGGCAGGGCAGCCTGGGTGGCTCAGCGGTTTAGTACTGCCTTCGGCCCAGGGTGTGATCCTGGAGACCCAGGATTGAGTCCCACGTCGGGCTCCCTGCGTGGATCCTGCTTCTCCCTGTACCTGTGTCTCTGCCTCTCTCTCTCTCTCTCTGTCTCTCATGAATAAATAAAATCTTAAAAAAAAAAAAAAAAAGAAAGAAAGAAAGAAAGCCCATCCTCAAATGTGTGGCTCGGCGGTAGGGGCTCATTGGTAATAACACCGACTGCTTGTACTGAATGTCCAGGACTCCGCATTTAGCGGGAACCCGGAGTTACCTACCAACTACTCGTGCTTAGTTACCCGCTAACTCTGCGATGACTTTTGGGGGTTTATGATCCTCACCACCTTGGAAAAGTGGTGAGATTGGAGTTGGATTGATTCCTACCATCTTGAAAGCAAACAAACCTGGTGGCTGATAAACTAGTTATTCAAACAGTCTTGTGCGTAATCGGAAGGCAAAGGTTGTGTAACTGTGTAACTGGGGCGAGAGGCAGGTAGGGTTGTGATGCACATAATCGCCGCCTTTTTAGTTTCTCTGAGCACCTGTCACCCGCCAGAAACACTTTAGGCCCTTGCCACGATCTTCATCCTCACATCACGAGGGGTTGGCGCCGATGTAACGGACCCCAAGAGGAGGCTCGGGAGGTGGGGTCGCTCATCCCCTCTCGGGGGGAGGGTCTCGGGGGGAGGGTCCGGGACAGGAGCCCACGCAGTCTGGCTGCAGAACCCAGGTTCTGCATGACTGTGCCCTCTTCTCACGTGCTGAGAACCTTGCCTACATCCCGATAATTCTGCTAGACTGGAATGTCAGTGCTCCTTGCAGTCTGCACGTGTGGCACTGTTGCCACGTGGCGGGCCTGTGTGGGGCACGGGGCTGGCAACACGTCATCCAACGGCTTGCGAGACACCCCGGATTTATAGGTGAGGAAGGAGGAGCTCAAAGATGAGGTTCAAACCAACCTCGGAAGAGTGTTTAGCTCCTCAGCCCAGCATTGGAGGCTTGGGAGGCCCCTCGTGGCTCCCTCCATGGCCTGGCCAGCTGACTATCCCCACACCCGACTTTCCAGCACTGGTCGCTGTTAAGAGCATCCTGGTGTTTCCTGCTTCTGAGCCTTTGCAAACCCCTCCATCGGGATACCCAGTCCCTCTGTGCTGCCTGATGCCTGCTTGTCCTTTGAATCTTAACTGGGACGTCACCTCCTCCAGGGAGCCCTCTCTGATTGCTGATGACTGGCTGGGTGCCTTTGCTGTGCACTGCCATGGACCTTTGCCCCCTCACCCCTGATACCCTGCACTGTAATCATCTCTTTGCTGGCCCATCTTTCCTCCTGCACAGGGAGCATTAGGAAGGCAGGGACCTGTTTGTCGTGTTCACCATTATCTTAGTTCCCAGACCAGCACCCGACTCCAGGAAACGCTCAGTCGATACTGAGTCTTAAACAAATAAAATGTGTCAAAGTAGACAAAACAGCTAAGTTGTTCAATGTTTACTCAGTGACAAGGGTTTTACATGTACCATCTCACTGATGGCTCTCGTTTAGGTTTGGACGACAGACTCTCACGATCTCCACTTGAAAGATGGGAAACTGGTGCACAGGGAGGTTAATTCTTTGCCCAAGATCACACAGCTACTACTGGTGATGCTGGGACTCAGACCCAGGTAGCCCTACTCCAGCACCCCTGCACCACTGTGCTTCTATGGCACCTAAAAGGGAGTCAAAATACTTGGAAAAGAGTAAACACACAGTATAGCGACCAAGATACAATTCTAGCTGATTATTCACATGAGCAAGCACTTTTAGAAAAAGTGAGCTAGGGCCACCTGGGTGGCTCAGTCTGTTAAGAGTCTAATCCTGGGACGCCTGGGTGGCTCAGCGGTTGAGCACCTGCCTTCAGCCCAGGGAGTGACCCCGGAGTCCTGGGATCGAGTCCCACATCAGGCTCCCTGCATGCAGCCTGCTTCTCCCTCTGCCTGTGTCTCTGCCTCTCTCTGTGTGTCTCTCATGAATAAATGAATAAAATCTAAAAAAAAAAAAGAGTCCAATTTTGATTTCAGCTCAGGTCATGATCTCAGGGTCATCAGATCAAGCCCTGTGTCAGGTTCCATGCACGGAGCCTGCTGAAGATTCTTTCTCACTCTCTCCCTCTGCCCCTACCCCGACCCCCCTTAAAAAAACAAAACAAAACAAAACAAAAAAAGAAACAGAAACAGTGAGCTAAAATAAAAATCCTTAAAATGCTCAAAGGTAGATAGAATAGGGGGAAAGGCTCCTTAAAAGTTTAGCAGGCTCTATACCCCTCAACGTGAAATGCTGATTGAAACAGGGACTGGCCTGGGGTGATGCTCCAGAATGTTCCCTGGCAAGGACACAACAGGACCACCCCTGGCAGGTGGGTCTATTCTCACCTTGTTTCCAGTTACCTTTCGCCCCCTCTCCTCTCGTCCACCCTGACCGGACCCAGCTGGGCTGCTGGATGGATGGGCAGCAGGGTTGGGGGCGGGGACACCCACCCCAGCCTTGTTTCGGGGGCACATTCTCAGCACTTGGACAGGGGCGTTTGGGGCTGTTATCTGTCTGGTTTGAATTAGGTGCTGGGCTCCTCAGAACCTTGGGCTCATTAGCGGTTTCATCGCCTGGGCTGGCGCCTGCAAGATGGTAACATTTTATTGTTTCCTTGCTTTTTCTTTCTTTCTCCTTTCTGTCTCTTCCCTCCCCTTTCCTAACTGTTTCAAATTTCCACCTCATGCCACAAAAATGCAAAGACCGCCACAGTCCCCCTGGGACATACTCAAGTCACCGAGGCCTCTGGTGGCCGCTCCTCTCACTAGCCAAGAACCCAGGGGTCCCTCTGTCCGGGCAGGACTCCCAGGGGAGCAGGGCTGTGCATTCCTCTGCTCCCTCATCCAATGCACAGGACGCCCCACACCTGCGTTTCTCTGGGAACTCAGGGGGGTTCAATGGTTAGCAGTCATTTCTGGAGTCGCTCTGCCTCCACCCTGAGTTTTGAATTCTGATCCAAGATTTATTCTTTTACTTAACAACTTGGCCTTTCCACGGTGAGTATGGATCCCCTACCAATGATGGTAGGCCAGCGGGAGGGAGTGAGCAGGAGGTGCCAGTGGCTCGTGGTCAGTGCCTGCTGACTATAGGCATCACCGATGTCCTGCTGGCGTCAGGGGTAGCTCTGCCCCTCGGAGAGCTCCTACCTTGGTGGCCCAAGGGAGAAGAGATGAGAAGTCTCACTTCCGGCGGCCCTCTTCATCACTATCATCATCATCATCCTCACTTTCACTGCAGCCATCCTTTGGCTTTCCCCTGGGGGACAGAGGTCGGGGGAGATGGTGATGAGCAGAGGAGGGGAAGGAAGGCTGAGGTGCCTGGGGTGAACTGTGAATGGCCCAGCCAAAGAGACCCCCCCCCCAAAAGAGATGGCTAAGTTGGGGGGTGGCGGAGGAGCCCCGGGGATGGTGAGTCGCCTCTGGGAGGAGTGGGAAGGAGGGGATGGCGTTGGAGGAAGAGTTCGTTTCTGATGGCCATGATCAGAGCTCATTGCGGACCGCAGGCTACCTTCTGTTTGAGTTGATGAGGCTCCTTCCAGGCTCCGTGACCCTCCCAGCAGTCTGCAGGAGGGAGCTACCCGTCTCTGGGAAATTGCACCCTGCGTGCATCTGCTGGTCCGGGGAGGATGGTCCGTCCTGCTGGGGCCTGGTGTTTTCTGGGCTCCTCTGCCAGACACCTGTGTGGGCCGAGGAGAGGTCCCAGGGCTGCTGGTGGGCCCGTGGCTGGATCTGGGAATCAAGGAGTCTGGGTTTCGGGGTGCTGTCCTCTATCTCTTGCCTTAAGCATTTGGCTCCCCGGACCCCACACTTTCTTGGTTTTTCTCCTTCCCTGGACACTCCTTCTCAGGCTCTCTTCTGGAATTTCTCTCTTCTTCCAAAGGGATACGTGTAGGAGCACCCCGGGGCTCTCCGTCCCCTCCCTAGGTAGGCTCATCCAACCTGAGGGTGTAGATGGAATCTTTCTACCCTGACATCTCCCAAATGTCTATCTCTAGACCTTTCTCTTGACCTCCAGACTCTTATACCCAGCTTCCCACTTGGAGGAGACCCAAGTTCCTGACGCCTGCTCTCCTGTCCGTCTTCCACTCCTAGGTAAATGACACCACTGGTCGCCTCAGCCCAGACTCCTGGAGCCACCCTGCCTCCTCCGTTCCCCTCACATCCTGCATTCCGTCCGTCCAGAGGTGTGGTCAGTGCTAATTTAATAATGGATCTTGACTCCCACAGGAACCCCAGTCTATCCCATCAGCTCGTGTCCCTGGTGCTGAATTAGCCTTGCTTCCCCTCTTCCCTGTTGCCCTCAGATCCAGTGACCTTTCAACAGTGGACACCAGGTCTTGTTGCTTCCCTGCTAAAAACTCTCAGGTGCTTCCTGGATGTAATACCGTCCTACCTGGCAGCCAAACCCCGACTGTGTGTTGTTGACTCCTGACTGCCTCTCAGCCGTGTCTCCTACAATCCTGCCTCATTGGCTCTGATCCAGACACACCAGCTTCCTTGGTGTTCTCAGCCTTTCTAAGTCTGTTCGTGCCTCAGGGCCTTTGCGCTTGCCATTCTTCATGCCTGGGTAGCACTGACCCACAGATTCCCAAGATTGCTACCTCTCTTTGTTCAGACCCCTTCTCCAAAGCTACCTTATCTAAGGGGCTGTCCCTGATGGTCTTCTCTAAATGGCGTACATCGGCTCTCCTGCTCAGACTCACACATCAGGATGTTCCAGCCCCTGCCTCAACCTTCTTTTTCCTCATAGGACTTGCTTCCTTACAGGATTAAATTAGACCAGGTACTTACTTGCTGGTCTCTCTCTCCCACTCAGTCGTAAGCTGAACTGTGGGGGCTTTGCCTTGTCCACCACCCTTTCCTTAGTGCCCGGCACTGTGCCTGGGACATAGCTGGTGCTCAAGAAAAATGTGCTGGAGTACTGAATAGTGAACATCCGCCAAGGCTAGGCCGAGAGAATGCATTCATGGGACCCCCGGCACAATGAATGTTTGTCAGAGGAACTGATGCGAGGTTACCGCATTTGCCTCGTGGACTGTCAGCTGCTTGAGGGCAGACCCCAAACTTGCTTCTCTTGGTATTTCTCAGGACACTTACCGAGCTGCGTGACCTCAGGCAGGTTTCGTGTAACCTCTCTGGGCTTCAGTTTCTTTACCTATAAGGTAAGAACAGTAACGGTGTCCATGTAATAGGGTAACTGTGAGGATTGAGTGTGTTCATATATGGAAAGCCCTTAGCACGGTGCCTGGCACCGAGTAAGTGCCCAGGAAAATGTGAGCTGTTATTATCATCCTGGTTTTGCACATAGTAGGCGCTTCAAAACCTGTAAGGCAGGGGATTGAGCAGAACCGAGGTACTCTGAGCTGAGCCCAGAGAAGCCTGCTCCTATTGCCCTTGGCTTTTCCCATACTAGGAGCTGGGGAATTGTCTGATAAAATGAACTGAGCTGAAATTAGAAACCGCACTATGCCGTCAACTCATGCTGAGTTTGTGGTCAGCGAAACCCCAAAGCCTTTCTTCACAAGCCTTATTGCTCAGCCAGCGATCCCTCATCCTGTATTTGTGGGTTTCACTTTATTTTTTGTGGTCTTTTGCTTTTTTTTATGTTCCGGATTATAAAAGTAATATATGCCCACTGTGGAAAGTTTACAATGAGCATAAAATTACAAAGGGCAGGAAAAGAGCAGGTTACAAATCAGCATGAATGGTTTGAATCCACTTGCATACAACGTTTTTTTTATATATATATTTATAAAGAGAGGCAGAGATAGACAGGAATAGAGAAAGGGGAGGAATGAGAAGGATGCATGAAAAGAGGGCCACCGACATGTTTGCCGGGTCTGTTCTCTGTGGCTGCATCCCGTGGGATTTTTATATTCTCCTGCATAGCTTTTCCTTGGTGCTGTTTGAATTTTTCACAAGAACAAACAGGTATTACCTTTTCAAAAACTAATTTTTTTCTGACAATAATTATCTGTCAATGGAAATCAGATCATTTAGCTTCCCTACTTAAAAACCCTGTAAGTGTTCTTCATTCATAAAAAAAAAATATTCATTGGGGGCAGCCCTGGTGGCCTAGCGGTTTAGCGCCGCCTTCAGCCCGGGGTGTGATCCTGGAGACCCGGGATCGAGTCCCGCGTCGGGCTCCCTGCATGGAGCCTGCTTCTCCCTCTGCCTGTGTCTCTGCCTCTCTCTCTGTCTATGAATAAATAAATAAAATTTTAAAATAAATACTCATTGAACACGACTAGGCCAGACCAGTTTTCTCCTCCTTCACCTTGTTCCGATTATAGTTCCCTCCCCCTCAGACCATTGTTCTTTATAGGTTCTGAGTTTAATGTCCATCCCCCCTTAGAACTTCACCCATGTGTGAGCCAGAGCTATGTGTAGACACACGCCTGTGTCTGTCTTGCACACAACCTGTTCCCAAAGCCTAAAACAATATATGGCATGTAGTAGGCACTCAATAAATATCTACTGAATGAACGAATGGATGTTTAAAATAAGGAGTCAAAGACAAGCTTTTATAATTCAGAGATTATTGCTAGCATCTTGGTATGTTATCTCCCAAACTTTCTTCTTCTTCTTCTTCTTTTTTTTTTTTTGTTTTTAAGATTCTATCCATTCATTAATGAGAGACAGAGAGAGAGGCAGAGACACAGGCAGAGGGAGAAGCAGGCTCCATGTAGGGATCCCGACGTGGGACTCAATCCCGGGACTCCAGGATCACGCTCTGAGCCGAAGGCAGATGCTCAACCACTGAGCCACCGAGGCGTCCCCCTAAGTTTTTTTCTATTTTACATATGCACATAGTTGAAAACACATTTTGCATCTTTTTCTTCTTGAGCCAGCATAATCGTACAAGCATTTCCCATAGTATTAAGAAGTGTTATTTTTCTTGAATGCACAGCAGGGGTTCTCAACTGAGGGCAGTCCTGCCTCCCTAAAAGGCATCTGGGAATGTCTGGAGACTCCCACAGCTGGTGGGAGAGGGGGAGCCTTGCTACTGGCTGCAAGACACCAGACAGTGCACAGGCCAGCCCCATAGTAAAGACTTACCTGGCCCCAAGCACTGATGGTGCCAAGGCTGAGACCTCTGCCATCTGGTAATCCCTCACATAGATCTGCGAGATTTTGACTCCTCAATCCCCTCTTATTGGATATGGAGTTGCTTCTGGTTTTTCACTACTACAAATACGGTCATGATAAACAGCGTCACACATAAATCTCTATCTGCGTTCTATATTATTCCCTGGGAGAAATTCAATGCTTGATTTTTCAGGAACTTAAATGAAGGACAACGTTGACCTTGCTTGAACTCCATCATGCCTATTTCAAATGGGTAGTCCAGCCCCTCTGGGCATCCTGTCCTCTGCCACAGTTGTGGTCTCCCCCAGCTGTGAGTCATGTCGAACAGCACATCCAGACTTTCAGGGTCAGGGTGCTTGCCGTGACGAGGGCTGCCCCAGCAGAGCCTCACCTGTCTTGTCAGCCTGGGCTGCTCCAACAAACTGCCATAGACCTGGTGTTTTAAACAACAGACATTTGTTACTCACTGTTCTGGAGGCTGGGAAGTCCAAGATCAAGATGCCAACAGATCCCAGTGTCTGGTGAGGACCCTCTTCCTGGGTTGCAGACAGCTACCTTCTGGCTGTGTCCTCACTTGGTGGACAGAACAGTTCTAATCTCTTCCTCCTCTTATAAGGCCACTAATCCCACCATGAGTCTCCACCCTCATGACCTCACCTAACCTTAATCACCTCCCATAGGCCCCACCTCCCAATACAAGCCCCCACTAGGGACTAGGATTTTAACACAGGAACTTGGGCGGGACATGTATTTGCAGTCCGTAACATCACCTGCCCAAGATTTCAAGCCCGCATTTGGGAAAAGCCTGGTTAACCATGATGCACAAATAATGCCCATTATGGGAGTGGAAGGGCGGAATTGAAGCAGGGATGCTGGCATTTGCCGTTCCTGTTACGCCAACAAAGCCACTATGGTGCGAGACAGTTTGGATACCACTTTGGAAATTGCTTTGGGGGCATTAGAATGCCTCCCCCTTAATAAGAACATCATCTAGGTAGGAAGCGTTGCTACGTGTGCAAATACAGCCCATGCAAAACAGAATACTGGTTCATTCAACAGGCATTTACTCAGCCTCCGCTCTGCACTACGTGCTGTTCTAGGCACTAAGGATGCAGAGACCAAAAAGAACAGAGAGGGCCTCTGCCCGCATAGAACTTCCATTCTAGAGGGGAGCCCCATCACGTAAATGATAAAATGCAATATTAGAAAGCGATTAGTGCTTGAAAGAGAAGTATAGGGACAGAGAGTGACAGGGTGAAGAGGGCTATTTCAGGTAAAGGAGTCAGAGACGGGCTTTCTGAGGAGGGAATATTTTAAATTAAGAGAGTAAGTGAACCCTGGGAATATCTGAGGGAATGGCAAGTGCAAAGGCCCTGAGGCAAGAGTGAAGAGCAGCAAGGAGGCTGGTATGACATGCTCAAGGGGGAGACCCATAGGAGGTGAGGTTAGAGTGACAGGCGGTGGCCAGATTAAGTAGGGTCTTGTCGACCACAATGAGGACCTGAATTTATACCTCATTGGAGGGATTAAGTAGGACAGGAAAGAAATCTGATGTCCATTTTAAAGGGCCCCCCTCTCTGCCATATGGAAGGTAGGTAGAGTGCAAGTGGTGAGCCCAGGGACGTGCTGTCGTGATGACGCAGGTGGGAGGTGATGGTGGCTCAGCACTGCGAGGCGATGGGGCCGGTAGAGGGGGGGTGGTTGCCGATGGATTGCATGCTGGGGAGGGGCGAGACAGAGGAATTGAAATGGCAAATTGAAAAGGGAGCTCTCCGAGCCAGGAGAGTTCTCTGCTGGGATCCATGTTTCCGTGGTGTGCCCACAGATGATGGAACCCCAAGACAGACAGCCAACCCCTGGACGGCTGGATGCAGATCAGCTGGCAGGGCCAGGCGTGCTCTAGGTTTTTGTTTTTTTTCTGACCTTGAACTTTTTATCAGTCTTAATTTGGTGCCTGGGGACGGGCCCTCCACCCCAGCCCTACAGAGAAGCCGAGCCTTCCAGCCAGAGGGCTGTCAGGACAGGGGCCCGGCTGGCTTTGGCCCAGCCAGGGAAGCGGTTCGAGCCGCTTCTCTCCTGCCTGCTTGGCCGGACAGAGCATGGCACGCCCCGTGAAGGCTAGGACACCTTGGTCTCTCAGGAACGGCGGCCCACCTGGCCTTCCGTGCTCAGCTTGGCTGCATCACCCCCGTGGAGCTGGCTGCATGATAGAGAATAAATTAACGCTTCCACTAAGGGGGAAAAAATTCTGCTATTGTCTGGTGATGAAACGAAGTATGGGAAAAATGTTTGTTTTGGTTACAGGGCAGGGAGGAGAGGAGTGTGGGGGGCAGGCTTCCAGGGACGCGAACAGCAATGCACAGGACTGGAGGAGCCACTGTCAGGAGGCGGCCCTCACCCCGGGCATGGGGACAGGGTGCTAAGGGTGGGCCTCCACGCTGGAGGTCGCCAGAGGTCTCTCAGTGCTTCTGGAAACTTGACTTTAAGAAATGGCACTGGGCTGGGGGTTGGACAGAGCTGGATTCTAGGTAGAGGTCTTGAGGCGAATCCCTGACCCTCGCTGGGCCTTGTCTCCTCTTCATGAGAGAGTTGGTCTCCACTGCCTCTCAGGCCTCCCTCCTGCCACCGTCTAGAACCCGCTTGACTGTGGGGGATAGAAGCTGTCCCTGAGTATTTTCCTGACTCCATCACCAGGTACATGGAGGAGGGGGCACACAATGAACTCGGTATTTCCAGAAGGGGCAATGCTTAATTCTAAATATTATAAGTGCCAAAGGCGGAAGTCCCTGACACAAGCACCACCTCTCCTGGACTGGGAAGTTTGGCGTGTTGAACTAAGGTGAGGCCAGCTTGCTGGAGGGTGAGAAGGCAAGTCAGGGTAGAGGGGAAGGCAACTGGCATGGGTGAGGCTGGAGAGACCCCAGAGAGGGCAGGCCCACCCCAAGTGTGTGTGTGTGTGTGTGTGTGTGTGTGTGTGTGTGTGTGTGTGAGATTAACTGACTTCTGTTATAGGCTTCACTTAAAGGGCCTGATCCAAGCAGGGCTTTTAGCAGGTTTTACTGTCAGACCTGATGGCCGAACCATGGATCTGTGTGGACGCCACCACTAAGACCAGAGCCAGTTGCCGGGGAAGGCCGGGCAGCCAGGAGGCCGGGGCAGGACTCCAACCCCAGCAGGTGGTAGCATGGCACTGTGGTTCCGTGCCCGGGCTCCAGACTCAGAAGCAGCAAGTTTGCAGCCAACCCTAACTCCTCTGGAGCCGCCCTGGGCAATGGACTTCGCCTCTCCAGGCCTCACTTCCTCCTCTGTAAAAGGGGCAAGGGACAGCGCTGCCTCATAGAGCTGGGCCAGGATTAAGTAAGATGAGGTGCCCCGTGTCCGGGGCAACTGGGCACCTCTCACCATCGGTGGGTGTTGTTTTCACAAGGACGGGAGGTACACCCAGCAGTCTCCACTCCGCCCCTCCCTGAGCTGAGCCAACTGAATTTGGGACGATCCTACCCCTGCTGGCTGCCAGGGCGCCTTGAGTGGACCCCAGGGGTGTCAGGTGATGCAGATGCCAGCTTCTGTCGCCGATCCCCACGAGCCCCTCCCCAGGCTGCAGCCGGCTCAGAGAAGATATGCCAGTTCCAGCCCAGGCGCAAGACTGGGGCTGCTGGCAGCCTCGTCCTCTGATGGCTCGGAGGGCCAGGCCCCTGCTCGGCTCCCACAGACCCTGCCTTGTCCCTGAGGACGGAGCTGTCTGCAGGGTGGATGTGCTCTCTGTCCTCCCTGTCAGGTTCCAGTGTGACCAGCCAGTGACTCACCGCCCCACGTGGAGTGCTTGGCACCTCCTAGCAGACAGTGTTTGTCCCATTCCCAGGCCTTCAGAGGAGGCGATCGGTGACGGGGTGTGATGGGGGCCACCCACCCACCAAATTATCTCCTTTGCAGATGCCTGGAATTCCACCATTAATACTTCATTCTTTTGGAGAATATTCTTGCCTTATCTCAGTTCCATTCTTTCAATATAAGCCCCTGGGGATATATAACATACCTGAATATGGATGAGCTTGTCAAAACATTTTCCTTCCCGGCAGGAGGGATCCAAGTTCTCAGGCTCCAAGTTCAGCACTCTTTCCAGCACTTTCAGTCACTCGACAAACAGGATCAAGCCCCAACTACGTCTCGCACCCTCTGCTTGGTGCACAGGTGAGCGAGATGTGGTCCTGTCCTTGAGGCACCCAGGAGGTGCTCCCCAGATGTTAGCGGGAGGCCTTACTCTCTGTTTCCCTGACATCTTACGCCATGTCTGATGCACAGTAGGAACTCATTCAATATTTGTTGAATGAATGAATGAATGAGGCTCAACAACCACAAAAATAAGGCGACACAGCGTGCGGGGTGTGAGCGCCGACTCCAGAGCCCACCGTCTGGTCCCGTCCTCTGGCTCGGCCACTCACCCGCTATGTGACCCTTGGCAAGCTTCTGCATTTCTCGGCCTCAGTCTCCTCATCCCTAGAATGGGAGTCATAACGGACGAGGCTTAATGGAGTTAATCTTTGTAAAATACTTAGAACATTTCCTGGCACATAGCAAGCACTATGTAAGTGTTTGTTAAATAACTAGAACTCAACAAACATTATTGAACACACATGGAAGGTATTTGGTAATGCTTGTTGGCTGGTCTAAGGTTGGGAACATGGCAGGGATGAGGTCTTACTGTTCTCCGTATCCTTAGAGGCTGGCACGGTGTAGACGTGGGGAAATGCGGGTTTACCCTGTCCTCCTGGGCCCACCCTTGCCTTTCCGGCGGCGGGAGCCCTGTGCCCCCCAGGGCGCCGGGAGCCACAGCAGGGCTGGCGTGCTGCGGTGTGGCCTGTGCTCTCAGAGGCGCTGTCATAATCCGGTTGCTGCCGGGTCCCTCCAGTGGGGCTGTTTTTTTCTGCCTATTTGGGTGCAGACAGAAACTGTCAATACAGAATCGATCTTTACAAGGCAGAGACTAAGGTGTGGGGCGGCGAAATGCGGCGCGGAGGCAAGTGGGAACAGCCTGTTCTTTGCACAACTTTGCTGTGGTCCTGGGCGTGCGACTGGCACCTGGCAAATACTCAGTAACAGTGTCTGCATCTGGTTGGGAGCAGCCCGTCTCGTCCTGAGCCCCCAGCACACTGTGATGTGTCAAATCCCAGCCTTTGGGGGCAGCCCGGGTGGCTCAGCAGTTTAGCACCACCTTCAGCCCAGGGCCTGATCCTGGGGACCTACAATCGAGTCCCACGTCAGGTTCCCTGCATGGAGCCTGCTTCTCCCTCCGCCTGTGTCTCTGCCTCTCTCTCTGCATCTCTCTGTGTCTCTCATGAATAAATAAATAAAATATTTTTTAAAAAAAATCTCAGCCTTTGCTAGGCCGGCCTCCCAAGGCAAATATCTTTTCACACTTCCTTCTCTTTCCCTAGTGTCTCCTGTCCTCCAGGGTCCAGCCTAGCTCACGAGCTATCCCTTAGGTGCCTGCCCAGTGTTTGTTCAATAGCTTCCCTCCCGTGCCAACAGCACCCCAGGCCCACCAGGCCACTCACTGCTCTTCTGTTCGTTCACTCAGCAGGCACTCACCGAGCACCTGGAGGGCCACCCAGCAAACATTAACTGAGGCTCTACTCTGTGCTGAACACCTCCCTGGAAACCCTGGACACCAAATGCACACTTGAGTGGGAAACATGGAAAGCAGATAAATAATTAAGCAAAGCAGAGTGTGCAAAGCAGAGTGTGCAAGCAGAGGCAGAAGCTGCTGCGGGCACACGGTGCATGGAGATCTAGCCCAGTCTCCGGGGTCAGAGGGGCCTGGTGTGGGGTTGAAGCAGAATGTCCAAGAATAAATTTGAGTTGGAGGATGAAAGGAGAGAGAGCAGGGCAGATGTTAAACTTTGTCCCAAGGGCAATGGGAAGCGTGAATGGACAATCAGATGAAGGGATGTCAATTTTAGACATGAAATGAGGTTGATGTTTCAAAATATGAAACTGGTGTTTTTAAGGTTTTTTTTTTTTAAAGCAACTGCATTGGGGATCCCTGGGTGGCTCAGCAGTTTAGCGCCTGCCTTCGGCCCAGGGTGTGATCCTGGAGTCCCAGGATCAAGTCCCGCATAGGGCTCCTGCATGGAGCCTGCTTCTCCCTCTGCCTGTGTCTCTGCCTCTCTCTCTCTCTCTCTCTCTGTGTCTCTCATGAATAAATAAATAAAATCTTTAAAAAAAGAAAATAAAAGCAAGTGCATTGAAAACTAATTTGCTTATAATAAAATTCCCCAATTTTAAGGGCACATGTCAATCGTTTTTGACAAAGGCATACAATTGTGTCATTACTAGTACAACCAGGAAGAAGAGCATTTTCGTCCCCTCGTCCCCTCCCAAAGTTCTCACCTGACCCTTTGCAGTCTTGTCCTCTGCCCAGCCAGCCCCAGGCAGCCACTGATCTAAAATCTGTAGGTTTGGCTTGTTTAGACGTTCTTACACATTGAACCACACAGTACACAACGGGCTTTTCCCACTTCACACAGTGCTTTTGCGTCTCCCCCAGGTTGCATATCAAGGCTGCTCCCCTTTCACTACAGAGTAATACTCCGCTACGTGGCTGTGCCTTTCACTGCTGATGGACAGTTAGGGGGCAAGAAGTCTGCTTTGAATTCTCCCCTCTTCTCACCCTAGTGTCGCTTTGCAGTTTTCCCACCGTGAAGGACAGTCCAAGAGGCTTGTTGCCTGGGGAAACAGAGAACAATTATTCTTTAGGACAAAGGGGCCAGATTGGCCTTCTTGGGTTTGCAGTGAGGTAATAGTCTTGAAAGTCAGCCTTGTAGGAAGAGAAACTGATTTTTTTTTAAAGATTCTATTTATTTATTCATGGAAGACAGAGAGAGAGAGAGAGAGAGAGAGAGGCAGAGACACAGGCAGAGGGAGAAGCAGGCTCCATGCAGGGAGCCCGACGTGGGACTCTATCCCGGGTCTCCAGAATCACGCCCTGGGCTGAAGGCGGCGCCAAACCGCTGAGCCACCTGGGCTGCCCGAGAAACTGATTTTTTAAAAAAAATGTTCAAAACTCCTTGTATTGGTGATCCAGGCCCGATCAACTCAGACCAGAGAGCTTACTGAGAGTCTTAGATAGGGGATCCCATGTGGGATGCAAGAGAAGCACATACCTTAGAGAGGGTGGATCCGAGAGCCCGTCCTGCGTGAGGGGAGGATGGGTGGAGGCCAGTCTGGGGCAGAAACCCTGCTGGGTTGGTTGAGGGGACGGAGAGGACAGAAACTCTCTTCAGGGGAGTGAAGGGGAGTGTCCTGCCCCACTGGCCTTCCCAGTTCAGGCAGACACAAAGGGACATGACCAGCCAGGAAGACCGAGAGAGGCCTGCTGGTTCCCCATGGCTCATGGATGTGGGACATGAGCTCCCCAAGGTCCCTGTTTGCCTCCCAAAGCAAGGGTGGTGGTCACAGGGGCTGAGAAGATCAGGACAAGGAGGCCCCAGGGAGGCAAGGGCAAGGTCCACTATGAGAAGTAGTGGATGTGGGCAGACATCTGCGGGCCGGAGGGACCAAGGACAGCACCAGCACTGACGCGAAGGCAGGGTCTGCAGCTCAGAGACCAGCAAGGACGCCGGAGGCCAGTGAAGCGGGTCAGAGGACACACGACGTGGACAGCAACAACTCCGAGAACATACACTGCCTCAGGAGGGAAAGATGGGGTGGCAGGTGGAAAGAACCCCTAAAAGAGCATCTCCCTCAAAAGAGACCATCGTAGCCTGAGAGAGAGAGAGAGAGAGATGCTCCTTTCAGTGGTAAAATCAGGTTTAATTGTTTTCCTTTCTTCAGCAAGATGATAAGACCGACCGAGGAGTTGGGGTCACTCAGAAAAAAACAACATTTCTGTCTATACCTGTTTGGTTTATCTCTCTGTAGTGGGTGCCAATCTCTTCCTATTCTGGAAGGCCACTCTGGCTGCAGTGTGGGGAGTGGACTCGGGGGGCTACCCTGGAAGCTCCATCGTCCAGACTGTCCCTGTAGGAGGCCTAGCCCAGGGTGGGGGCCGGGGAGGGGCTGCGGGCGACGGGGGCGAGAGCGGTGGGCCTCAGCCCAGACAGCAGGATTACCTGGGGGGCTCTTAAACACCCCGATGCTCAGGCCCCGGCCCGGGCCAATTCAATCAGAATTTCTGGAGGTGGGACCGAGGCATCCGTATTTTTAAAGACTCTCAGATGACATTAAATTGCTCCCCCAGGGCTGCGAGAGTTAGAATTTTGAAAGCAGGGCTTCTCAAACTTGCACATTCACACGAGTCACCTGGGGAGGCTGTTAAAATGCGGTTTGGTCTGTGGGTCTGGGTGGGGGCCGAGATCTGATGGCGACGCTGCCGGTCCCTGGACCGCACTTGGAGTTGCGAGTATCTGGAGAGACTATCGAGGAGCCAGAATCAGCAGGACTTAATGATGCCTGGATGCGGAGGACATCGGGGGGTTCCAGGAGGATTTGCAGGTCTCTGGCATAAGCAGTTGGGAGGACATGGGGCTTTGACTCTAGCCTTGGACGGCGCTGAGCGGGGGAGAGGTTTGGGGTGGGGGGGACCAGCCGGTCTAGACCCTGTTGAGCAGAGCCGTCTCTTGGCCTGGAGCTCAGGGCCAGTATGAATTTGAGATACAGATTGGGGAGTCATTAATACATTACTAACATCAGGCTTTGCCCACCCTGTTCCCTCATTAGGGACGGCCTTCCTGGCTTACACACCCTTCTACTCCTGAAAACTACTCATCCTCCAAGGCCTGGCTTTATTCAGTGCACCTGCCCCCTCTGCGGCTTTCTCCAGTGACCCCAGAGTTTTTATCAGACGCCTCCCTCTTATGCGCCACTCTGGTTCCTCTTGTTCCCACCACCCTAAGGCAGTGTCTCCTTCCGTGGCTTTCCGTGGGCCCAGCTGGCTCCTCCCAGGTACAGCTTCCTGCTCACCCTGGGACTTCCTTTAACTCTGCCTTTAACTGGGCGCACCAGTGCCTAATCCCTGGGTGCACACAGCCCCAGAGTGTGGGCTGGGGAGCAGGGGGGAGGTGGGAGGAGGGAGGAGGGTCCCTTCCTCCATGGGTGACCAGTGGTAGAGAAGAGCCAGTGGATACATTTTCTCCTTTGCTCCCGGGCTATCCCAGAACAAAGTATACACAGCTTCTCCGGGCGCAGGTTGCAGACTTCACAATCACAAGTCTCCCTCTCTGCTCTCTGCTTCCTCTCGTCCTTTGCTTCTAACCCTGGGTGTCTGAGGCGGGGTTGGTTCTCCAGGGAAGCAGAATCAGGAGGAGATGATACCTACACCAACAATTGATAGCCATCTACACGTTTACACATCTAGGATGAGATTTATTTATTTATTTTAACTCTTTTTAGAGGGAGAGAGAAAGAGCCATGTGTGCAAGTTGAGGAGGGGGGTGTGCAGAGGGAGAGGGAGAGAGAATCTTAAGTAGGCTCCGTGCTCAGCATGGAGCCCCAAGCCGGGCTGCATCTCACCACCCTGAGATCACGAGTTGAGCCAAAATTAAGAGTCGGATGCTTAATCACCAGGCCACCCAGTGGCCCCTCTAGGATGAGATTTATTTTATTTTATTTTATTTTATTTTATTTTATTTTATTTTATTTTATTTTATTTTATTTTTTAGGATGAGATTTATTATAAGGATGTGGATATGGAGGGTGAGAATCCCTCAGCTGGTGGTATAATTTCAGCCCAGGGCCGAAGCCCTGAGAACCAGGAGTGCGAGTCCCAGATCGAGGGCAGAAGAAGGCTTACCCGTTAGCTCAAGCAGTCAGGCAGAAAGACAGAAAATTCAACTTCCTTCTCCTTTTTTGTTCCATTGAGTCCCTCAGGCCATTGGATGATGGCCACTGGGGAAGGCCATCTGCTGTATTCAGTCCACCGACCCAAATGTTCTCATCTTCTGGAAGGACCCTTAACAGACACTCCCAGAAGTGTTTAACCAGATATTTGGGTATCCCAGGACCCAGTTAAATTGGCGTATAAAATTAGCCATCTCACTGGGGTTCTATCCCCCTACAAAGTGATAACACATGAGCCCTCTGCTTCAGGCTCTGCTTTCGGGGAGGGAGGGAGTGGGGCCGGGCGAGGAGAGAATTTGTTCCTCCTCAGTGCTCCCATAACTCTTGACTTTTACTTCTCCTACAGTTCAAATTAAATTCACAGTAGCGTTACAGCTAGGGTTTTACGTCTGCATCCACCAACTCACCAACTGTGGAAAGTGGTGGGTCACATGAGTTGAATACTTTCTTTAAAGTAGTGCTTCCTAGCAGGAGAGCCCTGGGTGGCCCAGGGGACACCTTGGGTACTCTATGGATGGGCATTTAATAGTAGTGGAAAGGAAGACAACTATTCCTTTTACTCCCCAGCTTCATTAAGTTCGAAGTGCTACAGCCCACACGTGTTTCAAGTGTACTCTTTCGGGCTGTTTTGACACATGTGTACCATCATGAAACCATCCCTGTAATGGGGTAAGAAACATTTTCTTCTTATTCCGACACCGCTCATCTGTGTCTGTCACTAGAAAGTGTTTGCACTCCTTAGAGTTTTATACGGAGTCACGCGGCATGTTTCCTTTCTCATCTGACTTCTTTCGCTTGGCTTCATTATTTTGATCCGGGATGTTGTTGCACGTACCATAGTGTATTCCTTTCCCTTGGGAGCAGTGGTCCCTTGTATGGATATGCCACACACGGTTTATCCACTCCCATCTGTTGATATACATTTGGGTCGGTCTCAGTTTCTAGCTATTACGAAAGAAGCCGCTATGGACGTTCACATACAAGTTTTCGTGAACACATACATTTCCCTTTCTCTTGGTTAAGCACCAAGAGGGATGAGATGGCTAGGTCAAGTGACAGGCATATGCTTAATTAATGGAAAACTGCCAAGCTATTTTCCAAAGTGGTTGTACTGTTTTTCATTCCCGCCAGCAGACTGTGAGAGTTTTGTCTTCACCGGTACTTGGTATGGCCCGTCTTCCTAATCTTAGCCATTCTAACCAGTGCGAATGGTATCTCACTGTGGTTTTAATGATCTGTTCTCAGGTGATTAAATTTTTTTAAAAAGA
The DNA here is from genome assembly GCF_018345385.1 of Vulpes lagopus. NCBI lineage: Eukaryota > Metazoa > Chordata > Mammalia > Carnivora > Canidae > Vulpes > Vulpes lagopus. Next base: position 125,999,080 of record NC_054831.1, read on the forward strand.
TTTTCTTTATTTACTCATGAGAAACACAGAGAAAGAGGCAAAGACACAGGCAGAGGGAGAAGCAGGCTCCCACGGGGAGCCTGATGCGAGACTCGATCCCAGGACCTTGGGATCACAACCTGAGCCAAAGGCAGTTGCTCAACCACTGAGCCACCCAGGTGCCCCACAGGTGATTAATTATTTTGAGCATTTTCGTGTGCTTATTTGCCACCCATATATCTTCTTTGGTGAAGTGTCTGTTCAGATCTTTTGCCCATTTCTTTTTTATTGGGTTATTTGTTCTCTTATTAATTTTGAAAATTCTTTATATATTTCAGATGCAAGTGTTTTAACAGATATGTGATTTGCAAATGGCTTCTCCCAGTCTGTACCTTACTTAATAGAGTCCTTCAAAAAGCATACATTCTTTTTTTTTTTTTTTTTTAATTCATGATAGACATAGAGAGAGAGAGAGGCAGAGGGAGAAGCAGGCTCCATGCCGGGAGCCTGACGCGGGACTCTATCCCGGGACTCCAGGATCATGTCCTAGGCCAAACGCAGGCACTAAACTGGTGAGCCACCCAGGTATCCCCTAAAAAGCATAAGTTCTTAATTTCAATACAGTGCAATTCATCCATTTCTTCTTTTATAGATAACATTTTTGGTGCTGACTCCAAGAAATCTTGGCCTACCCAAGATAACAAAGACTTTTCTCCTATCTTTTCCTCTAGACCTTTTATGTTTTTATGTGTTATATTTAGGTGTATGATCCATTTTTTGTTTCATTTTTATATGGTGCAAGATACAGCTCACAGGAGAAAGCATTTAATCTGTCACCCTTAAGTATGCTGTTAGCTCTAGATTGTTCATAGATGCCCTTTATCAGGTTCAGAGTCTTCATATTTTTGTGGCTCTTAGTATGCTGATAATTTTGGATTGCGCTCTGGGCACCGCGATGTTAAGCCATGTAGATTCTGGATTCTTAACTGTCTTTGGAGAACACTGAGATTTTTCTCTGAGCACCCAAATAACCTGGCTGGCTTCAGACCAAAAGTTCTGCTTGGCTCCCTTGGGCAAATGCTTTGGGTCCCAGTTGAGTTTTCTGAGCCTTGGCCACATTGATTCCTGCAGCTCCTGGTTAGATTGTCTACATCGTTCAGGTCTTGACTCAGTCCTTCAGGCCCTAGACTGTTCTGAGCTACATAACATCCCTTGGAGGTGCATGAGGCAAAAATCAACCTCTTCGTCTGAGAGATTAGGCCTTGGGGACCCGCGGTCACATAGGTGCACGGAAGCAAAGGCCACGAGTAGGCTGCTTCTTCCAACCAAGGGAGGGCTGAGGGAGGCCTAGGTCAGTGATGCTGGAGGTGGGAGGCTGCCCGGCATCTTTGCGCCGTACAGCGGAGATGTGAGGCCAAGGGCTGACCTCCCCAGCCGCACCCTGGCTCTGGCTGAGGTCTTCCAGCTCCTGGCCCACCCCCCACTCCTCCCACCCAGATGACAAGCACTCTGACTCAGATTGCCTGTCCTCATCCTTCCACTCCATGGCCCAAGAGAGTGTGGTGGGAGGTGGAGGAAGGGAAGGAGAAGGACCAGAAGGGGGTGATTCCATCTCTCTGGGCGTCTCTGGGTCTCACCATGAAGTCAGCAGAATCCCAGCTGCTGATGTCAGGGAATAATAGTAATAACAACCCAGGCTAATTGAGTACTTGCTGTGCGCCAGGCACTGTGTAAAGCGCATTGCACACATACCCTTGTTGACTCCTGGTAACAACCCCATGAGACAGAGGCTGAGATGACACCCATTTCACAGATGAAGAGACTGAAGCTCTGATACGTGAACTCTCTTGCCCGGGGTCACACAGCGGGGGAATGGGAGGGCCCCTGAGAGGAGGGAACCTCAGAGTTGGATCCAGTCTTCCTTTTGCTTTCTGTTGCTCCAACACTGGAACCAGCTTCCCAAATGCTCTGCTGTAGTCCCTGGAGACCCCCTATTCTCCTAGTACCACCTGTAGGTGCCAGAGCCTGACCATGCGATGTCCAGGGGAACGAGCTAACCCCAGCCCCCAACCCAAAAGAGAAGAAGAGGGCAGGTTCCCAGGGGCCCTCAGGCTGAGCAGGCTCCTGTCTCCAACCGGAAATTAACTCAAAGGGAGAAGGGAGCCGTCTCTGGATGCAGAGAGGTTGGGCTGATTGTTTTCTGTTCTTCATTAAGTAACAAAGGGGAAAACCAACTGGACATGGTGTGCGAGCTTCCCCACCAGCACCACTCTGGACTTCTGGAACATCTTTATCCACTTACCGGGGATCCAGGAAATTCTCCTCCAAGCCAGTTTTATTGGAGATTTTGGAAGCCAAGCTCACAGCCTCCCAATCAATAACAGATGAACACTGCTCACATCGCATTTTTTCGGGAGGACGTTTGGCCCAGGCTTGTCCCATCTGAAGGGCCTGGCCTTGGACATTCCCATTCGATCGGACATTGCTGGGAAATGAGGTCCAGGACAATTCTAGAAACCAGAGTCATCAGCATGTGGGTGCGGCGGGCATGTGGGTCGTGATCTGGGCCAGACCTGGGGAAGCCCTGTGTCTTGCAAGAGTTGGGGTCTGGCCCACGCTGCTCCCCCTTGCCTCTCTTCTCCCCCACCTCCACCCTGGCTTGTCTTCCACATGTGTTCGGCTCAGGCATTGAATCCGCAGGCCATAAAGAATCAATCAAATCCAGTCCTGGCTGAGCCAGGGCCGCGGCGCCAAAGTGCTGATGGAGGAAGGGTAGGCAGCTGGGGGTGACGGCACGCCCCGACTGTGCAGAAGCGATTTCGGCAGAAATCTCCCCACTCCACCCTCCACTGCACAGATACATGATGCTAGAGAAGATGGTTCGAGAGCGGGGACCGAGGCCATCTCTTGGGCCTCCGTGTCCTCCTGTCCCATAGCTGGAAGGTGGGGTTGGGAAGATGGGAGGGGGACAGGGGTTGATAACATTCTCACCAACGGACCACCTACAGAACAAGTAATGAACTACTTAGCATGGGAAGCAGGGTCCACAGTCCCATTTCCCTCATCACATCACTTATTGAGCACCTGTTGTACGCCCAGGAGGGAAGTAGAGGCGAGCAAGGCAGAGGCAGGCTCTACGTGCTGGCGCTCGTAGTTTAGCAGGTTCATTCAGCAGCTCTTCAACGTTACAACTATCTCAAGAGAGAAAAAGGAACACGAGAAAAAAGATCTACGTTTTGGGATCCCTCAAGGGATAATGGCTCTCCCCTCAGGCCATTTTTGGAGATTCCATCACTCCCATGCCCAGGTCATCTGGCTCCTTCACTTGAAGAAAGTCCTAAATATTTTAGTCCTGCTATAGTCATGTCCATCCTCTGATGGATATTTGTTGAGTACCTACTCGATTTAGGGCTCCGAACAGACGTATTTTCTGGAGGCAGGAGGCAGGACAATGATTAGAGAACCCAATGGTGGAAAACACAAGCCTCTGGCATAGAGGCTTGAGGAACGCTTCAGTCCACAGACAAGGAGCCCCGTGTGGCAGGGCGGAACTAGCCCAGGTCCACGAGGCACAAGTTCTAGGTCAAAGTTGGTTCTCTGACTTTGGGTCAGCCTGTATCCCCCCGTGGACCTCAGTGTCCCCATCTGGAAAATGGGGTGGAGGGTTGGTGAATGTTTCTGCGAAGTGTAGTCTGTGGATCACTTGCTTCAGAATCATCCTGGGGTAGGGACTTGGTGAAAATACAGATCCCTGGGCCCCACAGTAGACCCCTGGCAACGGTTCTCAGATGGTGGCCCTGGGAATCTGCATTTCTGACACACTCCCCCTGGGGACTCTGATATCCTGAAGTTTGCCAACTCAGATTCTGCTCTAAAGGAGTAGGCTGATGGGGACTCGGGCAGTCAGAGGTGACTTCAGGGAGGTAGATATGAGCTGACCCTGAAAGCCTGGTAACAGTAAGGATCATCATTGCTGTTGTTCACCAAAAGTGCTCTTATGTACGTTACATTATTTAACCATTGCGACAGCCTTATTAATCCTCCATTTCACGGTAGGAAACTCAGGCTCATCCAAAGGTTAAGTGACTTGCACACCTAAGAAGCTTGCACCTCTGTGAGACAGACTGCAAAACCCTCCCTAACCAAGTACCCCAGGATGAGTCCTCCTGCAGCCACGTGCCATAGAGGAGGCCTTTTAGGAGCAGAAGGGGTTGGCACCTGAGGCTTGGAGAACAATAATGGGGTGGGTCCCCCAAATGCTTCCTTCATTCGTGCATTCACTCAGTCCCTCATTCACTCACTCATTTGTTTTCTTGATCCCTTACTAATTCATCTATTTCCTTAATCATTTGTTTACTCACTCTTGCTGTTTGTAGCAGACTTTAGTTCTGGACTGTGTTAGGACTTTTTCATTACAAGTGGCAGAAATACAACCCCATTAGCTCAAGTAGAAAAAGAAATTCATTAATACCTATACCTGAAATGTTCCAAGGCAAGGACACATACAGCTTCAGTCATGACTGGATCCAGGTGCTTGGACATGATTGTCGGGATTTCTCCCTATCCGCTTTGGCTCTGCTTTCCTCTGTGTTGTCTGTTGGCTTCACTCTTCAATAAATAGGTTGTTTATTTGTTTCTCTGCTTGTAAAGTTGCCCACCAGCAGCTGCAGGCTTATGTCCTGTGCACCTCTCCAGATGAAAGAAGATGCCTCTTTCCCAAGAGCTCAGTAAAAATCACAGAGAGGTCTCTTATTGGCCCAGCCTGGGTCACATGCTCACCATGATCCAATCACTGTGCTTAGAGGAGTCAGGGCTCTGATGGGCCAGGGGGCTGAGAGCATCAACCTCAATAAATTGCATAGACTGAGCATGGAGGAGGGCTAGTCTCCCCAGAGGAACTTGGAATGTTATTGCCAGAAGGGAAAGTGGATGCTGGGTGGGCAAAAATCAAAAGGTGTCTTCTACTGAGGGGTGAGAGGTTTGCGTGGTACTGGGTTCCTTCCACCCAGTTCCAGTTTGACTCCAGGCACATCCATCAATTTCTTCCTGGTTTCATGATGGAGTTGGGGGAAACGGCTCCTTCTGGTTTGGAAATGCCAAGCCACGATGATGACACGGATTGCCACCCCTTCCTATGCATTCATTATCTGGCCGGCCCCTTTAATCCTGTCAGCAGCCCTCCTTCCTGAGGATCAGAAGAGTGAGGGACTTTAATCTATTGTGATGGCTAATTTTATGCATCAGTGTGACTGGCCTAAGGGATGCCCAGGTGGCTGGTAAAATGTTATTTCTGGGTGAGTCTGTGAGGGTATTTCTGAAAGAGATTAACATTTGAGTCAGCAGACTGGATAAAAAGACCCCCCCTTGCCAATGTGGGTGGGTTTCAACCAAGCCTCTGAGGGCCTGAACAGAAAGTTGGAGGAAGGGCAAATAATTGTCTCTCTCTTTCCAAGCTGGGACTTCCTTGAACACCAGTGCTCCTGTTCCTTGGCCTTTCAGACTCAGAGCTGCATCTTCACACTGGCTTCACTGATCTTCAGGTCTTCAGACTCCAACTGAATCATATCACCACCTTTTCCTTCTCTGGGTCTCCAGCCTGCAGAGGGCAGATAGTGAGGCTTCTCCGCTGCCATAACCACGTGAGCCAATTCCTATAATAAATCTCCTATTACAGCTCTCTCTATCCTATTGGTTCTATTTCTTTGGAGAACCCGAATACAGCTACAGCAACAGCTACCAAGTTGGGTTTCAACCCAAGTCTGTGTGATGTGAATCTATGCTGTCCACCTCTCTGTGTGGTGAAGGTGAATTCCTGTCCACAGGTGATGTTCACAGCTCTGTTTGGGGTGAGAAAATGGGAGGCAGACAGAGTGGCCAATTTGGAACTGGGCAGAAAGAAGTATCCACAGTTTCTGAGGTTTTCTGAGATCCACCCCAAATGAACAAGGTCCTGATTTCTGTTGCACTGGCCACACGGATGCAGGCCACATGGGGACTGGGCTTAGGCAAGGCACACCCTGCAGGATGCATCTCAAGCCTCCCGGGTTGTAGGGTAACCGAGGTCACCAGGCAGCCGGGGAGGGGTGGGAGCCAAATGTTTGCAGAGCATCCATTGTGTTCCCAGAACTGTGCCGGGCTGAGCGGGATACCAGGAAGCATAACTGTCGTACTCATTGTGGGCAGAGATTCTTAGGATGTTAGCACAGCAAGTGGCCCCCAGAGGCCACCTCCTTCAGGCCTGGCAAACTCAGATGGCTGTCAGGGCTGGACAAGTGACATTCATGAGAACAGCTGGAGGGGGCATGAGGTCCGGTATGGGTGGGGCATCCTGGGGAACACAGACCCTTCTCTAAAAGGGATGGCCACCACTCAGCAACAACCCCGTGGGAGAATAGAGCCCATGCTGCTACACCTTCTGATTTTTTTTTAGAGAGAACCTAGAAATCAATGATTGTGTGAGTGGCTCCAGTCTTTAAAAAAAAATAAGTTTGAATTTTTAAAGGACACTACGTGTAGGCTAAGCCGAAATGTCTGCAGGTTTTGTGATCTGACCTCACTTTGCCAGGATACGGAGACTCAGAGAGGGGAGGGAATGTGCCCAATGTCACAAAGCCAGAATGAGAACCAGCTCTTCCACCCTCCAGGCCTGTGGTCTGACCCTGGGCCACTGTGTCCCTTGTGTATGTACATCAAACATATGGCAGTTTACATATCACATTAGCACTCGGTGTGTCGGTTGGTCTTTACCTTGCCCCAGGAGGAGACAGAATGGGGTTGATCAGCTTTGCTGATGAGGAAGCAGAGGCTCAGAAGAGCCAAGATCATGCCCAGATCCCACAGCCTGTGGGCATCTGGCTCCCAGGGCCTTGTCTGCGGCCCTGTTTGGTGCTAAATCTTGTGGTTTGGGTTTCAGCCTGAGTCAAGCTTTCCAGAAGCCTGAAGCCTATCGGAAGAGAGAGGATAGGATCAGGAGACAAGACTCAAATTAAATATGCTCAGTGGAGCACAATTGTATGAAACAGAAACAGGAGGGGAATAAGAGCAGCAGCTGCCTTGGGTCAGGCACGGGGTCACAGCTTCATGTGAATCATCCAGTATGTTTGCACAAATACTTTCATGAGAGATATTCTCATTTTATTGATAAGGAACTAAGACACAGAGGGGTGAGGGGATTCATCCAAGGTGGTACCTAGTTGGTGATAGAGCTGGCATTGGTACCCAGGTGTTCTGGCCCAGAGAGCCCCTGCTCTGGAAGTATTACTGGAAGTGGGCCATTGGTTGGCGCCATCAGGGAGGACACACAGATGGACAAACGTGGGATTACTCCATTGGATCATCCCAACAGTAGGTCAAGATGAGCAAGTGTTTGGAGGCAAGAATATGCAGTTTGATTAAAGATCATCAAGGAAGCCAACCAGCCAAGGACGACAGAGCTTGAGCAACACTCTGGAGACCACGGGACCCAAGTCTTTCTCTGTCAAGAGAACACTGATACCCAGAGAGATTTAGGCGCAAAGCCACACAGCACCTTGGTGGAAGAACCAGGGCCAAGACCCAAGTATCTCCTGACTTCTAGTCCCACTGCCCCAAGCTTTTCTCACACAGTGCCCTGCTGTGTTTCAGTTTTCACTTATGGTACTTTCCCAGGGCAGGACCCACTTGTGGGTCCTCTTCCTTGTCTCACCTCTCTATAGAGCTTTTAGACAAACCCTCCCAAAACTCAGTGGCTTGAAACCACAGTTTCAACACCTGAGCTGGGAAAGTCCCTAAGGCTGGGTGGGGGCAGCTGGTTATCAGGGAAACCAATCATGGTAGTTAGAGGGTTGGAACTTTTGCCCTACCCCCCCACCCCAGAAGGAGAAGGGCTGGGGGTTGAGTCAATCATTAACGCCCAATGATATAACCAATCATGTCTATGAAATGAAGCCTCCATAAAGACTAAGCGAAGTGGAGGGTTTCCAGGTTGGGGAACACATGGAGGTGCTGGAAGAGTGGCATGCCTTGAGGGGCTGTGGGCACTCTATGCCCCTTGCTCAAAAGGGCACAGAGACCTTGTAGCTCTTCATCTGGCTTTTCATCTGTAACCTTTGTAATATCCTTTATAAAAAGCCAATAAATATAAATAAATGTCGTCCTGAGTTTTGTGAACTGTTAAAGCAAATAATTAAAGCTGGGGAGGGGTTCTGCGGAGCTCTGATTATAGCTGTTCAGACATATAGGTAAGCACCTGTGACTTGAGACTGGCTTCTGAAGTGGGGGCAGTCTCCAGAGGGTGAGCCCTTAACCTGTGGGGTCTGTGCTAACACGGGGCTGTTAGTGTCAGAATCGAGTTTAATGGTAGGACACCCAGCTGGTGTCCATAGAAAAGTGGAGGGTCCACTTGATGGGGAAAAAACCTACACATCAGATGTCAGAAATGTTTCGTGGGTAGAGGAAACGGGAAGTGTGTTTTCCTTTAGGTTCCAAGAGCGGGCACGCCAAGAGTGAGTGTTGGAAGAGACCCAGGGGAAACTCACCAGGCTTCTGACCCAGCCTCAGGTGTTACAGGTGCGACTTTTGCAGCCCTCTATGGGGCAAAAACAAGTCACGAGTCAACCCAGCTTCATGGGGTGGGGACTACATAGGGTGCAAACATTGGGAGGGGTAGTTTGTCTTTGGAGACCAGCTACTGCACTATCATTCCGGATGCCCCATTGGACTCTCCCATCCTAGTTTCAAGGACTCTCGGCTCCTCAGTTTCCACTCTGTTGACCTGCGATTCCGTCCAGCTACTCTAGGTGCTTTGCAGGGCACTAATATCTAGTACGGTGCCTGGCATCTAATAGGTACTTACTAAATATTTGCAGAAGGAAGGTAGAGGGAGGGAGGGGAGGAGGGAAGACAGCTAGGGGCAGGAGGGGAGATGGGTTCCTAGAACCCACCACTTAGCTCTCTCCCCAGACCTCCAACACATCGAACTCTTTTCTACTTTAGGCCTTTGCACTGGCTGTTGCCTTCACCTGGAATCTTTTTCCCCCCAGACTTGTTATGGCCAGGTCTCTCTTGCCGAGGTCTCAGCTCAAAAGGCCAGAGGGGCCCCCTCTGGTCGCCCAATGTTGTCACCACCACTGGCTACTCTCTCATTACCCTGAATTATTTGCTTCTGAGCACTTCTCGCCATCTAAGATGATCTTATTCATTTAGTTACGTAAGTGTTCATTATCTGTTTTCTGTCTCCCTCCCTCTAGACCAGGGTTTCTCAACCTTGGCACTACTGACATTTTGGGCTGGATAATTCTTTGTTGTTTTTGGAGAAGGGTACATCCCGTGCATTATAGAATGTTTAACAACATCCCTGGTCTCTATGCACTAGATGCCAATGGCATCTCCTGCACATTGCGATAACCAAGCTATTTCTAGCCATTGCCAAATGTCCTGGGGTAAGTGTGTGTGTGCACATGCCCCTGATTGAGAACCTCCATTCTAGACCATTAGTCTCCCACTTAAGCATGCATCAGAATCACCTGGAAGACCTAGCATGGGTTGCTGGGTCTGTCCAGAGTTTCTGATTCTACAGAGCGGGGGTGAGACTGAGAATTTCCATTTCTCACGAGTTCCCAGGTGGGAACCACACTTTGAGAACCACTGGTCGGGAAGTTCCAGAGGGGGGGGGAGATTGTCTTGTGTCCTAAGTGCCTACAACATTGGCGGCACATTAGTGGGCCCTCATAAATACCTGTTGAATAAACCATCTTTAAATCTCAGCAGGGAAGAGACCACTCCCGGGGAGGGGGGTTTACAGTGAAAAGGCATCTGGTGGGGGAAGGGAGTAATTTCTATGATTGAGGAGGAGCAACAGAGAATACCTTAACTTCCTAATGGCCCTGCTGTTTTAGAAGTCCTCACTGCCAGGAGCGGGCTAGAGGTGCCTAACAGGACATTAGGAACCACTGCAAGTTCATGGGCCAGTCGGCTTTGACCTAGATGGCCTTATGTCTTGGCCATCCCCCTTGGATTTCTACCCTAGATCTCTCTGATCCGTTTCTCCTTATCCTTGAGGGGTTATTTGCTGTGGGGGCAGCGGGCAGCAGGATTACAGGGAGACATGCTCCCTTCCTCCAGGTCCCTGCTTTACTGGCGGGAGGATTCAGCGGTGGATTCAGCAGGTGATGGCTCCATCGGGAGTGAGCAGATTCCTCAAACAGCTACAAGACTGTCCGTGATGACAGCCAGAGCTGGCAACCGGGGGTTCACTCTGGGCCACCCAGAGTGAAGGCACATGCACACAGGACTTCTTTTGCACCTGGCCATGGCTCTCTGAGGTAGGTGCTCATCATCATTCCCGTTTTTCAGGAGACTAGAGGCTTTGAGAGGTGACATCACTCAACTAAATTTGCATAGACTCTAGGAGAGGGGAAGCTGGAAGGAAAACCTGGGTCCTTCTGACGAGAGCCTTATTCTTACCTTGCACACCTGTTTCACAAACTGCTTTGGCAGATGCTAACATGTGTCCTGGGAGGTGGGCTTGATGGTCTCCCTGCTGCTCCTGGATCCTGCCAGGCATGCTCAGGTCTCAGGGTCTTAGCACTTGAGGTTCCCTCTGTCTGGAATGCTCTTCTCCAGATGTCTCTGCAGAATGGGCTTTCTCACCTCCCATAGGTCTCAGATGAAATGTCACCTTCTCAAGGAGGGGCCCCTCACCTCCACACTTAAAATTGCAAACCACCTTCCTACTCTAGCACTCCCATCCTCAACTGCTTTATTGTCCTCCACTGCGCTTGTCTGCATCTGGCATACTCTACGTTTTCCTTATTACATTTATGGTCAGCCTCCTCCCTCCGGAGTGTCAACCCCGTGGGGGCAGGAGCCTTGGTTTGTTTTATTTGCTGCCGTATCCCCAATATGTGGGACAGTCCTGGTGGGTATTAGGAATGCCTTGAGCATTTGTTGAAAGAAGGAAAAGAGGGAGGAGGAAAAAAATATGGAAATTCTCAATTAAAAGTCAACATGGGCTCCATGCTGGGCATGGAGCCTACTTAAAAAAAAAAAAAAGGTCAACAAATATTCCCCACTGCAGGACTTCTTCAAGCCTTTGTCACACAGATGTATATACTATAAATTCAAAGAAAAGATAGAACTTTTGGCGTTTTTCAAACTTACTTGATAATAGTGCACTTAAAAAAAAAAAACGATTTTATTTATACATGAGAGACCCAGAGAGGCAGAGACATATATAGAGGGAGAAGCAGGCTCCCTGTGAGGACCCCAGTGTGGGACTTGATCCTGGGACCCTGGGATCATGCCCTGAGCCAAAGGCAGACAACCCCTGAGCCACCCAGGTACCCCCTTAATGGTGCACTTTTTTTAAAGATTTTATTTATTTATTCATGAGAGACACAGAGAGAGGGAGAGAGAGGCAGAGACAGAGGCAGAGGGAGAAGCAGGCTCCATGCAGGGAGCCCGATGTGGGACTGGATCCTGGGACTCCAGGACCATGCCCTGGACCAAAGTCAGGCCCTAAACCGCTGAGCCACCCAGGGATCCCAATGGTGCGCTTTTTGATTGAGCTGCCATTGGCTTTGGCTGCCCCAAGGTATGGTCTTCGATCACCCCCATCCTCTCAAACTGTCTCTTCTCACCCTTGCCCTGCTTCCTGCATAAAGTGCACACCTAGACATCGGGGTGCAAGCATAGCTGCTTGCACATTCGTTTGCTGGCTGCAGTGGAGATCTGCCTTTGGGACAACACTGGCCTGCTCGTGGAGATGCCTGCCTGCCTTTGAATGGCCTGATTGTCAAAGGCAGAGAAAGTCCAGCTCACCTTTGAAAGAGGCCACTCACCAGGCAAAACCAGGGTGGCCTGAGCTCGGGACAACAAAACAAGGCAGACAATGAGTCCATTAGAAGCAGCTGGGAGGTACAGGGCCTGGGAGAACTTGGCTTTCCTGCAGCATAAGGACGACAGGGAGCCAGGTCATGCAGGGACAGAAGTTTCCGTGTCTTTTTATCTGCAATCAGAGCCAACAGCCCTGGGGGCCGAAGGACCTCAGAAATCAAGGCATCTCACCCATCTGACCTTTGAATTCCTGCTACCCAGATGGACCTTCAAGGCAGCCAGAGCAGCCTTGGAGACTCTGTACTTTGCCTGCAAAGCCGTCGTTCCGTGGGACTCCATCTTTTAAAGCAGAACAGTGTCAACAGTATATGCTTTGGAATCAGCAGGCCTTGGTTCAAATCCTGGCTCAGGCAATGACTGCCTAGTGACCTTGGGCAAGTCACTTTATCACTCGGAGCCTGGATTTCCTCCAGTGTACAATGGAGTCATCACACCTGACTTACCTTCTCCCGCTTCACCCTCCCTACAGTCGGGCAGATCCATTCATTCGCTCGTCCACTCTGTACGTACCCTGCAGGGCTCTTCTGACCCGCGGTGGCCACCCCGGGCTCTGACGTCCCTCAGCATCCACACTCCCACACGTGGCCCAGAGGAAGCAGACCGGGCTAGGCGTGTGGGGGGCTGGTTCTCCTGTGCGGCTAGAGTCCTGCTGCATCACACAGAGCGACACTGGCGGCGTGTGTGTACACACATATACATATACATGTTATGATTTTCCAAATGCTTGCAATATGCAGGGCTTTGCACTAAGTCAATTAAATATATCACATTATTTTATCCTTCTGATGACCTTATGCTATATGTACTATGATTATGCCCCTTCTCCAGATGGGGAAGCTGTGGCTCAAAGAAATTAAGAACTCACCTAAGGTCACACAGTTGCTAAGTGGCAGTGCCCCCCCCCCCCCAAGGCAGGCAGGGGCCGGTGGGACAGAGCTACCTGGGTGGGCAGAGAGCAGAGAGAAAGTTGCATAGACACGGTGACTTGGGCCTGGCATCTATTTAAAGCATGTAGCAAGGTGGGTGGGGAAGTTCTGTCTGTAAGTAATGCATGCTTGCCATACAAAATGAAGGCCAGCAGACAAACCCAAAGAAGGGAATAAAGGTGCACTCCACGCCCACCCACCATCCGGAAATAATCAGAGTATAAGTGCTGGTGACTTTTTTTTTTTCACTCCACTTCCATTTAATTCTAGAATTCATACCTCTCACCTCCATGTGGCACCTTTTCTGGCAGTGCTTCACAACAGGCTCATTTCATTTACTAAGACACCACAGTCACTTCTGCATGTAATTATGTATTCTTTAAGAAAACGTGATTTTAAAAAAATATCATGGCATTCTGGCTACAGGAGAAGTGATCCCTAATGGATAAGATAGATTGATCCCAAATTGTGCACATTTATGTTGTGTCTCTATGGTAGCTGTTAGAGATGATAACCGGACGAATATTCTTATAGACAAATCTTCTCCCACGTTTTCAATTATTTCCCAAAAAATTCCTGAAAGTGGAATTTTTCCTCTTAGTACTTTTCAAAAGTGAGAAGTATTTGACCGTTACTCCCAGCATAGGAGGCCGGCTTTTTGTTCAGGCATCCAGACCATTTGACTTCATCTGGAGGAACCTGGGAGATGCAGCAGCTCTGAGGTCTGTTTTCCACACCTCCAGCAGAATGTAGGTAGTGTATTTGTTTGTTTGTTTCTTTTTTTAAGATTTTATTTATTTATTCATGAGAGACCCACAGAGAGAGAGAGGCAGGGACACAGGCAGAGAGAGAAGCAGGCTCCATGCAGGGAGCCCGATGCAGGACTTGATCCCGGGACCCCAGGATCACGCCCTGGGCTGAAGGCAGCGCTGAACCGCTGAGCCACCCGGGCCACCCGAGATACTGTGTTTCAAAAGCAAAAGGCCATATATGGCATGAATAGACATGAAGGACCTCAGGATAGATTACAGCCCATCAGCCCCTGAACTCTGGGATGGCCTGCGTGGACTCTCTGGGGCGCCTTGCACAAGTCACTTCACTTCGGTCCCCTCCCTTTTCATAGGGATGGATTGGACAAGACCACCGAGGAAACCCAGGTGGCTTAGTGGGTTAAGCGTCTACCTTTGGCTCAGGTCAGGATCCCAGGGTCCTGAGATCAAGTTCTGCATCAGGGTTCCTGCCTAGTGGGGAACCTGATTCTCCCTCTCCCTCTGCCTAGCCCGCCTGCTTGTGCTCTCTCTTTTTTTCTCTCTGTCAAATGGATGAATAAAGTCAGAAAGAAAGAAAGAAAGAAAGAAAGAAAGAAAGAAAGAAAGAAAGAAAGAAAGAAAGAAAGAAAGAAAGAAAGAAAGAAAGAAAGAAAAGAAAGAAAGAAAGAAAGAAAAGAAAGAAAGAAAAGAAAGAAACTTCCAGATCTAGAACTCTATGGTTTACCCCGCCCTTTGATTTGCAGATGCTTAGGCAGTAAGTTCACTGGAATGACTGCAGGCTGAAACTATGGAACCCAAGGCTCAGCATGGGAAGTGTCTTGGTTAAGGTCAGGCTGCAAATAAGCAGAAGCATCGGTGTGAGAACCCAGGTGTCTGGGTCCCCAGGTCCCCTCAGCCGTACAGCTTCCGACAAGCATGTGCACACATCTCTCTGGAGGGGTGCGTTTGTGTGCATGCACATGTCTCTATGCGTACCCTTCTCCATGGGCACACATATCTGGGAGTGTACACTGCTCTGTGCATGCACGCATCTTTGTGCATATGTACGTGTTCATATAAGTGTATGTACATTTTCTACGTGCACACATGTCTCTCTGTGTGTACATATCCGGGTGGGAACACGTATCTCCAGGTGTGACTCCTTCCGTCTGTGTGTTTGGCCACACGTTGGCGGCTGTGTGCACTTGTGAGTCATGTGCAGAGTGGGACGCTGATGGCCCCGCAAAGCTGTGCGTGCTCACTGCACGAAATAAAGAAAAACAGGCAAACAGAATGAAGTGAGCAACAATGGATTCCAAACTCACTCCTCACCCAGAAATAAACAGAGATAAGCTGTTGATAATTATTTTTTGTGCATGTTGATGTGTATTTTTGCTGATTAAATTGGGATCCCACCATCTCTACGATGTTCACGCGATACAATGTTCGTGAACATGTCCCACTGGGTTAGGTTGTTTGCTCTGAGCCTTACTTTCTGTATCTGTACAAGGAAAGCAAAGTGGGGTTGGGAGGATTCAGTGGGGTGAGGTATATGAATAGGGCACCTAGCACAATGTCAGGTACACCCTACACCTAGGCCTCTCCAGGAGCACTGTTAACAGCTGCATACTACTCTAACATATAGGTTTGTCCCCATTTGTTTAATAAACCCCCACTGCTGGGCATCTAAGAAATTCCCAACATTTTGCTGCTGTGAAGACACAACTGCTTGCTCTAATCACTGAAAGAAGAGTAAGTGGGGGCGCCCACCTGGTGGCTCAGACAGTTAAACGTCCAACTTTGGCTCAGGTCATGACCTCAGGGTCCTGGGATTGAGCCCTGGGTCACTGTCCTGTGGTCATTGTGATGGGTCTCTGTGCACGGCAGGGAGTCTGCTCCTCCCTCTGCCTCTGCCCCTCCCCTCATGTGTGCATGCGTGCACTCTCTATCTCAAACAGATAAATAAAATCTTTAAAAATAAATAAATAAAATAATAATAATAATAATAACAATAATAATAATAATAATAATAAAGAGTAAGTGCAAGTGGCAGAGACATGTTCCAGGCTGCGGGGACAGCACAAAGCAGCCAGGCACCACCATAGGGAACTATCAGTGCAGAGGAGGAGGGGAGGGGACAATGCAACCCTGAGATTATCACAGTTCCATTATTTAGTAGCTGTGTGACCCTGGGCAAGTTACTTAAGCTCTCTGTGCCTTAGTTTCCCCATCTCTAAGATGGACATAACATTGCACACCTCTGGGGCAATGGGATAAATGAGTTCTTATGCCTTGTTTCTGGAACTGTGTCTGACAAATCGTTAGGCACAGCGTGTTAGCAATTGTGCTTATGATTCCATTATTAGAGGAGGCAGAGGGAGAGGGGCCGCTGCAGAATGACCTTGCAGTCACCAGCTTGAGCGTACGCGGATCCAAGTGGACTGAGTCCCCACCGGGGAGTGGAGGTTTGACAGCTGCTCCCCCACTGGGCTCTTGTCCCCAGGCTCCGATTGGAGCAATGGTACCCAGTCCCCGAGAACGACCCGACCCTCCTGGGCTCTCTCCCTACTACTTCTCTCCCGTTGGTCATTCTAGCCCCTTCCTTTCTGACACTTCCCCCACCCCCTACCCCTGTCCTCTCCAACTCTTTCCCATGGATCCCGATCCTGAGTGGATGTGTCAGGGGACAAACCTTCACGGTGGTGTGAAGGCCAACCAGAGTGTTCAAAACAGACTTGTAGCAGGACCTCATGCCCTGGGAAAATCAGCCTCCTGCCCTCACACCTCCACCTACTGCGCCATGCTAAGTGTCTGTCTTCTTCCCACCTTGACCTGCACTGGAAAGCCTCCTTCTGTGGACCTGGCCTAGGAGACACCGGGCTTCTGGAAGGAACCGGCAGGGACAGCTCGCACTGGCTGAGGGCTCTCTGCCCACCACCCCACTATTTTTCTCCACCGCCCGGTGAGGGGAGGGCGGAAGTCCCCAATCACAGAGCAACAGTGACCGGCTCCAGGCACCCCAGGGCCACACACCCTGTGCGCTCCTCGCCCCGTGCCCGAGTGAGCCACAGCTCCGGCGGCCTGGCCGGCCCCCTGCCAGGCCCCACCCAGGCCCTGCTGGGTGTGGGGAGCTGAGATAGTGAAAGATGCTGCCCAGGGCTCAGCTGATAGGGCCCCGGGCTGAGGTCAGCGCTGGGAGGCCCCACGGAAGAAGTGAGTGTTCAGGAGACCTTGGCAGGAGGGGAGGGGAGGGGAGGCCACTGCTGATGCTGGGAGCTGGGGCCGGTGATAGGAATGTCCTGACATGGTGCAGAGACTACCTTGGACGTGGGAGGCAGGAGGGGCCTGTGTTCTCGGGACCCAATGATCACAGACGGGCAGTGATGGGAGCGTTGGTGACAATGACAACCTGCTGAGTGTCTGCTTGCACCAGGCATTGCTGTTTCAGTTTTCCCCTCAGCCATGCAGCCAGGTATTCTTGCTTGTATTTTTCAGGTGAGAAAACAGACCCAGAGAGGTGAAGTGACTTGCCCAAGGCCACCCAGCAAGTGCCTGAGAGCAGCAGGTTCCCTCCCAGGACTGCGGGACTCCAAAAGAACTTCTCCCTTGTGGGATGGATTCAGGATCCAGGAGGAAGAAAGCACCCATTTCCAGTGGTTTCCAAACCTGTCCGTCTGGAACATCATCCTTAAAATGCAGATTCCCAGGTCCCCTTTAGAATTACTGAATCAGCCTGCAATCATGGTGAGCTTTCCGTCACAGAATGGGCACCTGTGAGGGGCGTGGAGGGGCACAAAGCCTGAACAGGGCGCCACAGGGCACAGAGGAAAGCCCCTAGGCCTTGGGCCTGGATGATCCTGGGTTTTCATATCACTCCTCCGCTCCCTGATTGCCTTTTTGCAAAGACGCAGAAAAAACACCTGTCTTATAATATGAAGGACCAAAGAGGCTCCCCTGGAGGCTGGACGAGGTCTTTCTTGTTTGGTGTCAGGACCGACAGCAAGGATTCTTTCTCCCAGAATCGAGGGCAAGAGCATTATTGTCCTTCTCTTTGAATCTTCCGTAACAGCCGGTGGCCTAAGTCTTAAACTGACCGGTACTCAATAAAGTTGTTATTGAATAGATTCCAGGTGCATATTTAAATATATAACCACCTTTTAGTAGTCATTAACACTTTGGGATGAGTTAGTATATAAATGCACTAGTAAGGGCGGTCAGGAGAAAGCCCAAGCCAGGTTCCTGCTTGGGATTGGGGTCAGGTCAGGATTGGGGGAAAGGATCCTAAAGGAGATAGTGGGGCTGGAAGGGGATGTCAGAGCCAGAAGAGTCCCTCTGATTTTCACAGTAAAGAAACCAAGGCTTAGAGTCAGAAAAGGAATTGTCCGAGGTGGAGATCAGTTTGCGCCAAGGGCAGAATTTTCTTCCATGTTCACCAATCACTTGCTCTGTTCCATTATCCACCCAGACTCCGAGGCTATCCCAGCTCCCCGCCTTACTCACCCACTCCCTGCCTTATCCCATCCTTGCCGTGATACCACAGGGTCAGGAACTATATTCCATGGAGCCTCCTCACTTTCTCATTCCAAATAGCTCCTTGGCACCTTTCAGCAAGCATCTCAAATGTAACATACCCGAAAATAAAGTTCTTATTTTCTAGGCAAACATCTTCCCCACCTCACATGGCATCGCCATCCACCCGGCTGCTCGGGCTGGAAGCATAGATGCTGGTGTAGCCTGGGGTTCCTGGAAGCGGAGCCTGAGCAGGGGGAGTCCTTGGGCAATGGTTTATTGGGGAAGAGCTCTCAAGGGGAAGGATGGGGGGAACAGGTAGGGCCACTAAGGGAGGCCGCTCTCTCAGCTGGATCCCATGGGAGCAACGTAGAGTTGTCCGGCCTTGACGTGTCAAGCAGGCCCGCCTATTTGTAGCCTCCTGGCAGCCAGTCGTTGGCAGGTGGGTGTGTAGACGCTTGATGAGTTGGGTCCCTTTGGCTAAACGTGATTCCTGGAAGAAGGGGTCAGCTGACCCTCAGAGGAGCTGGGGGACAGGTGCCCCAGCAGCAGTGGAGACCTAGGAGGGGAACCTACCATCACCTCCACAGGTCAGCCTTTGCTGCTCCATCCATCACGTCCCACATCCAGTCCATCAACAGACACGCTCAGCTCTGTCTCCCCAGTGGATCCTGTTTCGACCGGTTGTCCCCACTTGCCCTTCCTTCGTCGTGGTCACACCATCACTCTGTGCCTACAGCTGCCCTACAGCCTCCTTCCCAGCTGGTTTCCTGGTTTCCGCTTTTGCCTCCACCACCCATTCTGCATCCAACCACAGGAATAAACGTTCAAACATATCAATCCCATGAGGTCACTCTCCTAGTTCTGAAACCCTCCAGAAGCTGCTTGTTTACTCACAACAGCACCCAACACCCTGAGCTGAGCCTACAAGGTTGAGAGTGACCCGACCTCACCGTACCTCATTGACCTAATTTCTTCCCATCCTCCTCCTCCCCTGTCCACACCCCACTTCAACTCACCTAATTCCACATTTACACCACTCTTTGGGGTACCCATTTCTGAACACATCAATCTTTTTCTTAGTTGCAAAGGACTAAAAACACAGCTCCGATGAGCTTAAGCAGAAGGGAGAATGCATTGGCTCACATAATTGAGAATAATGGGAGTGGGACGGTATCAGGCATGGCTGGATCCAGGGACTCAAGTGACGTTACCAAGACTCTAGCTGTCTTTGTCTCTCTGGTTTTCAGCTCTACTCCCTTCCATGTGTTGGCTTAAATCTCAGAGAAGTTTTTCTTCCCAGAGTGAGAAAGACAGCTCTGCCAAGCCTGTGTCCACGCAACTTATTACCCAATGGGTTGTTTTCTCCCGAATCCACGCATCTGACCTCTTGGTAGGAATCTGGTTGGCCGTGTTTGGGTCAACTACCCACCCCTTGGGCCAATGACAAAGTCCAGAGGGCTGGATACCATGATTGGCAAGGTGGCAGGTCCAGTATGAGGATAATTCCATAGGAACCACATAGGATGGAAACCCGGGACGGCTATAACGAGAAACACCCTTTGCACTTTTTCCCCGAAAGTTATCCTTGGTTCAAATCAAAGAGAAAACAGAAATGCCCGTGCAAATCACAATCCATATGTACATAATTGTTCTCACAAAGGTCGTGATGTCAGTAATTTTCCTCGCTAAAGGCACAGAAAGGCTGAGTCATAGATGGTTTCCAGGCCCGACGCTGTAACTCCACGCCTTTCTCTTTCACTGAAGAAACTGCCCAAAAGTGAGTGAGTGAGAACCAAGGTCATTTTGAAGCCCCTCTGAGTCTCAGTGGCTTTGATACTTACCCACCGACGGTAGAGAATTGGTTGAGCTACAGATGCCGCAGATCATCAAGCACCAGTGCAAACGCTGCAAAGCTGTTAAAACGAATGAACACAGTAGTTGGGAGCACCATCCAGTGATTCCCACAGTGTGTTCCACCAAGATGTAGTTACCATGGACAGAAGGGGTTACAGGGTCAAACAAATCCAGGCAAAAACTAGATTAAGCAAAACCAGCCCAATTTCTCTCAGGCAGGACTTCTCCACGTCTTCAATATGCTAATAAATACTGTAACTTTCCAAGAGGAAGAAATAGTTTGCAGCAGCTCCCAAAATACTTTTCCCAAAAAGTTCTTTTTGGCCTACCATTTAGTGGCTCTTGTGTCCCACGAGAAATACTTGGGGTGTGGAAAGATTTCAGGGTTTGGAGTCAGAATGCCCCGATGCGGAGCCCGGCTCTGCCTTTTGGCAGCTGCGTGAGCTATTCTGAGCCTCCTTTTCAGTCTCCTCATCTGTAAAATGGGATCATAATTCCTGCCTTACCTGCTTTATTTTTGCCTGATTATAAGGGTTATGTATACGAAGGCATCCAAGAGAGTGCCTAGTGCAGTGAACTCTTTTTTCCCTGATGTAAACTGAGCCCTAGTAGCAGGATTATCACAGCATACGAAGATTGCCCCTGGAGGTGGCAGCCTAAGAGTGTCACCCACATCCTGAGCTCCCCAGGTACAAACCTCTGATAACCTCATGGACTCGGCGGCTAGTGTCAGATGTAATAGGGCTGTCATCCGGATAGCTGATGCCTCCTGCCTATGTCCCTGGAAGCTTTGGGAATGGTAAATGTCAATGTCAAATGGCTCTGGCCAAGAGCTTGGGGTGTAGGTATGGGGCGGGGGGGGGGGGGGTCATGTCCTGTCAGCTGAAAATAGAAACCTTCGAGGAAGCTCTTTATCCAGCTGTCTAATTGCCTTCTGACCATCTGACTTTCAACTTTAAACCGCCCCCCCCCCGAGTTACTAAAACTTTAAATGTCACTAGCTTTGTAAATCCTACTCTATGAATATAGGATGTACAAGAAAATTGTTTTAAAAGAAGGCTGCTGGTCAACTACACTAAAACAAAAATAATTATACAAAAAATAAAATGTTAAAAAGGATACTGAACTCGGCTGCACAGTTTTGTATTACATAGAGAGCCCTGAGAGGGTAAGTGAGATTATAGGGGCCTGTCCCCACAATCTCTGCTTTTGAGATTTACCTTTCCCTCATCCCATGGCATTCAAGTGGAGCCAGGAGGAGATGATTCCAGAGCTGTCAGTGTTTGTCTTTCCTGCCACAACCAAAGGAGACAGGTGGGGATGAGAGACTGACCCACAGGTTCCTGAAGCCCCAAAAATTGGTCCTTCAAAGCTGGGAGTTTCACTTGTGAGTCAACACATTTCCTTTTTCCCTTCAACTAAATTTTGTTTCTGTGTTTTCAACCAAAAGTACTGATTAATAAAAAAAAAAAAAAAAAAAGAGTGTCTGGACCACTTATTCATATGCAGCTCTTCAGCAAATGTTTATTGAGCACCTACTATGTGCTAGGACCTCCTGTGAGCACTGGGAGTGTAACAGGGAGCAAAGCAGGCTTGTTCCCTGTCCTCTTAGCCCTGTCTAAAGTATAGACTTCTTGGATAATTAACCTAAAAACTTTTTTTTACATGTCAACCACATGTCAATAAAAAAAGAAAAATATTATTTTAAATTCCTGATTATAAAACTAATAGAAACTCACTGGAAATATTAAAAACAGCAGAAAGAAAATATGTACCCAAGAAAGTGGAAGGAAGAAAAAAAAAATTCGCTCATAATTCCATCACTCAGGGACAGCCACTGCTAACATTTTTATGTATTGAGGTTTTTTTTTTTCAAAACAAATATGTTTTTTAAAAATGAAATGGCATGGAATATATAGTTCTCATCATGCATTTCTACAAAAGGCATCTTGAATATTTTCCCATGTCATTAAATACTCTTAGAAAATATTATTTTGAAAAAACATAATTCAAAACAGCTGCATTGTATTTTATCACATGGATAGACAGAATTTTTTTAAACGAATTTCCTATTGTTAGGCAATCGGGTTCTTCCCAGCATTATGCTGTTATAAATAACACGAAGATGAACATCCTTATATAAAAAAAAAAATCTTTGTCCATATCCCATGATTTCTTTAGATAAATCTCCAGAGGTGGAATTTTGGTAGGCCAAGAAAAGAACGTTTTAATGTTTTGTGATGCTTACCACGCTTTGCCTGCGGAGAAGCTATATCAGAGTGCATATCTATGACTCGGGTAGGAACAGACACTTTCCTCCTCCCACTAGTTTGGAATTTAGCAGGGCCAGGACTGGGCGAGGTCAGGGAGGCTCTAGCCTCAGGCACGAAATGTAAGGGGGCAACAAAAAAAAAATCCAGTCATCAAGATAAAAAGTATTTGGGGCGCCTGGGTGGCTCATTCAGTTAAGCATCTGCCTTTGGTTCAGGTCATGATCCTGGGATCCAGCCCCACATCACATGGCTTTGGGCCCCCTGCTCAGCGGGGAGTCTGCTTCTCTCTCTCCCTTTGACCTTCCCCCTGCATGTATGTGCTCTTTCTCTCTCTCTCTTTCAAATAAATAAATAAAATCTTTTAAAAAGAGATAAAAAGTATTTAATGCAACACTTAAAAAAATCAAAACTAATGTAAAAAAAATTCATGATGGACAAAATTTGAATATTTTAAAGAAAAACACATTGCCATGACTGAGAAAAGAAAAATGCATGGCTCTATTTATGTGATTTTGTGTATTTTTTAAAAATATCTTTTCTAGATTGTTAAGCAATTATGGAGCAGCACCTGTGTGCCAGGCACAGTGCTTGGCCCTAAGAACCGAGACACTTAACCCCTGGAGCTTATAGTCCAGTGGGGGCAGCAGACACACAAATGGCTAAATCACAACAAAAGCATATTAAAAAGCTGAAAAGCAGATGTGTTAAAACTCACAATATTATTTGAAGTCGAAATATTGGGAATTCTATTCAGATCTTTTGTTAGAGTTCTATACTCATCAAACGTACTTTCAAAGTTTTCTCTTATGTGTTGTAACGTACAATTCTCAACAGAAAACAACATAAGCACAGAAGTCGATTTCGAATTTTGATCTGTATTGATGAGTTTGCTTCCATTCGAGCCAGGAGAGCACTATTACAATACATTCTGTTTGAGGTATAAATAAAATATCTAAACCTAAAATAATGTTGTGAGTTTTGACAGCCTGCTTTTCAACTTTTAATATTCTTTAATGTTCTGGGGGAAAAAATTAACTATTAAGAACTATCTAGAAGTATGTATATAGGGGTACACATTTTCCCTCTTGCTTCACGCTCCAGTATGGCTTGGCACATCACTACGATTTAGCCCATGGGTTGTTGACTTCAAAATAGTGGTGGGAGCCTGGGTGGCTCGGTCGGTTAAGCGTCTGCCTTCAGCTCAGGTCATGATCTCAGGGTCCTGAGATCGAATCCCTCATTGGGCTCCCTGCTCAGTGAGGAGCCTGCTTCTCCCTCTGCCCCTCCCTCTGCTCCTGTGCACTTTCTCTCTCACAAAAATAAATAAAATCTTTACCAAAAACAAAAAACAAAACCCACCAAACAAAAAACAAAATGACACAGTTTCAGATTCATTCAGTCAGTCCATTCAATTCTGTGCACATATTACGCTAGGTCCTGGAGGGTATCCCGAGGTGAATACAACACAGTCCCTAACCAGAGAGACCGCAGTCCCTGATAATTTAGAAGGGCAAACTGTTGAGGGTGTAATAGGTCATCAAGTAGACCTGGCTGCTATCATTTATCAACTCTTTTATCTTAAACAAACCCTCAAGCTTTCCAGGCTCAGTTTTTTTTTTTCTCTTGTAAAACAATGATTATAAAACCTCCCTCAAAGGGTTGTTGTAGGTGAGGTGCTCCCCACACAGTGAGCACTCAACACTCAGTAACCATGACCGTGATGATGATGGTCACTTACAGGCCAATGAATTGGGACCATTCCTTCTGCAAACCATTTCAGAGCAGCACCTCCATGCCAGGCACAGTGCTTGGCCCTAAGAACTGGGCCAACGAAACTTGACCATTGTCCTCAAGGAGCTTATAGTCCAGTGGGGGCAGCAGACACACAAATGGCTAAAGCACAACACAACGCAATAAGTCCTTGGCCAAAGTTGGGTCTTGCAGGATGAGTAGGAGTTTGCTGGGCGGAGGAGAGGGGAGAGGGCATTTTGACGAAGGGGACAGCAGGGACAGAGACATGGAGGCAGGAAAGGCTTGGGAAACTGTCCTGTGTGGCTTCAAGTGGTGGGTGGCGGGGATCCAGCCCGCCTCTCTTCGCCCTTGGAAGAGATCCCTCAGTGATCCCAGCGGCCAGGGCGTGAGCTCATCTCTTCCTGTCTGCCTGCGGTCAACGGCGCTCGAGGTGCTGAGTGGCTGAGGGATTTGGTCCAGGTCGCAGCGCAAAGGACTCCGGGGCAATTAGTTCCATGAAGGCCAAACTTTGTACTTGTTCTTTGGGAAAGCCGGAGAAGCCATGGCATTTATATTTGTTTTCCTTTTAAAAACTCCCATCCTTTATTGATGCAGCCTTCCCTCCGCCACGGTGCACGTGGACTGTCCCTGACATTTGGGGACAGTTGGGCTGGGAGACAGTCGCCTGGGAATCGCATCTGGTCTACTGGGAGCCAAGGTGAATGTGACTCCCGTCACTCTCTCTTGTGAACTCCTCAAGGGTCCCGGGTCCTGGCTGGTCACCTCCCCAGTGTCGAGTCTGGACCTGGCGTACTGGAGGTGCTGGCCAAACACGTGCCGAATCAGCGCAATCCAGATGACTCTGCTGACCCTCCAGGGATGTTCATCCCCAGGCTGGTTAAGGAAGGGGGTGCCCCTGGCTTTTTCTCTGCCTCTTCGCAGATTCCCTTGCTCTCTGTGGGGCCTCCCAGCCTCTGAGTCTGGAAGTTACTGAGCTATAAACAGACACTTAAAGGAACGAGCTCAGCCTTTAAAGAATCCTTTGAAGAAAGATTGCAATGTGACTAATCATGCCCTAATTTATTGGTCTGTAAATTTGCATTTTCCTACAATACATTTTTCTTAATGGAGGGTCCTCCCACGCCGTGGACAAAGACGATTTTAGCTGGGGTTGAGCTTCCCATTTAGAAGCTACAGCTTCTTTTCCAACATTAGTGTCACTATTGTTTTAAAGTCTGTAACAAGATCATAGCGGCGAGCAGGGGCCAGGAGAAGGTGGGGGGGCAGGAGAGGCGATTGGGCAGGGGCTGGGGCAAGGAGGGCAGGTGAGAGGGGGACAGACATCCGGGGCCACATTTTTCCCCACCCCCTCCAGGCTCCAGCCTTTCAGTACCACTCCCTGCCCCTCCCCATGCCCCCCTTCCCCCCACCCCCATCCCCAACCCCTCCTCCCCCCGGGCCTGGGGACAGGCTTAGGCAGGATTTATGGGGCTGGTCCCTGTGGAGGGGATCCGGGGATAAATCTCAGCTTATTTAGAAGCGTGATCTACATTTATTGCACTTAATGTGATCTTTAACGTGTCCAAGAGGGGCCCATAAATCCCAGCCTGGCCGGCTCCGCCAGCAGGGCCCCCTGGGCTTGGGCCCTCCCCTTGCTGGGGCGAGCTAGTGGGAGTTCCTGGGTCTGTTGATTCCCTTTGCCTGAGGCTTCCACCGGGCTCAGCAGCCCTAGGGTGCCCTCCCTCACTATCTGAAGCCCAGGCCAAAGGCACATGCCCACGGGCGGGTTCTGCTCCGCTGATGCTGACGCCCTGGTCTGGACTCGAAACCCTTCCTGCCTCTTTGACTAAGTAACTTCTAGGATCCTTTCCCCATTAGGTTTGAAAACGCTGCGAATTTGCGATTAACATGATGCAGGCACAGAGGAGAGAGGTGAGGTGAGCAAGGACAGTATCCTAACAGCATCCCAGGGTGGTAGGCAGAGGCGGATTCAGGACTACTATGATCTACTATTTTTTTGTTTAAAGATTATTTATTTATTTATTTATTTATTTATTTATTTATTTATGAGACACACACACACACACACACACACACAGAGGCAGAGACACAGGCAGAGGGAGAAGCAGGCTCCATGCAGGGAGCCCGACGTGGGACTCGATCCTGGGTCTTCAGGATCACACCCTGGGCCAAAGGCGGGGCTGAACCGCTGAGCCATCTGGGTTGCCCTATTTTTTCTTTTCTAACTAGGAGGACGTGGATATATATAATACCGATGAGCCCTGCAATGTGGATAGCATTTTACAATCTTTGAATCTTGTCCACACCTGTCCTTCCCGCTTCCCAGGAGGAACAGAGCTTGGAGAGGCCACAACCTCCCCATATTCTCCAGGTTACTGAACAGCAACGCTGGGCTTCGGAGCTGGATATGATGGTCTCTTTCCATGGTACCTCATTGCCCAGGTGCGTCACCCACACACATGCAGTGTACTGGGGAGCACACCATGTGTATGAGCCTCTGTTGGAGCACTCCCAGTGAGGATTCTGCAGACTCAAGGTCACAATATAGATCTTTTAGTCCTACTGTCTCTCTCTCTCTTTTTTTTCTCCATGAAGAGAAGCCAGACATTCTCTGTTAAAGAATGAATTATTTGCATGTGTGTCTTTTGGTGGGATGGGGAGGACAAGATGGGGAGAGAGTCCCAGTGAGCCAGACCATTCTCTTGGAAATGATAAAATCCATTTTTTTAAAAAAAGGATTTTATTTATTTATTCATGAGACACAGAGAGAAAGGCAGGGACACAGGCAGAGGGAGAAGCAGGCTCCTTGCAGGGAGTCCAACGCGGGACTTGATCCCAGCACCGGGGTCACGCCCTGAGCTGAAGGCAGATGCTCAACCACTGAGCCACCCAGGCATTCTGATAAAATCAATTTTAAGAACCGACTCTGGTAGTCAAAGATCATTCTTTTCTCTGGGTTTGAGACGACTGTCCCAGCCCCGATTTTGCCATCCGCTGGCAGCACGCCCAGCCCCAGGAAACACATCTGTGTACACATCCGTCTGTACACGTGTGCGTGTACATGTGAGCCGCAAGGGTATGAAGCCCAGGACCCAGCGGGGCTGATGTGATCATTGGGACTGCCACTTGGGGCTGAGCGTTAGATGTTTTCTTTGGGCGAATTTCTAGAAATGGTGTCGTGTCTGTAATAAAGGTTTGCAGCTGAGTGTCGTATAAGAAATACCAGGGGAAAGATTAATAACTGGTGTTCCATTGAATTTAATAGAATGGTTATACTTCTGTGCATTACTTTCTCCTTTTAATACCAATCCATATTCATCATAGAAAATTTGCAAAATCAGAGGAGCAAAATCAAGAAAAAAGTTTTTTTTCCCTTCAATTTGTGATTCTTTCAGGCAGAGATAACTCATTTTTAACTTTTCCAAAGTAGATCCTATCAGACTTTTTTCTGTATGTCTGTATACATAGTTTTCATAAAAACTAAGATTATCTAGTGAGTCCTATTTCGAAAACTCTTTTTGTCTTCAGACGCTGGGAACTTTCTTGCCTAGCCCTCCACATTCTCCTCCCCACTGTTGTCACAGAACACTTTGCTTTTAGGGCACCCATGAGCCATGGTTTTCCTCCCCGAGCAGGCATTCACTGTTTTTCACTCTTGTAAACAATCCCCGAGGCTAAACCTCAATGCATCTCCTGATGGGCTCCTTAGATTAGATTTTCCTAGAAGTGGAATCCCTGGCTTGAAGGTGTGCACAGTTGAGAGACGTCCAATAACTCTTGCAGGATTGCTCTCGAGAGAGCAGAATCTGCTCCTGTTGCTCGGGGACGGGGGCAGGGGGTATCTACTCCGAGAACACAAAGGGGTTTGTTTATAAAGGAGAAGTCTGGGGGCGAACCCCTTAGGAGCAAGGAGCTGGGGTCACCTTGTCCCTTCTGCTGCGGTAGGGGGTGGGAGAGGCAGGGATGGGGAGCTACTGAATGGGGAGAGACTCTGCTTCCCTTCGCCGAGGACTGGGCCCCACGCCACTGGGTGCTCTGTCCCTCACACCATGGCTGCAATTCCCACCCAGCAGTAGGCACAGGGCAGGAACTGAGTCAACACTGACGAGTGAACAAATATTTGTTGAAAGGACCAATGTTTGTTGAATGTTCAAAAATTTGCTGATAGAACAAATGTTTGTTAAAAGAACACTATTGTTCTTGGAAGAGCTCCTGCTGATTCACAGGCTTGTTTTCCCTTCTCTGGGGTCCCTAGACTAGCTTGTAAGCCTAGAGCCCACCTCAGCAGAGCGGCACCGGGGACAAGCGCCTCATCTAGGCTCAGCCCGGCGGCTTCTGGAAGTCGGGCTGGTCTTTGTCATCTTTGCGACGCCAGGGTGCAGCACATTCCGCTCTCCCCGCTGTGCTGGAGAAATGCTCCAGTGAATTAATGACTTAGTTTTAGACCCCTGCTCGCCGCCTGCTCGCTCCCAGTGTGGCACGGAGCGGTCTGCTTAACCTCACCAAGGCTTCCACCCTCAAGTGGAAAAGGAAGAAACCAGAGCTTTCCGCTCGTTTTCTTTAAAGTTTTTCAAATATTGGTTCTTTAATATTTTTCTCGAACAAATCCCATGCCAAAATGCAGCCTTCCCTGCCCTCCCTTGGTGGAACCCTCGCCCCCGACCCCAGAGGGTTCCGTGGTACACGGTTTGAGAATTCTCAACATTGTTCATTTCTGAAGTCTAGACTGACCCAAGGGAGCCATGGCTGGGACTAACATTGCTCAGCACCAGGAATTTACCCCAAGCACGGTGGATCAGTCCGAGAGACTGTGAGGAAAGTGACTTCAATCCCAAAGGAGAACTACGGGTTAGACGAAAGCAATTGTGTTGATGTTAAATTTTCTGGATTGTATAACTGTGTGCTATGTGATTGTCTTAGACGAGATCTTTATTCTTAGAAAATATACACTGAAATACACGAAGAGCAACATCACATAGCCTACTTTCAAATGGTTCTGAGAAAAATGTGAATATATATGTATAAAAGAATGATAGAGCAAATATGGCAAAATGTTACAAAAGATGAATATGGTAGCACCTGGGTGGCTCAGTCAGTTAAGCATCTGACTTTAGCTCAGGTCGTGCTCCCAGGGTCCTGGGATCAAGCCCACATGGGGCTCCCCACTCAGCACAGAGTCTTTCTTCTTCTCCCTCTCCCTCTGCCCCTCACCCCTACTTGTGCTCGCTCTTTCTCTCTCTCAACCTCTCTCAGATAAATAAATAAAACCTTACAAAAAGAGACGAGCATGGATAAAAGATACTCAGGAGCTCTTTGTACTACTCTTGCAATTTTTCCGTAAGTTCAAATGATCTCAAAATAAGAAATTTCTAACAATCGTCCATCTTTATCAGAATGCCTGGCCAAAAAAAAAAAAATCATTTAATATTTTAAAATGTCACAGAAAAGAAATAAGAAAGACTTCAAGGGAAGAAGAAAGTAAGGGATCTACAGGCTTGATCAGAGTCCTCTTTTCCCAAGGGGGAGGCAGCAGGGACCCCCCCTCCACCCCCCCTGTTAATGGCCAGAATCTGGGAGACAGCACATTCTGCCCAGGGCTTAGATCCCTCTTTCAGAACCGGAGGTGGATGTAGTTCACGACACGCTAGCCCTTCCCACTGAGGACTTCTGCTGATGAAGAAGAGCTATAGGGCTGCTCCACTCCGAGGCTCTTGAGAAGGAGGAGGAGAAGGTCAAGGGCTCTAGGAAGACGCGGCTCAGGGTGGAGAGTAAAGGGGTGGCAGAGAAGAAGGATGAGGGTCAGGGGAGCTTTGGAAGCAGGACCTGGGTGACCACTTGGTGGGGATGTTGTCGAGAGGATTCAAGGCATGCCTCTGAGGCCCCTTCCAGCCCTGAGAGAAAGTTAAGTTTCCAGAAGGGCAAGACGTGCCCCCAGTATGTGCACGTGCGTGTGTGAAGCTATTTATGTGCACACATAGGTCCCTATGTGTCTTCCTGGAAGGAGAACGGGGGTCCTGGCATCCATCAGGAACAAATGTGCGGGTCCGTATGTGTGCAGGCTGGGCAGCCCACTGGGCTGCGGCCTCCTCTGTCGCCTCCCCGCAACCCTGAAATCCAGGAAGCTCCGCAGGCCAGTCTCACTTACCTTGTGAGTCTGCAAAACACAGCTTGAACTGTCACACGGCCATTTATGGTCTTTATTTTTCCCACTCGCTGTGAATATGCATACGTATCACTGCAGAAGTATTGATATGTTTGCATGCAGAGTGCTGCTCAGGCCCCACAGGAGTTATTATTAACACGGAACTACCCTCCTATCATCGGAAAGGTGCTGGAGTCTGAAACCCCCAGGAGTTTCAGATAAGGGGCTGTGGACTCATGTACTAGGATGAATCATAGTTTCCAGAAGCAGAATGCGGGGAGCAAGTTGTGATGCGCTTGCGTGTATGTGCGTGTGTGTGTAAGAGAGAGAGAGAGAGACAGGGATGCCTGGGTGGCTCAGTGGTTGAGCATCTGCCTTTGGTCGTGATCCTGGAGTCCTGGGATCGAGTCCCCCATCGGGCTCCCTGCAGGGAGCCTGCTTCCCCCTCTGCCTCTCTCTCTGTGTGTCTCTCATGAAGAAATAAATAAAATCTTAAAAAGGACAGAGAGGGAAGGCTGGACTTGGGTGCCAGAGTCCAGCTATGAGCATACTTGATCTCTTCAACCCAACATCATGATGTTGGCGTTGGGTTCCACTCCTTAGATAGCAGAAGAAGATTCTTCTACTCATTCCTTTTTTCTTTTCTTTTTTTTCTCATTCCTTTTTCACCTTGAAAACATCAACACAGTTGATGTTGTTGTTCATCAGCAACAGTTGTTGTTCTCAACAGCAAAGCTCGCCCTACACATATGATTCTAGGGAATGCACAGAGGAGGGAGCAGAGGGCGGGCTGGGGTTGCCCACCAGAGCCCACTCACCAGGACACAGCGAGGCCAGGTCTGCCCCCCCTCCCCTGCTCTGCGTCTCTAACCTGCCCCTTCTGCTTGTTGGTCTCCTGCAGGACTGTGCTCCAGACCACGCCCGCCTGGCACCTGCCAAGTCCCGGGGCTGGTGTGCCCGAGGTGGACAGAGCTGAGGTACTGGGTGCCCAGAGCCGGTGTATGTACCAGGGGGGATGCTTTTCTCTCTCTGGGCTTGTTCCCAGCTCTGCCCTTCCCAGTGCTGGGGGTGCCCCGAAGAGAAGACCGACAGCTCCAGCCTCGACGGGGGACCCGTGACGGGGAGTCCTGGCACCACTGCTGACACCCCGTGGCCTTGGGGAGGTCCCTGCCCCTTTCTGGGACCCTCCCCCAGCAGCCCTCCGGACCTCTGGGCTGGTTTTTCTGTTTGGGGGGAAGGGTTCCAAGATGAAAATTGCCCGTAGGGGCAGTTGTAAGCAGGAAGCAGCATTTACGCGTGTGGTGGTGGTGCCCGTGTTTATTTATTTATTTACGAGAGAGAGAGGGAGCGCCAGTGACAGTGATGGCTCTGTATGATGCAGGGACAGTGCAAAACCAGGAGGCGCGCCAGTGCCCCGGGTCCCACCCCCCTGCACCCGATGCAGGGTGTCACTCCAGCAAACGGCTCCTCCTACTCATCAGGACCTGGGCTCTCTGCCCCCCCAGGTCATCCCTAGCAGCACTGCACAGGCAGCAATGCTCCCACATTTAAAAAAAAAAAAAAGAAAAAGGGGCGCCTGGGTGGTTCGGTTGGTTGAGGATCTGCCTTCAGCTCAGGTCACGATCTCAGGGTCCTGGGATCGAGTCCCTTATTGGGCTCCCTGCTCAGCGGGGAGACTGCTTCTCCCTCTGCTCCCCCTCCCCGCTGCTCGTCTGTGCTTGCTTTCTCTCTCTCAGTCCAATAAATAAATAAAATCTCTAAAAAAGTAACGTTATTCCAGAATTTTAAAAATTATCTTTATTATTGTGTTATTTTAGGAAGCTCTCTCCATTCCACATCCCATCCTATCTTTTGCTTCCTACTTTATCAGAACGCTCCCAAAGAACCGTCCACTCCCACTGTCAACAGTCCCTCTCCTGTGTGAGCCCACACACCAGTCAGGTTGCCGCCACCCCCCCCCTGCCCCCCGACTGCCCTCGTCAGGGCCTGCAGTGTCTCCACGCTGCCCCGATGGCCACCCCCAGCCCTCGCCTTTCCTGGCCTCCCTGCAGGACCGTTGGCCAACCCCCTTCTTGAACCGCCTCCCTGACTTGGCTTTGAGACTTGGCTGATCTCGTCTTTGCTCTTACCTCGCTGGCTCTTCCTTCTCCATCTCTCTTGATGCATCTCTGTTCTCTCTCAAACCTCGAGGTGTGGCCTGCAGCCCCAGACTCAATTTTGGACTCTTCACTCTCTCCCCAGGTGACCTCTCCCAGCTCCTCGGCTTTAAATACCACCCACGTGCTGACAGCTCCCAGGTGTGTGTCCTCATAGACAGCGCTCTCGGCGCCCCTGTCCGGGTGTGCAGCGGACCTGTCCACACATCGCCCCCAAACCCACTCCCCACTGGCTCCCCGCTCATCTTCACCCTCACCACACATGGCAGCTCCATCCTCCCGTTACTCCGGCCCCTGACCTTGAATTTGTCCCAGACTTCTCATTCTAGCAGCAAATCCTGTCGTCTCTCCATAATAGGTCCGAAATCTGACCACTTCTCCCCACCTCCACTGGTACCCCCATCCCAGGCACATCGTCTCTCACCTGGATGATTCAGTAGCCTCCTGTGGGTCTCCCTGCTTCTGCCCTTGCCCCTCTGGGTCAGTTTCTTTTCTTTTTTTCTTTTCTTTTCTTTTTTCTTTTCTTTTCTTTTTTCTTTTCTTTCCTTTCCTTTTCTTCCCTTCCCTTCCCTTTCCTTTCCTATCCTTTCCTTTTAAAAAAGATTTTATGTATTTATTTATTTGAGAGAGAGAGAGAGCACCAAGACAAGGGAGGGGAGGGGCAGAGGGAGAGGGAGAGAGGGAATCTCAAGCAGACTCCCCGCTGAGCATGGAGTCCAATGTGGGGCTCGATCCCACAACCCACGAGATCACTACCTGAGCCGAAACCAAGAGTCAGATGCATAACTGACTGAGCCACCCAGGTGCCCCTACCTAAGTCCGTTATCAAAATAGCAGCCAGAGGATTCCTTGCAAATATGTCAGATCGGGTTGTCCTCAGTTCCAAACCCGTTAATGACTGCTCACGCCATTCATATTAAGAGTCAAGCCTTTACAGGGGCTGCCAAGGTCTATGTGACCTGGTTCTCCATGTCTCTGACCTCACACCCCTCCCCTCCCAGTACTCCTCCCCTTGCACACTCTGCTCCAGCCACATTCGCCTTCTTCCTCTTTTTCCAACAGGTTAGGCATGTTTCTGCCTCAGGGCCTTTGCACATGCCATTCCTACCACCTGGAATGCTCTACTTCTCCTCTTTCTTGGAAAGTCTGCTCAAAGGTCTCAACGAGGCTTTCACCGACCTACCACCTTTCAGAAGACAGTAAAACCCCCATCCTTTCCCCTCATTTAGATTTCTCTGTAGCATTCAACATCATGTGGTGTTCTTTGTCTACTTGCTTATTATTCACTCTCTCCCTGACCAGACAGCAAGTCCGGAAGACAGAAACCCAATTTTGTTTATTTTGTTTTCTGCTAGGTGTCTAGTGCCTGGGATAGGGACCTGGTAGGTGAGAGTTGTTGCTTTGTTTGTTTGTTTGTTTGTTTTTTCTATTTTTTCTCCTTTTTAAAATCAACTTTCATGACTTGAGCTAGAAAAAGAATCCCTTGCTGGGTTGAATGCTGCCTGAAACATTCTCTGCTGGTTCTGGAAGGCCTTTCTTGTGACGCCAGGGCTAAAGTAGCCTGCCAGCTGGGCTGTGAGTGCCAACGCCTCCCTCTTCCACTGTGTGAATCCCCTTGCAGGTGGGCATGGGCACTCACACACCAGCCTGGGTGAGCACGAGGCTCGTACGTGTGTGTGCCCCGGGTGCTTGGGGGTGTGGAGTGCACTGGTGGCCTGGTGGCCGCTGGGTGAGGCGCTTCTCTGCCCTTCTAAGACCGCTGTGCCATCCCAGGGTGAGAGTGGGTCTGACACAGGCCCTGGATGTGGGGGTGCTGGGAGGCTGCAGCCTCCGCCCTCCCCTCCTCTCCCACCCACTTCAGCCCTCCGTCTGGCTGCCTGCGAAGTCACCAGGCCAGTGTGGACGGAGAAGGGTCTGAGTGGCCAGGGGATGCTGGGGACCCTGGGAGGCTGGATGGAGGCAGCCCCGCCATCAGTGGGCTGGCCCAGCTTCCCAGTGCCCTGCCCTGGTGCCCAGCTGAGGCCCCTGCCCCGTGTGCCCCTCTCGCACTCCCTGCCTTCACGCTTTGTCCCTCCACTGCTCCCCCAACTATCTTTCATCTTTTTTACTCTCCTCTCTCCTCGTTCCTTGCTTCCTTCAGTCTGTCTGCCCACCCTCCCTCTGTGCGCCCCTCCCCTGTATCTTCTTGCCTCCCCACCCCACACCTCTGTCGGCCCCTCCCTCGGCCTCTCTCTCTCCCTTTGGTTCTTTCTTTCTGGCTTTCTCCCCGGTCTGTGTGTCTGTCTGTCTGTCCCTGGGCCGGGCCTGCCCTGGCTGCCTCCTCCTCTCCCCGCCGGCCTGTCCCCGTCTCTTCCTCGCCGGGCCTCGTCTGTCTCCCTGTCGCCCTGCCTGTCTCTCCCCCTGCTTTCCGGGAAGGCAGCCGTGATTTACGAGCTGCGGACAGGGCCAGCTGCGGGTGCGGGAGGCCTTGATTACAGTTTCCCCGAGGAAGCTGCCTGCTTGGGGATGGCAGGGTGACAGCGTTTACGCAGAGCAGCCCGGGGCTCGGAGCGCGCCTGTCAGCCCTAGACGGATAGAGTGCCGGAGAAGGCCCATTACTTCATTCACACCTCTTCGGGCAAACAATAAAACACTTACACACGGCCTTGACTCCAGAGGGCCTCCCCCAGAACATTCCCAGCCTGGCCCAGGGTTTGGGCCTCTCTGATGGGAAGGAGGATGATGGGGGGGAGTGGTCCTTGGGAGCCCCCCGCACCCCCACCCCGGTCAGACCCAAGCCCCAGAGAAAGCCCCAGACCTGGCTCCCAGCTTGGGCTTTGGCACTGCCCCAGGCCAGCAGCCTACTTCTCTCTGGGCCTCAGTCTCCTCCTCTGTGAAATGGGATGTACTGCTCACACAGGATAGAGGAGGTGAAAAGCCTGTATAAACTGTAGAGTGCTGCACAGAGTAAGGGATCTTCTATTCACGTTACCCTGGTTGGACCGGAAAGTCCCCAGGATTCTAAACTTGGCCCTGCCAAAGAAGGTGTCCAACCAAGGAAGGCTTGAGGTGGAACCCAAGACTGACATCTGACTGGCAGAGAGCTAGGAGGTTGGCACAACTACCCCCTTTCTGCCTGTTTCCTAGGGAGGAACAGCACCCAGGCCCCCAGTTCGAAGCCTTCATTCCCATGGAGGTAAAAGTGACAACAAACAGCTTCTACTGTGTGTCCCCCACTCCGTCCCACCAGGGGGGAAGGTGCATTTTCCCCAGGAGCTCGGGCACCACCCAGGGTGCAGAGAAAGGGCTCGAGGGCGAGGGGGGATGTCACTGAGCCCGTGTTGCTAGAAGGGAGGCTGGAGTGGGAAATAGCAGTTCTGGGACGCTCGCTGCAAGCCGGGCACGCAAACCACATCTGCCACCGTCATTTATCCACCACAGCCCGTCCACCCCGGGCACCGGCCACATTCCCTCTGCCCATTGCTTCATCGGGTGCCGCGGCAACCTTGCAAGGTGGGTATTGCAGCCCACTCCTCACAGCTGAGGAAGCCGAGGCTCAGAGAGATCAAGCAGCTGGCCCGAGACCACACAGCGTAGACGTAGTGCACCTGGGCTGGGAATCCAGCTCTAAAGCTTATGTTCGCCCCCTGCACCCCCCTCCCGCCCGAGGCACAGAAGAGCAGCTGGTGGGTGAACCCTGGGGCCGGGGTAACTGGGATCCTGTGCTGGCGTCACCACTGTCCAGCTGTGTGACTTTGGGCAGGTGGCTCGACCTCTCCGGAGCTCAGTTTCCTCATCCATACACCGAGGAGGGTGATAACGAGTAGCCCCGAGGACAGCTGTGGGGATGAATGACAAGATGCCCAGTAAGTGTGGAGAGTAGCTCCTGGCACACACAGTAGGCGCCCAATAAATGTGAGGCCACGGTTAAGGCACACAGTGTCCCTCGGCGAGCTCCGGGCGGCCAGTGCGTGCTCCAGGCTGGCCCTCCCGGCTCCTCAGCCCCCTCCCTCCGTCTCTGGTGTCAGTTTAACACTAGTCCTTGTGAGACGTGAGGCAGGAGGCCAAGTCCAGAACATAAGGGGGTGGCCCCAAATAGACTTAACTTGGGGATTAAAATCCTCCGCCATCCTCCCCCGTTCCCTCCCTGGCCCTCACCCACATCCCCCAGTGAAAGCCTGAACAAATCTGCTGGGGGAAGGCGGGGGCCGCAGAAGCCAAGGAAGCGAAGTTCGGGTCTGTCTCTTTCCTTACGTGGAACCGACCGACCTGTGTGGTCACACACCTGGCTAAGCCCGCGGCCAGGAGCTCCCCCTGTGCTCAGGTGTAGAAGTTCACCAATTCTCCTCATTTCTTGGAGCCTCGATTTCCCCATCTCCAAAATGGGACGGATCACACTGGCTGTGACTGTGAAGGGCGGCTGCGGAGATTCAGAGGACGCAGCAGCGTGGCCATGACCCGGGTGGATGTTTGCTGTGCACCTGCTGTGTCCCAGGTGGTGTTCTAGATCCCAGGGGACACAAGTCGTCCTCCGGAGCTTCTACTCTGGGGGTATGGGAAGATCTATGGGGAAGAGGAAATGCAGCATGAATGGGGGTAGGAGAGGGCATTTATGGCCACGGTGGTCAGGGAAGGCCTCTCTGCTTGGCCACTCCTCTTTTCCTACCTAAATTATGAAGGCCTCATCCCCCAGGGGCTGTGCCCTCCACGGTCAGCCAGGCAGGCCTGCGGTGGGCACGGATCCCACCTGGCGCTGCTCTCCAGGGGTCTGTCCCCATGCTCATAACTGCCCCCACCAGGCCTCCAGGCAGAGGCCACAGCGAAAGCACCCTCCTTCAGGGGCTGCCGGAGACCAGTCCTCCTCCCTCCCCAGTGCATCTGGCCAGGCCTCTGGTGGCTCCTTGCTCCTGCCCCAGCCCCACCCACCTGAGGTGTCAGCCAGGACCCCTGACCCACTGTGGCCACTGACGGGAGGTCTGGGAGAGAGCACCCCCCCACACCCACATCAACCAGGGTCATAGGGCAGAGTTCACACAGAGGGTGCAGCAGATAGAATTGCTTTGGGCCTGAGAGCAGCGGGTGTCATGGCCTGTGGACATGGTAAGGCCCCCATGAGGGTGACTGGCTGCGGGCACTGGGCATGGCTGGTACCAGAGCTCCGGGACTCCAGCTGTGGGGCAGCTGACCACCAGCGCCCCCCATGTCCCAAGGGGCCATCCTGCAGTCCTGAGGATGAATTTCCTAACAGGGTCCCCATCCTCAGGGGTTCCCCAACTGAATGAAGCCTCTGAGGCCAGAAATGGGATTTCAGCCGGAGAAGCCTGAACTCTCTGGACACCAGGGCGGTTTCCCTATTCCGTCCTGAGCTGAGGGATTAAGGACCATGAGCTGGGGGCTGTACCTCCTTTTGGCTGCATCAGAAGAGGCTTCCCGGACAAGGAAATGTTTTTAAGATAATAAAACACTGTTGTGATGAGCAACATTCACCGAGAATGTACTACGTCTGGGGACCGTGCAGAGCCTGATGCACACGGAATCTCATCTATTCCATGCGACAGGTTCACGAGGCTCGTGCTTCCAGGGTCTCTGACTGTAGATGAGGAGGGATTCGGAATTCACGGTGAGCGAGGGTCAGACCCAGGCCTGTCACTCTCGGAGTCCACACACTGAACCACCACACCACGGGGGCATCCCAAGCCTTAGCAGTGGCGCAGAAGACAGAGGACATGAGACCCCCAAGGCCAACCACACTCGATGGGACCTTCATTACCCACATGCCCGTGGGAAAGCAGGACTGGGCTCCCCCCACCACTCCTGCCCACCTCTATCCCTCACGAGCTATGAGGACAGAAACCGCACATACATGTGAGGGGAAGGGGGCGTGGCGGCCCGAACCAGCACTTTCTAGCACTTGCTATGTTCTGAGCATTCTCCGTACCTGCCCTCAGGGGATCCTCACTCCCACGAAGACACCATCAACCCACCACCACCATCAACAGCCCTCAAACAATGGATCTTTAGTCACCACCTATTGTGCTTTCACAGTTATACTAAACATGGGGACCAGGGTGGGCGAGTGGGGAAGAGGAGGTGGGGGGGGTAGTGAATAGAAGGCACAGCCCTAGTTTCAAGGGGCCTGTGATCTTTGGGCAGAGGCTGCTTGTGCTCAGAAAGTTATACCAGAAAGTAGATTTTATTAAGCATTTTGTTTGTTTGTTTTTAGATTTTATTTATTTATTCATGAGAGACAGAGAGGGGCAGAGACACAGGCAGAGGGAGAAGCAGGCTCCGTGCAGGGAGCCCGATGCGGGACTCAATCCCGGGTCTCCAGGATCACGTCCTGGGCGGAAGGCAGGTGCTCAACCACTGAGCCACCCAGGGGTCCCTTGTTAAGTGTTTTAGAAGCATTATCTGCAAATGCTGTAGGAGACCGGAAGGGATCAAGGGCCCGGTGACCAGGGGGCTCCCGGAAGAGGGGTGCTCAACAAAGGCCTTAGGGAAGCTTCTGGTCTCTTCCCACACTCAGACATCCTGACCGCACGTCCCCCACAGGCCCTCGTGTGCCTGGCACGCTTTGCC
This sequence comes from Vulpes lagopus, assembly GCF_018345385.1. Classification (NCBI taxonomy): domain Eukaryota; kingdom Metazoa; phylum Chordata; class Mammalia; order Carnivora; family Canidae; genus Vulpes; species Vulpes lagopus. Next base: position 126,037,855 of record NC_054831.1, read on the forward strand.
CCTGTCTCCCCGGAGACACCTGCCTCTCCTGCGGGGATGTGGGAGGTGAGCCCTTTCCCAGCCTTCCCCATCCGTCCTCACTTCCTCTGGCAGAACCAGTGCTCCTCTCCCCAGGCGTGGGGACTACAGCTCGTATGGGGCCCTCAGCTCCCCGATCTCTTCGCAGACACCGCGCGTAGGTGAGGAAGCAGTAACGGATGCAAAGGGCTCAGGTGGCACGGGCCCCGACCGCAGCAGGCCTGCAACGGCTAGCATCGCTGCTGATGCTGTGGACGGGCCCTTGGTCGATATTCTGATTAAGCGGAAGGTGATGGATAGGTGAGAACAGCAGGGAACACATGCCCCCCGCCCCGAAGACGGGGGAGCACGGGCCCGGGCTGGCCAAGGAGGAGCAGCCCAAGCAGGGAGGCAGCATGTAAGGGGCCTAGAGTGGTGCGAAGATCTGATGCCTCATGGGGGAGCTGAGGGGGAGGAGGCAGGAGGGAGGGAGGCCGTGTGATCCTTCACCCAGATGGATGGTTCCAGCACCACCAGCCCAGACAGGTAAACAGTGGGGCTGGGGCCAGACACCCCACCCCACCCCCACCCCTGCTGGCTCGGTACTGGTGACAACTCCTGTCAGGGCTTGATGAGAGGCTGCTGGCCGCTTCTGCCCCCTTGGCCCTGCTAGGGGGTGGACGTTTTTCCCAAAGTTGGGGGGCCAAGGTCTATTGTCATGACCCAGATGCACAAGAAGCACAGGGAGAGAGAGGGAAGAGGGGTCCTTGCTCTCTCTCTCTCTCCACCTCCATGGGAAATCAGGACGACCTTGGTCCTGCCGGAGGCCCTCTCTTCCAGGAAGCCCTCCTCACCTGTCTCCTTTATCTCCCCCTATCATCACCCCCGCTCGCACAGGAATGGGTCCCCTCATGAAAGACCCCAGTTGCCGCCGCCTGTTCCATTCACTTGACATTTGCACTAGTGTTTGTACAACTGAAGCCCAGCTCAGCCCTCACTGGCTGTGTGTGTGGCCCGGGCTGCCCTGAACTGCGGTCACTTCACCTACGTCACAGGCATAGAAGAGAGAGATCCTGTGAGGCAGACTTCAATCCTGGATCTGCCACTTCCTGGCTTTGATCCTCAGTTTCGGGGCACCTGGGTGGCTCAGCGGTTGAGCGCCTGCCTGCAGCCCAGAGCATGATCCTGGGGTCCCGGGATCGAGTCCCACATCGGGCTCCCTGCATGGAGCCTGCTTCTCCCCCTGCCTGTGTCTCTGCCTCTCTCTGTGTGTCTCTCATGAAAAAATAAGTAAAATCTTAAAAAAAAAAAAAGAAAAAAGAACCTCAGTTTCTGCATCTGGAAAATGGGGATCGCTGTAACGTTCACCCCCAGTGTTGTGAACACAGAGAGAGGCACCGTGCAAAGAGCTCGCTTGGCCCGGGACAGAGGTGGGAGCACTTCGGAGCATCGACGGCTACGTCTTTATGGACGGGTAAGCACAGAGGCTCACAGAGGCAGCCCCCACGCAGAACCCGCGCAGGGGCTCCCCTCTCTCCGGGGCTGGGTAAGGGGTCTGGTGGGGAGAGGGTGCCGGGGGCGGGCACCTTCCCCTAGAGTCCTATCGACCTGGGGATCTGTTCGCTCACATTTCTACCCCTTCAGTGTATCTGATTTTGTTTGCTCCATTTTATTCTTAGTATATTGATGATGATTGTTTAGCTAATTAGTCTGAAGACATTCTGGCTGGATTTGGGGGAAATTAAAAACCTCCTCTTAATTGCACCATGTTTTGGTTGGGGTGGGGGTTCCTGTTAAAATGGATTTACACTCCTTTGGAACTCTCCAAGACACTATTTCCAGGTTTTTAGGTTGACGATCTAGTCATCACAACGTAACTGGAGTTCGTCACACTCCGGCGCACGGCGTTGGACATGTGCTCTCAGTCTGGGTGGTGGTTTTAAGGCAACGGAGGAGATAACCTCCCCCTGCCCCAAAGCCAGAGCCACTGTAGCAGGTGAGGGGCTCTGCACGGAGGACAGAGGCTGACCCCCGCCCCCAGAGCCGGGTCTGGGGGTCCTGCTGCATTCCTAAAGGGACCCATCAGGACACCCCTGAGCAGAATCAAGACTGAGGCCAAAGTGAGGTTTGCTCCCTCACACTTGTGGGGGAGGCAAGGTAGCGTTGGGGGTGCAAACTAGCCATCCAGGCATGCAGGTGGCACAGAGAGGGCTGAGCCTCCCGTCTGCCCGTCCATCCATCCATTCCTCCACCTACCCATCAGATCCATTCTCCCACCCACCCACCGTTCCATCATCCACCTGCACAACTCCCGCCCACCTCCTTCCATCACGTAGCCATCCACCCCCTCACTCAAGTACTGTCCAGTCATCCCCCCAACATGTAGTCATCCAGCCACCCACCTAGCCCCCTGTTAATCCCTCCACCTCCCTCTTGCTCCATCCATCCATCCATGCATCCATCCACCCACACACCCACCCATGCATCCATCCACCCATCCACCCACACACCCACCCATCCACTCACACACCCATCCACCCACACACCCACCCATCCCCCATCCACCCACACACCCACCCACGCACCCATCCACCCACCCATCCACCCACACACCCACCCATCCACCCACACACCCATCCACCCACCCATGCACCCATCCACCCACACACCCACCCATCCACCCATCCACCCACATACCCACCCATCCACCCACACACCCATCCACCCACACACCCACCCATCCCCCATCCACCCACCCACCCACCCACCCATCCACCCATCCACCCACACACCCACCCATCTACCCATCCACCCATCCACCCACACACACACCCACCCATCCACCCATCCACCCACACACCCACCCATCCATCCATCCACCCACACACCCACACATCCACCCAACCACCCATCCACCCACACACCCACCCATCTACCCATCCACCCATCCACCCACACACCCACACACCCACCCACACACCCACCCATTCACACACCCACCCATCTACCCATCCACCCACACACCCACCCATCCACACACCCACCCATCTACCCATCCACCCACACACCCACCCATCCACACACCCACCCACACACCCACCCATCCATCCATCCACCCACACACCCACCCATCCACCCATCCACCCACACACCCACCCATCTACCCATCCACCCATCCACCCACACCCACACACCCACCCATCCATCCATCCACCCACACACCTACCCATCCACCCACACACCCACCCATCTACCCATCCACCCATCCACCCACACCCACACACCCACCCATCTACCCATCCACCCATCCACCCACACCCACACACCCACCCATCCACCCATCCACCCACACCCACCCATCCACCCATCCACCCACACACCCACCCATCCACACACCCACCCATCCACCCATCCACCCACACACCCACCCATCTGCCCACCCAACTGGCTGCCCCCCCATATACCTATCCAACCACCCACCATCTATTTATCCAGTAAATAAATTTTTAGAAAGAAAAAAATACAGAAGTAGCAGCAAGATCCCTGAGACGAGAAAGAACAGGGAATCCAAGGATACGAAAGAATCATGTGGCTGAAGGTGGTGAATAAAAAGGTCAAGAGAGAGGAGCGTGAGGAGCTGGGCAGGGCCAGGCCACGCTGGTCCCTTCGAGCCACCCTAGGGTGTGGGTCTGGGGGCTGAGGCTGAGCCACTAGCAGTGACAAGGCAGGCAGAGGCCCCTCTGTCCCGGCCCTGGTGCCGTCACCACCAGCCACCAGCAGCCACGGAGGAAGGAGGCGGCGCTGGAAGGAGAGAACTGGATTCGGAAGCCGCAGCCCTGGGTCTGGGTTGGGCTCCACTTCCCATCACTTGTGTGACCTTCCTGGGCCTCAGTTTCCTCACTGGCAACACGGACACAGTCTTCCTACGTCCTGGATTTCGGGAGGAGCGACGGGTGGTTGTGAAGCTCGGCGCACAGGTGAGGTTCTGGGGAGCTGAAGAGATCCAGGTGCGGCCAGGAGCGGCCCCGACTAGCCCGAGTGGGCACAGCGGCTGGGTGGGGTGAGGGTGGGGGTGGGGGTGGGGGATGTGGGCCCTCCCCTGGGCTGCCTGAGGGCTCCAGCTGTGGGGTCAGGCCTTCGGGCAGCAGGAGGTGAGCCAACCACCGGGTTGAGAAGGACACAGTCAACCCCACTCGCCCAGTGGGTTGCGCAGGGAAGGTCAAAACAGGACATTTTTCTCAAAAAGAGTTTCCGTGTGGCCCTCCGCCCCGGCGCGTGGGAGCCACCACCCTGGCACCCTCTTCACTTGTGTGACCGTCGGGGACCGTGAGGCAGGGCCCCCGAGGAAGAGCATCAGCAGCCTTGACGGGGCTGCTGACCTGGCGGCAAACCCACGATGGGGGCGGCTGGTGCAGAATAAATGAGGAAACACCCCCTTCTCCTCTGCCCTCGCTCTGTTCCAGAAAAGTGCTTAAGGCTGATGTAAAGTACCTGGCACACAGGGCACACTCATTCCCCCAAAACCGTTCCCGGGGCAGCCCTGGGTGGCCGGCCCCGTGTCCCCTGGGGCCGGAGCAGAAGGCTGGGGCGCGTGGGCTCCCGCAGCCGCCCCGGGCTGCCTCGGGGATGCGAGCTGGGTCGTGAGGCAGGCGCGGGGTCCGGAGCATCCCGAATCCGGAGTGACGGCTTCTTTCCATGCTCTCCTTCTCGGCCAGACTCGGCTGAGCAGGGGCTCTGGCTCCCCGAGGGGTGGGGGTGAGGGGGGGGGGCCCGGCCGGGGCCCCCACTGGCCGGGACACACGGCTCACGGAGCCCTGGGCTGGGGAGCGAGCGGTAGGGCGGAGGGGGGAGGTGTTGTCGCAGACAGACAGACAGACAGAGCTGAGACAGCCCCCAAGCTTAGTCACCGTTTCAACTTTTCACATTTGAACCCAAGACAGCAGATGTCAAACTCAGGCCCTTGCCCGGACTCCCACACCCACCCTCCCTTCCCGGGCCCCTCTTCCTCCTCCTCCCCACCCGCCACCCCTGCCTGCAGTTTATGGATGGCTCCCACCCCTGACATTAGGGATCCTCACTTCCTGTGTTTATCTTGGAGAGCCACGGGGCTCTCTCCTCTCGCCCCACACAGGTTACAGCGCGTGTGCTCGCGGGCACACCACGCGCGCGTGTGTTGGTGCCCACGGCTCGAGGGCGTTGTGGGCTGGGGAGCGTGTGTGGGGCCAGGAGGCCTGGCTGTCCCGCCGGGGCCGCGTGTCCCTGAGCAGGTCTGCAGGTGTGTGCACGCTAGTGCCTCCGCCTCCGAGCCCCCAAGTGGGTGTGCGTGCGTGTGCGCGTGCGTGTCGGGGTGAGGGCAGCGCACCAGGGCCTGAGCGCTACCCCGTGCTTCCTCGGGCGCCAGCTCCTTGTGGCCTCCCCACATCCCACAGGCTCCCGTTTTGCCAGGAGAGGAGGCTCCGCGAGGGGACCGGGCCGGAGCAAAGCCGGGGAGCAGCTGAGGGGTGGCGGGGACTCCAGGCCCCAAGACATTCCTCTTATTTTTCTTTCCGTAATAGCTGTGGGGGGTTCTCCCTCCATTAGGAACATAAAAAGTGTAATGAAGGAAAATAAAATCGTCCATGATTCCACCAGAGAGAACCATCATTAATATTTTTGTGTATATCCCCCGACTTTCTGTATAAATAATACACACAGACACACACACACAACTTCTTTGAAAAAAATAAAATTCAATTATGCATATTGCTTCCTGCCCTGCCTTCTGCTTTCCTTTCTCTTTTACTTTTCATTAGAGAAAAATTCAGCGTACACAGAAGACGAGAGAACCCCGTAAAGAACACCAGCCACAGGTGCCGGGCACGGGCTCGGGTTAGAGGTCCCTGTCCTTGCCCCTGGTTCCTCCCTCAGAGAACTATCTAGAACAAGGGGACACAAGGGTGTGGAAGATCCCGCTGCCCACCCTCCTCGGGTCTGCGATGCAGGAAGGGTCCGAGGCCCCGCTCTGCAGACCAGGAGGGCTCAGAGGGTCTCAGTGGGGTGAGACCCGTGCAGAGAAGGCCTGGACCCCTGCCCCCCCGGTTCCCCCGTCGCATCCATGGCCCCACAGCCAGCTCTGGCTTCCCTCCCTCTGGCTCCCCTGTCTTCCCACTCCAGAGGGAGACCTGCTCAGGAGTGAACAGACGCCGACACCCAAAGGTGTTCCTGCCCGATGCCTGGTCTGATTCCCTGCTCTGCAGTGCTCACCCCGGAAGCACCCAGGGGCCCGAAGGTGAGCAAGGGGTTGTGTGTAGCCAAGGAACGTTCATCTTGCTCAGCCTCAGCCTTCTCACCTGTGAAATGGGCACAATACTCGCACCTCCTCTCTGGGTGGCTGTGAGGATTGAGTAGAGTCATAGATGGAGACCGCTTTACGCGTGACAGGAGCTCGGCATTACTGGCTGTGATCCAGGGAGCTGATGCCTGAACCTGAAACGCTGAGTTGGTAGCAGAACTGACCCCCCTTTTCCCAGAGGAATGAGACAATAGGGCACATCCTCATGGAGCTTACAGATGAATCATGAAAACCAATGATTATACATTGTGCCAAGTGCCACTAGGACAACGAGCACTGAACCGGGAAACAGATGAGGTTACTAGTTGGAGGCGTCCCCAAGGAGGTGACACTCAATCGGAGACCTGAAAAATGAGAGAGCTCGTGAAAGGTGGGGAGAAGAATGCTCCAGGCAGAGGGAGCGGCATGTGCAAAGGCCCTGAGGTGGGGCACGACTTTGCTGAGTTCAAGAAGAGAGAGGCAGCGGGGTGGCTCCTGGGGGTCATTCCTCCTCATCCCAATGCAGGCTCTGTCAAGTTCCTCTTCCCGGCATGTGAATCCACTTGCCCCCAACAGAGCTGGGGTCTCCATTCCCTTTTCGCCCGCCCCCATGTCAGTACCTCGTCCGAGGCTTAGCACCCAGGGCCCCTTGAAGCCCCAGACCCCTGGGTGGGAAGGTGCCTTTTCCGGGCCTCTCCATACTTTGCAGGCCTGACTTGGCCTTGACCAGCGCGTGCAGTGGGCCCAGGGCCAGGCCGGGGCTGTGGGAGGCGGTTTCCCTCCTGCTTTCATCTCTTTCATCGGATCTGTTGTTTTTAGACCGTGTGCTGGACTGTGGACAGTGAACGAAAGTTCAGGAAGGCACCCCTATAAATCTGCACGGAATAAAGGAACGGTCTGGTACTCCAGGGGCCCTGCCGCCCCTGTGCCCCCTGAGGACGCCTTGGGGCCTGCCGACAGCAGGGGACAGGCTGAGAGCGAGGGCCCCGGCGGGCAGCCCGCAGAGGAGAGGTATCGAACCCGCACCAGAGGGGCAGGGGCTTGCTCCGCGTCACCCAGAGCGTCAGGCGGGAGCAGGACTGGAACCCGGGGCTGCTGACTCGGGTCTGGGGAGGGCCCGAGCATCTGCTGGGCGCCAGACGCTGCAAGGAAGATGAGCAAGGGCCGTGGAAACGCCTGGGTGTGGCACGGCAGGCCAGGCCAGGGTCGGGAACTCGGGCCAGCTGGGTGACCTTGGGCGAGTCCACACCCGCCACCACCCGTCCCCCCCCCCCCCCCCGGCCACCGCGCCTCTGTTTCCCCCTCTGCACAATGTTGGGAGGCTCTGAAATCACGACACCATATATGTCAAGGAATTCGGCGAGCTGCAAACTGCAACGTCTCTTCAAGCTTCTTCATCTTTGTTTTATGATGATTTGTTATGTTTTAACCAGCTGGCTCTAGGCCCCACCTTGCAGGAATATTCTCTCGCCGTCCTGCTGGGGTTAAAGGTGGGGGGTGGGAATCAGACTAACTCACATGAAATATTTAGCAAACAGCTCAGTGTTAGTCCAGCATGGGGAATCAGCTTGCATGCCTCCGCTGACAGGCAGCTCACCACCATGAGGCTGCCATGTTCCACGGCTGAACAGCTCTGACCCTCTTACAGGGAGCTGGAGTCCGCTCCCCGTGCTGATCCCTGCACCTGAACAATCACAGTGACTTCCCCATCTTGGTGGGGAGCCTTCCAGAATCCCCTGGCCCTGAATGGGCTTCCCTGCCAGTTGCAAGAGACTGGCTGTCTCTGATTTCTGGGGCTTTTCTCTTTTCTGAGTTTTCTACAATGAGTGTGAGCTGCTTTTCCTTTTTTCTTTTTTTTGTTTTGTTTTGTTTTTTTTTTTTTTTTGCTTTTTCTACTTTTAAGATTCATTTGATATTATATTACTTGTGACCACCCAACAATACAGAATATAAGAAGAGGAAATGAAGGGCGCCGGAGGGGGCGCTCAGTAGGTTAAGCAGCTGCCTTTGGCTCAAGTCATGATCCCAGGACCATGGGGTCAAGCCCCACATCAGTTTCCCTGCTCAACGGGTCTCCCTCAACCTGCCACTCCTCTTACTTGTGTGCTCTCTCTCTCTGTCCAAAAAAAAAAAAAAAGAGGAAAGGAAACTCTTTCCATATTTCCTCCCCAAACACTCCCTGTTACTCTAGGCCTAGAGAGCATCATTCCCAATTTCTCAGTATCTTCGGTCGTGTGTACATGCAAACACAGAACAGCACAGAGATCACAGAGATGTCTGCACAGTGTGGGGCCTGACCTCGCTGGCAGCCTGGACGCAAAGCCTTTCCCTTAAGCTCAGTCTGCTCACCTGTAAAATGGGACGACTACGGTGCCTGTGGAGCAGGAACGTCACAAGGGCCGGGGAGCTAATGCACATGACATGTGAGCCCTGACAGGTATTTCGCTTTTTAAATTAAAAACAAAGGGATCATATGTACCTTTATTTCTGCAGCTTGAGTTTCCCCTCGTGGACGGCTTTCCTTGTGGGCACAGGGACATCTAGCTCATCTTGTTAACAGCGGCAGAGGGGCCTGCTAGGGCGCTGTACCTATGATTTAATCCGCTTTTAATATCAGGAGAAGTCATTTGTAGAGAAAAGCCCCAGAAGGAGGCCCCGAGGCAGACCGGGGCTGCCTTCAGTATCATTTTCTCCCCCAAGGAAACGCTTTGATTCTCTCCTTGGTGGCCCAGGTGGCCCTGAGCAGGCCAGGCTAGCTCCGGGGGGTAGGAACCCAGCTCTGGCCAAGAAGTGCAGCTGGGTACAAGCACGGTTCGGCCCGGTGGTGGCAGTGGTTGGGAGAGGGCGGGTCAGGGGAGACGTGACCCAACAGTGCTGTGGTGTAGCCAGGGCCCCTGCAGAGAGGGGGCATCCTGTGGGCAGGGCTGGGCAGGGAAAGGCTTCCTGGAGGAGGCGGGATCTGTGTGGGGTCCTGAGGAGCAAGAGGGAGTTGGATAGATGGAGAATGGGTTGAAGGAGGTGTCCTCAGGGCAGACAAGAGCCAGGGAGGAATTTAAGTCTAGAACTAAAGGTCCCCGCAAGGGAAGAGGAAGGCCTAGACCACCAGGCCGTGGTGGGCTTGCCCTGCCAGCAACGAGGAGCCTCTGCGGGTTCTGGAGAAGGGGAGTCTCCACTCTGCGCGACCCTGAGAAAAGCTCTAAGCCTCTCTGGGCCCCAGCTGCCTCTGGGTTCTGGGAGAGACTTGGAGGGCATGTGGGGGCTACTCAGGAGCTGGAATTTGGGATCGGGCCGCTTCCTCTAATCAAGGGGACCCAGAAGAATGAGGGCAATCCCAGGGGTCAGTCCCTGCCTTCAGATCCCTGCTTCACAGAACTCAAACAGTTTCCTTTCCTTTTAACCTGCCGGCTTTCCAGGGAAATCTGATTTTGCAAACATGTTTTCTTAGCCGAGGGGAAATGAGCGCTATGCAAACAATGAAGATAGGCCCGCGTGATAAGGGCCTCCCGGCTGGCCTGGCGGTCTGGCCTGGATGGGAAAGGGGGAGCAGGGTAGGGGTGGCCCTGGCTCCGCTGGCTGCCTCAGGTGTGGAGGAGACCCCAGGCCTCCGAATGGCTGGCTGGGTGGGGCCTTGGGCGTTATCTAACCTGGAGGCCCAAGGGGGGGGGAAGAGACTTGCCCCAGGGACACACAGACAGGGGGCCTGACCGCTCCTTCTGTCTGTGGCAGCCTGCGCTGCTTACACCCGTGCTTGGGGGCAGAGTTTGGCTGGCGGTGGCCCTGGTGGGTCCTCCCCAGGTAGGCAGTCATGGAAGGGGAGGGATTGGGTGCTCGGGGTCCAGGAATAGGGGACATGAGAGCAATACTGCCCCAGCACTGGTTCTGAGCCTTGATGGAGGAAAGAAACAGGAGAAGAAGGTGCCCAAGCCCTGGTCACGGAGACTGTAAAAGACCCAGGGCCCAGGTATGGCCGGTGTGGCCCCAGTGACAAATTCGGAAGCAGGGTTGGCCTGAGCCCACCCTCTGCCCACCTCACTGTGAGCCCTGGGGCAACAGTAGCACCCAGAAGCTCAAGGTGAGCAAGGTGGACAGTGAAGACACCTGGTGAGGCTTTTTTGTAAGATCTCCTATGACATGACCAAGGCAGTAGTGAAGGCGCCTTAAGACATTAAGAATATGAGCAGGGGCTCCTGGGTGGCTTGGTCAGTCAAGTGTCCAACTCTTGGTCATGATCAGGTCATGATCTCGGGGTAAATAGCCTGGTTGGGGATGGGGAGGGGGTTCTAGGGGAAGGGGAGGTGTAAGAACCTTCCTTACCTGGGTCTTAGTGTCAGAGGGACCTCCTGGGGTCCTTGCAGGCTGGTGAGGCCTGGGGACAGTCAGGTTCCAGTGAGGGATCACCACCCTCCACAGCCCTCAGTTCAGGATGAACATGCCCGCTTTGCTCTTTGGGGGTGCCTGGCGCTGTGCCAGGAGCTTGACAACCTGGTAGGGCTAGTGTCTGTTCCATTTGCAGATAAGGCAAAGCTGAATCTCCTAAACTGCCCTGAAGTGCCCTCAAGAGAGATGTTCCCTCCCTGTCTGCAGCTTATACTTTTTCTAGAAGCTGTTTACAGGGTGGAACTGCTGGTACTGCAGAGGACTAAAGGTGGGGGATGTTGCTGGGCTGTTGGCCCTCCCAGAGATGCCCGGGCTTCAGCCAAGGCCCAGGAAAGAGAACCGAGCTCCCCGAGGCCCCACCTGCCCCCCATCAGCACCTCCTAGTCCCCCTTTGGGAACCAGGGGTATGGATGCTTTCCCACATCCTCCGGGGATCACTGCACTGCTGCCCTGCAGGAGGCACAGCCATGTCCCTTCCACTGGCTTTGTTGAACAGTGAGACGCCGAGGTCAGGTCAGCCAATAACCCACACATCAGGCCAGCAAAGACGCACGCCTTCCCCTGACTTCACCTTCCATGATGCCAGTCGAGGGCAGAGGGTCTCAAAGCCCCCACCTCCCTTTCCCTGGTCATCATCCTTTCCTGAAGCCAACCTCCCTTGTAAAATTTCTGTTTTCCCACCTATCAAATGGGGTCATAGAAACAACACCTCATGGGCCTGTCACCTCTCTCTAGGGACTAACAGTGGCACTGAGCAATCCTACAGACCTGCTTCCTACCCTGTACGTGGCTAGGTTCCCTGTCAGCCTCCTATCCAAGCCGGGGTGGGCAGCAGCCCGCGGGAGGCCCTGCAGCGTCCAGATCCTGGCACCGCTACCTCCCAGCTTACTTCCCAGTGACCTTGGATGAGTCCCCATGCCCACTAGGGCCCCTGTCTGCCCCCATCTAGAATGAGGACAATAGCGGCACCTCACTCCTGGAGTTGTTTTGAGGATTAAATGAAACTTGGCCCAGGACCTAGCATTTTGTTGGTGCTCCATAAATATCAGGCATGAGTGCGGCCGAGAAGCGCTGTGAACACAGGGAATGGAAAGTGTTTCGCCCCCAGGGAGGCCGCATCCATCTCACTTTATTAGGATCATAAGTACTTTTAGCAAGGCAAACAGCAGACGGCAGGCAGCCCGCCAGCATGCGCCAAGAACCCAAGTCCCGTCCTCCGAGCCTCTGACATCAAAAACAACAACAGAAAAGACCGAACATCAAAGAATGAACAGCAAGTCCAAACATTTCGCTGTGCTCTTATCTTAATTAAAGCAAGTCATATGCGGGGTTTTTGATGACACAAGTTGAAAAGCCAGGTTCTGGTCTTATTAGTTTTGCCGACACCCACGGAGAAGTCTGTGACTTGCCCAAGGTCACCCAGCAGCCTGGGGCCAGAGTCGGGGCCCAGGCCCAGGCCTCAGATGCTGGAGCCAGGGCTCCCTCCGTGACCCCTGCCTGAGCAACTGCGATCCAAGGCCGGAGTGTCAGAGAGAGGCACCAGTTCATCCGTTCGCCCATATGTTTAAGACTTTTTACTGAAACCCGTGCAACTTCCAGGCACTGGTGTAGGCTCTGCGGATACAGCAAGGAAGAAGCCACTCTAGGGGAGGGAGGGGAAGAAAAGCAGATGCCAAGAAATAATGACATAAATGACGATTTCATTGTAATTACGGTAAGTGCTACCCGCTGTGTTCCTTCTCTTTGAACCTGAGCCCTGTGACAGTGGGGGGAGAGAACACCGTGAAAGAGCTGCGTGACACTTTGCAGGCCCAAACCAGCTTCCCTCCCTCCGGACGCTCGCTTTTGGCCCCCTCCCTCCCTCCCTCCCTCGCAGTGTGAGGAAGCCCAAGCTGGCCCTGGGGAGAGGTCCACGTGGGCAGAGACCAACGAGCTCCCCTACTCTGAGTGAGGACCCTCCTCAACCAGCCTCACCTGCCGACCCTGGTTGCAAAGTCTTGAGCAAAACAAAGGATCATTGCATTTTAAGTCATTAAGTTTCAGGGGGGTGGCTTGTTATGCAATAATCCGCAGCTGGAACATCACATTTCACCTTCATGGGGTGGGGGGGGGGTAGTCCAATCAGGACCCCCGTTTCATAGCCGAAGAAACCAAGGCACAGAAAGGTAAAATGACTTGCTGACGGACACATGGGTGATGAGTAGCCAAAGCCACAGTCGATGACTTCAAATCAGCTCAAGGGCACGGCGACCAGCCGCGTTTCCACGAACACCTTCCAGGCTCGAAAGCAGCACACTCCAAGGAGGAGTTCCAGGCTTGGGAAAAAGTGACCGAGGGGCCATTTCTGAGCAAGGGAGCTTCCAGTCTTCACAGAAGTAAGTGCACCACGGGGACGGGGAGCTGCTGTCCTGACCTAGGAGGGTCCGTGGGGGTCCAGTCTGAGGTGAGCGGACCGAGGCTTGTTTCCCTGCCCTGGGACTCGGTTTTCCCATCTGCTGAAGGGGAATGATAAAACCGCCCCGCTGCTGCTCAAGCTGCACCTGGAGAGGAGTTTCCAGGTTAGCAACCCCTGTCTTCCCCAGGGCTCCTTGTCTGAGGCTAACATTCCATTTGGAAAGGAGTGAGTAATAGCCAAGACTCCCACGTGGAGAATTTGAGTGCAAGGAAGCCTATGGTAGGCTGGCAGGGAGAGAACAAAACCCACCCCTGAAAAGCTTCGCAAGGAAAGCCTCCTCTGAAAAATGTTGCTTCTGAGCCCGGAAGGGGCCTTGAAAGATCCGGGCTGGGAGGCAGGAGCTCTGGGTTCTGGTGACCTGCTGGGTGACCTTGGGCAAGTCACTGTCGCTCTCCGGATCCTGTATGGACAATGAGAGGATGGGCCAAATGATCTAGAAGTCCTGATGGTGTCCAAACAGGCAGGGATGACCAAGCTTCCCCACCTCCTACCTCGCAGCCCCAGGAGCTCAGAGCATTTAGCAATCTGCGTGGAACTAATCCCCTGGGCTGTTTCTGGAAGCGATGATGTAGGTGAGCTCCGCTGGCAAATTCTCCTCCTCCCCCTTCAGCTCCTCCATTGTCATCGGTGTTATTTATTTGGCTTTCAGATGGGCCACCCAGAGCTCTTTATAAAGATAAAAATATCATAACTCAAAGCTTCCACCAGCAATCCAATCCCATCTGCACGATGGAGGGCTGCACGCAATGGCTTTGTTGCTTCGAGCTCTGACCCTTTTAAGGTCTTACAAAATGAGGGGATGCACTTGAAATGTTAAACTGAAGGTAACAAAAAAAATAAATAAAAACAAAAAAATAAATAAACTGAAGGTAATGATGTTGAGGCTGGCACTTCCTCCGTGCCAGGCGCCGTGAGCCGCACTTTATGGACGTCAGCTCGTTCGCTCTTCCCAATAACCCCACAAAGTGGTCGACTGTCATTATTGCTTTTCTACAGATGCAGAAACTGAGGCCCGGAGAGGGAAAGGAATTGTCCAGGATTGCAGAGCCGGCGATGTGGGTTCAGACTCAGGCCGTCTGCCTCCTTATCCTCGGTTCTGAATAATCAGGCTATTTTGCTCCCCAGCAACAAGTACGGTTACTGTGACTCTGGCAGCTACTACCCTTTACTGAACACTTATGTGCTAGGCACAGGGCCAGGGCTTTACATTTTTTGGTCTTAAAAAAAAAAAATCCATGCTGCGGAACAAATCAACCCAAAACTTAGTGGTGTAAAGCAATGATGGTTATTCATTTTGCTCATGAATCTACATTTTGGGCAGGTCTCAGCAGGGACAGCTCGTCTCTGCTTCTGCCGGGAGGACTCCAGCACCTGTGACAGGAGGAGCTGGGGCCTGGCCGGGCATCTCCTCTCTCTCTTCGTGGACCTTTCCGTGAGATCTCTCCAGCACGGTGTCCTCAGGGCCGGGGGTTTCTTGCAGGGTGGCCTGGGGCTCCGTGGACCAGAGCGAAGCAGCAAGGCTCCCCTGACCTGGCCTGCCACGCTGTGCTACTTACAGACGAGCACTAAGGCCAGTTCAGATGTGAGCAGAGGGGGTTGAACCCCCAGATCTCGACGGCAGGGGTGCCAGAGGATTTGCGGCCGTCTTCACTCCCTAGGTTTCAGCCCTCCCTTAGGGGTCTTTTCAACAACCTTTGAGATTCGTGTACGTGCTTATGGTTCTGGAGCCCCTCCTGGCGCTCGTGGCTGCGGCCCTGGGAGAGAGCAGTGACCGGGGAGGGTGTTACACCCACTTTGCAGATGGGATAGTGGAGACTTGTACAGATTTCGGTGCCCATGAAAGGGCCCTGCACTTTCCCTGGGACTCTCAATGATTCTTTTTTTTTTTTTTTTTAAGATTTTATTTATTTCTTCATGAGAGACACACAGAGAGAGAGAGAGACAGAGACACAGGCAGAGGGAGAAGCAGACTCCCTTCGGGGAACCCAGTGTGGGACTCGATCCCAGGACCCCGGGATCACGCCCTGAGCCAAAGGCAGATGCTCAAGCACTGAGCCACCCAGATGCCCCAACTCATTGATTCCTGACAACAAGTCTGAGGCAGGCACTGAGATGGCCAGCCATGAAGTGGGGAGCAGGACTCAGATCCTGGTCCAGGGGATGCTACCTAGGTAGTCATCCTGCGTCCCCACGCCGCCCCATCTCCGCATGCCCCGTTTCTGGGCTTCCCTGTGACACGGATGACGGGCCCCACAGGACACGGCCGCACCCCTTGGGAAGGGCCAGGCTGGCCAAGGAGAAGCCCCGCTCGTGCTGCTGAGAAGCCAGCCCTGATGAGCGTGTGAGGGAGGGAAGGGCAGCGGCGCTGAGAATGGCCCAGCCTGAACCGGTCACCACGGCAACCGCTGGGGCTGTCTGGAGCCAGCAGCCTGCCAGGCCTTGGCCCCACAAAGCCCAGGAGGGAGGCAGAGGGGGCGGGCCCGGCAGGGCATAAATCAGGGAGTTCTATGCCCCTGACTCCGGGCAGACGATTTATGGGGCTGCTCAGAGCCCACTGGATGCACCAGGGGGAGAGGAGAGGATCTCCTTGTTCCCACCGCCCCTGGGGCCCCCTGCTTGGTGCGGGTCTGCAGGAAGAGGCTCCTGAGCCTGGGAGCCCCTGCAGGCCACCCTCAGAGCTGCTGGAGGCCCCTGCCCCCACCGGGTCTGCACCGACTCCTTTGTGCCACCGCACCAGCATGCTGCCCCCATGCTGACATCAAACATTTTAAGAAATAAGTCTTATCCTCAACTGCTTGAGATGCATGCTGGTATTTTCTATCCTATTTCTTTTGTAAAATACTGATCACCACCCACTAAATTAATGTCATGACTCCTAAGAGTTTGTGCCCTGCTGTTAGATAAATGCTGAGCCAAAGGAAACCAGAGAGGAAACTGAGGCTCACTCAGCCCTCCCTCCCCACATACACAGCTGGAACAGATTTTACATTCATCATCTCTTCCCTTCTCCCCGCCAGCACCTGTGTCTGTCTCCAAAGCCTAAGCTTGTCCCGCTACCCAACCCACCATTACAACCATCCAAAGCGGAACCAGCTTCCTTGGAAGGTAATGAGCTGCCCGTCTCTAGAGCCCTCCACCCTCCAAGCAAAAGTTGAATGACTACCTGCTAGGTTGCTTCAGGGGATCCCAGAGTCTTTCAGGAAGGGGGGCAGACCTGATGCCTCTGAGCTTATGTAGGATGGCAGGCAGGCAAATATTGACCATTGTGCCCACGTGGACACTGAGCCACGGAGGGCTCAGGGCTTCCCGCTGGCTCAGACAGGCAGGGAAGCAAGGATGTCATCCAGAAGGGCGTGCGATGGTGGGAGCCTGGCAGAGGCAGCCGAGCATCCAGCCCTCCCTGTCCTGGCATCTTTGCACGCACCTGTGCAGACACCTGCTCATGGGTCTCCTGGCTGGGCTCCTCCTCCTTGAACAAGCCACACCAGCAGCCCCCGTCCGCCGACCTGCTGCCCCTGGAGCGGTCTGCTCCTCTCTGCGGCCCTCGCAGCCCTCTGCTCCCACAAGGAGGTCCCTCTTCCCAGATCCTGCTGAGATGCTAGGGAGGCTGCTGTTAGCGGTTCAGCTCCAGACTCGGGTGGAGCCAAAACACTTCCCTTCCCAAGGCCTGTTCTTTTGTCACTGAAATGGGCAATAATTTCTACCTTGGGGTTATTGATAAGGGAAGACGTCCACAGCACATGAAGTTAAAAAGGCAGATGTGCTCTCATGTTCCTGAACAACAAAAACCAAGAAGCATTTCTGTGTTTGCTATTCATGGAACAGGGTGGAAGGAAACAGGAGGTAGAAGCAGTCTGGGAAGGGGGACAGGTGGATGTTTTTCTTATCTCATGCTCTATACACTCCTAAATTATGTGAAAAAAAATTAAATCAATAATTATGTATTAATTTTAGAACAAAAACCCAGAAACTTAAAAAATATGCTGCCCCCCGCCCCCCATCACCACCTCTGAACAGCTGCTGACCATTGTCTGGCCTCCAGAAGGAAGGAATGTGGAATTTCAGGCAGTGGGGCATGAATATGAGGGATCCCCCCTCTCTTGGCCTGGGAAAAGGTTGCCTTTTTAAACCTCACACCAACCCTAGGAGGTGGTGTGTTGTCCTCAGGGGAGGACAGGGAGGTTCTGAACTGAAGGCCTTGTCCAGGGTCCAAGGGCTGGTGAGGGGCTCCTGTGCCTGGAGCCTCTCCAGGGCTCCTGGTGGAACGGGAGTGGATTACCACTCTGGTGACTGGAGGGCAGAACTGGGAACCAAGGCATGGAATGGGGGAAGTGAGGTCTGGAGACTGCCAGCCTCCTCTGCTCCAGGCCTGAGCTGAGTCTTGTAGATCATGGGATTGTCACAGCGGCTCTCCATCTCCTCTGGGCATCCACGCTGGCCGTTCCCTCTGCCTAGAATGCTGTTCCATCAGATGTCTGAATTTTGGATTTTCTCAATATTTAGGTCTCTTCAGAGAAGCCTGCTCTCACCATCCGGTCTCCACCACCTTGGGCCATGCCAGTGACCCACAGGGACACTAGGAATTAATTCTTTCACAGTTCAGAAGGCTAGAAGTCCAAAATCTCCCCTAGCCCCTGGTGGTCGCCGGCAATCCTCGGCACTGGCTGGCGTGTGGCAGTGTAGCTTCATTATCTGCCTTGACTGTCACATGGTGTCTCCCTGTGTGTCTGTCTTCACGTGGCTATCTTCTCTCTCCCTGCTCCCTCATCTTACGAGGACACCAGTCATCAAATCAGAGCCCAGCCTAAGCTCATACTTCATCTTAACTTGATTGCATCTGCAAAGACCTTATTTCCAAATACGGTACCAGGGGTTAGGACTTGAAAGTATTTCTGGCAGGAGTGGAGAGGACACAACACTTCCTCTGCCTCAGCCTCCCCTTCTCCAGGGGTCTTCCTGGGATCGGTCCCCAAATACTTGCACTCAAATCCTCGTCTTGAGTCTGCTTCTGGTGAAGCCCGGCCTAAGACCAAAGATTTGTTGAATGAATGAATGATATCTGGAAACTCAGAATAGTGAGAGCCTTTGCTCGAGGACTGACGTTGCCACTGGTGAGCGTCAGAGCTGGGACTTGATCCTAGGTCTGTTTCCACAGGCCCTAAGAAGAGCACCTCTGGAGAACCATTAGCAGCACGGTCGTTTTGAAAGGTAGTGAGCTCCTCATCCCTGGAAAGCTTCAAATGTGCTGGTGGCTGAGAGCTGGTTTGGGTGACCTCAAAGGCCCGACTAGCCCTGACATCTGAGTCTGTACATTTTAAGAGCATGTGGTAAAAAATCCAGGCCTCAGGGTCGGAGAGCAGAATAACCTTCCCCTGACCTCCCCAAAGCCTCTCAGCAAAGCCAAGTTTCTCCAGAATCAGCCTTAATTTGATGTCTCTTCTTCTCGTTTATTAAAGGGACACAAAAGAGACAAAACCACTTGAATTGTCCCCCAGACGTGCCAGCTATAAATGTCTCCATAAAAGGGCCCGGCCTGGGCTCTGGTGCCCAGCAATTACAGCTGCTATGAGACCCGCCCAGACGACCAGCCCGGGGCACCTCTTGGGGCTCCTCCCTGCCCAGGCAGGTCACTGCCAGCAAGAGTCCCTCTGGAGGGGCAGCTCCGCAGACCCTGAGGGTCGTCCAGGAGCTCAACAAACATGCTCGGCTGACTCTTGTCCAAGGATAGGGGCGGCTGGCTCTGGGGGAGGAGGGAATGTTCCCTGATTGCCTTCAGGGTTACAGCAAGCCCCACTGGGAGAGCTTGACACGTGCCTCCAGCATGAGGAAGAAGACAGGGAACGCCAGATCCCTGCACTCCCCCTCCAGGGCTGTCACGGCTCCCTGCTGCCCAGTGAACAGCACCCCAGTCCCAGGTTTGGTTAGAGGAAGAGGAAGAAGGAGAGAGAGACCTCTCTCTAAAGGTAAAATCTAGAACAATCTAAAACAGAACAGCAGTTACAAGCACACACTCTGGTTCAAATCCTCGCTTCTCCGCCTACTGGCTGTGTGGCTTCAGGCAAGTTGTTGGGCCTCTCTGAGCTTCTGAGTCCTCACCTATTAGATGCGTTGGTAATAACGGTACCTGCCTCACGGGGTTGCTGTAATGTTTAACTTTAGAGTTAGCCCACGAGAAGCCCCTCGCACAGCACCTGCCGCCTGTAGGGTCAATAAAAGCCAAGGTGAATACCTACGGAGGGTTCCCACGTGCAGCCCGCACCAGGCCAGGCACCTCACACTGAGCCTCTCATTGGACCCTCGCAAGCATCACATCCCCATCCTGCTGGGGACAAAGCTGAGAGTTCCAGTGGCATCTGAATCACCCTGGTTTCTCTGACTCCGGCCTCTGCGAGAGAGGGCTCTGGGCAGTCCCTGGATGGAAGAGCAGGGCCTGTGTGTCAGCCCCGGATGCTTCCTTCTTCATTTGTTCCTTCTTCCCTCCTTTCATTTGTTCATTTAACCAGCACGTATTGAGCTCCTGCTGGATGCCAGGAGCTGGGTCAGTCCCCGTAGACAGAGGCCAGAGGCTGATAAGACCCCAGGGGCTGTGCCCTCAGGGGTCCCACGGCCTACTCTTCCCTCTGGCTCCCTCCAGAAACAATGGGTTTCAACCCCAGAGTTCCAGAATATACAGATCCCTCCGACTCAACTCAAATGTGTCTCTCCAGGAAGCTCATCCCAGTCTCTTCTTTTTTTTTTTTTTTTTAAGATTTTATTTATTTATTCATGAGAGACACAGAGAGAGAGAGAGGCAGAGGGAGAAGCAGGCCCCATGCAGGGAGCCTGATGTGGGACTTGATCCCGGGACTCCAGGACCATGCCCTGGGCCGAAGGCAGGCGATAAACCGCTGAGCCACCCAGGGGTCCCCCAGTCTCTTCTCTCAATCCGATCATCACAGTGAACATTTCCTGATACCAGCTGTGTGCCAGGCATGGTGCTGGGTGGGTACACTCAGGCATTAGCCCATTGGTGCAGTGGCATGGGGCAGGCCCCTGGCCTTTCTGGCTTCTGAGGCAGGAGGTACATGGTAGGTCCAGAAAAAAAAAAAAAACTGATTTCTTGTCCCTTCTCCTATGGGCAGGCTTCATCACATGTTAATAAAAGCCAAAGTACTTCTAAATGCCTGAACTTGGGGCGCCTGTGTGGCTCAGTTGGTTGAGTGACTGACTCTTAATATCGATTCAGGTCATGATCTCAGGGTCCTGGGATCCAGCCCTGCCTTGGGCTCTGCTCTCAGCAGAGAGTCTGCTTGTTCCTCTCCCTCTGTTCCTCCTCCTCCTCTTTCTCTTTTTCTCTTTCTCTTCATCTCTAAAATAAATAAATAAAATCTTAAAAAACAACAAAATGGCTGAAATTGACCTGCCCCAACCATAACCTCATGTCCTCACTCATCCCGCTCCAGACACACGGTCTGATACTGTGATCTCACCCCCACCCCACACTCCCTGTCTTCTAACCTTGCTTCTTTTTCCTTCGTAGCATGTATCATCATATGACATAGTAAATATTTCTGTTATTAGGTAGCATTTGTCCCCCCCCCCCCACAACTTCCCAGTATTCCCAGACCTCACAAGAGTATATGACTATATATAGTGTATATGGAGTATGGCAGTAGAGTAGGTGCTCAAAAAGTGCTTTCCGAATGAATGAATCTCAATCCCAAAAATGCTTTGTAAGTAAACAGTAAATAGACAGAAAGTGTGTATGGCTTTTTGAAACAGCTGTATTAAGGGGTGCCTGGGTGGCTCAGTCAGTTAGGTGTTGGACTTCGGCTTAGGTCATGATCTCAGGGTCCTGGAAAGCCGTCTGTTGGGCCGCAGGTCATTTTGTGTCGGGCTCCCTGCTTAGCAGGGCATCTGCTTGTCCCTCTGTCCCTCAAATAAATAAATAAAATCTTTTTTTAAAAAAAGTTGGATTAAGCTACAAGGGGCTGCATGAATTTAAAAGGCACAGTGAGGGGCACCTGGGGGACTCAGTTGGTTGGGTGTCCAACTCTTGATTTTTCAGTTTAGGTCATGACCTCAGGGTTGTGAGATTAGACCCTGTGTCAGGCTCCACATTCGGCATGGAGCCTGCTTAAGATTCTCTGCCCCTCTCCCACACTTGCACACACTCTCCAAACAAACAAACAAACAAACAAATAAAAAGAAAAGGCACAGTTTGATAAGCTTTGACATATGTAGGCATCTATGAAACCAACAGTACAGACAGGATAGTCCCTTTCTAATTCTCCTTCCCCCGAAATATCAGGCAACCACTGATCTGCTTTCTGTCACTGACGATTACTTTTTTATTTTCTAGAATTTTAACCCAGCGGAATCGTATTACTATGTACCACTGGCTTTTTCAGTCAGCATAATTATATTGAGATATATTCATGCCATCTTGTATATCGGAGTCTGTTCCTTTCCATTGCTGAGTACTATTCCATCGCACGGATATATCACAATTTGTTGGTCAATTCACCCATTAATGGACATTTGATTGTTCCCAGTTTGGGGCTGTGACGAGCAAGGCTGCTATGAGCATTTATGTACAAGTCTATGCATGGCTATGTGGGACATATGCTTTCTTGCCTCTTGGGTAAATAACTGGATTATTTGGTAAGTGTATGCTAACTTTGTAAGAAACCACCAAACTGTTTTCCGAAGTGTTTATATTCCCACCAGCAGTGTATGCGAAATCCAGTTGCTCAATGTCTCCCCAACCCCCCAAATGTCAAGTCTTTCAGATTTTAGCCATCCTAATTCATGTGTAGTAGTATCTCATTGTACTTTAATTTGCATTTTCCTAGTAGTTAACAATACTGAGCATCTTTTCACGTGCTTATTGACCATCTGTAGATCTTCTCTGGTGACATGACTGGTCAAATATTTTGCCCACTGGAGAAACTGGGTTTGTCTTCTCTTATTCATGGTTTTAAAAGTTTTTAAAATATATTCTGGATATAAAACCTTTACCAGATAAATGATTTGAAAAACTTCCTCCTGGTCTTTGGCTTGTCTTTTCATTCTCATAAATGTGTTTTTTGAATAATAGGTCTTTTAAAAAATATTTTTAATAAAGAACAGTTTGTCCATTTTTTCTTTTATAGATTATGCTTTTGGTATCTCACCTAAGACATATTTGCCTAACCCAAGGTCACAAAGATTTCCCTCTATATTTTCTTCTAGGAGTTTCATAACTTTAGATTTTACATTTAGATTTGTGGTCCTTTTTGAGTTAATTTTTGTATGGTATGAAGTCTTGATCAAAGTCTTATGCTTTCATTCATTTTTCCTTCTTCCTTCCTTCCTGTCCTCTTCCCTATTTTTTTTTTTTTTGCATGTTGATAGTCACTTGTTTTAATACCATTTGATTAAGAAAGACTACTTTCTCCACCCAGTTGCCTCTGCACCTTCGTCAAAAATCAGTCGTACTTGTATATGTGGGTCCATTTCTGGGTTTCCTTTTCTATTCTGTGTATCCATTTGTCTATCTCTGTGTAATACCACTCAGTGCTGACCACAGTAACTTTATAATAAGTCTTGAAGTCAGGGAGTGCAAGTCCTCTCACTTTGTCCTTTTTCAAAGTTGTTAGAATTGCTCTAGTCCTTTGCATTCCCCTGTGACTGGTGCAACCAGTTTGTCGCATGGAAGCCTGCTAAGATTTTGATGGGGAATGCATTAACTCTATAAGTCAATGTGGGAAGAACTGACATCTTCACAATATTGAACCTTCCAACCCATGAACATAGATACATATGCTCTCTCTCCATTTACTTAGGTTTTCTTTGATTTCTCTCAGGGATGTTTGGTAGTTTTCAACATACACTCTTGAGCACCATTTTTCAGTATTATATATTTTTTGACACTAGTGGACATGGTGTATTTTAACCTCAATTTCTGATTATTCATGGCTAGCATAAAGAGATATAATTAATTAATATTGATCTTGTATCCTGCAATCTTGCTAAGTTTAAATGATCAATTCTAGTGTGCATTAGATTTTCTAAATACAAGAACAGGTCATCAGCAACACTTTTATTTTTTCCATGCCAATCTAGATGTCTTTTTTCTTCTTTATCTTCCCTTACTGAAAAAGCTAGACCTTTCATTACAGCATTGAATGGAAATGGTAAGAGCAGACATCCTTGTCTTTTTCCTGACCTTAGAGAGAAAGCAGTCCATCTTTCACCATCGGGTACGTTGTTAGCTATACTTTTATTTTGGTTTTTTTTTGGTAAGTGTCCTGGATCAAGTTGAAGACGTTCCCTTCTATTCCTAATTTGTGGAGAGTTCTTGTAACAAATAGCTATTGAATCTTGTCAAATGTTTCTTCTGCATCTGTTGGGATGACCATAGAGTTCTTTTTTCATTTGTGAATATGATGAATTACATTAATTTTCATGTGGTAAGCCCACTTTATATTCCCTGGATAAACACCATTTAACTATGCCATTTTTATACATTATTGGCTCAAATTTGATAAAATTTTGTTAAGAGTTTTTGCGTCGTTGTTCATGAAGGATATTAATTGTAGTTTTCTTTTTTTGTGGTATCATTTTCTGGTTTTGGCAGAAGAGTAATGCTGGCCTCATGGTGTTCTAGGAGAGTTTGTATACAGCTGATAGTATTTGTCCTTAAATGGTTGGTAGAAATCAGTAGTGAAAACTAAGGTTTTCTTTGTGGGAAGGTTTCTAAATATACTTCAAATTCTTTTTTCCTTCCTTCTTTCCTTCCTTCCTTCCTTCCTTCCTTCCTTCCTTCCTTCCTTCCTTCCTTCCTTCCTTTCTTCCTTCCTTCCTTCCTTTGGGCTTGAACTTATGACCCTGAGATCAAGACCTGAGCTGAGATCAAGAGTTGGACATTTAACCCTCTAAGACACCCAGGCACCCCTCAATTTCTTTTAATACATGTAGGGCTACATCTATTTTTCTTTGAGCAAGCTTTGGTAGACTGTGTCTTTTGAGGAATCTGTCCATTTCATCAAAATCATTAAGTTTATTGGCACAAAGTTATTAATAATAGTCTTTTATGATTCTTTAAATGTCTTAGAATTTTAAAGATGTTACCTCTCTCATTCTTATTATTGGGAATGGGTGACTTCTCTCTCTTCTGACCAGTACAACTAGAAGTTTATCAATTATATTGATTTTATCAATAACCAGCTTTTGGTTTTATTAATCTTTCTCTTGTTTTTCTATTTTCTTTCATTTTATCTCTTCAATTATTTTTATTGTTTCCTTTGGTTTTGATTTGATCTTCTTTTTCTAGTTTCTTTAGGTGAAAGCTGAGGTCATGGATTTCAGACCTTTTTCCTTTTCTAATACAAATATTTAGTTCTACCACTTTCTACCTAAGTTCTGCTCTGATAGCATCCCCACAAATTTGGATATATTGTGTTTTCATTTTTATTCAGTTAAAAATATTTTATAATTTCCCTTTTAATTTCTCCTTTGACCTTCGGTTTTTTTGGAAGTGTGTTATTTATTTTATTTATTTTTAAATATTCTATTTATTTATTCATGAGAGACACAGGGAGAGAGGCAGAGACACAGGCAGAGGGAAAGGCAGGCTCCATGCAGGGAGCCCGATGCGGGACTCGATCTTGAGGCTCCAGGATCATGCCTTGGGCTGAAGGCAGTGCTGGGCCACTGGGGCTGCCCGGAAGTGTGTTATTTAGTGTCCAGATATAGGAGAGATTTTCCAGAGATCTTTTTCTTCCTGATTTCCATTGAATTCTCCTGTGATCAGCGATCATACTTTGAGTGACTTAAATTTCCTTAATTTATCAAGACTCGTTTTATAGCCCAGAATATACTCGATCTTGTAACCATTGATGCACACTTGAAAAGAATGTATATTCTGTTGTTTTGAGATATCATGTCCTATCAATGTCAATTAAATCAAGTTGGCTGATAATGTTCAAATCTTCTATATCCCTACTGATTTTCTATCCACTTGTTCCATCAATTATCAAAAGAAGAGTATTGAAATCTCTGATTATAATTGTGGATTATTCCAACCCTAACAGTTTTTGTTTCTTGCATTTGGACCTCTTTTATTAAGTGCGTAAATACTTAGTATTATGTTCTCCTGATGAATTGATTTCTTTGTAATTATGAAATTATTTTGGTTATCTCTGGTCAAATTCTTTGCTTTGAAATCTACTTTATCTGATATTAATACATCCACCCCACCTTTTTTTTTTAAGATTTTATTTATTTATTCATGAGAGACACAGAGAGAGAGGCAGAGTTATAGGCAGAGGGAGAAGCAGGCTCACCACAGGGAGCCTGATACAGGACTTGATCCCAGGACCCCAGGGTCATGACCTGAGCCGAAGGCAAACGCTCAACCACTGAGCCACGCAGGCGCCCACTCCAGCTTTCTTTTAATTAATGTTACATGATAGATCTTTTTCTATAATTTTACTTTCAAACTACTTTCTATAATTACTGTCTTTGTATTTAAAGTAGTTTTCCAGGTAGCTTAAAATGGGGTCTTG
Source organism: Vulpes lagopus (assembly GCF_018345385.1). Classification (NCBI taxonomy): domain Eukaryota; kingdom Metazoa; phylum Chordata; class Mammalia; order Carnivora; family Canidae; genus Vulpes; species Vulpes lagopus. The sequence continues at coordinate 126,063,524 of NC_054831.1, forward strand.
CTTATCTTGTCTAATATAACAACTCTACCTTTTGATTGAGGTATTCAGGTCATATGTATTTATTGACTTATTTCTTTTTCAAGATTTTATTTATTTATTTAACAGAGAGATAGAGAGAGCCAGAGAGCATAAGCAGGGGGAATGGCAGAGGGAGAGGGCGAAGCAGGGAGCCTGATGCGAGGATTGATCCCAAGGCTCTTGGGATCATGACCTGAGCCAAAGGCAGATGTTTAACTGACTGAGCCACCCAGGCACCCTGGTCATTTATATTTAATCGAATTATTGATATAGTTAGATTTAAATCTAACCTATTTCTATTTATTTTCCAATTGCCTCATCTGTTCTTTATTCTCTGTCTTCTTTTTCTCTGCCTTCTTTAGATTAATAGATTTCATCTTACCCTCTTTGTGTATTTATTAGCTGTAAGCAATAAGTACAAAAGCTGTACAGCTTTAACAAAATTTACAGCTGTAACAAAAGCTGTAAATTTTGTTATTTTTATGGTTCCTTTAAGTCGATGGTATTCATGTTTAACTTACCAGTCTATTCTCAAGCAATGTAATACCAATTAATGAAGAGTATAAGAACCCTAAAGTAGTATACTTCCATTTCTCTTATCTCAGCCTTTCTGCAATTGTTTCATACATTTTATATCTAGAAATTCATTACTTTGTTATTGTTTTTGCTTCATCAATTACTTTTTAAAAAGATTTAACTGATAAGAAAAGGATCTTGTATTTTTGGTCTTCACAGTTACCACTTCTAGTGTTCTTCATTGCTTTGTGTAAATCCATATTCCTTGTGGTTTCATTTTTCTTCTGCCTAAAAGACTTTTTGTTTTCTTTAGAAGATTTCATTTTTAAATAATCTCCATGCCTCATGTGGGGCTTAAACCCACAATTCCAAGATCAAGAAATGCATGCTCCTCTGACTGAGCCAGCAAGGTAACCCTTAAAAGACCTTTTAAAAATACTTCTTACTGTGTAGGTCTGCTGGTAATGACTTATTTTCTCTTTTAAATTTCTTAAAAGGCTTTACTTCACCTCCATTTTTGAAAGATATTATTTTTCTTGTGTAGAATTTTAGACAGGCAGTTTTGGGTTTTCCCCCCCTCAGTAGTTTCAAGATGTTATTCCATTGACTTCTCACTTGCAGTGTCTCCAACAAGAAATCTGCTGTTACCTTGATCTTTGTCCTTTTGTACATTGTGTACATTTTGTTTGTTTTTTGCAACTTTAAGATTTTTCTCTTGATCATTGGTTTTGATTAATCTGATCATGATATGACTTGGTGTGGTTTTCCTCATGTTTCTTGTGCTTGGATTTCATTCTTGGTTCAATTTGAAAAATGACAGTCATTATTTCTTCTGATATTTTTCTTTCTAATACTTTTTTCTTTCCCTAATTCCCTTTTTCTATTTTCCTCTGGGGACTCCATTTATGTATATATTAAGCTGCTTGAGGATGTCCTGTAGATCACTGATGCTTTCTTCATTTTCATTTTTGTGTCTTGTTTCTTCCAATTATATTTTAAATAATTTTTATTGATATTGTCTTCAAGTTCCCTAATCTTTTCTTCAGCAATATCTAGTCTGTTGTTAATCCCATGCCATGTTTTTGTTTTTTTTTTTAAATCTCAGATATTGTTGTTTTTTTTGTTTCTTAAGTAGGCTCCTTACCCAATGTGGAGCCCAGCACAGAGCCTGAACTCACAACCCTGAGATCAAGACTGTTGCTGAGATCAAAACCCTTGTGGAGATCAAGAGTTGGATGCCCAACCAAATGAGTCACCTAAGTACCCTTCATCTCAGACATTGTGATTTTCATATCTAAATGGCTGATTTGAGTCCCTTTTTATATCTCCTATCACTCTACTTAACTTGTTTGATCTTTTGTTTGTTTTTTTAAAACATACAAAAAACAGTTTTAACCACTGTTTAATGCTCCTATCTATTAATTCTTAAATCTGTGCCAGTTCTGGATTGGTTTTGGTTGCTTTTTCTCTTCTTGCATGTCTGGTAATTTTTTCCCCTTTCATCATTTTTTTTTACATCACAAGTACACTCTTAATCCCCATCACTTATTTTTCCCATTCCCCACCCACCTCCCCTCTGGTAATCATCACTTTGTTCTCTGTAGCAAAGAGTCTATTTCTTGGTTTCTCTTTCTCTCTCTCTCTCTCTCCCCCTCTCTCTCTCTCTCTCTCTCTTTGTTTTCTTTTGTTCATTTGTGTTGTTTTTTAAATTCCAATATGAATGAGATCAAATGATATTTGTCTTTCTCTGACTGACTTATTCTGCTTAGCATTATACTCTGTAGCTCTATCTACATTGTTGCAAATGGCAAGATTTCACTCTTTTTAAATGGCTGAATAATATTTCATTGTATATGTATAATGCCTGATAATTTTTTATTAGTTGGCAGACATTGTCAGTTTTGTTTCATTGAGTACTGGAATTTTTTAAATTTGAATTCGTTTTTATCTTATTTATTTATTTTTTACAAATAATCTCTATGCCCAGTTTGGGGCTCAAATTAACAACCCCAAGATCAAGAGTCACATGTCACATGTTCTACTGACTGAGCTAGCCAGGCACCCCCTTTTTATTTATTTATTATTATTTTTTAAGATTTTATTTATTCATGAAAGACACACAGAGAGAGAGAGAGAGAGAGAGAGGCGGAGACATATGCAGAGGGAGAAGCAGGCTCCATGCAGGGAGCCTGATATGGGACTCCATCCCTGGACTCCAGGATCACACCCTGAGCCGAAGGCAGACGCTCAACCACTGAGCCACCCAAGTGTCCCAGGCACACCCTTTTTAATTTATGTTAGGGTACTGGATATTTTTGTGTTTCTATAAACAATTCTTGATGCTTATCCTGGGGCACAATTAATTATTTGGAAACAGTTTGATCTTTTCAAGTCTTTTTGGAGATTTGTCAGAAGAGACCAGTATTCATTGCACATTATGAAGGTAAGATACCCCTCACCCTGAGTACTTTACCCAATGCCCTGTAAATTATTGGGTTTCTCTGGCAGGTGGGGATAGGCACTGTTTCAGACTCTATGCAAGTTCCAAGTACTGTTTCTCTAATGCTTTGGGGTGGGTCTTCCTTCGTCTTGGATAATTTTCTCATATGTATATGCTCAGAAGACTTAGGAGATCTTCAAAAGTCCTGAAATTACACACAGAAAGACCCCCTGCATATGCACTTGACATCCAGGGCCTCCCTCTCATTTTCCATGGTTGTTCCATAGTCTAAAAATCACAGGAACAAATCCAAGATACCACTTTCTAATCTGAAACTGATTCTGAGTTTTAAAAGCAAATCCAATGACAAAAAGAATTGGGGCCACTATAGAACAGCCAGGTGTTGTCCTTCGTCATTCATCTCACTCTTCGATTTCCTTATTTATTATTCTTTAATACCATTATCAGACTTAACAGAAAATAATTCAAGATGAGGACTCATGTAGTATAACAAATATTTGATTCTTGTCAACCAGAAACAGAGTATGAATCTCCCCTGAGATGTCAGGAGAGAAGAAATTTGCCCCACCATCAATGCCCCAAGCTGAAATTCTTTTTTTAAACTATGCCCTGTACCCCAAACAAAATCACATCACCTTTTTTTCCTTCATTCTTCCAATTTTATACTCTTCATGTACTATATTGGTATTGACAGCATTTAGTTCTATTTCATATTCTCACATATATAGTGCTTTAATGCATGACTGCATTAAAATGTACTAACTTTAATCAAGTTTTTGAAGGAGCCACTGACCAAAAAGCTAGTTAAGAGTAACCATCAGGGGAAACTGGGAAAAAATAGGGAGAAAGACAACCATGAGAGACTCCTAACTCTGGGAAACAAACAAAGGGCTGCAGAGGGGGAGGTGGGTAGAGAGAGGGGATAATTGGGTGACAGGCACTAAGAAGGACACATGATGAGATAAACACTGGGTGTTATACTATATGTTGGCAAATTTAACTTAAATATAAATAAATAAATAATAAAACAGTAACCATCAGTGGAAAAGATTTTTAACATTTGAAGCTTTCCACCTCCTCCTTCTCTCTGTCTTCTCTTCTCACTCTACTCTCTCCTTATTTCCTCCTCCCTCAGCTTTGCTTCCTGCCTCTCCCACCCCCACCTCAGGCAGAAGGCAGTAAAGACCTGGGCTCAAATCCAGTGCCTTGATTAAGGTGATTTCTTAACCTCTTGGAACCCCAGTTTCTTCACTCATGAAAGGAGGGACAATGCTATTTATCTGAGAGAGTGGTCATGGGAATCGAAGGAGGCAAATAAGCATGAAACGCCTGGCATGTAGTTTGTGTTTAGTAACAGAAGACATTATTTCTTCATTTGCTAAATGTTTATTGAGCACCTCTTCTGCACCAGGCCCTATGTAGGTACTGGAGATACGGGAAGAATGGAGTTTGAGAAGGGAGATAGGTGAACAAAAAATTAGACTGAAGCACAGTAACAGATATTATATGAATAAAGTTATCAAAGGACAGGGCTGCCCCCATGTTGGTGAGCTCTCCATCACTGGAGAGGTATGAATGGAGAACCTGAGTCCCATTTTGTCAGGATGAGAGCACAGGGATGGTTTTGCTGCCTGGTATTTGGGGATGAAGATTAGGCAGGAATGGCACTTCTGAACTTCAGGCAGAGTTGGCTCTGTTCCCAGCTTGGGAGCGGAAGGTGAAACATGTGACTAATCCTGACCAACTGAAACATTACATCCTAAGATCTGTGGGACTTCAAGATGACAATCTGGACCTGCTGGCACCATCTTGCTTCCTTATAATCCCGAGAATGAGGCCACTATGAAGAGAGCAGAGCTGAGGGCTGTTAAGAGACCAGGCCTTGATGACGTGGTTGGAACTGCTGGGTCTAGCCATACCTGAAGCCAAACTCTCTCTGGGCTTTGAAGCAAACCGAGCCATAAAATCCCCGCTTATTTTTCATCTAGATCAGCTTGGGTACTTTTTTCTATTCCTTGTGGCCCAATGAGTCTTATAACTGACATGACAAAGATGCTAAGATGTTTAATAAATGTTTGGTGGGGAGGGAGGAAGAAGGAGGAGCAAGATGACCTTTCAGAGCCCTTCCGGCCAGGGAGGCTCTGACTTGGGCATTGAAGGGGCTGAATTGGTGGTTGTTTGAAGGACAGAAGAGCAGAGCGGGCAATGCAGTGCCCCAGCATTCCTCAGACTCCAGTTTCCATCCCGGGGGCACTTCCTGGTGCATTTAAATGCACCCTTGTGTGTGAGTATCGATAGGGGGGTTCAAATAGCCTGAAATATAAACACACCGGAAACCCACTCCTCCTCCCTCTGCCTTTCCTCTCTCCCTGGGGCAGAGGTGTGGGGCCATAGAACCTCTATTTGGAGGATTTAGAAAGCATTGCAAACTAGGTCTCTCTCTTTCTGGGTTTGGCTGTCCACCTCCTGCCTGGGGGACTTTTTCCCCTGAGTGCCAGGCCCAGGTATGTGGGCAGGAAAAGGGACCTGTGGGGTGGGGGATAAGGGGCCAATGGGGGAAGGACTGGGTCTCTGTCACTTTTCCTGCTGACAGAGCAGACCCCTTCATCGTATAATTCAATGCACCAACAATTTATTAAGCAAAAACTCTGTGAGCTACCCAGGGCGGACAAGAATAGAATAGAAAATGCTTTAATCCAGGGTTCAGGAGACCTGTGAGCTTGCCAGGCAACTGGGGTAGCTTGTTTCCAAAAATGGCTCCCAGCATGCCTCCCGGGATTTGTACTCGTATGTGTGTGTGTGTGTGTGTGTGTGTGTGTGTGTGTGTGTGTGTATGCAGTCCCCTCCCCTGAATCTGCGCTGACTCTGTGCCTTGCAGCGGAAGGGATGCCGTGTGGTTTCTGAGAGCAGGTCAGAAGTCCGCAGCCTCCATCTGACTCTGAACACCTGCTGAGGACGCCCCCCCCCAGATCGCCGCTGCCCAAGCCACAGGGGGAGGCCCCCAGATAGTGTTATGGGTGGAGTTGTGCCCCCTCCCCAAATTCCTGACACTGAAGTCCTAACAGTGGCTCAGAATTTCCTTTCTTGGAAATAGGGTCACTGCAGGTGTAATGGGGTAAGACGGGGGCGCTCTGAAGGAGGGGGGGCCCAAATCCATTATGATGGGTGTCCTTGTAAAAGGGGGAAATTTGCACACGGAAACATGCACGCAGGAAGAACACCACATGAAGACGAAGGCAGAGACCAGGGTGATGCTTCCACACGCCAAGGAACACCAGACGGCCAGCAAACCACAGGAGCTAGGAGGGAGGCTGAGCCCCCGGAAGGATGCGACCACGCTGGCACCTCGATCTCTGAGGACAATACCTGTCTGTTGTCTAAGCCCCCCAGCTCTGGTACTTTGTTTTGGCGGCCCCAGGAAACTAATCCTGACTCTTTAGCGACCCCAAGAGTCACAGACCAGAGAGGTTAGGTGATCTCACCAGGGACACACAGCAGAGTCTTCCTAGTAGCCACACGTGCACCTGGTTTTCTTACTCAGACCTTCTTCCTTTTGACAGGACTACAAGCATCTCAGGGCAGATTCCACCCCTGGCTTACCCACGTGTCTCACTCGGATGGATGCACAAGGCCTTGCACACCGTAGGTGCTCAGTCTGTGGAACGGAGTGTGAGGTTTCCCCAGTTTTCCTTGCCACCCTGGCTTCCCCGGTGTGCCCTGTTTCTGCAGGAACTCGCTGCCAGTGAGCTGTGTCTAATAACCCCACTGAAGTAGTAGTCGGTCACGGGTGTGCCACCGGGTCCTTGCAACACACTTTGTCGGTGTTGGGTAATAAACTGACATTTCTCTCAATTTCTGGCGAGAAATTTAGGCAGCAGAGAAAAACTAGTTGAGGGTGACACCAGCGCCCAATTAGTCTTCACAGCTAGTGCGGGGACCCTTGCCTCGCCCAGGAAAAAGGCAAACTTAATGATGCCAGTCATCGTTCTGCAAGGAGAAAGGGCAAACCATGGCAGGAGAGGCCTATGGGCTCCCATCGAGACCAGGCTGGATAGGGATGACAAAAGTCAGTGCTTCCCAACTGCAGTGTGGGATCCTGGCTTAGGTCCTGAAACAGTAGAAGGACATTAGTGGGAAAACTGGTGACACTCATGTAGTCTGTAGAGTAGGTAATAATAATATACACAAAGTCTTGTCTTCGTTTTTTTTTTTTTTTTTTTTTTTGTTTTTTGTTTTTTTTTTTTTGTTTTTTTTTTTTTGTCTTCGTTTTGAGAAATGTACCATGATGATGGCAGGTGTTAACCTTAGAGCAATGGGGTGAAAGGTACACAAGGACTTGGTACTATCTTTGCAACTTTTCTATAAATCTCAAATTTTATTAAGCAAAACATCAGCTCTTGCCGTGGCAAGGTGTGTTTCCCTTTAGAGAGATCAAAAGGAGTTGGCCCGGCCCGTTGCGAATGAGGAGGTCATACCAAAGTCAGGGTACTCTTGCCCTCCCATCCTCACACGGCCAGGGCTCCTGCCCCCACATTGAGCCCCATCAACATTTGCTGACCCCCGAGACAGCCTAGGCTGCAGTACCGATGGAAGCATTGGGTGCTAGGATGCCATTATCACCCACGGGGTGCATGGACGTAGAGGGGGACTTGGAGGGGGCCGTGGGGGGTGGACTAAGCAGGTTTGGAGAAGTAGAGGGAGCTGGCGAGATGCAGGAGTGTCCATGGGAAGCCTTCCCTGCCGGAGGCCTGACCTGTCCAGCCTTGCCCTTCCCCGCTGCTGGGTCTCTGTTTTTGTACCACTTTAGCATAAAGCTCAACAATTCAGGAAAGCTACTGCTTAAATTACCTGCTAAACTCAAGGCGGATCTGACACAGGGACATGAGTGTGCCTTATTCTGAATAAGAGGCCAAGGGAGGGCCCCGTTCCCGACCTTCGTTCCCCGCCCAGCCCCAGGATGCAGGGCGGCAGCCACCACACATTAAGGGCCTTGCTTCCGTTCTCCCTAGTGGTCAGGATGTGGGCTACGCTGCTGTAACAAAGAGACCCTGAAACACTTCTCCCTCATCTCACGTCCAGGAGGAGACACAAGGCCCTGGCAGGGAGGGGAGGAGGGATGCGGCCCAGCTCCCCACCGCTGTCTGGGCGCCTAGATGCTATCTCTCTTGTCACTCTGCAATCTCCTGGGGAGTCGCCCCCATCAAGAGGGTGGAAGCCACCTCACCAGAGTCGGGGTCCCACTGCAGCCCACAGGGAGGGGAGAGAGTGTGGAAGGCCATCTCATCCACATCTTACCCAGATGTGGCCCAGAGGCCGCACACCTCACTCCGCTCACATTCCATTGACCTCCCCTTGCTGCCAAGCAGGTGGGGGAGATGTAGGTCCTAGATGTGTGCATGTGCGCTCGGCGGAATACGGGCATTGAGAGTGGGAGGGACAGCTGCTGGTCTCCAGCCCTGGGGCTGTATCACCAGTCTCAGGCTCCAGAAGAAGAGAAGGACTCTGGATGCCTGGGTGGCTCAGTGATTGAGTGACTGCCTTCAGGTCAAGTGCGATCCTGGGGTCCTGGGATCGAATCCTGCATCGGGCTCCCTGCGTGGAGCCTGCTTCTCCCTCTGCCTGTGTCTCTGCCTCTCTCTGTGTATCTCTCATGAATAAATAAATAAAATCTTTGAAAAAAAAGAGAGAGAGAGAGAGAGATGGACTCACAGAGGCAGCAGCTTGCCCAAGCTCACACAGAGAGGAAGCAGCAGAGCCGGAACACAAACCAGGGTCTGTCCGGCTGCCGCAACCTTCAGACCCCCTTATCACAGCAGAGCGGGGAGCAGGGGCTTCCTGTGTGTCAGCCTACCTGGGTCTGCAGACCCCTCCACCCCTCAGCCTCAAGCCAGTGGCTGAACTGCTCTGAACCTCAGCTTTGCCATCTGTTTAGTGGGGTAATAGTTGTCCCTGGGGTGTGGTGAAGACCAGATGAACTGCAGTATGTGGAGGGTTTGGCGAAGAACATAGCAAACATTCGATAGAGCTAGTTGTTGCTGTTGCTGCCAGCAAAGCCACCCAGCTGCATCCTCCTGCTGCCCCATCAGCTGTTTTAAAGAATTCATCATTCCGCCAGCCCACTGTGGTTTCTCCCTGATGCACCTTCAGAGACTGTGTTAGTTCTCTATGGCTGCAGAATGATCTGGACACAAGCTTAGTGCCCTTAAAACAATGCACATTTATTATCTCTCAGTTTCTGTGGGTCAGGAGTCTTCTGCAAGGCTGCAAAGTGTTGGCCAGGGGTGCCTGGGTGGCTCAGTCGGTCATGATCCCAGGACCCTGGGATCCAGCCCCACGTCGGGCTCCCTGCTCAGCGGGGAGTCTGCTTCTCCCTATCCCTCTCCCCTGCTCATGCTCTCTCGCTCTCTCTCTTTCTCTCTCTCAAAAATAAATAAATATAATCTTAAAAAATAAAAATAAAAAGCCTCTTGCCACATAGGCCTCTCCTGGGCCAGCTTACACTGTGGCAGCACCCCTTACCCTGCCCGAGCCTAGCAAGAAGGAAGTGGTGATCTCATGTGATGTAATCGTGGACCTGAAACCTTATCACCTCGACTGTCCTGTCGGTTAGAAGCAAGACACACTCGAGAAGAGACTATACAGGCATGACAGCAGGAGGCAAAAGTCGCCAGCAGTCACGTAAGCATCTGCCCACCCGGAAATGTTTCATCAAGGTCATGGCGATCGGCGAACGTACCATGGTTAGGGGAAGCCGAAGCAATGTCGAGCTGTTCAGAGATCTGGGAAATAATTGCTGCCACTTATTGAGCATTTACTATGCACCACGCGCTGTCCTACATCCTCTATAAATAGTCTCCCATTTAGTCTTTATAGGCCCTTGGAGAAAGCGCTTCTATTTAGAGATCAGAGGCCTGACTGACCGGCCCCGCTCACACAGCCCAGCAGTAGCAGAGCTGGGACTCCAGCTCGGGCTGCCCCACATCCAAGTCCTGGCTTTAAACCCCACGGTGCCTTGTTTGTGTCCACCAGTCGAAGAAAGATTTGAATCACGGAAGGCTGAATCTGGACATTTCTCTAAAAATAAAAATAAAGGTCAGTCCCTGTCACACGAGGAAAAGATGAAAGAATTGCTGTGTGTTTGATGAGAGGAGGAGAGGAGAAAGAGGTCACGGTCACTGACTCAGATCTCAGGGGGCCTGTCCGACGGGGGAAGGACGCTTTTGGTGGGTGGCTCAAAGGCCCACGTGGAGGAGGGCAAACGATGGAGAGCAGAGGGAGGGAGGACGGTGCTGGACCCTCACCCTGAGCCAGGTCTTCTGGGGAAGAAACGACTCACAGGGTTGTCTTTGCAGCTGAGCAAATATTTCTGCTTCCCCTTCGCAGGCTGGAGCTGGCCTCAGCCCCAGCCGGCACTGCGGGCCTTGCGAGCCGGGCCCTGAGCTGCGGGGTAGGGGTCAGCTCCACCGTCCTCGCCAGATGGGACTGGACCTGAGACCCGGGGCACAGGGCACTGCTGACGTCCCGCTCCCTCTCCTGGGCCCCGTCACCTGGGGCACGATGGCAGTGGACCCCAGGATCTCCCCTCCTGCCCACTCTCCATGCGGCAGCTGAGCTGTGTCTCTACAGCTTGAAGCCGACCGGCTTACCCTCTGCTCCAACCCTCCTGTGGCTCCCTAGTGCCCTCAGGATCAATTCGGCTGGGCCACAGGGCCCTACATGACCGGGCCTGCTCTCTCCCAGATCGTACGCCCAGCTGCTTCCCACCCACCCCAGCTTCCATCCCACTTCTCCGGGCTCCTGAACAATATGCTAGTCCTAACACCCCGCACCATTCCCAACCTCTGTGCTCACTCTGCCCAAACAGCGCTTCCACCTGGATCTCTCCTAGACATCCTTTGAGAACCATTCAAACACCACCTCCTCTAGGAAGCCTTCCCTGATCCCTTCAGCTGGAGTTGCTTCCTCCTCCTCTGTGCCTCACTGAACCCAGGCCTCCTGGCAACTTCCATGAACTGAGCACGCACTCCATGCCAGGGCCTGTGCCCCGTGCCTCCCCGTGCGAGCTCCCTAAGTCCCCCCTTTTAACAGCTTTTAACATCCCCACTGTCCAAACAAAGAAACAGGCACAGAGAGGTTCAGTACCTTGTTCTAGCACCCACTGAAGACTCACCATGGGCCAGTGCTTCTCAGGATTTAATCCTCTTCAATCCTCAGAGCCACTCCGTGAAGTGTTATCATTCCCACTTTACAAATAGGGCAACTGAGGCACAGAGTGATTAAATGCCTCGAGGTCAGTGCACAAGAGGTGGAGAGAGACCTCAGACCCAAGCACCATCGGTCCGAAGCCCAAGCTTCCTGAATGACACACACATAAAGCCACTCTGGTTAAAAGCCGCATGGTAGTGGGGAGGGAAGGGGGGCTCCTGCACTCAACTGCCTCCTGCACCTTCCCAAATTCCAACAACCCTGAGGTATTCCACACAACTCTACAGCTCTAAGGGATATAATTTGAAAACCATCGTTATCAGGCAATTTTGTGGCCTCTCAAAGGCCTGGTGACACACTGTTTTCAGATGAATCCTGTGACCTACCCAGCACAATCTTAGGGTCCCCAAGGCTCAGGCATCGTGAAAACTATGGGTACCGGGAAGCAGGGTGACACCAGGGGAAGAGTCCAGGCTTGGGAGCACGGGAGCAACCCTTCCAGTGCCCAGAGGTAGCCAGGCTCTGGCTAATTAACTCTGGCTGATGTCAGCAGAGGGGAAGCCAGAGGGACACCCTGAGCGATGGGAGCCCGGACAGGGGAGTTCAGGTGTGGCAGGCTCCAGGAGGGCTCAGGAAACCTGGCAGTGAGGAAGCTGTGTGTGTCACTGTGTCCCCAGCCCCCAGCCCAGTGCCTGGCTCAGGGGGGTGCCCCTGAGATAACTGCTCAATGAATAAAGAGATAAACGAGCATCTGACAGCACAAAAGACTGAGCAAGACACTCTACAAGCCTGATACCAGAAAAGTCTCCGACCATTGTTGACTTATTATTATTATTATTATTTAATTTTATTTATTTATTGGGGAGAGAGAGAGAGAGAGAGAGAGAGAGGGAGAGTCTGGAGGCAGGAGGGGAGCACCTCGCTCCCACCACCACCATCATCGCCACGATGACACACAAAGGGCAGAGGCCATTTGCTCCAAGGAATCCAGAGGTTCGACTCTAGTGGCCAACCCAACAAGCGTCTGCTAGAGCTGCGTGATAACGTTGAGAGGGATGATCACACTGACACTGGCCACTCTTCATTGACCATAACGAACCCCAAGACTGTGTGAGGCACCCCTCAGCCTCCAGGCATTCACCTACTGAATCTTACTAACAGTCCTCTGGCTATTATCCCCATTCTACAGATGAGGAAACCGAGGCTCAGAGAGACCAAGTACCTCGGCTGAGGTTCCACCACCGATGCTGATGGGCCCCAGAGACTGTATTTCTAACCACTACGATGTGTCACCTTCTCCTCTGCTGGTGTGACCACCAGCAAGCGATCCAGGCTCTAGGGCCCTCAGTTTGCACATCTGTGAAATGTGGATCGTAACTGCCTTCATGGGCAGGTTGTGAGGTGTCGGAGAGCCTGGCTCCTTGCTGGCTGATGGATAAGGGAGCTGAGGGGACCAGCCGCCACCACCGGGCCACTTCTCAGGCTCTCGACGTAAAACCCAGGAACTCTGCGCACACTCAAGCCTTCACAGGCAGGGCCCGGGATTTTCTGCTCAGCTACGTGGGCCTAGGCAAGTCACTTTCAGTCCTGGGCCTCAGTTTCCTCATCTGTCAAAGGAGGAGGTGGCGGAGGCGATCTCCACGGACACAAAAGTGTTGACATCAGATTTCAAGCAGTAAAATACCCGCGCTTACCTCCGGAAGGCCTTCCACGCAGGCTGCACGGCGTCCGAAGAACTGGCCAAATGAATGCTGTAAATTTCCCCTCCTCTGAGGACCGCTCTCCTTCCACACCCTCCTTCTCGAAGGCTCACACTTTCTCTGCTTTCAGAGAGATGTTTTTCAAGCATCCCGTGTGGGGACCCAGGTGACAGCAGCGTGCAGAAGCCCAACCCCGGCGGTAATCCCGGGCGGAAAGCAAGCGGGGAAAAAACGTGCAGGATAAAGGCACCAAGGAGGAGGCCTCACGCCTGCTTTTCCAGCTTGGGGTGGTGGCCAAGGACAGGGCCTTGGGGGACAGCAGGTCCTCCGAGAGGGCCTCCCTGGGACTATTCCTCACCGGAACCTGGCAGGCACGGCCAGGCCAAGCAGCGATCTTGCTTGTTTGTGACATGAACACAGGCTGCACTGTTAATGCTGCTCTTCCTTCTACCCCCCACTTAGCCTCAGACAAAATACCATCTGGCCTGGGGCCTGAATTGGTGTCCCAGACCCAGAATGTGGACCGTGAGCTGTGTGAGGTCAAATGAGCTCTGGCTTTGGAGTAGAAGAATTAAAGGTGGGATTTGGCAAGACACGGAACAGGGCTGCTGTGTACGGTTGTTCAGCTTGTGCACTGAATAAGGGCCCCTGGAATGATGGGGTGAATCTGGTAGTGCTCTGCGTACCAAGCCACAATCACCCAGAGGGGCACATTTTTCCAGCACACACAAAGGTACTCTAGTGGTTAGCAGAGGTCCTGACCTTGAACGTGAGTTTCTGCCTCTGTAATGACCCACCTGTTTTCTCTTACTGGGATATGGGGAGGATATAATCATATAACCTGTATGAACACGCCTAATAATTTTTTTGTAATGAATTACGACTATTTATTTATACAAAGTCTCGTTCCACAAAGGTTTAAGGGCAGATTATGAAATTACACGTGGTTAGGTAGAAAATATGGACACATACAATTTTATGCACCGAATTAATGAGGGAAGGCAAATATGAGGTACGTGCACCAGCCCCTCCCTTCCCGTGCCTAGAGCAGACATCACTAATCAATGCAATCCGTGGTGCACATTATCCGTGTTCTAAAAGTCGGGTTCCACCTTGGTAGAAAGGTGAAAAAATTGGCCCAGGTGGTATCTAACATGCTACACAGTAGGTGTTCAATAAATGGTAGTCATTATAATTTGGAGCGAGTAGGAAAGGGGCAGGGCACGTAAGCCGGGTCAGGAAGTCCTGCACTGTTCTGTGTCAGATTTAGTTCATGCATGTGCATGCACGTACATGTGCACACACACACACACACACACACAGACACACACACACACCCGGTGTCCATTACTACAAAATTAAACCAGTTTCTCAGACTTCATGCAAATTGCCTACAATGAATTCTGAGTGAATTTTTCCTGTGATTTAGATAACATCCCCAGGGGCAGCCTAGAATAAGCACACGGGCAGGTTTTGATTGGTGACTTCACATTGAGTGAGCCCAGGGCATACAGTCCAAGCAGAGCGCAAGGAAAGCTCATGTAAGCCGCATCCCCATCGACACCCAGCTCATGGGAAGGGTGCTCGGGTCACAGGAGCCAAAACTCCTACTCCTCTCTGATATCAGAAAGCAGACCTTCAAATGCCCTCAAGCATTATTGTGGACGAGGGAATCAAGCCTCTGCAGAGCAGGGAGGTCCCCCAGGGGGACCCATCTCCAAGCTCAGGAGCATCTCTGCTCCCCCACTGCCTCCCCAGAGGTTGCTGACCACTCAGCAGTGCTTCCTGGTCCAGCTTGACCCATCAGCAGGCTGGATGGTCACCTCCAAGTCCATGACCAAGCCCCCCAAGGAACACTGACTGAGAATTGCATCATTGGAGGGTAAGGCTTTGGGCTGCGCTATGTCCCCCCCCCCAGGAACCCCTTTGCAGATGCAAATACTCATGGGAACAAGGATGCAGAAGGTGGTCCTAAGGCTTGGTGGGGGTGTTGGGAACATTTAAGCAGAATTTCAAGGACAGGCTCCTCCTGCCCCGTGGTTTTGTCAGGACAGACAAAGCATGAGCTTGGGGATTAGGCACATCTCAGTCCAAACGCCCACCGGCTGATGGCTAGCTGTGTCTTTGGGAAAGTCGTTCAGCCTCCTCTGAACCGTACTAGCTCATCTGAAAAGTCAGCTTAGTAACTGAACCCCTCCTGGCGTGGTGGCAGGGGCTGAGTAAGATGTGGCGCTTCACTAAAATGGTTTATTATTCCCACTGTCATGACCAAAGCTAACTGACTCGTGGGTGGCTGGGCGGAGTATGGCCTGGACTCGACAGTCCTGAGTGTGAATCCTGACTTCTGACGCTGCTGGCCAAGTAACTTTGTGAGCCTCTGTTTCCCCAGGCATTAGATGGGAGGTGAGACTATTCCAAAGGTCAGCAGCCTGTAAGGATGTGGCTCCAGTCTGGCCCCAGGGAAACGGGGAAGCCCAAGGGAGCCCATGTCTTGTATGGAGGGAGGCAGGCCCCGAGAGGGCTCCCCAGCAGCTCCCCTCCCGAGCCTGGGCCAGGGGAATGTGTAGGAGGGAGGTGCGGGGAGGGGGCCCTGGAGCTGGGAGGAACAGCCCTGGCAGGCGGGCAGCAGCGGTGACCCAGGAGGGAGGGAGAGCATTGCTCCGAGCTCATCACTCAGCAAGCTGTCTCCCCTCCAGCCCCGGAACCCTGGCGGCCTGTCCTCCCCACTTCCTGCGTGCTGGGTCAATATTGTGATTTCCACCGTGCCGCCCGCCTGGGACGGCCTGGCCCTGCACACCGCCCAGGGTCACGGGGCTGGGGGGAGACAGGGGTATGGAGAGGTCACTCGCTGCCCGGAAGATGACTCAGGTCCTGAAGGCTGCAGGCGGTGTGGCCGAGAGCCAGGAGCCCCAACGCAGCCTTACCTCCACCATCCCCTCCGGTCCACGAAGACAGGGGCTGCCTGCCACGGGGGCTGGAGGCCCAGAAACCCCACCGTGTCAGGACTGGAGCAGCACCTTATGGGGCCCATGTGCTCCTCCTATGGAAGTGGACCCGACCGAGGCCTGGAGAGGATGAGGGCTTGCCCCAGGTCCCACGGTGAGTGTGCTGCTAGACTAGGAGCTGAATCCCATCCCCTAACTCAGATCCAGACCAAGGCCCCTCTCCTACCTTCCCTTCCCGCATTGGTCTACTTACTGGCCTTTCTAGTATATTCATGACTGGCTTCCTCCTACACCTCTGCATGAGCACAGCAGAGAGGACAAGACCAACTGACCCAAGAACATTGGGGAGCTTCTCCAGGGGCGAGCAGCCGTCAAGAGGATGCTGTTTGGGACACACACAGACTGGTTGTTATGGAGACAGTATATACAGGGACCAGCTCTAAGAACAGAGGACCTGTGGTTTCACTCCCACCTCATGAGTTCATCCCACCAAGACTCAGCGAGGACGGCACCTCCTCCCGGAGCCCTCACTGTCCTCCAGAGGAATCAAGCTGCTCCCCTGTCCTGCCACCTCCCACCCCTGCATCTGCCTCCCCACCCCCCAAGTAGAATAGGAATTCCTGGGGGAAGGGGCCATGGCCGTCTCACTTCCAAAACCCATGGCCCAGCCTATTATGGAGCCATCTCTGGAGCTCAGTTGACACCAGCTGAATGAAGGAAGGAAGAGATGAATAATGGGCTCATATCCTGTCTCCCCACATCACACAATGTCCGCGGGGCAGTCACTCTACTCCTACCAGGACCACCTCTCCTGGAACCTCTTATTCTTCTTCCCCTTCCCCTCCTATTCTTACTTTAGTTCTCTACTCAGCTGTCACTTCCTCCTGGAAGCCCTCCCTGACTGTCATGCCAGAACTACATACTCCTCTACAGATGCTCTTATCCCAGGGAAAGGTAATGGCTTATTTAATGTTCTTCCCCTCTAGGCTGAACTAGGAGTTGAGTCCCCATCTATGAGGGTGACAAGAGGCACTTGTCTCATTGTATCTCGAGCTCAGGGCCTGGTATGAGTTGGTACACGATGAATAAACAAATCAGTGAATGAATGAATGGACTCCTCCTAGAATCTGGCCCACACTAGGAGTTCGGTAAATGCTGGTAGTTGGCGATGCTGGTGATGGCGGTGGCAGCTGAGGTGGTCCAGCAGCCCCCACATCCCATCCTTTGTCCAGTATCAGCCACCCCATCTCCTTTGGGACACGCCCGTCCTTCCCAATAGGACTCCACCAATCACTACGCCTCGACACCCTACTCACGTGACCCAGACCTGGTCAATGAGCATACCCCATTTCCCTGGTCCAAGAGTGGGCACATGACCCAAACGAACCCAGTCAAAGTCCTTCCTTGGGGCCGACAAGGAGCTTCTGACCAAGCTCCTTACCCCCTAGAGGGAGAGAAGGAGATCAACCTCAAAGGGAAGCAGACAAGAGCAGAGAGGAGTGATGGACAGAGACCCCTGTGGCGCTGCACCCTGGTTCTAGCCCCCCAGGCCTCCCACAGCCAGGCGCCTTCCCAGACCCTCAAGTCCCCTTTTCCACTAAGAGATGCAGCCTTAAAAAAAAAAAAAAAAAAAGAGAGAGAGATGCAGCCTTCTCTAACTTGCGATGGAAAGAACTCTGAATACCATAAAGCCAAGGAGAAGACAGCGAGAGGAACGGGGTGGGTTCAAGTGGAGACACAGATGCTGAGCAATGATTGGCCAGCAGACTCTGGGGACGAAAGAGTCTCCTGCTAAGAGCATACCCGGGCCCCCAAAGGCCCCTGTGGGCCGGCCAAAGGGCAAAGTTTCTGCAGGGGAGGGGTGGGCTGGGGTGGGCTTGGTGCGCTTTCACTGCAAATGACAGAAACCCAACTCTGACTGGCTTATGAAGTGGGAAGAGGGATCCATCAGCTCGCATAACAAAAATGTCCTTGGGTCTCTAGCTCTAGACAAGGCTGGATCCAGGTACTCAGCTGCGGTGGTCAGGGGCCGTCGCTCCGCTCCCTCCAGCTCCCTCCAGCTCTCTCCAGTTCACCATTCGCCCTTGGCTTGCATTCATCCCCAGCAGGCTCTCCTAAACCTTGGCAGCTTTGGGCTTCTACCCCAACAGCAATCTCAACTGAAAGAGAGCGCTTTACCCCCCATGGCTACAGCAAATCTCCCAGAGTCCAATCTGATTGGCCTTGTTTCCGTCTCGTGCCCGTCGTCCCTAAACAGCCCTGAGATGAGGGCACTGTGACCCTCTCACTGGCCAGGTCTACGCCGCAGGTCCACTCTGCGGTGAGCCTGCCCAAAGCAGTGACCTGGAAGTTGGGGAGAAGAGGCTCCCAAAGGGTGTACACGCTGGGCAAGCAGAAGTAAAGATGTCTGCAGTCCTTGGGAAGAGGTCTTTGGCTGGAAGCTGCTCCCCACAGGAATGAAAGCCTGAGGGAGAGAAGAGGCACTCTTTGAGGAAAAGATATCATTCCTCTTGGCGAGGTTGGTCTTTGGAGGAGGGGGATCGTCCCCCCTGAAGGCAAGAGGATGGGTGGGAGGACTTCTCGGTTACTCCCAGCCCTGGAAGCCTCTGGTCTGCAGCTGTGACGCCAATTGTCTGCAGCCAGACACATTCCTGGACTGGGCTGCAAGGGTGGAGGCCAGCACTAAGCATCTAGAAGCACCTCTGGTTCTCACATCTGCACGCCCCAGACGCGCACCTCGGGCTCCCGCATCTGCACAAACATAGGCATGAGGAGAAAAGTGCAGCCTTACCTGCACAGCTCTTTGTGGCTGAGACAACGATGCTTCTCCAAGACTCAGTTTCCTTGAGTGCGTGATGGGGGAGAAAACGTCCCTGCCAACCCTTTGGGGACATTAAGACCATCAAACAGACTACAGCTCTGACCAGGCTCTGGAAAGGCTAAAGCCTCTAACCAGGATGCAGGGTACTGACCCCCACCCCTCCAGCTCCACGGACACCTGCGGGGAGGTCTCCAATCCCTCCGTGCACCGTGTTTTGAAGACGGGAGAACCTGTATCTGGTCTGGAGGCACGAAGGTGGACCAAATGATGTCTCGAAATCCTTTCATGCCTTCAGTTGTCTGGTCCAGCCTGGAGATCATCATCTCCAGAGTCCCACTGGTCTGATCCCCCAGCCCCTTTGTTGTCTCTCCGGCATGTGCTGAGCGCATCATAGGAGCTCAGAAAACATGTGCCCACAGAGCAGAAGGCCACAAGTGACACTTCCTCTTGCCTTCCCATCCAGTCTGCCTGCTGGTCCTGGAGACTCTCCTCCACCTCCCCCCTTGGATCCACCCACTTCTCACCACATCCATGGTTACTAGCCTGGTCCAAGCCACTCTCTCTCTCCTGGATGACTGGCCAGCCTCCCCGGCCTGCCCGCATCCGTTCCTGCTGCCCCAGCATCCTTTCTCCACAGAGCAGCCAGGGTGATTCAACAAAACAAACAAACAAACAAACAAACAAAAAATACATCTAATAGTTACATCAATCCCTCCCGACGGCTTCCCGGTACTCAGGAAAATATCCAAACTCTTAACTGAGGGAAAAAGATGATCTGATGTCTCTTTTTTCAAAATGTGGTTAAAAGACACATAATATAAAATTTATCCTCGTAACCGTTTTTTTTCAAAGATTGTATTTATTTATTTATTGGAGGGAGAGTGTGTGAGAGAGGGAGCACAAGCTGGAGGAGGGGAGGGCAGAGGGAGACGGAGAGGCAGGCTCCCCGCCCAGCAGGGAGCCTAACTGGGGCTCAATCTCAGGACCCTAGGATCCCAGGACTCCAGGACCATGACCTGATCTAAGTTGAAGGCAGACGCTTAACCGACTGAGCCCCCCGGTGCCCCTCCATCCGACCCTCATAACCACTCTTAAGCGTATAAATCAGTCATATTAAGTATATTCAGACTGTCGTGGTCCCAGACTTTAGGACATTTTCATCTTCCACCGCTGAAACCCCATTCCCGTTGAACAAACAACTCCCCATTCCCCTCACCTCCAGCCCCCGGAAAACTCCATTCTACATTTTTGTCTCTATGAACTTGTCCGCTCCAGGTCCTCACAGAAGCGCAATCACTCCGGCTCTGTATTTTTGTGGACTGGCTCGTGTCATTCAGCATAGTGTCCTCAAGGGTCATCCAACGCTGTAGTGTGCCTGAGAATCTTTCCTTTCTAAGGCTGAATAGTATTCCACTGCAGGTATAGTCTATACTCGGTTTCTCCACTCCTCCCTCGATGGACATTTGGGGTTTTTTTTCTACCTTTTGGCTATTGTGAGTAATCCTGCTATGAACACAGGTGTACAGATAGCTCTCTGAGTGCTGCTTTCAATTCCTTTGGACCTGTGACCAGAAGTGGAATCGGTGCATCACGTGGTAGTTCTCTTCTGAATTTTGGAGGAACAGCCACACTGTATCCCAGGGCTGCTGCACCATTTTACCCTCCCACCAGCAGCGCCCAGGGCTCCAATCTCTCTGCATCCTTACCAACTCTTGGTGATTTTTGGTTTTGTTCTGGTTTTTAATAGTAACCATCCTGATAGGCAGGGGGTGGGGTCTAATGTGTCCTGATAAAGGAAATAGCAGGACTGTGCAGGACCCCTCCGTATCACAGGACGTCTGTCATCCTCCCAGCGCTACATGCTAGTGGCACGTCCCCCAGTCCTTGGGACAACTGAGGGGCATTCACTGGGAAAGGTGGTGCACCCCTGGCTGAGAACCATCAGTCCTGCTCACTTCCTCTGCCTCGACTCGGACAGCACTCCCTCTGGCTCACTGCCCCAGCCACTCTGGCCTTCCTGTTCTTCGGTCATGCCAACATCAGTCTCGCCACGGGGCCTTTGCACTTGCCATCCTTCTGTCTTGCACATCTGCTAGATTCTCACATGACAGAGCTCAATCTTCAGGTCTCGGTTCAAATGTCCTCTTCCCAGGGAGCCCTTCTTGGACCTCCCCACCTAAGGAAGCCCCCTTGCTGTCTGTCACATGACCCTGTGTGTTGTCACTTTCCACCATCTGAAATTACCTTCTTGGTTGTTGGCACGTTCACTGTCTCTCCATCAAAACCAAGTTCCCCAAGAGCAGACCTTTTCTTTCTCCTTCCCTTGTGTCACCCGGCAGCTAGAGCAGTGCCCTGGGCGGAATGCCTGTTGACCGAGTGAATGGCTGGGGCACCCAGCGACAGAGCTGAAAGGGAGATCACCCACTCTTGCCACTGCTGTGTTCACAGAGGGGATCGTGAGGCCCAGAAAAGGGAAAGGACTTGATCTAAGTCATACAAGGTCAGTCCCGGTTTTGTGAGCCCAGCCTAGTGCTCTTTCTCCCACGTCTCACACCTGGAGGCCCTCAGTGCCAAGGTTGGCGCCCAGATGGTGAAAACCACAGGCTGTCAGCCTGCGTGGGATGCAGTCCATTGTCTCCAGCCCGTGGATTTTTCCCCTTCCATGTGGGGTCCATGTTCTTTCTTTGGGGACTAGAAGATACCGCTGATCTGCTTGGAGGCCAAGCAGTATGAAAATCCAGTCTTTTCACTGCAGAACCTGTTCAGCTGGGTGAGAGACTCCCAGGGGCCACGGGGACCCAAGGCTGCCTGCAACCTGCCAGTGCTCCCAGCCCCAACCTCACACACAGCTAAGTGCAGACCGTGGAGTGGGCCTCCACGGGGGTGCCCGTCACCCCTCCCTCTCTTCTCTCCTCCTGCTCCACCCCCTGCCTCTCCATCCTAAAGGAATACAGTTGAATTTAGGTGTATAAACTGCACAATCGATGTGTCCTCCTTTTGAAAAGGCCATAGCTGCCCCCACCCGGCTTCCTTCACATCAATTCCATGGAATGAAACTTTGGCCTCCTTGGTGGGCGGAGCTCTCAACCAGCCTTAACCTGGCATGGGCTGGAAGGTACTTCTCCAGCCAGGCAGCTTAGTGCAGGGCCAGGCTGATGTGGGGTCATATCCCAGCTGAGCCCCCGCAGGCCTGAACCAGGTGACCGGTTCCTGGGGCTGGGGTTTCCTCGTCTGCAGGGTGCAGCTACCTCAGGGGTGTTTGGGGCACAAGGATACTTGTACAAGACAGCACCGTCCGTCCTGGCACATAACTGAGGACTCCATTAGTCACTGTTCCCGTCCAGCGGTTGGGAAGACTGCGGGGCACTGTCCTCACTCACCAGCCTTACCCAAACTCCCTGAGGAAGTTCCTCCCATTTCCATTTCCAGAGGATCGGACAAGACTCAACGGTCATTGCTTCTAGAGGAAAAGAAAAATAAAAATGACATAAATGCAGTAATGCTGATGAATATGGCCCCACTTCTGGAGCATTGATGACATGCAAGGTGCCGTTCTGAGCCCTCTGCAGATGATAACAGATGGAATGCCCATGGCCACCCTGGAAGCAGGTATTATTTTATCCCCATTCAATAGAAGAAGAAACAGAGGCACAGAAAAGTTTATCAAATTGTCCAAGGTCATAAGGCTAAAAGTGGCCGGGGCCAGGTGGCCTGAAGCCAAGACGAAGAGTACACAAAGGCCATGGGGCACCAGAAGGATGCCCGGCCCAGCCTGGAGGTTTAGGTGGGCTTTGCTCCCAGGGCCTGAAAAGGGAGGTGACACTCTGCTCTAGTGTCATCTTCTTAGAGAGGTCCCTTCACTGACCACACCCCCAAAACCAGCAATCCCTCCCCTCCAACTGCCTTTGCCCTGCTTTATTTCCCCCACAGTCCAGAGCATCATCGTTTTTTGTTTTTTTTTTTAGATTTATTTATTTATTCATGAGAGACACAGAGAGAGGCAGAGACACAGGCAGAGGGAGAAGCAGGCTCCCCACAGGGAGTCCGACGCAGGACTTGATCCTGGGACTCCAGGATCACACCCTGAGCTGAAGGCAGATACTCAGCCGCTGAGCCACCCAGGTGTCCCCCAGAGCATCATCTGACAAAAGTTTATGGGGCTGCAGAAGTGGACAGAGGCCAGTCAGGAAGGGCCTAGTTACTAGGGCCTAGTGGGGTGTAGATTTTGGACTTTCTCCTTGGGTCCCCAGGAAGAGCAAGGAAGATAATAGGAAGACAGCCCCACAACACACACACACACACACACACACACACACACACACTCCTTGCCCCAAAGAAGGATTTTGGCAGTTATCCAAAGGGGCAGCCTTCCATCCACACAAGGATCAAATCCAGAGCCTGGTCCTCTGGACCAGGACAGGACTGAGCCAATAGTGACAATAAGGCGATGGCAACAGGAGCCTGCCCATGGAGCGCCCACAGTCCTGCAGGAGACACAGGTGGACTCACAGTACAATGGCCTTTTGTAGACCAGGTGGCTCGTCCACAAGTGGTGCCAGACCAAGGCATGCCTCCACACCTCTGCTTATACTGCCCCTGCCTCCTGGAATGCCATCCACCCATCTAGCAAATATTTATTAAGCTCCTGTTATATACCAGGCATTGGGAAAACAGGGACAATCCAAGGTGGATAGAGTTCCTGCCTTCACAGAGCCCTGGAATGCCTAGAAAACTCCTGTTCATGCCTCAAAACCCTATTCCAATACCCTTTCTCCAGCATGAAGCCTTCTTTGACTCCCCCAAGTAGTAAGCTGCTTGCTCTCCAGTGTTTTTCTTGATATCCTAGGACTTTAAGTGTAGAAGAAAGAGGAAGGGAACAACCAGCCACTGAAAACTCACTGTGTACCAGTCCCCAGCCTGGGGACTTCACAGGCCATATCCCACCTCGGCTCTCGGTGAGCCTGCCAGGGAGGAAATGGTCTCCCTTTTCACAGATGAGAAAATGGGCTCAGAGAGGTTTACTCTCTGGCCGAGGGTCACACAGTCAGCTGGCGAATGGTCACACTACAGGGTTGGCCGTTGCCCAAGCTGTGAGCACCCTGCAGACGGGGGGGGGGGGGCGGGGGGGCTGCCCTCAGGCCTCAGCACAGGCAGGCCGCCCAGTGGGGTGCTCCAGGTGTGGAGGGAGTGGGCGGAAGGTGCCCTGGAGCCCGGCTGGGGCTGCGCTGCCTTCCTTGGGGCCTAGGTGGCGATGTGCGCCCTCCGTCTCCCCAGCCCCTGCAGGCATCCACCTTCAGCTCCCAGCTCCCGATCCCTGGCCTGGAGAGCACTCTCCCCTTCTCCCCTCGCCCCAGCTACCTCTGCCTGGCATCCTCCCGCACCTGATGGGGGCTCCCCCCTCCCGGATGGTCATGACCGCAGGAGGGCCTCGGCGCAGGCCAAATCTCCTTTCCCCAAAATGTTGCGGAGGACCTCACTCTTCGCCAGAGTCAGCCCCAGGAAGCCCACCGCCTCAGGTGCCAGGGACGCTCCCCTGCCGGCCTCCCCTTCCCTGTTGCTCCAGGGGGGCCTCCCCACACCCTGCGAGGCCTAGAAGACCTCTCCGAAGCTCCTGAGACCCAGTCAGAACATCTCAGTGACTCCGCAGGGCCCAGTGGAGGCGGGGAGCGAGAGAGGACGGCGGCGACAGGACCTTGTCCAAAGCGCCCAGGAGTCGGGCCAGAGCTGGGATAGAACCTAGATTTCTTGATCTGTGCTCTCAGCAGTCTCCAGCACCGTTTGAAGCTGTTTCTCCAGGGCCCCGGGGGCGACTGGAGAAAAATGCAGTCCGACCAGTTATCTGCTGTGCTACTAATAAAAATAACAACAACTCCCCTCTCGGCCTGGAAGTCGGCCTTTTACCTACATTACCTGGCCTGCCAGGGGAGATGGGTGCTGCTGCCCCTCTCATTGCTGAGGCCTGGAGAGGAGGGGCGTGCGTGGGTCCCAGCTCCCTGGCCAGGGGTCCCACCCAAGGGAGGGATGGGGGTGGGGACTAGAGAGGAGAGCTGGGTTTTAGGGAGGGGGGAGGCCGTCAAGTTGTGAAGTACAGGTGGGGGACGCTAGGAGTGCTCCTCGCCTACCAGATGGTTTTACACCGTCCCCCCCCCCACACACTGAACCTCTTTCAAAGCAGCAGCCAGGCTCTGCCTGGGGCCAGACTACCTCTCCTTGCTCCCTACCCCCCTCAGCTGCAGCCCCCACAGAGCCATCTGGGCCTCCACTGACCCTCGGGGATCTGGTTTACCCTATGTGCCCTTGGGCAAGCTCCTTCCCCGTCTTGGACTCAGTTTCTCCATCTGTTTAATGAGTGAGTTGGGCTTTGAGTTTGGCCTTCCAGGTCTCATGGCCTGACCTCTCTGAGGAGAAGTATAAGGCGAGAGCAACACAGGAAAATGGGAACGGCTGCGTACAGGGCATCTGGCAGGTGTTGGGCACCAGGCGCTGGCTTCTTTGCTGGTGGCACAGGGTGGCCAAAGGCACAGGTTGCCCAGGAGGCTCAGGGTTAAAGGGCATTACCCTCCCCCCACCTTCCTGGGCCTCTGTTGTCTTATCTATATAGTCAGGACAATAAAACTACTTCATAGGGATGTAAGGAGAAGCCCACAGTGCTGACGCATATGATGTGCTTCAAACAGCTCCCAGCACAGAAGCACTCAAAAGTTACTATCACCACCGTCACCATCGCCATCATCACCATCATCCTTGTCATCCTCGTCATCCGGGTCATCAAGATTATCACTGCCATTGTCACGACTGTCCATCCCCTCCTTCTGGTCTGCTCCAGCCCCTGCAGGGATCAGTCTGTAAAGAAAGCCCCTGACTGGGCACCAGAAAAGCCTGGGCTCTGCTCCCATCTCTGCCCCCCCCCCACGCCTCAGTGTCTTCCCCTGAAAAACCGACCAAATAAGATGTGCGGAAACTATCCTGGGCACACAGCAAGGTCACGCATGGAAAGGTTCCTAGCACGGGGCACGGCAGTGGGAAGCGCCTGGTGCACACTTGTTTCCTTTCTCCTTTACTGAATCAAAGTACAATTTTCTGACAGAGCCGAGCAGGCATGCAGTAACACCCCAGCTAATATTCCCGAGCGCTTACCGTGTGCCTGACGTCGGCCTAAGGGCTTTGTTGATTTAAGTTACTTCGTTCTCCTAGATGCCACTGTGAGGTGGACAGAGACATTACGCCCATTGTACAGACAGAAACTGAGCCATGGAGAAGCAAAATGCCATTTTCTGGAAGCCTCCAGGGCTGCTCAAAGCCCACCCAGAGTGAGCCAGTCAGCTTCAAAACCCTTCCCTCTGCTGCCTTCTCCAGCGCTCCCACCAATGCTGCAAGGTAGCAACTGTCATTGTTCCTATTCTACAGGTGAGAAACTCAGACACAGAGAGGGGAAGTCATGCCTCCAGTGAACCAATGACTGAGTCAGGATTCGAACCCAGGTCTGGGTAACTCTTCTACCTGGTTCCCTTACGGCACCAGAACCCACCTGGAATCTGGCACACCCATGAGGCCTCCACAGCACCCAGGGGGTGCAGGCCAGACATCCCTGGCTCCAGGCGGCTATGGGGAGGTGAGCCCTTATATTTAGTACCCCCGGCCCCAGGAGCTGGAGGTCTCAGGTGGGGGAAAGCTACACTCTCTCAGGAGGGCAAACAGTGTTTCTCCCCCAGCCCCACCAGCGTTCCAGACATCAGGGAACAGGTGCACAGATCCCCGGGCCTGGGCTAGGTGAGGGGGGAACTCGTTTGGCAGCCAGAGCCCTGCGTGAACAAGAAGAAACCCAGCCTGCAGCCCCTTGGCCCTGGCAGGAGATTAACAAAACAAATACCCGAGCAATCTCAATTTCAACACTCGGGGAGGGGGGCCGAGTGTCAGGGCCCAGGGGGAGGGAGGGAAATGCAGAGACATTTTACCACCTAAATAACTTTCCCTCTGTTTAGTTTCACACGAACGTACACTCAAGTGCACGCTCACGCACTCTCTCTCCCTCTTTTTACATTTTTATTTTATTTTTACAAATGCTCAAACTTTCCTGCCACAAATTATTCTTGGCCGGGTTACAAGTAGAAAGGCCGTGTGTATCCTTCACTTGACAAAAAGAGAGGGGAGGGGGGAATGTGCGGGCTCTTATGAAATATTTTGGTTGTGGGTTTGAGGTGGGATTTCTTCCTTACTTTTCCCGACTGTGCCTTCGCCTGGGAGGGAGGGTAGGAGTGTTGGCCTCCTGGGTATAAGCAGCCTCCACGCTGGTCTCCATCCTTCCACTGGTGGCCTCTGTGCCTGCTTACCTCCAGCTGCCCCAATGGGGTCCTGAAGGCTCTGGTTTCACCAAGCTGATTCGGAATGGCATTTGGGAAAGGCAGACTGGAGCTGGCGTGGGGGGCATCTCCCTGCACTGGAGAGTCCTGTCTGGAGGCCTGGGGGCCAGGACATAGGTCCCCAAGTCCCCAGGTGGTCTCATCCCTCTCTATCTGGGACCCAAGAAAGGGGCTGGCCCTGGGCCCTCCCCAGCCATGCAGAGGGGGGTGAGCTATCCAGTCACCCCACTCCCCATCCTGCAGTCTCATGCCCGCAGATTTGGCTCCTGCCCCTCCCATCCTGCCCCCCACCCCACTTCACCTCACCACTCTGCTCCCCCCACTCCTACCCCCACCACCCCCTTGAAGTTCTTCGCTCTGGCCACGTCATTTCTCAAACACACTGAGCGTTTCCCACCTCAGGGCCTTGGCCAGTGCTCTTCCCTCTTCCCAGAACTCCCTCCCCTCCGCTCTCCTGTGAATCGTCCTGGGCTCAGCTGGATGGCCACCTCCTAGGAGAGACTTTCCTGACAAGCAAGGACCTTATCATTTGCCATCTCGGCCCCTTGTTGGCTTTCTTCACGGCAGGCAGTTTGTTCGAGGTTGCCCTGTCCACACTCTTGTTTTGCTCTGGTCCTGGTCGCCCCCCCCCCCACCGCGTGAATAAACAACCAAGCAAGGGAGGGAATGAGCAAACGAAGAACTGAATGAATCAGTGAGGTCCTGAAGGCTGGACCAATATTCCGTTCCTTCCACTGACAATTAACCCCGGGTTGTCCAAGGCTGTCCTCTGGGAGGGCTGCCTTTCCCGAAGCTGGTTCAGAAGGCACTGGCTAGAGGCATCTGGGGTCCACCAGGCCGGTGGGGGTCTCTGACTAGGCTCTGAGCCCCCCAGGGACCCCACTGCATCACCAAAAAACATTTCCTAGCCATTGCTGACAAAAGCAAAATCACACATAGCAACGGCCAGGTGAATGCATGCCCACTTCTGTGCCCAGGGCCTCAGGGTCAGGCCACACTCATTCCGTCAGAGAGAATTTATGAAAACCGTGCAGATTTACATAGATGGTGTTATGAACTTCTCAATGCTTTCAAGGCTCACCTTCGGAGGTGCTGTGGGGGAAGAGATTACAGATGAGGAACCTGGGGCTCGGCGGCGGGGGGCCCAGAGGCACACAGAGCACCCTCGTCGTGGCCTCTGCACCATCGCTGGGCCTGTCCTTCTGCTTTGACTGTGACTGCGCGGCTGTCCACCTTCCCCAGCTGCGTGGCCCAGACACTTGGAAGCCGGCCTCGGTGCCTCCCTCCCCCTCGACTCCACACCGGAGCAGCCTGAGCCCCGTGAGGCCTGCGCCCGGCGCCTCATCTATCCCACTGCTCCTCCCGTGTCCCGGGATTACTGTTATCAGCCTCGACTTGTCTGGCCACAGGGGAGCAGACAAAAAAAAAAAAAGTGGCCCCTGATGCCACCTTGGGAACTGTGTCATTTTATTAGTGACGAGCGAGTTTATGGAGCTCTGTGGTGTATAATTATGCTCTCATTTTATCGATCAGCAGCTTGAGGTTGGAACTTTCTCATCCCTTAATGGAACCCCTGGCGCTCCTCTCCACCAATTACAGTGGAAATTAATGGCTACTTACTTATGATTGAGCTCATGAGCAATCATCCGGGGGCAGGTTACGTGTGAACCATGAGGAACAAAACCATGGCTCTTCAGACGGGGTGTCCAGCCAGTCTCCTGGCCAGCACCCATTTGCCCTGGTCAAGACCTTCAGAGGGTTGCCCAGTGGTTGTGTGGGAGGAGTGGCGTACGGTGTCCTTGCTTAGATGGATTGTCAGCGTTCTTTCACCCATCCCCGGCTGGGGAGGACAGAGATTAGTGGTGTGTGTGGGCTGTGGGGAGATGGGCAAGAAGAGATGCCAAGTAGGAGAGCAGAGGCCCCCAGACTGGAGGGAACTGCACAGGGCGAGGGCAGGAGATGGGAAGAGGCGGAGGCTACCTTTGCTAAATACCTTCTCGGTCTTCAGAGTTATGGGCGCTGCCTCCGTCCCGTGAACCAGGCACCTGCTGAGTGCTGTAGAACAGAACAGGCAGGAATATCTGTCCGCAGGAAGCTTCTCATTCTCATGGGCAGCAATGGGCAATGGGAGGCGAACATACACTAACCGTGGGGTTTTGGGTCAGGAGCAGATGAAACAGATCAATGGGACAGAAGGAAGAGAAGCCAAGCCTCAAGACGAGACATGGAAGCCCGAAGGGGAAACATCTTCATGATCCTGGGTAGGGAGGCCCTTCCTCAGCAAGGCACAAAACCCTGAAGCCAGGAAGAAGAAACAGATGAATTTAAAAATATGTAAACATTAAGCCTTGAGGAATAAGGCCTGGACAGAAGGGGCTGGGGGTGGGGAGGGGTGAGAGCGATGTTCACCAGGCTCACAGTCCCAGGGCGCCGCTGGACACAGCCTTGGCCCACATGTGTCCCTGCCCCTGCCACTCCCTGCTCCCCTCCAGCCCTGAGAGACATACCAGGGGCAGGACCTGAGGTCTCCCAGCCCTGTTCTCAGCCCCACCGCCCGCCCCATCGGGGACTCTGGGCTCTGGCTACCCCTGGCCTGGACAGCTACTCAGCCCCAACCCCTGCACAATCCCCCACTGAGAGGGCAGGTGGAATGGGCCGCCTGGGCCCTGAGGAAGGGACCTGTCCCAGCTCTGCCCGGGTCTGTCCAGGGCCTCCCTCACCATGCTGAGGACACCACGTCTCCCTCTCTATGGCTGCCTTCCCTGCTGCTACCCCATCCCCACTCCCGCCTGGACATCCTGAGGACCGCTCCACCCCGGCCCCAGAGCCACCAGCCTCTTCAAAGATGTGCCGGACATCGTCCCTCGAGTGGTCTTCCAGGATCTGCCAAGAGGCCTTCCCCAGCCCAGCAGCTCACTCACCTGTGGTCACACAGCCAGGAGGTGCAGGCAGGATCTGAACCCAGCTCTGGCTGGCTCTACCCTCCTTTCTCCCTCTGCACCTGCCCACTGGTGACCAGCCTGCAGGCCATACCCAGATCCTGCCTGGAAGCTGGATTGCCTTACCTCTTGGAACCAGAGACAAGTTGAAATTGTGGGGGTGCCCAGGTCCCTAAAACACAAGAGTGGGGTCTAGGTATATTAGGCAGGCAGGGAGGAAGGAAGGAGAAGCCTGCAGGCTGAGACAGAAAGGACAGAGGAACAGGAGAGTTGACGGAGAGGAACAGAAGCAGAACCAGGGGCAGGGATATGAGCTTGGACCTAGAGCCCCAGTGGTGTGCCCTGGACCCTTCCCTGCAGGACAGGATGCCCTCAGCGCACCTGTGGCACAAGGCAGCCAGGCCGCTCAGTGGCAGGGATGGGGCAGCAGGGCCCAGCAAGGCCATGTGGGAGAAAGAAGCTTCCTCCAGGGTTACTGCACCCTGCTACCCCACACTGGCCTGAAGCCCCCCTGGCCAGCCCTCCCACTGCAGCCCCCAGGTGTGGAGGAGGGAGTCTCTCTAGGGAAGCAAGCAGATCAAAAGGAGGAGCAGCGGCTCAATCACCAGCATGTGCCTCCCTCCCTCTCTCCACGCACCAGGAAGCCTTCCCACAGCAGCTCCGATGTGGTTCAAGGACTCCAGGGAGGTCCCAGCCCAGCGCGGCTCCTTCCAGCCATTGCCTGGTCCCTCTGCCAGGCTCAGGCTGTCTCCCACGTGGGTCTCAGCTACCCTTCCCACCCTGCCACTGGGCACATGCACGCACTGCCGTGCACAGGTGATGCACACACCCCAGAGCAAGCAGCTGTGCACACCCACTCTCTCCTTGCCCAAACAATGGCCATCTCAGAGGACAGCGTGCCTGGGGCCTTGGGTTACACAGATCACCCCCCACACACACACACCTTCTCCCTGACATTTGTCCTGGGGAAACTGCATTGAAATGAACACCCAGTACCCTACTACAGGGAGAATGGGGAAACGCCATGAGGAGACGCGGGGCACCATCGTCAGGCCCCCAGGCATGCTTCCTGGACATGTGGGTCAGTCTTCAGACCTCAACTCCTCCTTGCCTGTACTTTCCTGGGCAAGTAGCAACCAGAAGCCATGCAGGGAACACAGCGTGGAGCTGGCTTCAGTGCCAGCTTTGCCCAGTCTGTGTGGCCTGGGCAACTCACTCAACCTCTCTAAGCCTCAGAATCCTCATTTATGATTGAAGAGGAGCCAGGCATGTAGGAAATATCACTTTCCTAAGCCCTACCCAGCAGAGGAAAGTGAATTGTTCAAAAGGTCTCCCCCCTGCATTTCAGGGTTGATGGGAACAGTCATCATTAACGGGCAGCCGGCCTATTCTAAGTTGGGCACGTACGCCATCTCATTCGGTGCCCACAGCTGCCCCGCCAGGGAGGGCCCCCTATCGTTTCTGCTTGGCACATGGCATGCCACCACTCAGTGGTTGAGGCTGGCCTTGATGATCCGAGATTGCACAAAGCTGCACACCCAGGTCCGCCAGTGGACCTCTAGAACTGTCACCTTACCCCTCATGCCTCCCCTGTGCTGTGGCGTGGGACTGGGGCCCCCCTGCTTACGGCCCCTGGCCACATCAGGGTGCACACGCACACGGACACACCCGAGCAAATGCACGATGTGGCTCCCACGTAAGCTGGGCTCCAGATGCTCTCCAAACACTAATGGCTCTGACCTGTGTCTCTCCAGGTGCGGCCTGTCAAATCCCCTGAGGGCTAATAATTATGTCGAACTCAGCGTCTCTGAGATGGGCCTTCCCTTGCCCACACAAGGCACAATCACCAGTCACCACCATCACGCATCAGCCTCCTCACTGGTCTCCCTGCCTCCTCTTAGTCCCGAGTGATCCTGCTTCAAGTCCTGCAATGGCTCCCCTGCCACTCAGAGCAAAAGCCAAAAGCTCCCCACACGCGATCATGTGGCCCCGTGACTTTGCTGACTCCTCTCCTCCCGTTCACTCTGCTCCAGCCATACTGGCTTCTCTGCTGTCCCTAGAACACCCTAATTGCATTCCCACCTCAGGGCCTTTGCACTCACTACACCCTTGCCTGGGTCACCCTTCCTCCAGACAGCCACGGGTCTCCCTGCCTCTCACCCCTCCTCAGGTCCCATCAGCCCTCAAAGGTCCCATCTGCGAGGCCCTCGTGCCCAACCACTTAGAATAACCCTCCCAGCCCCATGGTCCCTCTCCCCTCACTGCTTTCCACTATTTCCCTAGCACTTATCATCCCCTAGCATGTTACTAATTCGTATTGTTGTTTAATGCCCATCTCATCTCAGGAGGACACGCACTCCTGTGAGACCAGGCATCTCCGTCTGTTCATCTCCTATTGTGCTTGGAGCCTAGAACAGTGCCTGGCACATGGTAGACCCTTAATAAATATCTTTGCTGGAAGGAAGGAAAGGGAGGGAGGGAGGAAGGAGGGGAGGGAGGGAGGGAGGGAGGCAGGCAGGGAGGGAGGGAGGAATGTCATCAGAGTGGTGGAGTGGAGGCTGAAGAAAGTAGGGCGGGGAGAGGAAGGGAAAAGAGGAGGAAAGGGATCGGATCAGCACAGGAACAGACATGAGACAGATGCACAGCTGTGGCCCAGCATTCAGAGATGGATAGGTCAGACCGCACACACGCACATGTGCACACACCCATGATGCATCCCTAAATATGCATATACGTGCAAATCCACCCCTGTACATGTGCATACCCACACAGGGCCCTCTAGCAGTACCCCGTTCCGGCCCCGCACCCCTCATCCCCTCCACCCTACCCCTGCCCTCCACCCCTTCCCAGGCAGGGAGAGACGCTTCTCCAGCGGGCCCCACTGAGTGGGGCAGGAAAGCACCAGCTCCTTCTCAGAGCTGATTTGGCTCAGCGTCCCTGCTTGTAATCTGCTCCTGGATCAGCGCTCACAGGGGCACTGGCCCTGGCCTGAGGGCAGGACCCTCACCTTCTCCCAGGAAGTCCCACAGAGTGCTCCCACCCCGAGTCCCCACTCAGCTGTGCTCCGTCCCCTTCCCCTGACCAGTATAACCTGCTCAGCTGAATTCTTGCTGGGCATTTTCAAACAATTCCAATTATTTGGGGGAGGAGTGAGACTGTGACTCCCAGGAGGGGCTTGGGGGGAGAGGAGGGAGAACAGGGGACCCCCTCCAGGATGGGGCAGCCTCTAAGTCGCTAGTTCTGCAACCAAGAGCCCCCCGGCCCTGTCCCACCCTTACAGCCTCGGTTCTCTGAAAATAGCAGATTCAAACGCCCAGGCCTGTGCGCCCACAGTGCTTCCTGCCTCGAGGGTCCTCCCCGCACTTCCCCACTAGCAATCTCCTCCACCTCCTTCAAGGCCTCCATCAGGTGTCTGACACCCTCCACCTGTCCTCATCTCTGTTATCCGTGCCTGTTTAGGTGTCTGCCTCCCCAGCCAGAGGGGGGTCTTTGAGGGCAGAAAGCACGATGATGCATCCATACCTGCAGCAGATCCCAGCACGGGCCTGGCTCAGAACACGGGCCCCAGAAATTTGTTCTCAGAATGTGAGAATGGGATGGGAAGGGCATGCAGGGGCCTGGACCAGTGGCCAGGGTCCTGCGTCACTCACTACTTTGCTTGTGACCCTGGGCAAGTCACCCACCTTCTCTGTCCTGCCATCCCTACCAGGGCTGTGGGCGCCTGTCCCTGAGACCACTGTCCCTTTCTCCAGGACTGCTGCTGTCTCACCCATTATTGTGCCAGCACCATCATGGGCACCCACACACCTTCTACATCACCCTGTCTGCATGCAGGGGCTTTGTTTTCCAAAGCAGAGCTGCACCTTGCCCCTCTCTGGACCCCAATCAACCAGCAGAGATCCCAGCACATTCTGGAAGCTCCATGTTGTAGACAGAAGGAAGCATCCTTAGTTTGGTCCCATTCCCTTGAGCTGGCATTCCCAGTAGAGAAAGCTAGAACAGGGCAGGGCCCAAGCTCTAGGATGATCCCAATGACCTCATGTTGCTGCCCCGGCCCTGGCTGCCTAGGACCAGCAGGGCCACCAACTGAACGATTTCTCTCTGAGTCCCTATGTTATTCTACGGGAGCTGGGGAGAACCTCCAGCCCGAATTTCCAGACTCACAGAGCATGTGAGTCACAATGAGAACTCAGAGAGTGAAGCCCCCAGCCTCAGTTTCCCTGTCGGTAAACCAGAGGCCATGTTCCTGCCTTTCAAGGTTGTTGGGAAAATGAAGGGAGTGACAGCAGAGGAGGCAGCTGGGCCAGTGCCTGACATCTGACAGGAGACACCCCTCAATCCTCCCAGCCCCTCTCCTCAGCACCGCACGACTGCTGGCAATATGAGGACTGGTGCTTCTCTAGGGTTCGGGCTCCAGGTGGGGGGGTGTTACACCTTAAAATGCATTATTCTTGTCCTAGACACAGTCCCTAGATTATCTCATTGGCCTGTCACACCAGCCCTAAGAGGAAGAGTCTGCATCCCCATTTTACAGATAAACAAATGGGGACTCACTCAAAGTTACCCAGCCAAGAGCAAAGAGCCTGAGGCGATTGGCTCCCGTGACTGCCTCGGCAGGGAGGGGGCTCGAGGGATGTCACGAAGGCCAGGTCAGACCTGGCGCCTGGACCCAATGCCACCACCCTGCTGGGCAGCAGGACACTGGAACCTGGAAAGATCCAGCGTGGATGCCGCCTAGGAAAGAGTCCACACAGCTGCTCAGACTGGTGAGCCCGGGCTGCGTGGGGAAGCTCTTCCCACCCAGTAATCTCAGTCAGGATTTGGGCAACTTGTGGTTCGGGAGTCATCCCTGCTGCCCCTGACCCTCACATTCATCAGGGCGACAGGAAGACAGAGATGCTAAGCCAGGCCCCACCTCTTAGACCACTTCCTCTAGAAGATTAAGACTCCTGGGTACCCCCACTCCACCCCCCACCCCCCCACCCCACCTTCCACCCCTCCACCTCCCCACCCCCCCACCCCCGCCTGCCTCTCCCACCATCAGTGCAGGAACAGTTTCCTGTTTTGCCAGGATGGGCGCCTGTTGCTACGGTGACGGCAGGAGGTGCCCCCTCCAGGTGGCTGATACCAGGCTGGGCCCCTCCCTGGACCTGCCCTATCACTGCCGCAGCCTCTCTAGCAGCTGGGCTGGCAAAACCATCTGGTCTGCGATCAAAGGGGCCGCAGACGGGCACTGCCCTGGGGCCTGGGCAAGGCACCCCTTATCTCTCCCAGGCCTGGGGAACTTTCCAGACTCAGGACAGCAGGAGCCCAGTGGGGCAGGAGGGGCAGGCTGGTGTGCACGGGAAAGACACTCCCTGGGAGTGGCAGGAGGGACTTGAAACTTGCCAGGAATGAGGCCTGAGCCCAGAGACAGGACAGGTCGGTGGCTCGTCCTTGTGGTTCTCTGTGCCCATGTGCTCCTCATCCTGCGGGAGCCCCAGCCAGCTGTGTGATGTAGGGCACGGCACTCCACTTCCCTGAGCCTTGGTCTCCTCTGCTGCTAAGTGGGAATCAATGCAACGGTTGTGAAGACCCCAATGTGAGAGGCCTATAGGACATTGGGGTAGGGGGACTCAGCTGTAATAATAAAGATATTAGTTACCATTCATTGATGATAAGCCCTTAAAGGGCATTATTCTCATTTCATCCACATGGCCACCTGAGATATGGTCCCTACCATCACCCACATTTTACAGACGAAAACACCAAAGGTCAGAGATGTCAGGAAATTGTCCCAAATAGCACAGATCCTAAGTGGCTAGTAAATGTTAGCTGCTAATACTGCTTTTTCCCTTCTACCATATTTTGGCTAAACTCACAGCCACCCTGACTGGTCCCTGACTCCATCCTCTCTCCTCAGTCCCTCCTACTAGACCACCCACACAATCCTCATCCATTGGTTCATTTTTTAAATCCACCTAACAATAATTAAAGATTGATATTTGCTAGCCCTCGATAATAGCCGGCAAGTGCTGAGCTCAAGCACTGAGCCAAGGGCCCTATAACCTTAGTGACAGCCCTAGGAAGTCAGAACCATTCATTATAGGGCATGAGGGATTGGAGGCCCAGTGTCTACAGACACACGCACACACACGCACACACACACACACACACACACACACACACACACTGCTCCAAATGGACTGAACTTCCATTTCTGGAACATACTTCACTCTGCCTCACCTCCTGGTCCTTGCCATGCTATTGTCCCCACCTGGAACAAGCCATCCACTGGCAGTCTGCGTCTAGGCTGGAGGCTGGGCTCCCGGAGGACAAGGAGGATGTTTTCACTGTGCACCGTGCCCCAGTGCAGGACCTAGTGCAGAAGCTAGGCAGATGAGGTTTTGAGTGTGGAAACAGTGCAGGACTAATTAATAAGGGAATAACTACTTTGGGATCTTATTCATAGAAACCTGACAAAACCTAAGAGACAATACCCAAACCCCTGTGTTTTCTGAGTTCTTTCCAGATAAAACAATTTCAGCTCCTATAGCATTTCCATATGATAACGGTCAGGACGCTGAGATTCCCCTATAGCATTTCCATATGATAACGGTCAGGACGCTGAGATTCCAGCAGAGGAATAAATGAACGAGTGAGTGAGCAGCGGGATGAATCCTTGGGTGAGTGTGTTAGGAAGCAAACAAGTCCGTGAGCTAGAGCATGAACTAGAAACTTGTTGAAACGGCAAAGTCAGTGGATGAATAGAAAGATGAGCCAGTGAATGGATGGGGCGGGAGGAAAAGGAAATGAAAGAAACCCCAGCAGCGTCAAGTACACGAGAGCAGGTCAGGGGCCTCCCCTCCACAAGCATCGCAGAGGGTCACCCCAACACTGCCCAGGGAGCCCAGCACCACAGGCTCTATAGGGTTGGCAAACTACGGCTCCTGGGCCAAGTCTGACCCACTTGTAAATAAAGTTTTATTGGAATACATTTTTGCCTGCATTCTTTTTTATGTGTTGTGTGTGGTCACTTTCATCCTGCAACAGCAGAGCTCAGTAGCCACAACCATGACCATACGATCTACAGAGCCTAAAATATTTTCCACCTTGCCCTTTCCAGGCAGAGTTGGCCCGTCTCTTTAGCAGAGCCCCTTGCTGGAGGGACCTGAACAGGCATCCTGCCTGGGATCCTCCCATTGCTGGCTGGACTCCTCCCCGCCTTCAGGGGGTCCTTGGGACCCCACCTACACATCTCCGGGCCTGGGCCCACCTCGCCTCTCGAGGCAGCCCTTCTTGCTCTAGGGCAGCTCAGGCCATCAAGAGCTCTTCCTTCCGCTGAGTGGAAATGTTCTGTCCTCTTTCTTGCCCCCACCCTCATCCCGACCTCCCGCCTTGACCGCGGGTGTTTACCCTGACCTCTGCCCTGTGTCTCGTTCCCCACCAGCCAGGACGGCTCAGGCCCGGCTGGATCCATTTCTCAACCAGGGAGGCAAGTGAGTCACCGAGTCCAGAGAGGGGACATCTGCTGGGCGCCGGCCTTCAGCTAATCTCACTAATTCTGTGAGGGAGGCCCAAGCCACCCCTGCTGCTCCATGTATGCACTTGGACATGGCGTGGAAGCCAGCCGGCTTGAGAGGATACTCACTTGCCCAGAATTGTGGGGTGTTTCGGCCCCGAGTGTTTATTTCAAGTTTGGTTTTGTCTTCAGCTCCTGGGATCATTTCCCAAAAGAGCTGCAGAAATCTGGCCTCGACTGGGCATGTGCACGGGGAGGGAGAGGGGCTCCCATTTGACTCCCACAGACTTCCTGGGCCCACTTCACAGAAGAGCACACCCCAGTTATCCAGTTACTGGTCCAGGGTGCCTGTTTTCCTGTTGCCTCTCTCATTCTGGAATCTTCTAGAATCATTCGAGACCCATACAAGCCTCAGTAGGTTGCTTCGGACCCATTTCCATGGTATTCCACTGACACCTTAGCTCCATCGCACAGGTGGGAAGCCTGACTCGTGATACGCATGGCCTCAGGACCCTGATTTCCATGAGCAGGTCACAGACCAGTGGGCCCCCAGACAGAGGAGCAGGGTGTGTAGAGGCAGGCTGGGGGTTACAGAGCATGAGGCCCGGGATCCTAAACCCAGTGGGAAGAAGCGAAGGCATGCCAGGAGGGAGCAGCCCGGGCAAAGGTGTGGGGGGTCTGAGGAGCCTCCTTCCTCACCAACGCTAAAGGGGGTGGTTTCTTGTCTGTTCGACATGCCCATTGCCTCTGTAACCATGACTACACGGAAAGGATCTGGGGACAAGAGGAGGGAGAGAGAAATAAGAGAAGGGAGGGCATAGTAGTGATGCACATGGGCTGTGGGATCAGACCGACTGGGCGCAGGCCTGGCACCACCGCTTTTCAGGCGAGCCTCACTGGCCCCGTCCGTCCAATGGGGCTCATAATGCTGAGCTCACAGCTTTTCTCAGGGCGAAATGAGGTAATGCAGTGTCGAAGCCTGGGCCCAGGGGCTGGCACGGGCCAGGCGCTCGGCCAGCGGACACCCTTTCCTTCCCCACGGACTCGGGGGATCACTTGTTGTTTGAATCTAAAGCTTATCCGGAGCCAGGCACTATCTAATCACCGTGGTGTGAACCCTCCACCATCACCCGTCCGACCCAGCGAGTCTGGGAGGGGGCCACGCCGCCGCGAAAGCATACCTGGCCTGCGTCTGCCCCCGTGGCGTCACCTGCGCACATTAATGAAAAATTCACGGCGCGGAGCAGAGCCAGGCCAGACCAGGAAATTGCAAAGTCGCGGGCGCCTTACCTCAGCCCCGCTGCACACTCTCTGCTTTTATAGCTCCACGTGTAATAACATAAAAGCATAATTTATTAAAGTATCACTTTAAGTGGGGATGGCAGGAGGGGGTCCGTGCCCGAGGGACCTTGAGTGCCACATTGACTGGAGATGCCAATGGAAAGGGGGGGGAGGCAGTCTCGGGGCGCTCGGGCTGCCTGCCCATCACACTCACCGTGCAATGGGCGGACAGCCCGGGAAGTGTCCAGAAGCAGTGAGCAACAAGGGCGGCACGTCCAGGAGTCGTGAGCTGGGGCGTGTGGGTCTGCATCCTGTCTGCGTGACCCTGGATGGATCACTTCTCCCCTCTGAGCTCCAGTTTCCTCATCTGTAAATGAAAGGGTTGTGGAGAGCTCCTGAGTCCCCCGTTAGCAGCTCTCCTACTAGGCCTGCTCCTCCCAGAGCGAAAGAGACTTCCAGGCACTGAGCCGTGCCAGGAAATGGCCCTGGGATTGCCTCATTAACCACGGAGGGGTATTTACACTGGGAGAAACAAATATTTATCTCTGAACCAAGTAGGAGGAAGGTCTTTGGAACCCCAGTCTCGTATCTGGCTCAGCCCCACTTGGGAGAAAGGGACCAGGTGGGGAGGGGAAGGGAGGAGGGGGTGGGAGGGAGGGTGCAGGGACAGAGGCAGGGCTGGGAGTCACGCGAGCCTGGGTTCAAGTCTCAACTCTGCTGCCCTCCAGGGTCATGACCCTGAGCACAGGTCCTCATGCCCCTGTGCCTCTGGGTCCTCCCAGGAAACGTGGCTCTCAGGACACAGTTAGCTTTCAGGGCGAGTGGACATTTCAAGGAGATAACGTGTGCCTGAAACAGGGTAGGTGTTCAGTTATTACCGACTCTGTGCCAGGCACTGTCCGGGGCTCTCAAGATCCTGTGCGGGGGGGGAAGGCAGGCAAACAGCAGGTATTTTTATTAGGAAAAATGAGGTGGGGGGAAGGAGGGTCTCACCCAGAGACTTACAATACTCTAAGCTGGAAGCATCAGGGGGATAGCAGCCCTTTAGCACATGGACCACACAGACTTTTTTTTTTTTAAGATTTTATTTATTTATTCATGAGAGAGACACACACACACACACAGAGAGAGAGAGAGAGAGAGAGAGAGAGGCAGAGACACAGGCAGAGAGAGAAGCAGGCTCCATGCAAGGAGCCTGACGTGGGACTCCATCCCGGATCTCCCAGGTCTCCAGAATCAGGCCCTGGACTGAAGGCGGCGCTAAACCACTGAGCCACCAGGGCTGCCCCACACAGACTTTTTAAAAAGCAATAAATATACACCAAATGATGAGACACACAATAGCCCCCTTCTGACTTTCATTCGCCCACCTTCCCAAAAGGCATAGTGGATGGGGTGCCTCACAGGGACAGGATACAAATTTTCCGAACCGAATTCAGGAGCCTTGGTTTGTCCAAAGAATTATATGGTGTTTCCTGCTTGGGGTCTGGTTAGTGAAATGGGAGAACTTCTGGAATCCGGCTGGTTCTCCCTACCTGCACGGCTACCCCCCGACCCAGGCCAATATCCTCTCCTGCATGGCTATATGAGGAGCATCCTGGCTGGTCCCCCCACTTCTACCCCCACCCCCAGTCTGTTCACAGATGCAGTGTGTTCTTGTACCTTGAAACCAGTTGAGGGTGGTTGGGGTTGGCTGACAAGATGCCCGTGAAAGGGCTAAACTAGGAGACATGGACACAACACTGGAGATGACGTGGTTGGACGTGGGAAGAACTTCTTGACTTCAGGGAAGAAGCACCTGTAACGTACCCTCAGGGGAGCTGCAGAGGCTTGAGCTCCCAGTTCTGCAGGGCGGCATCAGGTAGCTTCTCGGTGGGTCCCCGACACGGGGTGAGCCCAGCAGACCTCAGAGTGTTGTGGACACCAGAATAGCGCCAGGCTGGACAGATGAGGGCGGAACTCTTTCCCGAAGCTTCTGGGGCTGAGCAGTCACCTCACGTACCAGACCTTATTTATTTAAAGTTGTGGTTGTTGAGTTTAGTGTTTGTTGAAATGACTCTGGGGCCCTCCTCCCGCGAGCTCTGGGCCCCACTGAGAACTTGAAAGTGACATTCCTCAGGCCAGCTAAGAGGGGTGGGGGAGACACCTCAGGGTGCTAGCAGAAAACAGACTCGTGCAAAAGGGATAACAGAAGAGGGGTTTCAGAGGAGTGGGTCCATTCCCATCCAGCAGGGGATGGTGTGGTGCCCAACTGGCAACAGTGGGGAGCTGTTAGCACCCCTCTGCCCCGGGCGGGTGCCAGGACTGGGGCAACACACCATGTGGAGAGCTGCAGAGGACTAAGGCCAGCCCCTGAGAGGGAGGCTGCAGGGAGGGAGCAGGCCCCCCTTCCTGCTCCTACCCACCCTCCTCCCCACCCCATGCTGGCTGGACCCAACCGGAAGCCAGAGAGCAAGGACCCCGGGGATGCATAGTGCTGTCAGGTCCCAGAGCCAGGAGCAGGCCAAGACGGGGTGGACTGGGGTGGGGGCCGGGGGCCACTCACACAGGCCCCAGGGCTGCTCCTTTTATAGAGTAGCTTGAACAGGGCCTACCACACGTCTGAAGTTTCTACTCCACCATGGCTCCTGATTCTAGGTCTTTCCCAAAGACCCCGGGCCACAGGTAGCTCTGTTCCCCAGGGGACTAATTAGAAGCCCACCTCCCTGCTTTTGCTCAACCCGAGACTTCCGCTGGGGTCCCCTCTCCCCTGGGCTCCCCCTGGAGAACCTGCTCCTCTTGTACAAACTGGTTCAACCCTGCTCAATACTCATCGCTAATGCAAAGAGGGGTCAGGAACCCATTAACGGCCAAGCTCACCCGAAGTCAGTCCCGGCTCCACCCTTCCGAACTGTGGGAGTCCAGGCAAACGACCTCGCCTCCAGAGCCTTCTGTCTGTCCCTGAAATAGTCCCACCTCCCTCAGGGGTGGATACAGGACTGGGTGGGGATTGGGTGAGGCCCCAGCACTGGCCTCGTGTTGGAGGTGTAGGAAGCTCAGGGCCGTCGTCTATGGTTACCGCACTCCAGTTCCTCACAGGGGAGAAACCGAGGCTCCTAGAGGCCCGTGACTCACCCGGCGCACACGGCCAGGGGACCAAGCTGCGGGCCCGATCCGATCTCACCCCAAGCCAGCCTTCTCGTGGCACCAGGCTGCTGCCTTCTGCGGGAAGCCCTCCGGGGTTGCTCAGTGAGAAGAAATCTCTCCTTCTGGGTGTGGTTGCTCTAAGTACAGTAACAGCTGTCACAGCCATGGCCTTACAGCGCAAGGCCCCGACACCTGGATACACGTAATCTTTGTGACAACTCTCTACGGTTGTCCCGCCGTCCTCCCCTTGTGAGGACTCGGGTGCACAGAGAGGTTAAGGCGCAGCGCCAGTTGGATCAGCACTTGAACCCTGCGGCCTAGCTCCAGCGTCTGGACCCCAGCTGGGCCTGCCGCCTGCCACACTGGAAGGAAGCTCCCGGAGGGGAGAGCAGCTCCCGCGCACGGCCTCTCCTCTCTTGGCTACGGCTGGGTCGACCTGTCTTGGGGGGAAGCTCATGCGGAGGCGGTGAGCAGTGACGAAGGCCACAGTTGGGGGGGCCTCCACTCAGCAACCCTGTCTCCCCAGCCCATCAGACCCAGCTCTTGCCCAGAGTGTGTGTAGCCTCCTTGACGGCCAAGCCATCCCTCACCCCACGGACGGCAGGCTCGGATCTGCAGCGGCCCCAGCCCCCCAGCGTTGCCTGGGAGCCCTCGTGGCACCCCTATGACACCCCGCATCCGCCCCCTTCTCTGGAAGCCCCTCCAGGTCCGGGACGATGCTTCCCAGCCAAGCAGCCTCCGCCCCTTCCTCTGCCTGGCCCGGCCGGGAGAGCTCCAGCCCGCCCATGGGAGCCGACGCCGGGAGAGGGGCTCTGGGCCCGCCTGGTGCCGCTAACTGGTCCGGACACACCCCCGCCCCTCCCCGAGCCTCAGTTTCTCCCCGCGAACCAGGAAGGACTGGAACAGCATAGCACGCTCCTTGGGTGGCT
Organism: Vulpes lagopus; assembly: GCF_018345385.1. Taxonomy (NCBI): domain Eukaryota; kingdom Metazoa; phylum Chordata; class Mammalia; order Carnivora; family Canidae; genus Vulpes; species Vulpes lagopus. Next base: position 126,106,326 of record NC_054831.1, read on the forward strand.
CCCATGCTGCGGAACGCTCTCTCGCCCACACTCTCTCACGCACATACTGTCTCTCCCACACTCCCCCCCCACGCACACACAGTCTGCCGCACACACTTTCACACTCGCACACTCTCACATACACTCACATACTCTCACACTCACGTATACACTCTCCCACACACTCACTCACACTCACATGTACACTCTCACACACTCACATACATTCTCACTCTCACATAGAATGTAAGACATAGTCTTACACACTCACATTTTCATTCACAGTCTCACACACTCACATATACACACTCTCCCACACACGTTCTCACTCTCACACGCAGTCTTACACACTCACACTCTCTCACACAGTCTTTCACTCTCTCCTACACACTCTCACTCTTACATACACACGGTCTTGCACACTCACAGTCTCTCACACTCGTGCACACTCACATCCTCACTCTCATATACACACTTTCTCACACATACACACGCTCTTTCTCACACACACACACAGACCCACACACGCACACACAGCCCATGCCAACCTCTCCCCAGGACACTGAGTCTCTCCGTGGATTGAATTACCAACATTTCCTAGTGGGAGGAAGGGAGGCGGGGCAGGAGAAGGAACTGTGAATTCTGCACACCAAGCCTGTCCCCAGAAGGCCTGGACCAAATGCGACAGCGTGTCTGTGCCCCTCTGCCCCTGGGTGGGGAACAGCGTGGACAGAGCACAGACAGGAGAGGTTCCCCAAAGCCGGAAGGCCAAACAAAAGATGCCCAAGGAACCTCACACAGATTCACACTCACTCCTTCCTCGTTGATATAACCACACACCCACACAGTCACACGTGTGCACACACGGGCTTAAACACACATGTATGTACCCTACACACACATTTACCCACATACACGAGCCTCTTTTTTACTCAGTCAACAAATATTCATTGATCCATTCTGCTATGAAAACCTCACTCCCCATTTCTCACTCTCAACCTCACACTTGGTCACACCCTTACACACACACACGCACACGTTCCCCACACAGACTCACGCATCCCAAGGCTTAAGCTGTGGGCTCCTTCCAAGACCCTGCAAGGGCCTAGCAATGAGTTCACATGATGGTCAAAGCCAAAAAGAGGTAGGAAAATCGGCAAGACAGAAGTGTGCCAGGAAGTTCATTAATAAAAATATTATGATATTTTCTGGATTTGGTAATGTTTGTGGTATCTGTCAACTTTAAAAACCATCGTAATTTGTTGTGGTTTCATTTCTCATTTCAGTCTTTAGCATTTACAATTTGTATTATTTTTCACAAAGAAATCCCCAAAACTGAATAAATTTTTGGCCACACCAGGCCTGATCTGCCCCCATAAAACCCCAGATGTTCAAACAATCACACTCACCATCTCTCACATCCGCAGTGTCACACAGGTATTCACATCACCACATCGTCTTTCAAGTCAGAGCCAGTGTCACACACACACCCTGGACACACTCGATCTCTCACACCTGCCTTCTCATTCCCATTTCAGACAGGTGGACAGGCAGAGCACCTGCAGCCCACCTGGCATCAGGGCAGATCCCATCACTCCATCTTTCCCAGGCTGCTGTCCTGACCTGCGAACATTTGGCCGTCCCTGGGCCACCCCCAGCACTCACTGAAGCACACAACTAGTCCCCAAGATGCCAGCCACTCGCCCTCCCACACCATCCCCAGGACGGGACCATCACACACCCTGACTCTGCCCCCACACTGCTATGTGCCCACTGCCACCTCAGCAGGAAACTGCAAAAACCCACAGAACATTCTGGAATTTTCTTGGAGACCCCCCTCATTCCCCAAAGGCAGCGGTATTGATAACAGGATCTGAGAACGGGAATTAGACAGTCTTTCCTGACTCCAACACCTGTTCTATGCTCACCGGGAAGTGAGTCAACCTCCCAGAGCCTCCGTTTCCCCGTCTGTAAAATGGAGCCAATAAGCATACCTCATAGGCATGTCATAAAGATGAAGCAAACCCACGCAAAGCACAGAGCAAGAACCCAGTGCCTGGGAGTACCCATTCTATTTCCCTCTCATGACGGCAGGAAGGCGAGATGGGAGCCCTGGCCCCTCCGGACCGGCTCCTCCTGCGTCAGTCGGCCAGTCCACACCCGCCCCCAGCCTGTTGCCTCAGCCACATCACCCTCTCGGCCACCCGAGTGCTGGGATCACCAGCGCACCTGCTTCCAAGGGCTCTAATTTCCTGTAAGTGTAAGAATTCAGGTCAGACACGGCCCGCAGCCTGGGGCCCCCCTCCCGGCGGAAACCCATAAATAGCCGGGCTCAGGCTGCTGGCCCCGGGCACGAGACTTTCTCTCCTCATACACGGGCACCCCGGGCCTCAGCACGGCCCTGCGAGGCCTGTACGCAGACTGCCGCTTACACGTGGGGACACTGAGGCTCTAGGGAGGAACCAGTGTGAGAGCCTGACCACCCTTAGGATATGCCCCCCGACCCCCCGATAGAGGCCCTCCTGTCAGCCCCCAGCTGGCAGCAACTTAGGCCTGAAAGGGAAACTATTCTATTTTCAGGGTTTGAGGGCCACACGGTGTCACAATGACACAACCGTCGATGGAGCCACAGACAATCTGTAAACGAGCGTACGTGAGTGTGTGGTAGGGAACGTTCTTAAAAAACCAGGCGACAGGTCTGAGCAGCCTGGCTTGCCCACCCTTGGTTGGTGCGCCAGGCCCCCCACCACACTGGGTAGAAAGCCAGTCTAGAACTTGGCTTGTGGGGCGCCTGGGTGGTGCAGTGGTTGAGCGTCTGCCTCTGGATCAGGGCATGATCCCGGGGTCCTGGGATCGAGTCCACACATGGGGCTCCCTGCAGAGAGCCAGCTTCTCCCTCTGCCTGTGTCTCTGTCTCTCTCTGTGTGTCTCTCATGGATAAATAAATAAAATCTTTAAAAATAAATAAATAAAGAGAAGCTTGACTCGTGAGAACCCAAGGGGCCCTGAGAGTTAGAGGTTTCAGCTCGGCGCTGGCCAGAGGAGGACACAGCTTGTCCCCCCCAACACCTTCCTCAGCATCAGGGATCCTTCTTCAACCAGAAGATGCCTACTGGCTCCTCTCTGGGCTCCCCTGCTCTGGGGGTCAGGAAGGAGCCGGGCCCCTGTCTGCCTCTCACACTGGTCGGGGGCGGAGGAAGCAGGTCCTGAGCACCAGGATTAGACATGGGGCCGTCTTGGGTCTCAGGCATCCAGTTCGGGGGTTCACCACAGCGAGAGGCTTAAGGAGAAAGTGCAAAATGGGGGCCCCAAGCCGCTGCTCTAGCCCTAGGCCTGGATTCCTCAGGTTTGGGGTTACTGACATTGGGGGCCAGCTAATTTTCTCGTGGGGAGTATCAGTATAGGAAGTTTAGCTGTTCAGTATAGGAAGTTTAGCTACTGGCCTGTACCCTCTCGGTGCCAAGAGGACAGTGTGTCACACACACACACACACACACACACACACACACACAGTTTTAACAACCCAAAATGTCTCCAGACATCTTGCCCCTCACACCCCCGGTTGAGATCCACTGCCCTAAGCCGAGGTGAGGGCAAAAGCACACCCCACATGGAAGGTTCTCCCCTTCCCCTGACTCTGCCCTGGCACAGCTGGGAAACCCACCCGTGGGGCCTCAGTCTCCACAGCCTGGGATGGGTCCGCACCGTCAGGGGCAGCTCCGGCCAGAGGGGGGCGGAGGGGGAGGAGGAATGTGGCCACAGCTGCAAGGTCCGAAAGTGCCGAGGAGACACGAAGACATTTCTCTGTGAGTCAGGAGCCAGGAATGTGTCGCCCAGGGTGGCCACGAGCCAGAGCCCCCCGCATGCTACCCCCGTCCGCCCCCCAGAGCATCCGCCTTTAATTAGAACAGAAAAGGCAGCAGGTGCCAGGTCTCGGAGAGCCCGTTAAGGACCCAATAAAGGCTGAGAGCGTCAGGGAGGAGGCGCTGGGGGGTGGCGCCCCAAGGAGGAGAAGCATCATGGGCGCAGAGATGGGAACCCTGGATTCCCACTCCTGCTCAGTCCTGCTCCTGTCCTGGCCTTGTCACCCCAGGCCGGTTGCTTTGGCTGCCTCATCTGCATTTCCTTCTTTTTAAGACTATTGTTTTTAGAGACGCCTGGGTGGCTCAGCAGTTGAGCTTCCGCCTTTGGCTCAGGGCATGATCCCGGGGTCCTAGGATTGAGTCCCATGTCGGGCTCCCTGCATGGAGCCTGCTTCTCCCTCTGCCTGTGTCTCTGCCTCTCTCTGTGTGTCTCTTGTGAATAAGTAAAGTCTAAAAAAAAGATTACTGTTTTTAATCTTTATCTGGGGATTTTTTATTTCAATTTTGCTATGACAAAGCCCAATACACCACAAGCTGAAAGCCCTCCCCATCTCTGTGGGGCCACAGGGTGACTAGCTACCCAAGACCCCTCTGTGGGCCACAGCTTTCATACCTGTGAAAGTGGGGATCACGCATGTGTCATCCCTCCATCCTGCTCCCTGTTTTCAGACAGAACCCAGCAAGCCCATCCTCTTGCTCCCCACATACTCCTCAGGGCCAGGCCAGCAACTCCTGGACCTCCCCAGAGCTCCCTACCCAGGAGTCTCCTGCCCTGCTCCTCCTCTGGGCCTTATCTCCAGGGGCTCCCACCTGAACCCTTAGAACAGCTCCAAAAGCCACACTTCCTGGGAGAAGCCTATCTGGATGGCTCGTCCCTGACATAAGTCAAGTAGAAACTGCAGGAAGCATCTCTGAGGACCCTGACCCTCAGCAGGGACATGGTCCACATGCCAAGTGCCAAGCCAGGCTCTTCCCAAATACCACCTCCCACAGCCTTAACATCACGAGGCACAAACCACTCTCCCCAACTTCCAGATGTGAACACTGAGGCTCAGAAAGGTAGAGTGACTTGCTCACAATTCCATTTCCCATGGTGCCAGGAGGCCCAATCCAAAGGTTTCCAAAGTTCCCACTATAGAAACTTCTGATTGTTTTATACTATTCATTCGAATTAAAATATTTTAGAGCTGCATCAAACCCTTTATGAAGCCCGATAGATTACATTTAAAGACACTACAGATAGGTGATAGGGTAAGAATGATAGGCAGTCAGGGGCTCCTGGGGGCTCAGTTGATTGAGCATCTGACTCTTGGCTTCAGGAGTCACCCTCAGGTCATGATCTCAGGGTCAGAAGATGGAGCCCTGCATAGGGCTCCACACTGGGTGTAGAGCCTACTTAAGATTCTCTCTCTCCCTCTCCCTCTGCCCCTTCCAGACCTCCTCTTCTAGAAGAAAAAAAAAAAAGAAAAAGAAGAATGATATGCAGTGAGTTAAGATAGCACTCCTGTGTATACACACACACACACACACACACACACACACACACACACACGCATGCACACCTGAATGTGCCCCAAGACGTGCCGGGGCTCAGCAGTCCCCTCCTACTTCTCAGGGTCTCAGAACCACTTGAAGATTTCCAAGTGTTTCTCCTGGTGGGTCTGCCCCACACGGCAGATCCAAGAATCGTATCTTCAATCGGCTGCTTAGACCCAGCCCCACAGCCAGCTCCTCATCATCGACTGGTTAGTGGGGAGTTTTCACCAAAGGGAAAGGCAGCTGTGGGACCTCCGGACCGAGTCCCAGGCCTTGACAAGACAGAAGGGCCGAGGCCTGGCCCTGCCACATGGGAGGCACCGGGGGTCACGGTTCTGAAGCACCTCAGCTGGCAAGTCCCCCTTCCCTCCCCATAGGTTGCCCCCATCTCTATCCTGCAGGCCCCCATGAACATTGGGTCTGCGAGCCATGGTCCTCTGTTCAGCTCACTTAATGCAGGAATGTCATCCCCATCTTACAGATAAAGAAATAGGGGTTCCAGAAGGGTCATGTGGGTCATGTGCCTGGGGCATGGGACAGGGGTGGGCTGGGCAACCTTGGGGCCTCTCCCCCATACCACCACCCCAGACCTCGCCCAGGCCAGACTACTCTCCCCTTCTCCCAGAAGCCCTGGCTCAGCGACATTCAGTGAGATCACAGGCCCAAGGAGACTTTTCCTGGGGTCCAGGTGACCCCTGGGGAAGGCAGCCAGCACCCACCCAGAAGGCTACAAGGGAGGGGCAGGAGCCCGGCTGTCCCTAGGGGCTCCCATGTCCATGATAACACTCTCACTCTGCACCTCTGGCGGGCACTACCCCAAAGCAGCAGCCCAACAGCAGCTGGGTGGGTCCTGGCAGAAAAGCCAGGGCAGGCAGCGGCATCAGCTGGTTTCCTGGCCTCAGTTCAGCACCAGAATGGCCCAGCCCATAGGGCCCATCTGTGCCAGTTGTGACTTCCAGAAACCAACTGGCCTCTGCTGACCCTCCTATCCCCACGTCCCCCCACTCCCAGGGCCCTGCACTCCCCTGGGCTGTGCTCTGGAGGCACACATGCCTTCTGGACCACCTAGTGACTGGAGTCTTAGCTACCTAATCATCCCCCCTATAACCCAGAGCGTTTGAATCATTCTTCTTATCCCTAGTCTTAGAAAGTCAGAATTCTTCCGTTGATCTTAAAATATTTTAACCATCCCCTCTGTCTCTAGAACCTTAGAGCATGAGGCTCTCCTTCTTTGTCGCCAAGATGATGGAAGCCCAGAGCTGGATAGGACCAGAGATCTCCCAATAATACCACTGAGGCCCAGAGAGAGAGAGCGACGTGCCCAAGGTCACAGAGAGAGATGGTTGCAGGGTTAGGACAAGCACCCAACTTGGGCCCAAGGCTGGTTGGTGATTCCTTAGTCCACACATGTGGCCCTGGAGCCTCCAACCCCTTGAGCAAGAAAAACTTTCTCTACGGACCCCTGCCCCACCTGCCAAAGCTTCTCAGCAAGCACCAGGAGGAGGTTCCCAGTCCCTGCGCTTGTCCTGACCCTCTGGAATGGCCCACAGTCCAGGGCCTACATCCTATGCCTGCAGCAGGGGCAAGAGACACCCCTTCCCCCAGTCATGATGCCTGGGCCTCCGGTGCCACCCCCAAAATAGCCCAGCTCTCCGGCCCACAGATCATGTTGCAGCCTCCCCGTCCAGATGGGGCGCCTGGCAGGGCGGGAAGCGCTCCCCCTCGCATTGCTTCCACCTGCTCCCCTCTCACGCGTCAGCGCTTGGGCCCAGCCTTAAATCACGGCCTCCCTCCAGAGGACCAGCCTATTTTGGAGGCTGTGGGGACCTGAGTGTCTAGAGCTCGGGGGAAGGGTGAGGAGGGTGTGTGTGCCTACTGACAAGGGGAGTGCTCCAGAGAGACCGATTTAAAAGTTCCTGTGCGGCCGAGGATCTGCTGTGTGGTGGCCAGAGAGCCAGTTGCCCTCTCTGAGCCCGGGTTTGGCCGTCTGTACCATGGGGAAAGTGCTTGGGGCTGTGATACAGCAGTGACCAGATAAAAGGCCCCATCTCCAAGAAGTCCACAGTCCACGATCAGCAAACACTGGCCCAGGCTGGTCGGGCTCCAGAGCCCACGTTCGTAGCCCAGGTAACAATGGGCCAATGGGACCTGGGAGCCAGCAGGAGAAGGGGTGGTGCTATTTTATTTAGAGTGGTCCAAGAAAGATTTTCTGCAGATCCCCACCCTGGACCAGGGAGGTAGAATTATGGGTGGGCCCCGAGGGACCTTCTCCCTTCCCCCGGACCAGCCCTGTAGGGGTGTGACTTCTCCTGTTTGCAAGCCTGAGCTGCCTTCCAGTTCCCTGAGACTCAAGACTCAGCAATGCCTGGCCCCTGCTGTTCAGAGAACCCAGCCGGAAAGGGGCTGGAGAGTCCGGGTCCAATGGACTAGAGCGCCCAGTCCTGACTGTCCCCAAGGCCCAGGAAGTAGTTGGAATCCCAGGTGAGAAGTCACCTGGGGAGAAAGCAGGAGGCCACAGCGTGAAGGCAACTAGCCTCGAGGACACCCCTGCATTACAGGGCTGGGACCCCAGAGCTTCAGGGGTACAGGTGTCTGCGGTGGGTGGGAGCTGGGACGGTCCTGTAGTGAAGAGCTCCTACCCTCTACGAGCCTCACCCCTACTCCAGGGGCTTGAATGCAGTATCAACACCCCCAAATTCACAGTCATGGCCCCATGCGACCAGATGGGGAAATTCAGACTCAGGGAAGCAAAGTGACTTGCCCGAGGTCACACATCTGGGAAACAGCAGAAGTCGGAGTCCAAAATTTACATGCTTGAGTTTTTAGGGAGAAAAAAAGATGAATGTAATTTTTTTTTTAGATTTTTTTAAAATTTATTTGACAAAAAAAAATTATTTGACAGAGAGAGAAACCACAAGCAGGGGGAGCAGCAGGCAGAGGGAGAGGGAAAAGGAGGCTCCCCGCTGAGCAGAGATTTCCCCCCAATGACCCTGGAATGATGACCTGAGACCAAGGCAGACATGCAACCAGCTGAGCCACACAGACACCCCTGAAGAATGCAATTTTTAAAAAACTCATGCTGGGGGGTTTTGTTGTTGTTACCGTATTTGCTTATTTAACCTCTTTTTGATTTGAAGATTTTCTTATCTGCTTGTTCAAAACACAAAATAACAGATGCATTTTGGGACAAGTGGCCCAGCGTCATACCAGATGCAGGAAGGCAAGTTAGCCATCTCTTCCCCACTCCCGGTGTTAGCAGCCCGTGAGTCTCCTTCCACACCTTTCTCTGGACCCAAGCACCCCCAGCTCCACCTGCCTTCCAGATGGTTCTTTCCCTCTTCAGTAAGGAAACTTTTCCTAGGAGCCTTCTGTGTGTCCAGCTTTGTCCTGAGTACTGGGCAGGCTCACAGCAAAATCTTCCCTCCCTGGAGGCTGGGGGGGGGCAAACGCATGAATAGAAAAGCACTAGTGGGTCAGCGCCCCAAGGACAGGACATGTAGGTCTGTTTGCTCCCTGGTGTACCCCACGCACCTAGAGTGGGATCCAGCACATGATAGGTGGTCAATAAATATTTGTTGAAAGAATGAATTCGCTGAGATGGAGAACCCAGAATGTGAGGCAGTTTAGGGGGGTTGAGATAGAATTTGAGATTCCCAGGGGCCATCTATGGGGTGGGGCTGTCAGGTACCCGCAATGTCGATGTCCAAATGGGGCTCAAACTCAGCTTCTCTCGCTGGCCTCCAACACCAAACCAGAGCTGTCCTCTCTCCCTGATGCCCCGCACCCCCCTTCCCAGGGAACCGAGAGGGGGTTCTGAACACTGCCCCTCCCTATGGAGCCCCTCCAGCCCCAGACTGGCCAGCCCTGCCGCCCTCCCTCCCCTAAGCTGCCCCAACAAAAGCTGCTCTTGTAGGAGCCAAGACCATCGTAATTAAAAAGGAAACATAATAAAGCCTCGCTCCGAAGCCAAATCCCCAGCCCTAGAGCAGCCGCCCAGCCGGCCCAGCACTGCCCATGGAGGACACATGGCTCTTTTGTGAGCCCCCCGGGTGAGGGCCACTCCTGCCCTGCCCCGCCCAGCCACCCTCCTCCCTCCCCTCCCTTCCTGCACCCGACTCCTGATGGGCCTAGCTCCCCTGCTGAGAGGGCCCAGCCTCCTCTTTCCACAGGTAAGAAACTGAGGCCCCAAAGAGGCCTCCTGACTCTCTGCTCAGTATCTGCCCAGCGAGTATCCTCTCTCCTGGGCTCCATGCTCCAGAGCAGGGGACCCAGATGGATAAAGAAGAGCTCAAATCATGGAGCCCTTCCCACACAGCCAAGCCAAAGGGGACTTCAGCAATTGAGTGGCACCCCCCACCCCAAGGGACAGGATGCTAAGGTCACAAGCAAGGAGGAGGAAGCCCTAGGACCAAACCCCTAGTGGCTGGCTTGTCCTGAGCACAGAAGCCAGAGAGCCGGGCTCCAAGCATTGGTATCATCAGGTCTCTGGCTGAAGAAGAGGGTTAGAGAGGAGGAGAGCTTCTAGCCCTCTTCCTGTGGCTGGAGTCAGGACTCTTGCAGAAGGATACGAGTACTTCCAGGGGCTTCCAGAGCTGCAGGCAGGCCTCCCCACACTAGCAAGAGTGGAGGGCGGACCAGGAGCTTTCAGTGAAGACCACCCTGGGTCATCTCTTCTGAACTCCCAGAAGCTAAGGAGTCCTTGCAAGGCCCAGCTCAGCATCTTTTCCCCAGATCTGCCCACCCAGCCACCCTGGCCACCAAGTGGCCACAGACAGGGAGATCAGAGCCACCTGGCCCTTTGGTTTCATCCCAAGGGGTCCTCTCCCAACATCCCTGGGGACACAGCTGGGAAGAGCCTGTGGCAAAAGTGTGCCACTGGCTGAGGCTGTGTGGGTACCGGCCCCCCCCTCCCTCCCCCTGACCCCCGCCTGCCTCACATCCTGCCACACCTAACACCTACTCTCGACTCTCTTATCCTCCCTAGGCTGTCAGGGACTCCACACACAGGCGGTCACAGCCAGCAAGGAGACACCATAGTCTTCAAGTGACCAGGGAACAGGCTCCCTCCCTCATGGTACAATGTTAAGGGATCTCCCTAGGCTGGTGCACCTCGGCCGAGCCAGGTGAACACATCCAAACAGGTGTCTGCCTGAGGTGGGGGCATCAGTAGGCATGTAGAGAGGCAGCTGCGTCCCGCACGATTAATTAATAAACTAAACCACCACCGTTTATTTGCATTGACTCCAAGAGCTCTATTTTGCATTTATGTCCCCCACCTCCACCCCTTTGGGGGAAAACACTCTCATTATTCTCAATTTATACAGAAGGAAACTGCCCAAGGTCACAGAGCAGTGGGTGGGGGAGTCTGGAACCAGAGTCAGGCCTGTCTGACCCCAGCCCCTGCAGGGGTTCTACAAGTGTTTGTCAGCAGTGCATCAGTCCGAGCTGGTGTCATCTCGCCAGCCCTTGGTACTGCCGCCCCTTCAGAACTAAGTATGGGCAGGGAGGCAGGGACAGAGATACCAGTCACCTGCCCGATTTATTCATGCCAGCCCACTCCCCGAACCCCAAGACATGTGTGCACATGTGTGCTCAGGGAGCTGCTGGCTGGGCCTGGTACTCAGAGCCCATCCACAGCCTGCCAGTCCCACCTCTCCCCATGGTCCAGCCCCCTTGGCCGGAAGGAGTGAGGAGGGGACACCTCTGGGTACCCAGGGCCAAAAGCAGCCAGGAGGGGGGACCGCATGGGCCCCACCTACGCCTGCCCCCACCCAAGGGGGAGCCAGCCAGGGCGGGTAGGGATTAGATAGATAATGCCTCTTGTACGAACAAGGGATTGATGCAAAGGGGATGCGAGAGTGGGGGCAGGGGGGGCAGTTCAGATTTCTCCTGGGGTGAAAACCGAGCCCCCCGGAGGAGGTGCCCCGCCTGCGGGGCCCTAATCCCTGTCGTTCTCACCAAAACCCCAAAGAAGTGGCTGTTCACAGGCAGCAGATTCCTGGGATTCATTAATTCGGGATTTGCAAGAGGGATGGCCTGGGGTTCCTCCTGCAGGCAGCAGCCTGAGCAGAGCAGGTGGGTGCTGCTGGGGGGTGGTGTGGGGAGCACCCTGGGAGCCATGGTGAAGGGCCCCGGGGCTGAAGGCTCAGGCCTTTCTAGCAGAGCTGGGCCCTCCTGGGCTGCCATGAGAGGTGTGCGACAGGTGGCCCGAGGGTGCAGAGTCCACTCCCACCCTTGACCACCCCAGTCTCCAGCGCTTCATAAGTTCTCTCTGCTCTTCATAAGCTATGATTTCCACCCGGGAAAACACACAGGTCTTAGACAGTTTGAAGAGTCTTGAAAAGTCTCTGTAGCCAGGTAACCACCACAATGAAGACTGGAACATTTTCAACCCCGTAGAAGGTTCCCATCGATCCTCCAAGCTGGCACCCACCCACCTGCCTCCTGTGCTCAGCCGTGTCTGCAGATCCACCCACGTGGTTGCATGAGACACCGGGTTTCTGTGGAAGAGCTCACCTGAACAGAGGGCTCCCTGGCTAACATCGGTCCGCAAACCCTGGGATCTTCCCCGGCCCCAGGATTCTGGGCTCCTATATGTCCAACCCTGTGGGTTCACCCCCTGGATTTTTTCCAATCCTCGACCCACGTCTGTCCTCACACCAGGTCCAGGTCAGCACCTGCTCCTGCCACAGCCACCTTGACCTACTGCACCCCTGCCAGGAACCCCCACTGCTCACCCCATCCCTGCCTCAGCTCTCCCCATTTCCACCCCAGAGCAGCTTCTCAAATGCGTGTTACTCTCCCTTCTAGACGCCTCAGTGTTTCTCCACAGCCCATACAAGGTCTACACTTCTTTACTGAGCAGGCCAGGACTTCAGGGTCTGGCCCCTCCATCTCTAAATATCACCCTCGCATCAGCCTTGGGCTCCACCCACAGAACCACTCCAGGAGGCCAAGCCACTCTGTTCTTTTTTTCCTCTCTTTTCCATGGCTCTGCCATGCTGTTCCCTCTGCCAGGAATACCTTCCCCAGGAGCTGTCCAGACCGAGCTGAAGTACTGCCACCCCAGGAAGCTTGCCTCTACTCCCTAGCCCCAGTAGGGTCAGGGTCCCATCCATCCCTCTCTCTGTCACCAGGCCTTCTGTGCCAACCCCACCTTGGTCTGCTCCCCTCCCCCAGCTTGACTTCCAGCCTCCAGGGATGGTGTCATGTTCAGATCTGGATCCTGGGGCCCAAGCCAGGGTTGGCACATAATAAGTCTCACCAAGGTCCTGCCCTTACCCTATCCTTAGCTCTGCCTGGCACACGCCTGGACACAGAGAAATGGAATGGAATGGAATGGAATGGAATGGAATGGAATGGAATGGAATGGAATGGAATGGAACTGAATTGAATCAAATCGAATAGAATCAAATTGAATCGAATTGAACTGAAACATGGCACTGGGGCAGAACTGAGACCCAAGAAGGAAGGAAACGCAGGAAGGAGGGAATCATGTCCCATTCTCCAAGGACCTGTGTTCAAATTCTGCCCCAGCATTTGCATGACTTGGGGAAGTCACTTCAACTCCCTAAACCTCAGCTTCCCCATCTGCAAACTGGGTGTGCATATAGCATCCACTTCACTGTTTGGTTTTACTTGTTTGTTTTAGGATCCATTGCTACTCAGTGTGCAAAGTTCCTGGCATCATGTTGCCCCTGACTATCACTGTCAAATGGATAGGAGGAGAGAGAACAGGGAAGGGAGGTGTGGATGCGAGTGGGAACAAATGAGGAGGTCCCACCCCCTCGGCTAGCTACCCCTTCCCCCCCAGCCTCCAGAATCCCATTGACATACAGAGTCCCTGCTTGTCTAACTGTCCTCCATGACTGGCCTTCCTGCCTCCTGACTTGGTTCAGAGGTCAGAGGCTAAAACGATCAAGTCAGGCATAATCAAGTGGAAAGTAAGGGCTCAGTATTCATAACAGTGCTCTTCACGGTAGCCAAAACCTGGAAACCACCCACACGGCCATCAGCAGGTGAGAGGGTAAACAAAACGCGGTACATCCATATGTACCCATAAGAAGGAGGCACTGAGGCGGACTACAACATGGATGAATCTGGAAAACACTAAGCTCAGTGAAAGATGCCAGCCACGTAAGAGCACGTATTATATGATTCCACTTACACAAAACGTCCAGAATAGGCACATCTATAGAGATAGAATGTAAATTAGTAGTTGCTCAGGGCCGGAGCAAGGCGCCAGGGGTGAAGGGGGTGGAGGAGACGAGGTTCCTTGTGGCGGTGATGAGAATGTCCTAAAAGTGACTGTGGCAATGGTGGCACTATCTCTGAAGATAGTGAAAGCCATTAAATTGAGCGCCTGGGTGGCTCAGTCGGTGAAGCGTCCGCCTCTTGATTTCGGCTCAGGTCGTGACCCCAGGGTCCTGGGATCAAGCCCTGCATAGGGCTCCCTGCCCAGTGGGAAGTCTGCTTGGGATGCTCTCTCGCTCCCCCTCCTGCTTGTGCTCTCTCTCTCTCAAATAAATAAATAAATAAATAATAAATAAATAAATAAATAAATAAATTTTTTAAAAATTGTGTGCTTTAAAAAAAATTATCAGTACGTGAATTATAGCTCAATAGAATTGTTTTTTAAAAAGAACAGATGAGGGCAGGGGAGGGAGTCAGCCTCCAGCTGAGGGAGAAGAGAAACGGGGTGCCGGCTCAGCAGGAAAGCTAAGCCCTGGATTTCACAGAGTCTTATTTCATTCTCCCACCACCACACAGGGAGCGTTGTCATCATACTCATTTTACAAAGAGGTAAGCTGAGGTTCAGGACATGCCAGCCAAGATCACATGGGAAACTGGAATTTGCAATTACAGAGACGGGTCTGGCCCATGCCTGCCCACCGTGCCCGCCCTCGGGCTTCCCCAGCACTCCAGGGGTGTGAGGCTGGGGTCCCCCGTCGGGCAAGAACTGCCCTCCCTAGGCTGGCACCAGCCCCAGGCAGGTCAGCCCAGGTGCAAGCATCCTGGCACAAGCATCCTGGCTCGGCCACACAGCTGCTACCCAGCCCCGCACCCTGGGCCAGAGCCGTGTCCGCAACCTGGGCAAAGCCCAAGCAGCTGGAAACCCCTGCCCCACCTGAGGGGAACCAGCCTGGTGTCCGAGTTGCCCAGGGCCCTCCGGGTGGTGGCCACCAGTGAGGGGGTCCTGGGTGTGTGACTCGGGAGGAGACATGGGCCCTATATCTCGAGAGTGTCTCCTCAAGGGGAGGGCACCAGTGGTGTGTGTGGACATGCGGGTGAGGACAGGTGTGCCAGCTTGAGGGTGGGAGTGGATTTGGGGTGGCAGGGCCTTGAGGAAAGGGGGGAGGGATCAGAAGTATGCACCTGCCGGGGTCTAAGGCGTGAGTGCAGGATCCCAAGCGTGAGCACATGTGAAGGGGTGAGGCTGTGGTGTGCCTAGGAGATTGGGTACTCTGAGCACCCGGGGTGCCAGCGGGCCAGGGACCAGTGAGTGTGGAGTGAGGTGTGCTCTCAAAGATGCCTTGGGACCCCCATACTCACTAGTGTCGCCTCCTCTAATTGCCATCACCCCGCAGGGCCTGCCCAGTGGTTTTCCCCTTCCTCTTGACTACCCCTCAGGCTGTGAGCACTCAGAGGTCAGACACATCCCTCCAGGCCCACCAGGTCAGACACATCCCTCCAGGCCCACCAACCACCTCTTACAAACTGGGAAAGCACTTGCCCTTTGGGTCTCGGCTTACACATCTGTACAATGGAGATAAAACAATTCCTTCTTTACGAGGGTGCTTGAGACAAGGACAAGAGTAAATAGCGAAAGCAGGTAAAGAATTCAGCAACCAGGGGCACCTGGGTGGCTTAGTGGTTGGGCATCTGCCTTTGGCTCAGGGCATGATCCTGGGATTCGGGATCGAGTCCAGCACTGGGCTCCCTGTTCAGTGGGGAGCCTGCTTCTCCCTCTGCCTAAGTTTTTGCCTCTCTCCTTGTGTCTCACATGAATAAATAAATAAAATCTTTAAAAAAAAATAATCAAAAAAAAAAAAAAGAATCCAGCAACCAAATGAATGAACAGACAAATGACTGAACAGAGGGGCCAGTCAGCAGCCATCTCCTGCCCTAATCTGGCCCTGGCCACCCACCTACAGTCAAAGCCCCAGAAAGTTCGAGGCTCCAGCTCTCTCCCTGCCTAGACAGCTTAGGGAGGTAGGAGATGTCTGGGGTCAGGACCTACCCTCCAGGGAAGACAAGGGCAGGCCCCGCAGAGCCAGGGCTCCTGGGGACACGACGCCCAGAACCCCAGGCACTCTGCCCCAACAGGGACAGGTGGAGATCACAGGACAGGCTCTGGGCTCATTACCAGCATGTATTCATTCAGCAAACCCCTCCTGGGCACTAACTCTGTGCCAGGAATTAGGGATGCCAAAAACAGGGCCCCCACCCCTGCCCTCAAGGGGTCTGGCAAGGGAAGGTACACATAAATGGAGGTTCTAATCCAGTGGGGTATGTGATGGAATTGCAGGAGCCTAGAGGAGGGCCCAGCCCCAGCCTGGCATGGTCTGGGAGGAGGCAACACTCCTGAGTGGCAGGGAGCCAGGTGTTCTGGCGGAGGGAAGAGCTTGAACGAAGGCCTGGCACCACCTGTGCATCCATCACAGAGCGAGGAATTGCTGGGGAGGCCTTCAGGCCTGCACATGGAGCTAAGGCCTGAGGTTGGGTCCCAGCCATGAGACTAGACACTGATCTGCAAAGTGCTTCCACGTGCAAGATCTTACTCGGTCCTGGTGGCAATCCTTCCACGGAAGTAGGATAAAAAGCCCACTTATCCCTTTTTACCTTGGCCACTAGGGAACTCAAAGACTAAATTGAACCCTTGCTTGAAATACAAAGACATCCCAGAAGCCTCTTCTCTTTCTGAACCCTCTCTGATGTCTCCTTTCTCTCTTACTTCGTTTCCCTGGAAATCTTTTGGGGAACAAGGGAGTGAAGGAGGGGGTGAAGGAGGGGCCAAATCAACTGTCACCTGGTGGTATATGTTGCTGGGGTCAGGGAAGGCTGTGTGTACGCCCAGGTATACACGTGATCATTCATATGAGCATGTGTGTGTGTGTGTGTGTGTGTGCGCGCGCGCAGGGGTCTGCATGGAACTGGGGCACACCTACTCACCGGCAGCATGTGTGTATGTGCACGGGCACTCAGGCAGCCATGTGACTGCAGGCATGTACAGCTGTGTGCAGAAATGCCTGTCCAGAGCTACACGCAGCTGAGCTTGGGCTACACCACTGCATGGGTGATAGTGTCTGTGGGCCTGGCGGGGTCAAGGGACATGCACCCTGTGGCGCCCGGGGGTGCTCAGTAGGTTAAGCATTTGCCTTAGGTTCAGGTCATGATCTTGGGATCCTGCGATCAAGACCCACGTTGGGCTCCCTGTTCAGTGGGGAGCCTGCTTCTCCCTCTGCCCCGCCCCCCACTCATGCACGCTCACTCTCTCTCAAATAAATAGATAGATGATAGATAGATAGATAGATAGATAGATAGATAGATAGATAGATAGATAAAAACTATCTATAAAAAGAAAGGGACACACACCCTGACCCACCCAGGCCCCCAAATCCCTCCTGCTCTATCCCACCATTCCCTCTGGTGGACCCTCATTTCACTCTTTGCCTGGCACATGGTCAGCTCCAAGGGAAACAGAGAGGCCCAGAGAAACGATGTCACCTGCCCAAATCCCTCAGCAAAGCCACAATCTGGGTCTGTCGAGCCCCGGTTTCGGGGTGTCCTACCCTTCACCTATAGGACTAGCCCTTCCCCGCTGTGTTACCTCTCTGAGCCCCTGATCTGTGCTGGCTTCCACGTGGACTGGAAGCCATTCAAAGAGCTTGGAGATGCGGCTTGTTAGATGCTGGGCGAATGCAAATAATGAAAATGCCCCCCTGTTCCTCCTCCAAAACAGTTTTCAGCCCCACAGCTGTGAAGAGGGTGTCTGCAACCTGGCATAGAAAAAGCCCTGGCCAAGGGGCCACAGGACCTCAGGCTGTGGTTCCCCTCCTCTGTGCCTCAGTTTCCTCATCTGCAAAATGGGAACGGGAATGCTCTCTAGGTACATGCATGATCCTTCCTGAACTTTTTGCAGATGGTGCCTCATTCCATCCTCCCCAAAACAACAGAAAGAGCTGCTACGGTGCCGTGATGAGGAACCCGAAGCTCAGGGAGGTACCATCACCAGTCCAGGCCACACAGCTGAGTGAACTCACAGCCCACTACCCTACACCACCTCTCAGAGTGGAGTCATTGTACACAATGGGGGCTCCCTAAGGGTCAGAGGCCCCTGGGTTCCCCACTCCCATCCAAGAACCTCAGGGAGGGAGCCACTGGCCCCATTGTGGGAGCCCCTGGGCTGGGCACCACATGGGCTGAGCCCCATTAAGGACTTGTCAGCCTTGAATGGTGCTGGGCAATTACACTGCCTAATGGGGAGAAGGTGCCAAAAACACATGTATTTACAAACCAGCCAAGCTGCAGCCCAGGATGGTTGCGAAATGCAGCCTGGCAGGCACTCCTCAGAGTGGCTCCCTCCCGGGCCAGCGCCGGAGCCCAGACTGGCACCATCTGAGCCAGGGAGGCTAAGAGCCGACCAGGGTCATGGCAGGCAAGCAGGTGACACCCCGAAGGCAGTCCCACAGGGAGGGCCAGGCACAGCCGTCCCCATGCTCTCGGGCTTCCTGGGCCCCTCATCTCCCAGCTGGGAGGCTGGAGGCAGAGCTGAGTCAGAGGGACTCCTAAGGCTCCTTCTGCCTCCATCTCTTCAAATGTCAAGTCCAGCCTCCATTTTGGGGAGAGGGGGACAAGGAAAGGGTCAGGACCTGGAACATCCCCAGCCACCCCTCACTGGACCCCCCCTCACCGGAACCCTCCTGCTCTGCTGCTTGTTCTAGATGGAGCAGATGACCTAACTCCCTGGGTGCTAACAGGGCCGACCTTCCAGGATGACGCTGAGAGGGCACGATGCCCGCAGAGCCTGATGCCACCCGGCTACCGGGCTCACGGAAGCCGTCGCTGAATATCATCCAGTGGTGTGACCTGGTGAACCACCACCAACAGGCTGTGGCTGTGCTTTGCACCCCGGGCCCACATCCACGGCATAGACACTCTGCAAGCTGAGTGCCCCTCTGAACGCGAGGCTGGGGGAAGGGAAGGCACGTTCCGTTACACCATGTTTCTACCCCACAGATAGAAGCAAATCGACTTCAGAGGACGGGTAACCATTAGACAACTAGCAAGTAATCAGCTTTGAAGTTTCCTTTTTCTTGGTAATGCAATTTGTTTAATTGTAAGTGTATATAATGTAATTTTTAGTGATGGCTATGCCTAACCACCAGTGTGCAAATACCTGCACGTTTAACTAGCAGCTCAAGCGAGCCAATGCAAGCCACCTCCAGCCCATCACGGATTTTTGCTCTTCGTACTGTGTCCCACCGTTCTGCCTCTGCCATGAGCCCTTCCCTCTGCTGGGAATGCCTTTCCGGCTTTCCCGTCCTCTTGGCAAGCTCCCACCGTTTCCTCAAGGATACAGTTCTCTGTGAAGACACCAGGTAAGGTTCATAGAATCTCATGACCCTGTGAGGTAGGCGTTTGTGAACCCATTTTTCAGATGAGGCAACTAAGGCTTGGCAAGGTCTGTCCATTGAATAGTGAGCATCCTGGGTGGGGACGGACCTTCCACACTGACCAAAGAGGCAGATGCCTTCCCGGCATGGTTGGAAGAACGTTCCACTTGCCCGTTTGCGTTTTCCTCTCACGCCTTTGACTCAAGCATTGGGCCTCCATTCTTCTGGGCTAAGTGCTGGGCCCAAGAAGCTGCAGGAGGCTCCTGGGATGGCTCAGGAGAGCCCTGCAGATCCTGGATGAGACTGAGAAGCCAGGGGAGCCCTGGGACCCACCGCCAAGACCTGACAGCAGAGCGGGAGGGGAGGGCTGTGCACAGGGAGGTGCTGACCCGCCCGCCAGCCTGGGGGAGAAGCTTCTGGAGGAATGTGAGCTATGAGGAAGGAGGGGCAGGCAGGCCCAGGCAGTCAGTCACAGCATGGCCCCCTGGGGAAAGTGATGGGGGAGGGGGACAAAAGCCTGGGGAGGGGGGAACCCTGGCAGGGCCTTGGCCTTGGCAGCGGCCCTGGAAGGAAACATCCCCAGACCCATCCATCATGGTGGCTGGGAACCCTGGCCGGGCCTAAGGGGAGAGGCGCACCCAGTGGGCCCGGGGTGACCCAGCAAGGGTAGATCTGCCCTCCTCCGTCTCTG
Source organism: Vulpes lagopus (assembly GCF_018345385.1). Lineage (NCBI taxonomy): Eukaryota > Metazoa > Chordata > Mammalia > Carnivora > Canidae > Vulpes > Vulpes lagopus. Next base: position 126,126,011 of record NC_054831.1, read on the forward strand.
CTGAGGTGGGAGGTGGCACCGGGTAGCCAGCCAGGTGCGGCAGACATAGTCAGACCCTGCCCAGTCACCTGGATATGTGACCTGGAACGTGGTACCTCCCAGCCTCAGCTTCCCTCTCTGTAACCCACCTCTCAGAGTCGTGGGGGAACACTCAGATGACATTCAAAGTGTCCAGCCCATGGCAGATGATGATCATAGCCACACTAACAACCACGCCAGCCAGCCCCTCTAGACAGCTTACCTGGGCACAGCCCCATGCCGGGGACCTCACCCAGGTCCACGGCCTCCGGGGAACACTAGGAGGTCCTCCCCCAACAACTGCCCCAGATAGGAGAGAACACAGAGGCACAGAGCTCACGTGATGCTCCCAGAGTCCCACGGCCCAGCAGGGAGGCAGCTGGGAGTCTGGCCCTGACCCAGGCTCTGGAGCCCGCCCCCCACTGGCTCCCCCACAATAGAAATGTCCCATTTCTGAGTTCTCAACCCTGAGCATAGGACCCGGCAGACAGCAGGACTCAGTGATGTGGAATGTACTCTCCCCAGATGTGCTCCCTGGTGCCCACATTATTAGACCCCTGCCCCAAAGATCCTCAAGACTTGGGACCAAGTCTATTTGGGTCTCCAACCCAGCAGCCAGGCCTCCCTTTGCCAACGCAGACCTAGCCGTTTGCCCCCACACCCAGCCACGGCATCAAGGGGCTGTGCACCCTTGGCCAGGTCTCATTCCTTCTCTGGGCCTTGGCTGTGGGTGTTGTGATAGGAACTTTTGACGGGGTGGCGGGGGGAGCTCCAGGGGGCTGCAGTTGGAGAAAGAGCCAGAGGGGGGTGAAGGGACGTTCTTCCTGATAGGGACTCAGAACTGAGCAATGCGTCACTCCCCAACACAACCTGGCAGTTTCCATGTCATCATTACAAAACCCAGAGATGACCCACAAGTGCCCCTAGCCCCTGGGGGACAGCAGGAAGCTGGCTGAGTAAAGACAGCCCAGGAGAGGGGGAGGAAAGGACGGCAGTGAGCAGGAATGACCGTGGCCACCAGGCCCCAGCCCTCCGTGCATAAAACATTCACTGGCTCCCACATTCAGAGTCAGGCCTGGGGAGCCCCTTCTAATGTCCTCCAAGCTGTCTCTCCTTTCCATTCCATACTTCCTTCTAAGGACTGGGACCCCAGGAGCTCTCAGCTGTGCTTCCTGGGGGCTTTGGGGGTCCTCACAAATGCCTTAGGGGTTGCCAGCAAAGGGCAAGGGGGTGGTCTAAGAGATAAAACACCCACTCAGCTCTTATGGGACCAAGTCCATGGTTAGCAGCTCTTTGTATTGAAATCCAACATACTGCTTCCCTTGGAGAAAGAAATCTGTGCCCCCAAATCTGAAAGCCACCAGGCCGGGCTCATACGAGTCTCTCCAGGCAGGGAAGAGGCCACCGTCCTGGTTAAACACCACCAGCTAATAATCAGCGCCTCCATGCCTCGAAATACATACACATAATCTGAGTCTTTTTATTCCTCTCCACTTATTCAGAGAGCATCTATGAACCAGGCACAAGGCACATGGCCCTTTGCACATCTTGTCCCATCTCCGACTTTTGCTCTATCCTCCCGGCAGGAAGGTGCTTATTCCTCCCTATCCACTGATGAGGAAACTGAGCAGCTCAGAAAGGTAAGGTAACTCACCCAGGGTCACACAGCAGGGAAAGAGCAAAGCAGAGACCAGAACCCAGGTCTGTCCTACTCCAAACTTGTGCTCTATCTGCCAGGTGACAGCTGTGGCCTTTGGGGGCTACTTGTGCTTCCTGGACCCTCCATCGCGTTCATGTGGCATGGGCTCTCGAACTGCAGCCGCTTGGGAGGGAAAGAGCCATTCAGCCCACCTCCACCCAGGCAATGATGACGATGATGATAATATTGAAGGACCAGGATATGAGCCCGGGGCAAACTTTGTCTAAGCAAGTGGCTTCCGCAGGCACTGAGATAACAGAGAGGGAACCTGGTGCCAGTAGCACCCATAGCCCTGCTCAGTTCCTCAAGTCTGCCCAGCAAAGACCCAGTGGGTGTCCTCAGCCTAAACCAGGCCCCTGTCCCCATGAGCTGGCCTGGCGGGAGAGCCAGGCACAGAGCCCCCACTAGCATCAGGACAGGAGAGAAGGCGCCCTAGGGTTGTCAGCAGCCAATCTGTGATTGGGGGCTGTGGTTCCTCCCACGGGCTTCCAGGAAAGACAGAGGCACAGGCTACCTCTGGGAGCCTCCATGGGGCTGGAGGGCCATGAGCCCAGAATGGGAAAGCAGGGTGCTGGTGGCCACAGGGTGCTGCTCCCACTATACCTGGTCACATCAGAGCAGCTACCAGCAACACAGCCCCTTTGCAGAGAGGGAGGGACTTTGGAATGCAGGCATCTCTGGACCCCTAGGGCCTAGGATGGTGCACAGCACCCAAGAGGACTCAGGGGATGATGCATGAATGACAGACAGATAGACGGACAGATGGATGATAAACAGAGATGCACAGACGCATGGACAGATAGATGATCAGATAGATTTAGGTTCTGAAAAGCCAGTTTTGAACACTTCTCCAGCAGAGGCTGCTAGCACCCAACCTGCGCCCTTCAGGAATTCACCGTCCTGTGAGTTTCTCAACACCTGTGACGCTGCGTCTCCAGCCACAGGAACTTGCTGGGTCCAGAGGACCTGGAACAGCCTTCAGCCACATAGATGGGAATCAGGACAAGTACCCCAGTGCCTCCTCCACTTGCTCCTTGGAGATCCAAGGCACGTGCCACACTCTCCCACAGGTCCCCAGGGGGACCCGGCCCCATCTTTCCCACAGCACCCACCTGCTTTTTGACATGCCCTTTGTCAGCTTCTTTCCCTTCCTCTCTCACTTCCAGATTGTCCTACCTATACTTCTGGAAGTCACCTCCCAGGCAAACTGTTTTCATCAAATTCATGACTCAGGGTCTACTTTTGGGAGACCCAATGGAACAACCATTTCTGCCACTTGCCTGTTCTAGGACTTTGGATGAGCCAAGTGATTTTCTGTGCCTCAGTTTCCTCATCTGTAAATGAGGATGATTATCTAATATTCACAGCAGACCCATAATGGTTGGCACTGGGCAGGGTCTATGCCACATGACACATGTACTGGGTGCTGAGGGCCCAGAGGGAAGAGCCACCACAATTCCTCCCTGGAGGGGACTCATCAAAGACCATGGAGATGGTGGGTCTGAGCCCAGGCCATGGGGTTGGAAGACCCAGAATCGAGCCGTGGTGCCAAATGGCCTCACTGAGTGCTCTTGGGCAAGCTATGTAACCTCTCTGTGCCTCGGTTTACCTTTCTGTCATGTAGCAGTAACACAACCCACCTCATGGGGCTCCTGTGGAAAGAAAGTAAGATCATACAAGAGGAGTAGCCAGTGCAGGGCCTGACACACAGTGCTCAACAAAGGGAAGGCAGGCCATCGTCCCTTACGAGATGCATAAAGAAACGCAAAGTATATCCCTTAACCCGAGGGAGACCATCGGTGCTCTAGCGTTCAGACAGGAAAGGAAGCAGGTGGCCCAAGAGTGAGGCTGAGATGAAAAAAGCCTCTCGGGCCTTGAGCTAGGCCCCCAAGAAGGCGTCACGAGCTCAGATGAAGACAGGGTGAGGCCCTTCACCATTGGCCTACCTGTTCCGCCCTCCTTCCACCAGCACCCCCATCCCCCACCCATGCTCCCACCAACTTCCCAGAAGCTCACCAGGCTCCCTGGCCTTGCTCAGGCTGCCCCCTTTGCACACGCATCCTTCCCCCCAGCCAGAGCTGAAAGAAGCCCATGAATAGAGCCCTCACTGACCCTGGAATAGCCAGAGGGCTCTGGACCAGCTGCATTGGTGCTCGCCACGAGCCTTAGTTACACATTGTCCTGGGCCTTGTCCCCCTCAGATTCTGCTTCAGTGGGTTTGAGATGGGGCCCAGCAAGCCCGGGGAATGAACTTACTCGGACCCCTGTACACCCTCTATTACACGTGGGAAAACTTCAGCCTGAAGAGCTGATGCATAGTGTTCAAGGGGACACAGCAAAGCACTCAGACTAGGGTTCCTAATTCCTAGGCCACCAAGCTTCCCCTGCCCTCGTGGACAACCCAGTGGGGCATCAGCATGGTGCCCTGGGGTCCTGCTTCAGGAGGCACATGCACCAGCCCCCTGCCCAGTCTAGGAGGATGCAGAGCTCTGTGAGAGGCCACCAGGTGTGCAGCCCCAAGACGCCTCCCAGAGGCTCTGCCAGTGTTTGGCAGGTGGCAGGGCCGGGCTGCGGGGGCGGAGAGGGCCTGCCTCGAGTATTTAAATATTTACTTTCTTACAGAATGGCATTCTTTGGAATATTAGCCAATTTGTATAGAATTAGTCAGTGCCTACCCCCCACTCCCCGCCACAGGAAGATTCCAGCGGGGAGGAGCGTACCTGCATGTGGATGCCCCGGCAAGCCCTAGCACACGGTCCCCACCTGCCTGGAACAAGGAGAGGAGGTAGGCGGCAGTTAGGCAGGCGGGGACCCAGATGCACCTTGGGCAGCCTGCGCCCTACACAAATCAGGAGTTGCAGCTGCCAGAAACCTTCTCCAGAGCAGCAGGGTGAGGCCACCACCTTTTCCTTCATGTATGTGCACACACGTCCTGGCCAAACAAGCTCAGGACCAGCCCTGGGGCTAGTGTCCCAATGGGCCAGCCCGCGGGCCACTGGCGAAGAACACAGGAAAAGCCAAATTCTCTGCCTAATTTCCAGAAGTCTCAGAGTTTATACTAGGGCTACATCCAAATCCCAACACGGCCTTTTTAAACTTGCTGTGTGACCTTGGACAAGATATTTCACCTCTCTGGACCTCACCTTCCCCCTTATAAAACAGAAAGAATAGAAGTGTCTACCTGCAGTCGTGGAAATGAACATGCTTTCGGACACCATGGAGTGGCATGCCCATGCTGGCAGTCAAGGCGGTACTACCTGGGGCTCGGCCAGCGAGCCATGTTCCCTCTGTCGACTATAATGCGTTTGTGTTGGTTCAACCACCAAGCACTTGGGGAGCACTTGTTGGGTGACTTTGAGCAAATTATTCCTGTTTTCTGGGCCTCAGGATCTTCTTATAAAATGGGCAGGTTAGAGCCTCTGACATTCCTCCTCTGTAGAGAAAACACCGTGTTTTGCCTCTGACAATCATTCTTGCAAAATTCTCTTACTACGAAGAGAAAAGGTGATGAGAAAGGAATTCTTGAGAGGACAATCTTAAGCAAAAGGAATGCACATCTAAGAGTGCAATTTCAGGCGCCAAGAATTTCAGAGTAGCGTGTGACTAACGGGGAAATCCAAGGCCAGCAAGGATCTCATCCTGCATGCTCATCCTCCGGCCCAGGAGCCAACACCACCAGCTGGGGTAGACTACCACTTGAAAGCTGCAGGGCTGAGGCCAAATTATCAAACCTCTACCCCCTGGTCTCCTGGTCTGTAAGAAGGGGGTAATACTACTGATTTCATGTGGGTGATTTAAGCGTTAGGGGAGATTACCTGATACTCAAACTGAGCAGGATCACCCCACACACACCAGGTTTTCTCCTTCACTCCTCCTTAATTAACGACCCTTTCATGTCCATTCACTCACTCAGCACATATTACTGAGAACCCATAGTGCATTGGGCATTTTTCTGGAAACAGGAATTTCCAGGAGTGCAGAAGATGATGCCCCTGCTCTCAGGGGTCCCACATCCCAGTGGGAGGAGATAGAACAAGGAAAAGCAACAAATGAGACCAAGACACAGGGTGATGTGACAATGTGACTATGGGGCCTCTGGGAAGGTCTCTTGGGGGAGGTGACATGTGAGCTGAGGCCTGAGTAATAAGCAAGAACAGCCATGTAAGGATCAGGGGAGAAACATTCCAAGCAAAGGGAAAGCCTGTGCAAAGGCCCTGAGGCAGGGATCTACTTGGTGAGTTTTAGGCCCAGGTGGCTAGAGCCTATCAATGGGTAATGAGGTTAAAGAGGAAGCTCACATGGGACCTTGGAGGCCATGGTCCCCAGGCAGGTCTCTATCCTCTCCAGCATCCCTTCACCCATTTCTTTGATGGAACATCAAGGCCCAGGACTCAGTGGGTGGAGACCATGTTTCCTTCGAGGAAGCAGGTCAATCACTATGGCTTCTCACGTGGCCGTTTTAACTTTTCCTGAACTTGTTAATGCCTTCAAGTCTTTTTTTCCTCCAAGGGTGAGGAGCACTATCTGGGGAGGGGTGAGATCCTGAGGAGTTCCCTCCTAGGAGCGGGGAGGCTATGGGCAGGAATGTGGGCCCCTCTGGGAGCCTTTCAGGCCAAAGTCAGATCTTGAAAAGGCTCAGCCCCACGGGTGGGGATTAGACAGGCTGCAGGGAAGGCCTGGGATTATGGCAAATCCCTCAGGCACAAAGCCAAGCAGGGCTCCCCCTGCCCTCACTGGTGCCCTGGGAAGCCCCCTCAGCTGACCCCAACCCCGACTGGGGGCTGAGCCTTTGTCCCTTCCTGTCCATCAGCATGGGGGACTGTGGAGGTTAGATCTGAGGCCAGAGCCCTGGGGAATGGGAGGTCCCAACAGAGCCCCCCCACTCCCACACACCCCCAACCCCACATCCCAAATGGTGGCCTTCCCTGCTCTGGCCTGCCGGGAGGTTCCAGGACTGCAGCCTCCCCTCATTACACACCCTCCAGCTAGATGTGATTCCGGATGTGCCTGGTTCACCCTGCACCCTGCACATGTCCCATTCCAAACTGGTGGCTTTTTTTTTTTTAACTTTTTACTGGGGTCTAACGCACAGAAACATGTACAAGCCATAAAAGCACAGCTTGGTCAGATTTCAAAAACTCCTCCATGTAAGCAGCACCCAGATGGAGAAATTGAAGCAGCCCCAAGAAACCCAATCTTCAGATCCCCTCCGGGTCACTGCACCACCCCTGCCCAACGGTATCCTTTATCATGACTTCTTTCACTGTAGATTAGTTTTGCCTGTTTTTGTACCTTGTTTGAATAAGGTCACACAGCACGGGTTCTCTTTGGTCTAGGCTTCTGTCACTCAGTGTGTCTGTGAAAGTCACCCACCTTGTTGCCCGTGGCGATGGCCCACTCCTTCGCATTACCGTATAGTATTCCATTGTGCCAAAACACTGTCATCTGCTGCTGACAAGCGTTGGAGCAGCTTCCACCAAAATAAGTGTGTAAGTGTATTAGCTACCTGTTGCCGCATAACGAATTAGCCCCCAACTTAGCAGCTCGAAGTAACAGTAAACATCCATCATCTCACAGTTTCTATGGGTCGGGAATTCAAAAACAGTTTAGCAGAGTGATTCTGGCTGAGTGTCCTTTACTAGGTATCAATCTAGACATCATGCGGGGCTGCACTCACCCGAAGGCTCAACCAGTGCCAGAAACTCTGCTTCCAAAGTGGCATGCTGCCCTGGCTGTTGGCGGGGGGCCTCAGTCCCCACACGACGGCTTGAGTATCCTCACGGCATGGCAGCTGGCTTCCTCCAGTGCGAGCGAGTGCTGTGGAAGAGGGCAAGGAGGTGGCCGTGATGCCCATGCTCAAGGAAAGCAGAATCAAACACCTCTCTAAGGAAGAAATACCAAAAAACTTATGGGCATATCTAAAAGTCACCATAACAAGTGACAGCTCCTTTCTGCACTGAGTCCAACCTTCCCCTTCCAGGAAAAGGAAGCCAACACCCTCCCCTCCCCATTCCCTGCCCGCCTCCTCCTGCTCGGTCAGCACCCAAGAGACACAGCCAGAACTGGGTTCTGGTGTCGGCTTGGCCAAGAGCCTCTCTGAGCCCCAACTTCCTCCCACGAAAAACAAAGAGAACAGCAGTGCCCACTCCAGGGCCATTGGAGGATTGAGTTCCTCTGGAGAAGGCCCATACCTCTGAATTCCATTCCCTCGTGCCACTTGTTTTCTAATTCTTGGTGTGAAACTGAGCCAAAGGCTTTCAGAAGGTTCCAAATAAGCCAGGCAAATCTTACAGAAACCTCATCATCTCTCCTCCCTCCCCAGGGGCAGGGGTGTAGACTAGGATGCTCACTGACTCCGCCCATTATTGTGCTCCTGGTTCCCTCATCTGTTCTGGGACTGAGACCCCAGGTACGTGGGACCCATGCTCCCCTTGGGACTCTGCTCGTGCCCAGGTGCCAGCCTGGCCATCCTCTACTCAGTTCCTCTCCTCGACACCATGCCAGGCACCTGCAGATGCCACTGATGCTCAGCAGAATCATCCTCCCAGGGCTAACCTATTGACAGAGAAGTCGGATGCAAACAATTCAGTTATTACTTTATACTGTGAGAATCTCTCCCTTAGTCATGCCAGCTTAAGCCTGGACACTTGGTCTTGCCAAGGAGGGGTGGGGAGCACCCAATGCCAGGCTCTGGAGGGCAGGGGTGAAGCCAAGGGAGGCGAGCCTGGCACCGAGAAGAATCCTGGTGGCTGGAATTTAGACAGTGAGAGTCATCAATCGTAGTGCCACCTGGGGCCAGAAGGGTGGTGCAGCCCAGGCCAACGGGTGTCAGTTCAGGTGCTTGGGCTCTATCCTGGGAGCAGTGGCGGCGGCTGCTGAGTTTCAAGCCAAGAAATAACATGATCCATTTTGCACTTTTAAGTATGTGAGGAACACATTCTTCAGTGTGTTCCTGATTGCTCTGAGTCCTGGTCATTCCCGCCCAGCCAGGGAGCCGTGTGATCCAAAAGAATCTGCTGCTTGACCATTTCCTGGCTGTGTGACCTCAGGCAGGTTGCTTACTCGCTCTGTTCTTCAGTTTCCCCAGCAGATAAGAGCAACCCTCCAGGGTTTCAGGGTGACAGATGAGGGAAGGACATGGAGCACCTGCTTCAATGCTCAGCATCATGGATGATGTCTTGGCAGCAGCCCTACCCCCACTGTCTCCCCTAGCCCCCCCTCCTCCAAGGCTCCAGGGCATCATAATGGGCTACTCTTCCCTCACCTTGCAATGCCTTGGGCAAGGTGGCTCCTTCACCCTTCCTGTACCCCTCACCCTATTGATCTTCCTATGTCACCCAACTCTCCAAGACTGGCAGTAACAAGACACAATGTGAATTTCAACCGGTTGACTCCAAGTACATCTGCCAATCAGTGGAGGGAAGCAGTTACTGTAAATAGAGTCTTCACCCTGGCCACACTCTGGCTACTGACTATTGCTATCATTTTTTAGGGGCCCTGAGTGCTGCTGGGCACCATGCAGGGACTTTCTATGTATATTTCTACATATGATCACCTTTATCCTCACGACAACCTGGAGATTGAGACTGGGATATTATCTGACCTTACCTTTCAGGTAAAGAAACAGAGATCAGGGAGACAAATCATTTGCTCAAGTTCACATAATGAGACTCAAGCCCAGGTTCATTTGCTTTAAAGCATCTCTCTCTCTCTCCCTCTCTATCTCTCTCTCTCTCTCTCTCACACACACACACACACACACACACACACACACACAAACAAGCACACACACGCACACAGGCGCACGCACACACTCCTTCACACAGCCACGTGTATGTTGCTGCCTCCACTGCTTCAGGACATCGTGATTTTATCAAATGCTTACTACGTGCCTGATTTCATTTAAGCCTCATCACAACCCTGTAAGGAAGACACTGTGTCACTGCCATTTTGCAGATGGAGAAAGTAAGTCCCCAAGGGGTGGAGTCATGTGCCCAAGTGTTTGCAACCACAAATCCAGTGTTTGCACCAGGTCCTTCCGACTGTGCTGGGAGACCACTTATGGAGATGGACTTGCTCGGCCGATGCCAGGCCGCCAGGAGCCTTGGCACACCGCCACAGCTATGCCACCTGGAACTCAAAGTCCACGAGTGGGGTCCATCAGGACCTCTTCTCCAAGCCTTGCAGTGACTTAGCTGGGATCCACCAGGCCCCAGACATGGTTGACCCAGTCTTACCCTACCTGGCCTGTGGGGCTCGCTCTCACTGCCCATGAGGCCCTCCACCCACAGGTTCCCGGGCCCCAGGCTCTTCTTCTTTTCTTCTTTCACTCCGAGCCAAGCAGGTTAAAAACACGCCAAAAATGAGCCCCCTCTCGCTTTAGTGCACTCACATAATGTGTGGCAAAGAAGGCTGCATTAATCGCTCGGGACCCACATTTTTCAGTGACATTAATCTCTAGCCGGAAAAGCCTCTCTGGACGGTTCTTTTCAGACTGAAGGCACTTAACGTTGGCCAGGGGAGCACAAGGGGCCCGCCTGGAATTCCTCTCTAACTCCCAAACACCACACCCACCAACCCAGCCTGGCCAGCTTCCCTGCTTACGGCGGGGTGGGTGAGATGCCTGCAGGGGATGTGGGGGGACAGAGGGAGGGCAGGGTGGCGAGTGAGCCGTGGGTGTGCCGCGGTGTCTATGCACGAAGGTGAGAAAGGCTGAGTTTCAGCTGTGCTTGTTCTGTGAGCAGGGCATCTGCATTCACACCCCTGCATCTGCTCACTCAGAGAAGTTATCAGTGTATGTGTGCACCTGGACACACACATGAGGGACTGAGACACCTGGATGTAAACATGTGTGTGATGTGTGTGTGTGTGTGTGTGTGTGTGTATGTGCATGAGCGCCAGTCAAGGGCGAGCACGGGTGTGTACATACCCATTAAAGAATGTATGTAGGAAAAACACAACTATGTACACGAGCCAAACTGTGTGTGACATTCTTCAGGTCTATGTGCGACTTCTGTGTGTACACGTCGTTGTGAGCAAGGTGTGTGCAAGAGTGTGTTTGCACTGGAGCGCGCCAGTGAATGTGAGCTGGCGAGGGTACGTGTGACTCTGAGTGTGCACCAATGTGGGGGAGGTAGTGGTCCGGTCTGGGGTGAGTCAGCAAGACTTGGTGCCCCTCATGGAGGCACACCATGCATTTTGACACACATTGCTTGAGCCCTAACCCCGCGCTGGCCATTGCGTCAGGCAGTAGGGAGACAGTGATGAGATCAGTGGAGATAGTGTGGGGTCCTGGAGCCCAGTGGGACTTGATCCCAGAGCTGATTGCACATCTCTTCCCAGCTCCACATTTAGCAACTTCACGCTAGTAGCTTGAAATTCACACTGGGGAAGAATTTACACCATGGAAATAAGAATTTATACCATGGAAATGGGCAAACGCCAAAGCAGGCCTTTCTTGACCCAGAGAGCCTGTTGTTAAACATTTATAGCACACTGCTAAATAAAATACTGTGCGTCCTCAATCTAACAGGAGCTCATGTGTGCTGGTGTTCTTGTTCGTGAGTGAGCACGTTTGTGCATGTGTCTCTAGGCACCATAAAGGAGCTCTGGAGCTGTGCAGGACCAGCACACAAAATTAGCAAATATTTAGAGAATTGGGAGAAAGAGGAGGATCCAGGAAGCTTGAAGGACACCAGTTTTCAATGCTCCAGTGGGTTGATCTCTTTGTAGCCCATGGTCGACTTGTGAAATTCCCCCAAAATGAAAACAACCACCAAGGAAAACAATTTCAATTCATAAACATGAAAACTGCCATGATCCTCTCTCAACACTGGAATTGTCAAACCAAACTGACAAGGTCACTAGGCTGTAAATGATGAGTCTGGGTTCTGAGTCCCACTGCTCTGGCTCCAGAGCGCAAGCTCATTGCCATACCGACCACAAGTGAGTAAAGAAGACAGAAGGCATGGCCAGAGAAGTAGGAGGGAAATGGGAGTGTCCCGGGTCACCCAAGCCCAGAGGAGAAGGAGTTTTGAGAAGCAAATGACCGGCAAGTCCTTTCCCCCATTTCACACAGGAGGACCCAAAGACTCTGGGAAGTCGGTGTCATACAGCTAGTCCAGGTTCAAACCCAAGGAGGTCTCAGGCCAGAATGCCCAGAAGAGGGCTGGGGCAAGAAAGAGGACTCCAGACTCTCCTTAGCTTCCCCAAACCCCAGACCACAGGCCCAAATTCTCTGCTCTCCTCTGAGCTTGGTTACCAGCCCAGCTGTCCAGTCACACTGACCATGACCCATAGCCAGGCAGGACTGAAGCTCAGGGAGCCCCTTTGGGAACATCAGCCCTAGCCAGCTCCCAGGGAGCCAAGCAGCAAGGGAGCCAGGTGGCCCTGGGGGAGGCCACTGACACCCCCATTCCCTGGCATCCCCCACTCCCCTTGGCCATCATTGATCTCCCTGGCGGGATGACATCAAGGGATGTTTTTAATAAGAGGGCAGGAGGCCTTGGGAGCTGACCGGGCCGAGGCAGTGCCGAGCAATTAATCACCCGGTTGAGAAGCCACAGCCATGGGTAACTGGATCCCCGGAGAGCGGTTAGGCACCCCGCCTTTCATCTCTGCCCATGGCCACTCTGCGTGGGCTCTCTGTGCATCTTCATTAACTCTGGGCCCCAGAGAACCAGGCAGGCATGGGCGTCTATGCATCTATCTATGTGTGGACTCCTCTGAGTGTGCGCGAATGCACTGATGCACACAGGTATGCGTGCACAGGTGTGTGTCCCTGCACGTGTGGGCATGCTTCCTTGTCCACGCGTGTAAGACACACCAGGGCACTGGCTTCAGAATCAGACAGATCTGACTTCAAGTTTAGTGCCCACCTCTTTCTAGCTGGATCACCCTGAGCAAGTTACTTGTCCTTTATGAGCCTCCATTTTTTTCATCTGTAAACTGAGGATCCTAATAATGATAGTAACTGCCACACGTGCTTGTAGGGATCAAGTAATAGTATTCATATAGAAGTGTCTGGAACTTAGCGCATGTTTAATAACCATGCGCTCTTATCCCTATTACACGGATGGGTGTCCACATCTGAGTGGTAGGCAGGATCCTAAGAACGATCCCCAGTAACCCTTGTATAGTCCACCCCCCTGAGTGGGGGTAGAGCCTGCAGATACAGTGAAATATCACGCCCATGATTATGTTCCATCATATGGCAAAAGGGAGATGATCTGAGTAGCCAAATCTAATCACATGAGCCCTTTATTTTATTTTTTTTTAAGATTTTATTTATTTATTCATGAGAGACACAGAGAGAGAGAGAGACAAAGAGACAAAGAGACAGAGACACAGGCAGCGGGAGAAGCAGGCTGCATGCAGGGAGCCCGACATGGGACTCCATCCCAGATCTCCAGGATCGTGCCCTGGGCCAAAGGCAGACAGACGCCCAACTGCTGAGCCACCCAGGCATCCCTCACATGAGCCCTTTAAAAGCTGAGTTTGCTCCAGCTGCTAGGCAGAAGTCAGGGCGATTTGAGTCATAAGAGGGATTGGCACAGGGAGTGGACTTCTCTGGGGCTGAGTTGGAGGGGGGCCCCCCGTGAGTGACCCCTAGGAGCTAAGAGTGACCCCAGTCCATAGCCAGCAAGAAGATGGGGGTCTCGGTCATACAGTTGCAAGAATTCTTGCAAAAACTGAATTCAGGGGATCCCTGGGTGGCTCAGCGGTTAAGTGCCTGCCTTCAGCCCAGGGCGTGATTCTGGAGTTCTGGGATCGAGTCTCATGTTGGACTCCCTGCAGGGAGCCTGCTTCTCCCTCTGCCTGTGTCTCTGCCTCTCTCTCTCTCTCTCTCTCTCTGTGTGTGTGTGTGTGTGTCTCATGAGTGAATAAATAAAATCTTTAAAACAAAACAAAAACTGAATTCAGCCTAAAAACCTGCATGAGCATGAAAGCAGATTTTCTCAGGAGCCCCTAGATAGAAGCCCAGCCCTTCGGACTCCTTGATGTCAGCCTTATAAGTCTAGAGGGGAGAAGCCAGCCAAGCCCGTGCGGACAGCTCAGGTCAAGGTGCCACTAGTGAGGTTTCATCAGCTCTGGGAGCATCCTGGGCAATTCCCCAGGGCCCCTGGTAACTCACAGTGACATACACATGTCTGCTTTGGGCTCTGGAGGACACATGCTCTAGTTTCCAGTCCAAAGCTGTCAGGGACAGAGAGGACAAAAAGGGAGGTACAGAGCAGGGGGAGAGGCCTCCGTGTGCTCATCTGAACAATGGGACACCAGCCCCAGTACCACCCTCATCTCGAGGATAGCTCAGTTGAACAAACGGACAGCGTGTTCACTGGTGGGTGGGCTGGAAGGGCTGTCCAGCAGCAGGAGAGGCAGTGGCCCAGCCCCTGAGTCAGCAGTCAGGCTCAGGCCTGCTGGCCAATCTCCGTCTGTACCAGGGCACCCGTGGGAGAGGCCTGGGCCTTGCCCTCACCAGCTCCCTGCTCCCCCGCTCCTCTTACTCACTCAGCTCCATGGCTGCCAGTTCCACCTCCCCAAATCTTTTCAGTCTCCTCCTCCCCCCTGCCCCTGCCTGTGGTCCCATGCCCCAGGCTTGCCTGGATGACCACACGGCCTCCTCCCGGCATCCCTGCCCCCAACCCCAGCCCCTCGAATTCAACTGCCACTCCCCGCTCCCAGCCCTCACTGCACTCCTACTGTTCTTGAGGTAAAGTCTGAACTCCCCTCTGAAGATGAAGAACCATTTTCATTTTGCCAAAACAAGAAAAAATAATACTTCAATTTTTATTTCCCTGATTCTGGTTCAAGCCACTTTGCATATGTTTATTTCCCTATTCCCTTCTTAGCCACTAATTCCCACTCATTTTTAAATTTCTTAAGTATTCTAGTTTTTAAATGTACCACTTGTGCATGGGAACAAATTCAAAATGTATAAAAAGGCAGACACAAGGGGCACCTGGGGGGCTCAGTTGTTTAAGCTCTGCCTTCTGCTTGGGTCATGATCTCAGGGTCCTGGGATCTACTTCTCCCTCTCCCTCTGCCTCTTCCCCAGCTTGTTCTCTCTCTCTCTCTCTCTCTCTCTCTCTCTCTCTCTCTCTCTCTAATAAAGAAATTTAAAAAAATAAAAGGGTCAGCTTCCCTCCAGCCTCCACCCCCACCCGTCCAGTTCACCACTCCATACAAGTTGCTCTTACTGGCTTTCGGTGTGTGCATCTAGATTTATCCTAAACATATACCAGCAAATATGTACACACATTATTTTTTATGCAACTAATGGCATATCATACCTAACCGATTTCAGCTACCAATACACGCCAGCAGTTGTCCCTCTTGGAACAGAAAGAGTTCCTCCTTTCTTGTTAATGGCTGCATGCGGTTCCATGGGAGCAGAATGATACGACCCCTCTTCTCCCGATAGGTTTTTAGGCTGTTTCCCACCTCTTGCTATCAGAAACAATATGTCACTGAAATGTCACTTCACACACATGCATTGAGTTTATTTCTGAGAAAAACTCCTAGCAGATTGTTGGGTCAAAGGGAAAGATTTTGCCAAGTTGCTTTCCATGGGAGGTACAACAATTTGCATTTCTACCAACAACTTATGAGCACTTCTGTTTCTTTGTACACTTGCTAAGCCAGCGATTTATTCAATTTCATAATTTTCATCTGATGTGTGAAAAATGACATCACAGTACAGTTTTAATATGAAGTTTTCTCATTTTGAGTAGGGTTCACTGTCTTTTACTACTAGTCTTTTCTGAGAACCATTGTTTTCCTTCTCTGTGAGTGGTCTGTTCATATACTTCACCTATTTTTTATGGAGTCATCGGCCACTCATAATTGATTTACAAGAGCTCTTCATATATGAAGGAAGTTAGCCCTGGAGAAATTTAAACAATTTAAATCATTTCAGTAGTTCCTTAAATGTTGGCTCTGGTGAAACCATCTGGGCCTAGTGATCTTTTTAGGAGTACGTATTTCTCTTTCTTCTATGATCATTGGTCTGCTCAGATTTTTAGTGACTAAATGTACTTCCAGGTACATTTTTATAGTTTATATTTTAAGAAGTATCCATTTCAGGGTTGCCTGGGTGGCTCAGTTGGTTGAGCATCGTACTCTTGCTTTCAGCTCAGGTCATGATCTCAGGGTCGTAAGATCGAGCCCCATGTCAGGCTCCATGCTCAGCACAGAATCTGCTTGAGATGGTCTCCCTCTCTCTGCCCCTCTCTCTGCATGCTCTCTCTCTCTCTTTCTCTGTCAAATAAATAAATAAATAAATAAATAAATAAATAAATAAATAAATAGAATTATCCATCTCATCCAAGTTCTTAAGTATATTTGCATACTTTGTTGATTTCCTCTGAAATTGGGGTTATTCTCCAAAACCACTTCTTGCTTTATGAATTTATGCCTTTTCCATTCTTTTCTGGAGCAGAGTACCTAACACCTCAGCTGCTTTACTTGGCTTTTGAAAAAAATAATCTTTGTTAGCTCTAGTATTTTCCTGACTTCCAATTCATTAACACTCATTTTTATCTTTATATGTTTTCTTTGTGATTTCTTTAGGTTTATTTTATTGCCATGTTCCAAACTTTTTGGGTTGGACACTTAATTTGTGAACTTTCAATCTTTATTATTTATCAAAATATTTAGAACTGAGAATATTTGCTACAATTATCTCAGTTTTCTGGACTTTTTAATTCTGTTCTGATTTTCTTTCTGATGAGAGAGATGTTTGAGAGAGAGTAGAGGAAATTTACCCCTTGTCAATTTGTCATATTAAACTGTGAACAGCGACCATTATTAGGAGTAATGATAGAATTAGTTTATCTTTATTCCTTCCTCTTGCCCTCCCTCCCTGACTTGAATTTATTATTTTATATTCCTTAATGTTTACTTTCATCTCTGTAATAAAATTATATCTATCACCTTATTTTTCATATTTAAATTATGTCCTTTGCCCTCTGGCTACAGAAGATGAGGAAATCTGGATATTTGCGTTACTCTGTACCTCCTTTCCCCCTCTTCCCTCCCAGTATTCGTCTATTACATAATTTCTCTTTTTTTTTTTTTTTAGATTTTATTATTTATTCATGAGAGACACGGAGAGAGAGAGAGAGGCAGAGACACAGGGAGAAGCAGGCTCCATGCGGGGAGCCCAATGTGGGACTGGATCCCAGGTCTTCAGGATCAGGCCCTGGGCTGAAGGCAGGTGCTAAACCGCTGAGCTACCGGGGCTGCCCCCGTTACATAATTTCTACACAATCTCACTGGATTCTCCGTGTTTCCCTCTGCTGCATAATCATGACCTTCACCCAGTTTTAGGCTTAGACTTGGAGACAGATGAATTCGATTCCCCACTGAGTCTGTAGTCCTTTTGCCACAGTTTTTCCTTTCCAAGTTCATCTTTAAGAAGGGCACAAGGGTGTTTAATCCCTGAGTTCTCATATATTAAAAAAAACCGGATTGATTTCTGTAGAGCCCTATACTCCCTGACCGGAGGGGGAAGCCGAGACCCAGCACCAAGAGCCACGCCCAAGTCACCCGCCTGCGCCAGGGACGGAGCGGGGACAAGAACCTGCAGCCTTCCCCCCAGCCGGCCCTCACCCTCCGTCCTCCTTCTTGGACAGGGGAGGGAAAGGTAGGTGGGTCCCTCTGCTGAGCTGCAGGGACCCTCTTCCACTAGTCCCCTGGAATCTCACCTGGGACCCGTGGGAAGTGACTGGCAGGAGCATTTTTACCCCCACCCCCCCAGGATTAGCAGCCATGGCTGGGCCCCGGTGGCACAACCTCCCAGGAGAGGGGGAAAGTGTGAGCTCATCCCTGCCGCTGCCGCCGCCGCCGCTGCCGGGCAGACCGGGTGGGGCGAGGGGCTCCACCTGTTCCCGATAATCTCTCTAATCCAGCCCATAATTATTCTTTATTAACGGAGGCCGCTGCCTTCGTTACGCGCTGAAAGGAGGGCGTCAGGAGTGAAGACACGAGGATCAAAAGCTGGTCACATTTTCCAAAGGGGTTTATTTGCCACGACCAAAATAACCTCACCAGGGGACGGCCGAGTTCCTGTCTCGCCCCATCCTGGTGCCCAGCGTGGGAGCCCCAGGCCCCCTCGTCTCCCGGGCCGGCCCAGAAGTCCCTGCCCGACTCCACGGCCCCCCAGTCTTCCTCCTCCCACATCCCCTAGGAGCGCGGGTCACACGGGCCTTGCACTGGGCTTTGCAGATATGGGAGCTGACCGGGCCGAGGCAGATATACAGTAAATAAGCTACGACACCCGCCCCCCCCACCCCGGGCTCAGCGGCCACAAGGGAAGGGGCTGAGTACCACAGTGATTGCCACACAGGCTGCTGAGTGCCACACGGAGCAGAACGGGTGACTGCGGAGCCAGGGCTGCCTCTGAGGCCAGCCACGGGAACAGGGAGACAAGCCTTCCTAGGGAGGCACATGTTAGAACCCCATTTTAAAGTGCAGCTGGAAGCTCCCCAGGCCATCCTGTAGAAGAAGGACAAGTGAAGACCAAGTTGAACTGCGGTTCCGTGTGGCCAGAGCAGAGGCTGGAGAGGGAGAAGAGTCTGATTGGGGCTGCAGGGGGGCCAGGGCCGGGCCACACAGGACCTGTGGGTACTCGGGAGTCACCAAAGGTTTTAGGCAGGGAGGTGATATGGTCAGATTGTGCTTTAGGAAGATCCTTCTAGCTGCAGAGTAGAGACTGGATTGGGGATGCTCTGGCAGCAAGGTGTCTTTGAGGACACTTGCAAGGGCCCAGGTGGGAAATGTGGAGTTTGGAACCTGAAAATAACAACAGGAGTAGAGAAGGGAGGCCGACTAGGGGCCTCAGGCAATGGGGGCACAATCCCTCTGACTCTAGTGGCCCTGTTGTCCATTGGGCCCCTGGTCAGACAAGGGATCACGATGGTCCGTAGCCCATTTGTGCCCTCAACCCTCTCACCATCCCCCTACGTTCAGCCTGGCGCTCGATCTATGGCCTGGGGCCACACTCCCCGCCCAGAGGCCCTCACAGCCTGGGGAGATGAGGCCTGGGGGCTGGAGACCATGAAGCCCCAACTCCTGGCTCTCTGGCCTTCCCAGCCCACCCTCCCTCCCTACAGACAAGCCCTGTTCACTGCTTGCTCTCTGTTCTTCCCAACTCGCCCATCCTGGCCCACGTCCCATCCACACCCAGGTCCCACTGAATGGGTGGGCGTGCAGAGCCCCCTGCCCGGAAGCCCTGTCCCCCAGCCAGCAACGGCCACCGTCTGCCTCCCCGTGCCCCTGCCTCTCTGCCTCCTTCACCTTTCCTGCCTCCATCACCAACGGCTGTCCTCTGCATTCCCTCATCAGGGTGTGAATCCCAGCTGCAGCTTGGGGTCCCCCTCACTGGTCCTCCCCGCCGGCTCCTCTCCATCCCTCTTTCTCAATCCACACCTAACCTCCTCCCTGGGGGTCGCAGAGATGGACATGAGAATGCAGCTCTGGCCCTCGCTGCCGTCCCCCGCTGCTCCAGCTCCAGCAGGCAAGAGGGGGCGGCGCTAGCCAGAGCAGTGCTAGAAGGGAGACCAGAGAGGTAGGATTGGGGTGCATGGGGCTCTGCGAGGCAGCAATCACATCGGAGCCCCAAGCCTCATTCCAACAGCCAGCAAAGGAGTTGGCGCTGGGGACCAGGGTCAGAGAGGAGGGCAACCCACTCTCTGCCCTCCAGAAGTTCAAGACCTGGTCCGGGACATGGAAACAGTGTGGCCTCATGAATGCTCCCCAGGGGCCCTGCAGTGCCATCTCACGTGGGGGATCACAGGAGCCCAGGGGGACCCAAGAGCCTTCTGAAATCAGGAAGGCTGGGCTCAGTCCCCCCAGCTGGCCTTGGCAAGCCACCCACTTCCCTGATCCTTGGCTGCAGCATCTGTACAATGGGTGTATCATAGTTCCCCGAGGTTAACACACGTACAATAGGGATCCCTGGGTGGCGCAGCGGTTTGGCGCCTGCCTTTGGCCCAGGGCGCGATCCTGGAGACCCGGGATCGAATCCCACGTCGGGCTCCCGGTGCATGGAGCCTGCTTCTCCCTCTCCCTCTGCCTGTGTCTCTGCCTCTCTCTATCTCTCTGTGACTATCATAAATAAATAAAAAAGTTAAAAAAAAAAAACACACGTACAATAAACAAGATATGGGCCAAAGTATACAAAAGTGGCTTAGCAAAGAGCCAGGTGTGGGGGCACATTGAGTAAATCGCACCTATTATAATTTTCATTGTTACTACTGCATTTGGGCTGTGGAGTCGCTTTAAGAGCCATATCTGGCTCCAGTCTTGCCACTACCCAGCCATGTAACCCTGAGTCCCTTCCTCACCCTGCCACTGTTTCTGCTGAAAGAGGAATTCAGATGAAGCTTCCGCCTGCCCTGGCCCCTGAGACCTGTGGGGAAGGCCTGCCTCTCAATCTTGTCTCTCCTGCTGCCCCGATCCCTTCACTCAGGCCACTGGGGCCTCCTCGCTCTTCCTCAAACTCCCCAGCCGTGCTCTGGCCTCGCAGCTCTGGCACTTGCGGTCCCCTCTGCCCTGAACGACTCCTACCAGCCTGCCCTGCCTGCAGGGCTCGCTCTGTCTGCAAACACCACCTCCTCAGAGGGGCCTTTCCCAATTGTCCTCATCACTTTCTCCTTCACTGGCTCCATCTTCCCTCAGAGCACTTATCCAAACCTGATGTGCATGGTTTGTGGACTCCACACTGCCCTCACCAGAATGCCAGCTCCGTGAGATCGGACAGTGTGTGTTTGGTCTACAGCTGGCACTCAACAGACAAATAAGGGCTAGAGCATGCCTGATGCTCTGGAGAAGCAGTGTGGGGTGGGGGGAGAGAATTCTCCAGAACCCCCTGGATGCCAGCTCCCGGCAGCCCCAGCACTCTGAGACTCACCTGCTGTGCCTTCTCACAGCCTGGAAAAGCACAAAGCTCTCTCCATCCCTGCCAGGCACATGCCCCCTGCCCTCGGGGTCATGGACCTGAGACGACCACCCCTGGCCCCAAAGCCTTCAGATGTTTCCAGGTCAGGCTGGGGAGGAGGGGGTGGCAGTCTCTGGGCCCCGTCCTTTGTCCCAGGCCCCAGCAGAATTTAATTCCAAGGTTCAAAGCGCCTTTGCCCCTTCCCAGATAAAAGGCCGCTCAGCCAGAGAGAAGAACTAGTTAATAGAGGACAGGAGGGGGGCTCTGGACAGGCGGGCCCACCACCGCCCTCTGCCCACACCCTCGGCAGTGAATGCTCTCAGCCCTCTGCCGCCGTTCCGGCCCGCTGCCCCACAAGAAAAGCCCATTAATTTAACACTAATAGGATTTTCAATTTGTCACAATCCTTGGAGATCCTGGGGAGGTGGTGGGGGGGGGGGATTCATATCAAGTCTGTGTTAAAGGAAATCTTTGCAGGGACACGGAGCTGACCCCTCCACAGTTCCCTACCCCCCAGGGCCTTGAGGCTGGCCACAGCCTCTCCTGGCCTCAGTTTCCTTGGTGCAAAGCAAGTTAATAAGACCTACTTCGAAAGGAAGCTGCAAGGATTAAGTGAGATTAGGAAGAAATAACATCCAGCAAAGGCTGCCTGGCCAGTAGTAGGCGCTCTGTAGCCGTCACCCTCTCCCAGGTCTGCCCCCCTGGGCTGTGGGCATCGCAGGCTGGAGATGTGCCCCCCACCCCACCACCACCATCCCCTGCCCCACCCAGCCACTGTGTCTCCAGGTCCGGTGACAGTTTCAGCCAAACACCCCTGGGGGCGGGGGGAGGTGTCTGGGAGCCCATGGCCTTTTCATCCTCGGTGGGATCAGCGTCCTGAATTCCTCGTTGTTCGAGGAGAGCCGAGGATTTGGAGCTTCCAAACACAGCAGCCCAATCGGAAGGCCCCAGCCCGTGCCAACCAGCTGCGTCTCGGTTACAGCTAAGAACACAGCACACCAGCTGCCTGAGCCCTGCTCTCCGGGCGAATTCCTCCTGGATCAGGAGATGCCAGACAGCGGGGACTGTGTCTGTGTCGCCCCTGGCCATGGGCTCAGCTCGGCACTTCCCCTGGTCTGAGAGTGAGGGGCATGCCAGCGCAGGGAAGGGGCCGGGGCTGGGGGGCCTGGGGGCAGGGGGGCCGTGCCTGTCTCTGCCGTTGACGAGACACTGAAGCGGACGTGGTGAAAGCGCTGCCCTCCAGGGCGCCCAAAGCCAGCGGACAAGCGCACCTGGCCGGGCCCCACGCCTGGCTCAGAGCCACACACTCCAGCTTGGCCGCCACCACCCCCACCAAGGAGAGAGAGGTGGGGAAAGAGGACGCAGAAGCCCAGCCCCCTCCCAAGCCTGGCTCTGGGCAGCTGCTCCCTCAGCAAAGCCCTCCTGACCAGGCTGGACAGGCCTGGGGCCGGGATGCTGCAGCCAGCACTGCCTGTGGTCCCCGTCTGCATTTGCCTCCAACCAGGCCCCAACCATGATTTACAGCATCTCGATTCCTCAGCATCACGTGGTCCCAAGCCAGACAGAGATGGGAAGGAGACATCAGGGAGACAAGACTGAGGGTGGTTTCAATTACTCTATATTTCAGTCGCCGCAGACCTACTCAGGTGCAAAGAGAACCATATATCTTGTGAATAAAAGAAACAGAAGAAGCAAACTGTTTGCTCTCATTTTAATGGTCATAGGAGAAAGCCTGATGGGGACCTCACACATGGGAATGCTAGTGAGCCTTCATGAAACCAGCACGAATGAAAGTTTGTAGGTCCTCAGACCCAGGACAAAATGCTGGGTGGAGGCCAGGGAGAGGATTCTACAAAGGAATGCTGTCCAAGTGCCCTGCTGGGAAGACTGTGGGAGGTCACTGTGGGTTCCAGGTGGAATTCTGGAAAGGGCAGCCTATCTGTTAGAGGAGGAGTTAGTGCTGCCCGTGCAGCTGATGAACGAGGCAGGGGAAGGATCCCTCACCCCCGGGCCCAGGCCCAGAACTTTTCAGAACATCTCTGCTTAGGCCTGGGTCACATCCTGGGCTTGAGCTGCGAGTGTTTGGCTCTGTTCACAAGTGGGAAGTGGGGCCCCAGGGAGTCAGTGGTAGCACATGCCCAGGCACCAGAGGGACAGTGTCACCATATGCAAGAGTCCCCAAAGCCTCCCCCCTCCACCAGACAGGATTCAAGTGCCCACCCACCACTCCTCACTCCTCTGCAGGGGCCCCCTCAATTGCCAGCTATCACATCAAGAACTACTCCCAGGGGTCCACCCATTTTCCAACTGCACTCCAATTGGGCTGTGTGAGCCTAGGTGAGTTGCTCACTCTCTCTGTGCTTTCAGTTCACTGGGTGAAAAATTTGAAGGAGGAGGAGGATTAAGAAAGATTTGCCTATAGAAGTGAGTGTCCTTTAGAGAAAAACTTGGTGAGCCATATTCAGGATGACAAGTCTAGTCTATCCCTATAATGAAGAAATGGTGGTATTTATTTCATTAGAAAGGATTTTAAGGAGGGACGAAAGCTATAGATTGAAAGTGTTATTTCTGTTGTTCCTTCCTCATATCACAGCTATTTATCGAGCTTCTACCTTAAGTCAGATCCCACTCCAGGGGCACAGTGGAGAATCAGAGACACCCTTCCATCAGGATCCAGACAAGTAAACAGGAACCTACCAGGGGATAGAGGCTCTGCCAGAGGCTACTCAGGGAGCTGGGAGGCACAGAGAAGGGGGCCAGTCTTGGGCAGTCAAGGAGCCTTTTAGTAGAAGTGACCTCTATGCGACAGCTTGAACGATGAGCAAGAGGGAGCCAAGCAAAGGGAGGGTGGTCAGAGGGATCAAGGTGTGGGCCTGACATGAGCAAAGACGGGGAGCATCTTCCTCCTTATCTCCCTCACTTCTTAAACACAATGCAATACCTCTCCAAAAATGAATGAATGAATGAATGGAAAAGTAATGAACAAAAAGCAGAAGGGTTATGGATATACATATTACAGAAAAAGCAAATACCTAAAAAATACAAAAAAAAAAAAAAGAAAAGAAAAAAGAAAACCACATCCCACCCCGTGTGGACAGTGAGCACTTTCCATAAGGGGGAGCCCACCATCTGGTTACCTCAGCACCAAATGGAATGGCCCCATGCTTTGACATCTGATTTCTTCCACAAACCCTGGGAAGGAGACAATGGTTCTGTCTCCTCAGCTACCAACATGACCTCTGCTCCCACATCCAGTTCCCTTCCATTCAAAGGTCGGGCCTGTTCCCATCCACTGGTTCATTCAGAACATCTCTTGATCATCAACCACGTGCCAGGCACATGGAGTGGTCACCAACGCGAAAAGCCAGACTTGGTGCTGCCCCTCAGTATGTCCTCCCACCTGTGCCAGTCTCCATGATCACAGCGGGAACCTGGCACCACCTGGGTGGATGACGGGCCACCGGAGCCTTCCCAGTAAGTCACCAGTCAAGGGCAGGATCGGGCCTGTGATGGAACATTCCTCCTCTGCTCTCCCGCCCAAACTCGTGGCCAAAGGCAAGGCACACGCACGGCTGAAATCCCATCAGTGGCACCCAGCCAACTGGCTGCCACTTGCTTATTTGGCTTGGAACAGGAAATACATTTTTCTACTATTTATACTGCTGATGTCAGGAATAAACTAATTACTGCTGCGAAGCTGCATTCCCACACTGTCCGCCTCACATCTGTAACCCCCAGTGGAGACCAAGGCAGAGGAGGTGCCAGGGGGCTGCTAGGTCTGGGGTCCCTGGCCCAGTAGCCACTTCTGCCCTGCTCCCTCGGTCTTCAGGGGTAGGGAGGAGAGGGACTAAGCCCACAAGTCACCCCCTGCTAGATCTTCAGCTCCAACTGAGAAGAGGTCTATCTGCTTCTTCCCTTCCCCTTGAGCTGCTCCCATCTCCATGTCTCGGTTTCTTGATCTGCACAATGGAGGTGTGGTAATGCTGAGCTCAAGGGACTGTCATTTGGAGTAAGTGACACCATGTCTGAGAAAAAGCTTTGTGTAAATGGGATTACCCCCAGAAGACCTACCGGCCTGAACGGCCGAGCCCCAGAAGGCAGCGTGGCTCAGGCAAGCCCCACACCTGGGCCAGCAACAGCATCCAAATGTGTTGCTGATTCCACTGCAGTCTGCACGTCCTGACCCTGCTGCCCACAGCAACCAGGCCAACCTCCCAAACCAGCTATTTGGACACAGGTGGGCAGGGCACTATCAAAGAAGGGCCAGGAAAAAAAGGGGGGGGGGCCAGGAAATAGAGGCTGAATGAATGAATGAATGAATGAATGAAAACAATGATAGCCTAAGTCATGACACTATTTTAACTGACTTTTTTTTTTAATTTAATGAATTAAACAACTATTTTGCTCAGGAGTCCACAGACTTAACCATAAAGGGCTGGATAATAAATATTTCAGACTTTGAGGGCCGTTCAGCCTCGGTGACAACTACTTAACTGCCACAATGGTACAGAAACAGCCACAGATGATACATACATAAATGGACAGAACTGTACGCCAATAAAACTTCTCATTTATGAAACAGCAAACCAGGTTTGGCTCACCCCTCTGGTTGAACTAGCCAAATAATTCCTATGTAACCTCAGCAGCATCCTCGATCCTTCCACATCACCCCTTCATCTGATGGGCCACCAGGTCCCGTCAATTCTTGCTTCTAAATGTTCTAAATGTCCCCTCCTTCCCACACCACAGCCATTGCCCTGGTCCAGCCCAGTCATGCACTACCTAGACACTCCAACAGCTGCCTACCCTACTTCTTCTACTCAGAAGCAAGAGAGATCTAAGTTGCCAGGCTGACTATACCATTCCCCTCTCCTGGCTCCCACTGTCCTGACCCCACAGTCATCTATGCTCTGGGTCTCACTGCCCCCCTCAACCCCCTTTATCAGCTCTAGCCAGACTATCTTTTAGTTCCCCAAACACATCATGCTCAATCTTTCCCTGTACCAGGAAACTTTTCTCCCTCCTCTTCCCCTGGCCAACTCCCGTTCATCCTCCAGATCTCAGGTCAGATGTCACTGATCCCGAGAAGCCTTCCTGAGGTGTTTCAGCTTACCCCTAACATAAAAGTGATCACACTTATGGCACAAACTGCCATATGTTCCACAAACCACATGTCCCTTTCTTCCTGGGCACACAGCTATACTACATTTCCTAGCTTCTTTTGGAGCTAGACGGGGCCACGTGACTGAGTTCTGGCCAATGAGAAGAGGGCAGAAGGCTTGGCTTTGACCTCCCACATGATCCTGCATGCCAGCTCTATTTCTCCAGATGAATGGAAAGGATGCTGATGAGCTGTAGGAGGGTAGAGACACAAGATGAAAGGATCTTGGGTCCCTGAGTCACTGCTTGAATGAAAGCAGCTGAAGAGAGTCACCTGGCCAGAAATTCCATGTTGTATTAAGCCACTGACATTTTATGGTTGCTTGTTACAACAGCTGGCCTACCCTGTCTAAACCAATATTCAAATGAAATTAACTGCTATTTGTCCACCTTCCTTACTAGACTGTGGGGACATATTAGGCAGGGACTTATCTATTTATACAACACCATATTCCCAGAACTTAGCACTATGCCCTGCATATGGTAGGAACTCAGTAACTATTTGTCGGTTGGTTGGATGAATAAATGAATGAATATAACCTCAGTGGATGGGGTAGCCTCCTATTATCACCAGAGGGATGTTTGCAGCAACCCAAAGCCCAAGCAAGCCAGTTCAGGGTGGGAGCTTAATTTAAAGCCTTGCCCTAAAAATGTCCACAATAGCCAAACTATGGAAAGAGCCCAGATGTCCATCAACAGATGAATAGATATAGAAGACGTGGTATATATAAACAATAGAATACTATTCACCCATCAAAAAAATGAAATCTTGCCATTTGCAATGACATGGATGGAACTAGAGGATATTATGCTAAGTGAAACAAGTCAATCAGAGATAGACAATTATCATACGATCTCACTCACATGTGGAATTTAAGAAACAAAACAGAGGATCATAGGGGAAGAGAGGAAAAAATAAAACAAGACAAAATCAGAGAGGGAGACAAACCATAAGAGACTCTTAATCACAAGAAACAAACTGAGGGTTGTTGGAGAGGAGGTAGGGTGGAGATAGGGTAACTGGGTGATGGGCATGAAGGAGGACCCCTGATATAATGATTGCTGGTGTTATATGCAACTGATGAATCCCTGACTTCTACCTCTGAAACCAAGAATACATTATATGTTAATTAATTGAATTTAAATAAAGCTTTTAAAAAATAAACTAAAATATAAACAAAAAATAAAGCCTTGGCCTAAAGCTTTGGAGAGCAGCATGTGCTGATTCCATTCCAGGGAGCTGAACTCAAGCAAAGCCAGGGCCAATGATATCAATCAACATGAGAACTGAGGGCACCCATCAGAAGCTGACAGTGGCAGTAACAAGAAGAGTCAGGCGGTTGGGATAATCAGGAAGCCCAGACTCCAGGACCCTTTATTCCCCAACTCGCTGCATGATATTGGTAAATAACTTCCTCCCTTGGAGCCTCAGTCAGCAGGCTTGACTATAAGATTTTCAAATGGCTCCAAGGGGCAGAACTCCCATATCACCCTCCTGCCCCAAATACCACTGGAGTCTCAAAATATAAAATAGGTATAAATGGAATGGTTCTAATGAAAGCTGGGGAGAGGTGTCACAACTGACCCCAATCAATACCCTGAGGCACATTGTCAGAACCTTGAGCTCCATCCTCTCTCAGCCAGATTAAGATTTTACGAGATTCTCAGCCTAGACAAAAACTTCCAGATGCTTGAACACCTCCAGTGATGGAGAGCTCACTACCTCCTGGGCAGACTCTAAGACAACCCTAATGGTTAGATTATCCACCAGCTGCAGTCTGCATCCCTAGACCATGCATCTTAGGTCAATGTGCCTCATCCACCACAGTCTCTGAGCAACCTAGCTAGAGACTGGGCCTTGAAAAGATGGCCTCTGAAATAATAGTAATAGCTAATAGGTTTTGGCCCAGCACTTTTCTAAGCACTTTATATATATAACACATTTAATCTATCCAGTAACTTCATGAAGTAGGCACTGTTACTATTTTATAAATGAAAAAAAAAATTGAGGCATAAAGAATTTGTCACTTATCCAACGTCATACATCTAGTAAGTGACAAAGCTGAGATTCAAATCCAGACCATCTAACCATCTGTTCTCAACTGCTTCTCTGATGTGTAGAAATCTGGCTGCGATAAAAAGGAGAGGACCATACTCGTATAGTACTTACTATGTGCCAGGTGCTTTTATAATAAGCATTTTACAATACTCATTGATTTCATCCTTAAGCACTTCTATGAAAGAGCCACTATTATCACCCCCTCTTACTGATGAAGCAACTGAGGCACCGAGAGGTTAAGTAACTTATTCAAGGTCATACAGCTGATAAGTGGTGGAGTCAGGGTTTGAACCCAGGCAATTTGGGTCTATCTGCTTCATGTGCCAGATTACCCTACAGTTACAATGTATATTGAGCACCTCTCACATGCAAGCCCCTGTGCTAGGTGCTCTAGATGCATTAGCTCATTTAACCTTCTCAAAGCCCTACATGGACAGAAAAAGTGTTTGACAAAACCCAATATCCATTCATGATTTAAAAAAAAAAAAAAAAAAACCTCTCAGCAAACTGGGAAATGAAGGAAATTTCCTCAATTTGATGAAGAACTACCATATGCCTACAGCTAACACTATACTTAATGGTGAGAAACTGGATGCTTTACCCCTAAGACGGGGAATAAGGCAAGGATGTTCCCTCTCACAACTCCTTTTCAACCTTATACTGGAAGTTCTAGCTAATGCAATAACATAAGGAAAGAAAATAAAAGGTATATAGATTGGGAAAGAAGAAATAAAACTATCTTGGTTTGCAGATGACATGATTGTCTATGCCGAAAATCTCAAAGAATCAACAACAACAAAAAACTCCTGGAACTATTATGCCAATAGGTTATAGCAAAGTTTTAGGAGTCAAAGTCAATGTATAAAAGTCAAATGCTCTCCTATATACTAGCAATGAACAACAATTAGTATTTGAAATGAGAAAGTGCAATACCATTTACATTAGCACCAAAGATGCACTACTTGGGTATAAATCTAACAAAAAAACATACAAGATCTGTATGAGTAAAACTATAAAAGTCTAATGAAAGAAATCAAAGAAGACACAGATTAAATCTCAGAGAGACTGTCCATGTTCATGAACAAGAATACTCACTATTATTAAGATGTCAGTTTCTTCCAAGATCTACTGATTCAATGAAATTCCAATTAAAATTCAAGAAAGTTACATGTGGATATCAACAAACGGATTCTAAAATTTATATAGAAAGGCAAAAGACCCAGAATAGCCAATGCAATACCGAGTAAGAAGAACAAAGTTAGAAGCCTGACTTCAAGATTTACTACAAAGGCACAATTTTCAAGACAGTATATTGGCAAAACAATAAGCAAATAGATCACTGGAACAGAATAGAGAGCCAAAAAAGTAGACCCACATAAATATAATTAACTGATCTTCAAAAAAGTAGCAAGGCCAATTCAATGGAGAGAAAAGATAGTCTTTTCAACAAATGGTGCTGGAACAACTGGACATCCACAGGCAAAATAGATTAGATAGAGATACCTTTTTAGATACAACACCAAAAGCATGATCCCTGAATGAAAAACTTGATAAGCTGGACTTCATTAGAATTAAAAACTTCTGGGAGGACAGCTGGGTGGCTCAGAGGTTGAACAATCCACCTTCAGCTCAGGGTGTGAGCCCAGGGTCCTGGGATATAGTCCCTCATCAGGCTCCCTGGAGGGAGCCTGTTCCTCTGCCGATGTCTCTGCCTCTCTCTTTCTGTCTTTCATGAATAAATAAATAAAATCTTTAGAAAAAAGAATTAAAAACTTCTGTTCTGTGAAAGACACTGTCAAGAGAGTAAAAAGACAAGTCATGGATTAGGAGAAAATACTTTTAAATATCTGATAAAGCTTCTTATCTTGATGAAGTCCCAATAGTTCATTTTTGCTTTTGTTTCTTTTGCCTTCGTGGATGTATCTTGCAAGAAGTTACTGTGGCCAAGTTCAAAAAGGGTGTTGCCTGTGTTCTCCTCTAGGATTTTGATGGAATCTTGTCTCACATTTAGATCTTTCATCCATTTTGAGTTTATCTTTGTGTATGGTGAAAGAGAGTGGTCTAGTTTCATTCTTCTGCATGTGGATGTCCAATTTTCCCAGCACCATTTTTTGAAGAGACTGTCTTTCTTCCAATGGATAGTCTTTCCTCCTTTATCAAATATTAGTTGACCATAAAGTTCAGGGTCCACTTCTGGGTTCTCTATTCTGTTCCATCGATCTATGTGTCTGTTTTTGTGCCAGTACCACAACTGTCTTGATGACCACAGCTTTGTAGTACAACCTGAAATCTGGCATTGTGATGCCCCCAGATATGGTTTTCTTTTTTAAAATTCCCCTGGCTATTCGGGGTCTTTTCTGATTCCACACAAATCTTAAAATAATTTGTTCTAACTCTCTGAAGAAAGTCCATGGTATTTTGATAGGGATTGCATTAAACGTGTAAATTGCCCTGGGTAACATTCATCAAGATAAGAAGCTTTTGCACAGCAAAGGATACAGTCAACAAAACTAAAAGACAACCTACAGAATGGGAGAAGATATTTGCAAATGACATATCAGATAAAGGGCTAGTTTCCAAAATCTATAAAGAACTTCTTAAACTCAACACCAAAGAAACAAACAATCCAATCATGAAATGGGTAAAAGACATGAAGAGAAATCTCACAGAGGAAGACATAGACATGGCCAACATGCACATGAGAAAATGCTCTGCATCACTTGCCATCAGGGAAATACAAATCAAAACCACAATGAGATACCACCTCACACCAGTGAGAATGGGGAAAATTAACAAGGCAGGAAACAACAAATGTTGGAGAGGATGCGGAGAAAAGGGAAGCCTCTTACACTGTTGGTGGGAATGTGAACTGGTGCAGCCACTCTGGAAAACTGTGTGGAGGTTCCTCAAAGAGTTAAAAATAGATCTGCCCTATGACCCAGCAATTGCACTGTTGGTGATTTACCCCAAAGATTCAGATGCAATGAAACGTCGGGACACCTGCACCCCGATGTTTCTAGCAGCAATGTCCACAATAGCCAAACTGTGGAAGGAGCCTCGGTGTCCACCGAAAGATGAATGGATAAAGAAGATGTGGTTTATGTATACAATGGAATATTACTCAGCCATTAGAAACGACAAATACCCACCATTTGCTTCGACGTGGATGGAACTGGAGGGTATTATGCTGAGTGAAGTAAGTCAATTGGAGAAGGACAAACAGTGTATGTTCTCATTCATTTGGGGAATATAAATAATAGTGAAAGGGAATATAAGGGAAGGGAGTAGAAATGTGTGGGAAATATAAGAAAGGGAGACAGAACATAAAGACTCCTAACTCTGGGAAACGAATTAAGGGTGGTGGAAGGGGAGGAGGGCGGGGGTGGGGATGAATGGGTGATGGGCACTGAGGGGGGCACTTGACGGGATGAGCACTGGGTGTTATTCTGTATGTTGGTAAATTGAACACCAATAAAAAATTAATTTATTTTAAAAAATGAAAAAAAAATCTGATAAAGGACTTGTACCCAAAACATACAAAGAATTCTTAAAACTCAGTAATAACAAAAAAAATCAATTTAAAAGATGTATGAAAGATCTGAACAGATACTTCACCAAAAAGAAGATATCCAGATGGTAAACACACATATGAAGAGATGCTCAACATCATAAGTCATTAGGGAATTTCCAAGTAAAACAACGACACACCACTACACACCTATTAGAGTGGCTAAGACCCAAAACACTGCCAATATCAAATTCTGGTAAGGACGTGGAGTTATATTCATCGTTGGTGGCAATGTAAAATTGTACGGCTACTTTGGAAGACAGTGTGGCAGTTTCTTATAAAGCTAAAAAGAGTTTATCATACAATCCAGCAATCATGTTTCTAGGTATTTTTACCCAAATTAGCTGAGAACTTTTGTCTACACAAAATATTCCACACAGATGTTTATAGCAGCTTTACTTATAATTGCCAAAAACTGGAAGCAACCAAGAAGTCCCTCCAGAGGTGAATGGATGAGCAAACTGTGGTACATCCATTTAATGGAGTGCTGTCCAATAAAAAGAAATGAGAATTAAGCCATGGAGAGACATGGAAGGTACAAATGCACAGGCTAAGTCAAAGAAGCCAGTCTGAAAAAGCTACATATTCTGTAGTTTCAACTCTATGACATTCTAGAAGAAGGCACAGTTATGGAGACAGTAAAAAGATCAGTGGTTTCCAGGGTTTCTTGCTGCAGGAGAGGAGGAGAGGGGGATGAATAAGTGGAGCACGGGATTTTTTAGGGCAGTGAAACTATTCTGTGTGACACTGTAATGGTCGATACATGACATTATGCATTTATCAAAATCCATAGAACTGTCAACTCAAGGAGTGAGCCCTAATATAAACTATACATGTTAGTTAAAGATAATATATCAATTATAACAAGTGTACTGCACTAAAGCAAAATGTTAATAAAACAGGAACCCATGGAGGGGAGGGTGTGGGGTCAGGATAGGGGAGTGGAATTCTCTAGACTACTGCCCAGTTTCTCTGTAAATCTAAAACTATGCCCAGTTTCTCTGTAAATCTAAAACTATCTTAAGAAATAGTTAATTTAACAGAAAAGCCCTATACAGACAGATTATTATTACTCCTATTTTATAGAGATTGTTATCACCCTCATTTTAAGGAGGAATATTCTATTTACCCCTTTTTACAGAAGAGGACGTTACAGCTTAAGGAAGCTGCATGCATCATTCAAGTTCACACAGATGGCAAGGGGCAAGGTCAAGTTTTGATTAGCAGACAGGTGGCCAGAAACCCACCAGGGGTGGTGCCCAGAACCTAGTGGTACTACGAGCAGACACACAGACAAATGTCTGAGTCCCTGTTAGTTCTCTCCCACCCATGTCCCCTGCACCACAGCTCTCCTGAAGGACCAGAGTGGGGACCTGCAGCCCACCTGCTGAGCCTTCTGTGTGCGCCGTCATCACTGGGTTCTTTCTGCTCACCATTCTTCACCTTCTACATTCAGGAAACCCAGCAGGTATGTGAGGATGTCTATCTCTGTCAGGTTGGTTCAGTACCAAGAGGTGAGTTGATGGGCAAAACACAAAGGTAGCTTAGGGTGGAGATTAGGGCTTTGTTCCAGTTGCCATGGCACTGAACAGGCTAGAAATTAGGCTGTGGGTGTAAGTGGGACTGCCACCACTTCTTCTAGCATGGAAAGCCTATCATGGAAGGGGACCTCCAACGGCATCAGGTCCAAGCATCTCCTCTCATTATGACCAGGACTGAAGGGGTCCCAGTTCAGGGAGAAAGTGACATCTGCCATGGGGACCACCAAAAGCACCCTTGGATGGGAATCAGGAGTGGAGCCAAGGGCAGTCACCCTGATGCTCACTGGGATCTCAGACAAGTGGGAGATACCTAGAACAACTGGCAAACACCATCAAGCTATTGACCTTGAGCCCAGCTAGGGACTGAATGTGTTCCCCCAAAATATACACGTTGAAGCCCTAATCCCAGTGTGATGGTATTTGGAGATGGGGTCCTTGGGAGATCATTTGGTCATGAGGGTGAAACCCTCATGAACGGGATTATTGTCCTTACAAGAAGAGACACAAAGATCTCTCTCTCCTCCACGCAAGGACACAGCAGGAAGATGGCTGTTGGCTAATCAGGAGCTGGGTCAGCACCAGAACCTGACCATACCAGCACTCTGATTTTGCACTTCCCAGCCTCCAGAACTGTGCGAAAAAATTTCTGTTGCTTAAGCCACCGGGTCTATGGTATTTTTGTTATAGCAGCCTGAGGGGCACCAGGGTGGCTCAGTCAGTGAAGCATCTGCCTTAGGATCAAGTCATGATCTCCGGGTTCTGGGAATGGGCCCCGCATCGGGCTCCTGGCTCAGTGGAGAGCCTGCTTCTCCCTCTCCCTCTGACTGCCCCCCCTCACTTGTGTTCTTGCTTGCTCTGCTCACTCTCTCTCTCAAATAAATAAATAATCTTTAAAATATATATATATATATATATATAAATATATATATATAGTAGCCTTAAGATTTGCAGAAGAAATCTGGATTGGAGAAGAAACAGGAAAGAATCTGAGGAGGTGATGAAAGACTCTTTTGGCTATAAGAAAGTTTTTCACCCTGAATACCTATTTCACTCCAGGCCCAAGCCATTTACAAATGCCTTCCTTCCACATAATCTTATTTAAATACTCACCAGCCTGGAGGAGGGAGTGGGGGTTGGCGGGGGGGGGGGGGATGTGTTTGTTCCCATTTGACAGATTAGACAACCAAGGCCCAGAGAACTTTAATTTTCACCTCGTGCTCATGGTCACACAGAAGCTAATGACCAGAACTACTTCTCAGGCCTCCTGACCCCCCCCACCCTCCCTCTTCCATTGCCCCCACACTGCCCAGCACACAGAAAGTGTACAGGAAATCTTGGCAGAGTTTTACCAAAAGGAATGTTGTCCTTCAACCCCACTCCCACAGGGGCCCAGCAAAGGGCTATCTTTTCCCACCATGACCCTGACCGGTGAAGTAGAACAGCCCCATCCACCACACTGGGTCACAGTTACCCTCCGCAGGGCAGCACAGGCAAACAAAGGAGAATGACCCCAAGCCAGAGGGAAGCAGGCCATGTGTCTTCCACTGCCTGGAGCCTCAAAGGTCAGTGGACTAGGCCCTTGAAGGAGAGGACTGGTCAGGGTCAGGGTCAGGGCTGTTGCGTACAGTCCAGCTCTGCCACCAGCTGGCTCCATAACAAGGATCAAGAGCCTTAAATTGTTCAGAGGTGTGACCCAATAATTCCATTTCTCCATTATGGCTTTGACAGGTTATAGAATATCAACTCATAAATGACCTCCTAGTGATTGAAATTTGTATCTATAAAGATTTTGAAGCAACACGAACACTTAATATTGTAATGTTAAGTATAAAGTGGGATACATAATTGTCTACTAAGTATAACCCCAACTATGTCAAATAAACTGTGTAGAAAAGAAAACCAGAGGGCACCTGGGTGGCTCAGTGGTTGAGCGTCTGTCTTTGGCTCAGGTCATGATCCCGGGGTCCTGGGATCAAGTACTATATCAGGCTCCCCACAGGGAGTAAGTAAATAGAAAGTGACTTCTGTCTACACAGGTGCATTTACAACTTTTGTGCCTTATGACTTTAGTGAAGGAAAATAGAAAATTAACTTCATTGTTAAAACAAAATACAATGGATCAGAAAATTCAATATCATAAAGATGTCAATTCTCCTCAAATTGATAGGAAATTCAATGAAATCGCAATAAAAATCTCAGCAGGTTATTTTTGTGTATGCACAGATATGTAAATATATGTGACGAGCTGATTCTAAAATTTGTTTGGAAATGCAAAGGGCCATGAATTACCCAGTCAAATATGAAGACCAAGCTGAAGGACTTTACTTGCTATAGACTGAATGATTGTGTCCCCCAAAATTCGTGTTGAAATCTTAATCCTCGGTGTGATGGTGATATTAGAGGATGGGGCATTAGGTCATGAGTGTGGATCCCTTGAGATTGGGGTCAGTACCCTTATAAAATGGAGCCCAGAGAGATGCCTCATCCCTTCTTGCAGGCGAGGACAGAGTGAGAACATGGCTGTCTATGAACCAAGAATCACCTTGATTTTGGATTCCTCAGCCCCCAGAACCACGAGAAATGAATTTCTGTTGTTGGTAAGTCACCCTGTCTGTGATATTTTGTTACAGCAGCCCAAAAGGATGAAAACACTACCACCTTCAAGACTGTTAGAAAGCTTTAGGAACTAAGACAGGGTGATGACAGGAGAGACAGACTAATAGAAGAGTCCAGAAACAGACCACACATGTGGTACCTAATGTACAGCATGGATGAAGGGCAGCGCAGTGAGAAAAGGAGAGTCTTCTCAATAAGTGGACCAAGTGAGTATCAGTATGAGGACAAAATCTGGACCCCTACTGACACAACATGTGAAAAGTTATTGCAGATAAAGTATAGAGCTAAATGCAAAAGATAAAACAATGCTTCTAAACATAAGAGAACACTTTCAATGGCTTTCGGGTGGACAACATTTCTTAAACAGGACCCAGAAAGCCCTAATTGAAACGGAAAATAGTTGACAAATCTGGGCACATTAAGATTAAGAATGAAAAAAAAAAAAGATTAAGAATGAACTTCTATTCATTGAAAGCCACCACTAAGAGAGTGGAAAGACAAACTGGAGAGTAGGGAGAAATATGGCAACGCATATATTAGATGAGGAACTTGCATCCACAGTAGATAAAGAATCCTGCAAACGAGTAAGAAAAGGACAATGGCCCAATATAAACATGGGCAGGAAAAATGGGCAAATCCTTTACCACAGAGGCTGTCCATGGTTAAAACCACAGTAGGATATTGTTTCAAGCCCATAAGAATAGTTGGAATGAAGAGACTAACACGAAAGTGTGAGCAAGGAGTGGAGCAACTGGAGCTCTCCTTCCCTCTTGGTGCAGTGTAAGAGTGTATATCCGCTTTGTTAGGCTGTCTGGCAAAGTCTACTAAAGCGACTCCATGACCCACCAATCCCATCTGTAGGTGTAAACCCAACAGAAATGAGTGGCCATGTGTCCCCAAAAGGCATATACAAGAATGTTCCTAGCAGCATTAAAACCCAAAAACTAGAAAGAGCCCACACGCCCATGAACAGTGGAACAGATCAATAACCTATAGGACAGTCACACAATGAATACCACTCAGCAAGGAGAGTGAGCGACCTACAAAGGCACATAACACAGATGACTCTCATGGACATGAGGTTGAGAGAAAGAAGCCAGACGCAAGAATGCGTGCCTCATGATGGCATTTCTATAAAGTACAAAAATAGGCAAAACTAATCTATGTTGATGGAAGTCAGGATGGAGATTCCTTTTGAGGGATGGCTAGAGAAAGGAATAGGGTCCAGGGGACTCCTGGGGGTATGGAGGATGTCCTTGACCTGGGGTGCCGGGTGTTCAAGAAAGAATGCTCACACTCATCCGGTCTTCCTCCTCAGGAGCCTCCCTACTTCTAAGCCAGAGCCCTCTCCCCAGACAGCCTCTCATTCTAGAACATTCCAACCTCAGCCCGCAGACTCCATATCAAGGTTCTTAGACAACTTTCTCAGCTGAAGGCCACCTCAGATACTCCTGTGACCCTCAGCAGTGCCCTCACCCTGTCCCCCTTCCTGGTCTCTCTGTTCCTGTCTCTCCTCCCCATCGCTGTTTCCTGAGCTTCCCAGTGCCACAGAGCCACACTGCTCTCAATCTCTGTCACCATCCTCCTTGGGTCCTCTCTCCCTCCTACCCACTGCAGATGGAGAGAGCTGTTTCCTTTCTCCTGGTCCTCTCAACACTTTAGCCCATCTACTTGGCATGCCCTCCTCCCCCTGCACCACCAGACAACTCTTCCCCTCCTTCAGACTCAGCTTAAATATCATCTCATTAGAAATGCCTTTCTCAATCCCCAATACACCCACCTGGAGTTGCATGCCCTCCTCCCCCAGTGTCACCCCGGGGTTCTTATCATCCCTTGATATTCATGTATCTTCCCACTAAGCTCCATGACCACAGGGACTGTGTCACGCCCACGGGCTGGCACATAGTAGGTGCTCAATAAGGACTTTAGAATGGCCAAATGAATGAATGAATGAATGAATGATATGGAGCTATTACCACCTCCTCTGCCATATGACCCTTGTGAAGGCTCCTGCTTTGCCAAACTGCACTCAGAGAAGCATATATTTTGGCTTACCCCCTGATTGTGTCTGGTTCAGTCCCCAAAACCAGACCTTTCAGAACAAAATCTAGCAGCCTTGTGATGGCCTTGAATTGACTTTCATTACTCAGGATCATTTTGATTACACGTGACAAAAATAGGCATTAATAAGCAAAGATTATTGACTTGCACACAGGAGTCGGCTTTAGCTTCAGACAAGGCTGGCTGGGCAGCATCAAGGCATTACATCAGCCTCAGTGTCCCTCTCTTCCCCTCTAGACAGCCTACTCCTCAGGTGGACAGTCTCTCTCTTTGTGGAGACAGGGTGGCCACCAGCAGCTCCAGGCTGGCCACCTCTCCTGTCATCGAGCCCAGCAGAAAGAGGCCCTCTCTGCCCCAGTGCTTCCAAGAAAAGTCCCAGAGCTTGGTTTCATTGGCCAAACTCGGGTTCTATGTCTATCCCTGAATCAGTCTCTGTGGGGCAAGGGATGCAATGCTCTGATTGGCTACTTCTTGGGGATAGAGACCCCCACATGTTGACCTCACCAGTGACAACCCTGGTATGAATCATAAAAACAACAGCCACCATTTATTCCAGGCTTGGTATGGTCTAGACCTCTCACTCACTCCTACCTCTGTGGTCCTGTTTCATCTTCACATGCATCCAGCCAGGAGAGAATTATGATCTCTGTCTTAGAGACAAAGAAATGGAGCTTTGGGCAGGGAAGTGCCTTTCCCAAGGTCAGCAGCAGGAGCAGGATAAGAACCTGACTCCCAAGTCCACAGCTTTGGCCAGGCCAGCCTCTTCCTGCCTCCCTGATCCCAACCCTCGCACAAGCCCACTCGCCCCTGCTGTCCATGACTCAGCACCTCCCAGACAGCAGCAGAGCCCTACAGGAAATGCTGCCAGATGAGAAGGGCAGCCCCTCCATCTGCCCAATGCAGATGCATTGGGGTGCCTCCTGCTCAAACAAGCAGGTGGAGACTGACAGGGGCAGAGTCACCACAGGTCAGGCTTGACCATTTCCCACTCAGGTTTTGCTGCCCCCTACCTGTCCTGGGGCCAGCTGCCAAGGCCGGGGGAGGGGTGCCATGAGCCCTGTGCGGGCAGCTAAGGGGCTCCCAGGGCCCCCACCTTGAGCAGGGGCCAGCACTCTGGGAAGGGCCCATCCCAGCTGCCCTGGCCGTATGGACTGACTCCCACCACCTGCACAGAAGACTGCAGAAGAGTGGCTGAGCCCAAGGGCAATCAAAGAATAAAACAGAAATAACACGTTTGGATTTGACTCATGTCTTAAACGTTTCCGCCCTTTCAAATCCTCAAACTAAGATAGTCCCCATGCCCCCTGCTGACATCTTTCCTTGAATTAAGTCCCAGAAATGAAGTTCTAGCTCCAACCACAGGTGTGGGTTTGCCTTTTAGTAGTAATAATTAATAACAGCGGCAGCTTTCTCTGATACTGGATCAAGTCCATGCCAGGCACTGTTCTGAGCCCTTAGCATATCCAGTTAACCCCCCTGACAGTTCTATAAGGTCAACACCATTTTGTCCCCATTGTACAGATGAGGAACCTGAGACCCATGAGTGAAAGCTGTCAAGCCCCTCTGACTTCCCCGTGTCTCCAGTAGCTCAGCCTCTGACAGCCGAGACTCCCATATGAACGAGCCTAACACACACTGGGCCTCTGCTGACTCCAGGGCATTTTGCTGCATTTCCATCTTTAACTATCTCCTCACATCATGTTTTGTTTTGCAACCAATCCCCAAAGCCTAGACGTAGGTGTGGTATAAATCCTAAATGATTCTTGAAATTAATTTCTTCAATTACCTGTACATCTAATTAATTCATCCAACAAATGACATCTGATAGTAAGGCTTCTAGAGATGCTGCAGGGGGCAGCCTGGAGACCCAGTACAGACAGAGGCCAGATCACACGGCACTCGGGGGGCCACTAGGAGCATGGGTTCTGGAGTCAGATGGTCTGGGTTTGAATCCTGACCCTACCACTCATCAGATGCAGGACCCTGGGTGAGCTACTCTCTGGGCCTCAATGTACACATCTGTAAAATGGGGCTTGAAATAGTACCAATCTCAAAGGTAGCTGTAAGGACACTGAGCTTGCACACGTGAAGCATTAGAACAGGGCCTGGCACAAGTGCTCTCACCCTAAAGGATTTTAAGCCATGTCCACTGGAAAGAGCAAGGACTCCCATTTCGCCACTAGAAGACGGGCCCTGGTGATGTGGTCATCTCTAAGGTCACAGGGGTAAAGCCACTCAGTATCCCGGTATGGGAGCTTCCTGCACACCAGGGCCTGTCTCAAGTGCTGGAGCACCTCACTGCCACAGACCTCATCCGAGAAGTGCTCAGCCCAGTGGACCTCAGGAGGGGGTTCCAGTGCCTCTGCCTGAGCTCAGCACAGCATCCAATTGGCAAGTCCTTCATGCAGGGCAAACCTCAACAAGCACCTGCTATACACCCAGCACTCAGAAAAGAGGCCATGGTGTCACATGCGTGATCGATCCCTCCACATCCCTCCTGGCTCCTCCACCGAGACAACAGAAGCCAGATACCATGTGTGAAAGCACCAGGCCAGGTGCCTGGCATGCAGTAGGCACTTTGGGAATACTCACCTCTTCATTGTGAAAAATACCTCCCTGGGCAGGTATGAAGAACTGACTGCACCCCCCCCCCCCCCGGAGGAAGAAAGCCTGGAATGTGATGGCATCTCAGGATAACTCAGCTGCCCAAGCACTGTCCCATCCATGGCCTCTTAGCATCCTGGCCTTGGGCTCTGATGTGTCAGACTCTGAAATGGGATCCAGGCACTTGGCTCTGCTGCTAATTTCATTTGAGACTTTGGGCCTCTGAATCCCCATTGGTAATACTGGTTTGAACTAGGTGTTGGAGAGCTCCAACAGCCCCTTGGCTTCTACAGGCACATTTACTGGTATCCTACTCTGTGCCAGGCCCTGGGCTCAAGGATCCCGCCATGCTGGAGGGGAGCCTCCGCACTGGGGGCACACAGAGCAATTGCTCAATCCTGGAGGACTTCCTGGGGTGGGTGTCATGGGATGAGTAGGGAGTTGGGCAGGTGAAAGAATGAGGATTCCACACGTGGTACTGAGCAGTCACAGTCAGACTAGTGTGACTTCGCGAAGGAACTCTACAGGGGAAGGGAACTGGAAGGGATGTCTGGAGTCCAGAGAACACTTGGGGGCAGTTGATGGGATCCAGGTGGCCAGTGGACATCCCAGCTGGAGCTCATACAATGTTCTGGCCTAGAAAAGCTGAGGACTCCTCAGGCCACGGTTGGAAGCAAGGCCAGGGGAACAGACAGGACAGTCGAGAGGGGCTGCAGAGAGGAGCCTCCAAGCAGGAGTGAGGCAGAAGGCCAGCACCCACTGGCTGGGAGCAGGAACAGAGGTGCAGACCCAGGACTGTGCTCCCCGCAGCTCGGTTCCCCCGTGTCCCCCACTCGGCACAAGGAAGACACATGGCAGGTGCTCCACAAATGCTTGGGTTTTTAAAAATCCTTTAAGTTGGATGAAGGAAACCAGGAGGGGTGGGAGAAAGTGAAGCCTAGGAAGGAGGATCTGCCAGGAGGAGGGAGCAACCTCCAGCCTCAGCGCTGTGGGGCGGGGCGGGGGGTGGGGGGAACCATCGGTTTGGGCTGCAGGCAGCTAAAGAGCGACTGGCAGGGGCACCTGGGTGGCTCACTCGGTAAAGCGTCTGCCTTTGGCTCAGGTCATGATCTCAGGGTCCCAGGATCGAGACCCGTGTCAGCCTCCAGGCTCAGGGGAGTCTGCTTCTCTCTCTCCCTCTGCCCCTACCCTCCCCCCAGCTTGTGCTCTCTCGCTTTCTCTCTCTCTCTCACTCACTCTGTCTCAAATAAATAATATCTTCAAAAAAAGAAAAAAAAAGATGGACTGGCAGACAGTGAGTACAGAAAACTCTCTAGATCCTCTGATGGAAAATGGAAAATAGACCAGGCGGAGGGAGGGAGGAGGGAGTGGAAGGGGGGTGAAGGAGGCAGGAGGGAGCAGGGGAGGGA
Organism: Vulpes lagopus; assembly: GCF_018345385.1. NCBI lineage: Eukaryota > Metazoa > Chordata > Mammalia > Carnivora > Canidae > Vulpes > Vulpes lagopus. The sequence goes on from NC_054831.1 coordinate 126,167,686, forward strand.
GAGCGGCCTGGGCAGGGGGGGTGGGAGCCTGGAAGGGGGCGGTCTAAATACCAAACTGGCTCCTTGCTCAGGGACCTAGGAGAGTCAAATCAACTCTCTGAGCCTTGGTTTCCCCAACTGTAAAACGGAGGGAACTAGCCCCACCTTGAAGTTACTAGTAGTATCTAGCAGAGTGTCCAGTGTACCACGGAGGTCTCCAGAGAAGGTACCACTGTCGTCCTCTCATGTGAGCCCCACTCTGGCTTCCCCATCTACACATGAAGAAACTGAGTCACAGACAGATGAACAGCTTGCCAGCACCCAGGCTCTCACTCCCACCCAAACCCGCAGCCACGCCAGCTCCCCGCTGCCATGGGAAAGGTACCTGGCATGGAGCCCGGCACAAGAGACATCTGTTGATTGAATGAATGGGACAGACTGAGACAGAAACCAGAGGGAGGCTGCCCTGGCCTGGTGTCAGCGGTGCTGCAGAAGAAAAAGAGGGACCCCAGAAGGTAGCCAATCAGAGCCAGGCTCAGAGTCACAGGGACCGTCCACCCTAGAGACTCTCACTCTGCAGTGTCCCTCAGGTCCACCAGGAAAGTCCATTAAAACTTAGAATTCTGGGGTTGCTTGGGTGGCTCGGTCAGGTAAGCATCTAAATTGGGCTCATGTTATGACCCCAGGGTGATGGGTTCAAGCCCCTGCCTCAGACTTCCTGCTCTCCCCTCTGTTCCTCCGCTGGCTTGTGCTCTCTCACTCTCTCTTGCTCTCAGATAAATAATAAATAAATAAACAAACAAACAAACAAACTTCAAAAATCTGAGATTCCCGGGCCCCACCCCAGACCTCCTGAGTCAAAGTATCAAGGGGAAGAGTTCGGGAATGTGCACTTCTAATCTGTGCCCAGGTGAGACCAAAGTAGATGGCCTGTGGGCCACAATATAAAAGAGACGGGTGGACACGCCCTTATTTTATGGAGGAGAGCACCAAGGTCCAGAGAAGGGAAGACCTAAGAATGAGGTCGCAGGCAAAGCTGTACAGAGCCTGACAGACACGGAGCTGGGTGTCCAGGCTCCGGGCCACTGTCACTGCAGTGCCAGGAGGGCAGAGTGGGATGCGGGCAGGGACAGGAACAGCAGAGGGAAAGAAGGAAGAGAAAGTACAGGGTCAGAGCTCACATCTTAGGCAGGTCCAGTCCAAGAGGTAACGCCGATTGCCCAAGACCTCAAGGCTGCCACGTGTCCGGACACTAACCCAGATCTGTCTGATGCCAGTGGCCCCCATAACCACCTGTCCACACTGCCTCCCAGAGAAGAAGAAGAGGAAGGGGCAGCGGCAGAGGGTCCGGCAGAGGCCCCAGAAGAAAGAGGGGGCAGCATGCCCTGCATGCCAGCCCAGGTGGCCGAGCCAGACCGGCGGCTGCGGGGCAGGGAGCGCCTGCCCATCCTGGTGCCCCACGGTTGCCATGCCGACCCCCAGGCTGTGTTTGCGGATGTTGTATTTGATTTCACACGTTTGGAACTCCAATTACGTCATTTCGCAACACAGGGTTGCCATGACAGCCAGCCCCACGTTCCCCGGGTGGCTCACACCTTGGGAGAGGGGGAGGGGCCAGCTGGCTCCCCCCAACCAAGAGTCAACCCAGAACCCCTTGGGGGGAGGCCAGGAATGTGGGGCTGGGAAGCACCTTAGGGATCAGTTAACATCTACACTTTGTGATGGGGAAACCGAGGTCTGGGTGGCAAGGATACACTTCCTGACACCCCCCCCCCCAACAATGCACTCCCCACACCACACGCTACACGCCCCTTCTGATGGAGTCTTTGCACACCTGGTTACCCGTGGGCTGAGAGGCTGGCAGCTGGCCCCCAGCCCTGACCCTGCTCTCTGGGGCTTCAAAGCCCCTGGTCAATATGCTACATTTATAGGCTCCTGCGCACACACACACGGGCGAGCATGGAGGTGGGACGGTGTGGCTGAGAACACCAGCTCTGGTGTCCGACTGGGTTCAAATGTTGGTTTCCCACTAACCAAGCGTGAGCTCTAGAGAAGTGGGGCCCCCTTGCTGACCTTCTATTTCTACCCCTGAAAACCCTCACAGAGGTACTGACCCCTGTAGGATGCTGAGGTGATTCCCTATCTCACTACATGTAGAACACCTACTACCTAGTAGACCCAATAGTATTGGGTCAACGACTTTTTTTGTCGTTGCTTTATCATTGTAGTCAGCTCTGCCACCAACCGGCTCTGTGACTTTGGGCAACTGACCTTCCTTCTCTGGTCCTCTAAGCCAGTAATGTGATGGTCTTTCTCTAGTGCTCACTCCCACACCATTGGACTAAATTCCAATTATTTAGCCTCTTCTCTGCTGGCTTCCAACTACTGGTAAAGGCAGAAAGGCTGCTGGACTTAGTTCAGAAACCTCAGCATAGGTCCCAGCTCCCGCTCACTAGCTGTGGGATGAGAGCAAATCCATCTATGGCCAGATGTCCACAGCTCCCGTCTTTCTTGTCTGTAAAGTGGATTAGCAATCCTTCCCTCACCTCTGCGCCAGGGGCTTCTCGAGAGGATGCAAAGCCTCTCAAAAGGGCACAGGACTTTTTCATCACCAAGGTCAGCCCTCCTTGTGAAGGATCTGTCCCCCCACCCCAAAAAAAAAATCTGAGAAAGAAACAGCTATTTAAATTTCCATTTTTTTAGATGAGGAAAATGAGAGCCAGAGAGGTGACAGGAACTGCCCAATTTTAGCAAAAAGAAAAAAATCCTTAAAAACGTGGATAGTTACTGCAGAGGAGGCCCTGTCCTGGAGGCATATCACCTCGATGACCGGGGAGACCGCTTAGGGTCCCTGACGCTGCCCAACTCCCCACCCAGCCTCCATGGCCCTGGATGCTTCCCCAGACCTGGAGCCAGGACCAACACAAATTGTTTCCCTTTGGTACCGCCTCCAACTTTCACACGCTCAAGTTTGCTGGAAAAAGTCAAACACTGCCACATGTGCAGGTGACAAGCTCTGGGCGCATGCTCACGCTGGCCAGTATAATCCTGCGAGTCATTCTGGGGCCCAGCCTTTGGGCAAGGGCAGAGCACAAGCCTGTGAGTCTGAGTGGTCTGGGTTCAAGTCCTCATTCTCCCCACCCCAGATTTGCCACATGGTCCCTTGACCATGGTCCCTTGAAGGTCCTTGACCTTCACAGGGGCAGCCTCCTCATCTGTAAAGTGGGAATGATAAAGCTCATTTCTGAGTTGTCCAGGGGATGAACTGACACAGCAGGTCCCAGCACAAAGTTGCTCACTAAATGTCCACTCCTGCCTTTCTTCCAGGCGACCAGCTCCATACCAGGGGCTGGGGACCAGGAGAACTGAGGCCACGGTCCCCGCTGCTGAAGAGCTTTTTCACCAGCTCTTGGGTGTGACCAAACTAATCCTCATGAGAGAACAAAAGACAGACAAGCTCCAGTCAAATGCTGAAGTGGGGCACCCAGTGAGTTTCGAGCCATCGTGGGCTCACAGAAGGTGGACGTCACTGTGGGCTGGAGTCAGGAAAGACTTCCTGGAGGAAGAGGAGGGAAATTGAAGGATTCCTGGCAGACGGACTTGTAGGTCTATTGTCTCAGCACAGCATGAGGTGCGTGGTAACGGATAGGGGTGGCAAAGGAGTGGTATGGAGGCCAGAAGGGACAGTGCAGCAACAGTGCCACAGAAGAGGAGGCTCTAGAGCAGCATGTGGATGGGTGACTGGGCCGTGCAAAGGACAAAAGGCAGCCACAGGGTCATGGTGAGCATACAGGAAGGTGGAACAGTACCTGCAGAGGCACAGAGTGGGAGACAGCCCGGGCCCTCAAAGAAGTATTGGGCCAAAAAGAAGGAGGTGATGGCCGGAAAAATAGACATAGTGCAGATCAGGAGGGCCTGGAAAGCCAGGAGGAGGGACTCAGAATTAGTCCCATAGGCAATGAGGAGTCATGGAGGCCCCCAGGGAAGGGACTGACACAAACAAATCAGGGGTTTAGAAAAACAATGTGATTAAGAGGGGTTGGGCTATGGAGAGAGTAAAATTGGAGGCAGAGGACCAGAGGGAAGGTTCTGTGGTGGTCCCACTGACCATCAAAAGCTATCAAGGAGGGACGCCTGGATGGCTCAGTGGTTGGTCTCTGTTTTAGGCTCAGGGTGTGATCCTGGAATTCGGAATCAAGTCCCGCATCAGGCTCCCTGACGGGGGCCTGCTTCTCCCTCTGCCTGTGTCTCTGCCTCTCTTTCTGTGTGTGTCTCTCATGAATAAATAAATAATATCCTTATTTAAAAAAAGCTCTCAAGGAGACACAGAATGGACTTGAGACAATTTAGGAAGTAATACTGTTAGATCTGTTTTACTGTGACACACCACACATAACACGGACGCTTACGCATTTCTAAGTGTAGAGTTCTGTGGCATCAATTAATTCACATTGTTCCATAACCACTGCCGCCATCCACCTCCACAACTTTTTCTTCCACAACTGAAATTCTGCCCCCATTAAGTGTTAACTTCATCACTGCCTCCCCTAGCACCGCCCCCCCCAGCCCCCTCATTCTATCTCTGTCTCTATGGATTTGATGATTTTTGGAACCTCGCTTAAGTGGAATTATACAATTCTACTTGTTTTTTGTGACTGGCTTATGTCACTGAGTATAATGTCTTCAAGATCCATTCATGTTGCAGCAGGTGTCAGGATTTCCTTCCTTCTTTTTTTTTTTTTTTTTTTTTTTTTTAATTTTTTATTTATTTATGATAGTCACAGAGAGAGAGAGAGAGAGGCAGAGACACAGGCGGAGGGAGAAGCAGGCTCCATGCACCGGGAGCCTGATGTGGGATTCGATCCCGGGTCTCCAGGATCGCGCCCTGGGCCAAAGGCAGGCGCCAAACCGCTGCGCCACCCAGGGATCCCGGATTTCCTTCCTTCTTAAGGCTGAATAATATTCCGTTGTATGGATATACCACACTTCATTTATCCATTCATCCGTCCATGGCCACCTGGGCTGCTTCCACCCTTGGGCTATGATGAAGAGCACTGCCATGAACACGGGTGTACAAATACCTCTTCGAGACCCTGCTTTCAATTCTTTGGGGGTTACACTCCGAAGTGGAATTGCTGGATCGTACGGCAATTCTATGTTTAACTTCTTGAGGAACTGCCATATTTTCCGCACTGGCTGCGCCACTTCACACTCCCACCCAGCAAAGCACACGGTTTCCAATTCCTCCACCACAGCCTTGCCAGCGCCTGTTATTTCTGGGTTTTGATAACAACCGTCCTCATGGGTGTGAAGCAGTAAATTGCTAGATCTTAATGAATGACAGCACGGGAGGAGCTGAGGGGGTAGCAACGGGAGGAAGGAGAGAAGGACTCTTGAGTTTGCAACCTGGCTGCCAAAGTGGGGGAAGATGTACCCGCTGAGCTGGGGCCCTGAGAGGGGAAATCGGCATGAGAAAGTCTGCAGGCCCCTGAGCTTGAGGGCTCCCTGGGACATCCTGGTTGAAGACGGGAGTCTGTAGGTCTGGGAGCGTCTGCACTGCAGATGGGAAGTCACCGCCATACAATGTAAAGCCACAGGAAGAACAAGATTACTTAGAAAGTAAGGCACATAGACAAAAGTGGGAGACCAAGAACAGAAGCCTGGGGTCCCTCTATTGTAGGAGCAGAGCAATGAAGACACCCACAAACAGAGCCAGAGGAGAAGCAGCCCGAGAGATAGGAGGAAATCCAGAAAGCCATTCTGAGGTTGCGTGCTCTGGGATGGGATTCTGCTGTGAGCAACAGAAACTCTAACTGGGGGCTTAATCACGGTAATAGTTTCCATTTTCTCTTGTGTAAAAGAGGTGTGAGGGACTCAGGCTTCTCTGTCTCTAGCTCTGCTACTCTTAGCCCTGATCTCCACATTCGAGGTCACTTCGTGGTCACAAGATGGCTGCTGTAGGTCTAGCCGTCACGTTCACGTTCTGGCAGCAAGAAGGAAAAAGCAAAAGCAGATTTACCGCCTAGCTGAGACTACCCAGACTCTTGTAAGGAGCTTTCTGGAAGGCCCTTCCCACTCTTCCCCCAGAGCTGACACCTCACTGGCCAGCCCCAGGTGCGGGGCAGGTTGGAGATGTGGCCCTTCAACAGAGCACAGTGCTTTCCTGGAGGTCTGGGTTCTGACAGTAAGGAACCTGGGGAGAATGGTTGTAGGGGGGCCACTGGCAGGCTCTAATACAGAAAGGAAAAGAATTCTCCAGAAGGAAAAAAAGTAGTAAGATGCGTTAACTAAGGTGTGAAGCATTAACCACTGGATTTGGCAATGAGGTCTGCAGGAGGACGGAGCCGGGGAGACGGCAATGGCCTGAAGCATGAAGGGGAAAAGGGAGACATGTTGGCTGACCACAATTCGGACCAGCCGGGTCCCCAGAGAGAATATGCCGGACCAAGGGACTCTGGTTTGGGGCGGTCCTTCACTGGAAGATGTGAGGACAAGGCCTGACAGTCTGTGAGGGCGGGAAGGGAGCAGAGGGGAAGGGACGGAGAGAATGGGAATTAGTGAGGGTGTGGGTGATGGGGAAGAGCAGGGCTCCAGAAGAGAGAGGTGGGAGCAGCTGGCCACACACCATATAGGCGGCCTCCCCCTGGGGACAGGAGTACAGAGGATGGCATGACAGGGGTGGACAGTTGGGGTGGGAAACCAAGCATACTCCCTCCAAGGCCTCGGTCCTTGGGGAGGAAGCAGTGGGCACAGTCACCTGTTCCCTGGGGACGCTGGGGGTTGGGAGTGCAGATGCAGCTCTGCGGGGCCGAGGAGGGTAGTGATGGCCTGGAAAGGAAACCACCTGCCACACAGAAGGGCTCAAAGGGAGTGCTGAAGGCCCACTGAGGCTGGAAACCACGGGTCAGGAACGGCTGCGACCTACTGGGCAGCAACTTCCTTCAGCCACACTCGGGTGAGCAAGCAGTGAGAGGAAGGTGGGTGATGGGGCCTGGGACTTCAGGCACATGGAGCTCTGATCAAGGGTCGTAGCACAGAAGCCGGGGTTCAGGAGGCTAGGAAGTGGGCACCTTCGGGATGGAGGGTTTGGAGGTGGGTTCCAGAGGGCCAGGGGCCAGGGCGGCAAAGGCAGAGGGCAGCTGATGGATGACTGCCCGGAGTAGAGGGAAGGCTGTGAGCCAAACCTTCACGGAACGTGGAGGGTGGCAGGCAGGGTCGTGGGGCAGGATCGAGGAGGACCCCAGCCTGACAGGAGATGGCCGGCTTATGAAGGAGTGCCCCCAAGGGAAGCAGGGTCCTAGAGGGGTGGGGAGCCAGGGTCAGGAGAGTAGGTGGAGCATGCGAGCTACAGAGACACCCAGGACCCATATCTGGGTCCAGAGGCCTGGGCAGGGACACAGTCGATGGTGAGGCAAGAGGATGAGAGAAAACGGAGTCTGTGGGGCAGACCGGTTATCCCACTTAACAGATGAGGAAACTGAGGCCCAGAGAAAAGAGACTCACCCACGGCCACACAGAGTAACTGAACCTGAACTGGAGCCAGGCCTGTTTCCCCAGCTGGAAAATGAGAACGGCTGGAGTAGTCGCAGGACCCTAGTTGTGGCCCGTGAAGATCTGGGGAGACAAAGAAGGTCTTGGGGTGAGAGATCCCTTCCCCTGGCCCTGCCCTTCTCAGTGAGTCACCTTTAACATGACAGGACTTTAAAACTTCCAAGCCTGGGGGCAACCAGGTCGCTTAGTGGTTGAGCATCTGCCTTTGGCTCAGTGCGTGATCCTGGGGTCCTGGGATTGAGTCCTGCATCAGGCTCCATGCAGGGAGCATGCCTATGTCTCTGCTTCTCTCTCTCTCTTTGTGTGTCTCATGAATAAATAAAATCTTAAAAAAAAAAATTTCCAAGTCTGTGTTGAGTCCTCAGAGGGGCAGAGTCCCCAGAAAGCTGGAGGTCAAAGGAAGTTGGTGACTGCTGCTGGTGACGTCGCACTGCCTCCAGGACCATGACCCAGGAGCTCTCTCTCACCAGGGGCTGCATCGCACCCAACCTCGGTACCCAGCCTGCACTCATGTGGCCACAACAAGACCCCTAGAGTGAACCTGTCCTCTACACCAAGCACTCATTCCCCTTCCCTGCCTGTCGCCATCCCACCCTGGTCCATCTGCCTCAGGCCGCAGGGGTCACCTTCCCATAGCCAGTCTGCTCCTCGGCCCTCTCGTGCTCTGAAGTCCTCCACAGCTCCCCAACACTGAACAAAAAAGTCAAGTTCTTACACAGCCTGCCTGCCAGGTCCTTTGAGACCCAAACCCATCGCCCTCTGCAGCAACACCCCCCACAAGTCCTCCCCTTCAAACTCTTGCTCGGCAGCTCGGCCAGGGTCACACCACCCGCCCACTTCCACCCAATGGAGGATGCTCACTCCTCTCTGCTGGTCCAAATCATACATACAGCCGCAACCCCAATGTCTCTACGTCCTCCAGGTTCACCATGGCCTGAATTTCAAAATACAATCATTCCAAATTCCATGCTCCATCCCGCAGGAAGTCCAGTGCCCCTCTGCATATTTCTGACACGCTAGGAGGCTGTGTGTGCAGAGGACCTCAGGGAAAGGAGAGGGTTCTGAATCCTGCCAGCAGCAACATCAAAGTGAATGTTTCACTTACCCTCCAGAACATTCCCTGGCTCTGATTGCCCTCATGCTCCTAAGGCCCTCTCCACTGAGGAACTCCCTGTTCATGTCCACTCTGTTCCCAGTCCAGGGCGTTCCAAAGTGACCAAGAAATCCCTTCCAAACTCCTGCTCCTCTTTACACAGAGCTACGTCCTTCACTTGTGATGACCTTCTTCCAGACCAGGCCTCGCGAGGGGTCCTCCATAGCAGAAGTGCAGGCTCCCTCTGTTACGGCCCCATCCCAGCAAGGAGCAGCTAGCTGCCTTCAGCCCCTTACTTATGCAGCAATGTTTTCATGTTTCTTATTTTCACAGAATGGAATTTAAGAGTCAGAAACAAGACCACCAAGTCCAAGGTCATTTAACAGACAACAGGAGGACAGAGACCCAGAGGTCAGGATCGCACACAAAGAAAGCCCAGCAATTTAGTGCCGAGCCCGGGCCAGAACCTAGTTCTCTGACTCTGGCTCTGAGGCTTCTCTGCTCCCTGCACCACACGCTCTTCCACATCCAGCACAAAAAGGGAAAGCAGTAAGGAGGGAACTGGTGTCTATTGGGCACCTACTATGTGCCAGGCCTGGTGCTAAGCACTTTCTGTCAATAATGCCTTTTAAACCTCATGTCTACTCTATTATCCCCATCTTACAGATGCGCAAACTGACACCCAAGGGGGAAGCCCACAGTCAGCTGCCCAAGGTCTGTCAGCTCAGAGCTGGAATTACAACCAAGCCCAGTTCTTAAAGGCATGTGCCCAGCTTGATCTGAAGTGGGGTTCCTCTTCTTCACAACAATAGAAGCAAACATTCATGGGCTCCTTGCTGGTGCCCCGCACCACATGAACGTTTCACATGATTCACCCCGGGCCCAGGAAGCTGTAGGATTATTCCCATTTTACAGACAAGCAATCTGAGGCTCAGAGAGGTGAGGTAACTCTCACTGTGGATTAGTGATGGAGGGAGACTCAAACCTAGATCGATCTGGCTCCAGGGCAATATTCTTTCCAACCCCTTCTCCCTTCCTGCTAGGGCCTGCTAGGGCCTGCTAGGGCCTGCTAGGGCCTGCCTCTCTCCTCCATCCTATCAGCTCCAAGGTCTCACTATTCCCCACTCATGGGTTCACATCCCTTCCGGGCACCTAGAATGTGCTCTGGTCATTGTGCCAGCCTAGAAGGGGCAGTTCCTTCTCCCCCACACAGCTCCCCAAGCCCTGCAGAAAGGATTGGGTCTGTGGCTAGAAGACCTCCCTCTGCAAAGTCCAGGCTGCCTGGCTTAGGCTGTTCCTGACAATTCACTCAGGGACTAAACCTGACCCTGGGGTCCCAGCCGGGCCAAGATGGGGCACTCCCCTTCCTCCAGGCGCCTTCACCACAGCCCTCCCCTTCCATCCAGCAGCAACAGAAGGGGCATTCAGCTACTCTATCCCAGGAGGTGGGATAGATCTGCAGATCTGAGAGATGTCTCCCCTAGAGCTCCTGGAATGCCAGCCTCAGAATCCAACTTGGCTTCCTTCCGCTGGAAGGGCATTTACTGGGAGGCTGCAAGGGAGCTCACAGTGGAGGACCACTGGGAGAAGCAGGTGCAGACTAAAGTCCAGGAGGAGGGCTTGAGGTTGTTCCAGCAGCCTTAGCAAACTCTCAGCTCAGAGTCCCACCAGCTCTGAGTGAACCAGTCCCTGTGGCTGAGAGAAAACAGTGCCCAGGCTGGGGCCTCTGCAGGTCACCTGTCCCACCCCTGATGGGGAGAAGCCCCATGCAAAACAGCATACTAAGGGCGGGCAGGGGCGAGTCCCAGGGATCTTGGGTGCTGGACAGTCAAAACTCAACCAACTGTCTCTGCAACAGGCCTCAGACATTGCCTCTTCCACACACGCAGACTAGAGGTTTCTCTGGCTTGGTACTGTACCTCTCGTGGCATCCTACGGTTCCACCAGAGCTAGGAGGACCACACCTCCACAGACGGAGGGAGGGAAGTGTGCTTTTAAGCACCAGTTACACGTTTAACCCAGTGCTGGGCTTTTTAACACAGGTTATCCCTGCAAGTAACAAACAGTGATCCTAGGAGAGCAAATGGCCATGCACAGGTAAAGACTGCTGAGCGGCTTAGGTCTGGAGGCGAGGCAAGCAGGGCAGGGAAGGAGACTGGAGGGCTGGAGCAGTCAGGGCCCAAAGGTGCAAAGCTGGCTTCTTGCCATAGATTGGGCAGCCACCTCCTCCCTCCCAGTCTCCAGCCACCTGCTACCCAGCCCACCTCACAAAATAGGAGCCTGCCTGGGCCCCACGGGGTCTTCCAGGAAACTCCTCAGCACCCAGGTGCACCGCCTCCACTTGGTGGGACCTACATCTGACACAGCCTATGCCCCTCCCCAGCAGGGCCGAACCTACAAGCAGATAGAGCCAGGCAAAGACACGGGCCCAGCTGCCATGGGGCGCTCTGAGCAGAGATGAAAAGACAACAGTGTTGATTTCTGAACTAGTTTTACGAAGCTAGAATAAGCTGGAAAACATAGTAAGTCACTGCTTTTTCAGCCAGACAAAAACATAACTTTGTTCTTATTTTTAACTCAACTAAAATGATTCTTGGCCCAGTGGCCACAGATTCATTATATGATTTGACGGTGTGTTAATAACAGCCAGCCCCGAATCTCTCTGCAATTGATTTGTACAGATGGCCTCATGTCCATAGACCTGTCATCTCCTGGACATGTCTGTCCAAGCTGCCCATGACCTGTAAACGTGCTATAGAGGCGCACACAGGCCTAATCCGCTAGGGTGCGGCAGCAAAGTCCTGGGGTCCTGAGCGAGTGGGATCTGGGCAGATGTGGAGCAGGGGCCTTAGGACATACCTGGAGACCGTAAACAGCCAGGGAACAACCTTGACTCCGATCACAGCTCCATTTCAAGCCACAAAACCTTGGCCAAGTCACTTCACCTCGCTGAGCCTCAACCTCCTCACCTGTAAAATAAAGAGAACATTGACCCCTTGGAATCGTGAAAAATTAAGAAATTGGATGCAAAGACACAAAACACGGTGCAGCCCACATAGCAGGCCCACAGAAAAAGGCCACCTTTCTCTCTTAATCAATCCCACTGGCTGACTGAATCTGTTCTCTTACCTTACCCAGAATGCCCACTGGTCTCATCCTCAAAACCTGGGGGAAAGTAACGTCTCCTAATAAGGTGACTACAAGAGCAGGGCTCCCTGGGTGGGTCCTACCAGCCTCAGACAGAGACACCTCCAGGGCACAGCCTGGAGCCCAGGAGATGTGACGGCTGCTGCCAGGTGATGACCTGCCCTGAGTCACAGCAACAAACAAAGCCTGCAGCTTCCCCAGCAAGGGCCCCCCCACCACGTGAGCCCATTTATCTCCAGCATCTGGGCCCAGCCAGCTCCAACAGGGCCCTTGAAACCCAAGTCTGAACCTGCCAGGCCTCATAGGAAGCAGAGCCGCTGGACGCCCCTCCCTGGGCAGGGCCACATGCGGCTGCAGAGATGCTGGAGGCCCTCACAGATAGCAAGGGGATCTGTTCTGCATTCATCCGAAGAGTTCTGATGGCAGCAGGCGGGGAGCTCCCCAACCTTTGCCCACTCCCACCAACTAGGACGCTGCCCCAGGCTCCTCTCCTCTTATTCACCCACCAGAGGCCACAAAGTGCTGGGCCCGGGGCCAGATCCAGACTGCAGACAGGTTCCGTGGATAAAAGCATGGCCTCTGGAGCCAGACTGGCACTTTCTAGCTCTATGTCCTTGGGTGAGTTACACAGCTGCTCCGTGCCTCTGTTTCCTAGTCTGCAAAGTTGACATAAACACCTCCTGCAGTTGGTGTGGGGGGTAAGGAGCTTGGAAGAGCCGCAGTAAATACTCCTCAGTTTTGCCTTTTGGTAAAGTGGAGCCAACATTTTAAAATAAGGAGATCTCACAGAAAAAAAAAAAATCCAGATTTCTGGCTTTTCTCGAAAAAACAAAAGATTTGGGGAGATACATTCCTGCAAGGCACCAGCTGGCATTCCTTTGGAACCAGTGGTTCTCCGCCCAGGCTGGACCTTAGAATTAAATTAGATTCAATTCAGTAGCTGCACCTGGGCCCCACCCCGGACCAATTAAGTCAGATTCCCCAGGATGGGGTCCAGGAATCCTAGGTCATAAAAGTGTCCCTGCTGATTCTAGTGGGTCGCCAGGGTCCAGGGCCTCAGCTTTAGGCAGGCTGTGGACTTTCCAGTTGGCTATGGTGACATTTGCTCTTTATCATTTCACAGTGGTTTATTTTCACTAAAGAACAATTATTGGATCCCTGCCCTTTTAAAACTGGGAAATAGAAGGAGACCCAGAAGGCCACAGGATCTCGCTCATGCCTCACTGACTCAGCATATTCATGCGCCCAACTGGCCCCCCAAAGCAGCAGCCTGTGACCCTTGTCTCTGCCCTCTCCCTGGCCAGCCTTATCCACATGTCACTTCAAAGCCCAGTAACTTCCAAGTCCTCACCTTTAATTCAACCTCCTCTGTCACCGAGGACAGCAAGACCTCTTGCTTCTCAGGCCTTCATCTCCAATGCCTTTCCTGCCTTCTTCCCTGGCAAACTTCTACTCATCCTTTACCGCCCAGCTCAAAGGCCACCTCCTCCAGGAGGCCCTCCTCAACAGGCCAGGGAAAGCTGAAGTCCTCCTCCTTGACGTCACCCACTAAGCTGGGAGCTCGTCAAGAGTGAGGTCATACCTGGAGCCCCAAGACCTAGTTTGGAGCCTGGCCTTGTGACCTCAGAGCCTCTGCACCCACACAGCTTCCCTCCCTCACCACTCCCCTTTGCACAGGGCTCTCAGCCTCTTTCCAAATCTCCATCAAGCTTCAGTTCCTACTGCTGACTGCCCCCAGCTCTCCCCACCTCCAAGCTCAGGATGGCATCTGCTCAGGCCACTTCAGCTTCGACCTAAGTCACAGACCCCTGGGTTGGCTGCCCTTGGGTCAAGGGCCCGTGCTTGTCCACCTGGGGCTGGAGGGAGCATCATGAGGTGCAAACATGGACTCCTTGAGCAGGGATGAGGCCAGGAGAGCTTCCTCGTCAAGGAGGTAGTGGCCACTGCAAGCTCACTGGCTGCCATGCCTGTGTACACGTCCCCTGCTGGGCCTCGGGGTCCCCACTGTCACCCTCAGTGACCCCACTCCCCTCTGTTCTCTTCCCTTGTTCAGCTCCTCCCAGGCCCGTGTCACAGCTCCAGGCTTTCACGCCACCCAGAGTCAGCCCCTGTGCACCATGCCTGCCTCCTCCTCCCTGTCCTATTGCCAACAGACCCCACCGACCGTGGCACCGGCCGGAACAAACACAGGATGCTCAGTTAAATTTCCGAGTTCAGATACGCGATGAGTAATTATTTAGTATAAGTATGTCCCAAACATTGCATGAGACATACTTACACTAAAAAAAAAAAAAAAAAATTGTTGTTTATCTGAACTTCAAATTTAAGGAGATGGGGACGCCTGGGTGAGCGTCTGCCTTGGGCCCAGGGCGTGACCCCGGGGTCCCGGGTTCGAGTCCCACATCGGGCTCCCTGCACAGAGCCTGCTTCTCCCTCTGCCTGTGTCTCTGATGAATAAATACATAAAATCTTTAAAACACAAGTTGAAGGAGATGCCCTGTACTTTGGCCTGCTGGGTCTGCCCACCCTAAACGGAGCCCCTCGGTGAGGCAAAGGCCGGCGGAACCCACAGCCCGCGAGGAAGGCTGGGCCCTGCCGCACCTTGGTTGAGCTACACCGAACGTGCCTCTTCCAAGAAGCCAGTCTGCGGGGTGAGACAACGGGATGCTTTTCTAAACGCGTCTCGGAACTCCAGCATCACTCCTCCCACGTGTCCCTTAGGGCCCTCGAGCGGCTGGCGAGAAAGGGCTTCCTCGGCTCCTGCAAACCCAGGAGCCAGGCCGCGTTACGGGCCCCAGCTGCTTGCGCTCCGGCCACGCCCTCTCCCCTCCCCTGGGCGGCTCCCCGCAGAGCCCACCGCCTGCACCTTGGCCGCTCCACACCTTAAATCCTCCGCGCCATGGTGGGCGTCTCCTTCCCAGCAGCCCCAGCGACACGCTCGCTGCCTCTCATTGGCTCTGATTGGGTCATTCCTCCATCCGTGAACCAATCACGGGGGCCAGGAGAACCCAGTGCTCTGATTGGCCAGCCCTGAGTCACATGCCACCTCCAGTGGGCGGAGCCAGGCCTCCAGAGCTGTACCAGGATGCTGTGCTGCAGAGAGAGGGAAAGTGGATTGTGTTGGGTGTTGGGGTTGGCGGGCGGGGCGGGGAGTCCTGCCGGCGCCCTGATCACGCAGCTGTTGTGCCCAAGATTGCAAATCCGAGAAACCACCGAGGAGCCGACACGGATGCAAGCGCACGAGGGTTTATTTGCAAGCTCGAGCTTGGGTCCAAGTATACCCGACACAGCGGAGCTTGCAAATAAACCCTCGTGCGCTTGCATCGGTGTCAGCTCCTCGGTGGTTTCTCGGATTCGCAATCTTGGGCACCACATTAGCCTGCACCCTAATGCTCATTGCATCCTCCTGCTCATTGCATCCTCACATCTGTGGTTCTGACGTTTTCAAGAACAGCACCCCTTCCCCATGTGAACATTTCCCCAGGTTTTACATTTAGTATTGGTTAGACGAAAAACTACCTAATAATTTTTTTAAATGTGACTTTTCAGGAATTCGTTGGAACTGATCTGTGTTTCATGCGTCACATCGGCATCAACATATATGTAAGTATCCAGTCTGCAGACAATGTCTGATGCATGACAACGCACCATGACTTGAGGACCCTTCACAATTTGGCCAGTCTGCCTTCCCAAGAATGGATCCATCTCATCATAGCCAGGATCCGGTGCAAAAATCACCCTTTACCTGTGTTTGACGAGGCTTCTCGGAGGGTCACAGGCCCCTCTGCCACGTTGTCTCAGCCCCTTCTGCAGGTGTTATCACCAAGGACTCTTGGGTTGCAAGCAACAGAAATGAACCTTGCCAGCTTCAGCAAGAGGAAATATATTGGAAGGTTACTGAGAGCTCACAGTATCCGGAGGAGGCTGGAGCCCCAGACTTGGGGACCAAGGATACTGCAGAGATTAGAATAGCAAAAGGCACAAGATTGGCCAGAATACTGTGGTGAGGATCCTGACTCGGGGATGGATGGATCAGGCTCTTTGGTTCAAGATTCCATCCCAGTAACGGAGCTTCTGTTGAGCCTACCTTTACCTAGGGAAGGTGAGACCCCTGCATTCCAGGAGAGGAAACCAGAGTGCTCTCCTGCAGGGGAGCTGATGCTGGCAGCCAGAAGCCCCGAACATTCCCTGCAAAGATGACACACCCTTCAGGTGGTTTAGATGGGGATACGCCCTCCTCAATCAGGAGTGTAGTGGTCAATTATTTTGCTATTAGAGTTGCCACCACTTTTTTTTTTTTTACTTTTTGGTTATTCTGGAAGCATTCACTTGGATTTTTCCCTGCTCTGGTTTTCTTTATGTTTCCATAATCTTTCGGCTCCTGGGTGGTCTGGTTTCCGACAGGCAGCAGCGTCAGCTGGTTCTCACAGAGTCCATGTGCTCATGGAGGAAATGTGGCCTGAGCCGATGTCACCCCACCCACAGAAAGGAAGTGACAGCTACACAAGGTGGAGAAATGTATGGGTTGTATCCGTAAGGATGATTTTGGTTACTAGGAACAGAAAACCCAATTCAAATAGCCATAAATAATACAGGCAATTTATGGGCTCGCCTTTTTTGAAAAGTCCTTCAGGAAAAGCTTGATCCAGCAGTTTAAACAGTGCCAGCAACGACCCAGTTTCTCTCACTCAACTTGTCTTTTTCAAGACTGGCTTCCCTACAGTCTCAAGACACATGCCAGCAGTTCCCAAGACAAAGATCAACTCATTCATGCTGAGTAGGGTCTCAGAGTTGACAAAGATCAACTCATTCGTGCTGAGTAGGGTCTCAGAGCTTCTTTGTCCCAGAATCCTCACAAAAGTCCTGAAGTTTACTCTGATGTGACAGACCTGGGTCACCTGCCCAACTGTAAAACTGATCGCTGAGCCAGAGGGTTGAGATGCACTTGCCCCTGTGGCCCCAGTTTTGCCTGGTGCCAGAAGCAGATGGTTCCCCAAATCAAAACCAAGTCTATCCAGAAGGGCAGGGAGCAGGGAGGAGAAAGATAACTGGGAAGCCACCCACACAGGCCCACTGCCTTGGGCAGCTGCATACATGGGAGTTAATGATTGATTGTCATAATTGCAGCTCCCATCATGAACCACATTAAGCATTTCACATGCATGAGTCCTGTGATTTAATGAATCATCACAGAACCCTGGGAGGTGGCCTTTTAATCCAATTTTCAGAGAAGAAAGCAGGTTAAGTGAAGTGACTTGCAGTATCATGGCTTTTCTGAGTCAGAGGCAGCTTATGAACCCAAAATCTGTCTGATGCCCAAGTCCATTTTCTTGACTTTACCCCCATCCCGGATCTCAATCATGGGCAAGGTGTTGCCAGGGAGATCAAGAAGGAAAGCATATTTATTCACCGGGCCTTAGGTGAGCACCTACTGTGTGTCGGGCATTCTTCCCAACTCTTGAGTACTCAACCCAAAGGGGAGGCGGCGTTTACGGCTCTGTTGGGCCCTTCATCCGCATTACCTCACTGAATCCTTAAACACACTCTGGGGAAGACAATCTTATCTCCTCTGGATCCCTGAGTTTACAGGTCACAGAGTTGGTTCAGCAGCTCTACTTGCTCTCACTTTCTGGGAGCTGAGTGGTCATTCGCAAAGGTCAAATCAGCAAGAAGACAGCCACATCCCCCGAGGTCCACTGAGAAATCCAGCCTGGAGGAGCGCAGGCACACGTGGATCAGGGTGTGCCGAGAAAGCTTCCCGGAGAAGAGCAAGTTTCCTGAGCCATGGAGAATAAGGCTACGAGTTCAAGATGCCCAGGCTGGCCCACCACGTCCTCCAAGTGCTCTGGGTGTTTGTCTGCAGTATCCCCACCTCTGGGAATTCCCGCCCCAGAATCCCAAACAGGGAAACCTGCTTGCCTCTCTCAGTACAATTCAAACCCCAAGGTTAGCATAAGAGAATTTTAACTACTACAATTTACAGCTCCCTTCTCAGGGCCAAGGCTCCATCTCGGCCTTGCAGTCACCTGCAAGGTAGGAATTGTAGACATCATTTTGCAAGCAGGGAAACGGAGTGTTCGAGACAGAGCTCAGGAGTCCTGGGGCCAAGATTGAATCTCCAGGTCTGACAATCTCCTTGCTTCTCATGAGACACTGAGACTCCCCAGGCTACACACACACACACACACACGCACACACACCTTTCTACAACAGAAGAGGCTAGTGCACTTCCTGAGTACCCTCCACTAGGCTGCTCTCTGGCCCTCTGACGTGGGCTCTTGGCTGTGGACTTTCTAGAACCCTCAGGCAGCTCATTGCTGGTGTTCCCTCCATTGGGGGCTAGGTTGCCCAAGCTTCTCTAAAGCTCCCACTCATTTCTCAAAGCCTTAATGGAGGAGACTTATTTCACTCAGCATTAAACTCTCTAGCTCCACTCATGTCATTGCAAATGGCAAGAGCTCATTCCTTTCATGGCTGAGTAATATTCCATTGTGCGTAGACACCACGTCTTCTTTATCCGCTCACCAGTCGGTGGACACGAGTTGCTTCCATAATTCGGCTATTGTAAATAATGCTGCAGTAAACATAGGGGTGCATGTATCCCTTTGAATTAGTGTTTTCATAGTCTTTGGGTAAATATCCAGTAGTGCGATTACTGGATCATAGGATAGTTTTTAATTTTTTTAATTTTTTAAAAGGCTTTTAAATTTTTAATTTTTTAAAAGGCTTGTATTATTATTTTTATTTATTCATGGGAGACACACAGAGAAAGGCAGAGACACAGGCAGAGGGAGAAGCAGGCTCCCTACGGGGAGCCTGATGTGGGACTCAATCCCAAAACCCCGGGATCCCGACCTGAGCCAAAGGCAGATGCTCAACCACTAAGCCACCCAGGTGTCCCTCTATTTTTAATTTTTTAAGGAAACTCTGTCTATACTGTTCCTGGAGTGGCTGCACCAGCTTGCATTCCCACCAACAGTAAACAAGGGTTCTTTTATCTCCACGTCCCTGCCAACTCTTCTTGTTTCTTGGGCTTTTGATCTTAGCCATTTTGCCAGGTGTGAGGATACCTCATTGTGGTTTTGATTTGCATTTCCCCGATGATGAGTGATGCTGAGCACCTTTTCCTGTGTCTGTTGGCCATCTGTATGTCTTCTCTGGAGAAATGTCTGTTCATGTCTTCTACAAGAACATGGGTTTTGAAGACACAGACCTGAGTTTGAATCTGGACTCGGCCACCCACATGCTGTGTGACCCCGGGCAAGTCATCTCCTGTCTCTGGGCCTCAGTTTCTGAGCTGTTAAATGAGAACCAGTGATCCCCATTCCGTGGCTTGCTGTGTGAGCCAGAAACCTAGAAACCATCCTTCAAGTGTTTCTCCCCCTACCCGACACAATCCATTCAGGTACTGAGTTCTATTCATTTCACATCCAAAATATATTTCAAATTCATGCACCTCTCTCTGTCTCCTATGTCACTCTCCTCATTCAAGCCACCATGGTCTCCTGCCTGGACAACTCATGTAGCCAGAGAGATCGTTACAGAATCATACCTTTGATGATGCCAACCCCAGTTACAACTCTCCAATGGCTTCCTGTTGCTCTCAAGGAAACTCCAAGATCCCTACTGTCACCTGCACAGAGAGGCCCACGTGGGGAGAGCCCACCACCCTACCCACTCATGACCTGCCCTCTCCCTGGGGCTCCCGGCACCCAACCTTATAGCAATACCGTTCCCTCTGCCTGGAACGTCCTTCCCCATCCTAAGCCGGTTAATTCCTGCTTATGCATCAAATCCCTATTGAAAGGTCACTTCCTCAGGGAAACTTTCCTTGATTCCTCAGACCAGATCAGATTCCCTCATTTATTGATCTCACCCTGTGCTTCTCCTTCGTGGCACCGATCACAATTACTATTACCTAAGTGTTGGTCGAATGGGTCCTTGACCACGTGTGTCCTTAGTCACGGGCACATTGTTTTTGCCTTGTCCTCAGGAGAACAGCCCCTCTCCCCCACCTAGTGATCCCAGAGCTGGGTCCAGATTGAGATTGGATATATGAGTGTTGCTACAAGAGGGGGAGTATGGGAATGTTGGTCGGGGCAGGCATCTTCAGTGCCCCATGGAGAATGCCCCAACGAGAATGAAGCCCCAAACAAAGAAAGTAGAACCAGGAGACAGAGAGCGAGCCCCTACTCCCGAGAATGTTCTTTCACCCTGGAGCCAGCCGGGTCTGAAAGTGTCCCCTATTATGTGATCCCCCCCACCCCTGGGTGCTGCTGTGTTTGGCCTAAGCCAGTTTGACCTCACAGACAGCAGATGGGAGCAGGCCAGTACAACTTTCCTAAACTGGATGTGGGTGGGGATGAGGACCGTGGGCCGGTCCTCCTGGGCACCCCACTCAGAGCCTGCTCGCTCACTATGTGTTGCCTGGAGAACGAAGTGGAAAGTGGACAGGCCACAGCACAGGATCAGGAAGGAGTCGTGGTAATTGAGCAACGTGAGGCCTCTTGCTCTCCTGTCACACAGACGCTGCCAGCTTGACCAAAGCACGAGCCTCCCTGATATCCTGACTCCAGGACCCTCCTCCCCGGAGAGGGGACGATGCCAGCCGCGCCCAGCTGTGGCCCGCTGCTGGGACTACGGGCTCCTCGGGTCCTCCGGCTCCTGCCTCCCCCTCACTCTCAGAACCTGAGGCCTCTGCTCTCCCTCCTTCACTTCCCAGAATATTCCAGGGCTGACCCATCCCCCGTCCCCAGGCGCACACCCAGCAGCCAGGGTGACTGTTTACCCTCTGCCCTTAGAAGCCATCTCCGGCTTGTGGCAGTGGGCATCCCACACAGCCGCCCTCTGCCCACAGCCTCGCCAGACAAGCAAAGGTGCTTCCTGCAAAGGGCTGGCGCTGCCGGGCTGAGTCTCCGCCCCCTCCAGGCGCACCCCCACCGCTCCCTGCCACCCCAGCCCCCACCGCCTCAGCAGGCTGCACACTCACCTTCTGGTCTGTCTGGGAGCCAAGGGGGATGGGAGTCAGAACTCACCTCCTGCGCCTTGGGCAGTGTGGCCAAGCCACACTGGTGTTCAGCCAACACCAGGGGAATTGTAGGGGGTGAGCCCTTGGGCTCTGGAGTCAGAGAGACATGAATCCAACCCCCCACCCACCTTGCAGCTCTGTGACCTCGAGCAAAGCACTTGGTCCCTCTCAGCCTCAGTTTCTCCATATGTAGCATGAGCACAACTGTCACCACCCTGTGGGCTGTTGTGACCATGAAGTTAGTGTGGTACCTGGCATGTGATTAAACACTGACTGACTTGAGGGGCTCAGGCAGGGGGCTCAGCACTTTCTCGAGGCGATGCTAGTGCTGGGGACACTGCCTCACCCAGTGGTGAGTCCCGCCTCTAGGGGCCATCTGGGTGGAAGGGAGCCCGGGGTTGAGCTGCATTTGTGCAGTCTGCACCCTTTATTAATTTGGTGTTTATCTGGGGGGGCCTTCGGGTCTGAAGGGCTCCCAAGTGTCCTTGGACACCGCCGACATCCTCCTGTGTGACTGGGCCTGTCCTTGACCTCTGCAGGGCACTTTGGAGCTATCCCCACCCCTTCTCCCCTCATCGCATCACCACCCTAGAAGTAGGCCCACATCAGCACACGCGCCCACCCAATTCCCCAGACTTTTCTGTCTCCTAAGAAATAGGTTCCCCTGACCTATGAGCACTGGCTTTGGAGTCACTGATGGAGGGTGTCCTACCAGCTGTGTGGCCTCAGAGGAGTCACCTCACCTCTCTGGGCGTCATAGGATGGGGAAAACATTACCTAACCCCCTGGACACCTTGAGGATTAACCATGGAAACTTAAGGCAGCTCTCGACACGGCAGCAGGCGCTAATAAATGATGAGCAGACACGGGAAGGAAATGACACATTTGCATCCTCCACCCCCAGCTCCCTGCTTGCTTTCGAAGGAGGGTGCAGCCCTGAAGCCGAGAGGCTGGGGGGAGAAGGACGGGAAGGCCGAGCCAGGCGCCAGGCCCCCACCCCGCGTGGGCTTTGGCAGGATGAGCGGGAGCAAGACTTGGAGCTGCAGCCCCGAGGCCTGTCTCCTCTCCCCACGACGGGCTTCACATGTGGATCCTGCGGCCCATGCATCCACAGTCTGCTCCGCAGCTGCTCAACCCACTGGGCTCACACCTGCAGGATGTCCACCTGGGGAGCATCTCCCCCAGGAAGCCCCGCCTGTGTAGACCTGGGAGCGGGCTCAGGCCTCCGGGGCAGGGCGTACCAGCCTCTGGAGGATGGGCTGCGAGGGTGTGAAGCCCCTCAGCCTGAGGGGTGTCGTGTGGGCCTGGAGAGGACTAGGGCAGGGCCCGGGGTCAAGGTCAGGGCCTCACTTGCCTCAGTCTCAGGACAGTTGGGAACTGACGGATCCCTGCCCTCTGGACCCTATAGTCTAGGAGAAAGAACAGATGCTAAACAAGGAATTCTAACAAAGTGGGATCCGTGATACAAACGCCTGTGAGGAGAGAACCTGGCTGGGCCTGGGGGGGTCCACCTTCTGATACCCCCACCTGAGGCCCCTGTGGCCCCTCCTGCTGCCCGGCCCCCTCTCACCACCCCCAGGGCAGGGTGTTCAGGGAGCCGAACACACAGCTCAGCACCAGCCCTGCCACACTCTGGACCGCACTGAAGCCCACGGTCCCTGAGCTCATGTCTCCCAAGGGGAGGCCCCCAGACCCGCTGAGACCCCAGACCCACTGAATCACATTGTCTGCGGCAGGGCCCCAAGTCAGCATAGTCAGCAAGCATCTGGGGGCCCTGATGCCCCTTGAAGTCTGAGAGCCCTGCTGGAGGGAACATACTGCATTTACACATTATTCGGCAATCAACTCTTGATACCTTCTGTGTACCTGGCGCTGCTCTAGGTACTGGGGATCCATCTGTGAACACACACAGCCCCTGACCTCAAAGCTGACATCTTACTGGGATAGATAGTGAGACAAATAAACATACGATGAGGTAATTCAGATAGTGATAAATACTGCGGGAGGCAGAGTGGTCAGGGAAGGCCTCTTGGAGGAGATGACATCTGAGCTGAGACCTAAAGGATTCAAAGTCAGGTGTATCTACGTCTGCACCCTAACCACCATGGCCCTACCTTGTCTTGTCCAATCGGCCTCCCTACTCCAAGGGCTCAGGAAAAGCAAGGGTGATGGTGGAAAGAAGGCCATGCTTCCTCCTCTTAGAGAAAAACCTTCACAAACTAAGCGTAGGGGGAAGTGGTGATATAATGCCCACCACATATAAATAGGCCCGTCCACTCCAGAGTCATCCTGGAAACCTGCGGTCAGTTTGGACTTTGCTTAAGGCCGAGCTCCCTGCCACCAGGAGCCCAAAACGGCTGAACAAACTTCAAGCTTCACATGGGGCCTGCCCTCGATGAGTTCAAGGCCCGAGCATTTCTCCAAAGTCAAAACCGCAACAGGAAGGCACAGAAACGGTCTCCTGAGGAGGCCCGGCCTGGCGCAAGGGCTCTGGTCAGCTTCCCGAAGGCCATGATGGAGCAGGAAGGAGGGAAGCTGGGAATGTCCCCTCGCTCCAAAGTCTCTACCCTGCCCGGGTGCCCCTGTACCTGATATGAGAATTGGGGATTTGGGTTAAGCATGGCCCTGCATCTCCACTCCTGGAAGAAGCAATGCATTTAGTCCCCGACACGGAGCGTGGAAGAAGAAAGTGTGTGGTTGAGTTGTGCCGTGTGTCTCGAGTTGTTCTTGACAGTTCTGATTTCAGATCATCTACTCCCATTTCCCACAGAAACCAACTCGTTGGGAAGTGGGATCGTCCTGGTAGTTCTACAGGTGGAGGGGCCCTGGGCAGGGAATCTGGAGCCCACATCCTTGGTCCTGGCTCTGCCACTTGGCAGATCTCCTTTCCTGGGCCAGGGGACTGTGGCCTAGAAGTGCAGGGATCCTCGAGCTGACTCTCTGCCCTGACAAGAAGGAGGGATGTGGGCTCCAGCGTGAAGGTGGTGGTGGTCCTAGTGAGAGGCCGAGAGGGAGAAAAGAGCCCTGTGGGGACCGATGAGGTGTGGGAGCAGCCTGCCAGCTCCCCAGTGCCACCACCACCTGCTGCCTCCCCCCTGCCCACTTCCTACCTCCTTCCTTTGACCCTCAGGCTGGAATCTTTGCTCCATCTTTTATTGGCTGCATGACCTTGACCAGTCCCTTGACCCCCATGAGCCTCAGTTGCACCACCCATAGAATGGAGCTAACGACCCCTCCTAGGGCCTGTGCAAGTCTCCCAAGAAATCCTGCACCTACTGTGCCTGCCTCAGCACTTGACACACAGGAGGAGTTGTAGAATAGAATAATTCTCTATCCCTAGTAAATGTAAATTGAATTGTGTCCTTGATCCTGGTCCCACCATTTAACCCAGGGGCTAAGCTTCCTCCAAAGGAGGGACTGGATGTACTCAGTTCAAAAGTATAATCATCACCATCACCCCCACTCCTGACATCAAATCCTATACATTCATCACTGAGTGAGGTCCTGTCCCAAGCACATAGTAACTACAATTTACTGCACACCTACTATGTGCCAGGCACTACACACATGTTCGCTACCCCATCATGTTCTCCAACAACCCTTCAGGCTGAGGAGACCTCCATTTTACAGAAGTGAAAACTGAGGCTCAAAGATGAGAAGTTTCTGCTCAGGGACCACATAGAGCTCCACTGTCTGCCTGCAAAGGCCAGACATTTGCCACCAGGCCACCCTAAGGCTGAGGGGACCTTTTGCTCTCTCAGCACTTCAGCAAGGACGGCTGGGGAGACCCCAGAAGACATAGCAGAGACCCTAGTGGCTCCCCTAACCAGCCAGCTCTTGACAATTTCACTAAAATACAATTTCCTCTAAATTAGATATTCCTCTTCCTTTTTTTTTTTTCACAAAATAAGACCTGGGTTTCAAGGTAGATCCCAAGGCTGTTCCAAATTCTGGAAGAGCCCAGAGTGGACCTATGATTCTAGGAGCACATTTCCCAAGCCTAAAATGGGCACATGAGGCCTACCAAGGATGAGGGTCCCTGGATATGTGAATTTGGGGCCCTTTTGGGCTAAGTCCCAAGATCATGACTGGCAAATCCCACAATGTCTCAGCTCTTTCTGGGGAAGCACAATTGTGCCTCCAGACCATGACTCAGTCAGTACATCCACAGGCCGGCCATGATGATCAGGGTTCTGTGGGCCTTTGCAGCCCCCCTGGACACCCTGGCTGTGGCTGAGAGTGTGTCAGGGAAGTCTTCTTGGAGGAAGGAGGGTTGACCCGGCCCTGCGGACAGAGACAATTCAAGCAAACAGAGAGAAGGATATGTCTTCTCCAAAGAAGAATCTTGGCAAAATAGAGAACATTGGTCTTCATGGTCAAACCAACCTAGATTTGAATCCTTAGGTGGACAGATAGATGGATGGACAGATGGATGAATAGGTGAATGTAGGGAGAGCTGGGCATATAAGTGGATGGATGGATGGATGGATGGATGGATGGATGAATGGATGGATGGATGGATGGATGGATGGATGGATGGATGCTTGAGTAGATGGGTGGATGGACAGACAGAAGGATGGTGGGTGGATAGGTGGATGGATGGGTGGTTGGATGGATGGTTGGATAGATGGGTAGATGGACAGACAGAAGGATGGTGGGTGGATGGATGGATGGATGGATGGATGTATAGATGAGTGGTTGGGTGGATGGACAGACAGAAGAATGGTGGGTAGGTGGGTAGATGGATGGATGGAGGGAGGGAGGGAGGGAGGGAGGGAGGGATGGATGGACAGACAGAAGGATGGTGGGTAGGTGGGTAGATGGGTAGATGGACAGAAGAATAGTGGGTGGATGGAGGGAGGGAGGGAGGGAGGGATGAATAGATGGACGGATGGATGGATGGACAGACAGAAACACGGTGGATGGATGGGCAGATGTATGGATGGATGAATGGCTAAATAAACGTAAGAATAAATAAAAGGAGGAGGGAAAGCCTGATCAGTTAATGCCAAGGCTGCTGTGTCTCCTGCTGTGCCACCTGCCCGCCCTCTCTAGTCAGGATACACAGGGAATGGCATAACAAATGACTCCAAAACCTTGGTGGCTCCAAATAGCATAGGTTTCATTCTTGTTCACATCACATGCTTGTGGGTTGGTGGGGACCCTGCTCCACATTGTCCTCACTCAGGACCCAAGTCAACACCATCCTGCCAGTTGCCAGCGGCTGTCACGTTTCATTGGCCAAAGCCAGGCACTCGGGCACCCTAGTTTCAGGGGAGTGGGCAGTGCATTCCCACCAGGAAGCTGGCAAGAGGAGAACCTGGATATTTGTGAGAAGCCCTAATGCTGCCCCCACGTGCCAAGCTTCCCTCTGGCTGCCCAGAAGCGCTGTCCCAGAGTTAGTGGGGTGAGGACTGGGTGCGGAGGGGAGACAGAGTGTAGCGGCCCTCACCCCATTTCCTCCATCCAGGGACACCTGAGGCCCGAGGGGACGTGGTCACTCCTCAATTCCCAGGTCCTGCTCACTGTGAAAGGAAATTTTGGGACCAGCATGGACCCAAGTCCCCCCGAGGGCTGGATCATAAATCTTGCCTGGTCCTGCCTCAGTTGGGCCATTGCTCCCAACTCTGCCCTCTGGGGCCCAAGGAGAGGCCACAGGGCACCCTGGAGGAGAAGCATGGGGCATCCAAGCTGAAACGTCCAACCCTTGCATTCACAGAGAGAAACTGAGGCTCCGAGAGAGTGAGTGGCTTTCCAGGGCTCAGCTTGTAAAGGGCAGAACTGGGTCTTCAGAAACTGTCCAGCGTCCCTTCCACCTGCAAATGACAAGCAGGCATCTTCGTAGCGGGACATGAGACGCAGGAGTGAAATACTTGCCTTCCCTGGGCCAAAGCACCACTGCTGAGCCTGACACACCAATAAGGGCCTTAGGGGCAGCTTGGGGCCCTGGGGGGCTCTCCCCCAGGCCCAGGGCCCGTCCCCATCTGCAGGGGAAGCACTGGATTTGAAGTTGGGCCATCCTGTGTTCCAGGCCCTGCCCTACCACATCCCAGCCGAGGGTCCTGGGGCAAATCCCTTAGCCTCATTGAACGTCAGTTTCCAATCTTTGAAGTGGGGATGACAGTGGCCCTGCCTAATTCTCGGGGCTCTGGGAAGGCACGGGAATGTTTGCTCCATCACGACATGTCACACAGATGTGTACAAGCAAAGGCTTCCATCCTCTTCCCCCACCTCGCCCGTCAGCCCGAGGCCACTGAAGCCAGTACAAGTCTTGCACAACTTAGTGCCCAGGCAAGATTTTGATGAACTGAATCGATTTGTTCTTAATTCATTTCAGCAGGTACCCGCCGACACCTAGGCCAGTGCTGTGGGTGACAGGATGACAAAAATCCCTCCGTCCTAGGAGGAGCCCAAATGTGGCCAAATGCAGGAGGACAGGAGATCCCAGGCCATGCTTGATGCTAGGTGCTCGTCTGCGTGTCCTTCCTTCACTGATGGTTGGCGCGTTCTCCCCACCGCGCTGTGAGCTCCGTGGACACAGGGACCCGCCAAATCCCCAGTGACTGGCCATGGGGCACATGGCTGATGTCACTGAAGACTTACTGACCGGGTGAAGGACCTTATGGGCAGTCCCTTCTCTCTGAGCCTCAGGGTCTTTATGTGCAGGACGCGGTGGTGGGGGAAATAACCCCAGACAACGAAGAGCTTAGATAACCCAAGTCCCCGGATTGTCACAGGCCAGCAGCGGGCATGGTTGGAACCACTGCCCTCATCAGTATTAGTGCATCATACTGTGGGGGTGACAGGGGTGCCCCGGGGCTGCGGGGGGCTGCGGGGACCCCCAGCCCTGCCCAGAGTCCCCTCACACCACAGGCCACAGCCGCACCTGCAGTTCCCTTCCAGCCTCGAGGTGAGAGCGCTCACCGGGCCCGCAACCTCCGAACTTTGACCATGGACAGAGCATCGCCTGCCGCCTGGAGCTGGCCCACAGGCGCGGGAGCAACACTTCCCTTGCTTCGCCATCCTCCCCTGTCGCCCAGGGAATGGGGTAGCAAAGGAGCACCTCCCACCCCCGCCCAGGGCCTCAGCCTCAGACCTGCCCTCCCCCCACCCCGCCGGGATCTGAGCAGCCCAGGCCGCCCTCTGCTGCTCCCGGAAGTGCCCTGCGTCTGCACCTTGATCTCCACACCCACGATGCCAGGAAACCCCAGCAGGGGCGGCCAAACTGTGGGATATTTATAGCGGGCGTGCAGAAAAGCTGCCACCCCCATCTGTTTACCCAACAGCGCTCTCCGAGCTGGGCGCTTCCAGCCCCGCCAGCCACAGACAGACCCTCACCGCCGCCTCGTCTATTTTTTCCTCCCCACTTAATTTTGCATCATCCCAGCTTCCAAAATAAACTTCCCCAAACCAGCCAGGCTCCCTCAGGCCCAGAATCCCTAATGGAGCGCCCCTTCGGCCCCAGCCCCCATCAGCCCATAGGGGCGAAGCCACCAAACCCAACCCGGCCCCTCGGCTGCCCTTGGCCTTGATTTAGAAGCAGCTGCTCCAGCCCTGGCGGCTTTCTGACACTCCAGTGCCGGGGTGTCTGCATCTGTGGGGATGCCGGCTGGGCATCTGTGTGCGTGGTTCCTGGCCGGAGGCTGAGGGTGCTGCCCCTCACATGCACATTCATACACATATGCGCACACGTACACATATACACAATGCACATGCATGCATATGTACACATACATGTGTGCATGTGTGTGCATGCACACACATACACCCATGTGCATCATGCGTGTGTGCGTGCACATGTGTGTGCATGTGCACGGGTAACATGCATGCATGTGTGAGCATGCACACACATGCAGTGTCCCATGAGCTTCCCTGATGCCTGCTGTCCTCTTCCAGCTTCATCATAGGACCCACCCACTCCCCCATCTCTGCCCACCCACCCCTTGAACTTTATTCTCCTAGGGCCATGCCGTCTCACCCCAGGGCCGATGCACGTGCTACTTCTCCTCTTACCGTTTCCTGAGCTAACCTTACTAATCCTTCAGGCCTGCACTTCAGAATCACCTTCACCAGGAAGTCTCCCCTGAGCAGCGCAGTGGGGCAGGTGCTCTGGGTCATCCCTCATCTCCACCTCAGAGGCCAAGGGAAACTTAGATACCACTCCTAGGCTGAAATGAAGGCCCCCCCCCCAACTCTCCATGGACTCCTCAGCCGTGCCCTGGGCCCCTCAAACTGGCCAACCAGCTTTCTCATCCCCAGAAGAAAGTGCCCCTCCACTCCAGAGTCTAGGAGAATCATTTAGCCCATCCTCCTGGGGCAGAAACTGAGGACATCTCCACCATTCCACAATTCCAATTCCGACTTTGTGTGTGCTCTCCTAAGCTATGGGTTTTCAGGTTAACAATTCAAAAGACCATTTATTTCTTCCAAATTGTCTTTTTTCTTTTCCAAAGAGTAAGGATAGGAAAGAAACCAATATTCGTCAGGTATATTTGACATTTAAAAGAAAGGTATATCCTCTATTTAAGAGAGAGTCATGGGCCCATTCTTTGGATAAACAAACTGAAGCTTAAAGAATTGCACCTCATTCCTTTATCCAGCACTCTGTGCCAGGCACACAGTGGCTTTAGGAACCCACAAGCATGATCCCCACTGCCTTGGAGGTCATAAACCACTGGAAGAGACACACCACATAGACAATTTTACAATTAATTATTTAATGAGCATTTTGACTAGGTTGATAGTGCTTCAGAGGACCCGAGGGAATTAGCTCAGCAAAGGACCGGTTGAGGAGCATTCCCCGCAGGGGAAACAGCACACGCAAAGCCCAGAGGGGAGGCAGGGGGGAGATGGGGGACAGAAGAGATGATTTGTTAAAAGCCATGCATCCAGGGAGGGATGGGCCTGGGCCGGAGCCCAAGGCAAGCTGACCCCAGGGCCTTTGCTTATGCCTCTCCAGCACAAGGGCAGGTTGCTGTTGATGGAAAACAGCACTGGGAGCCGCCTGCGTTGTTGTCTCCTTGTCCTCCTTGCATTTCAGCTACAAGCATGACAAAAAAATTAACATCACCAGTTCTAACTGGGAATGTTTAAGAAAACTAAGTCTTCTATTAAAACAGCTTAACAACCCAATTTTTTAAAGGTTCTAATAAACACAAGTCAAGAAGATAAACATTCAAGAGCAATCTGGTGCCGTATGTAGTAATCCTTAGCTGTCGATCACATTCCTTGCTTCCATGAACTTAACAGCATGCCTCTTCTAACTTCCCTCGAATATTTCCTTACAAGTCGGGGTTTTTCTCTGAGACTGCGGGATTACAAGTGTCTGAGGCCTGGCAGGTAATGCGAATTACCTTTGAGGAAAAGTCAAGTCCACGCCACCCACACCCCCGCAGGTGCAGGGGACGCTCTGACAGGGCCTTCCCACCCTGAAGAGCTCATTTCCTAGCTTGATTCCTGCAGGCGGCTCAAACACAGGCTCGGACTCACACTCCTGGCAGGAGGCAGGGCACTAAAGAAGCTTCCAGGTTCCCCAGACACCACTCTGCCTCCCAAAGGAAACGGCGTCACTTCTACCCCAGGCCATCTTCAAGATGCTCAGCCACAAGTATTTTCACCACCGTTCCCTGTTTCTGGAAGGAAGGAGGAAGCTCCCAGCCGCGTCAGTGAGTGGGGTCAGGAGCAGACAAGAAGACGAAGGTGGGGAGGAACCAGCCTCCAGGATTCTCTCCAGACAGGAAGGGCGGGAAGGACCGGCAAGGCCAAAAGCCCTGTCGGGAACCAAAGCCACAACTTGAGGTTGGTCAGTAGACAAGACCCCAGACTTGTGAGCCAGGGTACACAGGGGGATCCCAGGACAGATGCCCTGTGCCCTGGTCTGTGAGGACCCCCATCCTTCAGGGGTGCGGAGAAGGTATGCACAGCGTGTCCTGGGGCTGGGGACAGAGCGAGGCTCCAACCACCCAGAGTAAAATGATTATTGTGTCAAGTACAGGATCCAGAACCTAGAACCACAGGACATTTCGGTTCATTTTTTCTCCCAGTGCTAGTAGACAGCTGAGAGGGGGGAGGTTGAGAAATGCCAAGGTTGCAGGCAGAGAAAAGGGTTTTTCCGAAAGCAGGAAAGACTACAGTTAGACATGAGGTAGGAGTATCTGACCATCCAAGTGACAGCGTGGTCGTGGAATGAGCTCCCAAAGGCAGTGCTTCATCCCTGAGACCGGAATGTAGAAAGACCAGCCCAGACTGGTGAGGCCCAATCAGAGGGGCAGACTTTCCTGACTTTGACGGCCCTTCCTTCTAGCAAAAGATTCCACAGTGGCTGTACTTATAGTATAGCCTGATGGTGAAATAACAAAAGGCCATCATAAATTTAAAAATGCTTTTCAATGACTTCGCATTTCACTTGTCACAAATCATCTAGAAGCCTTGAACATGTAAATGTGTGAACCAGCACCATGGAAGAAGCCTTCTGGCCCCCCTCCAAGAAACAAACAAAGTTGAGCTGAGTCTATTCAGACTTTAAAGACAAGAAATAAGGGGAAAGAGGAAGGGGCACAGTAGCTGACCGAACATATAGCCGACAGAGCAACAGAACGGATCGGCCAACCTGATGGCCACAAGGATCAAGAGCGTAAAAGGCCACAGGTGGGGGAAAGAGGACCATGCTCTAGATTTATAAGAAAATTAAGAGACATAACACCCAAGGGTCAGAGGTGGATCTTGTCTGAGCCCTGATCCAACAAACCATCCAAAACAGACATCTTAAAAACTGTCGTGGACATGTGATAAGAATGTAAATATTAATTTCAGTAGGTGACATCCTTGCACGGTGGTTATATAAGAGAACATCCACGTGTCTCGGACAGTGGCATACTAATCAATGTTTAACCCCGACTCAGGGCTGGGGAGCCGTAAGGGAACCCTGTTTTGTCGTGTTTGCTGATTTCCGTGGTGTAAATACTCCCACGTGGCAGATTTCCAGCTACTGACACCACAGCCCAGAACTCGGAAGTGAGAAGAGGTGCTCAGTCAGCTCTGAGCAGTGGGAACCAGCTGGCTCCAGCACACCACTGATTTTAGAGACCTACACCAAGGTATTCAGATAACATGGCAAGATACCTGGAATGTGTCTTGATATAATTCAGTAAAGAAAAAGAGAAACAGGGGTACCTGGGTGGCTCAGTTGGCTAAGCATCTGCCTTTGGCTCAGGTCATGATCTCCAGGTCCTGGGATAGAGCCCCATGTTGGGCTTCCTGCTCAGCAGGGAGTCTGCTTCTCCCTCTCCCTCTTCCCTCCCTCCCTTTGCCCCTGCCCACCACTCATGCTCACATGCTCTCTCTCAAATAAATAAATAAATAAATAAATAAATAAATAAATAAAATCTTTAAAAGAAAGAAAGAAAGAAAGAAAGAAAGAAAGAAAAGGAGAAACAAACAAACAAAAAAAGAGTAAATGAAGCAAATGGGACCAAATTTTGGTAATTGCTAAATCTGGATGATACAGATATGGAGGTTTACTATACTATTATTGCCTTCCATTGTATCTATTTGAACATTTTCTCTCTTTTTAAGATTTATTTATTTATTTAAGAGAAAGAGAGCAGGGGAGGGGAGGAGGGAGAAGGAGAGAGAGAATCCCAAGCAGACTCCCCGCTGGGCCCAGAGCCCGACTTGAGACTTGATCCCACAACCCTGAGATCATGACCTGAGCTGAAACCCAAAGTCCAATGCTAACCAAATGAGCCATCCAGGTGCCCCTGAACATCTTCATAATGTTCATTCAAAATGTTAAGCTACAATCATCTTATATGTAGGCAGGAGAGTTTTATTCCAAGAATTCTAAGCGTGCACATCGATTCCTGAACCCCTACCCTAACTCCACAAGCCCTAGGAGTCTGAAGGTAAAGGATGGAACCGTGGGCATTGACATCACATGCCTAAATTCTTCCATCAGTCCATCAACAGGTCATAACTAGGGTTTTTCCATGGACCCAAAGCTAGGCTGAGGCAGAAAGAGAGACTAAATAGAGACAAGTGACAGAGGTCCTATTGGGAGTCCAGGTGGTACCACCTGCTAACACCGTGTGACCTTGGCAACTCACCCCAATCCTCTGAGCCTCTACTTCACTGTTGGCCTCTACTCAATGCACCATGTAGACACAGCTCCTGACCCACGGTCGGATGCTCAGAAAC
This sequence comes from Vulpes lagopus, assembly GCF_018345385.1. NCBI lineage: Eukaryota > Metazoa > Chordata > Mammalia > Carnivora > Canidae > Vulpes > Vulpes lagopus. The sequence continues at coordinate 126,200,679 of NC_054831.1, forward strand.
TACTGGCTCTGTATTGGGGGTTGCAGAGACATAAGTGAGCCATTACAGATGCGCAGAGGTCACCCTTCCTCCCCAGAGAATCTGGGTACCTTGTTGCCAAATCTCCCCATTTTTAAAGAAAAGCCGGGAAATCTCAATCTGTGAAATTTCCCAATCTTGAAATGTTGCCAACAAATTATATATATTTAAAAAAATACTTGGTGGACCAAGCAAAACACTACAGACCACTGGAGTGTGATTTCTGGTTTAAACCATAGAACAAGATGAAGAACCCTCTTTAACACTCAGTGAAGCTGAGCCCCATGCTTGGGAGTCTTTACACACATCATCCCATTGATTCCTCACAGTATCTCTTCTTCTTTCTTATTAAAAAAATTTTTTTTAATTTATTTACTTGACAAAGGGAGAGAAGGAGAAAGCACAAACAGGGGGAGCTGCAGGCAGAGGAAGAGGGAGAAGCTGGCTACTCACGGAGCAGAGAGCCCAAAGCAGGGCTCGATCCCAGGATTCTGACCTGAGCCGAAGGCTGATGCTTAACTGACTGATCCACCCAGGTACCCCTCACGGGTGAAGAAACTGAGGCTCAGATTGAGGAAAAGATCTGGCCGGGCTGGAAACAAATACAGGATTCCCGAGAACCGGATGTTCCACTGTAAATTCTCTCCAAATTCCTAGAAGGGAATTTAGGGAGCAAATGACAGACCCAGAGAGGGGCTGGGAGCTGCCCAGGGCCACACAAAGGTGCATGGCTGGCTGAGACTGATCAGGTTTCCTGCCCCTTCTTGGTCAGGGCACCAGGTGGACGGCTCAGAGCAGATGGCTGTGCAGATCTGTCCAGCCGAGCCCAAGAGAGTGAAGGCCGCGGTGTCAGCAGAGGAACCCACTGCTTTTTATCTCCCTGAACAATGCATGCATAGGCTTAAGAATATTCTAGACTCCAAGCCTAGGCTCTCAGTTTCTCCACCTAAAAATCTGGGGAGTTGGACTGGAAATCCCAGACACCCACTGGGCAGACACCCTATTCCTGGGTGTTCCTAAGATTGGGCAGGAGAACAGCTAACCACGTTGCTTTGGAGCCATTCATCGAGAACTGGCGCTAATTTAGACACGCTGTATGTGATTCTTTCTGATTAAAAACTTGGCCAGGTTTCCCTTCCTTGGTGTATTTTCTAGTAAGGAAGAATAACTCACTCCAAGAAACGGACCACTTGGAAAGTTAAAGAAGTGCTTGCTTCAACCAAAGAAAAGGAAACAACTAGGATGTATTCAGATTCCACTTCGTGGGAGACACTCAATACACTGGGCACAGAGAGGGGATACAGAGGAGGGACCCCATCCCAGGCCCTGAGAATTGATAGCAGCTTCCAGGAGGAGCCTAGAGAAACTCTACGACCATCCCCTTCTAGACCCAGACATCAATCCTTACGTGGAAGGACACCTGTGTCCAAATACTGGCTGGGCCACTTCCGAACTGTATGGCTGTCGTCAATCCTTTGATCTCTCCGTGCCTCAGTTTCTCCATATGTAACACAAGACTGCCTATGTCATAGGATTGTTGGTACATCTTAAAGCACTTTAGGGCAGCCCCTCGGCTTCACCTATAAATGGGAATAGCAGTTTCCACTTCCAAGGCTGTGGCCAGGATTAAGTGAGTTAATATAAGCAAAGCCTCTGGCACAGCGGCTCTTACTATCATATATGATTATATATGAAAGAGCTAATGACGAATGAACTTTCTCGTTAATTTGTATGTAAATCTTCCCAATTGGACTGTTCTTGAAAGTCAGAAGAGCATTTCCTCAAAGAGACTTTCACATTAAGACTTTCCACTGACTCAGACCAGAGGACTCCTCCTCTCCCTTATCACAATCAGGGCGGGTCTTTCTGGCCCCAGGCCTCTGTTCCGCCCTCCTCCGCTCAGCTCCGCCAGCTCTCAGGACTCTCACTGCTCCCTGCGGGTCTCCCAGCGGCCCCAGGAGAAGGCGAGTCAGGTGATGATGTCCCCACCTGACAGACACAGACATTGGAGGTCCAGCAGCTCCCCCCAAGGTCAGGAGGACTGTGGGACAGAGATTCAAACCCAAACACCTGAGTCCAGGCACATGACATGGCTCTGGAGTCCCACGTCCGTCCCTTACCTTGGGCAGGTCATTTACTTCTCTAACCTTCATTTGCTCACCTGTAAAATGGAAACATAAAAGTATGTACTTCCTAGATTTGAACCAGTGACACCCCGCAAAACACTTTGAATGATGCCTGGCCTATGAGGACTCAACCTTTTAGCAGAACAAGGCATCTGAATGTGCCGGGCAAGGTACTGCTTTATGCCTAACAATTAGTACATCTTCCAGTTAGAGTCCTGAGCACTCTCAAAAATGTCCTGGGGCGGTGGGGCGGGGGAGGCGCCTGGGGGTGCAGTGGGTTAAGCATCAGGTCATGATCTCAGGGGCATGAGATCCAGCCCTGAGTTGGGCTCCGCGCTCAGCACGCCTGAGCCACCCAGGCGCCCCAACAATTATTATTCTTATTTCCCACCATACCACACTGAGACTCCAGGAAGCAAATATGTTGGCTCAAAATGGTTCAGGAATTCAGTTCTGCCTTTAGGTGAGAGTGTCCCCTGCCCTGGGGTCCCTCGACTCTGGTTCTCCAGCCAAGTTCTCATCACAGGGCAAGGAGACCATGAGGCCAAAAGGATGTGTCCATTTGAAGCCTGTGCCCGCTTCTCTAGATCACAGGCTAGGTGCCCAGGCCCTGGGGACTCCTGCCCAAAGAGCCCCAAGCCCACTTTCAGGACCTGCATGGGCCTCTTCTGCAGATCCATCCCGTGGGGACAGACTGCACGCAGGGGATGCCCAGCTCTGCGCCTGCAGGCTGGCCAAGGGGCAGCTCTCTGCGGGGAGAGGTGGTGTGGACTGGGCTTGCACGTGCAGGCTGAGAGTTCATGTGCACAGGGCAGGCCAGAGGCAGATGTGGGAAAGAAGGGGTCTCCTCTCCCGGCGCCACCCTGCTCCACACAGGGTCCGAGGAGTCTGAGAATTCTACACTCAAAGCTGGCCTTCCAGGTTGCTATGAAAGTGTAGTTGTCAAGGTAGGAGAATAGGACATATTTTATTTCACATTTTGTTAGCCTGATTTATAACTTGCAAATATTTAGACATATGGTACGTGAGCCTCCATCTGTACTCTTGCTCAGCCCCACAAATCCCCGCCACCTTCTGCCCACCCTCAACACCAAATGTTTACTGAGCCCTTCCTCTGTGCCGAGCCCCGGGGACTCCATGGAGGGAAGGGCACCGTCCCAGCACCCAAACACGACCATCCACATGAGAGCTAAACTGGCCGCTCCCAAAACAGTGAAGAGTGCAGGGTCAGAGGTGAGGGCACAGGCCTGGTCTGTGGGCCTGTCCCCAACCCCTAGTGTGGTGGGGCAGTCCCCTGCCCCTCCCTGGGCCTTGGTTTTCCCATTTAGATATGACGTCCTTCCAGCTCTGAGTCACCATGGGACACAGGTTGAGCAGAATCAGGTCCAGGACCTGGAGAGACCATGGCCAGGGGACGGACAAATGACTCTTACCAGGCACCAGGGTGTGGCATTGAGCACTGTACCCCAGCAAGGTACATCCGGGCCCCATGCACTTCATTCATTCATTCCAGCAAAACTGCCACCACCCCCTGCAGTGCCAGGCACTGAGCTATGGAGTGTCCCAGATAGGGGAGGATAAACACAAGTGCTCAGAGAACCAAAACCCAAAGCAGGACTTGGTGAGCGTGCAATAAAGAGACCTTCCCTAAGCATCTCCCATCCTCACGATCCTTGGCTCTCAACGTCCATTTCTCGGATGAGAAGACAGAGGCCCACCGGTGCAAGGGGCTCGGTGGCGCCCCAGGCCGCTTAAAGCGCCCGGGCTCGGGGCGGCCGGAGCGAGGTGGCGGACTCCCGCAGCGACCGGCCACCGCGCCAGGCTCGGAGGCCCCGTCCAGCTCCGGGACGGCTGCAGGGAGAGGCTGGCCCAGGGGACGAGCGGCCCCGGGAGGCAGGGAGGGGCCGGCGGAGCCCCGGGGCGCAGGCCGGTGCGCGGAGCCCGGAGTCCGGAGCCCGCAGCCCGGAGCGCAAGCGGCTGGGCGCGCGCGAGGCAGCGGCGCTCTGGGTCCCCACCGCGCGCTGGGGTCGGGCTGCGGCGCCGGCGGGGCCGGGCGGGCGGGGGGGCGGGGGCGGGCGGGGGCGCTGCAGTGCCCGGGGCGGCGGGCTGGGGGAGCTGTGCCCGCCTGTGCCCGGGGCGGCCGTGCCGGGAGCGGGCCGCGGGCCTCGGCGCCCCGGGCGCACGGCCGGGAGGCCCCCGCGGAGCCCAGTCCCGCGGGCCAGGGCGGCCGCCGCCGCCGCCGCTGCGGCCCGCCCCCGGGGGGTGTCCCGGGCCGCTGGGCCCGCCCAGGTAACCCCATCCTCGGCCCGCCCCCGGCCCGCCCCCCCGGCCGCCTCCGCCGCATCCCGGCTCCGGGGCGGCGCTGACAGTCTGGTCCGCGCCGGGCAGCGGGCGCAGCACGGGCAGGGCTGACGGCAGGCTCGGAGGCAGAGCCCCGCCGCGCGCCCCGGCCCAGCCCGCCGCGGGCGCCCACCTGCCGCCCCGACGGGAGGCCCCGCGGCCGCAGCCGCTGCCCGGGCCGGGCGCGCGCCGCACCATGAGCCCCCGCTCGTGCCTGCGCTCGCTGCGCCTCCTGGTCTTCGCCGTCTTCTCGGCCGCCGCGAGCAACTGGCTGTAAGTCGGGCCGGACCGGGCGGGCGGGCGGGCGGCGGCGGCGGGTGCCAGGCGGCGCGGGCAGGGGCAGCGGCGGGGGCGGGGGCGGGGGCGGGGGCGGGGGCGCCGGCAGGTGTCTCGGCCGCCCCCGCCCCCGCGCCGGGCCTCCCTGCGGGCACCCCTGCTGTCCGGGTGCGGCTCCCAGCCCCGAGGCGGCCGGGGTGGCGGCGGCGTCCGCACCCATGGGCGGCCCCGGGGCGCCCGAGAGCGCAGGGGCGCGAGCGCGGGGCGGCGGCCGGGCGGGGTGCGCGGCTCGGCTCGGGGTGCAGCCCAGGCTCGCTGACAGGTCGCCCGCCTCGGGAGGGACCCTGCGTCGCGGTGGCAGGGTGATCCCGAGGAGGAGCCCGGGGCAGCCCCGAGCAGCCCCGAGCAGCCCCGGAGCGAGCTCCCCGCCGGCGGCGCCCCGCTGCGGGCTGGGCTGCAGGCGTGCAGGGACCTGTTTCTGCTCGGGGGCGGGAGCCCGGGCTGGAGGCAGGGAAGGGACCGGGACACCGGCCTCGTTCTCCGGGGAAGGAACTCCGGCCAGCCCTGCAAGGGGACAGCAGCCCACCACCTCCCTGCCTCGTCCCACCTAAGGCGGCAGGGAGGGTGGTGGCCCCTGGTGACCTGCCTGTTTCTCTCTTGCTGGGCCTGGCTCGGGGGACTCCCAGGGAAGGGACAGAAGGTTGGCTGGGACGGCGAGCAGGGGGGTCTTAGGTGGAAGGAGGGAGATTCTAGAGGGATGAGCCTTGGTGTGGGGATGAACAGGGAAGCAAGGACACTCTGGAATCCTTCATCCCCCCCTCAGGGATGGTTCACCAGGCCCCAGGCTTCACCCCGGCCCCAATCCCTTCTGCCCAGAGCTCTGCCCCCATCCGCTGTGGGCAGCCAGTGGGGAGCCAAGCTCCGGTATTGATCTGAAAAGCATGAGGTGGGAAGGGGGATAGCCAACAGTGTAGCTGGGGTTTCCATGGAGACCGCGGGAGAGGAAAAAATTCTCTCTGCATCAAGACTAAAGAACAAATATCTCCCATGAAATTGCCCCGAGTGTCCAATGGCTGTTGCTATGAGGTCATTGCGGCCAGCCGGGGCCCTGCAGGCTGGAAGGAGTGTGTTCGTTGGGGTCAGAGCCACCCAGGGCTTGGGGGACCGAGGTGATGTGGAACGCTCCCAGCTGTTGGGAGAGCGAGCGACTCCAAGGCAGCCCAAAGTGGCTGTAGAGCTTTTGTTTTTCTTGGAGGCTTAATTTGATTAACACTTCAGGGGTAGTGGCAAAGTGTACCGCAAGCTGGGCACCACCATCCCCTCCCACTGCCCCCACAGGCCATCCTCCTGAGCGAGGACTAGGCCACCTAGCTGAGGAGGGGAGCTGATTTGGACTCAGGGGGTCTGTGGTCCCTGGAGCTGCCCCCTTGAAAGCCTGGGTTCAGAGCCAGGGTCTCCGAAGTGAGCGTGAGCGTCTGGAAGAACAAGAAGCGGGTCTGACCTACCCAATGCCCAGGGCTACAAGAAGGCAGGGAAAGAAGTGGCAGTGCAAGAGTCTGACCCGGGCCTTCAGGGAAGAGAGTGACATCCACAGTGGAACGTCCGTCAGGGGCATCTAGTGTTTGAGCTCCTACAGATGAGGAAACTGAGCCCCCAGGAGGGGAAGCTACTTGCCCAAACCCAGAGCAGAGAACTGAACCCAAGGGCCGATTCCCAGGCAGTGACATACCCCCTGCCCCGAAGTGGTCCCCAAGTCAAGCCAGTATGGCCCAGGTGGTGTCACCACCCACCCTCAGCCACATCCAAGCCCGAAGTCCCAGCCAGGGAGGTAGCCCTGGTTTTGGGTCACGCGAACCACGGGGAATTCCAACAGATGGGTTCTCGGGCTTGCATCGAGCGGGGTGGGGTGAGGAGGGGCGGCCTGGAGGGAGAAGAGAGGTTGGCAAACCTGTTCTGTGCAGTGGTGATGGTTCAGGTTGCCACGAAGCAGGTCTCTGGATGACCCAGCTCACTCCTGCTCCACCCTGGGCCCTGAGCCAAGGGTCTCTGCCCCACCCAAGGCAGGAAGAACAAGGGGCTTCCTGGCACCCCTACCAAACCAGCGAGGCCTTGATGGAGAAGAGAGCTCTGGGCACATTCCAAGACCGGGTTGTTTGCCTTGTATTTATTAGCCACCTCCATCCCTGCGACAGGGACTGAGCCAGCTCGGGGGGTGGGGGGACTCAGCATCGCAGCCCGGCCTCCAAGGACCTTGGGGTCTGGAAAGACAGGATAAAAGCAAAACCACGAGTGGGTGGAACGGTGCGCATGCTACTGCCGTCAGAGGAAGGGGTCAGCATGAGCCGGAGCGGTCACAGAGGGGACTTGGCCTGAAGGTAGCAGAATCGTGACGATACTAGTAAATATTATTACACTAGCTCCGACTGTACTATCTAAATCCTGACAGCATCTGAATCCCATTCCACAGATGGGAAGATTGGGGATCACAGAGGTCTTTGCCCAAAGTCACCCAGCTAGTGAATGGCAGGGGCATCTGACCCGAAAGCTGCCCCTAGAAGGAAAAGCTCTGGGCAGGCAGATGTCCCTCCAGGCATGGTGGCTGGCACTATCTTTTCACGTGTGAGTCACCATGGAGGTCTGGCCCCAAGAGGAAGGCTGGCAGTGCTCTCAGAGGGGCCAGGCCGGGGTGTCCATTCCCCTTCCAGTACCTGGAGTTAGGCTTCCGTCCAGGGTCGGCTGGCTGGCTGGTTGCAAGAGACGGTGCTGCCTGTTGTCTCGGAAGGGCGGGTGGCCTGGCGGGGAGGCCAGGTGTCCCGCTGCGTGCAGCTGTTGGGCAGGACAGAGCCTGGAGCTGGGAAGGCTCCACCGCCCGAGGCCTGGGCAAGCCCAGAGAAGCTGGAAGCTGTCGATTAGACTTGTGTCTAGCACCCCGGGCGAGCTGACAGCTTGTGGCAGCTCCCACCACCGACGGAGGGATGGATGGATGAAAACAGGCCACCGGTGGAGGGCCTGGCTCTGCCACAGATGGGCTCAGAAATGGCCCTGAACGCTCCCTCCTGTGACACAGGTTGTGCTGAGAGCTGAGAGGCTGGGGTTCCAGTCCCTGCTCTGCGCCCCCACCCCGCCCCCCAGCTGGCTGGTTCTGGGTGAGCCTCTTCTGCCCCCTGGGCCACAGCCGTCAGCAGATTGCTCTGAACTCCGCATGGAAGGCCTGGGAAGGCTCATCAGGGACTAGATGAGCCAAGGTTTCCTTATTGCGGATTTGCTGAAGAAGGCAGTGGCGCACTGAGCGGGGGCCCCAGCAGAGGCCCACTAGATGAGGGTGGGGAGCCCATTCTGCACTCGGAGATAGTCCGGGACGGTGCCTGAGAAGCAGGTCTCTGAGACAGCCCGCGGTTCCATCCCAGGTCCGCCACTGACCAGCTGAGTGACCACGGACAGGTTACTTAACCTCTCTGGGCCTCAGGTTCCTCATCTGTTTCAGTGGCGCCCAACCGTGGGCAGTGGTGAGGCCGAGCACGGTGCCGGGCACGCTGATGGAAACAGCAGCTGTGGCTGCTGCTGGAAGCTGAGGGTCTCTGCGATGGGGGAGTCGTGTCCTTGTTTATAGGGATGGTGGAAAGGATGGGCCTTCAGGCCTCTGCTCCCAGGTCTTGTTTACCCCAAACCGTTCTATCGGGAGCCTGTACTCTTACACAGGTCACACAAGTAGGATTGGAGGTGGCCACCCTCCCTGCTCTTCAACCGGGGCCCCCACCAGAGCCTCACAGAGCAAGAAAGGTCCAGCCTGGCGAATCCTGGTAGCCAGGGGACTTGAGTCTGGGGGCACCCCTCAGGGTGGCTGGAGGGTGAAATCTCACCCTCATGGGATCTGACTCCCTGCAGGTGTGCGTCTCAGGTCCAAGCTCCTGTGTGCCTACTTGACCAGCAAGGGGGGCAGAGGGAATGACTCCTTTGACCGTGGGAGCCCCACAGGTAAAGGTGTGGCCCATCTCCTCCCAGAAAGTGTCCCCTAATCCCCAGCTACAAAGGATCTCTCCTTCCCTTCTAAACAGTAAACTCCACTCCTAGGAGCTCCTCCCCTGGCTCTGGACATTGGATCATTCACGAACACGTCCACAGCCCTTTATAGTTTACACCAGAGTCTCCTAAATCGTTCCATTGATATTTGGGGCCTGTTCTGTGCATTGAAGAACATTCAGCAGCATCTCTGGCTTCTACCTGTTAGATGCCAGTAGCAAGCCAGGGACTCTAGACATAGCCAAATGTCCCTCGGGGGGAGGGGGGGTGAAGAGCTCCCCTCGTTGAGATTCAGTGGTTTACAAAGCACTTTCATGCCCATGACCCTATGAGAACTACATCACTTCTCCTCACTTTGGGGGGAAGGAGTCTGTATTCTTTTTAGCCCCACTTCAGAGGCCCAGAGGTACAGTGACTTCCCCAAGGACATTCTGCAAGTCAGAAGCAGGACTTGAACTTGACTTGTACTCACGTCTCCCACATCTCCTGGTTTCTATCCCCCACGTATGGGACTGTTTCGTATTATGTGTAACTACAGTTTAGGAGCGTGGCTCGTTCTTCTACAAGGTTATAAACCCCTGAAGGTCACGGCTGTGGCACAAACGGCTCTCAACGTCTCCTAGTGCCTGGCATGTGTCTGGCATGTAGTAGGTGCTCAGTCAGTATCTGATGGATAAAGGGAAGAGGGGCTTGTTCCCTCCAGAGGGCTTTAAGTTTTTGTCAAAGGGTGCCCTGTCTTAGAGACCTTGAATAGTAGGGAAGCTCCGCTCTACCGCTCTGAGTCTCAGGTGATGATAAGACAGGCCAAAAGGGTGTCAGGAAGTGTGGCTGTCACCCGCAGGGCTGCTGCTCTGACCCTCAGCTCCCCTGCCAGGGCGCACCCCCTGGAGCCCGGCTAAGCCCTTCCCCCCCACCCCCCCGCCACCACCCTCCGCGGCAGGGCCCCGAGACCAGGCTCTGCCCGAGGGGTTTACTCAAGCGGCAGTAACCACCCAGCTGTCTGCTATGGCTTGACTTTCTTCCCTCAGCCCTGGATTAGCAATTGAGCAACTCAGCAAGCATCTGACAAGACAGTGTTCCCCAAACCTGTTGAAACTCGCCCAACTCGGGCCCTGTGGGTGCGTTTGCAAAGCTGAGCATTTACGCCAAGCCTCTTTTTTCTTGTTCCTCCCCCTGGGAAGAAGGGCTCGGCCGGAGCCAAGTGGGCACAGGGTTGGCCTGGGAGCCACGGAAGCGAGTGACAGCCGCCCACCACTGTCGCCCCATTCCGGTCACCCCTACTGCAGACGAGCTCGGCAGAGCTCAGCAAGCTCAGCTGGAAGGCGAAGCTGGGACCCCATGGTTGCAGTCCAGATGTCCACACGAGTTGCCAGCTTTTATCTCTGAGTCCCGAACTACATCTTCTGTGATTCAGCCAAACCCAGGAGAAGGCTCGCTCCCTGCCGTGACCCCACCAGCTCCCCCTTTCCCCATCCAAACCCCTCTCCGCCTCCCCCATCTCCTGGCAAACTTGAAACCAAACTATGTTCTAAAAGTTCCCCTGACCAAGTCATGAACCCTGCTGTGGACGGGACCTGGTCTGAGCAGAGAGGGGAGGAAGGTGGGTAGGAGGAGGGAGGGATGTGCTCAGAGGAAGGAGCCTCCCAATAGCTCGCCGCTCACGCTCACAAGGGAGCTTTGGAGAGGCCCATTAGAAGCTGTGGGAAATTTCCAGGGCAACTCCAGGGGCCTCTTCCTGCTGTGACTCCTGGATAGTCCTTTCCGACCCTATTTCGCACTCGGGTCACACACAGGACCTATCGTGGTACGACTGGGTTCCAGGAACTCTTCCCCGAGGGCTGGCGGCAACAGGGTATTCCTCTTGCATCAGGGATGCCCAGCAGTCCTGGGACCCAGGCACAGAGGACTGGTCGCAGCCCCTGTGACTATCAGAGTTCAAGGGGTCCCCACAGATTGTCCGTTCAGCCCCTTCCAGCAACAGTGAACCCCCAAGCAGGGGCGTGCCCAGTAAGCCCCGTTCAATCCTGTCAGATGCTCACTTGTGGAGACTACGCCACCAGGCACTGTGCTAGGCACACGGGGTCGCAGCACATTAGTGCTAGGGCCGGAGCTCCATCCCAGGTCTCCTGGCCGTCTTCCCAGGGCTCTCCCTGCAGCCCCACACCCTCGCCAGTCATCCTCTGGGGGAGGTTAGGAGCAATGGAGCAACGAAGGAGCCCAAGTTGTCCTGGCTGCCTCGTTGGGATGGGGGTGCGAGTTTGACCACAGGATCTCCCAGAACGGGGCCTTCAGAAGGGATCCACCAAAGCCAAGGAACCCGCTAGAAAGCCAGCACCCGCCCTGGACAGCCCATCTGGGGTTTTACCCACACTCCAAGTCCCCCCACCCCCCCGAGCTCCCTCACAGAGCTCGGGAGACAGTTCAACAGTTCAGTGGCTCTGGGGACAAGAGTCCGGTGGGTCTTTGCAAGGGAGAAGCTCTCCACTGCCACATGAGGGGGCAAGGCAAGGTCAGGAAGTGCCCTCAGTGTGACACTCACTCACCCCCACAGTCACACCTGCCCCGCGGAGAGAAGGAAAAGTCCTACATCCTGGCCCAGCTCTGGGGCCCTCCAGGCTCGGGTCTGAGTGGCTACGTCCTGGGTGTGTCAGCCACCTGCTCCCCAGGAACACACGCTACGAGATGGGATGTGGGAAGGGGGCTCCCGCGCAGGAGGTGGGGGCACGGAGCCTTCGGGAATGCCATGTAGAGAGCTGGGGTGCGGCGGGGTGGGAAGTAATGGAAACTGGAAGCAAAAAAAGACCCAAAAAAATGGGGTTGCTGAGGCTTCTGAGGATGGGGAGCCAAGGAAGCCAGGGACCCCAGGAAACAGAGAGAAGGGGAATCGTGCCCTGAGCTACAGGAGTGGGGGTTGGGCTCCAGGAAAGGCCACCGTTCCCCTGAACCTCCGAGGAAAGGGACTTGGGACCTGACCTGAGCATCGAGGACTCCCGAGTTCCACCAAGGCTGAGGAGAAGGTGGAGGGAGGCTGCACCCACCACCCCACAACCGCTGTGTCTTCAAGGCTGGCCCCTCCTCACCGGCTGCCCCACTGGGGACTTTGGGCCACTGGCAGCAACTCCTCCCACGGCCCCAGAAGCTGCCGAGACCACAGGCCAAACGCCGTCCACGCAACCCCACTGAGACTCCTCCCTCCCCAGTAGCCCTGGCACCTGAGAGCGGTGTAGACGCCTTTGCTGGGGTGCAGGAAAGCCCTGGGACCCCGACCCACTCATCAGTGAAAGAATGAAGCCACCTTCCTCAAATCACTGTCACTGCCAAACTCTCATGCCCCGGGCACCCTGGGCCATCCTCAGAGCCTGATCCGCCAGCCCAGGCTTAGGAGCCAGAATGATCTAGGTGTTGACCACCCCTGACTGGCTGCACGGCCTTGAGCACATGCCTCCCGGAACCTCATCTCTAAAATGGAGGGGATGACACCCTCCTGGCCAACCCTGCATGGCTGCAGCAAAGATATAATCAAGCATGTGACTTGCTTGAAGAGCACAGGTGACAAGGGACGGAAGGTCCCTCCCGTCCAGCCAATCTCATCCCACAAAGGGCTCCCAAGTCCTCCAGGCACACTGAGCCTGTTCTGGGCCCCACTGTCCCTGGTCTCCTCACCCCAGTGTCCCAGCCTCTGATCCCCTAACAGCCCTCCCCTCCATCCTACCTCTCAGACTCCTGGTCCCTGGAGGGTCCATCCGATGGGCCCGAGTCACTGGCACACATCCTCTTGCTGCACATGCTCCATCTGGAGATTCCTTCCAGTTGGGGTGGAGGCTGAAGTGACCCACCGCTCCCAGCAGGAGTGTGTCCTTCCCTCAGGCGGGAGAACCCAGGTCTGAAAGAGTAGAAGGAGCCAAAGAAGACCAATGAGCAGGATGGTCTGTGGTCCAGCAGAGGGCCCAGCTCAAGGCAACACGAAGGGGCCTGGAGGCGGTGGTGCTGATGATGATGATGATGGCGTAAACATCTTAATGAAGGCCATAATGATATGATATAACGTAATAAGGTGGCCGAGAGGGGGGCAGTGTCTACTGTGTGACCCTTTAATCCACTTAAGCCTCCCGAGGCAAGCCCTATTGTTTTCCCCATTCTACGAGGTCGGATGAAGACCCCGAGGCTCGAGGCTCGGAGATGCTCACTAATTTGCCTTCGGGAACTCAGAGCCCGTATTCTGACCCAGTCGGCCGTCTCTCCCTTGCACAGTGCGCCACACTGTGGGCCGTGCGAAAGGACAGGTCTCCAGGACAGGACCACGTCGGGGAGTGGGCAGCAGGGCTCGGAGACTGTGGGGGGGCAGAAGCACCCGAAGGCCCGAGCACAGTTGAGGGGCGCGGTGAGGACCTGGGAAGCCAGGCTCCGGCTGCCCCGGGGGAGAGGGCGGTCCTGGGTGGGGTCTGCGGCTTGGGTGCTTCACCCGGCAGGGTCTCCCCGGGCGGCTCGCTGTTGGGCAGGCACTCGGGCTCCTTCCGGCTCCTCCTCCCACCGGCTTGGCCTCCTTCCTCCCTGGTGTCCCAGGCACTGCCACTCCTGAGGAGGCTCTAAATGTGGCCCAGGCAGGCAGGGAGGCCAGAGGGAGGGGGCAGAGAGGCCTGGGCTGGCGTCCCAGCCCCCACCTGGACACCCGCGGGGCCGGGACCCATGACACTGATCTGCTTGGCCTCCCAAACGCTCCAGCTATTTCCCGTCCCCTCTGCTCTGGACGCGCAGAGTAAGAGCCGGAGAGGAGTCGGAGAGGTGCGGATTTTCCTCTAGGAATTTGTATATTTTTTTTAAAAAGCAAGCAAACCTGGAAAAGCTTGGGACAAGCCCAGCTAATTTTAGTTTCTAATGAAAACAGCAGGTGGCCGAGAGGATCTGATCTCCCTGGCAGGGCCAGGGCCCTCCAGCCTTGCATGCAGGCTGCGCACACGGGCCGGCGGGGAGGGCCTCCTGGGAGGAGCCTGCAGGACCTGCAGCCCCCCGTTTGAGGAAATGGGGGCACGGGCTGCCTGGCAGTGGCAGCCGGGGCGGCCCGGGCTGCCAGGGTAACCTGATCGATGGCAGGGCTGTGACTAGAGTTCTGGGTGGCGGGGGCAGCAGGTGGCAAATTGCTACGCCTGTCCTCAGCAGGGGCAGGAAGCAGCCTGGGCTGGGGCAAGGCGACCAGAACGGGGGAAGAAGCAGAGATGGTCGGGGCCCTCCGCAGGCCTGGCCAGCCCAGCCCAGTGACAGCCAACACTGAGCGCGCCCGGGAGGCGCTGTCTCCCCAGAAGTGGCTTGTGCAGCCAACACTGGAGCCCGGCCCGGCCCCGGGGTCATGGAGTGGCACATGTATCTCTGAGGAGAAAGCAGGGCCACCTTAGGGTGCGGGGAGGGGCTTCCTGAGGCCCCCAGGGCCAGGGGGCCGACCCCTCACGGTCTCCGAGCCCTCAGCAGACTGATAGGCAAGGGCAGCCCCCACCCTGCTCCTCACCCCTGCCCCTCCCTACCCTGGGGGCCCTGCCAGGAGGCGACAGCACCCTCCATCCGCCACAGGCATCTACCCAATGCCTTCTGTGTGCCATGTGCAGTGCCAGGCACGGAGGAGCCATGGCTGGACGGGCCGCTCAAGGCACTGTCAGCCCCCGCAGCCGTCAAACGGGGCGGGCCCACGAGCAGCGTGCAGGGCGAGACCGAGTGCCCGGTCACTCACTGGCTGCGTGACTTGGGGCGAGTCACTCCACCTCTCTGGGCCTCAGTTTGCTCCTCTGTAAAATGAGGCCAGGCCCCCAAACCAGACACCAGAACAGGCAAGCCATCCAGGCAAGGACCTGTAATGGGACCTGGGGTCCCCACTGTCTCCACGCCATCCCCAGCTGCGTGTCCAGCCGCAGCAGCCACCCCTTCCCAGGCAAGACCCTGGGATCTGGGAGAGTCGGGGTGGGGTGGAGCTGTGCCCCCCAGGGCACGGAAGGGGACAGCTGTTGAGCCAGATGAAGCAGGGGCTGGGGGGTGGCACTGGTGCCAGCCGTAGGGGCAGGCACGCTCCTCAGCGGAAGAGGGTTCTCAGCTTCTTCCTGGAAGCTGTCCCAGTGACTCACGGCCATGGCAGCCCAGCAGCTCACCCCTAAAGCCCTACTACTGTTATTTCAGGCTGCCTCCCCTCATTGAGTCTGAACCTAGGAGAGAGGGGTGGGCAGCTCCTCCGGTCTACCTCGTTTCTCATTCAACCGTAGGGGCTCCGTGTATCCGCCTGGCCAGGCCCCCGCCCCCCAGTCCCCGTCTGTAGGAGGAGGACTGCCACTCTGACAGTGGGAAAGGCCACACAGACCTACCAGTTTACTGTCCCCACCAGGAGACAGGCTCCAAGTGGACGGGGATTTGCCCAAGGTCACACTGTGGGCTGGTGGCTCAGCCAGGCCTCCCCAGCCTGCTGTCCCTACCCAGAGAACCCCCGCCCTCGAAGAGCTCCCTTCACCAGGAGCCGGGAGCCCGGACATCCTGACCCGGCCCCTTGGCTGGACGCAGAGGGAGCAGGGGCTGAGATGGGTACAGTCAGCCCTGTGCCCCCATGTCATTCGGGGAATAGGGGCCCCCACCCTTATCCAAGAGGCCAGGCCTGGGCCTGAGCAGGAAAGGACCCAACGTGAGACCCAACTCCTTGTGCCCTCACTGGCTCGCCGCCTCCCAAACTTGGACCTGGCCCCCGGCCAGTAGCTGGGCTCTTGGCGCCCCCTGCAGGCCGAGAGCACCCGGTGGGACGAGCTCCGCAGGGGACCCCCTTTCCCTAGCTGGCCCAGGCAAGGGAAGCACCCAGACAGGGCTGAGGAGCCAAGTGTGCGCCCTCCCCTTCCAGATGCACCTCAACCATCGCCCCCTCCCCCGGCACTTGTCTCCCCTCTAGGAGGCTCAGGCTCCCGCCCGGACCCTACAGGTCTCTGTGCATCCCCTAGGCAGGACCTGGTAGAGCCAACAGGGAGGTCCCCCAGGAGGCAGGGAACGTGGGGAGAGGAAGGGAAGGCCCAGCCAACTCAGCCCAAGACCACCCACCTCCTACCAGCCGTGCTGCCGGGGAAGGGGGGTCCTCACGGTTACAGCAACCTGCGGCGTGCCCTGCTGAGCCCAGCTGCACCAGCCGCATCAGATCACCTTGATTTCTCACAGCAGCCCTCCGGGATAGGATCCATTATCTCCACCTCGGAAAAAGAAAGCCAGACTCAGACCCCACAGCTGGGAGTGGGGGGTGGCTGATGCGGCCATGAGGAGGGAAGTGGGTCCTGGATTCAGATCTCCCTCGGGTGCAGGCGGAGACACCGCCGTGGTTAGCCAAGAGCTTCCCCTGCAGTGCTCTCCTGTGCCAGTCTGGCTTCACAGCTGCTCCTGGGAATGTGTGAAAAGCCCAGATGCCCACCCAGCCCCGCCTGGAGGGAGGCCCAGGCACCTGCGCTTTCGGCAAACCCCGCACATGTTTCGATGCACAACCAGGTTTGAGGACCATCCCTCTGGTCCAGCCCATGCACCTGACAAACAGAATCCACCTGCTGCTCATGCACCTCCGGGGGCGGGGAGCCGGCCGACCGGCGGGCAGCCCACCGGCTGCACCTGGACCAGCATCCTTAGGTCCCACAAACCCGCCAACCAGCGGCTTCTGCCCAGGGCGGTCAGTTCTAGTCCTTGGGCCGCTTAGAGCAACAGTGTGTCTGCCAATGGCTTTGAAGTCAGGCAAAACCGAGTCCAAGTTCAAAACCTTTTACTCGCTGGCTGATCTTGTGCACAAGGCAAACTACTTGGCCTGTCTGTGCCTCAGTTTCCTCCTGTATAAAATGAGAGCCCATTGGCTTGCTGAGAGGCTAAATGCAATAATGTAAGTAAAGTCCTTAGCCCGGTCCTAAGTTCCATAAAAGCTGGCTCTGCTTATGACCATCGTCACTAGAACGTCCCGTATTTCCACGGGGCTTTCTGTGGATTTTTCCATCTGCTCTCCATTCATTCACCTCTTTCAGCAAACAGATGGCGAGTTCCTGCCCACTGCCTCAGACCCCTTGTCAGACCATCTTTCACACACACAGGACCCCTTTTGCCCTGATGACAGTTCCTTGACTTAGCCAGAAGCAGTGCTAAGCTCCCTGCATTACGGATGAGAAAACCGCATCCCAGAGAGCGGTGACCTTCCCCTCTGATCCTTCTTTGGACAAGAAATTTCGTGCAGTTTCCCTCATACATGCAACAGCTTCTTCGCCCCTAGGCCCTGGAAAGCACCCCCTGCCCCAGACCAGGGTTCCTGGCCAAGCCCTGGGGGGGTGTGGCTGGTTCACTAATAGAGTCAGGGCAGCAGGATGCCCACTCTCTTGTGTTTCCAGCTCCTGAGCTGTGTGACTGAGCCTGAGGGGAGAGCCAGGGTCTGGGTTTCCTCCTGGGAGGTGGTGGGAAGGCCCCTTTCCCTCTCTGTGCTCACCTGTAAAAGGAGGGGTCTGGACCAGACTACGTGTCAGGGAACATTCCCTAAGTGTGCGACTCTCTGTACTCTGTACTCCAGGAATCTGGAAGGCAGCCCCCGACAGCCCTGCCCTGGGAGGGAGCTGATCATCTCCCTCGGAACGGGTGGAAGCGGAGGCAGGGAAAGGGGGAGGAGGCGTTCAGAGTCCACTCCTCAGCCCTCCTCCGCCGTTCAGCTGCTTCTTGGGCACCTACTAGGCGCACGTGGCCCTGGCCAAGGATGCCAGTGGGGAGCGGAGACAGGTTGAGGGGCAGTGGTTAGAGCACAGTCATGGGGTTATCGGATCTGGGCTTCAATCGAGATCTGCCCTCACAAGCCAGGTGACCCTGAGCCGGTCCCTCCACATGACCCGAAACACCTGAACCTAGCAGGTGTTCGGTTAATGCATACCTCTTCCCCTTGAGAGGGACCACTTCTTCCGGATGGCCTTTCCCTGGCTCTGCTCCCATCCTGGCGAGCATTCTTGCTTCTTATTCCCAGCTCCCTCGCCTCCTGGCCCAGACCACAGTGTCCGTCCTCCGGTGCTGCAGAGCCTGCCCGGGCCTCTCAACCTGCCACTGAGGAGGACAGGCAGGAGGAAGGCTCTCAGGGCTTGAAGAGGGCTGCAGGTCAGCCTTGGCACCTGCTATCTGTGTCACCTTGGTCCTGGCACCCTCTTAGCCTTCATTTTGGAATCCATAAAATGGGCCTAATAATTATGACCTCATAGACTGGGGCCGAGGCTGCAGTAGGAAGCAGGGACTGCCGCTGTGCAGGGCACATGGTGGGTGTTCAGTGAACGGTAGTGCTGTCTCCTGCCCTCCCCCGAGATGGATGCTCTGGAGCCCCCTTCTCCCCATAGGCCTGGTCCCCAAGCACCCTGACAGATGACCTAGCTTGGGATCCTTACCAATGGCACCGTTGCTCCATCTCCAGGCTGTAAAAACTCAAGGGGCTGAGGAGAGAGCACGGCACACTTGGTATTTGAAGCTCTCCTCCCCTGCCACCATCCTTGCACTGGCCCAAGTCCCCCAGCTGCACAGCCCTGGTGCTGGCCTCCATCTGGCACCCCGAGATGTGGCTGGCAGTGGCTTGGTCTTGCAGCCAGAAGGTGGGCTTAGGTCACTGGGCTCCTTGCCTGGTGGGGCAGGGTAGTGGGGAGACACAGGGCAGTGGTTGTGGCCTCCCAGCCAGAGGGACAGGAAGGGGCCAGAGCCCAGGGCCCAGATCTGGGGTAGCATCAGGGCACAGACACCGGTGCAGCAGCCGCCCCCAGCCAGGAGGGGTCCCATGGGGCATCCGTCCGTGTCCCTCCTGGAGCTTGGCCTGCTTTGGCTGGGGAAGAGGCTTTCCTATGCAAGACGGCGCTTCCCCCTCTGGTCCCAAGAGCCAGGCAAGGGGGTCTGTCCCTGGATCCAGGAGTCATAGCCGGGACCCGTCAGCGGGATGAGGCAGTTCCCAGAGCCCTGGGCTGGGCACAGCCTGGGCCTGGCAGTGGAAGGAGGAGGAAGGAGCACTGCACGGCGTTCCACCCCCCGCCCTCTCCCCAGGTACCTGGCCAAGCTGTCCTCGGTGGGGAGCATCTCGGAGGAGGAGACGTGCGAGAAGCTCAAGGGCCTGATCCAGAGGCAGGTGCAGATGTGTAAGCGGAACCTGGAGGTGATGGACTCGGTGCGCCGGGGCGCCCAGCTGGCCATCGAGGAGTGCCAGTACCAGTTCCGGAACCGGCGCTGGAACTGCTCCACGCTCGACTCCCTGCCCGTCTTCGGCAAGGTGGTGACGCAAGGTGAGGGAGGGGCTCGGGGGCGCTGGGGGGGGGGGTGCATCTCCCGGGCAGGGGCGTCGGGAGCCGCCTGTCATTCAGGGAGCTAAAGGCCAGGGCGCACGGGAGCAGGGGAGGTGGGCGGGGGGCGCGAGCCCGGCCGAGGGGGCCGCTCCTGGTGTGGGCAGCACGCCGTGGGCCGCAGCGCTTCGGTCCCCATTCTCCAGAGGAAGGAACTGAGGCTCAGGCGGCGGACAGGACGGCCTGGCCCAGAGTCCCTCGCAGGGTGAACCCGGGCTCCAGCGCCCCCCCAGCCCCATGCTGCTGTGTGACCTCAGCAACCCTTGGCCTCCTGAGCGAGCCCACCTGCGTCTGTACCCTGGCGGGCCACGTGGACGGCCCCCATGCCCAGCTCCGAGGCCGAGGAAGAGCAGCACCTGCTCTGTCCTCCTGGGATCGGTCAAGTCAAGCCCAGGAGGGGCAGAGGCCTCTACACCAGCAGCGCAGACTGGGGACCAGACACGGTTTTACGTCACCGACTCCCCCAGCCCTTGCGATAGGCGTTCACGGTGCAGATGAAGACACTGAGGCACGTGGAGGTTAAGTAACTTGCCCGAGGTCACAGGACGAGCAAGCCGCAGAGCCAGGGCTGGAGCCCGTGCCGTCCAGCTCCGGGTCTTGCTCTTGCCCGCAGCGAGAAGATGCGGTGACGGAGGGGACGTGGGAGCCTGGGGAACACAGGGGACACGCCTCCCTGGCCAGGCCGGGTGCTCAGAGAACGCTGGCCTGAGGAGTTCGGCCCTCCGCTGCGCTGAGAAATATGAGAAGGCATTAAGCCAGAGGAAGGTGGGCAGGGCAGAGAGAACGTTCCATGCAACTGGAAGGCTCCTTGAGAGGTCACTGGGCCAAGCTGCTGCCCTCGAGGAAGGGCTGCCACCAGCTGCCTCTGTTTCTACTTCCTGAGCGTGAAAGCGACACTCCGGAGCCACTCCCGGTCCCAGTCGCCGGGGCCCTTTGACCCACGAGGCGGCGGGAGGGCACAGCCTGGGCCAACCTTTGTCTTGGCACCTGCGGTCCCGGACGGCCAGGGCTGCCGGGCTCGTGGCAGAGCGTTCGGATGTTGTCGGGAACCAACTGTGATCGAAATTTGGAAGCAATTCTCCTGGAAGCTGGCAGAGACCAAAAAGGCAGCATCGGGCTTGGCGTGACCTGATGTCGCTGCTCCGGAGAAGCAGCGGAGACCCAGTGAGGAGCCGCGTCGTGGAGGGTCTTCCCGGGACGACGGTGCGCGGCCGGGCCCTGGGGCCACCACCTGGGGAGGCCCAAATACTAGGCTCGTGTGCAGCGGGTGCTTGGAGCCGTAGGTGCACTGGCGGCCGGATGGGCAGGGTTCCCATGTGCCAGGCCCCGTGCCTTTGCACGTGCTGTTTGTTGCCTCCACCCCAAAAACTCACCCCCCTTTCTCTGCCAGCTCAGCGCTCCCCTTCCCGCTGTGCCTTCCCAGCTCTTACACCCCGGCAGTTGCTTTTTCCTCTGGGCTCTGAAGCTCTTTGCTCATGCTGGGGTAGGGTGGTTTGGGTTTGTTTTTTGTTTTTTTTTGTTTTTTGTTTTTTGTTTTTCGGTGTTTTTTTGTTTTGATATAATTTCAAGCTTACCAGGAAAAATTACAAAGTTTTTTTTCCCCACCTCTAAGTGATGGATTTACTTTTCTTTTTCTATTGAGGTATAATCGACACACAACATTACATTCAAGTGTGCAACCTAACGACTCCACGTTTGTATATATTATGATCACCACACACAGTTACACATTTTTATTCCTTTTTTTTCACATTTTTTTTTCTTGTGATGAGAGTTTTTAAGACCTACTCTCATAGCAACTTTCACATCTGCAACATGGGATTATTAGCCGTAGTCACCACGCTGTACCTGACATCCTCAGGAGCTACTATTGTGTAACTGGAAGTTTGTACCTTCTGACCCCGTCCCCCGGCCCCCACCAATCTCCCCCACCTCCTCACCCCTGCCTTTAGCAACCACCAGCCTGTTCTCTGTATGTGTGAGCTTGGTTTTTCCTAAGGGGAATTCCCATAATACTCTTTCCCTAGATTCACCAAGTGTTCACATTTTAACCCACCTGCCTCATCAAATTCTCTTTCTCAACCTCTCTCCCTGCCCCTTAGTACACCACACACACACACACACACACACACACACACACACACGTCTAAACCATTTGTGTTCACACACCTTCCATTACACCTTTTATTTATTTTTACTTTTTGAGCAAGAGAGTGCGTGGGCGCATGCACATGCGCAGTGTCGGGACGGGGCCGAGGGAGAGAGAACCTTCAGTGGTCTCCATGCCCAGCGTGGAGCCCCACTCAGGGCTCGATCTCACGACCCTGTAATCATGAGCTGAAATCAAGAGTTAAATGCTTAGCACTGAGTCACCAGGCGCCCCTCATTACACCTTCTAGGCTAAACTGCAATGCCTGTCCCCTCACCCTGCTCCCCGATCCCTGAACTCTGACCCTTCCATGGCCAGGTGTTGTGTCATGCACCTGTTTCCCGGCACACGGCACAGCCTGGCACGGAGGGGACAGCCAGTGGATGTCATCCAGTGACAGAGAACAAGTCTGGGCAAGGACTCAAAGGGGCGTAGAAGGGGAGGCATGGGGGTCGGTGCTGGCCTGAGGCCGGGGAGGAGTCCCGCGGAGAAGTGCCCTCCTCACCGGTGTTTGCAGCAGGAACCAAAGAAGGGCCCATCCTGGCTCTGCAAGTTTGGGGCAACACTGAATCCTTCCAGGCGTGGCTGAAACCCACTTTGGACTGAAGTCTGAGCGGCTTGCTCGAGCGTCCGGCGCCCCCAGGGCCGAGT
Organism: Vulpes lagopus; assembly: GCF_018345385.1. NCBI lineage: Eukaryota > Metazoa > Chordata > Mammalia > Carnivora > Canidae > Vulpes > Vulpes lagopus. Next base: position 126,222,584 of record NC_054831.1, read on the forward strand.
CAAGGCACCCACACTCCAGGCCGGCCCCACCAGGCAGACGTCAGGCGTGTCTGGAGGAGGAGTCCGAGCTCTTCTGTTCGTCCATCTCCTCACTCTTGTATTTCTCGTGTTCCTCCCTAGTGAAAGTCCTCTTGGGAGAGTCTTAGTTTGTCTCCACTGAACGAGAGGGGCTTGGTCGGCACAAGGTGCTGCTCTCAGAAGGGCCAAGGGCCGAGGAGGCAGCTGCAGGGACGGGGTGGGGAGGGGGGTGCAGGAGCAGCCGTGACCATGGGTGAGGGGTTGTTACTCTGAGCCGCGGTGTCCTCGCCTGTCAGACGAGCACATAGGGCCCGTCACGAAGGTCCCGTGACACAGTGTGTGGCAGCACTTAGTGTACACCCTGGCCCAAGAAGAGCCGTGCCCATCACCAGCTGCTGTCACTGGGGACAGCCACAACAGCAGCAGCCAGTCTGGGTAGGCCTTCTTTGAGGCCACCAGCTTTTGGGGTGATGGCAAGGGAGAGCTCGGTTTGGTGCCCACATTCGTGAGCTGCCTGGCTGGGATCATGGCCTCAAACATTGGAGGAGGCCCAGGAGCCAGGCCATCCTTGGAGAAGAAAAGGAACCCCATTCGTTGACAGCCTCCTGTGCTGTCTTGCCCTCAGGACAACTCTGAACGTGGGGTGGTGTCCCCCACCTTACTGCCGAAAAGGGAGGCTCAGCAAGTTGAGGGTGGTGATACACCCAACTCCGGGGCCTGCCAACTCTTGGCTCTGAGATCTCAGGCAAGGTCCAACCCCTCTCCTAGCCTCAGCATCCTTCCCATAAGGGAACTATTGTGGGGACAATCCCAGGACCCACCTCCTGGGATTCCTGCCAGACAGAGATGGTGCCTCTGAAGGGCTAGTTGGCTCCCCAGGACCCCCGGGCTGATGTTGCCTGAGGTCTCCCAGCTTCCAGCCCTGCACCCCACACCCCCAAGCAGCGGAGGTCACCCTGCTCCTGGCCTACGGAGGGGAGCTTGACGTGAGCTAATGGTGACCGATGAGGACAGTGAGTGACTGAGGGCCAAACTGTGTGCTCTAGGCTGACAATCTAGCAGAAATTTGGAGAGGTTAGCACCCAGGGCACCCAGGAATGGGGGCAGGTGGCAGTTCTTGGCCAAGCAGGGGTTAAGGACCAGATGTGGGATGTCCTCTCTACATTTTAGTCACTGCTTTGTCCCAGAGTCTAGAGCAGCACCTGCACATAGTAGGTAACTGATAAATACATGTCGAATGAATAAAAAGGACTAGAGGATAGGAGGGCGAAGCCATAGAGTCTGGCAGAAGTTCAAGGTCACCAAGAGCAGGATATATACGGGCCTCTCGGAGCAGGCCGGCCTGAGCCTGGCAGGCGGAGGTGAGAAAGGCAGTGCAGACTCCTCTCCTCTTCCCTCCATCTGTGGGTAACGCCGTGCCTCTCCCCGTCTCTTCGCATCTCGTTCTGTGGCCTTGACAGAGGCCTGTCCCGAGAGAGGGGACTTCATGAGCCCCGAGGCCCTCCAGCCTCTGGCTGCCATGGTAGGGAGGTGATGCGGTGCACTGGCCAAAGCAAAGTGAGGATTCGAACCCAGACCCGCCTTTCCATCCTTTGCGTGTCTAACGTCATCTAGACGCCTTCCTTAGTGACTGTGGTAACATCGGCCTGGATTTAAGATGTGAGGGCTTCTCAGTCCCAGGCTGTGACTTACCAAAACCTCTGCTCTCACCTTGATCCCCAATACTGGCATCATGGTGAGCCCCATGAGGCTGAGAACGTGCCCTCCTTCTGGGGGACCTCCAGGCCAGCCTTTTGGTGTCATCATTAGTTACAGGTGGGCTGGGGTGGGTTCCAGAGATCCTCTGTCACCAGGAGTTCCTTGAGGACAAAGTCACCTCAGTAGCCCTAGTGTGTAGCATAGGGCCTGGCTTGCAGCGGGTGACCAATAAATGGTGGGGAAACAAGGAAGGAAGTATCTCTACCCTAAGGAAGGCTTCAGCCCAATAAGTGCCCTACTGACATCTGTTAGCAAATGAATAAAATGGCATTAATCACGACAATAATCACAAAATATGTCTCGAGTGCCCATTATGTGCCAGGGACTTGACTAAGCATGTTCTATACTTTACCTCATTAGAGTCCCATAACCACCTCTTAGGGTCAGGACTATTAGCCCCATTCTGTGGACAAGAAAACTGAAATCACACATCTAGGAAGTGATAGAGCAAGGAGTAGATCTCAGGCCTGCGGGCTGAGCCCTATCCAGACTCTTTCCCAATAACCCACTCCTGTCTCCGAGGGCTGCTGTGTGCAGCCCTGTGCTGGGTGCTGAGGGGGGCAAAGGAGAAGTATGGGGACAACCCGGCCCCGGGAGCTTCCAGTCTGGCTGCAGAGGCCACACAAACACGCAAGACACTTAGAAAATAAAAGCACCTGCGGCCTGATTCTGGTCCTGGGGGCAGGCAGGCCAGCGAGAGCGCCGGCAGCCCTGGGAGGCCCGAGATGCTGGGCAGGAAGTGTGGGGTCTGGCCAGCCTGGGCGGCACTCTCCTCCCCTTGTTCGAGTTGGGACAATGAGGCTCAGAGAGGACGGTCATGCCACTAGTAAGAGTCTTAATTTACTCTTTCCCGTGTCCTACATGGTCTCTCACATCCCAAGAGACTTCCTGGAGGTGGTTTCAAGAAAAGGTGAGCTTTTGCAGCTAAGAGAACAAAGGAAACTGGGAAGGCAGGTTGGGAGCATGAAAGGGGACAGGACAGAGCCAATGTCCTTCTGAGGGACCAGTGCCTGTCCTGCCTCATCTCCCAAGCCTCCCCTTGGGGAGCTTTGGAAACTGAGTTATGTTTGAATGGCCCTTCCCCCGGGACATCGGCCTGGTGCCCAGGGGATCACCATGCCCGTGGCTTCTTTTCCAGCCCAACTCAGCATCCGCGGCTTCTCCTCCAAACATTTCTTACCACTCCAGAGTCCCTCCTTCCAACATCTGGGAGAGACATCGCACACGACGTGCTCAGAAGGGTACGGGCCTTGAGTCACACAGGCTTCAGCGCCTGTTCCCACTTAGCTGCTGACAGCCTCACTCCTTCCTCCACAGAGCAGCGCCGGGGAGAGCCGGGTGCTAAGGTTGTCATGAGCCGTGGACAGTGTATGGAAAGGCCCTGGCACTTAGTAGGCCCTCAGAAAGGGTAGTTACTACTGGGCCCACGGGACAGCTCTGAATTCCCAGCCCCAGGCCACCTCAGCATCTCAGAAAAATGGCCCTGAGGTGGGACCCAGAGGACCCACATTGGAGCCAGGGGAGGAGGAAGAAAGGAGCTGGCTGCGGGATGGGGCAAATGGCTCTATGGAAGAGGCAGGCGGTGGCCGGGCAGCTGCTGGCACCTTCCAGAATCCTGCCTGACGGCCAGCTCTGATGTCCCAGGAGGACAAAGCCAGGTCTGTCTCCCTGCTGCAGCTGGAACAGCTGAACCCCCGATCAGGGAGCAGCTATCTTGCACGACACGAGTGGCCTCCCGCTGCCTCGTTTGCGGGCGCACCACCATCCTCTTCTGTCTCTGTCAGGCACCTCTCTAGCAAGCGAGGCTCCAGCCTGGGCACCCAGGCAGAGGGGAGGAGCCAAGAGGGGCCGCAGCCCTGGAGTCCAAGGGCTGGGACCCGGAGCCAGCTGGAAAAGGCTGACAGGGCCACTGCTGTGGGATTTGAGGGCATGATGGCTTAGCCACACTCCCCAGGTCTTCTGGGGCCTTCTGGGGCCTTCTGGGGCCTCCTGCGCTGAGCACAGGCCCCCTGCTCGGCATCCCCAGGGAGGAGCCCACAAAAGGGACCGGACTTGGCCTACGGCACATGAGATTTCAGGCGGACCAAAGAAAGCCCTTCTTGGCTTCACTCGCTGGCGGGAAGGAGGTGGGAAGAGATCCCCTGCATGTGTATTCCTGGGGGCTCCGGGCTCCGGGAGGAGGGCAACGTCAAGGCTGCCTGAGTTCCCATACTGGTTCCACGACCTCCTGGCTGCGTGTTGTTGGTCCCGTTGCTTCGCCCCTCGGTGCCTCGGGTTCCTCGTCTGTAAAACGAGGGTGAAGTCTCACAGGGCTGGTGTGAAGAGTGTGTAGACGATGTAAAGCGCTCAGGCAGGGCCCAGCACAGAGTGAGCACTCTAGAAGCCTTCGCTCTTGCTATTAGTATTTTCCTTCCAGAACTTCTTCCTTCAGGCCCACTCCCAAGCAGAGAACAACAGAGTGTCCTGTTCCTGAGACCAGGGCAAGAGGGACCTGGAGCCCCCGGAGATGGACGCTGGGTCTGGGGAATGAGGCAGAGGTCCCCCTGAGCAAACTCGCAGAGAGCCTTGCACACCAGGGCCGCGGCCCTCGGGAGGAGAGGAGCCCAGGGACGGGGAGGACCAGGGGCTGCCTGAAAGCCCAGAGAAACGGAAGTAAGGACCACGCCCGGCCAAGAGCTGGGGCCACCCTACCAGTCCCATCTGCTCTACCTCCCGCCTGCCCTTCCCCCTTAGTCTTTGGGGCAAAAGATTTGTGCTGGTTCAGGCCTGGAAATACCAGAAATACCAGAAACTAAAGTCGTCCCTCTTTGGGCGGCCACAGCACAAAACCAACCAACATGATCCTGCTATTAACCTCGATTAACTTGGAGAAGATTCCATCTCAGGCTGTCGAGGCCCCTGTGGCTCCAGCCAAGCCCCCTGATGCTGGCCCAAAATGGCAGAGGGTGGGCAGTGGGGAGCGGCGGGGAGGCTGTAGCCCCAGCTCGAGGGCCGAACCTAGAACAGGGCGTCCTGAGCCATCGGGGCCCGAGCTGCCCCCCACCCCAGGGCTCGGCCTCTGCTGCCTGTCCCACAGACACGGGCACAGAGGAGGTGATTGTTCCCATCTGACCACGGCAACTGCTCCCGGGGGCAGCCAAAAGCCCAGGCCTGGGTGTCACGGTGGTAATTGCCAACCACGAGGCCAAAACCTGCCCCCTCCACTCCTGTGGACACAGACACTGCAGCGAGAGACAGAAGGACAGTCACGGGCACACAGAGGCCCTCACAGGGCCTAGAAGAGGAGCAGGGCCTGTCTGGTCACACACCCAGCCAGCCACACGCACACGCACCCCACACTCACACACACGGGCGCACGCACACACGCCCACTACCACCCACAGCCCCAGAAAGAGGCTCCACAGCAGCTACACCCCGAGGCACAGTTCCTAGGAGGATAAAAACACCCATTCAGGCAGGGGAGGAGGGCAGGCACCAAAATAGACCGGCTGAGAAGTCATGGGGCGGCAGGGGACGCAGGGGCAGCAGAGGCGGGGTCTGCGTCCTGGTGGTGTCACTTCCTCGCCGGGCCGCTGGGACCAAATCCCCTCCCCTCCCCGAGCCCGCCTTCACCGTCTGTGAAATGGGCACAGCGAAGCTCCGCGCAGCAGAGGACACCCTCTCCCCAGCACTGGCCGTTGCTCCTCTGAGGTATCCGGGAGCAAGACGGCCTCAGCGGGAGGGCAGGGCCGCGGCACGCAGGGCCCTGCAGTCTTGGCGGCTCAGGTCACCCGTCGGGCCATCGCCCGACTCCCGTACTGGGAGCAGGGGACGCGGGGCCGTGTCGGGTGGGCCGGGGGGTGCATCTGTAGGGTGCGGCGCTCACCCCACGGATGCTCTGGCTGAGCCATGTGCACCCGCGCGTGTAAGCGGCAGCTCAGAGCACCTCCTGGCCCCGGGGGGCCCCCACCTACACCCCTCGCGGAGGGGGAGCGGCCTGAGCACTGGGACCCAGCCCTGCCTCCCTCTGCCTCCCACAGGGACTCGGGAGGCGGCCTTCGTGTACGCCATCTCGTCAGCAGGTGTGGCCTTCGCCGTGACGCGGGCGTGCAGCAGCGGGGAGCTGGAGAAGTGCGGCTGTGACCGGACGGTGCACGGGGTCAGCCCGCAGGGTAAGCGTGGGAGGAGGGGGCGTGAGTGGCAGGCGGGCCGGGCCGCCCTCCCTCACAGCGGCCACTGTGCACCCCCGCAGGCTTCCAGTGGTCGGGGTGCTCGGACAACATCGCCTACGGCGTGGCCTTCTCCCAGTCCTTCGTGGACGTGCGGGAGAGAAGCAAGGGGGCCTCGTCCAGCCGCGCCCTCATGAACCTCCACAACAACGAGGCTGGCAGGAAGGTAGTGCGGCACGTCCCCTGCCACCTCACCACCAGGCGGGGTGGGCTCGGCGGGGTCCCCGGGACGTCCCTCCCCCAGCGCTGTCCCTCCCCCAGCGCTGTCCCTCCCCCAGCGCGCCACGCGGAAAATCTGTTCGGGCTCCTGCGGGCCAGCGGGCTACGGGGCGGCCAGGCAAGCAGGTGTCACAACAGCGTGTGGCCCCGACACACGCACCCACGAGGATATGTACACGCACACACCCTTCCTAAGTAGCAGGGCTAGGACGTGAGGCACGTGCCTCCCCCGACGCCACGTGCCTTCTCCACAGCCACCCTCACCGTTCCTCCGCGGATGCAACGCAGCCCTGCTGGCCCCCATCCCGTCACTCCCCCCCGCTTCCCCTAACAGTGCCCTCTGAAGTGTTTCCCCTCCCTCCACCCCAAGTGCCCCGAGGACAGGGACAGGGTCTTCAAGTCCCCAACACAGCTCACCGGCCCACCCCAGTATACAGCAGGTGCTTAATACAGAGAAGATGCAGGACAGTAAACCGTTCTCCAATTCTGCGGCCTCCCCCCACCCCGACCCCCAGCCCCTGCCGCCTCCTGATGGGCCCTCTCCCCTCCCCGTCCCCTGCAGGCTATCCTGACACACATGCGGGTGGAGTGCAAGTGCCACGGGGTGTCGGGCTCCTGTGAGGTAAAGACGTGCTGGCGAGCCGTGCCGCCCTTCCGCCAGGTGGGCCACGCACTGAAGGAGAAGTTCGATGGCGCCACCGAGGTGGAGCCGCGCCGTGTGGGCTCCTCCAGGGCACTGGTGCCACGCAACGCACAGTTCAAGCCTCACACGGACGAGGACCTGGTATATTTGGAGCCCAGCCCAGACTTCTGCGAGCAGGACATGCGCAGCGGCGTGCTGGGCACGCGGGGCCGCACGTGCAACAAGACGTCCAAGGCCATCGACGGCTGTGAGCTGCTGTGCTGTGGCCGCGGCTTCCACACGGCGCAGGTGGAGCTGGCCGAGCGCTGCAGCTGCAAGTTCCACTGGTGCTGCTTCGTCAAGTGCCGGCAGTGCCAGCGGCTGGTGGAGCTGCACACGTGCCGGTGACTGCGGCAGCCGCGCCACCAACCACCCCGTGGCCCGGGGAGGGCCGGTAATTTAAACAGTCCCCCCGCACCTACCCTGAAAGATACTGGTTGTATTTTTTGTTTTGGTTTGGTTTTTGGGTCCTCATGTTATTTATTGCTGAAACCAGGCAGGTGGCCCCAAGGGCACCAGCAGGGCCTCCCTGAAGCCTGGGCCTTTGTGGCTGCCACTGACCAAAGGGACCTTGCCCGTGCCTCTGGTTGTCCACATGTGGCCACTGCTGACCACTCGGTTGTTACCTGTATCTGTTTTTCTACTCGCAGACTTAAGCTGGGTAACAAGGAGTGTTCGCCACATGCCTACTGACCCTGCCATCTAGGGAAGGATGCCCTTCCCTAGATGCCCCCACCCATGGCCGGGGGAAATCGGTGCCATCTTGATGTAAGTTGCACCCCTACACATACACACCCGACCCCTGGCAGCTTCGGCCTTGTAGCCTTGTCTCTCAAGCCCCCTGGAAAGGGAGTGCACAGATACCAGCCCAAGGGCAGAGGGTTCGCTTCGGCCCTCCATGAGCAGCTGGAGGTTCAGTCTCTGTGGAACCTTCCAGGCAGGAAGAGCAGAGGAGACAAGGGCAAGAGAAGGCTCCAGGCCCACCCCGGAGCCCAGCCCACCCAGCCTCCCCATCACAGAGGGGAAGCCGCCACTCCCCGGGCCCTCCCAGGCAGGAGCACCAGCTGTCATCCTGGATCACAGGTCCCAGCCAGGCCTTTGCAGGGACATCTCTATGCCTGTCTCCTCGTGGTGCTGCTCCTCTGTGAGATGAAGAATGGAATCACACCCATAGAGGAACTGGCCAGTGAAAAGCCCTTTCCCACCCATTACTTCACACACTGAACCAAATTTACTGAGCAAATACTATGTTCTAGGGCCTCTACTGGGGCATCTCAGAGGATGATCACAACAGTCCTGGGAGGTGCACAAGACAGAGATGCTTGTGCTCACTCTACAGGAGAGGGGGCAATGCTCAGCCGGGTCCCAGAGCACACTAGCTGCAGAGGCACAGCCAGGGGAGCCCTGCAGCCAAGGCTCCCCCTGGGCACCTTACCCAAAGGCCTGCTTGGGTCCCAGCCTTGGGGAGGGGCACTACCTGGAGGAAGAGGGGCCAGGAAGCAACAGGAGCCAGACACTACAGGTGAGGCCTAAAGGCCACATGGTTCCAGGGGGCACAACAGGTTCTGAGGGAAGCAGTGGACAGCTAGAGGGCTGATGAAGTGAGGGGGTCAGCAGCTGAGGCACCCCTGCCGCCAGGGACCCTGGGCACGGAGGAAGAGTCTCCCAGATAAAGCAGTGGCAGCTGGGGCCCGGCCCTATGCCCAGCAAACTGGTAGGAGCACAAGGCCAACCTATGTGAGTAGGACATGCACACAGCAAGGTTCGGCCTGACCCCACTGCTGCTTCTCAGGAGGGCTCCCAACCTCCAGAGGAGCTCACCGGAGGCCCAGTCTCCAAGCTGCCCCCTTAATGGGGCGCCAGGCTCCTGGTTTGAGATCTTGAGTTCTTAGATCCCCACCGGAGGTTCTCAGACCCCAAGCTCCTGGCTCCAGGGTTCTACGTCTGAATTCAAAGTCCCAGTTTGAGAATACAGGCTCCAGCCTGTAGAAACTCTCCTCCAGGCCTTGCGGTTTGTGCCTCCTGGTGTTGGCTCCCTCACTAAGAGAGGGTCAACACCCTTGGCCCCCAGCCAAGCTCTCTGCTCAATGTCCATCCACGAAGAAGGCCAAAACCAAGTGAGATGCTGCAGCCACACTGGAATGAGGGGTAATCTTGGGGCGGGCAGGCTCTGATGTGGATGAAAGCTGAGCCCACTAAGTGTCCCCACAGCGGCCCAGCTGGGCTCACTGCTCCTCTGGCAGGCTCTGTTCAGCTGTCTGCTCAGTGCCAGGGAAAATGCTAGCCCTCACTGGCAGAGGCCAGACCCAGACAAAGGAAACAGGGGAGACCCCTCCCCCCTGCAGAGACAGGGCAGAGGCACTCTTCCCCAGCCCCAGATCCTGTGCCCAGAGCCAGGGGACTGCTAGGTCCAGGTTGGATGCTGGTATTACAGATAGTGCACCAGAAGAAGTGAGAGGGTCTGTGTCCGCTCACAGGCATCACCTTTCCACCTGCCTGGGGACTCTCTCAAGGCTGACCATTCTGGGCTTCTGAAGGGTATGACCTGTGTAAAGCAGACTAGATTCTAGGAACCTCTGCCCAACCCTTGTGCTGCCACCACCAGCAACCCAAAGGCCAAAGGGACCCACAGCTGCAGGTAAATGGAGCTTCCTTGGACACACCTACATCCAAAGTGTCCCAAATAAAGAGGTGGAACCAGCACATACCTGACATAGCCCACCCACTCTGGAAGCTGGCCGGAGGATCCAAGTCCTGCCTGAAACCCTCTCCACTAGTCTCCACAAGACAAAGGTGATGTCCTCTGAGGCCTAGGGCTGGATAAGCCCCAGCTCGGGATGCTGCTACTCCCTTTGCTGCCCTACCCCATCCTCTAATTTTTATACTAGGCCCCTTGCCATTGTGACATCCCCATGAAATAGTCTGATGCACGATAAAATGATTATTTCTTTATCTTGCAATTGTGAAAGTGACTTTGTTTGCAGAAAAGGGAAAAGAGAGACATGGGGAAGGACACAGAAAAAGCAGATAAATAGTTCATATTCTAATACGGGGACTCTCCTGGCCCTCTTTCCTTCTGGGTTTGATGGCCACGTGGAAAGGAGCCACCTGCCTCCTGTCTGGAATAATCCCCCTTTACAGCTCTACCTGCACTTCACCAAGCCACAATCAGCTATTTAATCCTTGGTCTGAGCTAAGGCCTCAGAACCCTTGCTGAGTGTTGATACAGAAGAACAAATACAATGACAGAGGAGGGTCTGGTGAAGTGGGTGCCAAGTGAGAAGGTAGGGAACAGATGGAAAAGAACTTAGTACCTGCCCAGGGACACAGGGACCCAAGGCCCGTGGCTAGAAGTCCACTCCAGAATTGAAGCCTGGTCAGGACAAGAAGCCTGGATGGAAAACTCCATCTAATTCAAGTCAGAGCTGATGGGAAGACCCAAGGTGGCTTCTCAGAAACTTCAGTCTAGTGGAGCCTTCGTCCTTACCAAGGGGGCCATGGTCTCCCCCCACCCAACTCTTGCCCACCCCCCTGTAGCAACTTCACACATCTGGGAGCAGTTAGGCTGCTATATGCTTGGCTTTCCAAAAGTTTAGTGGAGTATAACAGGGCTGAAGCAAGTGCTTTCAAGACAGCAGAGGTGCACAAGGATTTGTGAAGAATTAGGGAAGGAGTTAGTGGAGGGAAGGAAGGATCTAGAATGTGGGTGGAGAGAAAAGGACACCCCATCCCCAAATCCGGGTCAAGGCAGACAGAAAGAAACTGGTGACAGAGAGGGTCTGAGATGGCGGAGCAAAGAGGTGAAAGTCTCCATACCCAACCATTTCCTACAACTGTGAAAAAGACCCAGGCTTTACAATCAGAACAGACATGGGTTGGAATCCCAGTGCTGCCCACTTCTTCACTATATGGAAAATTGAATAGCTCACTGTCCCTCTCTGAGACTCGTTTTCTTCCTTTGGAATACGGGACCGATTCCCCGCCCCAACTTCAAGAGGGGCTAAACAGTAACAGAATCAGTTTCTCAAGGATGTTAGATAAAATATGTAAATCTCAACAAATGGCAGCTATTATTATAAATATTATTGCTCCCTTTTCAGGAATGTAGGAGGCAGTTAAGGTGGCTCTGAAATTGGGCCAGAAGAGGGGATGAAACAAGGAAGAGATCAGAGACCATTGGGAGCTGAAGACAGGTGATCCTACTTTGGCCCCATCTCCCAAATCAGCAACAGACAGATGTCTCAGGACAGAGATCCCCGGCCTGACAAGAGAACCCCAGGGGTCAGAAGACCCAGGCAGCAGCGAGTAAGGCAGTGGCACCAACAGGAGGGGCTGCACCAAGTTCTCGGTATTGGCTGAGAAGCAGGGCTAGGACAGGGAACCGTGACCAAGGAGCGGAGGAAAGAGTGTCAGAGCTGTAGGAAGCATATGCAGTGGGGCCCAGGGGCTCCACCTGCAAGGATGGAAGGTTTTCAGGACTTCCAGGCAAGGTCAGCTCACGGAGGGCCTGTGTCCAGATTGTTCTTGACAGCTGCCCTCACAACTCAGGTCTCAAGGTCTCTGGGAAAGCTGTGAGAGTGTAGTAAAGTGGACCTCCTTCTCAGCCCCTGCTGGACAGCCAGTGGCCCCAGAGATGTCTGGGGAAGACCAGGGACATGGTTTAAATGGGTCTTGGGGCAAGGAAGGAACAGAGAACACGGGATGACAGAGGGTAGAAGGAAGTACAGGGTCTGGGCAACTGAGAGGAGCCAAGACTGAGAAACAGAGTGAGGGAAAGACAAGGTGGGAGGACAGACACAGGAACAGAGAGGGTGACACAGGAAGAGTGAGGACAGCACCAAAGGACCATCTGGGCAGAGGAGCCCAGCAGCTTCCTGACAAAAGGAGAAAGTGCTGAGCTTCAGAAGGCGTCTGCCTCGAGGAAAGGGGAGGGGGTCTCGAGGATGTGGGGGAAGGGGCGGAGTAAGGCCCAGCCTGGCCCAGGCAATGACTTCATAGGCATCTCCCCCCACTCCTTCCTGAGCCGCCAGCCCTGGTGACCCCCTGCCCGCATCTCAAGGGTCTAGGCCAAGCAGGCGCTGACAGGGGAGAGAGGGGCCCTCCTGGGCTAGGCCCCCAAGCCTGGCATAGCGCCTGCCGGGGAGGAGGGGCCTAGAGGCCCAGCCCTTGTCAGCATCCAGGCCGGCACTTCGGAGGCAATTAGCAGCCCAGCTGAGCTAATCCCCCGCCTGGCGAGGCCAACACAAACAGGCCCAGGCTGGGTGCACACTCGCCTCCCTGTTTGCTGAGGGGCCCGGTGGTCCGCCAAGAATAACACCAATAACCCGGGGCCTTCTCTAGGTTAAGAGGAGGACCGGGGCTTGCTGAAGAGCGGACAGTGCCCGACAGAGCATACTCTGGCCAGGCGCCCTGGCTGCCCCAGAAAGGCAGCCACTGTTCCCAAGCCTTGGGCCAGCCAGGAAGAGGAAGCTGGACACAAGGAGCCATATACTCTGATTCAGCACCCACCCCCACCCCTGCCCATGCCACCTGTGAGGGAGAAGGGCCAGCACAGGCCTGTGCTGCCTTGGCCAGCCTGACAACTGAGGCCCAGAGGGGCTGGGACCTCTGGTCAGGACCCAAGGATTACCAGCTCCATGCTGGATGCAGGAGCCCAGAGGCCATTCAGACGTGCACCCTACCCTCAAGGGGTTCACAGTCTAGCAAGAGGCCAGACTGAGTATGACCTTGAAGGAGGGCCAGTCTCTAGTCCCAGGAGCAACACCTTCAGACTTATGAAGACTGCGGTAGAAGCCCTGCAACCGAGAAGCAAAGGGACCACGGAGAAGAGAAAACCTGAGGTCCAGAGACTGATAAATGGGGGACCTGGCACCAAGTGAGGCAGGAGGGACTCAGAACAAACTCTGGCATACACTGGTCCTGAACCAGGAATGACTGGATGTAATCGCTTCAACCCAGCAACCAGTGGGAGAGCCCAGGTCCAAGACCAGGCCCTGCTCCCGACTCCCCACTTCCTGGCTCCACCTCCACCAGCCTGCGGCTGGAGAGCATCTCCTTTTTGAGCCTTTCTATCATCGATTTGGTTCCTCACCTACCCAGGTACCTCTGGACTTCGTGGCAACATCAAGAACTGCAGCCTCCCTGGAGCCTCCACTTGGGAAAAGTGATGCAGCCTCCCAGAATGAGCCAGGCCCCTCAGGATGGCGTCTGACCATCATATGTGACAGCGCCACCATTTACTAAGAACCTATTGACTCTGAGATCAGGTCAGGCCCATACTAACCACGACCCACCAGCATTATCCCCCAGCACCATCACAAGCAAGCAAAGGAACACAGGTAATTCCGATTGGATAAACCAGCTGAGAGGCAAGTGCATGATTTAACCCCACTTCACAGACTAAGAGCTGGAGACCCACAGAAAGGAGAGGCGTAACTGCAGCCAGAACTGGCATCGTCAGGCTCCTAGTCAGGATGTAGCGTGTCACCAGGCTCTCCTCCAGTCCCACAGCCATCTCCATCTTCCCTCCCCGCACTGCTGGCCTAGACTGACCTTTGATAGTCCTGGCCCAAAGGGCCTCAGAGCCTTGAGCCCAACCCTCCCCCACAAAGCAGCATTATGTCTCTGGCTAAGGGCTAAGGTCAACTCTACCACTCTGTTGGAAACCTATACACTGCTCTGTAGACAACTGTCTCCAGGGCAGAGAGTGAGTAAGACTGGAGTCACACTGCTAAGGCTTACAAAGCCACAGCTGGAAACAGCAGCCCTGCTCACCACCCCCTGCCCTGGCTGGTGTGGCAGGAGAAGGTATGGTTCCAGTTCCAAGCCTGCCAGATGGGCTGTTGGGTTTCTAATCACAGCAGGAAGAGGCTGACAATCCACAGCCTGAACTCTCTCTGGGCTGTTCCCACACCTGCTCTAGAACATCTAGCCTCAACCAAGGTAGAAAGGAGTAGATGACTCCTTTTCCCCTTCAGACAAGAAAGGGAGATTTTTTTTGAAAAGATTTTTTACTAAGAAACTGAAGAAAAGCAAACAGATGGTAAGTACACAGAAACCAGCAGATTCCTAGGCAGGCCTTAAATAGCTCCTAACCAGAGCCCTACAGATGCTGCCTCTCCCTTCCCGCCTCATGAGGCCCCTCCCAGACATCAGGACCCCAGGTCTCATTCTAGCTCCACTGCTGACAGCCTGTGGAATGTGAAGCTAGCTAATAACCTCTAATCTCATCAGTAAAAAAAAGGTGAAGACAATAGCAGAACCAGAACCGGACCCAGTTGGAAATCCAAAGCCTCTATTCAAGATGGCCTCCACCCCAGAGAACCAACTGGAACACTGAGTGGGTAAGTACTCTGTAGACTGTAAACACCACTAATGGTTGACGTCACCAGCCAGCACCTGGCTCCTTCTTTAAGAATGAGGGAAGCGTACGTGAGGGCGTGGGAATGGCACTGAAGGTTCCTGGCCTCCTAAGGGTTCAATGACACTCTAATTTGCTGGGTCTCTCTTCTCTTGGGAGCTTTTCCATCCCTTCTCCTCCCTCCTTCCAGTACCTCCTGCAGCCTGGGCCTCCTCCTCACCCCCATCCTGGACAGTGGCTGGAGCCACCTGGGAAGCTTCAGGAATGGCTGATGGTTATCGCAGCCAGGACAGGGCGAGTTGCTGCCCCTCTGATTCATCACAGAGCTGAAATAAATCCAGAGAAGTGACCAAGAGGATTCAGGGCTGCTGCTAAAATTCAGATTGCTTCAGTCTGGAAAGAGGGAGGCTGAGAGAGAGGGCAGCTCAATCATTCAAATCAGAGGGGTGTCAGGGGAGGGGACTTCAGACTCATTCCTCAGAAGAGCAGGCACAGAGTGGTGCAAGAAGCCTGAGCACCAATGTTAGCACTGATCTGGGAATGAGCCTCTTCAGGCCTCTTGCTAGCTGGGTGACCTCAGATAAGTTAACCCCTATGAGTCTCTGCTTCCCCTCCTCCTATGCCATTTCAAAGGCTACCGTGGGAACTAAGTGTCAAACAGGCAGTGTCCAGTAAACAGTTCCTTGTCCCAGTCCCCACTTCTGCCCTAGGACATGCATGCTCCCCTTCCTACCTAGCCAGTTAGCATAGCCATCCATCTGATGACAGTGCGCACACACACACACACACACACACACACCCTGCCACCCCTCTGCTCAGCAATACGGCATGTGATTCCTGGTGCCCATGCTGCTCGGGCACCCACCTGAAACCACAGCATGCTTCAGTGAGATAGGAGGGCCCAGCATGGTGAGGAGAGAAGCAAGTTACTCCCTTCCAACTTGCCCTCAAGGGTCAGAACCCTCCCTGGTCTACTTGCCCCACAGAAGGATCAGCTCATTAGCAAGAAAGGGGTTCTCGACCTTTAACCTACACACCTCCTGCCTTTAGAAACAAAACCCTTAGTTCATTAGCTCTACCGGACATTTCAAAATAAATCAGGTATCAAAAATAAGCCTTTCAAATTATATACGCCTTGTGTCCACCCCAAGGGGGTCTAGCACTTAAAAGCCTTGGTGTCAAATAACCCCAGCTCTACCATGTCTTGTGTACCTTGGCTAAGTCACTCCACCTGCTCCCTCAGTTAGAAATTGAGCTACTGTGAAGATAAAGCACGAAAAGCACTTAGCACGCTGTCACACTGCTGGTACAGGGCCATTAAGCTAGCACTTCTGCTGTGAACATTACAGATGTCCTGCTGCCACCTCCTCAGACATGATCCTAAGCCTGGCCAACCCAGATGCTTCAGGATGGACCCCTCAGACTCTGGCTGGTCAGAGGACACACTTTACAGAAAAATGGGGGGACACCCCTTCTGCAGTTCTGTGCTTCCCCTGAAGTACATGGCACACTGTACACCACACACTACTGCTTACACTTTCATATCCTCCCTCTTAGACTGGGAGCTCCTGCAAGGTGGGATCTGGATCTTCTATTTTATATGGGCAAGGCAGGGCAGGGAGGCTGTTACCAGCAGTCATTGAATACATTTCAAATGAACCAATGCATGCACTCCAGAAAATACTGCAATGCAGCCATCTGCTGAGCACCAGGCAGGCTGAAGAAGGGCTATGCAGGAGTGGGCTCAAAAGCTACCAACACAGCTCTATGGCTTTATTCAGCTCCAGAACAAGAAAGTCAGGCAAATAGACAAAACCCATCTTCATCTACCACTATTCCTGGACTGTAGGACCCCAACTCCCTTCCCAGGCCCCAGAGAAGAACCTCAGGCAGGGCCCACAGCCGTGGTCCCTGTGAAAGGCCTCCCCAGAGGGCCAGCCCACGTGGCCTCATTATAAACGATGCTCTGGACAGCCATCTGACCCACTGTTTCATGGTCCCCTCATCCCCATGTTCCTGAAGCCCCAGCCAAAGACAACAGTATGGACTCATTTCTTCGGGGCCCAGAGCAGAAGGCTCCCCAGCACCTGGGAGCAGCTGGAAGTTGGAACTCAAGGACTCATCGCCGCTGGTCTCCCCATCCCATGCCAAGTGCATCTGTAAACAAGCCTTCTCAGTGGCTCCCTGCAGCTGTTCCCAAGGGGACAAAAGGGAGAGAAAGCAGCTAGAATCAGGGCAGCCCATGGCTTACAAGTAAGAACTGAGCCAGGCGGAGTCTGGTCTGAAGATGCTCCCTGGGTGCAGCCAGGCCTGCACTGCTGGTCCTGTGCCCAGAGTCTCAGATGGGTATACACCACTGCCCAGCACTGCTGCCCTGTGCCAGGCTGCTGGGACCCCCGGAGGCAAGGGGCCTGTGTCACACTGCTGTAGGTCCCACTGTTTTACAAGCTGGCGGAGAGAAAGAGCTTGCTGGGGCGGAGATGCCTGGATGCTGGGCTGTTGTGCGTGATCCTGTTTGCTATAAAACAGCCAGACATTCCTAGGACCTGGAACTGCGCCGAGGCCATGGAGCTAGCTTTCCCGGCCATATATCTCCAGGCGGGGGACAGGCCTGAGACATCTGAGATAATAAAGACATGATTGTCTCAGCCCTGGGGCTTGTCTCCCTTTGTCCCAGGGCCCAGCAGCCAACACGAAGTTTAAAGACATCCTCCCCCTTCTCCTGGGAAAGTACAAATACATCAGATTCGACCGCCCCTGGGGTGAGCTTCCCAAGAACCAGGCCTGGGATTCCTGCTCTCAGCTCACCAGAGCAGAAGGCAATCAAGGGTCCATCCGTCGGCAGCACCCAGGAGAGACCACAAATAACTCAGATGCCCGACAGCCACTCAGGGACATACCTTCTCTGTGTACACATCTCTGACTCTTACCAGCCCTACAACATAGCAACCGTGCTACTTTAGGGATGAAGAAACTGAAGCCGAGTGAGGTTAATGGACTTGTCCAAAGTCACAGCTGTTCATTGGCACAGATGGTTTGAAACCTAGATCTGTTCTACTCCAAAGCCTATTAACTTCCTTAGTAACTCTAAAATTCCACACACGGGCTTTTTTTACATGTTCCTTCTTCCCTAGTGTCCTGCTTCTCAACCTCAAAGGGGTGTAGTTTACCCTTTAACATCTGAAGGGAAAATCTTCAGCTGACTGAAGCAAAATGCAGACTCCTTAATCTGGAAACCAAAGCCGAAGCTGCCAGCCTGGTCTCCGGTGAGTCACATCCACCTCAATCTGACCAAGCAATAGCAACAACCTGTCCCAGGAGTATGTGGCTTCGCAGAAGGAAAATGGACAGGAAAGGTGCTGAGGATGAACCTCATTCATTTTGTGAATTAGTGGAATGCCAGTTCTAGCTTTCCTAACTGCAGAGGCCACTCAGTGGAAGAGGGGCAACACTCACACGGAGGTAAGGTGCTCAAGCAGAGAGGGAGCACTGGACTCGGAACCAAAGACTCTGATTCCATCTGTGAAATCTTATAGAAGCTGAACTCTAGGCCAGTTTTCTCACTTGTAAAATAAACACCTGCTCTACTTGCCTCACAGGCTTTTCAGAAGACGAACATGAGATGATATCATGACCCATGCATGTTTTTCCCCCTGCTGGGTTCTTTTGAGTTCCTGATTCCTCTTCTTCTCCCTGTCTCTCTTCTGTTCAGACACCTGAACTCACTATGTGCTTCACACCAGACTAGATACAAGGAGAGGCTCATACACAGGTTAAGATGACAGAGACATATGAAGATTAGACAGTAGGAGACCAGAGCCAATTGGCCAGGGTCTGTTCAAGCCTCAGCCTGCCCAGGGCCTCTCAGCCATGGAGCTTCAGGACCGGAGGTTTACCCCTCCACTAATTCAAACATTCATCTGCCCATAGGCAAGGATACGGACCACATGATCTCTCAAGGTTACCTTCCAGCCCAGGATCCCACTAATCTGCCTCTCTCTACATTTTCCATTTTCTACTCACAGGCCCTTGCAAGTTGAGGAGCCTCAATTCTATTAGATATACAAGTCCCCTCCTTGGCAGCAGAAGGGGACTGGGAGAAACAAGTCAGTAGGAAATCTTTTTGGATGACCCAGGAAAACACTGAAGATTCCCCTTTCCCTGGCTCACCTGTTCTGGCCAGCTAGGCTCAGAACTGTTAAGAAAATGGCCCACTCCCAGCGCTCACCTTTAAGAGGACTTCTCTGCCTGCATACATTCCAACCAACCCCAATCTTCTCTACATCCCTGAAATAAACCAATTCCCTTCAACTCCCATCCCACACATGGACATTTCACTCCTCCCTGGCAGTCTAAATGATTTTGCTACTTATAGGGACAGAATATGTCTGTCTGTAACAAAAGGGGTCTTAGTCTACAAGCTCCCTAAACAAAGAGTCTGCACCAAAGTTTAGTTCATGATCCAATTTTTAAAAATGGGGAGAATAAGGACTGATGCTTGGCTGCAGGTTAAGTGAAAGATACTCAATTATTTGAGAAATGGAATGCAAGATCACTGGCTCCGGAGGGCAGTAATGGTTCTAAGAATTATAAGGCTAAAAGTATGAATGACAAGCGACTGAGGGCAGTGGGTTCTTTTCCCAGCAATTTGAGAGTTTTTCCCAGGGGCAATGAGAAAAACAGAAACTCAAGAACCCTTGCTAAGTCCCAGGTGCACAACCAACCAGACTTTTCTTGCTATTTCTCTGCCATCTAGTGGCTCCTCTAGAGCACTACAGGCCCACCTCTGGCCATTTCCTCCACCCCTCCACTATCTTCCTAAACAATCTTACCACTTATGCTGGGTGCTTCCTCTACATTACTGCTAGTCTTCATAATACTGCAAGATGGCCTTTAATTCCATTTTTCAAACAGGAAAATCAAAGCTCACAGAAGTCACTTGTCCAGGGTTGCCCTGAAGGTCAATGGAGAACGTGATACCTAAGTTCATCTTCATGCCCTTGCATTGTTATCACTCATCCTGGAGGAACAGAAAGCCCCCAAACTAAAGACACTCTCAACTTCTCCATAAATATCTACGTTTAAAGCTCCTCACAGTTAGCTACCATACTGGTCAAACAGATGACACCCCCTTCAGCCTCAGGATACACCAGGCATGGCACTGGGAACTGGGCAAATCACCCCACTCAACTTCTCCATCTGAATATTGGAAGGCCACACAAAAAACATGTACAGAGGGACGCCTGGGTGGCTCAATGGCTGTGTCTGCCTTCAGCTCAGGTCGTGATCCTGGGCTTCTGGGATTGAGTCCTGCATCAGGCTCCCCACAGGGAGCCTGCTTCTCCCTCTCCCTGTGTCTCTGCCTCTCTCTCTGTCTCTCTGATGAATAAATAAATAAAATCTTAAAAAAAAAAAAGGACACAAATGTTCACAAAAGCAGTATGCATAGTAGCTGAAAGGTGGAACAACTCAAGAATCAATCAACTGATAAATGAATTAGACAAAATGAACTGCATATCCATACAACAGAACAACATTTAGCCATAAAAAGTAATGAAGTTCTCATATATGTTAAAATATGGAGAAACCGTAAAAACATTATGTTAACTGGAAGAAATCACAAAGGACCACACATTGTGTGATTTCATATAAATGGCAAATCTACACCAAGAGAAAGTAGGTTAGTAGTTGCTTAAGGATGGAGGGACTAGGGGCAAGGGAGAAGGGTTTAGGAGGTGACAGCTAAAGGGGATGGGGTGAGTTTCTTTCTGAGGTAAAGATGATGTTCTAAAATATATCGTGGTCATATTGCACAAGTCAGTGAATTATAAAACACAATGAATTATACACTTTAAGTGAATTGTACAGTATGTTTTATCTAAATAAAACTATTGCACCCCACCCACCCTCCCAAAAAAGTGAGAGCGTTAGGCTAAATAGCCTCTAAGTGTCCTTCTAGCTGGCTTTTTACCAGATAGTTATCTATCACTCAGTCCCAGCACTGGTGACTTGGCCTGAACCAACTCAAACTGGTATTAAGATTAGTCCTATCAAAGGCCACCTGAGTAACTTGGCTCCACACCCTCCCCCCAAGCTCTAGGCAGCCTCTGCCTGGAATAGGTGGCTAGCCTGTCTTCCTACCTTAAGGAACCCAAAACACAGGCATCTACACACCTACTGACTCTAGGAAAGAAAAATAGGGCAGATAACAGCCTGCCTTCAGTTCTGGTCTTTTTTCCTTTTACAGAGGTTTTCCTAAAGTGTGGATCCAGCCTGAGCTCAACCTGAGAATACTCATTCACACTGGTGGGGTTGGGGTCAGCATATATGGTGGGAAACACACTGGCTCTGGAATCAGATGGATCTAGAGCTGAATCATGGTTTCATCATTTTTCAACTTCCTTCGGCAAGTTACTCTGAGCCTAAATTTCCTGAAAAACAGTTATGAGTAAGTGCTCATTACTGTTAGAGAACCAGCATGTGTATTATTTGGGAGTAAGAGTATCACAAATCAGACCCACTATCTGGAATTCCCATCAGGAATACACTCTCTCCTGTGAGCCATAGCTCAGTAACTGTATATTCTTTGAGACAAGCTGTCTCAAAGTGCCACCTGATTATTCTCCTCACTGACAGTCTTCCAAGCACTTAGGTAGAGAGTGTGATGGCCTACAACCTCTAGGGAAAAACTCCCTCATTTCTGCAGATTTCCTGTTTTCCTATGAAATACTGTTTTGCTACTTTTCACTAATAAGAACTGTTCATCCAGTCATTTAAAATAGAGAGTATCCTCTGGGCCGCCTGGGTGGCTGTCAGTTAAGTGTCTGACTCTTGGTTTCAGCTCAGGTCATGATCTCAGGGTTGTGAGACTGAGCCCTAATTGGGCTCTGCGCTGGGCATGGAGCCTGCTTAAGATTCTCTCTCTTCCTCTTACCCTCCACAACACCGCTCTCGGTCTTTCTCTCTCTCAAAAGAAAAAAAAAGTGAGAATCCTCTGCTGTGAAACACTAACAAAATCCTAGACTGTATATATGATCTAGGTTGGCTCTGCCACTAAATGTGCTGTATGTGACTGAGTAAGCACCCTCTATAACCTTAGATCTATCTCTTCTAGGTATATAAGACCTGTCCTGAAAACCTGTGACTGCTAATACTCATCTGTTTAACAATCAATCAAACAAATAGTATGTCTGAAGTGGAAAAGATGTCTATAACCAGAAAGTAGAAAAACGCTGTCAGGGCCAGACTAGCCACTTGCTAAATTTTTAGCTGTATCACTGGTACCATACTACCCAGACCTTCTCTCTGTGTGATCTAACTTTTCTCTTTCTACAAGACTCAACATGGATTTGTCATCCTGCTTTTAATAGACTCCTGAGGAGGTAGGTATTACTAGTAGCCCCACAAGAAAAATATCAAAGTTAAAATAACGGCTAAGATCACAAAACAGGTAAACAGTGGAGCTAAGATCCAAACGCAGGCAGTCTGGTTCAGAGGTCTCTGTTCCTAATTATTCCTCTATGCTGCCTCTTACAAAATGGACACTATATAAGCAAATGTTCCCTGAAATGAGCAAGCAAACACCAAAGAGTAAATCACACTAGGTGACTTAACATTTTCAACCAATTAACATAAAACTGGATGATTTTCTATGAGAATTCCCTAACAGACTAATCTTTGTCCTTTCATCTGACTCTATATTCACTGGGGGGTAAAGATACGTTATCCACCAATCCTTAGGACAATTCTGCAAAAGGTTAGCAGGTATTACTGGCTCAATTTAAAGATGTGTAAATCAAAACTAAAAAGCTAAAGCAGTCTGTTCAAACACAGCTACTCAGTGACAGAGTCTAATTCAAATTTACATTCCTCTAGTCCAAAGTATATACGCTTTTCTTATTATTCAATATTCCTAGATCCCTTAATATGACACTGGCACCAGAATGATTTTCAAAACACAAACAACAGCAAATGTTCTACCTGCTTTATATAAATCATAGTGGAGAATGCCAGGATACTTTTAAGAGAGGTATCTGTAAAAGCATCTACTTTCACTAGATCATTATATTAATGCCTGGATCATAATGGTATTCCCAGAAGGAAGTGATTCCTAAGAGAGGGAAATATGCATGTGCCATGCCACTCTTAGAAACCATATTTATCCTATAAGCAAAAACTAAGCTAGTCTCTATTGGACATTGCAATATATTAAAGCATTATAGATGGAACCAAACTTTAGTATCTCTCAAATACATCAATGAAAATCTAATTCTTCTTAAAGACTCAATAGTCTACTTGTACATTTCATAAACAGGCTTTACAGATTTTTATTAACAACCTGTCAACAGCAAAAAAAAATTTAGAGCTGTAGAGATGACCTGTACCAGTGACATTCACATCTCTTGGAAGAGCCCTAGAAGTCCCACAGTGGGGCACAAAGCACGTACATCTACATTTGGGACAAGGAGCAGTGGGAGAGCAAAACTGCTTGCCTGGCTTCAATCGCAGCATCAATGTTCCACAGGGCACCTTTTCTATTCCCCTCATGGAGCCCTCTGTAAGATTTTACTTGGAAGAAAGAAGGTGCACTGCTAAAGAGACACACACCAAAAAGGAAGAGAAAATCACTTTTATCTATACATGGGGAAACTGACGCCCAAAGAGGTACAGCAACTTGTCCAAGGAAAGTGGTGGCTCAACCCCAAACCTGGGTTTCCAGCTCCTGATCCAGAGAGTTATATTACTACCATGGGAAAGAAATGAGAGAATATCAAACACCATAATGCAAGCTAAATGCAAAAACAGGGCTCCATTTAGTCACGCTGCATTTACTAGCAGCCAAGATCCCTGAGGGCTAAGGAAAGACCGATCTTAGAGCACACTGGCATATAAGACAGGGAAATTTCTGCAAACTCAGCACCCTGGGGTGAAGTCATTCTCGCATGAGTCAAGTGAAGAATTCACAGTGCCTGCCCACCCTTCACAAGCTTCCAAGGGATGCATCGAACACCCTAACAGTTACTGAAACAGTTGTTAAGTCCTCAAGTTATGAAAGAAAGGGGGGCAGCTCTTCAGGGAGTAAGAGATTCAGAACCAAGCCCAAAATCTCTCCCCCATCACACCAACGCAGACCTTCCAAAGCTTTACGATGGAGGTCTAAGAAGCTGGAAACAAGGCTCCACTGTGGGTATGGAGCTCCAAACAAATGGCCAGCCCTATCACAGAGTTGGTTAGAGATGAGACGTAAGGGAGGGTAACATATACTCTCATGCTCGCTGAAAGTCATCCTATTCCTGGACGTGGAGCTGAGGGCTCCTCACTCATATAGCAGCCTGAGACCCAGAAGTCAGCAGGGTTCTCTGGCCCTGGTCTGAAGAGAGCTGATGAGGATGAGGATGAGGATGGTGATGACAGCTTCAATCCATCACATTTACTGCCTAGTACCTCCTGCTTGCAAACACTGTGCTAAGTGCTTTACATACAGTGTTTCATGTAACCTTCACAACTCACAGCTAAAGAGTTAAGTATAGCTATTTCCATTTCACAGAGAATGCAAGGCTCAGAAGGTTGAAGTTACTTGCCTAAGGTCAAAGGATCTAGTAATAGAACCAAAACTCAAGTTCAAAGCCAGTTATGCATTTTCTATCACAATGCCAACCTGTTTAACCTTACTCTTGCCATTTGACAACTGGTACCATCTAGCCACCTCCCTTTCAGGGTTGTATTTAAGGACCTAGTGAAATCACTAATATAAAACCTGATCTGAGGTTTCTAACACCTAAACTCCCAACAGTGTGAAGACCCCTAACCTTTGTGGAGAGAAGGTGGAGCTCCAGAATCCCAAACACCTCACTTTATTTGGGTCAAACTAATGAGATTTTTGTGACCTAATACAGTTCCTTTCTCCTAATAGGCCCATATTAGACATACAGAAAACAACGGTGCTATTCTAAAGGCCACCCTGTGGAGTGGTAAAGAGAAAAGGAAAAGGTGCCAGGTTTCAGAGCTGGCACTCCCATCATCCCCCTGGCCTTGGGTACTCACTAAAGTCCAGCTTTCTCATCAACAAACCCTGCTCTGCCAATTCACAAAGCTGCAACAATTTTTTAAAAGGGTAGCTGAACAGACTCTAGGGGCAGACTACCCAAATTCAAAGGCATCTCAATATCCTCTAAAGCTACATAAAGGTAAAGAATATCATTCTCTCATGCTACAATTGCTCCTAAAGTTGCCTTCCCCAAAAACTCCTACCCAGTTAACCTGTCATTGTAGATGAAGCCTTTTATACTGCTATCCTTGCTCTGGACATCATACAGTACTTGAACTACAATTTCAGCATTGTAACTAGTCACATATTTTTATTTTCACAAGAAATATGCAAAGCACACAGTTCCAGAATCAGACAGATCAGAGCTCCAACTCTGGCTGAAGACATTAAGCAATTATATGGAATCTCAGAGTCCTTATCTATAAAATGAAGATATCTGTAGTATCAATCTCAAAAAGCTGTTGTGAGGACTAGATGTGATCATACTGTGGCTTTAACATAGTGCAAACCACAGAGTATGTGCTCAATAAACATAGCTGTTCTCTCACCACAGTATGGTCTGTTTCTGTATGATCCTCAGTAATTTCGGCAGAGCCCTTCCCTGAGTGTGACTGATGTTCCCTCCGTCTTTAACTCATTCACTTGTTTAAAAGGGGCCCTTAAAAGCTAGCTCTCTTCTTCTTACACTTGTCCCAAAGCAGGGCTCCAGGCCCCTCCCCAAACATGCCAGGTGTCTCCCATCTTTGTTCACATTCTCTCCACCCAGAAATCCATACTCATCCATCCAACCCCATCCCATGTATCTCTGCATGTCCAAACCAGACCTGTCCTTTTAAGATATAACTAAAATGTCACCTTTTTCAAGAAGTTGTTCCTGAATTCCTTTCATCCTTCCGCGCCAGCACCTCCCACCAAAAAATATACACAGTGGAATGTGATTTCTCTTCTTCCTGGTAAGCTCAGTTACCTAACTCCCTTACTTACATCCTTACTAGAACCAACTTCATCCACCCTATCAGAGGCCCTCAGTACTAAACAAAACATCTACCTGTTAAACTGACTTTACACAAAAGTCTGAGAGATTTGTGTTTTGTGGGTTTAAGATTTTATTTATTCAGGAGAGATAGAGAGAGAGACAGGCAGAGACAGAGGCAGAGGGAGAAGCAGGCTCCATGCAGGGAGCCCAATGCAGGACTCGATCCCGGGACTGCAGAATCATGCCCTGAGCTGAAGGCAGATGCTTAACTCCTGAGCCACCCAGGCATCCCAAAGAGATTTGTGGTTCTTAATGGAAAATGTCTTTTGAGTATTTCTTATCCCTTAATATGTTCATAAACTAGTTTGAACCAGCCTCAGAGATTTAGCCAATCTAAAACAACCAGTCCTGGTAATTCTGGGACATAGGGGAAACTGCAGAGCTGACCTGATCTTCAGAGGATTTTTGTTTCTCTACCTCCCAGATGCCCTAAAAAGACAAAGCAACTTCAGAGGTGAAGCATCTAGAGTTCTCTGGATACTACAAACTGTACACATGAAGTACCTCTACAATATTAAAAAGCTTGGGAGAGATCCCATCTCTGGGTCTTAGGTTCTTAAAGAAAGCTCTAAACTATCTGCAGCCCTAACACCCTAGTTCTAGAAGTATTCAATCTGTACTCCTAGAATTTCTAAAACACAGAATCTCCAATATATATATCCAATAGTATCCCACAATGATATAACACACAGCCTAAATTCTTCCCGTCACAGTGCAAATCTGATGGCTGTTAATATTTTCATAGCACTTTTACATTTACAAAATATCTTCACCTATATGATCCTATTTAGTCCTCACACACACCTCTGAGATATAGATGTTACCATTGTTCCTCATTTACAGATGAAGCAAATGGTGCTTAGGAACATTCACTGAACGTATCCAAGATCACATGCTTAGTAAGGCCAGAGTCAAGACTCAGGGCAATTATTTCCCTACAGGAGACACCATCCTGAATTTATAGGTGTGAATAAAGCCTCAGACCGACCCTTAAGAGTCTCTCCTAGATAACTCAGAGTCTCCCCAGTCCCTCAGTGTACTGACTCAGCCTCTACGCCTTTCTGCCTCACCACCTTTTCCCACCCTTCTGCCATCTATCAAAACCCCATAAGGAGTGGTGTCCAATAGTAGGTAAAGTATACCCTAGATTCAACTGCCAGAGTTTTAACTTAAACTCACCAGTAGGTGGAGCTAATCTCAACAATCCAAGAAGCTCAACGGTTAGCTCACTTGTAAAGAGCACAGGGGCCAGAGTTAAAAGTGGCTTAATAAATGGTTTAAAAGCAAGCAATAGATGGCACAGTACTGGCACAAGCTCACCCACCTTTTTGAGATTATGCCCCAATAGCCCTTGATCAGGGAGTTAAGAAAAAACTGTGCTTATGGCTCAAAGGCACTAATTGCAAACCCCTCTTCAATTCCTGCCTCTGAGAAGACTGGCCGGCCATCTGCACCAATGTACAGCTCAACCACAAACCAAGACACAGAAACTAAGACACTATCCAGTCGAATGTTAATTCATCAGTATCAGGCCAGAACACAAAGGGAGCAGCTACCTATTTAATCATTCAGACTTAGATCAATCCACCCAAAACTAAATATTCACTGACAAAAGGGGGAAATAAAGCCACATAAAAACACTGGCCCACACCCTGCCAAAAAAGGTCTGACAAATAAGGTGTGGGGATGGGGGCGGGGGATGGGGGGTGGAGACATGACAGGGGACTTCTACCAGAGGAACAAAGTGACCTTGAAGTTGTTAAGTTAGCAAGACACTTCATCTCCTAGAAGTCCAACTTAGTCTGTAAAAACTTCAGTTTCACACTCATTTCTAGTACTAACTTTACACTATTTGGAATATGGTTCAATGTACTCTCTGTAGGTGAACCGGGATTATTTGTGAGGGGAATGAAAAAGATATCCTTCTCCAGTAAAACTATACTTGTCTGGAAATTATCAGGGAAACATAGCTGTCTACACTCTAGCTTTGAGTTAGAAAACCTTAGCTGATCTCTACAACTCAAGTAACTGCTCTCTCTCACATTGCTGAAGAAATTTAATTACTTAGGAGTCTGCCCAAACTATCTCAGTGCCAGTTCACTATAAATTATATCCCAATGAACTCTGTACATGTTCTTTTCTGGTTAAAGAGTCAAGAACTGAATGCTGGTTGGAACCACAAGTTTGGAAAAATCTCTTTCCTCAAAGAATAGGTAAAGCTGAAAAGACTTGTGACCCAAAATTACTCTAAAATTCATGTTGGATATAAATGAAACCTTAAGAAATTATTTAGTGGTATGGTTCTCAAACCTGGCGGAACAGTAAAATAATCTGGTAAGACTTAAAGAAGTGATGCTCCTGGGGATCCCTGGGTGGCGCAGCGGTTTGGCGCCTGCCTTTGGCCCAGGGCGCGATCCTGGAGACCCGGGATCGAATCCCACGTCGGGCTCCCGGTGCATGGAGCCTGCTTCTCCCTCTGCCTGTGTCTCTGC
Source organism: Vulpes lagopus (assembly GCF_018345385.1). NCBI lineage: Eukaryota > Metazoa > Chordata > Mammalia > Carnivora > Canidae > Vulpes > Vulpes lagopus. The sequence goes on from NC_054831.1 coordinate 126,250,405, forward strand.
CTCTCTCTCTCTCTCTCTCTCTCTGTGACTATCATAAATAAATAAAAATTTTAAAAAAAAAGTGATACTCCTCAAGACATAATTTGAAAAAAAGAATTTTTTTTTTTTAAAAAAGAATTTAAGTGACATTATCTCCAGAAATTGCCTGAAATGGTCCCAGGCATTAATTTTCTTTTTTAAAAAACTAGCTCCCTAGATGACATTCAGAAAACCAGAGTTAAGAACCACTAAGGTGGGGCACCTGGGTGGCTCACTCAGTTGAGCGAATGACTTCTGATTTCCACTCAGGTCAAGATCTCTGGATCCTGGGATGGAGTGCAGGGGGTAGCCTGCTGGAGATTCTCTCTCTCCTGCTGCCCCTCCCCCCAACTCCCATGTGCTCTCTAAATAATTTTTTTTTAAATAAATTTTTTTAAAAAGAAAGAAAAGGGAATAAAAGAACCACTGAGGTGTGCACTGGTCTCCAAACATATCTAACCAAGGTTCTAACTGAAAGTTTTTAAAACTAAATTGAGGGGCACCTGAGTGGCTCAGTGGTTGAGAGTATGCCTTCAGCTCCGGTCATTGGGATCGAGTCCTGCATCAGGCCCCCACGGGGAGCCTGCTTCACCCTCTGCCTGTGTCTCTCTCTGTGTTGTGTCTCCCCCATGAAAAGATAAATAAAAGTCTTAAAAAAAAAAAAAAAACTAAATTGATTCCCAGACCCCACTCCATATCTATACATTCAGAATCTCAGAGGAATTTTTTTTTTAAGTTTCCCATTAATTGTTGACCAACCAGGCAACTGACTTGCATCTGAGACCCCAATGATGACTAAATGCATAGTTATTTTACAGCTAGAGCCTAGGAGAGTGAAAGTTATCTGCCAAAGGGCACACTGGGTTAGGGCTGTCCTGCTCCAGTGCCCAGCATGGAACAAGTGCTCTGATGAATGTGTGCCATGGGCAGGCATGCACACACAGACAAGACTTTTACTTTCTTGATAACCATTCTAAGGGCAAAGAGACCAAATCAGTATTCCAAAAAAAAAAAAAAAGCTATCAAGTTTGCAAGGAAAATTCCAACTAGAAGTCAGGATCCCACGTCCATTTTATTCTCCACTCTATCTTCAGAGCCTTATTAAGTGCTTTAAAAAAAAAAACTATTTAGAATTTACTATATATGAATGAATGAATGAATGAATGAATGAATGAATGAATAAGTGGTACAGACTTCAGGCTTGGCTATATGGAATTTTCTGTACAAAGAAATATGAGAAATTAAATGTTCTTGAACCTTGTACCCGCTTTGGCTTACCAGGCTCACCATAAGAAGTCCACTCTTAGATAGCTACTGCTCTCTGGAGCTAGGCTCCAGCTGAGAAACTTGAAGCCAACCTGAACCAAAGCTGAAACCTAGAGGCAAAGCCCAACTGACCCATCAGTAAAAGAAAAATAAGCTTGTGGTAAGCCAGAGCGTTAGGCTGGTTTGTAATGCAGCATTAAGCAAAAGCTAATGACATGAGGCTTAAGAAAAAAGGTAGGGCACTTTGGAATATACCCAAGTTAATATACTTATAAACTTAAAAGTATAAAGTTTAAAAGTATTTAAACAGTCCCAGAAAGAAAATAATAAGGTAAGGTCTTCTGTCATTCTATGTTGTTAAAGGTCCACGCTCTAAAGTTGGAGGAACTCAGAGTAAGGCCTACAAGCAACAAGGAGATCGGAATTAGAAGTGCAATTTCAGGGCAGCCCAGGTGGCTCAGCGGTTTAGCGCTGCCTTCAGCCCAGGGCCTGATCCTGGCAACCCGGGATCAAGTCCCACGTCAGGCTACCTGCATGAAGCCCTCTGCCTGTGTCTCTGCCTCTCTCTGTGTATCTCATGAAGAAATAAATAAAACCTTAAAAAAAAAAAAAGAAGTGCAATTTCAAGCTACTTCCCTCAACATGTCATTCAGAGTGACCCTAACAGGAAGAGCTCAGCCCCTCCCAAAAGATAACGAAGGTGCCACTTCCTGGTGAAATGCTGTCCCTTATCCACCGGTTATACACCAAATCTCTAACAGAGGTCAGCCATACCCAGCAGCACTAAGTTGCGATCCTCCTCAAGAAGTAGGGTCCTTGTGTACCAGTTTCTTAGCACTGAGTATCCAAAAAGCTACCAATAATATCAAAATGGGAGGAGAAAAAAAGAAAATATTACAAAACTAACAATGAAGGAAAAAAAATACCATTATTTTTATCCATTCTATGAAGACAGCAATTAGAAGACACCAGGGAGGTTAATGACAGCTTTTCAAAACAAACAAAAAACAAAAACAAAAAAATAGTAAAACTACTACTAAATTAACTACAAACTTTAAGAGAGATTCTGACAATGTGAAGATTGAGGATATATATAACTCAGAATGAAGGAAATACTACAATTGGTGTTTTCATATCATCATCCTCCCTTCCCCTTGGAATATGCTCCCCTATTGGCATAAAATCCAGCCCTAAGGGTACAACTTTAACATACTACAGAACCTATTTCTAAAAGCTTCAGTAAAACAGGTATTTTAGAAAACCAGAGATGTATTAGTGTCATATTAGCCTAAATGTTGTACGTTTTGCCACAAGCTAAGTCTGCTAAGGGCTGTTTTTAAAGAACACTTTTCCAACCTCTAGATCACACTCCCTGAGCAGTATCAGTTCACTAAGCCAAGATGACAAACAAGTTTAAGTCAAATAGAAAACAGTATTTAAAAAAAAAAAAAAAAAAAACGTATCAGCTTCATCCATCTGTCACCCATGTGCTTCTGATTATGTGAAAGTCAAATTAAAAATATTTAATTAGGGGTGCCTGGGTGGCTCAGTTGGTTAAGCATCTGACTTTTGATTTCAGCTCAAGTCATGATCTCAGTGTCAGGAAATTGAGCCCCACATTGGGCTCCACGCTCAGCATGGAGTCCGTTTGAGAATCTCTCTCTCTCTCCCTCTGCCCCTCCCCTGGCTCATGTTCTATAAATTATCAGATAAATAGGTAAGATCTTTATAAGAAAATATTTAATTAGAAAATGATGTTAGCTTCAATCAGTCCCCTTCTCTTTGTTGTTGTTCTGATGTATGATTTCATTGACACAATCATGTGACCTGCTTTATTTCATTCATTCTTGAAATCATGTACCATCTAATGACTATTTTTAGAGCCATCTCTCATGTGTCAAACACTAATAATCTAGGCCAGGGATAGAACAATAATCAGGATGGACCTATGTGCCACTGTACTAAGAACCAGGGATATATGGTCCCTGCTCTCTAGGATCTCAGAGCACAACCCTATACCTCTCCCTAGCACGGTCAACAAGGAATAAGTAAGAAACATTGGTTAAATCAGTAAAACTTAAATCTGCCTCTTTCTCAACCCTTCCCAACCAAGCTATCTAGTTAGCTCCAGCATACCATGGAATCAAGCCAAATATGATTCCACCTAGAAAACCACCAAAGTGATGGCAGCCTGGGTGGTTCAGTGGTTTAGCACCACCTTCAGCCCAGGGCCTGATCCTGGAGACCTGGGACCAAGTCCCATGTTGGGCTCCCTGCATGGAGCCTGCTTCTCCCTCTGCCTGTGTCTTTGCCTTCTCTCTCTCATAAATAAATAAAATCTTTAGAAAAAAAGAAAACCACCAAAATGAGGTTATGTTACACCAAAGCTCTTAGTTTCTAAGACTCTCCTACAGATCAGTATAATGCCCTGAAGGTAGATGAATCATTCCTGTCACCTAAAGAAAATGTATCCCATATTCAGATTCACAACACAGAATCTGGAATCTGATGGAAACATCTGGGTAACCTAGGACTAATGGTTCTCCAACTTGGATGTGTTACAGAAATACATGGAAAACTTTTATTTATTTTTATTTATTTATTTATTTATTTATGATAGTCACAGAGAGAGAGAGAGGCAGACACACAGGCAGAGGGAGAAGCAGGCTCCATGCACCGGGAGCCCGACGTGGGACTCGATCCCGGGTCTCCAGGATCGCGCCCTGGGCCAAGGGCAGGCGCCAAACCACTGCGCCACCCAGGGATCCCTACATGGAAAACTTTTAAATACCCATTGCTCAAGCTATACTCCAGTTAGTAACAAAATCTGAAAAGCACTGATACAGAAAACAGGCTGCTCTCCAACTAACCAATGGATGAGAGAGGTGTGCTGGTATTCCCGCCAAACTTAGGGGAGAAGACACAAACCTGAACATACAGAGGGAAAACCATCACCTCAAACTGAGGCCAGAAAGGAAATCAGTACATTTAAAAAAAAAAAAAAAAAAGTTTAAGATCTTATCCCAAAATTTGTTAGAAATTGATGTTACTAAGAGTCAAGTTCCCACTCCTAAGTATCTAAAAACAGGCGGAGGGAAAAGAACAACCCCCAGGCTGGCTTGTGAAGGGTTTTTTGTTTGTTTAATACATCTGAAAAGAATGCATATACAAAGAATTGAGACATGAGAAAGCATTGGTTCAACACTAATGAATCTACAAGAATTAGGATTTGGGGAAGGGGGAGAAGATTACCTAAATATTTTTAAAAATTGGAAACTGCAACCAAAATAAGTGGATAATATCCCTATTAACACTTATGAAGAGTCTTCATAAGACTCCATGATTTTTTTATTAAACTAGAGAGCCTTAACTAGCTACTCTAGGGTTCCTCATATGCAAAACAGAAATAAGGGGATTCCCCTGACTGGTCCCCATGTTGTTAAATGTTCTCCCCACCCCCACCCCCACCCCCAGCTTCTTCATGAAGCAGGTCTCCATCCTCCCAACTTAAAAGAGGATGTGCATCATTCCATAGACATCTGTCTCCTAGCGCCACCTCTCACATTTCTTCGATTCACCAGGTCTTCAGTTGTGTTCTAGGAACACTGTTATCATACACTATTAAGCTGGACATCTATGCTAAGCATATAAGACAATGACTGACAGGGAAAAAAATGTTTTTTAATTATGTACTCAATCCATTTGGTGTATTTCAAAAGGTGCAATACTTTTCTTCATTTATCACTGAAAGAAGTTAGAAATTAACTTCAAAAAAAATTCAGTAAATGGCAAACAAATTTCCTTGAAAGTCACAGTCACATATATAGTGCATCCTAGAAAAGAGGAGGGGCAAGACAGGTTCCACCCACTTTCATGAGTTTCATCAAATACTGGACCTACTCAAGGGTGGAGAGAAAAGGCAACTTTCAAAAAGGAGTATGTTATTAAATGAGGCATTTACTATACTCCTTCCTAAGAGCACCAGGTGGGGAACAAGTTTTCTAAACTAGATCTAGGAAGTGGAATGTGGAATCAATCCGTCCTCCTCCCCTTAAGGGCTGTCCAATGGTTAATGAATTTAAAAAACATGACTAAATAAAAACAAACCCCACACACACTCCCCGCACCACCACCCCACCCCACCCCCGCAAAAAAAAAACAAAACAAAAAAAAAACAAAACAAAAAAACAAAAAACAAAAAAAAAACAAAAACAAAAAAAACCTAAATGTCCCAGATCATTCTCCAGAGTGGATGGAGCCCGGGAGCAGCTTCAACAACCCAAATTAGTCTGTTACAGAGTCATCACAAGCATGCCTTGCTTTTAAACAAAAAAAAATATTTTTTTGAAACGACAGAACAAAAACTAGTACTAATCACTTTTCTGACAATACACAATTACTCAAATTAACTAGTACTGAGAGGGGGAAGGGGGCCATACCTATATGGGCCTTGTCTCACACGAGTGCATGTGGGTAGGTGCAGGGCATTTGTCATTATTGCAAAAACGAATTTTAATCTTTAATCTTTAGTTTGATTTAACATTGCTTTTAGTACGATGCTGACACCAGTTGTGCAGAAAGGGCTCTGGAGAGATGTTCATAGCAGCACACACCTGCGGCTCTTCTTCGGTTCTGGAGGCTCCAGGGCAGCCAATATTGCTTCGTCAAATACATTCTTTAGGCCTTTCTGAAAAGGGGTAGAGAGAAAAAAATGGGCAGTCTGATTTTCAGTATCAAATTAAAACATTCAAACCCCCAAGAGTCGGCAAAGAACAAAACGTTAAAAACAACTCTGAATCTCAACACAATCATCCCATTTCATTAAGTTTTGTCCAGGCAGGACACTGGAAGGATCCAGCAATTCAGGAGCAGAGGAGTGGATATTCATGAATGAGACAGTGGTCCTTTGAGAAAGCTTTTTTGCAGACCAATGTATGTCACAAGAAGCAAACAAGCCACATGTGTCATTTGCTCATTCAATATGAGTTGTATAATATGCTGCTGAAACATTTTACATAAAAACAAGTGAAGCAGCTCTGCATTCCAATGAAACAGCGGAGTATGGAACAGGACCAAGAGGGCCGGCAGTGGGCAGCAGCATCCTTGTTACATGGAAGGCGCAGGCAAGGATGGAGAGAGTGGCTACCGCAGCTGCATCAAAGACCTTCACTCTGAACTCCCTGCATCCCACCAATCAGACAGAGCCAGGGGGCTCAAGGAAGCAAAATGTGGGCACCTGATACATATGTAAAACTAGAACCAGTCAGTGCAACAAGAATAAAGCTTCATCAGGCATTTATACAAACAATTGTATATTTTTAATTTCAAAATTTGAAGGTAACCACAATTTTATGTTTCCCTCAGAACAATAAAATCAGAAGCAGGAAAATATAAAGGTGGCAGCTTTACATCTCAACATTAACAAACCTTAAGTCAACTGTTAAAATGGATGCTATTCTTAAAAGATAGTGTAACAAATGATTTCATAAAGCAGTAGCAGATACATTGATACCTTTCCCACCCCAGACTGACAAATACTCCACTACAGCACAGACAGCCAAAGCAATAGCAACACAAAGTTTCACTGCACAAAGGAAAACCAGAGAAGAATCCTCCCTTCCCCATTACACTCTACTAGCAGGTCACCCTTTTTCCATAAAGTTTGTCATGCAATTACAATTACAATTGATCATAAGAGTAAAATGATGTTTGTGTTACCTTCTCCATCTAGAGCTAAGAAGTGTTAGAACTCTTATTTTTTCCAAGAGAACATTCTTAATGCCACACCAAGTTCCCTTTTAAAATAGTAATCCAAACCAAAAAGCTCTAAGCATCAGGCAACTCAAGAAGCAGAAAGTTAAACAAGTCCAACTTGACTACTGATCACAAAAAATATTCTATAAGATATTGCATTCTTGATCAAAAACTAATACAGAGGTTGCTCTTAGGTGGTGAGTAAAAAGACGCAGAGGCTTTCAAACAGGATGGTTTTATTCCTTTGTTTTTAAATGCTCTTTCTACAGTAGTGGGACAGGAAGCAGCAGCAAAGAGGGGAAGGAGAAAACAGTTTAGAATATACAGCACTTCCTTTTGGGTTGAGTTTCCGGAGGCTCGAGGGCAGCTAGGATAGCCTCATCAAACACATTCTTCAGACCTCTCTACAAGACAGAGGGGAGGAGAGAGAATAGCAGCCAGGTTAGAGGATTAGAAAGACTAGCAGATACAATAGCAGTCCGGATTAAATGGGCTGAATTCACAGAAGCAATGTGCCTTCAGAAAAATAACTGCCAGAAAGCGAGATCTTAAGCCCATTATCAGGACAGTAGATAATTGAACAGAAACTTCTTACATAAAAAAAGGTTAACTGAGCAAGAAAGCAATTTTTATGCAAGTGCTATAAAAACAACATTTTAATGAAAATGCCAGGAGGAAAAAATAGATATGTAAGCGAAAGATAAATCGAGTAAGCCTTGTAGAACTCCCCAGTATTTCCAGTGAGAAGAATGGCACACACATTCTGGAACTAATTCAATTACAATTTCAGGCTTCTGTGAATTCAGCCCCTGAATAACTGAAGGACACAAATAGCAGACTAACAGGCATGCCACATGTTTCTAGATTCAATGACATAACTGGATGGGATTAATCAAGATTTAGAGTAAATCCGTTTCCCAGAACAAAATGGTTCAGATATTTACAAAGAGTGTTAATTGTTCAACAGTACCACCTAAGAGAAGTTTAAGGAACAGACTCTAGAAACAGCATACACTTCAGTTATTCAGTAATGTTATTGGAGCAAGTAACCACCACCCAAGTCATAAGAAAACAAAGAATGGGGTCCTAGAATGAGTTTTAGCAAGCAGTCCAATGCTTTAAGATGTCCGCATGGATATCAGAGCATAAAGCATGGAGTGAAAACAAAGAATATTCTCGAATCTACAGGGATTAAGATGCAGAAACACACTTACACCTCAGGCAGAACTCCAACGTGACAGTGTGACTCAGTAGCACTGGTACCTTGGGCCCAGGTCTATAGACTCATTTAAACTCACCTAAATCTGAAGCCACAGGTTTACCACCCAAAGAGGTTTCGTGTGTTCTTTAAGTCAATTTAATCAGTTTGGTAAAAATTTCCCAAAAGTCCCAGAATACCACTCCAGTAACAAGTACCAGCCCCAGACAATCCCAGGTATTCCCACACCCACCCTAGGCATCCCAGAGGACTGGCACCTATATATCCCATGAGGTACAAAACAAATGAGAAATAACATTAAGTACTTATACAGAAGCAAAGAGGTTAAAAAGTTTTCTTCTATGTCTTTTACAAAGTAAAAAGGCTAAACAAAAGTTCCTATGGAATTCTTTCTACACATCTCAGAGCAAACTCTGGTAATCAAATATAAAAGGAAAAGAGGAGGGTGGAAAGGGAAATTCCTTTTATAAGGTGGAAGAAAAAAAAAGGACAACCATGTGAAACTAGGGCATCCCTTCATAAAAAGCAAGTCCTTTCTTGCTTATTGACAAAGATAACTACTGCTCTACAAAAGAAAACTAATCTTTGCTTTACCCACACTATCTGATCATAGGAAGAATTCAGTTTTAGAGGAACCAACAAGATAATCTGAAGTCCTAAAAATTCTATCTCCCAAATAAATACAACCAAACACCCCATTTTTCTATCTTCTGACTTCTCCAAATGCCAAAATCTGGTTTTAAAAAAATATATATAGGGGCAGCCCCAGTGGCTCAGCGGTTTAGCACTGCCTACAGCTCAGGGTGTGATCCTGGAGACCTGGAATCAAGTCCCATGTCGGGCTCCCTGCATGGAGCCTGCTTCTCCCTCTGCCTGTGTCTCTGCCTCTCTCTCTCTTCTCTGTGTATTCTCATGAATAAATAAATAAATAAAATCTTTAAAAAAAAATATATATATATATATATATTTGCTAAATCTTTTCAATTTCCTACTGTCTGCAAAGTGACTTACTGTATAAACCTGTTCATACTGTAAGAAAATCTTCAATGGAAGCATCCAGTTCTTTAAATAAACTTCACCAGTGACCTAGAACTGGGTTCACATGGTCTATTTGCCTCCATTTCCCCCAAAAGCAGCCCATACTTAGAGAACAAGGGTATGCAACGGATGCATAGTTATAATCTGACACATGTTTCACATACATCCTTCCCCAACACACACATGCACACACACAAACACCCCTCTCACAGTTTTCTGTATCAAAACAGAAACATTGGGCTTTTTTTTTTTTTTTTCTAAATCTCAGTGCTATGGATATAAATCTTCTGAACTTTAAAAACTCTTTTACAATAGAACTGAACTGCCAAGGAAAGTCGGGTTTGGGAGAATGACTTTAGACCTGGAAGTAATCCTGTGGAATATCCAGCTAAGCATAAAAATTTTATCTTCAAATATCCAACCTAGCACTGAATTGGAGATTATTAAATTATGTCTAGGCCATACATACTAAACACCTAGTACATGCATAATAGGTAATTATATATGCTATTTGCCTTAGTATACATATAATCAATCAGTATACATGTTTTTTTAAAAACTTAATAAAAAGAGCCTATTACCTAAAAAAAAGTAAGCACGATAAATCAAAGTGGATTTAAGGTAATTTTAAGAAACCTCTTCAGCCCTGCCCTATTTTAATTAGACATATTTGCTCAATGTTCAAACCTCAAAAGCACCAGTACCAATAGAATAAAATAGTTCTGTGCTATTTCCATTTTTTCCTTTGTCCCCAAAACAGTACTCCAAGGGGAAAATTGGTCAGTAAAACCATGAGGGTGGAAAAGATGAAACCACAGGTCAGTTACAGGTCCCTCTAAATATTCTAACACTGCCCCTATCCTTAGAATCTGATGTTTCCCATTAAACTAGAAGAGCTCCAATTAAATTATTCAGAAAGGGACACAAGGATAGAAAGGATCATATGATGAAGGAATGTCTCTAAGCACACAGGAACTGACATCCTTTTATAAAGCATGCTTAAGAAATAGCCAAAGCAGCTTTCTCTGACATCAAAGTCTCAATTACAACTAATTCCCTATGTCAGCTGAATTACCCCAGAAACTGTAGCATTAGCAGTCAAAATTGACAAGATCAGATACATTTAGCTAAAAATTTAAGTTGTCGGGGGGGGGGGGGGGGGGGGGGGGGGGGATCATCCACATACTCTCTTGTAAATTAGTGCTAATCTAGAACTTTCCCATAAATTTTTTTTAACACAATCCCTGACCATGACAAATGAGTCAGTACATTACGAGAGCTCACCAACTAAGAGTTTTATTCAGACTAATAATTTTCTCCATAAACAAAAAACTTTTAGGAAAAGAATATATACCGTGAAGCTGCTCCTAAGTCTTCCTAGGCAGCTTTCTTGAGCACTGCAGACCACTGTTAAAAATAACCCCCGAATCCTAATACTCTTAAGAAACTACCCAACTGTAAATAAACATGGGGTTACACAGTCCTCACCTGTGTGAGTGCAGAACACTCCACATACTTGACCGCCTTCAGGTCACGGGCCAGCTTTTCAGCAGTCTCTGGAGTGATAGGCTTCTGTTTGTTCTTGGCAAGTTTCTCGATAGTAGAGGGGTCATCTCGGAGATCAATTTGGGTCCCAACAAGCAAGAAAGGAGTCTTTGGACAGTGGTGAGTTATCTCAGGCACCCACTAGAGAAAAAGTGTTTTAAAAATACACCTGCATTAATTCACAAGACTCTAAGGCTTTTCACAACTCAGTAGAAGTTCTATGACCACCTTTTTCAGGGCAAGGGTATCTGACCAACTCACCTTTTCCTTCACATTTTCAAATGAGGATGGAGAGACCACTGAAAAACAGACTAGAAATACATCTGTTTGTGGATAACTCAGCGGTCGTAATCTGTCATAATCCTCTTGCCCTGGGGGGAAAAAATTGGAGAAGTCAGAAACTGAATCTTGGTGTCCTCACAGCATCAAAACCATGAGTCAGTCAACAGACTAAGCATACAGCTAAGAGCACAATTAACTGATCTAATAAAATGTATGGCTTTTGTAATATAATAATACTCAATGAACATTCTTACTCAGCTAGTTCTATTTAATATTTCAATCCCTGAAAATAGCAATGAATCATTATACATTAGTTGTTTATTACCAATTTGTGTAGTTTTCAATCTTTGCGTCCATCAGCAACACAACAATAATGTAATAAAAATAAGCTGTTGCTACAGAAATAGTTAAATCAATCCTACTCAGATCTGGTTAAGAAATAATAAAAGGGGGATGCCTGGGTGGCTCAGCGGTTGAGCATCTGCCCTCACACCCAGGGCGTGATCCTGGAGTCCCGGATCGAGTCCTACATTAGGCTCCCTCCATGGAACCTGCTTCTCTCTCTGCCTGTGTCTCTGAGGCCTCTCTCTCTCATGAATAAATAAAATCTAGAAAGAAAGAAAAGAAAAGAAGAAAGAAAGAAAGGAAAGAAAGAAAGAAAGAAAAGAAAAGAAAAGAAAAGAAAAGAAAAGAAAAGAAAAGAAAAGAGAAAAGAAAAAAGAAAAGAAAAGAAAAGAAAAGAAAAGAAAAGAAAAGAAAAGAAAAGAAAAGAAAAGAAAAGAAAAGAAAAAAGAAATAATAAAAGGACTCTGAGATCATGACCTGAGCTGAAGACAGATGCTTAACTGACTGAGCCACCCAGGCACCCTACCATCTTATTTTTTTATTTTTTTTGTTTTATAGGAACTTTTGTATGTTGTCAAATGTGTCAGAGCTCCAGCCAGTGTCAGAGCTCCAGCTATTTAGATTGAGAGAATTAAGGAGTTTGGCTGATTTTGTTTTCTTTAAGTCCAGTCATTTCTTTTTAAATCTCTTTCATGTCTGTAATTACACAATTTAAGAAGTGAAAGTTACACTTCTAAGTGCATTATCTTTAAAGTCTTTGACTGTGACCCTAGCATACTGTTAGAGTAAGCATGCAATCAGTACTAGAGGAGCTGATGATGATTTTATTTTTTTATAACCTCCTTTTTCCCTTTTCATTTAACCTTTATTTTAATCTCTGTATTGTCCTAAAGATAGATACCTTTATTTATTTACACCATTCACAATGTATTGCTTATTCAAGTGGCAATAACAAGTAATATCTTTAATTGTCATGTTCTGATAGCGACCCTAACTTCTTGTATTCTCTTTCAATGCTGGGGGAAAAAAAATTCACTAGCCTACCAAGTATTTAACTCTCTTTATTTAACTCTTTTTGCCTCTTTAAAAATATTTTATTATGGTAAAATATATATAATATAGAATTTATCATTAACCATTTTTAAGTGTACAGTCCAGTGGCATTAAGTACTTAACTATTCCTTTATTTTTTTTAAAGATTTTATTTATTTATTCATGAGAGAGAGACAGAGAGAGAGAGAGAGAGAGAGAGACAGGCAGAGGGAGAAGCAAGCTTCCATGCAGGAAGCCCAACGTGGAACTCGACCCAGGTCTCCAGGATCACACCCCCGGCTGAAAGCAGGCGCTAAACCACTGGGCCACCAGGGCTGCCCTTAACTATTCCTTTAAAACACAGGATTACTATAGCTCATTTTTGAAATTGAAATGTTAAATCCTGTCCTGGCATCTCCTCTCCTCCTCTCATGATTATGGAAATGTATATAGATATTTTTAAAAAGTTTTTATCTGGAAATAATTTTCAAACCTACAGAAGAGTTGAGAGAATTGTACCAGGAGCTTCCATATACCCTTTAGCCAGATTTACCAATTAGCATTTTGCCATGTTTGCTCTATTATTCTCTTTCAATATAATACGCACATGAATTGTTTTTCCCTGAACTGTTTGAGAGTAAGTTCTATACAGCATAGCCATTTAGTCTTGTATTTCCTGAGAATGTAAGTATGTATTTCCTGAGAATGGAGGCATTCTTGTGTAACAATTAAAACTTTCAGAAATTTAACTTTGATGTAGAATTTGATTCCAACATCTCTAATTCCAGCTTTGTCAGCTGAACCAAGTCCAGTGTTTTCTGCTTTCAGTACAGGATCATGTACAGCATTTAGTTGTCATGTCTTTTTAGTCTCTTATTTTGGATCAGTTCTTCAGCCTTTTTTGAAATGAATATATTTCAAAAAAAATTAAGCCTGGCCTAGACTAGAAAAGGCTTTATTTTTAGTCATTCAGCCACTGCAATCTGTGTAAGTGCACATTAAAAACAGATCCAACTCTATATTCCTGAGCACCACTAAGAGCATCTAAATGAGTGTCCAACGTGTTACATACAACGAACTTTCTACTCAGATGGAAACAGAAAACAAACATAGCCATTCTTTTAGAATACTAGGTCAACAGAAGTATTGGTCAGTCCATTTATTTGTGATAAACTAGCCCTCAAAGCTATATATGCCTTTCTTTTCCTCTCCCAAGGAAAAATAAAATCAGAAATGAAATTGTTCAATAAACAGAAAGTACGCTACCTTACCTCTACTTCTGCTTCAAGTGCTACATTTAAGGAAAAAGAATGAAGTTAAGGAAAAAGAAAAAAAATGGTTTCTTAAGATGAGCAAGATTCTTCACTATCCAAGCACAATTTATCCAGCTAAAATGTATCCTCTATGTATATCACAAATAGCTATTACTCAATAGAGGCAACGTCATCACTTAGCATCCTTTAAGGTACACAACATGATCAAGAAAATTTCACTCTACAAGTAAGTCAGATTTTGACGACAGGTCTTATATTACACCTACTCTAACAGCACACCAGCTCACTGCTTAACTTCCAACATTTGCCAAAAATCAGGGATATATCTCATGGGTTGCTGACCTTTCACTTGCTTAGAATCTGTTTAAAACTGAAATTCAAGAGGAACAAGGTCAGCTTGAACTGAGGACTCTGGTCCAAATGAAAGTCTGAAAGAATCTCATGGTATAAAAAATAAGAATATATTGCTAAAAGCCACATTTTTAGAGAATTCCAGCAGGCACTATAAACACCAGAAGAAAGCAAATTAAATATTTCACAGCAATTTACCACTACAGATTCAAACCTAGCTTATCCCTCTGCCTATGTTTCTGCCTCTCTGTATATCTCATGAGTAAATAAATAAAATCTTTTTAAAAATAAATAAATAAAATTTTAAAAATAAAAATTCTAAACATACAGTAGAAAAACTGAATACCATAACCAAACGATCAAAATTATTTTACCAAAGAGTGATACCCTAAGATGGACATAACATTACTAATCCAGTATTCAAACCAAAAAGGCATATTCTGGGGATCCCTGGGTGGCACAGCAGTTTGGCGCCTGCCTTTGGCCCGGGGCACGTTCCTGGAAACCCGGGATCAAATCCCACATCGGGCTCCCTGCACGATCCTGGAGACCCGGGATCTAATCCCACATCAGGCTCCCAAGCCTGCTTCTCCCTCTGCCTGTGTCTCTGCCTCTCTGTCTCTCTCTCTGTGACTATCATAAATAAATAAAATAAAATATTTAAAAAAAAAGCATATTCTGAATCCGCTTGTAAGGAAATGGACAAACTCAAACTGAGAAACATTATATAAAATAACTGGCCTGTTTCCTTAAAAAATGCCAATGGCTGTGAGGGGCTGAGGTTTCTTATTAAAGGATACTAAACTAAAGAGAGTAACCACTACATGTAATATGTGATACTAAATCAGAACATGTACCAGAAAAAATATTTGCTATGAGAGAATTATGTACTGACTGTAGATTAAAACTTTAAATGCTATATATAATGTTAAATTTCCTGCATTTAATAAGTATACCGTTAGATAATATCCTTGGCTCTTAAAAAATACATACACTGAAGCATTAAAAGCAAAAGGGCAGGATGTGTGCAACTTACTCCTAAAAGGTTTAGAAACAAAAACAACATGCACACAGAGCGAGAGAAAACCACATCATTAAAAAGTGGTAAATCTGGTTAAGGAGTTCTTTGTACTGGCAACTATTCTGAAATTCTGAAAAGTCTGAAATTCAATCAGGATAAAAAGTGACAAAAAGGGGAGTGCCTGGGTGGCTCAGTTGGTTAAAGGTCTGACTCTTGACCTCAGTTCAGGTCTTGATCTCAGGGTTCTGAGTTCAAATCACACACTGGGCTCTATGCTGGGTGTGGAGCCTACTTGGAAAAAAAAAAAAAGGCAGTAACAAAAAGAATGTATGTCAAAATATAAAAACGTTTGACCAGAGAAAAGGTCTTAATATAAAATACCACAAACAGACCCCAAACTTTAACAGAAGAAACTAAACCATGGTGTGATCTGCCATACAACAAACTACTATGTCACCATGAAGACTGACATATAAGTACAACCTTGATAGACATCACCACATTATTTAAGAGAAAAAAAGACGCTAAAGGGATTGGCGGGGGGCGGGGGGGTCGGGGGCGGGGGGAGGAATAGTAACAGCCCCTTTCCCTAAGGATAAATACAGTGAATGTATAGGAGGAGCTCTGTTTAGGACATACACTAAGATGTGGCAGTCTCTGAATACAGATGCTTTTTCATTTTCTTTTATCTATATTTTTATTATTTTCCCCTATAATAAGTAAAACCTGCATCTTTGTAATAAAGAGTAACATTTAAAAGTCTCACACAGAAAGGAATGGACAGTGGGGTGATTATGCAACATGGGAAAGAGTATAATAAACACATTAAGTAAAAAAAGCTAAATATAGAACAAAATACACAATAGAACAACATGTGAAGGAAAAAAAAAAGAAGAAAGCAACTATGGAGGGAACTCATGAACAAGAATATACTGTTATGATCACAGAGATAAATAAAAGCCTCACAAGACAGAGCTCCATGTTCTTTTTTTTTTTTTCCCCTTTTAAGTAGGCTCTACCCCCAACCTAGGCTTGAACTCATGACTCTGAGATCAAAAGTCGTATGCTCTACCGACTGAGTCAGCCAGATGTCCCCCCATCTCTGATCTTAAATGGTATTAAATATAACTGTAAGAGTTGCAGCCAGCACCTCCCAAACTCCTTATACATCAGCCATCAGCTTTATTTAGAAGTATGAAAAGTATAGTTCTCCCTTGTCAGTTTTTATTTCACACTAAAAAAAAGAGAGAGAGAGAGAAAGAGAGAGAACGAGAGAATGAGTTTTAGCCACAGGTGAGATAGGAAAAGCTATAAAAAGAATTCAGAACAAAATAACAAAAAGCAGATTAAACACAATCGAACAGTCTGAGGCCATCTCAGTGGGGATGAAAGCTTTAGCAGAAAGAAAACTAAGTTAATGGCATGACTTGAACTAAGGACAAGGACTCTAAGATTAAGGCCTCTGCAGAAGTATACAAGTCTCCTCTTAAGTGTATCAAAGATAGAAACTCACGTGGATGCCTACTGCCCCAATTCTCCAATGCCTGTCAAAAAAAGTATCTCTGGCTTAGAGTGACCTCAAAAGCGAAGATGGAAACCCCCCAAATTGCCTGGGTTTGTAAAATCATTTCCTTAGTGAATGTTTTTAATCCCCAGAAAGATTCAGAATCTAATATAAAGATGAAAAAATCAAATACTATTACTGTTAATTTTCAATTACATTTAGGAATAATCTATCTAACACCAGTGCCTATAATATTTAAAATAATCTGCTATATTAAGGAACATGACAGGTTTGTTCTGATTCCAATTTAAAATGTGTAACTGGGATCCCTGGGTGGCGCAGTGGTTTGGCGCCTGCCTTTGGCCCAGGGCGTGATCCTGGAGACCCGGGATCGAATCCCATATCAGGCTCCCGGTGCATGGAGCCTGCTTCTCCCTCCGCCTGTGTCTCTGCCTCTCTCTCTCTCTGTGACTATCATAAATAAATAAAAATTAAAAAAATAAAATAAAATAAAATGTGTAACTGAGTAACTGATCTTAACCTTGAGATTCTTTTGTTGAAAAATGTTAAGAATTTTATAAAGGTTATAAATAACACTGTTTATGATAAATTAAAACATAAATACAGGAAATAATAAGCTATCAGGCTTACTGAGGCTATGTGTGTAAAAGTATGGGAATGTTCACTGTCAGACCAAGCAAACTGAATTGATTAAAACAGAAAACTGAATATATTAAATTTAAAAACGCAATTCAGGGACACCTGGGTGGCTCAGCGGTTGAGTTTTGGCTCAGGGCATGATCCCGGAGTCCCAGGATCAAGTCCTATATCAGGCTCCTTTCATGGAGCCTTGCTTCTGTCTCTGTGTCTCTCATGAATAAGTAAATAAAATAGGAAAGAAAAGAAAGAAAAGAAAGAAAAGAAAGAAAAGAAAGAAAGAAAGAAAGAAAGAAAGAAAGAAAGAAAGAAAGAAAGAAAGAAAGAAAGAAAGAAATACTTTTATAAAAAAAATAAATAAAAACAATTTAAAAATTGGAAAAAATGGAAAAAATTTAACACAGTTGTAAATGAGGCTGACTGGGATTAAAGTCTTGTCAATATAAGTTAATAAACCAATATTAATCAAAGGACACTTGGCCACCTTGAAAATGATTCATTAAAAGTGACTATTTTAGGGACACCTGGGTGGCTCAGTGGTTGAGCATCTGCCTTTGGCTCAGGGCATGATCCCAGGGTCAGGGATCCAGTCTCATATCAGGCTCCTCGCAGGGAGCCTGTTTCTCTTTCTGCCTGTGTCTCTCATGAATAAATAATCTTTTTTTAAAAAGTGACTATTTTAATTAAAAAATGTATTGTTATACAACAAATTTAAAGGTTTACCCTCACAGGGAGCCTGTTTCTCTTTCTGCCTGTGTCTCTCATGAATAAATAATCTTTTTTTAAAAAGTGACTATTTTAATTAAAAAATGTATTGTTATACAACAAATTTAAAGGTTTACCCACTCCAAAACTATGTACTAAAGAGAAATAAAATATGTCCATACAAAAACTTGAATACAAATGTGCACAGCACCACTATTCACAATAGCTTAAAACTGGAACCCAAATATCCATCAACTTGTAGATGGATAATCAAATTGTGCTATATTCACAGTATGGATTAGTATTCAGCAATTTTTTTTAAAAGTATTGATACATACAAATAGATTAATCTCAAAAACATGATGCTAAGTGAAAGAAATCAAGCACTAAAGACTCCATATTCCAGAATTGCATTTATATGAAATTCCAAAAAAGCAAAAAAAGCACAGTGACAGCATCTGGGACTGGCTGGGGCCAAATCGAGAAGGGGCTCTTCAAGAGTTCAACGCAATGCTTTAGGGGATAGATCTTGATTATGGTGGAAATTACATGGCTATACAGTCAGCAAAATTAAACTGATTACTGATTTGAAATTCAAAACTAAAATTTTAAATTAATTTTTAACCCCGAGAGACCATAAATTATCTTTTTTCTGCGCAGATTGCCTCCAAGGGCACACAAAAAACACAGAAAAATCCCTCGCCTATCTATCATGAGATGAAGTCATCATTTTATTTTTTCTATTTTCTAAGTTTTCCTCCAGTATACCATTACTCTTGTAATTTTTGATTCGTAAATATTCTAAAGGTCTAAACCACCTTCAGGAAGCCACTGGTCTCTAAACTGAACTGCTTACTACTGTCTCTCCATTTTACCCTCCCAACTAAATCTAGACAGTCCCTCCAAAGTGAGCAGTGTAAGATACTCCCTAAGAGCTGTATGTCAGATGGCAGACAAGGAGAGGCTAACTCATAAAAAGTGAAACACTTAGAATTCCTAAATACCAAACATTATCTTTCTGAAATTTTCCTCTGGCTAATTAAGCTGATAATTACAGAGACTGCAAAGAGAGAAGTCAGATATTAAGATGTATAGTCACTGTTAAAACAAAGAGGAAATAACACTGAGGAATTGGGTACACTTAACGAAGAAAGCAATTTATTCCCTAAATTTCAAAAGTTGACCACAAATGTTCAACAATGTGAGCTAAATATTGGTTCACATCCAAAGTATTTTCAAGTGTAGTATAGAATAACAAGCTCTCTGTATAAGAAGCTATCTGTGCATATATTATACAGCCACAAATCCTAAGTAAACCTTCAAATTTCAAAGACTGGTAATACAGCTTGCCTAATGTACTTTATTCTTGCCCTACTTTATCTCCTTCCACACCATCCACCCAAGGAACTCCAAACTCCTATTGCAATGCCAGGACTGGGACTGCCTCTTGAGTCAAACATCAACCATCACAATATTCAATCCTGCCAATTATTAACAAAAGGCCAAGTAGTTTGCTAATAGGCTAGCTTCCCAAAATGTCCACAAAAAAAGACAACCCGCAACTGTTAATAGTTATAGACTAAAAATAAAAGACATCAAGTTTTCACCTGCAGTATCAAAAAGTCCAAGGGTATATGGCTCTCCACCAATCATAACCGTGACTGCATAGTTGTCAAAAACCTAAAAACACAAAAATACGATACTGTTAGTATGCAAGGGGATGATCAAAATGAGATAGGGCAAATCTTAAGTAAAGGCAATATTCCTTTCCTAAGACTTAATCCTCTCTTAGTCCATGTGGTTCTTATATAACCAAACTTCCCAACTAACCCCTGACATGAACTAAATGATTCTTGGAAAAAGTGACAGGGGACACATTCTGGGATGTCTACTCTACCCACAGTAAAGCCAGAGGTGTCACAGAAGCAAAATCCCCTAGCTATACAAAATGATCCTGTTCAAGTTTAAAGCTTTGAGACAGTAAGTTATAGTTTACCTTAATGTTCAATCTGATTTCTAAGAAATTAATTCTTCGCAGATCATTTCATTTTAACCTAGAGTTAAATAATTAAATATCCTAGATCCATGATAATCTTTTTCCTTTCAGGGTTCAAGACAAGAAGCGCCTTATTGCAAAACAAGCCCATTAGAGAGAAATAAAGGTTCCTTCAAGGTCAAGAAAAGTGTCCAAGAAAAGGCTGGCAGATTATTTGAGATTTCATGAATAAAACTTACGCTACTGGATACAAACCACATGACCTAAGAGATCTTCTGTGACTAGATGCTTTTATTTTTGAACACTGTAAAACTCATGACAAACTCAGTATATACTAATATTGGTTATGCTAAATTATTTGTGAAAATGGGAAGAAATGGTGTTAAATGGAAAAGACCCAACACTAATTCCTAGATTCCTCTGAATTGACAAATGAAAAGCAATTTCCCAACTAGAAGGATGTTATATTTTCAGATCAGCCCTGTTTTATCTAACTCTAACCTTCTGGTTCAGGCTTTAATGAATTGTTTAAATGTAAACAAGAGTGGAAGCAAGGGCATGGGGCAGGTGGTAGTTAAAGGAAAGTCAATTCTTGCTACCAAGAACAAGGAAAATTATAATGAATGTGGTTAAGCTCTCAACCACACATTATTTTAAGTCACATCTAACCCTCCTCCAGAGACCCACATACAAACACATGTATGAAATATCCACCAACCCGTCTTAAATAGAACACCTTGTGACCAAAGTCATAACACAGGCTTAGAAACCAGGTTTACAAGACAATAACTTTACTTTAATGGAAACTGAAATGCCAAAATTCCAATAGCTGCCCTCATGGTGAAACAAGATTCACGAATCTCTGAAAGTCCCCTAAAAGTCCCTCTCAATCTCAGAATTTCTTTCACTTACCATGTCCCCAAATGGGCCAACCCAAAAATATGACTTTATATTGAATTATATCTTCAAATTCTCCCTCTCCAAGAAATCTAACCTCCCTTGTTCCTACAGCCTTGGCCTACCTCAATCACTTTACCTGCTTTGAGATATTACAGATTGTCAATTCTAATTAAACATAACCACCAAACCCTTAACCTATACTCATCCTCTTATCAATGTTCATGTCTCTCAAGATTAACTTAAAGTATCCATTTTCTTCCTTTTTACTTCTAAACAACACTAACCCCATTTTAATTATATAGATGTTCTTCATAACCCCTAAAATAACTCACTTAACAGAGGTGGTCATTGCCAAGCCCGGCCAACCCTTAGCTCGGCCCTCATTACTGAAGGAACGTCTGTGTTTAACATAATTATACCACTGGGATGGGTCACCCAACCTGGGACAAACAGATCCCCAAATACATTCTTTCACAAGTGAGTGTTACTCTAAATAATTCTCCTCTCCCTCTTCATCATCTTTATTACTTCCATTTTCCCTCTACTCTTCTAAGGAGCTGATAAAAAGCATTTGTGCGAGAGGATCCCCAGAGGCTTCTGTTAGTGTTCTCATAACAAAAACAGGTCTCTGCCTTAAAAACCAATTTGGAGCTCCATTACTGCTAAGACATCGGCTCCATAAGATTCTCTTCTATCCCCTAAGGAGAATAAATGAAGACAGACACTACTTTCTCTGAAGTTACAAGGTCCCAAAAAGCATCCCAGACCTCCAAGCTCTGATTACTCATTGGCCAAATTACAAAAAAAAAAAAAGTCACCTCATTCCAAGACAGAGCATACTTCTCCAAACTGAGACCACCACTCTTTAGAATCTTGTCTATTGGAGTTTTGTCTCCCAGCACTTCTTGCATACCTTTGTGTCACCCCTTCTGACTCTTCACTGATTTTTCAGCCATTAATTTTAAAGTGTATATAATTTACCCATGAGAAGATCTTTAAAAACAGGACACAAAGGCAGACAACAAAGAAATTTCAGTACACACAGTTTTCAAGATATTCAAACAATATATTTCACTAACAGATGGAAGCCTTTATACTTACAGTCGGTACATACTCAGATGGAAATTTGTTTGTTGTGTAGGATATCAGGAGACATGTTTTACCAACGGCACCATCGCCCACAACAACGCACTTAATTGTCTGCATTGCTGAAACAGTTTTGTATCCACTTTAAATATATCAAATTCGATGATGACCTACAAAAAGATGAAAGATACCTGTTTCATTCGTAGTGATATGTGTATTTTTTTTCTTCTACTAGCAATAGATTCACTCACTCAGAACAAAAACAGAACTAGCACCCCAACTAAGAAAGAACCTAAAAAGAGAAATAGTGACTAGCTCAAAGTAACAATAAGAGTCAATTTTCTAAGTTTCTCATCTCTGATGGTTTCCAACATAAGTGGTTTTCTTTTTTTTTTCTTTTTTCTTTTTTTAATTTTTATTTATTTATGATAGTCACAGAGAGAGAGAGAGAGAGGCAGAGACACAGGCGGAGGAAGAAGCAGGCTCCATGTACCGGGAGCCTGATGTGGGATTCGATCCCGGGTCTCCAGGATCGCGCCCTGGGCCAAAGGCAGGCGCCAAACCGCTGCGCCACCCAGGGATCCCAAGTGGTTTTCTTTTTAAAGTCCAAAATAGTGTAAAGAGCAGCATATTTATTTCTATAATGAAAGAGGAGGGGACACCTGGGTATCTCAGTCAGTTTCTGACTTGATTCTGGCTCAGGTCATGATGTCAGAGTTGCAAGATCAAGCCCTGTGTCAAGCTCCACACTGGGTGTGGAGCCTCCTTGGGATTCTCTCTTTCCCTCTCTCTCTCTGCCCCTCCCCACTGCATGTATGCTCTCTTTAATAAAAAAATTTAAAAATTAAAAAAGGAAAGAAAGAGAAGAGGCTATTTCAGAATGAATCCCATGTAGTGAGCCAAGTATGACTGTGTGAAACTTTTCCTTCAGATGTATGTGTCCTAGACTGCAATACAGATGTCACTGATTTAAAGAATGGTCCATTTATCCAATCTTACAGCTATCGTTACTCAGCTTTAACCAACAAGCTAAAGAGCACTACCACGAAGAGAAAAGCAATATGAGGAATTGGAAAGGTCAAGGTGATCCCCAGTCTTAGCAGCTATTTTAACACCAGGTTGCCTAGTTACTAATTCAATATTCATGGCATGGAAAGATTAAAACCTACATTTTTATAATGAAGAGTCGGATCACTCTAAAACACACTGACGTACTCCCTCTGCCCCTCCCCCCATTCATGCCCACTCACAAGCTCTCTAATAAATATTCTGTAAATAAACATCTTTTTAAAATCAGAACATGTCTCTACTGAAGGATTCTTAAAATCATTACCATTTTTTCCCACATTTTGACATCTAAGAAATTACAATAAATGGCATCTTATAGTCAATGAAAACTTAAGAAAAAATTTATTTGGGGCGCCTGGGTAGCTCAGTCGGTTAAGCATCTGCCTTCGGCTCAGGTTGTGATCCTGGGATCAAGCCCCACGTCGGGCTCCTTGCTCAGTGTGGAGCCTGCTTCTCCCTCTGCCTCTGCTCCTCCCTCTCCCTCTGCTCCTCCCACTGCATGTGTGCATGCTCTCTCTCAAATAAATAAATAACTTTATAAAAAATAAATAAATCAAATAAAAATAAAATTATTTATCTTTGAGTGACAGTGTGTTCACAGGAGGAAGGGCAAAGGAAGAGGGAGAAAATCTTCAGACTCCCCACTGAGCATGGAGCACAAAGCGGGCTCGATCCCAGGACCCTGAGATCATGACCTGAGCTGAAACCAAGAGCCAGAGATGCCCAACCAACTGAGCCACCTGGGCATCCCATCAATGAAAACTTTTAAGTTTTTTGGGAAGAATGAAGAAACATCATGCTCTGTATACCTACATTTTAAGATAAAGTCCTATTTCAATTACAATCCTGAATGGATTACAATTTCTTAGTGGCGAGAGCAACCACCTTACTAACCATAAAAATGTCAGAACCACCTAACTCTGGGCTGGATGCCATGCCTACATCATCCTACAGTACTCTTAATATAAATATTAACATCTCTAAAAAAAAAAAAAAAAAAATATTAACATCTCTATACATACATTAGGAGTAACGTAAAGGAAATATACACTCTCCCTTTCCTCAAAATCATCCTATTATATTTCTCTTTATTTAACCTTTTATCTTGCTCCTTCTCTTTTCCTTACAATGCACTACAGAATCACTCATACTAGTACAGCACTAAAGGTTAAAATCTTAATTTCTAAACTAAATCAAAATTATTTATCAAAATAACTAAGCACACTGAGTACTAAGTGTAAAGAATTACTCCTAAAGAATGTGTTTTACAAGGATCCCTGGGTGGCGCAGCGGTTTGGCGCCTGCCTTTGGCCCAGGGCGCGATCCTGGAGAGCCGGGATCGAATCCCACGTCAGGCTCCTGGTGCATGGAGCCTGCTTCTCCCTCTGCCTGTGTCTCTGCCTCTCTCTCTCTGTATGACTATCATAAATTAAAAAAAAAAAAAAAAAAAAAAAGAATGTGTTTTACAAAAAAAAAGTGTTTTACATAACAATAAAAAAGAGGAAACAGCTGTCTTCTCATGGTTCCTGAATCCATCACTGAAGAAAAGCATAACATTCCGCTGTAAAAAAAAAAAAAAAAAAAAAAAAGCTCTCCTATAGAATTTCTCTTCAACTCACAGTGAAGAAAAGAAAGGTAAACAGAGTTCTGATCATTCTACAGAATATTTTCCAGATGCCTAAAAATCTATTTCAAGTTCAGTTCTTATACCTTCTACTTCTCCCAATCATTATTACCAGGTGACTTTTTAATATAGAGTTTAATCATAAATACTGGGCAGAAAGTAATGGCTGACCACTGTGGAAGAGACTGCTAGCAGTCTACCATTTCTTCCTTTCTTTTTTAGCAAAAGAATTTTCACCAAAGCATATGGTCCCCAGTAAAAACAGACTACGTTTCCTAAATTCCTTTGCAGCTGGATGTGACCACTGTGATTAATGGGAGTGGAAATGATGGATGCAACTTTCAGGACTAGCCTTAAAAGCAAGGGAATAGTCTCCCTGTTCCAGCCTGTAGGCTAGAATACAGACATGATGAGAGCTGAAGCAGTCATACTGAACCACAAGACACAAATTAGATGTTAAGGATGAGTAACACAATAAGAAGGACTAGCCCTGGATTGCCTTCAGGACTTTTACACAAGATAGAAAGAAACCTCTCTTTCATTAAGTCCCTAGTAGTTTGGATTTCTATGTTACAGCAGCAGAATTGATATCCTAATTACTATATTTCATAGATTCTAAGAAGCCAATAGTTTTTAAATACAACCTAGATTTAAAAGTGCTAAATGTGGGAGAAAAATGTCTTAGAATCACTGAAATTATAGTAATATCTGGATTTATCAAGTTCACAGTTAAGCTGATCACTTTTGAGACTGACTCAAAAACATCTAAGATAAAACCTCCTCCTAAATTTTATTTATTTATTTTTAAAGATTTTATTTATTCATGAGAGACAGAGAGACAGACAGACAGACAGAGGGAGAAGCAGGCTCCATGCAAGGAGCCCGACATGGGACTCGATCCCGGGTCCCTAGGATCATGCCCTGGGCCGAAGGCGGCGCTAAACCGCTGAGCCACCTGGGCTGCCTCCTCCTCCTAAATTTTAATTGTGGTTGCAATCAAATTAATTGTCATACCCAAATATGAAGCTCCTTATCTTCATCCTATATCTGGTATTCACTTTTAAGACTTATAACCCATACTAACAAACAAATATAAAATCATAGGCCACAGCTCTGAACTTCTAGTGGAATAAGACCACTGCTTCTTGAAATTTTCATTATGACTCCTGAGGGAATAAGAAAGAGGAAACTGAAAACAAAAAAGTTCCCATGATCAGAGCTATGACTGCCTCATGTGTGAAATCACAATCACAACTATCACAACCTATGATGGACAAGGTCGGAACTGGTCTAAAACATTCCAAAAAAGAGATTTCATTAATAACTGTATTTAAAAAGAATCATTTGGGGATCCCTGGGTGGCGCAGTGGTTTGGCGCCTGCCTTTGGCCCAGGGCGCGATCCTGGAAACCCGGGATCGAATCCCACATCGGGCTCCCGGTGCGTGGAGCCTGCTTCTCCCTCTGCCTGTGTCTCTGCCTCTCTCTCTCTCTCTCTCTCTCTCTCTCTCTCTGTGACTATCATAAATAAATAAATAAAAATTTAAAAAAATAATAATAAAAATAAAAAGAATCATTTAAATCGAATTCACACTGAATTTCTTTTTTTCTATATTATAAATATGTTTGGAAATTCCACCCAAATTAGCTGTCTTCAGCAGGCCATTCACAAAAATAGTAGTCTTAGAATACTGGTTCTTTCTGTGGAAGCCTTAAATGCAGTACCTCTCTCGCATATCAGCAAGAATAAGAAGATGTTAATGAGATCATTCTTGGCGTGCCTGGGTGGTTCAGTTGGTTAAATGTGCCCAACGCTTGGTTTCAGCTCAGGCCATGATCTCATGGGTTGTGAGATCAAGCCCCACGTTGGGAACCATTCTCTCTCTCTCAAATAAATAAACCTTTAAGAGAGAGAGAGATCATTCTGGCCACCAGGAAACTTTCAACTATAAAGTAAAACACATGGATACAACACAATTTGTACCAGAAGAAATCTACAATGTAAGTTTAGGAACAAAGGTAACAATATTTCAAATGGGCTCATAAATCTGTCTGCATTCTTTTCTTTTCTTTTTTTAAAGTAATCTTCACACCCAGCATATCCTGGGCTTGAACTCATGACCTTGAGATCAAGACCCAAAACAAAATCAAGAGTCAGATGCATAACCAACTGAGCCACCTAGGTGCTTCCTCTCTCTGCATTCTTAAGCACAAATTCATTAAAGCTAACTGACAGACTTTCTGAAGGCAATCTTTTTAAAGATTTTCCAATGGAAGATAATGGATTTGTGTAATAGAGATGTGCCCTGCATATAGTTTGGCTAGATCATTAAACAAACATTACTACTTTGAGAACTTTTAGAAGTCTCTATCTTTTCCTGTCCCAGCAAAAGAACCAGCCCCCAAGGCACTTGGGCCACTCTTTGTGTGTCCCGCCTAAAAAGTTGGAAAACATATCCAAAAACCATAAGCTTCACATATAAATAATTTTCTTAACTTTGAAGTCAGGAAAACTCTGAGTTTTAATCTCTGTTCAGCACTTACTTGTGACCTGGACAAGGGTCTTAACCTCTTTTTGCCTAAAAGTTCTTATTTGTAATACAGAATTATGTCAACACCTTGCATAGTTGTAATAAAAATTAAATAACATAAAAGGACTTTACAGCTCACAGCACATACCCAATATACATAAATTCATCTACTAAGTGTGGTAGTTAAATCAATCCTACTTCACACCTATTTTCATCCAGTGGGTCAAAACTTAGTACTTTTTCTCTTTGATGGATTATTACCTAATCAAAACTTTTCATACTTTGCACAAGCTGGTGGTACACCAAAAACATTAAGTTAAAATGAACTGAACATATTTGCTATTTAGCTAATCTCACACACACACACACACACACACACACACAAACAAAACAAGAAATCCACCCAACTACTTCTTCATCTGAAGACTTCTGTATTAATTGCTTCTTGGCCTTTTGGCTAAGATCAAGTGTGAAGACTTCTGTATTATTTTTTTTCTATTTCCTGTATCTTATTTCTGTATTTAACACGTAGTTCCTAAAAATAAGTTACCTAACAGGTGTTAACAAAATAATTTAGTATAAGAACAGACCCAATCACTACTGTTAAATGCTAAAATAAATGTTTTTAGTTTACAAATCATCACTGCCTATATGTTTGAATTTAGCCTCTAAGTGAGCAATTCCAAAATTATCAGACCACCAGAATTACCTCGAATGGGTTTAACAATTCAGATTCCCAGATCCAAACCCCAAATCGAATAAATCAGAATTCAACACTCCCTACGTCATTCTAATGTATAATAAAGCTTGAGAACTACTATCTTACATGACAGCATGACGAGGAATACCAGTAACACAAGAATCTAAGCAAAGATAAACACTACTGGCATTTCTGATCACCTAGAAGTGATTTTCTTAAACTAGAATCAAAATTACCAGCATGAATTAGTTGTATTAGCCAGGCATTTCACATTTACATTACATTTCACTTACTAATGAAAAACTCACGTTAGATATTGAGAAAGCATGAACCAAGATATTTCAGAGGCGTTTCAATTATTATAGCAAATCACTATTAGTTCAACCTAAAAGTGCTCTCAAATAATAATAATAATAATAATAATAATAATAATAGCAAACACTTACATAGCACTTAATATGTGCTATGTATGTTCCAAACATATTACCTATTTTTGTACATTTCATCTTCCCAACAACCCTACAAGGTATGTACTATATTATCCCCATTTTGCAGGTAAGAAAAATGAAGCACAGTAAAGTTAAGTAGACCAAGATTACTCAGGTAGTTAACAGCAGAATTAGAATTTAAACCCTAGTGGTATGACTGCCATGCACCTACTCTAAAATACTATACTGGTCACTACCTCTCCTGAAAAGTAACAGTGATTAAAAAACATGATCACTGCAAATGGAGTGGCAAGTATATACCTATAACAGCTGCCAGCACTGGGAAGAGGAAGGGAGAAGAGGAAGCAAGAAACAGGAGTTAAGTTCATTTCCTGTTTCTTCACCCTGCAAACTACTAAATTTTATTGGGGAGAAGGGAAGAATTAGTAAGACAGAGTTTGCTCTTCCCCTTTCTTTATTTCCATAAATCTTCCATTTCTTAGGCTTCCTGATCTAAGCTCAGCAATGTTAGAAACTGGTTGTGGGTCCCCAGTTAAAAGCATTAGTTCACAAGTCAGACTGGGTCTAACTTCTCTGTGGCTGTTTTCCCTCCAAAAATAAAAATAGTAATAAGGCCTTCTTCATAGGTACGTTGATTGAATACAATAATATATGTAAAGAATTTAGAACACTGCCTGGCATACAATAAATGCTTACTAAGTGTTAGCTATTATTCTTGAATGATTAAAGGCACTTTTCAAGTCAATATAAATTTTATTTTATTTTATTTTATTTTAGTCAATATAAATTTTAAACAGGAACAATTCTATACCACTTAGAGAAGAGCACATGAATTTTTCTATTTCCAAAATAATTATAGTACTCATTGTTCTTACTACAAATACAGTCAAATTTACCCGTAACTACAAAGGTGGTCATTTCAAAGTCAAGTTGCAATTTAATTAAGACTGTTCTATAAAGCATTTGACATGTATTACTAATTAGTAATTTCACATATTAAAATATCAGCAAATGACCCACAGATGGGAAGGGGGCAAGCAACCATGGAAGACTTTGGTTTTGCAACACCTACAATGCCAGCTTCAGCAACGTGGAAATAACTAGGCCAGACATGTCTCTATCCTACATTAGCTTCCTTTTTAAAAACGTCAAATCACTATAGCAGCAAACAGGCTACGTAGTACTAATTACCGTTTTGCTATCCAGGGCAGCTAGAAAAGTTATTTTACATCAATAACTAAATACTCTTCCTCTTTAACACTGAAGTTCAATTGTACCAGCACTTAGAACTGGGGCTGGGTAACTTTAAGCATAAAAATGATTCTGCAAATCATAAGCAAAATAAATTGTGAAATAAGGTGTATCTTTCCACATTCCTTCCCAGTACCCACCATTCCACCACATGATGACATTAAAACCCCTATCTCCTAGGTTCTTGAATGCTTTAGAGGTCCAATTCCCTCTTGAGAATCTCAGAACTACAGTCCCTTGGGGAACCCTGGGTGGCGCAGCGGTTTGGCGCCTGCCTTTGGCCCAGGGCGCGATCCTGGAGACCCGGGATCGAATCCCATGTTGGGCTCCCGGTGCATGGAGCCTGCTTCTCCCTCTGCCTGTGTCTCTGCCTCTCTCTCTCTCTCTCTCTCTCTGTGACTATCGACTATCATAAATAAAAAATTTAAAAAAAAAAAAAAAAAGAACTACAGTCCCTTAAGTTTTCTGGAGTCCTTGAGCTCTAAGTTTAAAGAAGCCATGGAACCCTCTCTATAATACCATTATTACTGGCTGGCTGCCCATTGAACCCCACCAGACAATCCAATCCCTAGGGAAAAGATCAGTACAGGGTAAGAGGAAGCTCCTAGCTACAGATGTCCCTGCCCAGTAGGTTCATTCTAGGTACAAAGCACAGTGTATGAAAAGATCTGAAGATTAATTTTTACTAAAAATAAGCATCTTTTGCAAAAAAAAAAAAAAATGTATATTCTCAAAGAACTATGTCAAATATTAACAGTAAACAAAATAAATGAAAAGCAAGTTAAGGGAAAAATAAAAACAAAAAAATAACAAAAAAAGAAAAGCAAGTAAATTTTTCAAGAATTTCAATGTGGTAAAGTAAGTTTTGGTCTTTCTCCTGGGTTCCTAGTACAGAGCTCCTAAAACCCCTGGAATTTCCTAGATGATAGGAGCATCTTTTGTCTTTCATAATGATCCCTTCCTAATCACACAAGAGTATATGCTAACATAACTTAGGGCCACGTTAGGGTGGGGTCCCCAGACAGCTTCTAGAAGGGATTGCTCACCAGAAAGACTAAGTGATTAAGGGGCTGGAACCCTACCAAACTCAGGAAGGGGAGCTGGGGAAGCCCATTGGAGGTTGAGCTCTGTGAAAACTCTTGAACAAAGAGATCTGGAGAGCTCCCAACCTGGTGAACACAAGGATGTGCAAGAGTGTGCCATGCGCCTAGGGAGGACACAGAAACTCTGTGCCCCACCCCCACAGTCCTATACATCTCCTCTTCATTCGACTGAGTTGTATCCTTAACAGTAAATGAGTAAATATATTTTCTTGAGTTCTGTGAGTCATTCTACTGAACTGTCAAACCTGAGCGGGGGCTAGGGGAACAGGCGAGCCAGAAAGGCAGACAGCCTGAGCACTCCATTCACAACTGGTGCCTGAAATGGAAGCAGTCTTATGGGACGGGCCTAAGCTCTTAAACTGTGGGGTCTGTACTCACTCTCAGAGTCAGTGTCAGAACTGAACTGACAGCAGTGGTATCAAAACAGTTTTTACACTAACATAAAATACATCAAAAATAATACTGTTTTCATTCTAAATACATTTCTCCCTGAAGTAACCCATTTTCATACCTAGGAAGAAGGCACTACATAAATTAAGACAATAGTAACCCTGAATTTCACAAGCCTTCCTTACCTATCCAATGATTTGGCTACAGGAATTTAGATAGAACAAATAAAATCAGCATCACTTGTCTCTCCTCCCAAATCCAGTCACCTCAGAGGGTATTTTTTTATAACTTTCTGCTATACATTATAGTATCAGATGCAAAGCGTAATTTTTAAAACATCTGCCCGGGGCAACTGTTAAGTAACCCAAAACAAAGTACTCAAACTAGAGACATATTCCATGCATTCACATATATGCAGATGTTCTAACACATCATCTTGTTTGGTTTTGAGTCAGAACCAAAAAGCAATATGGCTGACCTTATATGTTGAACTAAACACAATATTGTTGAGAAAGTCCTACCCAAAAATCCTATTACACCTCCATCATAATTACCTTTCTTCTGCAAAACAAACAATACACTATAAAAGGAACGTTTTTAAACCTTGAAATAAATGTTAAGCTTCAAACAAAATTTAAGAGGTCAATTATATGAGCTCACCCAATATTACATAAAAGAACCAAAATAAATAATAAGAATTTTTTTTTTTTTAGAATTGAAATACCCTTTCATAAACTAACTTAACTCCATCTTTTTGTAGATTTTCTGGCTTAAAAGCAAAGGACTTCCCCCAAAGCCAAATTGTTAACGCCCATGTATCCTGATATTCTTTTCCAACTCTTAAGCCTTCAGGCAAATAAAGAACAAACCACATAAAGACCATTCTTTTCAAACTTTCTAATTTGTTTTCAGAGTCCTCAGTAAACAGCAAATAATCTCAGAAAACTTTGGCATTCATTCAAAAAGCCAAAGCAATATAGCTACTGCTCAAAGTTATTTGCCCTAATAAAAATCCAAAAGCAGCTTCATATGAACAGCAGTTTGTCTCAGTTTTCAGTAAGCGTATCCACTCCAATTTGAAAAATAAAATTAGAATCCTGTAAAATAGCTTTCAATTACTAAAAAGTAGACAACCCTGAGTCCGGAAAGACAATCTCCCATGGGTCCCTTGTGCTCCTATACAGCTGGCTGAGTATGCTAAGAAATGCAAGGTCTTGACCAGCCCACCCAGGCCAGGTGACACTGTAGGGTTTTTGCAGCAAACAACCTTGAAGAATACAATAATGTGTCTCTCTAGGACAAAGAGCTGGCTTACTTCCTGCTTACTATTAAACAGTGGGTTCCCAAGCTCAATGCTCCTTAGCTGAGACACAAACCCACCGTATCTACCATGTGGAAGTCTTGGCAGCAAAGGGAAGCAACACAGACACTGACCTGCTACTAGCTGTTCCTTTAATAATTAAATTCTTTGTCACCCAGGAGTCTCATGTCTTCGGCTCGCATCCATAGTACAACAAGGCTTATAAGGAGAATAAAAGTCCCAGACCTTGTTTACTTGATTGAGCTTTTTAGACATCATCTTGTTGCAAATTTAAGTATTTTTATGTAAACAATATACCTTAGTTTCTTACACTAATTACTGGAATAGGAGCTAAGAATACATCATCTTAAGTATTTCATTCAATATTCAAATTTTATCTTTTTTCCCCACTTTCTCCTCCATACTCCCAAGCCAGCTAGCACATCTTCTCTAGAAATTGGTATTAGTTTGTTTATGGTTCCATCTTCTAGGTGTCTATTCTAACAGGAAGAAATTAGTGAAGGCCACTATCAAGAAAGGTAAGAGGTGGTGCCTGGGTGGCTCAGCTAGTTAAGCAATGCCTTCGGCTCAGGTCATGATCCCAGGGTCCTAGGATGGAGCCACTATCAAGAAAGGTAAGAGGTGGTGCCTGGGTGGTTCAGCTATTAAGCACTGCCTTCGGCTCAGGTCATGATCCCAGGGTCCTAGGATGGAGCCCCGCATCAGGTTTCCTGCTCAGGGAGAAGCCTGCTTCGGCTTCTCTTTGTCTCTCTCCCTCTACCCCTATGTGTGCTCTCTCATTCTGTCAAATAAAATCTTTAAAAAGAAAGAAAGAAAGAAAAGAAAGGAAAAGTGGCAAGTGACGTGGTTCCTCATAGTGAGTATATAAAAATGAGGGAGATTGGGGCACCTGGATGGCTCAGTGGCTCAGGTCATGATCCCGGGTCCTGGGACTGAGTTCAAAATAAGACTCCCACAGGAAGCCTGCTTCTCATTCATTCTGCCTACGTCTCTGCCTCTGTCTCTCTCACGATTAAATAAATAAAATCTTAAAAAAAAAAAAAAAGAGGGAAACTATGTGTTATTAATCTGTTTTGCTTTAAAGTAGTAAGGCCAGGGATCCCTGGGTGGCTCAGCAGTTTAGAGCCTGCCTTTGGCCCAGGGCGTGATCCTGGGGTCCCGGGATCGAGTCCCACATCAGGCTCCCTGCATGGAGCCTGCTTCTCCCTCTGCCTGTGTCTCTGCCTCTCTCTCTCTCTCTCTGTCTCTCAAGAATAAATAAATAAAATCTTTAAAAAAAATTCCTAGTATCTTCAGCTGCCAATTAAATGCATTACTTACAGGGGTACTCGGGTGGCTTAGTTAGTTAAGTATCCAACTCTTGATTTCACCTCAGGTTGTCATCTCAGAGTCCTCAGATCGAGCCCTAAGTCGAGCTCCATGCTGAGCATGCAGCCTACTTAGGATTTTCTCTCTCCCTTTCCCTCTGCCCCCACCCCCACCCACCACTTGCCTGTGCACACACACACTGCCTCCCTCTCAAAAAAAAAAAAAAAAAAAAAAAAAAGCAGCATTAATTAATTCAGAGTGTTGGACAGCAAAATTAACCACTCATTAAAGCAATTATTCAAATTCCTCCATTTTCTGCCACTTGTTGAAGAAATTGTTATGTGTGAAATCACAAACTTCCTAAGAAAGAAGGGGCTCTCAAACTAAGGTTCTATGAGTCCTCAGGATGACAAAAATGAAGCCACTGTTACAGGGAAAAGTGCTGACAGCAGCGCTCATAAAGTGGAAGATTACTAATCTATATGGTAAAAATATTTTCAGTGTTGCTAGAAGTTTGTTGTAGCAGCTTCATTTATGAAAATGACTTCATTCCAAAATGTCTGATCCAGTAAGAATTTAAGTCCTTATTTTTGCTGTAATGTTGAGTTTTCCTTCCTCAAATTGGCAAAAACAAAGAGATACTAGCCAGAGTGATCATTTTATATTGTATTTGTGAATCAAAAAATAACGTTAAAAATATATAATTCATAAATATTTAAATAAGATAATTTTTAAATTTAACATTTCCAAAAAAATTGGTAAAACTGAAGAGTGTATTTAGTTATGTTTAAGAGTACTATTTAATTAGAAGAGAATGGAAATGAAGTGCCTGGGTGGCTTGTCAGTTAAGCAACCTCCTTTGGCTCAGGTCATGATCCCAAGGTGTTGGGATCAAGCCCTGCATCAGGCTCCCTGCTCAGTGGAGAGCCTGATTCTCCCTCTCCCTCTGCTAATGTGCACGCGCTCGCTAATACATAAAATCTTGGAAAGAAAGAAAAGAAAGAAAAGAAAGAAAAGAAAGAAAAGAGAGAAAAGAAAGAAAGAAAGAAAGAAAGAAAGAAAGAAAGAAAGAAAGAAAGAAAGAAAGAAAAGAAAAGAAGAAGAAGAAAGGAGGAGGAGGAGGAGAATAATAATAATAATAATAATAATAATGGAAATTACAGTTAAGATTTTTCCTCAAAATATTCAAGACTTGTAAATAAGGGGGGAGGTGGGATATCCAAAATTTATTCTCCAACAAGACAGCACAGGAGTTTTTCCATAGATCATACATTCACAAGGCATATTTGCTTAACAGTGAGAAAGCCTCTGGGTGTGTTCTCTGTAATAAGAACCCCTTCACAGTGTAAAGAGGCATTAGTAGTATTGTGTTCAACTTAAAATTTCAGAAAGAAAGAAAAAAAATGTTTTGGATCCTAAGGTCCTGTGCAGTAACACAAACTTCTGATAACAGTCTTGATCTACTTTTCCACATAGAAGGGGACTTCTCATATAAGCACTTATGATATGCCAGCACTGGCCTATACATAGCCATATCCTCCCTGTGCCTGGAACAAAGCTCATGTCCTCTGGGGCAACAACCCTAAGTGGAGTATCTGACAATGAACAAGGAACACAACACCATCATCACCATCCCAAACAAACTCTCTTCTCCTTTGTAACATTACTGACACCCTCCTATGCAATTTTCCCATTCTGGTCTCTTAATTAGGGCAATTATCATTTTATTCTCTTATGAAAGGCCAAGGAGATATTAAACACATTCAAAGTCCCCCTCCATTTCATGCAAAAGAACAGATAACTACGGGCACCTTGGTAGAGCATGAGACTTGATCTCAGGGTTATGAGTTCGAGCCCCACGTTGGGTATAGAGATTACTTAAAAATAAAATCTTAAAAAAAAAAAAGATAACTAAGGATAAAGAGCATTTTGCTTATCCCAAATCTCAAAGCTGAATTTGCCATAGCTCTGAAGTCTACACAGAAAGGAAAAAAGGGGGGAATAACAGGATCAAAACTGTTCAACCAGCTTGTCTGCATCTTATTCTGCCCATCTAAACAGCTGCCAATCGCCTGGTACTATTTAAATTATGCAGTGTGGTTTATACTTATTTCAAAGTGTAAGCCTTTATTCACATCATCTCTCTAAACCCTAGACAGATGTCTAGGCTTACAACTCCTATTTCTATCCTAACTTTCCACCCCCGATTCCTACCTTATCTGAGACACCTTCCCTATTTCGGCTATCAAAAAATGCCCCAATTTTCTGAACCCCCATAGCAAGGCCTTTCTTAGTTCTTAGATCTCATTTATACTCCTCTCCCTTTTGCTTCCCATGCTCTAACTACAGAGGCTTCTTTCTATTCCTCCAATATGCCCTGTCCTTCCTGCAGGTCTTTATACTTGCCGGTACCGTTCCCCCTCCTCTTAAAGCTGCTGACTTCTTCAGATCTCAGCTCAAATCATCCTCTTCTCAGAAAATCCTCCCCTGGGCACACACTATCCACAGGAATATCCAGCTTCTCCCCTCCTTACTTCTATCATATTACCCTGTTTATTTCCTTTATAGTATGGTCATAATCTATAATTATCTTGTTTGTTACAGTGCAATGAAGGAGACATTAAAAATAAGGAAATCTCTGTAAAGGTAGGGAGTCTGTTGTATTGCCAGAAAACAGTTCAATACTAAATACAAAACAGGCACTCACTTAACAAATGAATCACACAACTAAGTACTTGATCATACTGGTTTTATTCACATGTGTTTATTCTAATAGATTTTAAGCTCTCTGAAAAACTAGGCTTGTACTTCCCAAGACACCTAATGCAGTACTGACCTTATATTAAGGGTAAAATATATTTTAAATATATAATAATATATTTTAATTTAATTAAATTCAAAAAAATTTTTAAGTCTTGCTGACTAAATTTTTATTTGATTTAAAATATTTCTTAAAGATTTTATTTATTTATTCATGAGAGAATGAGAGGCAGAGACACAGGCAGAGGGAGAATCAGGCTTCCTGCAGGGAGCCCGATGTGGGACTCGATCTGGGTCTCCAGGATCACATCCTGGGCGGAAGGCAGTGCTAAACTGCTGAGCCACCCGGGCTGCCCTAATTATTTTTTTTTTTAATCTTACTGACTAAAGGGATCCCTGGGTGGCTCAGCAGTTTGGCGCCTGCCTTTGGCCCAGGGCGCGATCCTGGAGTCCCAGGATTGAGTCCCACGTCAGGCTCCCGGCATGGAGCCTGCTTCTCCCTCCTCCTGTGTCTCTGCCTCTCTCTCTCTCTCTGTGTCTATCATAAATAAATAAATAAATCTTTAAAAAAAAAAATCTTACTGACTGAAGTTAATACGAAAAAAGCATGGGATTTTTTAAAGACAAGCAAATATGGGTTCAAATCTTAGCTCCACTTCAGTGTGTGATCCCGGGAAGTCACTTCACTTCTACATCTTAAATTTCTCATCTACACAGTCACATCTAACTTACAAAACTGCCATAAAAAGAAATGATGTATATAAAGCCACTAATAGATCACCTGACACAGAATATATAGCATTCTCATCCCCAATTAAAATTTGCAAAAACCAAAATGGTTGCCTAAGATAAAGACCAGAACTATAACTATTAAATGAAAGCATCGAAACACCATATATAAAAGGAAATTCAGAAAAATCTTCACTTCTACTTGCAGCCTTATTTGCTAAATTAATCCTTTCTGAAATCCCGACACTCTGATCTTGAAGAACAATTAAAACTAAACATCATGTTTGTAGTCAGAGGATTCAGAATGTTACATAAACGGTTGTAATCTGCCTCTATTTTAAGAAGAGATAAATTAACATAACTTAATTATACAATATTTATCAGGTCTCTAATTAGCCCAAGGAAGACAATCTAAGAGTAGTAGTCAAAGCATAGAAGCTTTCAAGTCCAGTAATCCTAAACCCATATCTCCATTCCTGTGCAACTTTATGCAAGCTAGTCAACATCTCTAAGACTTTGTTTCTCCATCCATAAAACAGAAATAGTATTAACATCACAGGCTGTAAGAATTAACTGAGTTCCTGTTCTGTACAGCACTTAATACTGAAATGCGAGCCCTTTTTTTCATCATAAAGTAACCCAGATAAGCGATCAATTTAGAATCTGATTATCTAGACAATCTTGTATAGGGAGGGGGCTGTGTTTATACTCCATCAAAGTGCTAAGTGAAAGCAAATCACGTACTCTTCAAACCAAATCTGGCTTTAGATTAGTACCTAATACACAAGGCAAATTTTTGCTTTCAAAACAACAGAAACAAGACTTCCAGGTCTGGGCCAACACCTACCAAAATTTAACATGTACATTCTTTGACCCAGCAACTCCATTTCTCAAGAGGTAAGCATAAGGATATTTACCACAGCCTTGCTTACAGAAGCAAAAACAGGAGACTATCTATAAGTCAACTAACAGGGCACTGGTAAGTTATAAAACAAAGGAATATTATAATTATAAAAATATTTTTAAAAATGAACTATAGTGCCTATTATAGATATAATTTGGGAGAGGCAGTTTTATCTGTAACCCCCCAAAATTTATGTTAAAGTCCTAGCCCCTGGTACCTCAAAATATGATTGACTGTATTTGGAGACAGGGCCTTTAAAGTAAGGTAAAATGAGGTCATACTGGTGAGCCCTAAAGCAACATAGTTGGTATCCTTAAAAGATTAGTACACAAAGAGGGAAGACCAGGTGCAGACACTAAAAATCAGTTACCTATAAGCCGAGAGAAGTCCTCAGATGAAACAAGCCCTGTCAACACCTTGATATTGGGTTTCTAACCTCCAGAACTGTCAGGAAATAAATTTCTACTATTTAAATCACCTATTCTAGTCTTTGTTATGGCAGCCCTAGCAAACTAATACAGTGTCAACAAGGAAGACCCCCAAATGTATTGTTTTTAAAACACAAAGTACAGGGATCCCTGGGTGGCGCAGCGGTTTGGCGCCGGCCTTTGGCCCAAGGCGCGATCCTGGAGACCCCGGATGGAATCCCACATCAGGCTCCCGGTGCATGGAGCCTGCCTTCTCCCTCTGCCTGTGTCTCTGCCTCTCTCTCTCTCTCTCTCTGTGACTATCATAAATAAAAAATTAAAAAAAAAAAAAAAAAAACAACGCAAAGTACATGGGGCCCCTGGATGGCTCAGTTGATTAAGCATCTGCCTTCAGCTCAGTCATGATCCCAGAGCTCTGGGACTGAGCCCTGCATTGGATCTCTCCGCTCAGCAGTGAGTCTGCTTCTCCCTGTCCCTCCTCCTCCTCGTGCACTGTTGCTCACGCTCTCACTCTCATACTAATAAATAAATAAAATCTTTAAAATAAAAAAATAAGGGACACCCGGGTAGCTCAGAGGTTGAGCATCTACCTTGGGCTCAAGGGTGCAATCCTGGGTCTGGGAATGGAGTCCCACATCCGGCTCCCTGTGAGGAGCCCTCTTCTCCCTCTCCCTGTGTCTCTGCTTCTCTGTGTCTCTCATGAATAAATAAATAAAATCTTTAAAAAAATAAAATAATAAAATAAAATGCAAAGTACATAGGGCACGTGGGTGATTCAGATGGTTAAGCATCCAACTCTTTTTTTTTTTTTTTTTTAAATTTATGATAGTCACAGAGAGAGAGAGAGAGGCAGAGACACAGGTGGAGGAAGAAGCAGGCTCCATGCACCCAGAGCCCGATGTGGGATTCGATCCCGGGTCTCCAGGATCGCGCCCTGGGCCAAAGGCAGGCGCCAAACCGCTGCGCCACCCAGGGATCCCAGCATCCAACTCTTGACTTCAGCGTAGGATCCTGGGATCAAGCTCCATCTGCTTGGTGGTGAGTCTGCTTGAGATTCTCTTTCCCTCCATCGGGCCCTCTCAAAATATTTGTATCCCTCTTTAAAAAAATAATTCCAGGGATTCCTGGGTGGCTCAGCAGTTTAGTGCCTGCCTTTGGCCTAGGGTGTGATCCTGGAGTCCAGGGATCAAGTCTCACATCAGGGTCCCGGGATGAAGCCTGCTTCTCCTTCTGCCTGTGTGTCTGCCTCTTTCTGTGTCTCTCATGAATAAATAAATAAAATCTTTAATAAATAAAAAATTTTAAAAATTCCACTTCAAATAATTTATCCAAAATGAAGAAAATACTTTATCAAAATACAATGGAATACTATAACATTAAAATAGTTAATACAAGAAAAAGGTATTAAGTAATAGAATACCACAGGATGAAATGCTGTGCGTATTAAAAATAGTCACGAAGACTACCAACATAACAACACAATATTATTAAAAACATATATTATTGGGGCACCTGGGTGGCTCAAACAGGCATCTGCCTTTAGCTCAGGTCATGATCCCAGGGTGCTGGGATAGCCTGCGGTTGGGCTCCCCACCAAGCCTTTTCCTCTCCCTTTGCCCCTCCCCCTGACTCGTGTGCGCACCTTTGCACACTCTCTCTCAAAATGAAATCTTTAAAAACAAACATATTATCACTGTTAAAATGTTGAGTTCTCATGTATTAAGAAAAAAGAAAAAAAAAAGCAAAAGGAATTAAACAGGAGCTGTGTTGGCATGTGTATGGGGGTCAGTTAAAAAACAAGACTCAGGCACCTAACAGATCTGACCCAATCTTCCCTGCATCAGGACACAAGCTGGGACCTAGAGCATGTTACAATAGGC
Organism: Vulpes lagopus; assembly: GCF_018345385.1. NCBI lineage: Eukaryota > Metazoa > Chordata > Mammalia > Carnivora > Canidae > Vulpes > Vulpes lagopus. Next base: position 126,290,842 of record NC_054831.1, read on the forward strand.
TTCTGTTCCTCCAAGAAACAACTCTATTAACTCTAAGCAAGATATTTAAGTGCCTGTTATAGCACTACATTTGGTAAGACAGAAACCCTGCCTTTAAAGGCCTTCAAAACATTTCAATAATTTACTGAATACCAACTCTGTGCCAAACAGTATGCAAAATAGCTTTATATACATCATATATCACATCATATACTTTACTGATTATAAGCATTACAGGGGAACACAGCTGTAGTAGTCTGCTAACAAAACTACACTATAAACTACAAGTGCCACAGATTTTCAAAAGAATAATAATAATTAATAGGGAAGAGTAGTCTAGAAGAATGTGAGAATAAATCTCTAGTCACATGGAGTATCAGTAGAATGAGTACAGGTAGTGCCAGCCTGCAAAGTGGAAGAAATTTTTAAAATGGGTAAGTCCAAGTCATACTCTAAAAGCTAAGCAGAGGAGTTTTCATTTAACCTAGGTGGGAACCAGAAGGCTACCATTTCTTACGAAGAACAGCTTTGTTTTCGACTATCAATCTTGTACCTGTAGTCCAAGGTGGACTGTCAAAGGTAACCAGATAAGAAAAGAACTCAGCTAAGAAACTACTTTAATAAGCTACGATTTAAATGAAGGATCTGCACTAGGGTAGTAGCATGGAAAAAGAGAAGAAATACTTGAGGTGTGGGAGTGGAGGATGGGTTTAAGAATATGGTCAATTATTAGGAAGTTTTTTAGTTTAGGAAATCAGATGATTGGTTTGTACACCAGATGGAGAAGTTAGAAGAAGAAATCTTAAGGTCAGGCTATATGTTCTTAAGCTCTCTTGTAAGAAACCACACAAAAGAATAGCCTTTTCACAATCAGTACACAGTAATTTGGTCCTAAGTCTATCAAGGATGAAATCATGTGCCAGCCTGTATCAGAAATCCCACATACAAGTATACATTTGCAGCAAAAAATAAGTCACTATATTACCAAGGCAACAATATGCACTGTAAAGTGAATGGCAGAGAATCTTTCTTTGGAAAAATTACCAAGTGAGATGCCAACCACAAACCTAATGCATGACTTTTGTTACACTTGATGAGGCAGACGTACGGTACCTTCATTTAGATTATCGTACAGTATGTCTTATAAACCACAAGCCGTATTTTTAAAACATAAGATTACCAAGACTCTAAATCTACCAAATTTCTAACAACTTTGATGTGGAATTTATTGTTAATGGGGTGAACTTCTACAGAAGCATTCAACCATATATTTCAAGGAATAGTTTGACAAAGAGTAAGAGAGGCTGTAACATCTGCACCAGTCGGTGTCAATGCAGTACAGCCGACATGAGGACATAAGGACAGACGTTTCAGCATGGTTGCACAGCAGCTCAAGTGTAGTTTTATCCACTATAAGCAAGAGACACAAAAATAATAAAGATAGAGTAGCAAATACTCTAAAAAATAACCAATATGTGTTGGCAACAATCTGCCTTTTCAAGAGCACTTTGAAACCAAAAGCAACAGCATCAAAGCACAAACTTCTACCTTGACCATCAATTGTTTCTCAGGTTAATTATACACATACACCATATTTTGGGAAACTAAGCTACTAAAATGGTAATCTAAATGCATTACAAAATGCACTTGCTTAATTTTCAATTTTCAAGTTTGTTACTGATTATAACCGGTTACGGGGGTGCCTGGGAGGCTTAGTCAGTTAAGCTTGTCTGCCTTTCGGCTCAGGTCATGATCCCGGGGTCCCGGGCTAGAGTCCCACTTCAGTCTCCCTGCATGGTGGCAGGGAATCTGCTTCTCCCTCTGCCACTCCCACCCCCATGTGGGTGCACACACTGTCTCAAATAAATAAAATCTTAAAAAAAAAAAAAAAGGTCATTGCAGTTGCTCCCTCTAGAATGCTCTTGCCTGGATAGCTCAGTCACATCCTCACAGGTCTTTGCTTGAATGTCATTTTGGAGAACTCCTCTAAGTTATTTTAAATTGCAACCAAATTGCATTCCACTGTACCTGACCACCAGCCCTCCCTTATCATCCTCCCCTTCTTTGCTTTTCTCCAAACACTAATCTCCAACTCATACACTATGATGTAAATCATGAGGGCAGAGATTTGCTTGGGCCTATTTCATTTATATCCCCAACCCCTGGAAAAGTGACTGACACAGAGCAGGCACTCAAATAGTTGCTCAATTCATAAACTAGTAAGACAGTATGGGTGAGCAATGCAGCAGGTCAACAACCTTGTTCTTTGTTCTCAGAATATCCCCTTTAATGGGTCCTCTAGGCTCTTAAACCCTCTTCTGTTACTATTTGGACAAAAAAATGAAAAACAAAAAATTTAATTGCTACCCTTCTGAAGAGAAAACTCAAATTCCTAAGGTGTAAGTCAAGTCCACAACCTGAACTAGCTGAAGTAGTTAACACCAAGTGTTTGAAACCACTTAGTATTATACTCTGTCCTCTGTTCTAGGAATACCCAATTCTACCAAGTTTTAAACTAGCAAAACAAAAACTCCTAAAAAAACAACATCCCTAAGAATTACGTTTATCACACTGTGATGGCAACTGTACCACAGTGAAATAGTGTATATTATACACTCAGTAGTTCTAGATAATGAAAATATATCTAGTCTAATTTTGGAACAATTCACTTAGATTTAAGTTCATTGATACAGTGTATAATGAACTTAAAGAATCAATCACAAAACTGCCAAAAAATTATCTCTAGAATTTAGGTCTTCACAAAAATCTTTACCATTGATTAGTTCCATTTTTAAAAGCTGCTTCTATGTATTGCTTCTTTTTTTAGATAGATTTTTACGTGGTGGTTTTTTTTTTTAATATTTGTAAAGAATCATCTCATTTTCATATTAAAAATAGAGACTGAAAGAGAGAGAGATTTATATTTTATAAGAACAAAACTTATACCAATTTCTCCAAATGAAAGTAGCAGAGATAAACAATCTGGTTTCAGCAGAAAACAAACTTTTTTATCTTTAACACATGTCACATTCAGGACAGAAATTGATCTTCCTCCTGAAGAAAATGTCCCCAATTACTAAAAAATAGTAATTTTTTTTAAGAAGACAGCCTAACCTGAGTATCTAACCCTGACCTGAATATATAAAATTATATCTTTCCCCTCTCTCTCATCTCTTGGATAACTAGCAACACAGTTATAAGTAAAATTATTTTTCCTGGCTCTGATTTAACTAGAACCAAGGATAAGTTTTTAGGATAATATACTTTCACTGCCATGTATTAGGTGCAACTAGGAAAAAAAAAAAAAAACTAAAAAGACAGGATCTGAGGTAGGGGTTTTTCTTGGGGGCAGGGAGGGGCAGTATGTGTGACAAGGAAGAGAAAGCAAAGAAAAAAAAGGTCAAATGGTAAAATACAAAGACTTTACAGACTACTGTACAAGCTCCTTAAAAACTTAATTTCTCATATATTTGAACAATTATTTTTTAAAAACTTCACAAATTTTTTGGATCACAAAAACAACAGTTATGAATTCTATGATTTCCAGAACATTGAAAGGTTGGCTTTGAAATTACGGCAAGCTTTTCAGAATATTGGAAAGCAGTAAAATAATGTAACTAGGATAACTGATTCAAGAACAAAAGAAACTGGAGATCGTGACCCCATTTCAGAGCATTTCCTCGCAGTCACTGGACAATCACTTCCCCAGTTCCTAATATTGGTCTGCTTCTCCCTTCCAATACCTTGCCCCAATTTTAAGTTAAGATGGAGCCACTTGCCCAGAGTGCACAAAGATGTGTTTTATATATAACACACAAAGATGTGTTTTATATATAACATACTCAGTTCAATCCCAAGAAATTGCAAATTAGCAAATTCTATGCAAATGTCTCAAGTGGGGCTTACTTAATACACCAAAAACAGATCATCCACAGCCTCTGCTGAAGTCTCTATCGTTCACATGCTTCAGAAATTTAAGAATATTGTTCCTATGTTTCTACCCACCACAAGCATTGTTTGGTCATACCAATATTCCTGGACTCTAATAGAGATTAATAAACCACTAGACACCATGCCTCCCAGTCCATTTCCTCAAAACTTTAAAGGATGTTTCATGAGAGCAGGGGAAAAAAGAAAAAAGGGGGGGGGGGGGGGCTCCATTAAACAAGCTTAAGAAACACTGAATTAGGGATCCCTGGGTGGCGCAGCGGTTTGGCGCCTGTCTTTGGCCCAGGGCGCGATCCTGGAGACCCGGGATCGAATCCCACGTCGGGCTCCCGGTGCATGGAGTCTGCTTCTCCCTCTCCCTCTGCCTGTGTCTCTGTTTCCCTCTCTCTGTGTCTCTCATGAATAAATAAATAAAATCTTTAAAAAAAAAAAAAAAAAAAAAGAAACACTGAATTAAAGAGACTCCTAACTAACTTCTCTGAACCTTTAATAAACATAGATTAGGAATTTCCAAGATGGGGATATAATGACTATGGTTTCCAACCTGTTGTCATCCCCCCCCCCCCCCGAAACTATCTCTCAGGCATTCTGAAACACACTAGAAAAACACAGGCATTACTCTTAACATTAAAATTATCCCCTACCCCATTTCTACTGGTTTATAAACTCTCAGGATGATCTAACATTCCCCTTGGCCCCATGGTGACCAGAGCAAATAAATAACATGACCCTAAAACAATTCAAACTTCCATAGATTATACTTGGTATTATTTATTCTACTTGGACACTTTCTGAAATGAGGGTATCAGATATTGATTTAAACCCTAGGACTCTAATAATCATAGGAACTACTCATTTTTTTCCTAGTTATCTGATAACTGAAAATTTACATTCTAAAATCTAAGTGTGGGATGCCTGGGTGGTTCAACAGTTGAGTATCTGCCTTTGGCTCAGGGCATGAACCCAGATTCCTGGGATGGAGTCCCGCATCGGGCTCGTTGCATGCAGCCTGCTTCTCCTCCCTCTGCCTGTGTCTCTGCCTCTCTGTCTCTCATGAATAAATAAATTAAATCTTTATTTAAAAAAAAAAAATCTAAGTCTGAGGCACCTGGGTGGCTCAGTCAAGTTGAACGTTGGACTCTTGATTTTGGTTCAGGTCATGACCTCAGAGTGCTAAGATTGAGCCCTATGCTCAGTGTGGATTCTGCTTAAGATTCCCTCTCTCTCCCTCTGCCTCTGCCCCCTCCTCCCGGGTCGCCTCACTTTCTCTAAAAATAAATATTTTTAAAAATAAGATCTATTAATTTACTTAAAACCTGCGAAACTCCACAATAAAAATATGGTTTTCTAGGAATTAATTGATATATAGATGTTTAATTCCACCTCAAAAGATTCTAAAATCAAGCTCCTCTAAAATAGCATTCAGCTAGTGAAATAAATACCAGTCGCTACAGTGCGGTTGTATAATGAAAATCCCAACAATTACTTGCTAAGGAACTTTACTGAATTACTTCCCATTTCTCTTCGTCTGCTTTTAAAAAGATTTCAAAGCAAACCAAATTTCAAATACTCCTAAACTGCCTATCAACAAAACAAATGGATTGTAGCTGAAACCTTGCTTATGCTTTCTTCTACAAGCTATCTTTAACTCCAACTCCTTAACACAAATTAACACAGCGTTCTTATGTTCTACCTCCATCACATACACACACACACACACACCGGCTTCATTTTCTCTTCATTTGGTCTGTTCTCAATCTCTTCTGTTTCCACAAGGAGTAGCAAACAGTGATCATCTTTTTAGCTGAAAAGACGGTTGTGCCTTAATATCCAACACTAGATGGCTTCATACTGCCACCTGATACAGAATGGACACAGGTGTGTCTGAGACACTGCTCTCCAACTCTCCTGGGGTCTGTAACATGCCTAGCCAGCCAAGAAGAGCCTCATCCATTCACTTCCATGTGGCATACGAATACTTTTCTACTTTTGTCTTGATTTGAAAAGGATTAGGAATACTCTAAAGCACATACTGCACAAGGATAGTGCTGGTGGACTTCCTACACCAAATAGTTGAAGGAAAAGTTACTAGAGAAAAATGCGATGTAATCCTTTAAAAAAAAAAAAAAAAAAAAAAAGATGACTGGGCAGCCCGGGTGGCTCAGCGGTTTGTGCCACCTTCAGCCCAGGGCGTGATCTTGGAGACCCGGGATGGAGTCCCACATCAGGCTCCCTGCATGGAGCCTGCTTCTCCCTCTGCCTGTGTCTCTGCCTCTCTCTCTCTCTCTGTCTCTCTCATGAATAAAAAAATAAAATCTTAAAAAAGAAAAAAGGATGGCAGCTAAATAAGACTAGATTTTATTATCACTATTTTCTCTTGAGATTAGAGATATGGCTTATTTTAGGAAAGAAAACAGAAAAGATGTTATATTTCACCAGCTAAATGCCAACATTTAGGAATTATCCAACAATTATAGGAATTATCCTGAGCACAGGCTCTTCCTAACAATGTTTTCAATAAAACATCATTTAGGTTCAAATGTGTAACTGATATTCTACACTAGAAGTTATGGTTAATTAGTACTAAGCGGGCAGTTGTACTTTAACAACTTTATACTCGACAGTGAGCACAGACATGAGGTGACTCTACACTTTAGACAAGACACTATAACTCACTTATTTAAATGCCACACTGGTTTCACCCACTTTCAGATTAGGATCCTTGCAATAAATTCTGGTACACTGCCTTAAAGAAACCAGTTCATACTTAAGTAGGAAGAAAAATAAAAATAAAGCACTCAATGCTATTTCTGAAATCCCATAAGACATCACTCTAGCAGTCTTTAAGAGCATGCTGCAAAATTTAGTGTGCATAAAAATCATGTGGGCATCTCATTAAAATGCAAAATCTGATTCAGTGGGATTGGGATGGAATTCCAAGGTGATCTTATGCTTCTGGTCCATAGTCCACACATTGTATTTGATTATACACTCTCATTTATGTAACACTAGTTAAGATAGTGGACAAAAACTTAAAGCAGGTAACAATCTTCACTTAATTTTTACACTTTCATGAGATTAATCTAGGGAAGGGACAGTTATTAAAATTTTGATTTGGGGGGAAAACTCAGCTTCTCAAACACGAGGGCCTAAGAGAGGTGGTAATGATAACAAGAACAAACGCCTACAGAGCACTTAGTATGTGCCAGTGAATTGTCTTAAGTACTTCACAAAGATTAACTGATTTGATTCTCATAACAACACTGCGAGGTAGGGACTATTGCTGGCCCTATTTTACAGAAGGTAAACCTGATTTCACAAAGACATTACTTTGCACAGTTAGTAAATAGCAAGATTTGAACCCAGGCAAGCTGATTCGAGAGTCTATACCTTTAATTACGATACTAGCAGTATAGCTCCCAAGATAGCAGAATTAAGATGGCAAACCAAAATGACTTACTTTTGGAGAAATCGATGCGCAAGTTAAAGAACTGAGTGAGCAACAGAGGTGACAGATGGCCAAAGAAATATTTTCTACAGTATTTTTTGTAATTTATTTTATTTGAGAGAGAAAACGCACACACGAGTGGGAGAAGGGGCAGAGGAAGAGAGAATCTCAAGCTGACTGAGAACTGACCACCAAGCCCAACGCAGGGCTCAATCTCACTACCCTGAGATCACAACCTGAGCCAAAATCAAGACTCAGGCACTTAACCAACTGAGTCACCCAGGCGCTCCTAAAATATTTTTTAAAGAAGGAAAACACCTGGTTTCACGGGGCACCTGGCTGGTAGAGCATGCAACTCTTGATCTTGGGGTTGTGAGTTCAAGTCCCACATTGGGTACAGAAACTACTTAAAAATAAAATCATAAATAAATAAATGAATGAATGAACAATAAAATCCTAAATTTAAAAAAAACACACACACACACCCATGAGGATCCCTGGGTGGCTCAGCAGTTTAGCACATACCTTCGGCCCAGGGCATGATCCTGGAGACCCGGGATCGAGTCCCACATCAGGCTCCCTGCATGGAGCCTGCTTCTCCCTCTGCCTGTGTCTCTGCTCTCTATCTCTCATGAATAAATAAATAAAAATCTTTAAATAAAAATAAAAAAATAAAACACACACACACACCTGGTTTAACTTCATGCACAAGCTTTTTGAGACCAATGTCCCAGGGACAACTAGTAAAAAAAAGTTTTGACATCCGGGACTTACAACAGCAGGAGTAGCAGACATAACTAAAATAACAAGTAACAAAAGTTACTTTAGCAAAAATATTTTGGACTGAAAGGATGAGTAACTAAAAGTAGAAACTGGTAAAGGACAAAGCATAACATGACCAGGAATTTGATACTGTTGAGCAGGGTGGAAAAAGCGGCAAAAATAAGCTGCAACAGCAAACAAAAGAAAATAGAGGAAAGAGGCTAACATTAAAGTCTAAATAATTTTTAGAAGAACAAGAACTGGTCATCAGAAAAAACTTTCTAAGCCGACAGTGAACAGCCCAAACAGTACAGCTGAGGAAGATACTGGACTAAACAGAAGGATAAGATCAAGCAGGAGTAGATTAGGAATCATCACTTCAATGAGCTGGAATACGGATATGGCTGACCAAGCACCAGCCTCAGGAAATACAGTAAACAAGACTATGGAATATGCAGAAAGAGAAAATCTTAACCCACAGATCTCATTAAATTCACTCACTTGACAAACACTTCTTGACACCTACTACTATACATACGGCACTATTCTAGGGGCTAGGGACACGGGGGAGACCATGCCAGGTCAAAGTCCTGTCCGCACATCAGATACATTCCGGTAGAGAACACTAATAGTTTTGAAAGCAAACACTGAATAAGGCATTATCATAAAAGCCTAGAACGAAGCCCTTTAATATAGGATATAGAGAACTATATATGTGACCTAAGTTAACAAAATAGTAATCCCTCCTTCCCCTGCAGAGCAAGCCTTTGTAGATTGAAGTGCTTCTCACTGTGTTCCCTAAGCTCTCAAAAAGACCCTAAAAACACTAAAGAAATGCATCTAAAATGTATCTACAAATAAAAGAACAATCTTTTACTCCCAAGAACGCCTATAAACACGACTCCCAGACAGGCACAATAAATTGGACTTCAAAGTTTTCCATATGTGACAGCTTTTGGATCAAAACATCTGATTAGTGTAACCAACTAAAAAATAACTAGAAATGCCTAACAGACCACAAAGTTCTAAGTGGATAAAAAACAACCGAATAAAGGAAAACCAATCTTGAAATTACAGAAAACGTCAAGATTTAGTCTTGTTGTGCTTTAAGAATTTCGTGGATATTTGACTTAAGCCCCCTGACCTCTGCTGCTGTAACATGGGCCTTAAATTCCCGAAAAACTAAATTTAACTGTCTTAGTTAGTATCTGAAAACATTTTAAGAGGATGTGATGATACCTTCCGGATCTTGAAGGAATTACTGGAAAACAGCTCATTTTTAACACTCACTTAACTATCAATCTCTTGAATCCTTGCCTGAGTTTAAAAACTGCAAACTATTCTGCTATATATTTTGAAAGGGAAGATACAAACTGATGTTATGTATGTTTAGACTTCTTAAATGTAGAAGAGTCTCAAGACACGCTCAGCAGAGAGTGTTTTTAAAACAACATAACCACATTATGACAAATGTATTTCAGAAGATCCAAGCTCAATACCTATCCAATCATATACACCACAGGAAGTGGATTTAAACTTCTTCTTTTAAACGTTTAACAAGCGCTGTTCCCTCTACACATAAGAGGAACAATAGGAAAATACTTGTTCCAACATGAACTACCCTATAACAATGCCATTACACAATGGGATCTCTACAATTGCTCTACAATGCTAACATTTTTCTGTGCTGTATCCCAGTAATCAATGAAGGATATACAATAGGAGGGAGGGGGGTGGTGTATCTACTATGCTGGGGAAGAAACACTGTAATCGCCCAAAAGTCTGAAAAATGTCATTTACGTGTGGTTTTGGTTTTTTTGCTTTTTGTTTGTTTGTTTGTTTGGTTGGGTTTTTTTTTTTGGTAAAGAATCCAAAATTCGTTTTTGATGGCAAAATTAATTGGTCTAGCAAGAAAGGTGGGCGGAAACTGATGATTCTCTTTCCACCACACCCCTCGCCACACAGAGTGCACGTGAGCCAACTTAGGTCTGTACTGTGCATCAGTAAGTGCATCATATGGGGGACGTTGAGCAGCCTCGGAAAAGTCATTTTGGACCAGAGAGAGGCTCCCACGGGTCACTCCATTCGACTGCAAAGGGATCTTTCAAGTTATTGCCTACACAAGCGGCCGGAGGAGGGGTTGTCTTAACGCTAGACTCCCTGGCACGGGCTGATCTGGAGGATTTTAAACCTTCCTGGCTTTTTTAGATGCTTTGTGAGGCAGCCGGAAAGGTTTCAGAAAGCTCGTTTATGCACACGGTGCGTTGGGAGGCCGGCAGGATGTGCCACCGAGCGCCCAACGGAGGCTGCAAAAAAAAAAAAAACACGCTGTCTTCATTCGGCGAGCCCCTGACTTGTAGGAGTTAAAGCTCTCGCCCCTTATATTGCGATGACGTAATCCTCCACACTGCATTTCTCTTGGACTTAAAGGGGAGGGGGGGAAAAAAAAAACGAACAAAGAAAATTTCTCCCTTATAAGAGGAATTGAGCAAGCGGCGAACGGCAGTTTCGAGAGGCGGTTTAGGTAACTCCCTGAAAGGGAAGCCTCGGCTGAAGAGAGCGGGGAGACCTGGAGAAGCGAGCGGAAATGGTGCTAGGAAGTCGACCTGAAGGCTGGAATGAAGGAGGCTGGAGGCTCAGGCCCCCGGCCCTGCGGGCGCGGAGGGGGGCGCGCAGGGGGGGCGCGGGGGGGCGCGCAGGGGGGCGCGCCGCAGGCACAGCCCGGGCCACCGCCTCCCCGCCGCGCTCGCGGTTCCGCTCCCCTCCCCTCCCCCCCTCCCTTCCCTTCCCCCCCGCCCCCCCCCCCCCCCGCCGCAAAATGTCCGCGGCGGCGCCCGGAGAAGCAGGAAGTCCGAGCCGGGGCGCGCGGGGGGCACACCCGGCCCGGGAGCCCGAGCCACCCGCCCTCGGCGCCCGCGGGGCCCGGCCGGGGCGGAGGGGGCCCCAGGCGGCCGGGATGGGTGTGACCCCTTCCTTCCGCCGCGGCCGGGTGACAGCCGGGCCCCGCCCGCGCCCTCCGGCCCGCGCCCCGCGCCCCGGCCGCGCACGTCCCGCCGGCCGAGCGCCCCCGCCCGCCCCGCTCCCTGACAGAACCCGGACCCGCGCGAGCCCGGACGGCGCCGCGAGGAGCGCGCACCCCTCCCCGCGCTCCCCGGGGCCCCAGAGGCGGGGTGCCTCCCCCACACACGCTCCCCTCGCCTCGCCTCGCCCCCGGGCGGGCACAGGCCGGGGGCCGCGCGGCGGGGACGGGACGGCGGGGGAGCCGCTCCCGCGGGGAGCCTCGGGCCCCGCACTCACCTCAGCTCCTCCGCCGGGGCGTTGGCAGCACTGCGCGGGGTCTCCTCGGCTGCCGGACAGGGGCACGCGCCTGACGTCAGCACGCAGGCGACGCAGGGTTGGGTGCCCGCGGAAGTGGGCGGGGTCCAGAGGCGAGCCCGGGCCGAGCGGTTGGAGGCGGGGCCTGAGTCCCTCCCCCACCCCCACCCCCGCCCCCACTCCCCGCCCAGGGTCACGCCGACGACCGCGCATGCGCCGTCGGCCAGCGGGGCTGCCTAGAAGCTCAGCGGCTGAGCCACCGCTGTTTGCAAAGCTCGGCCACCCACAATGATCTTGTTCCATTCAACCTTCGGAGGCTGAAGCGTTATCTTCCCTCTTTGGCAAAAAAAAAAAAAAAAAAGGCGGAGGCTTGGACTTGCATGGAGGCAATGACTTACTTGCCTGGGACACCCCCCTCCCAGGCCTGCCTGCCTTGGATCCTTCGCGCGCTTCTCATCCGCCTGCACCACGCTGTCCCTTGCCCCAGACGCTTAGGCAGTATCTTGGTTTCGGGACTTCCTGCCACAAGGCCTCGCACTCTTTCCCCTGGCTCCTTCCTCTGCTCACCCTGTGCTCCCAGCACCTGCTTATCACCTGTCCGCCCTTGCTAGTGCGCGAGCTTCGGGAGAATCCGAACGCTCCATCTTCGTCTCAGGTGTTTCCCCAGGAAAATCGCTTAATAACGATGCCATTTACTGCTGACCAGCACAGATAGTTGGCCAAGCAAGACACCTGTTTCCAATACATCTGATATAACAGTCATAGTTTCTTCTGGGCTTTTCGATTGCACAGGAAGAATAACTACATTTTTGAGTGTTTACTACAGGCCTGGTGCTAACAGCTGTGCACGTAATAGTAGCTAATGTAATGCTCACAACTACCCTATCGGTTAAGAACCGTTACCATTCATCGATGCGTGAAGTGAGGCTCAGAAGTATTAAGGAATTGCCCCCAGGTTGCCAAGCCAGGCAGTGACAGAGTTGGGACTTGGACCCAAGGTGCTGGCTCTAATTGATCACTACACTGTCATACTACACTATCAGAAGGTTATAGAGAAGTCAGAAGAGAAGCTTCCCTGTGATCCTATCCCTACAAAATATTTTTTTTATCCCTACAAAATATTAACATTTTGGTGTACACCTTTCCAGATATGTAGAGACCTGTAACGCATCTAATTGCACAAAAACTGATTGTACTCTGTTTTTTCTCTTTCAAAACTACATTGTGAGTATCTTTGCCTCTCAAATGAAACATCATTTTTAAAGCCTATATTCTACTGTACGGGCATGACAATATATATCGAACCCATCTACGATTGGAATTTAGGTCGTTTTCAGCTGCTGTAACTTTCTATTATAAAATGCATTAGCTTGATTTTTGAAACTTGCAGAAAACTGGCTGTGTTTTCTCCCCTCTGCAAGACTGGTTGGCAGTGACCTTTCCTTCATCCCCTCTCACAATCCCATGAATGTCCCCAGACAATGTCTGCCCTTTCCATGCGCAGCAATATCTTGATGGGGTGTCACCCAACCGCTTGACTTTTCCTGCCTTTATTCTGAGAACAAGGACTCACTTAGCACTTTGTCTTTTCTGCTGTCAAGTTTTTGTCAAAACGGCCCTCACCAACCTTTTCACAGCCCCAAAAGGCAGTAGCATTACTACTAGGCCCCAGTCTCTCCCCCCACCCCTTCCTTGCTGCCAGCCTAGCCACAGCCTCCAGGGGCTTCGTCCCCACCTGCCCCTGTGGCTACAGCCACCTCGTACTAACAGGAGGGTCTCCAGCTCCCCTTCTCCTGTGGTCACCAGCCCAGCGTCCATTCCTCCTCCTCCTCCTCCTCCTCCTCCTCCTCATCCCTTCCAGCAGCCCCTCCCCAATTCTCAATCCCTGTGGCTCTAGAGGAGAGGACTCCAACCCTCAGTGCAGGGAGTAGACGCGGTGACCCAGGCCTAGCCAATCAGAGAATTTTAGCAGCATTTCAGTGATTGGGCATGTGACCCAATGAGAACCAGTGAGATTCAATTCTGGGACTTTGGTCAAAACGGTCCAATTGATGAATGTCTCTGCTGAGGGCAGGATGTAACCATGGCATTGCTGGCAGCCATCTTCCCGTTGCAAGGAGAGAAACTGCCTGAGAATGGGAACAAACAGGGTGAAAAGAGAGCAGAGAGATAGAGACGGTGAAACCAAATCCCACTGCCATTGAGCCCTTGGATTTAGTCTTACTTCAATTTTCAGGCACATTAGCTGATAAATTCCCTCTCCTGCCTGAGCCAGTTTGAGTAGGTGCCTGTCACTTGCCAATACAAGATTTTGCCTCCCTACCCACCACATCCACCCTGGTGTGGTACTTGACACCACCGTCTAGATGATTCCCAAATCTCTACCTCCTCCAGCCCCTATCCCCACCCTGACTTCCAAATTTCCACCTACTCACAACTCCCATCAGAGCCACGGACACCATCTCCAGTTACCACCTGCTTCAGGCTCCTCCAATTGCTTTGGGTCCATACACCCTTGCACATCCAGGGGCTCCCAACCTTTCTGCATCATAGGTCCTATACCCACAAAGTTGATATCCCATTTCTAGAGGCTTCCTTTGACAATCTCTGTTTTGATTCATTTTATACAGCACAACCTTCAACCTCCAGGATCCTGGCTCCGGTTAAGTCACTTTCCAGCTCAGGAACCCTGGCATTTTTTCCTTTGCCTTTAAAATAAAATTCAAAGTCCTTTAGCCAGGCTTTCTGTGTCCTCTGTGATCCATCACCAACTTGCCTTTCCAAAGTGATTTCCCTTTCCCTTCTGTATTAGTCAGGGTTGTCCAAAGGAATAGAACCAACAGGAGGAACAGAGGGAGGGGGAGAAGGAATGGGAGAGAGATTGATTTGTATTAGTCTATCCATCTAAAAAGATTTATTCTAAGGAATTGACTCAACACAGTTATGGAGGTTGATAGGTTCCAAGATCAGTGAAGTGAGTCGACAAGCTGAGACTCAAGAGAACGGATGATATGGGTCCAGTCCAAGTCCTCAGGCCTGAGAACAAGAACTGATGTTTCAGTGGCAGTCTAACGGTCAGCAGGCTCAAGACCCAGGAAAAGCCAATATTTCAGTCCAAAGCCAGGAAAAATCTGTTACTCGATGGAGGGTCGGCCTTTTTTGTTCTAGTTGGGCCTTCGACTGATTAGATGAGACCCACTATACTAGGGAGTGCAATCTCCTTTACAACGTCTGCCAATACAAATATTAATCTTATCCCAAAACACCCTCATAGATAGGTACACCCAGAACAACGTTCAACTGAGTATCTGGGCACCCGTGGCCCAGTCAAGTTGCCATTTAAAAGTAACCATCACTTCCTCTATCACACATTTTATGTATTTGTATGCGGCAAGACTGAATTACCTAGTATCATGTATGTAGGTACCATAATTTCTTGCCTCCATGCCCCTGCTCATGCTGGTCCCCTTGCTAGAACACCTTCCCAGCTGATCCATCCTACCAATCAAGTCCCACTCTCCTACCCACCCTTGGCCAACACTGATCTTGTGTCCTTTCCCACCTCTGTGCTTCTGCAGATTCGGTGGTCCCCTTCCATTCCAAACTCATTCTTCTCTCCTTTGAGGGTCAGCATAGACCTCAGCTCTTAAACCTTGCCTGACAACCCCAGGCAACCAATAACTCCCATTACCCTTTGTATTTAAAGCATGCAATATTAAAATCACTTGTATCTGTGTTAACGAAACCATTAAGCCATGAGCAGGCAGGGATTTTATTTTATTCATTTTTCTATCCTTCTACCTTATTTCCTGGCACACTGCCAGCCCTCAAAAATGTTTGATAAATAATGCATGAATGAGCACACTGCCAGTTCTTCCACAACGCATGCTCAGCTTCTGGCTGCTAAAGTGATCTCTGCTTCTTCTCAACTCCCATAGCATTTAGCTGAGGATTTCTTCGGGCCCTCACCCCGCTCTGTCATGTTCATCTGTGCTTTCTCTGCCCTACTGGAAGCTCCCAGGGGCGGGCTCAGTTTGGGGTACATTTTCGTGCCCCTTCACATGCTCTCCAGGTGCCTTAAACATAAGGAGTGAGAAAAACCTCAAAACTGCGTTCCCTGCCAAATGCCAAAGACCACAAATCCACCACCATCTCTCCAGGGCCTGCCAAGATTTACTCAAGAAGAGGAGGATCCCCATTAAAGAGTCTCTCCTTTGTGGTCTTCAGTCTTAGGATTTACACGAGAAAGTCCTAATTTAAGACTTTCTGTGTGATTCACAGGCGATAAAACTATAAAGAAAAGCGAGGAAGTAATTATTATAAAAATCCGGCTGCTGGCAGCCTCTAAAGGAATTTGTAATCTGGAAGCGATGGAGGGGGGCGGTGTTGGCAGTGGGCTGTTTCATGACCTTGGTGATGATTATTACATGGATATTTGCTTTATAATCATTTGTTGTACTATATATTTGTTTTATGTGCTTTCCCTCCTGTGTAATATTTCATAAAAATAAAAGTTGGAAGTAAACAAAGTCTCACGTTATAAATGAAGAGTTGCTGTTGTGTAAATTCCTATTGCTTAGATGCAAGCCTACCCTTCCATCCTGATTTACCAGCTGGTCTTCCCCTCTCTCTGGCTGGTCATGGTCATGGCTCAGGCCGTGCCAGCAGCCCCACTCTGCTGCTAGGACTCCTGGTGTGCTCCTGATCTGGCCTGCCACACTGTAAGGGGCTAGGGCTGCTACAGCTCCAGCTCTACTCCATCAGCTCCCATGGAGGGACCTACTCCTTCTGCAGCCCCTCCAGCCACTCAGCCTCCCTCCTCCACTTTGTGCTGTATCACTATGCTTGTCCAGGGACCTGGACTCTTCTTGGAGTCAGAGAAAGGAGAGGAACTGACCAAACCTGTTTCCTACTTGCCTTTTCTCTAACTGGCCCAGACTTGCCTCCTTCATCTCTATTACGATCTCTGGTGGAGACAATCTAGGTCACTGAAGAAGGGTACATGAGATAGGATAGGGGAGAGAAGAGCCTAGAAATGACTGAGCAACTCCATCTGCACTGGTAAGGTTTAGCAAGTACCCAGGGGCACATGGTACAGTGATGAAGTTTTAATTTGAAAACAATCCGAGGATCGTTCATGTGAACCAATTGGTCATGGGTGTGTTGTGACTAATATTCAACAGTTAGTGAGTGTATTATGTGCTAGGCACCTCTAAAGCAAAGATAACCAATATCCTTCTGCTTAACCTCTTCAGTGGCTTCTCCTGGCTCTTGTCCACCTCTCCAACATCCTCAGAACCATGCACTCACTCACTGGGCTCCAGCCATGTTGCCTTCTTTGTCAATCCTCAGACAGAACTGAGCTTACTGTGCCTGCCTCAGAGCCCTTGTGCTTACTGTCCTGAGCTCTTCTGCTCTGTGCAAGCCTGCTCCTTTTCACCCTGTACATCTCTGCTCAAATAGCAACTCTTTAAGAAGACATCTCCCCATCCAGCTTACAGAAGCACTTCCAACCCACTACCATACCACACTGCTTTCTTGTTTTCCTAACCTTATCACTCTCCAAAATGATCTCACCTCTTTAATACTCCTACTGTCTCTCTCCATTAAAAAGTAAATTCAAGGACTTCTTTCCCCACTATACCCTCAGTGCTATAATGTAGTGTACACTCAGTAATTACCTGTTGAAGAAATACAATGAAGGAAGACATAATCTCTACTCAAGGAGCTAAGGTCTCATAGTGGGACAAACAATAATCAAAACAAGTGCTAGGACAAGGGTTTGTACAAGTAATCTAGGAGAATCAAAGAAAAGCAGAACATTCATAAGAGTTATACTTAATATTTACTAAGTACTTCCTCTGCTCCAGGCATTGTTCTAAGTATTTAATATGTATTATCTCACTTGAAATTCACAAGAACTCTGGAATATGGAAATTATTACCTTCAACAAAAATGGAGCATGAAGAGGTTATTAGTACCATTTGTCTAAAGTCAAACAGCCGGCAGGTGGAAGAGCTGAGATTCAAACCCGGAGCTGATAAGGGAAGGTTTCCCAAAGGAGAGAGGTTTGATCTAAATCTAGAGGACCGGTACAGGCTGGCCAGGCCAGGGTGGGGCACGCATGCTGACCACGGGCGGAAAGAACAGGCATGTCTGGGTACGCAGGCATGGAAAAAGCAGGAGGCTCCTAAAGTAGATGAACCTCATAGACATAATGTTGAACACAAGAAAACACATGAAAGAGTATACACTCTGTGATTCCATTCGGCTCAGAAACAGGCAGCACTACCCTATGGCAGTAGAAATCACCATAGCTTACTTTTCAGGAGATTGATGACTAGGAAAGGACCTGAGGGAGACTTCTGGGATGCTGGCTATCCTCTGTATCTTCATCTGGATGGTGGTTATAGGGATATGCTCACTTTATACAAATTCATCCAGTCATACAATTTCAGGATGCATGTTACACTTACATTTAAAAAAATTAAAGGTCACTTTAGCAATAGTACTGGTCTGAAAACCAAAACACTTGCAATTTTTTCATAGAGGTGTAGAATTTTTGTGAGTCTTAATGGTGAGGTTTAAAGACTGCAGATAAGAAAAACAAAGAGGAGTACCTGGCTGGCTCAGTCAGTGGAGCCTACCACCCTTGATCTCGGGGCTATGAATTCGAGCCCTACTTGGTTGTAGAGATTACTTAAATCTCTTTATTTTATTTTTATTTTATATTTTATTTTTTTTAAGACTTTATTTATTTATTCATAAGAGACACAGAGAGACAGAGAGGCAGAGAGGCAGAGACAGAGGCGAGGAAGAGGCAGGCTCCACGCAGGAAGCCTGGTGTGGGACTTAATCCCGGGACTCCAGGATCATGCCCTGAGCTGAAGGAAGACACTTTAACCGCTAAACCACCCAGGCGTCCCCCCCTTTTTTTAAGCAGAGAAATGTGACTGAAGAAATGAGAAGCTAAGAACAAGATTTAACGTGTAGAAGTTAGAAATGAGAAGATGGAGAGCTCAGAGAGGGGCTCAGAAGAAAAGAACAGATCAAAGGGTCAACCGACTGAGGAAGAGTCACTAAGTGAACCTTCCCCTGATTGGGCAGATTCAGCTACAATAGCATTTATTGGGTGTTTCTGTGATTCTGGTGCTGCGTGAGGGTGACTCTAGCTGGGAATAAGACAGGAACAAGACAGGTGTGGAAACTGAAGCTCAGAGGGGTGACATGACTTGGTCGGAGATCACACACTTGGTCGGAGATGACACACCTTGTAAGCACTGGAGTTCTTTTTGCCAGAACCTCCAATTTATGCTAAGACAGGGCTAACGCTAAGTATTGGCCCCACTTGGAGGTGGAGTTTTGGCTCAGAGGAAGTGAAGGGGAGGCCCCACTGCTTTGGTGGTGTCGGTGGCTTCCTGCCCAGGAGACACACCCAGCTTCTAAATCACCATTCTGGGCAGTCAGGTTGTTGCTAGGCACCCAGGGGGCCCTTGAGCTTTCAAGCAGGGGCAGCCAAGGGTTGTTAACTTCACCTCATTTCAAGGTCAGGTGCAGAACCAAAAGGGAAGCCAGCCACCTGAGGGAAGCCTTTCCTTTTTTGTTTTGTTTACCTCCATCCCTAGCCCTCCCACCTGCCCCCTCCCATGGTCTGCCATGAATTCTAGTTGTTTGTGTTCACTGGAAGGAAGAGCCTTCAACCAGGCAGTGATCATGTCTCCTCCTCCTTGAGGATCCATCACATGCAGGCCCTGGGTTGGAGGCCGAGGGCATAGAGATTCCCTCTTGATGGAGCTCACAATCTGCCTGGGGACACAGACTGGACGCCACACCACAGGGCAATGCATATCAGGTACGCCACATACATTTGCTGCATGAACAGGGACTGGAATTCAAGCTAAGGTGTTAGAAGAGCTCATAGGAGGGCTTCTGATGCCAATTCGAGGCAGAAATCAAAGAAGGCTTCATGAAGGTGACTATGCCTATCTGCGTCATAAAGAATGAGTAGGAGTAGGCAGGCCAAGATTGGGGGAGGCATGGGGGAAAGGCATTCCAGGCCAAGGGAAAATGTCCAATAAATGCATGGTCGTGGGTGGAAAATAGTTAGCAAAATAGTCAAGCTATTGTCAAATGTGTTGAACTGCACTGCCTGTGGAAAATGACCACACATGATGCTCCTGGAAGGGCCAGTTACACTGGAGTGCTCCAGCCACCACCGCCATCACAGTGGACTCCTCATGGCCCCCAGACCCTGCAGAGCTGGCCTCCTCTCCAGCAGCCAGGCCCTGGCACCCACTCACTGCTCAGGGAGCTGCCCAATAGATGACATATTTTTCCATGGCACCAGCCAGTTGCTAGGAATTTGATATTACCTTGTGGTCCCCACACTGGTTTTCACCAGCAGCCATCTGGCAGGAGCATTTTTCAATAACTAGATGAAATTATTCTTTCGAGAACTTGGAGTCAAAATAATCACAGGGGGGAAATCAGACGTAGGAGATAGTTTAGAACTTCCCTCTGGCTGCTCTACGTTTTCCTCCTCCTTCCTCTCACAGAATTAAGTGTTTAGGGTTCTCTAGAACTAGGCTCTACCTGGACTCAAGAAGTGACAGTAACTGGTATTAGTGGTAGCTGGGTAATGCTGGGCCGCAAAGAGAAAGCATGAGAATCATCTCAGGGAGTGGCAACAGAGTTAGGGAATCAACGTGCTCTCAAATCCCCACAGAGCCCTTGAAACACTGGACTTGGTCTGCACTTTGATATCCAGGCAGTGTGACCTCATGGCAAGGGCATGGGGCTGGAGCCAGATGAAATAGAGATGAACTCTCAGCCTCTCCTCTTACCAGGTTTGTTTGGGGCAAAGGATCTCATCTGTAAATTCACTTCCATGAGAAAAAGCTGGTACCACAGGGTTGCCTGGAGACTGTGCTGGACAACTGTGAAACTGTGAATTGTACCAGTTCTGGTTTCAGGATGTGGAGGTCGAGAGGTTGAGTCATGGCTCTGTCACAAAGCTCTTAGGCTTTGGAGGTCTGACCCCACCCCTAAATCCTCTGGTATGCGTTTTTCACTGAAAGTATAAGGCTAGGTATTAGCCATTTAAGGAATTATTCTGCAGCTACTTAAAAAAGTTATTTTTTTAAATTAAAGCACATCTTTGTATGTTGATAGCAAAAGACCCCAAGATTTACTGGGCAAGAAAAATATATAACCTAAACATGCATTGTATGTATTTTGTGCAAATAAAAAAGGGATATATGTGTGCACACACACATCTATGTGCTTACATCTGTATAATTCATGTTTTCTGGAAGTATATGTAACAGACGATTCATGAGAAGAAAGCCTTTAAATTTTACTTTTATTCCTTCCTATACTGTTGGGACTTTTCTATCCATGTGCTAATATAGCTTTTGTTTTAAAAATGTCAATGGGAGTTGAGAAAGCTAAGAAATGTTATTGTAAATGTTAAGATAAAGATGAAAAAAAGCCAAAGAAACATCTTGCTTGCAGGAGATTCTCAAGAGACGCTTGTTAAATTCACACTTCCAAACATGATGGAAAAAGCCCAAGGCTAGGGGGTACAGAAAACCCAAGCTTAGATCCCAGCTCCCCATTCTATCGGCCATGTTGTGTAACTGGCGTATCTCAGTTTTCTTATCTGTAAAGCAGGTGTATTTATATGAACAGGTTCAGATGACAATAAGGATTAAATAAATCACAAATGCATCTATCCTAGCACACAATAACCGTCTCAATAGAACAGTTGGAGTTGGAGGTGTAATATTAATCTTTGTATCAAAGAATCTAAGATTTGCCAGACTAGGAGACATCACCCAAACACAGGGAATATGAAACCGAATTTTTAATAATTTTAAGTAGGCTTCACGCCCAATGCGTGGCTTGAACTCAAGACTATGATTAAGTCACACGCTCTACCAACTGAACCAGCCAGGTACTCCAGTATGAAACCCAATTTGTACCACTCTTCCTACAGCTTTCTCAATTCAACATTAAGCTTAAGAGACCAGGGATCCAAAGGTCATCTGCGGCCTACCTGTGATGAACTGTTAAGTCAGCAGTTCTCAACTAAAGGCGAATTTGCCCCTAAGGAACATGTGGCAATGGCTGGAGACATTTTTGGTTGTCACATCAGTGGGGTGCTATTGGCATCTGGTGAGTAGAGGGTAGGGATGCTGCTAAACATCATATATCGCACAAGACAAGCCTCCAGGAAAGAGAAATTATCTGGCTCCAAACAGCTAACGTTGAGAAAAACTGTGCTAAGTTCAGTCAACTCCTCAGTTGACTCAGCTATCAAGCTACAAAATCCCTAAGGTCGTAACTTTTTAGTCCAACTGGAAAGTCAGCTCTTTTATTTGCATGCTGTATTCTAGATCATCGAAGCAGCTGAGAAACTGGTACAGGCCTGGAAATCCTTAACACCAGGAGTTCCTGATCTTTGCAGACTAAGGAAATACCTTCATAATGTTCTGAACAAACTGTATGAGATACTCTGACCCTACCACGGTCACTAACTCCTTTCCCCATGTTAAATTTTACTCTCAGAATTAGAAGAGTTAGAAAAGCTTAACCTCTGGGGCGCCTGGCTGGCTCAGTCAGTGGACTGTGAGACTCTTAACTTCAGAGTTCTGAGTTTGAGCCCCACATTGGGTGTAGAAATGACTTACTAGAAAATAAAATCTTTTGAAATAAAATGGTTTTAAAAAGAAAAGCTTAACCTAGACAATACAAGGGACAGTTCACTTGTTTGCTGTCTCCAAGCATACCTATACTTTTGCTCAAGGTGTGACTTTGTCCAGTGATCTCCCACTCAAGTTCAATTAAAATCTCACTTCCAGGGGTGCCTGGGTGGCTCAGTCAGTTAAGTGTCTGCCTTTGGCTCAGGTCATGATCCAGGAGTCCCAGGATCAAGTTGTGAGTCTGGCTCCCTGCTTTGTGGGGAGTCTGCTTCTCCCTCTGCCCCTCCCCTGCTCATGCTCTCTCCCTTCCTCAAATTAAAAAAAAAAAAAACACAAAAAAACACAAAAAAACCCCAAAAACCTCACTTCCCTAACTTGGCTATTTCCTCTCTCCTCTGCTTCTAATGTACTTTTTAAAATAGGAAATGGGTTTTGGGGAGCCTGACTCAGTCGGTTAAGCATCTGATGTCAGCTCAGGTAGTGATCTCAGGGTACTTGGATAGAGCCCCCCCGAGTGGGAGTGGGGTCTGCTTATCCCTCTCCCACTGCTCCTACCCCTTTCTCTCTCTCAAATTTTTAAAAAAGATAAGAAAAAAGTGTTTCCTTTGTGCTATCTCCAAATCAAATACCAAAAGACTAGTTTCTTTTTTTTTTTAATTATTTATTTTTGATAGTCATACAGAGAGAGAGAGAGAGGCAGAGACACAGGCAGAGGGAGAAGCAGGCTCCATGCAGGGAGCCTGACGTGGGACTCCATCCCGGGTCTCCAAGATCACGCCCTGGGCTGAAGGTGGCACAAACCGCTGCGCCACCCAGGGATCCCAAGACTAGTTTCATTAATGATCCTACTCATATAATTCAAGGTCTTCTTCTCTCTTCAAAAACTATACGTTTCCTTTATACTGAGCTTTATATTTGTATCCTCACATCTAGACCCATTCCAAAGGCACAGGAAGTATTAAGACACCAGCAAAATCAACAAGAGTTCCAGTTTAGAGCTAACTCATCCCTCTACCAAAAATTAGTTTCTGAATTGGCACCTAGATGGTTCCAGGAGCAGATGTACATATCCAGGAGCCAGGCCAGAGGCAGAAAGGTTACTCGAGACTGGGTTACGCTGAAGAAAAGCAGCTGCTAAATTTACTCTGTGCTTGTCACCACCACAGCTAGACTGCTCTGTCTCAGTGGTCAACCAAAGCACAGCTCTCCACACACAGAAAGCCCGGGTGACCCATTTCGGGAAGAGCAGAAGAAAACAGTCAAATAGCTTCAGAGTGAGTTCTCTTGCTGTGGAACACATGTGATGGAGATGGGGAAAAGAAAAAAAATCAAGCAGATCTAAGAGCTACTTACCTGTAAGGACCCTGTTTTAGCCCCTTCTTTGTTTTAAATTGTGACCAAACATAAAGGCCTAGACTATTCCTATCATATCTCTAGCTCACATCCCGATACTTATCTCAACTTCCTCAAATGTCAAGTAAAAGCTAACATGGTAAATCACCACAGGACACTGTGATTGAGGACCAAACTTTAATATTTCAAGGACATATCAAGAGAGTTACTGGTGGGGTTACAGAAGCTTCCATTCATGCCACCACAGCAAGAGTCAAGAATTCTGAAAGTTGAAGCAATTACTGCTTTGGATACATAACAATATATTAAAGCATGTCAGAAAGTGCAAAAAAGGAGGCATTCAGCAGAGCAAAAACAAGCAACAGGCTGATTGTCCTAACAGAAGCTCTTTCTAGAGCTCAGTCCCAGGAATTAGAGCTGCCTCAGCCAGAGAGAGGTCCAGACATGGGTTTTGATGGATTCTTATTACAACTAGTCAAAGGCAAGCTCAAAAAAACCGAGGTTCACATTTCCCCCATGACTGTCCTTGGATCTTGCAACAAAGAGAACATTTGGCTACTTCTCACATGTAGGCTGAGCAAGAACCCAGTGGCAGGACTTAGCCAGTGATTCTGACCCCAGGCTGACATCTCTGGGCCCGAGCTCTGAGCTCCTCAGGCAGGACGGCCTGGAACTGCTCCTGCACCAGCATCTCCACAATCTGCTCCTTTGTGTGAATATCGGGTCTCAGCCACTGTCCGGCAAGCTCCTGGAGATGTCTGAGGACATCCCTAGGCCCAGCTGCGTCCTCATAGCGGAATCTCCGGAACCTCTGCCTAGAGGCTGCCGCATTGGGAGGATTCCTTCGTGGCATGGTTTCCACATCTTCAACGGAATCTGCATCGAGGTGCTCTGGTGGAGCCTGGACCTGGGGAGCCGATATTAGGACAACTTCTGGCTCCTCAGCCATCATCTCATTTGAAGGTGACCCTATTTTATCATTCTGGACTTCTTTATTTCTTTGTGTCTCTAGGTACCCTTCAGTCTCCATTCTGGAACTCTGGAAAAGGAGGTCTCAGACTCCTAAACACAGAGAAGAGACAGGCTCAGCAAAAACAGACCACAGAGACTCTAAAAACCACCTTGATCTCATGGATCTGATCCAGACCCAGGTTTCATCAGTTTTCCAATATTAACAGGTTTTTTTTTTTTTTTTTAAAAAAGATTGTATTTATTTATTCATGAGAGACACGCAGAGAGAGGCAGAGACATAGGCAGAGGGAGAAACAGGCTCCTCACAGTGAGCCCAATGTGAGACTCAATCCCAGGACCCCGGAATCATGATCTGGGCCAATGGCAGACTCAGAACCACTGAGCCACCCAGGCATCCCTTAACAGGGTTTCTTTTCTTTTTTTTAAAAAAAAAGATTTTATTTATTTATTCATGAGAGACAGAGAGACAGAGAGAGAGAGAGGCAGAGACACAGGCAGAGGGAGAAGCAGGCTCCATGCAGGGAGCCTGACGTGGGACTCGATCCTGGGTCTCTGAGATCATGCCCTGGGCTGAAGGCGGTGCTAAACCGCTGAGCCACCCAAACGATCCTTAACAGGGTTTCTTTCTTTTTTTTTTTAATTTATGATAGTCACAGAGAGAGAGAGAGAGAGAGAAAGAGAGAGGCAGAGACATAGGCAGAGGGAGAGAAGCAGGCTCCATGCACCGGGACTTAACAGGGTTTCTTAATAAAGTTATTAGAAATTCTATTTTTGTTTCTTCTGGATCAATTGGCACAATTGAGAAAAATGTGTCAGTGGTTTATAAAAATGAAGAATGCAGGTCCCCGCCCAGTACCTGTGGGGGGGGGGGGGAGGGGGGCAAAAAAAAAATGAAGAATGCAAGCCTCCTAGCTAGAGTCTTCTACAAAATCTTTCATCCATCTTCCCTGCATTACAAAGTATTTTAGGGGATCCCTGGGTGGCGCAGCGGTTTGGCGCCTGCCTTTGGCCCAGGGCGCGATCCTGGAGACCCGGGATCGAATCCCACGTCGGGCTCCCGGTGCATGGAGCCTGCTTCTCCCTCTGCCTGTGTCTCTGCCTCTTTCTCTCTCTCTGTGACTATCATAAATAAATAAAGATTAAAAAAAAAAAATGTTCAAAGTATTTTAGATTATGTTAAAACAAAAAACTATGTATGCACATGACTTATAGGGGAGGAATATCTTTAAAATCATGGATGTTTGCTTCTTCCAATGTCTTTTATGGAGTTATGTGTGTCCAAAAGCAAGCTATGAGTACTAAAATATAAGAGATAAAGGTCTTTTCATTGATATCTACTCTGCTGTCTTTTCTACCCACCCCCCAATTCTTTTCATGATGAAATAATGAGTGTTAAAAAGTACTTTAGGGGATGCCTAGGTGGCTCAGTTGGTTAAGCAGACTTTGGCTTAGGTCATGATCTCAGGGTCCTGGATCAAGACCCACGACAGGTTCCCTGCTCAGGGAGGGGGCCTGCTTCTCCTTCTCCCTCTCCTACCTTGTGTTCCTGCTCACTTGCTCTCTCTCAAATAAAAAACATATAAAGTACTTTAGGAGCTACCATCAGAGTGGAATCTAAGCTGCCACTTCACAAAAAACAGAAAAGCTTCTATATTAAGATCAAGATCCTAAGTTCCTCTAATCAGGGCTGCCCGGGTGGCTCAGCTGGTTGAGCATCTGACTCTTGATTTCTGCTGCAAATCCTGAACTCCATGCTCAGCAGGGTGTCTGCTGGAGATTCATATTCTCTCTCTCTCAGGGCCCCCACCCCTCCCCTCACTTGCATGGGCTCATGTTCTCATGCAGGTTCTCTCTCTCTCTCTCTGAGATAAATAGATAAAATATTGAAGTTCCTCAGTATATGGGAAACCAAAGTAGTCAGAATTCTAGTACCATAGACTTCCAATTCTTGCAATGTTTGTCAGCTCTAGAATTAGCAAACCAGCAGTAGTGGGGAAGGAGAGGAGGGGCACACTAAAGACCTGTAAAATGTCAGAAAAAAATAGGCTTTGCTCACTGGGGTTAGGGCCCCAGTCCACGAGAAAGGTTTTGTACAGGAAAACCACAATCGATGTTATTAAAAGAGAGACACACACACACTCTTCAATACAGAAATATTGTATCTGACAATACAGAAATAACTAATTTCCACATCGGGCTACGTCCAAAAACTGTAACGCTGATGACACGGTCATTTTTCAAAGGCCATCTCTTTTTTTCATTAACAAACCGCCTCCCCCAAGAACTAATCCCTCCCTGGCCAACAAAGCAGGAGTGTTGACATTTAAGATCCCTCCCACCTCAGAGGCTCTCTCAAATCTGTTTCCTGGGTAACAACTAGCAGAGGCCAACAATCAACAACACGGACCAGCTGCCTTGCCTTAACTCGCTCACCGCTCAGCATCACCTCTTCTTTGAAGGTTTCACGACCCATTTTCTAGGAACCTTGAATTGATTCTAGACCGTACAGTTTGGATATTCTTGGGAGTATACTTGTTCTTCTCATATTATCTGGGATTTTTTGCTCAATGAACAGCATGTACTCTTCCCTAAAAGTAAGCTGTCACTAACCTAGAGTGATGAAGCCCAAAGCAATACAGCCTCTGGAGAAAAAGGAAAACAATTAGTCAAGGGAAGGCTGGATGAAACCTGAGAAAAATGGGCAGCCTGGGTAGCTCAGCAGTTTAGCACCTGCCTTCCACCCAGGGCGTGATCCTGGAGTCCCGGGATCGAGTCCCACGTCGGGCTCCCTGCATGGAGCCTGCTTCTCCGTCTGCCTCTCTGTGTGTGTCTATCATGAATAAATAAGTAAAATCTTAAAAAAAAAAAAAAAAAAAAAGCCCTGAGAAAGCAAAAGTGACCATCAACAGGGGAGTAACTAAAGCACTGTCAGACATTCAGCAGAACAAAAGTGCAGGCTCCTAAAGCATGAACTCGGCCTGTGAGCGCGGATACAGACCCACCTCCCTAACACACCACCCGACCAAGGGGCAGACCCGTGGGCAGCACCATCTCACCTGAGGAAACTAAAATACACACAGAGCAGCATCCATGACCTGCTCCATCCACAAACAACACCTCCGACCGTATTTACTGGTGAGCAGCAGGGACAGGAGGAACATGGATCATCCCCTTCCCATGTGGATTTCTTTTTAACTATGGATCACTTTCTTAACTCTAAAGGAAGCAATGTCCCCCCCTGCTCAAAGGCTTTCCGAGTGAAAGAAAGAAAAAAAAACCTTGTATTAATTCTTCTAACGCCCAGCTCCAGAGGTCCTTACAACCCCGACTTGTAAGAGCAGTCCCAACTGTCGGGAGGCCAGGTTCTCAAGGCTGGATCTGAGAGATGCACCAGCTGCACGAGTCACCCCGCTTACAAAGCCCATCAGTTTCAGAAGCCCTCGCTGACGTTGTGCTGAGCATTTCACACTCTTCCACGCCATCCTCCGGGCCGCCCTGGTCAAACTCTCCACCCGACCCTCTACCGCCCCAGCGGCCTCTACCAAGCACAGCAGCCGCCGGCGCTATCTGCGGGGTTTGACACGCCCGACGCCCCGCCGGAGCTTTCCCTCCTCCAGTCCTGCCCTTAACCCAGCAGGGCGGTTACTGTCATTTCCATTCGCACGTAAACAAACTGAGGCTCGAAGAGCGGGGATTGTGCCCAAGGTCACGAGGCCGGGACGTGGGGGGACCACCCCGCCGAGTAGGAAAATCCCGGCCTCCAGGCGGGGAGCGGGGCCGGGCTCCTCCCACCACATGGGCGCGGCCTGGAGGGCCTAGTCGGGCCGGAAAAGGGTTTCTGGGCTTCCAGACCGGGACCTCCTCCTCCTCCGGAGCAGAAGCGAGATCCAAGGCCACGCCAGCCCTCGCGGCCCGCAGAGCCCTCGCTTCCCCGCTCCGCGGGCCGCCGCCGCCGCTCCCAACAGACCGCGCGCGGGGAAAGGAGAGGCGGGAGGGAAGGACGGAGGGATGGAAGGAAGGAGGGAGGGAGGGAGGGAGGGAGGGAGGGGGCGTTCACCTGCGCAGGTGCCACCTCAGAGGGCGGGGGGAGGGGGGAACGGGGGCGGGGACCCCTCGCCACCAGACTCGGAGCCCGAAACCGACTCCGAGAAGAGGAAACCAACCACCGGGCGCAGAGCTTTGTAGCCCGCCGCCGGAACCGGAAGTCGCGCCCCGCCCGGAAGTTGGACGTGAAGGGCGGGGGGAGGGACTGGGTAGAGGGGGCGGGGTCTCTCTAGGCCGTGGCGGGAAGCTCCGCAGCTCGGTGGTTTTAACCCCTTCGTGGGCTTCGTGCGGTGCGCGGCTGGGGGTTCCGCCTGCGCGGCTTCTCCGCGGAGGCCAAGCTCTCCTACGTCTTCTAAGCCGCGGTTTGCGCAGCTGCGAAGTGGAAAGAGGGTGAAGCGGGAATTGAGACACTCCGGGAGCCCACCCGCAGCTGACTCAGCGCCCCACCCTGAGGTTGCACCCTTGAGCCTTTGCACCACCCAGGGGAAAGAAACCGAAGAGAGGGCTGGGTGCTGCTGCTTGGAAACAGTGGGACCGTGTGGCCCCCGGTGGAGTCAGTCCACGGGAGGCAGTGGGCGCCGTCTGTTTAAAGCTCCCGTGCCTCAGTCTACCCAGGGAGAAGTGGGCATGTGCGCGCGCGGGGTTGCCGGTGTCTCCAGGGGAAGACCCTTGCGTGTAGAAGGCTCAAATCTCTTTTTATTTTATTTTATTTTATTTTATTTTATTTTATTTTATTTTATTTTATTTTGAATCTCTTCTTAAATTTTATTTAAATTTTATTTTTTTCAAATCTCTATTTTTTAAACATCTCTTTTTAAATTTTATTTTATTTTATTTAAAAATTTTATTTTTTTAACGGGTGTTATGCTATATGTTGGCAAATTGAATTCCAATAGAAAAAGTTTTTTAAAAATAAATTTTATTTATTTATTTATTTTTAAAGATTTTATTTATTTATTCATGAGAGACACACAGAGAGAGGCAGAGACACAGGCAGAGGGAGAAGCAGGCTCCATGCAGGGAGCCCGATGTGGGACTTGATCCCGGGTCTCCAGGATCACGCCCTGGGCCAAAGGCAGACGCTCAACCCCTGAGCCACCCAGGCGTCCCATAAATTTTATTTAAATGCAGTTTGCCAACATATAGTATAACACCCAGTGCTCATCTCATTAGGTGTCCTCCTTGAGGCTCATCACCCAGTTACCCCATCTCCCCACCCACGTCCCCTTCTGCTGTCCTTTGTTTGGTTCCCAGAGTTAGGAGATTCTCATGGTTTGTCTTCCTCTCTAATGTTTCCCCACCCCGTTTCCCCCTCCTTCCCTCATCCATTTCACTATTTCTTAGAGCCCACATAGGGGTGAAACCATGTGATGATTGCCTTTCTCCAATTGACTTATTTCACTCAGCATAATGCCCTCCAGTTCCATCCACGTCATTGCAAATAGTAGGATTTCAACTTTCCTGATTCCTAATATTCCATTGTGTTTGTGTACACAACATCCACTGTGGAAGGAGCCATGATGTCCTTTGACAGATGAAGAGATAAAGAAAAATTAAAAAAAAAAAAAAAAAAAAGGAAGAAGAAGGCTCAAATCTTAGCCCCCTGAGTGCCTCTTCCCCAAGATTTTCCAATGGCTGATGGTTAAGAACTGAAGATGTGAAGTCACATTTAGCTACAGCGAGTCCGGGTTTAGCCTGGATTTGAGTCTGGAGCACACATGTTAAAATAGCACAGCCTGTGAAAGGAAGTGCAAAGATGCTAACCAAGCAACCCTCCCACATCCTTGCTCTTAACCCTGAAGGGGAAGGGACTTGGCTGTTAAGGACAGGCACTCAGGTAGCCCACCCATCTCTCCTCCCATCTGCCCTATCCAAGTGGGACAGGCTAAGGAATTAAGAGGGGCACTCCAAAGACCCCTGCTGAGTTATCACCACTCCCCAACTCTCCTTACTCTCCACCCTAACCCCTCACATGGCCCACTCCATCCCAGCTCACCCCTAGCCAATGTCCCTGGGAAAGAGAAGATGTACCTTTTGTCTATACTGCCGCTGCCGGTCGGTAAACCTCAAGATTGCCAGACACTCCAGCTGGTGGGTGGATAACCAGAGCTCCTTGCCATGGCCTTACTCTTGGGGCCCTTGCCCCACTCACCCCTCCAGAGCAGTCTCCACCTTTCACCTCCCTTCAGCCTTGGTTTCCTCATCTGTAAAGTGTGAGGGTTGGACCACATGAAGGACTTCCAGTTACCCTCCTCCTACCCCCATCCAATTCTTATATTCCTTAGGAATGCTTCAGAAAACTGCTGGAATGGATTGGGGGTGGGAGATGGGGCAGTGCTTTAGGTCCTAGAGCAGCTCGAATTTTAAAGATTTATAAATTCATGTGAAAAGTATATATGTTGTGGCTCTGTGTCAGATTATCATATCATTCAGGATAAAATGTAAACTTGGTACTTTGCCCCATATTCCTCATCTTTCCCTGCCCTCCTATTCACTTACCCTGCTCCAGGTACACTGGCCTTCTAGTTATTTTGCAAACCCAAGAAGCTCATCTTTACCTCCTTGGTGATCTCTGCTTGTGGTTCTCTTTCCTGACATCTGCTCCTCCAGCGTCCAGTTCAGATGAGGCCTCTCTAGAGCAGCCTTCTCTGTACCCCCTCTTCTAAAGGCATCCATGCGGTCCCTTTGTAGCCTGTTACTCTGTATTGTTATTATTTGTTTATTTTCTGTCTCCCCCACTGGAAGCAGTAGCCACAGGGCCAGAAACCTTAATTGTCCCATCACCATGTCTCTGGCACCTAAAACTGAGCATAAGGTGGGTAAACATCTGTTGAATGAATCGATGAATGAATGAATGAATGAATGAACAGAGAAGGCTTGAATTTTATGGTAAAACCAATCTGGTAGGGATCCCTGGGTGGCGCAGCAGTTTGGCGCCTGCCTTTAGCCCAGGGCACGATCCTGGAGACCCGGGATCGAATCCCACGTCGGGCTCCCGGTGCATGGAGCCTGCTTCTCCCTCTGCCTGTGTCTCTGCCTCTCTCTCTCTCTCTCTCTCTCTCTCTCTCTCTCTCTCTCTCTGTGTGTGTGTGTGTGACTATCATAAATAAATAAAAATTTAAAAAAAAAAACAATCTGGTAAAGACCATGAGGGACACAGGTGTAGTTTAACAAAGTTAGGATTATTAATTTGATGCAGAAAGCACCCAAAGAAATCATGGATGTCCCACGAAATAAAGGAAGAAACAGGGTCACTGTAAGATTCGGGGGAAGATTGGAAGTTAGATGAAATTGAAATGAAGCAGTGTTGATAGGCTCAAGACAAATCTGGTCTTATAGGAAGGGGTTAACATCTAGCTTGAGATGAGAAATAGACTCATAGTCCTGTATCTTTGGATACCACAAAGTTAAGATAAATATGGACTGTTGTGTCCAAAAAACTCTTCGCTGAAGCTCTGCACCTGATTTGGTAATCCAGGCTGCTTCTATGTCAAATCTGGCTCTGACTCGCTGGACAAGAGTGGAATATTTCATCTCACTGACATGATCTTGAACAGCAGAGTTTCTCAACACTGTCTTTGGTGTTAATTGAGAAAAGAAGGTTTGGCAGATTCACATGTGACAGGAATCTCTTGAGGCCTCAATCATCTGGATGTGAGGGTCATCTAGAGCTCCAATCTTCCCATCCCCAGGTGACCTGAGTTCCTTGGGTCCCACCTCACTCTGGGTCTTCATTAGAACACCGAGTCAAGCCTCCGTCCCTTCTTGGTGTACCTGTCAGATTCTCAGCCAGACTCTGGGCCCAAGAGTCTGGCCCAAGTTGGGTCATTTTCTTCTGTTCATGCCTGCCACAGAATATCCATGGCCACTCAATCGATGTCCATTGATCTGTTGATGGGTTTTCTGAATGTAAAGAAAAGGAAGTAGTATGATGAAGCAGTAGCTGTACTAGAGATGTGGGAATGACGTGGGTGGTTTTTTAAAATCTCCCAAAGTGGAAGTTCATAAAATGTAGTGAAAATGAATGCTATGAAAAAGGAACAGAGAATGGGATTGTTGACTCTTTTAAGAATTAAGAAAAATGAGTCACTGACCTGTTAATGAGTTTTATTTTTTTAAGGATTTTATTTCTTTATTCACCAGCAACACACAGGGAGAGGCAGAGACACAGGCAAAAGGAGAAGTAGGCTCCTTGCAGGGAGCCCGATGTGGGACTCGATCCTGGACCCCGGGATCACGACCTGAGCCTAAGGCAGATGCTTATCCACTGAGCCACCCCGGCATGCCTGTTAATGTGTTTTAAATGAGAGGGAAATTGTTGATACTTTGTGATTAAGGAGAAGGCAACACAGCACGGATCCTTTATATTTTCCAAATGGGAGTTGAAGTGTTGACATTGTGCTTTTGCAAGCTGTGGATTTTCTTCATGATTTAAAGATTTTATTTATTCATTCACGAAAGACACACAGAGAGAGAGAGGCAGAGACACAGACAGAGGGAGAAGCAGGCTCCACGCAGGGAACCCAGTGCGGGACTCGATCCCGGGACCCCAGGACCACACCCTGAGGTGAAGGCAGATGCCAACCCCTGAGCCACCCAGGCGTCCCTTCATTGTGATTTAGAAAACAAAAAGTTGTTGGCATTGACACTAATCATTAGTCAAAAAAATTAATTATGCACTATATGGTTTTTAAAGAATTTGCATTGTCAAGACTTGGAGATTAAAAAAAGAATATTGAATTATTGATCAAGTTGTTCACACTTTTAGGCAAGATTTCCTAATTCCCTGTTGCCCACATGTGAGAAGTGTGTCAGCCCCCCTCTGAGGGGGGGGGGGGTTCCCCGAGGGCCTACTACCCAGCCACAAGGTGGAATTTTACAGATCTGACTGCCTTTTATCCTAAAAATATTTTGGAAAATTGTCAAAGGATCCTTCCCTGCCCCATTGGAAAGAAGTCGATACTCAACTTTTGCAACCCTGCTCTGCCCTGAGCACATCTGACTGTTACACAGATGTCACCTGGCATTATCAGTCTGATTCAACACAAATGATTAGCATATGCCGGTTCCAGATTTTTTCTCATCCTTCCCCACACCCTTATGACGCAGAGGTCTCTGCGATGCCTGACTCGGTTCCTCTCTTGTCCTCACTCTGGCCTTGCCGGACCAGTTCTTGGGCTTTTGTAGGACCTGGAGTCAGGGGTACAGGGTTGAGAGTTCAGGAGTGGTTATGGAGAAAAGCGGGGAGGCAGTTATAATGTGTGGGGATAGTGGATGGGAAAAGGAAAAAAAAAAAAAAGAAAGAAAAATTTAAGTACTCTTGATATAATCACTTTGGAGAGCAACTTGGCAATTGACGAAGTTGAAAATGAGCACACTCTCCCGCCCAGTAATTCCATTTCTTGGAATATACCCTAGGGAACCTCTCACACATTTTTACCTGGAGATACGTCCAAGGACATTCACTGAAGCCCTATTTGTAATCATAAAAAGTTGGCCCTGCTGTAAATGTCCATCTGTAGGGGGAAAAGGATAAGGAAGTAGTGTTGTTTTTTTTTTTTTTTTTTTAATTAAAATTTTTATTTATTTATGATAGTCACACACACACAGAGAGAGAGAGAGGGGCAGAGACACAGGCAGAGGGAGAAGCAGGCTCCATGCACCGGGAGCCCGACGTGGGATTCGATCCTGGGTCTCCAGGATCGCGCCCTGGGCCAAAGGCAGGCGCCAAACCGCTGCGCCACCCAGGGATCCCGAGGAAGTAGTGTTATGCAATAGGATACTCTTCAAAACTAGCAGCGATGAGCTAGAGATATATAAAGTAGCATGGGGAGACTTAAAGAAACAAAGTTGGGTGAATGAACCAAGTTGCAGAATAATACATACAGCATGAAGCCATGTGTGGACTTTTAAAAACCTAAACAATGCAATACACTGTTTATAGATATTATATATGTGATTTTTAAAATATGTAACGGCATGGAGTGGAAGGATAAACACCCAATGCATTAGTAAGGATAAGTTAGGTCAATGCCACTGTAACGAACACCCCAAATCTTAGTGGCCTATACTAACAGAGTTTATTTCTTGCTTGTGCTGCATGTCCAGCCGGGGGGACTGGAGGCTCCCTCTCTTCCTCATGTCCTCACTGTGGGACTGGGCTGACCTATAGCCACCCATTGCCATGGCAGAGGGAAAGAGAGCTCCGCAAACGTCCCACCTCTCAGATCTTCACCTCGCCCAGAGACA
Organism: Vulpes lagopus; assembly: GCF_018345385.1. NCBI lineage: Eukaryota > Metazoa > Chordata > Mammalia > Carnivora > Canidae > Vulpes > Vulpes lagopus. The sequence goes on from NC_054831.1 coordinate 126,325,615, forward strand.
GCCATATGGCCAAACCCACCTTCATGGGGGCAGGCAAAGATTATCCTGCCGTGTGCCCCGAAGGAAAACCAGTGCCATTGGGTGAACAACCCCACAGCCATGATGATGTCCTCTGAGTACAAAGGGGCCTGCAGCTTAGTAATGTAGGTATTATTTTAGAAAATATGAAGCAAAAATGTGGAATTTGTTCATTCTGGAGGGAGGTTTCATGGGTGTTTCCAATGTGATTCTCCATGCTGTATCTTTTTAAACTTTTTAAAACTAGAAGTAAAATTTTAACAGGAGGGGGCAATGGGGCAAGAGTAATATTAAAAATTATAAACATGCGGCACTTGGATGGCTCAGACAGTTAAGCATCTGCCTTAGACTCGGGTCATGATCTCAGGGTCCTGGGATCAAGCCCCGCATCGGGCTCCCTGCTCAGCAAGGAGTCTGCTTCTCCTTACTCCTTCCCACCTTCCTATGCGCGCTCTCTCTCTCTCTCTCTTAAAAATAAATACATAGAATCTTAAAAACAAAACGAAACAAAAACAAAGCTATAAATGTATATCCTTGCTGGGCTCCTATTTGCTTTCACAGTATCCAGGAGGAACACAAGCAAAGAAATTCCATTGTTTTTATGTTGCTTTTGCACTCCTTTGGGCCTCAGTAGCAGCTCAGTGGGCTCCCACCCTGTTTGTGGCATCGTGTGTGCTTCTGGGTGTGTGTCTGCTCCCCGCCACAGCAGGGGCTCCCAATGTTGTTTCAGTCACATCTGTACCCCAAGCCCCCAAACTTGCCACAAAGAAGGTGCCTTGTAAATGTTTAATGAACAACTCTGATACGCTCATTTCTATCTGAATAATGAGCTGTTTTTCTCATTCTCATGAAAGGATTGAATCTGGTCTCATCTCCCATATATCAGATCTCAGGTTTTAGGGACGCCTGGGTGACTCAGTGGTTGGGTGTCTGCCTTCAGCTCAGGGCATGATCCTGGGGTCCCGGGATTGAGTCCCACATCGGGCTCCCTGAGTGGAACCTGCTTCTCCCTCTGCCTGTGTCTCTGCCTCTCTCTCTCTCTCTCTGTGTGTGTGTGTCTCTCATGAATAAATAAATAAAATCATTTTTTAAAAATCTAAAAAAAAAGATCTAAGATTTTAGGAATAGCTTCGAACAGAGCAGGCAAGTCAAAGAAGGAAGACTCATGTTGGGAGTTTCTGAGAGATCTTTATTTTTTACAAAGAATGTGGATCAGCACTGCCACCCAGGCCTTGGTTCTAGTGGCTTGACATGACCTAGAAAAAGTAGAGAGACCCAGAATAGTCTAGTTATGAGCAGATTCTGAAGCCATATGGAACTGGGTTAGATTTCCAGCCATGCTACTCCTCAGCTGTATGACTCTGGGAGAGTGACTTGACCTCTCTGAGCCTCAGTTTCCTTGTCTATATAATGGGTTGTATTCGTAATACTCATCTCATGGGGGTGGTTGATGAAACTATTAACTAAGGATGTTTACGTAGTTTATAAATGGTGGCTATTACTGTTATATCATGAACAATATTAACCTTCCCTGACTATTCATTCCCAGAAGAGATTAGCACTTTCGCTGGGGCCTGAGCATCCCAGTCACAGCTCTCCCCACATTTCATGATTATTGCTCATTTAATCATCTCTTTCCCCACAAGGCAGCCCTTTGATTTGACACATCATTCTATCTTTCAGGACAGGACAAGACCTGGACCAAAGAAGACATTTCATAAACACTTGTTGAAATAAGGCAGTTCAGCCATAGTTCAAAGCTCCATCCAAAAGCCGCTGGAGTTGTTGGGGTCACACCATAGCAGAAAACATCCCCAAAGCCCTCTGAAATGTATCTGAGGGCCCCTCCACTCCTGACCTTTGGGGATCCTTTCAGCCTCTCCTCGGGATCTGCTGTTCTCACCCAGCCCCAGCATGAGGACACCCTCCTGCTTGCCCTATCTCGCTCACCTCCTCGATCCAGTCATTGAAGGCTGAGACTCGTGTGAACACTGTGGGCTTCTTGATGGTGTTGCAGCCGAAGGCAGACACAAAGCTGGTCACACCGTGAACCTGCCAGGAGCCATCTCCCGTGGGGCAGTTCAGAGGTCCTCCAGAGTCACCCTAGAATGGTCAGAGAGAGTGCTGGCAAGCTAAGCCATGTCTGAGATTGAAAGAATCAGTTCAGACCGTGGGGATTTTGAGAACTCCCTGTGTGACTTGACCTCTCTAAGCCCCAGTTGGCTTGTTTGGGATGGGAACTTATATCTGACCTACAGGATCTTGGTGAGAAGTAAGTGAGATAATAAATGATCTTAGCACAGCACCTAGCAGGGAGGAAGCAATAGATGAGTGGTTGTTCCCATTATTATTTCCAAAGCCAGTTATCCTATGATGTTTCATCCTCACTTCTAATACAATGGTAGTACCGTTTTATCATGACTTCAGGACCACAGAGGTGAAGGTGAGTCTAGGATCATGATCCTTTGCTGTGCTTCGAGGGGAAGCCTAAGGACCAGGTCAAGGCAGTGTGAGCTGGGACCAGAAGATAGAGGCCAGGGCAGCATGTCTGGACCACACTGACTTCCTCCAAGTCTTGCCTGGCCTGGAGGCTGAGTGGGGCAAGCAGGGAGGAGTTCTCCTTCGCCTCCCAGGCAGATGGCAGAGGTTCCCGGGGACCAGGCACTTTGAGTCAACTCACATTGCACCCAGAGAGGATGTCCCCGCCAGCGCACACCATGGTCTTCTTTACAGAGATGCCCCACCAGTCCAGCTTGGAGCAGTGCTCATAGTCCACCACGGGCAGCAGAGCCTGCTGCAGCTTGTCCGGGAGTGGTCCGCCGGCTGCAGGATACACCGTGCTGAGTGGGGTGGCATGGGGGTGCAGGGCTGGGAGCCTCAGAGTGGGGTGGGGGGTTGAGGAAGGCAGTTCTAGTCTGATGGGGACTCTCCTCCCACCAGAGGGTCCTGCCTACTTTATTCACCATAACATCCCCAGCACCTGGCTACCCAAGAGACACTAATAAAATGCTCAGTTGAACATATTAGTGTTTGGGCAAATGGAAGGAGAAAGTGCTCCTGGAGGAGGAATGGGGGGCAAGCACAATGACCCATCCTGATTGCTCGACCGCCCCCCACCCCACCTCCAGGCCTAATCTTTCTGCCCACGGTCCCTGTGACGGGCAGGAGGGGTCAGCACGCACTGTAGAGACGGCCCCAGCCGCTGATGTAGCAGGGCGCCCCGTTGGGCAGGATTTCCCCGGCAGGAGGGAGACAGGCAAGCTGGACCGCATCTCCCAGCTGGGCACTTCGGGAGAGCTTGATGAGGGCGATGTCATTGCTGGGGGAGGAGAAAAGTCGGGAAGAGTCAGGGGAGCCTGGTCCTCGGCCAGACCAAGCCTCACCTTCCTGGCCTTGCTGCAGAGAGTTCATCACCAGGATGTCCCCACTGTTCTTGTCCCTTCAAATGGCACATGTTTTTAGGACCAAGCAACCTCCCACCCCTTGTGCTGCTGCAGACCCTTGGCCTTCCTAGCTGTCCTCAGCTCTGACACCGAGGTTCGCACACTTCGACAGTATTGGGATCGTGGAGGTCTTGTTAAAACACAGGTTGCCAAAAAAAAAAAAAAAAAAAAAACCCACAGGTTGCCGTGTCCTGCCCCCAAGGGTCCTGATGCAGTGGGTCTGGGTGGGGCCTGAGGATTCACATTTCTCACGCTGATGCTGCTGGCCTGGGGACCACACTTCGAGAACCCCTGCTTCTTGTCACTCAAGTCATTGTGTGTGGGTCCCCTTTCCTCTCCACATACCCCAGGAGTCTTGTGAGGATGGGTTAAGGGGTCATGATCAGGTAATGATCAGGATCATGATTATCATGACCCCTCTTTCCTGCACTGCACTTTCAGAGGTTCCACACCCTTCTTTGACCCTCACCAGAAAACTGCTGAGCTACCCAGACACATGATTTTGCACATGCTTAAGGGCCTTACGAAGCCCTGCTTCAGTGTTCTGACCCAGTGATCACCTCCCTGATCGTCAAACCACCCAGGAAGTCCAGAAAGTCATGCTTGACATATGATATACTTGAAGCCCAGAAGGGCAGTGACTTGCCCAAGCCACACAGCAACTTGATTTGGGGCTTGACTCCTGGTCCAGTGCTCCTCTTTTTGCCCACATTCCTGGGAACCCAGAGCGCACTGGACAAATGTCCATTGAATGGAGGAACCCTTCAATTTGGAAGAGGGGATGCAGAGATGTCCTAGGCTTGGAGGAGTTCCTGGCCCTCCCTGAGCCCTACTGTCCTTCCAAAAGCAGAAAAGTTTGGTGTAGATGACTCTTCTCGCTCTGCCCCTCAGTGTGTGGGACTAGGTCCCAGGCAGCTGGACCCAGCTCCACTGTCCCCGGAAGTCTCCTCAGAATCATCTTTGGGTCATGGGGGGAACCAGTAATCTCTGGTTCTAGACCAAAGCATTCACTCACCCACAGGCTACACAGTTGGAATTCCAGAGTGGGTGCACGAAGAGGTCCCCCGCATTGATGGGGATCACCTGTTCGGAGCCCTCTTCCTCAGCCCGGTTATACTCGCCCAACACCACCTGGTAGGTCAAGGAGCTCCTGCCGGTGGAAGTGAGATCAGTCTGGGGCTGACTGGCCTGCCTCCCTCCCCTCCCACACCCACCCTCCCTCCCCTCCCACAGCCACCTAGTGCCCCAGGTTCTCATGCAGTGACAAGGGCCAGTAAAAGAACTTACGAGATGCAGTGGCCAGCAGTCATCACCCAGTCGGGGGCAATAAGACTGCCCCCACAGGTATGGTGGAAGGCTCCATTCTTCTCGTACTGTAGGGAGACCTGGTGGCAAGGGAAGAAGGACCCTAAGTGGTCTGAGCCCCCAGTAAGGGCTGATATCCGGGGCTTATAGGTTGTGTGCACCGTACAACTCTAGAGGGCATCATCCATGCAGAATCGCACCCTTTAGAAATGTGCAGTGTTCAACCTACACAACTGTGCCATTTATGGCTGCTTTCATACTACAATGGCAGAGTTAAGTCATTGCAATGGAAACCATATGGTTGACAAAAGCTAAAATATTTACTCTCTGGTCCCTTACAGAACAAGTTAGCTGACCCTTCCTGTAGACCAATGCCATCCAATAGAATTTTCTATGATGAGGGAATGTTCTATATCTTGGCTGTCCAATACGATGGCCACTAGCCATATGTTGTTATTGAGAATTTGAAACGTGGCTAGCATTGACCAACTGAATTTTTAACATTAATTAATTTTGAATTAAGTAAACACATGTGGCTAGTGGCCAAACACATGTGGTCTAGCCCCCTGTGCCTCACTGACCTCTATAAAGCCCTTCATTCATTCCTCTAGTGCTCTCAGACCTTGTAGCCCTGTTGTATAATTCGAGGAGTCTAGGTATGTGTACCCCAAAACCTCTGTCTCTAAACATAGTGCCTGAAGTTCCACTATTAGTGCCAGATAAGCATTGCCTTCTCCCCAGACTCCACTTGCAACTTGCCAACAGCCCAATGAGGGTTATGGGTTGAGTGGACAAGACTTCCACATGAAGTAGACTGTCCAAGAGCTTCCCGGCCTTTGGAAGCCAAAAAGGATACCAGAAGCGAAACAGTGGGGTCATGACTGCATGCCTTGCAGCACCCATGGTGGGAAATAGTGCTGCTGGTATCCCTCTTACCTGCCAGGGCCAGCTGTAGGGGACCGCATCCTCACCATTGACAACACGGGAGGAGGGCTGGTAGGAGGGTCGGCCACAGCCAGAGGCTGGAAGGAAGAGCACAGATGGCAATCAGCCAGGAAGTCCCCAGAGGCAGAGAAGAGGCCTGGGTCCCAGGTCTAGATGCACCACAAACTGGCTGCGTGCCCTGGTGCAAGCGCTTTCCCCTCTCTGGACCTCTGTAGCCGCATATGAACAGTGAACATTTGGGCTAGAGCAGGGCTTTCCAGAGTCCCAGGGAGGAATGGAGACGTGACCTCGTTCCACAGCAGGATTGAAGGAGCTGGGGCACTTAGCACAGTGCCTGGTGTCCAGTGAGCCCTTGAGAAGTGATAACTATTGTCATGAAAAGCGATGGCTTTGGAATAAGACTGCCTGCGTTCAAAATGCAGCTCTGCCCCTACTTCTAGGGTGGGCTGCTTTACTTCTCTGAGGGTCAGTTTCTCCATCTATAAAATGGGGTTAATAGTGGTACTGCTCACGTGTTATGGGGATTACAAGATATAATATAAGAAAAAAAATCCTTAGTACTCCTTGGTATATAGCAAGCACTCAATAAACATTATCTGTTACTATTGCTATCAGTGTAGGGAGACTGCAAGGAGGAGGTGGCCCTGAGCGGGAATAGAATATGGCAGAGAGACTAGGAAAGGGTGAGACCACAGGATATGGAGTAGGGAAGAGGGAAGGAGAGGAGAGGTGGAGGGTTAAGCGGAGGAACAGAAATCCTGACCCCCTCAGTCTAACCACAGAGCCCAAACTCTTCACAACTAGCCTCTTTACTGCCTCCAAAGAGGAGTCCCACCACAGTTCTTTGGGTACCCCAGTCTTTCTCCGGAGCTGTCCCAGCCATGATTCCCCCTCCACTCTCCTACCCCAGCACCAAGGTGAACCCCCCCCCAAACATGCCGAGATATAAGCTGAGACCCCTTATGTGGAGATAGGTGTTGGGTTCACGAGACCCAGGGTCGGTGACAGATTTCAAGGGCTCCCGGCCCAGGGCAGCACAGGCTGGGGGCTTACCGAGGGCCACAAATAGGAGGGAACTCAGCAGCCGGAGCATCGTGAGTTTTGAGATGATAGGAAAGACATGCAGAGCCTGGGGCCTTATTATAGGGCAGAAAGCAGATGGGGGGAGGCAGGTTGGGCCCCGTTCCTGGAACAGGTGGTGGAACGCCAGCTCTCTCATGGTCCAAGGCCATGGCCCCCACCTGCGGCATATGGGGGAGTGACAGCCAACAGCAAGAACCAAGTTTCCCTCCAGCCTTTGGCTACACAGGTGGCATTGAGTGGCCAGCTGATAACAGGGGAGGGGGAAGGAAAGTTCTCATTAGAACAAGCCAACCTCCTCCGGGAAAGAACATGGGCTCTGGAACTGGTCAGACCTCGGGTTCAAATCCTAGCTCAGCCATCTGCAGAGTCTTCATCCTTGGGCACATGGCTTAACTTCTCTGGACTTCAGGTTTTTCATCTCTAAGTTGGAAGCTATATAAATACCCACTAGAGAAAAAAATTGTTGAGTGATTTCTCTGTATCAGGAGGTTCTAGGAGATGGACCTATGAACAAGACATGCTCCCAGTTCCCCTAGGGCTTAAGTCCAGTAGGGAAGACTATGACAAATCAACAAAAATGAATAAAGGCTACTTTGTGTGTGTGTGTGTGTGTGTGTGTGTGTGTGTCATTTAAAGAATAATAGTAAAACAAATGCCTTCATTCTCACCACCCAGCTTCGGAAATAAAACATTACCATCCCCCTGTGTATCTCAACCCTACAACATTTCCTTTCTTTCATTAGATTTTCACATACACATATATTCCTTTTTTTTTAAGGTTTTATTTATTTAATATGAGAGAGAGAGAGGCAGCAAGCACGAGGTGGAAGAAGGGCAGAGGAAGAGGACAGGGAGAGGGAGAAGCCGACTCCCCACTGATCAGCGACCCTGACGCGGGGCTCAATTCCAGGACCTGGAGATTCTGACCCGAGCTGAAGGCAGACACTTAGCCAGCCCACTGAGCCACCTGGGCGCCCCATACATATATATATATCCTAAACAATACAGCCGCTTTCTTTTTGGCCCTTTATGTGAGTAGAATCACATAGTGATTATTTATTTGTGATGTCATTTTTATTTGTGTTCAATATTGATTTCTGAAATTCATCCGTAATGATGCATGCAATGGATTTATTTCTACTATTTAGTATCTATACTTCAAATATTCCAACATCTATCCAATCTGTTGTTAACAGATACTTGAGTGTTACTCATTCTTCGCTTTTATGGAAGTGGGTCACATATATCTGTTCTATGACTTGGATAAGAAATAATGAAACAGGGACACCTGGGTGGCTCAGTGGTTGAGTGTCTGCCTTCGGCTCAGGGCTTGATCCCGGAGTCCCGGGATTGAGTCCCACATTGGGCTTCCCGCAGGGAGCCTGCTTCTCCCTCTGCCTGTGTCTCTGCCTCTCATGAATAAGTAAATAAAATTTTTTAAAAAAGTAATGAAACATAGGGTATGCAATGGTCCAGCTGTACTATGTAACAACAGAGTTGATTGTCTCATTAACAGGAAATGACAGTTCCTGTTATTCCATATCTGAGCCAACTTTTTTTATTGCCGTTCTTAATTGTTTGCCCAACTGTGAGGTGTGAAATGGAGTTTCATTGTGACTTTAATTTGCATTGAATTTATGAAAAATGACATTGAGCATCTTTTAAAATGTTCATTGTAAAAAAATAAATAAAAAATAAAATAAATTGTACATCCGTAGTTCATTGTGCACGAAATGCCTATTTATGTCTTTTTGCCATCATTTAAAAAAATCTTTTTAAAACTTTTTAGAAAAGCTGATCACTCATTTCTTCCCTCTCCCCTCCCCCCCTGCCTTGCAACCACAAACCTGTTTTCTGTATTTATGAGCCTGGGTTTTCTTTGTTCAGATTCTATATATAAAATAGATTATATGGTATCTGTCTTTCTCTAACTTATTTCCCTTAGCATAACGCCCTCAGAATCCATCATGTCACAAGTGGCAAGATTTCAACCTTTTTTTTTGGCTGGATGATATTCCATTTTACATATCTCACATCTTTATTCATCCATTCATTTGGTGAACACTTAGGTTGTTCCCATAGCTTGGGTATTATAAATTGTGTTGCAATGAACATGGAGTGCATATTATCTTTTTGAGTTCATTTTTCATTCTCTTTGGATAAATACCCAGAAATGGAATTGCAGGGTTATAGGGAAATCTTTTTTTAATTTTTCGAGGAACTTCCATCCTGTTTCCCATAGTTACTACACCAATTTACATTTCCACTAATAATGCACAACAGTTCCTTTTCTCCATTTCCTCACCAACACTGGTTATTTCTATCTTTTTGGTGATAACTATTCTAGGGATACCTGAGTAGTTCAATTGGTTAAGTGTCTGATTCTTAATCTCAGCTCAGGTCTTGATTTCAGGGTCATGAGTTTAAGCCCTACATTGGGCCTCACACTGAGTGTGGAACCTACTTACTAAAAATAGCCATTCTAACAGGTGTGAGGTGATATTTCATTGTGGTTTGGGTTTGCATCTATGATGATTAATGGTGATTAATGATTAATTAATTCTAGTGATTAATGATAGAGAGCCTCTTTTCATGTACTTGTTCAGATTCTTTGTTCAGATTCTATATATAGAATCTTCTGTAAGTCTTTGGAAATATATCTATTGAGATCTGCTCATTTTTTAACTAGAATTTTGTTGCTATTGAATTGTATGAATTCTTTATGTATTTTGGATGTTTACCCCTTAACGGATATATGATTTGCAATTATTTTCTCCCATTTGGTAGGTTGCCTTTTGTTTGAGGATCCACCATGAGCAGGCCCTGGGTTGGAGGTTGAGAACAAAAAAATTCCCTCTGGACGGAGCTCACAATCTGCCTGGGGACACAGACTGGACACTGCACCACAGTGTGACACATAGAATAGGGCATGGCACATTGGGTACACATTATATATTTGCTGAATGAACAGAGACTGAGACAGAACTCAAGCTAAGATGTTAGAGGAGTTCACAGGGGAGCTTCAGATGCTGACAGAGTCTTACCGGTTTATTTCTGCTTTATTGCTTTTGTTTTTGGTGTCAGATTAAAAAAAATCATCACCAAGACCTATGTCAAGATGCTTACTGCTTACATTTTCTTCTAGGACTTTTATGGTTTTATTTTTTATTTTTTTGACTTTTATGGTTTTAGATCTTACATCAGGTCTTTAATCCATTTTGAGTTTTGTGTGCGGTGTAAGATAGCGGTCCAGTTTCATTCTTTTGCGTGTGGCTGTCCAATTATCCTAGCATCATTTATTGCAGAGACTGTCCTTTCCCTATTATATATTCTTGGCTTCTGTGTCAAAAATTAATTGACTGTGTATACATGGATTTATTTCTGGACTCTCTACTCTATTCCACTGATCTACGTGTCTGCTTTTACACCAAGTCCATACTGTTTTGATCACTACAGCTCTGTAATAGAGTTTGAAATAGGTAGCATGGTGTCTCCAGCTTTGTTCTTTCTCAAGATTGCTTTGGGTATTTGAGTCTTTTGTGGTTCCACATAAATTTTAGTATCGTTTATTTTGTTTCTGTAAAAAAAATACCATTGGAATTTTGATAAGGATTGCATTCAATCTGTACATTGCTTCGGGTAGTCTGGACATTTTAACAGCATTAATTCTCCCACTCTCTGAGCATAGAACATCTTTCCATTTACTGTGTCTTCTTCAATTTCTTTCATTAATATCTTGTAGTTTTCAATATACAGGTCTTTCAGCTCCTTGGTTAATTTTATTCTTTTTTTTTTTTTTGCATGCAATTTTAAATGGGGTTGTTTTCTTAACTTTTCTCACTGATAGTTTTTTATAAGTGTAAAAAAAATTCAGGAGGTCTGAGTGGCTCAGTCAGTTAAGCATCTAACTCTTGATTTCAGCTCAGGTTGTGATCTCAGGGTTATGGAATGGAGCCCCATGTCCGGCACTCAATGTGGAGTCTACTTGGGATTCACTCTCTCCTTCTCCCTCTGCTCCTTCCCCAGTCTCTCTCTCTCAAACAAGTAAATAAAATCTTTAAAAAAATAAGTGTAATGAAATGCAACAGATTTTTGTGTACAAATTTTACATCCTGCAACTTAATTGAGCTTGTTTTTTTATAGTCTTTAATATTTTCCATATATAATATGTTATCTTCAAATAGTGACAGTTTTACTTCTTCCTTTCTAATTTGGATGCCTTTTGTTTCTTTTTCTTACCTCAGAGATTCCTCTGGTGAAGACTTCAAATACAGTGTTGAATAAAGATGGTGAGTGGACATCCATGACTTGTTCCTGATCTTAGAGGAAAAGCTAAAGTTTTCAGCTTTTTTTTTTTTATTTATATGTATTTAATTAAAATGGAATAGACATAAACCAAAAAGAAAAAAAATCAGGAGGGATCCCTGGGTGGCGCAGTGGCTTGGCGCCTGCCTTTGGCCCAGGGCGCGATCCTGGAGACCCGGGATTGAATCCCACATCGGGCTCCCGGTGCATGGAGCCTGCTTCTCCCTCTGCCTATGTCTCTGCCTCTCACTCTTTCTCTCTCTGTGACTATCATAAATAAATTTAAAAAATTTAAAAAAAAAAAAAAAAAAAAAAAAAAAAAAAGAAAAAAAATCAGGATAAAGTGTCATTGCCATTTTGTTTGTAGGGAGGGGTCAGGAAATGGAACAGATTACCTGGGAAACATCGTAAGACGATCTCAAAGAGGGGAGGTTACAGAATTTAAGAGTAAATGACAAAATTAGGTATTATCCCACTTAACCTACAAGTGAATAAAGGAAGTCAAAATAGTTATCCTATTTGGTACAAGAATTTTTACATTTAATACATAGTGATTCATTTCTCAGAAACTAATACCGATAACTTTTAGAAGAAAGAAATTTCCATTACACAATGACTAGAAAAATCTCAAATGCAACTAAGCAGTTATGCTATATATATAGCTCAGTATGTATCATTACATTGTTCTGGGCTAGTGTACATTTCAGTTTAACATAGAACTGCATTTTGGGTTTTAGAAAGGCAGCAATAGTTCTATTTTGGCTTTTATTCTAGATGTTTAACACAGTTAAGGCGACAGTTCAAGCATATTAAGTGAAGGTAGTTACAATTTAATGATGACCAACACAATCTCTTACAACCTACATACACTGTATAATGCTTACATGTATAATGCTTACATGGAATGAAACCAATGTCCTCGGTGTTTTACACGCGCGCGCACACGCACACCCACAGAACTAAAAAAGCATCAAAAGCAGTCATTCTACATGTACTATGGCAACACATTAAAAACGCAATTATACCATAGAACTAAAGTAATATGAACAGCACTACTTGATATGTAAGATAAAGGTGATTGGTTCTAACACAGAGCCAAGACTGTATCAGTCACTCTAATCATAATGGCTTATAAAAGCATCAGGTTTCCAGTAGAGAAACTACTCTAGGAAAACCAGTAAATCTGTCCAAAGTTTCACATCTGTAAAACCAGGATAAGGCTACAACAATCTTGAAGTGTGAACAAGATATCCAATCAAAACAGTGAGATTCCCAGCCATAATGTAAGATAGAAAGGTCGTCGTCATGCCGCATATGCGCTCTGGCTCCTGGAAAGCTTCATGTGCATAATATAAAGTTAAGTTGCCCAAGAAGTAAACTGGAGAAGTTCGGTGAAGTTTCCATTGTGCCATGACTTTTAAACCTCAGGAATGGTGTGATCCATCAGGCTCTTCATAATGCTTGGTGCCATCCGTTTAATAATATGTTCAAAGATAAAAGCAGGCATGATTGTAATAGTAACTACAGTCTCAGATGTTGACAGTATGTCTGCAATTTGAGAGTCCTTCAGCCCAATGACATTCTGCCCATTGACTTCACAGATGTTATGTTCTGTGAGAAGACCATTTCTGGCTGCAGAACTATCTTTCACTATGGATGTTATCTTTCCATTTTTAAAGATAAAGCCAACATGTCCAGTACTATCCTTATGCATGGTAACTGTCCGTTCAAAGGGCCTGTCACGAACAGTCATAGTAATCTTCTCTCCAAAAGCCTGTTTGAGCACCTTGTGAGCTTTATCAGAGCTCCAGCCTGCACAGTTTTCCCCATTGATCTGGAGTACTTGGTCCCCAAATCTCAGACCCACCAACGAAGCTGGAGAATTTGCCTGGACCAGCTGAACAAATATACCATTATCTATTGATTTAAGCCTGAGTCCAATTTTTCCATCTTGATCCTTACACAAAATGACTTCACGAATCCCTTGCTTAATTTCTGCTCTACGAATTCCAACATCGTTACCAGTTACAGGAGCTACCATATAGTTCATACTGGAAGGTCTTGCTACCAACTGCCCCTGAACTGATGCTCCAGGGGCCAAGGCCATATTTGCACGGATTTCTTCATCGTTTAAACTCAGGCCCATGTACTGGGACAGCTCCGGATATAGTTTAGGATAGAGATTTCCATCTTGAGAGATGGGAGCAGAAGCTTCAGACAAAATTGCTGGGTTGGCAGGGTTTGCAGAAAAGGCAGTTTGAGCCTGAAGAACTTTGTCTACCTTCAGGTCTTCAAGAGATGGGTAGAGAGACATTTTTGCAGGATTTTTCTCGGTCGCAGGACCCGCCGCCGCCGCCGCCGCCGCCTCCGGTCACTGGCCCGGACCAAGTTTTCAGCTTTTTACCATTGAGTATGATAACCACTGAGTTAGTTGTGGGCTTGTTGTATATGACCTCTATTATGTTGAGCTAAGTTCCCTCTACACCAGATTTGTTGAGAGTTTTTATCATAAACGGATGTTGAATTTTGTCGACCTTTTTCTGCATCTATTGAGATGATCAATATTTTCGGAAGGATCAATTTTTACCCTTCATTTTATTAATGTGGTGTATCGCATTGACTGATTTGTGGGTTGTTGACCCATTTCTGCATCCCTGGAATAAATCTCATTTGATCATGGTGTATGATCCTTTTAATGTATTGGGTTTTTTTTTTAAGATTTTATTTATTCATGAGAGACACACAGAGAGAGGTACAGACACAAGCAGAGGGAGAAGCAGGCTCCCTGTAGGGAGCCTGATTCACGACTCAATCCCAGAACCCCAGGATCAGCCCTGAGCTGAAGGCAGGTGCTCAACCACTGAGACACCCAGGCGCCCCTGCTAATAAGTTGTTGAGGATTTTTGCATCTATGTTCACTGGGGACATTGACCTGTAATTTTCTTTTTTGCGGCATCCCTGTTTGGTTTCGGTATCAGGTTATGCTAGCCTTGTAAAATGTGTTTGGAAGAGTTCCCCCCTCTTCCATTTTTAGGAAGAGATTGTGAAGAATTGGTATTGATTCTTCTTTGAATGTTTAGCGGAATTCACCAACGACATCATCTGGTGCTGCACTCTTGTGTGTTGGAGATTTTTGATGACTGGTTCAATATCCTTGGTAGTAATTGATTTGTTCAGATTTTCTACCTCATTGTGAATCAGTCTTGGTAGATTATTATTTTTATGAATTTATTCATTTCTTCTAAGTAGTCCAATTTTTTGCCATATAACTATCTAGGGCAATCTTATGATTCTGTATTTCTGTGATATCAGTTGTAACATTTCCTCTTTTATTTTTTATTTTACTTATTTATTTAATTCTTTTTTTTCTCTTGGTGAGTCTAGCTAAAGATTTGTCAACTTTGTTCATCTTTTCAAAGAACGGATTCAGTTCATTGATCTTTTCTATTGACTTTTGAATCTCTATTTCTTTACATTTCTATTTCTGCTCTCATCTTTGTTATTTCCTTCTTTCTACTACCTTTGGATTTCATTTGTTCTACTTTTTTCTAGTCCCTTGAGGTGTAAACCTAGGTCGTTTGAGACTTTTCTTGTTTCTTGAAGTAGGCATGTGTCACTATGAACTTCCCTCTGAGAAATGCTTTTGCTGCATCCCACAAATTTTTGCATATTACATTTCCATTTTCATCTGTCTCAGTATTTTTTATTTCTCTTTTGATTTCTTCTCTGAATGAATCCATTAATTGTTCAGTAGCGTATTGTTTAATATTCACATATTTGTGAATTTGAGTTTTATTCTTATAATTGGTTTCTAGTGTCACATCATTGTAGTCAGAAAAGACATTTGATACAATTTCAATCCTCTTAAATTTATTAAAACTTTTTTTGTGATATAACATATGATCTATGTTCTAGGTGCATTTGAGAAGGATGCATACTCTGTTGCTTTTGGATGGAATGTTCTATAAATATCGGCCAAGACCTTCTGGTCTAACATTTCATTTAAGGCCAATATTTCTTTATTGATTTTCTGTCTGAAAGTGTTATCTATCCATTAACCTAAATAGGGTACTGAAGTCCTCTACTGTTGTATTGCCCTCTGTTTCTCCCTCTATACCTGTTAATATTTGCTTTATACATTTAGATGCTCCTGTGTTGGATGCATACATCTTTTCAAATGTTATATTCTCTTGTAGAATTGGCCCTTTCATCATTATGTAATGTCCTTCTTTGTCTGTTTTTACACTCTTTGTTTTAAAGTCTATTTTGTCTGATGTAAATATAGCTACTCCAGCTTTCTTTCAGTTTCCATTGGCATGGAATATCTTTTTCCATCCCTTCATTTTCAGTCCATGTCTGTTCTTGCACCTAAAGTGTGTCTCTTATAGGCAGCATATAGATAGGTCTTTTTTTTAATTTTTTATTCGTTTGTCCACTCTCTATCTTTTGACTGGAGAATTTAGTCTATTTACATTTAAAGCAATTATTGAGGGGCACCTGGGTGGCTCAGTCAGTTGGGCATCTGCCTTCGGCTCAGGTCACAAACTCAGGATCCTGGGTTGGAGCTCCACATAGCATCAGGCTCCCTGATCAGTGGGGAGTCTTCTTCTCCCTCCGTGGTGCTCACTCTCTCTCTCTCCCTCCCTCCCTCAAATAAATAAATAAAATCTTTTTAAAATAAAGTTTAAAAAATAAAGCAATTATTATTGATAGTTATATGCTTACTGCCATTTTGTTGTTTTCTAGCTGCTTTTGTAGTTCCTCTTGTTCCTTCTTCTCTTGCTCTTTTCCTTTGTTGTTTGATTACTTTTTTTAGTAATATGCTTATATTCCTTTCTCATTATCTTTTGTATATTTATTATAGGTCTTTATTTTGTGGTTACCATGAAGCTTATATGTTATAGCTTGTATCTACAACAGTCTATTTGATAATAACCTAAGTTTGATTCTATTCTAAAGCTTAGCTTTTCTACTGGCAGCAGCTAGAACATCATGAGTTTTGAGGTAATAGAAAAGACATTCAGAGCCTGGGGCCTTATTATAGGGCAGAAAGCAGATGGGGGGAGGCAGGTTGGGCCCCGTTCCTGGAACAGGTGGTGGAACGCCAGCTCTCTCATGGTCCAAGGCCATGGCCCCCACGTGCTGCATATGGGGGAGTGACAGCCAACAGCAAGAACCAAGTTTCCCTCCAACCTGTGGCTACACAGGTGGCATTGAGTGGCCAGCTGATAACAGGGGAGGGGGAAGGAAAGTTCTCATTAGAACAAGCCAACCTCCTCCAGGAAAGAACATGGGCTCTGGAACTGGTCAGACTCAGGTTCAAATCCTAGCTCAGCCATCTGCAGAGTCTTCATCCTTGGGCACATGGCTTAACTTCTCTGGACTTTAGGTTTTTCATCTCTAAGTTGGAAGCTATATTAATATCCACCTCAAAGAAAAAAAAATTCTTGAGTGCTTTCTCCATATCAGTTCTAGATGGAGCCATGAACAAGACATGGTCCCAGTTCTCCTAGAGCTAGTAGAGGAGACAATGACAAATCAGTAAAAATAAATAGAGGCCATGTCCCACTGTGGTGGTGGGTGTTCTGAGAAGAATGAAATGTGAGGAGCTGGGGTGAGAATGGGAGTAGCACATTTAGGGGGGACCAGGGAGAGAGAAGTTCTGGCTGAGGCGGGAGTGCCTGATTGAGTCTTAAAGGGTAAGTAAAACCCAGCCATGGGAAGCCCTGAAGGAAAAGCACTCCAGGTAGGGAGGATTCCAAGTGCAAAGGTCTGGAAGCTGGAATGGTTTGAGTTGTTCAAGGAGAGGGAGGTCAGTATGGCTGGAGCAGAACAGAGAAAGTAGAGTGATAGGGGATGAGGTCAAAGGAGAAACAACTCCTAAAGCTGAATTCACATGTGACTCAGCACTTCCACTCCTGGGCATACACCTTGGAGAGAATCCTGCACGTGTGCCCCAGGAGGGCACAAAAGTGTTTCCAACAGCCCTGTCTTCAACCCGCAATAGGAAAACTCTAGAAACAACTCAAATGTCCATTATGGTAAATGGATGAAAATTCGTAGGACAGTTACAGAATGGACTATTAATCAGTGGTTGGAAAGAATGAATCACAGCGACATGCCACAATGCAGACAATTTCTAGGAATATCAGTTAAGAAAAAAAGTTTCAGAGAAGTTAAATAATGTATTACAGAATTTAAAACAACTAAAACTTAAAATACATTTTAAGGAGTGCAAATATTGGATGGATAAGACTGTATAAAAAGGCAAGTAAAGGTGTGATGAGCGTAGGGTTCTAGATAATGGTTGACTCAAGCCTGTGGTGGGTGCAAGGATAGGTTAGATGTTGCTAGGAGTTCTAGCTTTGCTTTGGTAGTTTTTATTTTGTTTTGGCTTTCTTGAGGGTTAATTTTCACACAATATAGTTCATCAGTTTGAACTGCAAAATTAGTAAGCTTTGTCAAGCATATAAAGCCATGAAACCACCACCACCACAAGCATATAGAACATTTTCATGACCCCCAAAATGTCCCTCCTGCCTAATTGCTTTCTATTCCATCCCCACTCCTGGCCCCTGGCAACCAGTGGTCTTCCCTCTCTCTCTTTAGTCTCACCTTTTCTAGAATCTACATACAAACAGAAGCATAGAACACGCAGCTTTCATTTCATGGTGTCTTTTATTTAGCATAATGCTTTCAAGTTTCATCCGAGTCAGTATGTTAGATGCGCTAACATATTCTTTAAAATAACTATATAGCAGGGCACCTGGGTGGCTCAGTCATCTGCTTTCAGCTCAGGTCATGATCCTGGGGTCCTGGGATCAAACCCCACATGGGGCTCCCTGCTCAGTGGGAAGTCTGCTTCTCCTTCTCTCCCTGCCGCTCTCCCTGCTGTGCTTTCTCTCTCTCTCTCAAATAAATAAATAAATGAAATCTTTAAAAAGAAAAGAACTATATGCCTAACTAAATAAAAATAGCCCACGAGTAGCCTAATGATACCTGAAACTACAATGAGAGTGTTTCATAGACTGAGCATGATGATTGATCCAATTCTGTTACCTGAAATCTAAATTGAGAAAGAGAGAATAAGACAAAAAGAGAAAAACAACTGGGTGAGAGCCAGACCCTGCAGGATCTGTCAAGCAGGTCTGATCATAAAGACTTGGCTCTTTAGTCTAAGGAAAAAACCTCGGGGCAAGGGGGAAGTGATTAAGTAGGGCAAGGACCTAGGATCTTATTTATACTTTCCAAAAAAATCTCTTTCTGGTTGCTGCTGACAGTGGAGGATTATGGGGTAAGAGTGAGGGGAGCCAGCTAGAGCTATTTTGGTCGCCCAACAAAGTGGGTGGGGCCTGGGGTGGTGGAGACAGAAATGGAGAGACATGGGTGGGATCGGGGTATATTTTGAAAGTAGGTAATCCCAGAGATCGCCTCCGGGAAGTATGAAGCACAGCACCTGGCACTAAATCAGTGAACTTAACTCACATTAATTTGCAGAAAAGGGGCACCTGGGTGGCTCTGTTTGTTAAGCATCAGACTCTTAATTATGGCTCAGGTCATGATCTCAGGGTGGTGAGATCCAGCCCCACATAGGGCTCTGAGTGGAGGGACCTGCTTGATATTCTCTCTCTCCCTCTCTCTACCCTCCCCCCCTTCCCCACATGCTCTCTCTCTCTTAAAAAAAAAAAAATGTAGAAAAGACTTCACACATCTTTACTGCCTGTTGGAAATAGCTTCCTAGCCCAGGGCCAGCACTTTGTAAATGCTCAGTAACTGTTTGCTAAATAGGGCAAACTGGGTCTGCAGCTTTTCCTGAGTAATCCTTGACATTCCCCAGTGCCTCATGCTCTAAGAATCACCAGTTTCCCCCCCTGCTAGCATTACTGACTCAGTGTAGAGCCCTCCTTTGGGGCTCCTACATCTTGGAAGCATGGGAGGAGGGCAACGCTCAGTTACTTCATGGATTCCTAAGGGTGGAATGTCAGGCATGAGCTAGGCAGGGTTTCTTTCAGGAGCACCCCTGGCCATCACAGCCACAGTCGTGTCCGCTGCTCCAGTAGCCTGGCCCCTGGAAAGAGCGTGGGAGCAACGGGAGCAGCTGTGAAAATCCTTCAAACGGTGATAAAAATAGCCATGGCCTCTCTTACCCCCTGTTCTCTATGGGCCTGGACATGTTTGTTTGCTCAGCTTTGAAGCTCAGAGCCATTCCCCAGACCCTGAGCTGTGGAAGAAAGAGGGAAAGCCAAGGAGGTGGCAGGCGAACACGAGGGGCAGGTCAGATACATCCAGACTCAGCCACAGAAGGTCTGAAACAGAGCCTGCAAGATGATCGGACCCTTCTCTCCTTCTGGCAGGCGGGGACATTGAGATCCAGAATAGTGAGGCCTGTCTCTAGGTCCCTGGTTGGTCACTGCTTGGCCTGGCAGAGGGTAATGGATGGTCTGGGGAAGGCCTACCTGCCCCCAACACTTCACAGGATAAATCGCCCAGCCTCTATCCTGGTGGCTTTGCGCAGCTCCCAATTCCTCTGTCAGCCCTGCAGACAGACATGCAGCCACCCTGGCCCTCTGCTTGGTCCCGAGGGAGACGGGCCATCTCCCAGCACAATCCCTGTCGGGGCATCTCACCTTCAAGGCCCTGTGAACACTGTCGGCTGTGCTGCTGCTGAACCTCTGGGAACTTCTGGCCCAGGCAGGCCTGGAGCAAAATCCAGAAAGGTGAACCTCCTCCTGACTCCTAGGAAGGGCCAGATCTACATACGTTAGGCCTTTGCAAGCCATGTCCTAAGTGGTAGAGGCCCGGGTATGTAGGAAAATATGGGAAACTGGGAAGTAGGTCGGGTGGGGGGTGCAGCTGGGGAGACTTTTTTTTAAAGATTTTATTTATTTATTCATGAGAGACACACAGAGCGAGGCAGTGACATAGGCAGAGGGAGAAGCAGGCTTCCTGCAGGGAGCCCGATGCAGGACTTGATCCTAGGACCCTGGGATCACGACCTGAGCCAAAGGCAGACGCTCAACCACTGAGCCACCCAGGCGTCCCTGGGGAGACTTTTTCTTAGAGGGAAGATGTTTCCATTATTTCTGGTTCCCACCTGATGAGGAGTGCCATGGAGGTAAAACTTTATCTTATGCATCTTTGAAGTTCCAGAAGAGGCCTGGCACATAGCAGGTACTCAGCAATGTGCACATTACCTTAAAAGAGGCAAAAAAATGAATGAATGGCACTAAAGGACACTTTGAAAGCCTGACTCTTCTACCCTGAAAGTGCAGTTGACCTTAACATTCGTGAAAGGGCACATCTGGCGGCCATCACCTCTATGTGTCCCAGAGATGCTCAGCAGTGCTGTTTGGACGGTGGTTCTGATGACCAGCATTCTAGAGGATACTCATAGATATTCCATGACAAATGGGCCCATGAGAATGGAGCCCCACGAGGCAGGGGTTTTCATCTGCTTTATTCACTGCTATGGGCTCAGCTCTCAGAACAGAACCCAACGGGCACGCAACAAAGAATCAAAGATCAGATGGGATGGGGAGACATGAGATCAAAATTCAAATAGTTCTCTCTTGCAGGACTTTTCAGAGCCTTTAAGGTACCAGCGTTAACTGTTAATCACACATAATGATCTTGAGTCCAGACTCTCTGGTGCTTCGTCACCTTGTAGTTCCCCAAGTACCAGCCCCATTCCTCTAAGATGGGACAGCACAATGTCAGGGAGGCCCAGGATCAGGGAGGTGCCCCATGGCAATGGCACCAAGGGGACCTAAGACAGGAATGGCATGTAGGTGTCTCTTGCCCCAAGGAAGCCACTGCCTCAGCTGGGACCCAACAAGATGGCTGGGCAATTGCGCTGGCGAGGGGTGAGGCACAGGGACAGCCTTCATCCTACAGCCAGCGCCACCCCTTTTGGGGCTGAGCAAGGGGGAGTGTGAGGACCCCTGGCCCCCAGTGGGAGCCTGGAGGTGTGCAGACCCCTCCCTCCCCTGCCCTCATTCCCCTGCCTTCCTGGCACATACACGTCCAACAGATGTGGGACTCCTGCTGGATTCCAGGCACCGTCCTGGTCACCGGCCCTTCTGCAAAGATGATGCTCACAGCCAGCAGGGGTGGGGTAGTGTGGCAGCAGGAATTCAGGGTCAGTCTGCTGGATGCTCTCCGTCGTTCTCCGCCCGGCCCCACCCTGTCGCGTTGGCTGCCCTGATGGATGACGTCAGCAGGCTCACTTGTCCTCAGGGTTTGGTTCAGTCAGGGGAAGCTACCAGCAGAGACCGAAGGACAGGAAGAGACAGTCGGGATGTCTATTGCCAGCCCCCTTTCAGCAGGGCCTCAGGTATGTGGTGGCCCCATTCCTCCACCAAAGCCCTGGCTCCCAGCAGGAGGCCTCCTTTCCCCTGAGCTACTACCTCCTCCCTCTGCCTATGAATGGTATCAGCTCCCCATCCTTGCTAGTCCTGGGGTGCTTCCCCGTCTCTTATAGTTTCTCCAACCCTGGCTGCACTTCGATTAAATAGCCCCCTATCACCCCTTGGGGTTGACCTCTGTTCCCTTCCCGGACCTCGTTTTGGTTGAATGCAACAGAGACCCCCCAATAGCGGTGCATAAACGAAGGTAGGAGTGGATTCCCCTCTAACCGCAAAGTCCAAGCTGGCATTGCAGCTTCGCTCTGTGAAGCATCTGCTCTTTCCATCTCGAGGTTCCTAGAGCGTGCCCTCATCTGCAAGGCATTTGTTATGGGTTCAGCCCTGTCCCCCCCAGATTCCGATGTGGAAGTCCTAACTCCTGGCCCTCAGAATGTGACCTTATTTGGACATAAGGTCGTTGTAGATGCAATTAGCTAAAATGAGGTCATTTGGGTGGGCCCTACTCCAATATGGCTTATCCTTATAAAAGGGCAATTTGGACACAGAGACAGACACAGAGGGAAGACAGCCATCGACAAGCCAGAAGGACCTGGAACAGCTCCTGCCATCACAGCCTCAGAAGGAACCAACCCCACTGACATTTTGGTTCCAGGCTCCCAGAAGCTAGAGCTCTGAGGATACATTCCTGTGCAAGGCTCCTAGCCTACACCCACATTCCAGACAGCGAAAGGGAAGGGCAAGCATGTGCTTTATCTTTAAACACCCAACCTGGAATCTGTATACATCTCTTCTGACCGAGGTCAGAAATCAGCTCCTGGCCTCCCCTGGGCTGCCCAGGAGCCTGGAAATGCCCTCTGCACAAGGAGAACGTCTGGTATCATAAAAGAAAGGAAGTATGGGTATTGGGGGCAGCTACAGGTCTCTGGCACCAAATACCACAAACGTTTTCAGATGTGAGCGGCAAGAAACCCCGCCTAAGGGAAACAGTGAGGACAGGTCCCCTCTCCCAGGACTTGACTTCAAGTCCAGAGGCCAGGTGAGCAGGGGGTTTCGGTGGCTCCGCCTGACCCCCCGCTGCTGGCTGCCTCCTGGGGCTGGATGTCACATGGCTGTCAGTGCCAAGCCAGAAAACAGGAATCTCAATTTAATTCAGGGAATTGGCTCCCCAGGGGACGGAAGTGCTGAGAAGCCAGCAGGAAAGGTGGAGGAACCCAGAGACTAGCTGAGCTACTCCCGGGATGGAGGGATAGAGGAAGGGGGTGCTGTTGGCAGGAGGGCAGGAGCCAGAGCAACAAGCAAAAGCGGGGCCCAGCCCAGGCCCGTCCAGTGGGAGCCATGGAGGAGGTGTAGGGAGACACTAGCCTCGTTTTTCTCTTCCTCCAGCCTTCCTGCCTCCCACCAGTGCCTCCAACCCATTGGCTGAACGCAGCTGGAGACCAGCTGTCATGGTACCTGGGAAATCCAGCCCATAGGAGTCAGTTCCCACCTCCCTGAAACCGCCCCCCCCCAACCTCAATGCTGAGAAATAAACCCAAGGCCAGAGCTTCCATGGAAGGGGAGGAGAGAGGTAGGACTGGAGGCCTCTGTAGGGCAGGCACCTCGGAGCCCCAGGGGCCCTTGAAGAGTTTTCAATGAGAGAACATGACCTAATGTATGCTTTCAAACTAGGTCTTCCCGACTGCTGAGTGGAAAATAGTCTAAAGAACAAGAATGCCTTCTGAGAGCCTCGCTGGGGTGCTGCAGAGGTTGTCCGGGTAACCAGGATGGTGGCCGTGGGTAAGCAGATGGCCAAGGACAAGGGAAGTGCTCAAGAAAGACGAAGCCTGAGACTCACGGGAGAACCACGCAGGACATGCACAAGTATGCCAGGCGACCCAATTCAGTGTCCCAGATACACAGCCACGACACAGGGACCTGCACAGGGCAGGCACTGGCTCGGTGCATATGGTGTGCAGATGCAGCCACCACGTGTGCACACACATGCACTCGGCAGGGCCGCACCCGCTGGGCTCGTCCTCACCTGGTTGCCCGCCCGCCCTTCCATGGAATACACCCCTGAAGAGAACATATTCTCAGAAGGCTTCCAGCCACAAGCAGCAGATGGTCGCTCAGTCGGTTAAGCATCCGACTCTTGGTTTCAGTGCAGGTCGGGATCTCAGGGTCATGAGATCGAGCCCTGCATCAGGCCGTGCTGGGTGTGGAGCCTGTTTAGGCTTCTCTCTCCCTCTGTCTCTGCCCCTCCCCCTTCAGTCAATCAATCAATCAATCAATCAATCAATCAATCAAAATGACTTAAATGTAAGGCTCTTCTCACCTAACCAGAATGGGTGGTGGGGGTGGGACCAGTCGGTTAACTCAGTGGCACAGCGATGACACAGCAGACACGGGCACTTACTGCCTTGCACTCGGCCCACCTCGGCGCACTGGCCTCTCCTCTGCAGCTGTCCCAGGAGCAGGTCTTGAGATAAGAATGTGGGTGTAGGTAGTTGATTGAGGAGGTGATCCTGAGAAGCACGTGTCAGGAGCAGGGAAGTGCGACAGGGAAGGAGGCCTAGACAAGGTGTGGTAGTGGACAACTGAGGCCCGATCCCATAGGGAACTCTGGGAGCCAATGCCTCAGAGCCGTCCGTCCCATCTACATGTGAGGAGCCTGCCCATGGGTCTTCCTACCTGCATCCCCAGACAGCACCAAGTGTGCACGGGTTTGGATTACTCATGCACACAACTTCATCACACCTGGGGCATGGTGTGCAAGCACGTGCTCAGAATTTGAGCACATACACCCCCCCCCACCTCCGCACACACCAGAGCACACACATACGTGATTCACGTGCATGCTACAGAGTAGACACCTTCTCTATGTTAAAACAAACATCCCGGCCTTAATCGGCTTGAGATGCTGTAACAAAATACCATAGAGTCAGTGGCTTCAACAACAAATATTTATTTCTCAGAGTTCTGGAGGCTGGGGAGTCCAAGATCAAGGAGACAGCAGATCCGGTGTCATAGTGTGCAGACGGCCGTCTCGCAGCCTCACGTGGCAGGAAGCTGCCATGTGTCTTCTTATAAGAGCACCAGTCCGAGGCAGCCTGGGTGGCTCAGTGGTTTGGCGCTGCCTTCACCCCAGGACCTGATCCTGGGGACCCGGGGTCGAGTCCCACGTCAGGCTTCCTGCATGGAGCCTGCTTCTCCCTCTGCCAGTGTCTCTGTCTCTTTTTCTCTGTGTCTCTCATGAATAAATAAAATCTTAAAAAAAAAAAAAGAGCACCAGTCCCATTTTTAAGAGCTCTACCCTCATGACCTCGTGGCCTCTCAAAGGCTCCACTTTCTAATAGCCTCACACTGGGGGTTAGGTTTTCAACATACACATTTGTGGGGGGGACAGAAACACTCCATTCATAACAATCTCTCTCTGCTCCTTACTCTGATCTTAGGCTTGGGCCGGGCAAAGATCAGACATTTCTGATCAGAAGCCCACCCTCAGGAGCCCCACCTAAGGAAGAATTGCTGGAGAGAAGTGAGGGGAGCCCCAGCAGCCCCTCCTAGGCGGCCCTTTGGTATTCTCCAGTCCAAGGTGTAATCTCTCAAATTACCAGCAGGGGATGCCCAAGAGCCATAATAGTGTTTCAGATTTTTTTTTTTTTTTTTTTTTCCTAGCAGGTTCCTTGGTTTGTGTAAGGGTTTGTCTCTGGGTGTGTTTGAGGGAGAAGGTAGGTCTCAGGGGATCCTCATGGGAGTTGAGCTGAGTGTGATGGATGCACTTGCCACCAATGCTAGGGACCACATCACCCAGGCTCCAATGTCCTGGTCCGACATCGGTGCTTATTTCATGTTAGATGAATAGATGAATAAACGGATGGATGGATGACTGGGAGAATAGAGAGAAAGGATGACTCAAGAGAAAAAGGTAAAGAAGGGGAGAATCAGGAAGAAAGGTGAAAAGCAGACAGATGATGGTAGACTCGGGGGAGACAGACATGCAAAGAAGGTGGGAGTCAAGGTGGTGAGTGAAGGGGTATAGTGCTGACCTGCCTACCTCGGTGCTTTGGTCTGAAATGTCTCTTCTCCCACAGGTCCCCCATTGCTGCCCACCACAATGTTCCCCCCATCTTTTCAGGCCAATTGGAGTTGGCACCTTCTCCAGGAAGTCCTCTCAGAACCCTCAGTGAGGGTCTGTTCTTCTTGCCTTTATGCTCCCACAGCTCTGGGAGATGCTACGGGGGACCTCTCTGGTCTGGTTAAAATATGTGTGAAGTCAGAGAGACCCAGGTTTGGTTTGAATTCAAGCTCAACCATTGCTGTGTGACCTTGGCCAGGAGACCTAATCTCTCTACACCTCAATGTCCTCAGCCAGGGTAGTACCAGTCACTCCCTCCCAGGATTTTAGTCAGCATTTCAGCAAAACAAAACAAAACAAAATATAACAAAAAAACCCACATAGCACAGGGCTTGACATATAGGAAGCATTGAACAGAAAGAAGGTGTCAATTATTACTCTTGCATTCCAGAGAGTCCCAACCTCAAATGATCTGCCCTCTTGTCTTGACTTGGGTTCAGAAAATACTTGACTTGGGTCATCAAAATGAATAGTGAGCACCACTGGTTAATGCATGTGAGCTCCTTGAAACACTCATCTTTGCTTAATTCATTTTTTAAACATGTACAAGGTTATCTGTGGCAGTGTTGCTCAAAATAAAATATAACTGGAAACAACCTAAATGTATCCTGACAGGAGAGTGGATGAATTGTGGTATATTTGTAGAGTGCAATACTAAAGAGTGAAAGTGATTGAACTGGAGCTACATGTGCCCACATGGATAGATCTCAAAAGCATTTCATTGAATAAAAAAGCAAATTATAGAATAATGCATTCAGTACACCATAATATATATAGCATTTGAAAGCATGCGAATCGATGATATGCCATATGGCAACGTGTAGGAACAGAATAAATGGGGAGAGCAATGATCAGTCAGAGATCAGGATGGTGGCACCCTCCCAGACGGGAAGGAGCAATGTTGGCAAGGTCTTCATGTGACTTCAACTGTATCTGCGAGCTTATTTTTGAGCTCTTGAATATGGTATGAGACCTTCTCTGTTTCAATCTTCACAACAACTCTGAGCACGAAATATGAAGAAGGAGCTCAGGGAGGCAAGGTAAAGTGTCCACGCTTACTTAGCCTCTGAGAGACAGAGGTGGGAATCGAACCCAGGTCTCCTGATCCCAGCTGCCCTCCCTGTCAAGCAGGCTCCTTGGGTTTTTACTAAACTGGTGGCAGTGATCTCAGGGACAAAAAAAAGTGCCAAGGAGCTGGAGCAGAGCAGTTCAACTCTGCTGGGCTAGACAAGGAAGGAGGGCTCTGGCCCACTGGGCTCAGAGCTTGGTCCATGCCTGGTAGGTGCTTAGGCCCAGGCCAACCTAGGGGAGGTTTCCCACCTTCCAATCTTTCCTGGTGCCCTCCTGGTTGGGTCAAAGGTCAAAGCTCTAAGCCAGCCTTGGTAGGGTCTCTGTAGTAGGAGGGAGAGGCCTTCTGGTCTCTGAACTGGATCTCCTCCTGCTCCTACAGCCTCCTCCACTTCCCACCCCAAGCACAAGCAACCCAAGGGTACAGGCAGGAGGATTGCCACTAAGTGAGCTCTAGTCCTGAGGACACATCAGGATGCCCAACCAGGACCTCAGCCTCAGACTCCATACCTGTCAGGGGCAGAGATGTTCCAACTATTCCAAGACATGGCCTGGCATTCTTTCATCTTCCTTCCTTCCTTCCTTCCTTCCTTCCTTCCTTCCTTCCTTCCTTCCTCCCTCCCTCCCTCCCTCCCTCCTTCCCTACCTCCCTTTTTTCCAAAAACCTGCTAAGCACTAGGGCCCATGCTGGTCACTGGGAGACAGGGATGAGAGACAGACCCTAACTTTCAGGGGCCCAGGGTCTGCTTGGGATGTCAGAGGTATAAATAGATAAGCACCAAATAGACACTCAATACATGTTTGGATCAAAGTAAAGGAGACTGGCCCATGTGGCCCAGAGAAGGGCAGTGACTTGCTCAGGTCACAGAGTGGCCCAATGACATAACGGAAACTGAGGCCCAGGACTCCAGACTCGGTGTAAGCTCTTTCTACTGCATCCCACCTCCACTTTTTGTTTTATTTGTTTTTCAAGTTGATGATTGTGAAATATTTCAGGTATACAAAAAAGTTTCAGGAAAGGCACCTGGCTGGCTCAGTAGGTAAAGCATGTGACTCTTGATCTAGGGGTTGCGAGTTTAAGCCCAATGTATGGAGATTACTTAAAAATAAAATATTTTATTTATTTATTTTTAAGATTTTGTTTATTTGTTCATGAGAGACACACACAGACAGAGGCAGAGACACAGGCAGAGAGAGAAGCAGGCTCCATGCTGGGAACCCAATGCGGGACTCGATCCCGGGACTCCAGGATCACGCCCCCGGCTGAAGGCAGGTGCTAAACCGCTGAGCCACCCAGGGATTCCCAAAAATAAAATATTTTAGAAGAAGAGGGAGGGAGAGGGGGAGGGGGAGGAGGAGGAGGTGGAGGAGGTGGAGGGGGAGGAGAGGGAGGAGAGGGAGGAGAGGGAGGAGAAGGAGGAGAAGGAGGAGAAGGAGGAGAAGGAGGAGAAGGAGGAGAAGGAGGAGAAGGAGGAGAAGGAGGAGAAGGAGGAGAAGGAGGAGAAGGAGGAGAAGGAGGGCGCCTGGGTGGCTCAGTCGGTTAAGCAGTTACCTTTGGTTCAGGTCATGATTTGGGTCCTGGGATCGAGCCCCAGGTGGGGATCCTTGTTCAGCAGGGAGTCTGCTTCTCCCTTTCCCTCCGTCACTCCCCCTGCTTGTGCTCTCTCTGTGTCAAATAAATAAAATATTTTTTTAAATTAAAAGAGGGACACCTGGGTGGCTCAGGAGTTAAAATGCCAGCTTTCAGCCCAGGGCGTGATCCTGGAGTCCCAGAATCAAGTCCCGCATCGGCCACCCTGCATGGAGCCTGCTTCTCCCTCTGCCTGTGTCTCTGCCTCTCTCTCTCTCTCTCTCTCTCTCTGTTCTCTCATGAATAAATAAATAAAATCTTAAAAAAAATAAAATTAAAATTAAAAAAAAGAAAGAATAGTACCACGCCCCTCAGAAATTCAGCATCAAGCTCTGTCACATGTTCCCAGTGACCACGGGCGCCTCCCCTCCCAGCCTGAATCAATTGCTCTCCTTGCTTCCTGGGACATGTTTCTTTTGCAGGCTCCACGTAAGAGCTTCTTGAAACAGAAGCTCTGAGGTGTTTTCTGACACCAGCCAATTCTCTGAGACCTGCTGAGTTGCCAACAAGTTGATTCAATGCTGGCACTGTCTATCCAGTACTAGTGTCAGACCCCACAAGTTAAAGGGCTCCGTCCATGTGACTGTCCCCACTTCAGACACAAATCCCACCACTCCCTCCTTGGGTTGATAATTTGCTAGAACGTCTTGCAGAACTCAGAAAAACACGACTCATGGTTACCAATTTAGTATGTAAAGAATTCAAGTGAGCCGCCAGTTGAAGAGCTACACGGGTGCGTGATGTAAAGAGGCGCAGATACGGTTCATGAGAACGGCGGGTCTGGAATGGCCATTCAGCAGCCCCTTCTGGAGACTTCTGCAGTTGAGCAAACGGAGGCCCGGGCCATGCAGCAAGTTAATAACATAGCCCGGCCTAGAACCCAATTTCCTCATCTGTCAAATAATGAACAGCCAGTATTTATTGAGAGTTGACAACATACCAAGGGATCAGCCTTGTAGGGCAGGTGTTCTTATTATCTTCAGTTTACAGATGAGGAATTTGAGGCTCAGATAAGAGAAGGAAGCTGCCCGAGGTCCTACAGCTGGTAGGGCCAGCACCAGCCAGACTCTCCCTGGGAAGTTGTTCTCTGGGAACACAAGGCTTTTACCTCACTCTGTAATTGAAAGGATCTAAGTGATCTAAAGCAGATTTACAGGAAGCGAGAAATTGTCAGCAGCTGCTTCCCACGTCTCAGTGGGGGCAGGAGGAGGAAACCCCTTCAAATGGAAGGTGACCCCCCCTCCGCTGAGAACCTAGGCAGCAGCTTTGCAGGGTACAGCCAAGAACTGGAAATGTCAACCCCACCACGCACAGCCTGAGGGGGGAGATGCCCCAGAATGGGGGTAGGGGGAGGAGGCGAGATGGAGCAGGGTCTCCTGCCAGCTTCATGGCGGGAGGCCTGAGCCTGAGGAGAGAGGAGGCCAAGACACATGAACTGAGTCATCTCCACTTATTCCAGGTGGGCTGCTTGTCGTCTTGTGCGGCGTTGTCACCCCTCTGTCACCCTGTGCCTTTGGGAAAGTCTGTCATGTACAATAGCCGCGTGTCTGTGGTGGTTTGAGGCACCACTGAGAAGGGACTAGTGGTCATGGTGGCCTGGTCATGGTGGCCAGGTGCAGGGAGGGGGGTGCCCCCGAGAGAAGGCGACAGTCACAGAAGGGGAGGCAGCAAGAGGGGTCTGAGAACTGGTCCAGGAGCAGGGACCCAGAGTGAGTGGGGACGAGAGACCTCAACAGCCCCCTGGGCTTCCTCCGAAAAAGTGGGCGAGGTTCCGAACTTCCCACAGCACACGGAACGGAGGCTTGGGCTGCTGGGTGTTTTGTTTTGTTTTTTAAGATTATTTATTTATTCATGAGAGACACAGAGAGAGAGAGGCAGAGGCACAGGCAGAGGGAGAAGCAGGCTCCATGCAGGGAGCCCGACGTGGGACTCGATCCTGGGTCTCCAGGATCACGCCCTGGGCCAAAGGTGGCGCCAAACCGCCAGGCCATCGGGGCTGCTCTGCTGTATTTGTTTTATTTTCATTTTTTAAAAGATCTTATTTATTCATTTGAGAGAGAGAGAGAGAGCATGAATGGGGGGCGGGGAACAGAGGGAGAAGCAGGTTCCCTGCTCATCAGGGAGCCCGACGTGGGGCTCGATCCCAGGACCCTGAGATCCTGACCTGAGCCGAAAACAGATGCTTAATGGACTGAGCCACCCAGGCACCTCTGAGCTGCCTTACTTGATTACTTAAGGAAAAGGGGCAGCCTGGGTGGCTCAGTGGTTGAGCGTCTGCCTTCAGCCCAGGGTGTGATCTCGGAGACCCAGGATCGAGTCCCACGTCGGGCTCCCTGCGTGGAGCCTGCTTCTCCCTCTGCCTGTGTCTCTGCCTCTCTCTCTCTGTTTGTGTCTCTCATTAATAAATAAATAAAATCTTTTTAAAAAAATAAAGGAAAAGGAACCCCAGAAGGCCGGACGGCTTGGGGGTGGACCCGTTACATGTGGAAAACACTCAGCACAGCGTCTCCACTCAGTAGATGCTTCACAAATGACAAAGCGGTGACAGCCCGAGCGGTGGTAGGTACTGCGATTGGCAGGCAGATTGCTTGGGTTCCTAACCTTGTCCGTGTTCCTTTAGGTGCGTTACTTCACCTCTGCCCTTCAGAGTCTCATGTGAAAAATGGGGGTGCTAGTCATATCTACCGCGTAAGGTTGGAACGGGTGACACAAGAGTGCGTGCGCCCAGAGCGCTTAGCGCCGTACAGTAGGCAGCTTCTCCAGAGAAACAGAAGCAGTGAGAAATAGAGAGATGTCTTAGCCTGGGTTCAGGTTGTGATACCAAAATGCCACAGACTGGGGGGCCTTGAAATAACACCCCTTTATTTCTCACGGTGCTGAAGCCTGGGAGTCTAAGATCAAGGCGTTGGCAGCCTCAGTGTCCGGTAAGAGCCCGCTTCCTGGGGCACAGAAGCACTTTCTTGCTGTGTCCTCATGTGAAGGAAGGGATGGGGATGCTCTCTGAGGTGCTAATTCCAGGAGGGCTCCACTCTCGTGACCTGCTCACCTCCCCAAGACCCCAACCCCCCCCCCCTTAACCACTGCATTGGGGGCTAGGTTTCAACCGAGGAATTTTGAGGGAACACAAACTTTTAGTATATATAGATGTATATTCAGTCTATAGATACGTGTGCATATCAATCAATCATCTATCTATCGTCTGTCTACATGAAGACATTTATTGTCAGGTGTTGGCTCACGCATTATGAGGCTAAGGCCCAGGAAAGCAGGCGGTGTGGTTCAAAGGATTGAGAACCAGACACCTAGTTGTGTAGATGTCAGTCCAGGTCTGGAGGTCTAGGACCAGGAGGTCTGATGTTGGGGTGATGGCCAGACTCAGGGCCTCCAGAGAACAAATTCAACCTTTTTGTTCTATTTTGGCCTTCAGCGAGTTGGGTAATGCTGACCCACGCTGGGGTCTGCTTTCCTCAGCCCACCAATTCAAATACTACCCTCTTCCAGAAACATCTTCACAGACACACCCAGAAATAAGGTTTAACCAGACACGCAGGCACACCCATCAAGGTGACCCAACCAAGTTGACACAGAAAGTGACACAGACATACGGCAGCTGGGACGCAGTGAGGACTAGATACACGCAGGCCATTATTATGATGGTTTTATGGATAAGGAAACAGAAGTTCACAAAGGTTCAGTCACTTGGCCACAGTCGCACAGCTGCCAATGCTATGCTGGTGAACTGGGTCTCAGAAAAGAAACACAAAGAGATGCACCTGATTTGTTGCTCTGCCAATTCCTGCGATATGAACATTCCCACCATGGCTGATTTCAAGCTACCTGGGGTTTAGCAGCCTGTTCATCAAATTCCAGAATATTGAACAACTTGGCTCTCAGGGGCCAGGACGAGCTGACTCCGGCATGCCCCTGCTGCTCCACAGTACTTGCAAGCAGAGGGGGCATTTCTCACACAGTCAGTCTACAGGGTCCACTGGGTACCTTCCTTGCCCCTTTTGCAGACCGGCAGACTGAGGTTTGAAGACGTGAAACCACTCACCCAAGGGTGCAGCATGAGCCAGTTACTTGCTGTCTACTTCCTATGTCTTCTCCCAGCAAGGTGGTTGATAAACCTACGGATGCCCATAGTCCCCACCTCCCCTGGAGGGAATTTCCTGATGACAGGAGCCCTGTGCCCTCCCACCTTGGCTACTCTACCCAAATCTCTAAGGTGGCTTGGCAGGAGGGAAGTTCTTGTTGGCTGGGGCTCCTGCCAAGCCACACCTGCCCCAGTGCTTCTGAGCTCAAATCTGTCCCGGCTTGTACCTGCCACATGTGGGCTCGGGGAAGGCTGTTTTGGCAGCTGGTGAGCAGAGGGCCTTTATCCTTGAGAGTGTTGGGGGAATGAGGGTGTGTGACTCACTGTGCTTGGGAGGGTGAAAGGCTGTTGTAGCTACGGGGAGGGCCAGAACCCAGCCCAGCAGAGATTTTCATTCCTGCAGGCAAGCTGGTCCCATGCCAGGTAAGAACTCAGGTGAGTCACACTGCTAATAGTTGCCTGAGGCCGGGCACAGAAGTCCTCAGGCAGGGTGGGACAGCCAAGAAAGTTTCATGGCCCTTGGCTCTCGCTGTCCCCTGGACTAACGTGGGGGTCTCATGCTTGCAGCCGCTGAGCTCATGCTTGGGACTGCCAAGCTCTGCTTGCTCCTTATCTTTGATGCTTCCAGGAGCCATGTGACAGAAAGGACATGGGAACACCATTTCAGGCCACAGGGGAGAAGAGCAGCTGCTGAGTGGCAGGTGTAGGGGTGGGGGGTGGTTAATAAACAGTATATAGGGTAATGGGGCAGGGTCCTAAGGTCTCTGGAGAAGGAGGCTGTTCCCTACATTCTGGGAGAGCCCGAAGGAATGAGATGCCCTCAGGAAACTCCTCATGCCTAGGATAGAGAAGGGGCTCCCAATGGACATGGTGGGGGACAGGAGGGGATAGGTTGAACGGCCCGGGTGGGATGCAGGGGGTGAGGGGAGAGGGAGGGGCAAGGGATGAAGCAAAGCCCAGCTGGCTTTGGCAATGGACCTAAGGATCCACTGTTGGAGCTGGACCCGGTGGAGCAAGGGTAGAGGCTTCTGTGGCTGGAGACTGTGTAGGGCACCCACCCAGAACATTCTGAGACTCTGGCATTCATCCCTACAGTGCTAGAGAGGGAGAGGCAGCTGGGCTCGCTGGGTGGTGGAGGATGGGGTTTGGCGGGGGACAGAGCTAAAGCTGCCCACCAGCCTGTGTCTCCAGGTTGGACCGCTCCCAGTGCCACTCAGTTCACAGAGTCACTTACTGTGTCCTCACTGAGTGAGAGGAGTAGCCCCCTCTGCATAGAGCCAGAACCCTGGGTTTTAATTTTGAATGTGGGGTGAGCTTGGTAAGTCCCTTGCCCTTTCTGTGTCTCAGTGACCTTATTGGGAAAACCAACTACCACTTCTTAGGGGCGCTGTGAGGATTAAATGGGAGGGTAGAAGGTGCTGGCACCTAGCAGGTACACCATGCATATCAGTTTCTTGGGAATGGGGCTGGGCACGGGGTAGGGCAGGCAGCTTCCCCATACCCTCCTCCTCATGTGTCTTCATGCTTGGGGTCAGCTGGCCCCTAACCAGCCGGCATGACTCAAGACTGGGCTCTGAGAGCTCAGGATCTAAGAACAGAACCTCCCCTTCTCCCCCCCACCACCCCCACCTGGGAAAAGTGCTTTTAGTCTCCTTGACTCTACTTTTGGCTCCTTGCCCCTTCTGGCTCTGGAGGCCTCTGTGGCCCCCAGAATACCTAGAGAGCCCCTGGAGTTGGGGGAGGCCAGAGAGGGACGGTCTTGATCTTCTGGGACACAGCCTGGCTTTCTGGGAAGATGGAGGAATAGCACATTCCTCCTAAAATAATTGTCCTGGAGCTATTTCCAGAGGCTTTTAGTGCCCAGGCCAGAAATGGCCAGTGATCTCGATGCCTGGGTACCTTCAGGACAGACGGCAGAGGCCCAGCCCTTCGCTGGCTGCCTGCCTGCCTGCCCGGCCCCCAGGCCAGAGGAGAACCAGGCCAGGCTGACGCCCTACAAGGGAACTGTTGACACCGCTTCCCTGGTCCACCGAGCTCCCCACTCTTCCTCCTTCTTGGGGGCCCTCTGATCCTTCCTCTTGGCTCCCCGTTTCAGCAACTATAACCACCCCACCCCAAGCAGAAAGGACTTTCTTTCACCCTTAGTGGCTGTGGGCTGTGGAGGGCCCAGGCTGAGGCTTCCATGTTACAGCACGCGATGATCTTGGGTCTGATCACTCAGAAACATCAGATTAAACCCAGACCGGAGAACCCTCTCCAGAACAACGTGCCCATGCTCTTCAAACGTGTCCCTGTCACGGAAGACAAAGGAAGGGTGAAGGAAACCACAGACACCTGAGGACAAAGGCCACGCGTGCTCCTGGGTTGGATCTGGTGTGGGATGAAGAGTTGCCGTGAGGAACATCACAGGGGCAATCGGTGAAATGTCAATGTGGACTGTATATTAGATGGTCGTACTCGACCCCTGCCAAACATCCTGTATTTGGCCACTGCAGTATGGGGATGTAAGAACATGTTCGAGACGTCCATTCAGTCTTGGTGTAGGGACTACTTAGTGTCCAGCTTTGATCTGTTCTTCTCTTGGACCGGCGGCCCCTGGCACAATCATGTGACGCCAGATCCTGGGTCAGGCCATGAAGCATCCGAGCTCGATCCTCCTCTTTGTATTTATTGGTGTGGAAGGTACTGGAGCAGTGCTGTACGTCTTGGGCTTGGCATTGTTCGATCCAGAGGTCAGTTAGGATAGGAAGAATTTACCCAGAACCCTGGAAAAAACTGGGTCCCCATGATCAGTACAAGCTCTACTCAGTGAAGATAGATTACAGCAAACTAAAGAAAGAAGGTCCAGACTTCTAAATGAAAGGTTTCACTATAAAGCTACTTAGAATGAAGGTCCTCCAGGAATCATTCACACAATTTTCCACTTATCCAGGAAGTATTTCCCCTCTAATGCATGAAATCATGTTGATGGAGACGCCCGGGTGGTTCAGTGGTTGAGTGTCTGCCTTTGGCTCAGGGTGTGATCCCGGGGTCTAGGGATGGAGTCCCACACTGGGCTCCCCGCAAGGAGCCTGCTTCTCCCTCTGCCTATGTCTCTGCCTCTCTGTGTCTCTCGTGAAAATAAATAAATAAAGTCTTAAATTAAAAAAAAAAAAGAAATAAATCATGTTGATGTATCGTGTTGGGGTTTATACAAATAAATAAACATCTAAAACTTGAAAAAAGAAAAAAGAAAATGTCCCTGTCTACTCAGCATGTAGGAGATCCATGCCCAGGTGTTCAGGGGTAAAAGATGGTGTTGTCTGCAACGTCCTCTCAAA
The DNA here is from genome assembly GCF_018345385.1 of Vulpes lagopus. Taxonomy (NCBI): domain Eukaryota; kingdom Metazoa; phylum Chordata; class Mammalia; order Carnivora; family Canidae; genus Vulpes; species Vulpes lagopus. The sequence goes on from NC_054831.1 coordinate 126,361,306, forward strand.
ACAATAGTTGTGTGTATGTGTGTGTGTGTGTGCACATGCAGTGATAAACGTGGCAAGAGCATTAATAATTTGTGGATTTGGATAAAGACTACAGAATTTGTTGTCTTGTGAGTTCTCAGGAAGTTTGAAGATTTTTCAAAAATAAAAAGTAAAACTGTATTTTTAATATTTGAGAGGACTGGATGGAGGGAGGCTTTTCTTGGCAAAAATGTACTGGATGCCCCCAAGGGACCAGGGCTGGGTGTGGGCCATGGAGGTCCTGAGATTTGCTGGCCGGAGTCCTCAGGCTCTGGCCAGAGCCCGCCGTGTGCTAGATACTCCACGCTGGATCGCTGACCTCAGCGGGCAGGAGACACAGAGCAGTTATGCTCAAGAATGGGTCACTCCAAGGGTTAGCACTTTGGGGAGACTCAATAAGTGTTTGCTGAGCCAGTAGGAAAAGGGAAGTGATTGATGCTGACCACGGCCAATGGGAGTTATATCAGGGCCAGCATAAAACTTCTTGACTCTCAGCATAATTAAACACTAGAAAAACAACAAGACATGTAGGAAAACATCCACCCCAGTCTCGTTTTAAAAATAGGGCCCATCTGTCCTGGAGGGCTTAATGTGGTGCTGGCCCTGAGGCAGGGGCCTGGCCAGGATGACCTCTGGAGGCCCCTCCCAGCTCTAGGATTCCATGATTCTATGACATGGCCAGCAGTCTGGAGTGGCGGCATGAAGGTATCTCCAGTGGAGAGCAACAGGAGGGCTAAGTCATCTACCTCCTAAAGACACAGTGAGCGTGGGAGGGGGCCCTTGCGGCAGATGGGGCCCAGCCAGCCGGAGGGAGGGGTCGGGCACTGTACTGGTCAGCCCTCAGCCACCTCCTGTATTTCCAGAGGAGGAGACGGGGTGGGGTTGGACCTGAAAGGGAAGAGCCAAGGGTCTGTACATTCCACTCGATTCAGACCCAAAAGACAACGGCAGCTGAGGGCCGTGGGCTGGAAGAGGGGCAGGCAGCTGCTTCCTGGGTGGGACAGGCTCAGATACTGCTCTGTCCTCACTGGGCAGAAGTGGGAAATTAGCATCAAGCTGGCAGTCTTGGGGGAGAGAGAGTGGAGCCTTCCTCCTGGTTGGGGGTAGGGGAGTATTAAGGAACCGAGGGACAGGGGGACAAGGAGGGGAGACAGGCTGAGACAGGAGATGGGGGTACATGGACTGAGCATCTTCTGGGCCTGGCCAGGCCTTAATCTCAGTGAAGTGCCTACATCCAGACCACAACAAGTAGGGATCCCAATGCCCCCTGCTCTTGTGGAGTGGATGAGGAGACCCCCTACTGCCAGAGAGGGTCAAGACCAGGTATCCTGGAAGACTGTGACCTTACAACTCCAGCCCCGTTGGTGGACTTGTCATACTACCCCCTCCCCTCATTTGGGATTCCTAAAGTCAGGATCAACTTAGTGCTGGGGTTTAGCAAGTGCCCCTGCCCTCTGGTTCTCCCCATTAGTGCTCCCATCTAGCAGGCAGAGCAGATGTGGTGAGAACCCTTCCTAAAGAGATTGTGAGGGGGGCCGAAGTCACCCCAACATAGCCTTGTCTTTGAGGGGTTATCAGACACACACCCAAGATAGTACCTTGGCCGCACCACTTATAAGCTGTGGAATCTGAGGCAAGTCACATCATCTCTCTGAGACTGAGTTTCCCCATCTGTCAACCAGAAATAGAATAGTGACCACCTCCTTGATTCATAGCAACAATTACACGCAAGACACAAGCAAAGTGCCAGGCGCGGCGACAGTGCATATAGTGTTACATCACTTCCAGGACACATTTTTTTTTTTTTTTAGTATCAGGTGCATTGTGTTGTTGATGATTAGCTATTTAATATTACCTGGAGAGAAGGTCTCTCTCAGTGCTTGGAATTTCCCCATTAGAGGTTCAGTCTTTGGATTTTGCGGTCTCCTGGAGTCTTTACTTAAAAAGCAAATGGGAATTTCAGGATATGGGTGTGAGTTCAAGGAACAAGGAGACTGCCTCGCTTGTCCCTAAGGGTCGTCCTCTGGCCTCAGTTGTTCTAAGGGTCTTGCCTCCCTCATCTCTTGCTTTCTGAAGAATAGGATGTCTGTTTTCCAGTGTGAAAATTCCTGGGCCTCGGAGGAGGAGGAGGAGAGGGAGGAGGATGGTCTTGGGGAGGCAGAGGGAGCACATGCGGAGAAAGTGTGCAGGGAGAGGGCAGGGAGCCATGGAGAGCCGACCCAACTGTCTTCTCCAGGCCCAGGTAGCCAGCCTCCGGGTGAGCCCAGAGCAGGTCGGCACCACGAAGCTCATCTGCCCAGCTGGGACGATGTCTGGACGCCCAGGGAGCCGTTCCAATGCTTGCAGCCGCTTGAGCCATCCCAACAGCCTGTCCTCCTCAGCCCAGACTCCCGCCTGGCCCCATAGCCCCAAGTGTCCCCGCACCCCCAGTGGCTCGGATTTCAGTAACTGCAGTGGCCCCTTGGAGCAATCGGAGGGCCCCAGCTCCCCCAGACTTCCCGTGAGGAATATCTGCATGGGCCGCCCCTACAACTCCAAGTACGTGGAGACGAGCCACCTCGCAAACCACCCCAAGGTGGCCAGAAGGCCCTCTTGCCGCGGCAGCCCCCATTGCCTGCTCTGTACAGAACGTCCCTCGGGCCCCTGCAGCCCCACCTTCCTGGACCAACTCATCAGAGGCATCAACTACCTTGACAGATCCACCAATGCCTTCTGTACCAACGGTCCCAAGTCATCACTGAGCCTGCCAAGGCTTGCAGCCAACTACCTGGAACGCGCGGCCAACTCCATCCACCTGGACCACCCAGACCACTCCTTCCCCCGCAGTTACTCCAGTCCCATCACCAGCACGGCTGCCTCTGACAACTACACCAACACCTGCATGGTGCCTTCCCCCAGGGGTGTCAACACGCTGCAGTATACGGATGAGCCTGCCGGCACCAGTTACCCGCACCGGCTTCAGAGCCGGAGCCTCACACCTGTGCTACCGCAGAGGCCCGGGATGAAGCTGCCCGAGCTCCCCTTGTTCGGCAACGGGATCTTTTCCTTAGGTCGCCTGCCCAAGCTCTGGGAAGCAATCCGCTCGGGCTGGAGAGCCCCCGAGCCCATCTCTAAACCCTGTAGCTGGTGGTAACATCGACCATGAAATGGGTACATGTCCATCAAGCTGCAGGTGTAGAAAATAAATTGTCTGTGGCAAAATGTTCCTTCCAAGACTCTGTTGGGGAGGTTTGGGGGGGGGGGCAATGGTTTCGACAGGAGGTTTATGAACTCGAGGACCTACAGAGCCAGGAAGGTAAAAGCTAACGGGTGAGCCGGGCTGGGTGGGGAGGAAATACTTGGTCTAAACCCAGCTCTCCAACGGGTTGTTGCTTTTTCAAGAGAAGCCAGGAATCTCATTTTTATATGCTAACAACAAATTCAAAAATGTCATAGTGCTCTGTGGGCTCAAGAAAAATACTTGCAGGTGGAATGTGAAGCACACAGTCCTCGGTTTGGAATCTCTGGTTTATATCTTGAATGGGTCACCGGGGAGTTTCCCCATGGGAAGACATAGGCTAGCTATTCATTTCCAATCCCTCTTCATCCTCTTCTGATTTTGAGATTGTTGTTGATGTTGACTTCAGCACTGTTCATCGTGAGCAGAAATAATAATGACGATAGTAATAGCAGAACTTCCTAGAGCACTTACTATGTGGCAGGTGCTGTTCTAAGTGCTTTCTATATGTTCTTTTATTTTATCATTTTTTAAAGATTTCATTTATTTATTCATGAGAGACACAGAGAGAGGCAGAGGCATAGGCAGAGGGAGAAGCAGGATCCCTGCTGGGAGCCCAATGTGGGACTCAATCCCAGGACCCCAGGATCACAATCTGAGCCAAAGGCAGATGCTCAACCACTGAGCCACCCAGGTGCCCCTTTATATTCTTTTAAAGATGTGGTTTTAATGACCAAGGCTTAGGGTGGAGGTAGAGGAAAACTTTAGGATGCCGAGTGCGAGAGGCAACCAGGGATCATTGCCACTGGAGGTACTGCCCTTCCTGGGAAATCTCTAATGAATGGTTCTATCCAGGCTGGATGAGGGCCAGGAGGGTCAGAATGAGGAGGTCCCAAGTATCTTGCTGCAAATGTCTGAGAAACTGTTCTCTGGGCCACTGAGGGTTCCATACCTTCAGAGACCTAACTGATTTGGGTGATGAGAAGTCAGGACCCACAAGGCACCCAGTTCTCTACCATCCTGCTGGCTGAGGGACCATAAAGACTGTGATTCCAGCCTCACTGTGCCACTAGTCGACTCTGAGACCTTGGGTGCATCGCTTTCTCCCCCTTAGGCCTGTTTCCACTACTGTAAATGAGTAGGGTAGCTTTAATGGGCTCTAAGGGACCCAGGCTCTGATATTTCTGAGTCTATCCTCCTAGTCCCAAGCCAGGCCTGGGCTAAGAATCAAGAGTGTCTCCCCACCACCACCCCTCCCCCGCCCCCTTGACCCTTGAGAACTCAGGCCACCTGAGTCCTGAGCCAACTTCCCATTTCAGCCCTCAAGGCCATTTCTGTGTGGCTCTGAACTTCAGGTCCAGGCCCTTTTCTTGGTGGAGCTTTCCTGTCTCCTTGGAAATATGAGGGCCAATGGCAGGTCAGAGTGTGGAATGGGGCTGACCTTGAAATAATGCAGAACCTGCAGTTCTACAAGATTCCATGACTCTTGGAGGGAGTGGCCTGCTCTGGCTGAGCTCTATGGCCAAAAAGAGAAAGTGGCAAGCCTGAAAATCCCTGCCAGGAGTTCACCATGGAGGTCTCAGGATAGGAGGAAGAAAGGGGGAATAGGATTTTAGTTTACTGAATTCACCCTCACTTGTATTTCATCTCTGGAGAACCTGGGATATCCTCTCTAGGTCCAAAGCTCAGCAGTGTAGCACACTCCTTTCCTTGTCTCTTGCATTCCTTCCCTCCCAAGAGAGAAGACTTTGGCCTTTGTCTGGTGGGTCTGGTGGGTTCTCCAGTGACCCATCCCCCAGGTGAACACTTGTAGGAATACAGCTTATTAGAATCCATTTTGGCCCGACTCAGGAGAGGGTGTCCTGATTCCCAAATCCTCTGTCTGGCCGCTTAAAGCCATCCCCTTCCTGCTTTAGGTCGGTATTTGCATAGGATTTGTCCCTGACTCTCCTGGAGATGCCTACCACCCAAATAGTTTAATTTCCCCTAATCAGAGCATAAGATCCTTGCCTAGGACACTGTTCCTGAGTTCCCCAGTGTCTAGCCCACAACAGGGGCTCAGTTATAAATACTGATTATAGGGCCGTGTGCTCAATTGATGCTCAGCAATGATAACTACAATTGTCTGATGATTAGAGTGTCTTGCATGCAATGGGTGTTTAATAATTATCCATGATGGTGGCCAACATTTATTAAGCTCTTCCCTATACACCAGTCATTGTTTTAAGCGCTTTCTACATATCAACTCATTTAATCCCCATATCAGTCCTTCAAGGAAGGTATTATTGTCCTTATTGTATGGAGGAGATGCACATCGAGGTTAGGCATAAATGATTATGATAAAGATGATTACACCGCATACAACACAGCGACTCTTCTAAAACTGGATGGCAGCGTCATTCTAGAGTGCTATGTGCACAGTAGGTGCTCAATAATTATCTTCATGATTATAACATCTTTCAAGTAGTAGATGCTCTGCAAAAGTCCACAGTGGATGCCCAATGAATGGCAAATATCATTACAGAGCCCAATACATAGTAGGTGCTCAAATGAACTTTGACCATTGGTGGGGCGTTGGGTTGAGCGTGAAAGGGACAGGATGTCTGCATTTAGCCCAACTGCTCTTGGATACTCACTGCTCACAAACCCCTTGCACCAGTCACTCAGCTCAAGTCCTGAGAAAATAAGGCTCTTCGCTAGAGAAGGCTCTCTGTTCCGCATGGCCATGCAGAGGCCACAGGAAGTCCTCCACGTCCACTGTTCAAGCCATGCATCTGCAAGGTCTGTGTAAACAGGAAGCAGCGTGCTGGCTACAGAACAATGCCACAGCCTAGTGTGCTGTCCGGCTTGTAAACAGAAGAAGCTAGGTGTCCCCACCACTGGGGGCGGTCGGGGAAAGTCCTTCACGCCTGCAGAAGTACCTCATCATTTACCGAGTGCCCACACTGTGTTCCAGGCATGCCACCAAGGCCTGAAATATGGGCTTTCAGCCCTCTCTGCTCCCTGTGAGGCTCGGTTTTAGTACCCCATTTTGCAGAGGGGAAAACTGAGACTCAAAGAGTAGAAGTGACATGCTCAAGCTCCTCCAGCTGGTACGGAGGAGAGCTGGGATTCCCATCTGGGGCTTGACCCTCAGCCAATGCCCTTTCTATCCCAATTGCTTCTTTTCTTAGTGTATATTGAATGGACTCCAAAAGAAAGAGAGGTAAATCTTGGTATCCAAAATATGCGTTAAATTTGACAAAACAAAAATGGTGTTTAACTCCAGGGGTTTGGGCTGCCCCTCAACACCAGTGTTCCAGACAGGGCAGTGTTAACCTGGAATATGCTCTTTCCGGGAAATAGGAAACAAAGGGAGAAATTTCCTCAAAGGTCACCTGTGTCTCAATTGCCCAATACACTGGTCCCTGCATTGTTGGGGACCACTGGGGATAGGTGCGTGACATCAGAATGATTTTTGTATATATTTTTAAAAAATCTACCATAGCGCTTTTATCAAACAGATAATTTGATATCACTATTCTACGATTCCAGAAAATACATGTGTACTGCCAAGGCGCATGTTGGAGTGACACACTGTCCTGCTCCCAACCCTCACTCCCCCACCCACCTTTCCTGTCTCTGAACCTCATGAACCTGACTCTCCCCACTCTAGCCCTCCCCAGCCCCCAGCTCATTCCTGAGGCCCACCTTACCCCTCGCTGTCCTTTCTGTCTGCACACAACTCACTCTGCTTACTCTACAAAGGAAGCAGAAAACCAGGGGTGGGCGATACCCCCTCGTCCCCAACTGCATCCACATTGCCCTCTTTTAGGTTGAAATCTCAGTAGAAGCAAAGAGCCTCAGACATGTGCTGTGCCTGAGTTGGTACCACCATTTTTGGCAAACTTAACAGCCTCTGGGCCCCTCCCAGCAGGGCAGGAATTTATCGTGAACAATTGAACAAAGCCGGGAACTCGAGGGAGAAGGCACAGGACATTCCAAAAGGATTTCTCTCAAGCTCCAAAAGACAACATGTGGGAACACTGCAGAAACCTCATAACCTAGCAAAGAAAAGCATGAAAGGGACGGAAAATCTGCCCAGTAGGAAGGGCCCTTCAGGCTGGAGGAAGGAATTAGGGGGCCGGGGTCAGGAGGCCAGGGTGGGAGGCTGGCCTTTGCCGCTCATGACCGTCCACCTTTCTGGCCTCGGATTCGTGGTCCTTAAAAACTGAGGGAGTTGCAGAAGTAAACACACAGATGCATGTGTACCCGTTCACAGCAGTGCTTTATTAATCACAACGACCTGGAAACAGCCCAAATATCCAACAATAGGATAGGGCTGATGAAGTATGGTGAGTTTAGGGGGCACTATACCAAATGACTATGAGAACTATGATGTACAAAGTCAGTGTGAGTGCTGTTCAAAGGAGCTGGCCCACAAATCGCCAACAGTTACCGTTTGCAATAAAAGACCATGTAGTAGTATGTAAATCTGCGCACTGCTTGCAATATGGAGCCAGTATGGCAAGAAGAAAATGGTCAGCTGAGCTAACCAGAGTGCTTACCAATACAGTTGATCTACACTCTGCGAACATTTCTTATCTCATCTCAGACTGGTAATAAATAGTTTGGGGACTGGCACCGAGCCGTAGAGACATTTGTAAGTAGCCCTGGCGTTGATTGACACATGGAACTGCATTTCTGAAGAATGTTAGGCAAGGGGAGCAAGACATGAAATGGTACACGTAACACTGAGCACATGGGGTAAAATGCATGTGTGTACGGGAACAAAGGAAGGGAAATGATCAGAGCACCAGCTACAGGCCTTGCACAGAAGTCTTCTATAGCTGAAGCAAGAGTGTGCGGGTAGGAATGTGAGGAGGGGTGTACGCAGGCCATAAGAATTCCAGCCTGGCTGGAGAGCAGGGGGGTGCGTGAGTGACAAATTCAAATTATAGAGACCATTTATGGTCAGCTCAGGAGCGAGGCTCTGCAGCAGTATCTGCAAAGTGTGTTATGAGAAACCCCAGTCTTGTGGGATGTTAAAAGATTTTTTCATAGAAACAAATGGGCTCCTTTCTCAAGTATCTTGAGGAATGCTGGATTAAGTAGAGTTGGGCAAGCCGATTTTGCTGGAGGCTTGCTCAGAAACTTTCCTGTGTTGGTATCCCTTGAGATGGCCAAAGGGTAGGAAAGAGCACAGCGTTCCCAAACTTCTTGAGCAGGGAACCCCTTTTTGAAGGAGCATCTCAGAGGGCAGGTGATCCATGAGGTACAGAGTGGGAACCCTGCCCTGGGGCCTGGGACCCCAGGTGGGGAGTTCAGCAAGAAAGTGATTGAGAATGACAAGGGTTGGTAGGGAGGATATCTGGAAGGGGCAGAGGGACTGAATCAAGGCTATTTTCAGAAATGTCACATTTCTGCATAGGCAGAGTTGAAAATAACCCAGGTGGAGGCAGAAATGGATGTGGTCAAGAAAGTTCTAGAGTCTGACAGATGTGGATGTGAAGCCTGGCTCTACCTCCTATTGACTGTGTGTGATCTAGGCAAGCTGCTTCACGCTCTGGGGCCTCAGTTTCTCTGTCTTGAGGAGGGCAGTCATAAAACATACTCACTTGCCAACTCCCCAGAACTGTGGTAGTAACCAAATGCGATTCAGCGTGAATCAGACAGCAAGGGGAGTTTATCTGCCTGGAGTACAAACCAGAAGGGGGAACATTTATATCTTATGCCATGCTTGAACCAACTTGTTCTTTCATTCAAGTGAAATCATCCAAGTGCCAGCTCCCTGCCAGGCACTGTGCCCTTCACAGGAGATGTAGTTGGGAACAATACAGAAACCAGACCATCATGCTCCCTGCCTTTATTATGCCTCATAATAATTTTTTAAAAGATTTTATTACTTTATTTGGGGATCCCTGGGTAGCGCAGCGGTTTAGCGCCTGCCTTTGACCCAGGGCGCAATCCTGGAGGCCCCGGGATCGAATCCCACGTCGGGCTCCCGGTGCATGGAGCCTGCTTCTCCCTCTGCCTATGTCTCTGCCTCTCTCTCTCTCTCTTTCTGTGTGACTATCATAAATTTAAAAATAATAATAAAAATAAAAAAATAAAAAAGAATTCTGTTTAAAAATTCTTTTATTAATTTATTTGAGAGAGAGAGAGAGAGAGAGAGAGAAGGAGCACAAGCTGGGAGAGGGAGAATTAGGCTCCCCAGATGTAAGGCTCCATCCCAGGACTCCCAGATCATGACCTGAACCGAAGCAGACGCTTAACCCACTGAGCCACCCAGGTGCCCCCTATGCTCAGAATATTAAATGATCTTCCAAATTATTGTCATTGTAAAAATGTAGCAAGAGCAACTTGGGGGAGGCAGGTTGTGGGGAAGTGCAGCAGGGAACATGACCTAGCCTGAGAAGGCAGGGAAGGTGGGAAGGCTCCTATGGTGGTATGATCTTGGACCTACAAGACAGTAGGACAAGGGGGGTGGGTATTGGGTGGGAAAAGCACTCAAGAAGAAGGAAAAGCATGTACAGAGACCAGGTTGGGGGAGGCATGTGGCTGGAGAAATGGGCAGGGCTCTATCTTGCCAGGCCTGTAGGGTCCTCCCCCTCTCCACAGGAACTTTAACTTACTGCCTGCTTAGACTGTGTCCTCCTCTTCTTCCCATCACCTCCAAGTTTCCTCTCCTCCATCTCCACTCCCTTTTAATACCAATTTTCTAGTTCTACATTCTCATCCAAGGACATATCCCTACCCTGCCAGCATCTGTTTGCCCACAGAGGCTTTGGAACCTTTGTACAAAATAGGTGTTTATTTCATAATTAAATGAATACAAGTCCACAGCTAGCCCACACAGTGCCTTTACTCAAATGAGCAAAAGGTCACCCCTCAGGGCAGACATAGCCCCAAAGCAGGGCCCACTTACTTGGCTGCATACTTTTGTTCAGTGAACAACCTACCCAACCATTCACTGCAGCTAGGAAAGAAGGAAGGAAGGAAGGAAGGAAGGAAGGAAGGAAGGAAGGAAGGAAGGAGGAAGGAAGGAAGGAAAGGAGGAAAATGAAACTAATGAGAAGCTCTGAGGCAGAGAAAAGATTTGGAGTGGAAGTGGAAGCCAGGAAAAGCTGAGTCCTGTCAATTTTGGAGTGGCAGACAGATGACCCACAAACTCTAGCTACGGGTTCCTGAAGGCACCCAACTGCTGTTTCGTACAAGCCAGATTGTTTGGCTGCTCTTACCTATCCAAACTCTTGCTGTCTCTCCTTATCTAAGGCACCTTGTGCAAGACTTGGATTGTTTCTCTCCAAGAGGATGACGAGCACCCTGAGCTATGAGTACGTACAGTTGCGATTACAGGCGCCTCCGGGACTCAGCAAAGCCCAAAAGCCCTGCCTCTGTTGCTCTTCGAAGCCATATGAGGAGATAGCCAGGCCCTAGACAAAGCAACTTGAGAACATTTACTAAAGATATCAAGGGCTGCAAAAGAAAACAGAGCTAGCCAAATCCCTTAGTGGGAAGGAAAGGATGCAGAATAAATAGGTGGGTAACCAATCCTCAGGGTGGGTGGAGTTACTTTGGAAGACTTTCTAGACAGGCCATATTTTCCTGCCCTCCGTGTCAGCCCAGCTTTACCATGTCTCTCCCCAACCCCTTTTAGTAAGCAAGACTTATAGCTTGGGTTTAGTCTTGACCAGACATCTACAAAGGCTTGCTTGTTCCCCGTTTCCCTTCGCTCATGAGCAAATCATCCAAGAAGCCAAAGCTCTGAGACTTAAAGGGCCCGAGGTGGGGAAAAGACACTGAGGCAGCTCACAAAATGTGATTTGTCATGGAGGCTGACCCTCCACAGACCGGCAAGGCCTTGGAAAAATCCTGCCACCAAGGCTGGCCACATGCCAGCTCTGACGTCACTGAAGTTTTGTAACCTTCTTCATCAGAGAGGGAGTTCTCAAGCACAAGGCTGTACTCACCCATCAGACTGGAGATCCTCGGGTGAAGGCTGCATCTAGCCTTCAGATTAGGAGCAACACATTGGGTGTAGAAGCTGCTCCTCCATCAGACTAGAGCCCCCTAACTGCAGAAGTGTGTCCCCTTCTTCAGATTAGGAGCTCACCCAGAAACAGCAGGAGAGATGGGACCCTTTATGTAGTGCTTACTTTGTGCCTGAAACTGTTCTTTAAAAAAATAAAAAAATTAAGGGCAGCCTGGGTGGCTCAGAGGTTTAGCGCCGCCTTCAGCCCAGGGCCTGATCCTGGAGACCTGGGATCGAGTCCCACGGTGGGCTCCCTGCATGGAGCCTGCTTCTCCCTCTGCCTGTGTCTCTGCCTCTCTCTGTGTGTGTGTCTCTCATGAATAAATAGAATCTTTAAAAAAAAATAATTCATTTTTGCCCTCAACAACACTGTGAGAGAGGTCTTAGTATTATTCTCCTTTTCCTGTTTTCTAGACGATGAGACTGAGACATCAAAAGGTGGAGTAATTTGCTCAAGATTACATGGCAAGGTGGTACAGGCAGGATTCCCCATCAGGCTGAGAACAACCCAAGGACAGAGACTATATCCTGCCCTTTGCCTCCACCAGATTAGGGGTCACTCAGAGCCAAGATCACACAACCCCTCTTCATCTACCTGTATCTCGCTGTTTGGAGCAGTAACAGCCCTTACTCAGTGTTGTGCCTGGCATCTGGGTCGACGCCAGGTAGTTGGCCAAGCCACTGCAGATGTAGTTTCTGCCCCTTACGGCTCTAAGCTGGTCCCCCAGAAATATACCCCAAGGGGCGAAGAACCCAATCTTTGGGGAATGGAACATCTACCTGGGGGTGGGGGTCAGGATGTTAACATTCTCTTAGTCTGTCCCCCACCCCCACCCCCCTGTGCCTGGATGGGAGGCCACAGAGTGCCTGGGAGCCTGCAGGCTCCTATCACAGGGAACATGCCTTCCGGAGCCCAGCCTGGTGCCGCCTAGGTCGCTGGGCATTTCCTTCTGTCCACAGCTCACCTCACTCCTGGCCTCAAACCCAGCCCTGAGTCCCTGGAACCTAGCAACTCTCATAGGAAACAATGGAAACTTCAGTTTTTATTCCCCTCCATCATTACTCAAAAGGTTTTCCTCTAAGCTACATGCACACACGCACACACACGCCAGTTTTCTCTCCACCCATCAGCAGCCTGGGTTGCCCTGGAAATTTTCAGGCAGAGCGGAGACCTGAGTGCAGGCAGAGAGGCCCAGTGGCAAGGCCGAGCGTGCTGTCTGTGGGTCTGTGTCAGTGGTGGATCAGCCGGGACTGGGATTTACCACCGGAGCATCTGTGTCTGGGCCTGGGTGTGCGAACGGTGTGTCTCTGGCACTCGGTCTCTGATGTATGTCAATCCAAGTTGATGTGTCAGTGGTTTATGGGGAAAATGGTGCGTGTGTGCGGGGCAATTCAGCTCACTCTCAAGTGCCCACTGTAAGGCGCTGTGGTTAGTGCGGGAGAAAAATGCAAAAAAGACAAGGCAACCCGTGCATGAGCCGATTATGCGGGCCTGTGTATAAGGCACAGGCGAATTTGTGTGCGAAAACACGTCCTGATGCTTCGGGTCTGGGGATTCACACTTGTGAGTCTGCGTAAAAAGAAGTTAATAGGAACCTGACGGTGGTGTGTGTGTGAAATCATGTCACCCTGCGGGTGACAGTTTTGAAGACAGAGCAAGCGAGCGCGGGAACGCGCGAGGTCTGTAGGTGTGCACCGGTGGGGGGCGAGGCCGAGGGTGAGAGGCCGTGGGGAGGCCAGCGCGGGGTGTAGCGGCCCGAGTGAGGGGTCCCGGGTGAGAGGGGGTGCAGCGGGCCCCGTCCCATCCCGCACTCCAGGCCGGGTTTGGCGGGGAGCCGGGCTGGGCCGCGGCCCGCGCCGAGGGGGCTGGGGGCCCAGACAAAGGCCCAGTTGGCAGCGCGGCCGCTCGGGCTCGGGCTCGCGGCGCCCGCGGTCCGGGGGCGGGGCCTGCCCGGGGGCGTGGCCTGTGCCGGGGGCGGGGCGTCCCGGGGGCGGGGCCAGGCGCCGGGGGCGGGGCGGGCGGCCGCGGGGGCGGGGCGGGGCGGGGGGCGGGCGGCGGGAGGGGCGGGGGCGGCGGGAGCGGGAGCAGGAGCGGGCCGCGCCGTCCCGAGGACTCCGCAGGCTGGCGAGCGGGCGGCTGCGGGCGGGCGCCGAGCGACGAGCGGAGCGGAGCGGGCCGGGCCATGGGACAGCGGGCGGCGGGCGCGCTGCTGCTGGCGCTGCTGCTGCACGGGCGGCTGCTCGCGGTGAGTGTGCGGGGCGGGGGGCGCCCGCCAACTTGGCCGGGACTCCGGCCCGGGACGGGGGCGCCCGCCGGGGGGGACCCCGGGCCGGCGCCCCCCTCCGCCGTGTGGCGGTCGCGAGAGGCGCCCGGGGAGCCCCGCGTGGGGGCGGGGGCGGGGCCGGCCCGCGGGAGAGCCCCCGGGTCGCCCGGCCACGTTGCGGAGCCTCCCGGTCGCGCTGGGCATGGCCCGGCCTGCCATTCCTGGGGACCAGGCGGAGAAACTTGGAGCAGGGCGGGAACTTGGCCGGGCCGGGCACCCTTTTCTGTGCCAACTTGGAAAGGGGGCACTCACTGGTGATGGGGAGCCTATCAGCCCTCGCTGGAACTTTACCAGGCCGCCCGGCCCCCTGGGGAGCTAGTAACCAGGCAGGCACGAGTTGAAAAGCCATTCCGGACCGAAGTGAGGTGTGTGTGGACCCCCCCCCCCCCCCCCCGGGCCCTGGAGCCCTACCCCCCGACTTGCATCCATCCCTGCTCCTCGCCCAGGAGCTGTGTGACCTCGGGCAAGCCCAAAGAGAACTCAGAATGCTTGGCCTCGAAGTGTCGAGCTGGAAGGTGCGTGGCAGGACTGCGTGGAAGGAGCCTGAGAGTGCCTGGTACCGGACCTGGGTCGGTCTCCTAGCTCTCCGCTTCCGGGGTCCTCAGGTGCAGGGGAGGCCTGCCCCGACAGCCAGGTTCCCTGCTCTGAGCTTGGACGGGCCGGTGCAAAGAATGCTTGACCAGGGTCGCTCCGAGGACCTGAGTGAACTCCAGAAGGGCGGGGCGGGGTCAGTGGGCAGGCAGCTGGTGGCAGCTGTGGGTGGGGGCACATCTGGGGAGCTGGGCCTGCCCTGGAGAACCACACAGCTACCCCCACCCTCTTTGAGGTGGTCCTAGGCCGTTCTTGTCCCTAACCCCTGCCCCCTACCCCCAGCCCCTTCTCAGAGCCAAGAGAGGGACTTTCTCTTAGCCAGTGTTTACCCAGTGACTGAATCCCTGTCCTGGCCTGGCCGGCTGTGTCTCACCTCTGCCCTCCTGAGTCACTCCTTAACCCCCACCCTGGGCCTGACCCCTCAGCTCACATGCCCCACCCACCTAGAACCTCTCCTCCCCAACTCCCCACCTCAGCCTCTCACCCCAGGGTATCCAACAGATGCCCATCCACTTGCTTCCCAGGCTTGATCCAAACTTGATCTTTACTTTTCCAGAAAGTAGGCACGAACCTAGCACATGGGATGTCTTCCTTTTCTGCAGCTCTCCCAGCTCTGCTCCCTGCTGAGGGCTCCTGGATGCTGGGTTCCACAGGGTTCCACAGGGTTCCACAGGGTTCCACAGGGCCGAGTGAGGAGGAGGGTGGAGCTATGTGCTGTGTGCTGGAGGAATTTACACAGAAATTCCAGATGGCAGCCAATCGTCTCACTCACTTGTTCATTCAACATATCTTCATTGAGCAGCCTTCCATGACAGTCAGTCAGTGGGAGTTCAGGGGTTCATTCATTCAGCAGCTGTTGCTAAGCACCTACTGTGTACCAGTGCATTTAGCACTGTGCTAGGGGTTGGGGTTTATGGGTGAGCAAGAACAGGCCCCGTCTTTGCTTTCCCAGAACTGAGATGGGTCAACAGGCAGTTCCGACCCTGCAGGATTATAGAGTCTCCTCAGCAACCACACCGAGGTCTTCACTGTCCTTCCCCACGCTGATGGCGGAGAGCTGGAAAGAGCTTGGACCCAAGAAGTTTGAATCCCAGCTCAGTCATTTTCTAGCCTGTGATCTGGGTCAATTTCTTCTTCCTCGGCCTCAGTTTCCACATCTGTAAAATGGGATAAGAAGTTCATTGTATATTTTACATGAAATCAGGTTCCTAGCCCAGGGCCCCAGCAAGCCCTGGGTTCCTCCTCACCCGCTGTCCTTTTATCTTTTCCACCCTTTGGTTCACATCCACAAGCCAATAGAGGAAGGTAAGGTGGTCCTTAGGGAGCTCGAGACCTCATTGGGGGCAGGAGACCGAGGAAGCAGTGGTCTGTGATTAAGTGTGGGAGTAATTTCAGAGGAGGTGGAGAGGCTTGCTCGGGGTGGGGGCCAGGCCTGGGTGACTCAGTGCCTGCCTTGGCCTGCTGATCCCTGTTCTTCCTGCTGGGGCCTTAGCCCTTCCTTTCTTGGGGCCAGCCCCACCAGGAGACAGGAATCTTGAGGGGGCTGCCATGATTACGGTGTTTTTCAGGACTGAGGAGGGAAGTCACTGAGATACCTGTTTCCTGCCTCTGCTGGGTTTCCTCACTAGGGAGGCTGTGGGCGGAGGGGAAATGGAGGAGCTAAAGGAGCCTCCCCTTCCCCCGGGGGGGTCGCGCTACCTCAGCCCTTCCCTGGACATAACTCACTGCCCTGCCCACCCCCCTGCCCCAGCCCCCGCCCCTCTTGCTCCAGACCTGCTGGGGGAGGGGGGGCTTGTGAGTATGCCTTGAGGATTTCTAGAGGGAGGGCTACAGGCCATAGAGGGAGGTGGAGGCTGGAAGGGGCAGAGAAGGACCCCCACCCCTCCATGCATGGGGCCCAGCTCCCTGTGTCTGGGGAGTAGTGGCCCCCACCTGGCTCGGCCCAGGCCTGTTCTTAGTCTGAGCGCAGGCATGTTGAGATCTGTGGATCTGAGGTGCAGCTGGGGAGAGGGGTGGAAGGAAGGTGGCAGAAGGTGACTGGGTTCAGGGCTTGGAGTGGTAGGGAGGGAAGTCTTGGGCTGCCAGGCCAGATGCTGACAAAAATCATATGGACAGTTCACATTTATTGGTGCCTACTGTTTGCCAGGCACAGTGTTTCTCAACAAATCCTCACATGTCAGATCCTCCCTGCATTCCCCCTGCTGCTCACCATCAGACTCAAGCCCCTGCCCTAATATAGCCTACGAGGCCCTTTGGGATCCAGCCTCCCCTGCTCCCTCTCAAACTTCTCTTCTTGCCAACTTTCCCCTTGCTTACTCACTCCAGCCACACTGGTCTTTGTTCTTCCAATATGCCAAACACACTCCCACCTCAGGGCCTTTGCATCTGCTGTTCCTTCTACCTAGAACGTTTGTCCCTTAAATATCTATGTGACCCTCTGCCTCCCTTCCTTTAAGTCCCTGACTACTCTGCCCAACATTCTTTGTCCCCTTACTGCTTTATTTTTTTTCTTGTCGCTATCTGATAAGTATTTGTTTATTTATTTACACCCCCCCCCCAATCAATTTAAGCTCCATGAGAACAGGACCTTGCGTATTTTTGTTTGCTGCTGCTTTATCTTTAGCATCTGGCAGGTAGTAGGTGCTCATTCAATATATCTGTTGAATGCACGAAGCCATAGCTCCTAGTATGGTTCTCATTCTCTAAGCAGAGGACATTGATGCACAGAAAGTTCCATAATTTGCCCAGTGGGTCACCTACATATATCCTCGGTGGTACCAAGAGCCAGGCTTTGAAACCAGACTTCTCTCCTCGCCACTCTGCCTAGCAGCCCACTTGCTTATAGCAGGCACTAATGTTGATAAAACTGTTGTCACTGATGTTGATAAAAGTAAGAACTCAGGTCTGAGGTCGTACAGAGGCTGCCTCAGACAAGGAATATCTGGGTCTGGCTTCAGAGACAGAGGCATTCAGGGTGGATATGTCTCGTCCACGAGGCCTCCTGGAGATGCCTGTCCTGGCAGGAGCCTAGAAAGATGGAACTCCAGGGTGGCCACTTGTGGGATTACCTGTTTATTTGCAGGTTTGTTAGTTAATTTCCTCATCAAATATTCCCTGAGATCCTATAGAAGGTTGAGTTAATCCCAGGGCTTTTAGGCCCAAGGGGGCCAGGCTGGGCCCTACACTGTGCGGGGAGTGAGGGGGGAAGAAAGGCTAGCCGCCGTGCATGGAGCCCTCACGGGGTTACCACGGTTGTTCCCTGGGGCCTCAGGGTTAGAGCGAGTCTTCAGAGGCTTCAAGGCTCCTTGGCCTCGTGGGGAGACTCTTGGAGGGGCTGCCCAAGATGTGGAAGGATACAGAGCCATGATTGAGAGGCCACTTGGAAGCTAGACATGTAGATCCTGGATCTTCAACCACTGGGATGTGTGGGAAGGGCTCTCAGCTCTGGCCCATGGCCCCCCTCCCCAGTCCATCCCAGCTGTGAGATGTCAGGCTGGAGAGCCAATGGGTGAACTTGACCCTGTCCCCCAGCAGCTTCCCAAGGATATGGCGAGCACAGTGCCCCCGCCTCCCAGGGCCCACCCTGGCCTTGTCCCCATCACCCTCCTTCCAGGAAGAGGGAGGTTGGGCTGAGGATCCCAGCCCTGCTGGAATGTTGCCCCAACCCAGGCCCTGGCCTCTTTGGCCCTGCTGCCCCTTCCTGCTCCCTGGTCCCAGCCGCCCCAGCGCCCAGGCTGGCTGACTGAAACCTAGAAGAATGTGTGGAACTCACTTTGCGGGGAGCCGCCAGCCTCACTGCTGGTGTTGGGTCCCTGTCAATAGTGGCCTTGAGAAGGGAGTGGCTTGTGGCTGCTGGGGGTGGCTGGGCTAGGGGCACCATCAAGAAAGCCTGAGAGCCCCGGGAACAAGGCTGCTTTTTGAGGCCTGGGAATGTGAGGCCTTCGAGCATCAGCCGCCCCCAGAACCCACCCTTCCCTCCTTTTCCCCATAGCCCCCTGTGCCAGAGTTGCAGGGACCTAAGAGCATCTCTGTGGCATCCCTGAGGTGTCCTGAGGTCCAGCTCCTGGCCACCTACCACAGCCCTTGCTCTGGCTTTGGGGTGGGGAGGGTACCTGGTCCACAAAAGCCTGCAGTGTGTGGGGAATGAATGAATGGACCAGTGATGTATGTGACTAAATGTCCCATAGGCTAAAGTCCCCCTACAGGTGTGTGATGGATGTAAAATTCACTCAGCAAGTATTTGTTGAGCATCTTCTAAGGACCTAACCTTGTTCCTGGCACTGAGATTACAGCAGGGAACAAAAAGTCAAATCCCCCCCCCCCCCCTTGTGTTACTTGCAATATAGCTAGTGCAGGAAGACAGATAAATATAATATGTCAGATGGCAAGAAGTACTCAGAGGAAAAGAGAAAGCAGGGAAGAGAGTAGAGAGAGTGATGAGGTAGGACGGGGCGGTCAGAAAAAGCCTCTGAGAAGATGATACTTGAGTAGAAGCATCTGAAGAAAGTGAGGGTGCGAGCCCTTCAGAGGCCTGGGGACAGGGCACTCCAGGTAGAGGGAACAGCAAGTGCAAAGGCCCAGAGGTGTTCAGCATATCTGCGGAAAACAAGAAGCCCACGTGTTTGGAGCAGTGGGAGTGAGGAGGAGCGTGGTCCGTGTGCCGAGCCTTGGCCATGAGAAGGCCTTTGGACTTGCTTCTGAGTGAGATGAGAGGCCACTCTAGTTGCTGTGCGGAGAAGAGGATGTGGAGGGTCAAGGGCACAAGCCAGAGAGCCAAGATCCAGGCCGGAGACAATGGGACCTCATACCAGGGCGATGGAAGTGGGAAGAAGCAGTTGATTGTTGAATATATTTTGAAGTTAGGCCCGATGGGATTTGCTGATGGATGAGGTTTGGGCTGGGACAGAAGAGGAGTCAGGGAAGTCTCCAATCTGTGGGATGAGCGTCCAGAAGAAGCCAAGGAGGGGGGTGGGGGGGACACTAAGATGGGAACCCTCCAGGAGGCGTTGGAGGGGAAGGCTTAGGGATGGGGGCGGCCCTGGCCTGACTCAGAGCGAGGGCAGTCGGCCCCCCTCCCACACCACACGCGCTCCCAGCCTGAGCTGGGGCCTCTACACTGGCCTAGGGAGCCGGTGCGAGGTCGGGGGGGGGGGGGTCTTCCCAATGCACATCTAAGGAGCCGCAGGCCTTGGTCCCTTCACACCCGACAGCCTGAGCTCATGCTTAGATATTTATGTGCTTATTTAGAATTTACTGCCTTCCCCCCAGTCTAGCGTGGACGCTCCATGAGGACCTGGCCTCAGATCTTGTTCACTGCAGTTTGCCTGGTGCTAGGCAACAGTAGGTGGACATTTATCAAGTGAATAAATTAGTGGCCTTGGGAGAAGCCAGCAGGCCAAGAAGGCCCGGGCTCCTTGCTGAGGATTGCAGAGGGGGTGGTTTGGCCGCCCAGGCTCAGGGGGAGCTGTCCTTCCAGCCGCTGCTCTCTGCCGAGACCTGGAGCGTGTGGCACACGCTGGCATGCCCACAGTGCTGTCTGGTTCCTCAGTGGACTCAGAGCCCCTTTCTCCGGGCACTGTGATCAAGGGCACTGGGCTCAGAGGGCCCTGCCCACAAGTCTTAGCTCGGCTCCAACTGGCTCTGTGACTTTGGGCAAGTTGCTTCATCTCTCTGGGCCTCAGGTCAGAAATAGGGAACATGATGCCTGTTTGCCCAATGGACGTGAGACCCTGCGGATGCACCTCGCTCAGGGTGTGAAACGTAATGGTGGCTGTTCTGTTCGTGTTGTTCCTGCTGAGGGCAAGGCCGGAGTGATATTTGATTAAGGGTTCCCAGCACCCGGCACGGTACACCTTCTCCTGATCAAAACTGCTGCCAACTATTTACCCAGGCCCCGCGCTCTGCTTGTGGAATCAATGACTGAGCCAATGGAAGCCGCTGCTTCTCTGCTCCCTCGCCGTCCGAGAGCCCTGGATGTAACTGCATCTGATCTGTCACTGCCCCCCTTCCCCCACTGAGGCCACAGCTGCAGGACAGAGTCCACCCTTCCACCCTGATTGCTCCTTCCTGGTGGGGGAGCAGGAGGGGAGCACACCCCAGGGTGTGGCCTGGGAAAGGCTGGAGCTTGTGGACGCGTTGTCCCCTTCCCAGATGTGTGCAGTTGGTGGGCTCTGAGCAACAAGTGGTGTGGCCAAGTAGCTCCCACGGGTGCAGAGAGGATGTTCGTGCATCTTAGCAGCACCGGCGAGGGGGCTTCCTGGGACCCCATCCCAGCCCCATCCTCCTTCAGGCCAGCACTGGAGGACAGAAGACCTTGCCTGGGGGGCCCCGAGGGAGCCCGTAGCGGGTCCCTTGCCAGGGTTGGTAGGGCTGCACAGCCGTCGCTCTGACCCCCATGGACCCTCAGAAAAGCAGCAGGGCTAAGCTAAGGGGAAGAGACACACGAGTATGTGGTGACCTGTCGCCTTGGCCTTGGGCTGCTGGGTAGAGACATGCCTCTTCCCCACCAGGGTGTGTCATGTCCAGGTGTTTCATTTTTTCACATCTGGCATCTTTCCCCATCTTTCCCCCCGGTCCCCGTCAGTGGGCTGGGGGAGGCAGCCTGGGGCTTGGCAGGGGGAGGACTTCAGAGGTGGCCTTGGGTGACCTCACAGATGGTCTCCTGGCATGGGGCTGGGAATTCCCAGCTGCCTCTGGCCCCTTCCCAGCCCACCTCCGGGTCCCTGACCCCATCTCTCCCTTCCCCGCCTCCCCATGCTCACCCCCAAGGAGCCAGCTCTGGCCTCCACCTCCTGCTGCTGCTGGCCTCTCCTCCTCACCCCAGCTGACTCATCCCCTCTACTTGTTTGGCGGTTCCAGTTTTCAAATAGTTGGGAACTGGGATCATGCCTCTTCTTGGCTGGATGGATTGAGATTCTGGCTTCATAAATCCTGGCCCCAGTGGCCTCTGTCACTCCACAGGCTCTTCTCTCTCTCCTCTGTTTGCCTTCCTGTGACACTTGGGCCAGAAGAACAGAGACCTCGGAGTTTCCTGAGGACAGACCAGTGTCTTCTCTGCCCTGGGACGTTCAGGGTCTCCTCCCCAATGACCTCAGTCACCTAGATCATTAGCCATTGCTCAGTGAGCATGCACGCCTTCTCTTGGTTGAGAACCACCACCCTATCTTCAGCCAAGCCCCACACGGGGCCCTCTTCCTGCTGGTATTATTGCATATAATCCTCCCAGAAATCTCAAGGTTGGCATTATTATCTCCATTTTGCAGAGGGGGAAACTGAGGCACAGCAGGGGCATGACTGGCCCAATTCATCTGTCTAGTAGGTGGCCCAGCTACATACTAGGGAGTGGGGCCCAGGTTGTCTGCCTCCAAAGCTGTCATCCCCCCCCCTCAGTGGATCCAGCCCATTGGGTATAAAGAGAGGGTAGTCGGGGAGGGCTGGCATAGGACAGGCCACGCGGAGGAGGCAGACTGGGCTGGCCTTGACAGAGGATACAGCAAACTGTATATCTGCCATGTGGGCTTATCTCACTCCTACTTGGGAGACTTGGGTGCCTTTTGCCCCTTGGCCTCCATCCCAACTTACTGATAACATTCCCTAGGGAGATGGATTTGGCTTTTCCTGGGATTGAGACCCTTGGGAACCTGGATCCTGCTCAGTCAGGTCCCAGGCTCCTACAGGTGGGGCCTACAGGTTTTGTCATTTGGAGTTCAGTGAACTTTTGCCAGACGGGGCCTGCTGGGAGCCAGCCGTGTACCCACCTCCATCCTGGGGACCTGGGTGAAATACAAGGCACAGAACCACACAGCCCAGCTGGGAGGCGTGATTTACGTATAAGGCCCAAACTGTGTCATTTGAGCATCCCTATACAGTGGAAGAGTCAGGAATTTTTTCATCCATTCATTTTCTCATTCATTCATTGCCTGAGGACCGACTGTGGGCTAGACATTGCACTGGGTGTTTTATCTGCATTGTCCACTCTCCCATGTAGTTGGGATTATCCCTTCTTTTCCCATGAGAAACAGCTCAGTGGAAAGCAGTGACTTGCCCAAGATCACACAGCCAAGTGCAGAGGAAGGTAGGAGCTGAGTCCGCATCTGTCAGGCCTCCTGGGAGAAATTAGAGGCAGGGTCCCTCCTCGCCAGAATCTCTGGGTCCTTCAGAGGCAGGAAGCATGAGCCATAAGCACCCAGTGCCACTCAGAGTGCAGGCAAGAGCAGGTAGTCAGGGAAGGAAAAGATCCATTTGGCATGAGGCGTATGGAAGACTTCCTGGAGGCAGCGAGACCTAAAGAGCTTAGAGGATTTGGCTGGTGAAGGAGGAAGGCATCTGGGGCAGGGGTCTAGAAGTCATCTGCCCGCATTGTCCCTAGATTCACATTATTGTCAAGTGTGTGGGCAGGAAGCCCTGGCCTGCTGCTGGAGTCATTAACATGGGGAAAAGAATGAGAGGAAGCCACCAAGATAGCTGAGGTGACATCCATCCCAGCCCCGCACCCTTTACCTGCCCAGACTAGGAGGCCGGAGGTCGAGGCCTGGGCTTCCACTTAGTTGCCAGCCAGCTACTGACCCTCTTTTCTGGGCCTTGATTTTTCTATCCACAAAATGGACTCCTTCCTTTCTCTTTGGTCACCTGCCAACCCAGAGGAACAGAACTTTGAGTTCTTGGAGAAAATTGTAGCTTCCCGTCGGGGCATTCTTTGGAGCCGGGGAGGTAGCCACCTCGTTACCAACTCCACATCTTCCTTCACTGATGCTACCAGCCCCCACAGGTGCCAGGCCCCGAGCCAGGGAACAGATGGAGGAGATGGCAAGCCGCTCCCTTAGATCGAACCTGGCCTCTCCTGCGCACCTGGGATCCCTCTTGTGGCGGCCTGCCCACATCAGTCTCCCTCCGTGCCCTTGGGTACCTGCTGCTGAGCTAACACCTGGGGTGTTGTCAGTTGAGTGAATGCGCAGTAGTTCAGGGGTCACGAGGTTCCTGTACTCCTCCTGGCCCTACCTGTGTGATCCAGGGCACATCGTTTGACTTCTCTGAGCTTCATTTCCTCCAGATGCAAAATGGAACCATCCATTCATCCAGCAGACATTTATGGAGTGCCAGTTCTATGCCCAGCCCGGTGTTGGGTGTAATCCAGCCAGGGGTTGATGGAGCTTTACAGTCTGCTAGGGAGACCAGCTGGGTGGTGGACTAGTCCATAAAAATTGTGGGGTCTGGGAGAGAGATCTGCAAGAGCAGGTTTTCAGGGCCACGCAACCTCTGGGAGCTACTTGGAGTCTCCTTACTTTGTCTAAGCCCCCATTTGTTAGTCGTTGCTTCAGTCTGTTCCCCTTGTAGGAAGAGGGGACCTCGGGACACAGCTCCCCCCTGGGCTAGGGCAGAAGAGAAGACCCCCAGGGCTGGAGAAGAGAGCAGGCCGGTTTTGTTGGGAGTCTCAGATGAGCTCGTGGATGCGGGGGAAATCGCGGGGGCTGTTTAGGCTGAGTCTGGTTATTTGAATTTAGGAGAAATGGAAGCGGCGCACAGGGCTCGGGTTTGGGGCTGTGTGACGTGGAGTTGAGTGCAGAGCGTGGGCCCTGCTTTCCACCTTCGTCCTCTTTCCTGTCTCCTCCCTCTTCAGGGGAAGACCAGCTCTGTCCTGGTTTTGATTTCGGGGAAGTGGAGGAAAGGGTTAAGTCAGCCTGGGCGGGGAGGTGGGGAGAAGGGAAGGGGTGGCTGGGGCAGGAATGTGTGATAAGATCAAAGCTCTCAGCCTGCCGGGGCCTCACCTTGGTTTCACCTGAGCAACCGGAGGGAATTCTCAACTCTCAACGTTGGTGGAAGAGGAGGAGGAGGACAGACTGGGGGGGGGGGGTGTTGTAGGTCCCACCTTCCTCCCTCCGGCACTGCAAAAGAGGTCCTCAGGTAGCTTCACACGCCCCCCCATCTTCCAGAAGGCTCCGCTCTTGCCCTGACAGGTGCTAGAAGCCCCAGGGACTACCTTTACTAGGTACATCCAGATTGTGGGGGAAGGGGAGGGGAGCATCCTCCTTACCACCCCCACCCCTACAGCTCTCTCACCCTTGGGGTTTCTGGCTAGGATTCAGGGGGCTCTTTCAGTTGCCTGTTAGCCCCCTCCTCTGTTTATTCTGCTCCATTTAACTCTGCAGGTTGTACTTTGGGATAGTGTCATGGGCAGGAGGCACAGCCCTGAGTCTTATCCTAGTTCCATCACTTACTGCTCTGTGATGCTGGGCTGGTGGCTTAGCCTCTCTGAACCTCATCTGTCAGCTGAGAATGGTAATACCCTCTTGGTGGGATTTTGGAGAAAATTAGAGATCATATAAATCTCCTATAGCCATAAGAGACAGTTGACAAATAACAGGAACCATTATTTTATGATTTTCTTTCCCTCCCTTTGAAGATTGCCTCTTGGTATTTTGTCCTAGGCAAACCCAAAGGCTCCAGTTTGTTCTGCACACCTCTCTCCTGCTTTGAGAAAGGCCCAGGCCCCAGGGTCCATCCTTCTGTCCAGCACCTTTCACTTAGGAGTCCTCATAGTGTTGAGAGGGGAGTGGGGCAGGACAGGTTGTGAGTGAGAGGAGGCTCGGGCTCTTGTAAGTGTCCCCAAGGCACCGGCCAGGCCACCTGCCCTAGTGATACAAGGTTAATCTTTCCAGGCCAGCCTGAGCAAGCCGGGTGGTCCAAGCCACTCCCTGGAGTTCCAGGGGCCTCAGCACCCTCACCACCACTGGAGCTCCTGCCTTTGCTCTCTGTCTTGGCTCTGCCACAGTTAATGATTATTCTGGGCAGCAGGGGACTGGGAGGCCCGCCCTCATAGCCCTCATAGCGCCTTAACCACTGGTTGCACCCAAGGTATTTCAGCAAGTGGCTTGGGTGTTCCCTGCTTTAATGTGGCAGCACAGTTCTGAGGCACATGGGCCAGGGGTGGGAGGGGGGGGATGGTGAACAGGGAGTAGGGTCTTAGAGTCACAGATTGACAGGCCAGCTGTGCCTCTGGGGCCCTGGGGACAGACTTAGGGCCCATAGGATCTGGGTGAAATGTGAGCTAGGCAAAATAGGCCCCTGTGGTTTCTTGCCAGCCATGTGAGCAGACCCTACAATAATATACCAGGTGAGCAAGCCCCCCCCACCCCAGCGCAGAAGAACCCCTGTATTCCTCCTCACCCAGGCTCCGAACCTGCAGGGGAGTCCCAGGTAGAAGGTGGTATGATGGGTAGGGCTTTGGGGCAGTTGGGCTTGGCTGCCCCAACCCTGGCTGTGTGACCCCAGATGTCACTTTACCTTTCCGAGCACCCATTTCCTCATCTGAAACAAGAGACTACCAATCCCTACTTTGTGGGCATCAGTAAGCCAACCTGCAGAAAGTTTGTAGCTCATGATTAATTCCCGGGGAATGGAAGCAATTATTATTATCATAATTTTTATTATCAGGAGAAAGTGAAAGCTGAATCCTAGTCTTGGGTAAAACCAGGGCCACAGTGGCCCATGGGTTCTGGGCCTGTGGCTGGTGGATTTGGGAGGAGGCAGGGCATGGGGAGATCCCAGGAACATGTTTGAAGAGGTCATGTATGAGAGGGCTGGCTGGCTGGAGAGAACAGGGCTTTGGCAGCCTCTCTGGGTCTCCCCCAGGCCCCCTCACTGCCCCCCCCACGGGCTCCCTGTCCACCCCCCCAGGGCTGGGTCCTGAGGTTGGTGCCTGCTGAGTGGGGGAGGAGGGATAATTGTTTATTTTGATAACATTAGGGCATATTCCCCCCCTGGCGGCTGCTATTTTGAGAGCCCCGGAGAGCAGGGGCTATGGTTAAATTAGGTAATGTTGCTCCAGAAGGAATGTGTGAAGCTGTGGGGCTGAGGCCGCAGTGAGAGGACAGTGGGTTCGCTCCATATAAAATTAACTGCAACTTGGAGAAGAGCTGCTCGGGTCACTTTATAAGGCGATGGAGGGGGAGACTGCTGCGGGGGTGGTGGGGGTGATGGCTCAGGGCCTCTTTTGGGGGAGCCTGGGCCCCTGCCCGGAGGCCTGGCTGGCCCAGCAGGGGCTGGCGATGTGGTGAAGGGGCAGGGCTGCTGTGTCCTCAGCTCTGTGCCTCTGGCTGCTGCTTGAGGCGGGTGGGGCTTGGGGTGGCGTGATGCATGGGGAGGATGGATCCACAGACTTGGCCTTGAATCCTGCTTCTGCCTCTTTCTAGCCTTCTGTGCTTGGGCAAGTCACTCCACTTCAGTGGACCTGAGGTATTATCAGTATCGAAATTACCAGTAGTGAACATGGTTCCAGCCCCCTGGAGACGTTCCTTAAGGATTGAATCTCTAGAAGAGAAAGCAGAGCTAACTTTTATTATAACTTGTGCAAGGTGGTGTTCTGACTCCAAGGATGGTCCACACACCAGCCGCTGGCACCTTATCCAGACCTACTGAATCAGGGCCTTATCCAGACCTACTGATCCAGACCTACAGGATCCCTAAGAGATCCCCTAGGAGATTCCCGTCGGAGAAACTCTGCTTTACATATACAGTCTAATTTTATCTTGAAAACTACCCCTGTGATGTGGGAATCCCTGTCATCTGTTGTGAAACTGAGGCATGGAGAGATGGCCAGCATAGGTGCTCCATCCATGTTCATTCTCTTCCCCGGATCTGTCCTTACTTCTCCTCTTTTTTGGACTGGGCTTGGGCTGGGGGGAGGTATGTCAAAGTTCCTGGCTGGACTGGAGAAAGTCAAGAGTATCTCCTGCCTTTGAGACTTAATCAGACCCTCCTATTTGCATGCACCCATGGGATCAGCACAGCTAGACAAGGGGTCATTCCAAAGTCATTCTATTCTTCCCATCCTTGGAGAAAGATAGGGACAGGGAAGGGGCTCTCTATCAATGTAGAGATAGTGGTACAGACAGTGGCCACTGCCTGACAGTCAGGGGGTCAGAGCAGGGCCTGCCCCGGCCTTAGATAGGGTCACCCTGCACATCCCTGGTACATTTGAGACTGAGTTCATCTAGCAGCAAATAATTTGAGGGGCAGTTACTATGTGCCCAGTCCCAAGGAAGTATTCTAAATTTCCCCCAATTCTGTAGACTCTTTATTATCCAGAAATGAAAATGCTAACTACTATTTGTGTACCACTTGACATGTGCCACACACTTGCATTATCTCTTTTATCTACTAAATTCCACTGCCTGTTTCTTTCTCTTTTATAAAATGGGAGAATGATAATAATAATAATACCTATCTCATGGGATTGTTATGAAGATAATATTTGTCAAAGGGCCTGGCACATAGTGTCTGTTAAATACATATAATAAGTACAAAAAAAAAAAAAAAGTACAAATAATCTCCCAACAAAGCAGGTACTGTTACTGCCTTCCATTTTACAAGTGTGCATATTGAGGTCCAGAATAAGAAGGGGACCCGTCTGTTGGGATCACAGGACATGAGGACAGAGCCATAAGAAATTGAGTCCCCAAATTTCTAAGCCACTATTATAATTCAGTTCACTTTGGTAAATGTTTGTTTATTATCTGCTAGTTGCTGCTCGGCATTGGGATGTATCCTGAGGTTAAAATACATGTAAATGGTGAGAAAACCCATCCTGGTGTTTGTCCTCAAGAAGCACTGGTTCCAGGAGGACAGTTAGAGACATTTACTCAGGGGGCTATAATTAAGACCGGATCTCTAGTCCTGTAAAAGTTAGAAGAAATGAGGTCCTATGGATGTGTGCGGGAGAAAGATGTCTTTGTGGGGGGTCCCGGAAGACCTCAGAGTCAAGGTGGTAATTTAGCCAGGCCTCGGAGGACGGAGTAGATTAGATTGCGAGGCGTAGGCATAGCATTCTAGGAGGAGGGAACAGCCTTCTTGGAGGCCTAGAGAGAGGAAATGTGCCCCGTGAGAGGGGGCAGCATTTGGGGGCCAGGGGCTGCGTGGGGTCTGCGGAGATAAGGCCAAGAAGGTCAACTCCAGCTTTCTTGTCATTGAAGATTTCCAGTTTTCTCCAAGACTGGCTCCTCCGCCAGCTGGGATTATTCCATCTCCGCTTTGACTTTTCTTCATGTCAAGAAATCAAAGACTTTAATAAATGGCCGGCCTGAGCTTCTGGTCAATGTGTGATAACGGGCATAGCCGACAGAATTTGGGCCAAAAGCAAGAGACTTGATGTCCTGATTAACTGGGCAGCCTTATCACCCACACATGTACAATTTCCGTGAGTCTTTTCCAGCGTTGACAATGACACTGGGTGGGGAGCACAGTGGAAGGCCAGGCCTGGGTTCTGGTTTCCCTCTGCGGCTTACCAGCTGTGTGGCCTTGGGCAAGCCTCAGTTTCCTCCTTGGTAGAGTGGAGACAGCTCTACCTCCGTGGCTTGCTTTAAAAGATTGGTGATGGTGGGATCTGCGCTGTCCGGTTTGATGGCTATTTAATAAGTTTAAGATTTAATAAAATAAAATGAAATTCAAAGTTTTGAATAAAAATTTTAGTTTCTCCGAGGCCTCAGCCACATGTCAAGTGCTCAGTAGCCACAGATGGCTAGTGGCTACCTTACTGGACAGAACATTTCCATCACTCCAGAAAGTTCCATTGGGTGGCCTATGCATTCAGTAAGGGGTGGCTGTTGTGACTGGTTCCCCTTCCCGGTTTCGGAACCCCCCCCTCCACAGGCTGCAGAGGCCTTGATAGAGGTGGACAGGATTGTCCCTCTGTACCTTCCCCACTTTCTCCTCAGTCCCTGGGGAGCTCTCCCTCTCCCTCCCCTGACTCCACCCATAATGCTAAAAAGGTCCCCCCTTCCTCCTTAATTTCCCACCCACTCCCCTCAGCTGTCTCTGCAGATCTGCCTGTTTAGCTGCTGGCATCTGGAATCTCCGTGTCCAGGCTCCGAGATTCCCACTGCCCTTCCTTGGGCGTGGAGGTGGGGGAGGAGGCCTCCCCTGGCAGTCCCCTGCTCCCAGCTGAGGTGCCTGGGCCCCTCTCGGCAGGACAGAGATGATGGTTTGTTGTGACGGGGGCAGTGGGCAGCCTGCCCGCTCTAACACTCCTGTATCTGGGCACCAAGCATGTTGTTTGCACTTGGCTGGGCCTCAGGGTCTGGCGCAGTGCCCTCAAGGGCTGGCCTAACTTGGCACCCCTGGTTACAAAGGCTGATCACGGGCCTCCGCCTGGTCAGGACACCAGGAGTTGTCCCTGGGCTGGGTCCTGGGGATGAGGGGCATGCCTGACACCTGGAGCTGGAGTGCAGGCCAGATTGGCAACAGTGGCCAGATCTTGGACACCCCACCGAGTGGGGACAAGGCCCGGGCAGGCCTGGGAAGGGTGAACACTCTTGGGTGCCGGGCAGGAGGTCACCCTTGGCGATTCAGATTGGTAGGGTCTGCACGCGCCATTCACACCCGTCTGGGGAGGAGCACTGGGTCTGAGATGCCAGAGAAGCTCAGGGTCACCTCTGAGTGTCATGTTCTGTCCTCTTCCTCCTGGTGGTTTCTTCCCTCATCAGCTGGGAGGTGGACAAACAGGCATCTCTGTCCACAAGGGCCGAGGCCATTGAGCCCAGCAAGGAGATGTGATGTCTGACATCACACAGCCAGTCTGGAGGAGTCAGAACTCTGACTTGATCACCTTAGGAGCCTTTCCCATCCTGCCTCTCTCCCTGTGGGAGCTCTGGGGACAGTAACCCCTGGATATCTAGCTGAGAAAAAGGGTTGGGTGCCTAGGTGGCTCAGCAGTTGAGCGTCTGCCTTTGGCTTAGGCCATGATCCGAGAGTCCTGGGATCAAGTTCCGCATCGGGCTCCCTGCCTGGAGCCTGCTTCTCCGTCTGCCTGTGTCTCTGCCTCTCTCTCTGTGTCTCTCATGAATAAATAAATAAAATCTTTAAAGAAAAAAAAAGAAAAAGGGTTGGAATCCTGGCCCTGCCACTTTTTCCGTGACCTGGGGCGAGCCTCTTTGAGTGTCCTGGGCCCCCCCTGGGGAATGGGGATAATTATACCTCACTCTCAGGGCAGAGTTGTGAGCATTAGGCAACTGGCCTCCTGGCTGTTTCTAGAACATCCTAAGGATACTGCTGCCTTGGTGCAGATACAGCTCCTGTTCCCTGTTCCTGGAGTCCCCTTCCCCTGTGCACTCGCTGCCTTCCCATTGCTGTCACCTTCCCTGACTGGCCTTGTAAAATAGCAGGTGTCACCACGATGGTCCCTGCCCCCCGACCCCCCGCTGTATTTTTCCTTATAACTCTCTCACCATTTGACAAATAGTAGTTTATGGTCCAGTTGACTCCCAAGTTGAATGTTGACTCCATGAGGGCAGAAAACACATGTGACGCATAATACCTGCACACGTAACAATGACTGGTCATTTCCCTCCTCCACCGGGTGCTTCTCGGAGCCACTGTTAATTGGGCCCGGGCCCTGCGCCAGGCTCTGTGCCCAGCAACTCCGTCTCAGCTCCATGAATCTCATAGGGTCCCCATCGCAGCCTTGTCACTGGTCAGACATGAGCTGCAGCGACTCGCCCAGAGCTCCCCAGCTGCAGGGTCACGGAGCCGGGCTTCCACCCAGGTTACTCCTGCCCCAAAGCTCCCACTGTGCTACCTCCAGCATCGGGTTAACGAGATCACAACTTTTACCCAAATTTGGGGTTCGGACTCTACATTTGACAGGAGTGAATGGATCAGATCGTAGGGTGGTTCTCAATCTTTTTGGGGGGGCACCCCTTCCAGCTCTCTCTTCTCCTGTGATCGGTTGATTATAACCATTCTCACTGCCCCAGAATGACAGGTACCCTTTGGCTGGGGAGCCCCAGAGGCTAACTGGACACCTCAGGGGTGGGGTAGGGAGCAGAGGGTGGGCCCAGGTCCTGGGCTATCCCTTGACTCTCTGGAGGCAAGTGAACAGGATGTTCCCTGAGGCAACAGACATTCCTGGTCGGAGGTGGCAGGCAATGGGAGATTTACCATTTCCGGTAACCCGAGTCCCTGGGAGATCAGGTCTTCCCTGCCAAGGACATGCACCCCTGGCTTGCCAGCCCTGCCCTTTCCTCGGCCTTGGTCTGCCTGCGGCTTAGGACCTGCTTGGAGGGACCAGCTGTAAGTCCCAGAGGTCAAGACCAGGGTCTCAGGGCCTGATCAGCCCCAGCTTAATGCCACCCTCCCGGAGTCCCCAGCCTTGGGGAAGGAGGGGAAGGAGGTGACGTGATGGAAGGAGAAGGGGCCTGTGTCTGCCTCTACCATCGACTTGCCAGGACTTGTCTTCTTGGTGCTTCCATATCTTCTCTGAGCACCCGGCGCTTCTCTAAGTACTCTCCGTACACGATCTGTCTTATCCTTCACACACATGATCCAACTCATCCTTTTAACAGCACCTAAGGGGAGGGGGTGTCACTAAAATGAAGCTAAAGGGGAACTGACCCAGTGGGGTGTATCACAGAATGGGATTTGAACTCAGGCTCTTCCATACTGGCTGGTCTTCCTTGAAGTCCTTCCTTACCCTCTCTGGGCTCTTTTTTGGCAAAAGAGAGAATTTTGGGCCAGGTGATCCCTCCTAGCCCTGGCAGCCTGGGACCCAGGAATCTGTTGGAAAGCTTCCCAGGCAGGTTTAGTGTGAGCCTTACCTCACCTGGTAGAGGGGAAGGGGGGCAGGCATATCAGGAATTATTCTTCCCCAGGGTTGGGGGGTTGGCGGCGGGTTTCTGGAAAGCTCATTCTCTGGGCCCATGAGCTCTTGGATGGGTGGGGGCGGGCGGGGGAGGGAGGAAGTGACAAGTTGTCCTGTGAAATCTTCACCGCGGTCTTGTAAGGGGGTCATTTTTATTACTGTTTTACAGACTGGAAAACAGAGGCTCAGAGGGGTCAAGTGATTTGCCGAGGGCTACACAGCTAGGCAGTTACCAGGCTCAGGGTGTCTGGTCAGCTCCAAGTGCCGTGGAGTGGCATGTGACCAACACACATTTCCTAGGATGGCTTTGATTTATGAATAAAATAAAAATAGTCTTCCTGAAAAACTGTGACCGTGCCCGAGACTTTGAATACTTGTGCATCCAAACTACATCTCCCAGGCTGCCTCTGACACCTGGAAGTGGCCCAGGGATCCTTTGTTAAACTGTTTCTCCACATTCGCCTTGGAAAATATGGCCAGGCGTAATTATAGGGATGCAAGAGTTCAGAGGAGGGAGAGCCGCGTGGGCTGCAGGGAACTGGAAAGGGTTGGCACTGTGCTAGGAGCAGGGCTGTGGGGCTGAGAGGGGCCTGGGGTGGGGCAGAGCAGGACCAGGTCCACAGGCTCCAAGAAGGCTCCCTGCAGGGCCTGCAACCCCTGGCCATTTGCCAGGAATGGCACGAAGCCTCTCCCGGGACCCCCTGCCCACTCGGCCCTGCCCATCCCCCCTCCCAGCCAGGGTCTCTGGGGCACCCTGGCTTCAGGCAAGGCATCCTCGGCCCACAGACCTTTGCTCCAACCCCTCCCTCCCCTGCCCAGACTTCCCCCAGGAACTGGGTAAAGGGCTACAGGAATGAGGCCTGAGTCCTGGCCAGTGGGCCCAGCAGGGCCAGGGACCCTGGGATTTGAGCAGTTGGCAGCATGAGGACTGAGATGACCCCAGCCCTGCTGCTCCCAACCCCCTCGTGCTGTGCAGCCCTTGGCCCCCGAGGCCCCAGCAGCTGTCAGCAGGGAAGGGTGATAGAGAAGGGCCAGAGGTGACTTCTCAGCCCGTCCCTTCTCCCCCTGCTTGGACCAGGCCCAGAACTCTTACCAGCTGTTGTCAGCAGCTGCTGAGCTTTGTTCCAGAGCCAGCAGTGGGCACCTCCCTCCTCCCGAAGGACATCTTCCCACCATCCTTCACAGCCAGTGCCCCTAGGGAGAGGTTGGGGCTAATACGGAGGACAGGGTTGCATCCCTGAGTTCCTTTGATCCTACTAGCATGGAGAAATAGGAATTAATGAGCCCATTTTTACGGAAGAGAAAACAGATCCAGAGAGGCCAAGCTACTTGCTTGAAATCACACAGCTCTTGGCCCAGTGCCTACCCCATTGCCTTTCTTTAGACCGTGTTGTGTAGGACAATAGAGACTTTGAGGTTCCTGGGCCTATCACCTTGGCCACTTAGTAGTTTGAGGACTCCAGGCAAGCGCTTTTTTTTTTTTTTTTTAAGATTTATTTATTTAAGTAGTCTCTACACCCAGGATGGGGTTGAACCCACAACCCTGAGATCACAAGTTGCACACTCCACCAGCTGAGCCAACCAGGCGCCCTTCCAGGCAAACTCCTTAACTGCTTGGAACGGAACTCTCATTTTCTTGCTTATAAAATAATAATAATACCTACCTCTTAGGATTATTGAGCAAACTAAAATGAAAGAATCAATGTTAAGTACTTAGCATATGGCCTGGAGTGTTCTAAGTACCCAAATTGAGATCTAGCAATATTATCCTCAAGGACTGTTAGCCACCTGTGCACCCAGCACCGTGGCTGGCTCATGGGGGTTACAGACACATTCCACAAATATTTATACCAGCCAATAAATATTTATTTGGTACCTACTGTGTGCCAGGTGCTTGAAAAAGAGCAGAGACAAAACAAACAAAATTCCCATCCTTGCTTACATTCTATCCCACGCGGTGGCTGGGGAGACACAACTTCATCTTAACCACAGAAGCCGCCAAGCAGTTTTATACACACTGCTGTATTATCCACGTTTTCAGACGAGAAAATGGGCTGAGATCACTGGCGGAGCAGAGCCCAAGACCCAGCTCTCCTGAGGGTCTTGAGCAGTGGTCCCGTGGGCTCCTTAGAGGAGGTGACACTGGTGCTGCATCCCTCAGGGCCTCAAGGCCTGGCAGGAGAGGTTGGGATGCAGCTATCACAGTCTGGGCAGCAACAATTTCAGGAAGGTCTTGCCTAGGTCAAGGCTTCTTGTTCCCCAGGGAGGAGGCCCAGCCAGAGCTTTAAATACCCCATGCAGCCCAGAATAGCCCCCATTGTCTTGGCCTGCAGCGGGGGGACCCTGGAGGATGCTGAAGGAGGCTGATCCTGGAGCAGGAGGAGGTCTTTCCTATATGGCAGGGGTGGTGTTTCTGGGCAGACTTTTCCATTTGGCTCCTGCAGGAAAGGCTGCCTGTGGGAAGGGCGGAGCGCTGCCTGGTTCTGCGTGAGCAACGTGCTGGCTGACGGGGGAGCTCCGTGGGTGGGGGACTCCCAAGGAGGGCTGTGTGCCTGAGTGAAGGTGCTCCTTTGTGCGCCAGGGACGTGTGTGCATTGGCCCACTGGGCCCTCCGCTGTGGGCAGGCCTAGCCATGTCCCTTGCCTGGGGCCTCCTGGCACCCTCTGGTGCTCTGGCTATTTTGGGCACTGGCTGTGTTCACGTTTGGGGAGGGATGGGTAATCCTGCCCAGGCCAAGGATGCTGAGGGCATGCTCTGGACGGCCATTCCAGGCTCCTGGATTTTCAATGGCTGTAGCCTCTGCCCCTGACTTCAGCCTCAAGGGGTCCCGGTCCGTGGACCCCTACGGGATGTCAGCTCCACTGGCAAGGGGGAAGAAGGGCACCAGACAGACCTTGCCCTTGAGACATTCTCTGCTCTCGGTATCAGGAATAGTTGTGCTTCCTCTAAGCAACGGGTTTGTTTTGATCTCATTGGGACATGGAATCCAAGGACTGGTCAGGTTTCCTTCCTCCCATTGGCCACTGGAAAGCTCAGAGCCAAATGAATTGTTGCTTTCCCAGACCTCCAGAATTCAGCACATACTGTCTATCTACTCACCTCCCTCCAGACTGTCAGCTTGCTCTTGTGAGCTTTTCTTACGTATGTTTTTTTCATTCTCTCCTGCTATTATGTGTGCATCTTTGTAAGCAGCTTTGAGTTTTTCTGGAAGAGGGTGTCAGGGGAAGTATAAATAGATGATGATGATGATGATGATGATGATGATGATGATGATGATGATGGGGATGACGGCAACCCTGTGCTGGGCAGTTCCCTGCAGGCCACTCCTTAAGGCTTGGATCTCACTTCGTGATTACCTCTGCGAGCCTCGCCCTCTTTGCCGGTGGAGGCATAGCCTAGAATTCTAGAAACCTAAGGTTTTGGGATTTCAGTGTCCTAAAATGTCAAAGGCAGAAGGAACCTTTAGGATCGTTTAAGTTGAGAGCTTTCAAACTTCTTAATGAGCAGTGAAACCCTTATGCCAATCAAAATAATAGTATTTTGGTTAAATCTTGCAATATTTTTTAAAAAGATTTATTTTATTCAGAGAGAGAGAGAGAGAGAGACTGAGAGGCAGAGACACAGGCAGAGGGAGAAGTAGGCTCCATGC
The DNA here is from genome assembly GCF_018345385.1 of Vulpes lagopus. Classification (NCBI taxonomy): domain Eukaryota; kingdom Metazoa; phylum Chordata; class Mammalia; order Carnivora; family Canidae; genus Vulpes; species Vulpes lagopus. The sequence goes on from NC_054831.1 coordinate 126,396,748, forward strand.
AGGGAGCCCGACGTGGGACTCGATCCCAGGTCTCCACGATCACACCCCGGGCTGCAGGCAGCGCCAAACTGCTGCGCCACCGGGGCTGCCCAAATCTTGCAATATTTTGATAAATAACAGCAAACATCAGACGTTCACTGGGTGCTGGTGCTATTTGTAGGATTTTACATTTTTGTCTTATCCTTACAACAATCCCATGAGGTAGATACTCTTAACAGGAACAATCATGCCCATTTTACAGATGAGAAACGGAGAGGCATGGAGGGGTAAAGCGGCCTGCACCCAGCTAACCAGGGGCCACACCGGATGTATTATGTGGAGGGTCCTAATATAAAATGGAAAAAGATGGATTTGTTTTCACTGAAGCAAGTATTTGGGGGAGGGGGCCCAAGTTCTATCTGTCCCCCCACCCAGTCACCTGCTGTCTGAAGTGGTCCCTGAGGCGCCGAGGACGGCCTGGAAAGCAGTGTTCTAGGCCTGCTTCCTCATGTAACCGAGGGAGCCCGAAGCCTGGAGAGGGGAAGGGGCTTACCCCGATGGTGGGGAGAGCTGGAAGCCCTTCTCAGTCCCTCCCAGCCCACTTTGCCGCCGGAGGAGCGCCAACAGCTGAACTTCCCTGCAGAGACCTCAGCTCCCACCCACTCTCATGGGTGCAGGGACCCTGTGACCTTCTGCATGGTCCTCGGGGTCCAGCGTGACCAGGCACTGGGCCATGCCCTCTGTCCCCTCCTACAGGACTCATCTCCCCAGAGGCCAGGCTGCTGGCAGGGAGGGACGGGGCGGCTTCTGATTGGCTTTTCTCAGGCTCTGACAGTGTTTCTCCCCGAGGAGAGAAGATACCCCTGGTGTCACCTGGCCTGCCTTTCCTCGACCAGCCCTTCATTGCGTGGGGCCTCGGGGCTTTCTGTGTTCAGAGCCCCCTTTTCAAAACCCCTGTGACCATGGTGTCTGTGGTGCCAGCGGTGGTAGCAGCGGTGGTGGCCGTGGCCGAGGCCATGGCAGCAGTGGTGGTGACGGCGGTGGTGTCGCTGACGGGCTCTATCTCACATCCAAAGCCTCGCTGAAGCAGAGCTCGTTGGCTGCTCGACCAGGGAAGGTGGTAGGTGCGGTGTGGGTGCCCCCAGTATGTGCTCCGTGGAACCCTAGTCCCCTGAGCATGAAGAAAGGGTTCTAAGTTAAGCACGTTTGGGAAACAGTGAATCGTTGCCCCCTCCTCCCGTCATGGTGTTCGGGACACTGAGGACTTAGGGAACCAGCTCACCTTTGTGTCACCAGCCTGTCCCAGGTGTGTTTGTCTGCAGGACCCTCCCGCCATGTCCAGCGTTACTGTGCCTTGGATTGGACATTAGTCATGAGGAAAGGGGGTGGGACACTTCAAAAGGAAGGGGCCCTTCCTTTTGTTTCCAGCTCTGTGCCCCCTCCACCAGGCCTGTCCTCAGGCATGGGCTCGGCCCTGCCGGCCCCTTCCTCCCCCTCCAGGAAGCAGATGAGGAAAGCCCTGGGGGGCAGGGGGTGCTGGCCTCCTTGGCTGCAAACTGCCGTTCCAGCCTGTTTTTTCCTGTTGCTGATGCCCACGGGATCAAGCAGGAGTAGGGTCACTGAGGCCTGGGGGCCGGGCTGCCTTGTGCAAGGCCCTTGAGCTTGGGCTGTGGCCCCGCTCACCTCCGAGATCCCCACCCAATCCCTGGGAGCAGGTCCCTGCTCAGTAATGGGAGAAATGGGCCCCTGGCTGAAGGCTCAGGCATCAGAGATGGCAGGAGGAGGTCTCGGGCAGTACAGAGCTTGGGAACCAAGGAGGGGTCGGGCTCCTAGTCTTGGCTTTTCCAGCTCTTGACTCTGGGCAAGTGGTCTTCCTGAGACTCCGAGTCTTCACTTATAAACTCCACCCCTTCATTAACTTAAAAAGTGTCTTTGGGCAGCTACTCTGTGCCAGGTAATATGACAGTGAGCACAATGGACAGAGTCCCTTCCCTTTGTGGCACTGATGTTCTAGTGGGGGTGACTGATGATAAACAGATAAATGTGTAAATGTGGGTAGAATGTAGGTGGTGAGGCGCTAGGAGGCAGGACAAGGGAAGTGACAGGGCTAGTGAATAGATGCTGGACCTGGGATATGGCCAGGGTGGGTCTCTGTAAAGGTGGCCTTTGAGCAGAAACAAGAAGAGGAGGAGTGGGCACATCTGGGAGCAGTGTCCCAGGTGGAGGATGCAGCAGGTGCAAAGGCCCTGAGGTGGGAGAGAGGTGTAGTTGAAAACTATTGAGATAAATGTGACAGGGAGTGGGGAGAGCACAAGAGGGGAGGAGGTTGGAGAGGTGTGTGTGTGTATGTGTGTAGGTCACACAGGACCTGGTCACCCTTCGTAAGGGCTTTTCTTCTCCTCCTTTGATGAATCAAGACTAATGGAAAGGCCTAACCCAGTAGGTTCAGAAGGTGGTCATTGTTGTAAGTGGTGTCTCATTTCAACCAAAATTTGTAGAACGGGATCCCTCCTGTCCTCCTGTAGGCCTGGCACTGTGCTGGGGGCTTCATTCATGAAATCTATGGGTGGCGACCCCAGAGAGGATGGGCCGGCCCAAGCAGGTCGGTGGGGCCTGGAAGGCCCACAGACACTCCAGCACTCCGTGGCAGCAGGGCCTCCTGGGTGCCAGAGAATCTGAGAACCACGCCGGGCTGCAGGCAGGAGGCAGGCACGTGAACACCGCAGGCGCTGTTGGCACCAGCCGTGCTTGGCAGATAGTGTTCAAGCCCTGGGGACCTTCTTGCTGGGCGGCCCAGCCCGGAAGCCGTTCCCACTGGGCCACCCCCACCGCCTTGGCCGCACCTGGCACATGGGTGGGGGCGGGGGCATTTCCCCGTGACTTCCTGCTTCTTCCGTCTAGGCTGGCAGGCAGCTCATCCACCGCCAGGGGAGGCCCATTCTTGGGGTGTCTGTGGGGCGGGAGGAGAGTGCAGGGACTCTGGGGGGACCAGGGTACTTGGGTGCTGTGACTAGCACCGTGACACCAGCGTAGTCAAGGGACACTGGTCTTTGGGTGGAAAAAGCCATTCAGGGCTGGTCCGTTGATGGTGCTGTGTCCTCTTCCCACCTCTGGGCCTGGGCACATGTGCCCCTTCCTTCTCCCTGGTGCACGCCCTCCGCCCCTTCTCCACCCTACTTAGGTGAGAGGGTCTTTCAGACCCAGCTGAATTGTCCTTTACCCCGGAGAAACCTTCCCCAAACTCCCACCTGCCTCGGTCACTGAGGGGACTGTCCCCTGGGCCCTCCCAGCCCCCGCCCCTCTTCTGTAGAGTCCTCCATGCACTGTATTTCATGCTGCATCTCCCTTAGGAACACAGAGCTCTATGTCTGTTAACTTCCCCGTTTTATCCCCAGGACCCAGCACATAGTAGGTGCATGGGAACTAAAGATCAAAGCAACTTGAATTGAACCTTCTAGGGAAGGTGGGATTGATTATCCTTTCCTTACTGGGGAGGAAGCTGAGGCTGCCCAGAGAGGTAGTGGCCAAGGCGGCCTGGAATCAGGGTTGTCCCAGTAAAGTCTGCCCTCTGCCCCACTGGCTGCATCTCTGAGACTCATAAAGTGCTCTCGCTCGACGGTGGTGGTGGCAGCCCTGCTCGGGTGCAACCGCAGCTGCGTGCATAGGGACCTTGAAGGTAGAGACCATGTCAGGTCCACCTGGTAAAGGGTCAGGTCGACCTGGTAAAGGGCCAGCCAGTTTTCTGGTCACCCTTTCCAAAACAGATCACCCCTTATTCCCCTTGCCTCTCCCAATAGCCCTGGGCAGGAGGCAAACAAGGGACCTCTACCTATTTCATCACTGAGGAACCTGAGATGTGGAGGGAGTGTTATCCATCTCAAGGAGGATGTTATTCAGAGTCCCTTTTCTCTTGGGACAAGGTATTATGGTCTCAGTTTTATTTTAAAAATTTTTTTAAAGATTTTATTTATTTATTCATGAGAGACCACATAGAGAGGCAGAGACACAGGCAGAGGGAGAAGCAGGCTCACTGCAGGGAGCCCGATGTGGGACTCGATCCCAGGACCCCAGGGTCACGACCTGAGCCAAAGGCAGACGCTCAATCACTGAACCACTCAGGTGCTCCTTATAATTTAAAAAAAAATGTTTTTTTTTTTTTTAAATTTAGTTGAGAGAGAACACATGAGCAGGGGGAGAGGGAGAGGGAGAGGGAAAAGCAGACTCCCTGCTGAGCAGGGAGCTCGATGTGGAGCTCCATTCCAGGACCCCAAGATCACGACCTGAGCCAAAGGGAGATGCTTGACCAAATGAGCCACCCAGAGGCCCCGGCCTTAGTTCTAATGCTGGGGAACTGAGGCTCAGAAATGCAGCTTTTGCTATGTGATCTTGAGCAAGTCCTCACTCTCTCTTCCTGAACTTCATTTTCTTCTTCTGTCAGAAAGGCTAATTCCCACCTTGGGGTTGTTGAGCAGGTTCGCTTGTTCGTTCTCGCATTCTGTCTGTGACTGCAGGTCTTAATTGAGCACCTAGTATGTGTTTTCTGTCTTGAAGATGCAGCAATGATCAACACAGACGAAAATCTCGGCCCTCCTGGTATTTTCACATCAACAGAGATGGCTGGTGTGGAAGCCTAGTGCATAGAGTGGGGTCTCACTGCAGTTTGCTAAATGGGAGGGGTGCCAAGGGGCTTGTCCAAGACCACATGGTGAGTTTGGGGCAGAGCTGGGACAAGAGACCCCAGACCTCTGCTTTCCCTCAGTGGTCCGATGTGGCCCTGGCTGGAGGACAGACTTTGCGGGTCACAGGCCTTGGGATGGGAAGCAGGGGCTTGCTGGCTGCTGTGCCACCAAGCTAGCAGAGTACAGAAGCGGGGGCCCTGCTTTCAAACTGGATTCCCACTGCCTTAGCTGTGTGACCTCGGGGAGGTGAGTTCACTTCTCTGAGCTTCTTTTCTCATCTGTAAACTGGGGATGGTGGGAGCGGGGTTGGCCGGGGACCCGTATCTGGTTTATGGGGTTATGGGTTTGCACGAGGTAAGCCTGGTGAGAGCCTTATCTTGGCACCCACGTCCAGTGAGCGCTTGCTGTGCCTCCACTATTCTCCTTATTTGGGGGGTCATGCTTCTTTCTGGCCAGCGGGCTGGCGAAGCTCCTGCACCTTGGAAGCTTGAGTGTGGGAAGCTGGCTGGCCTCCCGAGTGGCACGGGCAGCGTAGGCATGCCAGAGGAGGCTGCGGCCGCCTCCTTTCCGGCCCGGCGCCCCTCTTAGCCTGCCAGGGGATTAAAGGCCTTTGGCCTTTGTGTCGGGCTCACCCGCCCCTGGCAGTTTGCACAACAAAGTGCTGCCCTGACAGATTCCTTCCCCTTTGCCGTCTGCTGCCCATAGACAGGGCACTGGGCAGTCTGGGGGTGGGGCAGGGCACCTTGACCCTGTATCTGGGGGCCTGGGTTATCGCAGAACCAGGGAGCATGTGTTATGGGGTCCCCTGGGAGCCTCTATCGTCACAGAGTGGGAGTGGGAACTTTCTGAGGTCTGGGTCTTCTCTGAAGATTTGGGGACCGTAGATGGGGGAAGGGACACTGAGGCAAAGTCTGTGCTGGCAGGAGGCAGGTGGGCAGGCAGGGGCTCGTTTGTCTCCCGCCCCCACACAGTCTCTGGATTTTGATGGAGTGAGCTCACTCCAGCCCAGATGCCTGGAGCCCTGCCCTGGGCAGCTGCAGCCACCCTGGGGACTACCGTGTTCCGACCTTCCTGCCCAGCTGCGGGGGTAGTGGTGGGCTCAGCCGAGGCCTGGGCCATGAGGAGGGGGCGATGGGCCGGCGGCCCGAGTCATATGTGAATAACATCTCTGCAGCAGCCCAAAGTCCCCCTGTGGTCCCAGAGTCAACCTCAGAGCAGGCAGTTAACTTGAGCTTTGGCACCAAACTTTGTTGTCACCCCCGACCTGGGAGCCACCCCACCAGCCCGCCCAGAGCTTAGGCAGCAGTGCCAGGCCCTTCCCTTCATCCCAGACCTGGAGGCTGACCCCGGGCCTGAGCCCATGCCCCGCACCCCCACACATCACCTGTTGTCGGTACCCTCCCCTCACCTCTACTCTGTGTCCCCTGCATGGTACTAATTCTAACGCTTACTGAGCACTTACAGTATATAAGGCATCAAGCTGGGCTCCTTACACGCCTTCAACTTCGTTCACACGGTGATCTCTGTGATCTCCCTCTTCTCGTCTGCAAAATGGAAATGATAATGCACCTTGAAACCCGCGAAGCTGCTTTGGAATCCAGAAGTTTCCAGATAGGAGAAAGGTTACAATAGAGCACATGAGAACACTCGGTGGAGTCTGGGGCAACGCCCCTAATGAAACACAGTAATATTGCTGCAGCAAAACATACAACTCCTCACCCCTAAGTGGAGTAAATAGGATGTTAATAGCTTCCTGTCAGTTCAGGTCAGGACTTGGCACCAAATGAGCTTGTTATAAACTCATTTTAAAAAAGAAAACACTCTCAGTTTTCAGAGCTCTTTGCATTTCCCTTGCTACAGACGAGGGTTAATAGCCCTGCAGTGGCACCCCCACCTCACCTGCCCCCCAGTTGCTACGAGGATTAATCGAGGTGGTCCACACAGTGCTGAGGACAAGGACACGGCCCGAAGAAAGCCCTCCGTGGCATCGGCCCATCCTTGTTGTCCTCACCCTCCTGCCACTTTCCTACAGCTTTGATTTTAGCAGCACAGGAAACTCTTACCTGCACACATGCCCTGTGCAAGACCCACGATCCTCACTTAAGAAATCCTTCAAAAACCCCAGACCTGATATCCTATATCCATAGCTGCACCTCCCCCTGTACCCCAAACTTTCTCTACCTTCTGTTCCCGTCTCCAGTGGCGATACAACCCAGCCTCAAGGAGCTGTCTCCCAGAAGTTCCCTGTCTGTCTGGTATCCCGCCTGTCTGGGTCCCCTCCACCCCCACCCTCCCACCCCCCAATGAGGGGCCACTGTGCCCACACCCCTGCCCCAAGCAATTGTTCCCAGTGCTTGAAAAAACAGTCCTTTGGCCTTGCCTTGTATGAGTCAGCTGCTTCCACTTCCCCCATCAGGAACCTGCCAGGTCTGGAAAATCCCCCTCTCTGCTTGGCTCCTTCCTTTCTGGCCCGGGTCTGCCTTCTGGACCCTTCCTCTTTGGCCCCGCCATCCGGCTCCAACGCCTGCCTGAGTACTGCGTTCCTCTGGGAGGAAGCCGGGCTTTCTCATTGCCGGAGATGGCTGGAGGGCAGGAAACCTGGGTTCTATTTCTGCCTTTGACCTTGGAGCCACCAGTGGCCCTCCTTGGGACGTTAGGCACACACTGCACGGGCTCAGGCCGCTGGCAGCTCAGGCATCCAAGGGCCATCCTGGGAGCTACTTGGATTGGGGATGGGAACCAGCCAGCCCTGGACGTTCTGGCCCTGCCCCCTTGCTTAGGCCTCAAGGCCAGCCTGGAGGCTCGGCCTCAGCCCTGCCTCTTTCCTGGTCAGCAGGCGCAGAACCCAGAGGTCCTGGGTCTATCCTGGCTCTCTGCCACTCACCTGTGATCCTTGGGCAAGTTACATGGGGAAAGCGAGGTGCTATTCCCTTCTCTGTGAAAGGGGGCCTTTCACACCTGCTCAGCCACCTCAGGGGGTCGTTGTCAAGGTCCAATGACACCAAGATTGAGGAAATGCTCTGTAGACTGTGAAACGGCACTGCGGTTAAATGGTTTTGCGGAGTGACTCTCAGTGACCTCAGCCGGTTCCGACTCAGTGGCAAAAGCTTAGACATTAGAACTGAATGACCAGAGAGGTCAAATCCCAGCTCTGCCACCTGCTAGATCTTCAGGCAGATGACCTGCCTGCTCCATGTCCCCATCCCTGCCTGTAACCTGGGTTAGCATTCATAAAAATTCTTAAAGGGGTGCCTGGCTTATATAGCAAGTGCTCAATAAATGTTAGTTCTTTCTATTCCAAGTAGATACCGGACTTTCCAGATCTGAATCAGAGTTCCCTTCTATGGTCAAGTCTCAGGCTCCTTTGGGCTCTTTCTGGGAGCCTCTTTCCGGTCTGGCTCCATCTCCCCTCCCAGATGTGAAATACAGCTGCTAGAACCTTTTGATCTTCAGCTTTTCACAAACGAAGTCTCTGGCCTTGCTGGGTTGGCCCTCGCTACAGGCCCTGATCTGACCCCAGGGCCTTGGGCCGTGGGGAGGGGGCTGTAAGCAAGGGCAGGCTGGCATGTGGAAGGGCCCATTCCCTTGAGCCCCTGGGGTGGGAGGTCTTCTATCCGGGCCGACGTGCTCTGGATTCTCCCACCCTTCTCACTGCAGATGTGTGTTCCTGACATTTTTTCCAAGTTGAGTCTCACTTTGCTATTTCCTGTCCAGTCCCGACACCACCACCTCCCCCCACCGGCTCCAGGCCTGGGAGAAGCTCTCTGGACCTTACTCACCACCAGAGTTTTCCTTTCCAGACATCCGTGTCTAGGGGGTGCTGGGAATCCCTATGCCCCATGGCCTGGCTTGCACGGGGAGGAGGAGGGAGTGGCAGTGACACAGAGGAGAGCCTCCGCAGGTTGGGAGGATGCAAGCCTGCCCCTCTAACCCCATCAGCCCCTATGTTGTGCCCCTCTGCCAGTCTTAGCCTCGCACTTTCCTTAGGTCACTCAGGGCCTGCTCTGGAACTCCCTCCCACCCAGTGGAAACATTGCCCTCTACCTGCAGCAGGGAAAGGAGTAGAACCCCTCTTAGGGACTGATCTTGTGGTTCTTAGCTAGCAAGTGTCAGAGTTCTCTGAGCACATGCCACTGCATCCCTCCCACCTGGATGAGAAGGGACCCAGGAATCTGTATTTCTCATCAGCTCCTGGGGAGCCTAAAGTTCTCGCCTGGATACAGACCCTGTGGGCATGGCCCAGAAGTCCACTGGCCACTTAGGAATGGGGTGGGCCTTTGCCTTTGTGCAGAGAGAGGGTGGGGAAGGAAAAGGAACAGGAAGGGGGGTTTGCCCATGGATGGGAGGGGAAGGGGCATTAGGCCACGGCAGGGGGTAAGTTGCAGGCAATGCAGACCTTGGCTTGGTAGCCCTGCAGACACAAAGGTGACCAAATGGCAGCCAGTCCCTGCCCCCGGAGCTCCCAGCCTAGGAGGGAGGTGGCATGTAGACTATGGAGGGGCAGGTGGTACCTGCAAAGCAAATCGAGTTCAGGAAGCAGCTAGATTATATGGGTGATAGCATTTTTGACCATTCACTCAATTCATTCATTCAAGTACTTATTGAACATGGGTTGCTGAGAGGGTAGAGGTGACTTAATCACCATCCCTGCCTTTAGGATGCTTCCACTCTAGTGGAGATACAGGTGATTAGAGTGTGGACCCAGGAGTGCCCAGAACCCAGCCTGGGCACAGAGGGCACTGTGACGGCCAAGGGTCAGGAGAAGGTCCCCCAGAGAACATTGTCTTTCTTTTTAATTTAATTTAATTTAATTTAATTTAATTTAATTTAATTTAATTTAGATTTTCTTTTTAGTCCTCTTTCTTGACGTGCAAATCACATACAATAAAATGTACCCATTTTAAGTTTACAGTTCAATCATGACATGTATATACCCAGGGAACTGTCACTCCAAGAGGTTCTCTGGTGTCCCTGCCGGGTCAGCCTACCCTATCCCTGGTCCCAGGCAACTAGTGACATTTCTGTCACTGTCGAACACTGTCCCATGCCACTCCCCAGAGTTTCGTATCAGTGGGGTCACACAGTATGCAGCCTTCTGTGTCTGGCGTCTTTCACTCATCGTGTGTGATTGGACCTCAGCCGTGTCGTTGTGAATATCAGTAACTTGTGCCTTTTTCTTCCTGAGCAGTTAGAAGAGGTGACACTTAGCTGAGTTTTGGAGGGTGATTTAGCCAGAAAAACAAAGGGAGGAAGGGCATTCCAGTGGAGGGACTGGCACGAGAAATGGCCAGAGGCTCCCAGGGTTGTGGACTGGGTGAAGCTGGGCGGTGTAGCGAGGGGAGAGACTGGCCGTCTCATTGTTTTTCTTCTCCTCCTTGGGCCTCTTTCCTGCTGCCATCACCTTGTCTAGCCAGGGAGGGCTGGGTCTGGTTTTCAAAAGCGAGACCGTTTCCTTCTGGCTGGGCTGGGCTCCCCAGAGAGGGCTGAGGCCAGGGCAGGGCCTGAGACACTCAGGCCAGGTTATCTGGGGCTGGACGGCACTACGGGGCCACAGCAAATCCATGCGCACTGTGCTTAGGGGCTCTGGGGTTCCCTCGGTTCCCCGGGGTTCCCCCCGGGTTGGTGTTTTCCTCTGGGTTATCTGATAAAACTCCTTTGGAAACATCTTGATCTTGTCGAAGGGGAGGGAGGTGTTCACCACCCATCCCCCGACCTGGCCACTGGGGCCCTTCTGCCCTGGCCTGCAGGGCGCGGGGTCTCAGCAGGCCCTCTGTGGAGTGGGAGCCTGGGGTGGAACTTGTGCTGGGCTCAGCATCAGCCCGAGGTCATGCAGAGTTGACACCACGCCTGTCCTGCCCCCATCCAGGCCAGCTCCTGGGCTCCACCCCCTCTGCTGTGTGCACAGATGAGCTTGTCAGTGTGGCCACAAGTGCCAGAGCTAGTTGTCCAACATGGCTGGAATGTATTTCCTGTGGCTTGGAGCTTTGGAAGCCAGACAAAGGCAGAGAGGGGTGGCCAAGATGGCCCGGTGGGAAGCTGTCATTAGAGACAGCAGCTTTGGTGGACTCACCCTGTCCATGCTGACCCTGGCTGCCCTTCCTGCCCTGTGTCCCCCAATCTTTGCTGGCCCAGGTCACCCTGTACCTGCCCATGTCCCCATATGATAGTGAGTAGATACTGCCTCATGTCTTGGACAACCTTTGCCTTCTCCAGAGGAAGAGAAGTCTGTCATCATTTACCAAAGTGATTTTAATTTTATTCTCTGTTCATTTGAGGATTCATTCAGACTCCGTGAATTTTCAGGGTTGGTCTCTGAGGCCTCCAGGGGCTAATGGGGCTTTGGGGAAATGGAGTCAAAATAGTGGTTCAGCCCCAGCCTGACTCTCTTAGCCAGACCACATCTGACTTAACCACTACAGGGATTTGGGGTGGGACTCTGGGTCCCCCTTGTAGTGAGGGGAGGGGTCCTGGTTTGGGCAAGGGGCTGGAGATTGTGACCATCGGCTGTGTGAACTCCCACAGGTGACCCACGGGCTGCGGGCGTATGATGGCTTGTCTCTGCCCGAGGATGCGGAGACAGTCACAGTGGGCCGGGCTGGCTGGAGCTACTCAGACCTCTCTGATGACGAGGACTTGCTGGCGGACGATGCCTCTGGAGGTGAGCAGAGGGTTCTGGTAGTAGGGAGTGGAAGAGGTAAGGGGGTATAGGATTCTTCCCACTGGTCCTTAAAGAGGCTCCAGGAAGCTTGCCCCAGGGGATGCCTCAAGAGATGGCCATCCTAGGCCGTGGTCCCAATGACTCCAAGATCCTCTGTTTGCAACCCATGCGACCCTGGGATGCTGACCACTCCTCTGCCACTGCTGTGTCCTCATAGCACAGGTGGTTAGGACCGACGTCCGGGAGATGGCAGACAAGGCACGGTAGGGGACAGTTACCGCCCCTTTCTGCACCCCGTCCTGGCCTCACCTGGTGGCCAGTGTGACCGGGCCCCTCCTGCCCCACCAAGGGCAGACAGTCAAGTCCCTAGAGTGTGTGGCCTTGGCCCACACCCTCTCCAATGGAGGCTTCCGAGCTGTCTTTTACAAGCCAGCCTCCTTAGGCTTGGGGGGAGGCGACAGTTCTCTGCTTTATGACCTTGCCCACCATGTGCCAGGTGCCCCGAATAGCACCCAACTCCCAGCAGATACTCAACAAATACTTATTGCTGCCTAAATCTCTCTTCTGCTTGCAGATGGCCTGGGGAGTGGAGACCTGGGCAGCGGGGACTTTCAGATGGGTAAGTTGCTGAGGGCACAGGCCCCCCTCCTCACCCCTGCAGAAGCCCCAGAGGTCTTCCCCCCACAGAGGTCCCATCACCAGGGCTGAGGGCCTCAAGGGCTTCAAAGACCTGCCATGCAGGTGGTCTCATACTCCCTGAGTGACAGTCTTGTGGCCTGGTTGGCAGGTCCCTGCAAGGTAGGGGATGGCCGGGCTCTGTGACTTTGCCACGGGGGCAAGGCATAGGGCAGCAGGCCGGAAATGCCCAGTTGTAATAGGTACTGGAAGCCAGACCCTCAGCATTCAAAGCAAAATTCTCATCTCCCAGGGCAGCTCAATATAAAGTCCTTCCCTAGAGCCCTTCTTGGGGATGCAGAGCTGGGGACCCCAGGCAGGGGTGGGCAGGTAGAAGTGCTCTTCAGCTTAGGACATTGGCACAGGCCAACAGAGCTGGCAAGGGATGGAGGTAGCCTCGCCCTGGACCCAGAAAGGACCCTGCCATTAGGTTGGGTCACCTGCTGGAAAGCCAAGGGTTCCTGGGTTGGGGAAGGGAGCTGTGCTTGGTGGAGAGAAAAGAATCAGGCTTCCATCAGCTGCTTGCCCTGCCAGCACTCTGCACGTTGGAGCAGCAGCCAGGCCAGTGCTGGGACTCAGAGTCCCCGCTTCTTCCCACCCCAGTAGAGAGTGAACTACTGGTGACAAAGCCCAGCAGCTCCATATGCCTTCTCTGGAAGCCAGCGCTGAGCACTCTGTGGTCTGGGCCAAGGGTGGAGCTCAGCTCAGGCGGGCCACTGGGCATCCGCGCTGTGTCCGGTGCTGCCCACAGTGGTGGACCTGCGCCTCCCCAGAGATGGAGTCACCCCCCTTTGACTGATGCATCAGGGGCATCCACCTGCCAGAGGGCAGTGTCCTGCCTGGGCAAGTGCAGACAGGAGGGTTGCCCTCAGGTGTCCTGGTCCTGACTGTGACCTCCCAGCCTCTGGGGCTTAGGTCCTGCCTGAAGCTTTTCCACACGGAGGTCCTTCCAGGGCTGCAGGATCGGGGGCGGGGCAGGGGGAGGGTGGGAGAGCTGCCTCCTGCTGAGGCCCTAGTCCAGCCCATACTGTCCATTTGGAAATGTCTATGGCCTTTCCTCTGAGGCTGTCTACCGTGGCAGCCGGCCCTCTCTGAGGAGTCTTTGCCAGCCCACCTCCCCCGTGAGATGCAGCTGTGAGGGCAGGAGGGGCAGAGGAGGGGAGGGCGGGGAATGGGGAGCAGCAGCTGGGCAGGGCCTGCTGGCAGGGCAGAGGCCTGTGCTTGTGAGTGGAGCCTATCCGTGGGAAGACACGGAGTCTCAGACCTTCCAGGCCCGGCCCTGGCACCGACCTGCCGCCCTTGGGGCAGGTCCAGGCAGCTGGGCCGAGGCTGAGGCCTGGAGGCACCCGGAGTGTTGGTGTGCCCACTTCAGTCTTGCCCCATAGCTGTGCCCTCTCTGTGCTGGCCAGCAAGGGCCATCCTGACGCAGATGCAGCCCACACCCTGGAGTCCAGGCGCTGAGACGGTGCCACCCTCCCCTCGGGCAGGGCTGTGGCTCCTACAGCCTCCACCCCAGCCCAGTCCCACTACCCTGCAATTTGTGTGCAGATACCCCAACCTGATGGACAGCCCCTGGGCCTGACTCTCCATCTCTGGGACCCCTGCCCACCCCCTTTCGCCCAATTTCTTTGCATCTCTTGCCTGGCCTGCTCTGATACCTGTCTGGTCTCTCGTGCTCCCCTCCTCCCCCTCCCCTGCCTTGGTCCAGGTCTCTCTCCTTTGTCTAATCTCTGTGTCTCTTGCTTGGGGGACCCTCTACGTGCCTTGCTGTTCCTCCTGGCCACTCTCTCTGTGGCTCTACCCTGCAGGCCCGGGGCTACCGTCCTGTGGCTGGTGAGGAGTCTCCTCCCAGTAAGTGAGGCCAAGCGGCCTAGGTGGGGGGCTCCCTCTGTCTCCCTCCCAGTTCCCTCTCCCCGCTCTCCCTGCCTGTCCTTTCTCCCTCTCCCCTTTCTCCCCAGCCTCTACTTTGTCACACGCAAGGCTCCGTGGCACTTTCTTTTTGAGTCTGGGGGCCCTGCCGGCCCCTGCCCAGGACACAGCCAGGCTCCATCTGGGTATCCAAGTCTACGCACAGTGGGCCAGGACCCTGGGTGTCCCCCCACTTCAGGGATGAGTGCAACAATCCCTCAGGGAACAAGGCCCTAGAGGCTGCAGGTGACTTGTACCCACCTCAGGACTGGCTGATGCTGGGCCCACCCAAGGATCCCAGGGGCTCCTGGGGCTGGGGCTCGGGGGGCATGGGTGTGGGGTGGAGTTCCGTTGAGCAGGGAGTAGGTGGGATGGTCCGCTCTGCTCCAGGGTTGGGCAGAGTCAGGTGTGTGTTTCCCACACCCACCTGGGCGCAGACAGCTCCGGCCTCCTGTCCCTCCAGCCTCTGGCTTCAAGTGAGCTGTCTGGATGGGGTCAAGATGAAGGCCAGCAGGGAGAGGACTGGCCAGGGTAGGCACCCAGAGAGCACACCCACCCCGGGGAGCTTCACTCACTTGCAGTACCCTCCGCCCCAGGGGCTGGTTCTTGGAATAGATAGGGCTTTACCTTCTGCCCTAAGCCTCAGACACTGGCCGCAGGGAGACAGTTCAGGGTAGAAGAGGGAGGGTGCTCGCCCTGACCTATCCTGGGTCTGGGAGAAGGCCGGGGTGGGGTCAGGCTGCAGGGTCCGAGCCCTTCCCAGGGCCTAGGAGAAAGGGGCTTTGTGGAGCCCCAGCCCCCTCCCCCAGGAGCGGGCACATTCCTGGGCAGAGGCCCGGCCTCCTCGCCCGCGCTGGGCCATGGGGCTGAGGCCAGGGGCTGGGGTGGGGGACTCTCAATGGGCCTCTGTGCCTGCTCACAAGGGGCCTCTGTGGCCGAGCTCACGGTCTCCACGCTCCAGCCCACAGAGCCCCACCTACCCGGCACCCAGGAGCCCAGCCCAGCACTGTCCCTGTGTTCCAGCCCAGGCAGCGCTGCCGTCACAAGCACCCTCTCTCAATGTAGGAGTCCACTCCTGCCTCATCCCGACACCCCAGGGCTTGCTTAGCCCAAGCCACAGAGGGAGAGGGTCCTTGCTCGGGGGCGTGTGCACCTGCGGGCCTGCCAGAATGAAGTGGAAGGGGGACTGGCCTTGTAGTCCGGCCCAGCCGGTACCGCTCCCTGCTTTACCAGCCTCACCCTGTCATTGGTCACCTCTCTGAGCCCGCTTCTGCCTCAGGGACTTTGCAGCTGCTGTTCCCTCTGTCCAGAAGATGCTCTTTTTCCAGATGCTTCTCCATGGCTCACTCTCTTCCTTTGAGGATCCCATTTGAGGAGAGTCCTTCCCTGGCCACCCTGGGGAAGAGCAACCTACCCCTACCCCAGCAGGCCTCTCCCACAGCCCTGACTCTCTCCCCCTGGTCCATGTATTCTTCGTTCATTTATTTCCTTGCTCCCCCCTAGAAAGTGATCTCTGTGGGGACAGGAATGGGACAGTTCATTGCCATATTCTCTGCCCTGAGAACACCACCTAGAATGTAGTAGGCCCTCAACATAGACTTGTTAGGGCAGCCTGCGTGGCTCAGCGGTTTAGGGGCACCTTCGGCCCAGGGCGTGATCCTGGAGACCCAGGATCGAGTCCAGTGTTGGGCTCCCTGCATGGAGCCTGCTCCTCACTCCGCTGGTGTCTCTGCCTCTCCCTCTCTCTGTGTCTCTCATGAATGAATGAATGAAATATTTAAAAAAAACAAAACATAGACTTGTTAAAGATTTGTTATAATAAATGCCTCTCTCAGATGAGAGGTAATAAAACCAAATCCATCCCTCGGGTTTGTTGTAAAGACCAGAGACGATCACTAAAGCTAACCCAGGCTGCCCCTAGTATGCACTTGGCCCTGTTATAAGTACTTTACATTTCTTAACTTATTCAGTCCTTAAGAGAACCCTCTGGGGTGGGCACTGCTATTATCCCCATTTGACACCGAGGCTCAGGGAGGTTGAGTACCTCGCATGAGGTCACGGGGCTAGAAGTAGGGATTTTACTCTAGTAGCTAAGCTTTTAACCGCTAAGCTACACTGCTTCTCATATAGTGAAAGCTCATGTTATACGGCACCTACTATGTGCCAGGCCCTGTTCTAAGCACTTACACATATTTAGACATTTGTAACTCATTGCTTTGGCGTTGATAATTTACACCTAAATTCATTTTTCAAGATTTTATTTATTTATTTATTCATGAGAGAAACACAGAGAGAGGCAGAGAAACAAGCAGAGGGAGAAGCAGGCTCCCTGCAGGGAGCCTGATGTGGGACTCGATTCCAGGACCCCGGAATCACCACCTGAGCCAAAGGCAGACGCTCAACCACTGAGCCCCCCAGGTGCCCTGAATAAGATTTAATGCATAAAAAATCTTGCATATTATAGGTGCTCGAGAAACTGTGTGTGTGTCTATGTGGATGGACATGCACACGTACATACTAGTCTATGTATTCCGTAAGCATAGGATACACGTTGATTCAGCATCCACTCCATGCCAGGCCCAGCTTCTTAGCCCAGGTTCTAAGCCCTGTATGTGCGTGCTTGTGCGTGCATGTGTATGTGTATGACTCGTTTGCAGCTCAGATCGACTCAAATTTATAACTGCTATATTAACTCATGAACCTTATGAGATTTAATGTGTATAAAACATCTTATATAGAATCAGTGGTTATGTATACGCTCACACCAATCTGGTATGAATTCATTCAGCCGTCACTTATTAGACACCAACCTGGCCAAGCACTACACTACCTCTGGGATGTAGGGTGAATGAGGACCAGAGTTGCTCTCATCGGGTTTACAGTCTCGCAGAAGAGAAAGGTGACACCAGCGTCTGATTCTCTAGCTCTTGCTCTGTGCCAGATGCCGCATCTCTAAGTGCACGGGGAGATGGTGCATGCAGGCGCGGTGTCATTTGTTCCCTGCAGCTGCCCAGTGTGATAAATGTAATTAATATCCTCATTTAACTGAGAAGAAAACCGAAGCTCAGAGAGGTGAGGTCAGTGCCTGTGGTGTGGCTGACCTCAGAACCCATGGTTTTCACCAGAATCTGTATAACCAGGCAGGATCTATGCAGTGCAGGGTGGGAGGTGCTCTGATGAGGGAAGAAGCCTAGGGGCTGGAGGATCCAGAGGAGGGGTCTCTAGCCCAGGCAGGGTTAAGGAAGGAGGGAAGTTCAAGTGGTCTGCTCGGAGGAGGTGATGGCTGAGCCGAGCCTTGAGGGATGACTAGAACCAGCCCGGGAAGAGGAGGGAGGCATGGCTCGGTCATTTGTGGAAGATCCCTATTGCAGGCCAGCCTCTTCTGGAAGCCAACCTTTCTTGTCCAGCTTCCTCCGTGCCACTGGGGGTCTCTTCTGCATCATCGCTTAGTTTCTGGTTCAGGGTACTTCCCTGTTGGTTGAAGGTCCTCACTCAAGGGTGGGGAGCCTCAGCTTTGATCCTGGGCAGGTCTGCCAGGGCCGCCACGACAAGTGCTCATACGGGCAGTGCTGGGCATGGCTGTGGACACACAGGTGTCAACCTGGGCAAGAGGCCGCTAGAGACCATCCCTGAATGTCCACCCACTGGCCCAGCTGCCTGAAGCCACCGCATACCAGGCTGGACCCCTCACGGTGACACCCCACTCTTCTCTGCAGTTTATTTCCGGGCCCTGGTAAACTTCACTCGCTCCATCCACTACAGTCCTCAGCTGGAGGATGCAGGCTCCGAAGAGTTCCGGGAGGTGTCCGAGGCTGTGGTAGACACGGTGAGGTGAAGGGACTCGGGATCCCCGAGCATGGGGCCCGGGACTAGGGTGAGGTGAAGGTATCTGGAGGCTGACGGGGCTGTGTCGCTCTCCAGCTCGAGTCGGAGTACTTGAAGATTCCCGGAGACCAGGTTGTCAGTGTGGTGTTCATCAAGTGAGAAGGGTCCCCTGGGGGCCGGTGAGGGACAGGGGTGGGGGGTGCTGTGGAGGGAGGTGACAAGGAGGGGAAGTAAGAGAGGGACACATGGAGTGGAAGTTCAGGAATTTGGGAAGACAATTAGACTTTAAACAGCCCCGCTTGGGTCCAGGCTTTCCAGGAACAGGGAAGGAGGAGATCAGGCCTGAGCTTCAGGCTGGGGACGGAGGGAGGAGCCGAGGCTGCAGGCATCTACCTCACCCTGCTCCCCTGCCCCGTCCCCATCCCTAGGGAGCTGGACGGCTGGGTCTTTGTGGAGCTGGATGTGGGCTCTGAGGGGAACGCGGACGGGGCTCAGATTCAGGAGGTGCTGCACACAGTCATTTCCAGCGGCTCCGTGGCCTCCTACATCACCTCCCCCCAGGGATTCCAGTTCCGTCGCCTGGGCACAGGTGAGCCCATCCTGGGGCCTGGAGTGCTTCCTCGGTTCTCAGACTCGTACGGGTCCCCTTCCAGTGTCCATCCCCACCACGGGCTCTTCTGGCTTGGGGCCTGTATACCACTAGGGACGGGGAGCTCACTACTCCATGAGTCTGCTCCATGGGTCTCTATGCAGTCCTGGCTTGGTTTGAGTGTCATCTGTTTCCTCTAACATGAGCCAAATTAGACACAATTTCTGTTCTTTCTCTCTGGACCTCTATACACTGACAATAGGTAATAATTCCTTTCTGCATCTAATACTTTCAGATCCAAACACTCTTACATTTGATAATAACCAACAGATGTTTACTGAGTGCTGACCGTATGCTAGGCACTCAGCGGGGGCCTTATATCCAGCCTCCCATTCAGCCTTCATCATCCCTATGAAGTAGATATTCTTCCCGTTGCAGAGATGAGTGGACTGAGGCCCAGGAAGGACAAGTGGCTTGTCCCAATTCACACAATTTTCCAGTTCTGGAAAAGCCAGAACTTACACCAAATGCCATGTCTGTGCCAGTCCTGCCAGAACCTGTGATGAGATGAGATGAGAAACTCAGGCTCAGAGACGTCAAGAAACTGGCCTGCAGTCACACAGCTATCAGAGACGAAGGCCTGGCACCCCGTCTCCTGCTTTGACTCCCAGACCAGACAGGCTCTGTTCACTCCCCCACGGGCTCCACTTCTCAGGCCCGACTCCATCCCAGTCTCTCCCTCTGGGAAACCTCCAGCACATCACCGTCCCTGACTTGGGGGAACCCAGAACGGAGCAGACTCTTTCCCTACCATGGTGTAGCCCAATCAGAAAAAAAACAAAAACAAAACAAAAAACAGTGAAGTTATCACCTCTCATTCTGCACATAAAAACCCAGTAAATGCACCTGAAGATCATTTGTTCTTTTTGGCATTCCCCAGCCTCAGATCTGAAGATTGCTGGCGGCCCAGCTCTCTTCTCCCCACCCTTTAGGGAGCCTTCCTGGCTAGGGATGGTGGGATGGGCCTGGCTCGGCCCTGCAGCCCCTGGCTCCCAGGTCCCAGGGGGGACGGTGCTGATCACACCTTCCTTTCCAGCACAGACACCCCCGCCCCCTCCGGCCGCCGTGGCGGCCGCAGTGACACCAGGTGAGAGTGTAAGCCAGAACTAGGCCCAGCCAGGTACCTGGACAAGTTTGTGGATGGAGGAGAAGGAAGGATGAGGGCAAGATGGCTGGGCAGAGCTCGAGCCGAGCCGCCCCTTCTGCTTTTCCCTCATCCTCACTGGGCCAGGCTGTGGCCTGCACGTGTGTGATGTGGTGGTTGCATGCGTGTGGCTTGTTAACGGTGTGTGGGGTTTGCGGAAGGGATGGGTGAGGCCACCGCCACATGTCCCATGTGTGCTGTGATGTGTCCACTGTGTGCTTCTTTGCCTCGCTGAAATCTGCTGGAAAGCCAGACACGGGGCACCAGAGCCTGCTCCCAGCCACACACAGTGCCCGTACCACCCGCACCGTCCGCCCCCCGCCCCCTGCCCCTCTGACCCCCTCCAACTCCCACAGTGCCCCAGTTCGCAAGAGTCTGCACCGAGGCTGAGTTTGCCTGCCACAGCCACAACGAGTGCGTGGCCCTGGAGTATCGCTGTGACCGGAGGCCTGACTGCAGGGACATGTCTGATGAGCTCAACTGTGGTGAGGGGCTGTCATCCAGGGCTACAAGTGGCCCTGCAAACACCAAGCAGGGCCAGGGTGCATGAGGCCTCCAAGCCAACCGGGAGCGTGAGGGTCTGGTGGAGGTGGGGGGGCTCTGAGGCAGGTGGGCAGGGATACGGGAAGGGTGGGGGCACCGTGTGTGGCAGGGAGGGACGGGGAGGGCCTGCAGAGCAGGGGGGTGAGGAGCCACACACTGCCACCCTGTGCTGACACCAGGGGGGCTCTGTCCACAGAGGAGCCGGTCCCAGAGCTCAGCTCCATACCCCCCGCCCTGGTGGAGACACCACCACCACCCGTAGAGCCCCAGCCGGAGGCAACCACCACAAGGCAGCTCCCAGGCAGCCCCACTCCCCAGCTTCTGCTCCCCAGTCCAAGCAGGCCTTTGCCCTGTGGGCCTCACGAGGCCACCTGCCACAGCGGACACTGCATCCCCAAAGACTACATCTGTGATGGGCAGGAGGACTGTAAGGATGGCAGCGATGAGCTGGACTGTGGTGAGGACTGGCAGGGCAGGGGTGCTGGCCAGGGGTGGAGGGGGGCAGGGGGCAGGGGTGCCGTCCAGGGGGTGGGCAGAGGACCGCTGGCTGAACCTGGCCTCGTCCCCTAGGCCCCACCCCACCCTGTGAGCCCAATGAGTTCCCCTGTGGAAACGGGCACTGCGCCCTCAAGCTGTGGCACTGTGATGGGGACTTTGACTGTGAGGACCGCACCGACGAGGTGGACTGCCGTGAGTGAGCTGGGGGGGCCCCCCGGACCCAGCCCCCCTGCCCTGGCCCTGCCCCTGGGACTGTCTGCACTCCCTGGCTGAGTTCAGAGGCCCTGGGGACAGACTAGAAGGCTCCCCCCCGCCCCCGCTCTCTCACCCCAGCAGTGAGGGCTCTTGGCTCTGAGCTAAACTTTGCAGAAATCAGTGTGGCCAGACTGTCCGTGGCTAATGTCTCCTTTTTCTTTTCTGTACTTTGTCACCATTGATAACATTCTCTTTGTTATTTACGCTTGAGTAAAGGTCAGACAAGTGGCCAAGAGGGCTTGATACCACTGTGTCCGCTAGTGAAGTGACTCCTGGCGGATGGGGGAGTCAGAGCCTCTCCCCGGGGGCGTAGGGCTTCTTCACGTAGAGCTAGCTCTGGGGTTTCTGCACGTGCATCTGCCCAGCTCTTCTCATCTCCCCATTCTGTCACCCATTGCTCACCTGTCCGTCCATCCATTCACCCAACTCTCCGTCCATCCGCTGTCTGTCCACACAGCTCTTCCTCCATCTGCCCACCCGTCCACCCCACATCCTTCCTTTCTCCTATCCATCTGTCTGACCAACCGTCTGATTGTTGCCCATCCGCCCAGCTGGCATCCATCCATTCAGCCAGCGTTAAGGACATTCTGACAGTTAAATGGGTGAGGCCGGAGAGCCAGACACCCTATTGCGTAGCATCTCGAGTGTCCTGTCCCATAGGGGAACCCTGGGGATCATTAGTCTGAGATTGAGGATGATCTTCAAACTATTTCTCTGTGATCCCGGGTCCCATGTCTGGGTACATGGTGGCCTTCCTTCTGTCCTCGAGTCCTTCCTCCACCTTCCCTGTCCCGTATGGTGCTGGAGGGAAGCAACAGCATGCCACAAACTGACGAGGGTTTTAGGTTGTCCTTCCTCTGGCTAAGCTTGCCTGATGAGACATCCCCTTGGGGAAGAGGAGTAATTTAGGGCTTTAGTCGAAAAGCCGTTCTCAGCTGGGGAAAAGGCAAAGGAGACCAAGTCATTGATGGCAGAGCAGGACGGAGAATGTGAACGCTGAGTGGCCTTGGGAACTCATAGAGTATTGGGCCAGAAGCCCCAAGCTGGTCAATAGATGGCTGCCTCCTGGCCTCTCTCACTTCCTTCCCTGTGGGTGTGTCGCCTCCCCTCAGGCTCGGCCTTCTCTGGCCTTGTCCGTGTGTCTGTCTCAAAGTCCATCTCCTCAAGGAAGAATGCCAGTCGTCATCTCCTAGAGATGCCCAGCTGGGGCCCAGCCCTGGTGCCAGACCACCTCTGGCTGGTCCACTGGTGGTAGCCTTGGGTCAGGTGCCACCCCTGGGCCAGTCAGAGGGGCACAGGCCCCTTGCAAGGCCTTCCTGGTAGAGAGAACTGCACCAGGCATTACCTGGTGTCTAGGGATACCAGCCACTTGGCCTGTGCCTTTGACAGAGGTCTTGTGTTTCTGAGGGCGCCGAGTGCAGGTAGACCTTGGTGACCATGATGTGTATACCTCTGTTTTAGGGAATGCAGGTGGAGTGAGAGGCACAGGGTAATGTGATGAGCCATTCAGTGGCCGGCAGTGACAGTGGGCAGTGTTGTGGCGACAGTGGGTGGGTCTCATCAGGGCAGCTCTGTGTCCTGGGAGTTGGGTGGTCCTCCTGGAGGGCAGTGTCTGCTGCCCACACCGCCTGGCTCTGTCCCCCAGCTGCCAAGCGCCCCGAGGATGTGTGCGGGCCCACGCAGTTCCGCTGTGTCTCCACGAACACGTGCATCCCGGCCAGCTTCCACTGTGACGAGGAGAGCGACTGTCCCGACCGCAGTGATGAATTTGGCTGCAGTGAGTAGGGGCTGGCGTTGGGGAGCTGCAAGCTGTGGGCCCTGGGCCCGGGGTGGGTCCCAGTACCCCTGTCCAGAGTCTCAGTCCTGCTCCCCTCATCTGCCCCTCTTCCTTTTGCCCTTCACATCCCTCACTCCTGCTCTGGTTTCCCCAGTGCCCCCCCAGGTGGTGACCCCTCCCCAGGAGTCCATCCAGGTTTCCCGGGGTCAGACAGTGACCTTCACCTGTGTGGCCATTGGCGTCCCCACCCCCATCATCAACTGGAGGCTTAACTGGGGCCACATCCCCTCTCATCCCAGGTATGGTTCTAAGCCTGGGCAGGGCCTAGGGTATGGGGGACGCTGGGCCAGTGGCCCCGACCTGATCCCGCCTCTGTCTCGGGGCTCTCCAGGGTGACAGTGACCAGCGAAGGGGGCCGTGGCACACTGACCATCCGTGACGTGAAGGAGGCAGACCAGGGTGCCTACACCTGTGAGGCCATGAATGCCCGGGGCATGGTGTTCGGCATTCCTGACGGTGTCCTGGAGCTCATTCCAAAGCGAGGTATGGCCGGTGGAGAGATGGGTCCTGGGCGTGGTGGTGGAGCCAAGGCTGCCTGCTGGTGACCGGCTGCACACTCCTGTGCCACCCGGCAGGGCCCTGCCCCGATGGGCACTTCTACCTGGAGCACAGCGCCTCCTGCCTGCCCTGCTTCTGCTTTGGGGTCACCAACGTGTGCCAGAGCAGCCGCCGCTTCCGAGACCAGATCCGGCTGCGCTTTGACCAGCCCGATGACTTCAAGGGTGCGTTGATGGGTGGACAGTTGGGCAGGCGCCGTGGTGGGCGGGGGTGTGGGGTGGCATTGGGGGGTGGTAACCAGGTTCCAGTGGGCTCAGGGAGGGGACAGATAAGGGAGAGCAGTATGCGTGGGGTGGATGGGGTCAGGTTCAAGGATGGCCATAGGGTTGCTGAAGAAAGGCTGAGCCCTGTAGGAACAGCATTTCAGGGGGAAACAAACATTTTAGGAAAAACCAAATCCAGACTTGATGTCTGCCTGCTTGGGTTACAAAGAGGATGGGCTCTGGAGCCAGATTCCCTTTTTTTTTTTTTTTTTTTAAGGATTTTACTTATTTATTCATGAGAGACACAGAGAGGCAGAGACACAGGCAGAGGGAGAAGCAGGCTCCCTGCGGGAAGTCTGATGCAAGATTTGATCCCAGGACCCCGGGATCACGACCTGAGCCGAAGGCAGATGCTCAACCCCTGAGCCATCCAGGTGCCTCTGGAGTCAGATTCCTGGTGTAAATCCCAGTGCTCCCTTACTGCCTGTGTGCCTTTGGTCAAGTTACTTTCTTGTGTCTCCTTTATCTCATCTACGAAATGTGGATAAAAGAAGAACTACGTCCCATGTTGTTGTAGGGACTTTAAGGGTTAACACTCAGAATAGTGCTCAGCCCATGGTAGGTGCCCAGTATACATCCCCTGGTGTCCTTGCCATCATCCTCATTATCCTCATCCCGAAGAGACTGAGAGGTGCCCGTGTCCTCAGAGCCAGGCTCTGGCATCTTCTTAGCCTGGGGCTGACCTCCAGCTACACCAGTTACCGTCTATGGGACTCTTCGCTTCTCTAGGCCTCTTTCCTCAAACCTCCGTTCTCTCTGGCTCTGAAAGGCAGAAGGGCAGGGGCCCAGGCATGACACCGATCTGGGTTCGAGTCCCAGCTCCTGTTTCCCTCCTCTCTTCAAGCTGCACCCCATCTCACTTTCTGCATCACAAAGGATGCAAGGAAGGGACTCAAGCTGCCTCCATAGTAAACTCTCAGCACTGTGGCCCAACACACAGCCATCGTGTAGCCGGTGGTCCTTGTAGGGTCGGGGTTGGTTTTACTCCTTTAAGAGGAGGACCCTGAGGCCCTCCGAGAGACTGTGGGGCTTCTCTGCAGAGGCTGTTTAGAGCTGGAACCCAGGCCTGTCTAATCGGAGTCAGAACGATCAGGGGTCAGGGTAGGCAGGGATTCCAGGCTGAGCAGGTGGCCTGGACATGGTTGGTGACTAGGACACAGGGGACCCAAAAACATCCTGGAAGGAAGGGAGGAGGGCAGGCCTGGGGGAGCGTGACCCAGGCTTGGGGGCTATGTATGGTCATCCTGCAGATGAGAGTGTGACTCTTCCATGGTTACAGGGCTTACATTTATGATGAAGGGGAGAAGCTGTTACCACACAGATGTAGACTTAGCACAAGGAAGGAATTTCTAAGAGGCAAATCTGTCCAGGGTTGGAAGGGACTGCCTTTGGAGGTAAGGAGCCTCTCATCCCTTAGAGCTTTTCAGTGTGGCAGTCACTAGCAACACGTGGGTATTTAAATTAAAATTAATTAACTTGCACCCCTGGGTGGCGCAGTCGGTTAAGTGGTTACGTGTCTGACTCTTGGTTTTGGCTCAGGTCATGATCTAGGGTTGTGAGATCGAACCCCATGTCGGGCCCCATGCCCAGCAGGGAGTCTGTTTGGATTCTCTCTCTCCCTCTCCCCCTGCCCCTCCCCACCGTGCACACGGGCTTTCCCTCCCTCTCTCAAATAAATTAATTAATAAATCTTTTTAAAAATTAATTAATTCACTTTCTCAGCTGCACTAGCCACATTTTGAGCACCCGGTAGCCACATATGGCTAGTGGCTACCGTATTGGAGAGGCAAGTATAGGACATGTCCATCCTCACAAACGTTTTCTTGGATGGTTAGTGCTGCCCTAGAGACCTGGAAGCATGCTGTAGAGAGAAGTCCTCTGTGTGTGTGTGTGTGTGTGTGTGTGTGTGTACGCGTGAGTGCACATGTGCACACTCATGGGGGTGTGGGGGCGGTTGGGCTAGATGACCCTCATCATGACAGCTGTTTTTGAACACTCCTTTTGTGTCACACTCTGTTTGAAGCACTTCATATCAATTTGCTCATTTTATCTTCGCAATAAACTGAAGCAAGCCAGTATTACTTCCATTTTACAGATAAAGAAACCGAGGCCTTTGTTCAGACTCACACAGCTGAAGGGTGGTAGAACCAGGACTTGGCCTCTGTTCTTGAGCCCTGGGCAGCTCTCTACTGCCCTCTGAGGGCCATTCCAACCCTGACAGTCCATGGAGCTGTCCTCCAACAAAAGGCTCTGAGAAGTCCTGCTACAAAGCATCCCCTTGACCTTTCTTTTGACTCTGTGGTTCCCAAATGGTTCCCAGCTGTCATTCTTCAGCACTGACTTTCCCCAGAGTGTGCTTTGGGAAATGCTGCTCCAAAACCGTAGGAAAGGAAAACACTGCTTTTTTGGGGGGCGGAGAGGGAGACACTAAAGTTCTCTTTAAATCAGATTTCTTGGGATCTCTGGGTGGCTCAGTGGTTTAGCGCCTGCCTTTGCCCTGGGGCGTGATCCTAAAGGCCTGGGATTGAGTCCCACATCGGGGTCCCTGCAGGGAGCCTGCTTCTCCCTCTGCCTGTGTCTCTGCCTCTCTCTGTGTGTCCCTCATGAATAAATAAATAAAATATTTAATCAATCAAAAAAAAATATTTAATCAATCATATTTCTCCCAGAACTTTCCTGTCTTTCTGGATGACCACCTCTCAAGGTGGGTGTCAACGGTCCACTCGTGCTGCGGTGCTCACCCCTCCCTCTTGCTGCCCGCAGGCGTGAATGTGACGATGCCCGCACAGCCCGGCATGCCACCCCTCTCCTCCACCCAGCTGCTGATCGACCCTGCTCTGCAGGAGTTCCAGCTGGTCGACCTGTCTCGACGCTTCCTGGTGCATGACTCTTTCTGGGTTCTGCCTGAGCAGTTCCTGGGCAATAAGGTGAGCGACCGGCCTGCTGCTCTGGGTGGGGAAGGAGCCAAGCCCCCCTCACATGCCCAGAACCTCCCTGGGCTCCGCTCCCTCTGGAGCCGGTAAGCAGCAGGACAGACTCAGCTCTGGGGGAAAGGTGGGCAGTGGCTCATTCATTCGGGATGCCTGGCCACCACCCTCAGGTTAGAAGGAATGTGGACTCTGCCTTTAGGAAGGGTTCCTGGACCATTCCCCCACACCTGGGATGGGGTCAGTGCCCCTCCTCTGGCCTCCCTGCGCACCTTTTATTCTACTACCCATTGGACCGAGTACCCCAAAGGCAGAGCCAGGTCCCACTGGCTCTGCTTCCCTGGGCCCTGCCCTGTGCCAGGCATGCCATGAGTGCCAGGCACACAGGGAAGGCGGAGAAGGGCCAAGTGGACACAGAGCAGGCTTGGGGTGTGCCCCAGCTTCCCTGCCCTGATCTGCCTTGTCTCGGCCAGGTGGATTCCTACGGCGGCTTCCTGCGCTACAAGGTGCGCTATGAGCTGGCGCGTGGCATGCTGGAGCCAGTGCAGCGGCCGGATGTGGTTCTTGTGGGCGCCGGGTTTCGCCTTCTCTCCCGAGGGCACGTGCCCACACAGCCCGGCACTCTGAACCAGCGCCAGGTTCAGTTCTCTGAGGTAGGTGGTGCCTGGGCTCTCTGGGCCGTAGGGGGAAGGGGCTATGGTCTGGGCAGGTGCTAAGGTGTGACGCCTCCGCACACCTCTGTTCGTCTCCAGGAGCACTGGGTCCACGAGTCTGGCCGGCCGGTACAGCGGGCTGAGATGTTGCAGGTGCTGCAGAGCCTGGAGGCCGTGCTCATCCAAACCGTGTACAATGCCAAGATGGCCAGCGTGGGCCTGAGCGACATTGCCATGGACACCACCGTCACCCACGCCACCAGCCACGGCCGGGCCCACAGTGTGGAGGAGTGCAGGTGCCTGACGGAACCACAGGGTCCCCAGCAAGGTGAGGGGAGAAACAGCAAGGCTCACGGTTCCTGTAACCACTGTCTTCATCCTGCCTCCACAGATGCCCCATTGGCTATGCCGGCTTATCCTGTGAGAGCTGTGATGCCCATTTCACCCGGGTGCCTGGCGGGCCCTACCTGGGCACCTGCTCAGGCTGCAACTGTAATGGGCACGCCAGCTCTTGTGACCCTGTGTATGGCCACTGCCTGGTGAGTAGTGCCAGTTGGCACTTGGACTGGGGTAGAGGGCACAGACAGGGTGGGAAACCCAGGCTGAAGTCTCTTGGTGCCCATAAGCTTAGCATGAGCCTCTAGAATGACTGTCATGGCTGCTGGATAAACTATCATGACCTCTGGATGCATTAACAGAGATAGAGCATCCAGATAAGGGAGGTGAAGGTCCTGCTCTCTTCCACCCTGGCCAGAACAGTCCTGGAGAGTACTGTGTTAAGGATGGTCCTTTGCAAGGCGGCCCTAAGGGGAAGAAGCCTGGAAATCATATCTCTTTCTAAGGAATAGTAGAGGGTGCTGGGATCATGAAGTTGACAGAAGACAAGGCTCCAGCAGGGCAAACTACTATCTTCAGTTCCTCAAGAGCTGCATAGGGTGGGAAGAAACCGATTCTGGAGGGCTGAAATGGCCAATGGGTACAGGTTAGAAGAGGGAGGCGGGCTTAGGTCAGTGTAAGGCAGGCATTTAGAACCTTCTGTGGCACAGGCTGCCCGTGTGAGGTGACGAATTCTCCATCCGGATGCAGCTGGATGCTCCCCTGTCTGCAGAGCTAGGGAGTAGTTCCAGCATGATGGAGGAGGCTGGGCCAGCCTCAAAGGGCCACCCTCAGAATCCAGTGTGGCTCTACACTGGGGGCAGAGGGACTGCTCTGTGGGACCTGAACCACTCCTTCCCCTTCCCCCCAGAATTGCCAGCACAACACAGAGGGGCCACAGTGCAACAAATGCAAGGCTGGCTTCTTCGGGGACGCCACAAAGGCCACAGCCACTGCCTGCCGGCCCTGCCCTTGCCCATACATTGATGCCTCCCGCAGGTCAGACCCAGCTCGGGGTTGGGGA
The DNA here is from genome assembly GCF_018345385.1 of Vulpes lagopus. Lineage (NCBI taxonomy): Eukaryota > Metazoa > Chordata > Mammalia > Carnivora > Canidae > Vulpes > Vulpes lagopus. The sequence goes on from NC_054831.1 coordinate 126,425,198, forward strand.
GGCGGGAGAGGTTGGGGGGAGTGGGTCGTACAGCAGCTAGGGTATACTCTGGGCAGGGAGGTGGGAGACGCAGGTTCAAATCCTAACCTGGTCACTAAATTGTCCTGTGCCTCTTGACCTCTCTGGGCCTCAGCTTCCCTCCCCATACAATGGACCCATCTGTCTTTCTAGCGTTGCTATGAGGCTGCAGAGCAAGAATAGGTGAGCAGGGGTGCCTGGCTGGCTCAGTCAGTAGAGCATGCAACTCTTGATCTCAGGGTTGTACGTTCGAGCCCCGTATTGGGTTGGAGAGATTACTTAAAAATTTTTAAAATCTTGGGACACCTGGGTGGCTCAGCGGCTGAGCATCAGCCTTTGGCCCAGGGCGTGATCCCAGGGTTCCAGGATTGAGTCCTGCATTGGACTCCCTGCGGGGAGCCTGCTTCTCCCTCTGCCTATATCTCTGCCTCTCTCTGTGTGTCTCTCATGAATGAATAAATAAAATTTTAAAAAAATTTTTAATCTTAAAAAAAAAAGGAAGAGGTGAGCAAAGAAACGGCATCATGTCTCATGGCAAACTGTGCCATGTAGGCAACAGTCATTTCCCAAGGTGGGAATGTAAGCCCTGGCCTGGCCCCTCATTGCAGCCCTGCCCCATGTCCTGCCACTTGATACCCACAGATTCTCAGACACCTGCTTCCTGGACACAGATGGCCAGGCCACGTGTGATGCGTGTGCCCCAGGCTACACAGGCCGCCGCTGTGAGAGGTGAGGGAGAGCCAGCGGGGACTGGGGGAAGCAGGTGCTGTCCAGGGTGGGGACATGGAAGCACCGCTGACGACCTTCCCTCTCTCCACCAGCTGTGCCCCTGGATACCAGGGCAACCCCATCCAGCCAGGCGGGAAGTGCAAACCCACCAGTGAGTATCACAGCCACCGTCCCTCACCACTTCCCTGGGCTGCCCACTGGGCCCCAGTCCTGGAGACCAGCCCCAGCCCCTCATTCCTTGGGGAGCCATCCCATCCTGCCACCTGTCTGGCCAGACTGGGTTCATCCCATTCCCACCTGCCTTGCCAACACCCACTTTGTGCTTCCAGACCAGGAGATTGTGCGTTGTGACGAGCGAGGCAGTGTGGGGACCTCTGGGGAGGCCTGCCAGTGTAAGGTATGCATGCCCTCCCTCCACCACCCAGGGGCCTCCAGCGGGCACAGCTGAGAGAGGGAGGAAGGAGGCTCCACCTTCTCCATGGCTCCTTGACTGGTGGGTGGTGGCCTAGCCAGAGGCTGCTGGGCCTGGCCGGCTTGTCTTACCCTCACCGAGGTGGCCTGCCCTCAGGAAGGAGCCTCAGCTGGGGAGTCAGGTAACCTGGGTTGAAGTCCTGGATCCTTTGCCAGTCATTCTTAGCGTGACTGTTGTATCTGTATTGTTGTACCTTTGCTTTTTATATTCTCACACTGACGTGACCATATGGGTATTAGCAGCCCCAATTTACAGTTGAGCAACGGAGGCCCAGAGGCGGGACATGATTTGCATTAAGAGTGTCAATGGAAAACAGAACTGGACAGATTTTGGAGTTAAGCACTCCTCATCTTAAATCCCAAAGTGGGTTAGTGAGCTGAGGGACCTGGTGTAAATCATTTCCCATCCCTGGGCCTCCGTTTTCTCATGTGAAGCATGGAGCTGTCATATACTTCTCAAAGTACTGAGAAGACTTTAATGAGACGATGGATGAACAGTAGCCAGCACAGTGCGTGAAACACTCCATAAAGAGTAGCAGCAACTTTTAACCAAGTTGCTGTACTTCAGATCTTTTTTTTTTTTTAAGATTTTATTTATTTACTTATTCATAAGAGATACAGAGAGAGAGGCAGAGACACATACAGGCTTCCTGCAGGGAGCCCGATGTGGGACTCGATCCTAGGACCCCAGAATCATGTCATGAGCTAAAGGCAGATGCTCAACAACCACTGAGCCACCCAGGCGTCCCACTGTATTTCAGGTCTACATGTGTCTCTGAGCCTCCCACCAACCAAAGAGAAAAGGGAAAAAAGATAGGTTGCGTAAGCTCCCATTAATTGGGAATTGTTCCCATGGTGGCAGCCCTGCTTACAAGTGCTCTTTCCGTGGCTTTCCTGGCCTTGGGTCCCCATCTAGAATGTGGGCAGATTAAGCTGGAAGCTCCAGGCAGCCCCTCCCGTGGGCCATCCTGCAGCTCCCAGCTCTGTGCCTGCAGAACAACGTGGTGGGGCGTCTGTGCAATGAGTGTGTCGCCGGCTCTTTCCACCTGAGCACCCGCAACCCTGATGGCTGCCTCAAGTGCTTCTGCATGGGCGTCAGTCGCCAGTGTACCAGCTCCTCCTGGAGACGTGCCCAGGTACCCACGTGGGTGGGAGGGGAGACAACTGGGATCCCCAAGCCCCAGGGTGGACCATGAGCCGGTCCCAGCCCCCAGCCACCGTGCCGGTCTCTCTCCCCCTCACAGGTGCAGGGGGCTTCTGAGGAGCCCGGGCAGTTCAGTCTGACCAACGCCGCAGGCACCCACACCACCAGCGAGGGCATCTCATCACCCCTGCCTGGGGAGCTGGTCTTCTCTTCCTTCCACAGCCTCCTGACCGGACCCTACTTCTGGAGCCTCCCCTCACGCTTTCGTGGGGACAAGGTGGGCAGGGGCTGGCGGGAGAAAAGGAATTCTGGGCAGCAGGCACAGCACAGGCAAAGGCCGGGAAGCAAGAGTATTACGGTGCCTTCGGAGAAAAGGTGGAAGACGTGGCTGGCGCAGGGGCATGGCTGGATGCGGGGCCTCAGCTGAGCATGTCTACCCTGTGTCCCAGGTGACCTCCTATGGAGGAGAGCTGCGCTTCACAGTGACCCAGAGGCCCCAGCCTGGCTCCACGCCCCTGCACGGGCAGCCCCTGGTTGTACTGCAGGGCAATGGCATCGTCTTGGAGCATCACACTTCCCAGGAGCCCAGCCCCGGCCAGCCCAGCACCTTCACCGTGCCCTTCCGGGAGGTGAACAACACTCCCGGAGCCTTGCTGGGGAGGGGCGGGTGCCCTGCCTGTCTCACTCAGGGGTGTCAGTATTTCAGGACATCAGGGCTTACAGCACATGTGTCCTCTCCTTGGCAGCAAGCATGGCAACGGCCTGATGGGCAGCCGGCCACACGGGAGCACCTGCTGATGGCCCTGGCGGGCATCGACACCCTCCTGATCCAGGCGTCCTTCAGCCAGCAGCCGGCCGAGAGCAGGTGTCTGGGGCCAGGGCGGGAGGACAGAGGGGCTGGGGCCAGCGGTTCCAGTCTAAGCAGTGCGATGTGGTGTGGCCAGACTGCCAGCTCTCCCACATGCAGGCTGTGTGGTCTTTGGTGCCTCATTTTCCCCATCTGTAAAATCAAAATCATGGGGCCTCTGTTTGATCAGGCTCCCTAGAAGCAAAGCTGAGATGAGGATTGCGGCAGCACACCACTCAGTGAGAATGTGGGAGGGAGGGGGAGGGAAGGACAGACGGACGAAGGAAGGGGAAGCGGCCAGACAAGGAAGCAGTCTCAGATAAAGACAAGCCTCAGCCTCACCCCACAGGCGGCTGCTTTAGAGCAAAGGGGCTTTTGTACGCTCGGTCACCCTGTCCTTGTCACCCCCAGGGTGAGCAGGGTGGTATGTTCTGCCCAGGAAAGGAAAGCTCAGTCCCCGGAGAGAAAGTTGCAGGTGTAAGGCATTCACCTCGGCCCTCACAGCAGCTGGAGGATGGACCCCCAGCTGGGGAGCCAGACGGGGCCCCACAATATCACAGCAGGGCTGATGGGAGAATTAACGACATGATCACACGTGGAGCTCCAGGGATGCCTGGCCCAGAACGTGTGCTTGTTCATAGTGGGTCTTGTCATTCCCAGGGTCTCTGGTATCAGCATGGACGTGGCTGTGCCTGAGGACACCGGCCAAGACCCCGCGCTGGAAGTGGAACAGTGTACCTGCCCACCCGGGTACCGTGGCCCATCCTGCCAGGTGAGGCCTGCAGCCCTGCCCACCTGTGCGCCAGCCACCTCCTTGGTGCTTCCCGGCTCCTCCCCCTTTAGCTCTCCCGTCATCCCCAGGCCCACACTGCCCCAAGCCCCGTGGGCACTGCCCTGAATGGGCCCGCCAAGGAGGGTCCTCCTACTGCCACCTTCTTGCCCCCAGGACTGTGACACAGGCTATACACGCATGCCCAGCGGACTCTACCTGGGCACCTGTGAGCGTTGCAGCTGCCATGGCCACACGGAGGTCTGTGAGCCTGAAACAGGTACCTGCCAGGTGAGTCCTGCCCTCCTTCCTTCCGACCTCAGGGATCTGTGGCCTGCAGGGGCCCAGCCTCAACCTACGCTCTGCCCCTCCAGGGCTGCCAACACCACACGGAAGGCCCTCAGTGTGAGCAGTGCCAGCCAGGATACTACGGGGATGCCCAGCGGGGGACGCCGCAGGACTGCCAGCCGTGCCCATGCTATGGAGCCCCCGCTGGTGGCCAGTGCGTCCAGCCCCTGCCTGTATCTGCCCTTTACTGAAATATCCCCTGCCCCCTTCCAGACTCCCTTCGTCCCAGTCCCTTCTGAGAGGCAGTGGTTAACAATCCTGGCCTCGCCACCACCAGGGGCCTGTGTCACTTTGTGTGAGATATGCTTCCGTCTCTGGGCCTCAACTTCCTCATCTGTGAAATGGAGATAATGATACACCCCAGCTTGGCCACCCCTGTGAGAGCTGAATGAAGACTCTTAGCACAGGGCCTGGCACATAGTTCGCTTGCCCACTCTTTGTCTCCCTGCTCCCCTGGTCCTAAAGGAAGGGCTGCTGGCCTTCTAACTAGAAATTTGTCCCCCCCCCCCACATCAGGGCTACCCATACTTGCTTTCTGGATACCGACGGCCACCCCACCTGTGACGCATGCTCCCCAGGCCACAGCGGGCGTCACTGTGAGAGGTGAGGCAGGTGGTGGGCAGGTGGGGAGTGTGCAGGAGGGGCTGCCCCAGAAGCTCCCACTCTCCCCTCACTCAGGTGCCCAGAGGACAATCAGCTCCCCTCCCCGAGAACCTAAAACCTCAGAGATCTAAGCCTGCAGTTCACCTATAGCCTTTGCCTGCACCCCCACTCTGGCCAGGCCAGGGCTTTCCCAGAAAACCCTTCATTCCTGCAAAAGGTCCTGGGTTCAGGGCCCAATCATGCTCACTCACTGGCTCAGTGGCCTCAGGCCTGTCCCTGCCCTTCTCCCCCCATCTCCCTATCTGTAAAATGGGCGAGTTAGGCTGATTGATTCCTTCCCACACGAGAGGCCTGATTCCAGCCTGAGTCCGACAAGGGCCCCCGGCAGTCCTGGGCTCACAGCAGGCTCCCCAGGATTCCGTGGCTCTGCCCTCCCTTCACCCCATGCTTTCTCCCTAGGTGTGCCCCAGGTTACTATGGCAACCCCAGCCAGGGCCAGCCATGCCAAAGTGAGTAGGGTTGGGGAGGCCTTTGGGGTTGGGCTCCCCTGTCTCCCCCAGGGGTGGATCTGGGTCAGAGCCTCAGTTCTCCTTCGACCTGCACCAAGTGACTTTACCTTTCTGCGCCTCGGCTGCTTTATCTGTACAATGGGTGTAGTAAAAAGCTCACTGGCTCCAGAGGGCTGCTATGAATGGATATAACGCCTACATGTGGTAGGTGGTCAGAAATAAATACTCCCTCCCTGGGTGGTGAGTTAGACGCCTAGACAGTGGTGGAAGTGAGGGTGCGTGGAGGCGGTTTGGGTTTCCAGCTCTGGCTTCCCTCTACCTCAGGAGACGGCCAACTGCCAGAGCCTATCGGCTGTGGCTGTGACCCCCAGGGCAGCGTCAGCAGCCAGTGTGACGCCGCTGGCCAATGCCACTGCAAGGTTAGCTCAACCCCCTGCTGCCTCTGAGGCCCCGAACCACAGCCATGGTGGCTGCCCTCCTATTCCCTCTCACCGTACCCTTGGGGCCGTCCCGGAGCCCCCACCACCTATCCCGAGGCCCCATCTCTGCCCCGCTGTTCAGAGCCTGGTGGGAAATCAGGAAGCCTCTGATGGGAGCGGGGCCTAGGCACGGGGGCTGCAGGGGCTCCCCCAGAACTGCGGGAAGTGGCTGGGAGGCTGGAGGTACCAGAGATCCGCCCGAGCCCCACACCCTCCCTTCTGTCCATCCTCCCAGGCCCAGGTAGAAGGCCTCACGTGCAGTCACTGCCGGCCCCACCACTTTTACCTGAGTGCCAGCAACCCCGACGGCTGCCTGCCCTGCTTCTGCATGGGCATCACCCAGCAGTGTGTCAGCTCCTCCTACACCCGCCACCTGGTAAGAGCGTGTGCACCGCCCCTCTCCGAGTCACTCCTGGGGCTGGGCAGAAAGCTGGCATCCCCTATGCCTGTGAAGGCACCCACCCCCCCAACCCCATTATCGCTTGTGTCAGCACAGAGCCCAGCACCCCTTTCTTCTCCCCAGTGGCCTCCCCATTGCCCTGTTATTTCTGTCCTAGCCCTGCTCTCAGCAACCCCCACCCCGTACCCACCCCTGAGCCCACGCTGACACCCTGTCCTCTCTCTGCTGCTAGATCTCCACCCACTTTGCCCCCGGGGACTTCCAAGGCTTTGCCCTGGTGAACCCCCAGCGGAACAGCCGCCTGACCGGAGGCTTCTCGGTGGAACCTGTGCCCGAGGGCGCCCAGCTCTCCTTTAGCAACTTCGCCCACCTTGGCCATGAGTCCTTCTACTGGCAGCTGCCGGAGCCGTACCAGGGAGACAAGGTGTGGTGCGCCGTGAGGGCGGGCAGGCTCTCCCTGGTCGCTGGTTCCGAGCCAGGCCCTGCTGAGCCCTGAGGCCAGCGGGGACTCAGACACAAGTTGACCTCAGAGCAGGCGTCGGCCACATTGTGCTTAAGTGTGTGACCTTTGGGGTCAGATAGGCTTCAGTCTAAACCCAGCTCTGCCATTTATCAGCTGACTGCCTTTTGATAAACCTCAGCTCCAGGGTGGCTGGGAGGATGGGAAGCCGTGCCTGTCACACGAGAAGTGCCCTCCTGTTAATGATTATTAGCTTTCATGCAACAAAGAGGTCCTGGGTGAGGCCCTGGAAACACAGGGACAAATGACACAGCACAGTTTCAATTTCATCCATTTGCTCCCTCAACGTTCTCTCGTCTGTGCTATTGGCTCTGTGTCTACTGTGATACTAATTCTGATTATAGGTCATAGTTATTGAGCCCTCACTGTCCCGGGCATTGCTCCAAGTGCTTGTACTTGTAAATCACCTCTACTGCCCCATGTCCCATGGGAAAACAAAGGTGCCACCCAGAAGGTGGCAGTGCTGGCATGCAGACCCAGGTCAGAGGCTGCCCTGGGATACTGCACTGGTCAGGGAGGAGCCGCGGTTCAGTGGAGAGGTGGTGGTGATGGTGGTGGTGTGGGGTACAGGATCTTAGGGGCAGACTCCGGAGCAGCCTGCCCAAATATGTTCCTCGAACTGTCCATGCCCCCCAGTGGCACCCAGGGAAAGATGGTCTTGGTACAGGAGTCCCCTGCTGGCTGAGGTCAGGGCTCAAGCAGTTGTGTCCCCTCACCCAGGATTCCAGGGAGGTCAGGGACACAGGAGGGACAGTCCCCAAGCTGCCCTGTCCTTCCGTGGACAGACCCAAGTATTGCAGCCTCCTCCCCAGGCTGACCTTCTTTCTAGTCCCTTCTCCCTCTCTGGTTCCACCGCTCCTGGCTTCCCTGTCTGCCTCTCTACTGCTCTGGCCTGCAGTTCACAGACCTCTTTCTCTGACTCCCTCTCTTGGCATTTCCCTGTGCCCCGCAGAGAGAGGCATATTTTGCACAGATGCGCCGGGCTCACGAGGTAGGCCCGTGATCCGAATGGTGTGAAATGGATGTGACACAGTCGTGGTGTTTTTGGAGGCTGTCAGTCCCGCATGGAGAAATGCCCAGTGCCCAAGGAAATGTGGGTCTGCATGAACCCAGGTAGTGCCTGATGGCCCCGCAGTCAGGGCACTGGTGTGCCCCAGCCCTGCAATGCCAGGAATTAGAGCTCAGAGGGTGTGTGTCCCATCTGCTCCATGGTCTGGTCCTGGCACCTGCTGTCTGTGGCCAGAGTGGTGGCCGAGGTGACAGGGAAACTGACTCGAGCTAAACCACATGACCATACCTGGCCCACCAGGTTACCCTAGCACTGCCTCCCAAGCAACCTCCACTAACTCTGTGTGTGTGTGCGTATGCCCCTTCAGCAGCCTGGAGTTAACCCCTGTGTGCCAGCCCGGAGCGGGGAGTGTGCATCTTCCTCCCCAGCCAGTGTGGGCCTCTCTGGCCACTGTATCCATGGGGAGAGATCACTCCCCCGGGCTCCAGCGCTGGGGCCCTGGGAGATCTGAGCTGGCCTGTGCCCTCCCCCATCAGAACCGCACGTCCCTCTCAGAGGAGCAGTTGCGGACAGCTATGACACCTGGGAGGACCATGGGGCCCCCGAAGGGCAGGGGCCGGGCACAGCGGCCATCACAGGTAACTCCGGGTCTGGCCGGGACAGGCTGCGTCTGGGGCCCCATTCAGACCAGAGAGTATAGTTCAAGCAAGAGCCTTGAGCTGAGGTCCTGACCTTCCCAGACCATTTCCCCCAACCCAAGCCCCAGCCTAATGCCCAGGCCACTCCAGGGTTGCCCTGGGGAAACGTTCCAGAGCTGTGAAGGGCTTGGGCTGGCACCATGGGCATGCCTGTAGGTGAGGCCCAAGGAGCAGCCTCCCCAACCACAGAGGCCCCTTGGGCAGCCACCAGCCGCGCTCACCTGAGCTGGACAGAGCTGTCGGCCTGCCTCTGGCCAGGACGTATCCTCTGTATGGGCGTCTCCCCGTGGGCATCTGGGCCCATCCCAGGATGACCCCTCCCTCAGGCTCATGAGGAGCAAGAGGACTTCAGATACAAGGGCCAGAAGGCCAGGTATTCGAGAAGAGCTAGCACAGAAGTAGGGGGCTCCCTGGGCCTCGTGTGGCCTGAGGGGAGACGAAGCGTCATGGTGTCTTTCTGTCCCTCTCTGCTCCTTCCTTCTGTCCTCCCTCTCTCCCGGTCCCCCAGCTGGATGAGGCCCAGAGGCGGATGGATGCCGAGATCTGGGAGCTCCTTTCTAGCTTTGCTGCCCACCCCCACCCCCCCACCGGGGGGCTCTTATCCCGTCCACAGCCTGCAGCTGCTCTGCAAGCAGCTCCACTTTCTTCCTCCTCCTCCTTCTCTTCCTCCTCCTCAGCTTCTGGGCCTTCCTCAGCAGGCTCTCAGGTATGTGCCGAGGCACCCGCCATGAGACCCCCACCTGCCATGTTTTCTAGACTTCAGTTGGTTCTGAACCAACTCAACAAATTCCACCGTTTCTGCCCACTACCTGGACTCTTAGTTACCTCAGATTTCCCTGTATTTTATTTTAAGATTTTATTTTTAAAGTCACCTTAACACCCAATATGGGGCTCGAACCCACAACCCCAAGATCAAGAGTCGCATGCTCCACTGACTGAGCCAGCCAGGGGCCTCTCAGCTTTCCCTTTAAATCAACCCCGTACCAAGTCCTTTGTGCTAGTCATACATTTTCCAATAGACAATACCCACGGAATTTCTAAATGTTTTCTGGTGCTCTGTGTCCATCGTTGTGGGGTCCCCAGGAGGCACAGGGCAGACACGAGGAGATGCCAACCCAGCCACGCTCAGTGAGAGCAGTTGAGGTGGTGTCTGGGTTCAGGGTTGGGGAGCAATTTGTCCCAAGAGCAGGGCCAGAACTTGAGCTTTGGGTGGGGGGCTTCCTCCTCTGGGCCTGCCTCGAGGGTCTACGTGCGTGTGCATGTGTGTGTATCCCTGCCAGGGCTGTAGCTGTGCTCTTGCCCGCCCCTCCCAGCCCTCTCAGCAGCTGTCACTGCCTGTCCTTCTCTCTCCTAGTTCTCTCTCTCCTACGAAGGCTTCTCTCAGCTTCCTGGGAGCCTCTATTATTGGCAGCTGCCCCAAGCCTTCCTGGGGAACAAGGTAACAAGGACTTGGGGGGTAGCAGGGTGTCATCGAATCCTAGAATATTCAAGAGGCCTTTGTCAAAGCCCTTTAAGACCCAGACGGGTAGACCAAGGCCCAGAAAGAGGAAGGGACTTGCCTGGGTCCCACGTGGAGCTGAGACTGTCTCACCCAGGAGGCTTTACCCTGTGTCCGGATCACTGACCTAGCCCTTGGCTCCGCACCGACTCCTTCAGGGAATGTTCATTTAGCACTTCCTGTGCACTGTGTTGTGTGTGGGCAGAAGACGACCCTGCCCTCCCCAGCTCACTGTTCCTCCGATTGTCATTCTTGTCATTGTCAGCATCGTCAATAATAGCATTGTTGTTACCGTTGGCGTAGCATTAGGATTGACATCAGCTCTATGTTGTTCCAAAAGACAGAATGCCTCTTAAGAACACATAACAGGGACGCCTGGGTGGCTCAGCGGTTTGGTGCCTGCCTTCGGCCCAGGGCGTGATCCCAGAGTCCCAGGATCAAGTCCCACATCATGCTCCCTGCAGGGAGGCTGCTTTTCCCTCTGCCTGTGTCTCCGCCTCTCTCTGTATGCCTCTCTTGAATAAATAAATAAAATATTAAAAAAGAAAAGAATACATATAACATGCAATAAAATGACATTCAGAGAAGCAGATAGGACCACACGGTCCAGGGGGAACTGAGGATGAGAAAGACTTGCTAAAACTGAGGGTAGAGCCAGGGGTCATGAGAAGCTGGCAAGCTTGGAGGCCGTGCATCCCGCAGGCACTCTGCTCAGTGCAGTATTTTACACAGCCTATGTTACTTAATCTTTGTGCTACCCTTCAAGTTACTTTGTTTTTTTAAAGGAAATTTTTATTTATTTATTTATTTGAGAGAGAGATAGAGCACGTGAAAGAGAGGGAGTGCAAGCAGGGGAGAGGGGCAGAGGGAGAAGCAGACTCCCCACGGCAGGGAGCCCAATGTGGGACTCGATCTCAGGACCCTGGGGTCATGACCTGAGTTAAAGGCAGACCCTTAGCTGACTGAGCCACCTGGGCACCCTCTTTAAGGTACTTTTCCACATTTTATTATCACTTCCATTACCCTCAGAGAGGGTAAGTGACTTGTCCAAGGCTGTCCAGCCAGTACAGCTGGACTTGAACTCCAGTCTTACACTTGACAGTCTGTTCCCTGAACCACCCTGCTGCACATGCCTGTGGCTTGGTCCTGGATGTGGCAACGGACTTGCCGACATCCAAAGCAAGCAGGAAACTGCTTTGGCGTTGTCCAGTTACACCTCACAGTTCCTTACCTCACTCTGATCTCATGGAGAACATCCTCAGGACTGGTGTAGCTCACGGCCTGGCATGTAGTCAGTAGGCGTTTAATAAATGCTCACCAACTGAATGAACAAATGTGCTAGACCTGACATACTGTGATACCGATCTGAACATCTGCCCTGGTGGCAGAGGAGAGAAAGTTCTGGGGCAGAGCCAGGGCCTTGGCTGCCCATGTGAAAGCCCCCAGCAGGAGGCCTAAGGACTCTTCCAGTTATGAGCAATAAAAAAGCTCACATCCAGCTGGCTGGTATGCAGCAGAGAATCTACTGGCTCCTGTAACTATAAAATCCAAGGATGCTGGTATCAGGCATGGCTGGGTCCCGGGCCTCATTAGGACTTTTATCTCAATTGGCATCATTCTCTGTCTTCCACTCTGGCTAGTAAAAGGAAGTGTCTTTGTTCCAGTGGAAAGAGCAGAAGTGCCAGGTTTTCATGTCCATCCCTGAGGAGTGGAAGAGAGAGCAGTGGAAGATGGCACACTCGCCAGGCCTGGCTCGTGTCTGCCCTCAAACCACATGGCCCACATGCAGGACATAATTTCCTTTCAAGGAAACCAAGGCCACAGTTTGGCAAAAAGCGGGCAAATGGATCCTAAGCAGACACAACCCAGCTGCCCAAGAGACAAGACCTCGGAAGGCCCACCCTTGGGCCTGCCCCCACGACCGGAGCCTTTGGGCCTTCTGCGGCCTGCAGGCCCTCATGCTGGTCACCATCAGGACCCCCATCTACTGTATGGGAAATTTCTCCCAATGGAAAGGGACTCGGAGCTTGTTTGCTGAGTCATCAAGCTGCACAGGGTCACCACCAGCTGGCCCAAGGCTCTGAAGGGATTGAGAGGTGTCCTGTCTCCTGGGCAAGCAGAGGCCATGCACGAGGACCTCTGGTTGAATGGAGGGGATAGTGCAGGTGCAAAAGTGCCTTGAGAGGCTCCGCCCACTCACCTGTAGGGTCCCTGAAGGCAGAGTCAGGCCATGACTATAGGGCTTGCTTCTTTGCAGGTGGCGGCTTATGGTGGGAAGCTGCGGTATACCCTCTCCTACACAGCAGCAGGGCAGGGCAGCCCGCTCTCTGACCCTGACGTCCAGATCACGGTGAGCACATGGATCCCAGTCCCGTGGGCACCCTCGGTGTCCTTTCAGCCCAGCACTCAGCCGGCCTGGCATGAGCTGGAGGGCTAAGGCCCATGCCCCCCACTGCCACCATCCGGTTAGCCACTAGCCAGGCAGAGGCCCAGCTGCTGGGAGAAGGCGGCAGTGAGCATGTACCTGCTTGCTCTGGGCACATGAGCTTGGGAAATCAGAGAGGTGGGAGGCTGGTGTGACGGAGAGGCTGGGACCAGTGGAAGACTCCTGTGTCCCTGAGAGCCCCTCGGTTCCCCCCAATTCTGCTGGTATCTCCCCCAGGGTAACAACATCATGCTGGTGGCCTCCCAGCCAGCGCTGCAGGGCTCTGAGAGGAAGAGCTTTGAGATCATTTTCCGAGAGGTGAGAGGCGCCCGATAGTACCGTGTCTGACCCTCCCCCATCCCCACCCTGCTTTGACACCAGCCACCCCTGCCTATCCCCAGCCAGTGCCTGGAGGCTAGGGGTTCGGGTAGGGGGTGCTGCACGAATAGCTCACAAAGCCCAACACCCCACACCCACGCTTGCTCTTTCCCCCACCCAGGAATTCTGGCGCCGGCCTGACGGGCAGCCGGCCACCCGTGAGCACCTCCTGATGGCGCTGGCTGACCTGGATGAGCTCCTGGTCCGGGCCACGTTCTCCTCGATGCCCCTGGCAACCAGCATCAACTCAGTCAGCCTGGAGGTCGCCCAGCCGGGGCCCTCGGAGGGACCCCGGGCCTTGGAGGTGGAGGAGTGTCGGTGTCCTCCGGGCTACATTGGCTTATCCTGCCAGGTGGGTGTGGCCAGCCCGGACACCTGTGCTCTAGTTCGGCCGGGGCAGCAAGCTGGTCATCTGGCATTTCCATGACCTGTGATTACTGCCATAACTAGCGTACGGTGCAGTATCTCATTCTTCCTGACACCCCCGAGAGATGTGTAATTATCCCCTTTTGACAGATTCTTTTTAAGTAGAGGCTCTGAAGGGTGAGTGCTTACCCAAGGGCATACAGCTACATTCACCCAAGCTAAGACCCAGCTCTTGCTCCCGGAGTGCCCCCCAGAGACAGGGAGACAATACCAGACACAGGTTACCCTTGGCCAAAGCAGAGCATAGGCCTGCCTCAAGGAGGCAAACTGTGGAGCAGGGTAGGATTCCGGGCAGGAGGGCAGGATTAGCAGAAACTCAGAAGGAGGAATGTATGTAGGGTAGGTATGTAGCCTGCAATGCAGAAGGGTCACCCCTGGAAAGCTGGGCGTGGGTGGGGGGCAGGGACCACTTCCTTGGGCCCAGAACAAGGCTCCGTTCAGCAGGGCATGCCAAGCTGTGAAGGGAGTGCTGTGATCTGCGCTGGGCCTCTGGAAAATTCTTCTGCCCTGGGGAGAGATGAGGAGTCCTATTTAGAGGGAGGGCGGTGGGGGGGAGCAGAGGGTGTCAGTCGCAGAGAACATAAGAGAGCGTCCTCAGGGTTTGGCTGGAGACCGTACCACCGAGTTTCTAGGCACACAGCAGGCACCCAGTCAACACCAGATGAGTGAATTTGGAACTGAGCAAGGGGGGTGGCGGGAGGGGAGGGGGCAGGGCTGCAAGGCTAGGTGGGCAGCCAGGAGGTCAAGTGGGGGAACAGCCAGCACCCGGACTCAGGAACCCCCCCAGTGGAAAGCGCACACCTCCGCAGTCTTACATCTGTGTCCCTTTGCTGTGGCCACAAGAACTTTCAAATCCAAATAGATGAACTGCACATCCTTTGAAGTGATAAAATTTAGCACATTTTGAAGGAGAAGTCCTGGGGTGAGCAGAATAATCCCGTGTGCACATTTTCTGCAGCCAAGCAACGCAGATTTATAAACATCCCTTTGAAATGGTTGGGATGGGAAGGCCTGGAGGGGTTTCAAAGGAGGGGTAGTGAATAGAAATTCTTTGTTTCCAGAACCCATGATTACTCATGTAGAATGTGTAAAAACATCCTCGATCGTATGTGTGCTGCCTCTTTCACTTCATTTAGTGAATGTAAGGCAGTTGTGAAGATCTCCAGGGGCTCATTCCAAATCTGGGTCTCCCGAACCTGGGTTTTTCATCAGAGAGTGAAGTTTTTCAATAGAGACCCTGCCAGAAGAATTTTCAGAAACTAAAAGGGCAAAATGGAGAAGGGTTCTCCGTTAAGGGTGACCTGCAACTTTAGTAACTTCAGAGCGGCTGGAGGTGGCAGGCAGGATGGGGACAGACAGGGTCTCAAGCTTCCAGAGTGAAGACAGAGAGAGGATGCTGGGGTGGGGGGAGGGCTGGGCCTGGGATTTCCCAGCCTGGAGCCAATGGGAGCCTAGACTGGAAAGATGCTGGAGGGAGAGGATTCTGGTCTGTAGGACCACAGTGGAGATAGAGACCAGCCCTCCTCTCTCCCCAGGACTGCGCCCCGGGCTACACGCGGACTGGCAGTGGGCTCTACCTCGGACACTGTGAGCTGTGTGAGTGCAACGGCCACTCAGACGTGTGCCACCCAGAGACGGGGGCCTGCTCGGTAAGCTGCAAGCAGGGCAGGGGCAGGGGGCAGTTTATTCTGGCCTGGGGGGGGGCGGGCACTGGGGTTGCCCGAGAGGCAGGGAGAGGTGGGCTTGGCAAGGTAGGCTGAGGCCCAGCGGTGAGGCCATGGGTGTGGCCTGTGGGACAAAGCACCTGGACCCGCAGTCTGTGGAGGGTGGGGGAGGTGGTGCTGCAGACATGGTAGGTCGGCCAGAATGTTAGAATAACATCTTTCTTTATAAAAAAAAAAAAAAGTTGGTTCCTGCTATGTCATATCACCAGAGTGACACTTATTCTCTGTGGAGGAATCAGGCTACAGAGACAAACCAAAAGGAAGTAAAAATCCCCTATAATCCTACCACCTGAAGGTAATCATTGTCAGCATTAGTGTGAGTGGAACTCTTTTGTTCTTTTCTTGGGCCAATATTTACACATATCAATATGCCTTTTGTTTTACAAATAAATATAGCATCATTGTGTTTGATGATCAGCTTTATTTACTTAACAAGTTCATGAACATCTTTCCAGATCATTAAATGCTTGTTTGTCTGGGAACTTTTCAGAGAGGTGCACACGCACGTAGGCTCCCCCCAGGTGTGTGGTCAGGGACTGGGTGGTTGACAGATCCACAGCTAAACCCAGAGCAAGGAACAGGCGCTGTTAATAAAATAAACACGGATCTCATTGGAGGAGAACATAAAACCCACACATATTTTCTTTTCTTTTTTAAAAATTTTATTTATTTATTCATGAGAAACACAGAGAGGAGAGAGAGAAAGAGGCAGAGGGAGAAGCAGGCTCCAGGGAGCCTGAAATGGGACTCGATCCCGGGTCTCCAGGATCACACCCTCGGCCGAAGGCGGCACTAAACCGCTGAGCCACCCGGGCTGCCCAACCCACACATATTTTCATGATGAAGCATGAATTACAAAGCTCTGCCCCCACCCACCCAAGTGAATGCCTTTACTTTTCTCTGATGTC
Source organism: Vulpes lagopus (assembly GCF_018345385.1). Taxonomy (NCBI): domain Eukaryota; kingdom Metazoa; phylum Chordata; class Mammalia; order Carnivora; family Canidae; genus Vulpes; species Vulpes lagopus. Next base: position 126,441,101 of record NC_054831.1, read on the forward strand.
ACAGGCATTTGGGTAGAAAAATGTGACCAGTGCAATCAACATCATCCTCTTGAAAAAATATTTTATTGGTGCGCCCGGGTGGCTCAGTCAGTTGAGCTCCCAACTCTTGGTTTTGGCTCAGGTTGTGGTCTCAGGGTTGTGGAATTGAGCCCCAAGGTGGGCTCCGCACTCAGCACAGAGTCTTCCATGGCATTCTCTCCTCCCCCCCACCTCCTCACAGCTCACATGCACTCGCTCATGCTTGCTCTCTCAAAGAAATAAATTAATCTTTTTAAATTTTTTTATTAAATTTGTATTTCAATTCCAATATAGTTAATATACAGTGATATATTGACATCATCCTTTTTTTTTTTTTAAATTTTTATTAACTCAGAGACACAGAGAGAGAGGCAAAGACATAGATAGAAGGAGAAGCAGGCTCCCTGCAGGGAGTGCAATGCGGGACTCGATCCCAGGACCCCAGGATCACGACCTGAGTCAAAGACACTCAACCACTGAGCCACCCAGGCGCCCCAACATCATCCTTTTTGATAGCTCTGGGGGTGGATGTTCATTTTAATTTATACAGTTCCCTGTTTATGTTTGTTTCCAGCATTTTGCTTTTATAAACATCACTGAGGTGAACATCCTGTAGTGAGATCTTTGTGCCACTCTACAATTACTTCTTTAAGATAGGCTTACAAACCTGGAATTTCCAGGTCAAGGGATTATAGAATCGTACAGTTTTTGGTAAACGTTGCCAAATGGTGAGTGGCCGACACCCTTGTGCCTTGTAGCAGTGCCAGCACAACGCCGCTGGGGAGTTCTGTGAGCTCTGTGCACCTGGCTACTATGGAGATGCCACAGCTGGGACACCTGAGGACTGCCAGCCCTGTGCCTGCCCACTGACCAACCCGGAGAACATGTGGGTGCCCTCACTCAGGGCCCAAGGAGGAACTCCCACTGGGGAACAGAGGGCACCAAAGAAGCGGAGGGGTTAGGGTGGAGAGTGGGCGTCCTGTGGCCTGACCTCTGCCTCCCCCATCCCAGGTTCTCCCGCACCTGTGAGAGCCTGGGGGCTGGTGGGTACCGCTGCACAGCCTGCGAACTTGGCTACGCTGGCCAGTACTGTGAGCAGTAAGTTTGCAAATAGAACGGATGGGGGTGGGGCATGTGCTAGACTCCTAGGTAAGAGCCCTGGGTGCTGTTGCTCAGAAAGGTCCCTGCCAGGATCACATCCCTCCCCTGCCCAAAACTCACCCTTCCAGGAGTCCCCATTATCCTTGGGCCAAGCCCAAGCTCATCCCACTTTTGACACCCAGACCTACCATAGGTGGGCTTAACCTCTTGACTTCCCAATGTTCAGGTCTTTCCACGTTCCCTCTACCTGGAACATTCTTCAACCCTCAGACTTCCCCTTCCCGGCTAACTCCTGTTTGGCCTTCTAAGCTCAGCCTCATGCACTCATTCAGCATGTTTTTATTGAGCAACTACTGTCCCTCACTCATTTACAGTTTCCATGTTGGTTTCCCCACAACTGAGTTCTCTAAGAGTGTCATGGTGTTCACTGTCCTATTTTCATAACCTAGCATAATGGTTGCTTAATAAATGCTTGTGGAATGAATGTTTCCCTGGAGAATACAGGCCTTATTATTAGCCTTGTTACCCAACCCGCTGACATTGCCCTCTGCTCCCCTTCCTCAGCTCAGTGAGACCGTGTGTTGGGGTCCCTTTGATCTATAAAGTCCCTCCGGGGTTGCGAGCCTCCCTTCCCCACGGGCTTCTGGCTCCCCAAGCCCACCGTGAGGCGTGGAGTCCCCTGGGCTCAGGAGCCTGCCAGAGCTGGGCTTTGTTCTACCTTACAGGTGTGCCCCAGGTTACGTGGGTAACCCCAGTGTGCGAGGGGGCCGATGCCTGCCACAGGGTAAGTGTGATCGTGGCCCTGGGTGAGGGTGATGGGCAAAGCAGTGAGCCTAGGAAGCTGGAGGACTACTAAGGCCAGAGAGAGGAGACAGGGCTGAGGGAGGGGCCTGCCAGTCTTTGGGAAGACAGACCTGCCACAATGCCATGCGGTGGGAGCCGCCTGACTAAGCAGCCTCTCCTGCCCTTCCTCCAGCAGATGCAGCCCCACTGGTGGTCCAGGTGCATCCAGCTCGGAGCATAGTACCCCAAGGTGGCTCCCACTCCCTGCGGTGCCAGGTCAGTGGGAGCCCACCTCACTACTTTTACTGGTCTCGTGAGGATGGGCGTCCCGTGCCCAGCAGCACCCAGCAGCGACACCAAGGTACCCATGGCCCCAAGCCCCTCAGCCCTGTGAGCTCACCCTGGTGGGAGGGGAGGCACAGGCCTATTCACTGGGATCCTGTCCTTACACACAGGGCCACGTGGGGGAAGGGATGCATCTGCACTGACAAGCTCTCATCCTCTTCCCACCAGGCTCTGAGCTCCACTTCCCCAGTGTCCAGCCCTCAGATGCCGGCGTCTACATCTGCACCTGTCGTAACCTCCATCACGCCAATACCAGCCGGGCCGAGCTGCTGGTCACTGGTGAGTTCCTGCGCCTGCACCTCCCCACGCCCATCTGTGCTGGGCTGGACCGTGGACACAGGCAGAAAGCACGTTCCTCTGCTGGAGGGGGTGGTGGTGCTTAGACAGGGGTGCTGGCCACAGAGATGGAGAGATGATGGAGCAGAGGCTAGTTTTAGAGGCAGATTCAGCGGGACTTAGTTGTCGTCAGCAGGACTTGGTTGTCGTCACCGAGGGAGAAAGAAAAGCTAGGCTAATCCCCGGGGGTCTGGACTCCAGCAGTAGGCAAATGAGATAGAATATTTTCACTTGGGCTCCCCCAAAGCTGACTCTGGCATGAGGATCCACATGCCAGTAGTTTATTTGGGAGGTGAGGGGAGGCAGGAAACAGAGGGCATCCCATAACAGGCATGTTCCCGAGCACATTCCCATCATGGGTGTTTATTGCTGAATGCAGCCAAAGAAATTCTGGGAAACTCTAGAGTAAAATATCCACCTTGGAGTCACCCCACCCCAGGTCTAAGTGATGAGGCCTATTTGAGGAGCACCAGTTCCCTTGAACACTGCACCACCTGAGGGGTGGGCACGGTAGTCTCCAGCTGCCTGAGAAAGACCTCAGGCTTAGAAATGCAGCAGCTGACAGAAGTCAGACAGGCGGGCCCTGGAGAGACAGGGCCAGAGGACGTGGCCCTACAGAGGGCATCACAGCATTGGCTTGGGACTAGTTAAAGTTTGAGAAAACATCTAAGCAGGTACAGCAGGCAGGCATTTGGGGATGAGTCTAGAATTCAGGAGAGAGGCCCTGGCAGGGAATGAATTCGAGAACTGTTGGCTCAGAGATGGTGTTTAAAGCCATGGAACAGAAGGAAATTACCCAGGGAGAGTATGGCCCAAGGACGGGGCCTACGGAGCCCCCAGGAGCTCCTGCTCAGACATGTCAAGTAGAAGACAAAGGACAGCAAAAGGGGCAAAGCAGGTGCAGCCGGTGAGATAAGACGAGAGCAGGGGATGAGATGTGTTGGGGGTCGTGAGGAGAGGGGGCTCCCGAGAGGCATGGTCAGCCTCACCAGACACCCTGGGGAAGTCAGATGTGGGCAGAGGGCTACCCTCAGAGGTCACACTTGGACAAGAGCCATTTTCAGTGGAGAGGAAGGGTAGAAACCAGACTGGACGGAGGCAAAGAATGGAGGGGAAGGCCAAGTATAGACAGCAAATACAGCACTCTCAGTCTTGGCTCTGAAGGAAGGCCAAAAAATGGGGCAGTAGCGGGGGGGAGCATGAGGTCAAAGGAATGTTTTTGAAGGTAGAAAATTCTAGAATGATCCATGGAGAGAAAAAGAGAGAGGAGGGACTGATGTAGCAAGAAAGTGCCCAGCCCCGGGGTGGGGGGAGTCCTTGGGAGGGGATGGAAGGACAAAATGGGGCTGGGGTGATGGGAGGGGAGGGTCCATCCTGCAGGGAGCAGGCTTGGGAAGATGGGCCAAGTCCTGCCTCGTAGTTTCGATTTGCCCAGCGAGTGTGAATTGAAGCTCTTGGCTGTGGATGTGGAAGGGGGTGCGGGTGGGTGGAGAGGGTGGGAAGAGGTGCGAAATCGTTGGGGAGGATGGAAACTCAAACCAGACAGAGAAGCCCAGTTGCAATGAAGCACGAAGTATTAAGAGCAATTTTGTGCTCTGTGATCCTGAAGTGGAGCCAGGTGGACTCGTGACACAGTGCTCTCTGATCACAGCCCGCAGCTGCTCAGGGTCAGCAGGAAGAAGGTGGACCAGGGGTTGAGCCAGGGTGCCCGGGGAGGAGACACCAGGGAACAGAGTGGAATCTAAGCGAGCCTGGGAGGGCAGCACCACCCGGACAGGGCGATGGAGAGAGAACCACAGGAGAGGCCAGCACCCAGCTCACGGGCGCCTCCTGTCCCCGCAGAAGCTCCGAGCAAGCCCATCACAGTGACAGTGGAGGAGCAGCGGAGCCAGAGCGTGCGCCCCGGAGCCGACGTCACCTTCATCTGCACAGCCAAGAGCAAGGTGGGCAGAGCAGGGCGTGGGCATCAGGAAGGGAGGCTCGGCTTCCGGTGGGTGTCTCCGCCTTCACCTCTGACCCGCCCGCCGTCCACCTCCCTGCCTCACCCACAGTCTCCGGCCTACACCCTGGTTTGGACCCGCCTGCACAACGGGAAACTGCCAACCCGGGCCATGGACTTCAACGGCATCCTGACCATTCGCAACGTGCAGCCGAGTGACGCGGGCACCTACGTGTGCACTGGCTCCAACATGTTTGCCATGGACCAGGGCACAGCCACGCTGCATGTGCAAGGTACATGGTTCATTTCCGCAGCTGGCCCACCAGGACCATGACCATTTCTTCAGTCGGCTGACAGTGTGTGAGCCTCTGCGCTGTGCTAAGTCCTGGCTAGTCTGTGAAGCAGTGGGGGAGAGGACAAGCGGGGGTCTGATCCGGGTACAATAGGCCTGGGAGCAAATGAAGAAGCAACGTAATGCCACATGGTGATGAGGGCTGGGATAGGAACAGACAGCGGGGTGGTCAGGGAGGGCCTCTCAGAGGAGATGACATCTGGGCAGAGAGCTGAAGGAAGAGGAGGTGCTGAGCCACTGGAAGAACTGGCAGTGTTCTTGGCAGAGGAAGCAGCATGTGTAAAGGCCCTGAGGCAGGCGTGTTTTGATGTGTTGGAGGACCCGCAGGGCCAACGTAGCTTGAGCTATGGAAGGGGGGGTAGGTGAGGAAGTTGAAGATGTGGCCAGAAGTGGATCACAGCAGAGTTCAGATTTTATCCTAAAAGCCTTAGAGAGCCACAGACAGGCCTGAAGTAGGGAGGTATGAAGAGCCCATGGACATTTTAAAAGCTCTCTGTGGCCACTCCGTGAACAGACCATAGGAGGCTAGAGCAGAGGCAGAGAGAGCAGCAAGGGGGACCCTCCTCACCCTGACCACCTCCTCCCTCTCCGCCCCTGTCAGCCTCGGGCACCCCATCGGCCCCCGTGGTCTCCATCCATCCGCCGCAGCTCACCGTGCAGCCCGGGCAGCTGGCCGAGTTCCGCTGCAGCGCCACAGGGAGCCCCGCACCCACCCTCCAGTGGACAGGTGACGTCGTGGCAGGACGGCCCTCGGGGCTCGCCGCTCCTGGACGTGGGGGGCCGAGGCTCTGGCGATGCCAGTGCCAGTGGTGCTGACCCCACCTGTCTCCATCAGGGGGCCCCGGTGGCCAGCTCCCTCAGAAGGCCCAGATCCACGGCGGCATCCTGCGTCTGCCAAACATCGAGCCCTCGGATCAGGCCCAGTACCTGTGTCGTGCCCATAACAGCGCCGGGCAGCACGTGGCCAGGGCCGTGCTCCACGTGCATGGTGAGGGTGCAGGGCTGAGGGTGGAGCTCGAGGGAGCCTGGCAGTGCGGAGAGGGGTTGTCACGGCGTTCTGTGTGCAGGGGGCAGCGGGCCCAGGGTCCAGGTGAGCCCAGAGAGGACTCAGGTTCACGAAGGCCGCACCGTGAGGCTGTACTGCAGGGCCGCAGGTGTGCCCAGCACCACCATCACCTGGAGGAAGGAGGGGGGCAGCCTCCCCCCGCAGGTGAGGAGATCTCTCCGGGGCAGAGTCCCAGCACCTGCCACCTTCACTGCCACCTTCCCGCCCCATTTCCTGCCCCGTCTCTTCTTCTCCTGGTTTTCCTCACTTCCAAAAGCGTAGCGCTGGTGGGTAGCAGCTGCCGGCCTCTTGCTTCGCCACCTGGCCCTGCCCTCCGTGTCCAGCGGGGCCCTGCTCTCGGCTCCCTGCTCGCCTCTGCCTCTTAGGCGCCCCTACCCACCCTCGCGGGCCGGGCCTGGCCGGGCTGCCTCGCCCCCTCGGGCAGCTGACCCTTCCCCCTGGGCGGCAGGCCCGGTCCGAGCGCGCAGAGATCGCCACGCTGCTCATCCCGGCCATCACGGCCGCCGACGCCGGCTTCTACCTCTGCGTGGCCACCAGCCCCGCGGGCACCGCACAGGCCAGGATCCAAGTGGTTGTGCTCCCAGGTGCGGGGCCTCTGGGGTCTGAAAGAGCGGGGAGGGCAAACCAGGGCTCCCCCAAAGCTGACTCAATCCCCGCGCCCCCGCTCTGGCCCCAGCCTCAGGTGCCAGCTCCCCGCCAGTCAGAATCGAGTCTTCCTCACCCACCGTGACCGAAGGCCAGACCCTGGACCTCAACTGTGTGGTGGCGGGGCTGGCCCACACCTCCATCACCTGGTACAAGCGAGGAGGCAGCCTGCCCCCCCACAGCCAGGTACGAGGGCACCCGGGGCCGATCCTTCCAGGCAGATGCTTCACACAGCCCCGACGCCCTCCACCAGCGACAGCCAGCCCCATTGCCGGCCCTCTCCTCTTCTGTCATGGGGCAGCTCAGGGCGGAGCCAGGGAGAGCTCCATGACCCACTCACCAAGGCTCAGAGGGAGTCGTGACGACGACCGGCCTCGTCCCCTCACACCTCTATCCCCCCCTGCCCCAGGTGCACGGCTCCCGGTTACGGCTTCCCCAGGTCTCACCAGCTGATTCTGGAGAATACGTATGCCGAGTGGAGAACGAGGCAGGTGCCAAGGAGGCCTCCATCATCGTCTCTGTCTTCCACAGCACCCACTCGGGCTCTAGCTACACCCTAGGTGAGGAGCCACGTGGGGCTGGGCCGGGGCCGCGTCCTAGGACCTCCCCACTGTTCCCAGGGGAGGTGCCTGTGGTCTCTTCTGGAACCTCGGGGAAGAGGGGGCGCTCTAGACAGGCTCTGGTCAATTGAGGGGTACTGAGAGTGAGGGTGAGGTTGACCTGGCTTACCTGGGGCCTGACGATGAGGATGCTGTTTCAGACGGCAGCAGAGTCGGGATTACACTGAGCTGGGAGTCAGGCTGACCTGGATTTCAATCCTACCTCTACCCTGTATCCAGCTTTGAACTAGTTGAACTTCCACATTTTAGGGCCTCAGTGCCCTCACCTGTAAAATGGGGACAATACCACTACCATGTGTTGTTAGCGGATGACAGACACTGGCTAGAGGAGAGTTGTGACATTACTGTCTGTATCCGCTGGCCTGGCTTTGGTTGCCTGCAGGCCGTAGTAGCTCATCACAGCTCAGGAAGCCATAGGTGGACAAATGGGCCCCGAATTCAAAGTTAGAGGTGGGTGAGGGAAGGAGGGGCCTGAGTGGCCCTGCCAAGGTAGAAAAGCAGGGTCCCAGGCTCAGAAAGCCTTCCCGTCGGCCCTCCCCTGCTAGGGCCTCGGCCTCTGCCCCGGGGCTGCAGGACTGGGGCTGAGGAGCCCAGGCCTCTTACTAGTTCCTCTCTACCAGCTCCGGAGGGAGCCCCAGCTCCGGGCGGCTCCCAGCCTATCCGCATCGAGTCCTCCTCCTCCCACGTGGCCGAGGGGCAGACCCTGGACCTGAACTGTGTGGTGCCCGGGCAGGCACACGCCCAGGTCATGTGGCACAGGCGCGGGGGCAGCCTCCCCGCCCGGCACCAGGTACAGCAGCCCCTGGGACCAGCCTGCTGCAGGGGTGGACAGGGCCCCTCCGGCCCCCTTCCAACCCTCCCTGTTTGCACTCAGACCCACGGCTCGCTGCTGCGGCTGCACCAGGTGTCCCCGGTCGACTCGGGCGAGTATGTGTGCCGCGTGATCCTTGGCTCTAGGCCCCTGGAGGCCTCTGTCCTGGTCAACATCAAGGCCACCAGCTCCCCTGCGGGCTCCATCCCTGGTGAGCAACTGCCCAGGACAGGGCAAGCAGGAGGGCCTTCCAAGGGGCTGAGGTCCTAGCGATGCCTGCTGCCATTGGGAGGGTGGGACAGAGGCCCACACTGGAGCTGGCGACTCCACTTCTCTAAGCAACCTGCCATCTTCCTATCACTTTTCTCTGACCACGCAATGGCCTCCTCTTCCTCTCTCCCAGCCTCAGCTACCCTCCTCTCCCCCACTTCCTTGCTCCTTTCTGCAAGGCTCAGCCCCTGCCCTGGCCCTCTGCTCAGGGCGACTCAGCTGAGGACATCAAACCCAGGCCACCAAACCCCAAACATATGAGAGCCTGAGCTCAGAAGACCAGGCCGGTCTGGCTCAGAGGTGGACCGTTCTTGCCCACTCTTCTGGGGGCACCTGCTACCACTGCTTCTTTCCCCACAGCCCCAGGACCTGTCCCACCTGTCAGGATCGAGTCCACATCCCCCACAGTGGCCGAGGGGCAGACCCTAGATCTGAGCTGTGTGGTGGCAGGGCAGACCCACGCCCAGGTCACGTGGTACAAGCGCGGGGGCAGCCTCCCCGCCCGGCACCAGGTGCGTGCTGGCAGAAAGGTGGGAGGGACTGGCCAGGCCGAGCTCTGGGCAGTGAGTTGAGGGGGTCCTGGCCCGTGAGCTGAGCGGCTGGCAGTTCCCAGCTCGGAGGAGCAGGGCGGAGGGGCGTCTGCTGGGCTGCGGGAAGCCCCGATCTCACACCCCTGCCCCTGTCTGCCCAGGTCCGCGGCTCCCGCCTGTACATCTTCCAGGCCTCGCCGGCCGACGCAGGCGAGTATGTTTGCCGGGCCAGCAACGGGATGGAGGGCTCCATCACAGTCACAGTAACCAGGACCCAGGGGGCCAACTTCGCCTACCGTGAGTGGGGCCACCAGGTTGGGCTGGGACGGAAGGCAGGGCCAGGCAGGAGCAGCTGTAGAGAACTGGAGTGACCGGTGACCGTCTTTTCCCCCAGCTCCGGGTGGCTCCCAGCCCATCCGCATCGAGTCCTCCTCCTCCCACGTGGCCGAAGGACAGACCCTGGACCTGAACTGCGTGGTGCCCGGCCAGGCCCACGCCCAGGTCACGTGGCACAAGCGCGGGGGCAGCCTCCCTGCCCGACACCAGGTACAGGCCTAGAAGATGGGCAGATGGGCAGGCCAAGAAGGAGACAGGAGGGAGGCCCTGGGTGGTGGAGGTCAAGGATGAGAAGGACTGGAAGCTCCTCAGAGTCAGGGGGAGCCTTGGACCCCATTGTCCAAGGGTGTCCAGGTGTCTAGCACCATGGTTAGAACCCAGACTCTAGGACTGGCCAACCTAGGTGTGAATGCTATTTCCCCCACTTACTAGCTTGTGACCTTAAGCAAGTTGCTTAACCTTCCTGTGCCATAGCTTCAACATCTGTAAAATGGTATCTGTCTTATAGAATTGTTTTAAGGGTGAAGTGAGTTAACATCCGTGCAAAGTGCTCAGAGCTCTGGCACGTAGAAATTGCCCAACTGTTATTACCGTACTACTGTTAGCAGTTATTAATATTACTGTGTTTTAAAGAGTTGAGGATGCTATCGATTGCAAGGTGTGCTATTATTCTTTGTACCTCTAAGGAAGAAAAGCTGCCATTTGTAACTGTAAAATTATTCCCCGTAAGACAGATTATTCACCGTAAGACACATCTTGATTTCAGAGACATTAATAAGTGTCTTAGAACCAACAGAAAGTGGTATTAGCGTTTGCCCAGTTCTCCATGTCTCCTCCTGGCCACCTCCTACTCTTGGGACAAGTCTCTCCCTAAGCAAGACAGTGGATGGCCAGGCCTGAAGGGTCAGAGTGAGGCAGGGCTGTAGGTTACAGGTGTAGGGGCCTCGTGAGGGCCCCCTCTGAGCTCACCTCCATTCTGGCCAGACCCACGGCTCACTGCTGAGACTACACCAGGTGTCCCCAGTTGACTCGGGCGAGTATGTGTGTCGCGTGGTGGGTGGCTCGGTGCCCCTGGAGGCCTCTGTCCTGGTGACCATTGAGCCTGCAGGCTCTGTACCCGGTAAGCAGTCCTGGGGGTAGGGCAGGGTTAGGGGCCCAGCCGTGAGAGACACTGGCAGGACCCCACGAGACCAGTAGCCCTTACATTCACACACACACACCCCCCACCCTCCCCTCCTAGCCAGGGACTCACCCTCTGCCCTCTGTCTCCAGCGCTGGGGGTCACCCCCCCTGTCCGGATTGAATCGTCGTCCTCCCACGTGGCAGAAGGGCAGACTCTGGATCTGAACTGCCTGGTTGCTGGGCAGGCCCATGCCCAGGTCACGTGGCACAAACGCGGGGGCAGCCTCCCCGCCCGGCACCAGGTAGGAAGCAAGAGAGCTAGGGGGGAGCCTGAAGGACCCTTGTGACTACAGAGCAGGGCATCCAGGCTTTGAATTCAGGCGTACCTGAGTTCAGTCAGACACTGTTCTGCCCTGTGCCTGCTGTGTGGCTCTACGCCAGTCACTCAACTTCCCTGATCCTCAGTGCCCTCCTCCGTCAAGTGGGCTCCCACTGCCTACCTCACCTGCCCCATAGCACGTCAACAACTGTTGGCCGCCCACTCCTTTTCATTGGGCCCAGTCCCACACTGGAGCAGGGGAATTGACTGGCCATGAATGCTGGTCTTTCCAGCAAGAGCGCCTCGCAAGGCCAGCTGGCTGGACTGGGCTGGGAGCAGGGCCAGGGGAGGGAGCAGGAGCCTGGCCCGGAGCCCCGGTGCCTGACCCTGAGCTGGGCTCCCTCCTGCCCCACCCAGGTGCACGGCTCCAGGCTGCGCCTGCCCCAGGTGACCCCCTCCGACTCTGGGGAGTACGTGTGTCGCGTGGTGAGCAGCTCGGGGACGCAAGAAGCCTCCGTCCTGGTCAGCATCCAGCAGCGCCATGGCCCCTCCCACCGTGAGTGTGTGGGGGGGGTGGTCCTGACATCCTGACAAGCAGTGGGGGGGCCACGAGGGCGGCTCCAACCTCAGCGGCTCCCACACCCTGTCTCCTGTCTTGGCCTCCCAGCCCAGGGTGTGGTGTACCCCGTCCGCATTGAGTCCTCCTCGGCCTCCCTGGCCAACGGACGTGTCCTGGACCTCAACTGCCTGGTGGCCAGCCAAGCCCCGCACACCATCACCTGGTATAAGCGTGGAGGCAGCCTTCCCAGCCGGCACCAGGTATGGAGGCACTGGGTGTGGGTGCAAAAACTGGGCACACCGGTTCTAATGGGACTCAGGAGCGGCTCTCAACCCCTTCCCTGTGCTCATTCAGCCATTCAGCAAACATTGAGCGTTCTTACTTGATGGGCGCTACTGACCTCAGTTGGAGCCCATATTTTACCAGAACATTCTATGATTTACTCACTCACTGAATGTCCCTGAGAATCTGCTCCAGGCCGAAAGTGTATGCTTGGCACTAAGGATTCCAGGTAGAATGAGACAGGTGCCCGCCCTCCGGGAGCTCACAGGCTAGCGGATGGGGCAGACATGTCCTGTGACAGCAGTGTAATAGAAGTCAGAGCAGGGCACTCGAGTCACCAGGGATGGCCTCCGCAGGCTCTAGGCCCAGGTAACAGGTGAGAACAGGACAGAGGCTACAGACAGGCCTGTCCGTGCCAGCTGGGCCGTGGGGAGGCCACCGAGGGGTTCTGAAGGACGTCTTGGTGGCGGCCAGCCCCGACAAGGCAGAGGAGGCTCCTGGAGGCCAGGGCGGTGGCACTAGAGATGTGGAGGTGCTGCCCCCACCCACTGACACTTGCTCTCCCTCAGATCGTGGGCTCCCGACTCCGGATCCCCCAGGTGACGCCGGCCGACTCGGGTGAATATGTGTGTCACGTCAGTAACGGTGGCGGCTCCCAGGAGACCTCACTCATTGTTACCATCGAGGGCAGTGGCTCCTCCCACGGTGAGAGGGCACAGGGCAGGGGGTCCAGGCAGGTGATGCAGGGGGAGGCGGACAGGGCCCTGGCGCCATCACTGCTGCCTGACTCCGGCTGTGGGTCCCGTCCTTCTCTGTCTCCAGTGCCCAGCGTCTCCCCCCCCATCAGGATCGAGTCCTCGTCCCCCACGGTGGTCGAAGGGCAGACCCTGGATCTGAACTGTGTGGTGGCTGGGCAGCCCCAGGCCACCATCACGTGGTACAAGCGTGGCGGCAGCCTTCCCACCCAACACCAGGTACAGACTGGAGCCGTGGCCGTGAGGGCAGAGCCCCTGCCCCCGGGGCGGGCACTGCAGGGACAGCCCCCATGGGCAGAGAACCGGCAGTGAAGTCCTCCCTCCCGCCCCGGGTGGGCAGAGGGCGGCCTGGAAGGAGGCCTGGGCCGGCTGGTGACTTCCTGGCCCCTCACCCCTGTCCCCCTTCTTCCCCATCTGCCCCCAGGCCCACGGCTCCCGCCTGCGGCTGCACCACATGTCTGTGGCTGACTCGGGCGAGTACGTGTGCCGTGCCAACAACAACATCGATGCCCAGGAGACCTCCATCATGGTCTCCGTCTCCCCCGGCGCCGGCAGCCCCTCCGGTGAGTCTGACAAAGGCCCGGGAAGGGACCAGGAGACTCCGGTAACAGTGCTCCCTGGGGAGTCAGCAGTCAGAGCTCTCACGTGACGGTGGCAGTCGGGGCAAGGGCTCTGCAGAAAGATGCCTGGGTTCGAATCCTGCCTGTACCACTAAGAGACTTGGGTTCCCTCAGCTTCGTTTCCTCGTCAGCAGCACGGAGATGCCGGTCATCCCGACCTCGCACTGTCCACTACGGTGGCCACTGGCCACACATGGCAATTACAGTTGAAGTTTAACACTCACGTCACGTTTCAAGTGCTCCAGAGCCACACGCAGCTGGTAGCTGCCGTAGTGGATGGTGCAGATATAGAGGATTTCCATGATCACAGAAAGTTTATGAATTCTGTGAGGATTAAATGAGTTCACACACACCCAGTGCTTCTGACAGTGCCTGGCACGCTATAGGCACTTAAGAGGTGTTAACCATTGTTATTACCTTGGGCCCCAGGGGTTTCTGTGGCTGAGGCTCTCACCAACCTGGTTGTACCCAAATCTGCTTCTGTGCCCACAGTCCCCGGTGGTGCTGTGCCCATCAGAATTGAGTCCTCCTCCTCCCACGTGGCCGAAGGGCAGACCGTGGACCTGAACTGCGTGGTGCCCGGGCAGACCCACGCCCAGGTCACGTGGCACAAGCGCGGGGGCAGCCTCCCCACTCACCACCAGGTATAGGAGTCGGGGCTGGAAATGATGGGAGGGCTGCTGAATGTGGGGGCGCCGGTTAGAGGCCCCTCCCCCAAGAGCTAGTCAGGAGGGAGGCCACATGCCTGCCTAGGTCAGAGGGTAGACCTTGACCCTCTGACTCTCTCTTGCTCTGCTCCTGTTCCCCTGTCCTGCCCCTGCTCAGGCCCACGGCTCTCGGCTGCGGCTGTACCAGGTGTCCCCGGCTGACTCGGGCGAGTACGTGTGCCGCGTGGGGAGTAGCTCAGACCCCCTGGAGGCCTCAGTCCTGGTCAACATCGAAGCCTCTGGCTCCAGCGCTATTCCTGCTCCTGGTGAGAGTCTCTATGGTGGGGCTGGGAGGCTGGAGCAGGAAGGCAGCAGGGGGAGTAGGGAGGGTGGCAGTGACCAGCAGGCAGAGTCGGGAGCCAGGTGAACCGGGATGTCCAAGGCCCGAGAACAGACTTGGGGGTCTGGCACAGGTGGGCTTGAGTCTCAGCTCCTCTGTCCACACTCTGAGATGTTGCACAAGAGGCTCCATGCTTCACCTTCCTTGTCCGTAGAGTGGGGCTAGCAGAACTCTTGCAACAACCCATGAGCTCCCTAAAGGCTGGAACCGTGCTTTTGGGGGTACAGGAGGGTGCTCTGGAGCAGTGCCCTGGTAAAAAGTCTTTCATATTAGTGGTGTTATATCAGAGAAAAACAGCCACATATGAAACCCATCATGATTTCAGGGAAATCATTGCCTACGATGGGGCCAAGTATTTAAGGGTTCTGTTAAGCGACTCAGTTGACAGGAAAACGTAACATAACGTGATTAATACGTGGCTGTAGCAGACATGATAGTACATGAAGTGCTAAGTAACAAATGTGATCTAGCACTTGCGAGGTGCTGGGCCCTGTTCTGTTTACCCATATTAACCCATTTCGTCCTCACAAGAACTGTTGGAGGTCAGTATGGTTGTTCTCCCCATTTTACAGATGGGGAACTGAAACTCAGGCAGGTGAAGTAGTTCTCCGAAGGTCATACAACTAATAAGTGGCAGAGTTAGGATTGGAACCCAGGGAGTCTGGCCCCAGAGTCTGGGTTCTTAGCCACACATCGCTCAAGTTTGAGAAAAATGAGTGACCTATGTGGAGGTGCCTGGCCCTGTGCCCTGGCCACTGGAGGTGCTGGGAGCACAAGAGGAGATAGTGGTGGGGCCGTGGTCTGGGGCTTGCCATTTCCTCCAGGCCAGCCCAGCTGCCCCAGGCTTCAGAAGAATAGGCAGTGGGGGGATCGAAGCCATCTCTCCATATGCGGTCTGGCCCCTGGTCCGAAAATCTGGGCACCTGGGGGTAGGACTGACGGCAAAGGGGTGGGAGTTACAGCTCATTGATCTCTTCCTGTGCCTCAGCCCCAGGTGGCTCCCAGCCCATCCGCATCGAGACCTCCTCCTCCCATGTAGCCGAGGGGCAGACCCTGGATCTGAACTGTGTGGTCCCTGGACAGGCCCACGCCCAGGTCACATGGCACAGGCGCGGGGGCAGCCTTCCTGCCCGGCACCAGGTACAGGGGCTTGGAGAAAGCAGGATGCTGGCCCTCCCCACCCCACCCCTGCCCGACAATCCTGCCTCAAACTAGCCAGGAGGGAAGGTGGCCTCACCATCCAGGACTTTGGGGGAATTGCAGCAGGAGGTCACTGACATCCAGGAGGTGGAGAACAGGCTGGGCACGGCAGAGCCGCCACCGGCTTCTCAGCACCTTGGTGCAATAAAAAAAGGCACCTGTTACTCAGGACACTAGACTTCTTCTTACCACAAAATGTCATAAACGTACTCCACGGTGTCTGAAGTCTCAGGGGGTCACCCTGCACAGGATGCAGCCTTCACAACTATACGTGACGGTCCTGGGGTGCACGTACCAGAGGGCTTGGGCATCTGAAGCCCATGGCTGCCAGGCCCCCAGCTCACCCTCCCCACCCTTGCCCTGACACTGGCCAGGTCCACGGACCCCTGCTGAGGCTGAATCAGGTGTCCCCGGCTGACTCTGGAGAGTACTCATGCCAAGTGACCAGCAGCTCAGGCACCCTGGAGGCTTCTGTCCTTGTCACAATTGAGCCGTCCAGCCCAGGCCCCATTCCTGGTAAGTGACAGGGGCAGGGGGTGAAGCTTGGGTACCTCTCCCTGGCCCTGCTCCTCCCGACTCTTCCGGCGGGGCTCTGGCTCTCTGCTCCTTGGAGGTCCTCCAGCCCCTCCCCCCCACCACTGGGGACCAGCCCTGGGTCTGGGCGGCATGAGCCCATGGTGTCTTGTCACTACCACCAAATTCAGTCCCTGCCTCCATGCCCCAGAGCCTCACCCTTCTTACCCACCCTCTGTGTCCCCAGCCCCAGGACTGGCCCAGCCCATCTACATCGAGGCCTCCTCCTCCCATGTGGCCGAAGGACAGAGCCTGGACCTGAACTGCGTGGTGCCCGGGCAGGCCCACGCCCAGGTCACATGGTACAAGCGTGGGGGCAGCCTCCCCGCCCGGCACCAGGTACAGGGGCCTGCTGGGAAGCGTTCCAGGGCAGTCAGGGCTCAACTTACATTTGCTTTCTGCACCCCAAACCTCACATGGACCCCGGCCTCCTCCTGGACCCCAGGGGATAGTGTAGTTTTTGGAGCAGAGCTGCTAAGCATGAGAGTGGGAGACCTGGGTATTCCAGCCCTGCTGCCACAGTGTTCCCGGGGCAGCTTCCTCCTCTGCAAAGTGGGTCGGTCAGACATGTAGGATCCAGTAAATGACACTCCCTCATCACTCCCCACTGGAGCCCTGAGCTCCTGAGACTTTAGGGAGAATCAACATGGCATAGTGGGCTTGGGGACTTGCCCTGCCCCAGTGCTTTGGCCTGACGGCTCCCCCCTCCTAACTCCCACAGACCCACGGCTCCCGGCTGAGGCTGCACCATGTCTCCCCCGCTGACTCGGGAGAGTACGTGTGCCGCGTGGTTGGCGGCTCGGGCCCTGAGCAGGAGGCTTCCTTTACAGTCACTGTCCTGCCCAGTGCGGGGTCCTCCTACCGTGAGTGTGGCAGATGCCACGGGCAGGGGGAGGAGGGAGACCGTGGAGCTGAGGCCGGGAGGCCAAGCCGAGCCAGCCCTGCTGAGCCCAGCCCCCCGCCTGCCTCATCCCCCAGGCCTCAGGAGCCCCGTCATCTCTATCGACCCACCCAGCAGCACCGTGCAGCAGGGCCAAGATGCCAGCTTCAAGTGCCTCATCCATGACGGGGCAGCCCCCATCAGCCTCGAGTGGAAGACTCGGAACCAAGAACTGGAGGGTGAGCTGGGGGGTGGGGGGAGGATCCTGGAGGCGGGTGTGAGTGGGCATGCCCAGGAGTGAGTGATCATGCCCAGGAGTGAGTGGGCAAAGGTTGAGGCCTGGGCCCCTGTAAGCTGGACACAGCCAGGCTGGAGGGGTTGGGGACGTGGGGCAGAGCCACGCCTACGGCAACACCAAGGCACAAGAACACCTCACTGACCAGCGCCAACTCCGCAGACAATGTTCACATCAGCCCCAACGGCTCCATCATCACCATCGTGGGCACCCGGCCCAGCAACCACGGGACTTACCGCTGCGTGGCCTCCAACGCCTACGGTGTGGCCCAGAGTGTCGTGAACCTCAGCGTGCACGGTGAGTGGCCTCAGCCCTGGGGGCTCCGCCTTCCTGTTTCCAGCCCTGATTCTGAGCTCACAACCTCCAGATCTCCATCCCGCCTCAGCCAACGCCTCCCTCTTGGGCATCCTCCTTCTTGGCCTCAGTTTCCACATCCATGCAGAATAGTGCCCACTGGGCAGTTACTGCGACAGGGGCCGTGAGGTGCGTGTGGTGGGCAGAGCCCCGCAGGCGCATCAATGATGCCGTTCCTCTGCACAGGGCCCCCCACTGTGTCTGTGCTCCCCGAGGGCCCCGTGCGGGTGAAAGTGGGCAAGTCTGTCACCCTGGAGTGTGTCAGTGCTGGGGAGCCCCGCTCTTCAGCTCGCTGGACTCGGATCGGCGCCCCCAACAATGTAGAGCAGCGGATGTATGGGGTCGTGGACAGCCACACGGTGTTGCAGGTGAGGCAAGCCTTCCCCTGGCCACAGGCCAGGGCCTTTTCATCTCTGGGTCTGAGGGTCCAGCCAGGGCCCATCCTGGAGCACATGCTTAGAGGAAAGAGTCGTGAATGGGCAGATGGGTGATGAATGGATGGATAGAGGAAGAGGGGCATGGGATAAGTGTTTGGTGGGTAGATTGGAAGATGGGCAAGAAGAAAAAAGGTAAAAGGGAAGGAAGAAAGAATGGCTGGAAGGATAGATGGATGGGTGGGTAGGTGGGTGGGTAGATGGGGGAGTGGGTGGTTGGGTGGATAGGTAGGTAGATGGGTGGATGGGTAGGTGAGTAGAGGGTGGGTGGGTGGAAGGGTGGCTGAATGAATGGGTGGATGTGTGGGTAGACAGGTAGGTGGGTGGATGTATGGTGAGTAGATGGGTGGGTGGGTGGATGTGTGGGTCAATGGGGGAGGGGTGGGTGGGTTGATGGACAAGTGGATGGGATAGACTAAAGGGCTGGATGTCTTGAGTTTGTAAGTCCTCAAGCAGCCCAATAGGAGAACCAAAAGCAAAGGGAAGGGTAGAGGGAAGAGGTGAAAGCAAGCCAGAGCTGGGGGCTGATGCCGAGGTGCTTGTCTGTGCCCACTTACCCAGCATCCTTGCTTTCTTCCAGATCTCATCAGCTAAACCATCAGATGCAGGCACCTACGTATGCCTAGCTCAGAATGCACTGGGCACAGCACAGAAGCGGGTGGAGGTGATTGTGGACACGGGCACTGTGGTCCCAGGGGCGCCCCAGGTCCAAGTTGAAGAAGCCGAGCTGACCGTAGAGGCTGGACACACAGCCACCCTGCGCTGCTCAGCCACAGGTGTGGACGGGGGCTGGCACACAAGGCAGGCAGAGCAGTGCTGCCCTGGGGCCTGAATTGTAGACACAAGAGATCTGAAGATGGTATCATACCCCGGGAGGGGACTCTGTTGCTGGCACCACCCAGTGATGGCTGAGGTGCCCACTCAGTGACCCCCGTGAAGGGACAAGGTCACCCGATCACTTCTACACCAGCCTCATGCCCAGCTAGTCTCTAGGGCCGCCCACTGACATCTGTGGTCTTTTATTCCACTCTGCAGGCAGCCCCATGCCCACCATCCACTGGTCCAAGCTGCGCTCCCCGCTGCCCTGGCAGCACCAGCTGCAAGGTGACACACTGATCATCCCCCGAGTAGCCCAGCAGGACTCAGGCCAGTACATCTGCAACGCCACTAGCCCCGCCGGGCACGCTGAGGCCACCATCGCCCTGCATGTAGAGAGTAAGGCGCTCATCTGCCCTCCTTGGGCTCCCCTCTCTGCCCTGCATGCAGGTCTGAGGCCCAGGCAGGCTACACCCTGGACAGAACCCAAGGAATGCCATCCAGAGGGCCCCATGCACCTCAGGCCCCCAGAGCCCGCCCTAGTCTGAGACCCACCTCTCCTCCCGGGACCCTGGCTCCCCTCATCCCGTCCTCTGCTTCACTACTGGGCATCTCGGGTCCTTTGGCAAGTCGCCTGGGTCAGGCATCAGCTCCCACCTGACCACTGATCTTCCCTGCCCTGACCTCTGTGTCCCCCCCCATCCCAGGCCCACCGTATGCCACCACAGTCCCGGAGCACACTTCGGTGCAGGCAGGGGAGACAGTGCAGCTCCAGTGCCTGGCTCATGGGACACCCCCGCTCACCTTCCAGTGGAGCCGCGTGGGTGGCAGCCTCCCTGCAAGGGCAACCGCCAGGAACGAGCTGCTGCGCTTTGAGTCCGTGGCCCCTGAGGACTCGGGCCGCTACCGTTGCCAGGTCACCAACAAGGTGGGCTTGGCAGAGGCCTTCGCCCAGGTGTTTGTTCAAGGTGAGCAGCCCTGGCTCAGGAGGCACAGAAGGGGGTCCTACAAAAAGAACATCCCTTGGATATTAGGATGGGGAATTTCTGGGTCCTGGGAGGGGAGGCATCACGGATATCATATCACTCTCATGCATGCGTGCACACATGCGCACACACACAGAGAACCTCCCGCATGTCCCCACAGGCCCCTCTGGTTCTGTCCTGGCAACTGCCATCCCAGCAGGATCCACGCCCACCGTTCAGGTCACACCTCAGCTGGAGACCAAGAGCATAGGGGCCAGCGTCGAGTTCCACTGTGCCGTGCCCAGTGACCGGGGCACCCAGCTCCGCTGGATCAAGGAAGGGGGTCAGCTGCCTCCTGGCCACAGTGTGCAGGATGGGGTGCTCCGGTGAGTCGAGAAGGGCAGCCAGACTGAATAATTTGAGCACCCTAGTCCAAGGTGCATAGGGTGGGGATGCCCCAGGGGGAGGGGGGTGTTAGGATACCTGTCCTGTGGGGCTCAGCATGAAACCATGTCCTTGGACAAGTCACTTCCATTCTCTGAGCCTGAATGCTCTTAGCCCTACAAGGGCTTACATGAGACCAAATGAGATTAATGAGATCACTAAAGCACATGGAAGGCTTTCAGTAAACAGTGGCTCATATCTGTATCCTTATCAGTAGGGGAGAGGGAATAGGCTCTGAGGCCAATTACATACACATGACCCAGATCTCAGCTCTGCTGTTCTGTAACTGTGGGTTCTTGAGATCTGACCATAAGGTCTTGACCTAAAATGGTTGTGGTGGGGATCCCTGGGTGGCTTAGCGGTTTAGCGCCTGCCTTTGGCCCAGGGCGTGATCCTGGAGTCCCAGGATCAAGTCCCACATCAGGCTCCCAGCATGGAGCCTGCTTCTCCCTCCTCCTGTGTCTCTGCCTCTCTCTCTCTCTCTCTCTCTCTCTCTCTCTCTAATAAATAAATAAATAAATCTTAAAAAAAAATGGTTGTGGTGACATTAGTCGGCCTACCTCATGTGGTTAGTGGGAGACCAGAAGCTTATGCCACGTGCTAACCTCTGATGGCTTTGAGCTTGCATGCCATTGCAAAGCATTCTTTTTTCTTTTTAAGATTTTACTTGACAGAACGAGAGAGCACAAGCAGGTGGAGTGGCAGAGGGAGAGGGAGAAGCAGGCTCCCCACTGAGCAGGGAGCCCCATGCAGGGCTCAATACCAGGACCTTGGGACCATGACCTGAGCCTAAAGCAAATGCTTAACCTGTTGAGCCACCCAGATGCCCCCACTGGAAAGCATTCTTGTCAATTATTTATATTCACTAATGTTGTATTATTTTTTTCTTTACAGAATCCAGAACTTGGACCAGAGTTGCCAAGGGACATATATTTGCCAGGCCCATGGACCATGGGGACAGGCCCAGGCCAGTGCCCAACTGGTTGTCCAAGGTAGGATGGCGCCTTCAGGCCTCTCCTAAGAGCAGGAGACAGAGATGAGGGGTACAGGGATGGTGTTCCCCAGGAAGCACCTTAAATTTCTATGAAGAAAGAGAATTATTGCTTGTGTCTAGCATAGCATAAGGGGGTTTGACAAATATTGCAAGGAGGGGAGAAAAGGAGATGGGTGGAGCAAGTGGGTGCTCAGACCAACCAATGAAGGACAGCAGATACCCAAGAGGGTGAACCTACAAAAGAGAGCAGACAAGTGAGCATGTTCATGAGTGAATGTACGAGAAAGCAAATGGACACCAGGGGCCCCAGTTCTCCCCTCCTTGGGCCAGGCCTGCGGCAGGCTGGCCTCACTCTGCCCCTGCTTCCCTCCTCCCTAGCCCTGCCCTCGGTGCTCATCAACATCCGGACCTCCGTGCAGACCGTGGTGGTTGGCCATGCCGTGGAGTTCGAGTGCCTGGCCCTGGGTGACCCCAAGCCTCAAGTGACATGGAGCAAAGTTGGGGGACGCCTGCGGCCCGGCATCGTGCAGAGCGGAGGCATTGTCAGGATCGCCCACGTGGAGCTGGCCGATGCAGGACAGTATCGCTGCACCGCCACCAACTCTGCCGGCACCACCCAGTCCCACGTGCTGCTGCTCGTACAAGGTGAAGGCCGGCGGGGGCCTCCACGGGGATGGGGGGC
The DNA here is from genome assembly GCF_018345385.1 of Vulpes lagopus. NCBI lineage: Eukaryota > Metazoa > Chordata > Mammalia > Carnivora > Canidae > Vulpes > Vulpes lagopus. The sequence continues at coordinate 126,462,594 of NC_054831.1, forward strand.
ATCATGCACTAAAGCACCGGAGATGCTGATGGAGACCCACAGCCCAGTGTGATGGCAGAGACGACATAAACACAGACACTCGAGAGTGACAAAGAGCAGTTGTCAAGGGCCGACACATATCTGTGTTGTCTTTAAAGGAAGCTCCTTTTCACCCCAACCCGCATGACTTGCCCCCAAACTTACCACTGCATACTGCCCTGGTGCCCCTCCTCAGGTCCTCAGGGGATGACACAATGTTCTACTGGGATGTGTTGAAGCGTCTCGGGCTGTGGAGTCCAATGGACCTGTCCCTCAGTGTGCAAGCAGCAGTGAGCCTCATCTGTGAAATGGGGATGCAGTGCCTCCCTTCGGGGGGCTATTGTGGAGATGGAAGGAGTCAGGACAGTCTGGGCTCTGAAACGGTGGGTGTCATCAGATTGATGGCCTGTGTCTCCTTCCCCACTCCCAGCCTTGCCCCAGATCTCAACACCCCCAGAGGTCCGTGTGCCTGCTGGTTCTGCAGCTGCCTTCCCCTGCATGGCCTCTGGCTACCCGACTCCTGACATCACCTGGAGCAAGGTAAGTGCCAGGCAGGGGCGCCGCGGGCCTGAGGGGTGGGGACCGAGTCTTCACTATCTCGGTGCCCCTAGGACATGGCCTGGGTTTGGCACAGAGCACGTCTGCAGTGCTTATGGGTGGTCCCGAGGTGAGATGGGAGGCAGGCCCTGGAGAGGTGTGGGCCGAGGCCAGGCTCCAACGTGCAGCTGTGTTTGCAGCTGGACGGCAACCTGCCACCCGACAGCCGCCTGGAAAACAACATGCTGCTGCTGCCCTCTGTCCGGCCTCAGGACGCCGGCACCTATGTCTGCACCGCCACTAACCGCCAGGGCAAGGTCAAAGCCTTCGCCCATCTGCAGGTGCCAGGTAAGACGGCAGCCTCCGCACTTGGCAGCGCCCTGCCCACTGCCTGGGAGGCATGGGTTCGAGCTGCATTCTCTGCCCGCAGAGCGGGTGGTCCCCTACTTCACGCAGACCCCGCACTCCTTCCTGCCGCTGCCCACCATCAAAGATGCCTATAGGAAGTTCGAGATCAAGATCACCTTCCGGCCTGACTCAGCTGATGGTGAGCAGGGGAGGGGCTGCTGTGGGGTGGGGATCTCCCGGGCTAACCGCCACCACTGTCTGAGCCCTGAAGGCCCCCGGTCCTACCTACCTCCCCCAGCTCCCTGTCCCGGGACCCCTGGCCTGCCATCGGGGCCATCTCTCACATCCCCCCCTGTCTCTATCCCCACTGCTCAGTACCTCCCACCTCTGATGGGTACACCCACAGCCAGCCTCCTGGCCCGGCTTCCTGTTGGCTCTGTCCTCCTTTGTCTCCATCTCTCAGCCTTTCCTCCTCTCTCTCTTTCTCTCTCTCCCTCCCTCTCTCTTTTTCTCTCCCCCCCATCTTCCTACGGCTCTCTGACTTTCACTGTCCAGGCCTCCTTCTCTACTCGGGTGAGTCTCTGCCTCCCTGTCCTCTCAGGTAGGCCCTCCAGTGTGAGTGAAGCAGACTCCATGTGTTTGTAGGGACCGGGAGCCAGCCCTGGGTAGGGCGCCTCTGGAGACAGTGAGAAGGCCCTGGCTGCTCGGGGGTGTGTGGAGGGAGGGACGGGAGCTAGACAGTGAAGGCTCCCCGGCTGTGGTCACTCACTCCTGGGGCGGGGCGGACGGGGGGGCCCGTGGCTGGTGGGAGGCCCTCACACGGCTGTGCCCTCCAGGGATGCTGCTGTACAATGGGCAGAAGCGGAGCCCGGGGAGCCCCACCAACCTGGCCAACAGGCAGCCTGACTTCATCTCCTTCGGCCTCGTGGGGGGCAGGCCTGAGTTCCGGTGAGACTCTCCCCCACCCCATTCACAAGGGAAGGGGCTAGAGGACTGGACCGCGGGGCTTTGGTCAGGCACACAGCACCCTGCACTGAGTTGAATGAAGGAGGAGATGTGGCCGTCACCCTCGGTGACCGCGTGATCTGTGGCGCGGGGACAGTGTGCTGACCGGGTAAAGGAGGAAGCAGCCCCAGACTAGCTCAGAACCGTGGCAGAGATGCTCGGTGATGCTGAGCGCATGTCTAGCGGGTAGGACTCCTGCAGACAGGATTCATACGTTCACTGGCTCAAAAATTAGTTGCTGGACTGGACTCCTCCTCTATGCCATGCACCGGTAGAGACAGATCAAGTTCTGGCCTTGGGGAAATCCATATCCTAGTTGGGCAAGAGCAGCCATAAAGGAGGAAAGCAGCAAGGTGATCTCTAGGGCCATAGAGCCAAGGGCAGTTAGCACCCGGGGGCTGCTCTGGATAAACTCTGGGGATGAGGGATGGAGGAGGAGACCCGAGGAAGGGGCAGGGATGGGGTGAGCTGGGGGTGGACAAGGCAAGGATAGGAACTAGATCAGAATGGTAGGAAATGGTGACATCGCCTTCCCCAGGCCGGGCCCCCTGCCCAGCCCTTCTGACTAGCCCAGTGTGCGCTCTCTCCTGCCCTGGCCCCACCCCACGGAGCAGGTTTGACGCAGGCTCAGGCATGGCCACCATCCGCCACCCCACACCGCTGGCGCTGGGCCAGTTCCACACCGTGACCCTGCTGCGCAGCCTGACCCAGGGCTCCCTGATTGTGGGCAGCCTGGCCCCCGTCAACGGGACCTCTCAGGTGAGGCCCCACCAGTCCCCCCCACATCCAGCCACCTGCCCACCACTGCCCAGCCCCTGTTCCCCATCCCGGCTTCTCCACTCCCCAGGGCAAGTTCCAGGGTCTGGACCTAAATGAGGAGCTCTACCTGGGTGGCTACCCCGACTACGGTGCCATCCCCAAGGCCGGGCTGAGCAGCGGCTTCATAGGTGAGCCCCTGCCCCACCTCCCCTGCTGGCTGGCTGAGCCCATGGGAGCCTGGGAGAGCACCCCAGGGTGCGGGGGGGCGGGGCAGGCCCCTGGCACTGCCACCCCTCTCATTGTGGCTGCCCATCGCGCAGGCTGCGTCCGGGAGCTACGCATCCAGGGCGAGGAGATCATCTTCCACGACCTCAACCTGACCGCCCACGGCATCTCCCACTGCCCCACCTGTAGGGACCGGCCGTGCCAGGTAACCCCGCACCACACAGCCCACCCAACTGCCCCTGGCTGCTGCCCTCCGCCAGGGAAGCCCCCGTGGGAAGTGGGGGAGAGCCAGGGTGTTCTCCACCTGACTTCTGGGGCTGGCTTCACAGAACGGGGGCCAATGTCAGGATTCAGAGAGCAGCAGCTACGTGTGCATCTGCCCAGCTGGCTTCACTGGGAGTCGCTGTGAGCACTCCCAGGCCCTGCACTGCCACCCAGGTGCGTGACCCACCCTTGTGACCGCTGCCACCCTTGGGTGCTCGCCTCTGCCCGCAGCTGCCCCCTCCATGTCCACCCACAATCTCACTCGCCCAGGTTCTCGCCACTCCTCCCAGATACTGACCTCCATCACTGCCACCCTAACACCCACTCTGCCCCCTAGCTCTGCTCCCCAAGTTCTCACCCCCATCACTGGTGCCCAGTTACTCATCCTACCCCCATCACTGCTCCCAGGTGCCGACCCCCACCAGCCTCTTACTACCCCAGGTACCCACCACCCTCTCATCCCTCACCAAAGCACTCACCCCATGACCTACATCCCAGGTACCCACCACCCCACACTGTTACCCGGCCACTCATGCACCTCCCTCCCATGCTGCCCCCTGCCCAGCCTCCTGGGTGCCCCCTACCCCTCCACCATCCATTCCTCCTGCCCAGTCTCCCAACGTAGTCCTCCCAAGCTGGCCAAGGCCCCTGGGGTGCTATAGGTAGGGCTGTAGCATCAGGACCCCACCCTCTCCCAGGCCACCTCAATGTTCCTCTTGCTGCCCTCTGTGTCCCCCAGAGGCCTGTGGGCCCGACGCCACCTGCGTGAACCGGCCTGATGGCCGAGGCTACACCTGCCGCTGCCACCTGGGCCGCTCAGGGGTGAGGTGTGAGGAAGGTGAGTGGTGTCAGACCTGAGTCCCCAGGGAGCCCGGGAGTTGGGGGAAGCTGGATAGGGCACCCTGAGGCCACAAAGCGCCCTGTGAATGACAACACTTAGTCCATAGCCAGAGGGCCCCAAAGTCACCTGACCAAGCCTCTGCCCAGTCTGAATCCCTCCCATGAGAGTCCGTGAAGGGCCCCCCCTTCCTAGAGACACCTCCAGCCTGGTCTGCGGTGCCAAAGGGCAGGGGCTCCTGTGCAGCTGCAGCTGCTGGGCCTGAAGTGGGCCGGGCTGGGACACCGGTACCCTGACTGCGCCGGCTGAGCTATGGCTGCTGCAGGTGTGACGGTGACCACCCCCTCCATGTCGGGCACCGGCTCCTACCTGGCACTGCCCGCCCTCACCAACACACACCACGAGCTGCGCCTGGATGTTGAGTTCAAGCCACTGGCACCCGACGGCATCCTGCTGTTCAGCGGGGGGAAGAGCGGGCCCGTGGAGGACTTCGTGTCCCTGGCGATGGTCGGTGGCCACCTGGAGTTCCGCTATGAGTTAGGGTCAGGTGAGCACCAGACACCAAAAGCAGATGGGCTTTAGGTCCCCATGCCCAAAGGAGGGCTGAGATCCACTGAAGTCCCCTGTTCATTCACGTCCCTTCTCTCCATGCATGACCTTAGGCAAGTCCCCTAGACCCCTCCCAGGTTCCTCCCGGAACACCATGTCCACTCATGGTGTGGACACCATGAGTGCCTGTGCCATCCCTGCCCGGCATCCCCCCAGGGCTGGCTGTGCTGCGGAGCCCCGAGCCGCTGGCCCTGGGCCACTGGCACCGAGTGTCGGCGGAGCGTCTGAACAAGGACGGCAGCTTGCGCGTGAACGGCAGACGCCCGGTGCTGCGCTCCTCGCCTGGCAAGAGCCAGGGCCTCAACCTGCACACCCTCCTCTACCTCGGGGGCGTGGAGCCCTCCGTGCGGCTGCCCCCGGCCACCAACGTCAGCGCTCACTTCCACGGCTGTGTGGGCGAGGTGAGGAGCAGCCCCAGGACCGCAGGGGAGGGCGGGGTGCCAGACGCTTCCCTGTGGCCTCAGGTCCCTGCTCTGTGACGTGGGGATGAGGACGCCTCCTGGAGAGGACCGGCTGCACCCCTGGACCTCCCGGGCGCCCGGGAGGCATGCAGCTCGGGTCCCTCCGTCACCTAGGCTGGGATGCCCCGTGACCGCTCACGCCCCAGCTCCGGTTCCCAGCCACCCTCCGCTGCGCCCTGCTCCCCGCTGGGCCAGGGCCCCTCAGCGCCCCCTGTGCCCACAGGTGTCTGTGAACGGGAAGCGGCTGGACCTCACCTACAGCTTCCTGGGCAGCCGAGGCGTCGGCCAGTGCTACACCAGCTCCCCGTGCGAGCGCCAGCCTTGCCAGAACGGCGCCACGTGCATGCCTGCCGGCGAGTACGAGTTCCAGTGCCTGTGTCTCGATGGCTTCAAAGGTGGGCGAGCCCAGCTGGCCCCAGCGGGGGGTGCGGGGTGGTGGGCAGCCACTCCGGCCCACGCCCGCTCACCATGCCCTGGCCCACAGGAGACCTCTGTGAGCTCGAGGAGAACCCCTGCCTGCTCCGTGAGCCCTGCCTGCACGGGGGCACCTGCCAGGGCACCCGCTGCCTCTGTCCCCCCGGCTTCTCTGGCGCGCGCTGCCAACAAGGTAACCGTCCTGGCTTCTTCCCACCTGCCTCTGGGGGCCATCTGGGGTTGGCCACCCTGGCACAGTGTCTGCAGCTGCCTTTCCTCACAGGCACAGTGGAGTCTGACTGGCATCTGGAAGGCAGTGGGGGCAATGGTACGTACTTCCTATGGCCACACTGGCTTCCGGTCTTGGCCCCTCTCCCAGGTACCCCTGTGAGCAAGACAAGGCCAGAGAGAGGCTCACTGGGCTCAGAGGGACAGAACAGAGCCCAGCCATACACAGCCCGGTCCCGCTGTGTACTTACAGGCCAGGTGACCCGGGGCGGGGTCCTGAGCCACTCTGACCTCAGTTTCCTCCTCTACATTCATGCTTGTCGACAAACTATTGCATGCCCATCCTCACCCTGGAAGTGGGAAATATAAGATGAATGAGGCAAGACCTTCATTCTCAAGGATTCCACAATCTGTTTAAGAGCAGTGATCATTTCTTAAAAATCAGTGCTTATTGAACATGTGCAGGCACCGGGCTAACGGCTCTGTAGGTATCTTCTTATTTCTCACTAATGTAATAGGAGAGGTAGTGGTAGGGTGGCTAAGAGCACGGACTCTGGATTCAAATCCCCCCACCCACTAGCTGTGTGACCTTGGGTGAGTCACTTACCCTTCTGTGCCTCAGTTTCCTTATGTGTAAGGTAAAGAGAAGAAACATCCTTTCCACAAGAGCTGGATAAAAGTTTGTGTCACGGTACAATTATTTAATATACTTGGAATCATTATGTCTAAACCATAGGATTATTGTAAGAATCCGTTTATTTTTTTTTAAAGATTTTATTTAAAAAAAATAAATAAATAAATAAAGATTTTATTTATTTATTCATGAGCAACACAGAGAGACAGAGACACAGGCAGAGGGAGAAGCAGGCTCTTCACAGGGAGCCTGATGTGGGACTCGATCCCAGGACCCTGGGATCACAACCTGAGCCAAAGGCAGTCACTCAACCACTGAGCCACCCAGGGCCCCCTATGAGGATCCATTTAAATGAAAGCATGCTTGCAGCTGGCTGTAAAGCTCCCTGCACGTTGATTGGCACATAGTAGGCGCTTGGTAAATGTTAGCTGTTAGCACCATCTGGTGGAGGGTGGCCAGATGTCCCCTACCCTCGTAGGCCCGCTGGGACCAGTGCTGGCCTGCGGGATGGGTCTGAGCAGTTAGGGCTGAGGATGCTGGAGCCACACACAGTATGGACGTGGGGGCCAACAGGCCCGGGGTGTCATGCAGGCTTCCCACTTGTGGGCAGGCCACTCACCACCAGCCCCCCACCCCCACCCCAGCCTGTCTTCCCAGCTGCAAGATGGAGGGAATACAAACGTTCTGAACTTTTCATGTGCCACGGACCTGGGTGACCAGCTCTCCCCATTTGCTCAGGACTGAGGGGTTTCTCGGAATATGGACTTTCAGAGCTAAACCCAGGACGGGACTCAGCAAAGAGGGATGATTGGTCACCCTATCTGGACCCTACTGACTATATAAAATAAAATACATAGGATTTTAGAGGAAACCAGTTATACTGAAATAAGGTTCTTAAAATATGTAAAATTTTCTGATTTGTAACATATATAGTTCTGTATTAATGCAGTAAACAAGACCTCGTGGTGGCCCTAATAGCTACCACGATTTCAGCAAGCTCTGAAGTGTTGGTAACTACTGCGGCGTGATAAGGAAGTCCGTTAGTGGGACGCCTGGGTGGCTCAGCGGTTTAGCGCCTGCCTTCAGCCCAGGGAGTGGCTGGAGTCCTGGGATCAAGTCCCACATCGGGCTCCCTGCATGGAGCCTGCTTCTCTCTCTCTGCCTGTGTCTCTGCCTCTCTGTGTATGTCTCTCATGAATAAATAAAATCTTAAAAAAAAAAAAAAAAAAGGAAGTCTGTTAGTAATAAATCATAGGTCCTGCTACTGCTCCTTGGGTTTGCTGCCCACATGCCCTAATGAAAGGAACTGCTACACGTCATGAGAAGTGAGTGAAGGTAGAGCTACAGTGTCTCCCCACCCAAGTTCACAGGCCCCTGAATTGTGTCCATAGCCCTCTGCGGTCTCCAGAGACTGCAGGCTCAGGGCCCCATAGTAGCACACGTTGGGGTGGAGGTGGGGGTCCAGAGCCCGTGCAGTGGCCGCTCCATGAAGGCGAGCAGGTGCCTCACCATCCCCACATTGTCCCACAGATGCCCCTGGGCAGTACGGAGCCTATTTCCATGACGATGGCTTCCTAGCTCTCCCAGGCCGCATCTTCTCCAGGAGGTAAGATGGGTGTTGGGGGAGCCTGTGGATCCAGGGAGGGCAGCAGGAATCTGCAGCTTCTTTCCCCTCACCTGCCCCCTCCACTCCCCAGTGTGCCTGAGGTGCCAGAGACCATCGAGCTGGAGGTTCGGACGAGCACGGCCAACGGCCTCCTGCTCTGGCAGGGCGTGGTGAGTGTGGGCGTCTGGCCCGGTCTTAGGGTTCCTGGTGGCCAGGGCTGTGAGGCCACAGTGGCTGGGCCCTTGGCTCCCAGACCAGGAACCCCAGCGACCCTGTGCTTCCCTGGCAGGACATGGGCGAGGCCGGCCGTGGCAAGGACTTCATCAGTCTTGGGCTTCAGGACGGGCACCTGGTCTTCAGGTGGGTCCGGGCACCTGGCCCTTCCTCCCCCCATCCCTGGCCCTTCTCACCCCTTCAGTGGCCTCCCCTCTGCTCGGTGCCGTGGCTCCTCCCGAAAGAAGCTGCAGCCCTCGGCACCCCAGCCCCACACACCACCACCGTCTGCCCCAGCTCACACTCTCTTGGGCCTGCATGTCTGCAGCTACCAGCTGGGCAGTGGGGAGGCCCGACTTGTCTCTGAGGACCCCATTGACGATGGCGAGTGGCATCGGGTGACTGCGCTGCGGTAAGGGAGTCCACCTGGGCCCTAGGGCGGGGGGCACAGAGTTCTGAGGTGGGACAGATCGCCGCCCACCACGTGCAGGGAGGCAGGCTTTGAGCTCTGGAGACAGAACTTGAACCATGGTGGGCGGAGAGGCCACCTGCAGGAATGCAGACTACTGGTGGGGGGACAAAATGCCATGGGGGGGAGGCCGGCAAGCACCCGAATGGGATGATGGATGAGAGCTGGGAAGCTACACCGGGCCACATCGCATCCAGTGGGGGAAGAAAAGGGCTCAGAGCAGGGCCAGGCTTTCCTAGCTGGCATATCTGAGGCAAAGGGAGGGGACTCGGGATTGGTGGTGAGGGGTCCGCCCCCATCCCATCACAGAGAGGGCCGGAGAGGCTCCATCCAGGTGGATGGTGAGGAGCTGGTCAGCGGCCAGTCCCCAGGCCCTAACGTGGCAGTCAACACCAAGGGCCGCGTCTACATCGGTAAGTCCCGGCTCGGTGCTGGCCTAGGGCACCATCCTCTGGGCAAGGGAGGGAGGGGGGCTAGAGCATGCCCCTTCCTCACGCCCTGGGCTCCCTGCAGGCGGAGCTCCCGACGTGACCACGCTGACCGGGGGCAGGTTCTCCTCGGGCATCACGGGCTGTATCAAGAATCTGGTGCTGCACTCCGCCCGGCCCGGCGCCCCGCCCCCGCAGCCGCTGGACCTGCAGCACGGCGCCCAGGCGGGAGCCAACACTCGCCCCTGCCCCTCGTAGGCAGCCGCCTGCCCCAGACGGACTCCCGGGCAGTGTCCCAGCCCCACAACGTCGACTATATTATTATTATTAATATTATTATGAATATTTTGTAAGAAACTGAGGCAATGCCACGCTTTGCTGCTACTGCCCTGGGCTGGACTGGAGGGTGGGCACGCCACCCCCCATACACAAACGCACCTGGGCAAAGCCGCAGGCTGGTAGGTAAGGCAGGTTGGATGGGAGCCGGTGCCTCAGAGGGCCGCCAGGACTTGGGGTCAGACACGGTGGTTGAGTGGGCTCAGAACTGTCACCACCAGTAGAGAGCCCCCCCTTCCCCTAGAGCTGGGCTGTCCGGGTCAGCAGCCCTCGGGCAGCCCTCAATCCTACCAGAGCCAACTGCGGCCTGTAGCCTGGTGCTTCACCAGCTACCTGGAGCAAGGAGCATGGCCTTTACCACCCTCCTCCGGGTGGGGAAAGCTCTTTAGTGCCAACTGTGGAACAAAAGGCAGCTCACCCCTGGGCGGGCAACCCCACTCCCGCCAGCCCACGTCCCAGCCCTTGTCACCCCTGCCCAGCCAGCTGGGCCACCTGCCCCTGATAGCCTCCCCCTCCCACCGAGCCCTCCTGGCCTGCATCCCCCCCCCACCCCTGCCCCCACCCGACACCTAGCCCAGGGCCCCCCCGGCCTCAGGGCTGCCAGGGAAACTCCACCCCAACTCTTACCAGGAGCTGCTACAGGCAGAGCCCAGCACTGAGAGGGTCTCCCCGCCCACACCAGCCCATAGCCCCCCCACTGATCTGGAAGTGAAGGCCCAGGGGACATGGGGGGAGGAGGGCATTGGTGGTTGACAAGAGTTAGTGCCTTGGGTGGGGGATGCCAGGACTCATGACTGGGAGGGACAGGAAGGGGACATGACAGCCCTGCCCCATCTGTGGGAGCCTGAGGGCCCAACTGGGGGCATGTACCCTCCCCACCAGCAGCCCACAGATGTGGGGCCAGGACGCCTGGCCTCTGTGTCCTAGAAGGGACCCTCCTGTGGTCTTTGTCTTGATCTTTCTTAATAAACGGTGCTATCCCCGCCAGAGCGTGTCCTGCGCCTTCGACGGGGGCTTGACTCGGTGGAACCTGCGGCTGGGCTGGGGTGGGGCAGCGCAGGGCAGGTGAGCTCTGGGAGCCAAGCAAGGCCCCTGCTCCCCACCCTTGACGGATCCAGCAGGGCTACAAGGCCGGTTAGCTCCCGTGTATTTTACAACAACCAGGAGGCAGGAATCTTGCCATTTTCCAGAGGAGCAGACCGAGTCTGAGGGTTACGTGACCTGTCCAAGGTCAGACGGGGGCTGAGGCACAACCCTATGTCCATCTGACCCCAGAGCCCAGTCTTTTTCTGAAGCCACAGCCTCTAGGGACGTCCTCCCTGGCCCTGGAAGGCCGGGCCACTGGGCTGCAGCTCCCCAGGAGCCACCTGGCCAGGACACGGACAGATGCTGCAGCGGGGGCAGAGGCCACGGGCGCCAGCCTGCCGGGCCAGCCGGCTGGAGGCACAGCAGCACCAGAGGAGGCCCAGGAGGAGGCCCGCAGAGGCCAGAACCAGCGAGGAGACCAGCGCCGGGGCCCGGAGCCGGGGACCTGCAGAAGGAACGGGAGGGGGTGCCCGGGTGGCTCAGCGGTCTGCCTGGTGGGAGGAGTGGGAGCAGGTGGGAAGCAAGAGACATCTACCTCCCGGAGGGGCTGTGGCATCCTGCTGTTCGGGGGCCCGGCCTGCGAGGGGGCTTCTCCCTGCGGCCACCTGGAGGGGACCTGCAGACCTGAGAGCCGGGGAGAGCGTCAGGGGCCTGGGCGGAGGGACGTCTGTACTCCCTGCCTGGCTGGGCACCAGCGAGGGACCTGCAGCGGGAAATAAGAGAGTAATACTTGGAACTTTCCAGGGCTTGACTTGGGCTCAATGAAGCCTCCCTAAACCCATCTGGGCTTGTTGCTCTCAGAATTTCCATCTTACTCATAAGGGAAGTGAGGCAGAGAGATTAAGTCGCCTGCCCAGGTCGCAGGGCAGGAAGTCCTAGGGAAGGACACGAGCTCACGCGGCCCAGCTCCAGCCCCTGCGGTTTGCCAGTGGAGCGTCTCCCCGAGAAGGAGGATGTGTCTGGGCGCCTGGGTGGCTCCTGGGTGTCTCCGTGCTTGAGCATCTGCCTTCAGCTCAGGGCGTGATCCCGGAGTCCTGGGATCGAGTCCCACATCGGGCTCCCTGCATGGAGCCCTCTTCTCCCTCTGCCTGTGTCTCTGCCTCTCTCTCTGTGTGTGTCTCTCATGAATAAATAAATAAATAAATAAATAAATAAATAAATAAATAAATATCTTAAAAAAAAAAAAAAAGACGAGTCCAGCTGGCAATGTAGTAGGAAGGAGACCACAGAGGGAACTGGTGCGGTGAAGGCTGGAGGAAGGGAGGGTATGGCAACGGGGCCTCAGGCACAAAGCACAGAGTGCCAGGGAGATAATGAGGAACCTGCAAAGGAGACTGAGAATGGCTTAGGAGGCAAGTGTGTGGGGTCCCAGGAAGCTGGACTGCACCCTTCAGCCAGGTGGGTTTTTGCAGTGAACAGTCTGTTCAACATTACACGGCAGCCCTGTTTGCAGGATGCGGCATCTTAGATTCCAAGGATCTTTTGGGGCCCCCTGTCCACAGAGGTCATTCCTGGTCATGCTCCTCCCGGACTCTATGACCTTGGGCAAGTCATTTCGCCTCCCTAGGCCTCGGTTTCCCCATACGTAAAATGTGGGAGTCAGACTGGATGAATGATTTCCAAAGTAAGACTCGAAGGTCCCCACTCCTGGGGACATCAGCAGTCAGCTAGGGCCTGGGCCTCCACGTCCAGTTAGATGGAGCATCTCTCCTTGGGAGGTCTTGGTCCTCTGTGCAAAATGCCCCTTAGGAAGAGCTCCCACCACTAGCATACCATCTGGCCGCAGCTGGATTAGATCCTCTCCAGCATCATTCTGGTTCTAACTGGCTCTGATCCTCAGTCCGGCCTCCACAGATTCCGCACTACCCGCTTCACCTTATTCTCCCCTGCCTATCCCTGTACCCCAGCTCGACCTCTGGGCTCCCCACTGAGGCCCTGCCCCTCTTCACTGCTCAGCACGCCAGGGCCCGCGCCCATCACTGACCTCTGCAGTTGGCTGGTGGCCAGGAAGCCTGGTCACTACCGTCGCCACAGTTGTCCACGCCCCAGCGATCGCACACCAGGCTCGGGGGGATGCACCTGCCGTTCTGACAGCGGAAGTAGGCACCACAGGATCCTGGGGCCAAGAGGGGACGCACGAGATGAGGACCCTGAGTCTGTCCATGACCAGAGGGATGTGCAGCCCTAGGGGGAGGGAATGTGGGAGCTTCGAGCAGCAGGGCTGCTTCCATGTGCATGAATGGAAGCATGGGTGGGTGTGTCACGGGGGACAGGTGCACGGTCACCAGATGATGCTGATGGCTGACATTTATGGAGTTCCTCTTCTGTGCTGGGCACGGCCCTAAGCACTTGACTCACACCCCAGCTCCTTAAGTTCTCACAAGAATCCTATGGGAGGGACACCTGGGTGGCTCAGCACTTGAGCATCTGCCTTCGGCTCAGGGTGTGATCCCGGAGACCCGGGATCAAGTCCCACATCGGGCTCCCTGCATGGAGCCTGCTTCTCCCTCTGCCTGTGTCTCTGCCTCTCTCCCTGTGTCTCATGAATAAATAAATAAAATCTTTAAAAAAAAAAAAAAAACCTACAGGAGAGCTCAGGTCTCTTGGCCAAGACGACACAGCCTGTACCTAAGTAGCAGAGTAGGAATTCAGTCCCCCGCTCATGAACCCTGTGGTGCACAGTAGGTGTGAGGGTGTCTGCTGTGTCCCAGAGAGCCTGGCCGCTCCCAGCAACTCCTCGCTCAGGGCCTGGCCCTGCCATCAGCTCTGCCCGGCGTCCCCTCCCAGCAGTAAGTGCATGGCTCTCTCCCTTCGGGTCCACACTCATTACCTTACAGGAGGGCCCTAAGCTCCACGTGAGAACGGCATGCCAGTGTCCCCAGCGCTCTGGCCCTCCTTGTCCTCGTTTGCGTCCCTTGGCAGCACTCCTCACCCCGGCAGAACGTGGATTCACTCAATTATCTGCTTTCGGCATGGAATTAGAACGCCCCATCTCTGGCCACAGAAATGGACACATGACCTACATGACCAATCAGATTTGGCCCTGGGACTTTTGCTAGAACTGTAAGAAAAGATGCTAGCTAGCTATCTTGTCAAGGTGAGAGCTGTAAGGGGGACCGTGGTCTTGGAGCTGCAGGGTCACCTTGCTGCCAGGTGGAAGGAGAAGCTGCCTGAGATGGAAGCCAGACTCCCACAATGCAAAGACAGAGATCAAAGAGAGAGCCCAGGTGCCATTACTCGAACTGCTGGATCCAGCTGTACCTGAACCAACAATTTGATATCCTGTTCCAGGGGTCCCTCCCCATTCTCCTTTGGCTAAACCAACCTGAGTTGGGTTTCTTTTGTCTACAAATTAAAATGAATAATACATAGCAGGTATGTAAGCTTAAGAGTGAATATGAGAGAAAACACAAACAGTAGTGTGGTTGTGTATGGGGAGTCACCTGTGGGTGTCAATGTAAGAGGGTGTGCATGCAGCAGGCAGGCTGTGCCTGCAGGTGTGAGTGGCAGGGACTGTGTGTGTGGCCGGAGGATATGAAATGGACCCTTCTTCATTTAGATGACACATCTGATCTAAGGAAGCCAGAGCTGTGACAGGGCTTTGCCACTGCCACCTTCTTGCGGGAGTCCAATCCTGCTAAGCACAGAGTGGCTGCAGCACCCCGGCTCCCTGGCCGACAGCTACCTCTTGCAAGCAGGCAAGGCCACAGGGAGAAAGGGAGGGAAAGAGAGAAAGAGGGAGAGAGGGCGGGGTTCATTCTCAATCCACCAGTAAGAACTGTTTGCAAAACATAATAGGTCCCTGGGCACCCTACTGCCAACAGGAGCCAGAAAGGAGACCCCGGCACCACTGGTCTTGGCCCTAAGGATCTATGGTTCCTCCCAGAGCCAGAGACTAATGGTAAAGAGAGAGAGAGAGAGAAAATCTAAAATCCAGAATTCAGGCAGCCTGGGTGGCTCAGCGGTTTAGTGCTGTCTTCAGCCCAGGGCGTAATCCTGGAGACCTGGGATCGAGTCCCACATCGGGCTCCCTGCATGGAGCCTGCTTTTCCCTCTGCCTGTGTCTCTCATAAATAAAAAATAAAATCTTTTTAAAAAATAAAAATAAAATCCAGAATTCAGGGCACCTGGATGGCTGAGTCAGTAAGTGCTGGATTGCTGATTTCGGCTCAGGTCATGATCTTAGGGCCGTGAGATGCAGCCTCACAACGGGCTGCATGCTGGGCCTGGAGCCTGCTTAGGATTCCCTCTCTGCCCCTGCTTCCCACCCTTGCTCTTTCTTGCTCACGTGCACTTGCTAAAAATTAAATAATTAAATAATATCCAAAATTCAGACCAGGCACCAGGCCCAGGAAGGAGAAAGGTGGGCTTGGTCCGAAGAGACCATGGGGCGCCTGGGGGCGCTCCCTGACCTGCTCAGTGCTGAAGGGCTGCCCAGGGCCCACAGGTGGAGGGCATGGGGAGCCCATGGGTGCTCGGACAGCCCTGCTCTGGGCTCTGGGCGCTCACAGTCCTGGCTGTTTTGCCAGAGTTGGTGGCAAAGCTTCTCTGAGCATTTGGAGTCCTCTGAGTCTCGGCAGCCCGCGTGCTCGCCTTCCCCGGACACGGCGTCTGCTGCGACACAGGCTGAGCCTCCGCTTGTCCGGCGCCTGCGGGAGCTAAAGCCTTAAACCCATTTGGGCAAGAGGACGTGCTCTGGCCGCTAACGCCCCGCTGCTCCAGAGAGCAGGCGGCCTGGGCACCTCCCCTCCCCTCCCCGAGCCTGGGTCTCACCCACAAATAAAGGACGAGAAGACACGCACGGCATGGCCCTGAGGAACAGACAGCACCCAAAGAGCAAAGGCCACGCTTGCTAAATGATGATTAATCACCCTCTGTTTCCTTAATGTGCTTGGGGGGGGGGTTGCGTGGCTTACAGCCACTCGCCCCCCACAATCACCTGCAGGGCCGAGCCAGGACAGAAGAGACCGGTGTGAACCTGAGACTGGGTAAGTTGTATCTAAGTGTGCAAAGTGGTGCTGTGTGTATGAGGTGTGTAATGCAAACTGTGAGTGTGCAGTCTGTGAGGTATGCGGGTTGCGTTGCACTGTGTGAGGCACATGGGCACGTACGTTGTGTAAATGAGTGCAATGTTGTGGCTTCTATGTACACACAGAATGTGTGTGAATGTGGGTGTCAGGGTATGGGTGTGCGAGTGTAGGGTCACATGAATGAGTGTGAAGGGTGTGTGGTGTATGTGCAGTGTGTGGGGGTGTGGAGGTGTGAGGTGTGTGAACGTGGGGTCATGTGAATGGGTGTGCACGGTGTGAGAGTGTGTGTGTTGGGTGTCAGGTGTGGGAGTGGGAGTATGTGTATGAACGAGAGTGCGCAGGCTTGTGAGGGCTGTGTACAGTGTGAGCGTTGGGTGTGTAGTGTGTGGGATTGTGTGAAACGGTGCAGGACGCATGGGTGTGGAGTGTGGGCATTGGGTGTCAGGTGTGCAAGCGTGGAGTTGTGTGAATAAGTGCAGGTTGTGCGCAGCATATGAGCGTGGGGTGGTGTGAACGAGTGTGCCGCATAGGTGGGGTAGGTGTAGTGCGAGGGGTGCTGCGGCGTGAGTACATGAAGGGTGTGTGCAGTGGTGAATGAGCGTGCGGGTGGGTGCACGCGGTGGTGAATGAGCGTGCGGGTGGGTGCGCGCGGTGGTGAATGAGCGTGCGGGGTGGGTGCGCGCGGTGGTGAATGAGCGTGCGGGGTGGGTGCGCGCGGTGGTGAATGAGCGTGCGGGGTGGGTGCGCGCGGTGGTGAATGAGCGTGCGGGGTGGGTGCGCGCGGTGGTGAATGAGCGTGCGGGTGGGTGCGCGCGGTGGTGAATGAGCGTGCGGGGTGGGTGTGCGCGGTGGTGAATGAGTGTGCGGGGGGGTGCGCGGTGGTGAATGAGTGTGCGGGGTGGGTGCGCGCGGTGGTGAATGAGCGTGCGGTGGGTGTGCGCGGTGGTGAATGAGCGTGCGGGTGGGTGCGCGGTGGTGAATGAGCGTGCGGGGTGGGTGCGCGCGGTGGTGAATGAGCGTGCGGGGTGGGTGCGCGCGGTGGTGAATGAGCGTGCGGGTGGGTGCGCGGTGGTGAATGAGCGTGCGGGTGGGTGCGCGCGGTGGTGAATGAGCGTGCGGGGTGGGTGCGCGCGGTGGTGAATGAGCGTGCGGGTGGGTGCGCGGTGGTGAATGAGCGTGCGGGTGGGTGCGCGCGGTGGTGAATGAGCGTGCGGGGTGGGTGCGCGCGGTGGTGAATGAGCGTGCGGGTGGGTGCGCGGTGGTGAATGAGCGTGCGGGTGGGTGCGCGGTGGTGAATGAGCGAGCGGGTGGGTGCGCGGTGGTGAATGAGCGTGCGGGTGGGTGCGCGCGGTGTGAATGAGCGTGCGGGTGGGGGTGCGCGGTGGTGAATGAGCGTGCGGGTGGGTGCGCGGTGGTGAATGAGCGTGCGGGGTGGGTGCGCGGTGGTGAATGAGCGTGCGGGGGTGGGGTGCGCGCGGTGGTGAATGAGCGTGCGGGTGGGGTGCGCGGTGGTGAATGAGCGTGCGGGTGGGTGCGCGGTGGTGAATGAGCGTGCGGGGTGGGTGCGCGGTGGTGAATGAGCGTGCGGGTGGGTGCGCGGTGGTGAATGAGCGTGCGGGGTTGGGTGCGCGGGTGGTGAATGAGCGTGCGGGTGGGTGCGCGCGGTGGTGAATGAGCGTGCGGGTGGGTGCGCGGTGGTGAATGAGCGTGCGGGTGGGTGCGCGCGGTGGTGAATGAGCGTGCGGGTGGGTGCGCGGTGGTGAATGAGCGTGCGGGTGGGTGCGCGCGTGGTGAATGAGCGTGCGGGTGGGTGCGCGCGTGGTGAATGAGCGTGCGGGTGGGTGCGCGGTGGTGAATGAGCGTGCGGGTGGGTGCGCGGTGGTGAATGAGCGTGCGGGTGGGTGCGCGGTGGTGAATGAGCGTGCGGGGTGGGTGCGCGGTGGTGAATGAGCGTGCGGGTGTGGTGCGCGGTGGTGAATGAGCGTGCGGTTGGGTGCGCTGTGGTGAATGAGCGTGCGGGTGGGTGCGCGGTGGTGAATGAGCGTGCGGGTGGGTGCGCGGGTGGCTGAATGAGCGTTGCGGGTGGGGTGTGCGCGGTGGTGAATGCGCGTGCGGGGGTGTGCGGCCCGGTGGTGAATGAGCGTGCGGGTGGGTGCGCCCGGTGTGAATGAGCGTGCGGGTGGGTCGCGCGCGGTGGTGAATGATCGTGCGGGGTGGTGTGCGCCCGGTGGTGAATGAGCTGTGCGGGTGGTGTGCGCGGTGTGTGAATGAGCCGTTGCGGGTGGTGTGCTCCGGTTGTGAATGAGCGTGCGGGGGTGGGTGCGCGGTGGTGATGAGTCGTTGCCGGGGGGGTGCGCGCGGTGGTGAATGAGCGTGCGGGGTGGGGCGCGCGGTGGGTGAATGAGCGTGCGGGGTGGGTGCGCGGTGGTGAATGAGCGTGCGGGTGGGTGCGCGGTGGTGAATGAGCGTGCGGGTGGGGTGCGCGGTGGTGAATGAGCGTGCGGGTGGGTGGCGCCCCGGTGGTGAATGAGCGTGCGGGTGGGTGCGCCGGTGGTGAATGAGCGTGCGGGTGGGTGCGCCGGTGGTGAATGAGCGTGCGGGTGGGTGCGCGGTGGTGAATGAGCGTCGCGGGGTGGTGTGCGCGTGGTGAATGAGCGTGCGGGGTGGGTGCGCGGTGGTGGGAATGAGCGTGCGGGTGGGTGCGCGTGGTGAATGAGCGTGCGGGGTGGGTGTGCGCGGGTGGTGAATGAGCGTGCGCGGTGGTGAATGAGCGTGCGGGTGGGTGCACGGTGGTGAATGAGCGTGCGGGTGGGGTGCGCGCGGTGGTGAATGAGCGTGCGGGTGGGTGCGCCGGTGGTGATTGAGCGTGCGGGTGGGGTGCGCGCGGTGGTGAATGAGCGTGCGGGTGGGTGCGCGCGGTGGTGAATGAGCGTGCGGGTGGGTGCGCGGTGGTGAATGAGCGTGCGGGTGGGTGCGCGCGGTGGTGAATGAGCGTGCGGGTGGGTGCGCGCGGTGGTGAATGAGCGTGCGGGGGGGTGCGCGCGGTGGTGAATGAGCGTGCGGGTGGGTGCGCGCGGTGGTGAATGAGCGTGCGGGGTGGTGTGCGCGGTGGTGAATGAGCGTGCGGGGTGGGTGCGCGCGGTGGTGATGAGCGTGCGGGTGGGTGCACGGTGGTGAATGAGCGTGCGGGTGGGTGCGCGCGGTGGTGAATGAGCGTGCGGGGTGGGTGCGCGGTGGTGAATGCGCCGTGCGGTGTGGGTGCGCGCGGTGGTGAATGAGCGTGCGGGTGGGTGCGCGCGGTGGTGAATGAGCGTGCGGGTGGGTGCGCGGTGGTGAATGAGCGTGCGGGTGGGTGCGCGCGGTGGTGAATGAGCGTGCGGGGTGGGTGTGCGCGGTGGTGAATGAGCGTGCGGGTGGGTGCGCGGTGGTGAATGAGCGTGCGGGTGGGTGCGCGGTGGTGAATGAGCGTGCGGGTGGGTGCGCGCGGTGGTGAATGAGCGTGCGGGTGGGTGCGCGCGGGCGTCAGGCGCTGGTGGGGGCTGGCACGCTCATGGCCGGGCAGTGGGATGCACCGGCCGGGCTCGCCGTTCTGGAGCCATCGCTGCCAGGAGCGCGCTCGCCACCCCCCCGCCCCCGGCCTCCCCGGCCCCCGCCCCCGGCCTCCCCGGCCCCCGCTCCCCAGGTCCCCCTGCCCCCACCCACCCAGCCGGAAGGAGGTGGCCTCGCCCACGAAGGCCACGCGGGGCTGGCGGCCCCGGGTGCGCAGGCGGAGGCCCAGGACGGGCCCGGAGGACGCGACGGCGGCGGGGATGCTGCGGCCGCACACCCGGGCGCCCAGGGGCCGCGGCGCCCCCGGCGGGCCCTCGTAGAACTGCACGTACGAGCCGGGGGCGCAGGGGTCGGCGGGCGCGGCGGAGGCGGAGGAGGCGGAGGAGGCGGAGGCGGCGGGGGGCGCCGGGGACCCCGGGGCCGCCGCGGCCAAGCTGTACACCAGGAAGAAGCGGAACTGGAAGCGGATCCTGTCGCCGGCGGCCGCCGCCCGCATCCAGAGCGCGCAGTCGGCGTCCCGGGCCACGAAGTAGGAGGTGCGCGAGGCGGCGTGAGAGCGCAGCAGCAGCCCGGGCCCCTGCCACGTCCGCCCGCACCGGGCCGCCAGGTCGGCTGCGGGGAGAGACCGGCCCTGGAACCGCGCCGCCCGCGCCCGGGCCCTGCGCGCCCCACTCTCCCTCCGCGGGCCTCAGTTTCCCCGTCGGCAAAATGGGACGCTCGCGCAATCTCGGGCCTTTGGGGAAGGGGGGAGTAATTTAATTCAGGCCCCCAGTCTCTTCTTGAAAGACTCCAGGACGTGTTTCAGAATCTTCCAGATTTTAGAAAGGTAACGTGGTGTATGTGCAGGAGATTATGTTTGCAGCCCTTGGTGATCAAGCCCATTTTCTAGAGCGAGTCTATGGACGTAACCCTGAGCAGGACAAATACAGACAAGAAACAGCCTCCTTCAGCTCAGGTCAGGTGCTGCCGGTAAATTAGTTAAGAAGGAATTCTGGTCTTCCAGAGCTTTTCATATTCTGGAACTGGAACTGGAGGACTGTGGGCAGGTAAGGGTTCGGTGCTTAGGCCGGTGCGTGGCGTTTAATGAGTGTCACAGAAATGTGAGCTGTTGTTAGCATCTCGTTGGAGGAGAGGGTAGACTGAGCTGGGCACCTGCCCACCCCAGGCCTTTCCCTATTGCACCTATAAAAACCCTAATATCTCTCAGCTGTCGGAGGGCAGCCTACCAGCCCTCCTGGTACCGGGAGCCTAAACTAAGCTCTGTCCTCCTAATTCTATTTGTAGGGCTTGTTGGAATGCCACCTGATTCTGGGCAGTGAGACTGAAGAGGTTTATTGAAGGGGAGGTTTCCCTCTCTGAATAAAAAAAAGGAAAAGAGGAAGAAAAAAAGAAAGAAAGAAAGAAAGAAAGAAAGAAAGAAAGAAAGAAAGAAAGAAAGAAAGAAAGAAAGAAAGAAAAAAAAAAAAAAAGAAAGAAAGAAAGAAAGAAAGAAAAGGGAGAGCTGTGTGAGGAGGAGGCTCTTTCTTCCTGCTTTCAAAAGTAGTTGGTTGAGGATGTGATGGCCAGCGCCGTAGCAGCCGTCTTGCAAGGGTGAGGTCATGAGATTCATGGAGAAGTACTGACATGGTTGAGCTGCTATATTAACCATTTCTGGAATCCTCTATGGCCACTCTTAAGTGAAATAATGTCCCTCATGGGTTAAGCCTCATTACTTTGGTGTCTGTAACTTACATCCCAAAACATCCTCACACTACAGAGTTGTTGTGAGGATTGAATGAGATAATGTGTAAATAATCCAAGTAGCTCTAGTTTCTGTAAGGATGGAGAAGAGGAGGTGGCTTTTCTGGTGCATGGTAGGGGCACCTGTGGGTCTTTGGGGAAGAAATCCACCATCAGAGCCTAGGACGTGGAGGCATTTTCTCAAATCTGCACAGACTTACTAAAGCCAGGGGCTGCCCTGGAGGCCCACGGGGGTGGAGGGAGGTTTGGAGAGTGAGTGAATTGAGCGATTTCTATGTGCCAGGTGCAGAAGGACTTGCGCGCTTATCTCATATGCACAATAATAATAGTCCCTTAAGGGGTGAGGTCCCTTATTCCCACTTTGCTGCTGAGGAAACAGACTACAAGAGTTGAGGCGGTGATGTCAAGGGTGGAAATGTAGGAAGAGGTGGTGAGAGTGTGAGCCCAGACTGTCTGACCCCAACACCCACGGTGTTGTCCATTGCCACACACACAAACACACACGCGCGCGCGTGTGCACACACACACTCTGGACTTGGGTCCAGCAAGACCAGGCACAGGGCTTCCCAGCCTCCTCAAGTCAAGGGGATCCCAGCCCATCATGGAGAAACGGTCTCTAAGGGTGGTAGGATCGAATCTCCTGCCTGCCCCAGCCAAGCCCCCGCCAAGCGCCCCCATGCTCACCTGTCTCCAGAGCAGATGCAGCCAAGGCAGCCGCCCCCAGCAGAAGCAGCTGCAGAAGACAGGCCTCCATAGCCCCGCTGTGCCCAGCAGTGGCGCAGACCTGCAGAATCCTCAGTTTGGATGTCCCTGGGGAGACCAGGGTGTGGGGACCCGGCAGACGGGCTGGCAGGACACAAGGAGCAAGAGGAGGGGAGTCCACCAGCCCTCTGGCCTCCTTATAGTGGTCTTTATGCTCCAGATCCTTCTTCAGATTAGGATTGTGTCTAGGGTTGCCATGGAGATTTGGGGCTGAGGCTGGAGCCTGGGGAACGAAGGCAGTGAAAATGTCCACTCATCCCCTGCCAGACGGGAACCAGGAAACTCAGATCCGGTTAACCCACAAGGCTTCTGGGAGGGGGACCCACAGCCTCAGAGAACTGCTGTTCTCTGGGTAAGCTGACAGCTTAGCGCTGAGCTTGAGGGAGGCCCAGGACAATCACAGGGCGGTTCTCAGGGACCCAGAGAGGCAGCAAGTGGTAAGGAGCACTGGACCAGGAGTCCCTACCTCAGGGCCTTTTCACTCACAGTTCTGTCCACCTGGAGTGCTCTTCTCCCATAGCGTTGCATGACTGGCTTCTTCAGGTCATTTGGGTTTTGGCTCACGTGTCCCCTCCTCAGATCCCACTCCCTAGCCCACCTCTCAGTCTGAATCGGTGCCATCACCCCTTGTCGTTCAGTCCCATCTTCCCCAATTTATTCTCTCAGCACTCACTCCTGTTACTTGGCTTACTTCTTTCTTGGGTATATGATCCATTGGCCCCACTAAAATTGTTATCCACAACGGTCTTGTTGATCTCTGGAGCCCCGGGTCATAGCACAGTGCCCGTCACAGAGCAGGCATCCAGAAAATAAGAAAAATATGTAGTATTGAGCACATGACCTCTCGTCTGCTGGGTTTAACTTCTCTGTGTATAAAAGAAAGGGCTTGGCCATTTCAGGTTTTTCCAAAATTTGTTATTAGACCAATGTTTGTCATGGGGTGCCTGGTTGGCTCAGTCGGTGAAGGATGTGACTCTTGATCTCAGGGTTGTGAGTTCGAGCTCTACGTTGAACATAATTTTAAAAAGAATTTAAAAATTAAAAAACCAAAGGAAGGATGTAATTTCCTTTTTCAAATATCACTAACCTCTGTTGTAGGCATTGGAGATATTTCAGGAAACAAACAAAAACTCTACTCTTAGGGAACTTATATTCCAGTGGAGGATAAATGAGCAAAGGTGTGGTGTATTAAATAGTGATAAATATTAGGAAGGAAAAACATAAAGCAAGGTGGGGAGATGTGAAATGTCAGATGTTGAAGTTTTGATAGGATATCTTAGGACTCGTGGAGAAGGTTCTTTTGAGTGAAGATCTGAAGGTCGAGGGAGCCAGCCATGTAGTTATTTGAAGGAAGAACATGCTAGGCAAGAGGAAGAGCAAGTGCAAAGGCCCTGAGGCAGGAGCATGCCCGATACAGGCAACAACAGCATGGAGTGAATGCAGTGATGGGGAGAGTGACAGGAGATGAGTTAGATCAATAAGTCATCATTGTCAGGACTTTGGCTTTTTTGTTTTTTAAGATTTTATTTATTTATTCATGAGAGACACAGAGAGAGGCAGAGACATAGGCAGAGGGAGGAGAAGCAGGCTCCATGCAGGGACCCCGATGTGGGACTTGATCCCAGGACTCCAGGATCACATCCCGAGCCTAAGGCAAACGCTCAACCGCTGAGCCACCCAGATGTCCCAGGAGTTTGGCTTTTTCTTCAAATGAGACAAGAACCACTGGGAAGGGCCAAATACTAGAGGACCAGATAGGAGGCCATTTTAGTAAGTCTAGAAATGATGGTAGCCTGAAGCAGGATGGCAAGAGGTGGTCAGATTCTGGATATATTTTGAAGGTGCAGCCAACTGGATTTGCTGACAGGTTGGACTTCTGTGTGAAGGAAAGATGAGTCAAGGATGGCACCGTGGGCTTCCGCCTGGCATCTGGAAGAATGGCGTTGCCATAACTGGGATGGGGAGGATGAGGATCTCAGCTTTGGACACATTCTGATTGAGATGAGGGTTAGACTTCCCAGTGGAGATGACAAGTGGCTCTCTGGAGTTTGGGGGGGTAGTGAGGGCTGGGGATACAATGGGGAAGCAGTTGGCGTGTGGATGGTGTGTAAAGCCACACAACAGGGTGAGTCTGTCATGGGAGTGAGCAGAGACAGAGGAGAGGAGATAAGCAGGAGGCTTGGGCAGGGCCCCAACCCTTTTTCTTGGAGGAATGCACCCATGGGTCTGAATTAAAATGTCCCCTAGGGGGCAGTCAAAGCCAATACAAGGACGAGGAACCTCACTGTGCATCCTAAAAATGGCAGCTGGGTGGCCTTGGGATGCCCTTCAACTTGGAGGCTGGCACTGGTGGCAGCTCCATCCGAAGCCAGGGGCTCCACATCTCAGGTCTGAGTCCTAGATGTCTTCCCTACATGTTCAGGTAACTGTGGAAAAGGGTAAGTGTCCTGTTCAATTGATGTGTCCTTTTTCTGACCAACGGGTCAGCAAGACTGGATCATTTCTAAGGGCTCTTTCCCTGAGATCCTCTCTGAATCTGGAATATGGGCTGATGCTTCTGCATTAAGGGTGTCACATCTCATCTGTCATTCTTTTTTTTTTTTTTTTTTAAGATTTTATTGGGCAGCCCAGGTGGCTCAGCAGTTTAGCACAGCCTTTGGCCCAGGATATGATCCTGGAGACCCGGGATATCGAGTCCCACATCGGGCTCCCTGTATGGAGCCTGCTTATCCCTCCGCCTGTGTCTCTGCCTCTCGCTCTCTCTCTCTGTGTCTCGTGTGTGTCTCTTGTCATAGAGAGAGCAGAAGCAGGAGGAGTGGCAGACAGAGGGAGAAGCAGGCTCCCTGCTGAACAAGGAGCCTGCCGTGGGGCTCAATCCCAGGACCCCAGGATCATGACCAGAGCAGAAGGAAGACGCTTAACCGCCTGAGCCACTCAGGCGCCCCTCATCTGTCATTCTTTCTTGCAGCTTGCAGTTTGATAAGCTACTAGTAAATAACTATTCATTGATCTAAATCCAAGCCTAGGGCCTTGAAAGTAGCCCAGGAGGCAGGAGATAGATCTAGGCCTGCCCATTCTCTTAGAGCTCCAGAGCCCAATTCTCTTCTTATTACATCATCCCTTGAGTCATAATTTGATTCCTAATACGTGCCTTGGCCTCATTAGTCCTAAAGTGCCTGGCCCTGTGCTAGGAGCTGGTGTCCAGTGGTAAAGGACACACTTCTGCACCTAGGCAGCTCAGAGCCTAGCAGACAAGCAAAACAAAACTACAACTCAGCATTATGAGAGCCAGGGCTGTGGGAACAGAGAGGGTGAAGCCAGCTTCGGCCAGGGCAGAGAAGGCAGAGAATAATAAAATGAGCAAGTGTTAATAAAATGAATAAATGATCATTATTACTAACGAAAATTATTATTAGCAATAAATTAATCATAATTTATCAAATGCTTTCTGTTCACCAGGGATTGTTTTCATGTGTCTGTTCATTCATTCTTCAAAGTAGTAACAGGACGTAGGTATGAGGACCAGCCTCATTTTTCAGATGAAGGACCTAAGCCACGCAGGCGCTGAGTACTCTGTAGAGGTGTGGTATGTAGTGACGAAACGGAGAAGCCGCCTGGCTGCAGAGAGGAGGGATCCTCTGACCTGAAATCTGAAGTCTGAACAGGACCTCAGCAGGTGGAGAGAGGCTCCGCAGTGTTCTCAGCAGAAGAGGAAGCAGGCACAGATCCAAGAAGGCTTGGGAGAGCCTGCCCCCACCCCAAACACACACACCCTGCCCTCCTCCCTCCTCCCTCTTCCCTCTTCCCTCTTCCCTTGTAGCTTTTACTGGGCAAACTGGGACAGTGCCCCCTTCTGGTCACAGCAGGCTCACGTCTCCCAAAGCCAAGCAGGTGTTCAGGTTCAATAGCCAGCCCAAAGGGACAGAACTTAGGATCTTTCTGACGTCTAAATCCACGTTCATTCCATGACGACAATATTAAGAAACCTTTCTCGATATCGAGTTATGTGAGGAGATAGTTTTTCTCTTTTGGTTACCCAGATATTGGCCAAGCTTATTCATCGTCTACACTACAGAACCCGAGGATGAGATAATGATATCGCAATCATTTTTACAGGATTCGAAAAGAAGGTATAACTAGGCAGACCTGAGCCCCTACAAGTTATTGGTGTGGCTGGAAGAAAGATGCGTAGTGACAGCGGAATTAGACATAAAAGTAAAATATAATGTGCAAAATAAAACCATATGTACAAAATTACAAGATAAAATGTACAGGGAGCCCTCATCCAATTCCAGAAAAGGTCTCTACATATCCAAGAAAACACACGTCTTCCACAGATCCTAGTAACATGGTTTTTTTGCAATACCATACCTCCAGATCACCAGGCCACTTTGCAAAGAAAACGATAGATATTTCAAAACTAGTCCGGGGACATGGAAATAAAATAGTCTTGTATTTGCAGAGATTTGAGAATGTTAAATTCTCTTTTACATGATTAGATCCATGATATCATAATTAGACAGAAAACATACAATAAGTTGAACAGAAAAAATCATGAGATATTCAGGGACACCTGGGTGGCTCAGTCAGTTAAGTGTCTGCCTTCAGCTCAGATCATGATCTCGGGCCTGGGATTGAGCCCCACATCAGGATCCCTGCTCAGTGGGGAGCCTGCTTCTCCCTCTGCCTCTGTCCCTCACCCCTGCTCATACTCACTCGCTTTCTCTCAAATGAATTTTTTTTTAAAAAGGTTTTTAGTTCACATTTTAGGTAAAATCTAGTCATTAGAGGGAGCATCACATCAGAATCAATGAATGCATAAAGGACATAGTCTAGGATTTTAAAAAACCCAAAACCTAAAATTGATAGGATTATTTGGCTATCCAGGAAGATAGGATTATTTGGCTATGGGGAAAACAGATTCCATGTTAAATATTCTTTTACAAAATGTCAAATTAGTAGAGAAAAAGCCCAAGACTTTCCACAGGATCAAACAACACAGGTCCTTAGATGAATTAAAGAGGGCAGCACATCATCATCTTGAGCACCTGTACTAAAGAAAACAAGAGGGATGCCCAGGTGGCTCAGTGGTTGAGCATATCTGACTTTGGCACAGGTCACAATCCTGGAGTCCTGGGATGAAGTCCCACGTCAGGCTCCTCTTGAGGAGCCTGCTTCTCTCTCTACCTAGGTCTCTACCTTTCTTTGTTGTCTCTCATGAATAAATAAAACCTTTAAAAAACTTTTTAAATAAATAAAATGTAAGTCATACAACATAGGCCAATAGGCACCAATCCAGAAAATATCATCTTTATTTTTTTTAAAGATTTCATTTATTTATTTATTAGTGACACAGAGGGAGATAGAGGCAGAGACACAGGCAGAGGGAGAAGCAGGCTCCATGCAGAGAGCCTGATGTGGGACTCCATTCTGGGTCTGCAGGATCACGCCCTGGACTGAAGGCGGCACTTAAACCACTGAGCCACCGGGGCTGCCCAAAAATATCATCTTTAAAAAATAAAAAGAAAACAAGAGATTTCAGTGACTCATGGTCATGTTGCCTGGTCACTCTGGGTTAGACTTTGAGGGTCATGCATAGCACTATTTCAGCCTACTGGACAAAGAAATTTTCTTTTTTTCTTTTTTTAAGAAATTTTCTGATACAGAAAATTAACCCAATAGAAATAAGGGGACAGGGCAGCTGACTGGCTCAATCGGAGGAGCATGGGTCTCTTGATTTCATGGTTGAGTTCAAGCCTCACATTGGCTGTAGAGCTTACTTAAAAATAAAATCTAAAAAAAAAAAAAAATCTAATCTAACAAAAAGGAATACTGGTTACATTCCTTGCATTACAGGGTACAGTGGAACTGATGATAGCCCCAAAATAAGAACCAAGTAACTCCTCTTGGTATGAGCTAGATTCAGTGCTGACCAAACAAAGCGGGTAGCACAAAGTCCTATTCACCTAAATGGAAATGATACATAAGGAAAAGGACAAGGCAAGGTCCTCTACTGAGAAGACAGCATCTCAGCCTTTGCTAGATTTGCCCCATGAGCAGAGAGGGTGGGGAAGACCTGAACTGCCACCTTCCTGGTCTGAGCTGACACTAGGGCACGGGCCATGTGATGGCCCGAGGAAAGGAGTGCCTCCTCACTCATACCACAAGACAAGTGGAAGGCTGCAGCCCTAAATGCAACCACAGGAGAAACCTGGCAGGTAGAGGGGCAGGTGAGGCAGCTCAATATGATGAATTAAAATCAGTATAACTGCCAGTAAGTCAGAACGTATGCAAAGGACATCCTGAAGTTATCTTGAATTATGACCCATGGGCAGTAGCCAATGGCCTAATACTTTGGTGCCCCAAATGAAAAAATAATAATTGTCTAATAAACAATCAGTAGGGAGAAAACCAATATGGAAGAACATACATCAGGTTTAGCCAATCTTACATAACAGGAGATGATGTCTCAGCACCTAGAAAGGTAAAACTCACCAAGCAAAATACAATTAGAAAGTAGACAAATAGGGATGCCTGGGGTAGCTCAGTGGTTGAACATCTGCCTTAGGCTCAGGGCGTGATTCTGGAGTCCCAGGATCCAGGCCCATGTCAGGCTCCCTGCAGGGAGCCTGCTTCTCCCTCTGCCTGTGTCTCTGCCTCTCTATCTGTGTGTCTCATGAATGAATAAATAAAAATCCTTTTTTTAAAAAAAGATAAATTAACTAGAAGTATAACATCGAAAATGGTTAATTGACAACACTGTAGCTAGATGGGTTCCCCAAACAGATGGACAGTTGGGCACAAATTTGTCAATTAAAGGATGAAGGGAGAGAGGTAGTCCTAAAACCGCACATGCTAAAACATTGTCAAATCTGCCAGCCTTTCCTGTGTCAGTTGATGATAGAAAAAAGGGCATACGTGCTTGCTTCAGCAGCACATATACTAAAATTGGAATGATACAGGGAAGATTAGCATGGCTCCTACACAAGGATGACACACAAATTCATGACGCGTTCCATATTTTTGGATGGGATGAGCACTGGGTGTTATACTATATGTTGGCAAATTGAATTTAAATTTAAAAAAAAATTTTAAAGGATAAAGGGGCACACAATTCATTATTATTTTTTTAATTTATTTATGATAGGCACACAGTGAGAGAGAGAGGCAGAGACATAGGCAGAGGGAGAAGCAGGCTCCATGCACCGGGAGCCTGACATGGGATTCGATCCCGGGGCTCCAGGATCGCGCCCTGGGCCAACGCTGCGCCACCCAGGGATCCCGGGGCACACAATTCAAAGAGCTAGCAGAAGATAATCTGGTAGATAGGATATGCTGAAGCCAGGACTGGGTCACCAGGAGAACAGAAATGGCTGTAGTGGGTACTTCTCAGGGCTGGGGGTTACCTAGATGCTACAGCCACGATGCCACACATACAGACACTAGTATCTATGGAACCTCCCTAGTCACAGAATCAAACTAGGAAACAAACTTTACAGTAAGTGCATGGGTCTAGGCCAGAAGAAGAAAATCTGATGCCTCATAATCCTACAGCAGCAGGAATGGTAAAAAAGTTTAATGGGTTACTAAGGAAACACCTAAACATAGGCCCGGGTGAAATAAATAGAAAATGGAACAGTGTTCTGGCAAAATAACAGGTCTAAATTACATAATAACCAACTATCTTGACACCCTAGAGCTATTCAAACAGCCAATATATTCCTACAGGGGCACTTGGTTGGCTCAGTCAGTAGAGCATGTGGCTCTTGATCTCAGGGTTGTGAGTTTGAGTCCCACACTGGGTGTAGAGATTACTTAAAAAAAAAAAAAAAAAGAGGTACCTGGGTAGCTCAGTAGGTTAAGCATCTGACCTTTGATCTCAGCTCAGGTCATGATCTCAGGGTTGTGAGTTCAAGTTCTGAACTGGGCTCTGCACTAGGCGTGGAGCTTACTTAAAAACAAAACAAAACATTTTTTTTTAATCTAAAAAAAGATGCAATGGATGGAGCTATGTCTCTGTCTTCCTGCTTGGCAAGACTCTGTGCCATGGACATTTTATGGGAGTCTTGATATGACTCTGGTGATAGGATACACTGCAACATTATCAAAAACTTAAGGAATATGCTTATTTGTTATGATTCTGGTACTAATTCAGGTCTGTTGTAAAGCATATGCATAACAGGGTGTGAACTGTAGAGCAAGTATGTTTGTAAATTATATCTCAGTTCTGGACACAGCTTCTTATTTTTTAAAATAAAGTCTCCTCTCAACATGGGGCTTGAATTCATGACCTCAAGACCACCAGTTGCATGCTCCACCAGCTGAGCCAGATAGGCACCCTTGTCACAGCTTCTTATTGATATCAGCTATTAAATGCTGCTTGCAACCCACTGAAGGCCAGCTCACATCCTAACAGTGTCAAAATACTAGCGTAAAACCTATAGTCCAATGGTGAGGTGGCAAGTGCCAGTATGTACCGTAATCATATTAAGGATCCACACATTAGGGCTTGCTAACTTGCTAATAACCAATTAGAGCAAGAGTGTGAACAGCAACACACCAAATACATGATTATAAATAGTCTAATGGGTTGGACAGTGTCCTCCCAAAATTCATGCCCCTCCCATCCCAAATCTCAGAATGTGACTTTATTTAGAAATAAGATCTTTCCAGGGGTTCCTGGCCTGATTGACTCAGTAGGTTAAGTGTCTGCCTTCGGCTCAGGTTGTGATATCAGGGTTCTGGGATGGAGCCCTGAATCAGGCTCCCTGTTGGGGGTGGAAGGGAGAGTCTGCTTCTGCCTCTACCCTGCCCTTCCCCTTGCTCTCGTTCTCTCTCTCAAATGAATATATAAAATCTTTTAAAAAAAGGAATATGATCCTTCCAGATATAATACTGGATTAGGGTGGGCCCTAACCCCAAGGACCAGTGTCATATAAGAGGAGAAGCCATATAGAGACATATACAGAGGAAAGATGGAGAGCCAAGGAATGTCGGGGGACACCAGATGATGTAAAAGGCCAGGTAGAAGCCTTCCTCAGAAACTTCTGGGGGCTCATGCTATGCAGGTAGCCTCATTTTGGACTTTCAGACTCCAGAACTGTGAATGATTAAGTTTATTGTTTTAAGACACTCAGTTTGTAGTAATTTAATATGGCATCCCTGAGGGAAGATTATGCACAGAAAGGGAGGTCTCCATTTTAAGATTCCTGATCCTGGTGCCACTTGCTCCCACAGCAAGAGTGCACACTGGGGGCACCTGGGTGGCTCAGTCGGTTAAGCATCTGACTCTTGGTTTGGGCTCAGGTCATGATCTCATGGTCATGGGATCAAGCCCCACGTTGGGCTCTGTGCTCAGTCTAGAGTCTGCCTGAGATTCT
Source organism: Vulpes lagopus (assembly GCF_018345385.1). Taxonomy (NCBI): domain Eukaryota; kingdom Metazoa; phylum Chordata; class Mammalia; order Carnivora; family Canidae; genus Vulpes; species Vulpes lagopus. The sequence goes on from NC_054831.1 coordinate 126,493,533, forward strand.
CTCTTCTCCCTCAGCCCCCACCCCCACTCTTGCACATGCTCTTTCAAATAAATAAATCTTGGGGATCCCTGGATGGCTCAGCAGTTAAGCGCCTGCCTTCGGCCCAGGGCAGGATTCTGGAGTCCCGGGATGGAGTCCCACGTCAGGCTCCCTGCATGGAGCCTGATTCTCCTCTGCCTGTATCTCTGCCTCTGTGTGTGTGTGTGTCTCTCTCTCATGAATAAATAACTAAAATCTAAAAAAATAAATATATATAAATAAATCTTTTAAAAAGGGTGCAAAAAAAAAGGGTGCACACTATCCTTCACTCTCCTGAAATTTGAGGGTCAATCTCTAGTCAATGGATCATTGCCAGATCCAATCAGCAGACAGTCTAGATAGTGGATGGGGAGAGAGAGAAGGAACATTCTTACTGAGAAGGTGACCGTCACACTCACCACCTGGGGTGGTCTTTCACCCTAGCCCCGGCCCAAATGCTGGGCAACTCCCATCAGGTGTCAGCCTGTAGCTAGGAGGTGAATGAATTCACCTGAGGCAGAACAAAGGAGCTAGCTAAATACCCCTACAAGGGAGCAGAGAAGAGACCCTACACCTGAGACAGTGGGTGGGGGCTGTTTTTAAAGAGGAAAGGTGAGGAGGTGTGGTGCCGACAGGATGTTGCCTCTTTTGGTAAGTGCCTGGTTGTTGGTAGCCCATCTATCAGTCATTTAGGGCCCATGGATGTTTTGAGGTGGGTCCTCTGATGGGTCTTTCTGTATTCAGGCAAGGGGTCACTGTGGGCCCTTCCTACATCCCATCGTTCAATCCTGTTGACAAAAAGTGGCCTCTACACCCAGAAAGAATATGTGTGGCTGGGGGCTGGTGTACTGATAGGTTTATTCCAAGTGGATAAGATACCATTATATTAGGTAATCCTTTGTTATACTGAATTATTCTATAGTAAGGATACGTTTCAAAAGGTTGTCTCTGGGGATGCCTGGTGGCCCAGTTGGTAAAGTGACCACCCCTTGGTTTCAGATCAGGTCACGATCTCAGGGTTGTGAGATCGAGCCCTCTTAGGGCTCCCTCCTCAGCAGGGAGTGTGCCCCTTGTGTGTGTGCTCACTCTCTGTCTCAAATACATTTCAAAAAAAAAAAATCACATTCCTTAAAAAATAAAAAGGTTCCCTCTAGCAGCTCCTACATGATTACATTAAAGCCAATGGGGTTCATATTAACATGGTTCACTGAAGATCTCGTCTCCTCCCTCCACTATGCTTGCCAGTGAATAACTCCTGAGTATATGAGTTCACACTATAGATGTCAGAGGGGACTCAACCCTAGAATGTGATCATACACATGCTGATGCATAGTGCTGGCAAGGAGAAGTGTCAGTATACTGTCTTCATCGTTCACATGAATGTACTTCATGGGCAGGGCAGCCCTGACTCCACTCATCCTCCTCTTCCTCAGTGGTGAGACATTCCAACCCTCCACTTCCCCTTTTTGGCTGGGTGATTTCCCCTTTCTTCCTAGTCTTGGAAAAATGATTTAAAAATCTGCCTGTGCTTTATAGATACTTTGTGAGTCTGCCTAGATTACAAGCCTCTCTCATCTCAGAAAAAGAATCTACTTTTGACAACACATCTGGAGCTAAAATAGTAACCCTTATTCAAACTGATGCACAATCATTATGTAGCAAGTATTTCTTAAGCATCTACTAGGTGCTAAGGCCCTGTTCTGGATGTCAGGAACATAACAATGAAAAAGGCAGTAGGATTCCTACTCTTGCAGAACTGACAATTGAAGGAAGACCTCAATGAGCAAGTAAACAAGATCAAAATGAAGACAATCACTTTTTTTTAAAGATTATTTGGGTAATCTCTATACCCAACGTGGAGCTCCAACTCACCACTCTGAGATCAAGAGATGCAAGCTCTGTACCGACCCAGGCAGGTGTCCTGAACACAATTACTTTATTTAGGCACGAGGTCTGGGGGGGGGGGGGGGGGGTTGTAGTGGGAGAGGGAGAGAATTCCAAGCAGACTCCCCATTGAGCACAGAGTCCAACATGGGGCTTGATATCACAACCCTGAGATCATGACCTGAGCTGAAACCAAGAGTCAGACACTTTACAGGCTGAGCCACCCAGGTGCCGCCACAACACAATCACTTTATTTATATATTTTTAAACGATTTTTATTTATTTATTCATGAGAGACACAGAGAGGCAGAAACATAGGCAGAGGGAGAAGCAGGCTCTATGCAGGGAGCCCAACATGGGACTCGATCCTGGGACTCTGGGATCACGCCCTGAGCCAAAGGCAGACGCTCAACCACTGAGCCACCCAGGCATCCCTATTTTAGGAGTGCCTGGATCTTCAAGTGCCCTTTATTTTTATTTTATTTTTTATTTTTTTAAAAGATTTTATTTATTTATTTACGAGAGACAGAGAGAGAGTGAATCAGAGGCACAGGGAGAAGCAGGCTCCATGCAAGGAGCCTGATGTGGGACTCGATTCCGGGACTCTAGGATCATGCCCTGGGCCGAAGGCAGGCACTAAACAACTGAGCCACCCAGGGATCCCCCAAGTTTTAGTTTCCTTTTATTTTAAGCAAGGTGCAGGGGTGCAAGAGCACCTGGCTCCAGGGGACCCAGACAGATCAAGTTCAGCCACTCTCCACTGACAAAATCCAAAGGCAAAGATACAAGTGGTGGTGAAACGAGAAAGGATTTCCGAGAAAGGATTTCCGTGTGGCCGACACCGGGAAGACAGCAGGCTGGTGTCTCAAACACTGTCTCTAAAGTGTTGAAGCTTAAGCAGAAGAAGATGGCGCTCACCAGCTTTTTACCTGCACCAACTTGGCTATCTCAGGACCAGCTTAAGGCTGAAGAAAAAGCAAGATCCCAGAGATCAAGACAGACTTCACTGGTCTTGTCCTGAATATAACTTCCCCAATATGGATATAGGAAAGGCTGGATACCTCAATTAGCATCCAAAATGGAGATGCTTTTCCAGAGATCCATGAGGCCCAGTATCCACTGGATATGCGATGAAAGAAAAAAAATGTCAAATGCACTAGCCATTCAGGAGGATGCTGAAGGAAAAATTAAATATGATGCAATTGCTCAGCAAGGACAGTCAAAAGACAAGGTCATTTATAGCAAGTGTACTGACCTGGTTCCCAAGGAAGTCATGAATGCAGATGATCCAGATCTGCAAAGACCTGATGAAGAAGTCATTAAAGAGATAACAGAAAAGACAAGAGTAGCCTTAGAAAAATCTGTATCACAGAAGGTTGCTGCAGCCATGCCAGTTTGAGCTGCTGATATACTGGCTCCTGCTCAGTATATTTGATACACACCATCTCAGCAAGGAGGGGCTTTCAACTCTGGAGCTAAACAGAGAGTTACTCGGATGGTGGAAATGCAGAAAGATCCAATGGAGCCTCCAAGGTTCAAGATGAATAAGAAAATTCCCCGAGGACCACCTTCTCCTCCTGCACCTGCCATGCATTCTCCTAGCCGAAAGATGACTGTGAAGGAGCAACAAGAGTGGAAGATTCCTCCTTGTATTTCAAATTGGAAAAATGTAAAGGGGTATACAATTCCATTAGACAAATGTCTGGCTGCTGATGGAAGAGGCCTGCAGACAGTTCACATCAATGAGAACTTTGCTAAGCTGGCCGAAGCCCTCTATATTGCTGATCGGAAGGCTCGTGAAGCTGTAGAAATGCGTGCTCAAGTAGAGAGAAAGACAGCACAAAAAGAAAAGGAGAAACATGAAGGGAAACTTAGAGAAATGGTCCAGAAAGCTAGAGAGAGAAGAGCTGGGATTAAAACCTTTGTGGAGGGATCCCTGGGTGGCGCAGCGTTTTGGCGCCTGCCTTTGGCCCAGGGCGTGATCCTGGAGACCTGGGATCGAATCCCACGTCGGGCTCCCGGCGCATGGAGCCTGCTTCTCCCTCTGCCTGTGTCTCTGCCTCTCTCTCTCTCTCTCTCTCTGTGACTATCATAAATAAATAAAAATTAAAAAAAAAAAACCCATGTGGAAAGACTATCCATTGGAAGAAAGAGTCTCTTCAATAAATGGTGCTGGGAAAATTGGACATCCACATGCAGAAGAATGAAACTGGACCACTCTCTTTCACCATACACAAAGATAAACTCAAAATGGACGAGAGATCTAAATGTGAGACAAGATTCCATCAAAATCCTAGAGGAGAACACAGGCAACACCCTTTTTGAACTTGGCCACAGTAATTTCTTGCAAGATACATCCACAAAGGCAAAAGAAACAAAAGCAAAAATGAACTATTGGAACTTCATCAAGATAAGAAGCTTTTGCACAGCAAAGGATACAGTCAACAAAACTAAAAGAGAACCTACAGAATGGGAGAAGATATTTGCAAATGACATATCAGATAAAGGGCTAGTTTCCAAAATCTATAAAGAACTTATTACACTCAACAGCAAAGAAACAAACAATCCAATCATGAAATGGGCAAAAGACATGAAGAGAAATCTCACAGAGGAAGACATGGACATGGCCAACATGCACATGAGAAAATGCTCTGCATCACTTGCCATCAGGGAAATACAAATCAAAACCACAATGAGATACCACCTCACACCAGTGAGAATGGGGAAAATTAACAAGGCAGGAAACAACAAATGTTGGAGAGGATGCGGAGAAAGGGGAACCCTCTTACACTGTTGGTGGGAATGTGACCTGGTGCAGCCACTCTGGAAAACTGTGTGGAGGTTCCTCAAAGAGTTAAAAATAGACCCACCCTACGACCCAGCAGTTGCACTGTTGGGGATTTACCCCAAAGACTCAGATGCAATGAAACGCCAGGACACCTGCACCCTGATGTTTCTAGCAGCAATGTCCACAATAGCCAAACTGTGGAAGGAGCCTCGGTGTCCATCGAAAGATGAATGGATAAAGATGTGGTTTATGTATACAATGGAATATTACTCAGCCATTAGAAACGACAAATACCCACCATTTGCTTCGACGTGGATGGAACTGGAGGGTATTATGCTGAGTGAAGTAAGTCAATTGGAGAAGGACAGTGTATGTTCTCATTCATTTGGGGAATATAAATAATAGTGAAAGGGAATATAAGGGAAGGGAGAAGAAATGTGTGGGAAATATCAGGAAGGGAGACAGAACATAAAGACTCCTAACTCTGGGATCCCTGGGTGGCGCAGCGGTTTGGCGCCTGCCTTTGGCCCAGGGCGCGATCCTGGAGACCCGGGATCGAATCCCACATCAGGCTCCCGGTGCATGGAGCCTGCTTCTCCCTCCGCCTGTGTCTCTGCCTCTCTCTCTCTCTCTGTGACTATCATAAATAAATAAAAAATTAAAAAAAAAAAAAGACTCCTAACTCTGGGAAACGAACTAGGGGTGGTGGAAGGGGAGGAGGGCGGGCGGTGGGGGGTAATGGGTGACGGGCACTGAGGGGGACACTTGACGGGATGAGCACTGGGTGTTTTTCTGTATGTTGGTAAATTGAACACCAATAAAAATTAATTTATTTAAAAAAAATAAAATAAAATAAATAAAACCTATGTGGAAAAAGAGGATGGGGAGGCACGTGAGAAGGAAGAAATCCGGCATGACAGGTGAAAAGAGAGACAGCACGACCAGAATCTTTCCAGGGCAATTCCTGATAAGAGGTCAAAACTACAGATAAATGAAAATTGAGATATCAGTGAAGTCATCGCTTGTGGTGTGTCCAATCCGCGGATGTCCAATGAAGTTCAGTATGACCAAGGCTCTTCAACCAGTCCAAGGGTATGGACAGTGGTTTTGCAGGTGGAGAAGATGAAATTTACGACATTTATGATCAAGCCTGGAGAGGTGGTAAAGATATGGCCCAGAATATTTACAGGCCCAGTAAAAATCTGGACAAGGACATGTATGGTGATGACCTAGAAGCCAGAATAAAGACCAACAGATTTGTTCCAATAAGGAGTTATCTAGTTCAGACCATAGGCAAAGAGGCCGAGAAGGACCAGTTCAGTTTGAGGAAGATCCTTTTGGTTTGGACAAGTTGTTGGAAGAGGCCAAACAGCACAGTGGCTGTAAAAGACCCTCAGATAGCAGCTGCCCCAAGGAACATGAGCATGAAGGCAAGAAGAGGAGGAAGGAGTAGACACACCTCTCTTCAAAGTGAATGAACTTTTATCCATAACCCTAATGATGCAAGTCAGATGGGGAAATCCTTTGTAAATGGCCAGGATAAAAACCAAATCTGGGTGTCAGAACCCAGCACTACCTTTTATTATGGGAGTAAGGGGGAGGATGAAAAATTCTTTGAACTATTTAGTTTTTTTTATTTTTATTTTTTTTAATTAATTAATTTATTTATGATAGTCACAGAGAGAGAGAGAGGCGGAGACACAGGAGGAGGGAGAAGCAGGTTCCATGCACTGGGAGCCCGACGTGGGATTCAATCCCAGGTCTCCAGGATCGCGCCCTGGGCCAAAGGCAGGCGCCAAACCGCTGCGCCACCCAGGGATCCCTATTTAGTTTTTTTTAAAGAGTGGGTTGTGTTTGTGCTTCTACCTTTTGGCACTTATAGAACATACAGCCCCACATATGAAATTAAGACCACTTCCTTTTGTGTGACATTGGTACTTTGGGGTTAATATTTTGTGTAAGAATGATTGCTGATGAATAAAGTTGCCCCAGCACAGTGAGTAGAAGGATGTTCACGTACTGGAACTATCCTGCCAAATGACGTTTGCCCCTATTACACTCTGTTTTAATTTGGAGTGGGGAAAGTAAGCTCTTGCTCGGTGCAACTATTTGTTTCAAATAAAAACATTTAGACAAAAAAAAAAAGTGCTGAAGCTACTTCTAGGTTTATATAAAGAAAGTGTGAGACAAAGGTCATGTATACACACAGGGAGGCAGTGAAGGTCAGAGCAACGTGTTGGGGTCAATCACTCTGGGTCTCGCTGGCTCAGGGCAGTCCTTTTTTGCTTGAGGCAGTAGTTTTGGCTCTCAACAGGGGATGCTTTGCCTGCGAGGTCTTTTGCCTGATTTAAGAGATAAACTGGAAAGAATTTAATTAATTAGAAAATACAGACTGAGGTCAAAATGGAAGTAGTCGAAGTCCTCTTTCATTACTACTGTAATTACCAACTTAGCAATTTATAATTCTGGAGGTCAGATGTGTAGAGAGGGTTTCTTTGAACTAAAATCAAGGTATTGTTGGCAGGGCTGCAATCCTTGTGGGCACTCCAGGAGAGAATCCATTTCTTTTTCTTTCCCGGCTTCTAAAGAGTGCCTGCATTCCTTGGCTTGTGACTCCTTCCACCTTCAAAGTCAGCTGAGTAACATCTTCTCTGGCTCTGATCATTCTGCTTCCCTCTTATAAAGACCCTTGTGAGGGGATCCCTGGGTGGCCAGTGGTTTAGCGCCTGCCTTTGGCCCAGGGCGTGATCCTGGAGACCCAGGATCGAATCCCACATTGAGCACCTTGCTGGAGCCTGCTTCTCCCTCTGCCTGTGTCTCTCATATTCTCTATCATGAATAAATACAATCTTAAAAAAAAAAAAAAAGACCCTTGTGGTTACATTGGGTCTATTCAGGTAATCCAGGATAATTTCCATATTTTAAGATCTTTAACTAAATCTCATCTGCAAAGTCCCCTTTGCCACATAACATATTCACAAATTTTGGGCACATTTGTCTTACTCTGAGCTTCCATAACAAAAATACCACGTTAAAATAGAATAAAAATAAATAAAATACCATGGACAGTGTGCCTTATCAACAACATAATTTCTTATAGTTCTAGAGGCGGGGAAGTTCAAGTTCAAAGTACTTGGTCTGGTGAGAACTCAGTTTCTTGGTTCATAAAAAGCTGTCTTCTCAGTGTCCTCACATAAGTAGAAGGAGCAAGGGAGTTCTCTGGGGTCTCTTTTATGAGTGCTAATCCTCCTTCATGATCTAAGCACCCCCAAATATCATCACACTGGGCATTAGGATTTAAGATGTGAATTCTTGGGACGCCTGGATGGCTCACTGGTTGGGCATCTGCCTTTGGCTCAGGGTGTGATCCTGGGATCCGGGATCAAGTCCCACATCGGGCTCCTTGCGGGGAGCATGCTTCTCCCTCTGCCTGTGCCTCAGCCTCTCTCAGTCTCTCATGAATAAATAAATAAATCTTAAAAAAAAAAAAAAAGATGTGAATTCTTGGTAAATGAAAGCATTCAGAATATGTCAATAGCTTTGGGGGAGGGCATTATTCTGCCTACTATAGTCCTATAGGTCATGAAAAGTTTAGATTTTGTCTAATGTGTGAAAGGATGACAGAGTGACATAATCTGATTTTTTTCTTTTTTTTTTTTGTTGATTGATATAGAAGTGGGTCCAGGACAAAGGCTGGCAAAAATCCAGCTGTGCTTTATAAGAAATACTTGTTTAGTCTTCCTCCATTCCCAAAGTTTCTAAATCCTTGAAATTTCCTAGAGTGATAAAGTTGTCTTTTGTTATTTGTAACAAGCCCCTTCCAACCACACCTGACTGCCTGTTAATGAAGTGGCTTTTGGAAAGCCCCTGGGTAATAATCTAAGAATGGAGACTAATTGCCAAGAAAACCAATCATGTTTAGAGGGCTGGAATTTTCATCCTCAGGCCCATCCTCTCCCCACCCCTGGGGAGTGGAGATAGTGATCAATAATCAATGGCCAATGATTTAATCAACTCCCACTGCGTAATGAAATCTCCATAAAAACGTAAAAGGATGGGGTTCAGAGAACTTCTGGGCTGGTGAACAGTGGAGATGCTGGGAGTGTTTTGTGTCCAGGATGGGTATGAAAGCTCTGTGTCCCTTCTTACATACCTTGCTCTATACCTCTCTTCTATCTAGCTGTTCCTGTGTTACATCCTTTTCTTTTCTTTTTTTAAAGATTTATTCATGAGGGACACAGGCAGAGGAAAAAGAAGGCTCCATGCAGGGAGCCCCATATGGGACTCAATCCCAGGTCCCGGGATCACGCCCTGATCATGAAGGCAGATGCTCAACCGCTGAGCCTCTCAGGCGTCCCCGATACATTCTTTTCTAATAAACTGGTAGTTAGTATGCTCTCCTGAGTTGTGAGTTGCTCTAGCAAGTCAGTCAAACCTGGGGAGGGGGTGATGGGCACCTCTGACTCAAAGCCAGTTGGTCAGAAACACAGATGAGAACTTGGATTTGCCATTGGTGTCTGAGGGGTGTATGTGTATATACAGTCTTGAAGGTCTGAACCCTTAACCTGTGTGATCTCAAGGTAGTCACAGAATGGGGTTAAATTTGTAGGACATCTGGCTGGTGTCACAGAATTGCTGATGCGTGGAAAACCCATACATCTGGTGTGAGAAGTGAAGTAGTTATGTCATGTAGAGAAAACAGATAGGGAGAAGTTTTTATTTTATTTTTTAAAAGATTTATTTATTTATTTATGATAGAGAGAGAGAGAGGCAGAGACACAGACTCCATGCCGGGAGCCCGACGTGGGACTCGATCCTGGGACTCCAGGATCGCGCCCTGGGCCAAAGGCAGGCGCTAAAACCGCTGAGCCACCCAGGGATCCTGGGATAATTTTTATTAATTTAATTTAATTTAATTTAATTAATATTTTTTAAGATTCCATTTATTCACTCATCAGAGAGAGAGAGAGAGAGAGGCAGAGACACAAGCAGAGGGAAAAACAGGCTCCATGTTAGGAGCCCGACATGGGACTCGATCCCAGGTCTCCAGGATCACATCCTGGGCCGAAGGCGGCGCTAAACTGCTGAGCCACCAGGGCTGCCCAAGTTTTTATTTTAAAATAGCATTTAGAAAACCAACAGAGGAGGAGGCAGCAGCAAAGAAGACAGAAAAGGAATTGCAGCTGAGGAAAATGGAAAACCAGGAGAGGATAATGTCCAGAAACCAAGAGAAGGACATTTCAGGATGGTAGGAGCAGTGACTGCAGAGAGCTGAGGACTGAGAAAGAACCCCTGGATTAGGTAACATGGAAGCCATGCTAACCTTGATAAGGTAGAGGAGTGATAAGGTCAAAGGTCATAGGCCAGATCGGAGTTGGTTGAAGAGTGAATAGGAGTTAAATTGGGGTGCCTGGATGACTTAGTCTGGTAAGTGATGGACTCATGATCTTGGGTCCTGGGATGGAGCCCCACGTTGGGCTCCCCACTGCAGGGAGATTCTTTTGAGCTTCTCCCTCTCCCTCTCCCCCTCCCCTCACTGCCTGCTCTAACATAAATAAATAATTAAATCTTAAAAAAAAAGGTTAATATAGACCTAGGGTGTCTGCTACAGTAGCTACTCCATACATGTGGCTATCAAGCCCCTGAATGAGGCAAATTTAAACTAAGATGAGCTGCAAGTGTAAAATACACACCAGATTTCCAAAATAAAGTGTGAAAAAAGGGGGTATATTTCATTAGTACTTTAAATGTTGATTTCATGTGGAAATGTACACATTTCGGATATATTGCGTTAAGTATACTTTTTTTTTTAAAGATTGTATTTATTTATTCATGAGATACAGAGAGGCAGAGACACAGGCAGAGGGAGAAGCAGGCTCCATGCAGGGAGCCCAATGTGGGACCTATCCCGGGACTCCAGGATCACGCCCTTGGCCAAAGGCAGGTGCTAAACCTCTGAGCCACTCAGGGATCCCCAAGGGTTAAATATACTGTTAAAGTGAACTTCACCTCTTTTTACTTTTTATTTAAAGATTTATTTATTCTAGAGAGAGAAAAAATACACATACACACACAGGCATGTGAAGGCAGGGGGAGGGGCAGAGGGAGAGGATCCCAAGCAGACTGTGCTGAGCTCAGAGTCCAATGGGGGTCTGTCTCAAGTCCCCAAAATCATGACCGGAGCCAAAATCAAGAGTCAGATGCTCAACAAACTGAGCCATCCAGGCATCCCAGATTCTCCTTATGTCTAACAGTTGTTCCTTCTGGACCTTCCTTCTAGGGTCCTTCCCCTGTTCCCAAAAATGTATTAGGTGAAGGAGCAAGCCATGTGGCTGTGCACCAGAGTTCCAGGCAAAGCAAGCCGCCAATGCAAAGGTCTTGAGGCAGAATGGTGCTTGGGTAATCGTGCACAGGGAGGAAGGCAGGGTTGGTGGAGCAAAGTTGGGGTGAGGGAGAGTGGTGGGAAATGAGGTCTAGGGGTTAAGTTGCAGAGGAAAGGGCCCTTGTTTATTATTAAGGGAGACAGGAAGTTTAGAAGGTTCTTAAGCCAAGGAGTGTCCATCTGGCTTATGTGCAGACTACAGAGAGGCAAGGGTGAAACCTGGAGTCCAGTTAGGAAGCTTTCTAATCCAGGTGGGACCAGGGTGGTAATGGTAACTGCAGAGTGGTTGTATGTATTTTGATGGCACAATTGACAAGATTTGTGAAAGGACTGGATGGGGGTGTAAGAGAAAGACAGGTTAAGCCTGCCTCTAAAGTTTCTGGCAGGACAGAGTTGCTACCTGCTGAGATGGCCAAGTTTTAGAAGGGTATTTGGGGGCAAATGAAGTAGAATAAGGTAGGTTTTGGACATGTAAAGTGCAGAATACCTACTGCACATTGGAGATGCCAAGTAAGCAGGAGGGGATATACAAATCTGGCATTTTAGGAGGAAGGTCAAATCTAGAGAAATGAATTTGGCAGTCATGAGCACACAGCTGGTATTTAAAGCCACAGGAGGAGATCAGATCATCCAGGGAGTAAATGTATTAGAGGAGCGGTCCAAGGACAACCCTATGCCACTCAAATTTACAGATGAGAGAGGAGAATGAACCAACAGAGGACACTAAAAGAGTATGACCAGTGAACCACGGGAAAAGCAGGAGAAAGTGGTGTTCTGCGACTTAAGGAAAAGGTTCCAGGGCAGAGGGTGAAAAATGAGTCAAAAGTTTTGGATAGGTCAAGCAAAAATCAAGTGTGAGCCTACCAACAAGATTTCACAGTGTGACCTTCATATGAGTGGCTGTGCGGGTATTAGAGGCAACAGCCTGATTTGGAATGGGCTTACCGGGGATAGGAAGAAGGAACTGGAGAAAAGTATAGACAACCCTTTGTGGTTTTGCTATAAAGGGAGCAGAGAAATGGGACAGTAGCTGGAAGGGGATGTGGGAGTCAAGAGACTGTTAAACTTGGGAGAAATCATAGCATATTTGAATGCTGACGAGAATCATCCAGTAGAGATTGAAAAATTCAGTGTAGGACAATATATCCCACAAGACTCAAATTCCTGTCTGCTGTTATGGCATGTATGTCCCTGATGGATTAGAAATCGCCTAAAAAGCATGAAGTTGAATAAAAGTCAAAATAGCTGCACCAATGCTTCGGCAAAGCTCAATTTTAAAGTAACTTTATTCCCTCTTCCATAAACCTCCCCTACCACCCTAAAGACAGGATGAAGGAGGCTGGCAGCACGACACAATTCCTTTCAAAACCAGCTATAGCCTGTATTTCCCTATAAAACAACCTAGCCCCTTCCTCTGGGAGGACTTCCAATTTTTTTTTTTTTAAATTTATTTATTTGGGAGACTGAGAACACGAGCTGAGGGAGGCAAAGAGAGAGAAGGACAACACTCCCCGCCAGGCTTGGAGCCCGCTATGGGTCTCAATCCTAGGACCTGGGCACAATGACCTTGAAATCAGACACTCAACCTACTGAGCCACCCAGGCCCCCTCGAGGGCTAGTAGTTTTTGAAGGCCGTAGCCCGCTGTGGGGCCTCCTTTGCCTGGCAAAGCAATAAAACTATTGTTCCTCTTTATCCCCAACTCTGTCTTCCTGTTATATTTTGGCTCTGAATCATGGAAGTCGCTTTTCGATAACACATCTAAAATGCAATACAGTTGACTCTTGAACACAGATTTGAACTGTGTGGGTCCATTTATACTTTTCTCGATGAATACAGTACTATAAATGTATTTTTCTCTTCCTTATGATTTTCTTAGTGACATTTTCTTTTCTAGCTTAAGAATACAATAAAAAGGGGATCCCTGGGTGGCTCAGCGGTTTGGCGCCTGCCTTTGGCCCAGGGCGCGATCCTGGAGTCCCGGGATCGAGTCCCACGTCAGGCTCCTGAGATGGAGCCTGCTTCTCCCTCCTCCTGTGTCTCTGCCTCTCTCTCTCTCTATCATACGTAAATAAATATTAAAAAAAAAAGTACAATAAAAAAATACAATCTAAAATACATAGGACATACAAAATGTGTTTTTATCGATAAGCCTTCTGGTCACAAGCAGGCTATCCGTAGTTATGTTCTTGGAGAGTCAGAAGTTATACCCAGAATTTCCACACCACCGGGGGTCAAGGTACAGCACATGGTTCAAAGGTCTACTGTATATTAAAAATTGAAGCCATCTCTCTTCTAAACCTGCTGCTGCTTCTGTAGTTCCTATTTTACTAGGGATAAACTCTTAACTACCAGGTTAGAAAACTGCATAGAGTAGTGACAGCATGGTGACTAAGATCACTATTTCATCGTGTGCCAAGGAAAGGGCTATGACCCAGAATTGAAAGTCAAATAACAAGGTGACTAGACACTGATTAGACCAACATCAAGCTATAGCAATTCCACATCCTAAATATCTTTCAAATTTGTCTCCTTATGCCATACCTATTATGAAATAGGACTACCTCCATTTTGACCTTAGTCTATACCTTCTAATCAAAGTTGTTCCAGTTTATCTCTAAACTCGTGCAAAAGACCCTGAGGGCAAAGCATCCCCTGATGTGAGCCAAACTATCCCCTCAAGCAACAAGGACTGCCCTGGGCCAGCAAGATCCAGAGTGATCGAGGTAAAGATGGATGTGACCTTCACTGCCCGCCTGGATGTATTGAGCACTGTCCCACATATTCCTTATATAAACCTGGACGTATTTTCAGCACTTGGGAGACATTCTTGGAGACACTAGTCCACAGTGTTCCCGGTGCCGGCCTCACTGATATAAACTCCTTTCTTATTTCACCACTACTCATGCTCCTGCTTTGGATTTTGTCAATGGTGAGTGGCTGCACCTGGTCTGTATGGGTCCCCTAGAGCCCAGGTGTTCTGAAACCCCAGCCTCGTTACATCTCCCCAGTTGAGGCCTTCATTATCTCTGACCTGTGTTACTTCAATAGTCTTAGTAGAGGTTTCTCTGCCCTTGACCTTGGCTGAGACTGAGGAAGCCGTACAAAATGCAAATCTGCACTTTTATCTCTCACCAGCTTTAAACATTTCAAGGAATCTCTTAGATAAAAGCAAGGTCTCAGCCTGCTTCTCATAGCTTACCTCTCCCTGTCTCAGAATTTGTTTTCTCACACCAAGAAGTTTCTTCTGTGCCTTTTCTCTTTGTGGTTCCCTTTTGTAATGGTGCCTTCCCCACCCCCCCCCCTTCCTGGCTAAGTTCTACTCAACTTTTAAAGATGTACTTAGACAAAAAAAAAAAAAAAAAAAAGATGTACTTAGAGATAAGGTCTTCCGGTAAGCCATTTCCCGAGTCCTGCAAACTTCCAAGGCTGGAAAGGGGATCTCTCTTTCTACTGCGCTCCCCTCGCCCACCCCCAAAGGCGGGGACCACGTCTTATCTACGTCATGCTTTCTGCAAATGTTTATCACTTTAAGCATCAAGTCCAAGGTTATCCAGCTGGTAAACTGCGGTGTCCGAAATTAGTGCTTAAACCCCCGGCGGGCTCTCATTGAAATGCAAAGTCCCCAAAAATCTTCCCTCTAGCAGTGCTTTTAATAGTTTGCAAAACACTTCGATGAGGCTAGTCTTCATATCCTGGGGCAAGACTTGTAAAGAGGAAATGTTTCTAAACCCGGGAGCTTCAGGAAAGCACTAAGCAGTCATCAAAAAAAAGAGAACAGCAGCCGGGAGGGTCGGCCAGCTGCAAAGAAGACCCTCCTAGCCCGAAAGACCGCACCCAGGAGCCCTCACCCAAAGCCCCCTCCACCTCCAGGACTATAAATCCCAGCATGCCTAGCGTCCAGTGAGTGACAGCACGCAACGCACGCCGGGAAACGTAGTCCAGCTCTAGTTCAGGAAAAGGCCAGAACGTCCCGTGACGTCAGGAGGGCTCGGGAAAGGAGTCGGAACCGGTCCAGGCTCAAGTTTAATCATCTTGTAGCGAGCCGGCCCTGGTTTTCTTTTCTTTCTTTTTTTTTTTTTTTGGTGACCCGGTTTCAGGTCCTACCCCGCAGTCCAGCGGCCCTATGTGCGTTGAGTAGCTTCTCGCGTGACTCCTTCAAGGTTAAAGGGGAAGTAGCAGAGAGCAAGAATAGGCGGCCTTCTGCTCTCGACGCGCCGACTCGTTAGGATAGTGGTACTCAGGACGCTGGCCTGTCCGAGAGCTGAGACGCTGCTTCCCCAGCAGCGCCGGTGAGGACGTGGCAACACTAGCTCGAGCGGCCGCTTCCTTTTCCTCTCGGCGCGTCCGGCGAGAGGCGCGGGGAGGCGCAAAGGCTGCTGGGAACGCGCATGCGCTCACAGCGGCGGAGAGTGCACCTCCAACGTCTCCGGGCGCGGGGGGTGTCGGGTGTCGGCGGCGGCGCTTTGCGGCCGGTCGTGCGGGTCGGGCGCGGGCGGGCGGGCGCGGCGGCAGTGGCGCGCACAGGTGATTGACTGGCCAGCTGGCTGAGGAATCGCCCGGTCCCGGTTGCTGGCAGGTGGCGGAGCCCACTTGGGCGGCGGCAGCGGCGGCAGCGGCGACGGCCCGGCTCGGGAGGCGCTCCTCGGGCCAAGGCCATGGCCCCACGGCTGCAGCTGGAGAAGGCGGCCTGGCGCTGGGCGGAGACGGTGCGGCCCGAGGAGGTGTCGCAGGAGCACATCGAGACCGCCTACCGCATCTGGCTGGAGCCCTGCATCCGCGGCGTGTGCAGGTGAGGCCCGCGCACCGGGGCCTTGCGCCCGTCTGGCTCCGGACCTTGGAAAACTGGGCTGGGGCACGGGGGTCTCGCCGGGGAGGAGAGGACGGCGGGCGGCTGTGCGCTTCCAGCGGGCGCGGAGAGGGGGCCAGGCGGAGGCTTCCTTCCTCCTCAACGCGTCCGGGCGACCCGGGCTCGCCGCTCGGAGGTGATGCTGCTGAAAAGCCCTTTGGGAAAGGTTCTGGCTTCTTATCTAGAAGATGGCGGTGGAAATGGTTGCAGGCAGGAGCGGAGAGCCTAGCAGACGTTGTTGGCTGTTGCATGTTGGCCACGGCTCGGCCTTTCCCGTTGTAGGGAGGGAACTTCGAAGCGAGTTGCACCCCCCGGTACCTTTTATTACTGTGGACGCTGGGCTTGGTCACCTTCGTATTAGTTTTGGAGACGGCAGGTTTAGAAAAACGTCTGGGCAGCCTACGTCATCGGTACCCTTCACCCCCAGTTGACCTCCCCTCTCTCCGTTCATCTGTTTTAGGCCTTTTTTCTTTTTCTTCTTTTTTTTTGGGGGGGGGGGAGGGGGGTTGCGTTCCGAGTGCGCCGCTTGACCCAAGTACGAAGTTTGAGCTGTGTTAGTTCTGCCCTTCACTTCTGCTCAGCCCCCTTGAACCTTTGCCTTGCCTTATTAGTTGGAATTCTCAGGCATTGTTCCTTGTGTCTTCGGATTTCTCTGCCTTCTTTTCACGCGGGAACTATTTTTTTTTTTTTTTGTTCTGGAATGTTTTGTTGAATCGACTTGGCCAAGCCGGGCATGCTCAGTAGCCTCACTTCAGCAGGCGTTTAGCAAAGGTTTTCTGGAGTTTTTAACACTCCGCGGCGGGATCCGGAAGGCGTGGAAGTCCAAGGTCTCGGCTCTGGAATTTATAAAGTCGAGTTTGGGAAGTGATTCCAGTTAGGGGGCTTCCATAAGGCAAACGAGTAATTCCGAGCTCTGGGCGTCCGGCTCGCTAGGAGGGCGCATCCGACTCCCCAACAGTAAGTACTGGAATGACAAGAGTCTGTGCGTAATAGAATGTATGAAGTTGCATTTAGTTTCTCAACGTAATTAGATTCCAGAGTAACCAAAGAGACAACAACAAAAAAACAACAAAACTTTTACACTGTTGCAATTCTGATTTTTTTCTTTCTTTTTTTTTTTTAAACACAGGTGGAGTAGAAATGGGCTGGGACCACTGTAAGAATAATGTCAGTTTTAAGTTGCAGTTGCAAGGTTTATATCCAAGCCAGGTTTTTTTGTGTGTGTGTGTTTTGTTTTGGCCTTGAGATAGAATTCATATATTGTATGATTCACCCATTTAAAATGTACTGCCCAGTGTTTATTTGTATATTCATCCACAGGGTTCAGCTATCACCACAATCTTAGTTTAGAACACCGCCCCCACCGCACGCCTAACTCTTTAGCCGTTAGGTTGGCACTTGCCCATCCCTGTGCAGCACCACCCCAGGCTCCAAGCAACCACTGATCAACTTTCTGCCTCTAGATTTGCCTGTCTTGGACATCTCATGTAAATCGAATCATAAAACAGGTGGACTTTGGGGGATTCCTGGGTGGCTCAGCGGTTTCACACCTGCCTTTGGCCCAGGGCGTGATCCTGGAGTCCCAGGATCGAGTCCCTCCTCGGGCTCCCAGCATGGAGCCTGCTTCTCCGTCTGCCTGTGTCTCTGCCTCTCTGTGTCTCATGAATAAATAAAATCTTTTAAAAAGTGTGTAAAATATGCAACAAAACTTACTAAATATATAATTAAGTGGCATTAAATACCATTACAAGTTGTACAGTTGTCACCATTGTGTAGTTCTAGGGCTTTTCCATCACTATAAAAGGAGACTATCCGTTACACTTCGCCTTTCCTCCTTGCAACACCAGGCAACCACTGATCTTTCCATCTCTGGGTTTCTGTATTCTAAATATAAATGGAATCCTACAATATAGCTTTTTTGGTCTGGCTTTCACGAAACCTGTTTTCCATTGTCTTCCATGTGTATCATTGATCAGTACTTTATTCCTTTGTGTGGCTCAATAACGTTCCATTTGAATATATACCACATTTTGTTTACTCATCAGTTGATGGACTTAAATCCCCCCCCACCTTTACTGAGAAATAGTTGACAAGTAGAATTGCCTATTTTTTTTTTTTTAAGATTTTATTTATTCATGAGAGAGAGAGGCCTCAGACACAGGCAGAGAGAGAAGCAGGTTCCATGGAGGGAGCCTAATGTGGGACTTGATCCGGGACTCCAGGATCACGCCCTGGGCCAAAGACAGGCACTAAACCACTGAGCCACCCAGGGATCCCCCAGAATTGTCTGGTTTTTTTTTTTTTTTAATTTTATTTATTTATGATAGGCACACAGTGAGAGAGAGAGAAGCAGAGACATAGGCAGAGGGAGAAGCAGGCTCCATGCACCGGGAGCCCGATGTGGGCTTCGATCCCGGGTCTCCAGGATCGCGCCCCGGGCCAAAGGCAGGCGCCAAACCGCTGCGCCACCCAGGGATCCCGAATTGTCTGTTTTTAAAGTGTATTTGATAGACCTATGTAGTGGAATGAGTACTAAGATCAGGGTGGTTAAACACATGTCACCACAAAATAAACTCGATGAGCATTTTTGTTATATCCATTTGGCCTGTTGTGCTGGCTCAAGTTTTTATTAGAATACTTGTTTTCAGTTCTTTTGGGTGTATACCTAGGAGTGAAATTGCTGGGTCATGGTAATTATGTTTAACTTAGGATCTGCCACACTGTGTTCTACAGCTGCTGTGCCATTCATTTTAAATTCCCACCAGGAATGTATGGGGGTTTCAGTTTCTCTCCATCCCTTGCCAACATATGCTATACTTTCTGTTTGCCATCCTAGTAAATTTTTTTAAAGATTTTATTTATTCATGAGAGACGGGGGTGGGGGTGGGGAACAGAAACAGGGAGAAGCAAGGCTCCATGCAGGGAGCCCGATGCAGGACTTGATCCTGGAACCCCACGATCACACCCTGAGCTGAAGGCAGGCGCCAAACCCCTGAGCCACCCAGGGAAATCCCCCATCCTAGTGAATTTGAAGTGGCATCTCGTGTTTTTGGTTTGCATTTTCCTAAGGACTAATGAATTGGACATCTTTTCATGTGTATGTTGGCCAGTTTTCATTTATTGCCGAGTAATCCATTTTATGTATTTTCCACATTTATATATCCATTCATCAGTTGATGGACATTTGGGTTTCCACTTTCTGGCTACTATGAATAATGTAGCGAAGAATATTTGTGTAGGGGTTTTTGTGTGGATGTATTCATTTATTATCTTGGGTATGTATGTAGGAGTGGGATTGCTGGGTCATAAAACGATGTTTAACATTTTCAGGAACTGACAGATTATTTTCCAAAGTGGCTGTGCTATTAGAGTATGAAGATTCCTATTTCTCCAAATTCTTGCTCCTGTATTTTTTCTCGCAGCCATGCTAGTGGGTGTAGGTGGTATCTCATTGTGGTTTTGATTTACATTTCCCTGCTGAGTATAAAGTTCAGCATCTTTCATGTGCTTCTTGGCCTTTCATGTATTTTTGGAGAAATTTCTGTTATAAAGTCCTTTGCCCATTTTAAAATTCTGTTTTTCAGGTGTTTTTGTTGTGAGTTTTAAGAGTTCTTTATTAGATACAAATTCCTAATATTTGTAAATACTTTCTCATTTCTCTGGGTCCATATTTTTGATGGTATTGTTTGTAGTAAAAAAGCTTTTAGTTGTATTTCAGACTGGTCTTTTTCTTTCTCATACTTTTGAGACTGTGCATAATCTGATGTCCAAGTGATGTTTATCAGTATACATTTTATATTTTACATACATGATTGTTAGGAGATTCCAGAGCTAAAGAGGGGTTAGTCGTCCTCAAAGTAGATGAATTAAGAATATTTACATTTCTGAAACTGATTAGTACAGTCATGATAAAGCAATCTGTACTAAATACAGTACTCAACAGTTCTGCAAATATTACATATATTAATACTTAAAAGCGTGGTTTGTTTTTTTTTTTTTTTTGCTAACAATGAGTGTAATAGTTAAATAAGTTCCTTTCAGTAAATTGGTTGGAAAAGAGGCATTTTTCATTTTGATCCTTCTTGCTATATTACCCATCAGAATGATGGTTAATAAACCTACTGTTTATACTTTATACTTTTATATATATACTTTATAAACCTACTGTTTCCTCATAACCATCCCCAACACAATATGAGGCAGGGAAGGGTGAAAGGAGAATCTTAAAGTAGGCTCCACACATCAAGGAGCCCTACATGGGGCTCAGTCTCAGGTGAGATCATGATCTGAGCTGAAATCGAGGCAGAAGCTTAACCCATTGAACCACCCAGGTGCCCCTTAATCACACTTAAGTTTTTAAATATTTTTCTTTTAAGAAAAGATTTTATTTATTCATGAGAGACACAGGGGCAGAGCCATAGGCAGAGGGAGTAGGCTTCTTATGGGGACCCCCAGGATCATGCCCTGAACGGAAGGCAGAGGCTCAACTACTGAGCCCCCCAGGTATCCCAATCACACTTCAAAAAAAATTTGAGGTAGCCTGAGGGAGAGCACAAGTGGGGGGAGAGGTAGAGGGAGGATGAGGAGCAGACTCCCCGCTGAGTGACTCCGTCCCAGGACCCTGGGATCATGACCTGGATCGTGCCAAAGGCAGTTGCTTAACTCCCTTGAGCTACCCGGTGCCCCATTAATCACTTTTTATCTGATAGGTCTCATGTTAATTTGTTTCTTTTTGTGATAGTTGAAATTTTGATGTGAAAATTTCAGTCTAGACCAGCTTCTACTTATGTATGTAGGCGTACAATGTCTTGTTCTCACTAGAGAAGCAGTACCAGTGACTTATAAAATTAAGCATTACAGAAGTGTAATGCATTCTAGTGTCTAGTATCATGCCAGTTGACTTCTAGCTCTAGTCTGAAACCTTTCACTTTGAAGCTTCCTTCATTCACCTGTTCTTTTTTTTTAATTTTGTTGTTGTTACCAGCTTTATTATTATTATTTTTTAAAATTTTATTTACTTATGATAGTCATACAGAGAGAGAGAGGCAGAGACACAGGCAGAGGGAGAAGCAGGTCCCATGCACCGGGAGCCCGATGTGGGATTCGATCTCGGGTCTCGAGGATCGCGCCCTGGGCCAAAGGCAGGCGCCAAACCGCTGCGCCACCCAGGGATCCCTATTCACCTGTTCTTAATTGATGTTCAGTTCAGCGGCATCTTCTTTCTTAGTTGGTTCACATTTAAAGACTTAAGAGAGTGCTTGTGAGTGCCCAGGGAGGGGCAGAGGGAGAGGGAGAATCTGGAGCAGACTTCCAGCTGAGCAGAGCCCAACCTCCTCCATCCCACTACCCAAGATCTTGACCCTTGACCTCCGCCGAAACCGAGAGTCATTAGCTCAACTGCCTGAGCTGCCCAGGTGCCTTTGAGGCCAATTTAAAATATGCATAGTAAGCTGAGAGGATGGTACCCTGAACCCTCTCCCTCATTACCCAGCTTTAACTTGTTAACTGATGATCTCAATCATTTGTTTTATTTTCACAATTTTAAACTAAAAATTACCAATTTTATGCATCTTATTTGTTTAAATAGTTATTATTTTTTTTTAAATTTTTATTTATTTATGATAGTCACACACAGAGAGAGAGAGGCAGAGACACAGGCAGAGGGAGAAGCAGGCTCCATGCACCGGGAGCCCGATGTGGGATTCGATCCCGGGTCTCCAGGATCGCGCCCTGGGCCAAAGGCAGGCGCCAAACCGCTGCGCCACCCAGGGATCCCCTTAAATAGTTATTTTTTGTTCTGTGAAACTCGAGTCTATTTTTGTTCATGATTACAGATTTTTCTGCTAGCATTTTAACACTCGGAGAATACTTAGTCCTTAATTTTTGTGCAAAGTCAAAGCCCCTCCTTAATCTCAGGCTAACTAACCATTGTTAAAACAGTATAAATAGGGACACCTGGGTGGCTCTATAGTTACATGTCTGCCTTCGGCTCAGGTCCTGATCCTGGAGACCTGGAATCGAGTCCTGCATCGGGCTCCCTGCATGGAGCCTGCTTCTTCCTCTGCCTATGTCTCTGCCATTCTCTCTCTGTCTCTCATGAATAAATAAAAATCTTTTTTTAAAAAAGTATAAATATTGGCTTTTTTGTATCTTTTAAATTCAAAAATTTTTTTTTTTAATTCAGATATTTAGTGACTGTTATACCTTCCTGGAGTAAATATTCTTTTTTTCAACAAATAATTTTGGCACTTACTATGGGCTTGTTGTAGTAGTCTAGACTGGCTCTGGGATAAAGCCCCAGAAGATGCATTTCCTTCTTTCAGGTGCCATGTATTTTACAAATAAGCAGAATATGATTAAACAATGTAATTGTTTTAGAAAAAAGAGCAGTCACACTGCATACTTTGTGCAACTTGTTTTTACTTGATAACATTTTCCATATTAGTGGATCTAGAAAATTTACCTTATCTTTAATACGTATGTAATATTTTCTGTAACTGTAGATGTATTATAATTTAACCATTTCCCTGTTGATGGACCTTTGAGTTTTCAGGTTTTGATACAATATAGACAGTGCTTCTGTGAACATCCCTCTATATGTATCTTGGTTGAGTGAATGTTTTCACTTAGGTTGTAAGATGAGAAAACAGAAAAAGGTCACTGTAACCATATGCAATTTTGGTAGGCTGCAAAAGGTTATACTGTTTAACACTGCATCCTATATTCACCCTATTTCCCACTCTAGCTAGGCATTCTTTTTTTTTTTTTTTTTTTTTTAAATTTTTTTTAATTTTATTTATTTTATGATAGGCACACAGTGAGAGAGAGAGAAGCAGAGACATAGGCAGAGGGAGAAGCAGGCTCCATGCACCGGGAGCCCGACGTGGGATTCGATCCCGAGTCTTCAGGATCGCGCCCCGGGCCAAAGGCAGGCGCCAAACCGCTGCGCCACCCAGGGATCCCTAGCTAGGCATTCTTAACTGCAAACACCAACGTTAATAGTGAAAAATAGCAAGTTATTTTCATGTGCCTTTTAATTTTTGCTAGTGGCATTGAGCATCTTTATATATGTTGGCCATTTGTATTTTTCCTTTGAATTGTGTGTCTGAATTGATCGCTTTCTTACTAATTATCAAGAGTTTGAGTATTTCTGCCGAACATCCTTTTCTTACATATTTTTTTTTAAGATTTATTTATTTATTCAGAGAGAGTGAAAGAGAGGCAGAGACAGGCAGAGAGAGAAACAGACTCCATGCAGGGAGCTGGACATGGGACTCGATCCTGGGTCCCTGGGATCACACCCTGGGCAGGCAGAGCTAAGCTTGCAGGCAGCGCTAAGCCGCTGCGCCACGGGAGCTGCCCTTTTTCCTACATTTTTTAACTTGACTTCGTGGTGTTTTTGTTTTTGTTTGTTCCTTTTGGTACATTAAAACTCATGTTTATGTTGTCAGATTTATCATTGTTTTTAAGGTTGCTGGATTTCCCCATTCCAAGATTATAGAAATATTCACTCATTTTTTTTTTAATTTATTAAAGATTTATTCATGAGTGAGAGAGGCAGAGATACAGGCAGAGAGAAGCAGGCTCCATGCAGGGAGCCCGACGTGGGACTCTATCCTGGGTCCCCAGGACCAGGCCCTGGGTTGAAGGCAGCACTAAACCACTGAGCCACCTGGGTTGCCCTCATGTTTTAATACTGACGGTTTTATCCTGTGTATTCAATCTTTGTGCTCTACAGTTTAATTTGATTTAGGGTGTGAGATTTGGATCAAGCTTTATTTTTACTTTTTTTTTTTTTTTTAATTTTTTTTTTTATTTATTTATGATAGGCACACAGTGAGAGAGAGAGAGGCAGAGACACAGGCAGAGGGAGAAGCAGGCTCCATGCACCGGGAGCCTGACGTGGGATTCGATCCCGGATCTCCAGGATCGCGCCCTGGGCCAAAGGCAGGCGCCAAACCGCTGCGCCACCCAGGGATCCCTATTTTTACTTTTTAACCAAATTAGCTACTCAGTTTTCTCTGCTTATTTAAGATTTTTATTTATTCGTGAGAGGGAGAAAGCAGAGACCTAGGCAGAGGGAGAAGCAGGCCCAAGGTAGGACCCCAGGATCAGGCCTTGAGCTTCCAGAAGGCAGACACTTAACCGCTGAGCAACCCAGGCGTCCCGGCTACTCAATTAATTTAAGCCATTTATTGAATAATCTAGTCTTCGCCCCGTAGTTAAAAAGGCCACCTTTATTATATGTACTTGGGTTTGTTTCACATCTATTGATTTGACTCAGTATCTTGGTATTATGACCCCAGTTCAAATTACTAGTATTTTAAAAATATCTGAAGGCAAGACTCTCTTAATTCCTCTTAGAATTATTCTACTGTTCTTAACATACAGAAAAGTACACAAATCATAAACCTTACTCAAGGTGAATTATCACAAGGGGAACATATCTGTATCTACCACCGCTATTAAAATGTTGCTGGCATTCCAGAACACACCCATCTTGAGTTTATTGCCTCTTACTGGTTATTAACATCCTCCTCAAGTAACCACTACCCTTACTTTGGACACCAGAGATTTTGCCTGTTTTGAACTTTGTATACAATTAATTATACATTGTAGTTCATTCTGTGTCTGGCTTCTTTTGCTCAGCATTGTGTGATTTGTCCACCTTTTAGGTAGCAATAATGTACTCATTTTTAATGCTGTGCAGTATTTCATTGTGTTACAGTATACTTTATCCTTTCTGCTGGTAATGTTCATTTGGAATTTTTCCAGTATTTGGCTGTGAGGAATAAAGCTGCAGTGAGCATTCTGGTACATATATTTTGGTGCCATATATATATATATATATATATTTTTTATATATATAAATATATATATTATATATATATATATATTTTGTATATGCCTTTTTTGATAAAAGAGGACTTGCTGGGTCATAAATATTTAGCTTATTAGATAATGCCCAAACTTATCAAAATGATTATATTTATCACATTCAACTTTCATGAGTACTATGTGAGAGTTCATTTGCTACGTATTGTCACTATGATCATTTTAATTTAATTTTTTTATTTTAACTTTTTTTAAAGATTTTATTCATTTATTCATGTCACACAGAAAGAGAGGCAGAGACACAGGCAGAGGGAGAAGCAGGCTCCACACAGGGAGCCCGATGTGGGACTGGATCCTGGGACTCCAGGATCACACCCCAGGCTGCAGGCAGCAACAAACCGCTGCGCCACCAGGGCTGCCCTTATTTATTTATTCATGACAGAGAGAGAGAGAGGCAGAGACACAGGCAGAAGGAGATGCAGGCTCTATGCAGGGAGCCCGACCTGGGATTCGACCCCAGGTCTCCAGGATCATGTCCTGGACCGAAGGCAGTGCTTAAACCGCTGAGCCACCAGGGCTGCCCTAGCATCTTTTGAATGAACCATAAGTACTGATTACAGTATAGTCCAGTTTATCAGTATCTTTCTTTGTGGTGATTGCTTTTTTTGCGTGCATCTTATTTAAGAAATCTTTACCTTCCCCTAGGTCCTAAAGATACTATCCTCTGCAAAGCTGTTATTGTCTTTCAGAATGAGATTTACAGTCCGTTTGGAATTATTTTATTCTTGTCATTTGGGTAATAAGGGCCTGGAAGAATTTAAGGGTTTCCTGTCATTTAGCAATGTAGACTTGTTGAACGACTACTAGTTGTAAAGATCTGTGATAGAAAAAGTAGAGGTTCCAAGGAAAGGGAGGACATATATAGGGGAAAAAATAAAAATTAACCAAACGAGACGTGCTTTTTGTGAATCTCCTATATTTCTCTTGGTTTACAAGGTAACGATTTAATAAGAAAAAGTTTTTTGTATTTGGGACAATTTTACAAAGGAAATAGAAGAAAAAATTCATGGATTTAATTCTTTTGTTTTCTGTGTAACATTAAAAGAAATCCTTTAACTTTTTTTTTTGTAAAACAAATTGAAATTTAGAGTCCAGGATGGCACAAGATGCTTTTCTTATGGCTTTATTTATTAATCCTTAGCTGATGTGAGTTCCAATTTGAGAAGTACGGATAAGCTAAAATGAAATGTAGTTAACACTGGGCTTCTAAGGAGTCTGAGCTCACTGCTAACTTGAACTCCTCTCAAGTAAAAGCCACCACCTAGAGAAATATGTTGTAATATTTTCGTAGTAATCCCCTTTTGATTTTTCTGCATGTACATAAAAACAATGCCATCAAAAAAAAAAAAAACAATGCCATCATGTTTTATGTGCATTTTGAAGAGTTACTTTTTTTTTTTTTAATTTTTATTTATTTATGATAGTCACACAGAGAGAGAGAGAGAGAGAGGCAGAGATACAGGCAGAGGGAGAAGCAGGCTCCATGCACCGGGAGCCCGACGTGGGATTCGATCCCGGGTCTCCAGGATCGCGCCCTGGGCCAAAGGCAGGCGCCAAACCGCTGCGCCACCCAGGGATCCCGAAGAGTTACTTTTGAACTTAATAATAAGAGTGTGTCCCCAGGGCATTACAGAGTTTATAAAATACTAATTTCTAATCGTTGCATATATTCCATTTTACAAGCCTGAAAGTATTTTTCCTATTTGCATTTGCCTACTTGCCTTATTCTCCTTCTCCCCTTCTACTAATTTCTTTAAGTTCTTCATGAGCTTCCTTATAAGGAAATATTTTTTCTATTTTGTTTATTTTCTTAGAACAAAAATTGTAGAAGTTTTATGAAGATTCCTTTTTTGGGTAAGATTTTATTTATTTGAGAGAGTGAGCCAGCAGCAGGGAGAGAGAATCTGAAACAGTAATGAGAGCCTCCATCCTATTACCCCTGAGATCAGAACATGAGCCAAAAGCCAGAGTTGGACGCTCAGCTGACTGAACCCCCCAGGCACCCCAAAAGTTAGATGAACATTCTTAAGGTTCTTTATTTCCTCCCACCATCTTTGTACAGTACCTGAACATCCCTGTATTTGTGTCCTTGCCATCGAGTATGACATTTTAAAGACTTGTGAGTTTTATAATGTATCAGTGAAGTTGGAAGGTATTTTTTCTTCTTTTTTAAAGATTTTGTTTATCTATTAGAGTGTGCACAAGTGGGAGTTGGGCAGTGATGGAGGGAAAGGGAGAAGCCCCACTGAGCAGGGAGTCTAATGTGGGGCTCGGTTCCAGGACACTGGGGTCACCACCTGAGCCAAAGGCAGATGCTTAACTGGCTGAGCCACCCAGGCACCCTGGAAGGTATTATTTTTTTCAAACATGAAGCCATTTCCCAAATTGTATAAAGAAATGTTTCAAGTCATCCTCCTTAGAGAACTAAATCCCACTGTAAGGGGAAAATTCTGAATTGTAATGGTTCACTAAGCCTATCCACATAGGGAAAGAGTTGATTTGCCAGTCAGCCCATCCTCTGTCTTACCTTCCAGGGTTTTTCCTTTAATACCAATTAGGCGGAAAGTAGATTCATTAGTAAGTAGAGTCATAGTATTTCTGAGTTGGCTCACTTTTTAAATCCATTTTGCTTGGCTAATCTCTTTCTCTAATAGAAGTTTGAATTTCAGGCCAACTGATTTAATATGCTTATTATAAGAGTATTTGGTATATTGGTAATTTTTATAGGGTGCAGTGTTTTTTTTTTTAAATTTTTTTTTAAATTTTTATTTATTTATGATAGCCACAGAGAGATAGAGAGAGAGGCAGAGACACAGGCAGAGGGAGAAGCAGGCTCCATGCACCGGGAGCCCGACGTGGTATTCGATCCCAGGTCTCCAGGATCGCGCCCTGGGCCAAAGGCAGGCGCCAAACCGCTGCGCCACCCAGGGATCCCCGGGGTGCAGTGTTTGAATCCCAATTTAGTGAGGTATAACTTAGGGTTTGGAAAAGGAAGATTTTTCACTTTTGTTAGGTGGCAGAGCCTCAAAGGTTGATTGGATTCTAAAACTTAGACACATACTTAATTTTAAAAAAATATCCAATAAACTATTTAAAGGATGGCTAACTATAGGACAACTTCTATCTGGAATATTTAACGTAGGTTTGGTGTTGAATTTTATTGACCTTGTTAGTTGCATCTCAAACTTTTTTTTGCCTAAGTTCTAGAAGGGGGGCACACATACCAAGGGACCTGGTTATAGTTGTTTTGTTTTTTTTATTTTTGCCTACCTGGTGTATGTCTAATACCCTGAGACCTTGATACAATAATGCCATGAATAAAAACACTAAAATTTTCAGTCATTAGAACCTGGAGTTTAGATTATCTTGTTCCGCATTTATTTTCACTGCTTCAGGAAAATAGGTACTTTAGTAACATAAGTAAACCACTTAGGTACACCCAGAGGGTTACATTTAAGTCCATGAACACCTGTTCCCTCCTTATTAATCACCCAATGTCTATGGTTTGTTTTTTGTTTTTTTTTCCCTCTTCCAACACTCAGTTACTTAAACTGGTGACACCTGGGTGGCTCAGCAGTTGAGCATCTGCCTTTGGCTCAGGGCCTGATCCAGAGTTCCAGGATCAAGTCCCACATTGGGTTCCCCACAGGGAGCCTGCTTATTCCTCTCGCTCTCGCTCTCGCTCTCGCTCTCGCTCTCGCTCTCTCTCTCTCATGAATGAATAAATCAATAAATCTTTAAAAATAAAAATCAAAAAATAGTAAACTCTACACTCAATTTGGGGCTCAACCCAAAACCCAGAGATCAAAATTTACATGCTCCTCCAACTGAGCCAACCAGGTGCCCCAGTATTGTTTTCTAACACTGGAAAAAAAATGTGGCATATGGTAATATTCCCTTCTTTCCTGCTGGACTTTTTTTTTAGGTTTTTATTTAAATTCCAGTTAACATGCAGTGTAATATTAGTTTCAGATGTACAATATAGTGAAATAAATGAACTCCTTTATCCCCATCACCTATTTAACCCACCGCACCCCCTACCTCCTAACTTTCTGGTAACCTTCACAATGTCTGTAGTTTACATTAGGATTTGCTCTTGAGTGTGTACATTCTGTGGGTTTGGACAAATGTATAATGACCTATTGCCCATTATAGTATCATGGAATAATTTTCACTGGTTAAAATCCTCTGCCTTGAGCATTCATCCATCTCTCCCTCCTGCCATCCCATAACTATGTTTTTACTGTCTCCGTAGTTTTGCTTTTTCCAAAATGTAATATAGTTTAAAATAGCACATAGCCATTTCATACTGGCTTCTTTCAATTAGTAGTATGCAGTTAAGCTTTTTTCATGGCTGGATAGTTCATTTCTTAGTGTAGCATATTTCATTGGATGTACCACAGTTTATCTGTTATCACTTACCCATTATCACCTACTTAAGGATTTATTAGTTACTTCAGAGTTTGGCAATTAAGCCTAAAGCTGTCTTGTAAAGATTTGCAGGCAGGCTTTTATGTGGACAGGTTTTCAACCCTTTTGGATACCTACCCAGGACCACAAAGAGCATGATTTTTATATGGCATAAGGAGTATGTTTGAATTTTTAAAATTATTTTATAGTATTCTGCCAACGTATATAAAATAATTGCTTTTGTGATACAGCAATTTGTGAAATGAATTCAGAGAGGTAGATGTTAAGGACTGACAAAATATAATTTTTCTATTTTTTAAATTTTATTTATTTATTCATGAGAGACACAGACAGAGGCAGAGACATAGGCAGAGAGAGCAGGTTCCATGCAGGGAGCCCGATGTGGGACTCTGATCCCAGGTCTCCAGGATCCCACCCTGGGCCAAAGGCAGGCGCTCAACCACTGAGCCGCCCAGGTATTCCAAAATAGAAGTTTATATAGTATGGCACGTGTTCTAGGGATAAGCTTTTTTAAAATATTTTTTTTAAAGAAATTTTGTTGTTTGAGAGAGATAGTGCGAGTGCACAAGCAGGGGTAGAACTAGGACAAAAGGGAAAGGGAGAAGCAGACTCCCCACCAAGCAGGGAGTCAGACATGGGACTCGATCCCAGGACTCTGGGATCATGACCTAAGCTGAAGGCAGATGCTTAACTGACTGAGGCACCTGGGCACCTCTAAGGATAAGCTTTTGTACAGGCTACAAATTTAAATCTTTTAGATATTCACTGTTTCATGAAGAGTGATGTAGAAAACCATCTGAAGATTCAGTTTACTACAAAAAGGAACAGACTTTCTGAGGTCTGAAGGGATTCATACTTGAAGATACCCAGAGAGCAGGAGGTGTGTTGGGCATTCTGCAGACAGAACTGTTTCAAATCTGCAAGCTGTGTGG
Source organism: Vulpes lagopus (assembly GCF_018345385.1). Taxonomy (NCBI): domain Eukaryota; kingdom Metazoa; phylum Chordata; class Mammalia; order Carnivora; family Canidae; genus Vulpes; species Vulpes lagopus. The sequence continues at coordinate 126,523,710 of NC_054831.1, forward strand.
GAATCCTTCACTCCAGAAAGAACTGTTGAACCACTTTTCATAGCAGCGATGCTGGAGGAACCAGACATGGTGCCTGCGAGAGTGGGGCGGGTTCAACTGTGTGGGGATCGGTGGAGTCGTGGGTCCGCGGGGACAGACCATAGAGCACCCCAGAGGGTGTTTCATTTTGTAAAACTGAACAGAACACCAGACTGTATTTTCTTTTTTTTTTCTTTTTTTTTTTTTTCCAGACTGTATTTTCATAGTGGCTGTATCAATTTGCATTCCTTCCAGAGACCAAAGTTCCTGCTGATCCACATCCTCACCAGTGTTTGCTATTGTCAGGGTTACGGATTTTGGCCTTTGTAATAAGTGTATGGTGGTATTTACTTCGTATTTCCTTGCTGTCACATGACAGGGAGCATCTATAGTGATGTGTCTAAGATTTTTGGCTCATTTTTTGAAATTGGGTTGTTTTTCGTTATTTTTGAGTTTTAAGGGTTCTTTGTATATTTTGAACAACATCCTTTATCAGATGTCTTTTGCATATATTTTTCTTTTTTAAAAAAAAAATTATTCATGAGAGACAGAGGCAGAGACACAGGCAGAGACAGAAGCAAGCTCCCCTCAAAGAGCCATATGAGGGACTCTATCCCGGATCCCGGATCAACACCCTGAGTGGAAGGCAGACAGTCTAATTTGCATATATTTTTCTCTCAGTCTGAGGCTTGTCTTTATTCCCTTGACAGAGTCTTTCATAGAAATTTTAATTTTAATGAAGCCCAGGTTATTTCTTTTCATGGATCCTATAGTGGTGCTATATCTAAAAAATCATCACGAAACCCAAGATCATAGATTTTTCTCCCTAAGTTATCTCTGAGGAGTTTTGTTTTTTGTTATTTATGTCTGTGATCCATTTTGAGTTAATTTTTGTGAAGAGAGTTCACTAAGTTAATATGTAATCACCAGCCTAATCAATAGAACATTTCCATCACCCCAGAAAGTTCCTTCATAAATTCTTTTCCACCTAGTTCCCATCTCCCTTTAGGATCAGAATCATGATTCTGATTTCTTTCTACATAGATTAGTTTTGTTTGTCCTTGAACTTCATATTGATGGACTCTAGCTTTATTACCTTATTTGTTGGGATTCTTTTGCTCAACATCACACTTTTGAGAATCACCCATGTTTCATGTGTCAGTAGTTTTTTGAGGGTGAGGGGCGGAGGGGTATTCTATCATAATTTGGATGCCTGGGTGGCTCAGTGGTTGAGCGGCTGCCTTTGGCTCAGGACCTGATCCCCGGGGTCAGGGATCAAGTCCCACATTGGGCTCCTTGTGGAGAGCCTGCTTCTCCCACTGCCTATGTCTCTGCCTCTCTCTGTGTCTCATGAATAAATACATAAAATCTTTAAAAAAAAAAAGAATTTATCCTAATTTGTATATTCGGTTGGTGGACATTTGGATCATCTACAGCTTTTTACTGTGTAAGTAAAAATTGCCTATAAATTTTCATGCATAGTGTTTGGATATTTGCATCCATTTCTTTTGGGTCCTCTTTCTACATACATTTACACTGTATACTATATGGATTTTCCATAGCTTATTCAGCCAGTTCCCTATAAAGGACACTGGGCTTATTTTCAGTCTTGCTGTTAATAACAATGCTTCAATATATTACTTTTAATTTAAATTATTTTCCATGTGTGTAGACAAATCTGTAGAATAAATACCCACATGGGATTGCAGGCTGTCAAGGGTCAGTGCATTAATAATTTCAATAGATGCTGGAAATTGTTCTCCATAGAGATCATTCCATTTGTTAGACTCAGTAGCAGGGTATGAGAAACTGCCTGTTTCCCCATGGCCTCGTCAGGCTCTTTGACTTTGCCAGACTGATAGGGGAGATGAGACATATCTGGGATGGAGCTAGATTATGCTGTGGGAATATATAACTCCCCAGTCTCAGTGACTTAAAACAACAAAGGCTTATATCTGAGCTAAGCTATGTGTGGATTACAAACTGGAAGTAGGTTGAGTGGAGGTGAGGTGGCTCCTCTTAGTCACTTGGATAACTGACACTGGGTAATAGCCGCCATTTGAAACACTCTCTGTACCACTGGAAGGTTTCAGTGTCCTGCAGTTAAATGCAAGCCTTAAAATTACACACATCATTTCTGCTCACAAATCATTGCCCAGAGCTGTTTCTTGGTCCCACCAAAGATCCAGAAGGTAACTAGGAGAGGATTGGTAGGTAAAATGCTCTTGGTGGTAACCAATTAAGGTGTCTCAGTCTAGTTTCATTTTGTGTTCCTCTTGCGGCAGAGGTTGAATGTCAGGGCCATTTGCATAGTTTTGAACTTCCTGTTAGGTCATTTCTGTGTTTTTATATTTTTAGTTTATCAGTTTGTAGGAGTTCTTTATGTAATGAGATTTTTGTGTGCGTGTGACATGAATTGCAAAACTTTTTCAGTTATTCCTTTTCTGCTTTGCTTATATGTTTTGTATACAGAAAGTTTTTTTTTTTTTTAAAGATTTTATTCATGAGAGACGCAGACAGAGGGGAGAGCAGGCTCTGTGCGGGGAGCCCATTGTGGGACTCGATCCCAGGACTTGAGGATCATGCCCTGAGCCAAAGGCAGATGCTCAACCCTGAGCCACACAGGCGTCCCACATTATAAGATTGAGTTAATGTAACTTTTATAGCTTCTGAGTTTTGAATCCTAGAAAAGTCTTTCTCATGCCAAGATTATAAAGAGATTTGTTGATGTTTTCTGTGTTGTGGTTTCAATAAACATTTAAGTCTTTGAGTCATTTGGAATTTGTACTGAAGCATGCTGTGAAGTGTGTGCCCAACTTGATCTTCTTCCAGATAGCTACCGCTTGTCCCAGCCACCACTTATTAAAAATTCTCTCTTTGAATTCCCTCCTGATTATCCTTTTAGAGGTTTCATTTTTGAATTTTTGCTCTAATCCATAGTTTGCTTGATTTGATAAAATTCTAATCATTGTATAAAACTTAAAATCCATGAAGAGGCACCATGTGTATTCCGTGGCTGAGAATAATGGGAGGTGAGGTGTGTAATGAAGTTAGTTTAAAAGATTTTATTTATTTATTCATGAGAGACACAGAGGCAGAGACACAGGCAGAGGGAGAAGCAACCCCCTTCGGGGAGCTCAATGTGGGACTCCATCCCCGGATCCTGGGATCAAGCCCTGGGCTGAAGGCAGATGCTCAACCTCTGAGCCACCTAGGTGTCCCTTTTTTTCTTCTTTTTTACAAGCAGGAGCTAGTACCTTGAGGTTCTCCCTACTGCCTTTCAGTTTGAAATCATGATGATGGAAGGAGGAGGGCTCTCTTTAGGGGTCTGGTAGGCTGCCCTTTGGCGACTTTTGACCCTCTGCTTGGACACTGAGCTATACTTCCTACAAAAAGATTTACTGACATTGTCTTAATTATTTGCTTTGAGGATTTTTTTTGTAACTTGCCCTGAGAAATTGAAAACTTTGGATGAATGGGCTATTTAATAGCAGCTTACATCTTAGTGGGATGAAAGAGATAAAACTTTTGGGTACAGTCTAACCTTAGGACTCTCAAAGGAAAACTACTATAGAGCCAGTAACCTCACCTTTGAATGGTAACTGCACATTACAAAACATGGTGAGCAAGGATACTGAAGCCTTGTCTGTCCTGTTTGCTGCATGCTGATTATCTCTTGGATCCTTTTGGTCAGATTTCAGAATTTCAGATGAATATCAAATTGTTAGATGAGGGGCGTGATCCCGGGATGCTGGATCCAGAGTCTCACATTGAACTCCTGGCAGGAGCCTGCTTCTCCCTCTGCCTATGTCTCTGCGTCTCTCTGTGTGTGTTTTTAATGAATAAATAAAATCTTTAAAAAAAATTGTTAGATGAGGGAACATTTCCCAAATTTCTAGATGTGAGTATTCTCAAAATATTTATTTCCATTCTTCCTTTGTTTAAGGTTTTATTTATTCATGAGAGAGACAGAGACCTAGGCAGAGAGAGCAGCAGTCTGATGCCAGACTCCATCCCTGGACCCTGGGATCACACCTTGAGCCAAAGGCAGACACTTCAACCACTGAGCAACCCATGTGTCCCATCCATTCTTCCTTTAAAAGAAAAAGTTTTAAATAATCCTGAATTCATAAAAACCTGATTTCTTTTTTCCCCTGACTCCCCGCACCAAAAAATGATCAGTAACAAGTGCTATTGATTTGAATTCTTACCTGTACTAACCTCTTATTTCTGATTCTCATTTGTTATCTCTTCTATTGTAAAAGCATCCCCTTTAAATTTCTCTCGATGCCTCCCCCCGCCCCCGCTGCTGTGCATGCACACACGTACATGAGAACATGAGTCAAGAAAAAATCTTTGAAAAAATCTCCTATTAAAGAAAAATAACTTAGAGGCTTAAAATTTGTTAAGCAGCAGGAGGAGGGGCACTTGGGTGGCTCAGTGGTCGAGTGTCTGCCTTCCACTCAGGGTATGTGATCCCTGAGTTCTGGGATCAAGTACCACATCAGGCTCCCCTTGGGGAGCTTGCTTCTCCCTCTACCTGTGTCTCTGCCTCTCTCCATACCTCTCATGAATAAATAAAATCTTATAAAGCTCTTCCTTTCTTTTTCTTTTTTTTTTTTTAAAGAATGTTGTTCATTGACAAAACTTGGGGAATCCTCAGGTGATTCTTACAAGTCACTAGTAGGCATAATTAGAGGATCTTTTAAAAAGTGCAAATCCGATTATTTTTCTTTTAAAAACCTTATGCTGGCTCCTTGTTGCTTCCTGGATGAAGTCCAAACTCTTACCACATTTTTTTTGTGGTGTTCTATGAACTGAGCTAGCCCCTGACTTCTACAGCCTCATTGTTCCTCCTGCCTTCTCCACAGCTGCCAGTGGCAGGAAGACTTCCTTCACGCTGGAGCATGGCAGGAGAACCTGCATTTATGTCCTCTGGCTTGCTCCTCCAGCCTTCTTTGTCCATAAAGCTCTCTGCTGCAATGATCTTTAGTCCTCCTCCCACATGGACTGAGTTCCTGAGCACCCCAGAGATGCTCACCTTCACAGCACTGCCTCCCTTCCTGTGGCATCTCAGCTGCGGAGCTCCATGCTTCATGCCACACTGCATTTGTCTCTGAAGCTCTTTTACCTGTCACCTCATGAGCTGTGAGCCTGCTTTTGATGCCTAGGAGTTGGTAGTTGGTCTTTCATTTCAGGATGCTTAGGCCCTATAATTATCTAAGCATCTGTGGTGATAGAATGTGTCAACCTTGTGAAGTCTGGTTGCTTTTATGAGAGGGTAGGTTTGGGTTCTATAAAATGATAGTGTTTACTGTTAACTCATGTTCGTTGTGACCTATCTAGTAGACATTTATTGATAGCAGTTTGAAACTGCCATGCAGCAGCCCTTTGAGCATCCAGACTGGTCTCAGTCAACAGCTAGGACCCAGAGCCTCTTCCAACTTGTTTGCATTAACTTCTGCTCTGGCTAGAGGTTAGAGAAGCAGAATGGTCTTACTGCCATGTGTATTACTCAAATGTTTTATAAACCTGAGGTTATTTTTTATAAAGGATTTTATTTATTCATGAGACAGACACAGAGAGGCAGAGACACAGGCAGAGGGAAAAACAGGCTCTATGCAGGGAGCCCTATGTGGGACTCAATCCTGGGACTCCAGGATTACACCATGGGCTGAAGGCAGGCGCTAATAAACCACTGAGCCACCCGGGGATCCCCTAAACATGAATTTCTAAGGGGATTCAAATTAATAATGAATTACCAAAATATAAAATATCTGTCAAAATTTGGTTTGGTGTTCCTGATATTTGTGATAACAAAAACTGGGGTAAATACGGCTTGACACCGGTTTTGATTTTTTATTTTAAGTAAACTATACCCCACACATGGGCCGTAACTACCACCTTGTTTGTGGTCAAGAATCATATGCTCTACTGTCTGAGCCAGCCAAGGACCCGGAGGCTGATTTTATATATATCTATACTTATTTATCTATCTACCTAAGCTTTAAATGCCATAATTTCCCTTACAAGCACCAATTTTGTTTAATGGTTTTCAAAGTATATTCTAATTTCTCTTGTGAACTCTTCTCAAACTTTTTGAAAAATATATAAAAAATATCACTCCTGGGGCACCTGGGTTGCTCAGTGGTTGAGCATCTGCCTTCAGCTCAGGTCGTGATCCCAGGGTCCTGGGATTGACTTCCATATCAGGCTCCCTGCAGGAAGTCTGCTGTCCCCCTGCCTATGTCTCCCTCTCTCTGTATCTCTCATTAATAAATAAATAAAATCTTAAAATCACTCCCTCTTTCGAAAAATCAGTCATAATAGAATTCTAAATCAATAGGATAGAAAGTTGTCTTGAGCAAGGTCATATGTCTCAAAGTATTGCTTGAAAAGAGTTTTATTTTTTTTTAAAGATTTTATTTATTTATTCATGAGAGACACACAGAGAGGCAGAGACCTAGGCAGAGGGAGAAGCAGGCTCCCTGCAGGGAGCCCAACGTGAGATCCCCTGGGACTCCAGGATCACCCCCTGGGCTGAAGGCAGCGCCAAACCACTCAGCCACTGCTGAGTCACTCTTTTCAAACCACCCCCTTGAAAAGAGTTTTAATGGCTGCATAGTATTCCATCATATGACTGTACCGCTGTGCCATGGTTGAACATTGTCCCTGTGGTTGTGCAGGTGGCTTATATCTAAACCAGCCATTTTCTCTTCTAGAAAATACTGATGACTTTCCTGTGTTTGGGCAGGTAGCTTATTTCTAAATAGTGATGATTACCTTTGAAAATATTTATGTTGGCTTAGGATATGTTCTTTAAAATGGTGGTTCTAGGTCAAAGGATGTGAAGACCACTATTTTTTATAGTATTATATGTATACTCAAATCGTTTTTCAGAAAACTTGTGCTGCTTAAGCAAAGCTTCGGTATAGACAGATCTTCCCTCAAAGCAGGAAAGTTGGCATCTGTGTGAAACGAAGTCCTAAGAGCTAAGAAACTAAGAGATGATGAGGAAAAGCAAAGGAATAGCTCTTTAAATGGGCTGGGAGCTCTACCGCTTGCATTCAAATAATGGTTTTTCTTTCAACTGCATAGCAACTATGAAATGTTATGAATTTTTGTCCATTGTGTTGTGAGATAACTCTTAAATGGCAGATCCTTGGAGATCTGTCAGAACAGCTCAAACTTCATGTCACTCTTTTAAAAAAGATTTATTTTTGAGAGAGCACATATCCCCCCCCCCCGCCCCCCCCCCTCCAGCCACACACACAAGGGGGCAGGCAGAGCTAGAAGCCAGCTCCCCACTGAGCAGGGAGCACGATCTGGGAGTCAATCCCAGGACCCTGGGATCACGACCTGAGCAGCCAAAGGCAGCCACTTACGAACTGAGCCATCCCACAGGCCCTCAAACTTCATCTCTTAGCTGTGGTTAATACTGAAGGAACGTAGTGGTTTGTACCTTAGATACCTAGCCTGTTTTTCCAATCCTTTAGCTAAATAGTTTTTGATTTGTGGAAAATTGTTTCCTTTCTTTACAGTTTTGGGCATTACTGCAAACATCCCCCCACCCCACCCCTTTTAGATTTTATTTATTTGAGAAAGAGCAAACGCGAGTGACAGGAGGGGCAGAGGGAGAAGCAGGCTCCCCTCTGAGCAGGGAGCCCAACTTAGGGCTTGATACCAGGCCCCAGGGATCATGATCTATCTGAGCCAAAGGCAGACGTTTGAAAGACTTGAGCCACCCAACTGTCCCTGTCTTTCCCTTCTTCCCCCCACCATCTAAGGGGTCCTCAAAGTATTGTTGATTTCCTCTCATAAACTTGAGGTTTCTTGCATTCTCATTGCCATTAATCTAGTTTAGGACATTATCCTCCACTAGGATTGCTGCCAAGGTGTTTTGCTGGCCTAAAATCACAGCAAGTCCTGTCACAGCTGCTTAGCATGTCATACCAAACATTTTGGAACCTATCCCTTGTCTACCATTTTAGCCACTTGGTGTTCTTCTATCACATGCTTCTGGAAAAAGTACCTGTTGGGATTCATCATTCTGTTTAATTGCCAGAGTGGTGGTGTGTATTCTGTGGATATATGGCCAGGAGTAGAATTATTGAAACAAAATATTGGTGTCATTTAATATTTTGAGACATTTTCTCAAGTTTTTCCAAAAGGGTTGTTTACTCTTCCTGTAGCTGGTGAGTGCACAGTGGCTCTCACTTTATCTTGGCTCATCATTGGAAAGTTTTTGCTGATTGCGTAAGAGAAAACCTCCTTCATGACTTTTAACCTTGCATTTCTTTGGATCTGAGTGTTTTCTTCCTCTGTTTGTTAACTAGTCTAAGAAAGTTCAGAGGAAGAGAGCAACCACTTTTAAGAATTAGGTCTGACAGAGACTGACGTGGTTTTTGGAGCATTAACCGGAAAAGCTTTAGTTCATGTTTGTTACTCTGAGACACAAGTGAGAGAACTTGAAACCAGCATAGCTGAAAGGAAAGTAGCTTAGTTAAGAGATCTAGAGAGAGGTTTTTTATGATTTTTGTTTTCAATTCAGGAAAGTTTGGACAAATAAGTCATGGTAAGGCAGGGATCTAGGTGGGCCAAGGAGAGTTTCATGAACTTCCTTCTGTTTCTGCTTCTCAAGCAAATCAGCATGTTGATTCCTTCTTACACAGTCAAGTTTTCCAAGTCCCACACCATCCAGAGGTGTCTGCTGCCACCTGAGAGGGACCATTGTTGTTTTTCTCGCATCCCTCACTTCCCATTTGGAATATCTTACGAGATTTTTGTTTTGGTGATGGATTGGAGCTGCATTTTAGCTCTTGCTAGTGTAGCCAGGACACGGGTGCAAGAGCACCTGGCTGCAGGGAATCCCAGACAGACCAGGTTTGGCCATTCGCCACCGACAATCCAAAGGCAGAGACAGTAATGGTGAAACAAGAAAGGAATTTCACTGAGGCCAACACTGGGAAGACAGAGGACTAGCATCTCAAAAAATTGTCTCTCAAGTACCAAAAATACTCCCCAATTTCTGTAAGGAAGATAAGAGGCAAAGATTGGTGGGTACCTGCAGTGGGGGTGAGATTTTATTGCTTAGAGAGGGGCTGTGGTTCCCATCAGGGGATGCTTTTCCCGTAAGATCATTTACCTGAGTTAAAGAGATAGATGGAAAGAAGAATTTTATCAATTAGAAATTTCAAGGTCAAAATGAAGGTAGTTGAAGTCCTCTTGCCAGAACCACAGGATACGAGGAAGTTTGTTCTCTTAGGAGGCCACTATAGGGAAGAGGTAGGTGAATGTAGAAACTTAGCACATACAATAATACAGCAGTAGGCATCTGCCACATAAAATAAACTATTTTTTCTTTGGTCTCTAGACCCAGTGTGGGGCTCAAACTCAGAGCGTGAGGTTGAGTCACACGCTCTACTGAGCGACCCTAGAAACCAGTTCTTAAGCCAACCGATGTAGAAGTGTAAATCAGATGGGAGAGTAGGAGAGAGCCAGAGAAGAACCAGGTTGACTGCTTGCTCTACTTGGTTTTTGTGATTCGTTCTATGTTCCCCCTGTAGGCAGGAGGGATTTCTGAGAAGACCTGTGGCTAGTGGGTAGAGGATACAGTTAGTTATAAGGTTGTAGAAGTTTCTGTTACAGAGAATCTAAGTGGCATCACTGTCTAGTTTAAATTAGGGACACTTATGATCTTGAAAAGAGTTAACCTGATTTCTAAGTCAGCGGAAGCACATCCTGCTTTCTTTGGCCAAGTAGGTAACATAAATGAGTCAAATTGGCTGGGGTATTTACACAGTAAATAGGTGAATCTTTCCAGGCAAATGTGTACCTGTCTTAGATTGTAAAACGCTCAGCCTTCTTGATTTCTTTCTACACAGGCTGATAGAAGTAAGTGTGCAGAAGTTTTTTCAGTGTGAGAAAATTGATACAAACATGATGAAAAATGATACTTGACACCCGTGGCCTACTCCTCCTGTGGATAAAATGAAGTTTGCAGTATTGGAGACTGATGAATGGGAGAGGTTTTCTTCTGTAGGAGGAGTCTAGCCTTCTGTAATGGTATTCTGTTCTGCTTCTTAGGTTGGCTTGGGAGTAATAGCTTGTAATTAGAAATGTTTTTACAATTTATACTTCTTAAATAGATTCTCTACTTCTCTAAAAAAGACAACAAACAAACAATACTGGGCTCATGTGCAAAAGGCATAGCCACTATTTGGAAAGCTTTAATCCATTAGCTTAACTGCTTTTGTTGCAAAGCACTGCCACTGGTTTTTTTTAGTTCTTATCTGAAAGTGTGGCCCTGGAGACCCATAAGACATGGGGCTGGTGCTTTTTCACTGCTTCATCTCATCTACATGGTGATGGTGTTCTAGGTATTTGAACACTTAATTCAGTAATAACTAGCCAGCAATTAATTTAAGATGTGTACAAATAATGCCAGCACTCTAGAGCCAAATGATACAAATTGCTTTCAACTTCTCCCATCTATTTTGAAAGTCTTTTCAAAGTTAAACCCTATTTTCTGGAATTCTTAGGCCACAGCTGGAGCCAAGTTGAATGTTGGACCAAGTTGAATGTTCAAGATTTTGGGGTGGGGACAAAGACTACTTTTTTTTTTTTTTTATAAGTTCAGAATCACCAGAGCAAGAGAAGGAATAATTTTTAGCCTGGAGGCACAAAATGTTTCTGGAGACAAATTGAGGTATTTTTAAAAATTATTTAAGTAAACTGTGCCCAACATGGGGCTCAAACTTAATACCCCAAGATCAAACATCATGAGCTCCTCCTCCTGAGCCAGCCAGGCATCCCAGGAGAGCCTGCTTTCATGTTTCTCTTTTCCTGCTGGGAATAGGAGACTAAAATCCAAATGGTTGCGCAAGAACGATCTTCTGAGAATGTGTCTGTTGAAGTCACAGGAGAGTGCCTGTGTGTTATTGTGATGGATGACAAATGGTGGTTTTCTGATTTACTTCTAATTTGTGAATTGACTTTGTATAAGGATGGAATTTTCCCATCCCATGTCCATCCGTTTCACTATGGATTCCTATTTTATTCAGTAGATCAATCAGGATTCTATCATTAATGTTTCTTATTGTTTCAGATTTTGCCACATGGAATTTCCTTCAAGTTATCCTTTTAACATGCCACCCCCCCATCATTCTTTGAGTACATCCTTATTTGGGGGGCATACCAAGATGTTCCAGGTTCATCCTGTACTCTATCCAGCCTCAGAACCACTGTTTCTCCAAGGAGTCATGGATCCTTTGGGGAATACTTAGAAATCAAGACCTGGTTGCTAGGAGTGCTCATGTTAATGCTCATAGTCTCTTAGCTGAACCATCTCGTTGGCCTGCCCAATTAAATTTGATTTTAGACAACATATATTATTTGGTAAATATATCTTTTTTCTGAAATTCAAGTAACTAGTGTTCTGTGGTTTATCTGCCTACAAGTTTAGACTTAGGTCTGTTTTTCCTGATTATTTTTTCTTCCATTATTTGTAATTCTCCAAGTCTATGTTTCCTTTATCCCCCATATATTTACTTTTAAATATAGAATATACAGAAAGAAGTTTTTTAGAATTGTTCAATTCTAAGGGAGAAGAAATGTGTGGGAAATATCAGAAAGGGAGACAGAACATAGACTCCTAACTCTGGGAAATGAAGTAGGGGTGTTGGAAGGGGAGGAGGGCGGGGGTGGGGGTGAATGGGTGACGGGCACTGAGGGGGGCACTTGACGGGATGAGCACTGGGTGTTATTCTGTATATTGGTAAATTGAACACCAATAAAAAATAAATTTATTATAAAAAAAGAATTGTTCAATTCTCAGTGAAAAGGAAATTAAGACTTAGTATTCCTTTTATCTTTCGCCTGAGGACACTTCTGAATGAGCTTGCTGATTAATGACTTGAGATCTGGTTGTTAGTTCCTCATCCCCCTTCCCTTCATTTGATATGTTATTTAATTGAAATGTGTTTCTTGGGCAGCCCCGGTGGCGCCACATGTGTTTGTTTTGGGCTTAGGGTCCCCAAAGTAAGGGTGTGTGTGTGTGTGTGTGTGTGTGTGTGTGTAACATTCACACAGGCCCCCCCACCCCCATTCAGCGGTGTATGGAATGGTATATTCAGGAAAGTGTCACACACCCCTCCAGTTTCTATGTAAACCCACTCGTGTTCTGAAAGTAACCACTTTTAGTCTCTGGGTAACCCTTTTGCTTTCTTTCTGTTCATATGAGCAGATACATTCATATATTCTTATCTCCCATCTTTCTTATACCAGAAATCGCCTACTAAAAAAAAAAAAAAGAAAAAGAAATTGCCTACTATACTGTTTTGCATACTGCTTTCTTCCTGATACATCCTGGAAACAACTCCAGAGGTTTGTCATGTGGTTTTCACCTTAGACTTGCATAGTACTCCGTTGTGCCGAGAGATAACCATGTCTGCTGTGGGGTCATTTGGCTTTCCAGTTGTTGACAGTTACGAACAGTGCTGTAATAAATATCTGAGACATTATTTATACATAGGTTTGAACTTTTAGTGGTGTATCTTCAGGGTGAATTCTCAAAGGAATTGCTAAGTGAAAAGGTATGCATTAGTTTTGTTACAGATTACAAAATTCCTGCCCCTAAAAGTCCCACCAGTTTGTATTCCCTCAGGAGTAAATGAGTTGTTTCCCGACGGCTGCACAAATTGAGTGTGGTGTTATACCTTTTACCTTGTCAGTTCTTTTAATTTTATACATACTTGAGAAATAGATGAAATTTGGTATATCATTACAGCTTTAATCTGCATGTTTCTTATGGAAGTAAGACATTTCTTAATCTACAATTTTTTTTTTTTTTTTTTTTTTTTTTTTTTTTTTTGTAGACGAAACTGCAAAGGAAATCCGAATTGCTTGGTAGGGATTGGTGAGCATATTTGGTTAGGAGAAATAGATGAGAATAGTTTTCATAACATTGATGATCCCAACTGTGAGAGGAGAAAAAAGGTAAGCCATCCTTTTAAAAGTGATTACTACGTGGTATTCCTCTGGGGTTTTGCTGTTTTATTTTGCGTCTGTCATCAGAAACTATTACTGATTTGGAGGATCCTATGCAGTTTGAGGATAAGGAATAGAACTTAAATTGCTTGCATTGGAACAGTTTTTTTGTTTTATAATTGGAACAGTTTTTAATGGTAATGCTTTAAAACAGGTGCCATGTAATCCAGCAAGCCTTCAATTGATAGTTGTAGTTTATTTTTTTTAAAGATTTTATTTATTTATTTCTGAGAATACACAGAGAGGAGAGAGAGAAGCAGAGACACAGGCAGAGGGAGGAGAAGGCGCCATGCAAGGAGCCTGACGTGGGACTCGATCCTGGGTCTCCAGGATCAGGCCCTGGGCTGAAGGCGGCGCTAAAACCACTTGAGCCACTCGGGCTGCCCGATAGTTGTAGTTTAAATGCGGATTTTATGTTTGCTTTCATACTGCATGGTTTATTTTGAACTCATTTTTAAAAATCTCTTTAAAGGAAGTGATAAATAAGGAAACAAGCTACCATGATACTACTTTGGTGTCCTAGGCTTTTATTTTTATATACGTGTGTGTGTGTGTGTATACACACCACACATATATACATTTTAACAAAACATTTAGCAAAACATATTGTTTTGCCTTTTTAAAAGTACACATTAATATTGTCTAACCAAAAAGCCTGGTGTCTAATATTGTCTAACGAAGTAGCTACATTGATATTTTGTGCATTAAAATGAATGATTTCTAAGTTCAAGAATCCTCAGTCATTAGAAAAAGTTGCAACCAAATCCCCATGCTCTATTCCTTCCTGATCTATGGGATAAAAAGGAACTTTTGTGGAAGTTTTACTATGTCATTCTCCTTGACTTTAGGACTATTGCAAATGAAAACCCTATGTACACATGTTCGGAACAGATCTGTCATTGAGCCCACCATTTTAGTTTTAGCTATAAGAGGCCAGAGAAGACTAGAAGATTGAAGATGAGCTGTCCTAAGACTTTTCCACTCCTGTAGCCAACCCAGATGGGTATTGTGTAGAATTATGTTCTACCCATGGCCTTTTATAATTTTTTGTGTAAAAGGAAATTGATCTTGTAATTGTAAATTTTGTATTTTTATAGAACTCATTTGTGGGCCTCACTAACCTTGGCGCTACTTGTTATGTCAACACATTTCTTCAAGTATGGTTCCTCAATTTGGAGCTTCGGCAGGCACTATACTTATGTCCAAGTACCTGTAGCGACTACATGATGGGAGATGGTATCCAGGAAGAGAAAGGTTAGTGGGGTGGATGTGGTGCGGGCTCACTTCACAGCATATTGCCAGCTAGAACACTCTGCAAATGTAGGAAACAAACTTCTGAGTGCTCAGTATGTGCCAGACATGATGATAGGTGTTTCATAAACATTGTAAGAATTCAAAATAGTTTCCCCTTTTTTCTATAAATTATTTATGCACTGAAATGGTTCATATTCAATTGAAGGAAATACATTTGATTATTATGTAATTTATCACTACAGTGTCTCTATGTAATGTGTTGTGATTGTAGTCCATTTAATTTATAGTGATTTATTAAAAACCAGTCAATAAAGCAGACGAGTTTGAGAGACTTAATACTTCATTGTGACCACAGACTTTTGTCTTGATACCCAAATATGCTGGCTACATTGATAGCCTCTATAAATTCACTAACCTTGGCAAAAATCAATCACCAATAGCAAAGGCACTCATTGCAAATTTAGAGTTGGTTTTTTTTTTTTTTTTAGATTTTATTTATTTATTCAAGAGAGAGAGAGAGGCAGAGACACAGGCAGAGGGAGAAGCAGGCTCCATGCAGGGAGCCCGACGTGGTACTCAATCCCGGGTCTCCAGGATTACGCCCTCGGCTGAAGGCAGACGCTGTCTGCTGAGCCAACCAGGGATCCCAGAGTTTGTTTTTAGATAGAATCAATTTCAAACTGTTTCTAATGGAATTACTTAGTTTATTTCACATACAGTATGTGAATTAGTATTCCTGATAGATACTATCTATTTAGAGATTCTCTTTTAAGTGGAACTTTCCTGGAACAAATCAGATCTATCTTTTTTCAAAACGGGATTGAAGGCAACAAATGTCCGAAATTATGTAGGTCTGAGAGCTCTAAGTTGGGAGCTTTGACTCTTGCTCCCATCTATAAATCCTGTATTTGAGAAAGAAAAGATAGAGGACTCATAAGCCCCACATCTTCTGGTAGCCCCATAGACAAGGGTAATGTGTTAGAGTTTTGGTCCTTGTTAATAGTGACCTTTGCTTCAAAAACACTGTTGTTTATGGGCAGCTGGCATAGAGCATGCCATAGAGCATGTGAATATTCATCTCGGTTAGAGACCCATGTTGGGTGTGGAGCCTATTTAAATAAAAAGCAAACACAGGACTTAAAGTATTTTCCCACCTCCCCATAAAATTCTTATTTCCCCCAAACATTATTTTTATAGTTTTGAATACTTAAATCTAGATTTAAAGATTAGGGTAACATTGTGTGTAAAGGATGATTATTGTAAAATGGATCCTTTTTGATGTTTAGCATTATTTTGCTAAAATATAAATTTACCAGGGATATGACAGCTACATAACAAGTGAAAACTAAATTTCTGTTTTATAAAATGATGTGTCATGGCCTTTTGGGTATTGTGGCTTTAACATAATCTTAAACTCTCTTTTTTTTTGAATTTCTAAGTGCATGGATTTTTAATATTTCACCAAAATTGTCCCTCACTTCATTCTGAGTGCACATTTCTACTACTATTTTAATAGACACAGTGCAGTAGAGTGCAAAGGCTTTGTGTTGGATAATGATGGAATCTGGGTTCTGCTCACAGCTCAGTCACTCCCTTACTTTATACATGCGAAAGCCAGGGGCACTTGGGTGGTACAGTCGGTTAAGATTCTGACTCTTGGTTTTGGCTCAGGTTGTGATCTTCTTGGTTATTAGATCAAGCCCCACATCAGGTTGTATGCAGAGTGTGAAATCAGCTTGAGATTCCCCCACCTCCACCCCCACGCTCATACTTACGCTTTCTTCCTCTCTCTCATTTTAAAATAAGTAAATCTTTAAAAAATAAAGGAAAGCCAGCAGAGGAGTAGTTATTATTAATATTATTATTATAATTTTAAGAGAACATGAGAGTGGAGAAGTGCAGAGGGAGAGAGAAACTCAAGTAGACTCCACACTAAGTGCCAAGCCAGTCACAGGGTTTGATCTGACAACACTGAGATCATTATCTGAGCCAAAATCAAGAGTTGCACCCTCAACCACCTAAGCCACTCAGATGCCCCAGAGGAGTTGTTATTTTGGAGTTATAAGTATGGAGTATCTAACCTGTGATATAAGAGAGTTGCAGTAGAGATAAATTTACTTGAATTGATTGAGGGTCCACAAAACCTTAGTACCCCAGGAAGTAATATTTTTACATTTATTTTATAAATGAAATGTTGACTTCCTGAAAGTCACAGTTGGTAGTAAAGAAATAAACTATTCAGTGTCCAAATAGGAGACAGAAACAACACAATAGGTTTGAACATAAAGAACAAGGAATTACTATTTTATATATATGTATCTAAAGTTTTTTAAATTATTGTTAAGTAGTCTCTACAGCAGTGTGGGGCTTGACTCCCAAGATGGAGTCATATGCTGTTCTGACTGAGCCAGCCAGGTGTCCTGGATTAAGATTTTTATAGCATACAAGGTAGACTTTTTTATTAATTTTTAAAAAACATTTATTACTTGGATATTTCTTTGTAAGGAATCTTATTGAAGTATAGTTTGACAAAATACATTTAGGGTGTACTGCATAGTGGTTTGACAATTATATACAAGGTGCTCACCAAGAATACAGAGTTATTAATAAATAATAAATATTAAATAATTAATAATTATCTAAATATATTAGAGTAATGGGGGATTGGTTAGTGAGGATTAAAGAGGAATTGAAAAAAACAAGAATAGCAGATAACAGGGAGCAGCTGCTACCTCCAGGGCAAAAGAACAAACACCCAAGGCCGAGTCTCACTCCCCATTGCTCAAGCCTGAAATCATGACCTCTGAAGAATGCCCTGCACAGGCTCACTTGATGGCTGAGAAGGTCCTGGGCTGTTTCCTCAGTGGGGAACCCTCCTTGAAAGTGTGTACAGGGAAATCCTAGGTGTCAGAAACCAGGCATCATAGTAAGTGACCTCAAGAGGGTCCCTGCAGGGTCATTCACATAGTGGTCATTTGAGAGAAGGTGCTGCACAAAAGACCACTTACCACCGTGCCACCAGAGGAGGTGCTGGAGGAAGTTGCTAGATGCTGTTGGCTGCCCAAGCCTGGTGGGACATGCACAACTGAGCCCTCCAGTGCCCTCTGCTGACACAACTGAATGTTGCGCAGGCTGGTAAAGGAGAGAAGAGGTGGGCCTAGCTGATGGATGTTATCAAAGAGCAGGCAATGCAGTGTGGTGACTGACACAGAAGATAATGCTCAAGTCTTTTGGGGCTCTTGAGATGCACATTTCTTATTTACAGTACCTTGCCCTGACCCACTAAAACTTGGCACTCTAAAATACTAGGAGCTTAAAATTATTCATTCACGTTTGAATCGTATCACTGGCTTAATGTGTGGCAAGTTCACATTAATGAGATTAAAGTATTTGGCCATCTTATATAAATGGTAAATATAGTCTGCGGTTTTTATATTGCACTGAACATTTCAGTGTGATTTGACACTAGAAAACTAGTCCTGGTTGCTGTTGTACATATAACTCTTGCCTTTAGGGGATGTATATGGAGAGCCATGGCATCATTACTTCCGAAACAAATGTGATTACTAATTTGTTTCTATTAAAGTTTTTAAAAATAAGGTGTTTAATATTCTGTGAAGAAATACATATTTTAAATAAAAGCAGTTTTTTAAAAACAACATGTATTTTCCAATAGATTATGAGCCTCAAACAATTTGTGAGCATCTCCAATACTTGTTTGCCTTGTTGCAAAACAGTAATAGGCGGTACATTGATCCATCAGGATTTGTTAAAGCCTTGGGATTGGACACAGGGCAACAGCAGGTAAGAACTTTTAAATTTTATTTATTTATTTATTAAAGACTCTTTAGAGTAAGAGAGCACAAGCAGGGGTGGGGCAGAGGGAAAAGGAGAGAGAATCTTCAAGCAGGCTCCCCACTGAGAGCAGAGCCCGATGCAGGGTCCAATCTCAGGATGCAGGGTCCAATCTCAGGATCCTGAGATCATGACCCGAGCCGAAATCAAGAGCTAGATGTTTATCTGACAGCCACCCAGGTACCCCAGACACTAATTTTTTTTTTTTTAATATGAAGTACCAAAGTGTTCTTTAGAATGTTTGTAGGAGAAAATTAAGTGAAATGTGCCTTTTTTATAAAAAGATTTTATTTATTCATTAGAGGCACAAAGAGAAAGGCAGACACACACGCAGAGGGAGAAGCAGGCCTCCTGCAGGGAGCTTGATAAAAGACTCAATCCCAGGACCCCCAAGATCATGCCCTGAGCTGAAGGCAGATGCTCAACCACTGAGCCACCCAGGTGTCCCATGAATTAGAGCATTTATTTACTGTCCATTTTACATTTTACTTGATCCCATTTCTGAAAATTACATACGTGGGCACAAACTGGTTCAGCATAGCTCTAGTCCTTATCTGAAAATGCTAAGTTCGGGATCCCTGGGTGGCGCAGCGGTTTGGCGCCTGCCTTTGGCCCAGGGCGCGATCCTGGAGATCCGGGATCGAATCCCACATCGGGCTCCCGGTGCATGGAGCCTGCTTCTCCCTCTGCCTGTGTCTCTGCCTCTCTCTCTCACTGTGTTCCTATCATAAATAAAAATAAAAAAAAAATTTAAAGATTTAAAAAAAAAAATGAAAATGCTAAGTTCAAAATGGAGAGTTTCTGGAACATTTCAGTTACTGCTGTTTGTATCAGAAGTCGAAAAGCAAGGTATGATTTTTCTTATTAATCCCAACGTGTGTTGTAGGATGCCCAAGAATTTTCAAAGCTGTTTATGTCTTTGTTGGAAGATACTTTGTCTAAACAAAAAAATCCAGATGTGCGGAACATTGTCCAACAGCAGTTCTGTGGAGAATATGCTTATGTAACCGTGTAAGTGTGTTTCAGCTTCCCGAGGTATACTGTATTCTAAGACTGTTGCTCGCCTGCTATCTGATTTTTCGGTTCATGTTACAGCTCTTGTGGGCTGTCATGGGGCCTGTAATATTTATAGTAATTCATTTCCATGGGAACATGTAAACAGCTGACGTGCTAAATGTAGTTGAACTCATTCAGATGTTGAGAGCTGTGTGTGGTTGAGCTCTCACCATGTAATTTATGACTGTGTTGTGAGTTCGAGAAGGAGATTGGAGTCCGTGGAATACTGAAGTAAATGTAAAATTACTCTTGAAATTTTTCTTAATCGTAAGCTACATGCCTCACCAATCACTTTGTTTTTATTTTTAATATGTAGCGTAAATAATTTCCCTGAAAGAAAACCAAGGAAATAAATGCGTCCTTCCATAGTTCTAAAATGTAATACAATGGAACTTAATTGTTTTCCGTTCTTATCTTAATTTTATCACTCTGTTTTATTATAGTTGCAATCAATGTGGCAGAGAGTCTAAGCTTTTATCAAAGTTTTATGAACTGGAGTTAAATATCCAAGGCCACAAGCAATTAACAGATTGCATCTCAGAATTTTTGAAGGTATTCAAATTTTGGTGTATATGTTGTTTCTGCTCATTAATCGTAAAGTACTATTCTGAATGGTTTTGTTATTTAATGGCCAAATTCATCATTTTAGCCTTTTCTACATATGAAGTGTCTATTTCTGTAATGATCTGGAGAAAACTTTGTAAATTTTAAAGTGTTGAAGCAGGCTATGTGTTAAAAACAATTTGGGGCAGTTTCAGTTATGTAAAGCTATGTGTTAAACACTTGTATAATTAGGGAAAAGAAACTTGTATAATTAGGAGTGGCAGAGAGTTTTAGGAAATGTAAGCTCTACTACTACCAGGTTAATTTGAATTTGATTTCAGGAGAACGTGTGGAATGTGTGTTTTTTAAAGCACTACTGTGGTCTTCAGATCCTCCACTCCATATTTCTCCTTTCAGTGTATGTAGATGCATGTGGAGGAAGGGGAGTGGCTTCCTTTCTTTCTAAGTTAGAAAAGCTTTTAGGGGGAAGCCTCTTACCAAGTGGGAACAGGCACGTGGCATGATAGATGAGCTTATCCTATAGCTTCCTTTCTTAGCACAACCGTTAGCCTGCTTTAAATAGTCATTTACTGAATTCAGTCAGCTAGATATTGGTTGAGTGCTTACTGTGTTCACCCACTGATTCAGTGGTTAGGGATAACCCTAGTGGTTGAAACAGAAAACTTTTGCCCTACAACGTAGTATTGTGGGGGACCGGGGAAGGCAGTACAATACATCTAAGTAAAATATTTAATGTGTCAAGTATTATAAGTGCCGTGGAAAAAAATAAATCTGGGAATGGGGATGGAGAATGTGGTAGTGTGAGACTGGGATTGGTTGCAGTTAGAAATAAAATGACTGAAAGTGAAGGAGTGAGCCTTGTAGGAAATGGAAGTACAGCTGCTCGAGACAAGAATGTGCCTAGTGGTTTGAGGAACAGCAGGATCTGTGTAGCTGAAGTGAATAAGCAAGGGGAGACATATGTTGTGGAGGTAACCAAAGACCATATCAGATGGAGCCTGGTGGGCTTTTGCTAGAGTCTTGACTTCGAGTGCAGTGAAATGCCATCAGGGAATGGTAAGCATAGGAGACTTATGGTCTGCCTGTAGGGGAGAACTGAGGGCCTGTCTTGAGAATTGGCTGAAGGTGGGATGGGGCAGACAGAGGAGTTGATGCTGGTTTTGACCAAGGGCTAGATAAGAAGGTGATAAGTAAGTAGTATTTTCGATATATTTTCAAAGAACTGATATAGTTTACTGACTGGACATGGAAGTGAGTCAAGGATTACTAAGTT
Source organism: Vulpes lagopus (assembly GCF_018345385.1). Taxonomy (NCBI): domain Eukaryota; kingdom Metazoa; phylum Chordata; class Mammalia; order Carnivora; family Canidae; genus Vulpes; species Vulpes lagopus. Next base: position 126,544,777 of record NC_054831.1, read on the forward strand.
TTGGCCTGAGTTCTAGGTAGGATGGAATTGCCAAAACTGCTCTAAGAAGGGCTGTGGGAGAAATAGGCCTGGGAGAGGGAGTGGGAGTTTGTTTGGGGGTGCGTTACATTTGAGACATGGTTCAGGGGAGTTGGGGCTGGATGAAATCGGGATTGAGAGAGACCAGGACCAAGGATCAAGCCCTCAGACACTGAGAGGCTTAGGGAGGTAGGAGTTGCTGACAAAGGAAGCTGAGGAGGAGGAGGACTGGCCAGCGAGTTAAGAGGAAAAATTTAAAAAGAAACCACCAAGCTATACCACTGAATTTCTCACAGTCTTTTAGCTTTACCTCATCAGCATGATTCAGTAATTTTAACTGTGTGATTTTTGTATATATGTAATTTTGTATTCTGGTGGCCATGTGTAATTTCAACCCATTTTTCATTGTCCTTAAGTTATTTTTGTTGCATCAAAGTACATAATGGTCTTTGTTTTTGGTAGAACCTGCTTTATAGTTCTTATAATTCCCAAAGTGGGATTATCAGGGAAAAGTATTTTCAAAAGTATTTACAAAAATTCTACATCTTGGTAAGAGGCATGTCAATTTTAAATCCTTGCATACAAATTAATAATATCACTGCTATGTAGTACCTTTTATCTTATATCCTTCATTACTTATAGTGGCTTGATCTTCAACAGGTGGGGGGGATCTGTTACTTGAAATTATTCTTTACATCATAGATTAGGATCTTTTTACTAACCTTTCTTTTTTTATTTATTTTTTTTTTTAAATTTATTTTTTTTTTTAAACCTTTCCATCTTCTAATTCTTTTAATATAACGTTTTATTTGTAATCAGGAAGAAAAATTAGAAGGAGACAATCGATACTTTTGTGAAAACTGTCAAAGTAAACAGAATGCAACAAGGAAGATCAGACTCCTTAGCCTTCCCTGTACCTTGAACTTACAGCTGATGCGTTTTGTCTTTGACAGGTAAATATGTTTGAGCAGCAGTATTTGTTTATTATGGACTAATGTGAACAGATTTTACCATAGATCAAGTAATAGAACACTTATAATTTGAGACTAGATTTGGAAATGAAAGTTGTAAGTGGGACCTGTCATTTTGAAATCCCAATATTTCCTGATTTTATCACAAAATTCTTAAGGATGCCACCAATATATTAGTGACTAGAAAATAAAAGAATCGTTGTTTTAATTCTATCAAAAACGGCAAAGGAAAACAAACATAGGTAAGAAGTGAATTATCTTCAATGTTTATATAAGAAATAAATTCCTACTTGTTAATCCTCCATCCCTAACCCACCCCTAGGAATAGATTTTTATACTATAATTAAAGGAAATGTTTGCATGAGCACATTACTTAAAGCAAGGTTGATGGCTCTCATGATTAAATTAAAACTTCTGAAACGTTCGGCATAAACCATTTAAACTCATACTTTTAACCTATTTTCCACCAATTGTCACAGCATTATGTTGACTTCTAATTATACAAGTTTTTGAGTAAGATTGCTGAATGAAACTTACCTAGGTGCCATTGAGTTCATTAAAAATACCTGATAGAGCTTATACATTGTTTTATGATTGTTTTAGATATAAATGTAATTAGCTTTCTTCTTGGTTAGGCAAACTGGACATAAGAAAAAACTGAATACGTACATCGGCTTCTCAGAAATTTTGGATATGGAGCCTTATGTGGAACATAAAGGTAAAACTTTTACCAGGCAGTGATAATTAAAATGCTCAGAGACTGTAACTTTTGATCAACTTATACAGAATAGCAGCTTATAACTATTCTTTGCTAAACTCTGGGAACAAAGACTTTTTAAGTGAGCTGAGATGTTACTTCCATTTTCCATGAGTAAGTATACCACAAAGATTAGATGGCTCATCAGTATCTACAAGAGAATAAAAAGGGGAGAAGGTACTATACTGTATGAACCCAAAAGTGGTCCCTTAGGTCAGTGCCATATCTGTAATTCGTCATAAAATTAAATCTTTTTGAGCTGCCTCCATGTGTTTTTTTTTTAAACTTTTTATCAGAAACTTTTGTTGGCATAATTCCAATACTTACACTGTAATTCTTCCCCTCTGTGACCATTGATGAATTAATTCTAGGATGGTGTGACATATTTTCAAGAAGAAATAATTGATTCCCTATTCCTCTTGATGGTCATCAGCTTACCATACAGGGCGGTGCTTGATAGAGAAAAACTTTTGGCCCTTTTGTGTCTCTTGCCCTAATGTGGAAGGACTGCTTCACCTCTTCCTTAGATTGATCTTCCTATTTATTTAATATAGAAATTACATCATAGTTTTTTGTCTCTCTCCAGAAAAAGCTTCTGGAGGCAACTTAAAATAGACAAAAACCTTAAAAACTGTTGAAAGAAATCGTTGGGGGGATGCCTGGATGGCTCAGTGGTTGAGCATCTGCCTTTGGGCTCTGGTGGTGATCCCGGGGTCCTTGGATTGAGTCCTGTGTCAGGATCTCCGCAGGGAGCCTGCTTCTCCCTCTGCCTATGTTTCTGCCTCCCTCTCTGTCTCATGATTCAAGAAAAATTTTTTTTAAAAGAACAGTCTTTGGGTTGCCTGGGTGGCTCAGCAGTTATGCACTTCCCTTTGGCCCAGGGCGTGATCCTGGAGTCTCAGGTTCAATGCTGAAGTCCCTTTGCTCGTCTAATCTTTAAGAACCTGATATATGAAGACCAATATAAGACCACAACACCCCCCAGTTCTCTTTCTGTTGCTCTGTCCATGACGAATCAGTTTTCTTTATGGTTTCATGAGGTTGGGGAGATGGAAAGGCTTTTTTTTTTCTTTACTGGTTCACCTTTATTGTGAAGTAATGGGAGAGGGCTGTGGCAGGAAAAAAAAAGTAGGTAGGTGAGTCTTCGTAAGCCCTAAAATGTGGACTGTGGACCAGCGCACAAGGCGAATGCAGGTGGGCTGTTTATATCGCTATTTTATTCTTTCACTAATTAACCTAGAAATTAAAATGGGCACATTTAACTCTGGAGTTAATATCTACATCTAAATTCAGTACATGGGGCACCTGTGTGGCTCAGTGGTGACCGTCTGCCTTAGCTCAGGGCATGGTCCCAGAGTACTGGGATCAAGTCCCACATTGGGCTCCCCTCGGAGCCTGCTTTTCCCTCTGCCTATGTCTCTTGCTCTCTGTGTCTCTCTCATGAACAGATAAATAAAATCTTTAAAAATAAAAATCAGTACAAGTACTGTGGGGTGCCTGGCAGGCTTGCTTGAAAGACCACATGCACTTTTGATCTGAGGGTTGTGCAAATGCACTCCACATTGGTTGTAGAGATTACTTAAGTAGGAACTTTAAACAAGGCACTCAAACCACTGAAAAGTCAATCTTCTTCTAAATTATTTTTAATATGTATTTTTAGTTCAGCTCTTAAAAATTAAAGGAGGACTTCTTGTTTGTAGTACTGTTGGTGTTCAGTTTTTTAGCATTTTGGGTTTATCATTCATTCCAATTTGCATTCTAGACCTCCTATCTGCAGTAACTTTTTTTTAAGATTTTATTTATTTATTCATGACAGACACAGAGAGAGAGAGAGAGAGAGAGGCAGAGACACAGGCAGTGGGAGAAGCAGGCTGTGTGCAGGGAGCCCAACATGGGACTCGATCCCAGGTCTCCAGGATTACACCCCGGGCCGAAGGTGGCGTTAAACCTCTGGGCCATCGGGTCTGCCCTGCAGTAACTTATAAATATTGAATTAGAGCTTATAAAAGTCTTATTGAAAGGGCTGCTGATGGCAGATTGTTTTCACATGCCACTATCTGAAAGTGTCTGTATTTTGTTCTTGAAAAATTTATTTCCTCTGACGTGGGCAGTTATTTTCACGCAGGACATTAAAGACTTGTCTCTCAGGGCTTCTGTTGCTGGCAAGGAGTTGGTCGCTAAGTTTTTTGTTTTTGTTTTTAATTCTTGTGAGCTACACAGAGAGACAGAGATATAGGCAAAGGTGATACCAGTTTCCCTGTGGGGAGCCTGATGTAGGACTCTATCCTACGATCTCAAACTGAGCAGCTCAATCATTGAGCCACCCATGTGCCCCCTTAGTCCTTCTTGATGTGTGGCCTGTTTTGTCTGATTTTCTTCCTTTGGGTTTTTGGGGTCTTGCACTGTCACGCTTAGTTATTGGGGTGGGTTTGAAAAGCATTTCTCTTCCTGGGAAGGACAGTAAACAATTCCTTGACAATAACCTCTTAAAATGTCGTTTTATTCATTTTGTTTGTCTCCTGAAATTCTGCTAGGTGTGGGTTAAGACAGTTCTCCATGTCCCCTGACTCACTCGTCATTGCTTTCTCGTTTTGTCGCTTTCTCCTGAGTTCCACCTACTTTGTTCAGCTCCATCTTCTACTTTTTTGATTCTCCATTCAGGTGTTGACTTTGAGTTGCTTCAGTTTGGTTCTTTATCATATGATTGTCATGTTTTATCCTTTTATTTCTAATTATTTATTTAAACATACTTAAGTGTTCACTTGTGTGTTTTCCAGTAGCTGAGGAGAAAATCCTTATGCGTTTTGTTTCACTGTCTGTTGGGTAGGCTGCCTCTCAGTTGTAGTGATGCATGTTTTGTGTTGCAGTGTGTGACTGCATGTGTTTGACCGAATTCACCTTCCTTAGAACCGTCACTCATCCCAGGACCACATGTAAATAAACTCTTGTGCACTTTTTAAACTTTGTAGGTAGTATGAATTGTGGTAGATAGAAACATGAGTCTAGCATCTCAAGAACGTGTAATATTTGGGGTTTTATCTCCCTTCCTCCTCCTCCCCAGTGTCAGCTATAAGGCAGATCATTTTTTCCTGCTATTTCCTGTGCTTGACAGGTTTGTTTTCTCCACATTTCTTGAACTGAGGAACCCTAGTTTCACCCTGGGAGAATCCGGCTAGATTCCTCTCAAATGGACTTCAACCACTCTCTTTGGCTCCATGTGCATGTGCAGAATCATTCTAGATTTCTTAATGTTTTCTCTCCTGATAGTTTCTAGTTATCTATGCCAGTACCTATTTTGACAGCAATTCTCCTTTAATGACGTTCCTCCAGTTTTTCCTAAAACATTTTCTTTTATTCTAGAAACAATAGCTTTTTAGTTTTACTCTCCCATCTGGTTAGTTTGTGTAATTTTGTAACAAGTAAGAGCAGCCAATACTTGCTAAGGATATAGTTCAGCCAGTTTGCTGATAGGCAAAGTCTACAACAGAATAGCTTTGTAATCATGACTTGGGTGCCCAGAATGTCAGAGCTTTCCAGCTGTATATTTTAGAGAAGAAATGGAGAGTTAAGGTAGCGAGCTGCTTAAGACAGTGTCGGCTATATTACTGTGTAAAACTAGATTTTTTGTTGTTGTTAAGTGACATTCTTTTTAAGGTGACAGGCCTTTAATTCTATGAGATGTGTAAACAATTTTAATCATTATAATTCAGACTGAGGATATAAGAAGAAATATTGTTCTGCAAACCATCTTTCACTTTCTCCCTTTTTCTTTTCCAGGTGGGTCCTATGTGTATGAACTCAGTGCAGTCCTCATACACAGAGGAGTGAGTGCTTATTCTGGCCACTACATTGCCCATGTGAAAGATCCACAGTCCGGTGAATGGTATAAGTTTAATGACGAAGACATAGAAAAGATGGAAGGGAAGAAATTACAACTAGGGATTGAGGAAGATCTAGGTAAAACCTTTAAGTTGTGAGTGCCCTTTTAAAATATAAATTTTTCTTAATGAAAATCTTGGTACTAAATACTTAGGGCCCAAGATTGTTATGGGTTATCAAGGATATTTGCATTTCTTAATCACATAAAAAACATCTTAAGGAATTTTTCTCCCAGAGATGATTTTTGTAATAGTTTCAATGCAGTTTAAAGGCAAATACTCAATTACCAGTTTAATTATGGATGGGATGGGGAGAAGATAGTGGATTTTAGGTGTAAAATGAACAGAGCAGTAGATTTAACATAGTAGGATTTGTAATCCTTTTCTTTGAGTTAGAAAATATACTTTGAGGAAATAATTTAGCAGGAGTCCTTTGCTCTTAGAACAGTGCCTACTCCTCCTTGCTAAGTATCATACCCCATTCCTCAAATGTGAGCAATGTATCTGGGGAGTGTTGAGGTCTACCCTTAGGAGTATTTGAATATCTGTTCTCCATGTTCTTGAGCCAGAATACCCACTTACTCCCTGAAAAACGAATACGCAAGTAAGAGCTATCTCAGCTGAGCTTCTTGTCACTTTATTACCGTGCTTTTATTTTTGGGTAAGGTTTGGACTATGGGGCCTAAATAAGAGAAAAGGAATGGGAACAGGTATGTGTCTTCTGCCAATGTTCTTGATGGATCAGAGCTACTTTCCCAAGGTTTCAGGGAGGAGCATGGCCTTTGGAGTTGGCTTTTGATGTGTATAAGGGAACCTTTCCACAGATGTTTAAGTGAGACAGTATTGTAATTTATAGAGAGTTTGTATTTTTAAATCATGATTAGGTGTTTATAGATATTCAGCAATGTTATTTCCTCATTAATAATCAGGTTCTTAGCATTTTCTTATATATTTTTATTAGACTATTTCTCAGAAGAAAACAGATGTGTCTTTAGGTCTTCTCTACTGAGGTTTACTATAGGATTAAAAGCATTGCTAAGGCGGTCTTATCTTCTACATATAGATAGTCCTAAATTTTAAAACTGTTCAGGAGAAAGAGACTCCCTATCAGGATCCCATTCCATACTTTTAATGGCTCTCATGCTGTATGCAACATACACTACAAATGTTATCTCTCGTTTTCTTACCAAAAAATAGAAAATCCTTGTTCATTAAATTCTGTAAGTCTTTTATTCTTGTATTCTATCATGCACTTTGAATTGTTTTATATTCCATCTTACACAAAGTATTGAACATGTTGGGACACTGCTATGGCTCATTCAGTTGAGAGTTGCAATTCCTGGTTTCAGCTCAGGTAATGATCTCAGGGGTGAGATCAAGCCCCACATGGGACTCTGTATTCGGCATGGAGTCTGCCCTTTGCTCCTCCCCCTGCTTGCACATGCCTACTTTCTTCATAAAAAATCTTTTAAAAAATATTAACCGTGGTAAATCTTAGTATATTTTAGTTTGAAATGCCTGACCTCCTCTTCACTGTACATGCTCATGGGTTTTTAAGTCCATGGTAGTCTTCAAACTTTTTACTCCTTTGTTCTCTAAAGAATACTGAACAAATTTGAGTTCCTTGGTGCGCATACACAAGTGGAGAGTAAGGAGAGAATTCTAAGCAAGCTCTGCACTCCACCTGGCTCAGTGCCAGGCTCAACCTTAGAACACTGAGACCATGACCTGAGCTGAAACCAAGAGTCAGATGCTTAACCGACTGAGCCGTTAAGGTTGTCCCTCCTTGCACTTTAAAATCCAATGTTTTTTTTTTAAATCATAACTTTAGCTACAAATAATGTGATTTCTGACTTAAATAGGGAAACTATTAAAGCATAACTCTTTTTAAGGACATCCAAATGAAATTTGAGTCAGTACCAACTTTTCAGAGACACATAGATGGGTCATTCTTTAGAGCAGGACATTATTAACTGTTCCCCTTTCTTCCTTGGTAGTATTTCCACTATAACTGACCATATGGGATTTTGTTCTAATGGAATGTACTGAGGATGTCTGTAACCAGAAATCTCTAACTAGTTTTTTTGGATTGAGCTTTTTAAAAAAATTTATAAATATCACCACATAATCAACCAATATAAGTATGTAAATAGACTTGATTTAAATATAAAGCAAAAAATTTATTGTAAATATTTCTTCTAATGACATAGCAAAAACTTTTATTTTCTGGGTGAGAGGTTATGTCTTTTTTTGTAAACTGGGCAGATGACTGAGAAAGGCACAAAACATGAGTGGAATCTCACCCTTGAGGCAGATGGATTTTAGAAAAGAACTTATTATTTTTTTTTTTTTAAATTTTTATTTATTTATGATAGTCACAGAGAGAGAGAGAGAGAGAGAGGCAGAGACACAGGCAGAGGGAGAAGCAGGCTCCATGCACCGGGAGCCCGACGTGGGATTCGATCCTGGGTCTCCAGGATCGCGCCCTGGGCCAAAGGCAGGCGCCAAACCGCTGCGCCACCCAGGGATCCCTAGAAAAGAACTTATTGAATCGAAGGGTCTGGTCCTTGATTTCCCCAGAACTAAGTAGGAACTCCTCTCCCTCACAAGTTACTCTGGGATACACAGCGCCATTTTGAAGATCACATTCATGGACAGACTTGACGTGGAAACACTTAACATGTCTACTTGCTACTGAATTCATAGATATTTGTGACTGATCTTTATGGTCATTAGCATTTCACTTTATTGAACATGCCATTTTGTTTGGGCAATTAAATCTAAATTTTAAAAATTATTAAATATTTTAATTCCAGTTAACTTTGTTATTAGTTTCAGGTGCACAATATAGTGATTGACCACTTCATACAAAACCCAATACTCATCACACCAATGCACTCTTTAATAACCCATCTGCCTTTCTGCTCTATTCTGGGAACCATCAGGTTTATTTCTATAATAATCTGTATTTATTTTTATAATTTAAGACCAACATAAAAATACATGGATCAGTAATACCTTTTTTCTGTTTCTAGCCTTGTTTTTGTGAAAAATAGTACTTTCGTAACATCTTTTAAAAACGTATTATGGCACACAACGGAGTTAGGGTACTAAACCTGTTCAAATATTCAGACATCTAATCGGCCTCCTGAATTTGTATTACCTTTTGGTGTTTTAGATCCCTCATAACATAACTTGAATGTGGGGTGCTTGGGTGGATCCGTTGGTTGGGCATCTGACTTGATCTAGGCTCAGGTCTTGATCTCAGGGTCATGAGTGGAAGCTCCGAGCTGGGCTTCACAATGTGTGTGGGTCCCTACTTAAAAAAGAGTTAAGTGAATTAGTATCTTAAATGTGTATTGTAGGAATTATGTTCTCTGGCCTTCCTCTTGTCCCTCCCCAACAAAAGCATGAGTGGACTATAGGCATTCTAATTTATTTTATTTCTCGACCTCAGCAGAGCCTTCTAAGTCCCAGACACGTAAACCCAAGTGTGGCAAAGGAACTCATTGCTCTCGAAATGCGTACATGTTGGTGTATAGATTACAAACTCAAGAAAAACCTAACACAACTGTTCAGGTACCAGGTAAGCAATTTTCCAAGATTACATAAGGCAAATACAGTAGAATTACAATAATGGAGGCTTTAACAGAACTGTTCCGCTGTCCCCTCCTAAAGAAAAGCAAAAATATTTAAAAAATTCTGTAGGTAAGCAAAATATGTATTTAAAAGAGCCATTTGGTTTTATTTATAAAGCATACAAATGTATTTTAGCCACTTTTAATTTTATATATATTTTTTTCAAGGAATAGTTGCAGGGTACCTTGCTGGCTCAGGTGGTAGGGCATGTGACTCTTGATCTCATGGTCGTGAGTTTGAGCCCCACCATGGGTGTAGAGCCTAATAGAGTTGCTACTGGCCTAAAGGCGATCTTCGTTGGTATTTTACCTAATACTGCTCTTTGCTCTGTGGCTTCCTCTTTTGAGTGGTATTCCTAAGCCATTTGATGGCTCCAGTTGGCTGGTGACATCATGGAGAACCAGGTCGGACATCACCCGGTATTGTTCTAGTGGCTGTTTTTTCAGTTTTATTTTTGCCTTCAGGGTGGAGGTCTGTCCCTGAAAGGGAGTCTTCAGGAGAAAGTTGCCACCACAATCCTAGCCAGTCTTTGGTATAACTCAGAGATTGGCATGGTTGTGTTTTTGAAAACAGGAAGACGTTATTTTCTTTCTTTGTGTTGAATAGCCTTTCTTCAAGAGCTGGTAGATCGGGATAATTCCAAGTTTGAAGAGTGGTGTATTGAAATGGCCGAGATGCGCAAGCAAAGTGTGGACAAAGGAAAAGCAAAACATGAAGAGGTTAAGGAGCTGTACCAAAGGTTACCTGCTGGAGCTGGTCTGTAAGATATTCTGGGACAGCACTGTTGCCATGATGTGCCTTTTCTTTCATGTTCACAGACGTATATGAACAAACTTTCCCCCACCCTTTCTTATAATCCACTTAAGGCCAGTTTAAGCACTACAAAAGTATTGTGTAAACCAGCAATAATTTGATGTGTAGCATTCCATATAATTTTCATTTTTAAAAACGGGAAGCTCTTAATAAATTACAAGGTTTAGGTCAGCACTCTATGTATATGTGAGTCCGATAGATGTTTTTATTTTGTGAGATATTTGTTCTTAAGGAAAAATCTGATGGATTATGGAAGCAGCTCACTATGTTGTTTCCTTCTGCACTTTGTGCCCTAACAGTATTAACAGACATTGTTTTCTGTGAATTCTATTTTTATGATACTATTACCCTAATTTGAAATTTAACATCAAATATTACGCTAAGAATAGGAGAGTTTACTGCTGACACCTAATTTCTTAAGAATTATCCCACATGAGCCAGCTCATCCCGTTACTGTGTGTGTTTATTCAAGTTTACCTAGGGCCTTAGCGAAAACCCAACCATTTCAAGGTTGCTAGGCCATTAGTAACAATACACTGCTGTCTTTTTCGTTTAAAAACTTTATTTTTTAGATTTATTTATTTATTTATGATAGACATAGAGAGAGAGAAGCAGAGACACAGGAGGAGGGAGAAGCAGGTTCCATGTCGGGAGCCTCACGTGGGACTCGATCCCGGGACTCCAGGATCACACCCTGGGCCAAAGGCAGGCGCCAAACCGCTGAGCCACCCATGGATCTCTCTTTTTCGTTTCAAAGACAGAAATCCCCATGCCCAATTCCTGCCTAAAGAGGCCATTTAATCCTAATTTTAGAAAATAAATACTCAAGCATAACTGTACTTGTTTTGTCGATTTCATATTATCAATTACTGATATGAGTATAAATTGCTAAATCTGTAAGAATAGGTCTTAAAAGTTCTTTCTGAAGTATATCTTATTTCATTTTGATCTTTTTTATAACCTGTTAGTGTCACTCTGTCCTGTGGTGTGGGGTTATTCTAAAAAATTAGACCTTATTTTTACCGGAAATGATTTGGAAATGAGTATGATTCAAATCTCCAAATTTATTAAAAGAAGTTGAGACCCAGAAATCTATTTTTTGAACTGTATTTCCAGTTTTCCTGCATTCACTGAACTAGAGGAAGGGACTTACTGAATGTAACGTTAAAATGCTGTTTTTGAACCACTCTTTAAGACTACGGCATGGCCCAAATATGTAATGTTTCAGATTAACACATACTTGGGCCTTCTTAGCTTTTTATTCAGTCTATAAGAACCTGTGCTTATGTCTCTTTGTTAGCAATACTTTTACCAACTATGAACTTAGGATTTTTTTTCCCATTTGAAGTAAACTTGCCAAGATGCCAAGATGTTGAAAAATCCCAAAGTAGATAAACAAGGTTTTGTGCGGCCAATCCAAGTCTTTGCGATGCGTTTTCTAAATCTTACCTGTGTTTGTGAACATATTTAAAGCAGACTCACTTATCCTAAAATATAGCCCTCATAGGGAACAAAAACACTTTTAGCCTTTTTTATTGAAATGAATTTTCTCTAAATCTTAAATTATCTGTAGGTGGAGTGTTGAAAGTATTTTTGATGCCACAGTCTTTGTACGTTTTCATAACTTTACCAAAGTAAATTCCTTATGTTCAACCCAGGCATTTAAAAAGTTACAAGTAACTTTTAATCAAAATGTACATTTTCCTTAATAAATATTTTAACATGCTTACCTGTTTTACCAAATGCTGGGATATTTTACCCTTTGATATCTCCAAATTTGTGAATAGAGTTCTCATTCCTTTGCGGTGTTCATTACTCATGCCTTCAGAAGGCAGTGCTCAGGTGATTTACAGGATCACATGTCTTAGAGAACCTGCCATGAGTCTGTCTATAGACCAGTAACATCTATAGTGTAAAAACTACTCAGCAGATCTGCCTTAACTGTTGAGCCTTGAACTCAATCCTGATACTCAGGGAAAATCTTGTCAGAGGTTGACATAACTCTTTACAGTAATGGAGATTGAAAAATGGAGACAGACCTATGTGATCACAGTAACTCGTCCTCTAGCACGCTAAAACTGGCACCCTGAATTTAGAAATATGGCAAAATAAATAATATGTATGGTATTATATCAGAATCCCAGGCCTGCTCTCTGCTGTCTTCCTCCTCTTAACTATAAAATCAAACATGATTTTTCCTATCTTGTATCTTAACATTTAATTCCTATGAAATTGCTCAAAGCCCAAATAAGCTTAACTTGGAAGTTTTCTGTGGCACACTAGTAGGGGATTGGAAAATGTTGTGTGGAACAGACTGCCTTGAGCTTCATTGTTGTCAGGCATAGCCACCTGAGGATTTGAATTCCAGCAGACAGCCCATCCCTTGCTTTTGTGCATTTGCAGTTTTCTTAGGTTCCTTTTCTTGTAAGGGTCAGGGTCCTTACTGCTTTTTCTTTCAGTTAGCAATGGCAGGTGTTGTCGGTTCTGCTCCCATTCCCAGGTTCTTGGGGAAATGAGAACACCTGCTGAATCATTCTTGAATGTTGCTCCTTGTCGCAGTTCTGTTTTGCCTCCTTTGATGGCCTTTAGGTTAATAACAATTTTAATCTATGTGACTGTATTTGGGAAGATATTAGGTAATGCTGAAACTTTGATTTTCCTTTCTTGGGTAGAGATCGTTTATCTTTTCATTCATAAGATACACAGTGTACTCTATGCCTGGCAGATTAAACTTGATGAATGGCAAATAAAATTGGGAGGTATTTTGAATTTAACCACACCATTATGTATTGTAAAGTGCCATTACCGTGTTACCTATACTGAATCTTAAGGTCTCCTCTTTATATATTATGTGAATGTATGATTAACTTTTCTATATCTCTTTTCTTCCAAAAAGCTCAAAATGCTTCACATATCTTATCTTTTACATTCAACAACATCCCTGTGAGGTAGGTAGAAGGCAGGTATTATTACCTTCATTTTACAAATTAAAGACCTGAAGCATAGAGAGTTTAAGTGACTTGCTCAAGTTCAGTTTCTTGGTGGCAGAACTTGGATTAGACCTTGGTCTCAACTTGTAGTCATGAGCTCTTCCTCTGCAGCTTTATTAGGGCTGACCACTCTGAAGGCTTTCAATTGACAATGTACAGTCTTAGCACAAATAAGGGATGACTATGCTGAATTTTGTTATTGTAAAAATTGAAATGTTTCAAACTAAAAAAGGAAATTAGCTTTCTGGACGTGTAGTATAAAAGTGATCAAAATGGGCTTTGATTTGAATTGTCTATCCCTCAGATCTCATCAGAAGTAGTACATAATACAAATACGTAAATTCAATCTCTGTATGTTTTCTTCTATGTTTTATGCTGGGACTCACTGGAGATCTTTGTAAGTAATCAAAGCTGGCCCTTTGTCTTTAATTTTGACTTTTAGGGAACTCTGGGACTGTTTTCCCAAATGAAAACTCAATTTGAGGTGGCTTGGTTTTGTCTTAATTTTTGCAACTTCAAAATCAATAACAATTATACTGTACTTCTTCCTGAAATTTGTTTTAAATAGCTTACTTTCTTGAAATAACAATGTAATGAATAGCTCATGATACAGATTGGGGTGGGGAAATCAAATACGTTTTAATTGACATGATTATTAACTCGGATGAAAAAACGTTCAGTGGTTGATACTGGCTTATAAAAATATGATTACACCAATGTGAGGTTAAATTCTAACTTGGAACTCAAGAATTTTCATTTTCATTTCCAGATGTGTATCACATAATCCGTGAAAAGTGTTTATGAAAATCATTTATGAAAAAGCATAATAGGGAAAGAGGTTATGTGATTTGCAAGCCATTGTGGAGCATGGCTCATAGTTAATGGTCGTGGGTGTCCTGATCAGAGCTCTGCTGTGCTGTCAAGCAAGACACTTCTCTCTGTGGATGCCTCTTTTGTAGAATGTGGTTAATAATACCAGCCGATCTCATAGGGCACTGTACAGTCTTGTCCCTATCGTGCACTGCTCCTTAAACCAGAAAAGGAGTAGTTAAATGGAGCTTTGTTGTACTCCTGAAACATTTTCCCCAAACAGCGATTCGTCTGATTCTGCTAACTTTGGACATTTTGCATTGTTGTTTAGGAAACTGAATGTATCGCTGAGTCATAAATCTGTAAAAATACATAGACTCTTTAATTTGCTTTCTTGCTCAGAGCCCTATGAGTTTGTGTCTCTCGAGTGGCTGCAAAAGTGGTTGGATGAATCGACACCCACCAAGCCTATCGATAATCATGCCTGCCTGTGTTCCCATGACAAGCTTCATCCTGACAAGATCTCAATTATGAAGAGAATATCTGAATATGCAGCAGACATTTTCTACAGTCGTTATGGGGGAGGACCAAGACTTACTGGTAATTCTGGGTGTCTTCTCTGCTTTCAAAGTAACGTGTCAAGTCCTCACCCTGGAGTCTCTAATTGACTGAACCAAACTGCCAGCCAGACCAAATGTTCTGCATACTTTGCAGAGAGGATTTGTTAAGGAAAGAAGTTATGTAGCATTATACACCAATTTTTGTTCCATTTTGGTGTTTTTTTATTTTCCCCTCTCCAAGTAGACAATTTTCTTCTTTTGAGAAAACCATATGGTAGTATTTTGTTACTTTGTGCAGTAAACTTCAAAGTACATGAGCAACAACAAAAAACACTTGAACCTTGGTCTGGTCAATTGCACATGTATTGTAGATTGTTACCTAGCTTATAAAAAGGAAGATACTTGATTCTACTTTGAATATAGAGTTATATAAAACCACCCAGTATCCATAGTCTCTTTGGTTCTGGTTTTCTTTCCTCAAAACCTTTTTCTTTTTAATGAGCAACTGATAGCACAAGCCCCACCTCCAATCTATAGGTGAGTCTATAGGTGCTGTCACCCTCCTATCTTTTCCTAAATTAAATCTTGTTTTCTGAAAGTACATCGTACTGCATAAATACTGGCATTTAACTGTATGATCCAGGCCTTCTCTTAAACACATTTGGAACTTTGCTTTCTAAATTTTTGATTCATGATCAATTAAGTAGAGATAAAAATCTTTCAAAGAATCACATTGCATATGATTCCTACAACTGAGTTTTAAATTGGCCCACAGTGGATAATACTGTGCTTTGAATTGTTCCAATATTTGATACTCTTAAGAAGATTTCAATTAACATTATTTTTATAGTTGTCACGTGTTGACTCCCCCCACCTTAGAGCCTTAATTATTGAACTCTAATCTTGCACAATATGCATCTAAACCCTGTAAAACACTATACCTGAGGCATAAGCAATTTTAGCATATTATGACATTTCACCTCTCATTATTCTTTATGCAGATAGCAGCATTGATGTCTTGCAATTGGTATCATTAAATAATTTAGGATGTATACCAGTTTTCTGTTTTGTTAAAACTTGTGACTTTGGTTTAGACAGTTTCGTCACAGGTAATCTGTGTGCAGGAACTTCATTTGTTCTCCTCTCTCCCCTCTAGTGAAAGCCCTGTGTAAGGAGTGTGTGGTAGAGCGCTGTCGTGTGTTGCGTCTGAAGAGCCAACTAAATGAAGATTATAAAACTGTTAATAATCTACTAAAAGCAACAGTAAAGGGGTATGTTACACAGTATATACTGTTGATGATAAACTGAAATGGTTGCAAGAGCTAGTAACCAAAGGACATAGGAGTTAGTGTTTTTCAAAGAAAGATTAATGACACGCACTACAGGAAGGTTAGATTTTTGCAGTGATTGCCACTGTGGCAAAGATGAAGAAAGCCGAGTCACCCAGCCTTTGTGACTGTATTCCTTCCATAATTAGAAGCAGAGGTATGCTTCCGACCAAGGCTGCACGTTAGTTTGTGTTCTGGCATAGGAGTGTCCCTTCTAGAAAGGCTGAAGTATGTTAACAAATGGTATCCAGGGGAGCATCCTTGGCATAAATACCCAGCATACTTGAGGTATGTCAAGCACCACTGTATATGTATATATTTTTAAGATTTTATTTATTTATTTGTGAGAAACACACAGAGAGAGGCAGAGGGAGAAGCAGGCTCCCTCCAAGGGACTCGATGTGGGACTCGGTCCTGGACCTCAGGATCATGCCCTGAGCCAATGGCAGATGCTCAACCACTGAGCCACTCAGGCGTCCCACATTTTATATTTTCCAAATAAAGATCAATTAAGTTCACTGCTTTTTGATCATTCTGCAAACAGCCTCATGACTCCTTAAATGTATGTTTATATGTAGGCATGGATCTATGTATGCGAGGACCTGTCTGCATGAAGGCACAGCTGTATGTCATTAGGAACAGCAGTCAGCTGAAAGAAAGTAGCCCATTGAGTTGTGTTTGGCATGAATGTAATTTAGGAAATGGGATAAGATTTGGGATGGAAAAAGAATCTGAGATACCCACATTTCAGTAGTGAAGAGTAAAAATTGCCCAAAAGAGAGAGTGGGTTAAAAATTGTGTGCACAGTAGCAGTTATTGAATGTTTCTAATTCATTGTAGTTGTGACCTTTACAAGTAAAGAAGGGTAGGGCAGGTATTAGGAAATGATTTCACACGGTCTCTATTCCACAGCAATGATGGATTTTGGGTGGGGAAATCCTCCCTGCGCAGTTGGCGCCAGCTCGCTCTTGAACAGTTAGATGAACAAGATGGTGATGTAGACCAAAGCAACGGGAAAATGAACGGCAACACCTTGAGTAAAGGTAACATGTAATGCCTGTGTGTTTGGTCATGTCTGGTCAATTCTGTGCCGCAGAATTCCCATCTGTGCAATTTCAAAGGCCATTTTTATTAAAGCTCCCACATATGTCTGAACAAATAAGATTTTTAAGTTCTTGAAATTGAGCAAAGGGTCCGCAGGCACACAAAGGAATTCCTTTGACCCTGGCATCCGTTTTGCTCGGTCTCTAGTTCATCATGTCCAAAATTCTGTTTAATTCTGCTCTAGGCTAAAAATTTTTAAGGTGAGTCGGCTGCCAGTTACACGGTATATTGTCAGCTTAGTGTGTTTGGTTAAAGATTATCCACAACACTGAAAAGCCGCCTTTGTCAGAAAAAATGAGCCTGTCCTGCATTGTTCATCTAGGAGAGAAGGCAGCTTATGAATAACATTTAGATTATAAATTCTTTGGAATTTTCTGAAGCTAGGAAATTATGTGCATATAGGTCAACTACTAAATTGAATATTATAATCATTGTTTTAAAGATACAGTGGAAATTAGGGGCTCTAAAATTATTTTAGGTTTAAAATGGAAGCTAGTGGTTTGATCAGTCTATTTAGCTGCTGTTTTCACCTAATTTTCTTATTCAAAAATTAGAATCTACACACACATATTCTTCTTACTGAAATATTCTGAATTTTCATGGTTTGGCTCTTCCCAGATCACTACCTTTTAATATTGTGTGTGTATGTGTATATATATTTTAAGATTTTATTTATTCAGGAGAGACACAGGTAGAGGGAAAAGCAGGCTCCCTATGGGGAGCCCTAAGTGGAACTCGATCCCAGGACCCTGGGATCATGCCCTGAGCCAAAGCAGACATTCAACCACTGAACCACCCAGGTGTCCCTATTTTATTAATTTTTCTAATTTTATTTATTCGTGAGAGACATACACAGAGAGGCAGAGACGAAGACAGAGGGAGAAGCAGGCTCCACGCAGGGAGCCTGATGTGAGACTTGATCCTTGTACTTCAGGATCACACCCTGGTTCGAAGGCAGGCTCTAAACTGCTAAGCCACCCAGGGATCCCCGGTATTTTATTTTAATAAATGTACTATAGTTATTTTCTGAAGGATAATTAACATACAATATCAAGTTAGTATCAGTTGTACAACACAGTAATTTGACAATTGTTAAGAAAATATAAACCCTGAATCCACTATTTGTTTTAAGCTGTGATTTTCAACGTTTTTAAATTTGAAGAGCGCTGTGGGCAGCCCGGGTGGCTTAGCGGTTTAGTGCCACCTTCAGCCCAGGGTGTGATCTTGGAGACCCGGGATCAAGTCCCATGTCAGGCTCCCTGCATGGAGCCTGCTTCTCCCTCTGCCTGTGCCTGTTTCTCTCTGTCTCTGATGAATAAATAAAATCTTTGAAAAATTAAAAAAAGAAAAAAAACTTGCTGTGCTGCTCAGTTCACAGACATTACGTTAGTTGCAGTGTTACTGACCAATCATTTAAAAGATAAATGTTTAACACACTGCATCATATGATCCTTCTAAATACTTACTTGGTGCTGTTTTAAGCTGCTTTATGTATTAGTGGCCCCCCCTCCCCCCCCCCCTTTTAAATAAAAGCCCAAGTAATCTCTATAACCAACACATGGGGCTCAAAATGACAACCCTGAGACTGAGTTTCATGCTCCATCAGATGAGCTGGGCAGGTGCCCCAATGATCCTCGACCCAACTTTTAAAGATTGTGTTTACTTATGAGAGAGACACACAGAGGCAGATTCATAGGAAGAGGGAGAAGCAGGCTCCCTAAGGAAACCTGGACCCTGAGCCCAAGGGAGATGATCAACGACTAAGCCATCCAGGTGCCGTAATCCTTCCTTTTAAATAAAATCAGCTCCATAGTAGAAAGTATTTTGATGTTGGCGTAGCTTGAAAGTAGTTTTCATGTTGCTTTGAGAGGTATATGCTTCGCTTCTGTTTCCCTTCCACCATTCAGAGATTTTAAGAGCCTAAATCAGTACAGAGGTAACAAAGTAAAATCTTCAGGCTTTCCACCAGATATAATCACTATAAATAGGGTTGTTTTTTTGAAATAATGGTACTCCTATAGATGCAGTTGTACATTTTTCTGTTAGAATAAATAGTTCTTTTTATTTAGTGGCTATATTTCAGCATATGGAGGTATTATATTTAACTGATTCTTTTCAGTTTTGTTCAGTTATTAGATAAGAAAAGATAAAGTGAGCATATTCTTAAGCTTGTATCAGCTCTTTGCATAAAATCCCAAGAATTGTTGGATCACACAATTCAACCTATTTATGTCCTGACACGTATTGTTTTTTTCCAGAAGGCATATTGGGGTTTTCTTATTGTATGCTTTCGCCAACATAAAGCGTATCCTTTTCACATCAGTTTTAACTATTCTGACATGTGAAAAATGACTTACTGGCAAGGCTTTGCCCTTTTTTTTTTTTTTAATTTTTATTTATTTATTTATGATAGTCACAGAGAGAGAGAGAGAGGCAGAGACATAGGCGGAGGGAAAAGCAGGCCCCATGCACCGGGAGCCCGATGTGGGATTCGATCCTGGGTCTCCAGGATCGCGCCCTGGGCCAAAGGCAGGCGCCAAACCGCTGCGCCACCCAGGGATCCCGGCTTTGCCTTTCAAAATCATCGATCAACCATGGTTGTTTATTTGAGAAGTTGTATTTATGAAAATTTTTTTTAAAGTTTCATTTATGTATATGAGCATATCCATTCTTTGCTTGGTTTTCTATTTTAGCTTTGTAATGATTAGTAAATATTTTTCTTTAAATGTTCTATTAAGTGTATTCAAAATATCTTATATGAAAAAAAAAACAAAAATATGCGCTTAAACTGAAACCATGATAACTATTCTACTCTCCTTAGACTTAATTAAGGCTTTCATTTGATTGTTTTCCTGGTATATACAACTACAAATTCATGGTGACACAGTGTAGACAAATAGGAAAAGTGGATATTGGAAAAGGAATTTTAACGGGAAGTTTTAATAATTCTCATATACATGTTCCATGTTAAAGGTTAAGTCCTTATTTCTCAATAGTTTTTTTCTGAAGCTTTCTGTTCAACCCTTAAAAGAATCAGTGGGTGAAAATGACATGACATGTAGATGATTAACTTGGTTTATGATTCTGTATTCTGAATAGCTTGACTAGAATTAATGGAAGGAGATGTATTTTTCAATTAGACGAAAGGAACATTTTCTTGCATAATCTACATCTTGAAAAAGTAAAGCTTGCCATTCGAGTATTTTTCTTTCCTTTTAAGGGAAAGAAATATAACACTTCCTAGCAGGAGAATAGGAATCATGTGGGTCTAATTTTTAGAATGTTTTTAAGTTTTCTTTGGTCAAAATTATGCACTGTAGTGTCTCCACTACTTTGAACTTCAAATATAACAGCTAGAGTGGCTATTACTAATCTGTATTTCTTTTGATTAGATGAATCAAAAGAAGAAAGGAAAGAAGAGGAGGAGGAATTAAATTTTAATGAAGACATTCTTTGTCCACATGGTAAGCTAGAAGCGTATTTTTTTTTAAGTTTGCCAGTCTGACTTTGGCATATCATAAATGTTTTGTTCATTGTTTAATGTGTTTCTTAGGGATTGGGCCCTGATATGGTCGCCATGTGGCGTGTCCACTTTTCTTAACTGTGCTTGAATTTTGAAGTTAGTTCTCTTATCCTTTTTTAACAGTTAGCTGCTTAATGCCGGTTTTCATCCCAGTGCCTCACATATCTTTTTGTCTTTCCTTGCAAAAAAAAGTTTAAAAAATAGGATATTTCGATATTTAGAGAAGAAAGTTTTTGTCACTTGCCATATTGAAGGACTGTGTTTAAAAGCAAGAATTTCAATTATGTCTCATGACTGAGTATTTGACTTATTTCAGTTTTCTTCAGTTAATATATTAGAAAGATATAGAATATAAATATAATGTATAGGGATCCCTGGGTGGCGCAGCGGTTTAGCGCCTGCCTTTGGCCCAGGGCGCGATCCTGGAGACCCGGGATCGAATCCCATGTCGGGCTCTCGGTGCATGGAGCCTGCTTCTCCCTCTGCCTGTGTCTCTGCCTCTCTCTCTCTCTCTCTCTGTGACTATCATAAATAAATAAAAATTAAAAAATAAATAAATAAATAAATATAATGTATAATATATATGACTTATTTCAGTTTTGTTCAGTTAATATAAGAAAAGAATTTTCAGAACATTGTTTACATATTTCTTAATATTATCAGGGTTATTTCTTGTTTCACTTCTTAGGCATTTATTGACCAGCTACTTTTTGTGCTGCGTACTCTTAATAAAGTCTGGTTTTTGATTAATCCTATGTATTGGTTATGTATTTCTTATTTGTCTTGGAGTGCTCACTTCTAATAAGTAACTTTGCAGGGGAATCATCGTATATGTGACATGTTTTTCCATTCTGTTTGTGCTCTGCAAGTCAAACAGGCATCTACATCTCAGCCATGTAACTGTTTAAATCCCCATCTCCCCTACTGTATCCAATTCTTATTTCACTAGTTAATTACTAACTGTGCATCGTATCTCACACCTACCCTCATGCACACTAGTCCTTTTAGATCATTAGTCCTTGAGGTCAGTAGTGATAATAGCTCTCACTGGAGTGGTGCTTGTATACTGATCTTTGGGACATGATTCCACTGTCTTCAGCTTAATAGTTGAGTGAGCTTGCTTGCCTACTGGCCATACAGTGGTAGGAGGGATCATGGTGGGATGTGGATTTGGGTCTCTGTTGGTCCCAACCTCATGTGTCCTTCCTGTCACATCACCCTGTGGCCGATTTGCCCCCCCCCCCCGCCCCCCCACAGTGGTAGCGCACAAGAAGTCCACACACAGAATACATGAACTCGAGCGGTAGACAGATCGAGTAGGTACAGGAAGGTAAAGTGACTAGCCAAAAGTGGATCAGGTTTTCTCACGATGCTTTCATACCTGTTTTTTGTTTTTTGTTTTCCTTACCTGTCATAGCATGCTATAGACGGTGAGGTATATTCCTCCCTTTTGAGAGTTGAGGATTCTGTGGCACAATGTTGAGTTTTCTGGTGACTATCTAGAGGCTGCTTGAAATAGTGTTAGATTGTCATCTTACTCCTTACCTCACTGACTTGTGCTGTCTTCCCACCTCTTGTATCATCTTGTCATTTCAGTATTACAATTGGGACAAAAAGCATGGCAGAGCTGAATGTGATTTCAGAACTTGAGCTGTGCTCCTCAGCAGAAAACTTGAGCATGAGCTGTTTTTTAGAGCTTTAGCTTGATCTTGACTTAGTG
This sequence comes from Vulpes lagopus, assembly GCF_018345385.1. Lineage (NCBI taxonomy): Eukaryota > Metazoa > Chordata > Mammalia > Carnivora > Canidae > Vulpes > Vulpes lagopus. The sequence goes on from NC_054831.1 coordinate 126,566,888, forward strand.
GCTGTACTTTATCTTGTATTTTATTATCATTTTTCCCTGAATTTTGTACAGTCAGCATGGAGCTTGAACCCAAGACCTTGAGATCAAGAGTCTCGTGCTCCATCAACTGAGCCATCCAGGCACCTCCACTTTAGTATTTTTAAAGGGTTTCTCAAAGCCTCTGTATATAATTGTTTGAAACCATTTTTTTTTTCAAAAACCATAAAGAATGCTTTGTGTTTTAGTAGACCATTTCTCTAAAGCTATTCTTTTTAGAATACATTTTTTCTTCCATTTCTGACAACATGTAAGATTCTTGTCTCCTGCATTGTGACATCTCACCCCAGTCTGCCTTGGTGCAGACTCTACCTCATGCATTGTGTTGAATGCTCTTTGGCTGCTGTGTGTGTGGCAGAGGCTGTTGATGCTGAGTTTTTTGCTGTTAGGGTGCCCTGGCGGGCCCATTCCTCTGGGGTGTTCCTACTGTTATCTGCCCTTGGGCCACTCAGATTTCTCCAGAACATCTTCCATTTTCCTGCTTGGAAAGTGCAGACTGGGCTGTAAGTGCTCTGGGGTCATGAGAGACAGGGTGCTTGGGAGTCCCTGCCTTCTGTGTGGAAACATGTACTTGACTCAATCTCAGCTCCTGACCATATTCATCTATGCACCGTATTCATCCCTGGTGCAGAGGCCTGAGGTGACCTGCAAAAAGCCTATGGTATTTTATGCAAAAAGCCATAGGCAGCAAAAGCCTATGGTATTCTGTGGTTAGAGAGGCCGTTATCTAGAGGGCCTAGAGAAAAGAAGTGAGAATTTTAACAGCCTCCTAAATACAGACTTGGTCTATTCTCTTGTGATTGAATCCCTTCTGTACTTGTGTGCTCCCAATTCCTGCGCTAGTGGGGGCCGTTCTGCAATTTAGTAAATCTGGTTATTACCTGATTTTTAAATTCATTTTCTTCTGTCTCATCCATTTCTTCCTAAGTATCAAAAATTTTTGTTGGCATTGCTCCTTCTGTGTTGTCTTTTTCATCGTTAGATTTTAGAAATTTTTAAAAATCCCTTTACTCTGGGGGGCACCTGGGTTGCTCTGTCATGTAAGCAAGCACCCAACTCTTGATTTTGGTTCAGGTCATGATCTCAGGGTTGTAAGATAAGAGACACTGTTGGGCTCTGCCTCTGGCAGGGAGTCTACTTGGGATTCTCTTCTGTCACTCCCCCTTCCACTGGCACACTCTCTAAAATCTTTTTTAAAAACCCCTTTACTCTGGTTTAATGGTATTTGAGGAGGCACTGAAACTCCAGTTTGAAAGTGTCATTTTTATCTGGAAACCTTTATTTTCAATTTGGATGTTTTCATAGTAAATCCCAATGTATCTATAAAGCCCTATGTATATTTAATAAATCAGAGATTTATGTGAAATAATCATCAGATTATACTGCATTGGGAGATTTACTACTGATACAGACTTTGGTATTGATTTCAGAGAGAATGTGGGCTAATGAGCCGGGGAGGGGCAGAGGGAGTGAAGCAGACTCCCTGCCGAGGACAGACTAATTCCCCACTATATGCCCCATGGGACTGTAGATCCCGAGACCCAGAGATCATGACTGCACTGAAGTCAGGTATCAGACAGTTAACCGAGCCACCCAAGTGCCCCTAAACCTTTCTAATTATACAGTTTGCTTAGCCTTTGGGCAGTTTTTGTGTTTTTATGTGTTCTTCAGAGATTTTGTTCCCCACCTTATTATAGTTTGAACTAGTTTTTTTTGAATGAGGGTATTTATACACATTTAACCTCCTTGTTTACTACATTTCTGTGTTTAGCAGAAGAATAGCTCGGGATTAGGTTATCCAGGACTATTTGAATTTAATCTCTCATGACTGATTCGATCGAGTGTTGGGAGATGAATTTAGGTGATTGGCTTTTTTTTCTTTTATAAGTTAGGAAAGTGATACTAATTACAGGATACACATCTAAAATATACAACAAGTGATATTTAATGATCATGAGATTATATAAAGTTTCAGATATATTCAATCATCGTGTTTTTTAAAATGTTATGATGCTAAATTTAGAATCATGATAAAAAGTACAATGGAGAGCCTTGTTTCTTACCAGTGAAAGTACAGTAAAGTGATTCTGACTTCAGAAATTTATATTTTTCTTTATATACATCCAGCATTAAGGCTAGTAAAAATACCCTTTCATCACAAGGGCAACACATCCCTAGTGACAGTAAATCCTATTAAAGTGTGTGTGTTTGTGTTACTGTTTCCTGTGTTCACATACCTTTTCTGTACCATGTACATACAGAGATAGCAAATACATACTCTTCAGTAATTTTCAGGTAGGGTGAGGTGGGGGGAGAAAACAGTTTAAAATTATAATTGCCTCGGAGTTCTTTCTAAATCAGATTGTGGAAATCTGCTGTCCTCTTTTTTTACGGCGGCATTGTATTTCACCATAAAGATACAATAAATTAGAATCTGGTAATCCAATAAACCTTAAAAAAGTTCCCTGCTTGTATCAGAGGATAGACATATTGGAGTTGGTCTTCATGACCTCCTGAAATTGAAGTCAACAGCCTACTCAGAAAGAAATTTAATTTTTACTGTGTGATCTATTTTTCTCTGATAATTTTTCTAAAGCGAAGTAATCTTGTGATTATTCGAAGCTGAATAAGAGAGGGTAAGCCAGTGCCTTTTTGGTTAGAGGGTTTGAACAAGACAGAACTGAGGTTGTATCCCAGCATCATCATAAACGAACTATAGTAGGAACTCATTATGTCATTTTTTTCCCACTCAGTTTGTTTATTACATAGAACCTATAAAGTAAAAAATGATATGGTATTTTGAAAAATTACTGGCTTTATTTTTCTTAGTTAAAGGGGTAGAAACAAATGTATGGCCTTGAAACCTTAGAGATGGTTTTTAAGGTAATAACTGCACATAAGTACAGTTCACTAATTTATCAACTGGGAGCAGCTGAAACAACAGCAAGTAGAAGGATAAAGGGAGAGAAGGGTAGAGAAGGGAGATGGACCCCCGAAAGCTGGATGTGAGTATGCAAACTATAAACCGACGTTGGGCCCATGAGATGGTGGGTCACCACTGCCTGGGCATTGCTGTGGTCTGAAATGAGGAAGAGTGGTCCTGACTAATATTCTGACCCTCTTGGATTTTTTTTATGATTTAAGTTATTTATTCATTTTTAAAGAATTACTTTAGGAAGAAAAAAAACGAGCATGGGGTGGTAGACAGAGTTTCCCACAGACTCCCTGCTTGAGTGAATAGCCTGACTCGGGCTCAATCCAGTGACCCATGAGATCATGACCTGAGCCAAAACCGAAGGGTAGAGTCTTAACTGAGCCACCGGGGCATCCAGGCCTGGGATTTTTAAAGATCCTTAGGGATTGGGGTGAGGGCTGCAGCAAGGAAACCAATTGGATTTTGATTCAGAGATGGTTTTCTGATTGAATGGAGCTTGCTTTATTAAACTTTGATAATGTACAACAATGATTCTGGTAAGATTGGACTCAAAAATTATTTCTCAGGTGGGACAAAAGAAAACGTGTAGATAAGTGTGGCATTTTGAGTGTGACTTAGAGGTACATTGCTCTTGAACAACAACCTCTGCCCTGGCAAAGGTTACTAGGATCCCCAGAAGCCCCTTTAATTGCTTCCTTCAGTGGCAGGAAGAAAGATGGGAAGTTCATGGCTCTAGTCTCCTGTATTTTTAATTGCTTGGTTTTCAATCACAGATGTAGATTAAGGACCTATGGCAATGGCTAACTTCTTTAGAATTAAGGACCTTAAAGGTGAAGTGTTGACATTTTTGAAACTAAGGAAAAAGCTAATCATAGGAAAGAAAAAGAATACATTTTTTCTTAGTTCAAAGGAACAGGAAATAAAATTTTAGAAGGGTCTATACTAACCTTGTTGAAGTTTTATTTAAAAATTTTTTTTAACTCAGGGGAGTTATGCATATCTGAAAATGAAAGAAGACTTGTTTCTAAAGAGGCTTGGAGCAAACTGCAGCAGTATTTTCCAAAGGCTCCCGAGTTTCCAAGTTACAGAGAATGCTGTTCACAGTGCAAGGTACTGGATGTTGAGCTGCCCTGTGTAGGAATCAAATGCCGCCCCCTGGATTGACTTTCCCCCAGAGAACTGACATTGTGCTTTTGTAGGGAGGAGTAGGGAGGGGGCAAGTCCTTTAATCTCGGTAGGGGGTGGCTGATTGCTTCTTGTTTCATTCTCTTGCAGATTTTAGAAAGAGAAGGGGAAGAAAATGAAGCCTTACATAAGATGATTGCAAATGAGCAAAAGACTTCTCTTCCAAATCTGTTTCAGGACAAGAACAGACCTTGTCTCAGTAACTGGCCAGAGGTATAGTGATCTTTACAAAGGAGGATGGAATGAATACATTTTTACGTTTTGAAGGTTCTTGCCAAATTCCCAGTGAACTATTGCAGAACAACCAAGAGCATCTCTCTGATTCTCATGGTTTAGTTTTCTAATTGGGGGATTTATTCTAGACTCTGGCCTCTTGACAGAGTTCTATATTTGGACTAAATTTATAAAACTTGAAATAAGGGAGTCATAGTATATGAAAAAGCATTTTGCCTAAAAGATTTATGCTAAGGGTACAGTGAGTTAATGGGCATTTGTGTGTGGTTCTGTTCCAGGAAACGGATGTCCTCTACATTGTGTCACAATTCTTCGTAGAAGAATGGCGTAAATTTGTTAGGTAGAGCCCCAAATTTTCCATTTTTATTGTTTATACTAGGATTTTTTAAGAATTACGGATTCTGATCACAGTAGCTTTGGTTACTTTTTTAGCATGTACTAAAAGCTTTCTTTTGTTTACATTAAATGAATGCTCTTAAGAAAACACATTTAACTACTAGACTATCCTTTTAAATATATTTATTATTTAAAAATACCTTAAACATCTTGAGTGATTGCTGTAGTGAAGCAATATTTCTCCTCTTTGTCTCACTTGAGTAGAAAACCTACAAGATGTAGTCCAGTGTCATCGGTTGGAAACAGTGCTCTTCTGTGCCCCCATGGGGGACTCATGTTTACATTTGCTTCCATGACCAAAGAAGATTCTAAACTGTGAGTTTCTTCTCTTGTGATTTATCTAGTGAATTAGAATGGTAATGTTGCATCTGATACAGTGTATGTGCGGGATCTAAGCCTTTGCTGAATTGTGGGGTTTGTCCTTTCATAAGCTCTGCTAGAGTGAGCACTTCTCTAAAAAACAAAAACAAAAACAAACAACTCCTCTTCCCTATAGAATGCTAGAAGCTGCCCAAGGCAGCTTTGCTCTTGGTCTCTACCTTCCCAGAGCTCTTGTTTTCTTCATCCAAGTTGTGGACCTTTTGCAGCATCCTGCAATCACCATGCTCTCCGTTGTACTTGCTTTTCCTGCAGCCGGCAGAGCAGAGCCAGTGAGATGGTCATCTGCAATTCTGGGGTCTTAAAGTCAAAATATTTGTGCCACCCACTGTTCAAGTGCTTCCAAAAGGGCTGACATCTGAAAGTCACCTGATGTTCCCATTTTACCTTTTCAAATGATTGATAACTGACATTGCTTATAAACAGTGAATATTGGAACGCAAGTAACAATTCCTTTGGGACTAAGCTCAGAGGTTGGGTGTTTATGATTTATGTTGATAACTGTCTCATAATTTAGGGAAGCTTACCATTAATTTTTCCTTGTAAGTTCTCCATGAGCTCTTTTTTATCCCTTCCTTCCTCTTTGCAGGGAGTGTTGTAAATGGTAGACACCAGGAAAATATCTATAATACTCAGAAAAATGTATGTGCCAGCTAATTTAAAAAGTTAAACAATTCAGATAAAACTGAAGGCCCCTTAGTCTTAATATTTCTTCTCTTTCTCCTCTTCTCTCCCTATGTTCTGCTCACAATAACTGAGTCTGAATTTGAGGGTTATCCTGCCCAGAAAGTACTGCTTAAAAAGTAATATTTTGCATATTAAAAATGTTTGCTATAAATGGACATCGTACAGTATTTATCATTCTGCAACTTAGTTTACTTTCATATTTGAGATTTAGCCATGTTGATTCCTATAACTTGAGTCTTGCATTTCACTGCTATGACACCCTTTTATATGAAGAAAACTGTTCGTTATTGAGGATGATCCATCTTTAACTTTCTGTATTAAATATTGGTCTTGGGAACTTGGGATTGCTCTCAAGAGACCAATGGATTATGTTAGTTGTCTTAGTTTCCATGTGTCTTAAGGCATGTTGTGTTTTTTTGCACAGTATAGCTCTCATATGGCCCAGTGAGTGGCAGATGATACAAAAGCTCTTTGTCGTGGATCATGTAATTAAAATCGTAAGAACTGAAGTGGGAGATGTAAACCCTTCAGAAACACAGTATATTTCTGAACCAAGTAAGTTTTCATAAGGAGAGTATGTCACTGTTGTCTTCCCTACTTAAAATTATAGATCATGTGTGGGTCCAAACTCATATACCCTGGTAGGAATTACGTATTAGACATCCTATTATTTGTATGTTCATTAGTTTGATAATAAATGAATTTCTTTACTGGTATTCTTTATATACAAAGGAATAAAACAATAATAGAAAATAAGAGTAATAATTATTGAATACTCACTGGTAACCTTGCTGCGTGTTTATAGACTTTTGGTTTTGTGAAATTAATTCCTCAGCCACTTCTGTTTTGTTTTTTAGAACTCTGTCCAGAATGCAGAGAGGGCTTATTGTGTCAACAGCAGAGGGACCTACGTGAATATACTCAAGCCACCATCTATGTCCATAAAGTTGTGGATAACAAAAAGGTACCAGTCCCTTTCATGGCCGTGACTAGTAATAATTGAGGCCTACCTGGGCTCACATTTTTATTTCCTTTGAGCTACTTGACTTAAGAATTCAAGCTGAAGTTATGTGATTTTATGTGGATTTGGTCAGTTATTAATTTGATACACATGACAAAGAATGTAAGCTGTATGCCACGAACAGTCTTGATACTGAGGGACTATGGTGGTAAAGCAGAGACACCAGATACCTGACCTCAAGAATGTATGTTTCTAATGAGTAAGATTAAGAACAAACCCAAAAAAGGGTGGTGGTTCAATATGGCAGGATAGGAAGATTCTGAACAGAACCTTTTCCCAGGATACAGCAAATCTACAGCTATTTACTGAATAATTATCTCTGAAAAGAACTTGAACTGAATATACAGCTGTTCCACAAAGGATGAAGGAGTCACATCGAGATAGATAGGAGAAGCAGAGATCTCAACAAAAACACCACCCCCTATTACTAGCACAGCAACCTGCCATGGGTAGGGGTCTCAGAAATATGGAACTCCTTCTTGAGGAGAAAAGGCATTGTGAGAACTATACCAGAGAGAATTCATTTTCTAAAAATTATTATTTTTTTAAAAAGTTTTTATTTATTCATGAGAGATGCAGAGTCCAAGACACAGACAGAGGGACAAACAGGCTCCCTGCAGGGAGCCTGGTGCAGGACTCAATGCCGGAAGCCCAGGATCACAAACTGAGCCAAAGGCAGATAGATGTTCAACCACTGAGCCACCCAGGTGCCCCTCATTTTTAATCTTAAGCTATCTGTCAAACACAAATGCTCATTGGGACTCTTCAGGGACTGGGGCCCCATGTCAGGACTAGTTTTACTTTCTCCACCTTGCTATTGCCCACAAGAATTCTACTTTTTTTTAAGATTTATTTAGTAATTTCAGAGAGAGACACAATTCATGTGCAGAAGCAGGGAGCAGAGTGAGAAGCAGACCCTTGCTGAGTAAGGAGCCCAATGCATGGTTTAGTCCCAGGACCCTGATAGTATAGCTTGAGCTAGAGGCAAATGCTTAACTGACTGAGCCACCCAGGCACACCACCCCCCCAAAAATTTTTTGAATTATACCAGACATTCAGGAAGATTTAATACTAATCCTTCTCACATTCTTCCAAAAATTGAAAATGAGGGAGTGATCCCAAACTTACTTTTCGGCCATCATGGGTACCTCCTTAAAAAAGTTTCAGGCCAACATCCCTTGTGGACGTCAATACAGAAATCACCAACAAAAGCTCTGCAAACCAAATTTAACAGTATATTAAAATGAACTTCCGCTGTGATTATATGGGAATTATTCCAAGGATGATTCATCTGCAAATCTCGCAACATGAAGCACCAATAAATAAAATGGATAAAATCATGATCATCTCCATATATGCAGAAAAGGAGTTGACAAAATTCAATTTCTCTTTATATTAAAAGCTCTCAACAAATTCCTTAGAGATGGAACGTAATCCTATATAATACAGATCCCATATTACCCGCCCACAGCTAATATTATACTCAGTGGTGGAAGGGAAATGTTAGCCTTAAGATCAAGAACGAGGATGTCCATTGTCACGGCTGTATTCAACATAAAATGGAAGGTCCTTGCAAGAGCAGTGAGGTGGCAAAAGAAATTTAAGCATCCAGCATCCAGACTGGAAAGGAAAAAATTACACTCACTGTTTGTACATGATTTGATTTTATATATGGAAAACCCTAGAGTCTTCACCAATAAGTACTAGAAGTTATAAACAAATCAGAGGAAACAAAAATTAATACATAAAAAAATCAGTTGCAAAGAACCTACCCTGGTTCATTTCCAGACCATGTGACTCTTGATCTCAGAGTTGTGGATTCAAGCCCTACCTTGAGCATAGGAAAAAAAAAATCAGTGGAACCTGGATGTCCTCGTCTGTTAAATTTCTGCCTTTGACTCATTTAATGATCCCGGGGCCTTGGTATGAAACACCATCTTGGGCTCCCTACTCCACGTGGCGCCGCCTCCTGCCTAGTGCTCCCTCTGCTTTTTCTCTGTCTCTCATTCTGTCAAATAAATCTTAAAAAAAAAAAAAAAATCTCCCTTTAAAAAAGAATGGCTGTTCTAAAATAAGTCGTGTGTATATAGAGCATGTAATCTTTATATAGTGGTAGCTATAGTCAGTAATATTGCATAATTGAAAGTTGTTTAGAAAGTAAATCTTTAGAGCCTCCCTTTCGCGCAGGGGGTGATCCTGGAGACCCAGGATTGAGTTTCACATCAGACTGCCTACATGAAGCCTGTTTCTCTCTCTCTCTCTCTCTCTCTCTCTCTCTCTCTCTCTCTCTCCCTCTCTCTCTCCCCCCCTCTCCCTATCTCCCTCCCTCCCTCCCTCCCTCTCTCTCTCCCCCCCTCCCTCTGTCTGTCTCTCATGAATAAATAAAACCTTGAAAGAAAATTTTTATCACAATAAAAGAATTTTTAATGGTAACCATTACTTTGGTGATCATTTTACAGTGTACGCAAATGTCACACCTGGAACTGGTATAGCCTGATACATTAATTATACTTCAATTTCAAAAAGATGTAGAACATCCCTTAAAATAAACAAACAGGAATATGCTCATAAACTCATAAGATGACTAAACAGGAATGAATGTTTTTGAAGGAAATCTAGCAGGGTAAAGCGGGGAGAGATTAATCAAGGTGAAGGTGGCCGTGTTAGATGGGAAATGGAAAAGAAATGCATCTTGGGAGAGTTATTTTACTCATTTCCATAATTTCCCCTCTGTACCTTTAATGGACCTCTGTACTTCTGGTAGAGTGGTAAGTCTAATGTACTGAAGCAATAGAGTGAGTTATGTGTAGAGCAGCACTGTCCAATCAAGCTTTCTGCAGTGATAGTATTCTGTGTCTTCGCTGTATGCTGTGGTAGCAATAGCCACAGGTGATGTGGAGCACTGAAAATGTGGCTATGGTGGCTGAGGAACTGAATTTTTAATTCATTTAAATTTAAAAAGCCAGAGGTGCCTGCCCCGGTTTATGATCTTCAGGTCTTGGGATTGATCCCAGCATCAGGCTTCTTGCTCAGGTGGGAGTCTGCTTCACTGTCTCTCCCCACCCCCCCACACATGGTTCCCCACTCCTGTGTTCTGTCTCTCGCAAGCAACACTACATTACACTAGTATTCACGAGTGTTTTTCCAATAAAGGATAGTAAAATAGGGCAAGGACTAAAAGCTATCATAGTTTGTACATCATACCAAGGATTCTAGGATTCTGAGTTATAGATTCAAGTCACTGGAAAGTTGCAAGGAACGTCGTGGTGCGTATAGTTTTGTGCTTTAAAGAGGTCCCCCTCACTGTGTTTGTAATTGGCAAGAGCAGAACAGGAATAAGAAAGGCCAGTTTAGAGCCCCTTGTACTCTTCTCTCAGAGTAGATGAAGTAGACAGATTTTGGTGTATTTTGGGGAGCCAGGGTGTTAAAACTTGCTGTGGGGCAGCCCCCGTGGCGCAGTAGTTTAGTGCTCCCTGCAGCCTGGGGTGTGATCCTGGAGATCAAGTCCCACATTGGGCTCCCTGCATGGAGCCTGCTTCTCCCTCTGCCTGTGTCTCTGCCTCTCTGCCTGCCTCTCTCTCTCTCTGCCTCTGAATAAATCAAAAAATCAATCAGTCAATCAATCAATCTTGCTGTGGATCGAATTTGGAACATTTTATTATATTAAGAATGGATCTTAGGTAGATCCTGACCCAGATCTCTGGGCATGTCATTAATTGATTCCAGGATTCATGGAATTCAAGACTAGACTATATTGTATTTAATGACTGTTACCAAACACATTGTTTTAGTGGGATAATTCATAAAGTGTGCTCTTGAAGCTCTTTGGTTCTGCTTCACACATTGAACTTTCTTTCCTGCTTTGCTGAGAAAATGAAGTTAGTGTCAATGACTATTTTCTCTAAAAGTTTAAGTCTTGTGCCTGTTAGTCCTTGTATATATTGGTATCTAAAATCATTTCCAACTTATGAAAGGTTTTATTATTTATTTTGAGTTCTTTGGGGGAAAGATTGCATTTATTTGAGAGAGCTACCAAGAGAGAGCATGAGCAGGAGGGAGAGTGGGTAGTGGGAGAAGCAGACTGCCCACTGAGCAGGGAGCCCGACATGGGGCTTGATCCCGGGACCCTGAATCATGATCTGAGCTCAAGGCAGATGCTTAAGTGACTGAGCCACCCAGGCACCCCTATTTTGAGTTATGTATTTCATAACATAAATGAGTATTTCCTCCATCCTTCCCTTTCTCGATCTTACTGAAATATTGTGGCTCCCAATGTCTAAATGGTTTGATAGTGCCTGTGCTGGGGACTTCTTTGAACTTCTGCAAAATAACATTGTAATGGCCCAATAATAATAATAATAACTTTTGCACATACTACTTTTGTTTATGGTGACCACATTACACATGAGTAATTCCTAGGATAAAAAGTAAATACGAACATGTTAAAAGACAAGAACCAGCCCTTGGGTCTTGAACTTTTGCCCGATATATTATCCCACCATTGATAAAGCTCCCACACCCTGCAAGTGTCTGACCCATCTTCTCTTTGTTTGCATTCAGGTGATGAAGGATTCAGCTCCAGAGCTGAATGTGAGTAGTTCCGAAACAGAGGAGGATAAGGAAGAAGCTAAACCAGATGGAGAAAAAGATCCAGATTTTAATCAAGTATGTGTCAAAGCTGCTTTTCATTGTCCTACCTTCTGCCATTCTGAAATCAACCACTTTGTGTCCCTAGACATCTCTCTGTACCTTCCGTGGGACTTTTGATTCTCCACTCCTTTCTTTGTTTCCAGTCTTTCCTTCGTTTTGATGGCACACAGTTGTAACCTTGATTTCTCTCAAGCATCTATAAGCTGCATTATTCCAGAATTAATATATTTGTTGCCACTGAGTTAGGTTAACGTGTAATACAATGATTAGTCCTTTAGCTGGAAAAGAAGACTAAAATGAGAATCATGTATATCTCGGTTTATTGTTCAGCCATGGATTATAGAAGTATGAAAAAATTATCTTAGTTTTCTCATTACAAGCAAAATATATTGTTATCTTACTAATGGAGTTTATAGAAGGGAATTCTGGGTCTCTGAAGTGTCAGTTAAATGACCAGCTTAGCATTAGTATTTTTGTATTTCATCATGATAAATTTTTTTCTGTTAAAATTGCCTATTTTCTGTGTATTTTGTTAATATTTTTATAATGATTTTCCTATTTGGTTGCTTGATTATATTCTGTGTATTCATAGTGATATTGGAGAAAAGTATCTTAAAAACATGAAATAACATGGGAATATGGTTAATATATGGTGTAGATATGTTTCAGCATCTCAGATGATGGTGTCCCTTTTTTTTTTTAAGATTTTATTTATTTATTCATGACACACACACACACAGGCAGAGACACAGGCAGAGGGAGAAACAGGCTCTGTGCAGGGAGTCGGTCGTGGTACTCTATCCTGGGACCCCAGGATCAGGCCCTGGGCTGAAGGTGACACTAAATCAATGAGCCACTGGGCTGCCCGGGTTGTTCTTTTTTTTAAGATTTACTTGTTCATGAGAGATAGAGAGGCAGAGACATAGGCAGAGGAAGAAGCAGGCTCCATACAGGGAGCCCAGTGTGGGACTCAATCACAGATCCTGGGATGGTGCCTTGAGCCGAAGGCAGCCGCTCAACCACTGAGATACTCAGGTGTCCCTCCAGGGTGTCTATAGATACTTTAAATTTCATCGAATTTCTGTCCTAAAAAGAGTGTAGTTTTAACCGATGAGACAATTTTCTTTATTTACTGCTAAAATGCAGTAGTCACTTTATGATTAACTTTCTTCCTAAAGGAATAAAAGTGTTATACGGGCCATCTGCTATCTCCGTCTCTGTGCCTGAGGCAGAACTATCTGGGTTTGTTGTGCTGTCTGTATATACTGATCGTGTTACTTAATTTTCAACATTTAAGAAAGCCTGAAAAGCCCTCTTATCTTGAACCTTGGTCTCTGTGATGTACTTGTTACTAGTAGTTTTCCAGCTGGTACAAAGAAGTATCCATATTTTTATTTCCCGACTTTTTGGAGCTCCTAAAATGCTCCCTGTGAATACCTCTGGAAGGAGAGTAACAAGCACTTTGTGTATCACCCTGCTGACCAGGACCAGCCACTCCAGTCTCCTTTGTGCTGCGGGCAGCACTGGACTCCCCCTTTACTTTAGCAATAAGGCAGAACCATACGTTTTACGGTAACGCAGACCGAATTTTGACGACATGTTATAAATACTGTGCTTAATCAGACCACTGAAGATGTATGTCTTCAGTTTTTTGGGGATGGTTTTTGAGATTTCTTTTTTTTTTAAGATATTATTTATTTATTCATGAGAGACACACACACACACAGAGAGAGAGAGACATAGACAGAGGGAGAATTAGGCTCCAGGCAGGAGTCCCAATGTGGGACTCGATCCTGGGGCTTGAGTTGAAGGCAGAGGCTTAACCGCTGAGCCACCCCGGCATCCCCCTGAGTTGATTTCTTGATTGGAGTTTGGAAACATATCTTTTGTGGTCAGCTTCTAACCGTGTATTTCATCAACTCTTCTCATGTCCCCATTGTCTCAGCCCATCCATCTTGCAATTCACAGATCCACAGACTCTTTTGTTTGCTCATTTTAGTTGCTACATTAAAATCATAGGCATGGGCAGCCCCAGTGACTCAGCGGTTTGGTGCTCCCTTCAGCCCAGGGTGTGATCCTGGAGACCCGGGATCAGGTTCCACATCGGGCTCCCTGCTTGTAGCCTGCTTTTCCCTCTGCCTGTGTCTCTGCCTCTCTGTCTGTCTCTCTCTCATGAATAAATAAATAAAATCTTAAAAAAATAATCATAGGCATGTTGGTTCATGAACATATCCATCTTCTCTTGCATTGCTTGGCTGGCAGTATGATACTGTTTCAATGATTATCTCTTGGAAGTATGGTTTAATAATCATTTGGAAATCTCATCTTTTTTCCAAGTCCGTTGTCAGTGACTCATTTTTTGTTCTTCTGGTAAACTTGGTAAATGTTCACATTGTCCTTAGCTTCTGTTATTTCAAGCTTTGCTTTTCATCCTGAGTTGTTTAAAACACTCTTTATATTTTCAAGTGATTTAGATTTTTGGGAAGCCAGTTTTTTTGAATGTCTAGTTTTGTTCATTGTGGTTATAACCACAGCAATTTTTACAGAGTGGATGTGGAATTACTTTTCTCAGTTGTGGATGACAACAGATTTCATATTTACAAATAAGACAGAGAATGTTGGGAAACATTGCTTTTTATGCTGGCATTTCTTTTAAATATACATTATAATTTTCTTCTGTCTTCTCTCTCCTTGTTTGGATATTGTAAATACTCTGGAATGTTTTAAATATTTTAGTCCTCAAAATAAAAACTGAAGTGTGTCCTTCCTTTAGAAGAGGAGATGGTCCCAGAAGAATGTCATGCCTTTTAGAACTTCAGCATCCTGACATTATCTTTGTAACGTGTTACAGTATCTTAGTGCGTGGTAACTGCAATTGCTGTTTTAAATCCCCATGATAGGACATGGTGCATCTCTGTGTATCCTTAATGGGGAGAAACAAATCCCCCTCCCCTTTTTTCTAAGCTAGATCAACCCAGTCCCTTTGACTTGGACATTTTCTACAATTCAGGTTAATGATGCACCCGGGGTTGGATATCACTTAGGTAATTGAAAGCCATCTAAAAGCAGTCAGCTGTTTTTTGTCAGATAAGTTGGATTTAAATTCTATGTGGTATTTTTTGTTTTGTTTGTTTTTTTTGAAAAAATAATTCTGGGAAAAGCTTTTAGACCCGTTTAAAGAGCCATTTTAAAAAAGCATATATCTTGCTTAATGTCCAGGGATTTGTCATTTGGTTGTGTTTTGTATGTCTACAGTACAATTTTGTTTTGTTGCAGCTATTTTTATCCTTCCTAATTGTGGGATTAGTTGCAGCTTCCTTTCAACCATTGAGATTGAGGAAAATAATAATACCTTTTTGTTTATTTTTAATTCCCCCTTCTGCACAACTTTTTCTTAACAAATATTAGAACCATTTGCGACCCTCTGTATACCTAGGGCCAAAGCCAAACCTATCTTTGTGCAGTGAATAGCCAGCGGGTGTCACCCTGAGCCAGTGCTCTTCTGTGCTTGCTTCCTGATCCTCCTCTGCTTTATAAATCTCTGGAGCCCTGTTAGTGATGAGGATGTGGCATGTGTGTCCATAATGACCCCTAAACCGCTCTCCTTATGCACAGCTAACACTCAGTGACAACTGCAAAGAACAGAGCCATGGCCTGAGGGTTACCTCATCCAGATTTAATTAAAACAGGGGAAAAAAATTTGTTTAAAGAATCTTGTTTCTCTCATTCCTTGGCCTGGTTAAAAGAAGACTCTTGACAATGAACCTCTTTATGGGAGTATTTTAGGAAGACAGTTGAGTCTTTACCTATAATTTTTTTTAGCCTGCTACATTTTGAATTCTGTACTCATGTATACCTGTACATTTTGTATATCTTTGGGTAAATGGTATTCATCATGACTTTTAACTTCTAAATACTTATATCAACCTGTAACTAACCCAGTGTTCTATATTACCCATATTCAGATATTTGCAACTATCACAAATATTTTCCCTTCAAACCAGCATCCAAAGTATATGTTTATTATATCTAGAATATTGGTCCTACCTCCTCAACTCCTTTGTTTTCCTCTTTGTTATTTAAGTAGATCTGTTTCATTTTTTGTAGATTGTCCCACTTCCTGGATTCAGCTGATTGCCTCCTTATATCACTGGTGTTAATTTCTCTGTTCTTTATATTTCCTGTCCATTGGCAACAGAATATAAATGTTTGATTAGTCTCAGGTTTCGTATTTTCCATGATTTCACAGACAAAGCTACTTGGTGATCCTGTCAGGGAACAACATGCCATCCTGTTTTTAGTTAACTAAGTTTGATTCTTTATTAATACTGTCTTTTGTTTTCAAGTCCTCAGCTGTTTAAACTTAGTTTCCATGCCACTCTCAAAAGGGAAGGAGATTTTGATACAAGTTTAGGATTCACAAATCAAATTTAATAATCTTAAAGGTTCTTTAGTTTATCAGATGTATGTTTTTCTTTTTTTTTTAAATTTTTTTTTATTTATTTATGATAGTCACAGAGAGAGAGAGAGAGGCAGAGACACAGGCGGAGGGAGAAGCACGCTCCATGCACCGGGAGCCTGATGTGGGATTCGATCCCGGGTCTCCAGGATCGCGCCCTGGGCCAAAGGCAGGCGCCAAACCACTGCGCCACCCAGGGATCCCCAGATGTATGTTTTTCTGATTTAAGGTCAGGTTTGGCATTTTGCTTTTAAATGTCTTTTTGTAATGATAGCCTGGAGCATACATTTAGTGAGGTGTATCTCCCTTGACTTTTTCCCCCTCCAATTTTGTGTGAGCTGGCTAAGTATGAAACCACCAGTAAGTTTCTACTCCTTGTTGACACTGATTTCAAATGGTCAAGACCAGTAAGTAAACTGCTTTTGCCTACGTAATGAACTTAGCTGTTGAACTAGCTGCGTGGGTCACAGAGTGGGTAATTTCAGTGCTTTGTTTGTTTTGGATCTTTTATTACAGAGCAATGGAGGAACAAAGCGACAAAAGATCACCCATCAAAATTATATAGCCTATCAAAAGCAAGTCATTCGGCGCAGTATGCGACATAGAAAAGTTCGTGGTGAGAAAGCACTTCTTGTTTCTGCTAATCAAACGTTAAAAGAATTGAAAATTCAGGTGAGGAAAATACAACTTTTGTTTTAAATATGCTCTGGACCCTGAGGACCTTCATGAGTTCTTGCTTTCCCCTATGTTTACGTATTTCTCTCTGTTTTCTTTCACGGTTGGCTGTGTTAACCTCTGTCTGCTCATGGTATTAGTCCACTCAAAGGGGGTTCTTTTGATTTCACAATCATGCCTACAGGGCCCCTAAATTGGAATAACCCTTTCTTTTAGAAAGTTTTAAAAATATCCAAGAATCAAGGGTGCCGGGCATGCGACTCTGGGTCTCAAGGCGTGAGTTCAAGCCCTTTGAGTGTAGAGATTACTTGAAAAAATTTAAAAAATTGTTTAAACCACACAAAATCGCCAAGAATCTTTCTGTGAAGGTGAAAGTGATTTGAGTTCTGAAAACTTGCACAAGTTCTGAGTAGCTTTCAAATCATGAGAAACATTGAGAGTCATTTGCACTTGCTGCCCACAATGTGTTTCCAGGATAGTCGGTCCCTCAGTCCTCATGCTGTGTGTTTTCCTTTGACCAATTGATAGGTATCAAGCTGATTACCATGATGTGCTGTGAAACGTAAGGGGAATTAAAAGGCAGCGACTTCGTTGTTTATTCACTCCAACGAGTCTGGAATTGTCACAGTATTTTTGGTATCAGATAAATCTACTTGATAGAATTTTATTTTTATTGGATTGATTGATTATACTGGGAGTGGGGTAAGATTGATAGAACCCTTACCTCTCTTTGCAGTGGTGTTCTCCAAATGGTGTTTTTAAATACCCATTTTTGATTATTTACCTCCATACTCCACCCCCCCCCCCCAAAAGCAAGCATTGGTTTCCACATCAGTTCACTGAATGCAGTGTAGGCATCATGAAAATGCTTCATGATTTTCTAATTCCTTGGTATCAATACTGAAGTAGAATAGGATAAACGAGCATGGCAACGATATGTCTCAAGACCTAGGCAAGAGGGGCTGATAAGTTCAAGATGTCCATGAAGAAAATTTGGCTCCTAATCTGTTTCAGGCACTGATATATATCCAAAAAGTTGACCAAATTTCCCTCTTTGCTACTTTCATGTGGCATAGTTTACTGTTTCTGCATTTTTTTCTTGCTGATATTTATCATTGTAATTGAGGCAAAAGTACAGGCTTCCTTTGAGGGTGTTATATGTTCCAGATTGTCCTGGGAACAGTATTTCCCTTGGTTGAACCCGTAGCTCTGAAAATAAACGTGTTGGCATAATATCTTTACTCTGTTATTGTACCTTTTACATCTGAGAAAGCTTGTTTCTGTCACCGGCCTTTTGCCTGTCAGTGGTAAACCTCGAACATTCAAAACCTTTAAATTACAAAAAGAGCCCCTGTGGATAAAGACATTCAAAAAGCCTGTGCTGCTTTCTGCTTTTATTATGGGCTACCATTTTTAAAGAACAAATCAAAAGTCAGCAGAAATCTCCTCTGTGTAGGAGCATGTTACCTGCTCCGAGTTGCTATGAGAAGCAAGCAATAGCTCAAAGGAAACCCCCGATGTGCTCTTCTCGGATGGGTCCTTTCAGTGTCCTTCCTCTCGCCCCTCGCCCAGGCTTTGAGGTCACTGCGATCCAGACTCAATACAAAGGATCATGCAATACAATTTTCTCTCGCCTCTTAGTAGTGGTAGCTTTGAATGCTTGCACTAAATGTGGCCTTTTACCTGGCAGCCTAGCCAGCATTGAGTATGCCTGTGACCCTCAGTTAGCGGTGGTGGGTGATTTTTTTTTTTTTAAGTATGTAATGCCCTTTTTATATTTGATGGAGCCTTTCCTCTCAGGGATATTGCATTTCCAAATTAATAAGAGGACAACCTTTATAAAATTGTAAATGTTTTATTCTAGACAAGCCCATTTACAGTTGCTTAAAACCTTAAGACGCTTGCTTTGCCTGATTATTAATTCATCCACCTCTTCTACCGTAAAGTAAATGGAAGTACAATTGATTCATCTCCTTTCACAGATGTTCAGTGTTTAATTGTATTATTTCATTTTCCCAAAGATAGGTTTTGAGCGGGTGTTGATGCGCGTCTTATGGAGGAGGAAACTTTAGCACCGAGGTTAAACGGCTCCCAGCTGAAGCTGCTGCCTCTGTGTTTCCTTATTTTAGCCTCCACCGCCTCCCTCACCCTGCTCCCCAGCATTATAGCAAGCAGGCCAAAGCTGCTCTCCTTTAGGGAACCGGGTCTCGTTCCTGGTGTGCTCCATAGATCATGGATGCTGCCCCTACTTCACAGACACACATACGTAATAGTGATTATACTTGGGCATTTTTATGGTTTGTGAATTACCAAAAGCCTCCAGGCCTTTAATGTACCTCATTCTGAAAGAGCGTTTTCCCCTTGCTTGTGAAGACTTGTGTATCTTTCGTAGCACCTCTGCTACAAACCTGTCTCAGCCTTCAGCTGTAGAACTGATGCTTTCCTCTTCTCCTCCTCAGATCTGACAGGTGCCTTCCTCTGTCACCATCTCCATGACATGGTTTGCCCTTACCGTCTATACCCCCTCCAGGGTGGGTTTACTCCCTGACTTTCCTATTTCCAGCCTGAGGAAAGCATTCCAACTCATAGTGGCCTCTTAATAAAAGCTTCAGTAGTTGTTGAAAGAAATTAAATGCCCTTGTATGTATGCTCAAAACATAAAGTACTGAGCATGAGCCCCACAGTGAGGGTGCTGTCTGGAGGTATTATTTGCTTTATCCAGCCTCATAGAGGTGATGTGGAGAAACTTGGAAAGTGTCCCCACAGTCCAATAGCTATGACATTGCCCACATTCAGTTGGCACTAGACACGTCCACTGAAACTCTTTCTTCCTCCCAGGTTCCATTTGATAACCTGGGGCTGGTTACTTTTGCCTGATGCCTTTGCAACGGCCTGGCTTAGGTAGAAATGTCCTGTTAGTACTAACTGCTCAGCTGAAATACTTTAGGGATTCACAGGCAGATCATTGATATCAATGCACATTAGCCATAGATCCATCTGTTTGTTTCGTGGGAGCTGATGTCATTTTGTGAAGTCCGGTTAAGATTTTCGCCTAACAGGGAGGAGAGGCCAGTGTTTGTTATCCTGGTTCTTATTTTTCTGTATGCCATCATTAAAGTCACTTTTTTGGTCATAGTCTTCTCAGCATGGAAAGCTCTTGAGCCCTATTATTCACACAGTTGGCTCAGGGCTGCTTAATCCTTCGACATTCTGAAGAGTAGAGGAATAGGGCGTGTATAAAGTTAGAATAGTTTTCCTACAACATCATGGATATTGGGGTAATAAAACATACATGTAATAAAATACATGAAGCAAGACATTTTATAATAGGGTACATGGTCCCTTCCCTTAATTCCTATTTGGTTCCTGGAAAAAAGACTGAGAAGTTACAGCGTTCCCAAGGTCTGAATTATATAGCCCAGGCTTGATGACGGAATTAAGACTGAAAGAAGAAAACAAATGTCCTTCTGGTTAATTTAAAGATGGTTTTATAAAAGAAGTTGGACTCGACGTGATAATAGAATGTGGGATCTGGGCATGATGAGAATGATAGTGATGTCCTTGTCCAAATCTTAGAACCAGAGGAGATAACAGCCTGGTCCACCTTCTGCTCCTTGGACAGCCCACACCACCACTCTTGGGGAGGTGGCAAGGTGCTGAACCAAGGTTCTGTGGGTATAATTGTTCTCTACCAGACCTCCTAAGGATGTTGCCACAGGGGCTGGGATTAACTCCCTTTGTTGGGGGGGGGTGGCGGGGGGGGGCCTTAACTCTCAATGGGAGCGTTGCCAGTGTGCTGAGAGTAGTGTCTTTTGTACTCTGAAGACTTGTTTTTTGTTTAAAGAACCCATGTGTTCATTTATTCAAATAGGGTATAAATATCAGTATTTTGCCTTATACAAACTTACTTTTGTATTGGTACAGATCATGCATGCCTTTTCAGTTGCTCCTTTTGACCAGAATCTGTCGATTGATGGAAAAATTTTAAGTGATGACTGTGCCACTCTCGGAACCCTTGGTGTCATTCCTGAATCTGTCATTTTGTTAAAGGTAGGTAACGGCTCCTTACATGAGGAAATTCTACAAGGTTTTGAAGACCATGCATGTGTAGACTGCTATTGACGCTGGTTAAGATCGCATCTAGTCCTCGGCAGGGTGTGGTAATGAGTGAATGCCGGGAGTTTCTGCTGGCCTCTGGATTCTAGCACTGGCTGAGCCACAAGAGACTGAGAGGAGGTCCAGATATCATTGGTTCTTGTGGGGTTTTCATAATATTTGTTAAAATTCATAGATGTTGCCTCCACCCAAACTTCTGGATCAGCAGAATTACTTAACCATACTTCTGTTAAAGCATCCTCTTTCTTCCTTTGGCTCAGTGGTACGGGCCAGTCAAACTAGGAAATAAATGTTAGACACGAGGTTTGGCTACAGCAGTCAAAATACTTCTGGTTGTCTTAATAGGATTTTTGTCCAAGGCATGGAAATAGGGTTTAGGTAGACTAGATTTAGGAGTTGTGGGAAGTGTTTCAGAAAGGGGCTTCGAGAGGTCATCAAAGAAGAGTCACTGAGCAGGCTGCATTAGGGGCTGCGTTTCGCTGCTTCCCTCTGCCTCATTGGTTTCTCGGTGGCTAGAAATATCCCCACTTTGAAGTACCAAACATTACTGCATCAAATTCACACTGCTTCCAGTGTCATCCATGCAGTAGAATATTTGTCAGGTATTTGAACTGCAATATGTACTTTTCCTACCCTGGACCCTCAGTTCTGGTGGCAGATCCAGTTAGGCCCCTCAATGAAGCACATCCATGCCCTCTCCTCCTAACCTGCCCCCTCCCCGTGTTCATTTTTTGGTTTTCTTGGCAACTGTAAGTTCTATGGAATTCTTTTAAAAGCCCAAAGTTGGGGCACCCCTGTGGCTCAGCGGTTTAATGCATCCTTCAGCCCAGGGCATGATGCTGGGGACCAGGTATTGAGTCCCACATCGGGCTCCCCACATGGAGCCTGCTTCTCCCTCTGCCTGTGTCTCTGCCTCTCTCTCATGAATAAATAAAGGCTAAAGTTGCCCCGTCCTTAAGGACCCTACGTCCAAAAATTCTCCAAGCAGCTCTTATCAGTGCAAGCATTTGCAGTGCCACCAGGCAGGTAGAGTCCAACACTGGTTGTTGGCCTCTTTGCCCATGCAGCTCCTCCTGCCATAAGCTTGGACTCTGCTGACTTCTGTCCTGAAAGGGGAATGGGTGTTTTGTTCTTGTGGCAAGGGGGAACAAAATGTCTTTTTCAGCTAACCTGTTTTTAGGGGACCGGCCTGACTTGGTTTCCACCTAATTCACTCACTGTCACCACTGGCTTCCTAGCTCCTATAATTCAATCTGAGTTTAATAATCTCTGTTGAGGGGGATCCCTAGGTGGCGCAGCGGTTTAGCGCCTGCCTTTGGCCCAGGGCGCGATCTTGGAGACCCGGGATCAAATCGCATGTCGGGCTCCCGGTGCATGGAGCCTGCTTCTCCCTCTGCCTGTGTCTCTGCCTCTCTCTCTCTCTCTCTCTCTCTCTCTGACTATCATAAATAAATAAAAATTAAAAAAAAATAATCTCTGTTGATCTAAACATATCCACATCGAAAAGTGTTTTTAGGAGTGGGAAAACAACGCCACAGATAATGTGTAGTTTGGGCGGTGATGAGTCTACAAGTGCGTCATTGTTGGGATGGGCATCCTCTGTTATTCCTGGACGTCACTGGCTGTGGCTTGAAGCCCATTCTCTACTAGACAGTGCTTACATCTGTGTCTGATTGTGAAATACTCATTGACTCAGGTCCGACCTGTGTGAGGGTCTGGCATGCTCCTGCTCCAGGCTCCCACTTCTTAAGGTTTTGAATTGTCTTCCTTTGTCTTTCTAGGCTGATGAGCCAATTGCGGATTATGCTGCAATGGATGACGTCATGCAAGGTAAAGAAACATGTTTGAGGAATGTGTTGCTTAATGTGTTAGAACAGCTAACATCTAACTAAGCTTTTAACTTTGAAAAAGGTTCTACATATTGATAGATAGCCTGATATCTTACATCATTTATCAGAGAAGCTCAGAAAAAGAGAAATGGGCCTATAACAATTGGGGGAAATGGAAAGCGGAGAAAAGAGGAGTAATTATTAACTGCCCTGAGGAAATTGAAGTACAGGTAAGTCTGCTGATGGAAAAGGTCTGCAAGGACCCAAGTTAATTCAGACTCCAGAGCCTGAGACCAGAAGTAGTGAGACCGCCCCTCCCACGACAACAATCACTGCTCCTGTCACACCTGTGTCCCGGCTCTTTGAACAAATTAAACCACAAAGGTGAGATTGAGGCTGTTAATAGCAGATAGAGCTCCCTTAGCTTTTTGTTCAGATGCTGGCAGCCACTTCTACCTCATACACAGGAGGGAGGAAAATACCACTCGGGAATATTGGCCAATTGAAGAAAGTCACCTACAGACGGGTAATTTTCTAAGTGGTTCATCCTGCAGGTACCTTTCAGGGAAGCCCTCTGGTGCCCCCTGAATAGTCCTCATACATTAGTCGTTAGAAACAGGCAGCTCCAGACCACCAGACATGGAATGAGAGCACAGAACTGAAAGGTGTCTGTCAGCAGATTAAAATAAGCAACCCAGAGAAAGCAGTTGATTCCGGAATCATAAGAAAGTTTAAGTATTACTATAAATAATACGGAGATACCACCTAGGTAGGGAACTAGATAGAAGGAACATTCAGGGAACCGAAAGGGATTCACAAAATTAAAAAGCGATTACATGGAGAGCCTGATGTAGTGAGTGAAAACCTAGGGATTCAAGGATCCTAAAAGCATCCTTAGAGGTGAAGGAAAGAGTCCCATTCACAGGATGAATAAAAAGGTAGACTGGTGGATTCAAGCTGTTATCCACAGAATTCTAGGAACATTGAATTCCGGTCTCGAATTCTACAACTAGATAAACTTTGTTTTACCCTCACACTTGATGGGTTTTCGAGAACACATGTGAGGCCTCAAAACATTTCTCTCCCATGCACCATTTGCCAAGATACTATGGAAGGGTGTGCTCCTCTTAAACAACAGTGTAAGTCAAGATGGATTATAATGGTTCAACCAATTAATAGAGATCCAACATGGGGAAATGCCCTAGGAGACGGTGAAGGGATATCCCAGAAGAGAAGTTCTGTGTAGGCAAGGTGAGCACCCCACGTCCAGATCGAAGCCAGGGGCACAGGCTTTGGCAGAGGATGTCCATGGGGGCAAAGTGGAAGTGATGGATGGCTGTCTGCAGGTTTACCCATCTTTAAAAGAGCTTATGATTGATTTGGAGATGGTACAGAGAAAATGGAAGACATAAATAATGCAGCAGTTAAAAACTCCAGAAAGATGAGACAAGCCCTACCAGACAGGAAATATAACCAAGGCACACGAAAGAGTCCCGACTGTCAGCACTGTTCATGGAATAAAAACAACGTGAATATCGGAGCCTGACTGGCTTAACAGAGAATATAATTGTCAGGAGGATAGATGGTCTGGGGGGCAGGTCTTATATAAGCCGTGGTAGAAGAACTGGATTTTTACTTTTCTTTGAGGAAGGCATTAGATAGCATCTAAGTAAGGAGATAACAGTACAGTTGACCCTTGAACAACATGGCTTTGAATTGTGCAGGTCCACTCATACATGGATTTTTTTCTTTAAGTGCACGTACAGCACTGTAAATGTATTTTCTCTTATGATTTTCTTCATAATATTTTTCTTGGGGTGCCTCGGTGATTTAGTTGGTTAAGGGTCTCTTAATTTCATCTCAGGGTCCTGGGATGAAGCTGTACTCAGTGGGGTGTCTGCTCAGGATTCTATCCCCCGCCCTCCTTGTCTGCACTCTCTCAAATCTTTAAAATGAAACATTTTTTTTTCCTCTAGTTTACTAAATTGTTATAATACTGTCTGTAATACGTGCAACATAGAAAATATGTGATGAATGACTATCTTTGGGAAAGCTTCCAGTCAACAGTAGGGTATTAGTTGTTAATTTAGGGAAGTCCAAAGCTCTGTAGCTTTCCAACCATGCACTGGATCAGTGCCTCCACCCCCAGGTTGTTCAAGGGTCATCTCAACACATTATCTGGAAATAAAAACCAGAAGAAAGCACTATCCAAATCACAAGTGGTTCCTTCTAGAATGTGGAAATGGCAGGAAACGGAGACTCCGCTCTCAAGGACACGGGTCGCCTGGTTTTCTCCAGGCCTCCCCAGTGTCCTGCAAAAACTGGCTCTAGTTACTGTGTTTGGACTTTTTTAATGATGGTACGTGTGCTGCTTTGATAAAAATAAAAATCATCATCTGTTTATTCTCACCCAAAACTTCAAAGGTAATCCTTATGGGTGAATATTTGTCTTTAGACATCGAAGTGATCTTACTGTTGTGTATCCCAACAGTCTTTTCATTTTGGAATTTTTTCTCTTTTTCTTCTTTTTTTTTTTCTAGTATGTATGCCGGAAGAAGGGTTTAAAGGTAAGTTACATTTGTCATGTTTTGCTCATGAATGTCAGAGTCCTACTGTAATTTTCTCTTAAAGCGAAGGCTGTAATTTGATTTTAAAATTTAATTCAATCTGAGTCTCATGACTGAAATTAATTTTAGTTAAATGCATTTTTTATTCAAGCTTCTTCATTATCTTTTTCAGCACTCAGGCCTCAGATAGGGCCGTGTGTTCAAAGTATCTACTGCCAGATGTCCGTCTTACTTTCCCTTTCTCATTTGGTGGGTGGGGTGGGGTGGGAGTTTAAGGGATTAGCTAGTGGCGTTTTGACATTTACATTTACCTTTTCCCAGTTCCTTCAATCAGTCCCATCTTAGCGGAAAACAGATTGTCTATCACTGTTAAGAATTAGAGGAAAGGAATTTGCTGAATTATATCTGGTACAATGAAAAGGTTTCGTTAATCTATTAAGAATGCAGGCATTTCTTGGATTATTACTTTGGATGGAGACACAGTGGTGTGTTGTCACATCATGGCCACTATAGTTCGGTGCAGCAATACTTATTAACTCATCAGATACAGACCTTTGACATCTACAGATTTAACTGTTGCCATCATGATTCTTTTTGGCCTACTCCAGAGGTCCGAGGCAGGTGGTGATTCTGCCAAGGAATGAGCTTGAATCAGATACCAGGGGTTATTTGCTAAAGCAAATGAGTGAGCAAAGCTACTGGCCTAAATAAAACCCTCCTCTCAATGCAGCTTTGTTGTCTACACGTTACTACTACAAAGAAACTCCTGATGTGGTTAAAACAAAAACAAAGCAAAAAATTTCTTTATGAAAAATGGCCATCAAATGAAAGCATCAATAGAATCTGATTAACATGTGTGAAGATACCACGTAGGAAACACATGGCTTTCAACAGAAATGTGATTTAGCTGAAAGCCTGGAGTCTGCTGATATTTTTTTTTATCCTTCAACGTCAAGGGGCTGCTGTGATCATTTATTAAGTTGGATGTTCCCTGTTGATGATGCATTCTTGGCAAATGGAATTTTCGGTTCCCAACTGTACCTCCACGTGTGTTTCTTTTCCCAGGTACTGGTCTACTTGGACATTAATCTCTTGAACAATTGCTGACTGCTAAAGAAATGACCAGAAGGGAAGAGAGGAGTTTGGCATGTTAGGGCATTAACAATAACGAAAAGGTGGATTTAAGAATCAAACCATTCTGTGACTCTTCCAAAAAGGCGGAGAACTATTTCCGAAGTGACTGTCCCAAATGCCTTATGTCAAATAAAGCAGATTGCACTGAAGGACACCAGACTTGAAGGAAATGTTTCAAATTTTATATTTAAGGGAGGGTGGTGGGCGGGAGGGGGGCAAGTGAAGATGGAACCAGTTTAGTAGCAGTAACCGTAAATCATGTTTACATACGAGATTTATAGTCACGGGAGGGAATAAAGTTCTGTTATATTTCCTTGCTCGAGTTTCATAACAGATGCATTGGTCCATAAAGGATTTGTATCACAGTAGATGGGACAACATTCTGCTCTGAACTAAAAAGTAATTCTTAGAGACATAACCTGCTTACCAATACCTGTCTTTGATTCATATTTTACTTTCAATAAAGCATGAAAGTGAAGAACTTGCCGTAATTGTGGAAAAGTGTCTTCAGATTAGACTCTCCGTGTTGGCTCCAGCGTACCCTTCCTTACACACCGTCCCATGGTCTCTCTTAGTGTTGGGTCCAAGAGGAGGCACCTGCATGTCTCTTCCAGGGAGCGAGGGATTGTGTCTCAGTTTGGGGTTCAGTGCCTTGGCTTTCATGCATTCCAAAATGATGGCAAACATGTATTACATGTGACAGTCCTCTCATGCAGTTTTGCTATTAATTCAGAATCAGGAAATCAAGTACTCCTTGCACTTGCGAAAAATCTGACCACCTTATCAGAAGAGGAAAGTGGACTGAAGTACATTTGGATAACATGAGGTTTTTATAAAAGTTATTTCTTCCCATCCTCTGAGTCTACCATTTCTTGGATCTCGCTTCTCTTTTTGAAAGCATTCTTCTGAAATGCCCAGAAAGGAGCTTTCAGATCGCTTTGTTTCAACAAGAAGGAAAAGTATGTGGAGGTGTATTTTATCCAACATTCTTAAGACTATTGGGGTGCTTTTAAATGGAACCTAAAATGAGTTGGTTTCACTGTTTTCTAATGAGTATGTACATGTTATGGCAGAGATGCTGACTCCTGGCATCTCTCTTGTAAACACTTTTTAAAAAAGCCTTGGGGTCAGTGCTATACTCTCACCGTTTGTCCCCCTGAAAATTTAAACTCAAATGTGTGGGGGTGGCAGGTTTCAATTTGAGGACTGGTAACCTTGGCAGATCCCTTTTGTGAATAGCTCCATTTATGAGAATAATTGTGGCTGTTTGGTAAAATTACAACTTCTTGTGTTTCCCCTCTGTTTACAATGTCTCCAGTCTGTGCCCCCTGATGAGCCAGGGGGCGTTTAATGAGCCTGTGTGGGAGAGTGAGAGCCGCACACAGGACCCTTGAACGCCATCCTAGCAACCAGCTGGTAACGCCTTGTCGGTCAGCACAAGGAAGGCACTCAGTTGAGATTGCCGATAGCTAATTGTGAGTTTTAGGTCTCCGTCCTTTATTTCACTCCAAAGAAGTGAAGCTGCAGCATAAAACTTAATACCAAGCAACTTATTCTTGTCCCGAGGTAAAGACTTGTGAGCGAGTTCACTTCATATTTCATAGAGCAGTTTGCCTTAACCTACAAAGAAACTTGTTCAGCCGAAAAAGTTCCTACTGGACACTGACAGAGACATGTCTAGCCCCAGAAATGATTTTTCCCCCAATTTGCTGTTTATAACAGTTTTAAAATATATTACTTGAGTCTTTTCCCCTTATGCTATGATACAAAATATGACTTTTGGGGAGTCTTTCAATATGAATAATCCACTCTGTGCTGTAGTGGCTCCTTTATTAACTCTGCCCAGCATTGGGAGTGGGCCAGGTCCAGCAGGAGCCAGCAGTCATGCAGACGGCGGTCTTCTTCCTGCCCTGACAACTTACCTTATCCGACCCGCACTACTCATCACAGCAGCAGCGCTGCAAAGCTTTATGAGAAGTGCAGGAGCTCAGGGTGGCACCTGGCTGGCTCTGTTGGAAGAGCATGCGACTCGATCTCACAGTCATGATTTCAGGCTCACATTGGGTGTAGAGATGACTTCTGTATGAAAAGAAATGTAGGAGCGCAGGCCCCAGACACACAAGACCTGCATCCTCCCCCATTCCTGTGGTCTTAGGGGTTGAGAAACCTTGGGCTGGGTCCTGGGACCTCTTTCCCACCCACAATAGAGATTGTTACCAAGAGACATGCATGTTAGTGTCCTTGTATTGCCCCCCTCCTCACTTGGCACAGGGAAAACAGGTGCAAAGTATAATGTAAAACCCAATTCTTCCTGTGTACTTAACAAGTATTTGGAGACCAGTTGTCCGGGCTGTGACCACATTGAAGCACAGAGACTCCCATCAGATTTTTTATGCCATGCACGAGTGATTCTTGGTGGAAGGGAACATGAAGCCTCAAATTCCACCCCCCCCCCCCCTTATATTTCTGACCGCTCCTTAAGCCCGATCTCATGTGTACTACAGCCCTGCTGGTACAGTTTGTTGACATTACCTGAAATACAGCCTGCCATTTGGACATCATTATTCCCTGGGGAAATATTTCTGTGTATTAATAAACCTTGTTGTTTAGAATTATTCTTACCTTTCTGCAAAATTAAAAAGAAATGAGTGTCCCTTTATTTCCACGAAATCCTAAGCCAGAGTGCATTTGTTACCTTCAGTTTCCAGGCAGTGGTCTGTGCGGTCACGGCCTTGTTGATCAGACCCTGGTTAATATTTGAAGCTGATGCTGGTACTGAAGAACCTGTTTCAAATGCCCGAGGGATGATTTATCTCTGTCCAAACAAGCTGCTGAAGTGAAATGAGCGTTAAAGCCTGTCCTTCCTGTTATGGAATCATGGAGTACCCCATCCTTTCTCTTTGGCATTTTAATGTTCTGTTTGCTCAGTGTTACAGGGGACTGGGAACAGAGTTCAGTCCAAGAAAGCATTTTCATTTTAAGGAGATTCTCCCCCTTTTTCCAACACCCTGAGCCCACACCCATCTCCAAGGCACAGCGTTGTGTCACCAGCCACATCTCTGATCCTGAAGGCTAACAGTTCACCGCCCCCAAATCCCAGACATCGTGCAGATACCAATATTGCTGGGGATTTTAAGTCTGGCTGTTGAGTTAATTGGGCTAAGGAGCTCGCCAGCTGTTGAGTATGGCACATGTGTGTGTGGGTGGGTGTTGAAATGGCAAGTTTGAGACGTCAGGTCACCTGGTTCCAGATAATTCTGCCATTTACCTTGTAACTAAGCAAAGTTACTTTGCTTTGTCTTAGTTTCCTTGTCTCTCAGGAGGCGGTAGTATTTGCTGCCTCGTTTACCCTCCCACAGCAAAGATCAAGCAGTAATAAGTGTCGTTGGGGGTAAAATGCTTTACATCATTCTTTGTAATTAGAAAAACCCCAGTCTTTGTGAGGGAACGCCGTGGAACCTTGCCTGCAAGTCTCCCAAAAGGGGTGATGGAACCACACCCACACCCCTTCTCTCGGAACTTTAGCGTGCACCTTATGCCGGAAACCCTTAGAGCTAAAATCATGACTGGACAGGTGTTCAATCATCCTGTTACATAAATCTTTCCTGTTGGCCGGTAAGGAAAATGAAGCTAATGGCCAAACCGTAAGCTGCCTTGATTCCGTTTGTTTGCAGGGTCATGTTGAAAGGTATTTGAAACACGTTCAGAATGCGTGTTGAGGGTTTATGGCTTTGTGATGGGCAGGTCCTGCCCTAGAGGGGAGCTGCCGATGTTTTGATTGTCATTGCCAGGATCATCAAGAACAGGTGCCATGAGCTCCAGAAGCCGAGCTCTGTGGGCCCCGGGGAGCACGGTGCAATGCAGAAGCATCACGTGCTTTTCATTTTTTATTTACCTCTTGAGACTTTAGTGAAAAATATTATTCAAGAGTAGAGTATGTCAGACCGGCATTTCTGTGCTTCCCCTTCTCTAACAAATAAACCACAGGACCAGTTGTATCACGTTAGGACAGCATACTGCTAACCAAAGCACATCACTTTTTAAAAAATGCATACGTTTCAGACAACTTGGTGACATTTCTTCATGTAAGATTCAAGTATCTCTTCATGAGATTTTGGGAAGAAGGAGGTCGCAGCATTCATCTCCTGGTGACCAGCCAGGAGTGGTATGACCTCTTGTAGTTGACACTGGTCTACCTTTAGAACTGGGACCTCCCGTCACTGCCCGAGCCTTTGCTGTAACCCACCCAGGAGAGGCAAGATCATGATCCCCAAAGAGGCAGATCCTACTGCCAAATGGCCGCCATCCCACAGGCATAAGTGACATGTTGGCTCTTCCCATACTGTGTTTTCACACTTTCTCATTCATGAGAGGCTGTCTGAATTTTCCTGAAGTCAGTTCTTAGAGCTTGTCCAACATAATTACTGTATTGATCTCAGAGGGCATCATCTGTCCCACCCTTCCCCCCCACCCAACAGACCCAAGGGGCTTGGGGGCATCCCTGCTTTTCCAGGACTTGGCTAGGACTGCCTGGGTCAGGGCCTGTGGAGTGAAATCATCTCAGCCAGAGCAGGAGCCAGGCTTCTGACAGCAGCTGGAATGGCAGCTTGATTTCCAGGTCTGTGTTAGCACTGCCAGAGGAGGCAGGCCCTGGGCCTCAGGAAGTGGGGGACACACCCCAGGGCAACCAGAAGGCCTAGGCAGCCACGGCCTGGGTTAAATCATTGCTAGTTGGCACATTGACCTCTGCACACTTGTATCTTGGTTCCCCTCCTCCCCTCCATTATTCTCTGGTTTATTTGTGTTTATAACCAAGGGAACACTTAACAGCTATGAGCTCTTTTTATGTTCCTGGACAGATATGTTCCCCTTTGGGCCCAAGTGTTCTCTCTGAAAGGAAGTTGGATGTGTAGAAGTTGTCAAACATGAACTAGGCGGAAGGAAACACTGGGGCCTCATCTCTTGGGCTCCACTCCCACACCCACCTACCCCCTTGAGGAAGCGCTAGGCAGTGCTTTTGGAAAATCCCCCAACTCGGCCGCCTTTAAGGACGTTTCCTTTTATCAGTCTGCGATGTCACCTCTTTGGTTGGTTTCTGCCTGTGGTTTTTGCCGCATCTTCTCCCACCTGCAGCACACACTGGTTCTCTGGATGAGAGAGAAAACTATGCCAGACTATCTCAAATTCTAGAACTAGAGTGAAACATTTATTTTTGTCTTACTGGGAGCCAGAGTTAGAGCTGGGCTGGATCTTAGGTCTGCATCAGAAAGCACTCAAGTCTCTCAGAAAAGGCATCAACCTAGTTAGTACCAGACTCCAGGCTCCTAGGGGCTCTGGCCACCTTATTCTTCATCGTAGCCACAGTAGCCACATGATAATGTTTGCAGCTAGGAAAAATGAATGAACAGCTCAGGATCCACTAGAAGCTCTTCTGTGACAGTAAGACCCCTGAGAGAGCTTTCTAGTGCTTTGGTATGACCAGGGCTGCCCCCACTTTTGGGCTTGCCTCTTTTGTCCACAAAGAGGGACTCCCTAGCTATGTTCACATTCATGATCCAAAGACTTCTGTAACCCAACACTGAGTCCCTCAGGGCAGCCTAGCATCAGCATAGCAGCCTTCCACCCAGCCTGTCTGTTCTCTCTGGGCTGGAACTATCCCACCAGCCACCCTTGCAGGCCACCCTCTCGTTCCCCAGCCCCTCCTAGAGCTTACTCGGTGCTTCATGGATAGCAGACCTTGGGGACCCGCCACTTTTGAGTTTTCTTCCCCTGCTTCTGCTGGGCCACCCCATCCCCATTTTAGGGGGCGCATTTTAGGATAGGGGAGCACAGAGAGTAGTTCTTTCAGGAGGCAGCTGCCCAATATTTGGACTCCCTCGTGCATTATTCTGAGTCTAATGTTGTGCCACCCACATATTCATTCTCCAGGCTTCTTAGATGTCAGATTTTTTGAAGCCAGCTTTCATTTTTCAGCACTTGGGAGGGCAGGGGTGGTGGCTAGGTTGCAACGTATTAAGTGTTTGAAAAAGAAAAGGCTTGTGCCCAGAGGCAGCCATGCATGAGCGGTCAGTCCTGAGTGGTTTGGATTGAAATAGGCCAGGGGAAGTAAAGCTCTGGGGCCTTTGTCCAATCTTCCCTTCAGTACCTAGGCTCCATGCCAGGCTGCGTGCCCAGCCCCCTACGGCACGTGTTGCCTTCACCCCAGGAGCCCTGACAGTCTCAGAATGGTGCCCCCCAGAACACACTGGAGATTATAAGCCTCTTGCGTTGAGGTTTTCTGTAAAGAGGAAAATGCTGTAATCGAAAGCTCCTTGATTATAAAGAAGGACTAGAGAGGCTTGGCACGGAAGAGCCTTCGTTCTTTGGCCTGCTCAGCCAGGGTCGGGCACGTTCAGTCCCCCAGTGCCAGTAGGACCTTGGGCCCTTGGGGATCTTGGGAGTCTGCTAGTCCAGACCATGAAAGGTCACAGCTGTGATTGCTTGCTTTGTGTGTTTTCGCGCCACTGCTGCCTCTGCCTGCCCCTTTTGCTCTGGTTCAGTTGGGGCCCCTTTGTGTCCACTCACGGCCTGGAGTGGTACCATTAGGCAGAGTTGGGAGCCTGTGGTCTCTGCCTCCCAACATGGGGGGTCGGGGTAGAGGGCTCTTTGTGGAAGTATTTGAAGCAGGAAAAGACACTGGGATTGTGATCCGAATTGAATTCAAGGATCCATTTGGCCCAGCGTACAAAAAAGCAGGAGAATGCGAGGAGATGTGCCTCCGGGAGCTCTGGAATTTGTGTGTCCTTCCTGAGATGAGTGAGCCCAGGCCTACTGTAGGCAAGCCAGCCGAGTGCATGCTGCCCTAGAAGGCTGTTAGGCTTTCAGCCAGCCTGTCTCAAGTGGGATTTTATTCCACCAAGCATCTCCCAGGACCAGTGCCCTAATGAGCATACCTGTCTGGGGCAGTTGGCACTATACAAAATCCCTTCTGCACCATCCCCAGAAGTGCCTTGACCAACCTCATTTAACTTTTCTCTCATTACAGCTTTGAACCAACTATATACCCCGGGGACCCAGGCCCAGGCCCAATGCTGGGCAGGAAATAAAGGGGTCCTGCACCTGGGGCTGGGGGCGTGAGGGATGGCTCAGAGTAAGCAGGCGATGTTCCAGGTTTCTGGCCTCTGGCCTTTGTCCCAGCAGTTGTCTTCTGACTGCCCGACAACCTCATTGTAGAGTGTTGCCAGAAGTGTAGTCAGTCTGTGGCCCAGCAACACCGCATAGCTTTATTAGAAATACAGGAGCTGGGCAGCCCGGGTGGCTCGGCAGTTTAGCGCTGCCTTGGGCCCAGGGTGTGATCCTGGAGACCCGGGATCGAGTCCTGCGTCGGGCTCCCTGCATGGAGCCTGCTTCTCCCTCTGCCTGTGTCTCTGCCTCTGTGTGTGTGTCTCTCATGAATAAATAAATAAAATC
This sequence comes from Vulpes lagopus, assembly GCF_018345385.1. Lineage (NCBI taxonomy): Eukaryota > Metazoa > Chordata > Mammalia > Carnivora > Canidae > Vulpes > Vulpes lagopus. The sequence goes on from NC_054831.1 coordinate 126,600,639, forward strand.
TTAAAAAAAAAAAATGCAGGAGCTCATCAGACCCTCTGCATCAGTATCAGGCCACTCCTATGCTGTTCAGAGTTTAAGGAGCCCTAGGCTGGGGCCTCTTTCCCACCCATGGCTGGCGAGGGCTTGCAGGAGGGAGAACTTGACCCAAGGACTGGAAAGAACTGATCCACACTTCCCCTCTGCCTATTCGAATCTGCAGATGGGGCTGGAGGTGGAATGAGGGTGAGGCATATCCTGTTATTCACCATTAATTTGAAGCTCTTAATTTGAAGCTCTTCTTGGTTGGGTGAGAGTCTTGGAGAAACATGGCCCTACGGCACTGAAAACTCAGGGGTCCGCATGTCTCCTGCAGAGGCTGATGTAAGGGTTGCTGAGGTCCCAGATATTTTCCTTAATGAAATGCAGTCCCGGTGGCTGGAAGGATGGTGGGGGCCTGGGAAGGGGTTTGGGAGGGCGTGGGGGTGGGTGGGGAGGCGGATCTGACAGTCCCTTGTTGAGCACAGCAGGTGCTTAATAAATAAGCTGAATAAGTGAATAGAGGCTTGAGTCCTCCGTAACCTGTCTGTGAAGTGGGCCAATTGGACTCTGACCTCAGAGGGTCCCGCCGGCTTGATCCATTAATTCTCAAGGGTTGGTTAGATGGGACGCTTGTCTCTACCTCTTTTGCAGACTGTTTCCCCAGTTATTAGAGCAAAGGAGTGAGATCCAGAGGTCTCAAGGATCCCCTCTAACATCAATGTTCTATGTGGCTTGGGACATGGTCACGGGGCCACCAAGCATACCCTCACCCATTGTCGCCCAGAGCTCTGGCCCTGATGACACCCGGCCACTTCCTCCTGGAAGAGGAGCCCCGTGGAGACGAAGGGAGACGTGTGACCCCCAGGGCGTCCCCCTCGGTGAGGCTGGGGAGCTGCCGCGCCTGGCTTGCGTGTGACCTTGGGCAAATCTCTTCCCCTCTCTGGGCCTCAGCAGGCCGGCTGGAGGGATCCCCGTGGCTCCGGCCTGGGTTTTCGACTCTTGTCCTGACCCTCCTGCTTCCCGCCGCTGTCCCTCCACCCCCACCCCCACCCCCGCCCCCGTTCCAGGCTAGGCTGGGAGTGGGGAGCCAGCGGCGCAGCCCGCAGCCCGGGGCGCACGTCCAGAGGCGCTGACCGCGGGGGGGGGGTGGTCACGACGCGGCTCCTGCTCCTGCGAGGACCCGGCAAGCGCCCCTGCGGGGGGGGGCGCGCAGTCGGGGCTCAGGCCTTTTCCTTCCTCGCCGCCCCCGCGGGTCCGCGGAGCCCCTGGGGGCCCGGGGCGTGTCCCCCACCTTTCGCGTCGCCCCCTCCCCCCGTTGCCCCAGAAGCTGTCTCCCTCCCCTTGGGGCGCAGGCTGATAGCCGGGCCGCTGGGTCCTCGCCCGGGGCGCGTCCTGGCGCGCGCTGGTCCTCAGTTTCCCCACCTGTGAAATGGGGGCACGGGCGGGCGCGCGGGGGCCTCAGGGCGGGGGCCTCCGCCGCTCCCGCCCGCTCGCCCGCGGCCCGGGCTCCGCAGTGGCGGGGGGAGCGGCGCCGGGAAGGAGCGCTCCGCGGTCACGTGAGCCCCCCCCCCCCCCGAACTGCGGCGGCGGCGGCGGCGAACGGGAGCGGCGTCCGGGCAGAGCTGCAGCGGCGGCCGCGGGCACCGGAGCGCGGAGCCCAGACGCCCGGCGCAGGCCCGCGGTGAGTCCGCCCCGCCCGGGGGCTGCGGGGGCGGCGGCGGGCGGGGGCAGGCCTGGGCCGAGCCCTGGGCACCCCCTTCCCCGCGGGGCTCGCTCGGGGCCGGGGCTGGGGGGCGCGGGTGCCTCCCCCTGCGCGCAGGCCCGGGCGGGGGCGCCTGGGCGCGGAGAGGTGGGCGCGTCCCCGTCCCCGGGCAGGGACCCCCCCCCCCGCCCCGGGCGCTCCGGGCCTCGGAGGACGCCGCGGGGGTCCTGGGGGCAGCGACCCGGCCGAGAGGCGGCGACGGCCTCGCTTCCCCGGGGACGGGGACGGGGACGGGGACGGGGACGGGGACGGGGACGGAGCGCGCCCCCACCGCGCCGAGCGGGGCTCTCGCGTCACGCAGCCGGGCCCCTCGCCGCCTCCCTCCGGGCTCCGCGGGCTCTGAGCCCCCGGGGGAGTCCACAGGGCGGTCCCCGCGCCCCGCACACGCGCGCGCGCACCAGCCCCGGAGGCCCGCGCCGGCCCCCCCGGGGTTAGACCCCCCAACCTGTGCGCGACCCCCAAGTCCTTGTTGGGGTCACAACACAGGCCTGAGGGTGGAGTCGGGAAGGACAGCCCAGCCCTCACACCCAGCGCACTGGCGTCTGTCCTGGAGCGTCATTCCCCCCCTCGGGTAGTCAGGGGCCACCAGGAAGGGCCACTGAGGAGCTGGGCCAGGACAGAGCTGGAGAGAAAGGGGAAATGAAGCGGGAGGTGGTGTTTTCTTCCAAAAGGGAGCTGGGGCCCGGCCCTTAGCCACCCTGCTGGGGGCACTGGTGTCTCCCTCCTGTGTGTCTGTTTGGGTGCGGGTGTTTTCTAGTAGTGGGAGGAAACACCAGCCAAAGTTGCCCCTGAATGGGGAGGGGGCAGCCGCCGCGTGGGAGTGGGGGTGGTCCTGCCCAGCTGGCCACAGAGGTCCCCCCGCTTCTCCATCCAGGGCCCCAGCCGCCCTCTGAGCTCCTCTCTTGCATGTGGAGGGTCCGGGGGAGTGGAGGGGCGCCTGAACAGCCTCAGAAAGGATCCTAGGTAAGGATCAATCCCCAGGTGGCATGAGCACCTTCCCCACGCACAGTATTTCAGGTGGGGTGCGTGGGCAGGTGCACGCGCACTGAGCTCTCCATTGCACAGATGGGGAAACTGACGCTTAGAGGGGCTACGTGGACTGCCCAAGGTCACGGGGCCGCCCTCTGCTGGGGCTAACATCCCTTCTCGGACCCCTGATCTAGGTAGATCTTTGTGGGGTGGGGAGGGGGGTCTGTGACAAGTGGAGCCGTCTACAGGTGACCCGCTCCCTGAGCTGCTTGAGGAGGTGAGGGTGCCTCTGGGTGGAGGTGGGGAAGGTGACTCAGGTTAAGGAGAACCCCTCCACCTCTCTTCAGGGTCCAGAGCTCAGACCTTCCTTCCTCCTCTCCCAGAGCCCCGTGCTTGCTTTGCTGCCCCTTCCCACAGCCAGGATGGTAGTTCCCACCCTGGGACTCAGCTTTCTTTGGGCAAAGGCCACTCCTCTTCCCCGGCGAGGGAGACCCCTCTCCTGGCTCTATGCACCCTCCACCTGCCATGACGCTATGAGACAAGAGGGATTCTTCCTTTGGCCTCTTGAAACGCAGTGTCTCCTTCTTGGCTCGGAGATCTTTACTGCTCAGGCCTCAGGACCCCGCAGCCTCCGCCCAGGCCTGGAGTAAGGGAGCCCGAAGCCCCTGCCTTAGCTCCGTCTCCGCCGGCCGCACCCCTTGCCTGGCTGCCACGTTCCAGAGCTCAGAGGCCCTTTGAGGACTCCTGAGGCAGGTCTGTCTTCCACACCACCTGTCTGTCTAGAGAGGCTTTTGTCCTGGCTGTCAGAGGCTGCCGAGCAGCCAGCCACACATGCTGCAAGAGCAGCCGAGACCTGTGCACAGCCAGACACAGACGAAAACACCGCTCGACTCACAAAAACCCCGAGCCTCAAACACAGGCACACACAGGCACGTGCAGGCCGAGACCCCCGCTACAGACAATGAGGCGCACACCACTCAGTACGGGGATGCACAGAGGTGGAGGTCGTGGTCCACACGAAGAGCCTCCTCAGAAGCCCTCATTGAACTGATAGTTCCTGGGCACACGCGTGACCCCTCCACATGCAGGAAAGAGCACAAGAAAGCCCCACGCCCTTTTTAAAAATTAACCTGGCAGATATGCACCTGTACCCACCCACACCCAGGCCACCACAAGTGCACACACGTGTGCATTACATCAGCTTCCTGCGTGTGGGACGTGAACTCCTCCTCACCCTGGGAGGAGGTGGCACAGGCCCCTCTGACCTCCCCCAGCAAAGCCTCACCTTGTTCTGCTTCACGTGAACCCAGCTCGGTGGACCCTGAGACTCCTGGGAAAGTGCCTGGTGTTACCCCTCTCCCGGGACCCTCCTCTCCCATCTTCCCCCCACCACCTGCGGGGCTGCCACAGGAGCTTCTCCACTCTGCTGCCCCCTGGTCTCTGGAGGTGCTGCTCCACCGGCCCCTCCCCACACAGGACACCCCCCAGCCCCAAGTAGCCCGGGGTTCCCTTTCCTTTGCCACTTTGCCAGGAGGCCTCACCAAGTCCTGGTTTCTGCTTTGCCCTCCCAGCAAGGCTGGGGGCCAGCTGGTGTGAAGGGAGGGAAATCTCTGAGATCCTCCGCCAGGCTGTGCCCTGGCATCCTGGCGGTACTGGCTGTACCCCCTGTGAGGCTAGTATTGCTGGGAAACAGCTTCTGAGGGGTGCTTCTGTGGGTTCTGATAAAGTCTCCAGGGCTGACAGATGCTAGAGTGGGGCAGCGAGAGGCTCTGGGCTTTGCCATTCTCATTTGGGCATTCATCCTAGGCTTGCCAGAGTGCTGGTTCTGAGTCCAGGCCTGGCTGTGCAATACAGGCAAATCATTTCCCTTCTCTGGGCCCATCTCCAGCTCTGGGAGGCAGCTCAGCCTGGCCAGCAAGTGCGAGGTGTAAGGTGGCAGCCCTTGTGCCAATGAGGAAAGGAAGTTTGGCTCTGCTGCACATCATGGGGCAAGGAGCGTGGTTCCTGGCTAAGGATGTCCAGCAGGTTGAGAACCCTAAGTCCACACTAGGTGAAGCAGTGACCATCAGTCCTGGGACTTCATCGAATGGCCACCCTGGGGTCATCAGAGGGGGGACTTGAGGGCAGGGGGCGCTGACGCAGTGTAACATCTGCAGGTATTTCTATGCCCCCAAATGTGCTCTATTTTTAGGACTGAAGACTAGCACTTACAGGCAGTGACTCAGAGAGGAGGAAGGGAGAAGCAGAGGGGTGCTAGTGGAGAGACTCCCCAAAACAGAGGGGTCCCTATGATGCTCATGCTGTGTGCTGGTACAATGGCAGGGACCTTGGTGGCACACTCGGTAAGCATTTGTTGAGCATATTGTGTGTCTCTGTACTGTGACAGGCATCAGGGACAACAGGGATGAGCTGGGCGTGGCATCATTTGGTCCCTTCCACAGCCCAGTGTGATGTTACTGGGGCCACATCTCAGGGCAGGGAATGAGGCTCATGGAGGTGAAGTGACGTGCCCAACCCCCTAGTCCATACCTCTGCCGACACGAGCCACCCTCCCTGGGCAGCCTTTTGGAAGCAGAAGACCTGAGTTCAAATTTTGACTTCGCCACTGAAATAGCTGTACGATTTAGGGCAGATGATTCTATCATCTCTGAGCCTCCGTTTCTTGATCTGTAAAGTGCGGATCCCCTACTTTATTTGCCTGGTGGGGGTGTTTCAAAGGTTTGGGAGGCTCACGGAGGCAAGTACCCAAGGCAGCAGGCAGCTTGTGGTGGGGATTTGTCAGAGACCAGAAGGAGATGGGCTGGGAGTCGTCAGGGATCCAAGTCCAGTCTCCGAGATATGACTTTGGAGAAGCCACTTACTCTTCTCCTTCTCCATCGAACAGGCATGATGCGCCCTCGTTCGCCTGCCGACCTGGGAGTGCGGTCTGTGCAGATCAGACATGATGGCCGGGGGCTGCTTTGCAAAACACAGAGCTGCACTCAGAGATAGGAATGCATAGAAGGAAAAACAAACAGCAGAAAAACATGAAGAAAAATCTATTTGAGAAACTTCAAATGCTTTATTATCGCGAAAGAAAAAAAATAAGCCTTTTTCTTCAATGTTTTGAGGTCATGGCGATTTTCTTCCCCGTAACTTCACATTCCCAAGGCAGTTGGCATTGCGATCACAGGAGATGGGTGGTTTCCTCCTCGACGAGGCCAGTGCCTGGCACACGGCAGACAGGGGGAATGGGGGCTCTTCGTGGGATTACGAGCTGCGCGGTGATGGGGAGTGAGGGTGCTTCTGGTGGCGTGGCTGGCGACAGCGTGAGAGGCGGGCATCTCGACACTGGCTTGGCTCTGGTGCAAGGTGTGTGTAGGGACCAGCTGGAGTCCTCTCCTGGACGGCCTCGAATGCCAAACTGAGGAGTTTGCCTTTCCCTGAAAGCCAGTGGGGAGACCATCAGAGGGACCAGCTGAACCCTCTGTGGGCAGGCCTTGGGGACCCGCTCACCTGTGCAGAAGGAGGAGCTAACCTGGCACGGTTCTCTGCCCTGCCCCACCATGGAAGAAAGGCTCCTTTGCCTGTTTCCCTGAGTCTCCTTTTCCTCATGTGTGCAAAGGAGCGTCTTCTATTCGCAGGACAGGCGAGAGGACCGAGGCACCGGCTGCTCAGGGAACTAGGGGACTGCCATCTGTGCTGGAAATCAGGAGACTTATTTCCCCCTTCTCACGCCACCCCACTAGTTAGGTGACCTCAGGCAGGTCACTGGGCTCTTCAAGCCTCTCTTTCCATCCGTGGAATGGGTGCATGCAGTTTCTGCCTTTGTAGTGTGGGTCTGATCAGACTTAGCTGGTGACGGTACTATATGTGGCTCAGGTGTGTTGTGTCTCTGGGGGAATCATGCTGTTTCTTGTAACTACTTGTTCCCCAGGCTCTGCTGAGAATTTGGGGCTGCTAAGACTTGGGGTAGACAGCGGACGAGGATGGATTCCTGAATTTTCCGGTCACTGGCTGGAAAGGCTGTGACCTGCTCAAGGCCACAGGGGCCACACGCCTGCTAGGCTGTTGTGGGAAGTGGAAGGGTGGGACTTGTGGGTTCAGCCCTCTGCCCTGCTCCTGAGTTCTTGGCCCCAAGTCTGTGAGGGAAAGATACCCTGAACCCCAGCTCGGAGGTCAGCCTTCTCCAAGGTCCCGCTCCTCTAAGTCGGGGCTTTCAGGGTGGGGTGGAGGTGGCTGATGGGAAGTGACCTTGGGAACTTTTCTGCTGCTTGCAATGCTCAGTGCCAGAACTGCTGGGCCTTGATTCCCCCAAAATAGGGTGTGTCATCTCCCTGCAGGAGACTGCCAGGACGAGGCCCACTGGTAGTGGAAAGCTTCCCATCCTTCTGCCTCTTCGAGGTCCAGAGAGAGTCCATCCACCCCTGGCAGACTGCTGCAAGCCCTCCCGCCAGCCCTGGCAGCAGGCTGTGGATACCAGGGCTGAAAGCTCTGTGTATGTGGGCTCCAGCCTTGTCCCATTCACCACCTGCTTCCACCTGAGATACTGGAGCGTCTCTAGGTACATACATGTCCCTTCCCCAGGACCTTAAGCCCCGAGAAACAGGACTGGACAGACACTTGCGGCAGAGCCTTCCCCTGTCCCCCTCACCAGGCAGGCCCCCAGACTTCCCCGGCTGGGGCAGTATGACCTTTTCTGGTCCTCTGATGGGCAAGAGAAACCTGGGACCTGTCTCCTGTCCCTATACCCATGCCCCATTGTTGGGAACTAGCTGGCTAGCTCAGGGATAACATAACAACCACCTGGAGGGTTCTGGCAAAGGAGAAGCAGAATAGAGGCTGAGTGATAGAACACAGGTCGGGGGGGCATTAATTGAGTACTTGAGTATGTGGGCCTCTATGCTAGGCCCTTCTCGTGGATCTCATTGAATCCCCAGAACAACTGTTATTAGACCTATCGAGGTTCAGAGAGGCTAAATGGCCTGCCCAAGGTCACCAGCTGGTGCATGGCTGGAGCTATTTGAATTATGGGCTAACTCCACTTTTCACCACTTTGGCCTACTGCATGCAGAATTAGAAGGGGTTAGGGGAGGGGTGCAGTAAGGAGGAAGAGGCTGAGCCCTTAGGGAATGACAGCAGTTCTGGGCAGGGGTGGAGAGGGGGTTCACACTCTGGGGCTGTCCCCTCACTTTGAGGACATGGCCCTGAACCTCCTCCTCCCCTTCCCTGTGACCTTCCCTCAGCGCCCAGGCTGGCTTGGGAGAAGAGGATGAATGGGGAGATTCTTTTGCAGAGGTTCCAGGGTATGCAGAAGCCCACAGACCCTGGCTTCTCCTGGCCTGTGTCTCCCTGGCTTCTCCTGGCCTGTGTCTGCATAAATTCCCAGCTTGGAAACCGAGAAATCCTCAGCATCAGAGCTGGAGAGGAGCCCATGGGATCAGCTGGTCCAACCCCCTTGTTTTACAGATAATAATTATTATGATTATGCCCGATGGTAGCAATTCACAAAGGGCTTCCACATCTGGGTTGCCTCTTATGCGCGCCAGAGCCCTTGGGGCTGGCAAAACTCGGGTGGTGGTTGTTATTCACCTCCCCGCTTGGCAGGCGAGAAAAACTGAGGTTTAGAGAGGCGAAGAGATGGGCCCCAGCTAACTTTGGTCCTGTGCTCCAGACCCAGATCTCTCCTCCCCCTGGGCCCCTTGCACCATCCTGGGACCCCCGAGGCCCAGAGCCCATGTGGTACGAGGACAACCTCTGCATTAGGGGCAGGGCAGGGGGCAGTGTCTGGAGGGGGGTGGCTGGTTCTGTTCTGAGATGCGTGGAAGGGGGGACAGGACAAGTTGCAGTGATGCCCACCTTCCTCCCTGCATGGGAACGTACTTTCCTTCTCCAAGCCAAGGGACAGAGCTGTTCCCCAGAGACCTTCCAGCCAATGTGCCAGGCTGCCCCAGAATATCAGACTCAGAAGGTGCCTTGGAGAGCCCTCATTATACAGAGAAGGAAACTGGGCCCAGAAGGGTAGAGACCTGCCATAGCCAGTGACAGAGCTGGGCCTTGGGCACGGGTCTCATGACTCAGTGTATGGCTGTGCTAGCACATGTCCAGCAACAGTACCAAAGAGAATTCCTACTTCCTGAATGCCTGCTGTATGCCAGGGCTGAGCACTTTACACTGAATCCTAAGAACGACCCTATTAAGAACTTTTACTATCATTACCATCTCTTTCACAGATGGAGAAAATGAGGTCTCAAGAGGTTGTGAATGTGGCCCAAAGTCACAAACCAGAAAGTGACAGAGGCGAGGGTTCAAACACAGGTCCATCCAACCCATGCCAATGTTAATTCCCATATGTAATAGGGTAGGAATAAAATTGATTTTATCTTTCTTCTTGCTCAGCAGCCAACGTAGGACATCATTCATTCATTCACTAAACATTTATGGAGTACCTACCATGCTGAGGAGACCAGGAGCTGATCTGGAGTCTGAGGTGGGGAGTTGAGGGTCAGAGATGAGACAGTGAGGTTGTGGGTCTCCAGACATTCCTAAACCCCCACCTCCATGTAGGATGGCTTCCTCTCCCCACACTTCCTGCCCCCTGACCCAGCCACAGACTTGCCTATGGGGTATGTGGCAGCCTGATTTACCCTGTGGAAATGGGGACATGACTCAGCAGGGGTTTCTGTATTTTGTACGTCCCAAAGAAGACCCTCCCTGCTGACAGTGGCATTAGCAAGCCCTCTGTGGGCACAAGGCACAGTGCTAAGTATGCATCACCTCTTGTACTGTGCATCAGCACTCTGTGAGCTACCAGCTAGTGTATCTCCATTCTCTGGATGTGAGAAGGGAGGCTTAGAGTCGCACAGCTCAGAACTGGGCTGGAGCCACTCTCTGGCTCTCATGTCTGTCCCCCACCCCGTGGCTCATGCTGCCCTGCTCCGTGTCCAGGCTCTGTGCCCTGGCAGTTGTGGCTTTGCATTTAGAAACCTGGTTCCTGGAAGGCAGGACTTCAGCCAAGCAGCGAGTATTTATTAAGCACCTAATCTGTGCTTTGGGGAAATGCTTTGTGAGGCTAAATTTTGTGAGGATGGGGAGATAGGAGTTATTCTGTGAGGGATGGGGGTTCCATGCAACCACCCCACCCAACCCCTGAGGTACCGGAGGTTTTCGGGCCTCCAAGGGTGTCACAGCAGGGCAGCAAGTGGTGTTTGAAGGGCTTTCTTCTTGACAGGAGCGTTCCTGAGAGTGACTCAGAGCATAGTTCACACTTCGGAGAGTCTTTACAGTCGACTTCTGCTTCTATTAACCCTCGGGCAAGCCCCTCAGGGGCTCGGTTTCCTGGTCTGTGAACGGAGGGATGATAATTGCACCTAATTTACAGAGTGTTCATGAGGACTGAACCAATGAGAGCGCCTGGTACAGGGCCTCTGGGACTAGTCGCTGCTCTTGCTGAGCTGGGGTGCATGCATGTGTGATGGGGGCTGAGGCCTTGGGGGGGGGGCGTCAGAAGCCGGCTCCGCTCTGTTTGCGAGCCTCAGTTTCCCCATCAGTCGTCGCTGACATAAAAGTCTTGCATAACCTGGGGCTTTTGTGGGGATCCCGGAGGTCCCAGGGCGCGTAGGTGCGGCCCTGTGATCTGAACACGGAGAGAACGGGTCCCGGGGAGAGAGGGGGCGGCGGGAACACGGTGGGCGGCGGCACAGGTGCCACTATTGTGGCGGGCAGGTGTGCCATTGGGGGCCGGGAGAGGCGCGGAGGTTCGCGGTAGGGGGACGGGAGAGGGCAGTCTCTGGGGGCCACCTCCGCACTAGGGGAGGAGCGAGGAGCGCGGGGGGTGGCGACTGCGGAGCCGAGGACGCAGACGTTGCTCGGGGCGCCTGCAGGGTCTCCCCTCGCCCCCGGAGAGGCTCCCCGGGTGCGGGCCCGGGGCGCTGTCCCTGGTGCTGGAGGCCGCCGGGCGCTCGCCCTGCAGTTCCTGCGATGGCCAGCTGGGGGCGCCCGGGACCGCGGAGGACCCCAGCTTGGTTAGAAAAGGATTGAAAAGCGCGTCCTTTATTTTCCTGCAATGGTATTCCTAGATAATAAGCCTACCTACACGCCTAATTCAAAAGCCAAACAATATACTACCCTAAGAGAAGTAAAAGCCCTCACTTCCATAGATAAGTCCTCTGGCATGATCACACCACAGGACCTAATGAAGTAACCACATGCTTGCACCTGTTTATGTATAGACGTAGATATAGATAGATAAGTATATATATGTGTGTGCGTGTATAGGTATAGACATGTGTGTAAATATATGCATACGTATTTACATTTAAGGGCAGAAAATACCGCTATACTTGATTTCGGAATGGCTTCAGTAGTTGCATCTTTGGAAGACCAGTATGTATTAAACCCACACTAAAAATACTCAAATGTAGGGGCACCTGGGTGGTCCAGTCAGTTAGCCTGACTTGATCTCAGCTCAGGTCTCGCTTGATCTCAGGGCCATGAGTTCAAGCCCTACATTGGGCTCCACCCTGGGCATAGAACTTACTTAAACGCACACACACACAAACACACACACATACACACACACACATATGTAAACTGGACTTAGGTTCTAGGCTGAGATAAACAGGGTTTTCACCCACATGAATGTTTGGAAGGATATTTGACGCATGACAGGTTTTCTTTAGATGAGAGTCTCCTGACGAAGCTCTCCTGGCTGCTACCCACTGAATGAATTGCTAAAGACCAAAGCCACCCTTGTGTATTTCTCTAACGCTCTTTAGGGGGTAGAGCCACCGTTGTTGAGAATCACTGTCATCGTGGGGACCTTGGCCAGGTGAAGGGGGGTTCACAGAGCCCCAGACTGGCTCGGTGGGGAGGATTGGCACTTTAGGGAATCATCAGGGCATCCTATCCCCCATCTTGGGACCAGTGGAAGTCCCAAGTGGGAAGGAGTTTTGCTAGGCAGAGCTGGGGGGGGCTGCTCAACCCAAGTCTCCTCCTGGCACAGGGTTCAGTCAGCCCAGCTGCCCTGGGTGGAGCTCTGGGCATCAAGCAGTCTCCCTTCCAGTTCAGCCTCCCTGCTCCTGAAAATGTCCTTAGCAGGGGGGTAGGAGAAGGAGGCTGGCTGGATTCCAGCCTATAATGTGTGAGAGGGGCCTTAGCCTCCCTTCTCCTTGAGGATGCAGCAGTTGCACGCCCCCCCCCCCCCCGCAAGCCATTCTCTCTCCAACCTCTATTTCTTCCCAATAGTTAGCTGGGCACACTATGTGTGTGTGTGTGCTGTGTGCATGTGTGTCTGTATATCACACGAGCGGAATGTGATCTAAGGGTGTGTGGGCCTGCGACATCTATGCATGAATCTGTTGTCATTGGTGTGTGTTCACAAACACACACATGTGTATACAAATGCAGCCATAGTCAGTAAGTGAGTGCACACTGACTTGTGTGTGTTTGGGGGGGCTTGGCAATATAGAGACTGATGTTTATGTTAGCACATGTGCGTGCATTTGATCTTGATATGATCTGTGTAGGTGTGAGTTAGATGTCTCTAATTTGCATTGTACAAGGGCAAGTGCATATGTGACCTCATGGAATTTCTGTGCAGGGGTGCATGCAGGTTTACCACAGATCTTATCTGTCTTGCTTATCCACTATCACTAGTGCCTGAACAGGGTCACTCACACAGTAGGTGCTCAATGTGTATTTGCTGAATAATGGAAGGAAGGAAGGAAGGAAGGAAGGAAGGAAGGAAGGAAGGAATTAAGAAAGGAAGGAAAGAAGGAAAGAAGGAAAAGGAAAGGGTACCTTCATGTGTGCCTGTGTTTCCAGAAGGACTTTGTTCTCAGGACCCTCGAGGCACATGGTCCATAGGGTGAACAGGGACACATCCTCAATGGTGGGGGTCTGTGTGAAGGCATTTATTTTGGTCATTCTGGCCAGGCCAGATTTTCCTAGTCTCAGATGGGGACACTTTGAGTAGGCAGGGGTCTCAGGAACCTATTGAATGAGACCGGGGTCACAAAGCCAGGATAGAGGATGCCTGGGTCAGAAACCTCCCTGGGAAGCTGCTTGGAGAAAGGGTGTGAGCCAAGCCACACACACTCTTCTCTCTCTTCCCAGGACCAGGGGACCCCCCAGGAGACTCCTCTGGGAGTTCAGGGCTTAGAGCATCTTGGAATTGGGTGGGGGTGGCTTGGCTAGAAAAGCCTCGAGCTAAGGATAATGATGCCTTGAGTCCATGGAATTCTCTCAAGGCAAGTGCATTTTTCCATTATTATGTCTTTAACCCATCAAAGTGAGAGTGGGTGTTTTAACAGATGAGCAAACTGAGGCCGAGGGAGGAAACCTGATTAATGCAGAGCCACACAGGAGGCTGCCTGGCTGGGCAGAAAGCCCAGGACCGCGCTGTCTCCTGCCCAGGAGGTTCCAGGCAGATAGCCTGAATGGGAAACAAGAATGGACCCCGCCAGCTCCATCTGGAGCCTGGGCTAGAGATCTTCCCAGGAGGCTGCCTCTTCCTATTCCCTTACATTTCTCTGCTGATGGTTGAGAAGTGGGAGGTGGAAGCAGGTAGGTGGAACTCCCAGAGGTCAACCCTGAGTGGACTTGGAAAGGGAGCTCTGCAACCCTCCACCCCTGCACCCATCCCTCCTCCTTCGCACAGTCTGGCACCTGTTTGAACAACTTGGGTGCAAATCTAGGAGGCCCAGAAGTGGAAGCTTCCTCCTGGAGGGAAGGCCTGAACCTTGGAGGGGAGGGGGGAGCCTGGCTCTGGTTTCTAGGCGAGAGGCTGGAGGGAAAGGAAGAAGGGAGCTCTGTCCCTCCCCAGAGGTGGAAGGTCCTTCCGGTCTCAGTCAGGGAGCACTGGCTCTGTGCTGCCCTCAGAGTATTGAGTTCTCAGTGGAGACCAGATGTCTGGGGGGGTGTTACATAATGTGTTTGGGGTCACACAGCTAGGAAGTGTCAGAGCCTGGTCCAGCACCAACACCCTTACTGCGCTGCTTCTGTGTGTGTGTGTGTGTGTGTGTGTGTGTGTGTGTGTGTGTGTCTTGGAGGCCATCCCACGTGCCCACACACAGATCTGCCCCATTCTTCCCAACAGCTGCATGGTACTGCATGGAATACATAGACCTTAATTTACTTATCCGGTTCCCTCTGGATGGCCATCAGTTTTTTTTGGAATTCCTACTAATAAATCTTCACCACCTTTACAAAAATAGTGACTTCAGGTTCTTCAGACTAGTGAACAGTGACGCTGCAGCAAGTGTTTTACTCAACAGGCACTAGCTCTTCAAAGACTATTCCCAGTACTTATATAACTATTAACTTAGTTAATTTTTGGCAAAACCCTTTGAGCTGGGTACTGTTATTTTTGTCATCAGCCCATTTTGCAGATGAAGAAAGTGAGGCACAGAAAGGTTAAGTGACTTGTCCAAGGTCACACAGCCGACAAGTGGGGGAGCTGGGACTTGAACCCTGGGAGAGTTGAAGGATGGAGAAACAAGCACCTGCCTCCCTGTCCCTTTGTCCCTGGCCATCCATCCATCTTCGGGCTTCCTTGCTGTGAAGTGGCAGAGGGTAAATTCTTGGAAGTGGTCCTGCAGGTTAAGACAGCACATTTAAATTCTGCAGTTGCTTGAGGGACCTGAAGCTGGCCAGGGAGTGTCCTGCACATCCCCGGCAGAGGGACTGTGACCCCCACCCCCACCTCTCGCCAGTGAGGCAGCTGCAGCTGGTCAGAACTCGAGAGGCCAGAGCCCACACTGAGCTCTTTGTCTTCGGTGGGAATCCTGCAGCCCCCACAGCCCCTCTCAAGGGCTCACTGTCCCAGCACCAGCAGGGCCTCCTGGGGGCCAGGCCCGGCTGGGAAACTTGGCACATTGGAGACTACTTGGCCACCCTGCCAAGTGGACATGGAGAGCCCACTCAGGAATCATTCTCACTGAAAAGACAGACTGAGGAGGCTGAGTGTCATGACCAAAGGGGTGCAGCAGCCTTGGGTCCCAGTCCTGGCGCTGCGTATGCCTCCCCCCAACCACGGCCCAGGCCCAGCTCCTGGTCCCCCATCTCTCCCAACTCTCTGGGCACCCATGTGCTGCTATCATTGAGGAAAGGAAGACTTTCCCCTCCTCAGGCCAGCATCTAGGGCTTGCCCCTCGGGGGGCCTCCTGGAGTGCCCTGTGAAGAGGGGGCTTCCTACACTGGCGTGGCTGGTCCCTCCACCCAGGAATCTCTGGCCCTGCCCACGCAGAAGGGACCCAGCCCGGGGTAGCACCTTGCCAAGAGGGAGCCAGACGCTCCTCTAAAAACCAAACCAAGGGGTTGGTTCTAGGCCTGAGGGAGGGGATCTCCCTTGCCCTGCTCAGCCTTGGAACAAGGGGCTCCACCCATCAAAGTGTGTGGAGAGAAGGAGTCCAGGGCAGAGGCGGGGAGGGGAGCTGGGGGCTGGCCCCCCAAGAGAGATGTAATTGCTGTGAGCCAAGGTCTCGGTTTCTTTATGTCTGAAATGGGGAGACCGGGGCATCACCTCCCTCGGCCTGTGTGAGGTGAACTGTGAAGGTCGGTACCCAGACACTCACTTCCCAGGGGAAGCTGGAGCTAGCCGAGCCCTGGCCCAGGGCCCAGGTGGAACAGTTCCTGAAAGGCTTCGGAAGAATCCCGGCCGCCCTGTCGCCCTGGCCTACTG
The DNA here is from genome assembly GCF_018345385.1 of Vulpes lagopus. Classification (NCBI taxonomy): domain Eukaryota; kingdom Metazoa; phylum Chordata; class Mammalia; order Carnivora; family Canidae; genus Vulpes; species Vulpes lagopus. The sequence goes on from NC_054831.1 coordinate 126,616,049, forward strand.
GTGTACCCTCGGTCGTCCTCCCCGCCCCCAGCGTACTGCATCCCTGCCTCCGTTCTCTGTGCATTCCCTTAGAAAATGCCATAGAAAACCTCACTGCTCTGAGCGCCTCCCTGGGGTAATCCCTTCCTCTTTGGGGGCCAGAGTGGGCATTCTGGACGGGGGGAGGGTGACCTAGGGGCAGGACCAAGGTCCTGTGTCTCCTGACACATCTTCAGTTGGGGGTGGGAGAGACTTCCTGTAGGGTGGAACACTGGAGGGTCAGCTCTGGGTGAGCGGCAAGCGGAGGAGGGGGGCAGAGTGTGGGTGAGCGAGTGAGTGCCCTGCTCTAGGACTCAGAGCCCGGTTCCTCCTCCTCCAACTCCCTCCTCCCTCCTCCCGGGGAGGCTGCCGAGCCAGGGCACCTGGTGGGCCACCTCCATTCCTGCGCCCCTGCTCCTCCGCTTCCTCACCTGGCTGTGGGGGCACCCAGAGAGGGGGATGAGAGTGGGCAACAGCAGGGTGTCCCTTTGCCGGAAGAGAGGAGCTTTGACTTACAGGGAGAGACTCTTGCAGCAGCCGTTTATTGAGCGTTTATTGTGTGCCAGGCCCGGGCTGAGCGCTCGGCATGGATCAACGCCATCACCCCAGGGGCCTGCGTGTGCGTGTGCGAGTGTGTGTGTGTGTGGGGGGGATTGTTCCATTTTACAAATGAGAATTTTGAGGGACGGGCGGGGGCAGGGACTCGCCCACGGAGCAGCCCACTCTGACCCTGGTTCCCAAGTTCTTGCCCCGGCCCGCTGCGTGCTCCCCCTGGCCAAGGGGGCTGGCGGGGGGGGGGGGGGGGACAGGGTGTCGCCCCGAAGAGGGTCTGCAGCCCGGGCCCCCCTCACCCACGGAGGCCCCCGGGGCCCCGCTCGGAAAGTCCCGCGAACCCCCGCCCCCGGCCGCGGGCGGCGCGAACAAGCGGCCCTTTCTGCGCGCGGCGCCCCGGCAGCTGGCCCCGGGCCCGGGGTGGGGGGGGCGCGGACGGTCCCGGGGCTGGTGGCCGGGGCGGGGCGGGGCGGCCCGAGTTGCCAAGGTGACCCGGGCGCGGGGAAGGCGGGCGGCGGGCGGCGGCGGCACCATGAGCGGCCGGAAGCGCAGCTTCACCTTCGGAGCCTACGGCGGGTAGGGGCGGGCGGGGGCGCGGGGGCACCGGGCGGGGGCGGGCGGGGGCGCGGGGGCACCGGGCGGGGGCGCGGGGGGGCGCGGGGGCACCGGGCGGGGCGCGGGGCGGCGCTTCTGCACGTGCCCGGTGCGCGCGCTCCTGGGGCGGGGGAGGCCGGGCAGGAGCCCCCGCTCGGCCTCTGCAGCTGCTGGGCCCCTCCAGGGAGGGAACCTAGAAGCCAGCCGCGGGCCAGGCCCACCTCCCCAATTCCGGGGCGCCCCTGTCTCCTGCCACCCAACTCTCAGAATCCCCCCCTCCCCCGGGCTGCTTGCTGCCTGGGCTTGGAGACCTAGGGCCTGGAGGGCAGAGCGGTGGCTGGTCCATCTTGGGGCCACTGTCGCTCCCGACCCCAAGTGTCCACCGCCGAGGAGGGCAGAGGAGGAGGGCTGGGGGATTCTTGCCTTGGGCCGACATTCGGTCAGTCCGAGGAAGGCTGGGTAGAGAGACGGGCGCGGGAGCCCCTGCCCTGGCCAGCCAGGTAGTTGGATCACCTTGCACTAGGCCCTGCCTCCGGGTGCTCAGGACTCACCTTCGGGGTGCAGAGCGGTTGAAGCTCACACACACATGTCGTGCTGCTGCTGCTGCTGCTGCTGCACAATACCTGCTCTCTGAGGTGCAGGGGTTGTGTCAAGGGGCCACCCATTGCTGACTGCCCTCCCTCCAAAGGCACCCTGGCAGAGGGGCCAGGTGGGGTGGGAGACAGGCTTCCCTCCCTGTCTGGGGCCCTGCCGGCCACCAGGTGATGGGAGGAGGCTGGGTATGCCCTGAGACCGCAGGTCACTGACACAGAGAGGCCGCCCAGGGGGTGGGGGAGTGGGGCTGGCTTCTTGTAGGAGCAGGGCAAGCCCTGGCCTCTCTGGCCTCACTTTCCTTGTCTGCAGCGTCCACAGCAGTCCCTAGGACACCCCAGCCCCGCCTCCCCAGCTGGCAGAGTCTGGTTCAGGGCCCCTTCCCCACTCTCCTCTGGCCTCTGGGCAGGAGGCAAGACTTGTTTATTGTCCCAACAGCTGCCCAGCCTCTTGGCCCTCAGCTGGGCGGGACAGTGGAGTTCTCTCCAGCTCCTACCCCAAACCCAAGGTGCCCTCAGAGGACTATGTCCACCCCCTCTCTCTGACACTGGACTTGGAGGGATTTGGGGAAAACGAAGCCTGGGGGTGGCCCCTGAACTCCAGGGCTTGCGTCCTTCCTCTGGCTCTGCTTTGAGGGCCAGGGTGGGTGTGTGCTGGGGGCGGGGTGGGAGAGGAGGGTCCTCACGATCTACTCCCAGATCCCCTGGGTGGATATGAGTGAGCTCCCGCTCTGGGATGGAGGCAGGCTGCCAGGAAAGGCGGGCGGGGGGTGGGGGGGGTGGGAGGGTTGATTTCTTCCTGCCTACCATAAACTGTAAACACCCACATCCTTTAATCCTGGCTGAAAACACTCTAAGCTGGCCTCTGCTGCACCCGCAGGTCCCTGCTCTGACCCCAAGCTGCTGTAGTCAGTGTCCCACTTCGCCTGTTCCGAAACCTCCCACAGTGACCCCCCTTCTGCTGCACCCCATAATGGGCCCCTGCTCCCCTATCCCTGTGCCCCCGCTCCTACCTTTTTTCCTTACTGTCTCACTCTACACCTTCCCACGTCCCTAACCTGATATCGGCCCCCCCCTGCAGCCTCTGGGGGATGGTGACAATGCATCGGGCCCCCAAGAGGCAATACCTCCTGCAGCCCGCTCAGGATGGGTGGTGGGTCGTTGGGGTTGCCCTGATGTGCCAGGCTGGCTGAGAAAGGGCTGCCCCCTCATTTGCTGCCCGTCTTGCTCTGTTTCAGAGTGGACAAGTCTTTCACCCCTCGCCGGAGCGTGTGGTGAGTACTGGGAGCTCTCAGGAGGGGCTGGGCTGCTTGGCTGCAGACATTCCCAAATCATTACCACCCCCTGTCACAGACCAGACCCCACCAGTCTTTCAGCCGCCGTCCCCAGGTGATGGGGTGGGCAGACCCTCTTACCGGTTCTTCCCCCATCTGTCTTCCCCAGTTCTCTCTAGAGCTCCAGCTTGGAGTCAGGCAAGTCAGGTTAAATCTTAGCTTGGCCCAGTGCCTGCGTGATCTTAGTGATTCACTAACCTCTCTGACCCTTGGTGTTCTCATCTGTGAAATGGGGATGAAAAAACCTACTTGACAGAGTATAGAATTGCAAAACACCCGAAACACCTAAAAAGCAAACATAGGGCCTGTTATACTGTACGCCCTCACCGAAGGTGCTTCCTTCCTCTCTCTCTTCCCACATCATGGCCCCTGGGGGGCTGCGGGTGCCCTTCGCCTTTTGGCTGACCCCCAAGTCCCCGAGTTCCACCCCATGTGTAGCCTTCAGGATCCCTTCCTGCAGCCCATTGCTGAAGTCTGAGGCCTCCCTCTCTTTGGAGGAAGAGGGGGCAGCTGTGTCTACAGCTTTCTCAACACCGAGAGCAGTGAGTGGAGGTGCAGCCTCACCTCCGGGTTCACAGCACCCCCGATGCCCTGCAGGCGGGCACCTCCCAGCTTCCCCAGCACCAGCATCACACGGGCCCAGCTGGCTGCTCCTGCTGCCACTTCAACTCCAGCGGGAGAGCTCATGCTTCCCACCCCTGCTGGGGGCTTCCCGGGGTCCCCGGGGCCCACAGTATGCCCCCCAGCTACTAGACGACCCCAGTCTGGCACCATCGCCTCACCAGCTGCAGCGCTGTCCCCTCTAGGAGGCCACACCTAGGGTGCAAAGCACATGGGTGCCCAGGCTGAGCTTCAGGGCCTGCCCTTTTATCTTCCTTTGATGCTCTCTGTGCAGCTTAGGGCCAGTTTCTCCCCCTCTCTGGGCTTTATCTCCTGCTGCTGTGCCCAGTTTGAGCCTCCACCAGTGCAAGACCATGGGCTAAGCCCAGAGCAGAGTGGACTAGGGGAGATACAGGTGGGTAAGTCGAGGAAGATGCCATCCTTTTCTTCAAGGACTTTATTAATAATCTCCTAGGACCTGCCACTTGTCAAGCACCTGCTGCATACCGGGTACTGTTAGGTGCCTGAACTGTATCATCTCACGTCATCCTTACCACATCCCTGAGTTAGGGACTGTCATCTCTAATTACAGATGAGAACAGGGATGCACAGAGTTGGGGTGAGTGACCTGCTCAAGGTCATACAGCTATTCGGGAGCAGAGTTGGGATTTGAATCTAAACCTTCCGGACTCTGCAGAGCCCAGAGTCTCATGCACTTTGTCCCAGGGCCTCCAGACCACACGGTGGGTCTGAGCACTTGAAGGAAGACTTGAAGATGGAGGGGGTGACCCAGAAAGCCTACTCTAGGGAGCCCTGAATGAAGCTTCAGCGATGAAGGCCCGGGGGACTTCAGCTGTGTGACTATAGGCCAGTCCCTTCCCCTCTCTGGGCCTCAGTTGACAAACTTCTGGAGTAAGATTTTGGAATCACCAGGATTTGTCCATTACCCACAGTGCCTTGCCCCAGGCCCTCCTCCCCGGAGATGCTGTCCAAGGTGCTAACCCCAGTGGCCCTCCCTTCTAAACCAGTTGCCTAGCTCCCAGCCTGTACCTGGCACATAGTTACTGCTCTGTTAATGGGAGTCATTTTGATTATTAATTATGGTTTCCTGGTCTGTGATTCGAGGCCTATACCCACTTGTCCTTTCCAGTCTGGAACTCACTTCTCTTGTGAGCTGCATTTCTGATCAAAGGGACTATGGCCCCTGAGAGCACCATCTCCATACCTTTGCTCACATTTCCCCATCCCCTTGGCATGGCCTCCTCTCCCATCTCCACAACCCTCACCACGCCTCCAGCCTACCTTTATTGCTGTCCGTTGAGTGTTTTCTTTCCCGATTCCCGTGCTCTGTCTTTCTCTCCTTAAAATACCTCCCTTTGCTTATCATGCCTGTAGAGCACACATTCGTGCTCGTTTCTGGAGTCATGGATCTGCCTCTGCCACATGATAGTGGCGTGACTTTGGGCAGGTCACTTCCCCTCTCAGAGCCCCACTTGATGCTCAGTAAGTGTTGAGTTGAATTTCTGAGTCGAGTGTATCCATGTACCGCTGTGGTATAAGGCAGGCTCTGAGGTCTTTGAAAGCAGGGGTTCCTTGAGTTACTTTTGACTTAGGCCCATTTTCTAGCACGAGTCACCAAAAAGTTGGGCTCCATTCTTCTCATGTCTCTCTGTCTTCCACACTGTCTTACACAGCTGCCCAGTAAATGCTTAATAAATGCCTGTGAATTGAACTAAATGGGTCCAGAGGGTAGAACAGTTGAAACTTTGTCAGGTAGGCTGGGAGAGCTTCCTGGAGGAGATTTGGTTTCCTTTTTTTTTTTTTTAAGATTTGATTTATTTATTCATGAGAAACACACAGAGAGAGAGAGAGAGGCAGAGACACAGGCAGAGGGAGAAGCAGGCTCCATGCAGGGAGCCTGACGTGGGACTTGATCCCAGGTCTCCAGGATCAGGCCCTGGGCTGAAGGCGGCGCTACACCCCTGAGCCACCCAGGCTGCCCGAGATTTGGTTTCCTACACCCCTTTTTAAAAAAGGATTAAGAAGTTGGGGCTTAGCTTGGGGAGCAGCAAGGCCTGGTGTAGGCCAGATGTGATCATGGCTGGATTCCCCTACCCCTCCGCCCCTGAGCAGCAGGTCATCTGCATTGCAGAGGCTCAGAACAAAAAAGGATGAGGCCCAGCGGCAGGATTAGGAGCTAGTGGGACAGGTGGTGACTCTGGTTCTGCAGACCTCACAAGGATTGGACATTTAGGGGGGATTCAGATGCTGGGTCGAGGAAGGGGGGTGGAGCGGTGCCAGCGTGGGGGAATGGCTAGGTAGAGTTGTGCAGGGGAGGGGTTCTGGAAGAGGACTTGAGGCTGGGAGCCTGGGAGGGGGAGGCAGGACCCAGCAAGGATTAAGTGCCAGGGGTCGTGTCGGGCACTTTCGTACGGTGGTCTCAGTTGTGATGATAGTCTTGTAGGTTGGCCTTAGTGTCTCCATTTTGGAGACAAGATCCAAGACAGAGCAGAACTGGTGAGGGCTGGATTTGAATCCAGCCTTTTCTCCTGTCAAGGAAGGGCCGTTGGCCAGACAAGGAAGCCATAGCAATGAGGAAAGTTCTGATTATGGGGTGAGGGAAGAGAGGGGAATGAGATGAATGAGCACACCGAAAACAGGGGTCACTGCCCAGCCCCATGTGTCCCACCAGGAAAGCCCATCTGGTACCCAGATATTTCCCGTTGACAGTAAGGGTACCAGTTACTCCCATACATGAAGCTTTTCCTGGGTCTCGGACCCTGGGCCGAGCTCTTCATCTGAATTATTCATCCCATCCTTATGCCAGCTTTACAAACTAGAGACTGCTAGAGACTATTACATTCATTCCCCATTTTAGAGATGAGCAAACTGAGGCTCAGGGAGGGGACGTGGCTGACCCAGGGGCACACAGTGAGTGGTGATCCAAGACTGGTGGTGTGGTCAGCCTGAGCCCGTAACCTTAGCCCTTGCCCTCCTGGATGCTGTGTGTGCTGCGTGTGGGGCTGGGGTGGGTGGCCCCTGTCCTCAGGTGGCTCCTCTCTGTAACCACTGAGCTGGAAGCCCTGGGGGCCCGTGTGCTGCTGCAGGAAGCATGAGGCTGGCCTCATTAGTGGCTCTGAAATGCCAGGCAGGCACAGCCCGCTGGGCCTCCTCATCTATTATGCATCTGGTGGGCAGGCCCCCGGCGGGCAGCTGGCACAGCACAGGATGGGGGAGCCAGCAGCTGCTTCCTGAGCCCACACCTGCCACCATACCTCTGGGCAGGGATTCCCCCAAGGCATGCCAAGGCAGCTCCTGCCTCATCGCCCCGGCCCCCCTTGGGTGAGGGAGGCCCACTGTGGATGGAGGCATGGGTGCTGATCCCCAGCTCGTTAGCCTGCCCATCCCAGCAGCCACTTCTGGGACTGCGCTGGGGGTCAGTAGGGGCTAGGGTGGGCAGAGGCAGGCTGAAACAGAATCTTAGGCGCATGGGCTCCTGGCTACACAGAACCTCAGAGCGATAAGGTTGTGGTCATTTATTCATTCAGCCACAAGTAACTAGTGAGCAACTACTGTATGCCAGGGACATTTCTAGGGACTCCGATTCATTAGAAAATGGGACAGGCACAGTCTCCGTCTTCAGAGAGCTTGGCGAGGCCAGAACTTCACCACTTGGAACCTCAATTTCCTCATCCTTAGAATGGGGACTAGAGGAGACCTAGTCTATAAATAGATAAGAAACGAACCTCGGTTGTGCTGAATTTTAAGGATTTTATTTTTAGGCAATTTCTGCATCCAGTGTGGGCGTCAAACCCATAACCCTGAGGTCAAGAGTCGCATGCCCACCAACTGAGCCACCCAGGCATCCCGGTGGTGCTGAATTTTAAAGCAAGGGTTCATGCTACCAAGAGCTGATCCTTACCTAGGTCTTACTGTGTGCGGGGCTGTTCCAAAACACTTTCCACAGATCGATGGATCTTTAATCCTCACAACCACCTCATGAGGCAGCTACGGTTCCTGCCCCTGGTTTAGGGCTGAGGAAACTGAAGCAGTAGAGGGGTTAAGTAGCCTGTTCAAGGTCTCTTGGCAAGACTCAGATTTGAACCTAAGCAGCTGAGCTCCAGTTTGCATATCGCCCGGTGCTGTACGGCAGGGAGGATGATCGAGGGAGTGATGGAAGGGCTTTCTGAGGAGGTAGCATTTGAGCCAAAACCTGAAGAATAAGATGAGCTGGAGATGTGGGAAGAGTTAGTTGCGGGAAGGAGGCATTCTTGACAGAGGGAACAGCAGGTGCAAAGGCCCTGAGGCAGGAACAAGCTTCGCGTGTCTTGGAGACAGAGAGGAGGCCCATATTGGTGGAGGGAAACAAGGGAAAACGAGGCCGGGGTGGGTTTGCAGAGAGGAAGAGGTAGTTTGCAGGAGGAGATAGATTGAGCACTGCCTGGTAGGGGTATGGATGTAATGTCAGTGACTGACGTGCAGAACGATTGTGTCTCAGACTCCTGGCTTTGTAATATCTTAGAATCAGAGAATTTGGGCCTTCTGGAATCTTTGAAGATGGAAGAGACCTTTGAGATACCGTCCTATGATCTCCCTCTTAGCAAGGAACCTTTGTCTTGGTACATGATCTCTTTGAGTATCGATCGGAATGAGGCTTTGGGGGGTCTCCTGAGAAGAATGCACTTTTATTTTCAAGACCTCCTGAAGCCCTCCATCCCTGGTTGAGACCATCATGACCTCTGAGCAGCTCCTTAGCTAGCTCTTCCTTGCTCACTCCTCATGACAGGAGGCTCACTACCCTCAATGTAGTCCATTCCAGTGCTGGATATCAAAAATTCTTCCATACTTAAAACCAGCTGACTAAGCCTAGATATAGCCTCTGGGTCCTCCCATTGCCCACAATGGCCCTTTGATGAGATAAGGACAGGGATCATATCTCCACCAGCCTGTTGTTTCTGGATTCAACAGCTACTTGCCCCAGCCCTTTCTCATGTTTACCCTCTGATCAGCTCACTCTTACAGGTGTCGAAGCGCTTTATCTTCCTAGATAGAAGGGGGCCAGGCAATGCCCCCTTCTAAGGAAGGCCATGTCCTTCTGGGGAGGATGCAGCTGGGGGAGAGCGACCCCAGACCAGAGAGGCCCCCTCTTCCAGGAAACAGCCCCTCTAGCTTCGGAGATAAGAGAAGATCCCCTCCAGATGGGTTTTGGTCCTGGGACTGCCACTGTTTTCCTGTGTGACCTTGGGCAGTGAGTCCCCATCTCTGGCTCATTCCCCCATGCCTGCCTTTGGCCCAGTGAAGGGACAGAGGGGGTCCCTAAGGACTCTGAGGTTCTCAGTCTGGTGGGCTCTGTCTGCCTCTACATCCCCAGCAGTGATCAGCCTCAGGTCCCTTCGTCGGTGGTGCATGGAAGGATTTGGGCTCTGTTTTTAGGCAGACTTGACTTCAGATTCCAACTTCAGTTTCTCTTACTTGCTGTGTGGCCTTGAAATTGCCAGTCCGCCTCCCCGAATCTCAGATTGTCCACAACAGTGAGAGCTGTCTTGCTTACCCCACGGGAGTCTTAGAATGAAAGAAGTCCAGTGTGTGTGCTCCGTGGATGATTTCCCTCTCTCTGAACATTTGCATTTTGAGAGAAAAGCCTCATTAAGCCAAAGAGAGACTCATTAAGATTCTAGTACTACAATTTTCAGCACTATTGAGGTGGTTTGGTGGAGGAGCAGTGGTTATCAAGGGGACTCTTCTAATATTCCCAAATCCCCTAAAGGCTGTCCTCAGTTCAGGGTCCTCCCCAAGATAGTCATTCATTCATTCATTCAGCAAATTAGTTCAAACAAATATTTGGTGTGGGGATGCCCTCTGAGGGCCAGCCAGACCCATGGCACTGGAGATGACAGACAGGGCCACTTCCCTTGTAGAGTTCCCCGTCCAGAGCAGGAAATGAGAATAGAGGTGGTTCCAGTGGGGGGATAAGTGTCAATTGCAAAGATGTGGGGAGTTCTGAGGACTCATCCCCTACACCTAGTTATCAGGGGGGGCTTCCTGGAGGAAGCGACCCAGCTTCAATGTGGAGGAGAAAAGCATGTAATGGCATGTGCCAGATACAGGACAGAACTGGACCTGGCAGCTGCAGGTGGGAGGGGTGGCCATCAGGTCATGTTGCTGCAAGCCCCAATGGACTTCCTATGGGGCTTGCAGGGTCTGCCCCCCACCACCACTGGGTAGAGGCCTGCTGGGACCCCCATCACCCACTCTCCTTCCCGCTCCTGGAACTGCTCTGTGCTGTGACGTCTAGTGCTGGGTACACCGTAGGTTCCCTTCTCTGGGTCTTGTTTTTTTCACCTGTAAAATGAAGAAAACGAAAGCACCTACTTCAAAGATTATTGTGCATATTAAATGAGATAACGTGTGCCAAAGTGGAAAACCAGGGCCGGGCCTGGAGCAAAGCCAGCGATCGTGGTTATTGCCATGTCGTCCTTATCTGCTGGGCCCCACAGAGGGGCAGATTTGGGTAGACTCTGCCCTCTGGAAGCTCACCAACTGCCGGGAGGTGAGAGCTGCACATGAGCATGCTCCCTGGCCAAGGGCACCAACCTGACACATTGGCCTGAGAACACTGGCTTCTGTAGCCAGACAGGCCTGCACCGAGTCCTGGCTGGGTGACCCCCTGCGGTGCCTCTGGTCACTGATCCGTGGTTTCTTCCTTTGTTCAGTGGGGGTATTAGTATTCAAGCCACATGCTCCGGGAGGGACAAAACATTCTGGGCCCAGGTGACCTGGAGAAACCCTCACTCTCTGAGGCTCGTTTCCCTACCTATAAAATGGGAAGATTGGCTACAAAACACTCTGATGTGCTGGGTTTCTAGCAAAGTCAGATAGTCCCTAATCTTGACCTGGTTTGACTGTTGGCTGCATGATCTTGGGCTAGAGACTTAACCTCTCTGACCCTCAGTTCCCACACCTATAAATGGGGACAGTCTTCACTTCACAATTCTTTCATGGCTTCCGTTAGCCATGTGTTCGTTCAACATTCATCGAGTCCCTACCATGTGCCAGGTCGTGTCTAAGAATTAGGGATACAGCAGCAAATCTTGTGGACGTGGTATCTGGCCTCATGCAGGTTACCATCCAGTGCAGGAGACAGATGCAAAATGAGCTGACAAATTAAGTAATTTCATATGAGTAATGGGTAATGAGTGACGGGGCAGGTGGAAAGGGTCCCCCTTTTGCTAAGAGTATCAGGGAGAGTCTCTCAAGGCCTGAGTGGGAAGGAGCTGGCCGTGGGAAGGGTAGTCCAGAAAGAGGGCAGAGTGAGTGAGTGAGTGTAAAGGCTTTGAAGCAGGAACAAGATCCCTTGCCCTACCCCAAATCTGGAACATTCCAGATCCTCTCTTGGCAGCAGGTGGAAGGCAGCTGAGCAGCCAGGGGCGATGGAGGCCTACCTTCTCTCAGATCAAGAACGGCTGCTCAAGAGGCAGGTCTGGAGGAGCGGGTGGGCACTGTGGGCCGGCATGCAAGACCAGGCTTGGGTTGGGCCCCGAGTGAGCAGGACGTCCTCTGAGCTGGCAGGGGTGGAGCCCTGGTGCCCACCTGGCTGCCCTCCCGCCCAGAAGTATTCTGGGGTCTGGCACAGAGACTCTGGGCCTGGCTGTTTGGGGAGGGGTTCGTGGCAGGGGAGCAAGGGAAATTATGCTTACTTTCTCTCTCACCCCAGCCACCCTGGGTCTGGGCACTGGCCACAGAGTGCCTCAGCCTTTCCCAGATCTGGCCCATCCACAGGGCCAGAGTGCTTTGAGATGACCCTGTCCTATGCACATGCACACACACACACACACACGCACACACGCACACACGCACACTTTCCATACTTATGCATATGGACTTGCTCATGTCCAGACAGCTTGGTCATGAACCGAGTTCTGTCCATACAGTCACTCCTGGAGCAGAGCATAACTGACCCTCGACTATGTGCTAGGCCCCCAAACAGATCCAGTCCTCACCTGAGGGAGCTCCATTTCTAGAAGGAGAGATTGACAGCGATCTGGGTCACAGCGGGACATGTGCAAAGCAAACTGGTCAGTCCACAACGGCCCAGGCCCCGGACAAGGCCTCTGGGGAAGCCCGTCAGGGTGGGCGCAGCCAGACCCAGCGTGAAGTGGGGGCTCCAGGATGACGGGAGAAGCGATGGGGGGGCAGGGAGAGCGTAACAGGTGGGGAGTGTGCTGCGTGCAGAGGCCCGGAGGTGGGCCAGGCGCGCGGGGTCTCGTGGGCCGCGTGAGGCCTGCATGCGGTGAGAAGCCACCCAGGGCTTTCAGGCGGGCGGATGACGCGACAGATACAAACACGCTCGGAGCTCGGATGCGAACCCCCACACGGCCCAGACACGAACGCTTTCTCTCCCACCCACATTTCACGTTCCTGCCAGGCCTCCATCTACATCCTCCCCCGCAGAGACACACACCCTTTCGTACCACCAGGCAGAGCTGCAGAAACTCCTGAGCAGGCTACTAGCAAAGTGTCAGACGTGTGCCCCGCCCGCTTGTTGATTGTGTGTGGCAGGGGGAGGGGGAGGCTCGGATCCAGCCAGGATTGACCGTGGCTCACTCCACATTTGCACGGCCGTGTGCCTGCCCCCTGCACACACGTGCACCCTGCACGTGGAAGGTGGCTTCTAGCTCAGGGAGTACTTCTACATGCATTATCCCGCTGAATTCTCCCAGCAACCCTGCAGGAAAGATTTATCAACACCCTTTCACAGCTGAGGAAACAGGCTCCAGAGAGGTGAAGTGACTGGCCCCAGGTCACACAGCTAGAGTACGGCATTGTCAGGATTTGAACTCAGCTCCATCGAACTTCTAGATGTGTTCAGTGGCCCATCTGAACTCAGGCACACGTGGATGTGCTTGCCCCCTTTCCAGGCTGTCACGGAGGATGTAGCAAGTGACCCTTTAATGACAGATTCTTCCAGAAACAGGTGGATCAACATGGAAAGTTATTTAGAGCCACCCCCTTGCCGTGTGTGCACACCTGCCCAGTGACCCTGCAGCCTCTGGGGGTAAGGTCGGTGGTGGGGCTGGGCACCTGCCAGCCTGCCAGCCTGGGGCAGCGCAGGGCATAGAGCTGAGGCTAGGAGTCGGGCCTGCATTTGCATTTGCAAATGAGGCAGACAGCCCTGTCTCTGAACTGGCTAACTAACCCCAGCTGGCCTGGCTCCCGGGACATGACAGCTGAGGTCCCGGGGCACGGCCCTGTGCCCAGCTGCCTGGGGTGCTTTTCTCCGGCCTTCTCTCTTCCCTGACGCTCAGAGAAGGTTGCCTAATGCTTAATGTAGGGGAAAGAACGTGGGCTTCAGAGCTGGCCAGAACCGGGGACACAGCCCAGTACTGTCACTCCTGGCTAAGTGACATTGGCCATGATGCTTAACCTCCCTCAGGGTGCGCTTCTCCTCCTCGGAATAAGGAGTGAAGAATATCTCCTTCTCAAGATGATTGAGAAAGGTTAAGAGTCAGCTACTCAGCTGACTCATAGTAAGTGCTCAGATTTTCTTAAAGAAATCTCCACCCCCCCCACCGTCTCGATTACAAAAATAATACGTGTTCATTGTAAAACTCCACACAATGCAGAAAAATACATCCTGTAGAAGGCAGGAGCTCCTTGTGGTCCTGCTGCCTGGAGATAACCCATGTGAATTTTAATTTTCACAAGTGAGCTTTCTGTTGTACAACCTTGCTTTTTGTAACTTAACAATATGCCTCAAACCCCTTTTTCCATCAGGACAAGAGGCCTCCTTTGCGATCACTGTGTGGTAGTCCATGGTTTGCGTGGGCCCTGATGCATTTATCCAGCCTCCTTTTAGTGGACGTTGGGGTGGCTTCCAGATGGTGGCTATTGCGAACGCTGCTGCAGTGAATGCCATTTGTTCATATATTTTTGTGCATTTGTGTATAAATGTCTAGAAATGGAGTGGCTGGGCTAAAAAGTAGACACGTTTTCGTTTGTTAACAGGAGTGGCCAAAACCCCTGCAGAGAAGTGGTAACGATCCATGTGCCCCAACAGACCAGAAAAAGTCCACTTCCTCAAAGTCATGGGAATTTACTCACTGCCTCTGCCGCCCACCACAGGGACCCTAGAGCCATCAAGAGGCATAGATTCCCGAGAAGGGAAGGCCAGGAAATGCTCAGGGTTAATGTTGATATACTTTGCATGGATGAACTGACCCAGTCCTCATGACAGCCCTTTGGAGGTAGGCATTGTTGTTACCTCCATTATATAGACTAGGAAATTGAGGCCCAGAGATGTTAAGTAACTTGCCCAAGGTCACACAGCCATTACATGGCAGAGCTGGCTCCAGAGCCCACCCCTGTGATGTTACACTGCCTCTCCGGGCAGGAGCCTGTGATTTAGTGAGCAGTTACTATATACTCTGCTGTAGGCTAGTCAGATGGTGCATGTAACCTCTGATTTATTCTACACAACCACCTGGTGAAGTAGGTCTTACTATTTCATGTTGCAGATGAGGAAGCAGGCTCAGAGAAGAGAAGCAGCTCGAAGGAGCCAGAGGCCCCCTTCCCAACCCCCCCGCCCCGGGGGCAGAGCGAGCCCACCGGCTGCTGGTGCACCCGGTTCTCAGCTGACTCCTGGAGGATGTCAGAGCTGGGCTTTAGCATCATCTAAGCAGAGTCCCAGTCTCCAGTGGAATCTGCTTGGAGGTGACTTAATCCTGCCATGTGGTGATTTAGAGGCAGAGCCAGGGCTTCTCCTTGTCACTTGTGGTTAGGAGATGGCAACCCTGTCCCTCTCTGAGGGGTTTTACCTTGGCCTGGCAGGGACTTCTGCTCACCAGCTGGGCCTGGGGCCCATACCTGGTGAGCCTCTCAACTAGAGAGGGAGAGGGATGAATTACACAAGGTCTAAGCACTGGAAGGTTCCATGTCTGGGCGTTGGGACCCAAGGAATGCCGAGAACAGCTAGAGAGCAGGGGGGAGGGTGTCCCTGGGGCTGCTTGGAGGTGGGGGAGGCCTGGCTCACCCTGCTCAGATGCCAACACCCCACACCACCGTCTGGGCCAGAACAGGCGGCAGGGTGTGAACCCTGAATGAGTGACTAAGCGTAAGAGAGGAGGGCCAGTGGGGGAGTGGGTAGCTGATGGAGCGTGTGAGCGAAGGAATGTGTGGACCTCGGGAAAGGGAGACTGACTCCCTGGGCTGCAGAGGCGGGGAAGGACAATGAGGTTAATGACGGAGACTGGGGGGTAGGTGGCATCGGGCCCCAGGCCGCGGTGCTGGGAAGGGCCCTGCTCACAACCTCCTGGGCACTGCGCTGGGGCTGGCGGCCTATGGCAGGCTGGTCAGCGGGGCTTGTCCTGCCCATGGGGAAGGAGTGGAGCAGAGGGCTCGAGCTTCAGGTGCCGTGCCTCGGGCATGCCACCATCCCCATCTTGGCCTCAGCTCTCTTCCAGGTGGAACAGAGATAACGTTATCTGCTTTAGGGGCCTTGGGAGGCTGTTGGGAAGGCCTAGCACGAAGAAGGCAGTTTGTAAAGTACGAGGCTGGGTCAGCACACGTTGTCATTAACCCCAGCGGGAAGAGGCCCCGTGGCTAGGTCATCTCAGTGTCACTCCCTCCCCCCCACGCCGATTTCAGGGAGGAGTTGGTTCCAGGGAAGCGTGAGGGTGGGGGTCAGGCCTAGGCCACAGCAGAGCTCTAAGCCACCTGGGCAGGGCAGGCCCTGGCATACAGCAGGTGGATAGGAGGCCCAGTCCCTAGGTGCCATGCCCCCGGGTGGGGGCCGGTCCCATGACCTCCTCTCGGGGCTGCCAACCTGTTGTTTGCTCAGGAGGCCACTACCTGGCCCGGCTCCGGCATCCGGGTGTCTTGGCGCTCAGCCAGCGTGGAGTGAGGGTGGGGGCCCCCAGTGCTGCCTTCCTGCTCAGCCCCTCTGCCCAGCCTGGGGCCTGAGGGCTGCTCCTCCCCCTCCCGGGTGGGGTGGCCCTGCCAACTCTACTGTGTGGTGGTTGTGGGTCCCCTGGCCCATCTTGCAACCTCACTGAGCCTCGGCTTCCTCGTTCTGCAGTGCTTGATAACGGCAGCCCTGTCAGGGTTGTTGTAAGGACTATATGACCTCACAGCATGTGGCTCCCCCACCCCCAGGTTCCCTCTGGAGTCCTGGTAGAGGTCAGAGGCACCTGGGGAAAGGAGAGCCAGGAGTGACCATGTCTGTGTCCCTGCCCTCCCTGTGGGCCTTGCGGGGGAGGGGGCCAGGCTCCCTGGGCCTGGCTTCAGAAACTTGCTCGCCGGGCTGCCCTGGCCACCTTCCCTGGCACCTTGGCAAGCCAGGGGCAAGTGGTGGTGGTGGGGGGGGCAGCGGCAGTGCCGGGTGGTTGAGCACTGGAGACAATGGGCCTCTGTGGTCCACGAGGGAGGGGGCAGCCCCAGGGCAGCCTCTAGTCTCCAGTTTCAGGAGATTAGAGTCCCCTCAGACCTGATACCATGGCTGGGAGACCTAGGCAGCCCCCCAGCCCCACCCAGAGGGGCCTCTCTTAGGGGGTGAGGGCCCACCGGCGTGGCCCTCTGCACCCATGTTTCACCTTGAGGTCTGTATCCTCTGCTGCCCCCCACGTGAGTCATGAGGTTGGTAGAACCAGTTGTTTTCATGGAGACCAGGGAGACTGAAGGGATCCTGGCCTCTGATGACCAGCGCTCAGCTGGTCTGGACCCCCGAGGCCCTGTCCTGAGCTAGCCCCCCACAAGTGCTTCTCAGCCCTATGTTCTTTGGCTAGCTGAGTAGCTGCTCTGCCTTCCCAGCCCCCCAAGTCTAATTTCTCAACTTGTGTGTGTGTGTGTGCCGTCCAGCACCTGCCCAGTGCCCTGCTCCCCGTCACAGGCTTTCTACCTTGGTGGCCATATGTCACCGGCTCTGGCCACCAGGGTTTCACCCGTTTAAAATGAACTTTAGGGGCGCCTGGGTGGCTCAGTCGGTTAAGCGTCCACCTTAGGCTCAGGTCGTGATCCTGGGGTCCTGAGATGGAGCCCCATATCGTGTCAGGCTCCCTGCTCAGCGGGGAGCCTGCTTCTCCCTCTCCCTCTGCCCTTCCCCCTGCTCATGCTCTTTCTGTCTCTCAAATAAATAAATAAAATCTTTAAATAAATCAACTTTAAAGCACGAATAGTTTTTACCAAGATGCAAAGAATGAAAAGGGAGCCCCCAAGCAGAGGAAACAGCCTGTGCAGAGGCTCAGCAGTGAAACAGTGTGTCTTCTTTGGAAAACTGCTGGCAGCCCAGCCAGGCTAGGACAAGGCCACGGGGGCAGGACAGGAAGGGGGTGTGTGTGGAGATGCGGCTAGGAGAGTCACAGGGGCCACAGCGCCCTGGGGACCTCCATCCACCCAGGGCACCCATCTTTGGGGGGCCACAGGGCCAAGTCGTACCCACAGGACAGCCCAGCCACTGACTGGTGCCCCGAGAGGGTGGAGTTCTCCAGGAGAGTGGCTAACGATGAAAATAACAATAGCAAACGCTTCTGTAGTGCTTACTCCGTGGCTCACAGCAGCCTTATGAGGGTGTATATCGACTGTCATTTTCAGAGGGGGAAAAAGACAAGACCCTCCCACCAACTCTCCAGCTGGCAACCCAGGAAGGCACCCGGGCAACTGTCCTCAGCCTTACCCATCTCCTTCCACCATGCCGGCATCTGATCTGCAGTTTGGCAGTGGGTGGAGACACTGTGAGATGCCCCCGGGCCCCAGTGCGGCCTCTGGAGCCCCTCATGGAGGGAAGGCCTAGTTTCTGGTCCCCGGTCTGCCTCTGCCTTGTTGGGAGACCTCCAGGGTGGTGGTTTAACCTCTCTAAGCCTCAGTTTATCCTTCTGGGAATTGGGGATCCTAGCGACTGCCTTATCTCCCTCTCCAGTTCCGGTGAGACTCCCAGGAGTGAGCAGATAAAGAGCACTTTTGAAAAGTACAAAGAGCTGTACTCACGACAGTGAGATTATTATTGTTACCTCGATGTGGAGATAAGGGATGGGAGGAGGTGCACTGACAGTTGCCAAGAAACCTGGGAGCTGTCAGCAAGTGGCTTCCGGCCTGGCCCATCCCACTCGGGAGCTGGGCCACCGGGGCCCTCCCCCACTCCCCTGCTATGCCCTTTCCCTGGGGGAGATGGGTGCTCCGGGAGGGTGGGGAGCTGGGGCCAGCTGGCTGGCGGCCACATACCTCCAGGGCCTGAAGGTGACCCTGGAATGTGCCTGGTCCAGACGCCAGCTTGGCTCAGACTTTCTGTGTGACCTTGGGCAAGTCACCTCCTCTCTGACTGACACCTTTTCCTGTGTACAAGTGTCCTGTACCTGGAGGCAGGTGTTCAGGCCAGACAGAGCAGGATTGGAGCGCTGGACCTAGGGAAGATGCTTGGTGGTGGCTGCTGGAGCCGGGGAGGGCTGCCATGGGGTGGCCACTGGGGGTCAAGGTTAGGCAACCAGACTGACTGGGTTGAGAGCAGCTGTGATGTGTGTAGTAGAAGAACCTTGGGCTGGAGTTCATCCTCTGCTCTGCCCTTTCCCTGGTGGCACCGTGGACTTCTCACTTAACCTCACGCTGATCCTCACTTTTCTTATCTGGAGTAAAGGTGAATAATATCCAACTTCATGAAGTTGCCGTGGTGCCCAGATGAGACAATAGACTGTAGAGTGATATGCAGATAGGACTTTGGTCACAGCAGGGTGAAGGGAAAAGAGGGGAGAGCTCCCCATGTCCCAGCACGCTCCCAGGACCCCTCTAGCTGCTGTGTGTGCAGAGAATCCGAAGCATTTTAAGCTGAGCCAGGCCATAGGGTCAGGAAGGTTTTCAGAGAAGTGGGGAGGGACAGACCCCGTGGGAACAGAATGGTGAAGACCAGGAGGAGACCAGGGTGGGACAGAGACTGTGGGGGGCCGGGGGTAGTGGAGAAGTTCAAGTTCACAAGAGGGAGGGAACCAGCCAAGTTGGTGGGGGTCTGGAGAGGCCAGAGGCAGGAGGGGAATGGGGGAGCCAGAAAGAAGGGGGTGAGATGGGTATGAGATGCGGGAGGCTGAGAAGGGGAGGGAAGGCAACAGGACTTGGGCTGGGGGGGGTGGGCAGGAGACAGGCTGAGTTTACTCATCCCTGCCAAAGTATTTATTGAGCAACTAGTATCTACTCAGAGTCAGGAGATTGTGGCATTAGGGCACCTAGACCCAGATGGTTGAGGGTTCAGGTCCTCTGCGTTTCACCTGCTGTCAGCGTGACCTTGGACAAGTTGCTTAACCTGTCTGAGTCTTAGTGCCCTCCTTTGAGAGACTGAATCCAAGCAAAGCAGTTAGAGCAGAGGCTGCCCAGGGCCCATCCGGTATCAGAGGTGGCTGTCCTTGCTATTACTGTTATCATTGCCTCTCAGATGGGACCTGCTGGGTCCGCCCATGTTACCAAGTTCAGATCTTGGGCTCTGGAGTGACAAACCTGGATTCCAGTGCCTGCTCTGCCTCCTTCACTGTGTGACCTTGGGCAAGTTAACATACCTTGCTCAGCTTCAGTCGCCCCATGTGTAAAGCAGGCAGTTTTGGGGCACCTGCCTCCCTGGGTTGCTGTGATGATTAAGTGAAATCATACAAGGCAGGCTGGCTGTGGCTTTTGTGATTGCCATCCTTCTGTTCCCTAGGGCTGGGATGGATGGGGGCAGGCAGGGCCAGAGCCTCCAATTCCTGCTTTGTCCCCTGCCCTTTAGGGCCTCGCAATGACCTTGTAGGTGGAGGAGTCGCCTTGCAGGGGGAGGGGACTGGGTACTGCCTAGGAGGGGCCTACTCTAGCCAGCCAGGGACTAGAGAGTTGAGGGCCTTGGGGCAGGGTCCCTGATAGAAGTCAGACCCCTATTTCCCAATTCCCTTGAGAGGCCTCCCTAGTCCTGTGCCAGCATGAACAGTCCTGTGTGTGGGATGGGTACCCGGACATGCAGAAGCTCAGACCCAGAGGTTCTGGAAAGGGAGTGTGTTAGGGAGCTGTTGCCAGACTGACCTGCAGCAGCCACTGTCCGAGCCTGGGGGCTGAGGGGGCAGATAGAAGACCACCACCCGAACAGCTCCACCGGGCAGCCAGGGCCACACCCAAGACCACTGTCCCCGTGGCCCCACCACTAAGGGGACCCAGCTTCACCTGGGCTGCAACCCCAGCACTTCCTGCCCCTGGGCAGCCTCTGCTCTCCACCCCGCTGGCACTAGCCTTGCTCACTCCAGGGCTGGCGGGGGTGGGGGGACTTTAAATTCAGGCTTTGGCACTGACCTGGTGGGGGAAGTGGCTTCACCTCTCTGAGCTTCAGTGTCTCCATCTATAAAAATGGGGATATTATTTTTATAAATAACTCTCATCTCCCAGCACTGAAGTGAGGGTGTAAAAATGCTTGACACAGTTCCAGGCACGTGACCCAGGTCTCAACAAAAAGTCCTCAGGGCAACCTCAGTGGAATTTGCCTGGACCACGTCTGTGGGCCTCTCTCTACTCCCCTGGCTCCCATCTCTCCCCAGGTCAGCACACCTTGCAACCTGCAGGGACCTAAGTTTGGCTATTCCCTTGCTCACAAACCTCCAGTGCCTCTCTGCTGCCAACCTTCATTCATTCCTTGATCCATTCAATCATTTCTCCGTTCAACAAATACTTGAGACCCTAACTTGGGGAGCCAGAGTTGACCAGGAATGAATGAATACCAAAGAATTCACTGAGCAAATACCTACGGGCTGCCCAGGCTCTGTGAGTTTTTTTGGAAGCAGAGGCTGGGAGGGGTGTGTCCCCAACTCAGGGTCACACAACAGGTAAGTGTCCGGGAATATCTTCCTCGCACTGCCACACTGATGCCACGGCTTGAAATGCCACTGCCACCATGTCTATTTTTCTAGGTCAAGCACTGCTTTTAGTGTAGGCCCCACTTTAAGGATGCCAGGAGCCCGGAGAGGCGGAGAGGTATCAGGTGCCTGCGGCAGGGCTGTGGATGGCTCCTCTGGGCCCTTTCTCCTACCGGAGAGGCTGGGCTGAGGGGAGTCAGCATAGGGGCTCGGAGGGTCCTGGGGGCAAGGGGTCTCCTTTCTGGGCCAGGTTTCCGAAGGCTCTTCTCCTTTCAGGGTGTGGCAGGCCCGGCTCCGCCTGACTCAAGCCCGCCGCTGTGGGCCTGAATGACTCACCCTCTCAGGACCAGCCTCAGTGGATGGGACTGGGGCGGGGGTGCAGCCACGTCAGGGTGGCCCTAGGCAGCAGGCGGAAGCCAGGCCTGCTCGCCCGGCCCCAGGCTCCTGGGTTCCAGGAGCCACTGGGCACTTCCTCTCCCTGACCCTCGAGGTGGCCTCCCCAGCAGGCTTTCTGGGGTGACGGGAGCTGACTTCACCCTCACCAGACCTGCTTCCTTTCCTCAGGGAGGGGTGTGGGTGTGGGCAAAGAGTCAGGCTTCATGAGATGCTGGTTCTGCCCCTGACCAGTTGTGTGACCTCTGCATACCTCTGAGTCCTCATCTGTTAAGTGAGAATACCAGTGTGGTGAGGAGTCTGTGCCCTCAGGCCTGGAAAGAGGGGCTGGCACAGGGCCCAGCACACAGTAGGCCCAGTGGGTGTCTGCTGTTGTTATTGTCATTAAGAACAGCAATAGGCCAAGTGTTCTCTCAGCTGTCTCCCTGAAGGCTCAGGGAGGGTTTTTAAAGGTTCAGCACCCTGCTTAAAAACAGAAGTCAGGGATCTCTGGGTGGCGCAGAGGTTTAGTGCCTGCCTTTGGCCCAGGGCGCGATCCTGGAGACCCCGGATCGAATCCCACGTCAGGCTCCTAGTGCATGGAGCCTGCTTCTCCCTCTGCCTGTGTCTCTGCCCCCTCTCTCTCTCTGTGTGACTATCATAAATAAATAAAAATTTAAAAAAAAAAAAAAAAACAGAAGTCAGAGGACTCAGCCTTCTAGATAGCAACTCTCACTGCCCCCTGCCTCAGTCTACCCATCTTGAGAATGGGCTGTGGATATCCTCTTGGCTGGAGTACGTGTTGGGGGGTGCCCAGTGGAGAATGTGGGGAGAGACCCTGTCCACATCTCTGATCTCTGGGAAAGGAGAGCCTGCTTGGCAACCTTGCTCCCAAAGCCCCTCCTCTCCTACCATGAAATCTCTCCCCCAGCTCTGAGAGCCTCTCTTTCTCCCCAAGCTCACTGACCTCCCAGCTTGGGGCTCTCCCTGACCACAGACTCTTTCTCTCTTCCAGGAGGAGTGATGGGCAGAACCAGCGCTTCCCTCAGGCATTAGACCTGCCACGAGTGGACTTGGTTCCCTCCCATCCTGCTTCGCGCTACCCCAAGGTCAGTGCCCCCTCCCCATTGCCCCTGGTCTGGAGACCCCTGGGACTGAGAGATCATTAAGAAGGACCACTGGACAGTGGTAAAACGTTCACGCAGATGATGCTTAGGGCTTAGCTCCCAATGGGACACCACTCCTCCTCCCTGGGTAGGTTGGTCTGGGGTCTGTAGCACTGTTGGTGAGGGGATAGAATGGCTGCGAATAAATTGGCCAAACAGCTATTCTTCATCACCCTCATCATCAACATCACCATCAGCTTCCTCATCTGTAAACCAGGTATAATGAGAGCACCTAGCACAGAGCTATCATGAGGTTTAAATGAAAAAAAATGCCAGTAAAACATTCCTTGCATGATATCTGGCACAAGGTAAGAGCCCTATAAATAAGATCATTAGAATCAAACATTTGCCTGGCATTTGATTTGGGTCAGACTCCGTGCTGGGTGCTGAGGGGCCAGGAATCAGTCTGATACAGACCCTCCAGGAGCCAGAATCCAGGTGAGAGATAAATAACCGAACAACTTAGCAGAATACTAGTGACAACCACCAGCATTTATTGAGACTTATTATGTGCCAGGTGGGCACCTAATGCTTTACAGGCATTATTTCATTCCATCCTCAAACTATAAGTATTATGCGATAGCTACCGTCATTAGTCCCATTTTGCAGATGAAAAAAATCAAGGCTCAGAGAAGTTAAGTTACTTGCTTAAAGACACACAGGTTAGGATATGATGGGGCTGGGACTGGAACTCGGGCTGTGTGACCAGAGTGCCTGGCCTTGTGGCCTCCCTGATACAGAAGGTAATAAGCCCTCACTTTTGCAGTACACTTTTTGGTTTCTAACAGACAGACATCATGCCTCTTGGTCATTTCATCAAACCTTGGGATAGGCATTCTCCAGATGAGGATCCAGATGTTCAGAGAAGCTTCCCCAAGGCCACACAGCTAGGAATTAGGAGATGCAGGGCTGGCCAAGCTCCTTTTCCATCACTCTGGCCTGAAGCAAGAGCCATGTATCTCTCCTCAGCTGGGAAGGCAGATGGCCAGGGACCATAATCCTTGTGGGGGACCACCATCTCTAAGGGGGTCCCATGTGGATGTCCTTGGGCAGCATCAGCAGGTTCCTGAGACCCTCTCCCGCGCTCTGTGCCTGGACAAAAGCCCAAGACAGGGCCATGTGGATCATGGGGCTTGGCAGGAAGGGAGCAACTCGAGGGCACCTAGGTTCATGAGGCCCCCAGCCCATCTCCCCCGAGGCATACAGGAGAAATTCTTGGTTCTCATCAAGGGCTGTGTGCCCTTGGACCATCGCTTCCCCTCCCTGGTCATAAGTCTTCCTATCAGGAAAATGAGGGTTGGAACAACCCATTGTCCTGAGTCCTGCCTGCTTAGACAGCCTGGGGCTGCCTTTCATGGGTTAGCTCTGAGCCACCTCCCCTCAGGCTTCCTGGCCTCCACCCAGTCGGCCAGAAGCCTCCATTTGTGCCAACACAGCTCAGACGGCGGGCTCCAAACCACTCCATCCTGACAGCCCACCCCCACTCCAGCAGAAGCAAGACCCTGTCTGTGGATCATCCTCCTTTGACAGCGAAGGAAACCAGACTACAGACAGATTGAGTGATCCCCCTGGATGCCCAGCAAACCAGTGGTGGGGCTGAGGACACGCCCCTCCTCCAGCACCCCTAAGTCTGTGCACATTTATCATGTTGATGCAGCCAATCTGGGAGGCAGGTCACCTCCCTGTGCCAGTGGGCAAGTCCCTGCTCCTCTCTGGGCCTCAGTTTCCTCATCTGTAAAACAGAGGTGACAGTTCCTCCTCTACCCACCTTGCCAGCTTCTAGCTGGGTAATGACTATGAAACTAACTTTGGAAAGTAGAAATCAGGAAGCTGAACTGTATGGGCAATGTTACACTCCCAGGACAGGATGGAACATCCAGGAGGGACAGTCCCCTCTCATTGGAAAACCACATTTGTACAGACACTGAGGTATTGAGGGCCCCCTTGTAGGCATTTCTATACTCAGGGATTCAGAAATCTGCACATGTGTACATGCACAGTCTACCCACACCTGTGTCCATGGACACACTCACATGTCTGCAAATGTATTCAGAGACTTGCATATGTACACACGTATGTATATACAGACACACGTGCACAAACATGAATACAGATACACAGGATGCCTGTGCACACACAGCCACATCTGGTCCCAGAGTCACACACATACAGCTGCATGCACATGTGTGTACACTCGCTACTCTGCCTGTCACACAGACGTCTCCAGTGATGCGAGCAGTTCTCACCTCCTCCCAGTGTGGGAATGGATGTTTCTCTGGCTGCATTTTGATGGGTGCCCGGAAGCGCTCAGGCCTGGAAGTGCCTGCATAAATCAATATTTGCTGCTGTTAATTATTAAAAACAAAGCTACACCGTGTCTGGAACACACATCTCCAGGGTTCCCACCGGCTCCTGGGGCTCCAGCCTGACCCAGGGCCAGGTCTGGAGGAAAAGAAGGCCCAGTGCCTTCCTTTCAGGAGCCCTTGGCCCTGGAGATGGAGGGTGGTGGGCAGCTGCTGGCAGCTACTCCGGGAAGCTGAAGAGAGATTGTGCGCTGAGTTGGTGGGCAGCCCTGCCCCTGCAGGGTCCAGAGCAGCTGGTGTTGACTTGGCCACACACAGCTCAGGAAGCAATTGCTGCTTTCCCAGTTATCTGTCTGGGGAAGGGGTGCCGAGGTCCCTGCTCCTACTGTACAGTGGCGGAGGCAATGCAGGGTCAGCTGGAAGGGCCTGCAGAGGTGGGAACACCCAGGGCCTTATATTTTACAGATGGGGAAAGAAGCCTACAGAGGTGGCAGGGCCTCACTCAAGTCCACTCAGCAAGTTATAGCAAGGCCAGTGCTAGAAGCCTCAGGTCCTGAAGTCCTTGGCAGCGTCTGTTCCCTCCCTCCCCCAGGGTCGGGGCAGTTAGGGTCCGGGGTCGGCATCGGACCTGGGTAAGGAAGGAGACAGGCCAGCCACCAGCAGGCATTGGGGGCGGGGGGGGGGGGGGGATGAGGGAGGGGCCTTTCCCTGCATTCCCAGTTTCTGCCCTTCCTAGCTGTGTGAACCTGAGCATGATACTTCACCTCTTCAGTTTTCTACTGCGTAGCAGGGGGCTGACTCTCCTACTCCCTCCTGCATTGCGGGGAGAGGTCATCCTGGCCAAGCGTGCAACATTCTAGCTGCTCCAGGAGAGCCCTGTCTGCGGGGTAACCCTCTCCTCCTCCTGCTCAGCTTCGCAGCCCGTCCCAAGAACCTGGTTCTTGAGGCCCTGAGGCGGGGTAGCCAGAGTCTGGGAAGATAGAGAAGGGGGGTAGGGGCGCGCTGAGCACAGCCGGGGGCTCCCGGGGGCCTCGAGCGCGGAAGCCTCACGGCGGGAGCGCGCAGGCGCAGAGTCCGGGGCCGCGGGCCGGGCCGCGCGGGGGCGTGGCCTCCGCTGTCCCCGCCCCGGCCCCGAGGCCACGCCCCCGCGCCGCCCGTACCTGGCGCCCCGCCCCCTCCGGGACGGGACCCGGCGAGCCCAGCGCAGGCAGCGCGCCGCCGGGAGCCCGGGGCCGGGAGCGCGGAGCTCGGCGCTGCGGGGCCCGGGCTGGGGCGCGCGCGCGGGCGGGGGCCGGCCGGGCCGGCAGGAGCGCAGCCGGGGCGGGGGCCGGGCCGGGCCAGGCTCGGGATGGCGCAGCCGCGGCCCCCGGCGCCCCCCGGCCGTCCGCGGAGGGGCTCGCTGCCCGCCGGGGCCAGCTGGCAGGTGAGGACCCGGGCGAGGGCGGCCTGGCCGCGGGCGCCCGCGGAGCCCGCTCAGCCCGACTTCCTCGGGGCCGCGCGGGCTCTGCCCCAGCCAGGGCGGCGTGCGAGGCTCCGCCATGGAGGGCGTGTGAGCTTCTGGGCTGACACCGGCTCGGCGGCCCGGGGCGCAGCCCTGCCCTGGGGTCCCTGGCCTCGGGCTCTTCCTAGAGCCGGGCTCCGAGTGGCGGGGTGACACCGTGCCTCTGATGGCCTCGGGACCCCTCTGGGAGCTGAGTGTCGCCCTGTAACTCTGCGGGGTGCTCCGGGCCACTTAGCTCAGGTCTTCCATGTGTGGGGGCGTCTGTGAGGCTGCAACTGTGGGCATCACTTGTTGCTGTGTGTGCTCTCTGGGTGACAGTACCATGTGTCAGTGCTGATGTGGCTCTGACTCCCGGGGCATTGTTCCTGGCCATTGCCCCCTCAGGTCACCCTGAGTCGGGTGCTCTGGGGGCCACTGATGCGCCCACATCGCTGCTGGGACTGTGCTGGGCCGAGGCCTTGTGCTGCCCAGGCAGAGAGCCCCGTGTTGCTGTTGTACAGGATATGGAGTTAACAGGTGTATTTGTCTACCTGGACTGCAGGTGTGTCAGTGTTTTCTGCTGTAGCCGCTGCCTGGGGGATTGTCTCTCAGAGGGTTGGGTGTGGCCGTAGGTGTCCTTGGGTCAGTGTCTCCCGTGAACTCTCGTAGTGCATTTGCAAGGTGGGTTTTGCCTCTGTGGGCAGGCCTCCGAGTGTGCACATGGGGTGTTTGTGGTTTGTGGTCTTCAAGCTGTGTGTGTGCACATGTGATGTACCCATCATGTGTAAGGGTGTGTGTGTTAGGGTCAGACCTCTACCCTTCATCCTTGATTAACCACTTCCACAGTTGCGGCGTGCTTCTCCCCCCTCAAAAACTCACTTAATGTTGTGGTCAGGTCTGTCATGTCTGTTGACAGAGGTGAGTAACTCTGTTAGAGAAGGGTGAGCTTGTACAGGGGAGTGGGGTTTTGCAGTTAAGTTTCCAGAAACAGAGCTGCCAACATGTGAGTGCGTGTTATTGTGTCTCTTGGTACGCAGATGTGAACGTGACTTTGTAGAGTTTGTGTAGCTTTATGTTCAATGTGCGCATCTGCACAGGAACATGGACCTGTGTGTGATGTGAGTGGGTGTGCTGTTGTGTAATTTAGGACAATGACATGTGTATTTGTGTGTTAGTGTATAGCTCTGAGGCTCAGAATTGGTGTGCACAGACTCCCCCCACCCCTGGGTTTGTGGGGGGGGGCGGTTTATGTGTGTTTGCTTTCTTTGGTACAGTGAGAGTGTGTTTAAATATTGGTGTACAAGGCTGTGTGTGTTCAAGCAAGAGAGGGAGAAAGAGTATGTGTTTTCTGGTGCACAATCCCAGAGCACATGTGTGTGAGCTCAGGCGGTGCCCCCACTGGGCAGCAGGAGCCAAATGAGTTGAGGCCTTGGAAGTGCTGGGGGAGGGGCATAATTGTGGAGACCCTGGGGGCTTCCCAGGCCCAGCCCCCAGCCCCTCCAACCGGCAAGGATGCCGCCTTCCAGGAAGGCTCGTAGGGAGTTGGCGCTAGAGAGGCCGGAGCTGCCAAGCACAGCTGGCAGATGCCCCGATTAACCCTGTGTGTGCCCTGGCTAGCCTTGGGAGAGGCTGCCTGGAGCGGGAGGGGTAAGGGGATGCATGTGGACTCACGCACCGCTGTTGAGCCAATGGGGCATCCCACGCTCTCTCCCCCAACCCCCCCCCCCCCCCCAGCCCATACTGCTTGCAGGGGAGGGTGCTCTTCCAGGAGAGGTGGATAGAACCACAGACCTTCCTGAGGATCCCAGCCGTCCATCTCTGGGGCAGGAACCAGGGATACTTGGCCGATCCTAGCACTGCCAAACTTGCAGTGAGGTGGGGGAGATGAGTCTCTCCCTGAGGGTCACATCTGTCTATGTCTGAGAAAGCAGCCTCTGGGAAGGGGGCTGAGTGGGGTGGCTGCCTGGGGAGGGCCCTGGGCTGGCTTCACGAAGCAGTTGGTCAAGCCCTGCTGGTCCTCTGCCCAGATTTCCCTTCTACAGTGCCCTCTCCACTCCCTCTTGCTGCTCAGACAGGCCCATAGTGACTGGTGAGAGTTGGGGGGCCCAGGAGGGCAAGGGAGGGTGGAGGCTCTGCGGGGGCATAGCAGGGTCAGCTGGGCCAACCCTGAGGACTGACCTGCCATCCTTCATCTCTGTTGCAGAACACAGATCTGTTTGAGATGATTGAGAAGATGCAGGTGAGGTTGGCTCTGTTGCCCATTCTGGGGAGCTACAGAGGGGGCTGGGCTGGGGTGGGGGCCCTTGCTATATCTCTAGCCCTACCCCTCACTGAGGACGGGCCAGGAGCCCTCAGCCGACTATTCTGGGAGGAGGTGGTGGCAGTTCATTGTCCTGAACTCTCGGTCTGGGGGTCAGAGAAGAGGATGGAGACTGGGAGTGCCCTGTCCAACCCTGGGCCCAGACCCCACTTGTGTCTCCCCTGCTCCCATCCCTGTGTAGGTCCCTGGCAGGGCTGGGATCAGTGCCTTATCCAACTCTCCCATCCCCCCCACACACACATCCACACATACACACACATTTCCCATCCCCCAAGAGGCATCACAGGCTCTGTAGCGTCCCCATGTAGAATGGGAGGAGGGACAGATGCCAGGGCACAGGGCAACCTGAGGCTGTGCTTCAGCCGGGGATGTGCCCTGTCCCCTCTGCCTGAGCCCTGCCCACCTCCCTTCCACTCCCAGCCCTGGTCTTCCAGGCCTCTGTCTGTGCATGGGTAGGTGTGGGAGGTGCGCAGAGGGTGGGGCAGCTTGAGCAAACCTCAGGAGCTTTCCCTGATGTCGATGTTGGTGTGCCCTCCAAAGCCTCTCTTTATCTTTCTGTCTCCACCTCTCCCCTCCTTCTCTCTCTTTCCCTCTGTCCCCCCCCCTCAAATACACACATCTGTGTAGATGCAATGGCCTCCCCCCACACTTACACACTAACGTGTGCAGGCCACCCCTGCCCTAGGTCCCAGCGGCACACGCATTCCCGCACGGAGTCCCCAGCCCACCCTGCAGAGGCCCGAGCAACCGAGCCACCCAGCACCCTGGCCTGGGAGTACCCCCAAGTAGCCAGGCTTTCCCCTCCTTGGGAGTGTGAAGCTCCCATAGGGTGGCAGCGCTGGCAGCAGGTATGGGAGGGGCACAATGGGACATGTCACCTTCTCTTTGCAGGGAAGCAGGATGGATGAACAACGATGCTCCTTCCCACCACCCCTCAAGGTAGGTTGGAACCACGGCCTGGCTCACCTTTCTGTGGCTGCTTACCTGAGCAGCCTCTCCAAAGGGCTTGGGACCTGGAAGGGGTGGGGGGACTCCCTCCCCAGGTGTGATCATCAGTTGCAGGAAAACTCAAACCCAGGACACAGGGAGCTTCTGCCTGGGAAGGCTGATGGGGCTCCCCAGGGAGGAGAGGGAGAGATAGGGGGGTGGCTGGGTTGCACCCTACCATGCTGTGAGGAGTTTGACGGCAGGCAGGGATGGAAGGAGATGGGAGGAGGTTCTTGTTTAGACTCAGGATTTTCTTGGGGCGAGTGTTGCACTTCTTCTCCCAATAGGCATATGGTTCTGTGGTTGATTTGGGATCTCAACAATCCCAGAAGGCTGATGGCTGGGCCTGGCGGGGGAGGGAGAGGTGAGCCCAGGGCTTTAAGGGGAAGGTTGGAGTGGCCGTTCTTCTGCATATGCCGATACTCTGTCCAGAGCAGAGGTTCTCAGGGTGTGGTCCTCAGACCAGGAGCGTCAGCATTACCTGGGAGCTTGTTAGAATGTAAATTCTTTAAAAAAAAAAAAAAAAAAAAAAAAGGTTGTATATTTTGGGGCTACAGCCAGACCCTGAGAAACTGGGGGTAGGGCACAGCAATATGTGTTTTTGGAGCCCCCCCCAGGCCATTCTGATGCTGCTGAGAACCACTGGTCCCAGGGTTTCTTCTGGGGAGGCCATGAGCCTCCTTTTCCTCAGGCAGAAAGAGACCCAGAAGAGGCTGCCAGCACTCAGTGAGCTAAGTTTGCCTCAGCCCCTGCCTCGTGGGGTCACCCCAAGGCAAGCCCTGGGGAGATGGCACAGCCCTACCCACACTCCCAGCCCAGGTGGCTGGCTGAACGATAGAGCCTTCTGGGGAGGCTGGAAGTAAGTAAAGAGTGAAGACCCCACCCACCCCAGCTGGGTCTCTGCCCTGTTTGTGTTTTGTAGACGGAGGAGGACTACATTCCCTACCCAAGCGTCCATGAGGTAACTGGCTGGACCCCCTGAGCCCACCCCCACCCTGACCCCCAGCAGCACTCACAAAGCGAGTCTGGACTCTCAGGTCCCCTCCCTGCCAGGAGCCTGACCGCAGGCCTTGCTGTGGGCACAGGAGCCTCAGCTTACTGGCCCACGTCTTCAGAGCCCATGTGAACTCTTAGGCCTCTAATCCAAATGTTCCAGCTTTTTGGTCAAGGTCATGCTCCCAACTCTGCCTTCCCCCAAGTCCTCATCCTCAGAAACAGGAACACGGGGTTCCATGCAGCCTGGGTCTGTGCCTGCAGTAGGAGGAAGAGGGCCGGAGCAAGTCTGCTGGAGGGGGGTGGATGCAAGCCTGGGGCCCCCATAGACTCTGGCTCATTCCCTAGCACTCCTGAGCCATAGCAGAAGTGACCCGGTCTGAATTGGGGGGTGTCCCGGAGCCCTGGTAGGGTGCAGCATGGGTGGCTTTCAGCTGAGTCCTCTTTCAGGTCCTAGGGCGAGAAGGACCTTTCCCCCTCATCCTGCTGCCCCAGTTCGGGGGCTACTGGATTGAAGGCACCAACCACGAAATCACCAGCATCCCGGAGACAGAGCCGCTGCAATCACCCACGACCAAGGTGAAGCTTGAGTGCAACCCCACAGCCCGCATCTACCGGAAGCACTTTCTTGGCAAGGTGGGTGGCCCACTGGTGATGGGGGCTGGGCCTGGGAGGCAGCCAAACCCATTGGCTGGGGCTGGGTGATAGTCTCGGGTCTCAGAACATTGGTGGTGGGTTCACACATTCATTCAACAAACGTTCATTGCAAAAGGCAGTGTTATGACATAGTGGTTAACAGCAGAGGCTCTACCACTGGCTCTGTCACTTGCTACATGACACATTGGGCAAGTCACTTACGCTCCCTGCACCTCTGGCTCTTCATCCATAAAAACGGAGATGGTGATGACACCCATCTCCCAGGGTTGCTGCAAAACTTTAATGAGAATGATGCTTATAAGGGGTTTAGAATGGTGTCCGGCCTAAAGCAAGTGCTCGGTCAAGGTTGGCAGATAATGAGCACCAGCCACGGGCCCAGCCCTGTTCTAGGCACCAAGTATGCAGCAGCGAACAGAACAAACCAGGCCCTGCCCTCGGGTAGCTTGAGGTTGGGGCTGGGAGAAGAGTGCAGTGGTCCGATGCAAACCCCTGCCCGGTGACAGCTTGTCACTGTCATCCCGTAGTGTCCCTGGCAAGAGTTAGCAGGTGAGACTGGGGGGGTGGAGGGGAGGTCACATGCTGGCAGGCCCCACGCCAGGTGCTCTATCTCTGCCAGTTTACAGCCCAGGTGATGGGGAAGGGTGTGGCTCTGGAGTCTCACAGCCTGGGTGTGCGTCTGGGCTCTTCCATTTATTGATGGTGTGACCTTGGGCAAGTTATTTAACCTTCCTGGGCCTGTTTCTTCATCTGTAAAAAGGATCAGAAAAGCACATAGAGAATCATGCCAGGCACAGAGTAAGTCCTTAATCAGTGTCAGCTGTTACTACATCTGTATAGCTACTCTGTGAGATCAGGGTCATCCTGGTTTCTACAGAAGAGGAAACTGAGGCTCATAGAGGTCAAATGTCTTGGTCACGGTCACACAGTTACCGAGCTGGGAATTGGACTAGCCCTGGCTGACATTCCATTAAGACACGCCGGGAGGGTTCATGCTCCTAGCTCAAAGGACTTGAGGACCTCAGTGCAGTCCTTGTTGCCAAGTGCCTGCTATTTCCTATCTGCAGATGGTGCCAAGCATTTGAGGATTTCGGTCACTGTGCCCAGGGGGTACTCAGGGGAACCCTCAGCTCCAGGTCCACTCAGACCACCCCCGAGCTGTGGATTTGCCCCTGCCTCCTTCTCCTCCTGGCCTCTGAGCACAGGTGTTCACCATTTGACAGGACTTAACTTCCAGGATGACTCCTGGGGCGGGTGTGGCCGGGAGCCAGGCCCACTCCCAGGGCCAGCAGAGGGAGCCAGGGCCGGGCAGGGGTAGAATAAGTTATCGCTCCTGGCCTGCCATTGACTTCAGGACTTCCCCATTCGGAGGTGCCAGCCCTGGGCTCCTCTCTGGGGGGGACCATTCCTGCCACAGCTGCCCCTTGGGCCCTCTGTAGTATTTGTTCCCAGCCCTGGGGCTCCTCCAGGTGAGGCAGGAGGGTGGGAACCTGCCCGGCCAGCCGCCCAGTGTGTTTGTGAGATGTTTCACTTCCTGTTTCTCATGGGTCCTGGCTTCAGGGGCCACAGAGCCACAAGCTGAGCAACCAGTCAGAATATTTTTATTGAGCACCTACTGTATTCCCAGCTCTAAGGGCAGGGGCTGGGAGGCAGGTATGCAGGTACAAATGTGGTCCTGACTTTGGTGAGGGCCCAGATGGCCAAAGTAACTACAAACATTCATTGATCACCTACTCTACACTAGGCTGTTTATCTCTTTCAGTCCCTGCCACCATCCTACAAGGTAGTTGGTTTCCCATTTTACAGAGTGGGACACTAAGGCACAGAGTGGTGAGGTGACCTTCTTAGGCTCCCCAGCTGGCAGGTGGCAGAGTAGGGATTTGAATGCAGGCCTATCTGATGCAGAGTCTGCCGTTAGCCATGACACCTGCTGCTTGGTGAAGGACCCCATCCGGGAGGGAGTTGGCTTTCTGGTCTGGTTTCTGGAAGCCTCGAGCTCAGCTCTACCCTCTCTCCTGGCCCCCACCTCCCACCACAGGAGCATTTCAATTACTACTCACTGGACACTGCCCTGGGCCACCTTGTCTTCTCACTCAAGTATGATGTCATCGGGGACCAAGAGCATCTACGGCTGTTGCTCAGGTGAGGGTGGGGTGTGGGGACCTGCAACAGCAGGGAGGGCTGAGGTCTTACAGTCTGAAAGCCCATCTCATTTTACCCACTGTCCTGATTATAGCCCAGCGAGGGCAAGGATTTGCCTCAGGTTGCTCAGCAAGTTAGTCCCCAGGCCAGGCCTGGGCCCATCATCACCTCTGGTCCTCCCCGGGGTGTGTCCCCTCCAGTCTTACCTGGTGTGGAGGGGCTCCCACCTCTCTTTCCCACTGCCTAGCCCCTCAGTGTGGGCTTTCTCCTCCCAGGACCAAGTGCCGGACACACCATGATGTCATCCCCATCTCCTGCCTCACTGAGTTTCCCAATGTGGTCCAGATGGCAAAGGTGAGACCTGTTTGGGCACCCCAGGTGGGTGCACAGTTGGCTGCAGCTTTGCCCGTGTGCACCGTCATCTTTAGCCCCCAGGTCCTTGCCCTGCGTGCGCAGCCCTGCCTCCAAGGTCCCACGTCATTGGCGTGCTGCTGTGTGTTCTGGGCTCCTGTCCCCGGCCCATGTGCTTTGGGGTCACTTTAGAGCATCTTTGGATATAGGAGACCCCAGTGCTCTGCACCCCATCCTGAGCAATGATGAGCCCCCACCCAGTCCTGCTGCAAACTTGGCTGTTCCCTCTCCTTTCTGCTCCCGTGCTCCCCAGATGGTGGCCGGGGAGGCCCAGAGGCCCTGAGGCCCTCCCCTCAGCCCCTCCCTTCTCCCTGCAGCTGGTGTGTGAAGATGTGAATGTGGATCGATTTTACCCTGTGCTCTACCCCAAGGTATGGCTGCATCTGGGTCTCGCTCACCGGGCTGGGTGGCTGCCTAGGGACCTGAGCATTTATGGGCCACTTGTTGTGTACAGGGTACCCCCCCGCCAAGTTCTCTCATTTCATCCACACAACAACCGTACAAAGTTGGCAGTTTGCAGAAGAAGAAGCAGAGGCCCACAGTGGCTCTGTGCCTTATCTGGCAATGCACAGCAGACGGAGGCCTGCCTTAATCTTAGCGTCGTCCACCTTGGAGGCAAGCCTTACTTCCCGGAACTCTCAGTGCCATTTGGGGACCCTCCCAAGGGCAGTCGGAGCTCCTGAGCCAGGGGATGCCACTGGCCTTGCCTTCTGACCTAAGGGGATGCAGAGAGAGGGAGCAATACAGGGGCCTCCATTAATGCTGCCCCCCACACAGCAGCTGTGCCCCGCCCCCCCCAGCTCTGGCTTGGCTTCGAGGCACTGTGGCCATGTGGGGAAAAGACAGGGGCTTGTCTTCAGTGAGATAAGGGTGCTTCTAGGAAAAGGTGGCCCTGAAAGACCTGTCAGCCCTGTGGCTCTGACTACATTCCAGGACAAGGTGAGGCCCCCAAGGGGTGGTGTAGTCCAGGAAAGGTCCCCCAAAGGAAGGGGCCTCAGAAATCAGATGTTACCGCTCAGGTACGAAAGAGGAAACAAGCCCCAAGGTAAGAGGACCGCCTCAAGGGTCTATAGCAAGTTGGTGGGACTTGACTCATTCTAGAATGATGCTGTGGGCTTGCAGAGGGGCCGAGGAACAAGTTGGGTATCACAGAATGGAATCGGGCAGGAGCCTGTGGGCAAGACTCTGGAGCAGTGAGCTTAAGCTTCGGTTGTGAGTTCGAGGCCCAGCTCTGCCACTTGCAAGCAGTTGACCTTAGGCAAGTCACACGTTACTTAAGCTCTCTTAAGTAACCAAGGTTTCTTCATTTGTAAAATGGGGACAGCCGCAGTGTCTCCCTCACGGGCTTGTCGTGGAGGTTAAACGAGATGGCACAGGTACAGTACCCGGCATGGCGCTGCGCACAGAGTCAGAGCAATAAATGGCAGCTTGTAAAGGTGGCCTGTTTCACCCGTGGACCTCTCCCCCCAGGCTTCTCGCCTCATCGTCACCTTTGATGAGCATGTTATCAGCAATAACTTCAAGTTTGGAGTCATTTATCAGAAGCTTGGGCAGGTGCGCTCACCTCCTCCTTCCTGCTCCCCTACCTGCCTGGCTCTGGGTCTGGGGCCTCAGACCTTTGCCAGCGAGGGCACCTGCCCAGGGACTGTGCTTCCCAGGAGCTCAGGCGCCCTGGAGGTCCTCCTCCCAGCCTTCTCTGGGTGTGAGTGGGGGCGTGCAGGGGCGGTGGCTGCACCAATTTGGTGACGTCTGCTCTCCCTGTGTCCCCAGACCTCTGAGGAAGAACTCTTCAGCACCAATGAAGAAAGCCCCGCCTTCGTGGAGTTTCTCGAATTTCTGGGCCAGAAGGTCAAGCTGCAGGACTTCAAAGGGTGAGCATTAGGTGGGAAGAGCATCACTTAATTGGACCCATGCCCTCGAGCAGGGAGGGAGCCCCTGTCCTGGCCCTGTGGAGGCCTGGCTGGGGCTGGAGACTGAGCATGGCCTGGGGGGCCTGGGGCAGGTTCCGAGGAGGCCTGGACGTGACCCACGGGCAGACGGGGACCGAGTCTGTGTACTGCAACTTCCGCAACAAGGAGATCATGTTTCACGTGTCCACCAAGCTGCCCTACACAGAAGGGGACGCCCAGCAGGTAGCCTGGGCACCCACCCACCTGCTCCCTACCTGTCCTCCTGGCCCCCCACCTGCCTCTCTGTTCAGTGTTCACCACACCAGGTTCAGGGGGTACTGGGATACAGGCATGCGGATGATCCATTCCTCCCACTCGTGGGCTCTAGTGGAGGCAGGATGACACTACAGGGTGCTGTAGTGTCTGGAAAGTCTGTTTCCACATCCATGAAATGGGCACGATAATGGCACCTACCTCATAGGTGAGCGCACATGAGGGAATGCATAGAGTGGCCAGAACAGTGTCTGGTACGTAACAAGAGCTAGATAAATGTGAGTTAGTGTTTTTAAAGGGAGGGAGGGGCACTGTGGGGTCACATGGGGGCACTTAAACTTGGCAGAGGTAGGAATCAAGAAAAGCTTTCAAGATAAAATGATTTGTAGGCCACAAAGGAGCTGGGAAGGCGGGGGGGGGGGGGGGGGATGTTCTAGGTGGAGAAAATGGCTTCTACCTTCTGCACAGGCCTGGCGGCGAGGACGTGCAGGGCATATTCTGGGAGCTGAACTCAGAAATTTGTCACCGTGTCCTAAGCTTCCTGCAGGGCTGCCCCCTGACCCCATGCTCCCACCCCAGAGGGATCCAAGAATAATAAGAGAAAAATGGAAACTTTTGTGTTTAGTGTCTTTTAAGTTTCTTGTGAGAAGATCCTGTGTTCACCTGCACAACGCGACTGTATACCGAGTGGAACTTGTCTGTTCACGAGGGGCCACGTTTGGGGTACTGAGACTAGGAGGTAGAGCCTGGGGACCAGGAGCCTGGTTCAGGTCCTCTGCTCACAGCAGGGTCTTGCAAGTCACCAAGTCACTCTTGGTCTCTGTTTCATCTGTCCCAGGATTCCAAGAAAACTAAAATATGTTGCAGAGTAGTTTCTCATGACATTTTTTGGGGGGAAAGCAGACCTTAGATGCACCCTCCCACAGTCCTGCGGGCACCCTCCCTTGCACCCGGTGAGCCCCCCTCTAGCCAGGTGGTGAAGGCTTGTGGCCCTGTGCTCAGTTACAGCGAAAGCGGCATATCGGGAACGACATTGTCGCTGTAGTCTTCCAGGACGAGAACACACCCTTTGTGCCTGACATGATTGCATCCAACTTCCTGCATGCCTATGTGGTGGTACAGGCCGAGGGCGGGGGGCCTGACGGCCCGCTCTACAAGGTGGGTGATCGCGGAGCCTCCCGGGGGTATCAGCCTAGCCCCAGCCCTGCCCTGAGTCACTAGGAGACCTCTCTGAGCCTCGGTTTCCCCACCTGTAAATAAGGGGACTGTCCAGAGGGCTCTGAGCCCCCCTGTTGCTCTGTTGATGGAGGATTCCTATCTTGCCCTCTCTGCTCCCCCCCCCCCCGCCCCCGCCAGATTATCCACCTCAAAGGAGCTGGTTCCCTCCTCTACCCTTCAGTCTTCTGGGCTTTCACTATCCTCCATGACCCCTGAGATCCTCCACCTCTTCTCAGGACTGAGGATAGAGGGGCTGAAATCCTGGGGTTCACGTGGGCAGTGACTGACCCTTCCCCAGCAAGGGGCAGGACACAGATGAATTCAGGGTCTGTGGTCTGGGTGGCGACTCCACAAAAACTCCTGCTTTCCCTTCCAGGTCTCTGTGACTGCTAGAGACGACGTGCCCTTCTTCGGGCCCCCCCTTCCAGACCCCGCGGTGTTCAGGAAGGTGAGGGGTAGCCCCCAGCCCCGGTCATGGACAGAGCAGAATGAAATGGGTGGGGACTGGGAGGGGTGCACAGTCTGCCCTAAGAGGTCCTGAAGCCCTGCGGGTGCCTGGGCTGCTGGGCTCCCCTGACCCCGCAACTGGAGCCTGGCTTTTAGTTCAAATTGATAAAAACTGTCATCTTTATTTGTAGAGTCATGGAGCAAACTTGCACCACGGTTTTAGGTTTCTCAGAGCAGACTCTGGCCTTTCCTAACTTCGATTATCTTTTTTGACAATTAGTCTTCTTTCTTCTAAAATGTGTGGGAAGGGAGCACCCATCTCTCTGGCCTCCCTCGAAGCCACGCTTTGAGCCCCGGCTTCAGACCCCTCCTCCCCCAGACGGAGGCAGTAGGAGACCCCAGGCAGCCCCCTCCATCTGTGAGGTTTGCTGTCCCAAGGGGCGGGCACAGGGGATGGTCACAGGTACCTGGGCTGGGGAGCTGAGGCCAAGGAGATGCCCTTCTGGGGGTGAAGAGGCCGACGGGGGCCCCGCAGGCAGGGCGCAGCTCTGGAACTCCGGCCCCTGCGTCACTGGGGCTCAGCGCCTTGCCTCTGTGCTCATCTGCGCCTTTCTCCTGTCCACGCCGTGGGCTCCCAGGGGCCTGAGTTCCAGGAATTTTTGCTGACGAAGCTGATCAATGCTGAGTATGCCTGCTACAAGGCCGAGAAGTTTGCCAAACTGGAGGTGAGGCTGGGCTGCCGGGCCCAACCCCTCCCCCAACCGGGGGGAAGGTTCTGCCCGGACTGCGGCCTCAGGGAGGGCTGTCGGGTGGGGGAGGGGAAGCGGGCATCCCCAGGAACCTGCGTGAGGTCCCAGGAGGCGCCTGCGGGCGGCGGCAGGTGGGCGGGCAGGTGGGCGGGCTGGGCCCAGGGCACGGCGCGGGAGGGGAGCCGGGAGGTGGGGACGCGAGGAGCCCGGGGCTGCTGGAGCTGCAGCGGGGCCGCGGCCGGCGAGGCCGGCGTAGGCCCCCGGGCCCACCTCCCTGCTCACCCAGAGGGGGGGTCGCCGCGCGCCTCCTGACGGCCTCCGCCTGGCGGCCTCCACCTGGCGGCCTCCACCTGGCCCGCAGGAGCGGACCCGGGCCGCCCTCCTGGAGACGCTCTACGAGGAGCTGCACATCCACAGCCAGTCCATGATGGGCCTGGGCGGTGACGAGGACAAGATGGAGAACGGCGGCGGCGGCGGCGGCTTCTTCGAGTCCTTTAAGGTGACGCCAGGGTCTACCTGGGGCTGAGGCCGAGACCTGGCTAGGGTGGAGTCGGGGCGGGGCCACGGGCCGGGCGCCGCGGTGCGGCCGGGGGCGGGGGCGGGGCTACGGGTTGGGGCGGGGGCGGGGCTACGGGTTGGGGGCGGGCGCGCGTGGGGGTGGGGCGGGGTTACGGGTTGGGGCGGGGGCGGGGCTACGGGTTAGGCGTGGGGGTGGGGCGGGGGCGGGGCTACGGGTTGGGGCGGGGGCGGGGTTACGGGTGGGGGCGGGGTCACG
The DNA here is from genome assembly GCF_018345385.1 of Vulpes lagopus. Lineage (NCBI taxonomy): Eukaryota > Metazoa > Chordata > Mammalia > Carnivora > Canidae > Vulpes > Vulpes lagopus. The sequence continues at coordinate 126,654,757 of NC_054831.1, forward strand.
GGCTAGGTGTGGGGGTGCAGCCGGGGACGGACTCGCGTGGGGTGGGGGCGGGGTCACGGGCTAGGTGTGGGGGTGCGGACGGGGACAGATTCGCGTGGGGGTGGGGCGGGGGCGGGGTTACGGGTTAGGCGTGGGGGCGGGGGCGGGGGCGGGCTCGCGTGGGGGCGGGGCGGGGTTACGGGGCGGGGGCGGGGGCGGGCTCGCGTGGGGGCGGGGCGGGGGCGGGGTTACGGGCTAGGTGTGGGGGTGCGGCCGGGGCGGGCTCGCGTGGGGGTGGAGTCGAGCGGGGCGGAGCTCGCGTGGGGCCTGGGGGTGGGGTTAGTAGACTCCAGGCTGAGACGAGCCAGGAGCCAGGTGGCAAGCGCCCGCGGTGGAGTCTGGATACAGGCGAGCCTCAGGGAGGATCTGACTCGGGAGGAGTTAACGGCTGGAGGCGGGGCCTACCTAGGCTTGGGGGTGGAGTCCACCTGGGAGGTCCGCGAAGGTTGGAGCCTTCTGGGCGGCGACCAGGTGCCTCTGGGGGTGGCTACCAGGTCAGTAGGCAGGGAAGAGAAGAGGAGGTGTCTGTCCTCAGAGGGAAAGAAACAGAAGTCTAAGGTGCGGTATGTGGCCAGAGTGGCCACAGGAGAGGGACCTGGCCTCCAGGACTTCCGTGACCCTGATCTGGCTGTCTCTGGTTTAGCTTAGGGTTAGGAGAACTGACACCCTGGGTTCAAATCCCAGTTCTGCCACTTAACCAGCTTGAGCACTCTGAGCCTCAGTTTCTTTACTGGATAGGGCAGTGGCAGTTTACCTCTTATGACTGTTGAGAATTATTTGTAAAGGAGTTAGACGACTGCAATGTAAGTTCAAAAGTAAAACAGAAACCCTGTTCATCTACCTCAGGCTCTGCTGTCCAAAGTAAGAGGCAGTGGAGGGGGAGCTCCTCTTTCCCCCACTGGTCCTGGACTCCCCCAGGCTGCAGGTCCCCAGGCCATGGCTCCCTTGCCACCTTCTCCCCCCCTCCCCCACGCAGGGGGGAACTGCCCATCCTCTAGGTGCCTAGCCAGGGTGTCAGGCCTCACCCTCACCCCAGGGCCAGCAGCAAAGCTGGAGATGTGGGTTTGCAGTGGGTTTGCATAAGGGCATTGGCCCAGCTGCCGGGCCTGCCCTGGACTTAGGCGAACAGACTGTCTTTGAGAAAAGGGGCCTGAGAAGATCCCTGCCTCTGCCCAGTGGAGTCAGGGAATGGGTGGGGTGAACATGGGTCTGGGGTGCCTGAGGGGGGCTGTCCAGTGGTCCCACATCTCTGGTAGGTGTGGACAGTGGACCTGGATCAGGCCAAGGAACTTCTCAGAGGCAGCAGAGCCCACAGTTAGGGGCCCATGATCTGGCATATGGGTTCCAGGCTTGCCTTGTATGTGTGAAATGGGCATGATAATAGCGTTCCCCTCTCAGAGTGTATAGAATAAGTGAATGTAAAGTACCTAGTCTGTAGGAAACATTCAGTATAGATTGGCCAAGAAAAGCAAGAAGAAAAGGCAAAAGAGGGGAAAGAAAAGAAAGTAGGATCTATGGAACCCTAAGAGCAAGAAACTGAGGTTTCTGGAGGGCTCTCTGTGCACACTCTGGGTCACACCCCAACATCTTCTGCAGTCCTTTCAGTAGCCACAGGAGAATCATAGGAGGCTCAGAGAGGTGAAGTGGCTTGCCAAACGTCACCCAGCAAGTTGGTGGTATAGCCAAGGCCCAAACTACCCTTGGGCACCATGTGGACTTGCCTCTCCTGTGGCCTCACAGGCAGAGACTTCCTGGGGTTACCGGAGTGGCGTTGGTGGGGAGGGACCAGATGCCTGGGCTCCTGGGTTTCCCATGGTGGGGAGGACCTCATAAAGTCTGTGCCTCCTCCACCCCCACCCCACCTTCACAGCGGGTCATCCGGAGCCGCAGCCAGTCCATGGATGCCATGGGACTAAGCAACAAGAAGCCCAACACCGTGTCTACCAGCCACAGCGGGAGCTTTGCCCCCAACAACCCCGACCTGGCCAAGGCAGCTGGAATAGTGAGTGCCCTGCCCCAGCAGCCCTTGGCTCACCCCCACCTCTGAGGCCTGCCCCCCCCCCCATTGCCCTGCTGTCTGAGTGCCCATCCTGGGTTCTAGACTCAGTCTAGCCACTGTTCTCCATGGGAGTCCAATGTCCAGGCCACAACAGTGGGGTGCTCAGAGCCTGCAGCCCCCTTCCAGCTCCTCAGCCCTTCCCTCCTCCTGGTCCCTTATTCTGATGACTTTCTGCGGGTCAGCTCTGGGGCTACCTCTCTATGACTTTCCTTATTGAGCACCTACTGTCTATCATGTGCTGGGAACTGGGCTGCTTTGTGGGCACCTACTGTCAAGCCTTGAGTTGCTGGGGGCACCTACTGTGTGTCAGGACCTGGATTTCTATGTGAGCACCTGCTGTGTGCCTGGCTCTGAGATGCTGGTGGGTACCTACTGTGTGTCAGGACTCGGGCTGCTGTGTGAGCACCTACGTGTCAGAACCTGGGTTGCTGTGTGGACATGTACTGTGTGAGCATCTCCTGTGGGCCTGACCCTGAGTTTCTGTGAGCACCTAGTGTGTGTCAGGTCCTGCTGTGTGGGCATCAGCTCTGTAAGTATCCACTGTATGCCCGGCCCTGGGTTATTGTGCGAGAACCTACCGTGTGTGAGGAGATGCACCCCTGAATGAGCACACAGTATGTGCCAAGCCCTGGATACCGGTGGCTCTTCACTATGTGTCAGGTAGTGGGCTGTGGTGTGAGCGTTTACTCTGTGACCACCTACTTCTGTGTGCCTGGCCCTCGGCTGCTGTGCGAGCCCCTACTGTGTGTTGGGGCCTCTGGTTGTGGCTCCCTGTTGTGTGTCAGGAAGTGGGCTTCTGTGTGAGCATCTCCTGAGTGAGCACCTACTGTGTGATTATCTCCTGTCTGCCAGCCTCTGTGGGATTCTGCTGCTAACACTGGGGGTGTGTGCTGGGCACGCAGGGTGGGTAAGGCCTTCAGCTGCGGGTCCATCTGCTTTCTTCTACTGCCTAGTGTCTGCTCCTCGCGCTGCACCTGCAACTCTGCTCCTCCCCATCTGGCCATCTCTCTTCCACCCATCTGTCCGACTGGCCTTCTGTCCCTCATTGACTGCGTGCTGCATGCCAAGCCCTGTGCTCAGTGCTGTGAAGCTGTGTCCCATGGCAGGAGGTCTCCCCCACCCCCCATCCCCAGCCACGCCTGCCCCGTGGTCTGGCCTGACCCCGGGGAACAAGGCGGGGCCTCTGCTGTCCTGTGGTCCCCAAGCCCACTGTCACTGGAGAACCAGGCCCACCCCCCCTTCCCGCCGAGTGGCTCAGCTTCCTGTGGGTGCTGTAGAGGGGCCCCGGGGCCGGGCCAGGCCAGCAGCACCACGGCAGTAACCAGACCCGTTTCTGTTTTTGTTTTTGTACATCTTTCTCTTCCGTTACTCCTTCTCCTTCTGCCGTCTGCATTTTCCTGGATGTCCCTTTCCTCTCTGTCCCCCCACCGACCCCCGACCCCCGTCTCTGCCCTCCTCCCACTTCCACCTGTACTGTTCTCTCTCTGCTTTCTCCTCTCGGCCTTCCTGGTCTTCCTGTCCGTCTGTCTGTCTGTGTGTGTGTTTGCCTATCTGCTCTGTGACCTCCTGTGCGCTCCCCCACCTGTCTGCCCGTGCCCCTGTCTGTTGGCCAATCTCTCTCCTCTGTCTGTCCATCCATCCGTCTGTCGGGTTGGTCGGTCCACCCACTGTGCCACCCCTTCCTGGCCGCTGTCAACCGCCCTGCCTCGCTGCGGGCTTTGTTTCTGTCTGTCCCACTGTCCTCCCCCTTTCCCTGTCCTGCCCCTCCCACCACCTCCATCTCTCTCTCTCTCTCTGCCCCTGCCCTCTGCTGCTTGCCAGTCATTGCTTATTCCTGGGAAAAGCGCGAGTAGATTCGGACGCCGGGGCAGTGCCATAGGCATAGGAACGGTGGAAGAGGTTGTCGTCCGCGGGGCCGCCGGCTCTGGAGGCTGCCTGCACGTGCTGTTCTCTGCTCGCTCTCGGGACGGAGGCCATATTGGGGACGCGGCCCCCCCTTGCCCCTGGGCCGGGCCCAGGGGTGTGCAGGATGGAGTGCCGGCAGCTCTGGTGGCACCCAGCATCTGCTTTGGGGCCTGCTACCTGTGCCAGAGCCAGTGCCCCCCCGCCAGGGGCTTCTGGCCCTGCCCTGGCCCTTGGGACCCTGGCCGAGTCCCTGCCAGGATCTGGTACCCAAAGACCCTATGCCCAGCCGCACGTCCCCCAATATCGCCGGTTCTGCATGGAACGCCATCCCCTCCTCTGCCCTGACTCCCTCTCCGCACCGTGAACTGGCCTGGGGGTTCCTGGCCCTCCATGCCTCCCGGGGCCCACCTTCCTGCCTCCCCAGATAAGCTGGGTCGGGGGGCATGCTTCTGGTGCCTGGGGCTTCCCACCCTAGTATGTTTAGAAACTCGGGGGGAGGGAAGGTATCCTTCAAACTTCGGAGCCGGAATCTCACCCGGCCAGTTTGGAGGTTCCCAGGTGGGGCAGGGGCTGGTGTTGCTGTGTCCACTCTCGCCCCGCGGCCCTGAGCCTGCAGGCCTCTGCCCAGCGCAGCCCGCTCAGGTTGCTGCCTTCCTCCTGGGCTGAGATTCCGGGCCCTGCGCTGCTATGTGATGTTGGGGGCCTGGGCCCTCCCCAAGCCTGTTTCCCTCTCTGTGAACCTAGAAGGCTGTCTGCAGATGGACATTGCCCTCATTCTTTCTTATTCCATTGCCTCTGCTTCAGGGCCTGGGGCAGGGGGGCAGGTGGCACGTGGGGGACGGTGGCTGTTCCAGGGCAGGTGGGCACTGAGTTGGGGCCTTTCCCTGCAGTCACTGATCGTCCCTGGAAAGAGCCCCACGAGAAAGAAGTCGGGCCCGTTTGGCTCCCGCCGCAGCAGCGCCATCGGTATCGAGAATATACAGGAGGTGCAGGAGAAAAGGTGGGTGGGGCGGGTCCCCTGCCTCCTCCAACCCTTCCCTGACCACCCCTGCGGCAGGGTTAAGCAAGCAGGAGGGAGCACCCATTTTTCTGCTCCCTGTCCCTTTCCGGGGACAGCTGTACAGGCAAGTACCTGCTGTGTGCCAGGCACCAGGGCCAGCTCATCACCTCAGTGGGATGCCTTCCTCTGCCGGTGGTTCTGCTGGCTCGCCAGGGGGTCATACTTTGCATGTCAAGATGCTGTAAGTGAGGGGGCTCAGGGGCCTGCCCCGTCACACTGCCAGTGAAAGGCAGAACTGGGATTTATGGCCTGTTTTGTGGGGGTCTGCAGGGGTGCACCTGCGTGGGCAGGGTGCAGGCAGCACACATATTAGCAGCAGGACAGCCCCTGGGAAGCAGAGGATGGTTCCTGAACGTGAATCCTGTCTCTACCACGCTGGGGCTGTGTGACCCTGGAAAAGTCACTGTACCTCTCTGAGCCTCACTGTCCCGATCTGGAAAATGAGGATAAGAACATGGGGCTGCTGGAGAGGTGCGGTGCGGGGCGTGATGCAGGGCAGGTGCACGGAGTCCTCAGGAGTGGAGGAGGTACTGTCCTCATGGCCACGAGAGCCCAGAACCCTATGAAGCCTGAATTCAGAGCTTGGCTTTGCCATGACCTAGCTGTGCATCCCTGGGCAGATTCCTTCCCATCTCTGGACTCCAGTTTCCTCACCCATAACAGGGATAAGGAGGGAGGACCTGAAGAGTGTCCTGTCTTATGTAGGTGCTCCCACACTGCTTGCTCCTTTCCTCGGCCAGGCCAGCCAAGTCGCTGCAGGGACTGCTCTGGGGTTGGCCCCCGAGGATATAGGGTATGGGGACGAGGCAGGAGGCACCCGTGACCTCACCACCTGGGCCTCGTTCTACCCTCAATGCCAGGCCTGGTGCTGAATCCCCCTGCTGCCCCCGTGTGCCCCGCAGGGAGAGTCCCCCCGCCGGCCAGAAGACCCCAGACAGCGGGCACGTCTCACAAGAGCCCAAGTCGGAGAACTCATCCACTCAGAGCTCCCCAGAGATGCCCACGACCAAGAACAGGTTGGGGTTCGGGGCACGCCGAGCCAGGGGGCTTGGACTCACCCTTTCTAGTCCCTTTGTGGGCCTGGGGCTGCCCGGGAGCATTGGCACTGCCACACCAGGGCATCAGGGAGGCCTGGGCCCTCTCCCAGGTCCTCCTTTTTGACACACACCCGTTGAGAGCTTCATTCATGCCAGGCCCTGTGCCAAGCTCCAAATCCAACAGTGAGCTGGGCATACATGGCCCCTGCCCCATGGAGCCGACAGTCCAGTGTAGCATGACCACGTGGGCTATTTCTAGATGGTGACGCAAGAGGACAACAAAGCAGGGATTGCAATGAGGACTCACTGGGTGTGTGTGTGGGGGAGTAGTTGGTGCTCAAGAAAGACATCTAGAAATGAGGGAGGCTTAAATTGAGAGCTGAGTGAGGAGCCAGGCCTGCTAGGACTGGCATGGCAAAGGGAAGAAGACTCCAGATGAAAAGCACAGCAAGTGCAAAGGCCCTGAGGCATATGCTTGAAGGATAGAAAGTAGAGTGGTGCTGTTGGAGCCGAGTGAGTGAGGAGCTGGGCCCAGGCAGACATGTGCTGGGTGCTGCTGGGGATGAGGTCAGAGAGGTGGGCGGGGGCTCAATCCTGGCTTTAGAAGCCATATGAGAACTTTGCATTTTATCCTGAGAGGGGCCAGGGAGGAGCCTTTGGGATTTTAGTTAAGAGGAGTGATGCTTTCAAACCTGGCTGCGCGTTGCTGCATGAAGAGGTGGGGTGGGGAAGAATGGGAGTGCCGAGGCTCAGCCCCCTCTGCGCTGGCTCTGGGAGGGTCTAGACTCCCAGACTGTGCTCCTCTGAGGAGTCAGGCAGGCGAACAGAGAGGCAGGAGAGGCGGGCTGGCAGACCCAGAGTGGAGAGCTCCACTCCCACCTCAAGAGGAGGAGTCAGGGAGGAGGAGATCCTTGGCTGAGTTTTGAAAGATGAATTTGCTTTTTGGGATTTGAGGGAAGGAGTGAGACACGAAGTCCTGAGCATGGAGTGAAAGTGAGAAGGTTGAGAGTAGGCTGTGGGGTTGGGTTGGAAGGCCTGGGTCCACACCCCTGTTCTCCCACCTGTGGCTGGGTGACCTTGGGCTGGGTGCCCACCCTCTCTGAGCCTCGCCGTTGCCTCATCTCTAAGATGGGCCTGTTAACGATAACGATGAGATAACTCAGGTCAAAGCACTTGAAACAGTGCCTGGCACGGAGCAAACATACACTGGACCGTAGGTTTTTTTTTGTGTATGGTTTTTTTTTTTTTTTGCGGTTAACAGTTCTTATTACCAAACACCTCGCCAAGGAGACGAGACTTTATCTGGGGCAGTGGGGAGCTGCAAGAGGGCTTTGCTCGGGGGAGGGTATGCTCGGATCCGTGAAGTAGGAAGGACAGGTGGGGGGAGGCTCCGAGGCCCGGGCAGCTGTCCTGGGGGCCTCGCAGGGCCGGGAACCGGGCTTGGCGCAGGAGGTGCCCGGAGCACACGCCGGCTGACGGGGTGCTGTCTGTGGCAGAGCGGAGACTGCGGCCCAGAGAGCGGAGGTGCTGAAGGACTTCTCCCGCTCCTCGTCCAGTGCCAGCAGCTTCGCCAGTGTGGTGGAGGAGACCGAGGGCGTGGACGCGGACGACACAGGCCTGGTGAGAGGCCCAGGGGCCCGTGGTGCTCTCCAGCGGCCCGGAGGGCGGCTCCTCGGTCCCTGTAGATACTCGGGGCAGAAGCATGAGCCTGGTGTGGCTGAGATGAGATCAGGGGACTCCGCCGCAAAGGAGTACTGCAGACTACCCCTCCCTTACTCCGAAGCCCTGCGTGGCTCCCCAGCGTCGCTCACAGAGCGCCCGTCTCTGAGACCTTTGAAGATCTGGTGCCTCCCCAGCCTCATCTCTTACCGCTCCAGTCGTTCTGGGCTTCTCTGCAGTCCCCTCAACATACCAGGCTTACCCCACCTCTGGGCCTTGGCACTTGCCGTCTCCTCTGTCTGGAACACTCTGCCTGCCTCCTCTTTGCCCCTTTGTCTGACTGACTCCTCCTTATCCTTCTCTGCTCAGCCTCACATCACCTCCTCCTGAAAGCCTTCCCTGATTCTGTAGCTAGGGTAGGTTGGGAACCCCCATTTCCACGCTCTCACAGACCCCCAGGGTGTTGCCCTTCGCACCCTTGTGTCATTCTTCATTCAACAAACCTTGCCACGCCCACTTCCACGTGCTGCAGGTGCAGCAGGGAACAAGGCGGACGAAGGCCCTGCCCGATGGGGCTTAGAGTCTGGGATCCCAGTGGTCTCTCCACAGCCTGTCTCGCCTCCTAGACCTCACTGCCCAAGGGCAGGGACCCTGCCTGGTTTCTCTCACTGGCTTGGCCAGGAAAGCATCGGTGAATGTTGGCTGAATGAATGAATGAGTGAATGGGAGGCTGTGCTGTATGCCTGGGTCTGTGCCTGCTCCCACCCAGTCCTCCCATGGTCTTCTGGGGCAGACATTGCTGGGGGGCGGCCAGGGTGAGGGGTTGTGGGGTGCAGCAAGTAGAGGAGGCTGGGCGATGGGAGGGGAGACCAGCAGTGCCATGGATGGGGCCTAACCTCCCTTTGTCTCTTCCTCCACCCCCAGGAGAGCGTCTCGTCCTCGGGGACGCCCCACAAGAGGGACTCCTTCATCTATAGCACGTGGCTGGAGGACAGTGTCAGCACCACAAGTGGGGGCAGCTCCCCAGGTACCAGGCCACAGGCGGCTTCCCCTGCCAGGCCAGGCTTGTGGCGGGAGGGGGACAGGCATAGGCACAGAGGGTCGAGACCACCTCTCATGCCCCAGGCAGCGGGTGTGTGAGGGGACTGCCACTGACATAGGGGACAGTGGGTGGGTCATTATCTAGCTTAAGAAGGTTGAGGGCTGATAGCTTCTGGAAGGGTCTTGGGGGATGATGGTGTGGTGGTGGTGGTAAAGAAGGGAGTTAAAGGTGGGGTTCCCTGAGGGAGGGACTCTGCAGGGTTGTGGGGCACCAGTGCCTACCACCCATCCATGTGTCCGTCTCCCTGGGGCCTCCCCGCGGCCAGTGAGGTGGCTCCCTCCTGCCCCCTTCCCCAGGCCCCTCGCGGTCACCCCATCCCGACGCCGGCAAGTCGGGGGACCCTGCGTGTCCCGAGATCAAGATCCAGCTGGAAGCATCTGAACAGCACACACCCCAGCTGGTAAGCGCAGCTGCTGGGGGTGGGGAGGAGGGGAGGGGGGAGGCCAAGGTGGATGTGGCCAGCCTAGAAGCTGCCTTGTGGGACCGCTCACCCAGTAGGTGTTAGGTGTCGGGGAAAGGGGACGAGGTGTCCATGGGGACCAGGGGTGGGTGCCAGACCAGGAGGCCCCCTGAAGCCAGGAGAGGTTGGGTTCATCTGGCCCGGGCACAACCTGTGTCTTCTGCTTGCCCGTCTCTCCTGCCCCGTGTCATCTGTCACCTGCCTCCCGGTCACTCTGTCTCTGCAGGGCTGTTAGCCAGGCCCCCTCTCTGAAGGAGAAACTGAGCAGGTCAGAACCAATCCTCAGCTCCTGTTTGGTGGGGAGAGGGTGGGCGAGGGCGGGAGTGGGCAGGACCGGGGGTGGGGTGGCGGGGTGGCTCCTCCCTGTTCCTCTGTCATTGCCCGGGGCTAAGAGCTGTGTATTTGGATTCGAATCCTCTGCCACTCAGATGCTGGGGGACTTGGGGAGCTCACTGGCCTCTCTCTGAGATGCAGTTTCCTTATCGGTGCATTGGGGCCAATAGGTGCTGGGAGGGTTCCGGGGAGCCTGCAAGGGACTTGGGAATTGCTGGGAAGGAGGGGCCCGGGGGATTCCCAGTGGGATGGAAACACCCCGGTGGGGAACTCCAGGGTGGGCCACTCCCTCTCGTGTCCCCCTGCTTCTCCGTCTGTTCACCTCCCTCTACCTGCAGATGAGGCCGCAGAAGCACAAGGTGAAGATGCCGTGTCAAGTCCAGGTGGCTAGGACCTCTGCCCCCAAGGCCAGCGCCAGCCTGTGGGCTGCCCCCTGCCCCCACCTTGGCCACCCATCTGGGCTGTCTCTGCGGGGCGGAGCCATCCAGACCTGGGAGGGGGAAGCTGCTGGCATCATCCCCACCCCCGAGGCTGGGGCAGGCAGTGTTCCGTTGAAGCAGAACTCCAGCCTGGCTTGCCCCCACTCCGGGCCCTTCATCACACCCCGGTACCCCTCTGGACTCATGGGGAGCAAGGTGGGAGGGGAAGTTTGAGATATCTCAGTGCGTACAGAGCCTACCGTGGAGGCAGTGAGATGTGAAAATGGTGGAATGAGCACTGGGCTGGGAATCCTGAGTCCTGGCTTCCAATTTGGTTTCCGCTCTGTGACCGTTGGCAAGTCACTGTCCCTCTCTGGGCACCTCTGCTGCAAATGGACGAGATTATTTCAGAGGTCACTGAAGACTGTGATTCCATGCACCTGCCCCAAAATGGGAGGTTTTCCTCCTAGGGGGCCCCCTTTGCCCACCCTTGCTTCTTGGGTTCCCTGGGGCTGGGCTGAGGGGCTGGGAGCTGGCTATGCCCGTTACCCCTCGTGGACCCTCAAGCTCACCACAGATCTGCCGATGCCCTGTCTACTGCCTCCACCTGACAGACAAGTGCCCCCCTTAGGGGGAAGGGGGCCTCCCCGGCTTCTCAGCCAGCACCCAGCTTAACCCCTGCCATCCCATGCTCTGGGCACTCCAGGTCGAGGGGTCTCAGCTGGCCTAGAGTTACGGGCCTCGCCGCTGCGCCCTCCCCCAACTCCCATGGAGGGTGCAGCCAGGCACAGCTGCTGTGAGTCCACATCCTTGTGTGTGTCTGTCCACACTTTTTAGGCACCATGCCAAAGGCCAGCCTTCCGGCCCCAACACCCATTTTGGAAGCCCCCGTGGCTGTGTGTATGTTGGTAACAGTTGTACAAAATAAATTCTATTTATCGCTATTGTACCCCGAGTTGGGCCTGGCTCTGTGTAACCCTGCCCAGACCGACTCCAGGCCTGCCCGGCCCCCTCACCCATCCTTCGGAGCTGCTGGGCTCCGGGGGACCTCCACGGCCGGGCCACGGGTCCTGTGACCGCCAGCCGTGCTTCCTCCCCCGCGTGCTGCCCTTCGCTGCACCCTGTTCCCCTCCCCCCCCCCTCGGGAGGGGAAGGGGAAGAAGACAGCTCTGGGGCCGACGTAGGTTGCAGTCCTGGCGCCATCCCTTCCTAGCTGGGTGGCCTTGAGAAGCTCGAGCCACAGCTTCCACTTCTGTGAAACGGGAGCGGCCGTATCTCTCGCAGGGGTTTGTGATGAGGGTTCATGAGGCCGGTGGATATGAAACACCTGGCCCAGGGTCTGGCACTGGAGGGGGCGCAGGACAGGCTTCCCCTCGGTTCTGTTGCTCAACGAAGCCCAAGGATGTCCTCGATGTGGCCAGCAGGGGGCGCCAAGGGATCGCTTACCAGGGGCAGAAGGGGGCCAGGGAAGGGGCTCGGGTGCTGGGCAGTCAGAGTACGGGGTGACCAGGGCGTGCACAATCCGGGGTCCGGCCAGGGTGAGGGACACATGGAGGAGGCTCCACAGCACTGGGGCCTGAGCATCCCGGAAAGGCCTAGGAAAGCGTCCCTGGGGCGGGGAACTGCAGGTGCAAACGTGCAGGGGGGGTGGGGGACCCTGGAATTGGGAAGGTAGCAAACAGTTGTTTTTGTTTTTAAGATTTTCTTTCTGTACTGAGAGTGTGTGTGCAGGAGCCGGGGAGCGGCAGAGGGAGGAGGAGAGGGGATCCCAAGCGGACTCCCCGCGGAGAGCAGACAGAGGCTCCCTCTCAGGACCCTGGGATCATGAGCGGAAATCCTGACCTGAGCCGCGCAGGCGCCCGCCCACAGCTCTGGGTGATGGGAAGTGACAGGGTGGCGATGAGGCCAGAGGCCACGTGGCCTTGAATGCCGGACCAAGGGGCCCAGAGGACTTGAAACCCAGACTGCCATTGAGAGAAGCTGGGGTTGCTGGTGGAGAGCAGCGGGGCAGCGTCGGCAGGGAGGGGAGGGTCAAGGAGGACAGTGGGCAGGCCTGGAAGGAAGGGGGCGAGGGGGGCATCTGGGTGACAGGCCTGACGGGATGTGGGACTGAGGGGGGTCCAGCCCCGGGACGGGGTGAGGCAGCCCCCCTCTGAGGTAGGAGTGCAGGGGGGAGAGCAGCTTGGGGTAGGCACATGCCCTGGCCTCCCCAGGACGGTGGTGAGCGCACCCGGGGCTGCCCTGCTTTTCCTGACCTTGGCGCTAGGCTGTCTGGGGCCACCCAGGGGCGGTGACTCACACCCCGTCCCTAACCCCACCCACCCGGTCTGGCTCCGGGCTGCCGTGCTCCGCGGTCCCCCACCAGTCGGCCCCCTCCCCTGCGCAGCCCCCTCCACCCCGTCGGGTCCGGGAGCCCGAATGCGCCCCCTTCCGTCTTGTCTTCGCCTCCCCTCGGGCTCCTGCCCTGTCTCCTCCCGCCGCCACCGCCGCCGCCACCGCCACCGCAGGGCCGCAGCCACAGTTCAGCACCAAGGTCAAGAGCTTTGCGCCGAGCTGCTTCACCTCCTCTCTCTGCTTGGGGCGCGGGTTTGGGCTCTCCGGCCTCGGTTTCCTCATCCGCACAGTGGGGACGCCAGTAGTTCGGGCTTCACTACCCTGACCTGAGGAGTCAGGGGTGCGGCCCCAGCTCCCGGTGTGCTCCAAATCGGGGGGCGCGGGCAGGGATTAGTCATTAATGGGGACCGTATCCGAGGATGTGGGGTCGGCTTTCTGTGCGGAAGATGGAGTAACCGGGGCCGGCCCGACAGATGTCCGGACTCTGCGTGGTTGCCAGTTGCTCCCCTGAGCCTCAGCGCCCCGGCTTTGCTGGGATCCACGGTCCTTTCATCAAGGGGCTTGGGCACCCCCACCCATGTCCCTTTACTCCCCGCGCACGCATCACTGCTGCTGGAGCCCTGGGGCTGTTGTGGCGGGTGCACAACCTGCCTTTGCCCCTCTGCCTGCCGAGTCCCGCCAGCACCCCATGGGGGGCCAGGCCTCTGGGCTGGGCCCTGACCCACCCCGACCTCTCGGGGCTCTAAGGTGGGGCCATGGAGGCTGAGGATGACTCTGGCCTCTGGGATCAAAGTGTCTAACGCTGTTTCTCTTGTGCCCGAGCCAGCTGCATGCTCACTCCGGGTTCTGAGGTGGGGAGGGCAGGCCAGGACACTGACCTGAGGCTGGAATTAGGGCCCGGGTGGGGGGCACCGGGCTCCGGGAAGCACTGGACTCTACTTAGGAATGACTCCGGTGGTGGAAATGGCAGCCAGAGGTTTCTCCAGACGCAGGAGGCGGGAGGCCTCCCGTGGAGGGCCTTGGGCATCTGGCCAACCTGACACCCATCTCCCCTGCCCCAGAGCTGGTACCTGTCCCTCCAGGTCCCGGGTTCATCGCCTGTAGAAGGAGGACAAAGCCTCACCTATTGCTGTGAAGAGGCTGTCATGGCTTCTAAGGTGCCTGGCATAAGACCCATGCCCATTAGGAAGGGTCCTCCCCTGTCCCCCAGCAGCTGGGGTGTCCCTGAGCATCCATGGCTAACCCAGAGGTGACTTTGCCAAAGAGACGGCCACAGGCCCAGGCCCGCCCAGCACCGGGGGACTGGGACCTGGATGTTCTCTACTGCTTGGGCCACAGGGGGTACTTAGCCAGGGACCCTGGAATGTAGAGGTCCCTCCCTCCCTCCCTGTACCCGCCCTGCCAAGGGGACAGCCAGGGACGGAGCCTCCTGAAATAACCAGATCTGGTTAGTGAGGCTAATTTTAAAAGCCACTCTGGCTGCCCCATGGGCCCTTCTGGGAAGCCATGAATGTCCCTGTGTTGCCCTGGGACACGGGGTGAGGGGGGAACAGCAGGAGCTGAGGATGGACTCCCACCCCTGACTGTGAGAACAGGAGACCCCCAGCTGCCTGCCACAGGGCCTGCCCACCCCAGGACCCAGAGCCCCGGGTCCAATGTTGGGGCTCAGGGGCCCAGCCTCTGCCCCGGTCCACTCAGGGCAAACCCTGGTGGGCTCTCTGGACCCTGCAGGCCCTGTGCTGGTCTCCACAAAGCATGCTGGGCAGGGGGCCACACGTAAGCTCTCTGGCTCTGACTCGCCTCCCTCCCACGATCTCCACTGCTCACTCTCCATGTCCCTTTATCTCCGGATCTCTGCCTCTCTCTGTGCATGACACCCGAGGTCCCTTTTTGCAGGGGTGGCTACGTCCCCCTCTCTCTGGGCCCATCATGAAGGAGGTCAGACAGCATTCCTGAGGAGCCATAGGCTGGACCATGCATACCAACTGGGAGTCATGTCCTCCTGAGCACTGGGGACCCGCTGGGAAGGACAGCGGTCCTGGAGGCAGACGGAAGCTGTAGCTGGGCAGGCAGGGGCCACGTCCAGGCACGACGTGGGCCATCTGGACAGGCCAGATGCCAGCAGAAGGAATGAGCTCCAGGGGTAGGGTTGCCAGATTTAGCAAGTAGAAACACAGTGCCCAGTTAAACTTGAATTTCAGATAAACAAGAAATAATTTTTAGTTTAAGTATACCTCATGCAATATTTGGGACATACTTATACTAAAAAATCATCCCTTGTTTATTTGAAATTCAAGTTTAACTGGGGCATCCTATATTTTAACTGGCAACCCTAGCCTGGGAGGCTCCAGGAGTGAGCCGAGAGGTTTCTCAGGAATAGCGGGCTTCAGAGACCGCGGGAGCCCCAGCCTGGGGGGCATAGCATGACCGTGCCCTGGCTCACGGTGGGGGCACACCTCCTGCCCGCAGGGAGATTTCAAATTTCTGGGGGTAGGGACGGTCCTTGGGAGCCTGGGGGCAGGGGGCCATGACCCTGACACCAGGCACCACCTATGCAACCATAGACCTCAGAAGGGAGGGGCTGCGTGCGTTGTGCTGACCCGCAGTGCCTGACCAGGCCCTGCACATAGTAGGGGCTTCATAAATATCTGCTGAATGAATGAAGAATCCTCCCGACCCATCCCCATGGGGACCGATGCTTGGCCAGCAGGGGGCTCCAGCAGCCTACCTCCCCAGCTCCTTGGCGCTAACGGGTGTGTGCAGCGCCCCGACCCTGGGGGCTCCCCAAAGTGAGCTGCAGAACGGGAGTGAAGGGCAGAGGGGACCGGGAGACGGGACCCATTTTTCTCTATTGCACCCCTGTCCCGGACTCCACTCTCCACTCAGGGGTCAGCCTGGGCAAGAGCGTGGTGGCGTGTGGGGACTAGGGAAAGGTGACATCTGGCTTCTGGCATTGGGGGGTTGCCTGGGACTAAAGTGGAGGGGCAGGCCACAGAGGTGTGTCAGGGCTCCTTCGAGGGGCACTGGGCAGCCAGGGGGAGCTGCTGGCCTCATCCCCACTGCAGGGATGACACGACCCAGGTCCCCCCCACCCTTCATTCTTTCATTCATTCGCTTGCTGACTCACCCATTGTCACCATTTGCTGAGATGACCTCACTTGGGGTCTTGTGCAAAAGGACCTGAACAATTTGTCTGGGCTCAGTGGGAGCACACCTGTTCCACGGCCCGCACCACCCCTGGCTCTCTGTGCGATCCTGGGCAAGGGACTGAGGACCTGGGTCGTGTCATCCCTGCAGTGGGGATGAGGCCAGCAGCTCCCCACTGGGGTAGCTGAACAGGGGGCCGGGGCCTGCCCACAGCAGGTGCTGCAGGAGGCGGGCCATCCTGGTCACCGTTATTATCAGTGTCCTCGTGAGGTCCCCGCGTGCTGGGCAGGGAGCTGCCACCGGCCCCTGAGGCCCTGGCTTCATGGCCAGCATCACACTGAGGTTTCATCGTCTAACCCCCCCCCCCCCATCCGTCTTTCTCAAGGAAGGTCATCTCTTTCAAGGATCTTCTGGCTTCTAGATGCAGCAAGGAATCCTTGGGGGGCGGCCGGGAAGCAAGAGGTAGGGATGGAGCTTGGAGCGGTCATCAGAAGGTAGGGCGCGCACCTGGCCCCCTCTAACTGCAGTGCGAGCTGGAGCTTGTCTCTTCCTGCCCCCAGGCCTCGGTTTCCCCAGTGGTACAGCAAGGGTGTAGGGCTGGACACCCTCCATGCCCTGGAAGGGGCCTTTCTGTGTGTCATCCTGTTAGTAACGGTTTAGCCTGTAATCACATCTGCCCTGGGAAGAACTAACACAGCGTTTCTTTAAATGGGGCTCTAATTGCGGCTTGTAGTGGAGTCAGATGCTCCCCATCCCCCAGCTGGTCTGAATCAGGGAGGCTGTCCCGACCTGCCCTGCCAGGCCCAGGAGTCCCCTGGGATGGCTCTAGCTGTCCCCCGGTCGGTGACGGGTCAGGGACTGACATCTCCTGAGGACCTACTGTGCGCAGGGCCCTTTCCATCCTAAGGACTCTGGCTCATCTCACTACGGCTCTGGGAGGTGGGGGCCACTGAAACCACTTTACAGAGAGAAAAATGTTCGGGGAAGTACAGTCACTTACCCGAGGCTGCTCGCTAGGATGTGGCAGGGCTGGGATTTGAACCCAGATCTGTTTGATTCCAGGGCTTTGTTCCCAGCCTGAAGCTGAGGAGACACGCCCCCCACCCCGGCTCAGTCAAACCTCCCTCCTGGGGGGCTCTGAGGGAGCACCAAGCACCGCCCGAGGCCCCCGCCAGTGCCCCTGTCGCAGCTTTCTCTGTCCGCATGTGACCACAGCCATTCTGCTCCTTCCCCAGCGGTTGGGATGGAGAACAGGGTGTTAGTGGACGTGGCCAGAGGCAGCTCCCCTCTCCTGGGGTGGGGCAGGGGCCTGCGGTTTCCCTGTTTGTTCTGGAGATCCCGGCCGCTTCCCCGAGGAGACAGCTAGCGGTTCCCAGGCCGCAGCCCCTCGGGTGGAGCCAGACCACGGCTGGCCAGCCTGGGAGCACTGCCCGCCAGCCCCACTGGGCTGTGCCAGGCCCTGGCGCTGGGTGGTCTGGGCAGGGGCCAGGGTGGGGGGGCTCGATCTGGGCTGTGTGACAGGAGCCAGGACGGGAGCCAGGCTCGGGGCTGCCCTGCCAGGGACTTGGGGCTGGGTGGGGGGTAGAGATAGGCATGGGGCAAACATTGCCTTGTGGGGAACCCAGGAGGGAAGGCCCCAGCCCCCAGTTCCCTCTGAGGGCCTCAAGAGAAACATTCACCCTCCCCAGGATTGTCTCTGTTGGATGGTTTCAACCCAACCACTGACTTGGTTGAGACAAAAGCCTACCTGAGAGCCTGGTGGAGAAGTCAGGGTGGCAGGCGGAAGACCTAGATCCCAGCTCCGCCCTCCTCTGGACCTCAGTTTCTCCATCTGTACAACAGGAAAGGGACAGGAACCCATACTTGACCAGAGCTCCTCCGCCTGGGTAGGCAGTAGGTGAGGGGTGGGTAGCCCAGGCTGGAAAGATCGCAGTTGTTCCCAAATTCACTTCCAGAAGCCTCTGGCACCACCTCCTCCCTGCCCAGCACACACCTTGGACGAGACCCAGAGGTGAACACCTGCCGGAGTGGAAAGAGCTCCTGTGGGTTTTGGAGTCTGACAGCCCCCGGTTCAAATCTTGGCCGCTGGCTGTCTGTGATTTGGGCACATCCCACTCTCTCTGTGCCCTACAGCTTTAAGTACCATGGTGACCTCCTTCTCTCTCCAGCTGGGCTCTTCCACGGAACTCCAGACTCTTCCTTCCCAGCGACCTATGGGCACGTCCGCCCCCAAGTCCGATGGGCATCTCTAAGCTAACGTGGTCCAAACCGCGTCTGTATTTTCCCTCCACATCTGTTCCCCCATATCTATAAATGGCACTGCACCCAGGTGCCCAGGCCAAAAATCAGGGGGCATCCCTGCTTCCGCTATTTCCTCTGCTCCCCACAGGGAGCCCATCAGCAAGCCCTGCTGGCTTTAACTACCAAACATGTCTGGGATCCAGCTGCTTCCCGCCACCACCACACTTCGCTGGTCCAAGCCACCGCCACCTCCACCCCCAGCAACAACTGCCCTCCGGCATCTCCTCCTGGCGTTCCCGGTCCCTTCCCTGCACAGCAGCCAGAGCGATCTTTCCTAAGCGTAAACCGGACCACATCACCCATTGTGCTGTGTGACTTCAACTTGTTATCTGACCGTCTCTGGGCTGCCTTCCTCCCTGGCTTCCAGCCCTGACCTTTGGCAGGGGGACAGTGCAGCCCCAGGAGATCCCTCAGGAGAGGGGGCAAAGGGCCCACGAAGCATCAAAACCTGCCGCGAGGTGGACGGTCAGGACCTGCTCGTGCCCAGATAGCAGGCGGCAGCTGCTCGGCCTTGGCCCAGAGCTTTGGCAGGCAAAGGAATGACTGGTCACATCTCAGGCTCCTCCGGATCCTGCCTCCAGACCCTCCCCCACCCGGCCCAGCCAGGCGTCCACAGGGCACAGCCTCTTCGCTGCCCTGGTTTCCCAACCAGGTGACCTGAGTGAGGCTAATTCCAGGGCCCTAAGCCAGAGTGTACAGGCCCAGGTTGACCTCGGAGACCCCGGAGCCAGCCACCCTGCACGGGCAGGTGCAAGCAGGGGCTCTGCTGGAGGCTTAGGGTCATTCCCCACCAGGACGAGGGCACAGGCCCCGCAGGACAGGAGCTCCACCAGTGAGGTCTCTCCCCTGCCACCTTCACAGCGTTACATTCCTGAGTCCTCCTCGCTGCTCCTTACCCTGCTATCGGGATGATGAAATCCCCCACTCGGGAGCCGCAGCACTTGGCTTCCCATTCTTCACCCCTTGTTAGTGGTGTGGCTTTGCTTAAGTCACCAATTTCTCTCTGCTTCTGTTCCTTCATCTGGAAACCGGGGATAGAAACAGGCCCGCCCTCTGGGAGTGGGGGGTGGTGGTAAAGGGCTAGGTGCCTGTGAGGCAGTAGGAGCAGTGCTGGCACTCTGGGGACCCCATAGAAATGTTGGCCAGTGTGCCCGCAGCTCGGGTTCCGATGATCTTCAGTCCCTGCTCCAGCGGGTAGGAGGGACAGGTGGCTGCGGCTGGTGGCGGACCCCAACCAGCCTACCCCCCACCCCCACTGCTTGCCTGGTGGGGCCCATGTGTCCCCCCCATCCTAAGGCCGGTGCAGATGGCTGAGGAGCCAGAAGAGGGCCTGGAGCCATGGTTGTGGCAGCAACACAAGGAAGCCACCCAGAAACTTGGGAGACCAAATCCCCTTCTGAGAACTTAATCTCCCAGGCCCCCCACCCCCACCCTCAGATCGGCTGGTGCTAGATCTCACTGGGAGGTCTTGGGTTAGCCACCAGGGCTAATTATAAACTCCGCGGGCTTGGGGCTCTTACTACCCCATCGAAGGGCTTCTGCGGCTCCTGCGACCTGGGTTGTTGGCCTTGGAGAGATTAGCACCCAGAGGCCAGGGAGGGGATATGGGCTGCAAGTCCAGCAGGCCTAGGTGCAGCCTGCAGCTGGCACTTTCAAGCCGTGGCCCCAGCAGGTCCTGCTCTGCCAAGCCTCTCCTTTCTCATATGCAAAACGGAGATGGTATTTTCTAGCTCACAGGATGGTGGGGGGCTTATATGTGACAAATGTACCCTCAAGGTGGCAACTTCACTACCATGTCTTGAGTGCTTCGGTGGGTGTGCGGTGCAGAGGGGGTATGTTACTCTCTCCTTCCCTCAATCTCAGAGCACACAATTTGCTGATGACCTTTTCATTCATGAGCTGGTCCAGCTTCTTGACAAACAGGACTAGGACTCCCAGGCCCATACTTGAGGTTTGTCCCAGGCCCCCCACCTGCCGTCTCCAGGGCCCCAGCTTCTTCTGCATCGTCTACTGTAGTAGATTCCTTGGGCAGCCAAGATGATCTCTTAAAAAATGATGTTTACTCCCCAGCTCCAGAACCTTCCATGGCTCCCCAGGGTGTTCATGGTCTACTTCCAGCTTCTTGGAATGGCATTTAAGACCCTCCTGCCCCCACGTCCCCACGATGTCTCCTTCTGCAGTCTCCTCTGTACCCTCACGTCCCACCTCAGGGCTCCTCGGCCTGTCAAACCCCAGCTCACTTGTTGCCTTCTCTGCCTCTATGCCTGCCCCATTGTGCCCCCTCCCCCTGCTAGGTAGGTGCCCCCTCCCTGCCCCCATAGCATCTTGCTTTTCTGCTGCACTGAGACAGCTCCTGGCAATCTGGGTCATGAGATAGGAGCTTTCCCAGGACAGAGGCCTTCCCGTTCATAGCCATCTCCCGGGCATAGCACGGAGTAAAGCAGGGGCCCTGAGCTCGTTACCATCTGTCCGAAGGGGCTTAGTGCCAGAGCACTGGAGTGCTGGGGACTGTGGCAAACAGGGAAGCCATATACCCTGGATGGGCAGCCATCTCTTGGCTCTGATCAGCCATTGCCCTGCAGAAACATGGGGCAGTACATTTTTTGAAAAAGCCAGAGACTTCATTTCTCAGCCTCTTATGCATCTACATGGGGTCATAAGACTAGTTCTCACCAATGGATCATGGGTGGAATTGATGTGTGTCACCTCCAGGAAGAAGTAGTTAAAGAGAAGCGCCCCCCCTCCCCGGCCAGCCATCAATGTGCTGCTTGGACAGAACTTCAGTAGCTCTGGGGAGACATAGCAGAGCATCCAGGACTTGGAGGAGGGCAGAGCCACAAGGTGGAAAGAGCCTGGGTCCCTGTCACCTGACCAGAGGCACCACCGGATGTTTGAGATAGAAATAAACTCTTTTTAAACAAATTTTATTGGGAAACCTGGGTGGCTCAGTGGTTGAGTGTCTGCCTTCAGCTCAGGTCATGATCCCAGGGTCCTGGGATCGAGTCCTGCATTGGGCTCCCTGCAGGGAGCCTGCTTCTCCCTCTCCCTGTGTCTCTCATGAATAAATAAAAATAAGTAAATAAAAAATGAAAAACTTTTATTTAGCAGAGAATAAGGGAGCAGAAGCCAGGGGAGTGGCAGAGGGAGAGGGACAAGCAGGCTCCCCACTGAGCAGGGAGCCCAACACAGGGCTCGATCCCAGGACCAGGTCCCAGGACCCTGGGATCATGGCCTGAGCCAAAGGCAGACGCTTAACCGACTGAGTCATCCAGGCACCCAGAAATAAACTCTTATTGTGCTAAGTTCTGGATTTATCTGTAACACAAGGCAGGATTATGTGGATGAATAGAAGTGGATTTGTCAGCCCCTCTTTTTTCTTCTTCCTGAGAAAGCAGCTGAAGGCACTGGAAACCCCTGTGTTGTGGGCAGATGGTCACCACTAGCTTCTTTTTTTTTTTTTTTTTTTAAGATTTTATTTATTTATTCATGAGAGATACAGAGAGAGGCACAGACATAGGCAGAGGGAGAAGCAGGCTCCATGCAGGGAGCCTGACATGGGACTGGATCCTGGGTCTCCAGGATCACACCCTGGGCTGAAGGCGGTGCTAAACTGCTGAGCCACTGGGCTACCCACCACTAGCTTCTAATGGGGGTGGTGGATGGAGCTGGGACCTCTGGCTTGCCCTCTGGCATGGATTATAGTTACAAAAGGGTGACCAGTGACATGAGAGCATGGGGGGGCCCAGCTTGGGTGAGGTGGGCAGGGGGTGTCTGAGCACGGTGGATTCTCCTTGAAGCCCATGGCCCAGACTCAGGGTGGGAAGAGCTTTCTGCTCTGTGGGATAGAAGTGCTCACTACGTGCTTGACACTGCTGCCCTGGGCTCTCCACCTTCAGGTGCAGGGATGAAGCAGCAGCAGAGTTAAAGAACTTGCCCTGGGTCACAAACACATGCTCCCGCTTGTCTTGGGCTCCTGGGCCATGCTTTCCAACCCCCTTAGTGTGTCCCAAAGTTTAACAGATGCTGTGGGTGCCCTGTTTGTCTCTCTGAGCATCTCATGTTCCAGAACACGCCTGGGGGCTTTCTTTCAGTCCTCAGAAGCAAGTTGGAAGTGCCAGAGTATTCTTTTTCCGGGAAGCAGCCCCCATCCAACAAGAGTAGAGTTGGGGAATAAACGTCCCAGCTCCGTCGCCTGGCAGTGGGAGGATTGAGGCACATCCTCTACTGGGTCTCCCCATGGCCCAGGGTAGGCTTGAGCCCTATCTGCCCCTGATGGCAATCTGCTTCATAACTTACCTTTTATCAGCTTCCTTTCTCTGTCCTACCTCCCCGCTCTCAGCCTGGCAGGTGCCTTCTGTACTCTTTCACAAACCACTTGTACACAAATCTCAGGGTCTGCCTTTGGAAAACCCAACCTAAGACACAAAGTATGGGTTTGTACCCTGAGTCGCGGAAGTTGATTCCAGGTGGTACTGGTGAACTTTTAAAACTTGACTGCTCACCTGTGAATTTGAACCAGTGAAATAATAGTAGAAGTAGGACAAACATTGTGATGGTGGTATGAGGGGATGTCTTCGCCCTGGCAAGAATGTAAGAGTGCAGTTTTTAATTTTCTATCCCAGCATTAGCATGGCTGTGTTTCCCTTTTTTTGCCAGGACTGCTGGGAAGTTCAGAGAGAAAGGCTGCTCGATTGCATTTTCTCCCTGAAGGATGGCCCACTTCTGACATGGTCTCTCATCTTTCCGAGCTCACACTTGACAGTGTGTTGAGTCACTACCATTGGCTGCGTCAGAATTTTGTTGGCAGGAGGTTGGAAATGTATTATAAACAAACAAAGAATGTCATCAAGTATAGAGCTTTGGAATGGAATGTGCTGGAATTCGAATCCAAGCCCCACAGCTTAGGGGACCTTGAGCAATCACACTACCTCTTGGACTCTTGAACTCGGCATCTATACATGAGGATGACAGGAGCCTACTTCCTAGTGAAGGTTAAATGAGCCGAATCCATAACAAGCATCAAGCACAGAGCTTGGCAGATGGTAAATGATCACTGTGAATTGTTATGATGGTTACCATTCTAGGGACTGTCATCCCAGTAAGGCGAGGAGCAAACCTGTATACCCCAATGTCAGGGGCAATCCTGAGTCTAGTACCCGGGCCTGATCATCAGGAAGAGGAAAGAGATCACAATGGCCAAGCGAGGTCGAAGCTCTGTGAAGGCAAGGAGTCGGTCTGTGTTCTTCACCACAAAATTCTTAAGACCTGGTACAGACACGCTCAACACAGCTCAACACAGCTGACCCTTGAACGCAAGGGTTAGGGGTGCCAAACTCCTGCAGAGGCAAAAATCCTTGTATAATTTTTGACTGCCCCCAAATTTAACTACAAACATCCTCCTACTGACTGGAAGCCTTACTGATAATATAGTCAATTAATACATATTTTGCATATTGTATGTAGTCTAGACTGTATTCTTACAATGAAGTCAGCTAGAGGAAAGAAAATATTAAAAATCATAAGGAAAATACAGTTACAGAACTGTATTCATCCAAAAGAATCTGCAAATAAGTGGATCCATGCCATTCACACCCATGTTGTCAAGGGATTTGTTGAATGAATGAATGATGAATGAATGAATGATCAGACAGCCCCACTGGGCCAGGGCATGTATCTCTGTGCATAGGCGCTGTGCGGTGAGGGTGTCACAGGGCCCTGGGAGGGTTTCTTGCTGTGGGTTTCAGGGCCCAGAGGCATTCTGTTGGATTCTCACAGAACTCAGGACTGGATTGTGTCCCATTTTATGGTTAAGAAAACTGAGACACAGAGACACGAGCACTTTGTCCAAAGTCACGCAGGTAAGGAGTGCTGAAGCCCCCAGGTCAGCAGGCGGCCCCTGCCTCCCGGCCCGACGCAACCGGCACTCCTGGCCCAGAGTCCAGCTCTTCCCAGAGAAACAAGCTTGTTTCTTTCTCTTCCTCACTGACCACAAAGACTCAGTTCTGTCCTCAGAAATATTTGGAAAGTTTTATTTAAATGTTTTGTGTTCCCTTTTAACCAACACCAAAAAGAGGGAAAAAAAATTTTGCTGTCCCAAACAGGAGTGTTCCTTCAGAGAGGAGTGGGCAATGCATGTTAAGAGCTGAGAAATGTCTGTCTGTCCAGGCTGCTGCTCTTCCCAGCCCAGGAAGCCCTGGGGTCGGATGGCCAGTCCCAGTTCACTTCTTGGGAGCCCCCGCAGCCTTGGAATGAGTGAGCAAATCCCCTTCCTGTGGAGAACCTGGTCTCCCCTGCAGTAGGGACTTAGCATGATGGGGCCTGGTGGTTCCAGGAGGGGAGGGGAGTGGGAAGGTCAGATCCGGAATGTTCCATGGAAGCTCTGGGGCCTCCAGGTCTGGAGAAATGTGTTTGCTAGAAAAATAAGATGCTTTGAGAATTTCTGCAGTCTGTATTCTCTGCCTGCCCGAGAGAAACCTACTCTGTTGGCCAAAGGGGGCAGCAGGGAGGGAGCGGAGGCCGGAGGCCAGGAACTCGGCTGGCCCTGGTGGAGGATTCCAGAGGGGAGTGAGGTGGGCAGCAGACTTTGGTTTCCTGGGTCCTCTTTCTGGTAGCTGCAGAGGCTGTGAAGGCCTCCGCCTACCTGGCCCTTGAGGTGTGGGCTCCCAGGTGGTGGGCAGCACTGAGAGAGGGAGGCTGGCCATCTGTCATAGGTGGTGGGTGCCCAGGTCCTGGGCCCTCAGAATAGGATGCCCACGGGGAGCAGGGCCAGCAAGAGGAGCAAGGGACCTGGAGAAGAAGGGCCACCTGCCGAGCTGGCTGAGGCACAGTGGTCCTGGTTGGCACCGATGCAGGCCGCATAAGCCATCACGTGGGGGATGTAGTTCTGCTCGTGGACGCCATGCAGCAGGTGTGCCATGGGACCCTTGGCGAAGACTGCTACGTCCTCCCCACCGTGGGTCTCGTGGCGCAGGGGCACCGCGGACTGCGCCTGGTAGTTGTTGTGAGCTGTGGGCCAGAAGAAACGCTTGCTGAAGGGCTGCCAGGGGACTGGCACTCTGCAGCAGCCGCCCTGCGCTTCCCGGCTGGCTGGAACACTCGCATTTTATAGAGGAGGAAACGGAGGCTCAGCGCGGGGATGTCATTTTGTGCAAGGCCGCGGGATTTGGGCCGGAGTCTGCTCCCTGCACCCCCGGACCCTCAGAGGAGAAGACTCAACCTCATCTAGGCTGTTTAGATTAGAAGCAAAGAGCCAACTCAGGAGAGCCTCTCACCATCGGCCGCATGGTCAGACACGCGAGGCCCAGCGGGGCATCGTGAGCAACCGAATAGTTAACAATATGGAACTAGACAAACTGAGAAGGGCTCCGGCTTGAGGGATTATACAGCCAGCAACATGTGCCGGGCGCCAGGGTAAGCCCCTCAGACCCAGTTAGGCGGTAGAATCTTCTAGGGAAGAAAGGGAAGCTGAGAGAGGCAGAGTTCGCATGCCCAGGGCCACAGGGCTGCTCCGCAGAAGGGGATTGACTTGAGGTCCTTCTCACCCAAGTCCTGGCCGTTTGGAGCCCTCCCCGCCACCCCAGCCCCGGATCTGGGCAACCTCACCGTAGTCCACCATGGAGACGTTCTCTCGCTCACCGCCCACCACCTTGTAGCCAGGCCCGTTGCCATACAGGATGGCCGTGAAGGGCTTCTTGTCCGTGTCACTCACCATGGGGGCCAGACCTGCACAGGAAGGCATCGGCCCAGGAGTCAGGTTGGAGAACCAGGAGGAGAGTCCCGGGCCCTCGCTTGGAAATCCCGAGAGCGCCTTTGAAGAACCTTGAGCCACTCCTTGAAGCCACCTTCCAACCCTGGTTTATTTCCAACTATTCCTCAGTTTTCACTGTGCCTACAACCCTCCCACCTGCTGGTCCACCTGTGTGTCCACCCATCCATCAGGCCATGCATCCATCCTCCTCCCTCGTCCCTCTATCCACCCATCATCCAGGTAGCCACCCATCCACCCACCGGAGCACTCACTTCAGTCCGTCCCCTCACCTCATGACCATGCGCGCCCCTAAACACCTTCACTTTCTTATCTGATTCTCACGGAGTCCCACATGGGCCAGGCCGAGCTCACTGGCTCTCCCACCCTACTCCCGCTCCCGGACAGGCGGCCCCTGGGAATGCCCAGTGCCCACCCCAACAGAGGCCCACCTACCAAAGATAGAGTTGCCCCGGGGGGTGTACCCGCCAAACGTGAAGACGTGGGAGTGGTCCGCAGTGACGACGGTCAGCGTGTCTTCCAAGGAGGTCATGACGCCTGCCTTCCCAATTGCCCGGTCCATCTCCACTGCCTCGTGCAGCGCCTGCTTGGCCTTGCCCTCGTGATGCCCGTGGTCAATCCTGCCTCCTTGAGACACCAGGGTGAAGGCCTTGGGTGAGGCGGAGGCCTGCACCCCCAGGTCCTGCCACAACGCTACCGCCGGATTAGCTGTTCTTTGACGGGGAACGGCCACGGGCCAAGTACCGTGCCAGGCATGTTATGCTGCCGCTCAACCTTCGCAGCAGCTCAGGGAGAGCAAGTTGTGGACTAAGCGCCCACACACGGCGAGAGCAAAGCCAGGATTTAAAGGAGATCCACCTGACTGGAAGCTTGTGCTCTGTCCGCCACCCCACACGGCTCTCCGTGCGGCTTCTTCACCTGCTTGAAGGCGTCCGAGACCTCAGACAGGTAGAGACGGGAACCAGCGTGCCTAAGTGCCTACTGGGTGGTGCCAGGCATAACAAGCTGGTGTCTTGTTCCCCCTTCACAACAATCCTGGGCAGAGATGGGCACGATCAGTCCCATTTACCGATGGAGCAACTGAGGCCTCAGGTACCAGGGTGATATGCCCAAGGTGGG
Source organism: Vulpes lagopus (assembly GCF_018345385.1). NCBI lineage: Eukaryota > Metazoa > Chordata > Mammalia > Carnivora > Canidae > Vulpes > Vulpes lagopus. The sequence continues at coordinate 126,681,496 of NC_054831.1, forward strand.
GGGACTGGGATTTGAACTCAGGCATAAATGCTCATTCTCAGTGCCCAGGGGTTGCCCAGGCAGGCCTTCATAAAGGACTCTGAAACCTGTGCCACCTCTCCTAGGTGAGGAGCTTTGAGCCTGGCTTAAAGGTCCCGGCAAAGGGCTGTGTGACCCAAGGTGACCCCTCCTCGTCTCTAACAGGAGGTCACTGCCAGAGTGGACACTCCCAGTTCTGAGGGTCCTGAGCCTGGGCGTCCTCCCTTTCCACTGGCCTGAGCCTCACCACTCTGGCCTGGCAGGCTGGCAGGGTGGGTCCTCCCTTTGTTGTGGTTCTGGGAGCAGTTACAAAGAGGACTGCTCCCGGGGGAGCCCGTGTGCTCACCACCACTGGTTCCTGGCCGGGTCCCTGGCGTCAGAGGCCCATTCGGGCCAGGCTGAGACCGCCATGCTGGAGTGGGAACCCCGGGGTTTGGCAAGAAAGTGGCCAAGCTGAGCTGGCGGCCGTTGCCTCTGGAAGGCAGAGGGGCCTGAGTGTATTATGTGTGTACAAATATGTCGTGTGTGTGTGTGTGTGTGTGTGTGTGTGTGTACAGGGAGAGTTCAGTGAGGCAACATCAGGAACCCTGGGAGACAATGGCTGTTAGAACTTTGGAAGATTCCGGAAACTTTATCACTTCCTCACACTTCCTATTGTTATTGACTTAGCTATTGTGTAATCATAAAAATGGTAATAATAGAAACATGGAAGATTTATTTTCTGCTGGGCCCTGTTCCAGGTACTTTATGTCTCTGAACGCAATGGATGTTAATAACCCTTCTAAGACTATTTTTTACTTCCTCTTACAGAAACGTACGGGTAGAGGTCACACAGCCAGGATAGGGCAGCACCAGCAAAGAACCCAAGCCTGACTCCAGGGCCCCCCACCAGCGCCGGGAAACCGCGTGAACGTTGGCGTAGAGCACCGCCAACTCCCAAAGGGACTGGCTCTCCCAGTCTGGGGGATCCCAGGATATCCCAGGACCTGCCCCGGGCCTGCTCTCAGGCGTAGGACTCACGAATCAGACCTTGGCCCCACAAGCACCAGGTAAGAGCAGATGCCCACCACCCAGCCGAGGGCTCCTGCAGATTGATAGGCATCTGCGGAGGAGGACTCTGGGCCTGTGTCCTCGAGCCCAGCCAGGCAGCGGCTCAGAAGCAGATGTCCACCAGGCCTGCTGACTTGTCCTTTGGGAGGAGTGAAGCTGAGAGGCCTCAGGGAGGGACCCCCAAAAGGAAGGCTCCCACCTCCACTCCTGGGAAGCCTTCCTGGACTAGTTGGCCTGACAGGCTATCTTCATGCCCACAGGAGGACAGCTCGTTGGGCTGGGAGCTTCAACACCATGCATGACCCATCTTCCCCAAAAGGAATTTCTCCTTCTCTTCAAAAGGGGACAGCTGCCTTTGAGAGTTGGAGCACCCAATCCCCTCACCCCAAGGCTAGATACCCAGAAGTTCCCAGGGAAGTGGCCCTGCAGCCAGGCCTGGGGCCCTACCTTCCACCAGCAAGAAGAAGCCTCTGGGGTTCTTGCTCAGAATCTTGATGGCTATTTCCATCATCTCGGAGAGTGACGGGTCAGTCACGTTGTTCCTGTTCAGCTCGTACTGCATGTCCCCCGGCTCAAAGAGACCTGAGGAAGATGCAAGGAGGACGTGGATGGTGAGCTTTCCCGTGACCCTGTCAGGGGGATCCCCCACCCACCCAAGGAGCCTGGGCTGTCTCAGGGAACACAGGTTCCCCACATACAACTTGGGGTTAGAGCGAGCAGGGAGGAAGCTGGCCACAGGGGGCCCCTAAGTGTGCCCAGAGCTTTGGGAGCACTGCCTCCTTTCCCACATGCCGTTCTAAGCGGTTTGGAAGCACATATGCACCAACCTCCAAGATGGCACCCAAGAGTCCCTGCCTTCTGGAATTCACACACTTGTGTGTCCCCTCCTACACTAAGACTATCTTGTGCATCCAACAGAATGTTGCAGAAATGATGCTATGTCACTTCCAGGCCAGGGCATAAAATATTACAGCTTTAGCCTTACATACTCTTCTGGGGGAAGCCAGCGCCACGTCCTAAGGACCAACTCTGTGGAGAGCTCCATGTGGCAAGGACCTGAGGCTTCCTGCCATGCAAACAAGCCATTGTAGAAGCCCAGGTCCCAGTCAAGCCTTCGGATGACTGCAACCTCATGGACGACCAAGCTAAGCTCCTTGAAATTCCTGCCGCCAAGAAACTGTGTGAAGTAATAAACGTTTACTCTTCTCATTTCTTTCTTGAGGTTTAAGAGTAAACTGTTAAGAGTAAACTGTTAAGAGTAAACTGTTAAGTTGGAGATAATTTGTTACCCAGTACCTTATACAATGCATTGGCTCATGTGTACTCATGACAGTGCCGGGGTGGGCCCTACCATTGCCGCATCTTACGGAATAGTTATTATTCCTACTTTACAGAAAAGAAAACTGAGGCACAGAGAGAAATCATTTGCCCAAGGTCGCACAGCTTACAGGTGATAAGAGTGGGAAGATCCACGAGTGGGCTTGTTGTGCTACATGGGAACATGCACAGCTCTACACAGCCTGTGTGTGTGTGCATGTATGCACACGTGTTGTGTCTGGGGGATCTTCCTCCAAGGGGCCCAGCTTTGAGCCCATAACCCCTAATGACACTCCCAGGACTAGGGGCTGTGCTCCTTGGGAAAGGTTTGCAGAGATATTGCCACCACTCGCTGGGCACAGCAGACAGGTGGGACAGGGGACCCAGGTGTTGGCAAGGTGGGGCTCAGGGTCTCATTTCACCAAGCCAGGACCCCTCCCCTGCTCCCCACTTCCGGGGTGCCAACACCCAGTCACACCAGCAGAGACAACCTGGTGGGCTTCTGCCTGGGTCACACAGCAGAGCTGGCTCCAGGCCACCTGCCCCAGCCAGGGGTCAGATTTACCGGGGCCATGATGCTAATGGGCCCAGGAGCCCACCGCAATCTCTTCCCCAACCTGAGCGTCTCTTTCCCTTTGTGTTCAGTGGAACCATTCACTCTGCACAGGCAGCAGATTTCAGGCCCAATTCTGTGAACCAGAACCCCCCTTCCTCACCTCTTTCAGGTCCTAGAGCCTGAGAGCCAAGGTCCCTAAGTATGGGGAAGGCTGGGACCTGGAACCCCCAGGTCTGGACTCACAGTCCCAGCCCCAGGGCACCCAGCTGGGTGTCTTCCACTCCACCCACTCCACTTACCCAAGAGGTAGTCCACGGTGTAGGGGTCGAGGGCCAGGAGTTCCGTGCGGTTCCAGACGTAGTGAGAGTGCTAGGAAGAAGGGCCTCTGTCAGCCACGTGGGGGCTGGGCGGTTGGAGGGCTGACCCCAGAAGGGCATGTATTTGTTTCCTTTGGCCATTTACTAATCCCTCCCTGAGGATCTACTATCTCTGCCTTCAAGGCATGACAAATAGGCAATTCAAATGCAGAGGTATGAGACTTGAGACAGGGTGTTTGTTTGTTTGTTGTGAGCCCAGAGGCAGGATCAAGGAGGGCCTCCTAGTGAAGGTGATGTCCTAATGGGGCCCTAGAGGACAGGAAGCCCTTGATCAGTCTAGGGTCAGGAAGGAGAGTTGAGCAACAGGGAAGGATCGTGGGGTCAAAAAAGCTGAAGATGTGGGTCGCCAAGGGGCCTTGGGTATCCACCAGGTGTGGGTTGAGTCAAGGAGGAAGTGAAGCCTAAGCTCTGCCCCAGGGACCCCAACCAAGAGGGTGACAGAGGAAGTGCTGCTTCCCCAGGACAGAGGCCACGTGAAGAAGCTAGCAGACAAGCTAGCAGACGCATCTGGAGATGGCACCACTTAGCGCCTGGGGGTGGGGGCGGGGGCATGGCACTGCCGGGAATCAGCTGTGCAGCCTCAGGGCAGCCCCTGTCTTCTCTGGATTTGTGGTTTTGCAACCTCAGAGGCTGTTATGGGAAAAAGGGCGGGAAGGCCGAGGAGGTGGGGCCTCCCCTGCCCTGCTCTGCTCAGCAGGTCCCGCTGTGTTACCTCATCCGGTTCTCACATTGGCCCTGCGAGGGAGGTACTGTTACTCCCATTTTGCAGAAAGGACACGGAGACACTCAGCGGGAAGGGGAGTCTGACTCCAGGATGCACTGTTAGGGTACGATCTGAGGCATGTACGGCCTGCCCGGGACCCTGTCCGGCCCAGTGGTGTGGGTCCAGTCTCTCCCTCTTGGAGTTTACACCGAGCTCCAGGGCTGAGCACTTGCCCAGGCTAGGAGGACTAAACCCTGGCTCCGGGTTCTACGGAGAGAAACTGAGGCTGGGAAGAGCAGTGTGTCTCTGGCCCTGCCGGGGCTGACTCAGAGCAATGGAAAGGGTTCACAGAAGCTCAGTCCCACCCTCACCCACCCTGTGGGGGCCATCCTCAGGCCCCTGCCCCCACCTTGCTTTTGGCCTGGCCTCATCCCACAAGGCCTCCCCAGGGGCCGGTCCTGGAACTCTCAGAAACCCAACCCCAGAGTGACATCAAAGCGGCTCCCAGGCTGCTCCCCACTGTCTTCACTCCTGACCACAGTCATTTCCAGACCCCATCTGCTCCAGGCCCAGCGGCTGCCAGAGCTTCTCCAGGGAGCCGGTGCTCAGGCCCTTCCAGTGCTCCAGCCTCCCAGCCCCAGCACGTGCCTCGCCGGGGCCAAAGCCAGCTCACCATGGTTGGCTTCCACCTCCCACCATGGCTCACACGCTACCCCCCCCACCTCCACCCTTCCTCCTCCTCCCCAGGGCTCATCAGCTCCTCCCTTGTGGTCTGATCCCTCTGGGTTCCCGTAGGTCCTGGGCTGCCCGCTGCCCACCACCCGAGCACACAGTGATCCACAATCCCTTGACCATCTGATTCATCCTTTGGCATTCACGCTCAGCGAGCGGCCTGCACACAGTAGGGGCTCAGGTGGCCTGAATGTCCATGCAGGCTCACCCTCCCCACTGTCTAGCTCTCCAGCGGGGGGGCGGGGAGCCCTCCTCTGAAGGGAGGAATTGACTGATCACCTACTGTGTGCCATTCATGTATCAGTTAGACCACTTGGGCCCATCAAGGTAAGAATTACAACCCCATTTACAGAGGAGGAAACAAACTGAGATTCAGAGAGGGGTCCTCCAACCCTTCCCACCACAAGCCGTCCCTGCAACCAGCCAGCTGGTTACCTTGTGTCTCGGTTTGAAGTTCTTCCAGATGTCGATGAGGTTCAGGCCATCCAGCCTCGTGCCCCTGGACTTCTCGTCCATCTCATACTCCACATCTGTTTTATTCTTGGGGAACATGTACTTCCGGCCGCCCCCCATGATCACCTACAGGGGACAGGAGCCATCAGCACCCCAAGGGTTCCAAGCTTCAAGAGCTGGGCTCCTGGAGGCGCTGGGGTCAGTGTGGATGCCTCTCCAGCTTGGAGAGTCTTGGGTTTGGTCCATACTGCTCACCCTGGGCTTCTGCTTTTCCACTTGGGTAGATGAAATCATGAGTATATGGGGACCATGGTTTGGGGCTTCTGGGTGAAATATTGGCGGTACTGACAATTCCTCCTACCTGGCTTTCCAGAAGCCTGACTTGGCTCCCACTTGTGTAAGAATAACACCATCTAGGGAGCACTCACTGCAAGTCAGGCACTGAACTCTAGATACGTTATCTTAATCAACTTCGTTACCAAGGCTGCAAGGGAAGCTGTGTCCCCATTTTCCAACTAAAGAAATGGGAGCAGCAATATGGTTTTTCTCCCCCTAAGGCCACACGGCAAGGGGCACAGCCAGGATTCGAACCCGAGGCTTCGCTGCCCCCAGCACGGGCGCCCTGGCGCATCTGCAGAGCTCCCTCTCCCCAGTGGGAAGCAGCGGGCCACAGGCCAGAGGCCTCTGCCAGGGAGGTCTCGGGGCAGCCCAGCCGGGAGCCTGGGCAAACAGTGGCCAGCGCTCACGTCTGTGTAGTCCCCGCCAGGCTAATTTTACTCACCACGGCTGGCGTGCGCGGGCGGACGGACGCGGGACTGTTTGTTTTCCTTGGGAGCCCATGTTTGAAGTCCTGACTATTTTTAAAATGGGGCCAAGAGCATAACAGCCACCGCCTGCGGTGACCACCACACCAGTGTCCTCCTGTCACCGCAGGCGCCAGGCCAGGCCGCCGCCCCTGGACACCTTGGGCGAGCAGAGCGCTACGGCTGGCCTCAGGTTCTCCGTCCCCGGCCTGGCATCGCCCAGGTTCCCTTCTGTCCCTTCCACTTGCTTCCCTCCTGAGAAACCAGGAGTCCAGGCGGGGAAGGTGCCCAGGGCCAGCCGGGGCCACAGGGACCCAGAAAGGGCACGGGCCTGACTTCCAACTTGGGTTTGACTCCAACTGTCACCTATGGACCAAGGGCCTGGCGCTTAACCCCTCTGAGCCTCAGTTTCCTCATCTGTAGGATGGAAGGAACGTCCACCCGCGGGATGGCTGCAGAAGGAAGTGCAGGAACAGGACGGGGTCCTGGCGCCCGGCGGCCCCAGTGCAAGGTGTTCTCAGCGGCAGAAGCGGCGGACACCAGGGCCTCCAGCGAGGCCACCGCAGGCCCCAGCCAGGAGCTCTGGGGGCGGGGCAGGCTGTGAGGGGAAGGAGAGGGGACCCCGGGTCACCGGCCCCCGGCTCCCCACCCCCGTTCCCACAGAACCTGACCCCTTGGCATTTTCAGAGTGGAAAATGAAGCCCCCAATCTTCTTGCCTGGAGCCTCATCATTTCCAGCTCCAGCAGGGACTTCACACGCTCATTAAACTCCCAAATAACAGACTTGCTGTTTGGCTTTGGGGTTTGGGTTTGTGTCTTTCTTTCTTTCTTTCCCTTTTTTTTTTAGCAAAAGATATTTATTTTCAGGGCGGACACCAGGAGTTGTGTTTCATGTGCAGCCTGGGGGCTGGGGGGCTTTGGGGCGGTGGAGGTGCAGAAGTGGACGGGAGGGCAAAGCGGGATGGAAGGAGAGAGTGGGGGGCAGTCTTCACCCAGGCCCAACCCAGGCCCATCCCCTCAGTCACACCCCAGCTCATCCCCCAGGGGCCCGAGGACCCCCGTCCACCCTCACTCCATGGAGACATCTTCCCTAAGCTCCTGTCCCCCTCTCAGGCTGCTCCTGGCACATCTTCCCGAGTAGCAGCCCCATAATTACACCCTGCACTTGTACAACAAATGTTCTCACATCCATGACCTCATCTCGGCCTCCAGCGGCCCTGGGAGGGGGGGCAGGTGGGACTTGCTATTCTTGTTGTACAGGTGGGGAAACTGAGGCTCAGGAAGAGGAAGCAGCTTGCCCCAGGATGTGCAGCAGGTAGAGGCACAGTCAGGACAGAGGTTTGTCTCGGATGCATGCTCGCTTGGAGGGGTCACCGCAACTGTGTGTCTAATCCACTGCTTGGAAAGGGAAGTTATGGGTGGGTAGGGGGGCCTTGAAAATGGGGTGGGAAGGGTGGTGCATGGGGGACAGAGGGTGGGTCTGGGAGCCAGTGTGTTTGGCTGCAGGTGGTAGAAACAGGTGAGACCTGGGGCTTTCTCTGAGCCTCACTGAAACCCCAGGAGCTAAGGTCCCTGTGCCCCCTCGCCAGACCCCAGCAGCGGGTAACAAGAGCCTAAGAAAAGGAAGAAGAAGCCACAGGTCCTCAGTTAAGAAGACAGTAGGGGCCCCTCTGAGTACCGCGGGAACCGTGTCTGGGCTTCGGGCGTGCACCTGCACACTCGAGCCTGCCTGCTAGGACAGGGATATGTGGCTTGTGCATAATGCTACCGTTTTCTGAGAGCTCACTAGGTGTCAGGCCTCCCTAAACTCTCAGGATTATTTGATTTGGATCTCGCAATGGGCTTGTGAAGGAGGCACATTTCGGGGCTGTAAAAGGGAAGCTATAGAGGTTAACTGACCCAAGGTCACACAGCTAGCCAATGGCAGGGCAAGGGTTTGAGGCCAGGAAGTTTTAAAAATGAGAGCTTGTGCTAACCACTGGCCACACCACCTCTTCTCTGGGCTTAACTGGTCGAGCGCACGGGACATGGGCCTGTCTGTGCATGTGGGAATGTGCAGGGCAGGTCCTCCCTTCGGAAGGCCACTGTGTCACCGCTACCTTCCCATGTTGGTGGGGGCAGGGGGCAGGGGGGTGCTGTTGGTGCAGCGCCAGATTCCAATTTACAGAATAATCCCTGGGCGCCTGATTCTTGGGGTGTGGTGGCAGCTACATCAGGGCTTATCCCTCAGCCCCACCGCGGAGAAAGCCTCCAGTGCTTCCCTGCCCCAACCGCAAATCCCCTAATGGGCTGGGAGCCTCCCAGGTGTGTGGGGAGCCAGGCCGAGCCGCTTTTCCTTCTCCTGAGCCAGCAGAGGCCTGAGGCCCACCGGAGGCCCCGCCTCACAAGCCTGCCCCTCCCTGATCGCCCGCACCCCCACACTCGCCTCGATGTCCTTGATGTTGTGCATGAGCTGGTAGGCAATGTCCTTGCAGCCCTGGCTTAGGGCCTCCGGGGGCATCTCGTTGTCCGAGTACCAGTCCCGGTCAGCGGAGTGGGCGTAGGCGGCACTGGGGGTGGCGTGGTTCACCCTCGTGGTGGTCACAATGCCCACAGATTTCCCTGGGGTGTGGGAGAGGACGGTTGGCTTCGTCTGGGGATGGGGGGCTGTCCAAGCTGTCTTCTCCTTGCCTCTCCGACTAAAGACTGGCCTCCCATTGCTTCCACGGACTGCCTGGACCTTGGGCTCCCCGCAGTACCTGGCTTCCGACTGCCGGCAGCACAGCTCACTTTGCCTCTGTGGCTTCCCCTCCATCATCTGCCCGCAGGGTCCCCTCCTCAGGGCCCTCTGATGGTGTGGCTCTCTCACCTTGTCAGTCAACCTCATACCCTGACCCCAAAGTGGACCAGGACCTCCCACTTGCAGGGAGGAAGGGAGAAGTAGATGCTGAAGTGCCATGGGGCCTGCACCAGGCTACGTTCTCTACCTTCCTCACGCCATACCTAGGAGGGGGCCATGTCTTCACGTCCATTTTATTGTCAAATAAATAGACTCAGGGAAATAAACCGGGACCGGAACCCACATCTGAGTAACCCCTAAGCCACTAGCCTTCCCTGCTGTGGAAAGGATTCCAGGAATATCTCCCAGACTCCCAGACATCAGAGCTGGAGAGCATCCTTCTCTGCCCTCTCCCCATTATCCAGTGGGGCAGACTGAGGCCCAGACAGGTCATGGAGCCGGGCCCCACTCCCTGCCACTTCCTCACTCACCAGCGTCCTTGGCCCAGCGCAGGATGGAGGTGACCTCGTTTCCCTGAGTCGTGTTGCACTGGGTGCGCTGGGTCGCGGCGCTCACACCCACCGTGCCCTCGTTGGCCTTCACTCCACACAAGTAGGCGGTGGCAGTGCCTGCGCTGTCAGGGACCTGAGCGTTGGTGTTGTATGTCTGCAGGTGGGAAAGGAGGGTCAGGGATTGGCCAGGCCTCACGGTGGCCTTCACCCCAGCCCCCCTCACATGAGGACTGGGGCATGATGGAGACAGAGAGGCCTCCTGTGGCCTTGGCCAAGCCCTGCTACCTACCGAGGTCCCCCCAGAGCCACAATATCACCTAGCTGCCTGCTTCCCGTGCCCTGGGCAGCGGGAAGGGGTGAATGCAACCCTACAGCATGCGGAGGGCTAGGGGCCAGATCACTGGGACCTCTCTCTGGGTCTGGGGCTGTAAGATCCAGTAAGGGGGCGGGGGAGGCAGGTGAGTCTTGGAGAAGGAAGGAGGGGGTGGTTCTTGAAAAAGTGATGTGGGGAAGCTAGGGAAAGGGAGTAACTGGGTGAGGGAAGCAGGATCTAGGATGGGGAAAATGGGGAAGAGGCTCCCTTCTCTTCCCCATTCAGACCTCTAGTTGAGACCCTAAAACTATTTGCCTGTCTTCCTTCACACCAGCCTGAGAGCCACAGAAAAAAATCCCGGTCCCTGCCATTCCCCCAGAAGTGAGCCCGGGGCCTGACCCAGAGTGTCCAGAGGATCTTTATTATATAACGCCTCCACAGCCACCACCGCCACCACCAGGGACCCCAATAACAAGAGCTGCAGTCACTAGGGACCCCTGGGTGGCTCAGTGCTTGAGTGTCTGTCTGCCTCTGGCTCAGGGCTCAATCCCAGGGTCCTGGGATCAAGTTCTGCACCGGGCTCCCTGGGATGAGCCTGCTTCTTCCTCTGCCTGTGTCTCTGCCTCTTTCTGTCTCATGAATAAATAAATAAAATCTAAAAAAAAAAAAAAAAAAAAAAAAAAAGCTGTAGTCACTAATCTAATCCACTTGGAGGTGCCTGGGAGGGGATGACGGCAGCAGGACTGGTGCAGAAGCATATACGCCGCGTGATTCTGTGCATAGCAATGACAAAAGCCGAACAGATTCTCTGTGGTGTTGGAAGTCGGTGGGGGTCAGGGGGACAAGGGGCTGGAGGGGAGCTGGGGGCCTTCTGGCTGCTGTCACGTTCAGCTTCTCAGCCTCGACGCTGGCTATACAGACACATGACGTTTGCAAAAATTCAAGGTGGGCTTAGGCACATACATATTATACCTCAATTAATTTTTAAATCCACGACTAAAACCCTCAAAAGCAAGTCTTGAGTCCTCATCTCACAGTGGGGCCCACAGAGACCCCAGGAGGGCTGACAGCCTTGCCTGTAGGCTCGGCTCCCCGACCCTTCCTTGCTGCAGCCAAGCCGAGAGGTGGGAGGCTTGGATGTATGGGGCCGGGCTCACCTTGGAGAGGGCCACGTAAGGGAACTTGTCCATCTCCAGCCTGGTCTCCTCCCCGGGGTTGTGGTGGAGCTGACCCTTGAGGATGCGAGTGGCCGTCACCGTGGAGACACCCATCCCTGCAGCAGGGGATGGAGGGGGAGGCTCAGTCCCCTGGGCTCCCTGCCTCTCCACCCCGGGCACCTACAGTTTTCCAGTTTGGTGCCAAGGCTGGCTGGGTGGTGGGCACCAGAGTGCAGCTCAGTAAATGTGACCCTGTGGCATCTTTTCCCTTCCTTCCCCAGACCCTCAGGGACTGCCTGGGAGAGCAGACCTCTTGGGTCCAAAGCCAGGCCCCCCCATCCCAGGGCCCCAGCCTCATCCACATAGCCTGGCTCCCTGGGCCTCCACCTAGATGCCCCCACCTGGCCACGGCCTTGGGGACCCCAGGTCTCACCATCTCCCAGGAACATGATGACATTCTTTGCCACGTTGGTGTTGAGATTCTGAAGCTTGAGGGCATATTTCAGGGTCTGTTGAGCTTGGTCTCTCCAATATTTGGGGTCTTTCTCTTTCTCTGTATAGACAGAGAGACAGAGTTATCTGGCAGGGGTGGGAGGCAGCTCCCCGTCCCCACATATCACAGATACCCCAACTTCTCATGCCTGAGGGCAGGGCAGGGCTGCCTGGACTTGGGGGAGGGAGCGGGGCTGTCTCAGCCAGCCATCGTTGGTCTGTAGACAGACATAGGCCAGTCCAACCCTCTGAACAAGCCTGTGGACCCTGGGCCTTCTCCCCATGTCTCAGACTTGAAGAAACCAAGGCTCAGAGACACGAACCAACGTGCCCAAGGCCACACAGTTCTGGTGCCACCCTCCAGAACCCACGCTGTTTCCTTCCACCCAGTAGAGAGAGACATTCTGCTAAGGCAGCAAATGAATTGTGCAAGCACAATTAAGAGGGTAATGTTTAATCTGTTCAAGAGAACAAACTACTTTCACCTGAAGGAGTCCCCAGAGGTATCCAGCCATCAATTATAAACTCTGCTTGGCTTATTCATTAAAGTCAGCAGAAACCTGAGCTAGCAACAGCATTGATAGCAGTACTGGAAAACAAGACAGCCTTTTGTTTAACGAATCAGATTTAAAGTAGCCACGCACAATCTCACTCCTGTTAGGATAAATTAGCAAAGAGGATGTTCTGTGTCCCCAGTCTTGAGAAAAACTGGGAACCAGAATGCTCTTCTCTGCCCCCCACACCCCCGCTGCCCTCCATGTGCCGAACAGTCAATACTCCAATGGAAAGAACACAGCTGTAGTGCCCGACAGACCTCATTACAACCACAGCTGTGCCAAGTACCCCCCAGGGGGCGGGTCACACCTCCCTGAACCTCCATTTCCTTCCCTGTCAAATGTGGTCCTTTGTAGATGCCTCTCGGGGTCACTCTGAGGGCTGGATTCAATAGATGATGGGAGGTCACCATCACCCAGGCCCAGGAATTCCCTGCCAGAGCTGGGATCCCTTGTGCCCAGGTGACTGTCGGCCCCTCGCCCCCGACAGCCTCCAGCCACCACTCTTCTGAAGGTGTCTGCTGACTTCAACTGCAGACAGAGACCCAGCTGGAGTCTGGGGGGCTAAGGCCCTCCCATCCAGCTGTGTACCTTTAGGCAAACCCCTTCCATCTGAGTCTCTGCCTCCAGGAAAATGGGAGTGCATGGCTACCTACAGGCAGTTTTAGGATTGAGATCAAGTCTCAACAAATACCAGAGCCAGTGGTTTTGATCAGGGGGTCCCACTGCCTCAGGGCTGGTTCCTATCTCCTTCCTACCTTCCTGCACACACACCACAGTGGCAAGGCGTTGGTCAAGGAGCTACTCTAGCCATTTGGGTGCCATCTGGGTGGTGATGATGGCACCATCATTCTTTTCGTCCTGATTTACCTACCACCAGGCCCTCTCTCCCCCTCCCCCAGCATTTTGGCAGCCACCCCCAACCCCCCATCCAACCAGGTGCTGCGCTGACACCAGCCTGCACTGGTCCTTCTTCTGGATTTCAGCTCTGATCCCAGTTCGCCAGGTTCCCTACTCTGGATGCTCCCTGAGACTGGAAAAGACTGGAGAGAGCCCTTGTTTTTTTCTACCAGCGCCACCCGCCCAGGGCCTGACCCTGAGAAGGGTTTAGTGGATGTGAAGCTGACTTCATTGTCAGGGGACTGGCTTAAGCAATCATGGCTTTGGACGGCCGAGTCTCAGAGGCCATTGTTTTAAGAGAACATTAAATGACACGCACAAATGCTCAGAATATAATGCTCTGTGAAGAATACTTGCCTGTACATACTGTATAATTCCATTTACGTGAAGTTCAAAACAGGCAAAACTCATGTCTGGTTGCAGGAGTGAGCCTGTGTTGCTTCCTTGGCCTGGGGGGCAGGGTTGGTTGGGGAGTGCATAGGAAAGCCCTAGTGTCCCATGCCTGGAGATGGGTGGTGACTACCTCGGCATAAAATATGTAAAAACTCACGAAGCTACACATTTTGATTTGGTGCACTTTACTCTAAGTTATACCTAATCTTTTTTTTTAAAGATTTTATTTATTTATTAATGAGAGACGGGGCGGGGTGGGGGCAGAGACACAGGCAGAGGGAGAAGCAGGCTCCATGCAGGGAGCCTGATGTGGGACTCGATCCCGGGACTCCAGGATCACACCCTGGGCCGAAGGCAGGCACCAAACCGCTGAGCCACCCAGGGATCCCCCCTAATTTTTTAAAAAAGAGGAGAGAATGTAACACCACTACACACCCATCAGAATGGCTAAAAAGGAACAAATACAAAGGACTGAAGCGCTGAATATTTGAAGATTTTTCATGTTGTTGCTTGTTCATCTTTTCACTTTTCATCCATCTGTTTACCTTTCACTTAGTAGGCTGTGAGTGTTGAGAAGGTAGGGCCCTGGTCCCACAGAGCGACTGCAGGTCCCCAAGGAGGCACACTGAAAGGCATCATAGGATCACAGGGGGGCGATGGCCTGAGACTCCAGTGGCCCAGGTCCTATCTCCCCAGCCCTGACTTGCAGTGTCATCTGAGGTGGGCCAGTCCTTTCCCTGCATCCTAATTTCCCCATCTGTTGGCAATATTCTTCCGAAGAGCACCCCACTCCCTGCCCAACACTGACTATACTGTGTGATTCCTACAACACAGCCCTAAGGAGGACGACTTAATATCTCCACCAGACAGGTGGATCAACTAACACTCTGGGAGGTCAATCGGGGGCTTCTGACCACATAATGGATTGAGCCAAGAAGGGCTCCCCTCTCCCACTGGGGCTGACACTGAGCAGCCCTTGGGGTGTCAGACCAGATACAGGTCTAGGCTGATACGTGCATGTGTTGTTAATTGGAGCTATAGAAGGGATGAGGCAAGAAAGCCAATCTTGAGAAATGTGAACACAATTCCAAATCTGAGCCAGGTTGGAGTGGGGGTCTGAATTTACAGCGTAAGAACCCTAAACTGAAGAATTAACATAAAAACTTGTCTAGAATTAAAGAATCAACACAACACTGCACCATAGAAACACTTCCATGTGAATCTCCAATAAGAAACAAAAAACAGGATGCCTGGGTGGCTCAGTTGATTGAGCACCTGCCTTTGGCTCAGGTAGTGATCCCAGGACCCTGGGATCCTCCACCTGGACCCCTGCTCTGCAGGGAGCCTGCCTATCCCTGCTTATCCATCTCTGCCTCCTTCTCTCTCTCTGTTACTCATGAAGAAATAAATAAAATCTTTAAAAAAAGACAAAAAAGAAACACAAAACTCCTGTTGAATTCACCAACAAAAATTACGAGCCGCAGGAAAACGTTATCACCACGAAGGAGAGTTAAGTAGACAAAACCAACAGGAGACTTAGCATCCCAAGACTTGAAATATTTTATATGCCAATCAAAGAATAGGATAATATAAAGAGAAAAGGAGTGGTCTGTCCACATCCTACTGCATGCAGCAGCTGGGATCTCCTGCTCTGGGAACATTTGTTTCCAGCTGTTAAATAATTTGGATAGTTCTATGACCCTGAATATAGAAATTGCCCTCCTCCTATCCCCCCGGCATCAGGTTGCCCCACCCTTCTACCTGGGTCTTCCATCCTACCTGGCACTAAGGAGTTGGTAAGGCAGGTGCCAATGACCAGCACTAGGAAGGGAGAAATCATGATGCCCTCCAAGACCTGCTTTCTCTCTCCGGCCCAGAGGTATGACCAACGTGGATGGGAGGGGATGGGCTGGCAGTAGTCAGATGTTAATGGATGTTCCGATCCTAGAAATTAAAAGGGGGGGAAAAAAAGACACGTGGGCCACAACTCCAGAATTCATTTGTCTATCCCCTTATACATTTACTAATTTGTTCATTATTTGCTGAGCATTTATCACTGGCCTGGCACGGGGCTGGATGCAAACCCAGGCGTTCCATCCCTTAGGAAGCTTACTCACACAAGCAGTCGTGGAAGTTGAATGAGTTCCATGGTGCCCGGTGGTCCCATCCCCATTTCCCAGGTGAACTCCCACTTTCAGCCCATCTGGAGCCCAGCACCCACTAGAGCTCGGTCTTCCTGTGCAGTGCTTCCCCAACTTTGGCATGCACCAGAACCTCTCAGAAGACTTGGAAAAATAGTACAGTGTCCACCGGCCCCCACCCAGGCTCGAGCGCATTTCTAACAAGCTCTCACGTGAGGCTGCTCACGTGAGTCTGACTTGTTTACAGCCTTTTAATCACCTGTGTCCCAAGCACATCAGAGCCACAACAGGCCCACCCTTTCTTACAGGGACAACCATATTGCCACATTCCCCTGGGACCTTGGTATTTATGGTGAGATATAAAAGCTAGAAGAGTGATGCACAGGAAGGTTGGCTGCTAAGGGTGCCCAGTTCTGGGTGGTGACATTCCAGAGGCCTTGATTGATCGCTTTTTCACTGTCTTTGCATTTCCCAAATTTCCTTCTGTGTTGAGATGTTACCGTTATAATTTTAAACAAATGTTAAACACACACACACACACACACACACACACACTAGAAGGAAGTACAACAAAACGTTAACTGTGGTTTTCTCTGGGTGGTAAAACTGCATGATTATTTCCTCCTCTTCTTATTTTTTTTGAAATTTTCCAAATTGCCTAAAACGAGTGTGTGTTAGAATAAGAAAACGGCATAAGAAAGTTTTCAAATTGTGGTCATCCTGTCAGGATCACAAGGGATAACCCCAATTGCAGCTGAGAAATGTACTAACCCCATTGTGCATAAATATTGGTGGAAGAGGAGAAATTTCAAATTGCAAGAGTTTCACAGGAAAATATATTTCCACCAGAACCCAGATAAAAATGATTATGCCATTAGTTGCAGGAAATGGCAGTGATGCCCCAACATTCTACTGTTGACTGTCCTGTCAGATAAGAAACCACCTGCCACTAAAAATGGGGAATCTTGATTCAACCTTAAACGTGCACACTGGGGCACGTGGGTGGCTCAGTTGGGTGGTTAAGTGTCTGACTCTTGGTTTTGGCTTCAGGTCATGATCTCAGGGTGGTGAGATCAAGCCCCCAGTCGGGCTCCATTCTCAGCCTCCATGCTCAGTGGAGAGTCTCCTTGAGATTCGCTCTCCCTCTCCCTCTGCTCTTCCCCTGTTCTCATGGGCACATGCACTCTCTCGAGAACGTGCATGCACACCCTCTCTCCCTCTCTCAAATAAATAAATCTTTTAAGAAAAAATAAGTGCACACTGCATTTCAGTGCCCAGAGGCAAGGCACCTCACCCAGAAAGCACCCAGCATTCACATAAAGCACCATCCAGTTTTTACCCTTATTCTTCTCTGCCCCTTTCTACACCCAACTGGATCCTTGATGTGTGTGTGTGTGTGTGTGTGTGTGTGTATGTGTGTGATGGGGCATGAACAAAGAACTGAACAAAAACACTACATCTGACATCTACCAGCACTTAACTCTGAGAGGTATGATTTCTTTTCTTTTCTTTAAAGATTTTTATTTATTTATTCATGAGAGATACAGAGAAAGGCAGAGATATAGGCAGAGGGAGAAGCAGGCTCCCCGTGGGGAGCCTGATGTGGGACTCGATCCCAATACCCTGGGATCATGACCTGAGCCAAAGTCAGATGCCTATCACTGAGCCACCCAGGTGCCCTGAGAGGTATTATTCCTGATTTCTTTTTACTCTCCTTTTTTCAAATGTTTCTAGAGGAAACCCTAACATCAGAAAGAATGCTATTAAGTTGATATACAATATTAATACATTATAATATTATTCCAAATAACTTTAAAACTGAAGTCACCACTTTTAAGAAGCCTCCGAGATGGCCACTTATTCCAGTTTGCTATCTCTGGACTTCATACCACCTCCATCATTGTGTGTATTTTTCTGTTTTGAAAGTCATTCCTTTCTGGTCCGTTTCCCCCACTACACCAGGAATTTCTAAGAGTGGGACTTTGGCTTGTTTGTCTAGGCTCCAGTGTTTGGCACAGTAAATACTGACTCCAGTTAAAAGCCAGTGCTCTAAGGAGGGAGGCAGGGGGACAGGAAGACTTAGCCCCCAAATCCTTCCTTTGTTGTGTGCAGAAAAGTGCAAGTGTTGGCAAGTGCATGGGGTCTGGCTAGGGTATCCATTCACTGCCAGGGGGTGTAGATTGGTACGACCACTTCGGAAAACTGGCAGCATTTACCAAAGCTGGAGTGTACATATGCCCTCTGACCACTGTCTCCCACAGAAATGTACACACACATGTTCACCAAAAGAGAAGCAGGAGAATGTTCGCGTCAGCCCTGTTCGCCACAGCCTCAGCACTGCTCCACCTGCAGCAGGACGGATAAACACGCCGTGCGGGTTCACAGAATGGAAGTCTACACAACAGTGAGGACGAATGATCGATAACTCCGCCCAACACGGGTGAGTCTTGCAAAGGTAGGGTCGAATGAAGGAAGCCCACCCAAGAGTACCTAGAGAGTGATTCCCACGATACAAAGTATAAAGACAGGGATCCCTGGGTGGCGCAGCAGTTTGGCGCCTGCCTTTGGCCCAGGGCGCGATCTTGGAGACCCGGGATCGAATCCCACGTCGGGCTCCCGGTGCATGGAGCCTGCTTCTCCCTCTGCCTATGTCTCTGCCTCTCTCTCTCTGTGTGACTATCATAAAAAAAATAAATAAATAAAAATAATAAAAAAAGTATAAAGACAGAGCTAGGTGTTAGGAGACCAAGATAAAAGTTACACTTGGGGGTGTGAAGAACGAAGGGGGGTGCAGAGGACTTGTGATTGATCTGCAGGCTGGTTACATGGGTGGATTCCATCTGAAAATCCAACAAGCTGTTTTTGTAGGACACGGACACTTTTCTGTATAAATGTGGGCGTGTTCTACTTCAAGAAGATATAAACACTACTCTGAGAGCTCAGGTAAACAATCTATAAACACAGACAAAATGCAAAGGACCTGTGTACTGCACTTCACTGTTTATGAAGACTTCCACCATGATTTCTCACTAATAACCTTGACAGTGGCGGGGAGGGGGGGAGTGGGGGGCTGTGATCTCCTTTGCAGGTGAGAAAAGCAAGATTCATGATAGTACACCCATGAACTGAGAGACAGAACTTCATGCTCTTTGCATCTTGGGCCCAATACAAACAAGGAAATAAGGAAAAATCAAAGTGAAGTGTGACCCAAGGAGATCCAAAGGGCTCATCCATCCTGCATGATTATTCTTGTTTCTCTTCTCTGTTAGCCTGATGCTCTCGGAGAGAGACTAAACACCATTTTCCCCATTGTTGAATCCCCAACCCATGCATAAGGAAGCAGCTCTGTAAATGCTAACTTAACAAAGAAAAGCCTCAAGATTCAGGCTGGAATGCTCTGAATTTTGACCCCAGGGCTGTGGCCTTGAGACCTCCTATCCTAGAGAGAGACAGGTGCCTTCTCCAACTGCCTCTGCCTAAAAAGGAGAGGCGGTTGGAATCTAGGAAACCCTTCACAAGCCAGAGTCTGCTCTGCTGGCTCCTCCTCTTGGCCCTCACCCCCACCCAGAGGCTCCAAGCCTCTTGCAGCCCTGGTGCTGGGCTCCGTGGGGCCCAGTCTGGGGCTGCAGGGGCCCCGGCTGCCCACCACCCTCTGCCAACACTCTACTAGCTCAGAATGGAGCTTCCGAGTGTGTGCCAGCCCCACCGCCACCCCCCCCCCCGCCCCCCGCCCACCTCCCAGCCGGACCGTCTCTGCCAGGCTCCCAGCTACGTGCTCTGATTATTCATGACAAGTATGCAGAAGCCCCGGCTGGGCTCTGGCACCTGGAGAAGGAGCAGCTACTTGGCAGGTCAGGAGACGGAGCAGAGGGGCTGAGCTTCTGCCCTGAGGACTGACTCAGCGTCCTGGGGCAGAGGGCATGGGAGCCCCCTGGAGTCAGGCAAAAAGCCAGTCCTGGTGGCTCGGTCTCAAAAGGTCCAGGGCAATTGACAGATAAAAATCACTACCATTTCTTGGGCACTCATGTGGTAGCGAACACTGTGCTAACTACTGACATCTGTGATCTCGCTTAATGCTCACAGCAGGTGTCATTAGCCTGTTTTACGGTGTTGGTCCTGGAGACTGAGCAAAGGATCTCAGCTAATGCGTGGCCAAGTGGGATTCAATCCTAGGGTGACTCAACCTCTGTGGGCCTTGGTTTCCCCACCATGGAGAGGGAGAGAGACCAGGAGCTGCCCTTTCTCTGTCCCACAAGGGCAAACTGTAGCCAAATGTAGCATTTGGCTACAGGACATCTGACGGGGAGTCGGGGGAGTTGGGCCCGAGTGAGGTCTCCTACCTGAGTGGCCTGGCCAGGCGGCAGGTGAAGAAGCAGAGCAGGCCCAAGGCCAGCAGCAGGAGGAGGAAACTGAGGAGCGCCGTGAAGACGGTGCCCAGGGTGGGGGACAGAAGAGCCATCTTAGGGCAGAGAGGGCCCCACGGAGCACCGGAGCACCGTGTACACACCCAGACACACTAGCCTTGGATGCTCGCCCCAAAGCTCCAGGTCAGCAGCTGTGACCTGGCTTTGTTCCTTGGGGTTAATCTTTTGGGGATTAGCTCAGGGGGGATGAAACGGGAGGTGTGGGGGGGACAGCCCATGAAGCTCCCCTTCCCCCAGCCAGGCCTTCCCCACCTGGGAGAGCACCGGCCCCACAGGACAGCAAGCTTTGGTAAAATCACTACCAGGCGCAGGCTGCAGGTAGCTGAGCTGCTGCCTGCCCCGAGGATCCCCTCTGCTTCTGAAGCCTCCCTCCCCATATCCATCTCTCTTGGGTCCCAACAACATCTCATCAAGTCAGGATGGTGTTATAATTCCCATCTTAGGGGATCCCTGGGTGGCGCAGCAGTTTGGCGCCTGCCTTTGGCCCAGGGCGCGATCCTGGAGACCCGGGATCGAATCCCACGTCAGGCTCCCGGTGCATGGAGCCTGCTTCTCCCTCTGCCTGTGTCTCTGCCTCTCTCTCTCTCTCTCTGTATGACTATCATAAATAATAATAAAAAAAAATAATTCCCATCTTACAGATTCAGAAACTGAGGCTCAGAGAAGTGAAACCACTAGACATACCCAGAGCCCGGATGCAACACTGTGTGCCTATAAGACCAGGCCTTTCCCAATTATGCCTCCTGCCACCTGGGACCCCTCAGACCCCACAGAACAAAGCACTCAAGTCAGGGGAAGAGGCTTTTACCCTCCCATGCCAAGAGAGCTCCTCTTTCTGGTCCCAGAAAGGCCACTAGGCTCACCATAAAAATAGGAGATCCAGTGGTATTACTCCACGAAAGTCTTTTCTTTCTCAATAGGCCCTTTACTCAAATTGCGTCAGACCCTCACAACATACCAGTGATACAGGCGGGGTTGGTTTATTGGCCCCGTTGACAGACTGGGAAAGTAAGGCTCATCAGTTAAGTCATTTGGTCCAAGCTGTCACAAAGCCAGCATGTTTGAGCCAGTCCTCAGCCCCATCTCCCTCAGCTATGTGACGTTGGTCTAGTCCCTGTACTGCTGAGCCTGCTGCCCTGTCCCCCTAACACCCATCGCCCACTCAGGAGAGCACCTGTGGTGTGTACCAGACACTGAGTGTGACATATCTGACTTTAGTCCTCATTAACAACCCTGAGAGCTGGATCATTTGTCCCCCTTCCCAGGTGAGGGAAGGAAGGCCTGGGCATTAGAGGCAGGGGGGCAGACACAGTGATGGAGGTGATCCAGGCTCACACAGGTGGAAGATCCTGAGCCGCACCCTGCATAGGACTCCTCAAGGATCCTACCTGGAGGTCACCCCTGCTCCAACCTCTCTCCCCCACCACTCAGCCAGAGACCCTTCCTGCCCCAGCCAGCTCTGCAGGGCTGGGACAGCTCTAAGGCTCCCCAACCCGCCAGCCTCCCAAATCAAGAGGAGACCCAAAGAGTGTCACCTTGTGCTCCCTAGCCCTACCTGGGTGGACCAGAGGGCTAGAAGTCACAGCCCAGGAAAGTCTGGGATGGGGAGGGTCCTTTGAGCAGATTTCCCCAAACCAGGCCCTAAGAATGACTTGGGACAAATGTGGAAAAAAAAGTCCAATTCCCAAGTGGTTTCCTGGGGAGGAGGGACAGGCTGGGCAAAGTGTGAGAGTGATGGAAGTGTTCTTTACAATGACTGGGAGGTTGTGTATCTGTAAAACCCCAGCCAGGGGCTCAGCCCCCCACCCCCACCCCACCCCACCGCACATGTATTGCTAGGTGCTGAGGACCTGATGAGCTTTGGGTGAAGGAAGCATAAAGATGCAAAGGGTGTGGCTTATTCAAATTTAAAAGATTAAAGAGACACACCAACCCCCAAATCCCCATTCTCCCCACAGGATCATTTGTGAGCAGATTAATATGGGAAACATTGCTTTGCAGATTGTCCCATTGCCCAGATGGGAAGACTGAGGCCCAAAGAGAAAAGACTTAGCCCGGTTGCCCAGCTCCTCTTTCCCATGGACGCATGCAGGGAACAATCAGAACAGGCGGAAGCCAGCGCCCTCTGGGCGGTCAAGCTGGGCCTTCCTGGCTCTTTGAAGGGGCTGTGGCCACAGGAAGTGCCTGGCGAGTGTCCCCTGAGCTCCCAGCGGGCTGGGGACTGGGGTGGGGGTTGGGGGCCCTGCCAGAGCCCCAAGGCGGGCTGCCGCAGCTGCCCAGAGAGAAACATTTCAGCTGCAGGGTCAGAGAGAGGGGACATGGGATCCCTCTCTCGGCCAAGTCCAGCGGCTCTGGCAAGCCTTGCTGGCCAGGACTTTGTTCATTCACTGACGTGGGTTATTTACGGCTGCCACGAAGCAGCCTCTGGGTGTAGGGCTCAGGAAGGAATGTGTGGTGGTCAGAGTGGGCTGCAGGTCAGACCCAAGGATGGACTTCCCCAGAGGGCAGTGGGCCAGATGCTGGGGACAAGGCAAGACGCAGACCTCCAGCTGCTGACAGCACTCCATCTGGGCAGAAAGCAGATGTGCGAGTGCCCGGGGAGGCACGGCGTCAGCCCTGCTGGCTGCCAAGCCATTGCATCTCTAGGGCTCAGCTGAGACACCAGCTGTCCCCTGAGTGCTTCCAGCCTCAACGTCCCTGTACACAGTGTTCCTGGTCTAGAATGTTCCTGGTCTCTGCTGTCCACTCCACCCACCCATCTGCTCCACGGAGTCTTCCCATCATCCTTCCACCTTGACAGCTCTGCAGAGCTGCCCACACCCCCCGCCTCAGCCCACGCGGTAGTTATGGCTCCTCCTCAAGCTCCCAGAACGTGGGCACCTCTACCAGAGTCTTAGAGAGCCACCGGTGGTCACCTCCTCAGCACAGCATGAGCCCTGCTGATGGTGGCAGCTCTGTGGTGGCCAGGGACTGTCGGTAGGTGGGTGAGTGGGTGCTGGGGTCAAGGGGTGAGTGGCTGAAGACGCAGCCCAGCAGCAGTTAGAGCGAGCTGTGGAGCCAGGCCACCTGGTTCGAATCCTGCGTCTGCCCCTCCAGCTGGGTGGCCAAGGGCCACCGATCCGACCCCCACCCCATGTCTCAGGCTTCTCATCTGTGAAGTGTGAGACTAATAGAAACCACAGGCTTGTCCTAAGGATTGTAGGAGTTAATAGATGGACAGGCTTAAAACAGATCCTAGGGCATGGAACGTGGGGGTAGGAGTGGGGGAGGGAGGGCCCATACACACACGGGATGGGCAAGAAGAGGGGTACATGGGGGTCTGGGGCAGAAACGGACAGTCTGTTCTCTGCTCACTTGGCCAGGCAGCTATTTACCCTTGGGGCTTCTCCACAGACCTGCTTGTCTGGAAGGCCCCACAGAGGCCAGCAGCACACCTCCAGGTGGCGGGAGGAGGGGGGTGGTCAACGAAGGGGAAGGGGTCAAGGTTCCTCGCTTCCACTTGGGCAGAAACCACCCACCACGCAGCCTGACATGTTCTTTTCCCCTTGAAGGGGAGAGAGAGGACATCCAGGATCAGCCAGGAAGGTTCTGTGGATGGAGTGGGAGGAAGGCCAGGCTGGAAGAATGGTGGGGTTGAGATGAACAGGAGGACAGAGGGGCGGCCCACGCCTGCCGCAAAGGCCTCTGCTCGCTGAGCTCAGCCTTGGCCAAGGGCGCGCCCTGCGTGTCCCTGCCTGTCCCTGCGTGTCCCTGCGTACTTACACGCCAGCCCATCTCACAGGCGTGGACGCTGCACCCAGGCGGTCTGCCGCTGGCCCAAGGCCGCTCAGCGGGGCTGCAGTCAGAAGCCCCAAAGGCCTGAGTTCTGGAGCCCAAGCTGTTCTGGGGCTTCTGGATGCCACAAGCTGGCTCTGTGGGCAGAGGACTGAACCAGTCAAGGTCCAACTGGTGGGAGGAGACCTAGCAGGGGTGGCAGCGGGGTGGAAGTTGGGGTGGGGGGGTGGGGGTGATGGTAGGGCCCAGAAACCCATGCCTGGGGCCCGAGATGGCCGAGTGGCAGGGCAGAGGAGGGCCAGGGATGGCTGCTGTATGGGCACAGGCTTCCACCATCCCACGGAGAGGACATGGGGGCGGGGGAGGGCATGTGCTGTGTGTCTGTGCGGCGTGTGTCACCCTGTCCTTGGGTGCTTCACTCAGCACGCCTGCGGCAGGAGCCCCTCTGCCACCAGCAGACAGGACCGTCCCATCCTTGCTCTATCGACAGCGCGGAAAGGAAGGCACAGGGAGGGCACACGCCTCCCCGGGGTCACACAGCGCACAGGTCTCCACAGTCAACCAGCCCCGATTTGAGGGCTGTTACCGGAAGCACAGGGCAATCTCCGAGGCCTAGCGTGGGTGCCAACGTCTCAGAGTTCCAGACATTAATGATTTGTGTCAACTGAAGAGAACAATTCAGAGACCGTCCTAAAGGAGGCTCGTTTCACACTTTGTCATTGTATTCTGAGTAACAGCAAACCCTTCACAGCCCTTCCCGCGTGCCAGCCATTGTCCTCACTTTGGCTGCACCTCCGTTAACTCATTTGATCCCTACAACAACCTACCACGTAGGCACTACTATTACCCTCGTTCACAGATGGGGGTGGACAGAACAGAGGCACAGAGAGGTTAAGTCCCTAGCCCAAGGTCACACAGCCGGGAAGGGACGGAGCCAGATTTCAACATTCCTTGTGGAAGTTTCTGTCTCCCTGGGCCAAGTGTAAACTCCTAAGCGGCAGGCGAGCCTGGAAAGGAGCCGCGTCTGCCCAGCTGCAGCTTGGGCATTACGTGTTTGCGGATGAATGGACCACGTGCAGCCTCTGCTGGACTCAGGCTCCCTACACACTCATCCCATGTCACCCCAGGCCCCTGAGGGAGGGCTTCCCCTTGTCCCCACTTACAGAGGGAGGTGAGATGAGGTGACTTACCCGAGGCCACACAGCGTGAGTGACCCTAGACACATGCCACCCCTGCTCCTGTGGGTCCTCATGCAGGTCGCCGGGCCACCCCGGCTCTCCCACTCCCCGCCCCCGAGGCCCACTCACCCTGGCAGCCTCGGCCTGGGTGGAGTGGGGGGGTAGGAAGGGGCCATTCCATGGGCCCCACGTGGGCCCTGAGAGAGGCCGCGACAGCTCTGGATGGGGGAAGTAGGCAGTGAACTTGTAACCCTCTGGGCAGCGGCCAACACAAGCAGCATCCCTGGGTGGCATGTGCAAGGGGCTCGCAAACACAGTGCTCACGTCAGAGCCGGGAGCACACGGATGTTCCCAGAGACAGCGCTCTGCAGCTGGCCCTGGAGAACTGCCTTCCTCACCTTCCCAGAGAACCTTCCAGCAAGAGGTGGCGGCTCCTGCCCCTATTGCACTAGCCGGTGACCCCAGGAGGTGCCAGGGCAGGGGTACTGTCCAGCCCTGCAGGAAATCCGAGCCCAGGGACACGAGGGTCCCACCCAAGGGTGCACAGCTCAGCAGAGTCCCCATTGCTTACTGGTTCCACGACCTCGGGCGCATCACTCCACCTTTCGGGGCCTTGGTATCCTCGCGGGTCCAAGGCCGACCATCCCAGAGCGTGCCTGGGTCATGGTATGATCATAAGCTTGAGAATACAATAAGCCAGGAGATCAATGCCCAGGACCTGGCACAATAAACACTGAATAAATGTTAGTTGGTAGTAACGGGCACAATGAGCATGCCAGGCCCCATTTCAAGTGCTTCGCATGCCCTGACTCGCCTGACCCACACAGCAGCACTCCCGGATGTGCCATCACTGCTCCCGCTGTACAGAGAAGTTCGGTAACTTGGCTGAGGTCACACAGCTGTAAACAGGACACGATGGGGATGGAAGGGGAGAAGCTCTTAACGGAGCACCTACTATGTGCTGGAGCTTTGGGTTCCACCTTCCGAGGATCCTGTGAATTAGCAGCTCAGGGTCAGAAGACAAAACCGAGTCTCAGGAAGTGGGAGGGAGCAGCAGGGTCACACAGCCATCGCGTGGGAGAGCTGGGATCTAGGCCAGGCCTGGCTGGCTCTACATCCAGTGTACTTGCTACCCCCACCCCAGGCATCTGCCAGGACAACTTCCATCACTGAGGGCAAGAGCCGAGGCCTGAGCCACCCCAGGTACCGGAAGCCCCATGTCAGTGTGCCACGTGATCTCATTCTGTGTGTGTGTGTGTGTGTGTGTGTGTACACTGGAGTCTGGGCAGCGGGTGCTGCAGGATGTCCACTGTATGTGTGTGCCTGGCCACTGTCCCCACCACCGCACCACCGGTCCTGAAGTCAGGCTGTTCCCTCCACCCCCTGGCCAACTCCCCTTGGCCTGCCTCCATAAGAGGAGGGACCTCGGTTGGTCACATTGGCTCCCTCCCTTGCAGGTCAGCCTTTCTGAGTGTATAACTCCTCAGAGAGACTGAGGTGGGCAGGGGCAGCCCAGGGGTACAAGTCAGAGTGCTGGCCAAATATTCAAGAGCCGTTTCTTCATCTGTGAAGCAGGGATGATAAATGCCATCCTGCCTCCAATATCAGCTTCTTGGGAGGGAAGGAACTTTGCAAACTGTAAAGTGCTACACTGATGTCCCTATGGCTTTCCACAGCTCCCCTTCTGATGACCAGAGAGAAGATCTGCTGTAATCTCTGGCCACCCAGAATCCATTGCCCCCTTCCTGACAATACTGAAGTTTCCCTGGACAGCAACCCTCCCCCTTTCAGCCGAGTGATTTGGATGGGATTGATCCCCACCCCCAGCCGCTCTAGATGGGTCCTGATTGGCTTAAACTGGAAGACTCTCTCCACTTGGATGGAGTGTTGTAACCCTGAGGCAGTGGGAGGAGCACCATGTAGAGCCTGCCTGAAGATGGAGCAACTTGTTAGAAGGTAAATAGAGTCTGCAGTTGGGTAACAGTGCTTCGGTTCCTGGATGCAGCCATGCCTGAAGCTCGCCTCTGAACATCCAGATTACACAAGTCAATTAATTCCCCTTATTGTTTGCCTTGAATTTCCTGTTACTTGGAACACAGTTCAGTGAGTTTTTCTGAGCCTCTCATAATGTAAGCAATCACATCGTGTCATGCTCAGCCAGCTGTTCCTACCAAAGGAAAAATCTTGCAAACAAGCTAGAGATAGGTCAATGAATTTCAAGTGCATGGTTAAATAAGAGTCCAGCTGAATACAAGTTAAGGTTTTCTTTTTGGAATCTATAAACCCTTAAAACCATAGGAGGTCCTTGGACAGGACCTAACAACCCTACCACGAGCAGGATTGAGACCCTCCCCTCCCAACAGCTGTTGTCATGGAGTTTAACTCTTCGACACACTGCAGGTGTCTCCTGTGTGCCTGGCCCTCTGCTCAGGGCTACAGGTGTAAGCTCTGCCTTGCAGGCCCTTCAGTCTAGTGAAGATTGCTCATAGTACACATTTTTACTGGGTTTTTATGCAAAAGCCCCAAGAGGTCAGAGTACAGGGGGGAATACAGCCACACCCATTTCCTAGAGATGCAGAGAGGTAAAGCGACCTGCCCAAGACCTGCCCAAGACCCTTCGGATAATGAGGGGCAGGGCCAGGCCGTGCTCTGGGATCTGCCTGCCTCCAAACCCAGTGCTTTTTCTCCTAGCCCTTGGGGTACAGGGTTGGCACCGGGGCTGTCATTTCTCTGAGGTGGTCTGTTCTGCTTAGAAGTCAGAGTGGTTTAAGGAGCCGAAGAGGGGTGCCTGGCTGGCTCACTCGGTAGAGAGTGTGACCCTTGATCTCAGGGTCATGAGTTTGAGCGTCATGTTGGGCGTAGAGATTACTTAAAAAAATAAATAAATGAAATAAAAAAAATCTAAAGAAGAAAGCCAAGTATCATGGCCTCCTGTTTGCCTGAGGCTCTTGGCTCTGTGAGAAGCCCTAGTGCTCAGGCCCATCCAGCTTGACTCTCCACAGGCTGCAGCTGGAGAGGGACCAGGCGCCACCCTGAAATCTAGGCCCCAAATGCTTTCACAGGCAGCCCTGGGCACCCCAAATGAGCTATTCCAACCTCTACCCTGCATCTCCAAGATCCAGCTGATACTGACTGAACACCCCCTACCCATGAGGGCCTTTGCTGTTTGTTACTCAACCACCATTCAGTTGACCACTGTTTATTGGGCACCTACTATAGCTGGAGGCTATTCTCTCTGAACAGAACAACCCAAATCCCTGCTACTGGGCTAAGCAGACAACAGAGAAGGAAGAAAGTCAACAGGGTGCCAGGTGGTGCTAAGCCTATGACAGAGAAAAGGTGGGCAGGGAGGAGAAACTGGAGATGGTGTTTGCAGTTTTAAACAGAGAAGTCAGAGAAAGGCTCACAAAGAAATCGTCTCACTGTGGCCTTGCAATAATCCCATCCCTCGTAGCTGAGCATGTGATTCCCAAACTGCAGATAAGGAAACTTCAGGAAGCTTCAGGATTAAATCTGATGTCCGCCTACATATGCTAATCTAACCTGGAGCTGCTGGTCTCCTCTGTGCCCTCTCCCCTAACTCCACCAAATGGCACTAGCAGCCCTTTTGCATATGATGCAAGCAAGGCTCTGAGAGGTGAAGCCACATGCCCAGGCCCGCAGGAGCACAGAGAGGCCAGGGTTCAGCCCCAGTGCCACCCTCCGCAGCTGCCTCTGGGCAAGGCTTACATCTGCTTCCGCACATTTTGCCTTCCATCTTCAGCTCTGGGCTTGTTGGGACTCAAGCCTCCTCTTTGCTGATTCCCTGTCCTCCAAGAGTTCTCCTCCCTCTCCCAGAACCCCTTTGGCTTTCTACCCTAGGTCTATGAGCCCCTGATTAACTTCTGGCCCATCGCTAAACCCACATTTGCGTGAAACCTACAAAAGACAGCTTGTGCGGATGGCCAAGGGGAGACAGCTCATGCGGATGGCCAAGGGGATGGTCAAGGGGATGACCAGACAGCTGGGACATGTGTAAGGGGGTGAGGAGCTCCTCATTGAGCTTTCCCATCTGGATTTGGCCGGTAATCCCCCAAGCCCCTATCCAATCTTTCTGAACGCTGGAGCACAGTAGAAAGACCTTGGCCATGGAAGAGGTGGACATGGGTTGAGTCTGTGTAGCTTTGCAAGTACTTTACTACGTCTGGGGCTGCAGGTTCCTTATCGGTCAAACAAGGTTAGTCATCCCTGTCTTGCAAGGTTGTTGTTAAGATAAGATGCATGTGAAGTCTGTTAAGAGATAAAATTCAATAGAAAGTGTATTTAGAAAACACTTAGCAGGGCCTGGCAGACAAACATCAAGAATTTGTTGAACTGAATTGACGAAGTTTGTATAATGGTGAACGACCACCAGCAGCAGAACAAAAGCTCCATTCATTGTGCTCCTACCCTCTGAGGTAGGCATCCATAGCATCAACTCCATTTTACAGAAGAAAGGGGGGTGAGGAGCACAGAGAGGTTAAGTAACTTGCCTATGATCACACAGCAAACAGTGGTAGGGCAGGGAGTAGGAATCCAGAATGAAGTACAAACTTTCAACAGTTGCCAGGTTAGTAAATTGAGGCATTGAAAATACAGTGATTACGTACTTGACCCAGTAGGGATCATAGGCAGCCCACCCCTTCCAGAACCTTCACTCTTAACTACCCCATCAGCTTGTCAGAGCTGAAAGGGAATAAGAATAATCTACCCTGACACTCATTTTCTTTCCCAGCAGGATCCTCAAATCCAGAGAGGTAGCATGACCCTCCCAAAGTCAGCTAGCCAGTGAGTTGAAGAATGAGGACAAGCAGCCAGGGTTCCTAACTCCAGAACCCCATGCCATCACTGAGTATCACACTGCCCATGAGGGGCCATCAGAGAAGGAGTCTCGAGGGTGCACCAGAATTCTTCCAGCAGCAGTGGAGGGAAGGCAGTTTTAGCAGAGGGAATAGTTCATGCAAAATTCTGGGGGACGTGAGAGTCTTATTTGGAGAACTGTGAAGTGCCTGTAAACGTTGGGGCAGGGGCAGACGATGAGGCCGGTTTTTCACATTAAATATTTCCACTTTATTCTTTTTTTTTTTTTAAGATTTTATTTATTTATTCATGAGAATACACAGAGAGGAGAGAGAGAGGCAGAGACACAGGCAGAGGGAGAAGCAGGCTCCATGCAGGGAGCCGGATGTGGGACTCCACCCCAGGTCTCCAGGATCACACCCCAGGCTGTAGGCGGTGCTAAACCACTGAGGTGAGCCACCGGAGCTGCCCTTTTATAGTTTCGACACTTATTCTGTTCTGTGTTGCCAACATCTTTCCTTATTTCTTTTGCATTGCTTATTTAAAATCTTGGCCCAGGGGTGCCTGGGTGGCTTAGTCAGTTAAGCGTCTGCCTCCGGCTCAAGTCATGATCTTAGGGTCCTGGAATAGAGCCCCCTGTCTGGCTCTGCCCCTACCCCTGTTCCTGCTCAAAGCAGGAACATGCGCTCTCTCTCTCTCTTTCTCTCTCTCAAATAAATAAAATCTTTAAAAATATAAATAAAATAAAATTCTTGGTCCATCTGTTCTAATATTGCTGCTTCCAGTGGTCCTCTAATGAGTGTACTGTTTTTCTATTGAAGCCACTATGCTCCAGCTGATGGTGCACAGGCGGTGATGCAGTGGAAGTAGGGATGCCACACACAATCTTAAAACGGTAAGGGGAAAAAATTAAAAAACAAAAAACTAACAGTAAGGGAAGACATCTGGCTCCTGGACCCTCTCCCTCAAATTAACACCTGAGTAATAAAACAGCAAAAACAGCAAAATGTCACCAAGTCTAGGAAATTATGGAGAAAATGGAATCTCCTGGGGAGATCGAAGAGGGTTTTACATTGTGTGTAGGGGGTTGGCGGTGCAGCCAGGAGAAGGAGGAGGGCATAGTCTTTAGCGTGGTAGAAAATATTAAAATAGAAAAGAAAATCAGGTTTGAGTTCTGGTCTTGCCTCTTTGCATCAAGCCTTACCCAGTATATGCTCCCTTCTCCAGCATGCTCACTGCCCTGGAACAACCAAAGCCAGCATTCTCACTTGGACATGAGTGTCTGTTCAGGCAGATGGCACAAGTGTCTGCTGGCATGAGTGTTTGCTAGAGTAAAACCAGGGCAAGAGGCACCTGGCTGGCTCAGTCAGCAGAGCATTTGACTCTTGATCTCAAGGTTGTGAGTTCAAGCCCCCAAGTTGGGTGTAGAGATTACTTAAAAATAAAATCTTAAAAAAACACAAAACCCCCAAACCCCACACACAACAACCTTGGAGTGAAATCACGGCAGTGCAGCAGGCAACATGGGATTGCAGGAATCAAGAGGAAACTGACAGGCCTCCAATCGCTCTGCCACCCTTCCTTTCCAGACCTCATGGCTCATAGATTCTTATCTAACCAGACAGCCCCCTTCCCTGGCTACTGCTTCCTGGGGTGATGGAAGTGAGCCCCAGTTCTGGGAAATTGGTTACTTGGGGAGGGGAAGTGGCAATGCTAAACTGAGGGTCTCCACTGCAGGACTGTCACCTCCTTGGACTCATTGGTGCTGATGGAGACTAGCATCAGGCTTAGATTCCCAGCCCACTAGGCAGCACCAGACAAAATCACCGAACATCCTCCCACCCCCGGCCCCCAAAAATATGAGATCACAGGTTAAAGAACGGAATTCAAGGAACACAGTGGCTTCAAAACAAACTGATTAGGAATACCACAGGAACCAGCTGCATTCGACTAAGAATTTTAAATAAGCACTAGAAACACACAAAAGAAGTAAGGAAAGATATTAGTGATATAAAATAGAACAATCAAGTGTTAAGAGGACCCAAGTGGAAATATTCTGTATGAAAAACCAGTTGAAATAACAAATGTAATAGGTAGAGTAGAAATAGGGAACAGATATCAGACAGAGGAACACTTCCAGGAAGAAGCCAGGAAGGATTAAGAAACAGAAAAGATAAAAGGGAGGGTAAAATATCAGTTAAAAGTTAAAACATCAACCCTTATTCCATTAATTTGAAATGGATCATAAATCCAGTTATAAAAGCCAGAACCACAACGCTTCTAGAAGAAAACACAAGGGGATATCTTTGTAACTTTGGGGAAGGCAAAGAGTCTTAACCTCATAAAAGAAAAAAAAAACCTGATAAACTGGACTTCATCAATAGTTAAAATTTCTGCCCATCAAAAGATATCAGGAGAAAAAATAAAGACACCATTAAGAAATTGAATAGACGGGGAAGGGAGGCACCTGGGTGGCTCAGGTCATGATCAGGGTCCTGGGATCGAGTCCAGCATTGGGCTCCTGCAGGGAGCCTGCTTCTCCTGTCTGTGTCTCTGCCTCTGTCCATCTCCCATGAATAAATAAATAAAAATCATTAAAAAAAGAAAGAAAGAAACTGAATAGAAGGGGCATGCTGGGTGCCTCGTCCATTAAGCATCTGACTTCAGTTCAAGTCATGATCTCAGCATCGTGGGATCCAGCCCTGCATTAGGTTCCGTGCTCAGGGGGAGTCTGCTTCTCCCTGAACCCACTTTTCTCCTCTCTCTCCCTGTGCCCCTCCCCAGCTCGTAAATAAAATCTTAAATGAAAAAATAGACAAGACACATGTTGGAAAAGAACATGCATAGTACATATAACTGACAAAGGACTGTATCCATTAAATAAAGAACTACTGAGGTTGACAATCAAATGAGTAACTCCCCCACCCCCACCACACACACACACACACACACACACACACACACGAAAACTGCTCAGCAAAAAGAAGTGTGAACAAAGGATACAATAGATGCATTTCAAAAACGTTATCCTAAGTGAAAGAAGCTGAACATAAAAAGAGTACATACTGTGTAATCCATCTGTGTGAAACTCCAGAAAAGACCAGTCTAATCTATAGTGAAAGAAATCAGATTAAAGATTGCATTTAGGAGGCAAAATGGACTGGAGAGGGCATGAGGGAACCTGCTGGAGAGATAGAAATGTTTTTTAAAATCTTGGTTTGGGATCGTGCTTATAAGGTAATGTATACTTGTCACAACACACTGAATTGCACACTTAAAATCTGTGCATTTTATTATATGAAATTATACATCAACAAAAAGAGAGACGTATAAGTGCCAACATCTATATATTTCAAAAAATAATGAAGTTAACCTTGGAACTAAAGATGAAAGATCTCCCTTTGATAGGGCACCAAATATACCAAACAGGACAGAGAAGAAAAAAATGCACACTTAGGAATATTATAGTGAATATAAAAAGACAACAAGAACATTCTAAAGTCTAAAGAAAAACAGGTCCCTTACAAAGGAATACATATCAAATTCAATTGACCAAAGCACTAAAAGAAAAGAATTTGAACCAAGAATTTTATATCCAGCTAAACTGTCATTCAGATGCTAAAGACTGATGAAAGGCAATACATTGAAGGGGTCACATTTATCCAAGATGACACCCTCTAAAAAACTTTTTTGAAGTAACTACCTAATAGAAACAAAGTCCACCAATGATACTAAAGATATATGAAGGCAGAGCAAATAACAGAAAATTTAGTGTTTAAAAGAACAAGAACATATATTGAAAAATCACTCCGTGCTAAAAATATATAGAAAATTTTATAATGTGATGTCACAGAGGCTGAAAACAAGTCAGTGAATATGAAGGCTTAAGAGGGAGACCAAGAAATATAAACAAATATTAATTTGGTCTTTGTATGGAAAAACTACAGCTGACAATCTTTTTCAAGTAATAAAACATTAAAATGAAAGAAGAAGCAAGATAAATTGAAACAAAAATGTAGGTAGGCAGAAACAAAAGTACATAGACACATTCTTTTCAGGAACACTTATCAAACTTTTTTTTAAAGATTTCATTTATTTATTCATGAGACACACAGAGAGAAGGCAGAGACACAGAGAGAGAAGCAGGCTCCCCACAGGGAGCCTGACGTGGGACTCTATCCCAGAACTCTGGGATCACGCCCTGAGTCAAAGGCAGATGCTCAACCGCTGAGCCACCCAGGAGTCCCTTATCAAACATTTTATTTATTTTTTATTTTTTATTTTTTATTTTTTAAAATTTTATTTTTTTTTAATTTTTATTTATTTATGATAGTCAGAGAGAGAGAGAGAGAGGCAGAGACACAGGCGGAGGGAGAAGCAGGCTCCATGCACCGGGAGCCTGATGTGGGATTCGATCCCGGGTCTCCAGGATCGCGCCCTGGGCCAAAGGCAGGCGCCAAACCACTGCGCCACCCAGGGATCCCTATCAAACATTTTAAAAGTTGATCACATACTAGGCCATAAAGCAAGTCTCTTTTATTTTTATTTTTATTTACTTCGAAGATTTTATTTTTAAGTAATCTCTACACCCAACATGGGACTCAAACTCACAGCCCCAAGACCAAGAGTCACATGCTCTACAACTGAACTAGCCATGCGCCCCAAGTCTCTCATTTTACTTTATCTTAAAGGAATAAAGGATTTTTTTAAAAATGTTTATTTATTTATGATAGTCACAGAGAGAGAGAGAGAGAGAGAGAGAGGCAGAGGCATAGGCAGAGGGAGAAGCAGGCTCCATGCACCGGGAGCCCGACGTGGGATTCGATCCCAGGGCCTCCAGGATTGCGCCCTGGGCCAAAGGCAGGCGCTAAACCGCTGCACCACCCAGGGATCCCGGAATAAAGGATTTTAAAGGATGCTTTATTATTTTTACTTTTTTAAAGATATATTTATTTATTTATTTGAGAGAGAGAGAGACAGCTCCCAGGGAGGGGCAGAGGGAGAGAGTGAGAAGCAGACCCCAGTAAGTGCAGAGCCCCACCAAGGACTTGATCTCACAATTTGAGATCATGACCTGAGCTGAAATCAACAGTCATGTTTAACCAACTGAGCCACCCAGGCTCCCCCTAAAACCTCTCATTTTAAATGACAGGTTTTCACATAGCCCACATTCTCTGACAATGGTACAATTAAGTTGGAGTCATGTTCTTTTGTTTTTTCTTTTAGAAGTCATGTTTGTTTTGTTTTTAAGATTTATTTATTTGATAGAGAGCAAGTGAGTACTAGGGCACAAGCGTGGGAGAAGCAGAGGGAGAGGGAGAAGCAGTCTCTCTGCTAAGCAGGGAGCCAGTTGTGAGGCTCCATTCCAGGACCCTGGGATCATGACCTGAGCCAAAGGCAGATGCTTAAGAAACTGAGCCACCTAGGCGCCCCAGAAGTCATGTTTTTAAAAGGATATACAATTCCCTATACACTCAGATATTAAAAACATCTGTAAACAACTCATGGATCAAAGAAAAGTTGCAGTAGAAACTTAAAATTACTCAGAACTGAGTGATAACAAAAACATTTATATATCAAAAAGTATAGAACACAGCAAAGAAAGGGCAAAAATTAATGAGTTAAGGGGTGCCTGGGTGGCTCAGTGGGTTAAGTGTCCAACCCTTGGTTTCAGCTCAGGCCATACTTTCATGGGTGGTGGGACTGAGCTCTTCGTCGGGTTCCACTCAATGGGGAGTCTGCTTGAAGATTCTCTCCCTCTGCCCCAACCCCCCGCTCTGCCTCTCCCAAATAAATAAATGGATCTTTAAAAAAAAAATTAGCGAGTTAAGCATCTAACTTAGGAAGTTAGTAAAACACAGCAACTCAAATAATATAAAAGATTATAAAGAACAAGAATCAACAAAACAGAAGACACATATTCATATGTCCACAAGTATGTCCTTTAAAAAATTAATTAAAAAATACAAAATAGAGATAAAAAATACAAAATAGAGATAAGACAATTATTATGGAAAAGGGGATACAATCTTTCTTTCTTCCTTTCTAGTGGGTTCCATGCTCAGCATGGAGCCCAGTGTGAGGCTTGAACTCATGACCCTGAGATCAAGACTGAGCTCAGATCAAGCCAGATGCTTGGGTGGCTCAGTCAGTTGTGTCTGACTCTTGGTTTTGGCTTAGGTCCTGGGATCAAGCCCCGCATCAGGCTCTTTGCTCAGCTCAAAATCTGTGCATCCCTCTCCCTCTGCTCCTCTCCTCCCACCCACCCACTCTGCTCTCTCTCTCAAAAATAAATAAATAAATAAATAAATAAATAAATAAATAAATAAATAATTTTTAAATGCTATAAGCAAGGATATCTGGGTGGCTCAGGGATCGAGTGTCTGCCTTGGGCTCAGGGCATGATCCCAGAGGTCCAGGATTGGGTCTGCATTGGGCTCCCTGCAGGGAGCCTGCTTCTCCCTCTGCCTAGGTCTCTGTCTCTCTCATGAATGAATAAATAAAATCTTTTTAAAAATGTCATATGCAGCCTTATGCCAGTAAATTTGTGAACATGTAGATTAAATACATACATTCCTAAAAATAGGACTTAGCAAAACTGACTTGAGAAGAAATAAAGAACCTAAATTAAAAACTTGAAACACTAATTAAAATCTCTCCACAAAGAAAACAACAGGCCAAGGTGATTTTATAAGTGAGTTCTATCGGACTTCAAGAGACAAATTATCTCAAATTTACCCAAACTTTTCCCAGAGGAAAGCAAAAGAAAAAACATTACCATCTAATTCTATGAGGACGTTATCATTGCAATACCAAGGCGAAAACAGTACAATAAAAAAATGAAAATTACAAGCCCTCTTTATGCATGAAAACTGATATAATGATTCTAAGCAAGGTATTATCAAACCATAACCAAACACACACATAATGAACAAGTCAGGTTTATCCTAGGACGCAAAGATGGTTTATTAGAAAATCTATACATGTAAGTCAATTCATTAACAGATTAAAGGAGAAAAACCATCAAACAGGGCTTCCTGGGTGGCTCAGCGGTTTAGTGCTGCCTTCGGCCCAGAGCCTGATCCTGGAGACCTGGGATCGAGTCCCACGTCGGGCTCCCGGCATGGAGCCTGTGTCTCCCTCTACCTGTGTCTCTGCCTCTCTCTCTCTCTCTCTCTCTGTCTCTCATGAATAAATAAATAAAATCTTAAAAAAATAAAAAATCTACAAGACACTGGGGCAGTTGGTTAAGCATTTGCCTTCCACTCAGGTCATGATCCCAGGGTCCTGGGACTGAGCCCTGCATCAGGCTCCCTGCCCAGTGGGGAGTTTACTTCTCCCTCTCCCTCTACTCCTCCACCTGCTCATGCTTTCTCTTTCTCTCAAATAAATAAAATCTTAAAAAAAATTTTTGTTCTAGTCCTGGTAGTGGATGATGGTTCATAAGGGCTTAAATCTACTTACTTGGGGCACCTGGGTGGCTCAATCTGTTAAGCATCTGCCTTTGGCTCAGGTCATGATCTCAGGGTCCTGGGACCGAGCCCAGCATCCGGCTCCCTGCTCCATAGGGAGTCTGCTTCTCCCTCTCCTTTTCCCCCAACCCCCTGCCCCCACCCCACTTGTGTTCGCTCCCTTTCAAATAAATAAATAAATAAAATCTTTAAAAAGAGATTTATTAATTTTTTTAAGAGTACAAGCAGGAGAGGGGCAAAGAGATTCTTTGTTGAGCATGGAGCCCAAAGCGGCTGGATCCCAGGACCCTGAGATCACGACCTGAGCTGAAATCAAGAGTCAAATGCTTAACTGGCTGAGCCACCCAGGCTTAAATTTATTTTTTTTTAATTTTTTTTATTTATTTATATTTATGATAGTCACAGACAGAGAGAGAGAGGCAGAGACACAGGCAGAGGGAGAAGCAGGCTCCATGTACCAGGAGCCCGATGTGGGATTCGATCCCGGGTCTCCAGGATCGCGCCCTGGGCCAAAGGCAGGCGCCAAGCCGTTGCGCCACCCAGGGATCCCTTAAATTTATTTTTAATAATAAAATAGACAAAGGACCATGAGGACCGGTGATGAGAGTGCTTGATACAAGGATCACGATTAATCTATTGAAAGATCCAAGGGTCCATACAATGACTTATACGAAAATAAAACTGCTCAGCACCAGATGTGTACTATCTCATTGCATCCTCAACAGTCTATGAGCTAGAAACCATTACTGTTCCCATTTTATAAGTAAATTGGGGTTTATCCATTTGGCCAGGGCCAATTATAGGGAACCCAGGTCTGAATGATCCTTAACCAGGTCCCTGTACTGCTCTGAGCCTCACCTTCCTCCTCAGACTAGGCAACATATGTAACTTTCTTGGCAAACACTAAGTGCTTAATAAATGTCCACCTTAATTCAGAAGGGCTGTGTGGGCATATTGGTGAAAAACTGGTTGATAGCTATGGGACCTAGATCTAGTTCCGCCACCTCCCTTTATGACCTTGGAAGGGTCATCTTCCCTCTCTGGGCCTCAGCCACCCCATCTGTGCTCGGAGAGGGCGGGCAATGGCAAGTCCCAAAGGACATTCCCACTCAAGCTTTTTAAGGGGCCATCCAGCAAACGGAAGGTCACCCAACCCCTTGTTTGTCCTGGTCACCCTGCTCATTCTTCCACAGCTGGTGGGAGGTCTACGAGCTCTGGGTCCTGCCCACTTCTCTGACATCACCTCCCAAACCCCACCCTGCACCATTCCTACCTTCTCTGCCCTGCTTTCCTCCCTCAGGGCTTTTGCACTGACTCACCCTCTGCCTGCAACACTCTTCCCCCAGGACTCCAGGACTATGCTGGGCTCACTCCTGCTTCTTCTGGTCAAAGGCCACCTCTTTCATCCTTTCCTGCCCTGCCAAGTGAAGAGGCCTCCACTCCTCCCCAATCCCCCACTATTTCACAATCCTATTTTCTTCTCAGCATTCCCACAGTCTTAAATTAACTTAATTACTTTATGGTCTGTCTCTTCCAATACCATTGAGCTCCTGGAGGACTTGACGGCGGTCGCTGCTGTATCCCAGCACCTAGAACCACACATGCCTATAGAAGATGCTCAGTAAATATTTGTTGGGGGAGGGGGAACAGATCTAATGCCACCTCCTCCAGAAATTCTGCCCAAGGCTTGGTGAGGTGGCCTCCTCTGGGCCCATGGCTCTTGTACTTTCCTTCATCCTACACCAGCTGGGGCTCTGTAGGGGTCTGTTCACATGGGGATCTCCTCAAACACTGGATGTTCTCTGAAGGCAAAAGCTAGATCAGATTCATCTATGAATTTTAGCACCTAGCCCCGTGCCTAATGGGCAGTTGGGATAAGAAAATATTTGTTGAATGAATGAATGTTGGCCTCCACATTCATCTTTCTCCCTTCCTGGACTCTGCTTCCTCCTTTCCTTACCCTGACAGATGCCAAGAAGTTGACACCCAGGTGAGCAAGGCCACTCCAGCAGGAAGATCCTGAGCAGGGAAAGCCCCCTACTTCTCCCACCAGGAGCCACTTCAGGCCACGAGAGAACACAGCCCAAAGCCAGCACTGCCTCCCACAGGAATCATCCGAGGCCCGACCTGGCCAAACCAATAAGACAGGGGTTCTCCCCATATTTCACCCTCAGTGACGGCTGAGGAGGTTGACAGGCCTGCCTCAGAGCCCCAGCTAGAGGCCTTGCACAGCTGAGCTCTCAGTGGCCAGGTGCCACTTGGAAACACCCAATTATTCAAACCACGTAGCTACCCAAGATGAAAGGATCCACTTGCCTCCAAAAGGGAGAAGGGGGACAGGCAGATCCACCCAAGGATTTGGTGTTGAAGGAGGAAATTTCAGTGCAAAGTTCTCATATAAGCCAGGGCTCTGACATTTTCTACCCCAGGAAGTCCTTGGAAGGCTGGGATAGAAACCCAGGACGGTCAGGCCTGAGGCCAGATCCCCGGACCGAGGCTGGGGCCAATCTCCCAATGAGGTTTCTGAGTTAGCAGTGGCTTCAGCCAGGCTAATTGCCCTGGCCTCCCCCTGACCCTGGTTCCCAGAGACACCAGGACTGTCCTGCTGTGCCCCCCACCCCCATTCCTCCCTTTCCCCAGGAATCACACAGGGGATAGATAAACTTTGCACTCCTCAGCTTATGGGGCCGGGAAGTGTCCAGTAGTCTGTTCCTGCCTTGCACCTCCTCCTCAAGTCTGGCTCCGGAAGAACCAGGAGGTTCAGGAGGAGTTTACACATCTGGCCTGCAGAGATTTATCTAGTATTAAATGATTACAGGCCCATACTCTGGAGCCAGGCTGCCCAGGTTCAAATTCTGGCTTAACCTCTAACAAGCTGCATGACCTTGAGCCCCCTTCTGCTTCTATTCTTTACCTTTAAAAACAGAGTTTTGAGGACTACTCTGCGGGGAGGTAAAGATGACCAAACAGAGAAGGGCATATAAACACTTACTTAGCAGGGCACACCACCCAGAGGGATTCAGTGAAAGACCACTCTTATTATCATTATTAAATAAATTGAGATTGTTTGGAGCCAGGCCTGGAATTCTGGGACCAGACATCCCCAGATAGACACAGCAGAGCCAAAACCAATCTGTTCAGCAGATTGGGAGGGAAAGGGGAGAGACTCCAGGCTCTCGGTCCAAATTCCTGCTCCACCACCTACCAGCCCTGTGACCCTGGTCAAGTTATTTAACCATCATGAGAATCATTTTTGCCTCTGTGCCAGATCACAGCAATACCTCCCTTGGAGCGGTCATGGTCCTTCCTCACCTGGAGAGGTGCTAGTCTCTGCTGCTCTTGGCTGTGGGTCATGATGGCAATTAGGGAGCTGACACACACTGGGGCTAATTCCAGGCAGGGGTGAGGTGACAGGTTGATTTCCCTTCCTGGAAACTTCTGTTTAGGCCCAGTCTCAGGGTATGATGCACGAGTATCCATTCATTCACCAAATGTGTATTAAGTGTGTACTGTGCCAAAAAGCATGGTACACAGAGATGCAGTGCATGACGGCTGTTACTATTATTATTAAATAAATTAATATTGTTTGGCACTGAGGGTACATCTGGGAACAAAACGGACAAACAGACTGGTGAGAGAGGTAATTGCTGGGGGAACCCATATTTGACTCAGGGCCTGAGCCACCAATGGGAAACTGGCTTGTCCTGCTGCCAATCGCTATCAAAGTATTTATGAGTTGACATCATCAGTGAAGACACCAATGGAGATGGAAATGTAAGAAGAGCAGCCAGGCTCATCCTGGGGTGGCTCAAGGGTTGAACCCAGCAGGACAGCCTCCATGGGTTTCCCTATGGTAACAGAGTCCAGCTGGGCTGGGGAAAGGCCCGCCAGGTGTGGCGGCCTTTCGTGAAGCCAAGGACATTGTGCACTTGCTGAAGGCAGCACCCTGCTAGATGCCAGAATTCACAAAGGATTTGGATGGGGTTCTTGCCCTCCAGGAACTAGTATTCTGGGGCAGATACTACTTAGATGATCAGATTGCAAGAGTCTAGGGGAGCCATCTGGGGAAAGATCATTAACTAGCCTGGGATTCTGACCTGAGTTTGAGGGCTGATTTTCCCATCAATTTGACCCAAGCCTCAGTTCCCACTTTTGCAAAATGCAGACAATATTTTTTCAGGCTGTTTTAAGGATTCAGTGAGTTTATTAATAAGAAGGGGCTTTAAAGGGACACCAGGCTGGCTTAGTTGGTGATGCATGTGACTTTTCTTTCTTTTTTTTTTTTTTTTTAAGATTTTATTTACTTATTCATGAGAGCCACAGAGAGAGAAGCAGAGACACAGGCAGAGGGAGAAGGGAGTCTGACATGGGACTTGATCCTGGGTCTCTAGGATCACGACCTGGGCTGCAGGTGGCACTAAACCACTCAGCCACCAGGGCTGCCCTGACTTTTTTTTTCTTAATTTTATTATTTTATTTTTAACTCTACAGCCAATGTGGGGCTCAAACTCACAACCTCAAGATCAAGAGCTACATGCTCCACCAACTAAACCAGTCAGGCATGAGACTAGAGCATGAGACTCTTGATCTCCAGGTCATGGGTTTGGGCCCCATGTTGGGAGTAGGGATTTTAAACAAATAAATAAATGGGCTTTAAAAATGGAAAAATAGGAGGGGAGCTTGGCAACTGAAGTGGGGAGTATCAAAGTGACTTGTCCAGGGTTATGTGCTTGGTCAGAACAGGAGCTAGGACTGGGATAGGTGGGTTTGGTGGGCCAGGATAGGTGGGCCAAGCCCCACCCCATCTCAGTCAGGGGTCAGCTCCCACTCCTCCTGAGTTCCTACCTCCCACTCCTGCTCCCCGGGGCCAACATTTCAGCAAGGCCCAGGGAACAGACTTTAGAACACTAAATCCCCTGGTGCAGGGATTACCATTTCTTCCCTTTAGACCCCAGGCCCAATTTTTTAAACTGCCAAAGCAGAGATGCCATTTGCTGGGCTGATCCCCCTCGGGATGTGCAAGGTGCTGCATGGGGAAGAGCGCTCTCTACAGGTAAAGGAGTGTCACGGTCACAAATGAAAGTGAGCATGGTGAGCTGGGGAAGGGCAAGTGCAGTCTGCCAGTCTCCACACCGAGCCAGGGAGGGAGTCAGCTGCGGGGTTGCACAGATGTGCAACTCAGTGGGTTGACCCACTTGAGTTTGCCTTCCCCGGGCAACTCAGGCCAATTGCTTCACCTCTGAGTCATTTCCTTCACTTGAAGAATGAGTTGCTAGAAGGATTAAAAGTGTATATACATAAAAAACGTAGCAGAATGGCTTGGTGCATAATATTTGTAAAATGTTAATAACTCTCATTACCACCACTATTACTACTATTGGTACTATTACAGAGGATAGGGGAGGGGTGAGCCTAACTCTCCAGGACAATCCGCAACCAGCCTCTTTCTTTCCATTCTCACTTTATTCTTTTTTTTAAAATTTGAGATAGAGAGGGAGAACGAGTGAGAAAGCACAAATGGGGAGAGGGAGAAGGAGAGGGAGAAGCAGGCTCCTAGCTGAGCAGGGAGCCCAAAGTAGGACTGGATCCGATGCTTAACCGACTGAGCCACCCAGGCGCCCTTCACTCTCACTTTAAAGCCTGGGTAATCACCAGCCCTAAAAACCAGTATCACCCCCCTGAGAACTAAACATGAGCACACCAGTGTGCCCCAGTAAAGGTCCCCACCCTACACCAGTGGTGAGTTCTGGCCCACTCTAGCTCGGAGCACCTCTTCTTTCCTGTACAAGGATAAGGAAACTGAGGAGTAGGATGACACTGACCTGGGAGCCACCCCGGGCCTGTCCCTTCTCCACCCTCTACGCAATGACAAAATCTAATTTGGTTCTGGGATCTCCTCCAGTCTTGTACACTGACTCTAATTAGTTGACAACAACTGCCTGGAGGACTGATCTAGAAGGAACTGGAGGTTCAGAAGGAAAAAGGGCAGTGGTTGACTAGTGTCTGACTTGAGTGTAAGATAGGCAAGTGGCAACATGCAAGCCAACTTCTTGCCATCCATTAGCTAGAAAAGCCCTAAGCTCTTGCCTCACTCAATACAAGCCATGGTTGGCAGGTTGGGTAACTGAAAGCCAAGAGGGAAAGGGACTTGCCCAAGGTCACACAGCATGAGAAATGGCCAGGCTGGGACTCAAATTCAGGCTTCTCTGGCTGTCCAAGGATGCTTCCTGCCAGGACTGTCACTTCCTTCCTCTGGACTAGAAGAGGGGGTATCCAGGCCCCAAGACCAATTGTCTGAGAGAATAGAAGCTGCCACCCAAACAGGGCCCAAACAGGACCGTCCACTTGGTTCCTCATCCCCATCCCTCAGGCTTCCTACCACAAATCACTGTGCAAGCCCCAGAGGCAGATGGTTCCAGTGAAAACAAATGTAGACAGCACCATCCCCTGAGGGCTTGTATCCTGTATCCAAAGATTTGAATTCAGATGTTAATCTGATTAAGCAAGCCTGCGTGAGACCTCGATTTGGTTCTCTTTCCACTTTCCAGCTGTGTGTCCTTGAAAAAGTTACAGAGCTTCCCTGAGCTTCAGTGTGCTGCTTGGTAAAATAGAACCGAGAACAATACAAGAAGGTCAATACAAGAAAAAATACAATAAGGGCATTCAAAGTGATTAACTCTGAGTTCCTGACACAGAGGTAATGATCAAGATTAGGTAAAAGGGAGGGGGAGGGGGGGAACCCACAACATTTTTACATAAAAAAAATATTCGAGTGATCCAGGCATGGTTTGGACAGGCTGCCAAGAGGAACCCTGCCCATCTTTGATATCTTGGCTAACTGAACTGAAATATGAATTACCAAGTTTGATGATTTCAAAATAAATAAGGAACCAGATTCTTCTAGGAAAATGGATTATGTCATTGATGTCAACAGAAAAGGAAGCAGCCCTGAGTGGATGGATTGGCAATGGTAGCGGACAAACTGTATGCTTCCCACTTCCCAGCTGGTTGACTTCGTGCCTCAGTTTCTTCCTCTGTAACACGGGGATCATAGCCCTGGACACACAAGGCTGCTGTTAAGACCAAATGAGCAACACCAGATGAGGCACTGGGCCACCACCGCTGGCCTGTCAATCAATGTTAGCAAGTATTATCTGCGGACTTTTAGTTAGCAGCAGAACATGTAGGTGTGGGGTGTGGAGGCAGAGAAAACAGCAGCTACAGCAGTGCTAAGCAGGAGTGAGGGGGGGGGGGCAGCCCCAGTGGCTCAGCGGTTTAGCGCCACCTTCAGCCCAAGGCGTGATCCTGGAGACTCAGGATCGAGTCCCACATCGGGCTCCCTGCATGGAGGAGCCTGCTTCTCCCTCTGCCTTGTCTCTGCCTCTGTCTCTCATGAATAAATAAATAAAATCTTAAAAAAAAAAAAAAAAGAAAAAGGAGAGAAGAGAGGAAGACTGAGGCACTTTCTGCCCAGAATGGTGCCAGATGGTTAGTTATTATGTCCTGCATGTTAAGAAGCCAGTAAGTCAGGGTGGGAACAGGTGGAAGGAGAAGTGGACAGATAATACTCAGAAAGGCCAAGCCTAACACAGTTCAGTGACAGCTGACAAGAGGCCTGGGGGATTACA
This sequence comes from Vulpes lagopus, assembly GCF_018345385.1. Classification (NCBI taxonomy): domain Eukaryota; kingdom Metazoa; phylum Chordata; class Mammalia; order Carnivora; family Canidae; genus Vulpes; species Vulpes lagopus. The sequence continues at coordinate 126,726,019 of NC_054831.1, forward strand.
GGACACAGACCGGGGAGCCTCAGCCTGACATCTGAGAGGCCACCCACCCTGTTGTTTCACAGACAAAGTGAAAAGGTAGATCAAAGAAGGCAGGAGATTGACTTAACAAAGTCACATGGTAGATCCTTTTAAAGGTTGGATTCATGGCTTTTCCAATAAAAGCCACCTAAACACTTTTTTCAAGAACATAAAATGTTTGCTGAGCTTTGCCCAGCAGCCTGCACACCTGACCTGGTTAAGCTCACCCACCTGAATCACAAACTGAGATCTGGGGGCAGGGGGGTACTTACAGGGTCATAGACGTCTCATTCCCAAAAACAGCTTGCCAGCTTCCCCTCCCCTCTCTTCCCTTCCCTGGATCAGAAGTACGGGGGAAGGGTTTGAACTTGACATGACTACCCTCTGAACTTTAGTCTCAACTGCAAAATGTCAGGAGGTGGGGAGGAAGTAAGGGATCAGAGATAATGTTGAAGGTGAAAGGTACCCTGAAGGTACTTAAATGCATGTCTCTGACTCCTCCACAAGCGCAAATACAAGGGGGCCTGTGGTACTGTCAGGAATCGAGGCTCCTCTTTATTCACCTTGTACCCCTACAGCAAGGTGGACAACTTCTAGAATCACAGTGACTTGGAGGTCTGTGCTGCCACGATGCCTGCCTATCACAGCTAGGCTTTGGCACTCAGCAAAGGGGACACCGCAGAGCCATGGGTTCAGAGTGCAAGATGATGTTTCCTGTCTAGGAAGTGAGTGACACCAGCACACAGTGCTGCTGGGAGCATCAGCTGAGCTGGTGCTAGTCCAGGGAGTCCCTTTCCTGAGAGAGCCGCATATTCTGTACACTGAAGCACCCAGGGCTGCCCATCCCCAAGTAGGTAGGCCCCAGGCCCAGCTGTCTAAGTCCCAACAGGCTGAGGCTGTCACCTCTAGACCTCGAAAGTCCTTAGATTCTTCCCAGGGACCACCAGAGCAGAAGGAAAGCTCCCTCCATGTAGCCACAGTAGAGGGGCTGATGTCCACATGTCCCACATTCCTACTGTGAGCCCCCGGAGGGAAGGCCCAAGCCTCATGCAGTCATTTAGATGAGATCTGAGCCCTCCTTCCAAGGCCTCACTGCAAACTGGCTCAGAAACTGCAAACTCAGAAGGCAGGCAGGTGATGTCCCTGAGGTTAGTGGGCGTAAGGGGGAGGAGAGCCATGGGGACTGTGGTAAAGTGGACAGAGCAGCTGCTAATCAGCTCCAGCCACGGTGGCCAGGCCGGGATGTGGCCCAGTGTGACCACATCTTCTGAGCTTTCAAGAGAAGCAAAATGAAATCACTTGGCTGAACAGCAACATCTAAATCAATGTTTTTAAATCACTGCAGAAGTCAACAATCTGCCACAGCTGTCCCCTGCCCCATTTGGAGGGCAGTCTGTGACAGACCTGCCATAACCAAGGCCATAAATATTGGAAGGCCAATTGACTGAACCAAACTCATTCCTGATCTTGCAGACGTTAGGCATTGTGGCCTACGGACAGGACATGGAAGCTCAGAGAGTGAAGTGACTTGCCCAAGGTCATACCGGGTCACATATCAACAGCTCAGTACTAAAACTCTGCTCTCCTGAGTTAAAGATCCTTTTCCTACCAATCCCACACTGTATGCATCCTCCCTGAACAATTCTTTCTTGTCAAAAAATAGATAAACTGGGCAGCCCCAGTGGCGCAGCGGTTTAGCGCCGCCTGCAGCCCTGGGTGTGATCCTGGAGACCCGGGATGGAGTCCCATGTCAGGCTCCCTGCATGGAGCCCGCTTCTCCCTCTGCCTGTGTTTCTGCCTCTCTCTCTCTCTCTCTCTCTCTCTCTCTCTGTCTCTATGAATAAATAAATAAATAAAATCTTAAAAAAAAAAAAAAAGATACACTATGGATGTACTATGGAAGTGAGACAATACCAAATTCAAGACAATGGTTACTTTTAGAAAAGCCATGGACGGATCTTCGAGCCTAGAGACTGAATTCCCAGTCCAATTCTGCCCTAAACGGCTGGGTGACCCTAGGCAAGCCCCTTCCCTTCTCTGGGCCTCGGTCTCCCTGGTCTAAAGCAGCCAGTTGACTGAGCTAGCTTCTAAACACCTTCCAGCTCTGAAATCCCAGGCATCTGTGAGGTATTCTCACCGCTTAGTACTTTGTGGCTGCAAATGAATATAAAAGAATAATAATAATAATAATAATAGGGAGGGCAAGCCCACATTTGCTGGGAAGGAACACTACAATTTTTAGTGAAACCTGACTCCTGGTTACTGGAATCCAGAAAGAACCATGGTAATGCTCAGGCAGTTTAACCACCATCCGACAGTTAAACAAAAACACATCTGGTTTAACTTCGTTTTCCTCATCTCCTCCCCCAACCCCCTACCCTCATCTCAAATTTTACCCCTTAATTTGAGAAGTCAAATTAAATGCAAACAATTGATTTCATGCCACAGTGAGGTTGAGAACTTCAGCATGGAAAACTTTAAGCATGAACTTTTCTGGGAGCAATCATGAAATGTTGGGGGGGTGGCATGAGGGGGTGGAAAAATAGAGACTGTTCTTGAATGTTCTGTGGACAAAGTTGCTAAGGGCCTACTGTGGATCCAACACTCAGAGGCCAAGTGACTTGCCTCAAGTCACACAGCAAGGACTGGAACCCAAGATGCTGAGCCCAGAGCCAGGATTTCCCCTGCTGGTTATTTAGGCCTTTGAACCTAAATAGGGCCTCTCTCTCTGGCCCCATATGGATTGCTTTCCAGTGCTGAAGGAAAAATGCCTTGGGAACATAGACCTTCTCAGCTACCAAGCCTGGTTCATCCCAGTATTGGAAAACCATTTATGATCTTGCTGGCCCCTCATAGCAGCTGCAAAGTACACATTATTAACCCACATTACAGGTGATTTCCTCATCTGAGGCCCAGAGAGGGAAAGTGACTCGTTCAGGGTTACGTAGGAATGCTGGGAATAAACCTCCAATCTACGGCCCCCAGCTGCCCTCTAAAAGTCAGGATACCTCTGGAAGGAAAGGGAAAAAAAAAATGAAGCCATCCGCCCAGCCTCACTCCAGTCTGTGACTACGATGCCCTGGGAAAGCTGAGTCAGCATTCCTGTGGCCGCACAGATTTCTGAGCGCTGGTCCTTAGCCCAGCTGGCTCAACTCTCCCTGCTATGCTCCCTCTCTCCGAGCTCCAGGGTCTGTACTAATAACTTTCGTGGGGCCTATTTCAAGGTGAGAACTCTGGGCTGTGCTGCTGGATCCTACTCCTGGATTAAGAGGACCTCTTCCCCAGAGATGTGTAGAACACAGATCGCCTGACTTGGGATTCTCACCACCTGGTCCTTCACCCCAGCTCCCCAGGTAGCATCTGTGCATCCTTGCAAAAATCCCTTCCATCTCCAAGACTAGTTGCTTTATCGGTAAGGCGAGGACAGCATCTAACTTGTAGGTAATGTCGGATAGGTCAGCTCCTGGACAGGAAGGGCTTGAGCTCTGTTTTACTCCATTTCCAAGCTGGGACACGGTAAGGTATGAGAACAGGCAGAGGGCGGGAGGCCCTGGAGAGGTTAACAGCCCCACACTTGTGCCCAGCACAAAGCTCCAGGCTCCTGATCAAGGCTGTGTCTAGGACGGTAGGAGGTGGCTTCTGAGTATGGGCAAGGGCACCGTGCCATCCTCCAGGGCAGCCCATTGGAGAATGGGCAGAGCCTGGGTGAAGGTGGGTGACCTGGGTTCAGGGACAGTTAGTGACATAACCATACGCCCAGGGTTAGTACTGCATTTTTTGCTGAGATTAGAGCTGACGGTACCAATATTTTCTTAAGCACAGGCACCAGCTAAACACCTTGCACGCATTAGTCATATCCACGTCTCACCACCAGTAAGTAGTTTATTGATGTCCTCAGCTTAAAAAGGAAGACACTGAAGCAACAACAGGACACAGACCTCGTCTCAGGTCACACAGCTAGGTTACCTTTCCTATTAGTGAGAACAAAACTTTGGCCAACCAACTTTACACGTGTTATTGCATTTTAATCTCCTACCTTCTGAATTGATTCTAATTCTATGCGAATGTCCAAATATCGCTTCGCGAAGAGGGATTGTCTGTTCTCTACTGCTGCGTGGCCAGCACTTAGAAGAGGGCTTGGAGCAAAGCTTCATGGGTGTTGAATAAAGATAGTATTTTGTTGCTGGCCTCAGTTCAGTTATATTTCTCACAACCATCTCGTGTGACCCTCGTGTGAACGAGGCACACTCCCCATTTTACAGGTGGTGCCACGGACACGGACGCTCATGCTGGTCTCACTCCAGGGGCAGGGAGGTTGGAGAGCTGTGTCAGAGGCCTATTCTGCTTAGTGAATCCAGATGCATGAAGTTCAGCAAGAAAAAAAGGGACAGAGGGACAAGATGGACAAGGGAGTAGAGTAGGTGGCATGGAGGGGGGGAGGGGGTGACCCAGGTGGGGAGGAGCGAACATTCGGAGAAAGTAGGTTTGGAGGGTGGGTAGGAGTGGAGTCCTGGAACTGAGGCTCTGCTCCTTCTCTCTTGGGGAGCACAGTGGAATCAGGTACCTAAGATCGTTTGGATTAGAGTCTGGGTTCAAGTCCTAGTCTCATCACTTGCTTAATTTCTCTAAGCCTCAGTTTCCCCATCTGTCAACCAGACGATGCATGTCAAGTGTTGGAGCGGGCCTGGCACACAGCAGGCAATCAATGAACAGCTGTCACCCTCACTAGTGTGGGAACCAACCCTTGCTTCCCTGGGAAGTCTGCCCACCTGCAGTTCTCCCCAGTTCAAAGCTCTTTCTGGCCTGAGAATGGCCCCCTCTTCTGATCTCCAGTGTTTTCCTCCTCCACCCAGAGGCCTTTGTAAAGGCCACCTCCCCATTATGTGTTGGGAAGGGGTCAGAAGAGACAATGATGGGGCTTTTCTCAGCTTCCACCCCCATCATTGTGACAAGGCATTTAACTGTTTTTTTTTTTTTTTTTTTTTTTTTATTGAAAATGGTCATGGGAACCAAATCTGGGCCACTCACCTGAGCACTGCCAGAGGTCATCGCACAGCTGGAGGTGATCGCACAGCCAGAGGCTCCAGAGCTTTGCCCCCTCGGCTGCTGTGCCCACCCCAACCCCCAAACACCCACCGGCCCGACGTCCCCCCTCCCCATCCCCCCACCCTGCGGGTCTGAGACTGCCCCCTCCCCCAGGGCCTCCCTCCCTCCACCTATCCCAGCTCTGGCCCAAACCACTTCGGACCTCACAGGGACACACTGGCCCCCTCCCCGGGAGGCAGTGGCGTGACCTCGAGGTCCGCAGGTGGGAAGCACGGCAGGGCACCAGGCAGGGCGCTGGGGCTGGCAGCCTGATCTCCCACGAAGGGGGTATCCTCCGGGCCGCTCAGTCACGGGGCACCGGGGAGAGGAGCGCGGATGGAAGGTGTTAAGTCGTGGGCAGAGACCTGGGGGGCAGGACGCCCCAGGACTACGTAGTGGCGGCGCTCCCCGCACCGTCCCCTTGGCCAGCGCTCCCCGGGCGCCCCGTCCAACCCCAGCCCGGCCCGGCGCGCTGCGGGAGCCCGGCGGTGCGAGCGCGGGACGCCGACAGGTGCTGCGGGGCCCGAGCCCGCGGCCCGGGGGAGGGGGCGCGCAGAGCTCCGCGCGCTGCCCCTTCTAGCCGGCCTCGCCGCCACCCCCGGAGCCGCGGAGGATGGAGGGGGACCGGGATCCACCACGTCCCGGGGGGCCCGAGGGCCGGGGGCGGCGCCGAATCCTTACCTGAGCAGAGTTGGTGGGCGAGGGTCCGCCCTGGGGTCGGTGCGCCGGGACCGAGGGCGCGGAACGGCGGGAGCGCGACGCGGCCGGGGCCACCTCCCCCGCGGGCTTATAAAGGCGGCCGAGGGGCCCGGAGCGGCCGGGGCAGCCCGCCCCCGCCCCCGCCCCCGCCCCCGCCCCCGCCGCCGGCCCCGGCCCGGTCCTCCCCGCCCCCGCCCCGCCCCCGCCGCGCCCCGCCCCCGCCGGAGCCCGGGCCGGCACCTGGGCCACGCGGTCAGGGCGCCCCCTGCCGGGAAGCGGGGTGCCCCCCCCCCCCCCGCGCTCGGGTTGGTGCGGGACGGGATGCGGGGGGGGGGGGGGGGGGGGGGGGGGGGGGCTGGATGCTGCTGGCACGTCCCCGGCCCGGGCCCGCGCTCCGGCCCCCTCGGCCTCCAGGCTTCCCGCCGGGCCCCTGGCCCTGCCCCCTGCGAGGTCGGGCGCACTCCCGTCTCCGCGCGGATCCCACTCGGCTTTGGGGCTCCAACTCCGTCCCGGGTCTCTTGGGGTCTTCCTCCCGCCCTCGGCCTTGCCTGCCCCTGTCTGTGTCTGCCGGCGTCTACCTGTCTCCCTTCGGGTCCCTCCACATCTCTATCCGCGTGTCCTCCGGCCACTGTCCCCCCGTGTTGTCCGACTCTCCCTGGGCTCTCTTCTTCCCACTTCAGACCAGCGCTGCCCCGCTAGGCCTCGTCCCTGCCCTTGGACTCTCTGGGCTAGGCCCGGAGGAAGCAGAGGGTGACCTAGGAGGGGCGGCTTCTGGAGGGGAGCCTCCGCTGGACGGGGCTGTTACCTCTTTTCTCCTGCGAGGGAAGGGGCCCGGGCAGCATTCATGCTGACCTGTCCCAGCCACAAGCCTCCTGGGTGACAGGAGGAAGCCACTCTTCCTAGCAAGGCAATCAGCCAGCCCAGGTTCAAGACTCCACCCTGGTGACCTTGGACAAGTCACTTGGCCCCTGTGGATCCACCTGCTTCTTAGCAGGCAGACACTGTCCCCTCTGACTTCCCTCACAACGGACTGGGACAGTCATGAGACAGTGGTTGGAAAGTACACAGGAAACTCTAAAATTCTAGATAAATGTGAGGGGGGTGGACAGGAGCAGATGCTGAATGCTACAGGCCCCATCCCTGCTCCCTGGGGACCAGCTTCCCACGGACAGGTGCGGGGCATTGCCCCCCCATCCCTGAGACCCAGCCTGAGTTGGAATTCTGACAATCTCCTTCCAGGTCCCCAAGCTCTGTTTGAATGTCTGCAGTGACAAAGAACTCACCAACTGCCAAGAAAAGGATATTCTTAATGGTCCTTAGGGCTGCCTGGAGCAATTTGTGCCTCTAACCCACAGCAGCCAGAGATTTGAAGGCAGTGATCTTGGGTCCCCCAGATCCCTGCCATCCTCAATATCTAAGCCCCAATCTTCCTGCAGTCACCTTTTCCTGATGGGAAGAAGGGGTCAAGTCCAGAGCAGATTGAAAGCCATGTCAGCACCAGGAGAACCACTAACCAGCCCAGAACTCTCTTACCTGCTCCACGGCAGCTCAGGGCCAGGCATCTTGCATGTAATATCTCCCAACAATCCCATTTTACAGAACAGAAAACAGAAAGAGCACATGACTGGGATCCCTGGGTGGCGCAGCGGTTTAGCACCTGCCTTTGGCCCAGGGCGCGATCCTGGAGACCCGGGATCGAATCCCACATCGGGCTCCCGGTGCATGGAGCCTGCTTCTCCCTCTGCCTGTGTCTCTGCCTCTCTCTCTCTCTCTGTGTGACTATCATAAATAAATAAAAATTAAAAAAAAAAAAAAAAAAGAAAGAGCACATGACTTATCAATAAGACTGGAGCCAGAACTGGGACCTGGCTCCCATTCCTGGAAGAATGTCTTCCTATTTGTTTTTCTTCCTGTTGTTTTAGCAATTGGTACAGTTTCTTTGTTTATCAGAGCGATACAAAGTTTCCTTTTGACATACGTTCATGTTTTTTAAGAAGTTAATCAAAACATTGAGTAAATATTTTTTATTTATGTATTTAATGGGTTAGGTTATTACGGCAAAAATCATGGAGGTGGTAAATGAGTGAATTTTAGGAAATAACACTTTTTCCATGAGACGTTGTGGATGAAAACATCCAGAACTGAGCCTAGAATCTGAGAGGGGGTCTGTCATTGCTTCCCAATGCCCAGGAAGGGTTTAAAGATACCAGGAGGCTTGAGATGGTGGCTCATCATCAAATGAGCCAACGGCAAACCCCCAGGTATGGAAAGTCATACTGTTGCAACCTGGACAGAGGCTGGGAGTCAGAGCCAGCAGGAAGTTGGGGGAAGCCCATCCCACCTATCATGAGCCCCCAACACCTGCCCCTGACTTCTGATTTCCCCAAAGCTACGGGGACAGCTCTTCTGGTTGTACCACATGGGCAGCACTGGGGCCTCTGTGTCTGGGTGATTTTCCCTAAAGTTCCACCCCGCCTTGGGGGTCCATTGATAGGTTATCAACAAAATGAACTGCTGCCTGGGCATCCCCGCCACCTTCCTCCCTTACCTCTCCTATCTTGCTCCTGGCCTTTGTCCCACAAGGGAAATTCAACTTGTGGCAGGGGACACCCAGCAACTATCGCTGCCCTTGCTCCCTAGGTATCTCCCCTCCTGGTGCTATCAGCATAGCAGGAAGGAGGCATGGATAGGAAACTAGGAACCCCACCCTCCAGCTTTGCCCTAGCATTCTGGGGACCCTGAGAAAGTCACTCTCCTTGCATCGGTTCAGATGCCCTGTGGCTGGTTGGACTGACAATCTCTAAATCCAGCTGAGATTCCAGGATTCTAGGACCACTCCGCTGGTAGAAGGCAATTCATTACATTAGGTTTCTCTACAGCTATACATACCTTGTCTCTGGGGTTCTGTTTCTTGTTGGAAAAATAAGCAAATGGGACTGTTTGACCTCCAAGCTCTCTTTGCTCTAAGAACTAATGATCTCATGATTCTCACAATAGTTTTATTTTTTTAAGATTTATTTATTTTTAAAGATTTCATTTATTTATTCATGAAAGATAGAGAAAGAGAGGCAGAGACATAGGCAAAGGGAGAAGCAGGCTCCCTACTGGGAGCCCAATATGGGGCTCCATCCCAGGACCAGCGGGATCACAAACAGATCAAAGCAGCCGCTTAACCACTGAGCCACCCAGGTATCCCACAGTTTATTTATTTTAGAGTGACCAAGAAAGATGAAAGAGAGAGACAGAGCTCAAGCAAGGGGAGGGGCGGAGGGAGAGGCAGAGAATCTCAAGCAGACTCCCTGCTGGGAACATGGAGCCTGATGCAGGGCTCTATCCTAGGACCCTGAGATCATGATCTGAGCCGAAATCAAGAGTTGGATGCTCAACCGACTGAGCTAGGCAACCCTTCACAACGGTTTTATATGGTGCCCAGGGCAGGTATTTATAATCCCCACACGAGATGAGGAAACTGAAGCCCAAAGATGTTATTTACCTAAAGGTCAGGATCAAAGCAAGGGCTTTTTCTACTTTTTTCTACTCATTCATTTATTCCCTATTTATTTATTATTATTATTTTTTTATTCCCTATTTATTAAGAGCATACTATGAGCCCTCTGCTTTTAACAAGGCCTGAAGTTTACCAGGTAGTAGAAGCCAAGTTTGAGATGAAAAGGCCAGGAGGTCCAGAGTTGTAATTCTCACTTCCACTGCCCTTTCCCTGGGGAGCAGTGGGAAATGCTATGATGGGAAATGCTACATGGAAATGGAGGGTACACGTGGGTCAGGCCCTGGGTGGAGAGGAAGGAAGGAGAAAGAACAGAGAGAGAAGAGACAAAGCAATGAGGAGTTGGTTCTGCCCCTCCCCCGGGGGTGGGGTGGGCAAGGAAAAGACTGCCTGGCTGGGAAAAGACTGCCTGAGGTCTAGGAGGATATTTAAAGGGGACGGGGTCAGGAAATGCTTTGCCTGTTTTGACCCTTGTATTCGAGGCATCGTTTTTTCTCAAGCCCAGGCATGACCAAAGTTTCATTCACTTGCCTCCCATTGCCCCTCCAGCACCCCCTTCAACTCCATAGAACAATGAACCAAGAAGACTTAGGACAAGGCACTTTCATTAAACCAACATGAGGCCCAACATTAGCAAACACTGACTTCATGATAGGCTCCGGTCTAAGTCTTTTGTACCTATTAACCCATCTACTCCTCACAACAGCCCTACAGAGTAGGACTTCAACCCCACTTCACAGATGAGGAAATGGAGGCATATCATTGGCGCGGTCATCGGCAGAAGAGCCCGCCAGCCTAGTGGGAAATGAGATGTCACTTGTTCCTCTCTGCAACACTGAGGCTGCATCGTCAATGTCCCTCCTCAATTTTCAAAGGAGGAAGCTCTCAGATCGGAGAAGTTTAACAACTTGATTCATCCAACAAATACTTATTAGATGCCTGGTCTGTGCCAGGCACTGTTCTAGGAACTGGGGACACAAGTGAATAAACGATTTCTGTCCTTGTAGAGCTGACATTCTAGTTAGGGAAGACATAATAAATAATGAATGTTATAAATACACAAATTATACAGTACGTTAGAAGATGTTAAGGGAGTAGATAAGCAGCTACAAGGAAGAACAAGGGTGCCAAGTGGGGCAGATCGTGGCAGTGAATAAGGTGTTCAAGGGCAAGAAGATGACACTAGAGCAAAGACGGAAGGCGAAAGGTGAGAGAGTCCCCAGCAGGAGCCCCCCTCCAGGCAATCAGAGGAGAACCTGAACTGCCTATGTCTGATGCCTGGGCTTTTGAACTATGTGTAACGTGCCCTCCCAGGACAGTTCTTCTACCCTCCAAGCCTCATCCCAGCCCTGGCTTCAGCCCTAGTCCTGAATTTACCCCCTAATCCCGCCCCAGCCCCTGTCCTAATCCCATCTGAAGCCTAGCCCTTGCCCTAGCCCTTATCTTCTTTAGTCCAATGTTTTAGGCAGTACTAACCCAAGGTGTCTCTTTCACATGTATAGCTCCATCCCTAGGGTTCCAGGTCCCTCCTAGTAGTCAGCTCGCAGCTCAGTACCCTAAGAACTGGCCAGTCCCAGCTGCTCTTAAAGGGAGCCCTCTTCACAAAAGGGGAAGCCCGCTTGTGAGAAACCCCATTGTCCAGAGAACAATGTCCCTATTTTGTCCTTTATTTCTAAAAGGATTTATGAGCAGGCTCTGAGCTCCAAGCTCCCAGCTCTGAAAGAGAGCATGTTGCTTCCTATTCTCAGCCCTGGAGAAGGCCGTAGGCCAAAAGGAAGGGTCAAGGCCATCTTCTGGGGGCTGGATTCCAGAGGCCAGAGTAGATTCAGGAAGGCCCAGCCATAGCAGTTTCATGGCATTTCCAGAATGGAGGGAAGAGAGACACCATCCCGAATGATTAGGAGAGAGCTGGCTCTACCCAGGAGAGCAAACCACCCCAACACACAGGGTTTTCAACATCTCTGATAAAATCTTTCTTAAAGACTCTCCCACCCTCCTGCCTGTGCATTGACCTACCTATTCACCTCCCTATCTTCTATGGACACATCTGAGATGGGCCTTGGAGATGATCTTCCTGGAGGCTGCACCACTTTGGCCTCTCACTTTCTGTCAGATGCAGTCAGGGACCTGAGGATGCTTTGGGGTGTACATGATTGCAGGCCGACATTGGTAGATTGAGGATTATAAATAAGCAATAGTCTTAAAGGCTTAGTAGGTAGATCTAATCTATTTGCTTTTAGTCAACTACACAGACTAGTAACCTAAGCCAGGGACTGCCACATCTTTGTATCCAGAACATGGCCTGAGAATATCTATCTCCTGTCAACTGGCCTTGGGCTCCATGCATCCCCTTGCCCTTGGTTTCACGGAGGGCCTTTACCTTGATATGCCAGAGCCATGGCAAGGGTGGAGAGGTACTACTGATTGGCCTCTTGTCACAAGTCTGCATACCAGCAGAAGCAAAAGAGTAGGAGTTGGGTGTGTTTGTCAGACAAAGAATGCCTGACAGGATATGCTTGTGAGGGACCTGAGGGGTGTTCAGTTTTATCTCCTGCCAAGGCTCTTACTTCCTGGCCTCTGCTTGCACTAAATACAGCTTGATGTAGAAAATTCTGCTTTCGACAGGAATTCTGGACTCAGTGTCAACTTGGATTGCAGACCTCCAATCCAAGATGCAAAGGGTTTCTCTTAGCAAAGCTTTCCCCCTTCCTCCCCTCCTTTCAAACAGGCCTATTTCCAAGGAGTCCTATCTCTCTTGCAGGAATTTACTAATGACTGCAAGAAATGAATGACCATTCCAAAATCATGAAATTTTCTACAAGTCTCTGTACAGAGCAGCCTTAAAGGCACCTGGCTTGAATTCTGAGATTCAACCGACTACAGCATAAACCAACTCCTTCACCACCAGCTATTTGAGAATGGCCAACTTCTCAGCCACCTATCGTCTGGGGTCCACCTATCGTCTCCCTACCTCCTCAGCCCCACAAGCTCTCAGCCTATTACTTACAACAAACACCCCACTTCTGGTCCCAGTTTCTTTATTGGCTAGAGGTTGTAACTGACAGAAAAATCCAGCTCCTCAGACTGGTTTTGAAAACGAAGAGAATTTACTGGCCCGCAAAATGAAAAAGTTTATATTCAGGAGAGAAGCTTTGCTCAGTGGCTCAATGATGTAATCAGGACCTGGTTTTTCTTTTTCCGTGTCTCAGCTCCTCTTCCTCCTTGTCCTGGTCCCATTCTCACCCAGGCCAATGTTACCAGCTTACAGAAGTCACCTTTAATATATCCACAAGAGTGGAAATCTATTTCCCCAACCAGACACAAGTCTTCGGATTGACCCAACCTCCATTGTGGGCTCCCTAACACAGTCACCACGATGACTGATTCAAGCCAATCCAGGCCCACCGGTGGAGATGGGATGGAATTCAGTTCATCCAATCTGCTCTGAAAGAAGGGGAGAGTGAGTGTTGGGGAGGCAACTCACAAATCTCCCCCATGCAATGGCTTTAGGACTTAGGCAACTACTCACACTCTGGCATTTATGGAGTACTTCGTACTTGCCAAAGCACTTAGAAGAAAATAATAATAAACATATTTTACATGTGTAAAGTATGGTATTTTAAAAAATATATAAACCATTTATGCTAGAAAGTTTAAATGCAAAAGGAAAAAGAAGATCAAAATACCTTGGCATCTTAACACACAGAAATATCCCATTTAACACCTTGGTATTTATGCTTCCAGATTTCAAAACAAAACAAAACAAAAATTCTAAAAGAACAGGATCATAGGATATAGACTGAGGGTCCCTGCTTTTCTTATGTAATAACATAAACATTTTCCCAATCCCTCCCAGATTTTTAAACCTTCTGGATGCATTATCTCAGCTTTTCCTCTGGATGGAGGTTATTAGGATGCTTTTCTACAAATAATTAAACAGAGGCTTGGAGAACAAATCAAGAGCAGGCAGCCAGCATGCAATTTCCAGCCCCTAACCATGGGGCCTCACGGTCTCAGAGCGGGAGAGGAAGAATGCATTGCTGCCTGTTTACGAAGTGACCAGCAAGTGCTCCTGGAAGGTGAGAGTGACCGTATGCCAACCCTCAGGACAGTTCAGTCTCCTTTCCAGCCTCCTCCTTGGTGGTTCCAGAAGGCTCTGGGCACTGAGGAAGGAAAGCCAGTGGTTTAATCTTTATCACCCCAAAGTGCAGTGTCATGGAAACCCAGGGCCTACTCCAGACTCTTCCTCTACCTCTAAGGGTAGGGGTGGTGTTAGGGTAGGACAGAGGGCAAACACTTCACCTCAGCTGTCACCTCCCCCAGCCTGTGTGAGAGTTCTGTATGGGTGCAGCACTGGAGTTAGCATGTGATAGGCGGCCTCAGAAGGCCTGAGCCTATCTCCCAGCAGCTTCTCCTGAAAAGGCTGTAGTGATATAGTGACCCAGACTCCGAATCAGGCTACCTGGCTTCAAATCTGGCTTCCTTGGATATGTGACCTTGAGCAAATAAACCGTGTGACCTGAGTGCCTTCTGCTGTGAAATGGGCATGGAATTGTTGATAAGTTTGTTTGTTTGTTTGTTTTTTAATTTTTATTTATTTATGATAGTCACACAGAGAGAGAGAGAGAGGGGCAGAGACACAGGCAGAGGGAGAAGCAGGCTCCATGCACCGGGAGCCCGATGTGGGACTCGATCCCGGGTCTCCAGGATCGCGCCCTGGGCCAAAGGCAGGCGCCAAACCGCTGCGCCACCCAGGGATCCCTGTTGATAAGTTTAAGACAGTTTTTTGTTGTTGTTTGTTTTAGATTTTATTTACTTATTTGAGAGAGAGAGAAAACATGAGCCAGGGGGAGGGGCAGAGGGAGGGGGAGAAGCAGGCTCCCTGAGGGAAGCCTGATGTGGGGCTAGATCCCAGGACCTTGAGATCATGACCTGAGCCAAAGTCAGATGCTTAACCAACTGAGCCACCCAGGGGCCCCAAAAAGTTTTTTGTTTTTGTTTTTTAAGATTTTATTCATTTATTCATGAGAGACACAGAGAGAGGGGCAGAGACACAGGCAAAGGGAGGAGAAGCAGGCTCCATGCAAGGAACCTGATGTGGAACTTGATCCCAGGAATCCGGGATCATGTCCTGAGCCAAAGGCAGGCGCTCAACCCGCTGAGCCACCCAGGCATCCCGGGGCCCCAAGAAGTTTAAGGCAATCTATATAAACCTCTTTGGAAGAGTGTATCATACGTAATAAGCACTCAATAAATATCAGCTATTGCTATTATTTTATTAGCCATCTGTACTGAGGATCCTAGCTGCAGGTAACAGAAAACCACTCCTGCTGTACTAACAGGAAAAAGGAATTTACTAAAAGGAGTTTTGTTCTTTTTTTTCTTTTTAAAGATTTTATTTATTTATTCATGAGAAACACACACAGAGCGAGGCAGAGACACAGGCAGAGGGAGAAGCAGGCTCCATGCAGGGAGCCCGATGTGGGACTCGATCCCCCGACCACAGGATCACGACCTGAGCCAAAGGCAGATGCTCAACCGCTGAGCCCCCCAGGCATCCCAGGAGGTTTGGTCTTGACGGCCAAGGGCAGGGAGGCTGCTGGACCTCCAGAAGAAATTGGAGGCAGGGGATTTGATCAGTCACCAATCCAAGCCACCTCCTGTCTCTGAGTTTCTCTGCACCTGCTTCACGTTCTTCTCCCTGGGGACCCTCTTCCCCGCTTCCCAGTCTTTGCAGCATGACCTCGCCTCCCTAGGGCTGCCCACCAAAGCGCAGAAGGTGGTGCAGCCAGGGGTGCCCAGGAGAGAGGACCGGATTGGCCCGGCTGGGTCACATGGGCCCCCCCCCCTGAGCCAATCAGCTCCGGAGGGGGCGGGGCCACACTGTGCCAACATGGCAGGTGGTGAAGAAACAGGGACGGGCTTGTGAGTGGATCCAGACATCCAGGTGATGGGATTCTCTCACCCCTTTCTTCGTCGTAACCACGTGTACTCCTTGATTCTCAAAATGGGAAGCCATACTCTCGTCCCCGCGACCTCCTTACGTCGAGGGCCTGCTCGCAGCTTCCGTTGCCCTCGGGGAGGCCTGACCGCAGTACCCACTGCGCATGCGCACATGTGCACCTGTGGACACAGCGGACTGCACCGATCTCAGCCAGAACCTAGACTCGCCTCCTAGCTCCACGTGAGCTGAGAAACTCCGAGGGGAGGGCAGCTGTCCATCAAGAGAGGCAAGATGAGATCCTCCTGGGCGGGGTGGGGTGGAGCCATGTGGAACCTGAGGACCTGGAGCATGCCCGCGGAGGGAGGAGGGCGCAGCTACTCAGAGGGAAACTGAGGTAAGAGTGACCTGCTGCCCTAGCCGCTGAGCAAGTAGCTCCAGCCTCCGCCTCTCCAGTCTCAGCTTTCAGCACAAAAGGCCTGGCAGAGCGTGATTTCCTGGGCTCCTGGAGATCCCTGAAATTTCCAGCTACAGCCTTAACAATTCCCTTTTCCCAATTTTTGTTCTGTCACCAAAAATGCCCCGCCAGGAACATTTACTTCCTCATTTCTCCCTGAAATGAGCCACAAAGCATCCAGCTTCCTTATTTCTTCAGGGAGAGAAGACGCAACCCACCTACCCCTTTATTTCTCCGGCTTAAGGCCTATGGGGGATGTGCAGGCTTGTGCCCATGTGTGTGCCTAGAGCGTGCACCAGAATCACATCCATTTAAGGACACTTGAAATGCTGGTGTCGCACCACAATACTCTTCTTGTCTCAGTATCACCTGATCCTCCCAGGAGGGAGGGGATAGAAAGCAACTTGCCCAAAATGGCCTGTAGAAATGAACATTATGGCCTCCCACCCCAGAGCGTGGGCACTGCATTCCTTAGGGCAGCAGGGAATGGTCTTTAGGATGGAGAAGCGTCCCAGGGCCTCAGAGTTGGACTGGTCATGACACGTCAAAGTACGGCTGGAGTAGGACTTCCAGGAAACTATTTCCTTCAGGCATCAATCTCGGTGCTTGATATAGAAGCTACTGTACACCAGGCAACCATTCACTGGCAAACATTCCATCTGCCTGGGAGTGGCCCTACCTAGCTCTCTTCCTCCCTCACAGTCTCCCCACTGGGCCTAAGGAGCTCAACCTAGACCTGATTCCACTCTCTTCTCACTTCAGCAGATCTTCACTGAAGATTTATTCAGATTCAGGGAAGACTTTTTTTTTTTAGCACCTACTACGTGCTAAACCTACTACTATGTAGAACCTGTCTATAATCAAATTATACATGTACTTAGTTCTTCTCTCTCTCTCTTTTAAAGTAGGCTCCATGAGGGTTGCCTGGGTGCCTCAGTTGATTGGGCATCTGACTCTTGGTTTCGACTGGGGTCACCATCTTAGGGTTGTGGCATCGAGCCTCAAGTCAGTTCCCAGGCCTCAGCGAGAGTCTACTTGAAATTCTCTCTCTCCCTCCACCCTTCCCCTTGTGCACATTCTCTCTCTCTAAAGTAAATAAATCAAATCTTTAAATAAATAAAGTAGGCTCTATGAGCAGCTTGGGGCTTGAACTCATAACCTCAAGTTCAAGAGTTGCATGCTCTACTGGCTGAGCCAGCCAGACCCCTCGAGCCCTTCCTTTTCAAGAGCCACTGGTAACACAAATCTTATTTAGGTTGGGGTTGTGCCTGGATGGCGTGCGTAGTCAGTTAAGTGCCCGACTCTTGGTTTTGGCTCAGGTCCTGATCTCAGGGTGGTGAGATCGAGCCCCGAGTCAGGCTCCGGTTCAGCATGGAGTCTGCTCGAGATTCTCTCTCCTCCCTTTGCCCCTCATGCTTGTGCTCTTTCTCTAAAATAAATAAATCTTAAAAAAAAAAAAAAAAAAAAGACAAGTTGGACAAGGCATGGTCTGGGGCCCTGCCCTGCTCTGATAGACTATGAGGTGTCTTGTCACAACTCTGCATTATGATAATAACTGGTAGACTATTTCATTTCTTATTCTACACCTGTGTTTCCTGATCTCTCCATGTCCCAAGCACAGAGGGTGTGTGTGGAGTAAACTGGGATTGTTTGCTGAGAATCCAGCTAAACCCAGGAACAAAAGGCCAGTTCCTGACTGGCTGGCTAAAAGGCTGATGTCAGATTAACAGCACAGAGTGACTCTGACAAGTGACACACCAACATTCTGATCCTGGGTGCAGCAGCAGTCCCCCTGGGCAGGGCTGGGTGATACTCCCACCCTGTCCCACCCTCCCTTAGCAAGCAGAGTGGTTGGGCTAGTAATGTGCCCAGGATACCAGCAAAGTAAGAGAGTCTCCCCAAAGCCAAACATAACCCAACAACAAAAGTCCATTTTGACAATCTTATTCAGAACTTTACCATCAGTAAATTTAAAATACAGAAGTATAAGATAATTTTAATTGTGGTATACCTGTTAGGTATATGTTTGTGGTTTGATGTTATTTGTACTTCGAATCTCATGAGAAGAGGTTGGTATGGGACACCACAGTGCTCAGACATCTAAAGGGCTCAGGTGGGTCCCGATGGGACTGGTGGCCTCAAGTCATCACCTTTCTCTGAGTGGCAGGACTGGTCTTTTTCTTATCACTGTCTCTTAAAATATCTTAAGACCTTCGTTGCAAAACAACGCTCAACTCACGTGGTATCAACTGAGTCTAAGTAGTTTTGTTTATATTATTTTTTTCCTGGGGTGGGGAGATGAGAGGGAGGAAAACAGTCCCCAAAGAAAACAATAACAAAGTTGTTAATTATTTTTTTTAGCCCAAGCTGGTCCTTTGCCACTTGATTCTGGACCAAAAGAAAAATACATTAATCTCTAGGGTATTTTGGA
Source organism: Vulpes lagopus (assembly GCF_018345385.1). Lineage (NCBI taxonomy): Eukaryota > Metazoa > Chordata > Mammalia > Carnivora > Canidae > Vulpes > Vulpes lagopus. Next base: position 126,744,155 of record NC_054831.1, read on the forward strand.
AATAGGTGGGGACAGATGTTCCACAGGATAGGTTTGAGTCTATGGCACTGGCTTGGGACAGTGTGTTTCGTCTGGCTTACCGCTAGATAGTTACTGGCATGCCCTGTGTCAACACCTGTACCATTACTGGTTAATATACTTCTTCAAGTAGATGCATTTTTACTTTTTTTTTTTTTAAATTCAAGTTATTTTATTTATTTTTAAAATGTCTATTTATTTATTTATTTATTCATGAGAAAGCGGCAGAGACACTGGCAAAGGGAGAAGCAGGTTCTATCCCAGGGGGATCCTTATGTGGGACTCTATCCCAGGACCCCAGAATCATAACTTGAGCCAAAGGCAGATGCTCAACCACTGAGCCACCCAGGTGCCCCTCCAATCAATTTATTTTAGAATGAAATCTCTGTTGTAAATAGAAAACTGATCTCATTTTCCCTAAATAGAAGGTAACCATCACCATAGATTCAGTGAATTCTAGCTTTAATCTGTTGCCTGCCAAAGGCTTTAAGTAGGGAGGTGTTGAAAATATCTTGATTGATAGTCTGAAATAAAATTGAAAAAGGAAAGCCTTCTCAATATGTGATTCAAGGTTACTTAAGACCACAATCCGGTTATTACCCCAAATAGTTGCCTACTCTGGCTTCTTTGGGGCTGCAAGCTCCCTGAGGGAGAGTGATAGGTGGATGCCATTTGTTACCATGGCAGCCCTGCACCCCCACCCCGCCAGCTCTTCCATTAGGAAGCCTGGTTTGCTGATGGGTGGGGGAGCCTGTGCAGAAGAGTGGGAGCAGAGTTTCACTGACTTGGACTGCTCCAAGTACTGGGATCTTACAAGCAGGTTGTGACTAGGGACTTGCATCATTATCATAGTCTGAACCAGAGGTCAGGGTGAGAGGCAGAGCTCTTCTCTGGGAGCACAAGTCCTCAACACAGTCCCGGAATTGGCTTATTGATGCTTGTAATTCTAAAAGAACAATAATTTGTTGCTACTTCCCCCATGACCCCTAGCCAGTGTGTACTTTCCCCTATTTTCAGCATTCAGTGCTAATTACCTTTGGGGGCAAATTGCCAAGGATTTGAATGGGATGTAATTATTTTCCCAATTTAGGAATTTTATCCCCTCCCATCTTTGGGTGCTTTGAAATTCAGCTCTGCCAATTATATCAGCATCAGTTTTACTTTTTCAAATCCCTAAAGCATGAGGGATTTCAGAACCAACCTGGATCTCATGGTTCTGATGTCAAACCTTGCCTGAGGGATTGGACAGCCAAGTTGGAACCACACATTTGTCACTTGCTGGCTGTGTGTCCTTGAGCAAAAGTACTTCTCAAAAAAAAAAAAAAAAAAGTACTTCTCTTTCTGAACTTCAAATGGCAATTCATTTACTCTTCAAATCAATCTAGTAAATAAATCCTCACGATAGCTGTGAATGTGTCCTGACACATGGTAGGTATTCAAAAAAGTTCACTTTTCCTTTCCTTTTTGTCTTGACACCTAGGTTTTCACAGTTGAGAAAGAGACCACTATTCCTAATTTGATCCCTGAATCTGAGGTAGACAAGGGTGAATGAGTGAGTAAAGCATCACCTCCATGGTCCCAACCTTCAGGTGCTAGGCCAGCATCAGCAGTCACTGGTTGCTGAGCACCTACTGTCTGCCACACACCCACACACTGTCAGCAGGATGGCGGCTTCCCAGAATATTTTTGTGCTTTCAGGAAACAGTTTTTTGGCTTCACTCTTGCTGGCTCTGTCTTCCATATGAGGTATGAAATCCTTTCCAGAATGCCCAGACATGGATGTTCCCAGATCTTAAGTAATAGGGTATTTCTAACCACCACCTCCACTCCCTGTCACACACACTAGATGGAAGTTTCCTTAGGATCAGCAGGTGCTCAGAACAGCACCACTACCCCTCCCCACCACATCCAGCTGCCTGGCCATAACCAGTCTTTCTACTTCATAGAACCTCAGTTTCTTCAACTCAGTGGAGATAACAGTACCCAACTGTTCCCCCACACCTCAGTCCTGGTCCCCTGAGTTCCCATCTCACTGGCAAGGCCTTTCATCCATGGTCACTAGAAACCCAAATGTCCTCCTTGTCTCTCCCTCTCTATGTCCAGACCATCGCCAGCTCCTGTTTTTTTTTGTTGTTTTTTTTTTTTTTAATAAGAAAGTGTATTCACTGTTCAACGGTTGGCTGCCTTTTTTTTTTTTTTTTTTTAGATTTTATTTATTTATTCATGAGAGACAGAGAGAGAGGCAGAGACACAGGCAGAGGGAGAAGCAGGCTCCATGCAGGGAGCCAGATGTGGGACTGGATCCCGGGTCTTCAGGATTACACCCTGGGCGGAAGGCAGGCGCCAAACCGCAGAGCTGGGGCTGCCCCAGCTCCTGTTTGTTTTACATGATAAATCCTTAAGTATTTCTAAATTCTGACCACTCCCCTCCATCTCACCACCCAGGACCCTACTCAGAGCAACCAGTTCCTTATCAGGATGACTGCAAGGCCTCCTCATGGTCTCAGGATATAACACTACTCTCTCTTCTAAGGACAAACCTGATCACATCATGCTTCTACCTCCAACCCTGCTGAAAGCCATCCTTGGTGCCTCCTTGCTCTTGTGCTAAAGAACTGATTTCTTCCTTTGGCTTATTGGGCCTTGAAAAGTCTGGCCCTCACTACCTTAGCTTCACTTGGCTCCTTGCTGTGGCTACCTGAGCCTGCCTTTGGTTCCTTGAATGCATCATGCTCTTTCCTGCCACAGGGTATTTGCATGTCCTGTCTTTTCTGCCTAGAAAGCCCTCTTGACTCACTAAAAGCCTTGCATTTCTCTCCTGTTTACTCAGTTTTCAGCTAAAGGGTCATCTCCTCTCAGATGCCCTCCCTGATTAACAGCTCTGAGAGAGTTTAGGTTTCTGTTATAACATTTTGGAGAACCAGGTCCATCTTACTAACATTAGTATAGTTATTTGATTAACACTCATCTTCCATCTTTCTCTCTTGACTGTAATCTTCAGGTAGGCAGCGACAGTGGCTATTTTAATTCACATTGTTTCCTCAGAGCTTAGCACCTGACACACAGTAGATGCTCAAAAAGTATTTGTTGAGTGAATAAATGATTGAATGGAAGTTGTTTTGAGAATTAAATAAGGAAGAAAGAAGGTGAAATGGAGAAGGAGTTAATATTTGGTAGGTGACCCCATGGTCACCATGGTAGGTATTTTAGATATGTTGTTCTTACTAATTTTCACTAATGATACATTTTACATTTGAGAAAACAGATTCAGAGATACTGGGTAACCAGCCCATAGTACACAGCTAATAAATGGTAGACTTAGATAAGAGCAGGGTCTGTCTACCACTAATGATCACAATCTGGTGCTTTCCCTAGTCTGCCTCCAAGTTAAAAAAATGAAGGGAGGGGAACATGGGTGACTCCGCTGGTTGAGTGGCTGGCTCTTAATTTCAGATCAAGTCATGACTTCAGGGTCTTGGGGTCCAGCCCCATGTCAGGCATCATGCTCAGCATAGATTCTTTTTTTTTTTTTTTTAAAGATTTTATTTATTAATAGAGACAGAAAGAGAGAGAGGCAGAGACACAGGCAGAGGAAGAAGCAGGCTCCATGCAGAGAGCCTGATGTGGGACTCGATCCAGGGTCTCCAGGATCACACCCTGGGTTGCAGGCGGCGCTAAACCACTGCGCCACCAGGGCTGCCCTCAGCATAGATTCTACTTGAGTTTCCCTATCCCCCTGCTCATCCCCACCGTGGTCTCTCCCTCTCTAAAATCAATCAGTCAATCTTTAAAAACAAACAAACAAACAAACAAAAACAACTGCTAAAACTGAATTAAAAAGAAAAAAAAGAATATCTGAATAGACATGTAAATGTGTAAAAAGAATGCCAGTTGTCAAAAAATTCCAACAAAGGAAAGCCCAGGACTAGATGGTTTACTGGTGAATTATATCAACTGCTTAAGGAAGAATTAATGGTAGTCTTTCCAAAACACTTCTAAGTCTTTTCAAAACACTTGAGGAGGGAGCATTTCTCAACTCATTCTGTGAGACCAATATGAACATGATACCAAAGCCAGATGAAGATGTTATAAGAAAACAACAGAGGCAGGGGCCTAAGTGGTTCAGTGGATGAGCATCTGCCTTCAGCTCAGGGCATGATCCTGGGGTCCAGGATCGAGTTCCACATTGGGCTCCCTGGAGGGAGCCTGCTTCTACCTCTGCCTGTCTCTGCCTCTCTCTCTGTGTGTCTCTCATGAACAAATAAATAAAATCTTAAAAAAAAAAAAAAAAACAGGCATTATCCCTTGTGAATATACATACAAATATCCTCAACAAAATAGTAGGAAACTAGGGGCACTTGGGTGGCTCAGTCAGTTGGGCATCTGACTCATGATTTCAATTCAGGTCATGATTTCAGAGTCATGAGATTGAATCCCAGATCAGGCTCTGCACTCAGCAGGGAGTCTGGGATTTTTTTTTTCCTTTCTCTTTCCCTTTCCCTCTGCCCATCCCCCCTCTTAAATAAATAAATAAATCCTTAAAAAATCGTAGCAAAATCAAACCAAACCAAACCAAAACAAAACAAAACAAAACAAAACAAAACCAAAAAAACGAATAAAAAATAGCAAACCAAATATAACCAAGTAGGACTTACTCCAGGAATTCAAGACTGATTTATTTTATTTTATTTTATTTTATTTTTTTATTTATGATAGTCACAGAGAGAGAGAGAGGCAGAGACACAGGCAGAGGGAGAAGCAGGCTCCATGCACCAGGAGCCCGATGTGGGATTCGATCCTGGGTCTCCAGGATCGCGCCCTGGGCCAGAGGCAGGCGCCAAACCGCTGCGCCACCCAGGGATCCCAAGACTGATTTAACATACAAAAATCAGGGACACCTGGGTGGCTCAGTGGTTGAGCCTCTGCCTTTGGCTCAGGGCATGATCCCGGGGTCCTGGGATCAAGTCCTGCATCAGGCTCCCTGTAAGGAGCCTGATATCCCCTCTGCCTATGTCTCTGCTTCTCTTTGTGTGTCTCTCATGAATAAATAAATAAAATCATTACAATGAAGGAACAAAAGTATAGGATCATCTCAATTGATGCAAAAAAAAAAGAAAGAAGAAAGAAAGAAAGAAAGAAAGAAGAAAAGCAAGCATTCTAAAAGATCCAACATCATTTCATGATAAAAACACTCAACAAACTAGTAAGAGAAGAGAACTTTCCTCAACCTGAGAAAGGGCATCTATAAAAAAACCGCAGCTAATATCATATCAGTGATACTTTCCCCCTAAGATCAGGAACAAAACAAGAATATCTGTTCTCGCCACTTGTATTCAATATTGTACTCGGGGTTCTAGGCAGAGCAATTAGACAAGAAAAAGAAATAAAGGCATCCAGATTGGAAAAGAAGAAATAAAACCATCTCTAGTCTCAAATGTCATGATCTTGTATAGAAAATATTAAGGAATCTACTTAGAACTAACAAATAAGGGGCCCCTAGGTGGTTCACTTGGTTACACATCTGCCTTTGGCTTGGGTCATGATATCAGGGTCCTGGGATAGAGCCCCAAATCAAGCTCCCTGCTCAGTGGAGAGCCTGCTTCTCCCTATTCCTTTGCCGTTCTCCTTGCTTGTGCTCTCTCAAATAAATAAATCTTTTTTAAAAAAGAAGAATAAACGAGTTTAGCAGGATAGAGTTTTACAGGATACAAAATACCAGTATAGAAACATAAATAGTGTTTCAAAGCACTAAGCAATAAATACTTCAAAAGTGAAGCTATTAAAATAATCCCATTTACATTATCATTAAAAAGAATAAAATACTTAGGTATAAATTTAACCAAGGACATGCAAGACTTGTACCCTAAAACCTACAAAACAGGGGCATCTGACTCGCTCAGTGGGTGGAGCATGTGACTCTTGATCTTGAGATTATGGGGTCAAGCCCTATGTTGGGCATAGAGTTTATTTAAGAAAGAAAAATAACAAAAAAAAAAAAAAGAAAGAAAAATAACATACATATATACTACAAAGCATTGTTGACCGGAATTAATCCCTAAATAAATAGAAAAATATCCAACGTTCATGGTTTGGAAGACTTAATATTTATTAGATGGCAATTTCCTAGACTGATCTTAAGATTCAGTGCATTCCCTATCAAAATTCCAACCACCATTTTTGCAGAAATGGACAAACTGATCCTTAAATGTATATGGAAACTCAAGGGACCCAGAATAGTGAAACAATCTTGAAAAAGCACGAAATTGGGGGACTCAATTCCTGATTTCAAAACATATTACAGGGGTGGCTGTGGGGGTCAGTCAGTGTCTTAACTCTTGATTTCAGCTCAGGTCTTGATCTCAGGGTCATGAGTTCAAGGCCCACATTGGGTTCCACACTGGGCATGAAGTCTACTTAAAAACAAAGACAAAAAGTTACTACAGAGTTACAGTGTTCAAGACTGTGTGGTACGGCATAAGGATAGACAGAGATCAGTGGAATAGAATTGAAAGTCCAGATATAAACCCATAAATCTATGGTCAATTGATTTTTTTCCAAGAGTGGCAGGACTATTCAATGGAGAAAGAATAGACTTTTCAACAAATGGTGCTGGGAAAACTGGAAATGCACATGCAAAAGAATGAAGTTGCATCCTTTCCTCGCATCCTGTACAAAAATTTAACTGAAAATGGATCAAAGACCTAAATGTAAGAGCTAAACCGGTAAAATTCCTAGAAAAAAAGCATAGGGATAAATCTTCATGACCTTGGATTTGGTACTAGATTCTTAGGCATGATATCAAAAGCATAAACAATAAAAGAAAAAGTAGATAAATTGGACCTCATTAGCATGAGAAACTTTGGTGCATCAAAGGACACCATGAAGAAAGTGAAAAGACAACCCACAGAATGGGAGAAAATATTTGCAAATCATATATCTGAGAGAAGTTTTAGTATCCAAAATATATAAAGAATGCTTACAGGGGTGCCTGGGTGGCTCAGTTGGTTAAGTGTCTGACTCTTGATTCAGCACAGGTCTTAATCTCAGAGTGGTGAGTTCAAGTGCTACGCTGGGCATGGCGCCTACTTAAAAAATATATCTTCTTACTATGCAACGACAAAAAGAAAACAACCCAATTTTAAAAGTGGGCGAAGGACTCAAATAGGCATTTCTCCAAAGAAGATATACAAATGGCCAATAAGCACATGAAATGATGCTCAGTATTATTAGTCATTAGGGAAATGCAAATCAAAATCACAGTGAGGTATCACTTAAACATCAGGATGGCTAACAGGATAAAGAAAATAAGTGTGAGGATGGAGAGAAATCAGAGCTCTCACACTTTGTTGTGGGGCATGTAAAATGGTGCAACTGTTGTGGAAAACAGTTTGACAGTTAATCAAAAAGTTAAGCATAGGGGCACCTGGGTGGCTCAGGGTTGAGTGTCTGCCTTTAGCTCTGGTCATGATCCCGGAGTCCGGGGGGTTGAGTCCTGCATCGTGCTCCCTGCAATGAGCCTGCTTCTCCTTCTGCCTATGTCTCTGCCTCTCTCTTTCTGTCTCTCATGAATAAATAAAATCTTAAAAAAAAAAAAAAAAAAAGAAAGCATAGATGGGCACTTGGATGGCTCAGTGGGTTAAGTGGTCAGCATCATCGAAGGGTCATGAGATCAAGCCCCGTGTGGGGCTCCACATTCAAGGTGGAGCCTGCTAGGGATTCTCTCCCTCCTTCTCCGTCTCTCCTCACTCCCCACCACTCACGTGCTCGCTCTCTCTGTTTAAAAAAAAAAAAAAAAAGTTAAGCATAGAATTATGATATGACCAGTAATTCAAGAGAATTGAAAACAAGTGTTCAGACAAAAACATATACACCAGTGTTTATAGCACCTTTATTTACAGTAGCCAAAATGTAGAAAAAACCCAAATGTCCATCAGGTCATGAGTGGATACACAAAATGTGGTGTATTTATGCAATGGAATATTATTCAGCCATAAGAGAATGAAGTCATATATGCTACAAGCTGGATGAACTTTGAAAACACTGTACTGAACAAGGGAAATACAAGGAGGCAGGCATGAAAAGCCACATATTGCATGATCCCATTTCTATGAAATGCCCAGGTAGGCAAATCCATAGAGATAGAAAGCAGATTAGTGGTTGCCTAGGGCTGGGGGGCAGGAGGGAACGCAGAGTGACTGCTTAACAGATATATGGGGGTGGGGGCCACCTGAGTGACTCAGTGGTAGAGCGTCTGCTTTTGGCTCAGGTCATGATCTCAGGCTCCTGGGATGGAGTCCCGCATAAAGCTCCCTGTAGGGAGTCTGCTTCTCCCTCTGCCTTTGTTTCTGCCTCTCTCATTAATAAATTTAAGAAAACCCACACACACATAAAAGGATTCTTTTGGGGGTGATGAAAATTTTCTGGAACTAGAAAGTGGTTATGGTTGCCCAGCATTGTGAATTTACCGAGAGCCACTGAAGTGTATAGTTTAAAGTGGTGAATTTTATGTTATGTGAATTTTACGTCACGATTAAAAAAAAAAAAAAGGAATGATGTTCTGATACTTGCTACAGTATGTGTGGACCTTAAGAACATTGTTAAGTGAAAGAAGCCAGTCACAAAGGGCCACATACTGTATAATTTCCATTCATGGATGTCTGAAACAGGCAAATCCATAAAGATGGAAGGTAGATTGGTAGTTGCCTAGGGCTGGGGTTGACAGAGGAGGGGGTAATTGGAGATCAGAAAGGGAAGTCACTGCTAATGAGTACGGGTTTCTTTTTAGGGTGATAAAAATGTCCTAAAATTGATTGTGGTGATAATTTTGTCAGAAGGGAAGACCTCCCTCTGCCCTGTGGTCCTTCTAGCTAGACTTAGAATCAAATTGACATGAGATGAATTAATAGGAGAAAATGAAATTTAACAGGTTTAGGTAAGGGGGGAATCCACATGATGAAGTTTTGGGATGAGGTCTGGAGCCGATGACCAAGAAAGAATTCTTGAAACATTTTTGGTGCAAAATGGTGGTTTTATTAAAGCATGGACACAGGACCCATTGGCAGGAAGAGCTGCTACCCCAGGCCTGTGAGGACTGGCTGATTGATTATATACCCAGGAGCTGGGGGAGATAAGCAAAAGGAAGATTCCAAAAGGATTGTCATAACTAAGGAGGACCTACATACAAGACAGTGGAGGCCTTACCATTGTCAAGGTGATGATTGTTTTTCCCTCTAGCATTAAGACAACTGGAAGCCTCCTGAGGAATGTCACACATATCCCACCCTGGGCGGGGATTGTTTATGGGATATCAGCTGTGCCTTGTCCTCTGCTAGCCCTGCTCCCTCATCACACACAGACATGGAAACTCCAAAGACAGTTTGGCAACCTGAAGCTTATATGGGTTCAGGAGAGGGATAGGGGCCTGTGAGATTCAAAGAGGAGGAAGACCATTAGCAAGAAAATGAAGGTAGGAGCACCAGGAGCTCAGTCAGTTGGGAGTCTGCTGATCCCAGGACCCTGGGATGGAGCCCTGCATCTGGTCCCTGCTCAGTGGGGAGCCTGCTTCTTCCTCTGCCTGCCACTCTTCCTGCTTGTTCTCTCTTCCTCTCAAATAAAATCTTAAACAACAACAACAACAACAAAGGTGAAGGCAGATGTTTGGAAAAACAAAGTTTGTAGGTAAGTTTCTTAGGTAAAGGGGAGTCTGTTAATAGCTCTCTTCCCAGTACAGGCTCTCCTTTCCAATGTAAATTTAGGCAATTGAGGGGGAGGCAGAGAGCTTTTTCTGCATCTGCTGGGTTTTTATTACTTTTAACTCAAAATAATCTTTATGCCAAAGTAGCTCATCTTGGGGCAGCCTGCCCTGGGCCCCTACAGTTTCACAACTCTGGAATATACCAAAAAATACTGAATTGTGTACTTGAAGTGAGTGTATTGTGTTGTATGTGAATTTTATCTCAATAACTTTGCTGTAAAAACAATTCTCAGTTGTGATATTGGTATCCTATTTATATAGGAAAATGTCCTTGTTCTGAAGGAATATAAACTCAAGTACTTAGGGGTGGAGTGTCATGAGGTCTGCAAGTTATTTTCTTTTTTTTTTATTAAGGTTTTAATTCCAGTATAATTAGCATACAGTGTTATATACTTTTTTTTTTTTACTGCAGCACTTTATTTTCCTCACATAATGACACATTGTTCTCACGTGACAGTAGAAAACCAAAATTTGTTGTCATCTCTTAAAGAATTGAGAATTGTGCACAAAAACTTTACATAAATTAAAAGGATGAATAAATTTACAGTTGTAAATGCAAACCATTTTCCAATCAAGGCAATTAACAACCTATGGCATTCTGGCAGGAAAACATCCGGTAAGAAAGGAAAGTGGGTCCTAAGGTTCGACCTTCCCAGTGCTGTCAGATTGGCAAGACCGAAATAACAACTGATTCAGGACTCCTGCCAGCATCTAGAGAAATCCTGTAATAGACAGCTTTTACACATTAATACCCTCCACAGATCAAGAACCTCATGGTCTTACAGATTCTCCAGTCAGTGGATTTCTCTTCCATAAACATGTTCTGAACCTTATCCACAAAGTGACCAAGCCAAGCTACATGTGCTAAGTGTTTAAATCAAAGATTCGTCCAGGCTATTCAACATACACCAAGGGAACAGTTAGCTTGGAAAAAGGTCAAGATCATCAACAAGTTCTACAATCCAGGGCTAGCATACATGTTATATTAGCTTCACATGTACAATATAGTGATTTGCAGCTTATTTTCAAGTGGTTCAGCAAAAATAAAAGAATGTTTACATAGAATATGGGAAACAAAGGCAGAAAAAATTTATTGAATGTTCTTACTACTTAATAGCCCATTGATAAGTCCTTGAGACAGGCTGAATGACATTCCTCTAGGGACTCAGCTGCCTTGATGTTGACACTTTGCTAAGGGCAAAAGGCAATCTTAGCCGGACTCTCCAGGATCCTGTGAATCTACTTTAAACCTTTGGAAGCTCCTTTTATCTCTACCCCACCCCTCTAGGTACACGTGAGGAATCGTCTTCCAAGCATATGGCCCACTGATGTACATCTGAAAGGTCTCATGACTAAGGGTTTACTAAACAATAATAAATGACCTTTCCTCACAATAGCTAGCCCCCTCAGGATCCTAGAAATCTTGTTTCCAAAATATCTGGGTTACACTATCCCTAACCCTCTCCCAACTTGAAACTCCTCACAACTCCAGTGCAACTCTTTCTCCCCTCAGGTCCTGTCCTGTGCTTTAATAAAAACACCTTTTGCACCAAGGGCATCTCAAGAATTCTTTCTTGGGCCATGGGCTTCGAACCCTAACATCTTTCCTACATGGCATGGAGCTATGTGACCCAAGGCAGTAGCCACTGGCCACATGTAGCTCTTTACACTTAAATTAAAATTAATTAAAAATAAATAGTTCAGTTCCTCAGTTACACTAACCAAGTGCTCAGTAACCACATGTGACTAGTGGCAACAGTTTCAGACAGTGCAGGTATAACACATTTCCTTCTTCATGGAAAATTCCTATTGGCCAGTATCAACATATAAGAGAGATAAAGCAAATGTAGTCAAAGGTTAGCGAATGATAAATCTTGGTAAAACATATATAAGGGTTTCTGTGGGGCAGCTGGATGGGGTGGAGGCCAGTGGCGTGGGTGGCGGAAGAATTCACCCAAGGCAGAACAAAGGACATAGAAGTTTATTGAATACACTGTAAGGGAGCAGCTGGCAGGAGAGACTCTGCTTGGAGGCAGTGGTTGGGGGCTATAGCTTAGAGGGGCAGTGAGGAGGTATGCGGACGTAATGGAATTTAATTTTTTTGGTTAAAAATATCTGTGCCTGGTTGTAAGTAGCCCATTGGTCAGCTAGGGCCTATGGCTATTTTGAGGTGGGTCACCTAATGAGCCTGTTTGCATTCATCAGGGTTGTCACTATGGACTCTTAACCTTCCGTTGCTCAAGCCTGTTGCCTAAAAGTGGCCTCTACAGCTTCTTGTATTCTTTCAATAGAGGGAGAGTAATAACATAGAAAAGAATTCCCAAAACTGAAAAAAAAAAAAAAAGAAAAAAAGAAAAGAATTCCCAATATGGGCCTAACCACCATGTGAATCCAGTTCTTTGGAAATTTCTAGATCCTTGTCTCAACAGCCTGTTCTGCTTTGTTCAACACTTTGTTCCTAGGATCCTCTTCCTAAAGTTTAGTACAAGGTGTTCTCCATACCTCTGTTCATCCACATTTCTTGGAGAGGTATTACAGGGTAGTAGTTTTATTTTTTTTTTATTTTATTTTTTTTAAATTTTATTTATTTATGATAGTCATACAGAGAGAAAGAGAGAGGCAGAGACACAGGCAGAGGGAGAAGCAGGCTCCATGCGCCGGGAGCCTGATGTGGGATTCGATCCCGGGTCTCCAGGATCGTGCCCTGGGCCAAAGGCAGGCGCCAAACCGCTGCGCCACCCGGGGATCCCAGGGTAGTAGTTTTAGAGCTAAAAAGACTCACATTAAAATCCCTGCTGTCACTTAGCTGTCACTTACAACATGAGGCTGAGGATAGTGATTGCCTCTCACATTATGGAAGGCTCTTATCTTTGGTCCTAGCACAAAACAAGCATTAATTACAAGCAGCTAAGATTGTTCTAGAGTGAGGAAGAGTTGGCTGGCTGAGACTGCAGGGTAATCAGCCTAGTTTCTTACTTTAAAGTAGTTTCCTGGGATCCCTGGGTGGCGCAGCGGTTTGGCGCCTGCCTTTGGCCCAGGGCGCGATCCTGCAGACCGGGATCGAATCCCACATCGGGCTCCCGGTGCATGGAGCCTGCTTCTCCCTCTGCCTGTGTCTCTGCCTCTCTCTCTCTCTGTGACTATCATAAATAAATAAAAATAAAATTTAAAAAAAAAAATAAATAAATAAAGTAGTTTCCAGTATAAAATGGTCAGCCACCTGCTGGTGGCCCAGGGTTGCCATTCTGACAACTGTGGCTCCCTTGTGTCAGCAACAACAACAAAAGAACAAAGAACAAGTGTTGTGGCTATTCAATAAAGTTAAGTGTGCCCCTATTCTGCTGTTAAATGTCCTTAGTGTCAGGAAAGATGGAGTGTAGTTGCCAGGAATTGTGTTTTTTTTTTTTTTTAAGATTTTATTTATTCATGAGAGACAGAGACAAAGAGAGAGAAAGAGAGAGAGAGAGGCAGAGACACAGGCAGAGAGAGAAGCAGGCTCCATGCAGGGAGCCCTGATGTGGGACTTGATTCGGGGACTCCAGGATCACACCCTGGGCTGAAGGCAGGCGTTCAACCACTGAACCATCCATGTGTCCCAGGGAATTGTGGTTTTTAATGCCCTTAGTGGCAATTCTACATCCCTCCCTGTGACTTTTCTTTTGATGGCATTCAGGTTTATGAAACCCCACGTCTGGGAAACACTGATTCCAAGAGACACTTGGAGTAGGAGTGGGGTGGGGGTAGTGTGGCCAGAGAGAGCCCAGCCTAAGAGTCAATAAATTGAATTGACCCAGACATTTGCATTTTTTTTATAACTAGTCAGGGTAGTAATGGACATTTGCCTTGGAGAGTTCCTGAGAATGTATTTGCATTATTTTTTGTTTAACCAATTGTCTGGAGTGGTGGGGAGCTGGCATATCCTTCCTTTGCCTGCTTGCTCCTTGTTACAGATTTGGGATAGAGAAGGGCCAGGGTGAGGTGAGGCTCTAGGTAGCCAGAAAGAGGCAAGGTAGGGGGGATGTAGGTTGGGCTGGACCCATAGGGGTGCTGGAGTGCTCTCTTTCCAAGGAAGACTGCAAGATGGCTCCGGATCCTGTCCTGTTGATGCAGTTTTGGAATATAGGTGAGGTCTGGAGCTGACAACCAAGAAAGAATTCTTTTTTTTTTTTTTAATTTTTTATTTATTTATGATAGTCACAGAGAGAGAGAGAGAGGCAGAGACACAGGCGGAGGGAGAAGCAGGCTCCATGCACCGGGAGCCTGATGTGGGATTCGATCCCGGGTCTCCAGGATCGCGCCCTGGGCCAAAGGCAGGCGCCAAACTGCTGTGCCACCCAGGGATCCCCAAGAAAGAATTCTTGAGACGTCTTTGGTGCAAAATGGTGGTTTTATTAAAGCATGAGGATAGAAAAAAAAAAAAAAAGCATGAGGAGGATAGGACCCATGGGCAGGAAGAGCTGCTGCCCCAGGCCTGTGAGGAGTGATTGATTGTGCATCTGGGCGTTGGGAGGGCCTTGAAGATAGGGTACTCTCTAAGGAATTTTGAGGGGATCCCTGAGTGGCTCAGCAGTTTGGCGCCTGCCTTTGGCCCAGGGCACGATCCTGGAGTCCTGGGATCGAGTCCCTGCGTCGGGCTCCTGGCAGTGGAGCCTGCTTCTCCCTCCTCCTGTGTCTCTGCCTCCTTCTCTCTCTCTCTCTCTATGTCTCTCATAAGTAAATAAATAAATATTTTTTTAAAAAAATAAGGAATTTTGAAAGCAAGGTTTCCAGGACCTTCAGGGGATTATTGTTGGGAAAAGGTCACTTATTACCCTCTAATAAAACCTTAGTCATGAGACCCTTCAGATGTTTACAGGTGGGCCGTGTGCTTAGGGGATGATTGGCAACATGGATCTTGGGGTTTAGAGATAAAGAAAATTTCTAAAGGAATTTTTACATGTTAAAGTAGACTCACAGGATCCTGGGGATCAGGCTAAGATTACCTTTTGCCCTTGGCAAAGTATGAATATCGAGACAGTTGAGTCCCTAGAGCAATGTCCCTCTGCCTGTTTCAAGGACTTGTCAATGTGCTGCTCCAGGCCCATGCTTTGTCCTCAGCTAGCCCTGTGTTCCCCCATCACTATGACTTCCTTGCTTTCTAACCCAGATCAAATCATTTCACCTCTCTGAGCCTCCATTTTGTCATTCATTAAAATAGCATCTTTTCCCAATGTCAGATAATTTCTGCACTTATGCTCAAGCTTAAGGCTCAGTTACCTCAGCTGTAAATGGACATAAAAATCACACCTATTTCATAGCATAGAGGTGAGGATTAACACCTAGTACAACTCCTGGCACATAGTGAGTATTTAATAAATGCTACCTAATACTGGCTATTAAGCTTTGTTAAAAAGAAAACCACAAACCCAAAATGGTGTTCCTGGGGCCAGGCCCAATTACCAAACCAGAGTTTAGTACTTAACATAATGGCAGTTTCAACTTCCCGCAGAAATGTAAATCTTAACTCATCAATCAAGAATTTTCTGATAAACACCAGTGAAGTAATCTGTAACATGGATCCTCTCCATCCCTGCAAAGGGAGAAGTGATCTGCATGACAAGACCCCTTGCTCCTTTTCCATAGGGAAGGTGATCTTGCTGGAACCAATCCTTACTTTGCATACAACTTTCTTGCCCCTTTGCTTCCTATAAAAACTATATTTTGTAAAAATCCTTGCTAAATGCCCCTCTGCTTGCTGCATGAAATGCTGTCTGGTTCATGAATCATTTAATAAAGCCAAGTAGATCTTCAAATTTACTTGGTAGAGTTTTATTTTTTAACAGGTCTTTCTACAAATCTACTATCCATCAGCTGCAGTCTGAAATTTATAAAGCTCTGAAAATTCAAGTATTTTTGTAAGTTTGCCATCAAAACACATTTGATAGCAAAACCTAATCTAAACTGATGCCAAGCTAGAATCGTAATGGGCTAACTCATTTACCATGAACATATTTTTAACTAATTAATTAGAGATAGAGCAGGGGGAGGAGCAGAGGGAGAGGGACAAGCAGACTCCAAGCAGAGTGCCATGTGGGGCTCCACCCCATGACCCTGAGTTCATGACCTGAGCTGAAACCGAGAGTTGAATGCTTAACTGCTTACTCGACTGAGCCACCCAGGTGCCTCCATTTATTATGAACGTATTAATGTAGTTGATTACTGGATATGGGCACAGAATATGCACCAAATCACCCTTATAAAATCTGAAAAATTTTTAATTCTGAATCACCCCTGGCCAATAGAGCTTCTGGATAGAGGACTTTGAACTTGTTTTAAGGGCATAAAATGACATGGCTGTGGTCAAAGCCAGGGCTACCTGGCTGCAGGGAGTGGATATACCATTGGTGTTTCAGGAGCCTTAGAGGTGAGAGAAGAGGAAGAGGAAAGAAGACCTATCAGAGGAGGTCTTTGTCATAACAGAAACTAATTTAAGCAGCAAGGGACCTTGTTGGAAGAGTACTGGGTTTGCTACAGCGTATTGGTATGTGGGAGAACCAGGCTCATGGGCCTCAGGGCCAAGAAGCCACTGCTAGGGAGCTAGAATTCTTGTGCCCTTGAGAGTCCTTCTAGCGGGACTAAGAATCAGATTGGAGCAGATGAACAGGAGGAAATCAGATTTAATAGAGCATGTACATGGCATCTACACAGACATGGAAATTCCAAAAACAGGCAAAATGAGGTATATGTGTCTTTCTGAACTAAGAAGGGAGTAGGGGTCTGGGATTTTAGAGGAAAGGAATGCACTTCACAGTGCAAGAAGAGCAGATATTTTTTTAAGTAGATGTTTGCCCTGCCATACAGATGGGTCACTGAAATAAAATTTATCAATAATCCTTATTCCAGGAAAAAGCCCCCAATTTAGATCTGACTATGTAGTTATGGGAGAGACAAGTTTCTTTTGAGCCTGCAGGGGCTCAAGTGCCTTCAGCTCTAAATAATCCACTGCCAAAGTGGCACATTTGGGAGTGGGGGAAGGCTGTCTTGAACCCCTTCACTACCAAAGTCACCCATGGAACTGGTCTGGTAACACCCAACCACAAAGCCACAGCCTGCACTGCCAATCCTGATCCACAACTGATCCCAGTTGACTGAGACCACCTTCCACCCAGCTGCTGCCCCCACAGGGCACTCTCTGTCTCTGTTTTGAATTTGAAGTGGGAATGTCTGATCGGGAGAACCAGTGTCACATGACAATGCCCAATCTGCAAGGGAAGCTGGGAAAACAGAACTCTGAAGCTTTTTGGCTTTAAAATGGGGGGGAATCAAGTTGGGCTCCCTGCCCAGCAGAACCTACTTCTCCCTCTCCCCACTCCCTTCTCCTCTTCTTCCTCTCTCTCTCTCTCTCACTCCCTCACTCTCAGATAAATAAAATCTTTAAAAAAAAAAAAAAGGGAGGCATTGGGGTGCTTGGGGTTCAGTCGGAAGAACATGCATGCAACTTGATCTCAAGGCAGTGAGTTCAAACCCCACATTACATGTAGAGATTACTTAAAAATAAAAAAACAAAATAAAATGGGGGAGGGCGGGCCTGAGTGGCTCAGTTGGTTAAGCGACTGACTCTTGATCTCAGCTCAGATCTTGATCTCAGGGTTGTGAGTTCAAGCCCTGAGTTACGCTCCACACCAGGTGTAGATCCTACTTAAAAAAATAATAAGGGATGCCTGGGTGGCTCAGCGGTTGAGCATCTGCTTTGGCTCAGGGTGTGATCCTAGTCTGGGGATGAAGTCCCACATTGGGCTCCCTGCAAGGAGCCTGCTTCTTCCTCCTGCGTCTCTGCCTCCCTCTCTGTGTGTCTCATGAATAAATAAATACAATATTTAAAAATAATAATAATAATAATAAAATAAAATGGGAGGCATTTCTGCCTCTTGCTATATGACTCCTAAAGAAGAGATTCCTCTAGAACAGGAACCAGAGTGCAGTTGTCAGACAGTGAAAACAAACCAGAATAGACAAAGGCTCAGTAGTGACAGCTTCCCAGAGGAGGGATTCTACTAGGGCCATAAAGGGTGTGTAGAAAAAAAAGGGAGGGGGGTGAGTAGACCTCAGGTAGAAGGGTAGAGGAGTTCAGAATCCGGACAGGGGCCTGTATGTCTGTCTAGAGGGTGTTTACTAGATGACAGTCACTGAGCTAAATTCATTCATTTAATTTTACAATTGCAGGTATCAGAGGAGCTATTATTAGCATTTTGCACACCAGAATCTGAGAATCAAAGAAGTTAGGTCAACTTGTCCAAGATCATGCAGCTAGAAGTTGGGGGAGCTGGGTTTGAATGCAAACATTGAAACCCTGTACTACTCCCCCTACCGCCCCTAACCCCTACACTGTATAGGAAGGAAGTAGATTCCATATGGAGTGCCCACTCCTATCAATTGATTGTGGCTGCTTGGAGCCCTGCATAGAGAAGAGTTCTGAGGTTGTCTCTGAGATATAATGTAGAAAGGGCTATGATCAATTAGTGCTACCTTTTAACCAAATTTGACCTAAGAACTCAAAATTCACATTTTTTCAAGTGGATATGCACATTTACCCAAATCGAGCATAAACTGAGCTATAAAAAAAGACAGTGCATTTCAAAAGATTGGAATTGGGGATCCCTGGGTGGCGCAGCGGTTTGGCGCCTGCCTTTGGCCCAGGGCGCGATCCTGCAGACCCGGGATCGAATCCCACATCAGGCTCCCGGTGCATGGAGCCTGCTTCTCCCTCCGCCTGTGTCTCTGCCTCTCTCTCTCTCTCTGTGACTATCATAAATAAAAAAAAAAAAAAAAAAAAAAAAATTAAAAAAAAAAAAATAAAGTAGTTTCCAGTATAAAATGGTCAGCCACCTGCTGGTGGCCCAGGGTTGCCATTCTGACAACTGTGGCTCCCTTGTGTCAGCAACAACAACAAAAGAACAAAGAACAAGTGTTGTGGCTATTCAATAAAGTTAAGTGTGCCCCTATTCTGCTGTTAAATGTCCTTAGTGTCAGGAAAGATGGAGTGTAGTTGCCAGGAATTGTGTTTTTTTTTTTTTTTTTAAGATTTTATTTATTCATGAGAGACAGAGACAAAGAGAGAGAGAGAGAGAGAGAGAGGCAGAGACACAGGCAGAGAGAGAAGCAGGCTCCATGCAGGGAGCCCTGATGTGGGACTTGATTCGGGGACTCCAGG
Source organism: Vulpes lagopus (assembly GCF_018345385.1). Taxonomy (NCBI): domain Eukaryota; kingdom Metazoa; phylum Chordata; class Mammalia; order Carnivora; family Canidae; genus Vulpes; species Vulpes lagopus. Next base: position 126,763,117 of record NC_054831.1, read on the forward strand.
ATCACACCCTGGGCTGAAGGCAGGCGTTCAACCACTGAACCATCCATGTGTCCCAGGGAATTGTGGTTTTTAATGCCCTTAGTGGCAATTCTACATCCCTCCCTGTGACTTTTCTTTTGATGGCATTCAGGTTTATGAAACCCCACGTCTGGGAAACACTGATTCCAAGAGACACTTGGAGTAGGAGTGGGGTGGGGGTAGTGTGGCCAGAGAGAGCCCAGCCTAAGAGTCAATAAATTGAATTGACCCAGACATTTGCATTTTTTTTTATAACTAGTCAGGGTAGTAATGGACATTTGCCTTGGAGAGTTCCTGAGAATGTATTTGCATTATTTTTTGTTTAACCAATTGTCTGGAGTGGTGGGGAGCTGGCATATCCTTCCTTTGCCTGCTTGCTCCTTGTTACAGATTTGGGATAGAGAAGGGCCAGGGTGAGGTGAGGCTCTAGGTAGCCAGAAAGAGGCAAGGTAGGGGGGATGTAGGTTGGGCTGGACCCATAGGGGTGCTGGAGTGCTCTCTTTCCAAGGAAGACTGCAAGATGGCTCCGGATCCTGTCCTGTTGATGCAGTTTTGGAATATAGGTGAGGTCTGGAGCTGACAACCAAGAAAGAATTCTTTTTTTTTTTTTTAATTTTTTATTTATTTATGATAGTCACAGAGAGAGAGAGAGAGGCAGAGACACAGGCGGAGGGAGAAGCAGGCTCCATGCACCGGGAGCCTGATGTGGGATTCGATCCCGGGTCTCCAGGATCGCGCCCTGGGCCAAAGGCAGGCGCCAAACTGCTGCGCCACCCAGGGATCCCCAAGAAAGAATTCTTGAGACGTCTTTGGTGCAAAATGGTGGTTTTATTAAAGCATGAGGATAGAAAAAAAAAAAAAAGCATGAGGAGGATAGGACCCATGGGCAGGAAGAGCTGCTGCCCCAGGCCTGTGAGGAGTGATTGATTGTGCATCTGGGCGTTGGGAGGGCCTTGAAGATAGGGTACTCTCTAAGGAATTTTGAGGGGATCCCTGAGTGGCTCAGCAGTTTGGCGCCTGCCTTTGGCCCAGGGCACGATCCTGGAGTCCTGGGATCGAGTCCTGCGTCGGGCTCCTGGCGTGGAGCCTGCTTCTCCCTCCTCCTGTGTCTCTGCCTCCTTCTCTCTCTCTCTCTCTATGTCTATCATAAGTAAATAAATAAATATTTTTTTAAAAAAATAAGGAATTTTGAAAGCAAGGTTTCCAGGACCTTCAGGGGATTATTGTTGGGAAAAGGTCACTTATTACCCTCTAATAAAACCTTAGTCATGAGACCCTTCAGATGTTTACAGGTGGGCCGTGTGCTTAGGGGATGATTGGCAACATGGATCTTGGGGTTTAGAGATAAAGAAAATTTCTAAAGGAATTTTTACATGTTAAAGTAGACTCACAGGATCCTGGGGATCAGGCTAAGATTACCTTTTGCCCTTGGCAAAGTATGAATATCGAGACAGTTGAGTCCCTAGAGGAATGTCCCTCTGCCTGTTTCAAGGACTTGTCAATGTGCTGCTCCAGGCCCATGCTTTGTCCTCAGCTAGCCCTGTGTTCCCCCATCACTATGACTTCCTTGCTTTCTAACCCAGATCAAATCATTTCACCTCTCTGAGCCTCCATTTTGTCATTCATTAAAATAGCATCTTTTCCCAATGTCAGATAATTTCTGCACTTATGCTCAAGCTTAAGGCTCAGTTACCTCAGCTGTAAATGGACATAAAAATCACACCTATTTCATAGCATAGAGGTGAGGATTAACACCTAGTACAACTCCTGGCACATAGTGAGTACTTAATAAATGCTACCTAATACTGGCTATTAAGCTTTGTTAAAAAGAAAACCACAAACCCAAAATGGTGTTCCTGGGGCCAGGCCCAATTACCAAACCAGAGTTTAGTACTTAACATAATGGCAGTTTCAACTTCCCGCAGAAATGTAAATCTTAACTCAATCAAGATTTCAAAAAAAAAAAAAAAAGAATTTTCTGATAAACACCAGTGAAGTAATCTGTAACATGGATCCTCTCCATCCCTGCAAAGGGAGAAGTGATCTGCATGACAAGACCCCTTGCTCCTTTTCCATAGGGAAGGTGATCTTGCTGGAACCAATCCTTACTTTGCATACAACTTTCTTGCCCCTTTGCTTCCTATAAAAACTATATTTTGTAAAAATCCTTGCTAAATGCCCCTCTGCTTGCTGCATGAAATGCTGCCTGGTTCCTGAATCATTTAATAAAGCCAAGTAGATCTTCAAATTTACTTGGTAGAGTTTTATTTTTTAACAGGTCTTTCTACAAATCTACTATCCATCAGCTGCAGTCTGAAATTTATAAAGCTCTGAAAATTCAAGTATTTTTGTAAGTTTGCCATCAAAACACATTTGATAGCAAAACCTAATCTAAACTGATGCCAAGCTAGAATCGTAATGGGCTAACTCATTTACCATGAACATATTTTTAACTAATTAATTAGAGATAGAGCAGGGGGAGGAGCAGAGGGAGAGGGACAAGCAGACTCCAAGCAGAGTGCCATGTGGGGCTCCACCCCATGACCCTGAGTTCATGACCTGAGCTGAAACCGAGAGTTGAATGCTTAACTGCTTACTCGACTGAGCCACCCAGGTGCCTCCATTTATTATGAACGTATTAATGTAGTTGATTACTGGATATGGGCACAGAATATGCACCAAATCACCCTTATAAAATCTGAAAAATTTTTAATTCTGAATCACCCCTGGCCAATAGAGTTCTGGATAGAGGACTTTGAACTTGTTTTAAGGGCATAAAATGACATGGCTGTGGTCAAAGCCAGGGCTACCTGGCTGCAGGGAGTGGATATACCATTGGTGTTTCAGGAGCCTTAGAGGTGAGAGAAGAGGAAGAGGAAAGAAGACCTATCAGAGGAGGTCTTTGTCATAACAGAAACTAATTTAAGCAGCAAGGGACCTTGTTGGAAGAGTACTGGGTTTGCTACAGCGTATTGGTATGTGGGAGAACCAGGCTCATGGGCCTCAGGGCCAAGAAGCCACTGCTAGGGAGCTAGAATTCTTGTGCCCTTGAGAGTCCTTCTAGCGGGACTAAGAATCAGATTGGAGCAGATGAACAGGAGGAAATCAGATTTAATAGAGCATGTACATGGCATCTACACAGACATGGAAATTCCAAAAACAGGCAAAATGAGGTATATGTGTCTTTCTGAACTAAGAAGGGAGTAGGGGTCTGGGATTTTAGAGGAAAGGAATGCACTTCACAGTGCAAGAAGAGCAGATATTTTTTTAAGTAGATGTTTGCCCTGCCATACAGATGGGTCACTGAAATAAAATTTATCAATAATCCTTATTCCAGGAAAAAGCCCCCAATTTAGATCTGACTATGTAGTTATGGGAGAGACAAGTTTCTTTTGAGCCTGCAGGGGCTCAAGTGCCTTCAGCTCTAAATAATCCACTGCCAAAGTGGCACATTTGGGAGTGGGGGAAGGCTGTCTTGAACCCCTTCACTACCAAAGTCACCCATGGAACTGGTCTGGTAACACCCAACCACAAAGCCACAGCCTGCACTGCCAATCCTGATCCACAACTGATCCCAGTTGACTGAGACCACCTTCCACCCAGCTGCTGCCCCCACAGGGCACTCTCTGTCTCTGTTTTGAATTTGAAGTGGGAATGTCTGATCGGGAGAACCAGTGTCACATGACAATGCCCAATCTGCAAGGGAAGCTGGGAAAACAGAACTCTGAAGCTTTTTGGCTTTAAAATGGGGGGGAATCAAGTTGGGCTCCCTGCCCAGCAGAACCTACTTCTCCCTCTCCCCACTCCCTTCTCCTCTTCTTCCTCTCTCTCTCTCTCTCACTCCCTCACTCTCAGATAAATAAAATCTTTAAAAAAAAAAAAAGGGAGGCATTGGGGTGCTTGGGGTTCAGTCGGAAGAACATGCATGCAACTTGATCTCAAGGCAGTGAGTTCAAACCCCACATTACATGTAGAGATTACTTAAAAATAAAAAAACAAAATAAAATGGGGGAGGGCGGGCCTGAGTGGCTCAGTTGGTTAAGCGACTGACTCTTGATCTCAGCTCAGATCTTGATCTCAGGGTTATGAGTTCAAGCCCTGAGTTACGCTCCACACCAGGTGTAGATCCTACTTAAAAAAATAATAAGGGATGCCTGGGTGGCTCAGCGGTTGAGCATCTGCTTTGGCTCAGGGTGTGATCCTAGTCTGGGGATGAAGTCCCACATTGGGCTCCCTGCAAGGAGCCTGCTTCTTCCTCCTGCGTCTCTGCCTCCCTCTCTGTGTGTCTCATGAATAAATAAATACAATATTTAAAAATAATAATAATAATAATAAAATAAAATGGGAGGCATTTCTGCCTCTTGCTATATGACTCCTAAAGAAGAGATTCCTCTAGAACAGGAACCAGAGTGCAGTTGTCAGACAGTGAAAACAAACCAGAATAGACAAAGGCTCAGTAGTGACAGCTTCCCAGAGGAGGGATTCTACTAGGGCCATAAAGGGTGTGTAGAAAAAAAGGGAGGGGGGTGAGTAGACCTCAGGTAGAAGGGTAGAGGAGTTCAGAATCCGGACAGGGGCCTGTATGTCTGTCTAGAGGGTGTTTACTAGATGACAGTCACTGAGCTAAATTCATTCATTTAATTTTACAATTGCAGGTATCAGAGGAGCTATTATTAGCATTTTGCACACCAGAATCTGAGAATCAAAGAAGTTAGGTCAACTTGTCCAAGATCATGCAGCTAGAAGTTGGGGGAGCTGGGTTTGAATGCAAACATTGAAACCCTGTACTACTCCCCCTACCGCCCCTAACCCCTACACTGTATAGGAAGGAAGTAGATTCCATATGGAGTGCCCACTCCTATCAATTGATTGTGGCTGCTTGGAGCCCTGCATAGAGAAGAGTTCTGAGGTTGTCTCTGAGATATAATGTAGAAAGGGCTATGATCAATTAGTGCTACCTTTTAACCAAATTTGACCTAAGAACTCAAAATTCACATTTTTTCAAGTGGATATGCACATTTACCCAAATCGAGCATAAACTGAGCTATAAAAAAAGACAGTGCATTTCAAAAGATTGGAATTGGGGATCCCTGGGTGGCGCAGCGGTTTAGCGCCTGCCTTTGGCCCAGAGCGCGATCCTGGAGACCCGGGATTGAATCCCACGTCGGGCTCCCGGTGCATGGAGCCTGCTTCTCCCTCTGTCTGTGTCTCTGCCTCTCTCTCTCTCTCTGTGTGCCTATCATAAATAAATAAAAATAAACGTTTAAAAAAAAAGATTGGAATTGTTCAGACTGTATTCTCCAACCCTCAAGGGAACAAAATTATACATGAACAATAAAAGAAAAACAGAAAATCCCTAACTCCCTAGAAATTAAACATTAACACTGGTCAAAGAAGAAATCAAAATGAAAATTAAAAAAACATTTGAACTGAATGATAATGAAGATATGCATACTGAAATTGTGGGATGTAGACAATACAACTCTTAGAGGAAAATCTGTAGCCTTAAAATGTATGTATTAGGGGCGCCTGGGTGGCTCAGTTGGTTGAACATCCGACTCTTAATTTTGGCTCAGGTCATGATTTCAGGATCGTGAGATTGAGCCTTCATGCTCAGTGCAGAGACTGCTTGAGATTCTTTTTCTCCCTTTTCTTCTGTCCCTCCCCCTGCTCATACTCTCTCTAAATTAATTAATTAATTAAATAGTTTTAAAGAAGTATTAGTCAATTTAATTTGAGCAAGGTCAAAGACACTGAATGCTTAAGGGATGATGAGTAACTCAGTTTGGTTGGTGTTAAAACACTATAAAGGGATATGAATTAATCTGGACTGTGTTGTAAGTGACAGAAGAGCCCAAATCAAATTGTCTTAAGCAAAGACTTTATTTCTTTGTGTAACTGAAAATCCCAAGAGGAATTCTGGCTTGAGACACAGTTGACCATACGTGTTCAAATGGTGTTGCAGCAATGGCTCTTCGTGTGTTTTCTCCTTTTTCTATATTCACTGAATTCTCAGGCAGGCTCTCCAGCCTGGGCTGCAAGTGCAGGAGGCTTCTCCAGTGTTCCCATGGTGATGGCAGCAGTGCACAAGGACAAGCTCAACTGCACAAGCCTTTTTCATGAATCCACATGTGTCTCACTTGTTCACACGCTATTGGTCAAAGCAATTCACATGGCCAAGCCCAACATCTAGGACTGGAGAAATTCTCTCTGCCCATCTTGAGGATATGACAAGGATATAGAGTGAGGAATTGGAATCATTATTCAATCCACACAGATAACCAACTCAGTGTTGGGCTTTCTGGGTCATAGGGTACACACATGCTTAATTTCCCTTACATACTACCTGATTGTTCTCTATTCCCTCCTGCAATTCCCAAGGGTGGGTGTTTCCCTAAGTTTTCACCAATGCTCAGCATTGTCCAGCTCTCTTGTTTTTGCCTGCCTGATGGATGTGAAACGGCATCTCGCTGATGCTTTACTTTGTGTGTCTCTGATTATGTATGCATCCAAGCATCTCTTCACATCTTGTTAGTCATTTGGATTTCCCTTCTGTGAGTTGCCTATTCATATCCTTTGCTCATTTTCCCTTGTGTTTTGGTTCTTTTCTTGTTGATTTGCAGGAGATCCAGCAATACAGTCTAGGTATTAATTCCTTGTCGGCTTTAGACATAACAATCTCTTACAAGTTTCCCAACTGTTAATTTTGTTTTTAGTATCCTTCATTCTTCAGCAAAAATCTTTGATATAATTAAATCCAGCATTTCTTGCCTTAAGGCTTGTGCTTTGGGTCTAATTTAAGAGGTACTTTCCCCATCTTTAGTTCACAAAGATAATTTGTGTTTTTATCATTCACATTTAGGTCTTTCATACATCTAGAATCTACATTTGTGGTGGGTAAGGGTATGAAGCCAGATTTGTTTTGTTGTTTCCCATATAGTGAGCCAGTTTTCCCAGTACCATCTATGAAAAAGTATGCTACTTTCTTCTTTGAATTATGACACCACCCTTGTTATAGATAGATTTATCTACCTACCTACCTGCCTACCTTTCTATTATCTGTTATCTGTCTTTATATCTGTGTTTATCTATCTTTCTATGTTTACATATCTGATAGGACGGTATCTCACTTTTTAAAAAAGATTTTATATATTTTTTCATGAGAGACACAGAAAGAGAGAGGCAGAGACATAGGCAGTGGGAGAAGCAGGCTCCATGCAGAGAATCTTTTTTTTCTTTTTTTTAAGATTTTATTTATTTATTCATGAGAGACACAGAGAGGCAGAGACATAGGCAGAGGGAAAAGCAGGACTCCGGTGGGGAGCCTGATGTGGGACTTGATCCCAGGAGCCCGGGATCACGACCTGAGTCAAAACATGCAGAGAATCTGATGTGGGACTCCATCCTGGGACTCCGGGATCACACCCTGAGCCGAAGGCAAGAGGTTCAACCACTGAACCACCCAGGCATCCTATATCTCTCCCATTTAGTTCTTCATTACAGATTGACTTAGTTCTTTGTGGACTTAATTCTTCCATATATAATTTAGAATAATCTCATTGGTTTTCTCCTAAACAACTTCCATCTAGAATTATCCTTATGATTGTACTGAATTGTACCCAGATGAATTTGAGAAGACCCAGAAATTTTATGATGTTAAGACTCCCTAAACACAAGTGTGGAATTAGGTACCTATTTATGTCTTCTTTTATATCCTTTAATGGAATTTTTTAAAGATTTTATTTTTAAGTAATCTCTACACCCAACATGAGACTTAAACTTAGAACCCCGAGATCAAGAATTGCGTGCTCTATTGACTGAGCCAGTTGGGCATACCTGTTAAATAGATTTTTAAAAATTTCACCTTAGGGATCTTCTCCATTCCTTAATTTTTAGATACTTTATTTTTTTTTTAAGATTTTATTTATTTATTCATGGGAGACACACACAGAAAGAGAGAGAGAGAGAGAGAGGCAGAGACACAGGTAGAGGGAGAAGCAGGAGCCTGACGTGGGACTCGATCCTGGGTCTCCAGGATCACACCCTGGGCTGAAGGCAGCGCTAAACTGCTGAGCCACCCAGGCTGCCCAATTTTTAGATACTTTAATGTAAAGTTTAGGGTTGTGGGATTTTTAAAATATTTTATTTATTTATTTATTCATGAAAGACACACAGAGAGAGGGAGAGACATAGGCAGAGGGAGAAGCAGACTCCCCAGGATCCTGGGATCATGACCTGAGCTAAAGGCAGACACCCAACCACTGAGCTACCCAGGTGCCCAAAGTTTAGGTTTTTAAATTTTTTTTTAGGTCTTTAAAAATTTTGAAACAATTTCAAACCTGCAGGAAAGTTGTAAGAATAATACAAAGACGTTTTCTTCTTAAAGCATTTGAGGTTGCCAATCTGATGCCACATTATTCCCACTTACTTTATTTAGTATTTATAAACAAGAACAGTCTCATATATGGCCACAATGTAACTATCAAATATGGGATATTGACCTTGATACTTTACTACCATCTTATCCTCAGATCTTGTTCAAGTTTCAATAATTGTCTCAGTAACATTCTTTATGGCAAAAGGAATCATGTGTTCAAGACCACATCTTGTGTTTGGTTTTTGTCTCTTTAATCTCCTTTGGTTTGGAACAATTCCTCAGTCTTTCTTTGACTTAAAGGGCCCTGATACTTCTGATGATCACAAGTAAGTTATTTTACAGAATGTCCCTTAATTTCAGTTTGTCTGATAGTTCCTCACGATTAGATTCAGATTGTGCATCTTTGGCAGGAACATCACAGAAGTGATGCTGTATCCTTCCCATGGCATCCTATCAGATGGCACACAATTTCAATTTGTCCCATTGCTAATGGTGTTTACTTTGATCACTTGATTAAGGTGGTATCTGCCAGGTTTTGCCATTGTCAAGTCATTCTTTCTCTCTCTTTTTAAGAGTTTATTTATTCATTTGATATATATATATATAGAGAGAGAACATGAATAGGAGACAGAAGGAGGAGAGCAGACTTCCCACTGAGCAGGGAACTGGACGCAGAGCTTGATCCCAGGACCCTGGGATCATGACCTGAGCAGAAGGCAGACGCCTGACCAACTGAGCACCCTAACCCAGGTGCCCCTAATTCCCCAACTTTAGAGTTGAGACTCTGATACCCAGAGAGAGGGGTGGATTTGACAAAGATCAGGGGTTAGGGATATTTTCCTGAAAAAGATCCCTCTTGGAGATAACACTCAGCCTGGGCTCCGTTGTCAGGCAACAAGTGCTCCAGACACTACAGGGTTATCTGTTCTTAGCTCTGCCAATCAGGGAAAAGAACACTGGGATCTCCAGTCTGAGTCTTGGCTGTGTCACAAGACTTTGCCTCTGTGATCTTGTGCATTGGTTTCTTCCTCTACAAAATGAGGGCATAGAATCAGGCAGCCCTCAAGGCTGCTCTATCCCGAACAATTGAGGCCTTTATCATCCTTGGGCACCCTCCTGGGGGTTTAGGCCAGGCTTCAGAGGCACAAATAGAATCTGGTGAAGAGGAGTACATGGTGGGAGCATGGTCCACACAGGCAGCAACCTTGGCCTTGTTTTAATCCTAGTCTTGGCCGAATTTGCAGCCTGGTGTGGATCCCCCGTGTCTGAGAGAATAGGCTCTGGGATGTCTGATATGTCCACTGAGACAACAGGCAGGGGAGCAAAGGGGGAAGGGGAGGCAAAGGATGAGGAAAAGGAAGAGGTTACCTTACCACCTACTGGCAGGAGAGTGGTGCATGGAGACCTCCCTGGTTCTACAGAGGCTTCATCTGTGCGGAGGAGCATGTGAGGCTAGCGCAGCCTGTCTTGGCTGCTGGGTCTGAGACTCTGACAGGGGGTTGTGTCTGTGCCCCCGGCTCTCCTGGAGTCTTTGTTCTCCCCATCCTTCCTCCCTCAGCTGCCTCCCCGCCCCCCCATGGGACTTCTGTGCCCCCAGGTCCCTGCTCTACTTTCTAACTCCCACCCCACCAAACCCTCATAGCTGCTTCACCCCCCAACTCAGCCTGAACCCCAGCCTGAACTCTGTCCTCTTCAAGCCAGCACAGTTCCCTTCCCTTCCCTGGGCTCATTTGAGTTCCTTCTTTTTTAATTTTTTAAAAATTTTATTTGTAAGTAATCTCTACATCCAACATGAGGCTTACACTCACAACCCGAGACCAAAAGTCACATGCTCCACTGACTGAGCCAGCCAGGTACCCCAGCAAGGCTGCTTCTCAAGCTGGACTGGGCTCTTCATCCCCTTCTTTCCAGACCATCCCTGGTCACCCTCATGGTCTGGCTTTGGGTGCAGGAAAATTGATAGTATCAATTTGTCTATTTTCCTTTTGGCTCATCAAGGCTGTTGCTCCCTTCTGCTCATAAAACTGTCTTTACTGTTGCTGGAGACATGCCGTGAGCCCACACACTGCTTGCGCCCCATCCCACCTGAGCTGGGGCACCCCACCCCACTCATAACCCTAGTTCCCACCCAAATGGGGCTCCATTTGCTGGCTCAGGTGCCTTGACCCAGTCAAGCACCAAGTCCTTCCCTGCAAGAACATGCTGCCCTCTGCTGGTCTGTTATAAAACCTGACAGGTTTTCTGGGCCCAGGGAAGGGCCACCCTTTGCTGCACTCTTACAAGTTGTAAGCACTTAACACACTTTATCTAATTGAATCTTCACAGCAAATTTATGAGGAAGGTTCTGCTATTAGCTGCATTTTACATATCTGAAACTAAGACAGAGATGGCATGCCACTTAACTAGGAGGGAGAGCCAGTTGTGAACCCCATATGATGAATGACAAGGAGAGCAGCTCATGACCTGGCTCTTCCTTAGGATGCAAGCTGCACTGGGCTTTTTAAATAGGTCTCTTTAAACCCTTTCTACAACCTGGTATCAAAGTGATCAAGGTTCTCTATTAGCCCCACGCTTTCAGCACTCCTTTCACAAACACAGCCTGCAGGCCTCCCCTCTCAGCTGGGGATCCTTGAGCTGCCCACAAAATGGGCAAAACTTCCCACACCTGCCACCTTCCCTAACCGCCCCCCCCCCTTCCCACCACCCACTACTGGCTGGGCTGTCTCAGCCCTTGGTCCCATTCCTTCCTGTCTTCACCTAATTATCCCCTCTCTGCAGCACATTCCACCCTCTAAGTCAGACTGGCCCCCAGATGTTTAACATGCTTAACTTCTAAAAGTGTGGGCAAACAACCTTGCCCCCCCCCCCCCTCAAGCCACCGTCCTATTTCTCCTCACAGCAAAAGTTCAGGAAGAGCTATCTGCTTGCTCACTGGGCTCACTTCCCTGTTTCCTCCTCATTCTTCTATAGCCTGGGCCCTTTGGGGTTTTACCCCCTCCCCCTTCTTCACCAAAGCACCCTGAGGTCACCGCACAGTCCAAGTCACCCGATTCAGTGAACGTCACTCAGGCTCAGGGCACTCTAGGTCTCTCAGCGGTGCTCCTTCTGGAAACACCCCCTCACTTGAGTTTCTGGCTTCTGGTACTCGTGATCCTCTCTGTTCCCGGCCTCCCTTGACAGCCTGCAATACCAGTACCTGACATTAACTGCTGGTGCTCCTCAGCACTGGGTCCTGGGCCCTTTTCTTCTATCCCATTCTCTCTCCTTGGGCTACTGTGGCCACCACCCACGTACATGCTGATGACTCCCAAATGGACTAGAGTAGCCCAGGGTGTCTCAACTGTCCAAGGGCAGTTGGGCCCTCCAAAGGACCTTCCGCAAAGCCTGTAGACATTTGTGATTACCAATGCTAGGGAGGGTACTACTGCCATCTAGTGGGTAGAGGCCAGGGATGCCGCTAAATATCCCACAAGGAAGGGGGCGGCGGGGGCGGGGGGGGGGGGAGAGGGGGCTGCGACAAAGAATTACCCCCTCTCAAGTGTCAGCCATGCCAAGATTGAGGACCCCATTCTAGCCCAGCTCCTCCTCTGAGCCCCAGGTCGGAACACCCAGCCACTTGTTCTACATCTCCATTTGGGTGTCTCAAACATACCTCAAGCCCAACCTGTCCAATGGAATTCATCATCTCCCCCAACCCAATTGACTAGCAATCCTCTGCACCATAAACCTGGGAGCCATCCTGGGAAGGACCCTGTCCCTCACCTCAATATGCAGTCCATCACCAGGTACTGTCCATTCAAACGGCATCTCTCCAGCACTACTCCAGGTGCCATCATCTCTGGCCTTGGCTTTTCTGAGAAAACATCCTGCCTCATCTCCTGTTTCCCAGCGTGGCCTCAAGGGCCCCCTCCAGACTTTTCACCATGCAGCAGAGTGCTCCGTGTCACAGTGCAGATCTGATTATGACATTTCTGTGTTTGAAACACATGTCTTCCCATTGTTCTTTGGATCAAGACCCCAAACCTTAACACAGCCTGCAAAGCCACATGTTCTGGCCCCTGGTAATTCCCCAGTGTCTCTTAGAGCCCCTACCCACACCCCTCTTTGCACTCCAGCCACTGGACTCCTTCCCACCCCTGGGCCTTTGCATATGCTCTTCCTCCTTCTGGATTGTTCCCTCCCACCTCCACTCCTTCACCTAGTTAGCTACTATTCACCCTTTAGATCTCACCTCAGAGATCTCACCCTTTAGTCTCACCAGTGAGACCCTAAATGACTGGAGTCTAGATCAAATTCTAGACGGGGACGCCTGGGTGGCTCAGCAGTTGAGTGTCTGCCTTTGGCTCAGGGTGTGGTCCCAGGGTTCCAGGATCAAGTCCCGTATCGGGTTCCCTGCATGGAGCCTGTTTTTCCCTCTTCCTATGTCTCTGCCTCTCTCTCTCTGTCTCTCATGAATAAATAAATAAAATCTTTAAAAAAATTCTATGATAAACCTTCTCAAAAAGCCATGTCTCAGGGTGCCTGGGTGGCTCAGTAGGTTAAGCTGAGACTCTTGATCTCAGCTCAGGTCTTGATCTTGGGGTTGTGAATTCAAGCTCTGTGCTGGGCTCCTTGCTGGGCGTGGAGCCTACTTTAAAAAAAAAAAAAAAAAGCCATGTTTCCTTCCTGCCCGAAACTTAGTTCAACTTGTAATTTGACTCATTCATGCAATGACTTGATTGATGTCTCCTGACTTGACTCTGTGCCCACCAGGACAAGGCCACATCTGTGCCTGCTCACCGGCCCCTAAGTCACATAGAGGGGGGTCAATACAATCTTTGAAGGATAGAGAGAGTGAAATCCAATCTTTCCACCTGGCCACACAATGATCACACCAAGAACATCTGAGTCATCACATTCCCCACCCCCACCCCCACCCCCAAAGGCTTTGAGGCCATTACATTTGCTTGCTTGTTACCAAAGCAATCCACGATTGCTGTGGAAAACCAGAAAACAAACAAAAGGAGGAAGATCTACTCTGATCCTATTTTGCAGACTGCTTTTTATCCTAAGCAATCAAACATGACCAATAGGTAGAGATGGGCTTCAGGAAGAATATTTCTGTAATGTTGTTTTTCTGGCAAAGTCTGCTATGTGTAAAGAGCCGAGATTCTCTCTCAAAGGGCCTGCTGCATTAGAACAGATGGGAAGCATGTTAAAATACCAATTTCAAACTCCATGCCCAGGAGACTCTGACTTGGGTCTCAGGTATTGCTATGTTTTAAATTTCCCTCAGAGATTCGGACAGGTGCACTTGGGATTGGAACCACCGACTGAACCAAATCCTCTTTTTTTTTTGGTCACAAAGGGACAAAATTTTGTTAGACAAAAAATTTTGTCTAAATTTGTCTAAAATTGTCAAAAAAATTTTGTTAGTTAGTCAGTTAGTTAGTTTGTTAGACAACATCCAATATTTTGTAATTTCTTGTGCAGCGATTAGAATCTTAGTTAGGGGGATCCCTGGGTGGCTCAGCGGTTTAGCGCCTGCCTTTGGCCCAGGGTGCGATCCTAGAGTCCCGGATCCCGCAATGGAGCCTGGTGTGTGAATAAATAAATAAAATCTTTAAAAAAAAAAAAAAGAGAGAGAGAGAATCTTAGTTAGGCCTGCCCTAGCATATGTTCTAGAGTATTTTGGGAAGCTGATTCTCGAGGTGGCCTTGCACACTGATGAGTCCACTGAGCCTTACTGCCAAACTGCTTTGAGTTTTCATGCAACTAGGTCTCTTCTCCCTAGTTGAGTTAGTATGGACTGGATCCGGTGGAGGGAGGCAGTGGGTGGAGGAGGCAGGATTTTCATCTCTTTACTTTGTGCCCTGCAGTCCCACTTAGATTGAAATCCAAATCTTGGGCAGCCCAAGTGGCTCAGCAGTTTCGTGCCTGCCTTCAGCCTAAGCCTGATCCTGGAGACCGGGGATCAAGTCCCATGTCGGGCTCCCTGCATAGAGCCTGCTTCTCCCTCTGCCTGTGTCTCTGCCTCTCTCTCTCTCTCTCTTTCTCTCTCTCTCTCTGTCTCTCTCTCTCTTGTGAATAAATAAATAAAATCTTTAAAAAAAAAAAAACAAATCTTGTAGGTGGCCCACCAGGCCCCACAGTGTCTGGCCCCCTGCCTGCCTCTCCTGCCTCACCTCTGTCTGAGCAGTGACAGCTCTGGCTTCCATGTGACTCCCCGTGACAGGCGGTGGAGCTGTTTCCCTCCTGAATGCCTTCACACATCTCTGGAACATTCTTTTCACCAAGCCTCACCTTCCTTGGGTCTTAATTTGTTTTTTTGTTTATTTTGTTTTTAAGATTTTTATTTACTTGAGAAAGAGAGAGAACACAGAAGGAGAAGCAGACCCCCACTGAGAAGGGAGCCTGACTTGGGGTTCATTCCCAGGATCCGGGGATCATGACCTGAGGGAAGGCAGATGCTTAAACCACTGAGTCACCCAGGTGCCCCACTTTGGGCCTCAATTTGAAAGTCCCTTTCCAGAGGGGGGGTTCTCTGGCTTAATCTAGGGTAGTCTTCCTCTATCCTTTCCCATAGCTACCTGTGCTTTATACCCTTCAGGCTCCGTTTGTAATATATTTAGGTGTGTGATAATTGGCTGTTACTGGTTTCATTGGCTGGAATATAAGATCCCTGAGAGCAGAAGCAGACATGGCTCTTTGTTCACCGTGAACCCAGCACTAGCACAACGCCTGACATGTGGTAGGTTCTTAGCACATATTCACTAAAGGGATGCAAAGAGCAGAGGTAAAGGTATTACTCTTCCAATTTTTAAAGAGGGTACAACAGAGGCCTGAAGTGTAAAGGGGCTTCCCCGATGTCACTTAGCAAGTCAGAGGAGCTCTGGGATCCCACCCCCAGTCTGTAGACCCTGCATACAGTGATCCCCCATCTTCCCCTACTGAGGTCTCCTAGCTTGCCCAAAGTCAACAACACTGGATTCACATCCTG
This sequence comes from Vulpes lagopus, assembly GCF_018345385.1. Lineage (NCBI taxonomy): Eukaryota > Metazoa > Chordata > Mammalia > Carnivora > Canidae > Vulpes > Vulpes lagopus. The sequence continues at coordinate 126,778,491 of NC_054831.1, forward strand.
GCTTCCCCATCTGTTCTTTCTACTACAACAAACTACGGCACATTTTTGTTGAGTACCTCTTGAGTGCTGGGCACCGCGCCAGAAGCTGGGGAAGCAGAAAGAACAGGCAGACACATTGCTACCCTCCTGGTCCCCACATCCCTGTGGGAAGAGGAGGACACAAAGAGAAAAGTCCAGTAATAATTATGAATCCTGATATCAGGGACACCTGGATAGCTCAGTGGTTGGGCTCTGCTTTCGGCTTGAGTCCTGATCCTGGGGTTCAGGGATCGAGTCCCGCATTGGGCTCCCTGCATGGAGCCTGCTTCTCCCTCTGCCTATGTCTCTGCCTCTCTCTCTTTGTGTGTCTCTCATGAATAAATGGATAAAATATTTAAAAAAAAAAAAAAAAGAATCCTGATATCAGCCTCAGAAATGTAGCAAAGTGTCCTAGGCGTCACCCATGATATTCCCTGCTTGCAAGCATTTGGAAGTTCCCTCTGTCTCCAGCCTGTGGCCGAGGCCTCCCTAGCTGGCTAATACTGGCCCCTTTCCCCCACGCAGACCTGGGTAATGCTGGCCCCTTCCCCCGCTCCCCCGCCTCCGCAGACCCCTCCACCGCGTTCCCGAGCGCTCCCTTCAGGTCACCACCAGGGGGCAGCTGTGTCCCATCTCAAACGGTTCCCACGCCCGCCCAGCAGGGGCCGGTTCGCTGCAGAGTCTCAGACTTGCGCTGGTGGGCAGGGGGCTTCGGGAGGGGAGCAGAAAAGGTGAGAGAAGGGGACTAAAAGGTTCTCTGGGGACCACAGCTGGGGTGTCTTAGGGAATCAGCTGTGTCCAGACTTGGGGAAGTTTCTCAGATTTTTTTACCTTCCCTTATCTTCCTCCTACCTGATCAATCATTCTTTCAATAAATTTTTTAGATTTTTTAAATTTGTTTGTTTGTTTATCAGAGAGAGCATGAGCAGAGGGAGCGGCAGGCAGAGGCCGAGGGAGATGCAGGCTCCCCGCTGAGCAAGGAGCCAGATGTGGGACTCTATCCCGGACCCTGGGATCATGACCTGAGCCTAAGGCAGATGTGTAACCCAGTGAGCCATCCAGGGACCCCTCGATAAATTTTAAAATAGCTTGAATGTGGTAGAATTTATGTGCCATGAAAAGTCACCCTTACTTAAAGTAGGTAATACGATTTCTAGTACACTCGCAGAGCTGTGCATCCATTGCCATAAACCTATTGTGGAACACTTCCGTCCCCAAAGAAGCCTCCCATGCAGTCACTCCCCAGCCCTCCACCCTCTGCTGCTCTCCCTCCTCAGCCCTAGGCAACCACTAATCTATTTTCTGTCTATGGATTTACCTATTCCGGACATTTTCTGTGAATGGAATCATAGAATATATGGTCTTGGAGGCCCCTGGGTGGCTCCGTTGGTTAAGCATCTGTCTCCAGCTCAAGTCATGATCTCAGGGTCCTGGGATCAAGGCTCTTGTCCAGCTCCTGCTTCAGTGGGGAGTCTGCTTCTCCCTCTGGTCCCCTCCCCCCAACTCATGCATGCACTCTCTCTCTCTCTAATAAATAGCATCTTTTTAAAAAATTAGGGGAAAAAAGAATATGTGGTCTTTTGTGACTGGCTTCTTTCACTTAATATCAAGTTCTCAGGGCACCTGGGTGACTCAGTGGTTGAGTGTCTGCCTTTGGCTCAGGTCATGGTCCCGGGGTCCTGGGATTGAGTCCTGCATCAGGCTCCCTCCAGGGAGCCTGCTTCTCGCTCTGCCTGTGTCTCTGCTTCTCTCTCTGTGTGTCTCTCATGGATAGATAAAGTCTTTAAAAAAAAAAATCAAGTTCTCAGGATTCACCCATGCTGTAGTATGTGTCAGTACTCACTACTTTTTTCTTACTGAATAATATCTCGTTGTATGGAGAGACCATACTTTTGTCTATTCATTGATCAGGTGTTAGACATTTAGGGTTTTTCCCCTACTTTTTGGCAATTATGAATAATGCTGCTATGAACATTTGTATATGAGTTTGCTTATAATTCCTAAACTATAAATTTCACCTTTATTTCTTTAAAGATTTTATTTATTTATTAGAGAGAAAGGGAACATGAGTAGGGGGAGGGGCAGAGGGAGAGGGAGAGGGAGAAGCAGACTCCTTGCTGAGCAGGGAGCCCAATGTGGAGCTCGATCCCAGGACCCCAAGATCATGATCTGGGTTGAAGCAGACACTTAACCGACTAAGTAAGTGACCCAGGAGCCCCAAAGTTCACATTTTTAAGATTTTTTTTTTTTAAATTCATGGGAGACGGAGAGAGGAAGGCAGAGGCAGAGGGAGAGGCAGGCTCCCCATGCAGCAAGGAGCCTGATATGGGGCTTGATCCCAGGACCCTGGGATCACACCTGAGCTGAAGGCAGACACTCAAAAGACGGAGCCACCCAGGTGTCCCAAAGTTCACCTTTTTAAGGAATACAATTCAGTGGTTCTTAGTACATTTACAAGGTTGAGCAACCGTCACCACTATCTAATGCCAGAACATTTCGTCATCTCAACAGAGACCCCATACTCATTAGCGGTCACTCTCCACCCTGTCCTCTCCACCACCACCCCAAGCCCACGCCCTGGAAACCACTAATCTACCTTCTGTCTGTCTCTATGTTTTTTCCTGTTCTAGACGTTTCGTATAATGAAATCATGTAATAGATGGCCTTTTCTGTCTGGTTCCTTTTACTTCGTACTATGTATTTTTGAGGTTTGTCCGTGTTATAGCATGTATCATTACTTCATTTCTTTTTGTTGCTAAATAATATTGCATTGTAATGATATGCCACATTTTATTTATACATTTGTCAGCTGGTAGACATTTGGGTGTTTTTCACTTTTTGGCAATTAGGAACAGTGCCGCTATGAACATTCATGCACAAGTTGCTGTGTGGGCATATGTTTCCATTCCTCTTGCGTATGTACCTAGGAAAGGAATTGCTAGATCATATGGTAACTCTATGTGAAATCTTTGTGAGGAACTGACCAACGCAAAGCGCACCATTTCATATTCCCCCCAGCAATGCATAACGAGCTCTCATTTGCCTACATCCTCAATTTTTTCTTATAGTAGCCATTCCAGCAGTATGAAATGTTAGATCACTGTTCACTCAGTAAACTTGTGCTGAACACCTACAAGGTGCCAGGCCCCATTCCAGGTCAAAGATGGCTCTGCCCTACAGGGGCTCAAGATCTGTGGATTTGGGTATGAAAGAGTAATGCATGCCTACTCCTGACTGGAGAAGTTCAGGAAGCAGTAAGTGCTATAAACACTGGAAATGGACTAATGGATGGCAGGGGAGGGGCAGCGGAGGCAGAGCTACATCTTCCAGGGGATTAGGGCAAGGGCCTCTCGGAGACAGTAACACAGGTGTTGGTAAGAAGGAGCCGTCCCACTGAGCCCTGAGGGTGAGCATCCCAGGTATGGGGACAGCAGGGACAAACACCCTGAAACCTGATTAGTTTGCCATTTTCTGGGAATATCAAGAACACTGTGAGGGCACCTGGGTGGCTCAGTGGATGAGCATCTGCCTTTGGCTCAGGTTGTGATCCTGGGATCCTGGGATTGAGTCCAGCATCGGGCTCCCTGTGATGACCCTCCTTCTCCTTCTGCCTGTGTCTCTGCCTCTCTGTGTCTCTCATGAATAAATAAATAAAATCTTAAAAAAAAAAAAAGAAAAAAGAACACTGTGGCTGGAGCTAAGCGAGCAGAGGGGAGGGGGGAGGAGAAGGGATGGCAGAGGTAGGTGGAGGTGGGTCTCGCAGGCCTTTGGAGGCTACAATGAAGAGTTTGAATTTGCTTCTGAACTTGGTGAGAAGCCACTGAAGCAGAGCATCCAAGTTCTAAAAATCTCCCTCTTTCTATGCATAGAGAAGAGGTTCTCAGAGACAAGGGCAGAGCAGGGAAATGGTGAGGAACCCACAGATGCATCCCAGGTGAAGGAGGGGGGAGGCTAGGAGGACAGTCTGGGTCTGGATATGCTTTGCATGTAGAGCAAAATGATTTACCAGTGGGCTGGACACAGCAAACATGCAGCAAGGCCTCCACGTACTGATCAGCCGAGAGACCCAGGACGGCCCCCCATAGGAAATTGCAGGGTGGTGGCCAGTCCTTATCAAGCTCTTGTGGTTTCCTAGGTTCCTGCTGTGGTGCTGTGGCAGCTCAGAGAAGACCCTCACGCAGCCCTCCCATGTTCACGCCTCACGCCAGCTCTGTTCCCACTGCTGCAGGTCCCCCAAAGCGCTGCCCCATTCATTTCCCTGAAGCCCCTCTCCGGCCAGCTCGCCCCTTCCCCAGCCTTCATTAGGCCGCCGTGCCCCACACCTGAACGATGTATAAACAGGCTCTCCAAAAGGAAGAAGATCCTCACTGCCAGACAGTGTGCAGTGGGATTGTTTTTATTCCGCCATTCCTTACAACATAAAGCTAGGTACAAACTCCTCTGGCTTCTGTACAAGTTATAAATGAATCACCAGCACAGCTGCAAACCCCATAACATTCAGATGAATGCCATTCATTTCATGCACTGGATGATGATGCTTTGTGGAATCAAAATCACGCCTTGGAAAATTATGAGGGTTTTACTGACTCTGCTGGTGCATTGTGTTGTTTTTTGTTTTTTAAAGATTTTATTTATTTATTCATGAGAGACACACAGAGAGAAGCAGAGACACACAGGGAGAAGGAGAAGCAGACTCCATGCAGGGAGCCTGATGTGGGACTCGATCCTGGAACTCCAAGATCACACCTTGAACCAAAGGCAGGCACTCAACCGCTGAGCCACCCAGGTGTCCCTGTGTTTTGTTTTGTTTTTTTCCTGTTGGCTTTTGTTTTTACTTTGGAGTTTCTGCAATGCTGTGTGGGCTGACTCAATTAGACCACTTCTTTTCCCATTTGGGCAAGGGGAATGCTCTTATGAGGTAAGCACATGGGCTCATCATTTGGCTTCCCTTGCTGAGGGCATGTCATCCTTCTGTATTTTAAGATTTAACCAGGACTTTTTTTTTTTTAAGACTTTATTTATTTAAGAGAGAGAGAAAGCATGAGCAGGGGAGAGGCATAGGGACAAGCAGACGCCTTGCTGAGTGAACCTGACATGGGGCTCAATCCCAGGACTGTGACCTGAGCTGAAGTCAGACGCTTAACCACCTGAGCCACCCAGGCACCCCAAATAGATTATTATTATTATTATTTTTTGCTTTGAAAAGGAATTTATTTTTATTTTTTATTTGTTTATTTTTAAATATTTTATTTATTAATTTGAGAGATAGAGCAGAAGCGAGAGGTGGAGAAAGGGAGAGGGAGAAGCAGACTCTCTGCTAAGCAGGGAGCCTGACTCGGGGCTTGATCCCAGGACCCTGAGATCATGACCCGAGCTGAAGGCAGATGCTTGATCAACTGAGCCACTCAGGCGCCCCAGGAGCTTATTTTTATAATTCTGCAATTGAAATTACTTCAGCTAACAGGATACGTGTGTTTGTGTGCGTGTGTGTTATTTTGGTTGTTGTTGTTTTAGAGTTAATAAATTTTTTTTTTCGAGTCTGAAAATCTTCCAGGCCCTTGGAAATCCACCAGGCCCAAGGGCTGAGCTCATGGCACTGGAAAATAAACTGGCCAAGCTGAGGCCTGCTTCTTTCTCTCCTCATCAGCCTGAAACAATTATAGTAGGGTTGTTGGCACTCACCAGGCCCTGAGCATAGACCAACATGGGCACTAAAATAGTGTTGGCAGCTCTGGAGTATGAGGCCTGGGTCATTTGGAGGAATTAGATTATGCTTATACTCGTCGTCTTTTCCTTATTACTAAAATGAAATTATTAAAATCCTGGGGGAATCAGAATCCTGGGATGACACCTAAGGCTCCCAGTGGCCAGAGAGCCCAGTGTGAGGCCCCGTGGCCTACATGAGCCCTGAGCATCCTGAGGCTCCTGAGTCCTGTGTGTTGTGGGTAGTGCTCCTTTCTGGAGGTTTTCTTCCTCTCTCTCCCCTATCTGGTGCCTGAATGTGCTAGGAGCTTCTCCGCAGCTATCCTTTGGCCCTACTCTTGTCTCTGCCCAGAGTGCCCTTCCTGCAGGTTTTTAGACTCTTATTTTCCTTAAGGGTTTAAAACATTGCACAATTAGGGGGCCTGGGTGGCTCAGTCAGTTAAGCATCTGACTTCATCTCAGGTCATGATCTTGGGGTCTTGGGATGGAGCCCTGAGTTGGTGGGGGGGGCCCACTCAGTGGGCAGTCTGCTTGTTCCTCTCCCTCTGCTGCTCCCTCCACTTGTGCTCATTCTCTCTGTGTGTGTGTGTGTGTGTGTGTGTCTCTCAAATAAATAAATAAAATCTAAACAAACATTGCATAGATAGTACATGTTCACTATAGGAAAATCAGAAAGTACAGATATAGGAAAATAAAAAGTTAGTGATCTCATCACATGGAAATAATCATGATTGATTATTTTCTATATATATTCAGTATTCTTTACAGTTTAGTTTTCACCATATATATAAATATACATATTTATATATATATTTAAGATTTTATTTTTTAAAGATTTTTATTTTTTAAGTAATCTCTGTACCCGATGTGGGGCTTGCACTCACATCCTTAAGATCAAGATTTGCTCTCTCTTCCTACTGAGCCAGCCAGGCGTCCCATCCCCATGGATCTATTTATATTAACAAAACATAATGAATGTTGTTTTTTTCTTTTAAATATTTTATTTATTTATTTGAGAGAGAGAGAGAGAGAGAGCACAGCAGGAGCAGGGGTAGAGGGAGAAGCAGGCTCCCCGCTGAGCAGGGAGCTTGACATGAGGCTAAATTCCAGGACCCCAGGATGACTACCTGAGCCGGAGGCAGACGCTGAGCCAACTGAGCCACCCAGGTGCCCCTGAATGTTTTTTTATTTTTTTTAAAGATTTTATTTATTTATTCATCGGGGGCGGGGGGCAGAGACACAGGCAGAGGGAGAAACAGGCCCCATGCCAGGAGCCCGACGCAGGACTTGCTCCCCGGTCTCCAGGATCACACCCTGGGCTGAAGGCGGCGCTAAACCACTGAGCCACCTGGGCTGCCCTGAATGTTAGTTTTTAAATGAAGTATAGTGAGCAAACAAAAATATAAATAATACCATAACATACACTTATACTCACAACTGAGTTTTGGCAAATCTTAACATATTTAGTCCATTTGCTTCAGCCTCCCCCTTTAAAAAAGAGAACACCTAACAGATATGGTTGACACCCCCAGGTGTTCCTCTGAATTCCCTCCTAGGAACCCCTTCCAGCCCAAGTCTGGGGCTTGTCATTCCCATGCATGCTCTGGATATTGTTAAACTTCAGATGAATAGCAGAGTTCTGCTTACATCCTTCTGCAGCTTGCTTCTGGGTTTATAATATTTTGTTCCAGAGGTTTGTTCATGTTGATCCCTGTCACCCTTGCTCGTTCGTTCGTATTGCCATTCCCAATTCTGGGGAATGAATAGACCAGTCTCTTTACTTACCCCACCAATGGTTGCTTTTGCAAACCATGCTGCAGAACATTCTGGTACAAGTCTTCTTGTGTATGGAAACATAATTCTCTCTGGGATAAATACCCAAGAAAGCGTTGCTGAGTTACACAAAGGCACATGCAGTATCATAACCTTCCTTTTGCTTAATTCAACCACGAATCACGAACAGTTTTTCATTTCAATAAATATCCTACATCAATACATTTTTAATGGCTATAGAGATTCTGCCAAAAAGTTCTCAACATAATTATGATAGGCATAATTAGTTCCAATAAAATCTCTGCGAAGTAATACCTCTACAGCTACATTTTTGTGCATATCTTTAATTATTTCTGTAGGAGAAATTCCTAAAAGCTAGAATTTATGGATCAAAAGGAATATGTGTTTTCAAGACCAACTTCCCTGAGAATTCTTTTTTTTTTCCTCTGAGAATTCTTGAACCAATTGCTCCTTCCACCAACTTCTACTTCCTACAAGGGTAAGAGGGCCTGTTTTTTGCAAATCTAGCTTACTTAGCTCTTTACAAGCATTGGCCTCCAGTCTTCTCACCTGTTCTTATAGCCTTGCATCTCCTGCCCCTTTTCCTGGTCACTGAGTGAAACTCTGACCAGCAGACTCCTGAGCCCTTAATGACTCCTGAATGGCATCCATCACGTCCCCATTTCCTCTACAGTCACAGTGTGTGATTTATCTTTCCCTCCAGATGTAAACATTTTAATACCAGGATCTCTGTTTTCTTCATTGTTATTCTTTCATAATTTATATGCACCAGGTGACATTTATAACACCTACAGTAAACTACACAGACTGTTAAAAATTTTTAAAAAAGAAAAAACATGGACCGCTGGAAATACTTGATAAAAATGTTCTAAGTCAATGAAGTGACCGCTTTCCATTTCATTCTACCCAGTGAGCATTTGCTGAGAAAGCTCCCTGGGACAGGGCTGTGCTGTGCTCCAGGGGACCAGAAGCGAGCAGTCTGGGGCCCTGCCCTCCAGAGCTCACAGTAGACCCAATGCTGCTCTGAGCATCCTCTCAGTCAAGGCAAAAAAGGAAACATAATGTATTGTCTCTGATTCACAATTGAAGAATGAAGGCCATTTCAGTCAGGAAAGATGCTTTCCCTTGGTGTTACAGTACGAGAATGATTTGTCACGTAGGTGCTGCCTTGTGGACCTGTGTTTGGGATGATTTCTTTGGCAGCCTTTTACAGACAGTGCAGAGATGCTCTATTCTGAGTGGTTAATTCCTCCATCATCTTCCAGAGAGCTAAGGGCATTATATTAAGACATCATTCTGAAAGGATCCTGCTTGCGGGCGAGAATGGGGGTTCCACCAGTGTAGCCTTGGTAGAAGGAGTTCTGCTTGTTTAATGTCAACCCCAGAGGAGGACAGTCAGTGGGAGCATCACACAGCCTCCCAAGCACTATGATCAGCAGTGTTAGACTCCTCATAGGGGCCTAACCATATGCTGATTCAGCCAGCATTCATTTTACTCATTCATTTTATTGAGTACTTACTATATGCCAGATATTCAGGCTGCACCTTGGGGATATTTTGGTTAAAGAGAGAGAGAGAGAGAGAGAGAGAGAGAAACATGGTGCCACTTCATACATTGCTAATGGGAACATAAAATGATATAGCCACTTCAGAAAACCGTTCGGTTGTTTCTGAAGAAGTTGCACATACGTTTACATATAACCTAGCAATTCCACTCCCAGGTATCTAGGTACATACCCGAGTGAAATGCAATGTCTGTCTACATAGAGACTTGTAGGCAAATGTTCATGGCGGCATGATTCTACACGCAAAAACTGGAAGCAATCCAAAAATCAAAGAGGTGAGTGAATGGGTAGACAAAATCCACATCCATATCATGGGACGAAAGCAGCCAGCTACTGACGCGCAACAACAGGATGAAGCTCCAAGACTTCGTGTGAAGAAGCCAGACCCAGCTCACATACGGTATGATTCCGTGTGTGTGCCATTTCCAGAATAAGGGACAACCAGGGAGATAGAAAGAAAGCACATCAGTGATTGCCTGGAGGTGCAGACAAAAGCAAGGATGAACTGCAAGCAAACTGACGGAACTTTTTGGGGTGAGAGAAATTCTAAAACTGGATTGTGGTGATACTCATGCAACTCCATTAATTTACTAAAAATCATTGAAGTACACACTTAAAGTGGGTGAGTTTTTTTTTTAAAGATTTTATTCATTTATTCATGACACAGAGAGAGAGGCAGAGACATAGGCAGGGGGAGAAGCAGACTCCTCATAGAGAGCCTGATGCGGGATTTGATCCCAGGACCCTGGGATTGTGCCCTGAGCACAATCCCAGAAGGCAGACGCTCAACTGCTGAGTCACCGAGGCATCCCAAAATGGGTGAATTTTGTGGCATATAAGTTATGCCTCGTGAAGAGACATAACAAAACACAAAAGACACTGTCATCCCTTCATCTGTAGGCTTTGTAGTCTAACCAGAGAGAGACCACAGGTATGTCTTGGATGGCTAAGCACGGAGTGATAAATTCTGGCAAATAGAATGAAGGAAGGACAGGGGGTATAGCAATAGAGAATAAAGGGGGGGAGCCCCTTCCTTGATGGTGGCTGGAGAAGGGCTTACCTGAAGGACAAAAGTGGGACTCAGGCCTACAAGGAAGAGAGAAGGGGAGGTGCTCCAGATGAGGGACTGGCACAGTCCAGGGGCTGGTGGGCACCCTGTGGGCTGTGCTTTTACACACATTTGTAGTGTTTCACAAAGGTGCCCTGACCCACTGAGACCATGTGGCATCTGAGTGTTAGGGTGGGTGTTTAAAGATTTTTTTTTTTAATTTGAAAGAGAAAGAGCATGAGTTGGGGGAGGTGCAGAAGGAGACTGACAAGCAGACTCTCCGCTGAGCGCAGAGCCTGATGAGGCTTGATCCCAAGATCCTGAGACTGTGACCTGAGCTGAAATCAAGAGTTGGTGGCTCAACTGACTGAACCACCCAGGCTCTCCAGGGTGGGTGTTTATTTATTTTAAAGATTTTATTTATTTATTCATGAGAGACACAGAGAGGGCAGAGACATAGGCAGAGGGAGGAGAAGCAGGCTCCATGCAAGGAGTCCGATGCGGGACTGGATCCCAGAACTCTGGGAACACGTCCTCGGCTGAAGGCAGATGCTCAACCACTGAGCCACCCAGGTGTCCCCCCAGGGTGGGTGTTTAAAACAAGGTCTGATTATGCCTTAAGCTGGCATCAGCCTCCCTACCAGCATGTTCTTGCAGCCTTTGCCAACACCCTCAGCCACACATAAGCTGTGTCTGTCCACACTGGCCCGTTGCTGCCCTGGGTGTGGGGCATGGTGGCTGGTGGAGGTGCCTGGGCACGTGCTAGGCGAGGAGATGGCTGAGGTATGGCTGACTTCATGCTGCCCCAACACCCACTGCCCAAGCTGTGAGTCATGGGGCAGGGATGGCTTCAGGATCCCCCTGGTGGGCCCCACCCAGGGCTCAGGCAGTCCAGGATGCCAAGGCAGCCACAGGCTGTAAGTGGACCTACCCACACCTCCTCTGCCTGTCCAGGACCAAATGTTCCTGAGGGAAGTCATGGATTCAGACCCCCACAATGCCACTGCCTGGCTGCATGACTTTGAACTTCACTGGGCCTTGCTCTCCTCATTTGCTGGATATGGATGTTGGTGTACGGGAAAGAGCAGATCTGGGATTAGAAACCACATCTGCTTGGTTCCAAAGCCCTTGCCAGACTGAGTGGCTTCTTGCAACAGGCCTCAGGGAAATGAGCAATTGAATCATGTGGGAGTTTTATAAACTTTGGGACCCACTCTCAGAGATTCAGGTCTAATTGACCTGTGAGGCTCAGGCAGTGGTACATTTTAAGAGCTCCTCAGACAGTTTGAATAGGGCTGAGAAGGTTGAGACTGAAGCCCAGAGAATCTGAGTGACTGTCCCCATCCCTTGGGTCCTCTGGCCCTGTGCAGCTGCAGCTAGAGCCTCTGCACTCTGCCCTCTACGAGGAAGAACTGCAGTGAGCATGCATGGAGCCACAGCTAAGAGCCAGGATTTTTTAAATCAGAGAGAGGTGGATTCCATCCTGGGTTGTTGCTTACAGGCTGTGTGATGTGGGGCAAGTCACCTCACCTCTCTGACCCTCAGGATATTCATCTATGAAAACACAGGTTATGTGAAGGCTAAATGAGACAGGGTAGGTAGGAGGGAGGTGCTCATTAAACAGGTTGCATTCCCCAGCAGAGACCTTCAATATAGACATTTATTGAGCACCAACTGAACCTGGTTCCTGTTTCGGGGCTGCAGAGCTGGGATCAGACAGGGAGACCAACAGAATCCATTCACTGGGCAAGACAGAGCGGGAGGTGCCGTAGCAGCAGCAATGCGGTGTGGGAGTGTGGATGCGGGAGCCCTAATCAGACTCAAGACACAGAAGGGTCTTGAAGTGTGCAGCCCAGGGGTGGTGGCATCAAGGGCCTCCTCCCTAGTCCCCTGGATTTGGGGAATGAGCATTTATTTACTACTTTATGCTTGCTAAATCTTTCACTTTTGTTAACTCACCTAAACTTCAAAACATGCCTTTAGAAAAAAAAAAAACATGCCTTCAGAGCGGGTAATACCCCATTTCATTTTTAGAAAAAAATTAATTATGCATTTGAGAGAGAGTGAGAGAGAGCATATGAGAAGAAGGTGCAGAAGGAGAGGAAGAAGCAGACTCCCTGCTGAGCAGGGAGTCCCATTCGGGGCTCGATCCCAGGACCCCGGGACCATGACTTGAGCCAAAGGCAGATGCTTAACTGACTGAGCCACCCAGGTGCCCCATCCCTCCATTTTAGAGATGGAGTTCAGAGAAGTAAAGAGACTGGTCCAGGCTCACATGAGGCCAGAATCCATTGAGAGAGTTTAGAGTTTAAATCTAGAGTGGAAGCTCACCCGTTGTCCTCACTGCCCTTGGCGCTCCTGTGCTCCTGTTCCCTTCCCATGTCTGGGTCTTTGCACAGATCCTTCCCACTGGTGGAGCACTCTTTCCTTCCCTGTTGACCTGTACACTCCTTCCTTCACACTCAGCTGTTCTCTCTTTAGTGCCCTTGACCTCCCACCAAGTCAAATATCTTTAGCACCAAGCACTTCTCTATGGAACTGATCACCGTTGCTAATTTGTTCCTGCCATCTTCTCCCTCCTCCCTGACCCACCTTCCCCCTACCTTGGCCCAGTCCAACGTCTTATGCTGTTCCTCCACCAGCTTTCTCTAGCTGGGAACCAACAAATTTGCATTACAAAATGTTTTTGTTTATAACCAGTATCTCTTCCATTTACAAAAATGCAATGAGGTAGCTGCACAGTATTAAAGCAAATATTATAAAAAGTGAATTGAAAAAGAGAGATTGAGGGGTGCCTGGGTGGCTCAGTCAGTTAAGCATCCAACTCTTGATTTCACTCAAGTCATGATCTCAGGGTTGTGAGATCAAGCCCTGAATGGGGCTCTCCACACTGGATATAGAGCCTTTTTAGGATTCTCTCTCTCCCTGTCTCCTCTCTCTTTAAAAAAAATTTTTTTTAATAAAAAGGGAGATTGAAAGCCATTAGAACAAGATAAGGATGGGCAGCCCAGGTGGCTCAGTGGTTTAGCACCACCTTCAGCCGAGGGCATGATCCTGGAGTGCTGGGATGGAGTCCCATATCGGGCTCCCTGCATGGAGCTTGCTTCTCCCTCTGCCTGTGTCTCTGCCTCTGTGTGTGTGTGTGTCTCATGAATAAATAAATAAAATCTTTAAAAAAAGAAAAGAAAGAGATAAGGAGAAATTTACCATGTATCTGAGCTGAATTAGTTAATGAGGTGAATATATAACTTACCTAAGAGCTTCCTAGCAGACAGGGCAAAAAGGAAAGTCTATTAGGTTGTAGTAGTCTGGTTCTGGGGTAACTTGGTTCTTTAAAAAATCTCCACATTCTTACTTCCTTAACTGACAGGAGCTGTGTATCAAAGTGCTGCTATTGGCAGGGAAGGCCTTTGAGGAAATGGTTTTCACTCTCTCTGCACTCCTGTCCCCTCTGGCAGTCTCCCTGTGTTCTTCTCAGCTAATTCTCAGGCATTTCTTCTGCTTCGCTGCTCCAGCCTGGCCTACTTTCTCAGCTGTTTCCCTCTGGGCTCTGCAAAATACCACTATTTTTACCTCCTATCAGTAGAGGTGTTCAGACTTGGGCCAGGTGACCTCAGGGGGGCCAGGGCGGTGGGACCTGCCAAAGAGATGCATAAACTGCAAAAGGGACTAGAATAGATCACTTTCACATCTTGTTCAGGTCCAGCCTTCAGAGTCTGTGAATTTGTGCCTGGGTAACTGAGCCTCAACCCAGTTCAAATCCCATGACACCACTTAAAAGTCATCTTGGCTTAGTGACATGTCCCACTCAGCTTCAGGAGGAGTACTTAATGTAGAAAATGCTGGTGATACCACAAGGAATTGGGGGTGGGTTCAATAGCACTGTGTGCCTTTGTTTATGTGTATCCCTACCTGATCACAAGCAGAAAGGTTTTGAAGCTGCTTGTGGGGGAAGAAAAACCCAAAACAGGGCACCTGGCTGGCTCAGTCAGTAGGGCATGTGACTCTTGATCTTGGGGTTATGGTTTTGAACCCCACATTGGGTATAGAGATTACTTAAAAACTAAATCTTAAAAACAAAAACAAGAACAAAGAACTCCCCAAACCCCAAACAAAACAATTACATTTACTAGAAGATTGAAATAGTTGACAAGTATCTCATCTCAGCATCCTCATTTGCAGGCTGTGTGACCTCAGGGAGGTTGTTTCATCAATCTGAGCCTTAGTTTCCTCATTAGTAGAATTAGATACTAGAAGTACCTACCCCCATTAGCTATTATAGAATTAAATACATTAATATGGAAGAGTATTTAGCGCAGTTCCTGGCATGTAGTAAGTAGGCAATATATGTTAGCAGTTATTATTATGTCATCTCATTTTTTTGTTTATAAAAATGTAATCAGGGAAAAGCTGCACCACTTTGAGGCTAGTCTCGGCCTCCTATTGGATTAAAAGCGCCAGGTTCTCCTCCAGAAAAAACACTGAAAAGCAATTTTTTTTTTTTGAAAAGCAATTTAGGGATGCCTGGGTGGCTCAGTCGGTTAAGCATCTGCCTTTGGCTCAGGTCATGATCCCAGGGTCCTGGGATTGAGCCCCACATCGGGCTCCTTGCTCAGGGGGAAACCTGCTTCTTTCTCTCCTGCTCCCCCTCCCCCTTCTCTCTGTCAAATAAATTTTTTTAAAAAGCAATTTAAATATGTATTCAATTCTTTCAAAAATGTTAGAGGAGATCTGATTTGTAATCTCTATTAAAAAAAAAAAAAAAAGATTTTGGGCAGCCCGGGCGGCTCAGCGGTTTAGTGTCGCCTTTGGCCCAGGACCTGATCCTGGAGAGATCCGGGATCAAGTCCCACATCGGGCTCCCTGCGTGGAGCCTGCTTCTCCCTCTGCCTGTGTCTCTGCCTCTCTCTCTCTCTCTCTGTGTGTCTCTCATGAATAAATAAGTAAAATCTTTAAAGAAGAAAAAAGGATTTTATTTTAGAGAGAGAGAGAGAGAACGAGTTGTGAGAGGGGCAGAGAGAGGGAAGAGCAGATTCCCCATGGAGCAGAGAGCCCAGGACCCCAGAATCACTACATGAGTCGAAGGCAGACACTTAACCAACTAAGCCACCCAGGCACACCTCATTTATAATCTCAATAAAGCTTGCTAACATTCACGTCTTTTCCAAGCCTTCCCTCTCTCCCTCTGCACAGCACAATGGGCCCCACATCTGTGTTCTGATTCCCTCAAATGCTCCCTCAAAGCCTAGCCTGTGCTAGTTCTCACCTCGCTGGCCCCTGCGCTAGCCTCTCCCCATCTCTTTCCAATCCAGCAACCTCTGCACCTGCTCTCCTAGCTTGTTTTCATCCCCTCCCTCCACCTGTTCCCCAGATCCGCAGGACGAAGCCAGGCTGCAGCTGCCTGACCTACAGTTTCCTTCCTCAAAGTAGGGGAAGTGTGGAGGCTATGAACAGGTGGACAACATTTTTCCTTTCACAAAGTGGACGTGCATCAGTTTATACCGCTCCAGGCAGAATCACATCAAGGAGGTAGCAAGTGGTTAATATCAGAGGAGTGGGAAACGGGGGACTTTTTTCTATTGTATTCATTTCTGCATTATTTGCAGTATTTTAAAAAGTGTGTATTTGTGAGATTTGAAATCAGAAAAACAGTTTATTTTATTTTTGAAATTAAGTAGGGAAATCAGGGCAAAGGGAAAAAAATAGTAGAAAAAGTAAAGCAAACGCAGGGTTAATGTGAGTATCCCAAATATATTCTGTTGGTCCTGTATTTTAATCATGTAAAGTACCTAGTAGGGGGCCCGGCACACACACATAAATAGCTCCTATTGTTGGTAAGGTCTTAATGGACCTCCAATTCCTCGCTGAAACTCAAACTGCCCAGCTGAATTAGAGTAGCTGGTGGCCCACGGGGAAGAGGTCAGGCTGGGACATCCTTGTCCCCAGGCGACCTCTCTGCAGGGTTTGATAAGTCAAGAAATAGTCTAATTGGGTCCGACAAGCTCCGCCTGCCACTTGCCCTGCCAGCATCCTAATGGGCTCCTTCCAACGTGTTCCTGACCCTATCCTCTCTGCTAGGCTGGTGTGTGCGCATCAGAAGTCTGTTCCTGGAGAGTTTGCTGTTCTCCCCGGGGAGCTCTAGACTGTCATTTCTGTTCAGTTATGGAAGAAGAAACCATAAAAATTTAAAAGCCCTCATAACGAGTCTCGTTCTGTCTGAGTGCCTGTGGGCTGTTCAGTTTGTCAGACTCCATTTGACTTGGTCCATGGTATCAATTAAAACACACACGCGCGAAATCAATCAACTGCTAAGGATTCTTTGAGCACCAGCCATATACTAGACATCACTGAACTCTTTTCTGTACATGATGATGACTTTGACAAAGCAGAGAAAAATAATGCCAGTAGTGATCATTACTATTTATTGGAGGCCTGTGCAATGTAAGCCTCTCCACAGATTCCGGAACCTTCTTCTTGGACTCTGGTGAATCTTGAAGGCGAGATGACTAGAAACCACAGCCAGACTCAAATGCCCGGTACCCTTGAGACCCTCACTATCTGTGGCCTGGCCAGTCAGAACCCTTGGCCACAGTGATTGGCAGAGGAGCAGACACGTGTCTCAGCAAGAGCTAATCAGACTCAGTTTGGGGAATTTTGTTGGAGCTCTTGAGAAAAGAGAGTCCTTATTTCCGTTGGAGTTACTGAGAGGCTAAGGTGCATGCCTGGTGCTGCTGGCAGCTGTCTTGTGATCATGAGGAAAGAGAATGAGGCCAGCAGAGAGGAAAACAGTCTTGAGACATGGGTAGTGACATTGAATCCTGACCGCCTCATCTGAGTTCCTCAGTGCAACCATGCCTAAAGCTCGTTCTATCTCTATATTCCGGTTTAAGTTGGGTTTTCTGCCAGGGTTTTCAGCCCTGATGCTCTGACTGAGCCATCCCGGTCCCCAGAGACCAGAATATTCGGAGGAAACCCCCTCACTATAGGAATCTGACAAGGGCAACGTGTTCTCCTGCCACACAACCACGCAGGTCTCTGTCGGAGAGCACAGGGAGCCCGTAAATGCCAATGGAGCAGCAAAATGCCAGCAAAGGAGCAAATCCCCTCTAGCTGTGCCTCCTTGGGGAAGTCACTTCCCCTCTCTGAACACTAATGTTTCTCACTCACAATGTAGGTAAGAATCATAACATCTACTGCATAGAATTGTTCCCAGAAGGCTGTTCAGAGGAGGTGAACTCTGGGGGTCCCTAAGGAGTTGGGGGTTAGGGCCAGAGTTCGCAGCAGACGTTGTTCCTTGTTCTCCCCTGGGCAGCATAAGACCAGAGACTGCCTCTCCTGGTGGAATGAAAAGGACTCAGCCACAACATGGGAGTCTTTTTTTTTTTTTTCTTTTAAGATTTCATTTGTTTATTCATGAGACACACACACAGAGGCAGAGACACAGGCAGAGGGAGAAGCAGGCTCCATGTAGGGAGCCCGATGTGGGACTTGATCCCGGGACTCCAGGATCACACCCTCGGCAGAAGGAAGGCGCTAAACCTGCCTGAGCCACCCAGGGATCCCCAGAGTCTTCATTTCTAGTCCTGGTTCCGCTACCCGCCCACCCACCAGGGGAGTGTGAATTGGGGCAAGCTCCTCCCTGCTGCCAATATGTTCCTTTCAGAAGTGAGGAAGCCTTGACAGCTCTCTTCTGTTTTTCTTCACAGAGCCAGGATCACATCTTGTTCACTGCTGTTTCCCCACAGCTCAGCCCAGCTCCTGACTCGCTGATAGAGAATTTCAGAAGGCCCGTGGCGTGACTGAAGAAAATGTGGTCAGGATATGTGATCATTCTTTTCTGTTCTCGGAACATGTTGTTGGAATATAATATACAGGCTTACCTCATTTTATTGTGCTTCAAAGATACTGCGTTTGTTTTTTTTTTACAAATTGAAGGTTTGTGGTCATCATGTGTTGAGCAAGTCTACAGGCTCCATCTTTCCAAAAGCATTTGTTTACCTTGTGTCTCTGTGCCCCATTTTGGTAATTCTCACAATATTTCAAACTTTTTCATTAATTAATTAATTAGTTTTAAAAGTAGGCTCTGTGCCCAGCATGGAGCCCAGCGTGGAGCCCAACGTGGGGCCCAAATTCACAACCCTGAGATCAAGACCTGAGCCAATATGGAGCTGGACACTCAGTCGACTGAGCCACCAGGTGCTCCTATATATTTTTTAAAGTTTTATGTATTTAAGTAATCTCTACACCCCACGTGGGGTTCCAGCTCATGATCAAGAGTCACATGCTCCGAGGCAGCCCGGATGGCTCGGTGGTTTAGTGCCACCTTTGGTCCAGGGCATGATCCTGGAGACCTGGGATTGAGTCCCACATCGTGCTCCCTGCTTGGAGTCTGCTTCTCCCTCTGCCTGTGTCTCTGGGTCTCTCTCTCTCTCTCTCTCTCTCTCTCTGTGTCTTGTGAATAAATAAATAAAATCTTAAAAAAAAAAAAGAGTCACATGTTCTTCTAACTGAGCCAGCCAGGTGTCCTAGTCTTTTTCATTGTTATGTCTGTGATGGTGAATTGTGATCAATGATCTTTGATGTTTGTTGTAATTGTTTTGGGGCACCTGGCTGCTCTACTTGACCAGCCATTTCCCCATCCCTCTCCCTCTCCTTGGGCCTCCCTATTCCCTGAGACACAACAATATTGAAATTAGGCCAATTAACAAGCCTACAATGGCTTCTAAGTATGCAGGCGAAAAGAAAAATCACACATCTCTTAATTTAAATGAAAATCTAGAAACCCAGTAACTAATAATACAGTACATATTAACCAAATTGAATTTAAATAAATAATTTTAGGGGATGCCTGAGTGGCTCATCGGTTGAGCATCTGCCTTTGGTTCAGGGCATGATCCTGGAGTCACAGGATTGAGTCCCACATGGGGTTCCCTGCATGGAGCCTGCTTTTCCCCTCTATGTCTCTGCCTCTTTCTGTGTGTCTCTCATGACTAAATAAATAAAATCTTAAAAATAAATAATTTTAATAAATGAAATAAAATAAAATAAAATAGCTAGAAATGATGAAGCTCAGTGAGGAAGGCATGTTGAAAGCTAAGATAGGATGAAAGGTTGGCTTTCTGTACCAGTTAGCCAAGTTGTGAATGCAAAGGAAAAATTCTTGGAAGACATTAGAAGTGCTAGTGAACACACGAATGATGAGAAAGTGAAGCAGCCTTACTGATGATAAGGAGAAAGGGTGAGTGGCCTTGGATAGAAGATCAAACCAGCCATAGCATTCCTTAAGCCATAGCCTCACCCAGAGCTAGGTTCTCACACTCCTCGGGCCTATGAAGTCTGAGTGAGAGGAGGAAGCTGCAAAAGAAAAGTCTGAAGCTAACAGAGTTTGATTAACGAGATTTAAGGAAAGAAGACATCTCCATAGCATAAAGGTGCAAGGTGAAGCAAGTGCTGATGTAGAAGTTGCAGCAACCTTTCCAGAAGATCTAGCTAAGCTATTGAGAAAGGTGGCTACACTAAACAACAGATTTCAATGTAGATGAAACAACCTTCTATTGGAAGAAGATGCCATGTAGGACTTTCATAGCTAGAGAGGAAAAGTCAATGCCTGGTTTCAAAACTTCCAAGGATGGGTTGACTCTCCTGATAGGGGCTAATGCAGCTGGTGACTTGAAGTTGAAGCCGATGCTCATTTACCATTTTGAAAATCCTACATCCCTCAAGACTTATGTTAAATCTACTCTGCCTAACACTCTACAAAGGGAACAACAAAGCCTAGATAACAGCACATCTGTTTACAACACGCTTTGCTGAATATTTTATTTTATTTTTTATTTTATTTTTTTATGAATTCCTGAATATTTTAAACCCACTGTTGAGTCCTATTGCTCAAGGGGAAAAAAACTATTCATTTCAAGATATTACTGCTCATTGATCCAAGAGCTTTGATGGAGATGTACCACAAGATTAATGCTGTTTTCATGACTAACATCCATTCTACAGCCCGTGGATCAAGGAGTAATTTTGACTTTCAGGCCTTATTATTTAAGATTATTTAATGATATTTAATATACTTATTTGATATTTAAGATTATTCAATGATATCCAAATTATTTGGATCCATGCAAAGTAAATTGAAAACCGTCTGGAAAAGATTTGCTACTCTAGGTGCCATTAAGAACATTCGTGATTCATAGGAAGAGGTCAAAATATCAACATTGGGGAGCCTGGGTGGCTCCGCGGTTTGGCGCCTGCCTTCAGCCCAGGGCATGATCCTGGGGACCCAGGATCAAGCCTCGAGTCAGGCTCCCTGCATGGCTTCAGGCTCCTCTGCCTGTGTCTCTGCCTCTCTTGTCTCTCCTGAATAAATAAATAAAATATTTTTTAAAAACCCAAAATATCAACATTCACAGGAGTTTGGAAGAAGCTGATTCCCACCCTCATGGATGACTGTGAGGGGTTCAAGACTTCAGCGGAGCAAGTACCGCAGATTTGGTGTTAACAGCAAGAGGGAACAAGAAGCGGAGCCTGAAGATGGGACTGAATGACTGCAATCTCATGATAAAACTTCAACAAATGAGACATTGTTTCTTATGGGTGAGTAAAGAAAGTGGTTTCTGGAGATGGAATCTACTCCTGGTCAAGGTGCTGGGAAGATTGTTGGAAAGATAACAAAGGATTTAGAATAGTACAGAAATAGGGACACCTGGGTGGCTCAGTCAGTTAAGTGTCTGCCTTTGGCTTGGGTCATAATTTCAGGGTCCTGGGATCTAGCCCCACATCACATAGCATCAGGCTCCCTTCTCAGCAAGGGCCTGCTTTTCCTTCTCCCTTGACCCCTTGCCCGTGTTCTCTCTCTCTCTCTCTCTGTCAAATAAATAAAAATTTAGAACAGTACAGAAATATTATTTGGTTGAGAAAGCAGTGGCAGGTTTGAAAGGACTGACTCCAACTTTTCTTTAAAGATTTCATTTACTTTCTTGAGAGAGAGTGAGAGAAAGAGCCCACAGGGAGAGGGAGCAGCAGACCTCTGCTGAGCAGGGAGGCCAATGCAGGCTCAATCCCAGGACCCTGAGATTATGACCTGAGCCAAAGGCAGACGTTAAATCGATTTAAATCGACTGAGCCACTCAGACGCCCCTGACTCCAATGTTGGAAGAAGTTCTACTGTGGGTAAAATGCTATCCATCAGCATCGCATGCTACAAAGAAATCGTTCATTAAAGGAAGAACTGATCAATGTGGTACACTTCACCATTATCTTATTTTAAGAAATCACCACAGCCACCCCAGCCTTCAGCACCCACCACCCTGATCTTTTGGTAGCTGTAGACATTGAGGAAAAACCCTCCACCAGCAAAAGACTACTACTTGCTGAAAGCTCAGATAATGGTTAGCATTTTACGACAATAAAGTACCTTTTTTTTTTTTTTTTAAATTGGCTCCATGCCCAGCATGGAGCCCAACAATACAGGGCTTGAACTCACGACCCTGAGATCAAGACCTGAGCTGAGATCAAGAGTCAGATGCTTAACCAACTGAGCCACCTGGGTATCCCAAAAGTATCTTTTTAAAATTTACTTTTAAAAAAAGATTTTTTAAAAATTTATTTGAGAGAGAGAGAGTACGAGCTGGGGGAGCAGCAGAGCGAGAGGGACAAGTAGACTCTTGCTGAGTACAGAGCCCGATGTGGGGCTCCACCCAGGGTTCAATCTCATGACTGAGATCATGACCTGAGCCAAAACCAAGAGTTGGTGGCTTAACTGGCTAAGCCACCCAGGTGCCCACCCCAAAAGTATCTTTTAATGAAGATACATACACTGGGTTCTTTTTTTTTTTTTTAAGATATAATGCTGTTGAACACTTAATAGACTATAGTATAAACATAACTTTTATATGTACTAGGAAACCAACAAATTCACATCAGTACAGAGAGGGGGGCAGGAATTACAAATCCCATTTTACAGAGAAGACTGAGGTCCAGAGAAGAGGAGGAAATCCCCCACATCCCACTACTGCTAAGTGGACCCAGGAGAGGTGGGTTCCATTTGTGTGTCTGCCTGGATCTTAGAATGTTCTTCCCGGTATCAGGCTACAATTCCCAGGAAGACATTTGGCCAGGAATCTGAAACTAGCCCAGGCCGAGGCAGCTGATGATGACACGTTACCTGACCTCGGGGATGGAGGAGACAGTGTCAACGACAGAGAAGATCTGGTCACCTTTAGGGCAAGGCCCACCCCTCTCCTGTCTACCCTGCTTCCTGTCTGCTATTTTGTGACTTTTGACTGGTGACCCTCCTACACGTCTTTCTCCCTACATTAGGGAATTCAGAGTGCTGTTGAATGGCAGGGAGGAGATTTATTTCCACAGAGGCCCTGGCTGTCTCTAGGTTGCCACACACACTGCCCAGGAACAGATGGTGCCCTTTGGAACATGGCACTGTATGCTAGACCTTCTCTCCTGCACACCCAGAGTCAGCTCCTGAGCAGGGGTTGCTATAAGCTGTTCCTGCTCCCCATCCTGGCAGTAAGTGCCCTCTCTCCCAGAATCCACTTCTCCCCAGCCCATTCAACTCCCTTACCCCCAATCCCACGCTGGTAGGCAGGATTTCCCACATCATTCCTTTTTTTTTTTTTTTAAGAGTTTATTTATTCATGAGAGAGAGAGAGAAAGAGAGAGAGAGGCAGAGACACAGGCAGAGGGAGAAGCAGGCTCCCTGTGGGGAGCCCAGATGTGGGGCTTGATCCCAGGACCCCGGATCATGACCTGGTGACCCAAAGGCAACCACTGAGCCACCCAGGCGTCCCCACATCATTCCTTTTGCCTTATGAACGCTTATACCTCCTTTAAAGCCCAAACTCCATCTCCTGCAAGGAGGGCTTCGTCTCTCCCGAACATACACTCATCATGCCTCTTACTCGTTGGGGTCTCTTTCTCCGCACGACACAAACATAAGTGATCACAAGTCACACAAATAAAACACGTCCATCACACGCACAAGGGATTCCTGTCTTTCTCACAACCTAGGCTACCCCCCCAGTGTACCAAACCACAGCCATGCCCCCCGGGGGTGCATGCACCTGCACAAGCACACCACAAGCCATGGCCCCCGGGGGTCTGCTCTCTGTTGCAGGGGCACAAGGTCTCTTCCTACCACACGGACATGCATGCACGACAGGCCCATAACGCACAGGTCACAGGTCATACAAATACAGACAACACGCCCTTGCTGCCCCCACCCCTCACTCCTTTTTACACAACACACGGCAGAGACAGTCTCTCCTCTGGACGCAGGCACGGGGAGAGCGGGTCCTTCTCTGCTCCCCTCCCGCCGCCTTCCCTTGCCGTCGCGCACACACACACACACACACACACACACACACACACACACACACGCGCGCGCGCGCACATGAACACGCGCAGCTGCAGCGCCCTGGGTCACACTCCAGAGCAGGCGCCAGGCAGGAGACAAAGGTCGCCGAGGCTCCCGGCGCCGCACACCCGACGCAGCCGAGCCGCTCCCCGGGCTCCGCCTGCCCCCGCAGCCGGGCTCGCCGAGGTCGGGACCCCGCGCCCCCCCGCCCCGGGCCCCGCCCGCGCCGGCCGCGGGGTCCTCACGCTCCGCGCTCCAGCCCGGCGCGCCGGGGGTTAAGGAGGCGCGGGGGGCGGGGCCGAGCCCGGGCTCGGAGCCTGATTGGCTGCGCGGCCCGGCCCCCGCGCCCCGCCATTGGCCGCTCGGCGGCCCCGCCTCCCCGGGGACCAGGCGCCGGAGCCGCGCTCGCCCGCGGGGAGCCGAGCGCGCGGCCGGGGCAGCTGCCGCGCCGTCCGAGGAGCGCGGCGGGAGGCGGGAGCCGGGGGCCGGGGCCGGGAGCCGGGAGCCGGGGGCCGGGAGCCGGAACTATGGTGAGTTCTACGGGAGCCTCGGCGGGGCTCGGGGAGGGCCGGGCGCGGGCTGCGGCTCTCGCTCGGGGGGCGCGCGGGCGGGCTCGGCGTCCGGGCGGCGCCGCCTGGGTCGGCTCGGGGGCGGCCGCGCCGAGCTCGCTTCTGGGCAGCTGGCCGCGGCCGGGTTTGGAGGGCTCGGGGTGGCCGATTCGTCTCGGGGACAGTTGGTGCAGTTCTGGTCCGGGGCGTCCGGAAGTCCTAGCGGGGAGCGGAGCCCCCGGGCGTCCGGGCTGGGTCCGGTACCGGGGTCGGGGACGACTGCGGCGCGGCTGGATCCACCTGCACCTGAATGTCCCGGGACGCGGAGCTCGGGCTGGGGCTGGGCTGGGGCTGGGCTGGGGCTGGCGCACCGTGGGTGGCCGAGCCTCGCGCACTCTGAGAGCCCGTGGAAGTCGAGGCACTCGGGGACTGCCTAAGGAGCCGAGAGTGGAGGCAGCGAGGTTGGCGGCTGTCGGAGACCGGGGAGCGCCTGGGGACCTGCTTTCGGTGATCCGGTCTCCCCAGCGTCTCCCAGCAATGGTCCTCAGGAGGGGACTGCCCGGGGCGTTGGTCAGAGACATCAGGGAAAAGGGACTTGGCAGAGGGATTTCATGGGGTTTCAGGAGCCCCGGGAAAGAAACCCATTTGGTCGAGGCTGGGCTTGTTTGGGGGCTGTTTTAGGGAGGGGTGTTGTCTCTGGAGGGAAAGCATGGACCTTGCGGTGATCTCCCCAGGGCCTCCTGATCGCTTCTGCATCACGGGGGTGGAAGCCACCTATTTCTCTTTGCTTTCTTTCCCCTGGAGGAGACTTTCTGGTCCTCTCACCTAGTCCTGTTCTGTGCCCTGTGACAGGTGTACAAGTCACCACATAGGGCACATGCCAGTGATGATGGCTGCCAGTCCCAGGGACACAGCCACCTCCATTTCTCTGTGATGATGCTGTCAAACCTGAAGGGGCCCAGGCAGGGGCAAGATGGGACCCCTGTAGGCATGAAGAGTCCCCCAATGCTGCCCCGGGACCAACCTCTGCCCTGTCCAGAGCTGGAATCCCCTTATCAAATCCCTTTTCCCTCCTCTCTCCTATCACCTCCAATATCTGCTCCCCTTCTGCCATCCCTTGCCTGTCCAGTCATTAATAATGAAATTGTGTCTTAGAGACTATCTTGGACCTATCCTACCTCCTTGGTCAGGAATCTCCCCTGGAATGCTCCACTTGGACAGTTCCAGTGGCAGGGAGCTCACACCATGTGGCCTGGCCCTTGATGTAAGATCTTAGCATATGAGCAACAAAAGGGGGTGAGACCTTGATGTCATATCTTTCACTCTGCCTCCAAACCCACCCGGACCTAAGTTACTTAGAAAGAGAACTTTTTCCTCCTTAGAAACCACCAAAGAGAGAGAGGGCACCTAGCCTCGGAGATACTTTTCTAAGGCTTACAACCTCAGAAACCTTCCAGGCTTCAGCATCAAACAGATTGAGGTTTGAAGCCTGCCTCTCCCACTTGCCCACAGGGACTTAGGTCAAGTCGAACCCTCACCTCTGACCATCAGTTTCTTCATCTGTGAGAAGAGATGAAAGGTCTTGGTTACACAGGTGGTGTGGGAATTCGGGGAGCTAACCCAGTGAGAGTGCTTGCTCAAATACAGCTTTATTTCCTTTCTTGTACAACCTCAGGCTCAAACTGGGAAGTTCTGTGTGACATCTAACCAATTTGCTAGTTAGTTGGGAAGAAGGGTTACAGGTCGTCATGACAGGAGAAGAAGGGGACAGTGATACTTAGAGAATCATTACTTTGTCCATCATTCAGCGAAGATTTGTTGAACACTTACTCTATGCCCTATGCTAAGGAGGAAAAACTGTCATAAACACTGTTAGGGGAGCCACTGCCAGTCCATAGCTGTCTGTAAGGATCCCCAGGCTAGATGCTGTATCTTTGGGAGAGGCAGGGTGTCGGGCCAGGCAAGGACTTCCTCCTGGCTGGAGAGATGAGAGAAAGCTTCATTGAGCAGGTGACATCTGAATTGGAAAGAACTTCCAGGTGGGGGAACCTCTGTGTACAGAAGCCCAGGGACGTGAGAGCAACGAGCAATGCTCTCGGAAAGGCCAGAATGGGGCTTGCCTGGCACCTGAGCATGAGAGAGCCAAAAAAGAGGAGAGAAGGGGAGCAAGGGACATGGCTAGGGCCAGATGACCTGATGCTTAGGCTGAGGAGCTGGAGCTCCACTGTGGATTGTCGACTCACCGTGTGTGCGGCCAGGGGTGGAGGCTGACGTCAGGCCTGCTTGGCCCCTGTCATTTTGGTTTCCCCTAAACACTAGTCCCTGTGCTCATTCCTGAGGTGGGGGCGATTTAGGGTTACTAAAGAGTTTATTTCTTGGATCTCCTGTTCCACGGGTTTTAAACAAATCCTGTGTTCCCTCCAACATGGCCAAGTTTGCCCTGGTCCCCAGGGTCCTAATGGGGCTCTTTTGGAGAGCGGGTGGAGAGAGGGGACAAGTGTTCCCTCTTGTCCTGGCTCAGTGTCCTGAATGGTCCTCAGCTCCCCACCCAGGGTGGTGGTGGGATGTCAGTGCAATTCTTAAAGGCCTCCAGTGGACCCCCCAGTACAGGCTTGGGGTGAGGGTTTTCAGGGGGCTTTTTATATCTCCTGTCTTCGCTTGTCTTTATATCACCCAGCAACAGGCAGAGAGAGGTGAAGGAGATTGCCCGGGGTCACACAGCAAGATAGGGTCAGAGCAGGCACAGGCCTCCTGTATGTTTAGAGGGTTACCAGGCAGACAGGTTGGGGGAAAGGAAGCCCAACTCAGTGTTCCCAGTCTGCTGTTGTGGCCTCTTGAGAATGTTCTTCCACATTCCAATGTAGGGACTGAGCTTAAAGCCATGGCTGAGGGCTGGGAATCATAAGTGTAAGTGGCTGAGTTGAGGACAGCGTCCACTGCCTAGGTTTGAACCCCAGGTGTACCACCAGCTTGCTATATGACGTTGGGTCAACTCTTCCCCCTCTCTGCACCTCCTTTCCTACCAAGTGGGGCAGATTTACATCCTTTGCAAGATGTCATGAGGATACAATCTAGGCTACAATGTAGAAGTGCCTAAGAACTTGAGGAAGGGTGTTGCTATTTGAAGATGGGAGGGCAGCCACATACCCCCTGCACCAGTCCAGTAGGACTCGCTCTGGTTTCCCGGAGCCCGGCAGTACCCTTCCCTCTAAGGCCAGCGTCTATGCTGATAGCTGGGTCACTCAGTGTTCCTGACATTGCTTAGTTTTTTGGTAAACAGGCATATTGTTAATTGTTGTTAAACATTTAAACAAACTAAATAGATTGTTTCCTAGACAGAATCGGAGAGACCAGGCCCTGTTGGGAGCAAAAAGATTTGAGGAGTAAGAAGACTGCATACAACGTGGGTTCAGCAGAAAGTTTCAGGCATTAGCCATGACATAACCCGCTTGGCTAAAGTCCACGCTTTGATGGCTACAGCAAGGGAGGAGCCATCAGCAAATGTTTATGACTTTTTGTGTTTCCACTCCATTTTTTTCTTTTTAGTTGACTAGGTAAGCACCCTGCCACAGTCAAAGTGCTGTGTTCATTTGTTCATTTAGCAAACAAGTCTGCCTGGCACAATACCAGGTGTTGGGGCTGCAGTCAGTGTCAAACAGGCCGCTAGGTCTCTCTTCCACAGTCTGGCGGACAAGGCAGATAAGGAGCAGGAAATGAGAAGTGCAACTGCTGTTGCCAAGGAGACAGGTAGGGTGCTAGAGAGCAGATAGGGGAACCTCACCTGTGGATCAGACAAGGTTCCCTGAGGATGTGGCATTAAAGCCATAGTCTAAAGAATGAATGGTCTAAGGAATGAACGGGTTCCGGGCAGAGGGAGCAGTATGTGCAAGATGGGACGAAACATTCAGGAATTACTTTGTCTGGAGGCTAGGAAGATGACGCTTGGGAGGTGACCCTGGTAGGTGCCTGCAGGGAGGGGCTTGTTAAAGGTTTGGGGCTTAGGATGCTTGGGTGGCTCAGCGGTTGAGCCTCTTCCTTCGGTTCAGGGTGTGATCAGGGGCCCTGAGATGGAGTCCCATGTCGGGCTCCCTGCATGGAGCCTGCTTCTCCCACTGCCTATGTCTCTCCCTCCCTCTCTCTCTCTCTCTGTCTCTCATGAATAAATAAAATATTTTTAAAAGGATTTGGGGGTCAATCCTAAGGACAGTGGGGAGCCACTCTGGAGTTCAGAATGAGGGGAGTGATGTGGTCAGAGTTGTGTTTTGAGACATTCTACAGGCTCCTTCGGGGTAGGAGGAGTGAGGCTGGGAGCCAGAAAACCAGTTAGGAAGCAGGTAGAGTGGCCCTAGGAGAGACACTGGTGGTCTAGACACTAGTTACTGCCCCCTCTACCCCACCACATACCCCCATCATGCTGCCCAGAATGGGCAGTGGAGAGAGGGGAGGCTGTGGCCCTGGAGGTTGCACAAAGCCCCTTCCCCTGTAGACGTTGACCATCCTCTCCACATCCTTTCATACAAACAACCAGTATGGCTCCTGGCCTCAAAGAGTTTTGATCTGATCGGGAAGGACAAAATTTCAAAATGGCTCTAAAACAAAGTAGAATATGGTAGTGCCAGTCTGGGGATATAGCTCTAGGGTCACCCTGGCCATGAGTATGTATCAGGGAAGGCTTCCCAGAAGAGGTGGCATTTGTGCTTCTACAGTGAGTGGAATGGAATGCTTCCTAGGAGCCACATTTTAGAGAAACAAAAATAAGGAGATATTCTCCTGTCCTTAAAGAGTTATAGTCCGGGGGGAGGGTGGTGAGGTTTAATGAACAGCCAGTGCTGATTGAACCCCACTATCAGTGAGTGGCACTAGGGGTCTAGGGCCTCGGAGTTTTGCCTTTTTCCCAGGGGCCCCCAAGGGCAAGGGTGGCAGAAATATCCACAGGCCTATCTTGGCTCATTGACAGGCCTTGGAACAGCTCCCTCCTCCCCACAGAGATCTGGGGTGGGGTAGATGTAAACAGAGGAAGAAGTTTCTGGAGAACATTCAGGAAATTAGCTGAGGGAGGGTCTAACTTCAGTTCTCAGAGACAGAGAGGGGGCCCTGGCTGCTAGATCTTAAGCCTGTTCGAGTGCTTGTGTTCTCACCATCTGATTCACCTCCCCCATTTCATAGGTTGGAAGACTGAGGGGGCAAAATGAGGATCTACCATGTGCCTGGCACTTAAATGTAAACCTCTCTGACCTTCACGTGAACCCCAGGAAGTAGGTTTATCCCCATCATAGAGCTGTGGAAGCCGACACTCAAAGATCACATAGGGAATTAGGGACTGGACCCAGGCAGCGGCCTCCTCATTCCTCAAGATTCTGGCTTCGGTCCCAAGCTGCCACCCACTTCTGCAGAAATTCTGCCTTCCCAGGAAAGCCCCCTGGGGACAGGGATGGGACCGTCTGGCAGCGGCCAGAGGCGTGGGGAGCTAACTGGGGCTGGAATGTTATTTATCTTTCACCTTTGCACAGCGCTTGACAGTTACCCGAGCCCTTTCCTCCCCATTCACCGACCATTCTTGGGTCTCACTGCCAATCATTGGCAGAGCTAGGACTGAAACCCAGGCCTGTGACTCCCAGTTCAGACGCCCTCTCCCTGGCTCCTGCTCTTGCCCTGTGGGCCGCAGCCCAGGCGGTGGCAGCCCCCGACTGGAGATGTCCCGGGCTTCCTGCCCACCTGCCCCTGGGACCAGGAGGAGCAGCCTTGGCCCCTAGGCCTCCTCCCCCTCGTTCTCCTTTTCCTCCTTGGCGGGCCGGGGGTGAGGCTGCAGCCAGGAGGAGTAGGGTTACAGTGTAAACACCATCATGTCAATATTTACCTCTGCCTGGGACCAGGCCTCCCTGCTTCCCACACGTGGCCCATCCAGGTGCACGTGGCCTGTTCCGAGGCTCTGGTCATGGAAAGCCAGGCCAAGGCTAGAGCTGTGGCTTCTGGGCCAAGCCCCACCCCTAACTTTTTGAGTGGCCCTGTGTAAGAGAGTCTCCCTTCCTGGGCCTTAGTTGTGCCATCTGTAACCCCGTGTGGCTGGGACAGACCTAGTCAGGGGGCGCTTTCAGCAACAATGTGCAGGGTCGCGGGCATAATGCACTGGTCTGGAAGCTGGGAGGACCTGGGTTTGAATCCCCCTGCCACCACTTCTCCTCTGTGAGGCTGAGCGAAGTCCCTTAACCCTCCCGAGCTTCGCTTTCTTTCTGTGGACAGTGAGGGATCCTCCCCGTACCTGCCTTGGAGGGCTGGTGGTGAGGATTCACGAAACACGCGATGGCTCTTGGCCCACATTGAGAACTGAGCAAGCAGTGGTGATGGTGGTGGTGGTGGTGGTTGTTATTCCAAATAAACATTTTATGATTCTCCGAGTCCAGACACTGGGTTACGTCACTCGTGAAGCGGAGCCAAGGGTGGGGTCTCTAACCTCAAGCCCTCCTGGCATCGTGGGGCCGCAGACTGGGTCAGGGGAGGGGAGGAGGCTGCCTGGTGAACACCATCACTTCCAGCTCATCGCTGCCCCTCGCCCCCAGCTCACCAGCTCACCGCTGCCCAGCCGCTGGGGCTCCCTCTCGCTGGGCGGAAGGCCAGGGCTGCAGTGACCTCAGAGATCTGTGGCAGTGAGGGGGTGAGGGAGGGTGGAGGCAGCGGAAGGCGGAGGAAGAGCGCATTTCCTAAGCTGCTCTTTCACGGAAGTCCAGTACACAGGCACTGTTCCCTTCAGCCCTGGAGAGGAGGCGGCCGCCCGGGACCAGGGACTGAGGGGACCAGGGACCAGCCAGCTCGTGGCATGGGGAGTGGAGAAGGGGAGGGAGGACTGCTCCCTCGCTCTTTGCTGTGTCCCTTTGGACACCACATCACCTCTCTGAGCTTCGATTCCCTCACCTCTGATGTGGAGGTGTTGGGGCCTCGACCTTACAGTGGTTGGAAGTGTTAACCAGATGCTGTTCTCAAAGAAACCAGCTCCATCCAGCACACAGCAGGGCTCCGCTGGTACCAGCTTCTTTTAGGATCCCGATTGTGAGAACCATGTGCCAGTCCTGTTCTGCGGGTCTGTGTGCTTCCAAAGGGCAAGGTTGTAAGTTTTTTAAAATCCGTGGTGTGATTTCCTTAAGTAAGATGGGCACACCTTGTGCAGCTCAGTTTTCACAAATGTATACACCTGCATAACCACCACCGAGATCAACACTCATAGAACACTTCCACCTCCCCCGAAAGTTCCCATGTGCCCCCTTCCATCACTCTCCGTGACAGGTGGCTGCCCACCTGCTTTGTCACCCTAGTTCTGCCTGCTTTTGAACTTGATCTGCATGAATTCATAGTATGTATTCTTGGGTCTGGCTTCCTTCAGCTTCAGTCAACAGTGAACGGTTCTCAGTTTGCCCGTGTTGTTGCCTGTACCAGAACGTGCTCCTTTGCAGGCTGTGTGGTGTCGCCCTGGGCAGATGCATGCCTGTGTCCACCGACGGCATTCCTGTCTGGGCCGCTGGACATTCCTGCGCGCCTGTCGGTGGATCCGCACGCTCATTTCTGTTGGGTGGGGACTGGGACTGTTCCTGCTGGGTCAGAGGGTCTGTGTGTCTTTAATTCTCTAGAAACTCCCAGGCGGTTCTCCAGGGAAGTGTCCATTTCCCAAGTGCGTTGCTGTCCTCTGCCAACAGGGCCAAGGTCTAGCCTAGACTCTTGATGAATGTTTTTTGAAAGGAGGAAGGAATTTGAGTCCTGTCTTTGTCTTGACGCTTCAGATCCACTCTGCTGGCCCTGCCCCTGCCCTCAAGGCCTGGCATCTCTGGCAGGCACTCTTCCTACAACCTGGGCTTTGGGTCTCACTTGTCATTTCTCAGGCCAAGGAGGGGTTCCTGGATCTGGAGACCACCGGCCATGAGGCTTTACTAGTGACCTTAGGTAGATCTCTTCCTTGCCCTGGTCCTCAGTTTTCCTTTCTGCACAACACTGAGTGAATTGAAGGTTTTCCTAGCCCCCCAGTTTCTGGTGGGCTCCCCTCATTTGGGAGGCATTTGCTCATGCTTCTTCACCTCCAGGGTTGTGCCTGCCCCACTACTGAGCCCCAGCTGCCCTGTATCTCTGAGGAAGGACCATTTAGAAAGTGGACAGGCCTTGTATTCTTGATATCCTTGCTAAGAGTCTCACTGTGAATCAGCCTGTCTGGGTGAGAGCCCTTCACAGTGGGCCCCCGGCTGTGGGAGCCTCGTCCATGGAGGCTTTGCAGAAATGGCCTGAGTATTAAGCAGACCTGGGTCTCAGTCCTGTCACTTCCTGGCTGTGTGACGTTGGCAAAATCGGTCTACCTCTCTCAACTACAGCATCCTCACCTGCAAAGTTGTAAGAACAAAATGAGGTCCCCCTTTATTGTAGGGACCAAAGTGGATGGGGCAGCAAGATCCCGCCCTTGAGGAGATGTATTATAGGGGAGGGAGCCAGAGACTACACAGGGAAACCAACCACCAGAAAGATCACTTCAGAGAAGGGAAAGAAAACAGAGTGATGTGATGGAGAGTTAGCTGCAAGATGGGAAGGGAGCTAGTCAAAAGGGGGGCAAGGAAGGAGGTGACATTGAGCCAAGTCCTGGAGGATGAGGAGAGGGCAGCTGGGCAACGATGTGGGAGAGGAGAGTTCTGAGCAGAGGAACAGGGATGTGGGGTTTGGCATGTTATGTGGCTGGGCAGAAGGCTGATGCGGCTGGGCAGAGGGAGCAAGGGGAGAAGAGGAAGGAAAAGGTAGATGTGGAGGGGCCAGGTCATGCAGGGCCCTGTCGGGCATGGGGACGGAGGCTGGGGGAATTGGCATTTCTGAGAGTGATGGGAAGCCACTGTGGGGCTCCAAGCGGGGAGGGGGGCAGGGATGACTGGTTGAGGTTTTGACAAGGCTCTGGCTGCCGTGTGGAGGATGAACTGCAGGGGGCAAGAGTGAGGCAGGGAGGCGGGCGTCAATTAACGGGGGAGTGGGACCTTAGTACCCTTCACCTGTCCTGAGGGGGAGGCTTCTCTTACTCCAGGATCTGAGATTTTAGCAACTACTTCAGAGGATGGGAGAGAAGGGGACAGGGTATCCCAGATGCCACAAGACTTTCCAGCCACAGCTCATGGTGGGTGAAAATTGCTTTCGGAGCCCAGCAATAATTTTTGTCCTAAAATCTCCACTTGAGGGGACACCTGGGTGGCTCAGTGGTTTGACGCCTGCCTTTGGCCCAGGGCATGATACTGGAGTCCTGGGATCAAGTCCTGCATTGGGCTTCCTGCATGGAACCTGCAGGTTCTTCTCCCTCTGCCTGTGTCTCTGCCTCTCTCTATCTCTCTCTCTGTGTCTCTCATGAATGAATAAGTAAAATCTTTATTTATTTATTTTTTAGTAAAATCTTTAAAAAATATAAATCAATCAATCCTCCACTTGAATTTGACCTTTCCAGAGTGAGCTCGGGATTCCCCCAAAGTGACCACATTCCCACCACCGCCAGCCATCGGAACCCAGAGAAATGGGCCAGAAGGGCACCGAGCCAGAGCCTGGCTCTCCCACTTCCGCATACACTGCCGAGAAGTGAGGGCAGAGGAAGTGGTGGCTGCGAGGGGTTGCCTGACCTCTCTGCCCTCTGGGCTCCCACTCCCATGATCCGGCTCAAGGGAATCTTGTGGCTTTGTGGTTCTGGGTCTCCTGGCTGGTTTGGATCACGAGGCAGCCATAAGAAGACAATACTTCATGTTTTTCTGTGGGTGTGGAGTGGGTGGCTCTTTGGCATCCTGCTGGGCTTCCTGGAGTGGTGGGCGGGGAGAGGGCAAGCGGGCATGGCAGTTCAGAGTCACAGAGGGTCTAAGTGGAAGTGGAACTTAGACATCATCTAGACCAACCTCTTGTGGGGAGACAAAGGCTCAGAAAAGAAGAAGACCTGCCCGAGGCCACACCGGGAGTTAGAAGCAGGGCTTAGATCCTGGACTCCTAATCCAGTGTTCTTTCTGGTTAAGATGTGGGTGTCAGAGCCAGACGGACCTGGGTTCTAGTCCCAGGTGGGTGACCTTGGGCCAGTGACACTCTCCGAGCCTCAGTTTTCTCCCATGAGGAATAGGAGAAGAGTCACTAATGTCTTTTTCATGGTGGTGTTATGAAGAATGGTGGAAATGATGTAAAGCTGTTTACAGCTTTACACATAGTAGGTCCTCAGTAATGGGAGCCGTGATCAACATTATCAACGTTATTACCGTCGAGGTTCTGCTATTTTAAGCCTCATGATGCGCTGGAAGGGATGTCTGCGTGCCTGCCTTCACATCTGCTGGTTTTTAGTTCTGGTGAATGCACTAGGCAGGGGAGGTGAGGAAATTGCCTCCGTCAGTCCACCCCACTGCTGCTTGATTATTTCACTTCCTCTTATAGTTGGGAGACCCTTGAACAAGGTCCTTAATTACCGGCCCCGCCACCCCAATGCACACACACGGCTCAGGCAGGCTGGAGGGGCGCACAGACAGCGAGTGCAGGCCTAGGCTGGAGTGTAGCATGGCTCCCCGTCTTCTGCATCAGGTCCCTACCACACACTCACAGGTTCCTGTTTGCCAGTGTGGCCTGAGGCCTAAGAACAGGGGTTGTGGAATTGACTTGAACTTGAACCCAGGATCTACCACTTAGGTGTTGTGAAGGACCTTTTAGCAGGTAAGTGTTCCACTCTGGGCCTTGGGCCTCCTCCCTCTGAAGTGGGGGTAACAACCACCTCCCTGGGTGATCACTAAAGTGAAATGAGAGATGACGTGATCAGAGCACCTGTGGTGCATATTCAGTGCTCCACTCAGCAGAGGTGGGTGTCACTGATAATGACCTTGACCTATGGCCCACGCCCATTAGGCCTGTTTCTCTTTCCACAGCTGTTCTTAGAAATTTTCTTGATCACCCCCCACCTATCTGCCATGCATTCCCACAGCCCCCTCACTTCTCACCCCAGATTGCCTTCTGTCGGGGCACAAGTCACTTCGGATGAGATTTCTCACCCCGTCATGTCTCCCTGCATGAACACAGATCAAGAGCTCGAGCTTGAGGACCAGCTTGTGTAGATTTGGATCTCAGCTTCGCCATTTACCCAAGTAACCTCAAGCAGAGTCCTTAATTCTTAGCCTTTGCCTGTGCCTGAGGAAAATGGGAGCAATAATAGTACCAAACTCATAGAGTTGTTCAAACAAGCAACATAATTCCTATAAAGTGTAGGATCCATGTCTACCACATGGAAAGTGTCTAGTATATGTGAACTGATTTTACCTCTAGGAGTCTTAGCAGAGCCTCTGCTCTTCCTCTCTGTATTCCCAGCTCCTGGGGGGATTGGAAGGGATTTGGGGGGGTCTCTAGGAATGTATGCTACAGGCAATGGGGGAGTTGCCTTACCAATGAAATGGGCCTCTCCAGAAGGACTGTGCTTGGGGCCTTGGTCAAGGACTCAGGTTACACTGTGAGCTTGTTTATTTGGCAGAAGTTCCCTGCAACTCTGCTCTGTGTCACCCGGTGCTGCGAGAACGTGCAGACAGAGCTGTTCTTAGTGAACCCACGGCCCATGGGTGAGACCAGGAAACCTGGTCGTGATCAGCGCAGGGATGGGCACGCTGCTCCAGAGGAGACCTTCTGCAGCCGCTGACACCTGACGATTCCTTGAGGGAAATGATATAATATTAACTTCTGCCTACATTCGAGTTTTCTTCGATAGTCTTTTCAGTCTTTGCTGCCAGCAGGGTTTCCCAGGCTTCGCTATTGTGTGATAATAATGGTGTTCATGGAGTTATTTGCTCTGTGTCAGACATAGTGCCAACTGTTTTGTGTTATAAGTTCACTTAGTCCTCACATCAACCCTATGAGGTACTAATTATTAACCCTGTTTTATAGGGGGGAAACCTAGGCACAGAGAGGAAATGTGTCTCTCTCGTCAGTGAGTGGCAGAGGAAGATTTGAACCCCAGACAGTTTGGGCATAGAGCTGGAATTGCTTCATCAATAACTGATTCTCCCCCACAGTCCCTGTGACCAGGCAGTCTCATGGACTCTGAACACTTCACCTTCCTTCCGTGGGAGTCCTTTGCAGTCAGCCTAGGTGGAGAAATGAACATTAGGTCTCTCTGTGCAGCCTTCCTTCCACATCAGCGATGAACGGGTTCAGACCCTCAGGAAAAAGGGATCTGGAAGTTAAAATCCAGGAGGATAAAGGGTCTGTATCAGGGAGAGGGAGAGGCAGTAGAGTGGGAGGCCCTTAGTGGGGGAAAGGAAGGCAACTCAGAAGACTGAGAAAGTTGGAGTTCAAACCAAATCAACATTTAGCTGAACACATCTTCTGTACCAGAAATGCGGGTGCCCTCAAGGAACTCCCAGGCCTGCGGGAAAGATAGACAAGGCAACAGGTAAATTCCTGAATAGTATTTGAGTGTGTGAGCAGGAGCTTTTGAGGGCCCAGAGGAATGGATGACTAAGTTGGCCCCGGGAGGTGGTATTTCATCTGGGTCCTTTTTTCTTTTCTTTTCTTTTTTTTTTTTTTTGAAGATTTATTTATTTATTTTAGAGAGAGCATGAGCAAGAGAGGCAGAGGGAGAGAGAATCTCAAGCAAACTCTGAGCTCAGCGTGGAGCCTAACATGGGGCTCGATCTCACAACCCCGAGATCATGACCTGAGCTGAAATCAGAAGTTGGACGCTCAACTGATTGCACCACCCGGGCGCTCCATTTGGGTCTCAAAGGATGAGTAGCAGTTTGCCAGCCAGGTGGAGCCCAGTAGTGGCAGAGCCAGAATCTAAACCTGAATAGTCTGTCTGCAGAGTCTGTGTTCTCACCCACCATGGCGTGCTTGGCTCCACTGCCCCGCAAGGCCTGATCTTGGGAGAGGTGATTCTGGTCCTAGGTCCCTTAGTGTGGCCCTGGACAACTATCCAGTCATTTCCCATATAACCCCTGCTTCTGCTCCTTGCAGACCCGCCTGATTGCCCCTTCTGCAAGGGTCCTAGGTGGTTCACCAGTCTTTCAGGGAGGGTCTCTGCTTTCTCTGGATGGCCAGAAATTGTGTTGTCTGAGAAGGACACACAGATTGCACCTCCAGTGCACTTGGGACAGCAGAGGAGGCATGGGGAGACAGTGAAACACTTCCTGTTTGGTTTTTCACCCTCCCCTCTTCCTCCCGCCTAGCACCTAAAATGTGCTTTGCATACAGCACTTCCTCAGATTATCCCAACAACCCTGGCAGGTGGAGGTTGTTTATCACTATTTTAAAATTGAGGAAGGCAACTCAAGAGAGGTTGGGCCACTTCTCTAAAGTCCCTCAGCCAAGCAAATTCATAGAAGGACCAGAATTTATACTTTGATTTGTCTAATCCCGAAGCCTATGCTCATGTTTTTGGTTTTGTTTATTTTGTTTTTCTTTCAAGATTTTATCTAAATTCAAATTAGTTGACATAGAGTATAATATCAGGGGTAGAATTTAGTGATTCATCCATTGCATATAATACCCAGTGTTCATTCCATCAAGTGCCCTCCTTCATGTCCATCACCCAGTTACCCCATGCCTCCCCCAACCTTCCCTCCAGCCATCCTCAGTTCATTCTCTGGAGTTAAGAGTCTCTTATGGTTTGCCATCCTCTCTGTCTTTATCTTATTTTATTTTTCCTTCCCTTCCCCTACGTTCAACATACATTTCCGACAAGCTCCCTGATTCTGGTGCTGAATGGGCCACAGATTACACTTTGGAAATCCTGATTCATTACATATCTGCTCTGGACTCAGCATTGTCCTAGGCATTTTATTTTGTCCTTTCAGCCATCAGAACATTGCTTGGTAGCAGAAATTGATGCAAAAGGAGGCAGGGAGTCCTGTAAGACATTTCTACCAGTTATAATGAGGGCATTTGTAACCAATCTGTCTAAAGAATTAATTTAATCTTCACATTAACAGGATTAGGGGGCGCCTGGCTGGCTCAGTAGGTAGAGCGTGCAACTCTAGATCTCAGGATTGTGAGTTTGAGCCCCATGTTGGGTAGAGGATTATTTCTTAAAATTTATTTTTTTTAAATAATAAATTTATTTTTTATTGGTGTTCAATTTGCCAACATACAGAATAACACCCAGTGCTCATCCCGTCAAGTGCCCCCCTCAGTGCCCGTCACCCATTCACCCCCACCCCCCGCCCTCCTTCCACCACCCCTAGTTCGTTTCCCAGAGTTAGGAGTCTTTATGTTCTGTCTCCCTTTCTGATATTTCCCACACATTTCTTCTCCCTTCCCTTCTATTCCCTTTCACTAATTTTTAAAAGATTTTATTTATTTATTCATGAGAGACACACAGAGAGAGGCAGAGACACAGGCAGAGGGAGAAGCAGGTCCCATGCAGGGAGCCCAGTGTGGGACTCGATCCTGGGTCTCCAGGGTCATGCCCTGGGCCGAAAGCAGAGCTCAACCACTGAGCCATCCAGGCATCCCTAAAATTTAATTTTTTTTTAAAAAAAAGACTTTATTTATTTGAGAGAGAGAGAGAGAGAGAGAGGGAGAGGGCAGGTGTGGGGATGGGAAGGGGCAGAAGGAGAGGAAGAAGGAGAGAAGTAGATCCCAATGCAGGGCTCCACCTCATAACTCAGATCATGACCTGAGCTGAAATCAAGACCCAGACACTTGATACACTGAGCCACCTAAGTGTCTCTAAAAATAAAATCTGGGATCCCTGGGTGGCGCAGCGGTTTAGCGCCTGCCTTTGGCCCAGGGCGCGATCCTGGAGATCCGGGATCGAATCCCACGTTGGGCTCCCGGTGCATGGAGCCTGCTTCTCCCTCTGCCTGTGTCTCTGCCTCTCTCTCTCTCTCTCTGTGACTATCATAAATAAATAAAAATTAAAAATAAATAAATAAAAATAAAAATAAAAATAAAATCTTAAAAATATAAGAAAAGAAAAAAGAAAAGGATCAGGAAACCAAAGCTCAGAGAAGTTAGGTGACTTGCCCAAAGCCACACAGCAGAGCTATTATAACCCAGATTCCTCAGCTGCCAAGGCTGATGTTCTCTCCAGTACCTCACACTGCCTCTTTTTTTGCTCTCAACATAGATTCTTAGAGGTGCAGAATCCAGCTCCACTAAGCATATGAACATGGAAAGGTAAATATGGGAAGGTTGATGGTGACAATAGCTACCATATATTGAGCACCCACTATGTTGAGGCACAGGGTGGAGACAGATGTGGTCTTAGGTAGTCTCACGGATCTCTGATTCTGAGCAGGATGCTAAGTGAGCTTAGGTCAGAGAAGCTCATACCAGGCAGAAGCTCAGAGGAGACTAGGGCCAGGGAGGCCATCTGTGAGGAAGAAATAGTTGTGAATAGATCTGAAGGATGGGTTAAGTGCTAAGCAGGTAAAAAGATGGAGAAAAAAGATTCTAGGCCACAGGGATAGCATGTGCGAAGGCCCTGAAGTGGGTCACCTAGAACATGTTCAGTGTAGCTGGAGTAGAAAGCAAAGGCAAGAGTGACCCAAGGTGAGGCTCAGGGGTAGCCAGGGCCCCACAGGCCATTGTAAACCAGGTGACAGATTTGGACCTTATCCCAAGAGCAGTGGAAAGCTGTGTGTGTGTATGTTTTCAAATCAATAAATCTTAGGCTCTATTTTATTTTATATCAAAAGACCCCCTTTAAGTTGGCAAAAGAAAAAAAGGCAAAAATTTACAACCAGTGGGTGGAGGGCTCAGCAAGGCCTAGAAGGGGTACCAGCAGGGAGGTGACAGGATCCGACTTGCCTTATATTAGGTCACTCTGGCTGCCCAGTGGAGATGGACTTGGGGGAAGGGACAGGAATGAGGGTGGGAGGTTGAGGTTCAACCCAGGCTGGTGGTAGTGGTGAGGGAGAGGCAGAGGCACTGGGGGGTATAGGTGACAGTGATCGACTGGGGTGGGACAGGGGATCCGACCCAACACTTTGATGGCTGAGAACAGAACCTACAAAGGTATGTGAGCTGCTCTGGGCCAGGGTCACTTAGCTCAGCATCAGAACTCACATCCCGGGGCCTTCCACAAAATTCTGACTCAGGGCACAGATTCCTGGCAGCCGTGCCTGCACCGTCCTTCTAGGCCTTCTGGTGTCCATGCCTCCTCCCCCCAAAGAATGGTGACTCCTAGCGAGGAGGATGCTTTTTGTGCACAGATTCTGTCTTTGAAGCATCTGGGGGGGTGGGGGTGGGCGGTGCTCTGACCTCCAGATTCTTTCTCTGTGACCCCTGTGCTGTGGCCCTCCCTGGGCTTTGAAGGAGCCCACAGATGTGGGGCCGGGTCGGGGCTGGCAAGGCTGCACACAACAGCTCCTGGGCGGGGTGGGGGGCATTCCAAGCCTCTGAGGAGATGCCCTGCCATAGAGAGAGGGGCCACAGGAAAGCCTGGGCCTACTCATTGCCCAGCGGGGTCTCCCCAGAAGCAGGAGATACCCCTTCATCCAAACCTCCTGAAGTGGAGGCTGCTGGCTACCATTTTAAGATTTCTAGCCTTTTTTCCTCCAGTAACCTTGTCTGGCAGATAAAACCACTTAGATATT
Source organism: Vulpes lagopus (assembly GCF_018345385.1). NCBI lineage: Eukaryota > Metazoa > Chordata > Mammalia > Carnivora > Canidae > Vulpes > Vulpes lagopus. The sequence continues at coordinate 126,819,086 of NC_054831.1, forward strand.
CAAATGAATGTCTAGGTCTGCAGGGCTCTCCCCACCTCCCACCCTGGGCTAAACCGTGCCCCTCCTGGGATCCCTGGGATCTGTGAAACTCATCCCCTCTGTATCTGAGCCCCCATCTTTCTTAGGATTTGGGATCTCTTTGGAGTTGAGACCTCTATTTTCTTACTAGGTTCTAGAGCCCACTCACTTCACCGTTCTCCCTGGGCATTGCCCCGGACCTTGGACCCAGGCCTGCTCTCTCTCTGGGGATTGGCTCCCCTGCTGTCCTGGAGACCCGCCCTCCCTCCACCCTCACAGTCTCCTAGGGTTCTGTCTCCCCCACCCCACCCCTGCCACAGTGACAAGGCCCTTCTCACCCTGACACATAGTAGGCATTCAAGAAATGTGCTTTCTTCCTCCTGCCTCCCAGGCTCCCCCTCCCCCGTGGCCCCTCCTTAGCCTCCCCCACCCTCCCCCGCATGGGTATTTTTGCTTGGTGAGTACTGTGCTGTGTGGCAACCGAGCCTGGGAAGCAGCTATTGTTGGCTCAGAACCTTGGATGGAAGAAAGATGAAGGCTGAGAAGGGGCAGGAAAAACATTGCTACTGCTCAGCCCCCTGCCCTGAGGGTGAGGCAGGCTTAGGACAAGTCTAAGAAAGTTCCCTTCCCACGGCAGGGAGCTCAGTTCTGGTAATCATGGCACTAGTGTGAAATGGGCAGCGGGTTTGGAAATGAGGTAGGTCGCTGTAAGAGCCCCCGGCGGCTTCATGGAGACGCCAGGAGCTCCCTGAGCCTCTGGCCGACACCAGGAGGACAGTACCGGGACCCCCATATAACTCTTTCTGACACCTGTTGTCAGTGTTCTTGGACCGTCTGCCCCATGGAGTGGGACGTGGAACCACAGTTTAGTGAGTGTTCACTCTGCGCCAAGGCCCCAGGGTGAGCGGCGAGTGCGTTGACTCATTTTGTTAGAATCGACCTTGAAGAGATGGGACCTACGGTGTCCCCATTAAACAGATGAGGAGGCTGAGGCTTGATGAAGCAAGGTGACTCCACCAAGGACACACTGCTTCGAAGTGGCAGAGCCAGGATTCTGGCTGACTCCAGAACCGGGGTTTCTTTCTTTTATCTTTTTAAAAAAGATTTTATTTATTTATTCATGAGAGACACAGAGCGAGGCAGAGACACAGGCAGAGGGAGAAGCAGGCTCCCTGCAGGGGGCCCAATGTGGGACTCGATCCCAGGACCCCAGGATCACACCCTGGGCTTCAGCAGACAACCCCCGAGCCCCCCAGGGGTCCCAGGGCCAGGGTTTCTTGCAAGCTCCTGTGAAGCATCCAATATCAGGGTGGAGGCTGGCTGTGCTTCTGGCTCAGAGGGCCATTGGCAGGGACGAGAGAAGCCAGCAAAGGAGGAGGAGCAGAAGGGTGCTCTGGACCCACCCACGGGTCCCCTGGGGCGAGGTGGGGGGGTGGGGGTTGGGGAGCAGGTGGTCCCTCTGGGGAGGGCCGGCAACTGCAGGCACCCTTGGAGCTGGGTGAGGAACTGGCACTGTTGTGTCCTCGGGGCACTCATGCTCTTACTTCTGTCCCCTGGAGGGGAAGTCCTTGAGGGCTAGACCCTGGCCATCAGCACACCTGCCCCCTGCAGATGCCCACTGAAGCGTGAGTGGCAGGAGGGCACGACCTCATAGGGCTGAAATAAGGAGGGGCTGGGGATGGAGGACCAGCCATCCTGCAGCCAGTTGATTGTTCCTATTGTCACTGGGGCCACGGTTCTAAGTGTTTAACATCAGCTCCTGGAGAAGTGGGATTGAATATATAAAATTACACTTCACGATCAGTTCGGACCCCCAGCTATTATTGTTCGATGTGCTGCTTTCAAGAACAAAACCCGGAATGAAATGGAAGTGAGCATTGAGGCTGATGATCCCTGATCCATCCATTGAAGAGATTGCGGAACCGTTTTTTCCTTCTTTGGTGATTTGTGAATTCACTTGCTGTCCCCAGGTGGCTGTGAGTCAGCCATAAAGCTCGTTCAGGAAAGTCCAGAGGAATATTCTTGCCCATTAAGTTCCATTTGAGCAATGCTGGGTGACACCCAGTGACATGCTCAAGAGTGGATTGGGAGATCCACTAGCCATCTGTCTCTGCCATGTCCGTCTCCATTTGTCCCCTGCCTTCCTGGGGCCCAGAGCCACCTCAGCCAGGGCAGGCAGGCAGATTAGGGACCCTCAGGCTCCTCCAGCCTGACTCAGCCCAGCTCTGGCCCTCTCTGGGGAAATATGAGTCATTTCTTCAAGCCTAAAATGTTGCTCTTTACGTGGGAAGAAAGGGGAAAGGCTCACGGGTGGGGAGACCCCTCCCTCTGCCTTGGTCTCCTCCAAACTTATTTCTCAGCTGTGGAGAGTACTCTAGCCATGGATGGATTGTTGGTGGGGGTAGAGTGATTGTTGGTGGGGGGGTAGCCAGACGCTGTCAAGTCAGTAAATCACGTCCCTGACGGCCATTGGGGTCACCCTGGGCGAAACCAGGCTGGGCTGAGCTGGTGGAGGGTCCCTCCCCTTGACCAACACTGGCCCCCCTTCCTCTGCCCCTGCCCCCAGCACCCTCTGGGGGGATGTGCTGACCCATTTGACCCCTTAACCTCTTGAACCTGATCAGGTTGAGAAGGTGCATGGAGGGGAGGTGGAGCAGCACCCTGCTGCTGAGTTGGAAGGGTTTGGAAATCAGGCCTCAGTGAGGAAGTGAGCCATGGTGTCTGCAGGGGCCCCGAGGTCCTAACCATCTTCCTCGGAGAGGAGCGAGGGCCTGCTTCCTGTCCAGTACCCTCCCCCCACATCCCCATTCTCTCCTAGGTGACCTTAAGTCGATTGTTGTTCCTCTTTGAGGCTCACTTTCTCATCTGTAATGGGGCAAATAAATACGACCCACAGTTGTGAAAAATAAATAAGAAACCATCTGCAACGCAACCTTGTTTCCTTGGAGTCTTCACTTAGCTGTCACCTTCCTGGCCACTCTGATGAAAAATGCCCCCCACTTCCCATCTTCTGTCCACCTCCGTCCCCCTGACCACCATCTAGCATACTCCCTGTATTATTTATTGTACTTGCCCTGTCTCCTCCCACGGACATAGAAGGATTTGGGTCTATCTTGCTCCTCGCCGTGTCCACCTAGAACAGCACTGGTACATGGTAGGCATGTAAATATTTGTCAGAAGAATGAATGAATGTGAGTCCCTGGCACGGTGCCTACCTTGTTGTCTGACGGGCCACAGAATTTCGGTCCCCCTGTCTCTGCCTCTTTGCCAAGTTAGCTTATCTTCTCTTGAGGTGTCAAGCCTAATTTTTATTTATTTTTTTATTATTATTTTTAAGTAACCTCTATGTTCAACGTGGGCCTTGAACTCAGGACCCTGAGATCAAGAGTCACGTGTTCTACCAACTAAGCCAGCCAGACTCCCCCATGCTTAATTTTCATATTTGAGCATTTCATACCAGTACATGAGGCTGCCCTAGGGAATATAGTGGGGTACTTTTATAGCAAAACCAAAAGGTACTATTTTGGAATGGAATGTAGAATTGGCATGAATTTTATTTTATTTTGTTTTGTTTTATTACTTTTTAAGTAGGCTCCATGCCCAGTATGGGGCCCAACACGGGGCCTGAACTCACGACCCTGAGATGAAGACCTGAGCTGAGATCATGAGTCAGATGCTTAACTGACTGAGCCACCCAGGCACCCCACCCCATCATGAATTTTTAAGATTTTTCTTTAAAATTTTATTTATTTATTTGAGAGAGAGAGCATGAGCTTGAGTAGGGAGAGTGACAGAGGCAGAGGAAGAAGCAGACTCTCTACTGAGCAGGAAGCCCAACATGGGGTTTGATCCTGGGACCCTGGGTTCATGACCTGAGCCCAAGGCAGATGCCTAACCAGCTGAGCCATCCAGGTGCCCCTGAATTTTTAAGATTAAAAAACATGAGGATCCTGGGATCAAGCCCCACATTGGGCACCCTGCCCAGTGGGGAGCCTGTTTCTCCCTTTCCCTCTGCCTGCAGCTCCTCCTGCTTATGTTTTCTCTCTGTCAAATAAATTAATAAAATCCTTTTTAAACAATTTTTTTAAAAATGAGGCTTCTGGGATAAGTGGGTGGCTCGGTGTTTGCGCATCTGCCTTCGGCCCAGGGCGTGATCCCGGAGTTCCGAGATCGAGTCCCACATCGGGCTCCCTTCAAGGAGCCTGCTTCTCCCTCTGCCTATGTCTCTGCCTTCTCTCTGTGTCTCACATGAATAAATAAATAAAATATTTTTTAAAATAATAAAGTGAAGTAAAATAAAATTAAAAATGAGGCTTCAGTGAAGGCTTTTATCTGTGATCTCAGACTTCTCTGAGCACAGATTCGCTCTCTGGGAGCCTTCAGAAAAATGTGAGGAGCCTTGGTTTTGGAAACGACCACAGCTTCGGAGCCCCATCAGGGATTTCAGGAAACACACGATTTCCACCAGGGTCCAGATCCAAGTGTCATTGTGCCTGGGGCCAACTCCCCTTTTCGACACCCACCACCCACTACCCTGTTTCTTTTTTCTTGGGAAAATCAATCTGTAGGACCAGGAATCCTGCAACTTATTATTATTTTATTTTATTTATTTATTTTTTAATGAGCATCTTGTTTTGGAATAATCTTAGATGGACAGACAAGTTGCAAAGATGAGACTTCTGGCAAACCCCTCCACCTGGTTTCCCCTGCCAGTGACGTGTACATGACCATGGGGCCTCCATCAGCGCTCAGCAGCCAACACCGCTGCGCTGCCATTAACTAAACCCCATGCTCTGCTAGGATTTCACCAGTTCTCGTGCTGTGGTCCGTTTTCTCTTCGAGGACCCCATCTCGGCCACCCCATCACATTTTGTCATCATGTCGCCTTAGCTCCCTCTGGTCTGTGACCATTTCCCAGACTCTCCTTGCAGCGGTTTTCAGGAGGCAGGTGTTCTGTAGGGTCTGTGCAGTGGCCCGTCTGTGATGCCTTCCTCCCTGTCAGCTGCGTGGTCTCTTCCTCTGTCCCCAGGCCCTGCGGGTCCTCCAGTGTCAGTGCTGCCCCTCCCTGGTGAAGGCTGCCTCTGCACTGACCCTCCTACCTCCAGGCCTGCACTTTGCCTGCCCCGCTTACCTGGATGACACCACCCGTGCTCAGTGGCCTGAATGGAATTCGAGGTGGCGCCCAGACCCCTCCTTGATGAAGTTCTGTCCCATATTCTGGCTCCCTTCCCCTTTCCCCCACTCCTGGTCCTTGCTGGCCTCTGTTCGCCACCTTTGGCTGGATTGAGGCAAAGCCTCCTTCTTGGCCTCCCTGCCTCCAGCCTTACCCTCCAACGTTTCCCTCACTGCAGCCTCAGCCACCTTTCTGAGACACATGGCTAGCCCCGTCCCTGACCTGCTCCAAACCCTTCCATTGCTCCTCCATTACCCTGAGAGCAAGTCAGACTCCTTGGAAGGAATTCTAGAGTGTTCTGTATCTATTTCCTTGCCTTGTCCTTGCATATTTCTCCAGCCTCATCTCTGGCTATCCCCAGCCTGTCCTCCATGCTTCAGCTGCACAGACACAGCTCCCCCATGCAGCTTCCTCTACATTCCCACCTCTGCCCCTTTGCATCTTTGCATAGGTGGTGCCCTCCTCCATCAGTTTCCTGCCATCAGACTGAGTTCCATGAGCACAGAGACCTTAACTGGCTTGTTCTCCGTTGGCCCTATAGTACTTTGGGTAGGGTCTGGCACATAGTAGGTGTTAATCAATGTGAGGAGAGCATGGGGCAGGTAAACTCTGTATCAGATAACCCCAGGCAAGCGTGAAATTGCAGCAGTGACTAATGTCAGGAAGTCCTGGTGCTACACATGCTTGTAAGGGCAGGGATTTGACCTAGTAAAGGTCAGAGGGGGCTTCTCTACGGGCTTGACACTCACTGTGATCTGAAGGAGAAGTGATGTTCACTAGGTGGGAGGGGAAGAGCGTTCCAGGCAGGGAGAACAGTGTGTGCAATGGCCCTGGGGCTTAAGGGAATGGGAAGGATTAAAAGAAAAGCAGAGTGGCTGGGGCCTAGGGTAGGACAGGTGCAGATGTTTTGAAATAAGGCTTGACAGGGTGGCAGGACCAAAGCCTGAGGTGCTTGTAGTTTATCTTTATTTTCAGAGCAGCAGGGGGCCACTGGATGGGGTCAGAGGGAGAGAAAGGGGGCAGTGGGAGGTGGAGGGAGAAGACAGGGAGAGAGGATGAATAGTGAGTGTGTCCTCGTGTCCACGTCGTGACTGTGCAAGTCGTGTAGTCTACCCACGCTCAACTCCTGTCTGTAAAGTCGGGGCAGGACCTCCTACTTTGCAGGATTTTTGGGTGGATGACGTGCAGTAAATGTAAAGCCCTTTACCCTGTTACGGTGCAGAGTTGGGCGCCTGACAAATACCGGGTTTCCAGCCCTTTGCAAGCAAGCCGCGAGAGCCGTTGACCTGCCCACTCTCAGCTCACCTGTCACCTGTCCCCTTGGCTCAGTGTCCTTCCCGGTGCTTCTCTTTCTCCCTCTCGTCTCGGCAGCCCAGGGCTATTCCTGCTGGTCACCACTGGCCTCTGCCCTGGAGGGAGGGCAGTGCCCGATTGTCCCTCCCACACCAGGCCCACCTCCTGCTCTAACCAGCAAGACACTGGGATCCCAACAGCCTGTTTCTCCCTGAGCCCTGCAGGGACCAGCAAGCTGCAGGAAAGGCGGCCGGGGTGGAAGGGATGTTCTGGTAACTCGTGGATCTGCCCAGCCCCATCCACCTGTTGGCTTGCCCTGTGGTGGGCAATGGCAAGTTGGTAGCAATGTCCACCAAGTCCCAAGTACCCGGCTATACATGCTCTGTCATCATTACCCTGTTCATGCCATAGGCAGTCATACAAGGCATGAGTCAATCAGTATCTCCTTTTCACAGATGAGGATACTGAGGCCCAGAGAGGTGACATGATATCTCCAGGTTCCCATAGCTTGTTGGTGGCAGAGATGGATTGAAAGCAGGTCTGTGTAACTCAGAGGCCCACCACCCTGCATTGCCTCCTGTTGGGACTTGGAGATCGAGGATCCTGGGACAGTCTTTTGAGCTTACCAGCCTATTTGTTTGTTTGTTTGTTTCTTTTTTAAATATTTTATTTATTTGAGCAAGACAGCACAAGCTGAGGGGAGCAGCAGAGGAAGAGGGAGAAGCAGACTCCTCGCTGAATGGGGAGCTCGATGCGGGGCTTGATTCCAGGACCCTGAGATCATGACCTGAAACGAAGGCAGACGTTCGACCACTGAGCCACCCAGGCCCCCAGCCTGTGTTTTTTAATGCAGGTGCTGTTGGCACTTTGAGAGAGGCAATTTGTGTTATTTTGCAGGACTGTCACACACACTGGGAATTTAACAACTGTGGCTCCCAGGATTACTAACCCCCATCATCCAACAACTCAAAATGCTCCCACATATATACAGAAACTCCTTATAGGGGCAGAACTGCCTCAGATTGAGACCCACTGATAGTCCAATAAAAGGTGTGGTAACGTTAATACTAGCTAATGTTGAGAGCCTCATATGGGCTAAGTGCTTAGCCTACATATTTCCTAATCTTATCAGATGTAGGTACCATTAATAGACCCATTTTACAGATGAGGAAATTGAGGGTCAAAGAGGTTAAGCGATCTGCCCAAGATCACACATCTAGTTAAAAGTAGTATATGAACTTGTGCTTCTGTCTTTCTTTTTAAAGATTGATTGATTGATTGATTTGAGAGAGAGTGAGCAAGCGTGCATGAGTGGGAGGAGGGGTGCAGAGGGAGAGAGAGAGAGAAAGTCTCCAGCAGACCCCCATTGAGTGGGGAACCTGATGACATGGGACTCAATCCCAGGACCCTGCGAGATCATGACCTGAGCTGAAACCTGAGTCAGATACTTAACCAACTGAGCCACCCAGGTGCCTGTGAACTTGTGCTTCTGTCTTTCAGAGAAGGCCCAGGGAAGGCAGATGGTTTGCTTAAGGTCACATACAAGTGAGCATCGGGGATGAGATGAACTCAGCACTTGTGGAGCAGTGCTCTTTTCATCCCACGTGATGCTTAGAAGGACAGGGAGGAGCCCCACTGGCTGGCTGGACAGTGTACAGGATCTGGTGACAACAGCAGTATGAAAGGATGCCTGGGTGGCTCAGTGATTGAGCATCTGCCTTTGGCTCAGGTCGTGATCCCGGGGTCCTGGGATCAAGTCTCACATTGGGCTCCCTGCAGGGAACCTGCTTCTCTCTCTGCTTCTGTCTCTGCCCCCCCCCCCCCCCGTCTCTCATGAATAAATAAATAAAATCTTAAAAAAAAAAAGAATTGTGAAGAAGGTGCCAGCTTGATACCAGTCATGTCCTGCAGACTCAGGAAATGTTGCTAATTCTGAACCCCCTTGTCCTTCCTGACTCTGTTCTCTGTCCTTCTGTCTGTCCTTCTCCTTGGATTCTCCTCACCGTCTCTGGATTTTTCTGTCCTGGCCTGCCTAGCTCTTCGGGCTAGCTCCTGACTCCCAGGGCCAAACAGCACCACCTCCCACTCTCCTATGCCAACAGTGGGCCCTGCCATCTTTGTCACAGGCCTGCGGCCTTGGGGTAGGGTGCATGGGAGGAGCCCAGCTTGTGCCCTTGGCCTGCCCTTTGCACTGCCTCAGTGAGACAGGCTGGCTGGTGTGCCCTCAGGGCATCCTCTGTGTTTCCATGGCAACTGTGCAGCCAGGATCCCTTGGCTTCAGCTGGGCCAAGGGTTGCCACATTCCCCACAGGGTGCCCATAGTCGTGGAAATGAGGCATCTGTTAGGAGGCCAGAGGTGAGCAGCACTGGCCTGTGCCTAACTCTTGGAGGGGGCAGCAGCCCTCAGCTCAGCTAGTGTGTGCGGTCTCCTGGTTTCACCCCCACACATACCCCTGCCCCCAGCCCATCTCACTCGAAGCTGCTAAGCTGTGGCTAAGCTCTGAGCCTCTGTTTCCTCATCCGTAAGTGGAGCTACAGTGTTGACCTCAGAAGCTGTCCAGCTGCCCCTGGGAGTCATGTGGGGGCAGTGGTCAGTGAACCTGGGGAAGCTGCCCTGGGAGTCTCGGGGAGGGGGCGGGGTCCAGACCAATGAGAGGTAGCCAGGGACTCTGTTCCATTAGGACTTGGGAATCAGGCCGAGCCACCCCTTCTGAGCAGAATGGTTTTGAGGAAACAGCCTTCTCTCTCTACACCCCGGGAAAATAGAATAAGGTACTAGTAGCAAGAAGCCCGGTGCCTGGCCCAGTATACAGCAGGTGCAAATTCAGTGTTGATGACCCATGAAGGGACTGACCAGCCACGGCTGCACAGGGAGGCGTATTTCCTGTGGCCAGCCCTGTCTGCCCAGGCTTAGGTCCTTAACAGACCCCCCTGGAGGGCATGGCTGCTGGGTGCCCCCAGGGCATGTGTCTCCTGCGAGGAATTCCTTCTGTGTTATTCACACAAAGATTTCCCCAGGAAGGCTGAGGCCCTCTCTCTGTGCATGTCCCAGCCTGTTATCTGGCCTTTCCTGAAGGCCCTTATCGATTTCTGGTTTGTGTTAGGTTGTTTGTGTCATGTCTTATCTCCCTCAGGAGACAGGAGCAGCCTGGTGAGTCACAGTGGCCTGGGTTGGAGTCCCCAGCTCTGCCACTGACTGGCTATGGCGTGAGCTCTCAGAGCTTCGGTCTCCTCTGTAAAATGAGGATGATAATATCTCGGGCACAGGATGGTCGTGAAAATATCCGTTGGAACCTGCAGGGTAGGTGATACATCTGCAGTGGCTCCTCCCTCTTCTCCAAACCAGAGGCCCAGCAGCAGCAGCAGCAAGACCCTAAGGGCTCTGACCCGGGGCAAGAGGAGGGCATCACGTCGATCTGTCCCAGGCTTTGGGACAGTGGTGTCCACACATCTGAGCTCCAGGCTGCTGGCAGCTCCTAGTACTCCCGTGCCTGGAGGAGGCTGAGACTTCAGGAAGAGGAGTCCCCAGAATGGAGGAAGGGCAGAGGGAAGACACCAGTGAGGCTCCCACAGGGACATGGGGGAGCGTAGAGGCCAAGAGCACAGGCTGTGGATTAGACACACACACACACACACTTCCTTCATCTACGGGGCTGTGTGACCCCGGGTAAGTAACTCAACCTCTCTGAGCCTAAGTTCTCCACCTGGGAAGCGGGGGATAGTAATGCACCCTGATTCCCAGGCCTGCTGTATGACATGATGAGATAATGCATGGAGAGTGCTTGGCACAGTCTGGCCAAGAATTTCCTTTTTTTTTTTTTTTTTTAAGATTGTATTTGTTTCAGAGAGAGAGTGTGTGCAAGTAGGGAGAGGGACAGAGGAGGAGAGGGAGGGATTCTCAAGCAGACTGCATGCTGAGTGCAGAGCCCAGTGCAGGGCTCCACATCAGGATGCTGAGATCATACCTGAGCCAAAACCAGGGGTTGGACACTTAACCAACTGAGCCACCCAGCATCCTCCTATTATTTTTAAGACGTGCTCTCAGGTCCCACTGACTTGCTGGCCAAATTCCTCAATTAGCCATCAAATAGTAATAATTTAAAAGCTGATTTTTCCACCACCTTCCATAAGCCAGGCACTGTGCCTAATGCCTTCCTCACACAACCCCGTTTGTTCTTCACTGGCCCTGTTGTCCCCATTTTGTAGGCCAGGAAACCAAGCCTCTGAGAAGCAGGGTGGCCTGTCCACGCCAACGCAGCCGCCGGAGCCTGGCCCCCTCTCCCCTTGTCCCTGCTGCGGAGGTAGTCGTAGACTGGCTTAGGGGATCTTGCCAGCTAGCAGCTGGACGCAGCAAATCCCAAACACGATTCATGGGGAGAATCTGTAAACAGCGGATCTGGAGTGGGGTGGAGGCCTGCGGAATGAAGAGCAGCCGGGAGGCAAGTGGTCCGCGGGGATCTGGAGGCGGGAGCGGTGACCGCGGTGTTTATTCAGCCTTCCCCGCAGCCGGGGCCCTGGCTGGCCGCGTAAACATCCGGACTGCTTGCCGGCCTGGCGGGGGGCTGAGCCAGGGGGGACCGGCAGCCAGGGCCTCCTGGTGCCAGCTGGGTGCCAGGGGCGCCGTGGGAGATGGGCAGGGAGGCCGCCTGCAGCCTCCCTTACCGAGCGCCTGGTACGTGGGCCCGCGCCACCCCGCCTCGCACTTTCCAGCAGGCCGTGTGGTCTGTTGGGTTACTCTGACTCCGCCGATGAGGAAACTGAGCCCTGGGAGTTGTTCGGGCTCAGCTCTGTCAAAGCTTGCGAACTCGGATGTGTTGGGGCTGGGGGGTGTGAAAACAGGTGGACAGCATCGCCCGCACAGCCTCGTCTGCTGGGGGCACGCCCTCCACGCGCACGCGGGGACCCTGTTTCCCTTGCCTGTGCCCGCCTGCTGGCTCTGGTTCTGCTGTCATTGCCTCCCTTGTTCACTTTTGAGCACATACTGTGTGTGCAGGCCTGGCCAGGCTGAGGAGGGCCCCGGTACCAGGATGGGGGATTTGGGGTTTTTTTTGTTTGTTTGTCTTAAAGATCTTATTTATTTATCTATGAGAGACACAGACACACACACAGAGGCGGAGACATAGGCTCCTTCACAGGATATATAGTGCAAGTGTGGGCCAAAGCTCAAGACATCCATTGGTATTTCCATCCGCCATACAATCCCACTGCAGCCCAGTTGATAGAATGCATGAGTGGACTGTTCAAACAACTGGACAAGAAACGCAGTCACTGGCCTTTTGGACATATCACCTGTCAACAGCTATACGGACATTAAATAAATATGCACATTCCAATTGAAAAAAAAAAAAGAGAGAGACATAGGCTCCATGCAGGGAGCCTGAAGTGGGACTTGATCCTGGGACTTCAGGATCACGCCCTGGGACGAAGGCAGTCACTAAACTGCTGAGCCACTCAGGGATCCCAGGACACAGGATTTTGGGTGCTGGTTATACAGACATGCGGAGCAGGTCTGTTAGACTGGTAAGGCTGGGCAGCCCCGGTGGCGCAGTGGTTTAGCGCCGCCTGCAGCCTGGGGCATGATCCTGGAGACCCTGGATCGAGTCCCATGTCAGGCTCTCTGCATGGAGCCTGCTTCTCCCTCTGCCTGTGTCTCTGCCTCTCTCTCTCTCTCTCTCTCTCTGCATTTCTATGAATAAATAAATAAAATCTTTAAAAAAAAAAAAAAAGACTGGTAAGGCCTTCGATGTCATCCCATCCATTGTGCAGACCGAAGGGAGAGGTCAGCCCCCAAAGATTCACAGCGAGTAGCTGAGGCAGAGTGGGGCCTGGGTCTGCAGGGAGGATGCCCCAGTCTGGGCAGCTTTTTTTTTTAAATTTATTTATTTATATATTTATATATTTATTTATTTATTTGGCAGAGAGAGAGAATGCATACACAAGCAGGGGGAGCAGCAGGTAGAGGGGAGAGAGAGAGGCAGGTTCCCTGCTGAGCAGGGAGCCCGATGTGGAGTTCAGTCCCAGGACCCCACATCATGACCTGAGCCAAAAATAGACCCTTAACCGACTGAGCCACCCAGGTGCCCCCAGGCTGCTCTTTATTAATGGGTGTGAGACCGGGTTAGGACAGGGCAGGGATGAAGTCAGAATGTTCCCCAGATGCGGGAACATTCCGAAATCAAATTTCACAGCCACCTCCGCTCCCTTCGGCCACCCTCTTGGAGTTGTGCCCCAGAAATGCCCTTGGGCTCTCAGGAACTCAGATAAATTCTTGGGCTCGTGCCAGCAAGGGTAGCCTCGCTGGGCTTGGGTGGCTGAGAGCCCGTGTGGGGGCTCACTCCCTGCTCCCCTCTTCCTGCCACTTTCTGCCCAGGCCCTGCCCTGCCCTCACCCCGGGTCATCTTTGAGTCCAGCAGGACTGCCACTTAGGTTGTGCCAAAGTTGAGAGGAATCATTTAAATACATGACTTGTTAAATATACTATGACTGGACCCCTGGAATGTGCCATTGATGCCTTTGGATGCATCTTTGAGGTGCAGACCCTGTCTGCAGATATCCTCTATCACCGCTTAGAGAGAGAGGTGGTGGCGGCCCCAGTTTAGGGTTGAGAACAGTGAGGTCCCACCCTGAGCCTGGACTTGAACCAGGAGACAGACGTCTGGGCTCCATGCTCTGGACCACACCTGTCAAAGCCCGGGATCCGGAAAAGTTACTCCAGAGGGTTTATTTGGATATAAGGTGGCTGAGACTCCCCCTTGAGAGTGAGGAGCAAGGTCTCAGGAGAACCGGGAGGGGCCTCAGCTGTCCCGCCCAGTTCACAACAGGCAGGGGTCCCCAGAAGCCCAGAAACAGAGTCTGAGAAGAGAGGGGGATGTGGGAGAGGGAGTCCAGCCAGCCCAGGCCTGTGACTTTATCCTGGTCAAGGGACCAAGATTGGCCAACCCTCAGAGCCCCAGATGCGTCACCAGTTAAGAATCATCGAAGGCCACCCTGGGCTTGGGACAAGTAACGCACCCCCCCGCCCCCCCGCCCCCGCCATCTGAGGCCTGTGGACCGATGCTCCTCCACTGCCTGTTCATTTTCAGAGATGCCCCCCATGGCAAGAGCAATAGCAGCCGCTGTGTGCCAGGCCACCCTACTGTGCACGGCCTTACCAACACAACCTTGGGGGGTTCTCAGAAGAGTCCTGGGGGCCGTTACGATCCCCACTTCACAGAGGACAGAACTGAGCTCGTACAATAGCAAAGCGTTGGTCTGGCTTTAAATCCCAGTCTGTCTGCCTCCACAGCACATGCCTTTTTTTGGTGTGTGACACAGTATTTCAGGCATATAAAAAGCACAGAGATCAGTAAAAACAAACACTGGCGAACCAACCATCCAGTTTAAGAAAGAGAACATTCCAAATGCAGTCTGATCCCCCCACATGTTCCTACCTGCCCCCATTCCCTCTTCCAGAAGAAACTGCTTTCTTGAATGACTTGCCTTGCTACCTTGACTGGATGTTTCTGCCTCCCCGGGCAATACATAGCATTGCTCACAGGCTTTAAATCTATAAATTGTTGGTAGGAGGCCACGTGTTTGCTTCTGCAGCGGGCTCTTCTCCCTCGGGGCTGTGTTTGAGTTGTATGTGGCTCGTTTTCAGGGCTGTGTAGAATTCCGTGGCACGGACCGGCCAGGGTCTCTCCAGGCTGCTGCAGACAGTCATTTAGGTGTTTCTTTGACTGCTTAGATTGATGCTGCTGGGGGTCGGGGGCTTCCTTGTCCATGTCTCTTGGTGGCCACGGGAGAGTTTCCAGGGTGCATATATATTTAGGTGGAGGAGTGGGATCAGATAAGCTACCGTATCATAGGACTCTTTACTGAGATAACTGACCAACAATCCAAGGGGGGTCGCTGCTGAGAGTTAAAGACCTAAGGTCAGGAATATTGCTCTGTGCTGTTTGCTGTGCTAAGAACAGTGTGCAGCACATAGTAGGGGTGCAGTGAACATCTCTCGACTGAATGAGTGGATGTGTGCCCAGCACTGTATAAGACACCTGACCTTCATGATCTTGACAATCCACTGTGAGGATGTAGGGAGTGGTTCTTCCCATTTTGCAGCTGAGCTGGCTGAGGCTTTGGAGAGGTGGAGCTCCCGAGGTCCCATGGCCCATACCCAAGCTGGCCGACCCCAGAGCCTGCACTCTTCCCCAGCCCAGGTCTTCCCTGAGTTGCCTGTGTAGACAGGGAGTGTGTTCTCAGATGTCTGGAAGATGGAGCAAACAGGAGCTGCTCCTAATGCTTGGTTGCCTGGATACAAGTATTTAGGGTTTTTGAAATCATCCTGGAGGCTGCCTGGAGGCAGTTGGTTGTCACTTTTGGCCTGAGTGCCACCATGGGGTTGGGGGTGAGTGGCACCTCACCTCTGGGATGATCTGTGGGGGTGACTTCAAAGGTTGGGACCATGCTAGGCTTAGGATCCAGATACACTGGGTGGGAGAGACCCATCACACAGGAGGCAACCTGACCCAAGTGAAGAATCAGTCATCTGCTCGGAGCACAAGCAGAACTGTCTTCAGATCCCTGACCTCCTATTTTGTTAGTCTGTCAAGCTCTCTGAGCTTTATCACCTCCATCTGTTAACTGGGGATATTGAGTCTCTCTTGCAGAATTATCGATAGTTTTAGAATTGAGTGAAACAACCTTAGCACAGTGCCCAGAAGGTAGTTTATTTTAAAGGTTTATTTATTTATTTGAGAGAGAGAGAGAGAGAGACCACGTGTGCACCTGCATGCAGGAGTGTGGGGGAAGAGGCAGAGGGAGAGGGATAGAGAGAATCCGCAAGCAGACTCCCCGCCAAGCTCAGAGCCTGACACGGGCTCCATTCCAGGACCCTGAGATCATGACTTGAGCTGAAACCAAGAGTCGGACGCCCAACTGACTGAGCCACCCAGGCGGCCCTGAAGGTACAGTTACGGAGGGAAGGATACTCTGACTAGACATACATACAGATCACTACAGGTGCACATAGTTGGAGCAGCCTAGGACACAAAGGAGGACTTCATGGAGGCGGTAACATCTGATCTGGATTCTGAAGGGCGAGTAAGAGTTCTCTAAGCTAAGCAGTAGGTTATGGGTCAAGCAGCCTCTCTGTGTCCTGTATTAGACTGAGAGACTTACTGAGAAGGTTACAAAAACAAACACACAAGTGCTAGTTACTTACAATTCAATAGAGATACACGATCCTGTAAAGGTGGTGTAGACCGGGTTGCTGACTAAATAGACAAATGGAGAACCAGTGGTGCCCGGGGGCAGAGGACCACGTGAACACTCTGGGCTGGGGCGGTCGGGAGGTCTTCTGGTGGGGTGAGGGGTAGGACTTAGATAAGAAAGGAAGGCAAGACAGAGAGGAGCCTCCTGACACTTGATTTCCTGGCTGGGCTGGGTCAGCCTGGCAGGCACTGAGGACAGATCTCAGGGGTTCTGGCAGCAGCCCCGCTGTGTCCTTGTCACCAAGGTTTGTGCTATTCTCTCCCTTAGAAGAGAAGAAAAGTTGTTCCCAATTGTTAATTGTGCAATTGCAAATTGGCTCCTGGGCTGGCTGAGCGGGAGCCAAGCCTCAGCGTGGGGAGGAGGGAGCTGGGCTGGATGGTTATCGAGCCAGGAGTTCAGGGGCCCAGGAGGGGGTTTGGGAATGCCGCTGG
Source organism: Vulpes lagopus (assembly GCF_018345385.1). Classification (NCBI taxonomy): domain Eukaryota; kingdom Metazoa; phylum Chordata; class Mammalia; order Carnivora; family Canidae; genus Vulpes; species Vulpes lagopus. Next base: position 126,835,250 of record NC_054831.1, read on the forward strand.
GTGCTGGGTGCCTGTCCCAGGCAGGGACGCCTCCGGCCCAGAATTCCCACTCCATGCTGCAGGATCCTGTGGCGCCTAAGAGCTAGGTAGACTGGGGTTTAAGCCACAGCCTCCCACCAGCTGTGTGGCCTTGGACTGGTTAATTAACCTCTCTGTGTCTCCACTGCTTGTCTCTCAGGCGGGCCGTGCTCAGCACTGGGCCTGGAATGAAGTCCTTGCTCAAGAGATGGTGGTGGTGGCTGCCGCCTTGGCTGCTGTTACATATTAGCCACAGCAGGACCATCGCTGCTGCCATCTCCGTGGCACAGGCCACATCGTCACTCAGGTTGAACCTCAGGGTCACCCCGGCCGCTCCCACCCAGGGGCCCCTCCAGAACCTAGAATGTTGCTGTGTTGTCATGTTTGTGTCCAGCATCGCAGCCCGTGCCCTTAGGAGGCCCTTATTTTTTCATGGGTCATTTCCTTAAATCTCACTACAGACCCATGAAGTAGGTTTGCACGCCCTTGTGATATAGATGGGGAAACATGCTCAGAGAGGTGAGGCCACTGCCCCGGGTCACACACAGTACATTACAGGGATTCACGCCCAGGTCTCTGCCCCACACCCTTTGCTCTTCCCACTGCTAGATGGGGGGAGAGCCTGTCCCATGGGATCATGGCCTGGCACCTTCCCACCCTCAGTCACCCCTCCATGCCCCCTGTCCCTGGTTCTCCACCTCCTCTTCAGCTCTGCTCTGTGCCTCGGGACCACTCTGGGCCAGGATTGCAGATGGGGCAGTTTGTCTCCTCTGGAGCCAATACAGCCCCTGCTCCCCCACGGTCAGCAGGAATCGGGCCTCCTCTCCCCGCTCGGCATTTCCTCCCAGGCTCCCCCAGCCTCCTCGGCAAGCATGACACATGTGTGGTGAGGGGGGTAATGGGGACCAGATGCGAAGCTGAGCCTGGGGTGGGCTTTGTTAGGCGGACATTCCTGGTCACTGAGGCAACGCCAGCTCAGTAGCATCTGGTTTGGCAAGGGTCCACCCTGATTGGCTGGGGCTGGGTGTGGGGAGGCGCCAGGGTGAGGGCAGGTGGGGACCAGCCCTTCATGCTGAGACAGGAGGGAATATGGGGGGGCAGAGGGGTGGAGGCACAAACAGGGAGTCGAGAGGCAGACAGACCTGGTGTCTGGTCCTGGCTCTGTGCAGCTTAATCATTGAAATGGGAGCCATGGGGATCCCCGGGTGGCTCAGCGGTTTGGCGTCTGCCTTTGGCCCAGGGTGTGATCCTGGAGTCCCGGGATCGAGTCCCAAGTCGGGCTCCCTGCATGGGGCCTGCTTCTCCCTCTGCCTGTGTCTCTGCCTCTCTCTCTGTGTGTTTCTCATGAATAAACAAATAAATAAATCTTTTTAAAAAAAGGAAAAAAGAAAAGAAATGGGAGCCAGTGCTGGTACTTCCCACCGACGCAGGACAGAATCGAATGCACAGCCGTACCGGGGTTCACCGCACCTCCTGGGCTTCCACGCATTCTCGTGCCTCCTGGCGGAGTGGTGCTCTCATCATCTCTGTTTTACTGATAAACTGAGGCACGGAGTGGCCATGCCACTTGCTCAAGTCAGACAGGTAGTTGGAGGCAGAGCTGGGATTTGAACCCGGGCAGCCTGGGTCCTGAGTCCACCACACTCTTGCTGCTACGTTGTCCTGCGTCTCAGTGACGCAGGTGGCACCATATGGGCGAAGTGCTGTGTCAGCTGGCCGTGCGGCTGCCCCCGAAGCCCGTGCTTGGGGGCATGTGGGATGGGCCTGCCGGGGTATAAATGGGTGAACGGAGGAGTGGATGGACGTTGGGAACATTCCTGCACGTGGGCGGAGGGAGGCGCTGGGGTTATGACCCTCCGGGCCCTGCCTCCTGGGCAGCCAGCCAGACCTGCGTGGCCCCGAGCAGGCCAGGGAGCCCAGCTCTGAGAGCAGTAGCCCCCCATTCCTCCGGTGCCCCCCCGCACGCAGCACGCCTTGTCCATATTCTCTTGTTAATCCTCGCCACTGCCCGGGTTGCCCTCGATCGTAGCCTGTGTCTTTGGAAGAAGCTGGTTGGAACCTAGATCCAACTGAGGGCAAAGCCAGAGCCCGTCCCCAAGGTGTGCCAGTCTGGGGGCCTCTCTCCTGCTTCCTGAGGGGTGGGTGCCCCTCTCTTTCTCAAAGAGGCGTTGTGGGATTTTTTTTGGTAATAAAAACGCATGAGTTTTTATTAGAATTGTGTAATTCACATACTAAATATTTACATAAAAGTGAATACAGAATTGCAAACATATTTGTTTTATCCTCCAAGTCATTAGCTTCATGAAATTACTTACTGGGATAGATACAAGATAAAATTCTCAATTCTAAATGTTAGTAAGGCAGGAAAGATAGGAGCAATAGGAGAAAAACTTAATTCTTCCTTCTGAGAAGCAGTGAAAAAGTAACATAGTTGTGCCTTGGGGATTGTCAAAGCTTTCCTAGAACTCCGGGGAATAGATTCTTTTGTAAAACAGACCTAAAACTCCATTCCGTCACCAACACACAAACCTCTGATGAGCTTCCTTTTCCAAACATACAGGTGCTCACAACCGTGAACTGAGCTAAAATGTCCCTACCATCCATTTCTCCAAAAAGGCAATTCCAAAGAGGGGGAGAAAAATCTATTACCTTTTTCTTCCCACTTGAACAACTTGAACAAAATTTCAGAAAGGTTTGTTTAAAGGTGATTTTGATGATTGTAGGCAGAGGATCTGGGTGAGCTCAGGGTGTGATCAAAAGGGCCCAGACTAAGATTCTTCTAGTTCTTGGTTGGCCCCTTGGGCAACTGCCTCTGCTGCTGCTGCTTTTTTTTTTTTAATTTTTTATTTTTTATTATTTTTTAAGATTTTATTTATTTCTTCATGAGAAACACACAGAGAGAAAGAAGCAGAGACACAGGCAGAGGGAGAAGCAGGCTCCAGGCAAGGAGCCCGACATGGGACCCGATCCTGGGTCCCCCGGATCACACCCTGGGCTGAAGGCAGCGCTAAACCGCTGAGCCACCAAGGCTGCCCTTCTTTTTTTTTTTTAGAACGTGACCTTTCTTTCTTTCTTTCTTTTTCTTTCTTTCTTTCTTTCTTTCTTTCTTTCTTTCTTTCTTTCTTTCTTTCTTCTTTTCTTTCTTTCTCTATTTGAAAGAGAGCTTGACAGCACAAGCAGGAGGGGCAGAGTCAAGGGGAGAGAGAATCTTGAGCAGACTCCACACTGAGCATGGAGCCCAACATGGGGCTCAATCCCTAGACCCTGAGATCATGACCTGAGCAGAAACCAAGAGTCAGAGGCTCAACCAAATGAGCCACCCACGCACCCCCTGCCTCTATTTCTTGAGTCTTGTTTTCCTCATTTGTTGAAAGTTTATCTTCAGGACCAGAGCTGAGTGCTGGCAGGCCAAGATGACTGGAGCCTTGACCCTTTAAGACTGCCTGGTCCAGTGGGTGGGACAGCCACATACCCAGTCCCAAGTCATCCGGCAGGATGGTGGGATCTAGTGAAAGGGTGTGCAGGGTACCGTGGGAGCATAGGTGAAGGAAATCTTGCAGAGCCAGGATGCCAGAGCATGGGATGGACACAGATTGTGTCCAGCTGCTCTTCCCTCTTCTCCCTTTGGGAGTGGCTGGGTGCACATCACAGGTGCCTTTGCGCCTTCACAGGAAGGTCATAGGAGCCAAGCCTGGCCCATCAGGATTGTTCCTGAGGACTATTTATATTTCTTTCAAGATCTGATTTATGTGAAAGAACAAGGGAGCGTGCAAGAGAGATACAGAGAGAGAGCATGAGCAGGGGGAGGGGCAGAGGAAGAGGGAGAAGTAGACCCCTCCCTGCTGAGCAGGGAGCCCAACGAGGGGCTCAATCCCAGGACCCTGGGATCATGACCTAAATGAAGGCAGACGCTTAATCAACTGAACCACCCAGGTGCCCCCCCAGAACTATATTTCAACACAAGGAGAAAGAGGGGTTCTCTTCTCCAGGGCTATCAGCTGCCGGGAGGTAAGCCTGGCCCACTCTAAACTCGGGAGACGAGAGTGAGGGTAACACACAGAGGGAAGGAGAGGGAGAGGGAGCTCCTCTGAGCTCCTAGATCTCTTCCTGTCCCTGTCCTGGCCCTTCCTCCCCTTCAAGCAGTGCAAGTCAGGGTGTTCCCTTTGTTACCCAGGCGAGAGCTAGGTTTCTGTCGCTTACAACCCTGATCAAGGAGGCTTCAGAGAGGAGGTGGCATTTGAACCAGGTGTTTAAGGAATTTTGGGGGACAAACACAAAGGAAGCTGGTGGGAGAGACATGATCATGACCAGCTGGGGGGTGGCAGATGATGATGTCTACACAGATATTAAAGGGTGTCATGGGACGTCTGGTGGCTCAGTGGTTGAGCATCTGCCTTTGACTCAGGTTGTGATCCCGGTGTCCTGGGATCCAGTCCCGCATCAGGCTCCCTGTAGGAAGTCTGGTTCTCCCTCTGCCAATGTCTCTGCCTCTCTTTCTGTGTCTCTCATTAATAAATAAATAAATAAAAAAGGCCATTGTGAGCCATGAGGCAGAGCTTGGAAGCACTGACTCATCCACCCATCCATTCAACTAACCAATCCAGAGCTAACTGGGTGCCAGGCACTGTTGTGAACACTTCATAAAGAATAAATTGCATCCTCCTAACAACCTAGTGAGGTAAGTACTATTTTTTCACACTTTACAGGTGGGAAAACAGAGGCATAGAGAGGTTGAGTAACTTCCTCAAGGCCACATAGTTGGTAAATAACAGAGCCAGAATTTGAACCCAAGCTCTTTGGCTCTAGAGTTTGCTTTCTTAACCACAGAGGAGGAGTGACACCCACCCCCACCCCCAACTCCAGCCCAGAGTTCTCTATGTGGAACACTGTGCCTTATGCCCCAGTGAGGACGAGACATCCCATGCCCGAGATGTGGCCCCAGAGCTCCGGTGTAGCCTGGGTGATGGGCATGGGAGAGCAGGAGGGTCCCTTGGATTCTCTCAGAGGCAGTGGGGTGCTCCCCTGGCTCAGTGCTAGTCCCAGCTGGCCAGGAGCTAGGCCAGGCTTCTGCCAGGCCCCTGCTGCCCTGCAGTTTCTCTAGCTATGATAACCTCCAGAAACGGTCCATGACGGGTTCCAGCTGGGTCTGGCTAAGCCCTCGGCAGGAGGTCAGTACCATGAAGAAGCTCTGGCTTCTGGCCCAAGTACTGGAGAGTCTTAAAGCCACTCCTGACAGAGGAGGCCCTGGGTGGCAAGAAGGGGATCGGCGGTGGAGCCCTGGGGATCCCTGGGGATTGTCAGCATCAGTCCATAGCTCCAGCTTGCCTCAGGCTCAGGCACCTGTCATGAGCCAAGGACTTTTACCTTCTATTTAACAGAGGTATTGAAAACAGCCCCATTTTCAATGAGGAGGTTGTGGGGATCCCTGGGTGGCTCAGCGGTTTGGCGCCTGCCTTTGGCCTAGGGTGTGATCTGGAGACCTGGGATCGAGTCCCACGTCAGGCTCCCTGCGTGGAGCCTGCTTCTCCCTCTGCCTGTGTCTCTGCCTCTCTCTGTGTGTCTCTCATGAATGAATAAATAAAATCTTTAAAAAAAAATTTTTCAGATGAGGAGGTTGAGGCTCAATGAGGATAAGTGACTAGTCCAAGGTCTCACAGCCACATTTCCTAGGTCCCTGTGACAGGCTCTGGACAACCTCACTCCTGCCTCTTCAGCCTCACCTCTGACCTAGGGGTTCTGGAACACACACCAGAACTCAGGTCTCCTGGCCCTTCCCACAGGACACCTTTCCTCATCTTATCTCCAATGAGAGTGCTTTTCCATTCCTCCAAGGCAGGAGCCCAGCAGCCCCTGGGAATCCTACACGAGTGGTCTCTGGGACAGGGGACTAAGGGGATTAAGGCTTCTGACTGTGCTCCTGTGTCCACTGGCAGGATATTTGAGAAAGGAAACCAGCCAGGCTTGAGAGACTCCATAAATGCTTGTAAAAACAAAGCACTGAGGAAGGAGCCACTTTAGCAGGTCCTCTAGGAGGAGGAGACAGCGTAAGCAAAGGTCCAGAGGTGGAGAAGTGGAAGATGTACTTTAGGGGAAGGGTGGCGGTTCCCATGTGGGTGGCAGGAGCTGGGTATGGCTCCAGGCACGAGTGGGCCGGGCACGTTTCTAGAGATGACCCATTCTGGACCTTCTAGGGGGAACCAGAAGGGATGTGACCCAACGGGGTATGAAGAAAACAGTAAGCCAGGCTCTTCCTCTCTTCTGAGCCAAGATCTTCCTCCCAGATCTCTGTCCTAGGAGGATTCTCAAGCAGGGCTCAGGCTTCCAAGTGCTTGGGGGCCTCTCCCCTGTGCCTGGTCACCTTCCACAAAGGCTAATTGTCCCTTCCCATTTCCTGTCTGGAGCAGCAGCCCCCAAGGGGGTGCCACCATCGGAGTAGGTTTGGACTGGGCTTGAGGCAGAGCTCCCACTTCCAGCCTTCAGTTTTTTTCCTCAGTGGGTCAAAGAATGCCACACGCTGTTCTAGAACCGGAGCCAGAGGGGATGGTGACCAGAATGGCTCCCAGGGTGCAAAGAGAGGTCTCCTGGTGCCCCCATGCTTCCAACATCCTCACGTCAACGAGCATAATGATGATGTTTGAACGCTGCCTTTTATGGAGCACTTAATCTATGGCAGCCACTGCACATGGCACTTTCCACACAGCGTCTTGTGGGCCACTCCTGACAACCCTGCAAGGAAGCCACTACTATCCTCCCTGTATATGGGGCTCCAAGAGGTGGCACAACTCACTCAATGTCACAGTTTCCAAACAGCTAAGCTGAATGTGTCCGACTTCAAAATCTGTGTTTCCACCCGTGGCCTGGAGATCCTGATTCCAACCACTCAGAATTGCCCTGAAGAGAAGAGTGAACTAAGGGGAATGTGCCCCCCTACCCCCCAGGAGAGATAAAGTGAGGCTGTCAGTGTCGCATGACCCCGGCTGCAGAAATATGGACAGAAGTCCTGAGCAGCAGGTGGTCCAGGGGCTGACACACTGGACCTACAAGGAAGGGGAGGGCCTGGGTGCCAGGAAATGACAGGCCGTCAGCTGCCCATGGCCATTCTAGGCCCAGGCTGGCTCAGTCCTCACTGTCTAGCCCTTAGCAATCATGGCAAAGGCATAGGAGGCTTTGGAAGGAGCATTGGACTGAGAGGCCAGAGGCCCATCTTCTGGTCCTGGCTCTGCCCCTGATTCAGTTCTCAGGGGGCTTCCTCTTGGGAAATGAATTCCTCTCAGTTAATTCATCTGTAGAATGGAGTGGGTGGGGTTCCGACAAGGTTCACTCCCCTCCAGTCACACTGTCCTTCCTCCTGCTCCTTGCACACTACACTTGTCCTACCTCTGGGGCTTTGCTCTTACTGTTCCCTCTGTCTGAAGTGACCTTTTTTTTTTTTTTTTTATTCATGAGAGACACAGAGAGAGGCAGAGACATAGGCAGAGGGAGAAGCAGGCTCCCTGCAGGGAGCCAGATGCGGGATTCGATCCTGGGACGCCAGCACTCCCTGAGCCAAAGGCAGAGGCTCAACCGCTGAGCCACCCAGGCGTCCCTGAAGTGACCTTCTGACAGCTGACACCTGTCATTTTGGTTTCAGTTTACATGTCACCTGTTCACAGAGGCCTTCGACTCCTTCCCAGGAGTTCACTACCACGCCGCCACCCTGCTATATTTTCTTTATGACACAACGAGGCAGTCCCTGCAGTGAGCATACAGGGTACTGGGTCGGGTTAGGGACTCTAGAGTCAAATTGCCTGTATTCGGGGCACCTGGGTGGCTCAGTTGGTTGAGCTTCTGTCTGCCTTTGGCTTGGGTCATGATCCTGGGGTCCTGAGATCGAGCCCCACATCGGGCACCCTGCTCAGATGGAAGCCTGCTTCTCCCTCTCCCTCTGCCTGCCGCTCCCCCTGCTTGTGCTCTCTCTTTTTCTCTCTATTAAATAAAATCTTGTGGATTTTTATTTTTTAATAAAATCTTTTAAAAAAATCCCAAATGTCAGCACTTAGAGCTGCATGATCTTGTCCATAAGCTCTCTGTGCCTCAGTTTTTTCACATGTGAAATGGAGTCAATAATAACACACATTATTATTTTTGTAAGGATTAAACAAGAAGTGCATTAAAAAGTGCTTATAGTGCTCGGCACACAAACACTCAATAAACATTAGATGCTGTTATTATTATAACTCTTCCGAACGTTGTTTATTGTTGGTCTTACCAATTAAAATTTAAGCTCCTGAGACAAGGACTTTGTGATGTGTATCAAGCTCAGAGCCTATTTCCTGGTATACAATAGGTGCCCAATAAATATTTGTTGAATGAATGAACATCCCTCCTCTTCTAAGAGGCCCCGTGTGGCTGGAGATGGAGAAGGGTGGGTGCTGGGAAGACAGGGCTGGGCCCTGAGCAAGGTGCCCCCTCCGCTCCCAGCAGCCCCCATGGAGGGCCCTATCCTGGCCTGCCCTGATGGGGATCCACACCCTGCAGGACAGAGGGGTCTCTCTGGGGATCGAGGTGGCTCCCTGTCCCAGCCACCATGACCACAGCAGTATTTGTGTGTGTCTGATGCTGTTTCTCAGCTCAGATTCCAGCCGCCAGGCATGGGGGCCAACGTAGATTTTTCCCTGTGCTCAGCAGCCCTCCCTCCTGAACCCGCAGAGTTGCTTTTCTTTACCACTGCCACCCCCTCCCCCAGTTTCAAAATCTGCTCTCACAAATAGAAACACCCCCAAGGATCCCTCCGGCCTCTCATGCCTCCCACCTGTTCTAGAATCCCCTGTGGGACCGCTGGCACATCAGTTCTCCTGCAGGCCTTCTCTTGGTGCGTGGTGCTCTCAGCACCTGAGGACATGGCCTTGTGTGCCCAGGCCTGAGACGGAAGGAGAGGTTGCTATGCCGTCATCTCTGACGACAACATGAAGGCTCAGAGGGGGAGATTCGCTGGAGGCCCCACAGTTGGCAAGGACCAGAGTGGGGTTTCAAACCCAGGCCTCACTGTTTGCTTCTTCTCCGTCCATTCGTTCGTTCAGCTCGTGTTTCCTGAGCGCCTCCCCTGTGCCAGGCACTGCGGTGATCACGATGCCTGCCCCGGCAGGTGATCCAGAAGTGAGCCCGGCTCTGTAGCTAGTATGTACGCCAGTGCTGCTCAGTAGAACGTGCTGTGGTATGTAGATGTTCTCGATCTGTGCTGCCCATTAACCATGTATGGCTGTTGAGCCCTTGACATGTGGCTAGTGCCAATGAGGAATTGAATTTTTAATGTATGAAATTTAATGAATTTTAATTTCAGTAGCCACATGCGGCTAATGGCCACTGTGTTGGATATCATGGGTCTGTGTGGTTCTTTGAAGATCAGTCACAGCCTCAGACTCTAGGTCTCCAACTCATCTGTGAGCAGGGAACCCGGCTGATGCCCCAGGGGCACCTCAGGCTCTGTCTTCGACCATTGCCAGTCGGTTACACTCACAGGCGTTCTCTTCACACCCAGGAAGGAGTTAATCACTCTTCTTTGAAAGGTGAGACCCTCCTGACCCACGTTTCAGTTTTGGCATTTTTTTTTTTTCTTACCGAGGTGTGAGTTAAATCTAGTGAGATGCACAGGCCGGAAGCAAACAGTTTTGAGTTTTGACAAACATAGACATGCATGAAAACACAGTGGAATCAAGATACGGGACATTTCCAGAACATTTCCATTCCTCCAGAAGGTTCCCTCCTGCCTCTTTCCAGGAAGTCCTATCCTCAGAAGCAGCTGCTGTTCCGATTTCCGCAACCATAGATTCGTTTTGCCCTATTTCAGCCTCACATAAATCATTTTCCCACTTTGATTAAGATGAGGGGACAAGAAATACTTCTCTTTTCTCTTTATTATAGAAACCAGAGCACTAGCATGATGACAGGTGGCCACTGATGCTGGGCTGCAGGGAGGAGGAGCCAAGGAGGAGGAGGAGTGTCGGAGTGGGGTGGGTGGGCCGTGGAGTCCTGGGGACTTGTGGCCTGTCGCCATGGGGGCAGCCCTCCTTGGTCTCAGAGGAAAGCTGAAAATACTGACTTTCATGTCGAATCTCCTAAATGCTGGCATTTCAAAACCTTGTACAGCACTGCAGGCTGAATAATTCACATCTGTGGGCCAGACTCGACCCGTGGGCTGCCAGTTCGCAAGTTCTGCCTTGGGCTAAATCAGACTGTTAGCAGTAACAATTGCTGATATTTATTAAGCGATTCCTTTGTTCGAGGTCCTCTTCTAAGCGTTTGATGTTATTAAGTCATCTAATCCTCCTAACTATTTATTAATAAATCCATTTTACAGATGAGTAAGCCACGCCGGAGAGAGGGATTAGGGGACTTGCCCGAGGTTACAGAGTCAGGACGGGGCTGCGCTCTGAACCCTGACTGGTTCTGAGCCCGCACTGCTAACCCCTGCGGAGCCGTCCCCTTGGGAGGGAGAGTGGAGGGAGAGGCCTCCGGGGTTGGTCACACCACTGGGGTGCAGCATCGCCGGCTACCAGGGTGCTACCCTCCTGAACAGGCGATGAGAGCCGCCTCAGTGCTCAGCCCCGCCCGCCGGGACTGGCCCTGGCACGGGCACTTTGCAAGTTCAGACACCTCGGCTGTCAGTCAGTGGAGTCCCCGTGTTAGGAGGTGCTGGGAGAGCCGCCAGGGGTGGGGTGGGGTGGGGTGGGGAAGATAGAAGCCTGGCTGATGCTTGACGAGGCTGTCGGGGAGCACGGGGCAAGTGGGGGCAGAAGTAGCCCCCAGGAGAGCCCAGGCCCAGGAAGGGAACCAGGGGAGAAGGGAAGGAGCAGCCACAGGGGTCCAGGGCCAGGCCAGGGTGCTGCTGCCAGGGGAGCTGGTGCTGGAGCATCCCCGCCAGCGCCCCAGCACTTTGTCCAGACAGGCCTGTCACTAAGGGAGGGTTGGGCAGGAGAAGATGGGAATCATCAAGCAAAACAATACCACATTTCTAGCATCCCCTCCCACCTGGGGGGGGGGGGCACAGGAGGAAACAGGCCCAGCGAGGGCACAGCCAGATCCCAAACCTGGACTCATGGCCTCTACCCCAGGGCCCTTTCTGCTCCACTTGGCTGTGTCCTTCAGGACCAGGTGTCGTGGGGAAGGAGGGTCTGTGGTCACTGGCAGGGAAGTGTCCCAGAAGCCTGAGGGGAACGGCAGGGACAGGCCAGACCTTCCCCTCTGGCTCTGCCCTGTGTTCCTGAGCCAGGCTGGCATGAAGTAAGCGCTTAAACAACCATTTGCCATTGTGCTTGTTTTTTTTTTTCCAATTTGATCTTCACACCCACCTTTGAGATATGTGTTATTATGTATCCCTCATTTTACCAACGAGAAAGCCCGGCTCGGAGAGGTAGAGATTATCCCCCAAAGTCATTAGCAGGAGTAAAGGAGGGAGGTGTATAGAGTGCTTAGCCCCATTCTGGTGCACAGCAAAGGACTGTGGGCCGTCGGCCAGAGGAGGGATAAGGTGGCAGGACCGGTTAAGGAGGTCCTCTCAGAGGAGGTGACATGGGCCTGGGCTTTGGGGAGTCCAGCCTCTCAGGCTGCTGGTTCCCTTAGGGTTAAGGCTGTTTCCTGAGTAAGACATGATGCTGGTTGGGTCTCCTCACTCTGAGGATGCCACCTCCCACTGGAAGACCAACATGGGTTGGTACCCTAGGCCCTCACCAGCCTTCTGGAAGCCTCCAAACCAGGGGAGCCCTCCGGCCTAGTTCCACATCCTGTGCATTGTGAAGGGGCATCTCTCTGAGCCTCAGTTTGCTCATCTGTCAAATGGAGACAGTGCTGCTTACCATGCAGAGTAGTGGTGATGGCCTGGTGTGCTATGGGTGCTCAGCAAACAGGCACCACAGGACCTCTAGGCAACGGCTATGGAATTGAATTGGAGTTTTATTTATTTATTTATTTATTTATTTATTTATTTTATTTATTTTATTTATTTATTTTTTATTTATGATAGTCACACAGAGAGAGAGAGAGGCAGAGACATAGGCTGAGGGAGAAGCAGGCTCCATGCACCGGGAGCCTGACGTGGGATTCGATCCTGGGTCTCCAGGATCGCGTTCTGGGCCAAAGGCAGGCACTAAACCGCTGCGCCACCCAGGGATCCCGAATTGGAGTTTTAAAGTCAAAGGACAGACACATCCTCATCTGGCTTGATGCGCACTTGAGCACAGAACCACAAAATCCCAACTACTGCGTCTGAAGCCACATGCTTTAGAGGATCACCCACCTACCCCCCTTCAGCTGTGTCTACACTGGATGAGGGCAGTAGGGAGCAGATTTGCCTTGGGTTATTATTCCCCCAAACTCCAAGGCAGCCAGCACTTATCGAGCGCTTGCTGTGTGTCAGGCACTATGCTGAGCCCTTTGTGTTGAACATTTTATACAGGAGGAAACAGGCTCCGTAACTGAATGCTGGGTACCCTGCCGGTGGTACATGGTGGAGTGGAGACCTGAACCCACGTAGTCTGGCTCCAGACTCTGCTCTCAGGAAGAGATAATAATCTACTAGAAATAAGCAGAAAACATTCACGTGGGGAAGTCTTTCACAGATGCAAAGGCTGTGTGCGCCTGTGATTCAGTTTTGTCCTGATGTCACCAGGTAATGGTGTTATCGTTCCCTGTGAGGCCCAGACAGGTGTGATGACCTGCTCGTGGCCAAATGGCTAGGCTGGAATGTGGGTCCCGTCCTCTTCCCCTGGCTTCTCAGCCACCTCTTGGGGAGACAGTAGTCCAGTGCGAATGGCAGCAGCCGGCAGGTCCCAGTGACTCCACTATGGGCGTGGCCCAGTGGCCCCAGTGCCCACCCCGTGGGGCAGGCACCACCATCCCAGCCCCATCCCTGCCCCAGGCCACCACTCCCAGTATCCACCTTGCTTCAGAGCCACTAGTTCTCAGGAAGAAATGTGAAGGAGTGGTTTTCAAACTCCATTCCTTGGAACCCTTGAGGAAGCCAGTTTGGGGTCAGGATAGGGAGTCATTGGATGCATATGTGGCAGCTCCACTTACATCTCTTTTGTATTTTGGGTTGCCATGTTAACTTTGTAAAATAAAGGACTCTATGGGATTAAAGATATGTGTACTAAAGATATATGTGAACCACTGTCCGAATGCAGCAACTGGCTCCCCATTTTACAGATGGAAAAACTGACTTCAAAGCCCATGTTTTCCCCATAAATGATAATATTCAGGCATTGCGCTAAGGTTTTCTTTTCTTTTTTTTTTTTTTAATTAACTTTTATTGGTGTTCAATTTACCAACATACAGAAAAACACCCAGTGCTCATCCCGTCAAGTGTCCACCTCAGTGCCCGTCACCCATTCCCCATGCGCTAAGGTTTTCTAAACTTGTTTAACCCTCTATCTCTGGGAGGGCAGCCCCATTGTGTCCATTGTACAGATGAGGACATAGGCTCAGAGGGAGTGGTTTGCCCCAAGACTGGGATCCAGGGAGCCCAGCTCCTAAGTCCACACTTTCAATCACTCCCAGCCTGACAGGCACACCTTCTGTTTGTGTTCTGGAGCAGGGAAGTCACTTGCTGAGGCCCAGCATAAAAGCACGGGACCTGGGGCCAGAATGTAGATCTTCTGCCTCCCAGCCCAAGCCCAAGCCCAAGCCCAAGCCCAAGCCTGCTGTCCACAACATCCCTGGGGCCGGGTGGGGAGACAAGCAGCCCTGTGCGAACCTGGGATCTGTTCTTCACTGCCTGTGTGGTTTGGACAAGCGAATGGACCTCTCTGAGTCTATTTCCTCACTTTACAAAAGGGAGATTAGGGCCCACATCAGAGAGTCCTCACGAACGTTGAACAGGATCATCCACACGGGTTGGTTGGCATGGGGTGTGGCACAAGATGGGAGGGCCCCAGCCACCCTCAGTTCATGGATCCAGGGAGTCACCACCCTTCCTACCTCACCTGCTTCCTCCTCCCTCTTCCTGGGCCGCACTACCCACCTGCGCAACACAAATACTAATTACAACCATTTCCATGAGCTGCTTCCTGGTGGAGCCTAATTAGGGGGCAGCTCAGGCATTACCATCCTAAACATCAAGTGAGACAGATTAACTTTGTCCTAAGTTTTATGTGATTAGATCAGCAAATTGTTCGGGCACGCGCTGTGGCCTCAGCTTGGGGCTTAGGCAGACTGTCACCCTGCACAGCTCGGGGCCAGCGGCAGGCCTCTGGTCTGTTTTGAACTTGGTGCTCAGAGAAGACCAGAGTAAGTTGGCCCTTTAACGCAGCGGGAAGATGATGCCTGAAGTGGGAGGGGTGGACCAGGTTGGGGCTACCATCTTCTCTGTTGTCAAGGCAAAACCGCAAGCTTTGGGCCTTGATACCGCTGGGCTGCAACCCGGGCTTTGCTGTCTACCAGGTGTATGACTCTGGGCATGTTCCTAAGCCTCCCTGTATTACGGTTGTTTTGTACTATGCGGCGGGGAAGAGGCGAGGAGGTACCGTGTGCCAGCAAGTGCCAGGCCCAGCACCTGGCATCTCATAGGTCTCCTAACTGCTCCTTCCCTTCCCATCTTCTGTCGTTCCCTGTAGGACAGGAGTCAGCATATTCTGAACCACCGCCCACATTAGCATTTCCTGAGTGCGGCTTCTCTGCAAGCACTGGACTGAGGACGTCATGTGTGTTATTTTACTGGATGTGTATAAAGACCCAATGGAGTAGATACCACTGTCATCTCCACCTGATAGGCAAGAAAAGCAAAGCACAGAGAGGAAGGGGGATGACTTTGTCAGGGTCACACGGCTGCACTTGGCTGCCAGTCACTCTGTGGGGATGAGATGCTAGGAGGTCATGCAGGGAGCTGCTGGGGAGCACAGAGGACAGGTCACAGAGAAGCCCTCTCGCGGGCGCAGGCAGCGGGCATGCAGGGGGCCCGGCAGCAGGAAGCACAGCAGGTCTAGGGGACTAACCATACACATTTTACTGATGTTCGAGTGTGTGAGGGCGGACTGGTGAGTGAGAAGCTCAAGAGCAACCAGGAGCCAGACCCTAGTAGGGAAGGGAGGTTGGAAGCTAGAAAAAAGCGCTGCTTTTTTCCCCTGCAGTTCCAGGGAGCCAGCCTGTGAAGGAGGGGAGTGACTGGACCGTATCAGTTAGTTTAGAAAGTTCTGCTTGGAGCCAGCTGGGAGAAGAGGGCCTGGCGTGCAGGGCGGGGTGATAATCGGACATCTAGCAGGCCAGGGGGCTAACCTGGAAGGCTCCCAGGGGGAGGAAGGGCAGAGCCTAGGACGCACCCCCTACCCCCAGAGGGGCAGAGGTGACAGATGGAGGCTGGGCGGGGGGGCAGGGGAGAGGTGTGGGCAGCCGTGCACTGTGAGCAGCAGTGTAATGTGTGGCCTGTGTCAGGAGTAGGGAGGAGGCTGCGGGCCAGGCGTGGGCCTTGGGCCTGGGCTGGCCTCCTCCGCAGCACTGAGGTGGTTGGTTGGCAGCACTAGGTAAGGCTCAGTGCCTCCCAGGGCCCTCAGGCAGGTGAGTCAACATCGGGCCAGGTAGGGGAGTGTTTCCCAGCTCCTGCGTGTGTGGGCCTGCCTCCTCTGCCCCGACAGCAGGGGAGCGCAGCCTGGGGCTCTCTGGTGCCACCGAGCTGCTGCCACCTCGGAGGAGGTCTCCCATATACTCTCTGTGGCTCTGTGCCCTTGGCTTCCTGCCTGACCCTGAGTCTCACCTTGAGGCCTCCCCTGCCCCCAACTCCTGTCTACCTCCCCCCTTCCCATGCCTGGCCTCCGGCTCCATCTGACCCCGTGATGTGTCGAGGGGAGTCTCCCTCCCCAACCTCCTGCCACCTGGTGGGCCTGGAGGGCCAGGCCTCAGGGAGGTGGCCCAAGAAAAGAGGAAGAGGCTCTGGGAGGGTCGGGAAGATCTGGGTTTGAGCCGTTGTTTTGCCGCCAGCTGGCAAGCTGCTTCCTTTCTCCAGCCTCAGTCTCTGCATCTATAAAATGGGGGTCCCAGGGCTTGTTCCACGGGGCGCTCAGGAGACACAGATGAGATCAGGATATAACAGAGCCTTGAGAACTGGGCAGTGCTGGGCTGGTGTCCGTGTCGATGACTCTGCTTTCTGTTTTAGGGGGTGGCAGTTGTGGTTTTTTTAAAAAAGTGAAAATTTTATTATAGAACAGTTTAGATTTATAGCATTATTGAGAAAGTGGTTCAGAGAGTTCCCTTACGTCTCACACCCAGCTTCCCTTTTAGAAACATCTTAAATGGGCCATTTGTCACAACTGATGAGCTGATACTAATACGTGATTACTAAATGAAATCTATATTCAGATTTCTTTCATTTTTACCTAATGTCCCTATTCTGTTCTGGGATCCCATCTAGGACATTCCATTGCATTCAGAGTCATGTCTCTTTTAACTCCTCTTGGCTGTGACAGTTTTTCAGACTTGTCTTGTTTGATGACCTTGACAGTTTTGAGGAATACTGTCCGGTGTTTTGTAGAATGCTTCTTCATCAGGATTTGTCTGCTGTTTTCTTCCTTATGAGCCTGGGGTAAATGCTCTGGGGCAGGAGGCCACAGAGGTAAAGTACTACTTCTGTCACATATCAAGCGTACCTACTCTCACACTGGACTTATCGCTGTTGATGTGAACCTTGATAGGCAGGGAGTCTGTTATTTTTTTCCTGAGCACAGCAGCACAGCCAGAGTCAGGCCAGTGTTTCCTGAATGAAGGCCAAGATCAGATATATGGGGGGAGGGCAGGGGCACCTGGGTGGTTCAGTTGGTTAAGCATCTGATGCTCCGCTCAGTCTCAGCTCAGGTCTTGATCTCAGGGTCATGAGTTCAAGCCCCACTTTCAAGCCCAGCATGGAGCCTACTTAAGTAAAAAGAAAAAAGGAAAGAAATATGGATGAGGACAGAAGTAAATGGGAAAGGTGGTAGAGGAAAATAAAGAGGGACACCTGGGTGGCTCAGCGGTTGAGCTTCTGCCTTCGGCCCGGGGCGTGATGCTGGAGTCCTGGGATCAAGTCCCATGTCGGGCTTCCTGCATGGAGCCTGCTTCTCCCTCTGCCTGTGTCTCTGCCCCTCTCTCTGTGTCTCTCATGAATAAAGTCTTTTAAAAAATAAATAAAGAGAAGCAGGGATGAAGTGGGTTCACTTGGGGCTGGGATGTGGTGCACTATCCCAGACAGTCCACAGCAAGCCTTTCTGCAGAGACACAAAATGAGGTCCCAGAGGGGAAATGACGTGGGCCCAGGAACCTGGGGTTGGGCCCAAGTGTGTCTTGACCACCTCATCCTCACTACTGAATAGGTACCTTGACACTGCATTCCCTAGGGAGGGGGTTAGGGAAGGGGCATTCCTGCTACGGGTTGCTTCTAACTTTCTTTATTCTGCAAAGGTTTCATGATGGGTTATGAATTTTATTTACTTAATAAAATAATATGCAATAGAAATGGAAAATCAGGATCAGTTAAAACAGACCGAAAAATGTGGACAAGGAAAAAGCTGAACATAAAGACCAGGAAAGTTGGGGATCCCTGGGTGGCTCAGTGGTTTAGCGCCTGCCTTTGGCCCAGGGCGCGATCCTGGAGTCCCGGGATTGAGTCCCGCGTCGGGCTCCTGGCATGGAGACTGCTTCTCTCTCACCTGTGCCTCTGCCTCTCTCTCTCTCTCTCTCTGTCTATCATGAACAAATAAATAAATAGATCTTAAAAAAAAAAAAAAAAGACTAAGGAAGTGCCCATAAAAGAGTTTCTGATTTGGCTGTCAGTTTCCTGGCAGCCAAAGAGAAAAGGGATCTGGGCCAATTCCTGAGATTCCTATTATCAAAAAGCAAAGAAGCAGTTCGTCCCTTTAGGAACATTGTGATAAATTTAAAAAGAAATTAATCAAACGGAAATTTCTCCTATTAAAAGCTGAGTAATGTAATAATAGATGACATAATAGTAATAATAAATGTCGTGTGGTACCATCTTCAGGAGTTATAGCCATATTTTTACTCTCTTGTCCTTTGCCGGAAGTTGTTCTATTTGATTTTATGTGATTGCCACGAAGCAACTAAACTCTATTTTTGGGGCGCCTGGATGGCTCAGTCGGTTGAGTGCCTTCGGCTCAGGTCGTGATCCTGGCATCCTGGGATCGAGCCTCATGTTGGGCTCCCTGCTCAGCAGGGAGTCAGCCTCTCCCTCCCACTGCTTTTGCGCTCTCTCTCTCTCTCTCTCTCTCTCTCTGTCAAATAAATAAAATCTCTTTTAAAAATTAAAAAATAAACTCTACTATTTCTTCTTTGTTGAAGTCACAGGTGCTTACGCCCTGGTGAATACCCAGAATACAAATTAACTAGTTATCTATATGCCAGGTTGTGCACTGGGTGCCAGGGCTGGATAGTAGCAAGATGATTGTTGCCCACCCCCAGGTCCTCTCCATCCCAGAGGGCTAGAGATGCCCAGACAAGGCCTGAATGTACTGCAGGTGCCACACGGGGGGCACACCACGGGGAAGGAAGGAGGGAGGGCTTCGTGGAGGAAGAGGTAGGCCAGAGATAGAGAGCAGTGGTGGGGAGGGGGCTATGAGCCTCTAGTCCCTTGGGGGTGGAGGCCAAGTCCTACCCGGAGCCACCCCCCTCAGCTTGCAGCACAGGCCTGATGTGCATCAGGGACCCCATGGACTCCCACTGAGTGGTCGACCCCTGCGGGTCTGGGTCAGGGTAGGGTGACGACTACACACCTGAGGGGCATAAGGAGGGTGGACCCGGAGAGGGAGGAGTTTGGAGTCTGTTCTCTCAGTGGTGGGGATCGGTGGAAGGTTTTTGAGCCTTGCTGTTTGTAAGTGATAATGAAGAACAGCTAACAGTGAGCACGCGCCGTGCACCCAGCACGGCTCTGAGCACTTCGTCTTCATCCGTATTAACTCCCTGAAGTAGGACAGCAGTCCTGGGAGGGAGGTACTGTGATGATCATCCCCATTTTCCAGACAAGACCACTGAGGCACAGAGAGGCTGTCACTTGGCCAGGTCACACAGCTGGGAAGTGGCACCCTGGGCATCTGAACTGAGGTTCGGATCTAGAGCTTTTACCCACTCTTACGTGCCTGTTGAATAACAATAACGGACTCACATATGATGTGGGTGCATGTGAAGTGACCCCTGAGGACTTTACGGATCCCAGCCGGTCACAAACCCCCAAGGCAGGAACTGACGGAGCCCAGGCTTAGAAACCACGTGAAAATAGCTCGGAGGGTGTGGCCAAGGAGTCACAGGCCTGCACATTTCACTGGGGACTGCCCTTCCTGCCTCTGACACGGCTCCAGGGTTCCTTGAAGATCCCCCGCCTTGGGCAAAGCCCCGGCAAGGTCCATCTGGGTGACTAACGCAGCACTGCACATAGGATCACGTCCAGGTGTCATTGGGCCAGAGGCCTTTGTTGTCAGAAACATGGAAGCATTTCTAATATTTCTCATTTCTGCTCACCCAGGCCTTTGAGTTCCACTGGGTGGGGTTTCCAGAGCAGGGACCGTCACACCCGCCTCTGGTTCTCATCACCTTCTCTCTCTGCAGCCAGGGGCCTGGGGCCTGGGGCCGAGCTGTGCTTCTCACTTCTCCATGCTTGGTCTCCACCTTCTTGTGGGCATCAGGCTCCGAGGGGCCGGGGGCGGAACAAGTGGATCAGGGCAGAGTGCCCCCAAAGCAGCTATGTCTCCTTTCCCTAAAGCTCGTGGGGTCAGGAGTGACACCCACACTGCAAACCAGGCAGTTAGAATGGGCGCAGGCCACCCAACCAGCTCGGTGCCTGGACTCCTTGAGGGCCCCACCAGAAGAACTCGCTCCCCCTTCCGCAGGACCCGGGTTCGAGGCCTGGCTCCAGTACTTCCTAGCTGTGTGGCTGGGGTTCTCGGAGACATTCACATTCTGGGCCTCTTGCGCTCCAGCCAGGCGGCCTGGGCGGCTCGGGGGGGGGGTATCGAGTCCCACCTCGTCCCTCATCCTCCCGCTTCTCATGGGGAAAGTAGAGGTGATGGTTGCTGTCCGGCAGCACATCTTGGGGTCAGGAGGGATGCATTTTGTCAGGCAGCACAGACATTTCTGCTTGCCCAGCGCCCTCCCACTTCTCCTATGACATGGAAGTGATACCCTGCCGAGGCGGAGGCCCCAGGTGGTGTGGGGACCCACAAGACAGGGAATGGAAGGTCCCTTTGGGCTCTGGGTGGGTACAAATATAGGGCTGCTGCTGTTGTCGGAGTGGCACTCACTCACCGACTGGGGCCTCTGCGCTCCTCGCTGAGCCAGCCACGCCACTTCCACGTCTGAGATGGGTTCAGTTAGGAGGGGCACCTCATCTTTTGTGTGCTGAAAAATAAACAGCTCTCCATCTGACCGGCTGTCTGCTTGAGAGGTATGTGGGCTTCCTTCATCATCCATCCACAAACGGGCTGCGGCGGGACGGACGCATCACTGGCCTGGCCTGGAGGATGGTGAGGAGAACTTCCTAGAAGGGGTGATCTCTGAAATGAGGCAGGAGGAGGAAGGAGCCTGCTGCCTCTGCACCCAGGCAAGTTACTTGCCTGAGCCTCAGTTTCAGGCTCTGTAAAAGGGGCCGATAATACTTACTCAGAGGGAAGGGCGAGGAGGCTTAAATGGGATGATGGAGGTAAGAAAACTGACAAATGCCTCATACCTCTTAGGTGTCTTGGAAGTAGCAGCTACTGTGCCAGGCTGGGAAGCTGTGTGGTGAATTGAACTTCTTTTTCAAGGGTCTTTTCCTTGGGTGGTTGACACCTGTTACTTAGTGTAACCGAGTGTCCCGACTTAGGAAAAAGTCCAGCTGTAACCCAGCGTGAAGTGAAGAAGCATTGGAGTCCTTTCTCTCTGTCTCCAGTGGGTAACGGGAAGGCCTTTATCCACGGGAAATGGGGCACAAGACCCCAGAATGAAAATTCTTCCCATGTACCCCACCTCCCCCAGGGCAGATGGGTTTCCTTTGTCCTCGGACATTGCAAAACTAGATTGTGAAGGACTTAAGGGCACTTCCCCAGAGTAAATTTCACTTTCCCTCCACTGGTTCCATCATTGATTTTTAACTGTGTGTTGAGCACCTACAGCATGCGAGATGATGGAGATTCTCTGTGCAGGCGGGGTCCCAGCCCTGGTAAAGCTCATAATGCTTGTGGGGTGGGGGAAGGGATCAACATAAAACAAAATAACAACAGACTGCAGTAAGTACCATAAAGGGAGGGGCACAGGGGTGGCTCAGTCAATTAAGTGTCCACCTTTGGCTCAGATCATGGTCCCGGGGTCCTAGGATAAAGCCCCATGTTGGGCTCCTTGCTCAGTGGAGCATCTGGTTCTTCTTCTCCCTCGGCCTGCTGCTCCCCCTGCTTGTGCACGCTCTTTCTCTCTCTCTCTCTCTCTCTGTCAAATAGGTAAGTGAAATCTTTAAAAAAAAAAAATACCATAAGAGGAAAAATGGAGTGTATAACAGAGAATTTGAGGGGCTACTTAAAGCAGTCGGGACACTGGAGGACGTGGTGATTTAAGCTGGGTTCTGAAGCCGGAACTGGCCACGGGAGGAGTAGAGATGAGGAAAGAATGTTCCAGATAGAGGGGATAGCAGCTGTAAAGATCTTGAGGGAGGGGAGAAACTTGAGAATCTGAGGAACTGAGTGAAGGCCAGAGAAGTTGGGGCCTGAGTGAGTGGGGTGGGGAGCAGCATGAGATGAGGGTCAGGGGTGGGCAGGAGCCATGGGTGGATGGGTAAAGGGACTGTCCTTGCAGAGTTTCAAGCAAGAGAATAGCAAGATCAGAATTTCTTTTTAAAGGTTCGGTCTGGGCGCTGAGAGGGCCAGAGCAGAAGCAGGAGGCCGCCAGGAGCTGTCGCTGTGACCCCAGGCAGCCACCTCACCCCTCTGAGCCAGTTCCTGCACACATGTGTGTGGCCGTGGGAACCAAATATGGGAATGAACAGACGTGCGCTGCAGGAAGCTGCAAATTGTATAAACGCAGGGGATTCCAGATCCCACTGGAAGTGGCGGGTCCTTTGGGAAACTTCTGGATTAGACTTCTCGGAGGTGGGGAGGCAGAGCGCTGGGTACCTGGAGTCCCCACCTGAGCGCCCCACATCTGAGCCGGCCTGCTTTTCCAGCCCGGATCCCAGCTGCTGCGGAGAGGGCACCTGCTTGGCCCCCTTGCCCCTTGAGACTGAAGGTGGAGGGATGGGTCACCTTCCTGGTGTTTGACTAGCCCTGAGCCTCCGGAATCTTCTGAAATGCTCTGCCTTAAAGAGGAAGGCTAAGAGGAAGGGGGAAATGAGACAGGAGACACCTGCTTTTTTTTTTTTTTTAATCCCACCTCCCCCCACCGCAATCTTTCTAGCGCGGACGGGGAGACTTACTTGAGGCACCTAAGGACCCCTGGAGGGGGGAGCGGAGGGGGACCTCTCTCTTGACAGGTGTGGTCCAAGTTAGGGGCAGGAGCCTCATCCCCACCCCCGCTACCTGGCAGCGCCCCCTGATGGGAGACTCGGGCTTCCCGGGAGGAGGGGCTGCCGCGGGGGGCGGGGGGGGGGGGGCTCCACCCTCCCGGTCCCGGGCCTCCCCGCGGCCCATCAGGCCCCGCCCCGGCCCGCCCGTCGCGGTGGCCTTGGTGGCCGGGGCCGGGCGTCGGGGCGCAGCATGCGGAGCGGTGGCCGCCGGCGGGGGCTGGGGCTGGGGCTGCGGCGGGGGCTGGGGCTGGGGCTGGGGCTGGGGCTGCGGCGGGGGCTGGGGCGCCGCGTTGCATAAGGGATGCGGGGAGGGGGCGGAGGGAGGCGGCCCCCCTCCCCCGCGGGCCGGTCCTGGGCCGGTCTCGGTGTCCCGGCCGGGGCGGGGCGCGCGGCGGCGCCGGGGCCGCTTCCCCCTTCTCCCCATTCGCCCGGGAGCCATGGAGGCGCTGAGGGAGTCCGTGCTGCACTTGGCTCTGCAGATGTCGACCTACAAGCGGGCCACGCTGGACGAGGAGGACCTGGTGGACTCGCTGTCGGAGGGCGAGGTGTACCCCAACGGCCTGCAGGTAGGACCCGGCCGGGCATGCGCTGCGGCGCCCCCATCCCCCATCCCTCCCCCCACCCCTCCCCCTCCCTCCCCCCACCCCTCCCCCATCCGGGGAGGGCCCCCCCCCTGCCGCCCCGCTCTGGGCTCCGTGGGGCCCTAGCACCTCCGAGGTGCTGGGCTCCCTCCCCCCGGGGCCCTCCCCAGCCCTGGCTGTCCCCCAGTCCCCTGCCACCTGCTAATGGGACTAGAGCCCCTTGGCAGAGCTGAAGCGCCCTACAGAACCGAACGAACGGGACCGGTTACCTTTCCCATGCAAGGCAGCCCCTGAGTGCTGGGGGACTTGCCCAGGGTCACACAGCCCAATAATGGCAGAGTTTAAAACTGTCCCAGTTCTAGCGTGGAAAACTCTGTGTCCCGGGAAACCTCAGTTCTGGGCAAACCAGGATGGTTGGTTACCCGCTCTGGTGGGCGTGACCCCATTCTTCCCTTTGCCCCCAGTACCTGAATTTCCTGCCATCTTCTGCACCACCCACCCTTTTCCCTGTCCCTCTGCAGCCTATTCATGAAACCCAATTCCTCCCCTCCCCAGAGTCTGTCACCCGGTGGGACTCACACATGCCACCGCCTCCCTACCTTGTGGCAGAGCAGTGAGCACAGCTGCTTCCTGCTCTTCTCTCCCTGCAGGGCTGAGCTGGGACAGTGTTGAATGGGAGCTCAGCCCTGCTGGGGTTTGCACCCAGGCAGGTGGGGGGGAGGGAGTTGGAAGTGTCAGGGGCCCCAGGGGGGCCCTTGAGCTGGCTCCTGAGAAACCAGCACAGAGAGAGGAGCAGGACATCTCAGTCCAGGAGGACTTCTGCCAAGATGACCAAGGGAGGCGTTGGGGAACGGGTTGGGGCCACCCGGTGAACTGACACCACATCACAACTCACCCAGAGGATAAGCTTAGGGCGCGTGGAAACTCAGGCTGCCAGGCCCAACCCTACTCAGGCATACCTCTTAGAAGCTGGAATAATAATACCAGTAAAGGAAAGCAGCACTGATGGAGTCCTTCCTCCGGGCCCAGGGACATCTGAACTCCCGACTCCAAGTGGTCTGCCCACCGGGGTATGGCACCCTTACCCATCTCATCTCCCTTAACTTTCAGGACCACCCCCATGAGCTGTAAGGATTACTGTTCCCATGAGGAAACCGGGGGTCTGAATGGGGATACAACTCGCCTTAGGTCGCAGAGCTAGAAATCTGGGAGTGAGAGATCGACCCAGTCTGTCTAGAACCTCTTCCCTGGGACCCTTCTTGAGAGGCTAAATCCAGCAGGAAATTAGATTTCTGTGGCAGGCACTTTTCCCTTCGCAAATCAAAACAGAATCTAATCAGCAATCTTTTCAGTGTCATCTTGCACAGAAGGTTCTAAATATATCAGCACAAAAGCATTTCAGAATTCACAACAAAATAATAGGCCATGTTGTCATCACCATACCATGACAGTAACCCACATGGGATAGCCTTTTTCATGTCACTAAGTGTGTTCCTCTGCCCTGGGGCTCTCAGCAGAGTGGAAGCAGCCCAGTCTCTGAAGTTGGGGTCCCCGGTGTGAATTCTGACTCTGCTCACGGTCTTGGGTGAGCTGGTTAATCACTAAAAGCACAGTTCTTTCATCTCTAAAATGGGAGTTAGAAAAAGTAAATGTAGTGCCTCTTATGGGGCCTGCTAGGATTATTGTTTTTATGACCCATGAGGAAAGGGCCCCGTGGCTATGTTACAGATGATGAAGCTGAATCTCAGAGAGGTTAGGGATGTTCCGGTGGTCACGGGGCTGTCATGTATTTTGGAGCACAGTGTTGCTGTTTCTACACCAATCTGCCAAACTGGGTACATTGTCCACTTTTTATACAGGCAAAGCCAAAAAGGTTGCCCCAAGGACTTGGGGGCATTTCTCTGGGTACCCAATCTGACTTCCCTTGAGCCTCCGTGACTTCCCCAAAGCAAGTGTGAACTTTGACTCTAGAACTTGTTCACCTTATTAAGAAGCAGAGTTTTCTGTTAATTCTGTTTTAAATCATGGGAGTGTTTTTCCTCCCAGTATAAAAATGTTACATGCTTATTTGTGGGGGAAAAAAAAGAGTCAAGTATAAAAAAAAAGGCTTAAAAGAAACTGTAATCCCACCACTTGGAGATAACTCCTTCTGGTTTTCCACATTTGCACATGTATATTTATAAACATAATTGAGCTCACTCTTAAGTACATGATGTGCTGCGCTTTTTTTCATTTAATGCCACTTCATGAGCATTTTTCTTGTTGTTTAAAAACTCCCAAAACATGCTGCCATTAAAAATTATAATGCCATGGGGTGCCTGGCTGCCTCAGTCAGTAGAGCATGTGACTCCTGATCTGGGGGTCGTGAGTTTGAGCCCCATGTTGGCCATAGAGGTTCCCTAAATAAATGAATGTAAAAAAGTGATAGTGCTTCACAGTACCAGTGTATAAAAATATATGTACTCAGTATGCTAAGGTTGGACAATAGGCCCAGTAACTAAAATTGTAGGTAACCATCGTTTAGCATTTGGATAATTTCCTATAGACTGATGCTAGAAATGCAACTGCTTCTTCAAATTTAAGATTTTTAAAGTGGCCCCTCAATCCCCTCCCCCAGATCTCCCTCTTTTACAGGCAACTATAAAAATAAGCTACTTGATTTTTCATGATTTTGAAGCCCACTGGTTCTGGAACTCCAAAGTTAATCAATCATACCAATACCAGTAAATGAAAACCTCCATCTCTCCACCAAATTTGCCAGCTTCATTATCAAATAATGCTGAGCAGGTACCACATTTAGCTGGAGCCACACTCTACGGGTGCTGCACCTTAAAGGCTTTTTCTTTTCCTTTTTCTCAGATTTAGGCCCAAGTTAATTGTGATCCACTAAAATTAGTCACTACAGACCGACCGCCAGATTTAAAGCCAGATAACCCCAAGGCCTCAGCCTGGCCTCTGATGGCCTGTGAAACCTGAAAGCAGATCACGTAAACAGCTTTTTTTGTTGTTGTTAAATGGGGATAATATTATTAATCAACAATTGTTGCAAAGATTGAAATGAGGCTGTGTAAGTGAAAACATTGTGCATGGTGCACAGAAAATGGATTTCGTTGCTGTTGGGATTATTACTGTGACTCACCAGGCGGGAGGTCTCAGCAATGCCCTAAATATAACCGCTTTGCGCTCCGGAGCCTCTGCTCTGCTCACACCAGCTGCCTGCACCCCCCCCCCCTGCCAACAGCCCCCAGCACATACCATTTCAGTGGCTCAGAGGGAATCAGCTAAGGTGATACCTGCAGCCCAAGCTGGGGAGCAGGTGGCCATGACTGCTACCAAAGCCTTTGAGACTCATCCTGTTGCTTGTAAAAATGAACTTCTTCAAGAGAAGGGAAAGCTGGGATATTTCATCTTAGTGGTGTTTTTTTCTCATCCCCTCCCTCTCTGACACACACAGGGGTGTCCTTCAAGAGTGATTTCAGGGATGTGACCACTTAGTACTTTAAGAAGAGCTCTGTGCTCACCAGGAGGCTGTTTGGGCTACTCCACCTGTTTGAGCCTTATACTCCTGGCTTTTGAATTCTTCTAGAATCTGAGATGGTCAGACCTGGGACCTTATCTAGCTTCCTCATTTTAAAGATAAGAGACTGAGGTCCAGAAGTGGCCCAGCGAGACACATACAGGGGCTTGATAAAGTCAAGGCTGATCTTTGACCTCCTTTTTCCCATGCCATGGGCAGCTGGGTGTTCCTCCTGGGAAACAAAGAGAGCTGGAAAGTACTTCTTCTAAATACTAGACTGGTTCCTGTGTGGATGGAAGGAGTTCCTCTCCCACAGCAGGTACTATTTAATGGCTGTTGTTGGTCATTGGAAGAGAGGCAGACTTGGGGGCCAGGGGACAGGTAGGCCTCAGGGAAGAGGTGGTGAGGACAAGACATTATAGTTTTGCTCAGCTGGGAGTCCACTGTGTAAAATCTTTACTGGGGGCACCTGGTTGGCTCAGACAGTTAAGCATCTGCCTACGGCTCAAGTCATGATGCCAGGGTGCCGGGATTGAGTCCCACATCAGGTTCCCAGCTCAGCGGGGTATCTGCTTCTCCTTCTACCCATCCCCACCAGTTTGTGATATGTCTCTCTTTCTCACACTCTCCCTCTCAAATAAATAAATAAATAATCTTTTTTTTTTTTTTTTCCTGGAAAAAGTGCCCCCAACCTAACCCTTTCATGATGGCAGGGTCCTGCACTAGGCTGAGCTGTCATGGTCTATCTGCTCTGAGAGGCTGACTTGAAGCAGCAGCCTGGTCTCCCTGCCAGCCCTCATGGGGTGGCCAGGCTCTTGGGCTGCAGGGGGTGGGCTCCCTGCCAAACCCTTGGCCAGACTGACTCCTGTTTGCCTCTCTACACAGCCCAGGTCGCTGGGGGACCTGGCAGTGGCTCAACCAGAACCTCTGCCTCTCCTCCCAGCCCCCTGCTTCCTCTGAAAACCAGGCTTTGCCCCACTCCCCAGCAGGCTTATCTCCTGGGCCTCAGGCAGCTGTGTCCCATGTCCCGTCCTTGCCTGCAGAACTCGTTCTTGCTGTAAGCCTAGGTGAGCCAAGCACTCACTTCTGTAACCGAATATTTATCCCTCGTTAGGGCTTTGTTCCCTTGGCTCTGGAAGCCCTGGGAACCCCTAGGCTGGACAGCTCAACTGTTTCTCTGTCTCTGTCTCTGTTTCTCTCTCTTTCTTTGGCTCTATGTCTTGCCTCCTCTGTTCCCTCTCCACCTCCCTCTTTTGAGGGCATCCTTTCCCTTTGGTCTCGTTCTCTCTCTGCCTCACATGACAATAAATGGGATATTAAGCCCACCCATGAGCTGAGCATTTACAGTAATTCTCAGCTCCATCTCCCAAGCGTGAGCTCTGCTCCTTGGCTGATGGCCACTCCCAGTTACCTCTCCCGAGACAGGCAGAGTGGGCTGCCTGCCACTAATCCTCCCACCCTCGGAGCCGCTGTAGACCAGTCTCTGGTGATCAACATGCCCTCGTTTCCAAAAGGAAAGTGAGAAGCCACTTGTGTCCTGCCCTTGCTGTGACCTCATCTTGCTGGATGCTCTGAAGGAGGCAGGGCAGGGACCGTGGGGCTCAGAGAGAAATGCCTGGCGGCCTGGGTCTGTCCACTGCACCAGGAATTGGTTGGCTTCTACCAGAGAGGCTCTGGGGGGCTTCTCCGGCCACAGGGGGATGCCTCTGGATTCCTTTGCCCTCACAGAGGAGGCTTGTCAAAATACCAGCAGGCCCTCAGCCAGTCCCTACGAGCTGAGCAAAGAACATTACAAAGGTTAAAAACCCTTTTTTCAAATTCTGTTTGCCATTTCTTCCAGGAACTGAATTTCTAATTTAATTCGGACTTAATTCTGATTCCCTTTTGCAGTGAACACCATCTGTTTGCTTGACACTAAACAATGAGGCTCAGCTTGACTTTCTGCTCCTCGGGGGCAACACAGCCTTTGGGCCGAGGCTGCGGGTTCTGGAGAGACATGGGTTTTCTCACTGTTCTCCCTCCTCCCCCACTTCCTGTGTTTCTTCTGGAGCTGATACTGGGACCTGCTCTGCAGGACCTCGTGAAGACAGTACCATCATCCAGCAACAAGATGGAGTGAACGCAGCACCACGCACATAGAAGGCACTCGAGTGTTAGCTACCTTTATGCCTCCTCTTCCTGCCCTCTGTTCCTTTCATCTTCTCCCTTCCGCTCCCCTTTCCCCCCCTTTCACCTGATTCCCTGTACCCGGATGGTGCTCCCTCGGCAGATGCAAAAGGTGAGGTGTGCCTGCCTTCCCAGGCCTGACAGCTGTGCTCCCTGGCTTCTGAGAGCCAACACCAGGCGGAGGGTACCCCATAAACCAAGGTCCCTCTCCCTGCCTCTTTACCTGTCACCCCCTGTCCCCCGGCACTGGATCATGATACGGGGACATGAGGGCCCTCGGAGGAGGCAGCTGGTAAGACAGGCCAGGGGCAGGGTGGCAGGAAGAGTGTATTGTCAGTGCCTGTCTCACATCCTCTGGGGCGCCTCTGAATAGCAGTTCCCAAGGGGAATTGTGGGAGAGATGGATGCTGAGGAAGAAGCGCTTTAGAAACCTTCCGGGGCTGGGAACATGCTCGCGCCGCCCCAGGTGGACTCTGCACCAGGCCCTCCCGGCCCAGAGTTTTAACTTCCCAACAGTAGCGTGGGCAGAAGCTTCGTTGCTCACTTTTTGTTTGTTTGTTTGTTTGTTTGTTTGTTTGTTTTTCCTATTTCTCACATTTTTTAAACTGTTCTTCGGAAAGGGGTTTGGGTCAGTGGCAACCTTTCCTCTACCTGACACAGCTGTCCAGGTATCGGAGCCCCCTGGCCCTCCTCGGAAATATGACTAGGCCCCAAGTTCCTTTTGTTGGTTTTAGAACATGATTTTTTTTTTCCACAAAACATTCTCGTGTTCCCCTTTCTCTGGTGCGGCAGTTCCCAGTCATTTCCGGCCCAGAAAGTACGAGGTGAGGACCACGAGGCTGCAGGGTGCCCTTCCCTAAAGGGACCGACCTCAGATCCCCAAGTGCCAGCGTGAGGCTCCCTGAGGGCTGCGACCTGGCTCCCGGGGACAGCCACCCCTCAGCTTTGGGTGGGGGGCACTTGCTGGTCAGAGGCTGAGCTTCCTCATCTCCCCTGGTGGCTCCCCGCTGCCCGACCCCCCAGGTCACCCCGGCTGCACGCCCACACCCCCGCGGGGTCCCTTAGGATCTAGCCTCACCTTACCTCCCCTCCCCTTCCCTTCCCCGTTCACCTGGCCAGCTCCTGCTTACGCCTCGAGACCCAGCGCAGGCCTCCCCAGCTCCAGGAAGCCTTCCCTGACTGCTGGGCTGTGAGCAGCTGAAACCAGGGAGTCAGCCTTCCTCTCAGCATTCCCAACATGACCCTGACATGACTGCGATGTCACTGAGCCGAGCCCCACCTTCAGGGGACCCCTCCTGCCCTGCGGCCCCAGCTTTTGCAGGAAGCACCTCTTGCGATGGAGGCGAGCCCGGAGCTGGCCTCGGGTGTGGAGGCCTGGGCCGAGGGCTCTGAGTGCCGTTGGCCAGTGTGTCCCTCCTCGGCCTGGAGGGCCCTGCCACGCCCTCCACTTCCTCTCATTGTGCCTCCCTTCCTGTTTAGCTAGACTGTTCGGCTGGGGACATTTTTCCTCCCTTTGAGGACCTGCCTGAATGGAGGGCTCGCTCCACTGCATCTCCCCTGGCATCTCCCAGACCCAAGTCTCTGATCCCCTGCTGGGCTCCAGGATCCACAGACTTGGGTTCAAATCTCAGCTCTCCCATTTAGCTGTGTGACAAGGGGCAGGGGCCTCACCCGTGAACTCGTTTCCTTATCTGTAGAGAGAACCAGTAACACAGCCCTCTCAGGACTGGCAGGGGTAATGAGCAAAGGATGTCCGCACGCCTGGGAAGCGTGAGCTGTGGCTGTGTCATCCCGGCCCGCCGGTGTGGGGGCTCCAAGAAGAGCCCAGCTGGACGCTCACTGGATGCCTGCAAGCCCAAACATCCTGTTCTTTTTTGAACTCCTTACTGGAGAAACAGGGAAAAGCTGTTCCTTTTTTTTTCCTTCTACCCATATCGGGTAACACAAAAAACACAAGTCCGGCTGGGTTGAGCTGCTTGAGTCTGGTGTTTAGGAGCTAATCCGAGCTGCTGAGCAGGGTGGCGGTTCCTTTCCTGGATTAGGACCGATCTGTGGGAACCGGACCACCCCTGAGGCAGGAGGGCGGCCCTGATGGCTCCCCGGGGCCTGGGCCTGCCGCGGAGCCCCTTGCTCCTGGGGAAGGGGGGCCCTGGGCTCACGTCATCCCCGCCCCTCCTGCCTCCTTCCCTGCAGGTGAACTTCCGCAGCCCCCGGAGTGGCCAGAGGTGCTGGGCTGCGCGGACGCCGGTGGAGAAGCGGCTGGTGGTGCTGGTGGCACTTCTGGCGGCAGGACTGGTGGCCTGCTTGGCGGCGCTGGGCGTTCAATACCGGACAAGTAGGTGCCTCTGGGTTTCATCGCGGGCTTGACTCACCCCTGCCCTCGGCTCTGTCCACCTGTGCCAGAGGGCTTCCCTGATCAAGCTGGGACTGGCCTCCCGGGCCAAGGAGAGAGCCAGGTCCAGATGGCCCGGTGCTGAGATGGACAGAGCCATAGGAGGACAGCGTGGGTGGTGTAGAGGGTTTGGACATGAGTCCAAACAAACACTGGCCCAGCAATGTATTGTCTGTGTGACCTTGGACAAGTCACTTAATCTCCCAGAGCCTGTGTCTTTTCTACTGTGAATGGGGAAGATGGTGCCCCCTTTGGGGCTGGCTCTGAGGATTAGAGACAATGTCTGTCACATATCTGGTGCCTACCAGGACTTCTTTAATTAGCTCTGGGTGCTGTTACTGTTAGGACGTGAGCTGATGAGACCCACAGTCTGGCACTGTCTGCCATCAATCGTAGCTTCTGTTTACTTCATACTTTCCATGGACCAAATACTACACCTCTTCTTTACAAACATAATCTCATTTCCTCCTCACAGCAACCCTATGAAGTGTGGTTACTTTGGGCCCTATTTTACATCTGAGGAAGCTGAGGCCGGGAGACTAGGTGACTTGCTCAAGGTTACGTGGCTGGTGCACAAGGGAAGGGGCAACTGGATTTCAATGCAGGCTGGCAGGCCCCACCTGCCTTTGTAGTTGTGGTGTACCCCAGTGTGTGTTAGGATCCCTAGAAGAGCTGGCCGCTGTGGGCCGCATCTGTATGCGTTGTAACCACATTTCTGTGCCCTGCCTCGTTGAGCAGTAAGATGGGACCCATCTGGTCCTGCCGCCGGGGGTCTGAGGCTGGCTCTCTGTGTCTGGCTAGAGTATGCAGCCGAGTACCTCGTGTAGAGTTGATGTTCAGTAGGCACTTGTGGAACTGGGAAGGGCAGAGCCAAGCTAAACAAGGATGGGGAGTCCAGCCAATTCCAAGATCTCTCACATTTTTGTGCCCCAACATCTAGCTTTCCAATGGCAGGTGGCCCATCTGGTGGAGCAGCCCTGGGGCCTTTGCTCAGGGTCCAACCCCACTGACCTGGTCACCTGGCCACTCATCCCATCAGAGAGATTATGACCCTTTCCGGGATCTGGGAACATTCACCCCAGGCTGCACTGAGCCTTCCCCATTGTAAAGTTGTGGGCCTGCGGGTAGTCATGCTAGACCAGGAGGGGGAAGGAGTTTGAGGGCCTGGAGAGAGGGCAGGGCCTCACCTCAGTCATCCTTACATCCCCCGTGTCAGGCAGCCCAGCAGCCAGTGTTGCCCTGAGACTGCCACAGGAGATCCCACAAACTAGATGGGAGCTCCTGAGGGCTGGATCCTAGTGCTTGGGCCCACAGGTGGGCCGACAGGGAGGAGTCTTGCTTTGGCCTCTATCTCAGCCCCCTCTGGGGTGCAGGAGGGGTTTCCTCAGCCTAGACTGGGATGAAAGGACCGCTCCCCGCTGGGTGACTCTGGGCCAGGGATCTGCTGAGCCCTGAGCCAACCATGTGTCTTCATTGGCTGCCTAGGCCTGGGAAAGCAGTGGCCACCCCAGAAATTGCCAGTTACCTCATGACTGCCAGCAGTGCTGCCATTGGCCACACCTCTGCAAACATCAGGCTGGTCAAAGCACATTCTCCAATGATTCTGAAAGACCCATCTCAAAGTCATGTCTCAGCCCTTAAACATGTATTTATCTGCTTTCCCACTGCACCCCCTCTCCAGAAACTTGCAGGTGCTTTACAGACAGCGGCAGTAAAACAGATTATCTCAGAAAATATTCTTAAGTGTCTTACTCAGTGTTGAGGCCCAGTACTGTCCAGACAAGTGTCTGAACTAGATCTGGGGCTGTTCCTTCCTCTTGGCTAGCCATGCACATCCTTAAGGGAAGAAATACTTTCTGCCTCTGCAGGTGGTGACCAAGTGCTGGACGAGGCTCATTTCATTCACTCACTCATTTGTTCTGCAAACACATATTGGACAGCTGCTAGGTGCCAAGGACAGTGCTGGGCAGAGGAAATGGAAATGCAAGTAAGGTGCTGGTCCGGCCCTGGAGCTCCCGTTCCAGCCTGGAGGCAGACAGGGAGCCAGCCATGACACAGCCCGGTCTGTCCTCATAGAGCACATATCCAGGCAGCTAGCACGGAGCCCAGCGAGGAACGAGGGTCTGGGGAGGTTTCCCCAAGGAGTCTGAGCCTGGGCTGAGTTTTGAAACCACTGACCTTGATGTTAGATGAGGAGCGCCTGGAAACAATTAATTGATCAAATATGTGTTAAGCCCTTGCTGGGTGGGAATAGCTGGTAAAGGATCTACAAACCACTAAGCAGTTAAACAACCAGTTATTATTGAAGCACCACCTCCGGGCCTTGCCTAGCGAAGTGGAGGCTTTGTGTCTCAGCCAGACAGAGAGCCAGCCTCAGACCCCTGGGGACAGGACCGGATGGGCCCCATCCTACGGCTCAGTGAGGCAGGACACAGAAATGTGCTTACGGGGGATCCCTGGGTGGCGCAGCGGTTTGGCGCCTGCCTTTGGCCCAGGGCGCGATCCTGGAGACCCGGGATCGAATCCCACGTCGGGCTCCCAGTGCATGGAGCCTGCTTCTCCCTCCGCCTGTGTCTCTGCCTCTCTCTCTCTCTCTCTCTCTCTCTCTCTCTCTCTCTCTCTGTGACTATCATAAATAAATTAAAAAATTAAAAAAAAAAAAAAAGAAATGTGCTTACGGCGTGTACAGATGAGGCCCACGGAGGGGAGCTGGGCGGACCTCTAAGAGAACCGCTTAGTAGGCCTCCATCAGGCCCTCAGCAGAACTCCTGGAAACTGGCTTCTTGTTCTGTTTTTAAACCCAAGTCCCCTTTTGATAACCTCAAAAATCATACAACCAGAATCCCTCCCTCTCTCCCCCTCTCACACACACACGCACACACCGGCACACCGCTACTGACATGTCTTGTTCCCTGAGGATCACCCTCTTGCAGTCTTTCTTTGGGGCATTCCCAGCAGCCAAGGTTTTGTCAAGCCCAATTTCCTGCAGTTTGTTGTGTAAAAACAATAGGTATTCTTTTCCCTTCCCAAATATGAAGTTCTATCATAATAGTGAATAGACTTTTTTAAAGGGCACAGAAATTCTCTCCCCCCACCCAAGCCACACACACACACACACACACACACACACACACACACACACCTGCCGCCATAGATTCCAGTACATTCCACAGGTGAGGAGTGGGCCGTGCAGCTCGGCTTGAGACGATCTCCTCTAGAGAGCTTCAGGGGCACCATATCCCTGCTAGTGCTTTTCTCTCTTTCATGCCTGCCAGCTCAGTATTTGTGATTGTTGTAAAGTCCGCTCCAAACAAGCGATCCCCTCAGAAAAAAGTTACCTTGATTTTTGTGGCGCCACGTGGCTCCTCTGAGCCTTTCGTCAGCGTGCCAGACTTTGTGCCTGTCATCAGATGTTAAAAAGCCCACAGGCCACCCCAGCCCCGCTGTGCTGTGTTAACCGTGCATCCTTTCCTGCTTTCTGAAGGTTGGCCTGGGGACGTCAGGCCCAGGCATGAGGGCATCCATCATCACTGTGAAATTAGGCCCACCATGCTTCCTCGCCTCTAGATTGAGAAGCCCAGGCTTGAGGTCAGCTGCCCAAGGCCCACAGCCAGAATCAGAAAGCTGGGATTTGAACCCGGGTCTAAGAGCCTCTGGCCCCTGCCCTGCCACACTCCTCTCTGTGCAGTAGGGATGCTGAACCTGCCAGAAGGGCCACACCCGCCCCCGATGTGTCCAACAAAGACTCAGTGAGAATAAATAGAGGGAACCCGGCCTTAGAGTTGCCGTAGCAGGCCAGAGCTGGCTCAGCTTCCCTCACGGCCATGTGGCTGAGCCCCGTTCATGCACACAGAGCCTCAGTCTCCCCACCTTTAACTAGGGCATCACACCTGTCTCTGATGTCTGCAGTGAGGCCTGAATGAGATCACAAATGTGTATCTGGTAGCCAGCATAGCCTGTGTCAGCTCAGGATCCGGCTGGGCCTGCGTCCTTAGTCACAAAGGCTGGATCTCCTGTCACCTTGGGCTGGGCCACTGCCAAGGCCACCCAGTTTGGTTTCTTTGCTGGAGCCCACTGACCAACACTGAGGCAGGGGTTGGCCCCTCTTGCCACTGGTGTTTAAGGAGCCCTCCCCCGCTCTGCCCTAGATCCTATGAGAACTGGCTCAGAGGAAGCAGATTCGTGGGGGACACTTGTAGTATGTGGCAGCCCTCCCCACTGTCCACCTGCACTGACTACCATCCCTCCTTAGGGAGGCGCCTGAGAGGCGCCTGACAGATGGGGCTGCACCTGGCATCACTGGGATTACGCCCCTCCAGGCCGTGGGAGACAGAGTGGAGGAAGGATGGGGCTCCTACCCTACTGGCCATTGAACAAGCTACTTAGCTTCTCTGTGCCTCAGTTTCCTCGTATATAAAAACAGCCTTGAGCAAAATGGCCACTTTGGTTTGTTTTGTCTTCATTTCTTTCAGAGTCAGTGAGATAACTCTCCTGCCTTATTCTCAGCAGAAATGATTTTTCAATCTCTTCTGTACCTAATAGGCTGTCCTTTGCCCTAAGTCCTGGCACCAAATTGTCTGCATCACCCATTTGTCGTGGACTAAATATACTCAGTTTATGTTTGTAGAATGATCACCATTTCTCCTCCTCTTTTTTAACTTTTTTAAAATAAAATATCTGTATCCCCAGTGAAATTACTAGTTCTTGAAGGAAAGGATTATGACTTTTATATTACTCACCCCCCATATACACACACAATCAGCACTCAGCGAAGAACCTAGAAGATAGTAATTATTTTGTTGAATGAATGAAAGCATGAACAAATGAATCAATTTGTTGAGCATCAGGGAATTAAAAAAAATCAATGAATATTTGTGAGTATTAATGTTCAGAGAAACACCTTGGTTCTAGGTGCTTTTCAAGCCACAGAAAGCATTTTAGGCAGCTAAACAGAAGTCTTATTTTACAAGCCAAGAAATTATAAATCTACTGAAATCATTTCTCCGTAGAAGTCTTGCCACCATCCAGTTCTGTGTGGTCAGGGCTGGGGTGGGGGCATGGCACCCCAGGCCACCTGCGCTATATTCCCACAGCCTTCTTCTCCCTGCCCATCACTGGCCTTTTGTCCTTGACCCCTGCCAGGAACCCCCCCAGTGTGCCTAAGTGAGGCCTGCGTCTCAGTGACCAGCTCCATCTTGAGTTCCATGGACCCCACGGTGGACCCCTGCCAGGACTTCTTCACCTATGCCTGTGGAGGCTGGATCAAAGCCAACCCCGTACCTGATGGCCACTCACGCTGGGGGACTTTCAGCAACCTCTGGGAGCACAACCAGGCCATCATCAAGCACCTCCTTGGTAAGTACCCAGCAGGGAGACCAGCAAATGGGCTGCAGAGGAGAGCGGCCAGCTGGACTTACCTGGCCAGGCCTGGTTAAAGGAAGAACTTGATGCAATGGGCAGACCAGAGGCTTTGGAGTAAGTGAAGCCCAGTTAGAATGGCTGCTCCGTCAGCTGTTGTGTGGCCCTGAGTAAGTCACTTGTATCTGAGCCTCAGTTTCTTTATCTATAAAAATGAGACTAGGGCAGCCCCAGTGGCGCAGCGGTTTGGCGCCGCCTGCAGCCTGGGGTGTGATCCTGGAGACCCAGGATCGAGTCCCACATCCGGCTCCCTGCATGGAGCCTGCTTCTCCCTCTCCTTCTGCCTGTGTCTCTGCCTCTCTCTGTGTGTCTATGAATAAATAAATAAAATCTTTTTTAAAAAATGAGACTAATACACGGGGAGGAAGGAACAGCACAGGGAGTATAGTTAGTGGTGTTGTAATAGTGTTGGGTGGTGACAGGTGGTAGCCACACTTGTGGTGAGCATAGCACAGTGTATAGATCTGTCAAATCACAGTGTTATACGCTTGAAGCTGATATGACATGGTGCGTCAACTATATGTCAATTAAACATTTTTTTAAAACGGGACTAGTAATACCCAAACCTCAGAGTTTTGAGAACTATAGAGCACATGTGTAAAGGGTTCTCATGGTACATGTGGCATGTGGTAGGTACACAAGAACTGGTAGCAGTGGTCCTTTTGTGGCTTCAAGCTGTGGCTTTGTTTTGACTGGCATTGGCGATGAGCTTTGAAAGCTGTGAGCCCGGGCACTTGAGTGGCTCAGTTGGTTAAGCATTTGCCTTCCATTCAGGTGGTGATCCTAGGATCCCAGGATCCTGAGATCAAGCCCAACATTGGGCTCCCTGCTCAGCGGGGAGCCTGCTTTTCTCTCTCCCTCTGCTGCTCCCCCTGCTTCTGCGCTCTCTGTCTCTCTCTCTCTCTCCCTCTCTGTCAAATAAATAAATAAAATCTTTTAAAAAAAGAAAGTTGTGAGCCAAGGGAATCAAGGCTGAGCACACTTGATCAGATTTTAAGGTTGAGAGTGGATGAAGTTAACACAACAGTTTATGTGAGAGTTGTCCATTACAGGCAGGAACATCACTTGGCTCGTGGCCTCACAGTGATTAGACTTGCATCATAAGCCATCAAACTAAAGTTCTCCTCTTTGCATCTGGTTAGGCCTTCGGCACCTCTATTTGACCTTGGTGTTGGTGGTTTCATCCTTAGATTAGAGCCCCATGTCTGTCTTATTTGCAGGGTTACCCCCACTTAATGTTTGTTGAACTAACACCTGCCCATTGGGGTCGTGTGTCACAGAATTCACAACACTGCCTCCTACTAGCAACCCCCAGCAGCCCCCAGGAGCCTCCTCTGAAGCTCCCAGCAGCCCGTCCGTGGGCTTGTCTCCCTGAGGATCAGAGCCACATGGTACACGGAGGCTGAAGGAACTCTGTAAGTCCACAACAGCAGAGCCCCTGCCTGCATTATGCTATCCAGGTGCCTTTGAAAGGGGACACAGCCTTTCATTTCAGAACAAGAAGCTTAACAGGCAGATATGTCTGTGGCAGCCAGACTAGAACTCAGGGATGTCCCTCCTCTATCACCTAAAGGGACCAACAACTAAAGCAGGAGGGTAGTCCAAGTAGGATAACAAGGTGGGCTAGAGCCTCTCCTTCGGTCACCCGGACCTGGGTTCAAACCCTGCCTTTGCCACTTCCTGGGTGGTCTCGGGTCAATGACATGACCCCTCAGGATGTCTTCTCTCATCAGTAGAATGGGAACTGGGCCTCCTTCAGGTGATGAAAATAAAATGGGAAAAAGTAAAAAGTATTTAAGGTGTGTTGACAAGCTGTGTGACCTCATGCCTGGTGTACGCTGCTGGCTGCTATGTACACAAGTGTTATAGCTATTATTCCCCCTTGACCTTTGCACAGCACTTCACAGTTTACAGAGCTCTTTTGGTAGATGTCATCCTATTTGATCCTGTAGGGTAGGCGAAAGGAAGGTATTACTCATCCCATTTGAGAGATGAGAAAACTGAGGTCCAAAGCTATCCTCAAGGCAGGCTAGTAGGTGGCACAGCTGAGACCTACTTGACTTTGGGCCCTGTGTCCTTTCCTCTGTCTCAAGCACCTCCTTCAGACAGAAGGGGCAAGTATGGCTCCCCTCCCATCCTGCTGGCAGCATGGAGCTTTGGGGATCTGAAGGAAAGAGGGGAAGAAACTGATGTTTGTTGAGTGTCTGCTACTTGCCATGCTGTGTACCAGGCTCTTTATATCCGCTGCCTTCTTCATCCTCACACCCTCCCGGGGACTTAGGAACCATTGGTCCCATGTTGTAGATAAGGAAACAGGCTCAGAGAAGTTAAGTGACTTTGTTGAGGGTACACTACCAGTCCTAAATGGAGAGGGGCCCCAGCCCTGGGGAGCAGTTAGCATGCAGACAGGCCCTCAAACTTTCCAGTTAGGCCCAGGCCTGACCCTTGTGTGTGATGCCTGCAGGTCCTGCTCCTGCCAGCCCTTATCAGAAGGACCTTGGGTCTTTGCCAGGACTGAGTCCATCCCGTGGCCCTCCCTCCAGCTGGCAGGGCCCAGGAGGAGTGGGCTCCAGTCCTGAGCTCTGGCCTTCCATCCATCCTGTCCCTGAGAGTCAGGGTGTAGGTGGGGAGCTGTCCTGAGCTGGGCACAGAACAGCCAGAACCATGCGTTCAAGCCCTTGCCCCTGGGACCAGGGTCTTGTGGGATCAGGAGGCCAGACTGCAGGGTATTGAAGTCAGGCAGCCCTGACATGCTAGCTTATCACTCATGTAGCCTTGGACAAGTGACCTGGCTCCTCTCCAGCTTAATTTCATTATCTATAAAATGGGGCCTAATAGTACCATCTAATGCAAGGTTGCCACGAGTGCTGATTTGTATGTGCTAGGTCAGCAGGCTTAGCACAGAGCCTGGCACCTAGTACGTGCTCAGCAAAGCAGAGCCACCCTTCTCGTTGTACTGAATGAGCTCCGGCCCAGACCTCTCTCTGATAAGCTGTGTGACCCCAGAGAGGCTACCCAGGCTACTTGGCTCTTCGTCTGTAAGATGGGAATTAAGAGCATTGATGTGGATGACCTCAGGCTTAGTGGGGTGGTTGAAGAAAACCCACGTATTGCTAATCTTACTTCTCACAGAGGTGTTGATGTGGACCTAGTAACCAGGCAAGGAGGTGCAGGGCATATCCACGACCATACTAGGCTCTTGTATTATTTTATTTAAGCCATGGATGTATATCCCCATTGTATAGATGAGATTCACAAATATCTAGGCAGTGATGGGATTTAGCTAAATTTAGCCCCAAAGCTGTGGAACCTCAAACCTGCCCTTTTTTTCTACCGACTCCCCTGAGTCACATTCACCATGCAGA
This sequence comes from Vulpes lagopus, assembly GCF_018345385.1. NCBI lineage: Eukaryota > Metazoa > Chordata > Mammalia > Carnivora > Canidae > Vulpes > Vulpes lagopus. The sequence goes on from NC_054831.1 coordinate 126,875,178, forward strand.
GGCCACAGGGTGGCCCAGAAGCACGATTCACCAACCTCCTTCCCCAGTAGCTGCTTGATGAAGCTCTCCTTTCTAGATGGGATATGGCTGGGGCCTGATGAACATAGTAGGTGAGGTCAGCCCCAGGTCATACTGACCAGGAGCTTCCCCAGAAGGCATATCCTGGAGTCCCCTCCGCACCACACTCGCTTCTGGGAACTAGTCTGGAAATGGCCCCTCACCTGTGGGCCTTGATACCTGGGACTTTGACACCTGGAAACCCTTGAAGGGGCAGGAGGCAGGTGAGTGGGTGATTAAAAAATGCAGGAACACAGGCCAGTGCATTCCTGGGCTCAAGGCCAGGCCGGTCTCGGCTTCGCCAAGACAAGGGGTCAGCCAGCAGGTCTTGGGAGGGAGCTGGAACTGGTGAGGGTTCTAGTGTGCAGGGGGGTGCCAGGCTGTCCAGGCTGGCCTGGGGTGGGCTTCTCCGGAAGGAGAAGGAATGTTCCAAGTGCTGATGAGGACCGTGTCAGCTGGGCAGGTGGAACAGCTGTTACCATCCGCTGGCCGCGTGACCTTGGACGAGCCAGTCCTTTCTCTGAACAGTGAATTCACAGGGTCCCCTCAGAGGAAATCCGGGTGGATCAGAAGCTGGTGGATTGAACTCTGCGGTGCCACTGGGCACATCCTTGCAGCCCACTGGCTGGGAGGCATGGCCTCAGCTGTGTGAGACAGAGAGATACGTCACCCAGTAGACACTCTGCTACCCACCGGGGTTGCCAGCTTGGGCTGTCCTCGTGGGCTTTGGGGAGACAAGAGCGTGGCCTCACTTTGTTCAGGGCAAGGATGCCCCTGGATCTCTCACCCCTAGGCTGGGCCTTCCCTCAGGCTTTCCAGCTCTTGCCCTTAGCACAGACTGTTCTGCCCTCTACACTACCTGCCTCACCTCTTCCAGTCCTGTGGGGTGGACTTCCTTTTCTCAAACCTGCTTCCTCCACGATGCCCTCTGGGGCTACCAAAGGACTGCCCTGGGCTTGAGCTACAATTATGTTTATGTGCCTGTCATATATACTATGTTTTCTATTACAAGATTAATGCATGCAAAATTAATGCCTGGTTTTTTTTTTTTTTTAATTTTTTTTTTTTTTTAAATTTTTCATGATAGTCACAGAGAGAGAGAGAGAGAGGCAGAGACACAGGCGGAGGGAGAAGCAGGCTCCATGCACCGGGAGCCCGATGTGGGATTCGATCCCGGGTCTCCAGGATCGCGCCCTGGGCCAAAGGCAGGCGCCAAACTGCTGCGCCACCCAGGGATCCCTAATGCCTGGTTTTTATAACCATTTGAACATCACGGATTCCATAAGGAATTCATGGTCTCCTTTCCTTTTACCCCAGCGCCAGTCTGCCTGAGAAATGGAGACTGAATCATTCCATCAACATTACATTTGTCCATGTCAGTGATTTGGCAGTTAATCATGTCGCCCTGTGACATCGCTCGTACTTTTATTTTGATTTGTTTTTCCAGTAGTTGCTGTCTAGCTTCGTTTCATCTCCCCGTGCACGTGGGAAACCCTTTGGACAGGATCTGTGTCTGACCTGCTTCCCGTTCGGTGCCGTGTTGGCACTAATGTGCCCATCTTTCACGTTGGGGGAAAGGGAGTGGGCATCCAGGGCTTCTCTGGGGTGGCGGGACCTCTCATTTTCTGAGCCAACCTGCCAGAAAGGAAAGGAGCACAGAGAACGTTCAGGCCCCTGTCCTGGCCTCAGCTGCTCACGAGTGTGACCTTGGATGCGTGTCACTCAACCTCTTGCCTGTAATTTGGGCATGATAGCCCTAGTAGCACTCCCTGGTGGAAACTGTAAGGACAAGATGCACACAGAGCCACACCCACACACAGAGGAAGCAGTTCGTTTTCTCGAGGAGGTCTAAGAATGCTGGGGTTCAAATTCCAGCACGTGGCGTAGTAGCTTTGCCTCCCTAGATAAGTTCCTCTTCTCACCGGGCCTCGTTTTCTTTCCCTGTGAAATGGGGTGATAGTATCACCTCGGGGTGTTGGTGTGGCAACGAGAAGAGCTCAGCCAGGGCTGGGCCTGCAGTAGGCACCCGTCGTGGTGATGGTCCTCATCATTATTTTTGTTCTACAGAAAAAGATGCCTTGTGTATCAGCAATCCCACTTGCCCTCACAGGATGGGGCTTCTGAGGCCTGTGACTGCCTGAACCCAGTCTATGGTGTTCTCTAAAATGAGTGCTAGTCTTGCCCTGAGGTGGAGTCCTCCATGCTCTTGGCCAGATGTGCTGCCGCAGCACAGGGAGCACAGGATTCCCAGGAACCCCCATCCCCGCAGCCCCCCCAGCTGCTGGGGATTTCATTTCCTCCCAGGGAGTGGTGTGCAAGAGGGTGTTCCAATGAAAACTCCCAGAGGAAGAAGGGGCCGATTAGATGGTATGCTGTCTTTCCTCTTTGGGACTTTGGGGAAGTGACTGAGGAAGTTTCTGGAACTCGGGGTCCCTCGAAGGAAGTACCCAGCAATCAGGAGCCCTGCTATCTGGCCCTGGGCTGCCAGATTATTTTCATACCCTGGAGGCACCATACTCAAAACTCAGCCCCTGGCTCAGTCCTGGATGCTGCGCTGCTGATGGCACCTAGCCTGCTCCCGTGGAACCTTCTTCTGGGAAGTAAGCGCAAGCAGGGGAGTCTCTAAGGAGACCAGGGATTTCCTTACGAGAAAAAAACTGTATGTGGCTGATTTCACTTTGAAACCGAGCCTCCTCCCTCAGGCTGATGTGATTGGTATCTTTCTTCCAGGGAGGTCCCAGAACATTCCGTCATTCATTCCTTCGTTCAACAATTATGTATTATTGTACACTAGCTGTGTGCCAGACATCACTCGGTGCTGGGGTTGCGTGAGGAATAAGACAGCTTTTCTCTGCGGAGCTTACATTCCAGCAGGGGAGACAGACAGTAAACACCCCCTACCCACCAACTATGGCAACCACTAATCTGTTCTCTATAAGCTTGGTTTTTGTTATATATATATATATTTTTTTTAATTCCACAAGTAAGAGAGATCATACAGTATTTGTCTTTGTCTTTCCCTAACTTTACTTAGCGATATATCCTCAGTGTTCTTCCATTTTGTCACAAATGGCAAGATATCATTCTTTTTTATGGACAAATAATGTTCCTCTGTGTGTGTGTGTGTGTGTGTGTGTGTGTGTGCGCACGCATGCGTGCATGTGTGTGTGTGTGTACACAGGCCACATTTTCTTTATCCATTCATCCGCCAGTGGGCACTTAGGTGGTTTCAGTATCTTGGCTATTGTAAATACTGCTGCAGCAAACACGAGGGTGCAGAGAGGTTTTCTTTTTCTTTTTTTTTTTTTTTAATTTTTTATTTATTTTTGATAGTCACAGAGAGAGAGAGAGGCAGAGACATAGGCAGAGGGAGAAGCAGGCTCCATGCACCGGGAGCCCGACGTGGGATTCGATCCCGGGTCTCCAGGATCGCGCCCTGGGCCAAAGGCAGGCGCTAAACCGCTGCGCCACCCAGGGATCCCAGCAGAGAGGTTTTCGAGTTAGTGTTTTTGTTTTCTTTGGGTAAATACCCAGAAGTGGAATTACAGGATCATAGGATAGTTCTATTTTTAATTTTTTGAGGAGCCTGCATACTGTTTTCCATAGTGGCTGCTCAATTTACCTTCCCACCAACACTGCACAAGGGTGTCTTTTTCTCTGCATCCTCGCCAACATTTGTTTCTTGTCTTTTTGATAGGAGCCACTCTAACAGGTGTGAGGTGATATCCCACTGTGGTTGTGGTTTGCACTTCCTGATGACTAATGATACAGAGCATCTTTTCTTTTCTTTTCTTTTTAAAGACTTTATTTATTCATGAGAGAGACAGAGAGAGAGAGAGAGGCAGAGACCTAGGCAGAGGGAGAAGCAGGCTCCATGCAGGGATCCCGAAGGCAGGTGTTCAACCGCTGAGCCACCCAGACGTCCCCAGAGCATCTTTTCATGTACCTGTTGGCCATCTATATGTCTTCTTTGGAAAAATGTCTATTCAGATCGTCTGCCCAGCTTCTAGTTAGATTTTTTTTTTTTTTTTTTTTTTTGGCTGTTGAGCCAGATGAGTTCTTTATATATTTTGGATACTAGCACCTTATCAGACATATGATTTGTAAATATTTTCTCCTACTCAGTAGGTTGTCTTTTCATTCTGTTGGTGGTTTCCTTTGTTGTGCAGAGGCTTTTTAGTTTGATATAGTCCCACTTGTTTATTTTTGCTTCTCTTGTTTTTGCTTTTGGTGTCAGATTCAAAAAGTCATCCATAAGACTTATGTCAAGGAGCTCACCATCTACGTTTTCTTCTAGGAGTTTTATGGTTTGAGGTTTGATGCTCGAGTCTTTAATCCAGTTTGGGTTCATTTTTGTGCATGGCATGAAACAGCGGTCCAGTTTCATTCTTTTGTGTGTGGCTGTCGAGTTTTCCCAACACTGCTTATTGAAGGGACTATGCTTTCCCCAGCATATATTCTTGGCTCCTGTGTCATAAATTAATTGACAATGCATGCATGAATTAATTTCTTTCTATCCTATTCCATTGATCTCTGTGTCTCTTCTTATGCCAATACCATCATGTCTTAGTTACCAAGCTTGTAATATAGCTTGAAGTCAGGGAGTGTGATGCCTCCAGCTTTGTTCTTCTTTCTTAAGATTGTTATGCCTAGGGGCACCTGGGTGGCTCAGTTGGCTAAGTGTGTTATGGTTATGATCTTAGAGTCCTGGGATCAAGCCCCAGTTTGAGCCCTGAGTTTGGTTCTACACCCAGTGGAGAGTCTGCTTGTCTCTCTCCCCTTCTCCCAGCTCATGCTCTCTCTCTGTCTCTGTCTCTGTCTCTGTCTCTCTCTCAAATAAGTAAATAAAATCTTTTAAAAAAAGATTGCTGTGGCTATTCAGGGTCTCTTATGGTTTCACACAGATTTTAGTATTGTTTATTCTAATTGTAAAAAATGCCATTGGAATTTTGGTAAGGATTGCAGTGAATTTGTCCATTGCTCAGGTAATATGGACATTTTAACTGCATTAGTTCTGACAATCTGTGAGCACAGAATATGTTTCCATTTATGTGTCTTCTCCAGTTTCTTTCACTAATCTCTTGTTGTTTTCAATATAGAGGTCTTTCACCTCCTTGGTTAAATTTATTCCTAGGTAGGGGTGCCTGAGTGGCTCAGTCGGTTACGTGTCTGCTTTTCGCTCAGGTCATAATCCCAGCCAGGGTCCTGGGATCAAACCCTGCCTCAAGCTCCCTGCTCAGCAGGAAGCCTGCTTTTCCTTCTTCCTCTGCCTACCACTCCCCCTGCTTGTGCTTTCTCTCTCTCTCCAATAAATAAATAAAATCTTTTTTTTAATTTTTTAAAAATTTTTTTTAAGATTTCATTTATTTATTCATGAGAGACACAGAGAGAGAGAGGCAGAGACACAGGCAGAGGGAGAAGCAGGCTCCACCCAGGGAGCCCGACGCGGGACTTGATCCCAGGTCCCCAGGATCACACCCCGGGCTGTAGGCAGCACTAAACCACTGCGCCACTGGGGCTGCCCTAAATAAAATCTTTTTAAAAAATTTATTCCTAGGTATTTTATTCTTTTTGATGTAATTGTAAATGGATTTGTTTTCTCAATTTCTCTTTTTGATAATTCGTGATTAGTATATAGAAACACAACAGATTTTTGCGTATTGGTTTTGTGTCTTGCAACTTTACTGGATTTGTTTATTAGTTCTGACAGGTTTTTGGTGTAGTCATTAGGGTTTTCTGTGTATTATATCACAAATAGTGACAGTCTTACTTCTTTTCCAATTTGGATGCCTTTTATTTCTTTTTCTTAACAATTGCTCTATGATCTCTATGATTCTTAATGCTATGTTGAATAAAAGTGGCAAAAGTGGGCATCCTAGTCTTTTCCTGATCTTAGAGGTAAAGCTTTCACCATTGAGTATGATGTTAGCCATGGGCTTGTCCTGTATGGCCTTTAATATATGGAGGCACATTCCCTATATACCTACTTTGTTGAGAGTTTTTATCATAAATGGATGTTGAATTTTGTCAGATGCTTTTTCTGCATATGTTGAGATGATCATATGATTTTTATTCTTCATTTTGTTAATGTGGTACGTTACATTGACTGATTTGTGGACATTGAACCATCCCTGCGTCCCTGGAATAAATCCCACCTGATCGTGGTGTATGATCCTTTTAACGATTTGTTGAATTCTGTTTGCTAATATTTTTTTGAGGATTTTTCCTTCTATGTTCATCAGGGATATTGCCTTATAATTTTCTTTTCTTCCAGCATCTTTGATTTTGGTATCAGGGTAATGCTGGCCTTGCAAAATAAGTTTGGAAGAATTCCCTCCTCTTCTGTCTTTTGGAAGAATTTGAGAAAGATGGGCATTAATTCTCTGTTGAATGTTTGGTAGAACTCACCAGTGAAGTTGTCTGGTCCTAGACTTTTGTTTGTTGAGAAGTTTTTGATTGCTATTCAATCTCCTTACTAGTAATTGGTCTATTCAGATTTTCTACTTCATCATGATTCAGTCTTGGTAGGTTGTATATTTCTGGGAATTTATCCATTTCTTCTGTGTTGTTCAAGAAGAATATAAAAGATAATGCTTACCTGTTTATTTATGTACTGTATGTACACATGAAAGGGTGAGATGTTTCTGCTACCTAATAGCTAATTCTCTCCCCCTTTGGGGTCAACATTGCCCCTCTTGAGAATGCATGATATAGGGTCTTATCAGTAATTTTAAGGAATTCGTGTACTCCAGAGCATATTAGTTAGTTTGGTTTTTTAAAATGATTTATTCATTTATTTCGTGGGGGAGAGGCAGAGGAAGAGAGAGTCCCAAACAGACTCTGTGCTGAGTACAGAGCCTGATGCAGGGCTTGATCCCACACTCCTGAGACCATGACCTGAGCCGAAATCAAGAGTTGGACACCCAACTGACTGAGTCACCCAGGTGCCCCTCCAGAGCATATTTGAACTCAAAGTAGTTCAAGACACTAGCTCTATAAACTCCACACCCAGGGTTCCACTAGTGTCTAATAGATGTCTTCAACTAAAAATGTCGAAAACTGAACTGCTTATCCCATTCCCCATCCCTTGTCTTCGGCATTTCAGATAGCAGTGACCCCTTGCTCTGGTCAAGGAAACTCGGCAGCATCTAGGCCTGTCTTTCTCTCACAGCGCAACTGCTTCTCACCCCCTCTCTGCTGTCACCCTGCCCGAGCCTACATCATTGCTCACCTCACCTGTCACAGTGGCCTCCCGCCTGGCCGTCCTGCTTCAGCTCTTGTACCCCCAGTGCCTGCCAGGTCGTAGGTGCCTTATGGGAGAGGATGAAGGAGAGGAGGTGGGATAATGTGCTGGGGGTTGTCCCAGTGGGCCCCATGAACCAGAGAGAGGCGGGGGGAGAAGTGGAGGAGCTTGAGTCCCAGAGTTCCTGCCCCAGCCAGTGTCAGTGTGGGAATACAGGGGGTGTGAACGCCAGTTCCTGGGGAAGCCCACATTCTTGCGCCTTCCTGCCCCACCTGCCTCATTTCCTCCCCGTGTAAATTTCTGTCAGGCTCTGACCTCAGCACCTCTCAATGCCCAGAAATGGCCCCTTTCTCATCAGAAGTGACACTGGGCTCCGTTCTTCTGAGGGCCGCTGTGTGCTTTCCGGGTACAGACCAAGAAGCAGGGACAGCTGGGACATGACCTAGCGGGTGAAGCGGCCCAAGCACAGCCCCGACGTCCACTCCACCACGGCAAGCTCAGCTTTCAGCCCAGAGGTCAGGCAAGGGTTCCCTGGGGCCTCCCCATGCCATCCTTTCTCAGGGCCTCCTGGACTTTGTCCGCAGCATCAGATGCTCCCTGCGTCAGATGCTTTGTGACCACCTTACGGCTGTCTGTGTCGCCCACCAGGCTCCAGGCCTGACGTGGGCAGCCCGTGTCCACGCGGCCTGCTACATTCTCCCCCAGCCCAGCAGCCACCAAACCACAGGAACTCAATAAACCTTGGTGGGAAAACAAGTGGATGTTTGATCCAGGGTGTGGAGTTCAGGGGAAGGAAGCTTGAACTCATCAGGAGCGGCCTCTCAGCGAAGGAGAGAGGGGCCGTGTGTGCCTGAAGGACGCAGTCACGTCAACGCAGGGATCCTGTTGGGGAAAGATGGACGCCTGGAACCCCTCTCCTGAGCACAGCCAGGCCGTTCCCCCGGAGCCTGGCCGTGGGCCCTCATCTCAGTGGCCTTGGCCAGTGGGGGAGGGAGATGCCAGACCCTCTCGTGGGCCAGAGCACACAGCGTACACAACCCGACCTTGGCCTGGCATTTCAGGGGCACGGCCAGAGCCACGCATGGACGGCGAGATGCCGCTTCCAGGCTCTGGCAAGCCATGGTGGTTCTTGCGCTTTTCCTTCTGGGAGCTTAGCTGCTGGGGGGCATTGTTAGAGAAACGAGGCACCTGGGAGGGGGGTGGAAACCCCCTTTGCTTTCCCTGAAGTTCTGCTTCCCTTCCCCATTTCTACCCTCCCCTCCTGGAGGCCTTGTCTTATGTTCTGGAAGGCTCTGGGGCTTCACAGCACACGTTTCCAGGCCTTGGAGCAGCATGGCAGCTGGTGGTCTCCAGGGCTGTGTGTGCCCTCCACAGACCCTCGTCACCTTTGCCCCTCTTGGGCTTCCCTTGTCTCTGCATCTCCATTCACACTCACCCAGGCTGGTCGCATGCTGTCACCCTGACTTCAGCAAGACAGGGGTTGATGCTCTCTGACCAGAGAAAACCATGATCCTGGTGGTTATGATAAGACCTGGGGGCTGGGCAGGCGGGCTCTTGGGATGAGTGCTGGGAGAGCTGAAGGACCCGTGCTGGAAGTCAGGGGGTGACTCCTGCCCTTCACATCACAGGCCACACCAAATGGTATCTTTTCTCCAGACAGTACACTTTCCTATGCTTCTCGTGTTTTCCCAAACTCCAAATCCCTCCAAACCCAGGGCCCTTCCCCCTCATTTCTACCTGGTGAATAATTTCTTACCTTTGAAAGAACTGCCTTGGGGCCCCTGGCTGGCTCAGTCCATGAGCATGTAACCACTGATCTAGGTTTTGTGTGTGTGAGTCTCATATTGGGCGTAGAGCCTACTAAAAAGAAACCTTTTTAATTAAAAAATAAATAAAAGGGGCAGCCCTGGTGGCCCAGCGGTTTAGCGCCACCTTCAGCCCAAGGCATGATCCTGGAGACGGGGGATCGAGTCCCATGTCGGGCTCCCCTGCATGGAGCCTGCTTCTCCCTCTGCCTGTGTCTCTGCCTTTCTCTCTCTCCCTTTTTCTGTGTCTGTTATGAAAAAATAAATAAAATTCTAAAAAATAAATGAATGAATGAATGAACGAACGAACAAACAAACCAGCTCGGAACAAGAGCTCCCCTAACCCCACCTCACCCCACCAAAGTGTGTGACTTTTCTCTGGGTTCCACAACCATTTGCATTAACCAAAGCTCTTTCATGTCTTCTGGTCATTTCTTTGCTTGACTCCCTGGAGGCAGAGAGCAGGCAGGTCTTATTTATGTCTACAAAGCTCCTAGCCCAGCCCAGTGCCTGGCAGTTGGTAGGTCCTCCATGGAAATCTTCGTGGAAGAATATCTCAGGAGAGGCTCCATCAGAAAGATGGTCCCCGAGAAAGGCCTTGGAGACGCTTGGGTCTCAACAGCAGCCCATACTGGAGGGCCAGGATGAGCTTTCCTTTATGTGTTTTCTTGTTTGATATCTGTGTCCTCACACTAGCAAGTAAGCTCCATGGGGACAGGGGGACATTGTCTTTCCAGTCCCTGAAGCTTGCGCATACCTAGCACAGGGCAAGCACCTGTATCTACTTAGTAGATGAATGGATACGGTTCTGCCAGCGAAGAGGGCTTGGGGGTGGGGGTCTTTGGAGCAAGCAAAGGAAGGAGTTTCAGGGTCCAAGAGAAGTGAATTTGAAATGAGGAAAAGGAACTGGAGCAGTGAGGAAGGAGGGCCCCAGGGAGGGAGCAAGGTGGACAGATAGAATTGAGGGATTCGGGGACCCAGCCATGATCTGGAGCAGGTCTCTGAGACCAAGGCTCAGGCACAGGAGCCCTGGCTCATGATAGGTCCTACATGACCAGAACCAGCACACAGTAAGGCCTTCATGGCCCGAACAGGCACACAGTGGATCCTTCATGACCCAAACAGGTACATAGTAGGTCCTTCATGACCCAAAAAGGCACATAGTAGGTCTTTCATGGCCTGAACAGGCACATGGTGGATCCTTCGTAGCCTGAACCATAGGAAATGGTCACCTTCCTTGGGCACAGGCAGGCCTCTGCCCCAGGCTGGCTCTCAGCAGGTGGCACCTAGACCAGAACACCAGGGACAGGGAGATGGGGATGACCAAAGACTCCCAGGCATCCTGGTGTAAGGATGGAGATGCTGGCTGCCAAGTGAGGAAGAGAAATGGCAACAGCACTCTAAATCACCTGTAAGTTTGATGAACAAGCCTGGCCCTTTAGAGGAGGAAGGGAAAAGTTAGTTCCTAGTGCACAAGGTCTTGGAAGCTTCCATTCAGCTCCAGACTATCACAGAGAGGACATCTGAGGTCTGAAAACCAACACAGGCCTCTGTTCCGCACACCAGGGAGGGGTATTTGGGCCACACTTTGGTCAGCAGGGGATGCAAGCTGTCCTGCCGGTGGCCCATGCTGCCAGCCAAGGGACGCATCTACAAACTTGACCAGCAGACAGGGAGAAACATGATATGCTGTTCTTATTTTGCAGTCAGCAATAATTAGGAGGCACCTCAGTTTGCCAGGCTCTGCCCAGAGTAGTCGCGTACCTGCTGTGGTTGAGTCCATGCGGCTGTCCTAACAGGCAGAAGTCCTAGGTTGTTTTTACAGCTGAGCACCCTGAGGCTCTCAGAAGGACTCCTGTCGGGCCACCTGCACAGCAGATGGGGGCACACTGCAAACCACTATCTCTTGTCATTCCAGAAAACTCCACAGCCAGTGTGAGCGAGGCAGAAAGGAAGGCCCAGGTATATTACCGCGCATGTATGAATGAAACCAGGATCGAGGAGCTCAAGGCCAAGCCCCTGATGGAGCTAATTGAGAAGGTGAGTTCCTGGAGCAGCCTTTCCTGGATCTCCTCTGGCTGCCACCGCAGCTGTCAGGTGTCACTGGGTCTGCCTACCTCACACCCCAGCCACCTCACCCAGCTGGATTATAGAACCGGTCAGGGCTGAGTGTGTCTGAGTGTGTGTATGCGTGTGTGTGTTTGCGCTCCTGTGCATGCACGTGTCTCTATGGGTGGGAATATCTGTGTATGGGGGCGTATGTGTCAACATCGTTGTGGATGTGTGTGCACATCCGTTGTGCACATGTATGTGCATCTGCATGTGGAATGGGGCCATATTTACAGAGAAAATGTTTCTGGGGACGCCTGGGTGGCTCTGTGGTTGAGCGTCTGCCTTGGGCTCAGGTCGTGATCCTGGGGTCCCGGGATTGAGTCCTGCATCGGGCTCCCCGCAGGGAGCCTGCTTCTCCCTCTGCCTGTGTCTCTGTCTCTCTCTGTGTGTCTCTCATGAATAAATAAATAAAACCTTTAAAAAAAAAAGAAAAAAAAATGTTTCTCTACCTTGCTGCTTCCTTTTCCTCCGAGGGCATGTCTATGTGTGAAGAGGGCTACGCTCCAGAAGGACCAACAGAGAGTCTTGTATCAGAAGCAGAATAGCCCCTGTGTGAGGAGGGCCCACATACCCCAGGCCTCCTCATCCTCCTGCAGAGGAAGAGCCATTCTTGCTGAGCATCTCCCAGTCAGCCTTGGATGGGCCTTAGGGGCTGCCCACGGCTGGCCAGGGTGCCAGACGCCCACAAAGGGTGGCCATGGGTGTTTTCTGGCTGTTCCAGGTTCCCTCAATGCCCTGCCTTGTAGCTCAGCTCTGGGAAGTCATTACAGCAAGGTCGAGAGCTGTGGGCACCGGGGATTGGACAGTCCTCCCCTCTGGCCCAGGCCCCACATACCAGAGCGTGCCAAGCTAAGGAGACCGAGGAGATTAAAGAAATCCTGGCTCTGCAGTGCCTGGCTGGCTCAGCTGGTAGAGCATGCGACTGACTCTTGATCTCGGGGTCGTGAGTTTGAGCCCCATGTTGGGTATGGAGCCTGCTTGAAAAAAAGAATCCCTGCTCTGAGAGAAACTAGACCCCACTGCTTTATCAACCTTTTATTTATTTTTTTTAAGATTTTGTTTGACAGAGAGCATGAGCAGGGTGAGCAGCAAAGGGGAAGGGAGAAGCAGGCTCTCTGTGGGGAGCCTGATGTAGGACTTGATCCCAGGACCCTGAGATCATGACCTGAGCTGAAGGCAGCCATTTAACCCACTGAGCCACCCAGGCGCCCCTTTATCAACCTTTTCAAAACATATGGAGCCTTTTTCCCCCATAAGCACAATTGAATTTATGCATTAGTAGAAATTATATCACATGATTCAGAATCCAAAAAATGAAGAGGGTACGAGAAAAGTCTCCTTCCCATCCCCATCACATCCCTGAGAGAGCAGCTGCCCCATGGATTCATGGCTAGCTTGCTCGGATAAGTCTCACTCCATGCGTGTCTCCTGTTTGCTGGTCAGAAACTCTGATGAAGACCATCCTGGGATCTGGGATCAAGTCTCATATCGGGCTCCTTGCAGGAAGCCAGCTTCTCCCTCTGCCTGTGTCTCTGCGCTTCTCTCTCTCTCTCTCTCTCTCTCTCTCTCTCTCTCTCTGTCTCTCATGAATAAATAAATAAAAGTCTTTTTAAAAAAATAAAAGACCATCCCTTTCATCTGCTCTTGAGGCTCAGAGAGGTCAGATGACCGCTCCAGGGTCACAGAGCAGGTTAGCAGCCGGAGCAGAATTCACACCCGGGTCTCCCTGCCACCTCTTCACCTCCCGTTCCCTCTCCCTCCCCACAGCTAGGGGGCTGGAACATCACAGGTCCCTGGGACAAAGACAACTTCCAGGACACTCTGCAGGTGGTCACCTCCCACTACCGCACCTCTCCCTTCTTCTCTGTCTACGTCAGTGCGGACTCCAAAAATTCCAACAGCAACGTGATCCAGGTGAGCTGGCCGGGAACCCTAGGAAGAGGAGTGGGCATGTTTAGCGTTTAACCTCATGACCTGTTTTGAGTTTTGCAAGTGGCAGAGTAGGGGCAACTGGCTTCTGGTTTCTGAGCCTGGATTATTTCTGGAGGCTCTGAACCGTGAGATTTGTACAGGTAAGAAGTCATGAAAGAGTAGGCTGCCATTCTTGAGGGGTGGGGGGATGTCACCATGGCACAGATGAATCTCTGGGATTCTCATTGGTCACTGTGGATGTCAAGTCCTAGACACAGCTAAAGCCACCTCCTGGCCCCCTAGCCTCAGCCTCCGTCCTTTGTGGCTCTGCTTAGAATGGCTTTGAGTCCATCTCTTCCTGGCGGAGCCTGCCCTAGACTTTGTATCAGCGCAGCCAGGGCAGCCCCTGCTCTGTCCACCCTCAGGTGCAGAAGCAAGGAGCCCAGGGTGAGCTGAAATCCCCACCTAGCTCCTTCTCTCACCCATTGTGTGACCTCCGGCAAGTACTTCAACCTCTCTGCGCTGCAATGTCCTTATCAATCAAATGAACTGTAGTAACACCTGCTCTCCGGACATCAGGGTGTGGCCACAAGGCTCTGCTAGTTGCTGCCAGGAATTGACCCTCCCCTACCTCCCAGACCCTCTGCACATCCTCCCCTGGCAATCTCCCCTTGAATCCTCATTCCAGCTCTGAGGATGAGATACTATTTCCCCTGTTTTCTAGAAGAACCTGAGGATCGGAAAGGTTCAATAACTTGACTAAGGCTCTGCAGGCGTGAGTGGCCCTTAATCACTGCACCTTCTTGGGAAGTATTTAGTTAAGTAGAAGCAGTGTGCCAAGCCTCAGAGGTGCTTAGGGAGGGTGGCTCTGACCTTTCAGAAGGACCCAGAATCCCCATGTATGGGCAGGTATGCAGCCAGACGTGTGTCTGTCCCTGCCCTGGGTGGCAGACCCCAGAGGCGACCTCTGCTGCCAGCTTCTGCTCCTGCTGGGGCCCAGGCTGGCTCTGTGTTGCCATGTGCCCACTGTCCCCATGGCGGGCAGTGTACACGTATGACAGTAGATCCCCTCTCACTCCTGCCTTTCTCTCCAGGTGGACCAGTCTGGTCTGGGCTTACCTTCAAGGGACTATTACCTGAACAAAACTGAAAATGAGAAGGTGAGTGTGCTTCAGAGAGAGTGGCTCTCAGCCCACACCCCACGACGTGTTACCGCCATGGTGTCCCCTCAGTGTCCACACCTGTGTGGGTCTTTGAGGCTGGAGTTGCATGGAGGTGACACTTACCTGACGGGTTGTAGGTGGTCCCTGGCAGAGGAGGCTGGCTGTTTCACATTCAGGCATCACGGGCATAATAGGCAGGTATCCTTTGTCCCCACTCTAGAGCGAGACAGCAGTAATGGCCATGCCATGTGTGGCTGCCAGGCCTCTGGTCCTCCCACTAACCCTGCAGGTACAGCATATCTCTGAACTTCATTCACCGCATTTGCCACACGGGTATTATTTTTCCCTTGCCTTTTACAGAGGGGAGAGCAAGGCTCAGAGACTCTAAGTGACCCACTCAAGGTCCATCCCACAGTGGTGAGGCTGAGATTCACTTCCAGACCCGCTAACTCTGAAACCCACACCTTGTCTGAGGTTCATCGTCTCTCTGTGCATTATCCAGCCCACCTGTACTGAGTAGCCACCTGCTAAGTGCCTGATGTTGGGGGGGATAGTGGTGACTAAGGCAGGCATGGTCCCCACCCCACAGGGCTTAGAGCCTGGCAGGGGAGGCAGATGTTAATTAACTAACTAACCAGTTAGAGGCATAGTGACAAATTGTGATAGCTCGAGGGTGAGCTGAGGACGTTGAACACAGATCTGCAGACACGGTAGAGAAGGGCAGCGCAGAAAAAATGTGTCTAAGAACTGGTCTGCTGGTAGCTTATATGTGACGAGCATTCAAGAGGGAGTGTGGCACGGGAGCACAGGGACCCACCCGCCGGGGTCCTGTGGGTTTTGTCCTGAATGCCCTGAGCAGCCATGGAAGCAGCGCAGGGCCAGAACATCCCTGCATGGGTTGGCAGTGGTTTCCTGTGTGGGACTGGCTCTGTTCTGCCCACTACCCTGTCCAGTGGGTGGTGGCACCCACTTACAGAGTGGGTGCCATCCTGCAGGTGCTGACAGGATACCTGAACTACATGGTCCAACTGGGCAAGCTGCTGGGTGGAGGGGATGAGGACGCCATCCGGCCCCAGATGCAGCAGATCCTGGACTTTGAGACGGCACTGGCCAACATCACCATCCCCCAGGAGAAGCGCCGGGATGAGGAGCTCATCTACCACAAAGTGACAGCTGCTGAGCTGCAGGTAATGTGAGCTCTGGTTGACATGGGGCCTGGGACAGGCACAGGGCTTTGGGACAGGGTGCTGGGCTGAGGAGGTTGTTACACCCACTTCATCAGATCCTCAGAACAACCCTATGAAGCAGGGATGATTATTGCCCCAATTCGCAGATAGAAAAACTGAGGCTCAAAGAGATTAAATTTCCTGCCGAGGGCCACACAGCTTTTCTGTATCAGCATTGACCTTGGGAGGCGCTATGGTCTTGATGACAATCCCACACCCTGATTGGGCATTTCCAATCTCAAGCCGCGGTCACATGGAGTCTGGTTTTCAGCAAACAATAGACCTGAGGAGTGGGTTCTGTAGCCACTTCTGCCTCCTTGTGTAATGGGGTTGCTTCGTGTCACTGGGTTCAACCCATCTGCAGAGTCAGCGGCCCCTCTGCCAAAGGCTGCTCCCTGGTGATTCCTTGGGACTTGCAGGTGGGGAGTTGAGCTGATCCTGCCAGTTCCATCTTCTCAGTCCACTGTGTGCTGGGGTCTGGTCTTATCCCAGGTCCTCAGTGGCTTCGGCCAATCTTCCTGTTCCCTGCCATTGCCTAGAATGCTTGGTGAGGCCTGCTTCCCCACTGGGAAGGACGGCTGGGCCCCTTGTGTTCGGCTTGTGTTGGGGTTCCACCAAGATGTCTCCTCCCTCCTCTGCCTTGACCAGCCAGGTCCTGCCTATCCACTTGAGTTGGCTCATTTCCTCTCCTTTCAGGATGAACACCTAGGTCCTTGTCCATTTTTTTTCCCTCTGTTCCTCCCTCTGACAAGTATATATGGGGCCACCCTCGGGGCCCTGCTCTGGAGGTTCTTCCAGGCGAGGGAGGAACACCAACGAGGAAACAATCCCAAACCCATTATTGAATGCTTTGGACAAAAGAAGGATGGCACGAGGACAGGGATAGGGCAGGGGAGTCCGGTGAGTGGGTGAGCAGTAGCCAGGCCGGCCAGGTGTCCCAGGTAGAGGTGCAGCCCAGGCAAAGCTAAGGGTGAGGGCAAGAGAGGCTCTTCTGGGTGCCAGCTGCCCGATAGGTCCCCAATAGTTGGCATCAGGGTGAGTGACGCTGCGTGGGTTGTTACGGAGATCAGCAGACTGCGTTGGCTACCATCTGGCACTGTTTTTCTGCTCTGCGGCCCAGAGGTCAAAGGAGATGCTGTTTGTACAGTGCAATTTGTCTTGTTCCAGCTGCCCACTTCTCAATGCAAGAAGGGCACTAGCAGCCTCCCAGCCCCCCACAGTGGCCATGATGCCAGCTGACTACCCCAAGAGTGGCAGAGAAGACGCAATAGCCCTGAGCACATCCACCCCAATGTGGCTTCCAGGTTCTACCCCGGGGTGGCCTGGGGCACATTACATTTGCTCTTTTCTTCCTCCTTCCCCAGAGCTGCCAGGGCTGGGGGATGTAGGGGAGGACTTTAGCAGAGGGACGAGCCCTGGGCTTGGGGTCAGAAGACTGGTCTGGTCCAGCCGCACTATAAGCCGTGTGACCCTGGGCAAGTCACAGGATCCCCTCCTTGCGCCTTGACTTGTAAAATGGGGGCTTTGCTCACTCATGCACACCTGCTGTCTTCCAGAATGCAGAGACGAATGAGAGGCAGCCCCTGTCCCCATAAGGTGTGGTTCTTTAGCCACAGAGTTCTGTGAGAACAAGTTGAAAACTATGAAGTCTCTCCCAGAGAAACAGGGCATATGTGCAAATAAGAACATTATGTCTAACATATAAAGATTAAGTCCTGGATCCGTGAAGCCTAGCATCCTCAAAAAGAATCTCTACTTGGGATTTCAATTTATAAACTGACATGCACAATTCAAATGTATTATAGTAAAAGCAGTGACGCCAGCCCACGTCTCCAGCACTTAACCAATTTGATTCATTCCAGCCGTGGACAGAGAATATCTTGCTATTACCTGGTATCTGGAAATTTGGTTATTTTCCTGTACCCTAAGTGACTCTGGGGAAGTTGCAGCAGCCTTCACAGTATGGTTCCAGGCTAGCCCCACCATAGTACAGAGTAGTTCCAGGCTAGCCCCTAGCAGAGTCTGAATTCAGACCCGTGAATCAAACATCCTTCTATTGCTTCTCTCGAGGGGCCTGAGGACCTTCTCATTCCTTTCTTCCTTCCACATCAGAAGTTGTTTGGGAATGAGTCCTATTCTCTGCTCTAAATTCTCCAGCTGAGATAAAGTCTGATAGCATCTTTCTTTTCTCTTATTCGCAAGCCTACTTGAGCTGATTGGTTGGAGACCAGCAGTACTCTTTGGCTGCAGGTCTGGAAAATAGAACCGACTGGTGCGCCCCAAAGGATTTGAATCACAAGTGGAATGTCCTCATCAGTTAAAACAGCCATCTCCATGGAGACCGTTCTAGACGCATACATGTCTAAGTTAGGCGTTCACTAAAGCAAGATTGAAAACGTGAAAATTCTGGTATTCAACACACACCTTGTCTGGGGTTATGGGAATTTACCTGCACAGAACACCTGCTCTCCCTAAAGAAACAGGCTTGTGTTAAGTACACAGGGATATGTCACCACCTGGTGGCTGTACCCTAATTAGAATATTCCAGTTGCCTGCAGTTTGTGAAGCTCTCATTAATTGTATAAACAGTGACATTTTGTAAACTTGATGAGTTTCCCAGGCATCTTTGCCAGCAGGTCATGCAGGCAGATGTCTCTAAGTGTTGAGCCCCATCTGACCATCTCACCTGGACACTCCCAGTTTGACAGCCACAGAAGCGTTATGGAGAAGCCCCAGAGGTTACCGACCCTAGGGGCTCCTGCCAGGAAGAGAGAACAAATGGACCAGCTAGGGAGAGAGGCATCTCAGGATTGATGAGCAAGTTATCCCCACGAGGTACAGAGCAGCCGACCGTGGGTGGTACGGGCAGGAAAATTGTCCTCGTTTCAGAGCAAGGCCACAGAAATGGCTCGAGGCCCCAGACCTGGTTCATGGTGGGGACTCTGATCCATGTCTTCTCACTCTGAAACTCACTCAGGTCATCTTGTTGCCGGGCAGGCCAGGATGTGTGAGAGCACACGGGGCACAGCTCTTCCCAACTACGTGGGTGGTTTGAGTAGGTCATGGTGCAAATATGGAACCTGCACCCGGCCCCCCAAAAGCCAGCAGGCCACTACCTGTGGGAGCTGCCCTCCTCTGCCCTCTGAGGTCCTTGTTCCCCAGCAGCTGAGCTACCCTTTGAAACCAGAGAGACAAGTGAGCCTGGATTTTAGATGTGTATAGTCACTGGTTAACTATGTGACCTAAGGAAGGTCACCTTAGCTCATCTGCAAAGTCAGCATCTATTAAGTGGAGGGTTTTATGATTGCTCTCTCACTGAGGGCATCATAAGTATTTACCAACAGGTTACAAGTTCATCCGATATTATGGTTTGATTTTACACTATTGATCGATCTTACCACATGAAGGCCATTTGTAATGCATCTCTTACTTCCTTTGTCTTTTTCAAGAGAATAGAGAACAGAATCTGGAATCGCTCAAGCCCAGACCCACCCTTGGGAGACCTTGAGAATGATTACAATAGCTAATATCGATTGAGGATTGAGTGGTTGTTACATACCAGGTATCATTCTAAGTGACTGACGCACAGAAGCACTTTTGCTGTTTGTTTGTTTGTTTGTTTGTTTGTTTATTCATGAGAGACGACACAGAGAGAGAAGCAGAGACACAGGCTTAGGGAGAAGCAGGCTCCATGCAGGGAGCCCGATGTGGGACTTGATCCCTTGATCTCCAGGATCACGCCCTGGGCTGAAGGCGTCGCTAAACTGCTGAGCCACCCGGGCTGCCCCACTTTTGCTGTTTAAACCAGTATATGTATAGTGCTGGAAAACACTGAATTCTGGAAAAATCACAGGATGAAAAAATTAACTAAAAATAACAAGACATATGGGAAAAATAGAACTTAGAGTCAGTCGCCTGCAGTTTCTGAAGCTCTCATTAATTGTATAAATGATTACAATTAGATTCAAAAGTTGTGCAACTTTAAGGACTTTATGCTGAATGAAATAAGCCACTCACAAAAAGACAAGTACTGTATGGTTCCACTTATATGAGGTAGCTAGACCTATCAAATTCAGAGAGACAAAAAGGAGAATAATGGTTACTGGGAGCTCGGGGGATAGAGCTGGAGGGATTATTGTTTAATAGGTATAAAGTTTCTGTTTTGCAAGATGAAATCTGGAGACGGATGGTGGTGATGGTTGCACAACAGTGTGAACATCCTTAATGCCACTGAACTTGGCACTTAAACATGGTTAAGATGGTACATTGTATGTCTGTGTGTTTTACAACAATTAAACCCAAAAGTTGTGCAAGTTTGTAATCAAAGCAATAATTGGAACCTGGAGAGAGAGCTCAGTGTGAGTGGAGAGGCTGCCTGGTGAGAAGTGGAAAATCTGGCTGTGGACATAGCGACCCTGCAGATGGACCAGCCCTGGGCAGTGGGGCCACCATTAGGTGAGCCAGGAGCAAGCTGGCCATTCGTAGTGGCCAGTTATTCTAAGCCGGCCAGGGCCTCTTTGAGGAGGAAGCTCTGGTACAGATGCTCATTTTAAAATATCTTAAAATAGAGCTGACCAGGGGCACCAAGCTGGCTCAGTCAGTCAAGCGTCCAACTCTTGGTTTCAGCTCAGGTCATGATCTCAGGGTCATGAGATTGAGCCCCACATTGGGCTTCCCGCTCAGCAGAGTCTGCTTAGGATTCTCTCTCTACTCCTTTCTCTGCCCCTCCTCCCAATAAATAAATAAGTAAATAAATAAATTAAGTAAGTAAGTAAGTAAATAGAATCTTATTTTTAAAAAAGGAGCTGACCAGCCCAGCTTCCTGTGCATCAGCTGAGCTAAGGGCCTTACCTCCCTTGCTGAAGTTGTCCTTCTGAGTTGCTTTCTCCATGCCTGAGAAAAATCACCTGTGGACCAAAGTGCTTACCCTTGATACCACTATCATTCTTGAGTTTACCGGTCATATAGACTAATCCCATAGAAGCTAATTGTTATTACAGAAGCACGTGTTGAGTAGAACAGACAGTTCTTTTATGATGAGGAGACCACTTTTCAGATGAGACCCCGAAGCATGGAGAGATTCATCCACTAACTCAAGGTTACACAGCTAGCAAGTAAGAGAGATGGAATATGAGCCCGGGCAGTTTGGCTCTGGATGCTACACAGTTTTCCATTACAGGCCTGTCTGGGCTCAGTCTCATCGTCAATAAAATGGGGATTATGGTCCCTACCACGTAGGCCTGTCCTGAGGTCCAACAGAGAGAAGTCCTGTGAGTCATGTGCAGGAGCACCTGGCATAGGGGGGCTTGCCGCTCTCCCCGTGTCCCCTTTGTTCCATCCCATCTCTACTGCAAGTTGAAGTCAGAATTCTGTCTACAGCATCTCTGATGGAAGCCAGCCAGCCTCGGCTTGACGTCTGCCCAGTGCACTGCCCAGGCCTGGTTCTTTGGAGGCCCGGTGCCACCTACTTGAGAAAAGCTCCCTGGAGGCCCTGACGCAAAGCAGCCCAGCTGGAGTCACGCTGTCTCTTCCCTTCTAGGCCTTGGCACCTGCCATCGACTGGCTGCCCTTTCTCAATACCATCTTCTACCCCGTGGAGATCAATGAGTCTGAGCCTATCGTTGTCTACGACAAGGAGTACCTGGGGCAGGTCTCCACCCTCATCAACAACACTGACAAATGGTAAGGGACAGCCAGCGGCCTGGCACCTGCCCTTGGGGTCACACACGGCCCTATCCTTCTTGGGCCAGACAGGGTGAGGGCAGCCGGGGACAGAATGACTAGGGAGAGTGGGCCCTGGGAGAGGCAGCCGGTTCGGATCCCAGAGAGCTGTAGCCTTGGGCAAGTTTATCCCCCTTTGTCAGGCTCATGCTACCTGTCCTAAGGTGGGGATGGAAATCTACTTACCGCGGAGGGATATGAGAACACAGTGAGAGAATGACAGGGAATGGAGCTCAGTAAATATTGTAGGTGATATGTATGATTTTTTAAATAATTCTAAAGATCTGTTGGGGAGGTTTTTAAAAACTACAGAAAAAAATTAAGATTACCCAGACACTACTGTTGATGCTGTGGGGAGCATATGTGTGTGTTTGTAAAGAGAGAAAGCGTGTGTGTGGGGGGGGTTCTAATACATGGTTCCTTTCGCCCCCATCATTGTGACCACATGTGTAATCTGCTTTTCCCTCAACTTTCATCATAACATTTTCCCCATGTTATCCGCACTCCCTGTGGACCTCATTCTGCGTAGCTATGCAGTAGTCCATCAAGTATACATATGATTATTTACTCCTTCCCCTATTGTCAGACATTTTTTTAAAGATTTTATTTATTTATTCATGAGATACACACACACACACACACACAGAGGCAGAGACAGAGGCAGAGGGAGAAGCAGGCTCCATGCAGGGAGCCTGATGTGGGACTCGATCCCAGGTCTCCAGGATCACACCCCGGGCTGAAGGCAGCGCTAAACCGCTGAGCCATCGGGGCTGCCCTATTGTCAGACATTTAGTTGGTTCCACTTCGAGGCTAGTTCACAATAGTGAACGTCTCTTGGTGCTAAGGTGACTTCTTTGCAAGGGTGACAACAGCCACAGTGATTCCCTGAGTCCTGACGGAGAGGGCAGTGAGCTCTCTTCCTTGGAGACCTTGGCGTGGTGGCCAGAGCTCCCTTTCCCATCTCTGGCCTTCTGGCAGGGACATCTCCAGGCTGTGGAAATGGCAGCCTCCTCCCTGCTCCAGCCCACTAGCACACACCGTCCAGGGGGAGTCTCCCTGCGGCTGCTCCACGGCTTCCAGACAAAAGGCAGCTATGCGACAAATGTTTATTGAGGTCTTGTGGCATACAAGTCACTGCACTAGGCACCAAGGGGTTTTCAAAGAAGACCCAGGCTCCACCTTGAAAAGCTAACATTCCAGGGATGCCTGGGTGGCTTAGTGGTTGAGTGTTTGCCTTTGACTCAGGTCATGATCCCGGGGTTCTGGGATCGAGTCCCGTATCAGGCTCCCTATGGGGAGCCTGCTTCTCCCTCTGCCTATGTCTCTGCCTCTCTGTGTGCATGTCTCATGAATAAATAAATTGAAAAGAAAAGAAAAGCTGACATTCCCTGTGCTTAGTGAGCAGTAACCCACCAAACTGGGGCAGGTAAGGGGGGGGGGGGCGGAGAGCCTGCCATCCGAAGGCCACGTGTGAGCGCCCCCTAAAGGTCAGTGGGGGAAGTGCTGTGATGCTCCCAGCTTGGGGTGCTTCTGAGTTGTCTCACCTCCTCTTGCCCCAGCCTGCTAAACAACTACATGATCTGGAACCTGGTGCGGAAGACAAGTTCCTTCCTTGATCAGCGCTTTCAGGACGCCGATGAGAAGTTCATGGAAGTCATGTATGGGACCAAGAAGGTGAGCCTGTTACTGCACATTCCCATTCACATGCTGAGCACCTACTGTGAGCCTGGCCCTGGGTTGGAGGCTTTTGCAACCTTGGTGTCCCCCCAGGGCCCTGGAAACTTGTAAGGGAGGTAGAGGGTAGGCAAAGAATCTGAAGGGATCCACTTGGATGTCCCTGGGCACACAGGACTGGATCCAATCTAGTTGGGGGTGGACAGAAACTTCCAGAAAGTGATGATTACACTGGGTCTCTAATGAGTAAAGAGGAGTCTTGGGTACCTGGCTGGCTCAGTAGGAAGAGCATGCGACTCTTGATCATGAGTTCGAGCCCCAAGTTGGTTGCAGAGATTACTTCAATTTTAAAAAATTTTTTAAAAAAGAGGAATCTTAGAGATTTACCTTCTTTACAGCAAAAGATGGCTTCTATTTTCTCCCAATCACTTCTCAATGGTAACGATAATAAACCATTTCCTGTAACTCCTATGATCTTGTAACTGAAACTTTCCTGTAACTCCTATCCCCGTGAGGTGGGTGTGATCATCGTCCCTGTTTTATACAGGGGACCCGCAGTAATATTGCTCCTTCCCCATAAACACAAAACAGTCAGTATAGCACCTGGATCATAATCAGACCACACAGGTGTTCACTGCTATTACCTTCCTAGGCCCCAGAACAGGTGGATTCCACCTACCTTCAAATGCCCCCATCATGCCCCCTGAGTGTCCGTTCTTCCAGGGTTCCCAGGGCTCCAGGACCCCTCATTCCCCTCCCGCAGGACTCCACCCCAGACAGGAAGCTCCCTGGCCACTTCCACTTTTTCTCCAGAGGTGGCGGTCCCCCTCTCATTCATGCAGCCAATAGACAGGACATCAATCCCATGTGGGAACACTGAGACAAGTAAGGTGGGGTCTGTGCCCCAAGAGCCCACATCTGCCATAAGAGACCCTCCTATGTGCTGATGGGACACAGCATGTCTGGGCCCAGGGAAGTGTCCCAGCTAAAGAGCAGTAGAGGCCAGGGTGCTGAGCCCACCCAGCACACTCAGCAACCCCCCGCCCCAGGACAGCAGCTAGCAAGACCCTGGGGGACAAGCAGAGCTGGCTCTAGCCTGCCCCTGCCCCCGTGGCCCTTCCCAGAGTCCAGTGGAATGGACAAAGCCAGATAAGGGCTGGAAGAGAATGACAGGATATGGACTCCTCCCTCCAGTCCTGGAGTTCATCCTGGAAAGAGTTCTCCTTTTCTTTCCTATCCTGATGTACACCCACCTGTGGCAGGAAGGGGACTAAAGGAGAGGGTAGCTGGGGGTAAGAGAGCCTTCTGAGGGCATCACGGGGCCTCAGCCATGAGAGTCACCTGGCCCTGCGGAGAAGGACCAGGGGAAGAGTTGGCTGTCCTGCTCAGTTGACCTGCCTTCCTGCTCCACATGCACCTACCTTGGGCCAGCCCTGGGTGAGCCCATGTCACAGACATGACAAGGCATGGACTCTGTCCCCTGGAGCATTTAGCCTCCCAGGGGACTTTAAATAGGAAAAGTTTGACTAGGACCCAGGAGGATAGTTACAGAGACACCTCTGTGGAGCATGCACCTGCATCATTGCTCACCCACCTGAGTGCAGAGGAAGAAACTGGCTCCAGGCAAGGAAGGGCTTCCCAGGGCACCCAGCAAGAAGGCAGCCAAGTTCATATTCAGACCCAGCTCTGGATGACCATGACTTCTTGGCTCTTTCAGCCACTCAATAATGATAATAATGATAATAATAATAATAAAAGATATTCGCTGTCTGCTTTTTATAGGCATTATGTCACCAAGTTCCTATAACAGCTCTACGTTAGGAGCTATTATCATCAGCCCATTTTATAGATGAAGAAACCTTGGCTCTGTGAGGGGAAGGGACTTGTTCATAGTCACACAGCTCATAAATGGGGAATGTGTTCTCAGTCCCAGCACATCTGATTCCACAGCCACACCTGAGCTCTGCCCCACTCAGCCTGTGCTCTGCAGGAGCCAGAAGTGAAAATTGAGCTTCCTGGTGGTTGCCAGGGGCTGGGGACAGGGAGCGGGGGGGCATGAGGAGTTGTTAAATGCATATGGAGGTTCACATTTGCAAGATGAAAAGTTCTGGAGATTGGTTGCACAGCAGTGAGAATTTGCCTAACATCACTGACTCATACACTTAAAAGAGTTAGAATGGCGGTAAATCTTACGCGTGTTTTACCATGATAGGTAGGTAGACAGACAGACAGAGCGAGCAAGCGAGCTTCCCTGGGCCAGGCTCAGAGTGCGGGGCGCTGCTCTAACCAGTGGGATGCTAAGAGCTGGCAGGGAGGCCTTGGCAGAAGCAAGGGCAATTGGGAGACCCCAGAGGTGGCAGGCTGTGGGCAGGGTCACCGTATGCCCCGTGCATGGTGTAAGGAAACAGCACAGAACTTTGGGTCAGAAGATCTGTGTTTGAAATGCTTCTTCTAACCACACAACCTCAGGCAAATCACTTCATTGGAGCAGAGGGCTCAGTCTACCCAGATGTAAAAAAGCAGTAACTCATCCTTGGCCTGGTGACCAGGGGGCTGTCTGGGAATTACATAAAGGGATTCCCCCCAAAGTCTATCCTAAAGGCTAAAGCACCCACCGCCATGTTCTTTATCTGCAAAAAGGAGCACAGGGGGTACCTGCCTCATGGGGTTATCATGACGATCATATGGGCTAGGGCCACACCCAGTAAACACTCAGCAAGCATGTACTGCTGCAGCCTTGCTGTTTTGGGGTGTCTTTCTCTCTCACTGGGTGCTTTCGATTGAGCCCCTTGAGGGCAAGGCCCATGGCCGATTTGTCTCTAGGTTCCAAGCATGTAGCCATAGTCAGGGTGCAGAGGAACTGTCCAGAAGACGCAGGGTATATGAAGGAATGAAGGAATGAATGAATGAGTGAGTGAGTGAGTGAGTGGGCTCATGCAAAAGCTCTCCTGAGAAGGCAGGAAGACTCAGCTCCTGACTCAGCCATCAGGGGCCTAGAGCCCCACGGAGCCCATGAGTTCGAGGTCCCCTGGTCCTGACCTCCTGCGTGGGCAGCCTCAGCCGGGTGTGGGCGCAGCCTGTGTCCAGCTGTAGGTGGGCAGGTTGTGGGAAGGCATCTAAATGGACACATGGGTGGGGAAAGCTTGAAAGGACTTGGGCCTCCAAACAGAAGGAAGGCCGAGATGCCCCTTTACGTCCTTCCCTTAGTCCTGCTTTCATGGAAGACATTTCTTTAGCTGAGGTATAATTTACACACATAAAATGTGCAGTATACACTAAGTACTCAGTCCAGTGAGTTTGGACAAAGGAAATGGCCCACAAAACCCACACCCCCTAAAAAAAAAAAAAAAAAAAAAAAACCCACACCCCACTCAAGGTAGAGACACTCTTGTCACCGGTCCCTCCAGCATCCTGGGAGCAGAAGGTTCCCTGTAGCCCCTCGCCCGATGGTCCCACAGGTGGGTGTGGATGGGCATGGGGGGATTGTACCCCGCCTCGTGTGCTCTTTTGTGTCTGGCTTCTTGTGCTCAGCTCACAGCTGTGAAATTCAACCATGTTGTGTATATCAGTAGTTCACTCCTTCTTGTTGCCAAGTAGTATGCTGTTGTATAAAAATACCACATTTTGTTTATCCGGCTGCCTGTTGGTGGGCATTTGGTTGTTGTCAGTTGGAAAACTGTTCTGGAGCCGGCCACCCTGAGCCTGGTGATTTATGCCACCTGTTCTTTGGGGTCAGGAGGCCACACAAGGGATTTACGGATTGACGGGAGCAGGGCCACCCCAGGTGGTCACACAGGGCTGCCCGGGGCAGGGAAGCCAGCGGGGCCGGAACCCGGAGCCACACTGCATGAGGCTGCTCCCAGCAGAGTGCCTGCTTCTGGCTCCGCAGAGGTGTCCTGTGGGCTGGCGGGCTTGTGGGCGACACTGCGAGTGGCCACGACACCAATGCCCTGACGCATTCCTGTGCCAGCCCTTCCCCTAGGAGGCTTTCCATGGGGTTGGGTCCTGGCCTTCTGGGGAGGTTTTCCTGTCGTGCATGGGTAGATGAGGAAATTTCTCAAGTCTTGGCCACCAGGATTCTTAGCCTCCCCCAGGGCAAGGTAGGGGTAGGGGCATGGGGTGCACAGTCAGGCCTTTCAGGCCCCCTCACTCCCCGTGGGACCCTGGGCCGGTGACTTCCCCTTGCTGAGTCTCTGCCTCCTCAGCTGGCAAGGCCCACATCCCTGCCTTCCAGGTTCATTTTCATGGCTCGGTGAGACACTGTTCATGACATGCCACGCACAGAGCCTGGCGTTCAGGAAATAGTAGATGGCGGCCATGAGCAATATTCTGTGGCCTCTTGGTCCAGTGCCTAAAATAACTTCCACTGCATCAGAAAAGTCTCCCTGAGGTTCTGGAAGGAAGCACAGGCTTCCAGCTGCTGCCTCCCAGACAGACGGGGCTTAGGAAGAAGAAGGATGGGGCCCGGTAACTCCTCTCCCTTGTGTTTCCAGACCTGTCTTCCTCGGTGGAAGTTCTGCGTGAGCGACACAGAGAACAACTTGGGCTTCGCCCTGGGCCCCATGTTTGTCAAAGCGACATTTGCCGAGGACAGCAAGAGCATAGTGAGTGCCTCCCCTCGCACACAGGCCGTGACGGCGCCCCTGCTCCAGCCCCTCCTGAGCTTGGCAGCCCCCACTCTGCTCTACCCTGGACCTTTCCTGCTCCGGGCCAGGGCCCCAGCCTTAACCCAGAGGTCCTGTTTTCTGAAGCCTTGAGTGCTGGGAGTTCCCCAGGATGGCTACTGTCATTGAGTGCCGGGCACTCTACTGCATTATCATTAACCCGTTGTGAGGCCGTCTCCACCTCCACCCCCAAGCAGAAGGAAGGGCCCAGCGAGACCCTGTTGGCAGAGCAGTTCTGGCCTAAAGGGTGACATTTCTCTTACCCTGTGGGGTAACCCCGTGTTCTGGACAGGCGGAGGAACATCACCACTAGGTGCGTGAAGGCAGCCGGGCCCCAGTTCAGATCCTGGATCCGTTGCCTCCTGGTTGGGTGATTTGGGACAGTTTTCTCCCATCACCGTTACCTCGGAAGCAGGGCTGCCCATCCCGCAGTGGGACGGGAAATGAGATGCTACACACAGAGAACACCTGGCACAAAACAAGGGCTTGGTAAATGGCAGCTGTTATATTTTTGTTCCAGTTTTTATTACTGATTTTAATTACATAGATGCTCTCTGCAGTCCAATGTTAACAAACGGAGACTCCTTTTTCTTACGTGACTTACCTGTGAGTGGCTGGTATGGAATCTTTGTCCAGTTCTGTCAGCCATCAGCCCCTCTGCTCTTTCTGCTGCGTGACTTCCTTACTCTGCTGTACAACCTTCGGGCTCCGAGTCTGCCTGTGACATTATAACCCTCGAGAACAGCTGCTCGTCTCCAGCCGGAGCACCACATTTATGAAACTGCTTATCAGAACTCGGGTGCTCTAGATTTTAAAGCCCATTCCATCAAAAAGAGATCCTGTGGCCCAGTAAATCTGAAAAAGGCTCTGAACTTTACTCCCTCCAAAAGAATCAAACTTCATGTTACACACTAAAGGCTCTGAAAAGTTCTGCAGAGAGACTTTTTCAGCTTTCCCAAAGCTTATCCTGAGTGTCTGTGGTGCCAAAAGCTCTGTTTATGGAAGTTCCAATCTTCTCTTGCAGGACTTTAGTGTTCTGGGCACTGAAGAGCCTGAGGCTTTGAGCTGATTCCTGAATTTTGGCTCTGGCCTCCTCCTGCATGGGGTGCGCATCCAGTGCCCAGACCTCACCAGTCAGCTTCTGTCTTCTCAGGCCAGCGAGATAATCCTAGAGATCAAGAAGGCATTCGAGGAAAGCCTGAGCACCCTGAAGTGGATGGATGAAGAGACTCGGAGATCAGCCAAGGAAAAGGTGAGGCTGGCGTGGTGCTGTAAGGGGTGCCTAAGGCTTCCCCTCCAAGAGCTGCAGCCACAGATGGAGGAGGGTGCATGAAGGGAGACCAGTCACATCTGGTGAGCACAGTGTTGGTGCTGTCTTGCCTTCGGGGGTGAACATTCCAGCAGGAAGGAGGGTCAGCTGTGAATACATGATTGCATTAATGACTAAAGATAAACTGTGGTGAGTGAGTGATGGGAAAAATGCAAGGAGATGTGACATGTCTAACGGAGAATGAAGGATTTGATATAGTCCAGCGGGCGGCAGCCAGCAAAGGCTTCCCTCAGGAAGTGATGTTTAAGCAGAGACCCGAAGGGTAAGTAGAAGTCAGGCAAGAGAGGAATCTTTCCAGAAAGAGATGTGGAAGCCCATGGTGGGAGGACCTTCCCGTTTCCCTTTGGCCCAGAGCACTGCTGGGTGCTCAGCATCCTCTGTATCTCTCCTATCCAGGCAGACGCTATCTACAACATGATAGGCTACCCCAACTTTATCATGGATCCCAAGGAGCTCGACAAAGTGTTCAATGATGTGAGTGGCTCCCACCCTGCCCCCTTGCATTCCCGCATGTCCCTGGAGGTCCCCCACTTGGGGGGAAGAGCAGAGGCAGGCTGGGTCCAGCTGGGAAGCTAGAGGTACTTTGACCGTAAAGACATCTCAAGATGCGGTGGTGTGGGGCTGGATCAGGCAAGAGGGAGCTCTTCTCTGCCCCTCGTCTCCTGGGCTGGAGGAGCCTGCCTCTCTGGAGCCACTGTCAGGGCCCAGCAGTCAGTACCAAGTAGTGCCATGTGCCCTGCCAGATGCTCCATTTAATGGGTGGGAAATAACAGAGGTGAGCAGACCTTAGAAGAGACAGACAGATTGACGCCCCTAAAACAGCAGGAGGTGGGGTGACAAGTGGAGCCCCTCATACTGCCTCTTCCTTCTCCGTCCCCAAGATTGCCTCCTCCTCTCCCCAGGGTCTTCCCCCACCCTCCCAGAGAAACCTGGACCTCATTTGGACCTTGAAATGCTAATGGGGAAGAGAGCATGAATCCCAAATGCACGGTTAAGCTTAATTGAAGCAGCAAACATACTTGATATATTCCTCGTGGTTAGAGCTTTTGGCAGGTCATCCCTGTAAATGGATTATGCTTCTGCCCTGAAAGATAGTTTTATATCTTCTTGTGATTGAAATTTGTGAAATTCAGGCATTTTTGCAATTATAATAACCTCTCATCATGGCTCTATTTAAAACCTAAGAATATTAAAATTACTTCTGAGAATATGGGCCTGACTCATTCCACAGCCTTTTTCCTTGAGAATAATTTAAGATGCTCCAGGGTGTCACGACACAAGATCCAGAGGCTCCTGGGGACAGCCCAGGCATAGCCCATAGGATCAGAGTCCTGTCCCCAAGGGCCCAGCGTTTTACCAGAGCCCTGATGAGAAGCCAGAAAGCTCTGGAGCAGATCCGAGGGAGAACCTTGTCCCTGAAAAGAGCCAAAAGGCTGAGCTGAGTGCTGAGGAAAGCTTGCAGTGATGCCTGTCCCCTGATGTTTCAGAGATGGATCCCAGCTTGATTCGTGTGCTATGCAGTATGGTAGCTCCTAGCCACTACTGTTTAATTAATTAAAATCTAAGTTAATTAAAATTTAATTTAATTTAAAAGTCACACTAGCCCCATTTGAAATGCTCGATAGCCACGTGTGGCTGGTGTCTACCACAGTGGATAACACAGACTTAGAACTAGCCTATAATCACAGAAAGTTCTATCGGACAGAGCTGGACAGACCTCCTGCCTGAGGCTCGGGCTCTGAGGTGGGCCTGTGACCCTGCTGGGTGATGAGTGGCCCCCATGAAGCTCTTGGTGTGTCCCCACATGGGAGAAGGTGCCAGGCCCCAGCAGGGTCAGGGCCGAGGTGAGAACCCGAGCCCTCCGTCCAAGCTTCTGACCTGGGACCAATCCCCTAACCCCATGGGGTGTCAGCTTCCCTGGGTTTAGAAGGAGGGGTTTGGCTTTGAGGAGCCGAGGCCCTCCCGTCCGGGCGTGCTCTGATCCTGTGACTCTGCTTCCTCTCCAGTACACTGCAGTGCCCGACCTCTACTTCGAAAACGCCATGCGGTTTTTTAACTTCTCCTGGAGGGTCACTGCCGACCAGCTCAGGAAAGCTCCCAACAGAGACCAGTGAGTCCCCGGGCCTGGCTGGGAGGGTGCTGGCTCCCAGCACACAGGGGCGCTCTGGGCAGAGGCTGCCTTTGTCACATATGCACCGTGTGCCAGACATGTAACTGTCAGAAGTGCCATGTGAGGAGTGGGTACCGTTGGTTTCCCACTCTTCAGATGAGGAAGCCATGGGCCGAGGAAGTGTGCCTGGCTAGGAGCTGGGACCTGCC
This sequence comes from Vulpes lagopus, assembly GCF_018345385.1. NCBI lineage: Eukaryota > Metazoa > Chordata > Mammalia > Carnivora > Canidae > Vulpes > Vulpes lagopus. Next base: position 126,906,403 of record NC_054831.1, read on the forward strand.
CGGAGCTGTGTGCCCCCTCAGCACCCAGCCTGTTGGAGGAGTAGCCTGACCTCATGCCCCTGGCTCTACCACTTCAGTGTTGGGAGCCTCTGCCTCAATTATCTGCAGATAAGATGGGAGGAGCCATGTGACAGTCAAGTATGACTGGGCAGTGTCTGGCACAGAGGAGGCCCTCAGCTAGGAAGGGAAGATTCCAAATGGGCTCCCGACAGCTGTGCGTCCCAAACCTCACTGCACATCAGGACCCTCAAGGGAGGGTCTTTTTTATTTTTTTTAAGATTATATATTTATTTGAGCGAGAGAACAAGTGGGAGAGGCAGAGGGAGAGAGAATCTCAAGCAGACTCTGTGCTGACCACGGAGCCGTCACTGGGGCTCGATCCCACAGATCCCACAACTCTGATTCGTGACCCAAGCCAAAACCAAGAGTTGAAGGCTCATTTACGCCACCCAGGTGCCCCCTGGGGGAAGTTTTTTGAAATACAGCTTCCTCCTGGTCCTCAAAGTTTCTTAAAATAATCTGGAATGAGCCCTGGTGTCTGTCTTTTTTTTTTTCTTCTTCTTTTTGAGCAGTCTCCTTGGAAAACTCATATTGTGAGCCGAGCTGTAGCTCTCAAAATAAGCTCTCTGCACGCCTTAAACATTTTGCAGAATAAATCTTACCCCAAGATGGAAGCAATTTCTCTTTGCTTCTTGCTCCCCCTCGTGGCCAATGGGGGGTTTGACCATCTCTGTTTTCTCTTAAGATCCTGTCTTCCTATCAAGGAACCCCCTCCCCCAAATGTGCGGGAAGTGTTTTTTTATCTCCAGAATCTGGCACAGGTACTGCCACAAGGTTCTGAATTTATCTGAAGTCTTTTAATTTAGCTTAAACTTTTTCATTTAAATTCTGCTTCCTGGGATCACCTGCGTGGTTCAGTCGGGTCTGCCTTCGGCTCAAGTCATGATCTTGGGGTCCTGGGATCAGCCCTGGGTTATCTCAGGGTCCTGGGATTGAACCCAATGTCAGCATAGGGGCTCCCTGCTCAGCAGGGAATCTGCTTCTCCATCTGCCTCTCCCCTTTCCCCTGCTTATATTGATTCTCTATCTCTCTCTCTCAAATAAATAAATAAAAATATTTTTTAAAATAAAAAAATAAATTCTGCCTCCTGCCCATTAATGTAGCCATGATTATTTGAATATAAATATGATGTTTTCGATTTCTATCTTCCCATGGCTTCAGGTACCCCACAACACGTCTCTGTGGGGCTCACCCGGAGGAGACAGTGAGTGACTAAGCGCTTAGAAAAAACATCCTTTCTGTCTCGCTCCTCTCCTCACTGACCTTCCCCTCTACACCAGAAAGAAATATCGAGTGGACAAATGTTTCTACCATCAGGATCCCTTCAACATTCTTTATTATTTTATTTTATTTTTATTTTATTTATTTAACTAATCTTTGCATTCAATGTGGGGCTTGAACTCACAACACTAAGTTCAAGAGTCACATGCTCTTCCAACTGAGCCAGCCAGGCTCCCCTTCAACAGTGTTGAAAAGTTATTCGACCTCAAAGAGTCTTTTTGTGTATGGAGATTGTATGAATTTAGTGTAAATTTTATGAAAAGTTTAGTGAGAAAAGGGTATTTTACTTTTTGCATATTTCTTTAATATCTGGCTTTTTTTTTTAAGGCTTTACTTATTCATGAGAGACACAGAGAGAGGCAGAGACACAGGCAGAGGGAGAAGCTCCCTATAGGGAGCCCGATGCAGGGCTGGATCCCAGGACCCTATGATCACAACCTGAGCCAAAGGCAGAAGCTCAGCCACTGAGCCACCCAGGTGCCCCTAATATCTGATAATAGAAGATATCTGGAGTCTCATATCTGCTTCTGTGTTCAATCTGTTGCAGTATATTATTTTGAAATATATAAAGAAAATCTAGGGACTCCTGGTGGCTTAGTCAGTTAAGCATCCAACTTTTGATTTCAGTTCAGGTCATGATCTCAGGGTTATGAGATCAAGTCTGCATCAGGCTCCAGGCTAGGTATGGAGCCTGCTTAAGATTCTCTCTCAGGACCGCCTGGGACGCTCAGTTGGTTAAGCACCTGACTCTTGATTTCGGCTCAGATCGTGATCTCGGGGTCATGGGATCAAGACCTCTGTCAGGCTCCATGCTCAGCAGGGAGTCTGCTTGAGATTCTCATTCTTTCTCTCTCATCCCTTTCCCCTTTCCCCTCTCTCCCCCTTTCTTTACCCCGTTCTCTCTCTCAAATAATAAATAAATCTTTTTTTAAAAAAATATTATCTCACCCCTCTTCAGCCACTCCCCATGGAAAAATGAAAATCCAGCCTCATGCAGATATGAAGATGGAAAAGGAAGGGATGATTTAGTAGCTTTTTCTGATACTCTGTACATTCTTCATTGATACTACACCGAAACTCAGCACGTAGTAATTTTTTAAAGGTTAATCGCACTACAGAACCTGAACCCCCTAGCCATGAACTTTTCATACTGTGTTATACTAAAACCCATCAGTCTGTCTTGCACTTTATTTTTTTTCCAAGATTTTATTTATTTATTCATGAGAAACACAGAGAGAGAGGCAGAGACACAGGCAGAGGGAGAAGCAGACTCCTCGCAGGGAGCCCGATGTGGGACTCAGTCTTGGGACCGGGATCATGCACTGAGCCAAAGGCAGACACTGAACTGCTGAGCCACCCAGGTGTCCCTGTCTTGCACTTTAAATGGATCATTGACCCAGCCATGATTTGTAACATTATGTATTGATCATTTGAGAAACAATAGCTTGCTGACTTTTATACAACCTCTAAATAGTGACATTTTCATTATACAATATCCAGAAAAATCTGCCTTTGTTCATATCACTGTTGACCTCCTGAGAAGTCTTTTAAGTATCAGGAAGCTGTCAGGGCACCTGGGTAGCTCAGTCGGTTAAGTATCTGACTTTGGTTCAGCTCATGATCTTGGAGTCCTAGGGTCAAACTCCATGTCAGGCTCCCTGAACAGGAAGGAGCATGCTTCTCCCTCTCCCTCTGCTGCTCCTCCTGCTTGTGCTCGCTCTCACTCTCTCTCTCTCTAATAAATAAAATCTTAAAAAAAAAAACCCACACAATATCAGGAAGCTGTCACATTTATGGTGACCTATGCAAGTTCTTGTGATTAATTTTACTAATTAATTTACTAATTAATTAATTTTGCTTGAAACTTTATAGAGTTTTTTTTCATTTTTCATTTTTTTAAAAGATCTTATTTATTTGAGAGAGATCACAAGCAGGGGAGAGGCAGAGGGAGAGGGAGAAGCAGACTCCCTGCTGAACACAGAGCCCAACATGGAGCTCGATCCCAGGACCTCTGAGAGATCATGACCTGAGCTGAAGGCAGATGCTTAACCAACTGAGCCACCCAGGCGCCCATATTCTTATTTTTTAAGTAACCTCAATGCCCATTTTGGGGCTTGAACTCACAACCCTGACATCAAGAATCATGTGCTCTAACAGCTGAACCAGCCAAACATTCTCCGAAAGTTTTTTTTAAACCTTGACTTTTTGTCACAGGCAACAAATGACAGCAGTTGTTTCCCTTGAGGTGATAAGCTCACTTCATTTTCAGGAAGAAGTCTGCCAAATACCCAAGTCTGAAATGCTAGTTTGCCAGTCATCCTCACAAGTACAAATGGGGTCCTGTGAGAAAAGCACAGGTGCTTATGTGGACTTCCCATCTGGTCACACCAAATATCAAAAGATTTTTACTCCATTTCGAGCCCCATATTGGGTGTGGTGATTACTTAAATAAATAAAACTTTTAAAAAATTAAGTAATCGTGCTACTTCATCAACAGTGTTCCTAAGTGAAATGGGTTTGTCTCTCCTGGTGAGGAGCACGGTGACTAGAACAACGGGTGCCCCTACTTGATTCACGCGTAGGCTCCAAGGCTTACGAACCATTGCTTTCACACCATCAGGGCACATGTCAACAAGGTGGAACAGACAAATAATGTCTTAATATTATTATTGACAATTTTGACCTCACATACCCCCTAGAAGGGAATTAGGGACCCTACCAGGTGTCCACAGACCACACTTTGAGAACTACCTGGCAGCAGTGGCCTTTCAGTATATAATGGTCCATCTGGTTCTTTGTAAGAACCTTCTTGTTCCACTGCGTGTGTGATATCAGATTGAATTGATACCTTTTGGGATCCCTGGGTGGCGCAGCGGTTTGGCGCCTGCCTTTGGCCCAGGGCGCGATCCTGGAGATCCGGGATCGAATCCCACGTCGGGCTCCCGGTGTATGGAGCCTGCTTCTCCCTCTGCCTGTATGTCTCTGCCTCTCTCTCACTGTGTTCCTATCATAAATAAATAAAAATTTAAAAAAAAAAAAAAAGAATTGATACCTTTTTTTTTTTTTGCAGACACGTGGGTGTTTTTCCCCTCAAAAACAGTGCTGCTAAAGATGTCCTTGTGCCTGTGTGCACTTGAGGCTGGGTTAAGGCCCTTGACACCTGCCAGATAGGCTGACCCCACTTGCCTCCCTACCCGCTGTGCCTGAACTTTCATGTGTGTGTTACTTGCAGGTGGAGCATGACCCCCCCCATGGTGAATGCCTACTACTCGCCCACCAAGAATGAGATTGTGTTTCCTGCCGGGATCCTGCAGGCACCGTTCTATACCCGCTCCTCACCCAAGTAGGATGCTTGTGGTGCTCCCACCCTGTCTCCTTCACCCGCCCCTCCATGGACACCCAGCCCAGCCCTGTGGCCCATGGCTGACCACACGAGCCAGCCAGTCTCACTGAGTGCTTCTGGTCCCGCTAGCCAAGGAAGCTTGGGACTTTCAGTGATGTTGCAAAGAAAACAACGTCCTCACTTCTTGTGCTTCCCTCCAGGGGTGCCTGGGATCCAGAAGCCCCTGCACAGTGGGAGCTTGGGGGTGTGTCACCTGAAGTCAGGTGCCCTATCTAGAGGAATGCCCCTCTAGTGGTGTTTTAGAGCAGTCACAGCGTGGGGGGGGCAGGGGTGCAAAGTGTGAGAGCAAGGCTTCAGAAAGGAAAGGCACATGGCCCTGGGTTTGAATCCCAGGTCTGCTCTTTGCTGACTGTGTGGCCTTTGGGCAAAGTGATCGAACCATTCCAAGTCTCAGTTTGCTTATCTATAGAGTCTATCACTAATGCCAAACTCTTTTGAGGTGACCAGAGAGGATAGTAAAGTTCACTGGAGCATCTAGCACAGTGCTTGGCACCCGGTGGGTACAGGCTGACTACAGCCTGCTTGCTCAGCCTCTGACTAGCCTCCAGGGCTTAGCTGGAGGCTCAGGCTGTGGCTACGTCTCCACAGAGCCCCACAGGACCCTGCTGTGTCTCCAGACCCAGGAAGCAGCATCACCCTCACCTTTGTGTCCTCCCCTCCAGGGCCTTAAACTTTGGTGGCATTGGTGTTGTCGTGGGCCACGAGCTGACTCATGCTTTTGATGATCAAGGTACGGCTTCCTGGGGTCCCCTTCAGAGAGGGAGCATCGAAGCCTGGCCCCGCTGCTTCTGCTTTGCTCTCGTTACTTCCAAAAGTCTGGAGACAAATGGATCTGGGTTCCATTCTGGCTCTGCCTTCTGCCGATTGAATGAACTTTAACAAGTCCTCTCATTTCTCATCCTTGTCTGTAAAATGGTCATGATGATTGCAGCCTCGTGTGGTGATTGTGGGGACTGTGTCAGACACAGGAGGTTGCTGGAAGGTGTCCCCTACTCAGGAGTGGGTGTTAGGAGCCAGAAGGGAGCTCACATTTCTCCAGTGCTCTGGAGACTTCTCTGGGCCAACTGCCATCAGAAGAGTTGAAGTCACTTACCTCCTCATCAAAACATCCAGAATCCTCATTCCCTCCTACCTTGGGGACCCCAAGGCCAAGAAGGAGGAGGTGGGACTTTAGAGGCTGGGGCCTGTCCTGTGATCCCAGTGCTGCTGACTCTATTTCCCCCTTCCCAGGCTCAGGGTCCCAGGCCCTCAGCAAGCCCTGACACTGAATCCAGCTCCACCAACACCGTGGACATTCTGAGCCTTTGCCCACATCACCTTCCTCCATCTTCTCTCCCCCACCCACCACCCGGCCAGCCTGGCTCATTCTCCCAGCAACTCTGGCCCCCAAACCAGCATCATGTCCCCAGTGGTGCTAGGGAGACAGGGGATGGGCGGGTGGCTCCACCTCGGCCTCCTCCTCCCCTTCTCGCCCTTGACCCTACGCTTCCCTCTGACCCCACAGGACGAGAGTATGACAAGGACGGGAACCTTCGGCCCTGGTGGAAGAACTCATCCGTGGAGGCTTTCAAGCAGCAGACGGAGTGCATGGTGGAGCAGTACGGCAACTACAGCGTGAACGGGGAGCCTGTGAACGGCCGGCACACGCTGGGGGAGAACATCGCCGACAATGGGGGCCTCAAGGCGGCCTATCGGGTAAGCCCTCACGCGCCCCCCCCGCCCCAGTCTAGGTCTGTGCTGGGGCCTCCTGGGACGTGGAGGCGGGGGAGGGGGCGGGGAGGAAGGGCCTGTCCAGTCCAGACAAGCTGGGACAAGCTGCAGCCGCTCCTTTCTGCCTCCTCATCTGCGACCGGGTGGTAGCAGCCTGACACGGGGCCCTGCAGAAACCTCCGCACAGAGCGTGGAGCCACCTGACCGCCTGCCTGTTCCTATCCCTGCGGGGATAGGTGTCACCCATCCAGGCAGCAGCAGACCCAGGAGGGGAGGGAGGGTCGATGGTCATGGAGTCGGTTCCGGGTTCAAGTTCTGATTCCGGAGTAAGTCACCCAGCCTCCTTGGGCTGCAGCAAGCTTGGCCATGAACACCTACACCAGCATCCGTGGGGTGTCGGAAGGGCAACAGACAACTTGGGCACAGGGCCTGGTCCAGGGAGATGCTCAGAAAGGTTAGCTGAGTGGGAAGGGAGAGAGGAGAGGCCACAGGAAGAGGAGGAGGTGTCTATCAGACAGCAGGACAGAGCCGCCTCCTCATCGTGATGAGAACAGAAATACTATGAGGTACCAGGTCTTGAGGCCTTATTATGTGCCAGGTTCTGCTCAGCACCCCACAACTTTACCATTAGGTATACAACCTCCACTTAACAGGTGAGGAAACTGAGCCCAGAAACACTGGGCCAGCCCGTGCCTAAACAAATAAGATAATTTCAGGTGCTGACAAGACAAAGAATATAAAATATGAAATAGAGCAAAGTAATGCAGAACAAGGGGAGCGGTGGTCAGGATAGGCCCTCTGGAGAGAGTGACATTTGAATTGACTCTTGGATGATGAGGAAGAAGCTGGTCTTCCTGTCTTTGACCGTGCAGCCTGTGTCCATCTCCACTTCCTATTCTTGGGCACGGGTGGAGTGGAGGGAGGGGACGTTGGAAGAGTGGCTGGGGCCAGAGCTCACAGGGCCTCTGTCGGCTGATCAAGGAGCTTAGGTTTTGTTCTGTATAATGGGAGCTGCCACAGGATTTTTAAATAGAAGAATGACATCCTCTATTTTATCCCTTAAAACCAGGATCAGCAGGGGTGCCTGGCTAGCTCAGTCTGAGGAACGTGCAGCTCTTGATCTCAGGGTCATGAGTTTGAGCCCCATGGTGGGGTGTAGAGATTACTTAAATAAATAAAACTTCAAAAAAACAAAAAACCACGGGTTAGGAAACCTACACCCTGTGGGCCAAAACCAGCCCTCAGCCTGTTTTTGTGAATAAAATTGTAGGGGGGCCCCTCCAGGCCCATTGGCTCCCATTGTCCACAGCTGCTTTCACACCACAAAGGCAGAACTGAGCAGTTGCACCAACACCATTTGGCCTCCAAAGCTGAAAATATTTACTCTCAGGCCCTTTGCAGAAAAAGTCTGCCAACCTTGCTTTATGAGGATGACTTAAGATGTTGTGTTGAGAAGGGATTGGAATTGGACCAGCTCGAGTCAAGGAGTCTAGTTAGCAAGCTGTTGTGAGATTGTCCAGGCAAGAGAAGAGGCAAAGCCATGGCAAGGGTGAGAAGTGGCCAGATTTAGGTGGTTTGGATAATTGAACGAGAAGTTCAGGGCTGCCTGGCTACTACCTCAGTCGGAAGAGCGTGTGATTCTTGGTCTTGGGGTCATGAGTTTTTATTTACTTAAAAATAAAATCAAAAAAAAAAAAATAAAAAAAAATAAAAATAAAAATAAAAAAAAAAATAAAATCTTTGGGGATCCCTGGGTGGCTCAGCAGTTTAGTGCCTGCCTTTGGCCCAGGGCGCGATCCTGGCATCCTCGGGATCGAGTCCCACGTCAGGCTCCCTGCATGGAGCCTGCTTCTCCCTCCTCCTATGTCTCTGCCTCTCTCTCTCTCTCTCTCTCTCTCTCTCTATGTCTATCATAAATAAATAAATAAATCTTTTTAAAAAACTCTTAAAAAATAAAATAATTTTTAAAAATATTTTATTTATTTATTTGTGAGAGACATACACAGAGAGAGAGAAAGAGAGAGAGAGAGAGAGAGAGAGAGAGGCAGAGACAGGCAGAGGGAGGAGCAGGCTCCATGCAGGGAGCCTGACGTGGGACTCGATCCCGGGTCTCCAGGATCACACCCTGGACTGAAGGCAGCATTAGACCGCTGAGCCACCCGGGCTGCCCCAAAATAAAATCTTTTTAAAAAGAAAAGAAAGAGGGATCCCTGGGTGGCGCAGCAGTTTGGCGCCTGCCTTTGGCCCAGGGCGCGATCCTGGAGACCCGGGATCGAATGCCACGTCAGGCTCCCGGTGCATGGAGCCTGCTTCTCCCTCTGCCTATGTCTCTGCCTTTCTCTCTCTCTCACTGTGTGCCTATCATAAATAAATAAAATTAAAAAAAAAAAAAAGAAAAGAAAGAAATAGAAGCTCAAAAAAGAACTCTGAGGTTGGGGCCCAAGGAACTAAGTGCCATTTACTGCGGTGGGAAAGTGTGTGTGTACGTAACCCCTCTCCCCGCTTCTGTCTGTAGTGTGTTAAGTCTGGATGCATCTTGGAAATCCAATTGAAGCCACTGAATACACAAATCAGGGAAGAGGCTGGAGCTAGAAGTATGCACTTGAGAGCCATGGCCACGTAGATTATTTTTAAGGCCCTTTGGAATGAGTGCAAGTGAAGATTGTTTCTCTGGGCTGAGCAGGGCCCAGACTCCCCAAAACAAGTCACTGCCCCAACAGGGTAGAGCTTGCCGAGACCTCCTGCACTGGCCCCCCATTGCCGCCCTGTTTGCTCCTGTGTCGTGGGAGTCCCTGACCTTTGCTTTCTCTACCCCAGGCCTATCAGAACTGGATAAAGAAGAACGGGGCTGAGCAGACGTTGCCCACCCTGGGCCTCACCAATAACCAGCTCTTCTTCCTGGGCTTTGCACAGGTGAGTTCATTATAGGAAAATATGCCAAGCCCAGGCACATTCTGCAGGAGCTCTGAGAGCCAAAAGGCAAATTCCCCCAACTGAGAACCTTCTAGCTCATTGGATTGTTCATAGGGCATCTACTCTGTAAGAAGGCGAGCTTCCTGCCAGTAGAGAAATCCCATTAAGGGCCACAAATGCCATTGAAAGGTTTCCCGTATCAGTTAGATGGGAGGACAAGTGGGTCCTAAGGGCCCTTCTGGTTCAGGGGTTCTAGAAATCTCCTAAACTGAAGATGCCCCAGGATGTGCTTTGAGTTGGCATTAATGTATAGTTTTCTGTTGGTGCCCAGAGCCACCAGGCCACTAGATAGTTTTTGTTCTGTCCAGGAAGTGAGTGACCTGGACTCAGGTCAAAGTTTTCAGACTGGATTTTAGGCAGAATCCTTTGTTCAGATGAAGTCTAATGCAGAGGCCCAGGCCAGACAAAGGTGACTGCAGTAGGGGAATGCCGGGGTGGGGGCATACCAGCCCCCGGTTTCTTCCCTACCCACCTAGTAGCCCCCCCTGACTCCCAGGGGTCTCAGAACCGGGCGGGGGCTCATTCTCCTGCTGTTGTGGATGGAGGGGGCAGTTTGCTGGTCTCGGGGCCCCACAGTGACTCAGCTTCTCCCTTGTTGCCTCACAAAGGTCTGGTGCTCTGTCCGCACGCCTGAGAGCTCCCATGAAGGCCTCATCACCGATCCTCACAGCCCCTCCCGCTTCCGGGTCATTGGCTCCGTGTCTAACTCCAAGGAGTTCTCAGAACACTTCCACTGCCCCCCTGGCTCACCCATGAACCCTCATCACAAGTGTGAAGTCTGGTGAGGGTGGAAACACCTCGAGCCAAGACAGGATGAGCCCCCCGGTGGGGCCCACAAGGCCACCTTTCCATCCAGCATCCGGGGTGTCGCCCCACACCCTGGCCACCCAGGGCCCCCCTACCCTGCACTGGAGGGTTTCCAGCCGGAACTGAGCCTATGATGTGGGTTCTCAACATAATCTGACGTTTGATCCCCTGTGAAGACTCTGTCATCCCAGGCACGTGTGCGCCAACTGTCACGGGCATTTGGGGGTCAGACTGGTTGCTTACCAGGCCCGGACCCCCTACTGACAAGGGCAGTGGGCCACAGCCCCCGCCCACAGCGCCAGAAACACCACAAATACCACTGTGTCAAATGCTTTAAAGATATATTTTTGGGGAAACTATTTTTTAAACATTGTGGAATACACTGGAAATCTTCAGGGAAATGATGCATTTAAAACACTTTTTTTTTTTTTAAGGAAAGGATTAGTATATTTATTATATTCTGTTTTTCTACATAACCTGTGGATAAGGGAAGCCCCACTGATGGTCCTGCCCCTTCCTCCCTCGCTGTGAGGTGGGCCGAGGACGTCCCCCGCTGAGCACGGCCCCCAGGAGAGAGCTGCCCCAGCCCTTGGCGCTTGCCCTGCCAGCCGCTGTCAGAGGAGGAGGGCCGGGCCGGCCCACAGGGGGCCAGCGCTGTCCCCAGAGGCCGGAACCCCACCAAGGACGGGCTGGTCCCCAAAGTCGCAGCAGGAAATCGATGGCTGTCGCGGGAGGGGCCAGGTGGTGGCCTTCAAGCCCGGCCGGGCCGAGAGCTCCAGCTGCAGGCAGGAGGCCCGGGAGACCGAGCGGCCCCGCTGGCCTCCTCCTGGCCTCCTCCTGGCCTCCCCCCGGGGTCTGCCTTGCTGACCCTCTTCCCCCGGGAGGAGGACGGCGAACGCGCTGTCCTGTCCCGCAGCGCCCGGCCCGAGCTGGGTCCCGCCTGGGGGGTCCCGCCCGCCCCCAGCTCCAGTGCCTTATCTGAGGCCGCCCAGGCTCCGCGCGCCCTCGCTCCTCAGTGAGGCCTGCAGGCGTCTGCCCGCCGAGCCAGGCCACCCCAGGCCCAAGGTCAGGACCGCGCAGGACCCCATCCCGCCCCTGCGGGGGACTGAGACAATCCTCGTAGTCAGATGGACTCCCCGGCGGGGCTTGCCGGCCCGGGGCACCCCGAGGGAAGGCCCCCCCGGCCCTGTCCAGCCTGTGGCCCGCCCAGGGTCCGCCCGGGAAGCCGGCGCCTGTGGGTGAGGCCCGCGCTCCCTCAGGCACTCGCCCGCACAAGCAGCAGGCCTGGTAGCTCTTCAGAGGAGGGCCGGGAGCCAGAGAAGTCTCTAGAGTCGGGCTGCCACGCGCACCTTGGCGCCCGGGGGTAGGCTTCCCGGGGCCCCTCCGTGGGCCCCCTGCCCCCCTCCTTCGGGCCTTCCCCAGAGGGCCGCGGTCCTCAGAGCGTCCCCGGCACCGTGGACCGCAAGGCTCCTGGCCGGAAGCAAGTGTCCCAGAGGGGCCGCGGACTGCGGCGACCTCTTCAGGCGTCCTGAGAACGCGGGGCGCTGGGGGCAGGAGGGCTCAGGCCCAGGGATGGGCCTGAAGGCTGAGGAGCCGCGGCTGCCCGCTGACAGACCGCTCCGGCCGGTCTCTGTGCGCCTGGACGTGGGGTGTGGAGCTGGGAATCTGTTTTTTGTATTATTATGTTTTGTGCTACTGTAGTTTGGGTGTGGCACTATCGTAACTCAAATAAAGTCCTTGTACCGAGGGGCAGTGACTGCGCGTCCTGAGGGGCTGCGGGAGGGCCAGGGCCCAGGCGGAGCTTCCCATCCCAGCCCCCCGCTAGCTGTCGCCTCCCCCTCCCCGGGGCAGTGGCCTTGGCCCCTGACAGATGCTGGAAGGTTACTCAGTGCCGGTGCCCATCGGACCATTCTTCCTTCAGCAGTAGATCGAGTGAGCACTCCCTGCTGGGGAGAATGATACGTGCCACCCTGTCCCCAAAGGGCATCCTGGGAAAAATTATTTTTCCATGATCTCGGAGCAAAGGGTGTCAGCAGTGGGTTTCCAGGCCTCAGATGCTTGGCAGGGCAGACAGGAGTAGGTAAATTCAAAGAAGTTCAAGGAAAAGTGTCTGACATGCACTCACGCCTCCCCTTGGGTTTTGCATATGCTCTTCCCTCTGCCTAGAATGTTCTTCTCTGACTTCTCGGCCTGATAAACTCCTACCCATCCTCCAATGCCTAGCTTAGCATTACCTCTTCTAGGAAGCCCTCCCTGACCTCCAATCGGGTACGAAGACACAGGCTTCCCTCTCTTACCAGAGTTTTTCAGTGCCAGGGCTACCATAGCAAAGTCTCACAAACTTGGTGGCCTACACAGCAAAAATGTATTGTCTCACAGTTCTGGAGGCTAGAGTCCAAGATCAAGGTGTCAACAAAGTCGATCCCTTCTGAGGGATGTGAGGAAGAATCTATTCCAGGCATCTGGCCTAGCCTTTGGTGGCTTCTGGCCATCTCTGGCACTCCTTGGCTTGTAGAAGCATCAGCGATGTCTGCCTTCAGCTTCATGTGGTGTTCTCCGGGGTGCACATCTGGTATGTGAATTTCCCCCGCCCCTCTTTTATAAGGACATCAATCATGTTGGATCAGGGCCCACCCTCATGACCTCATTTTAACTAATGACATCTGCAGGGATCCTATAAGGTCATATTCTGAGGTCCTGGAGGTTACAACTTCAACATATGAATTTGAGGAGACACAATTCACCCTGTAACACAGAGGTTCCAATATCCAGGCTGTGAAAAGGCCTGTATCATGTCTAGCAGCCCGGGGCCTGGCAAAAACCAGCCATGGAATAGGGCTCAGTGACTGCTAGATAAGCGGCTGGGTGGGTGAATGGGTGGACAAGTAGATGAGTGGGTGGTAGGTGGGTGGATGGGTACATAGGTGGATGGATGGATGGATGGATGGATGGATGGATAGAGAGGTGGGTGAATAGAAGGGTGGATAGGCGGATAAGTGAATAAATGGAAGGATGGCTGAATGGACAGGTAGCAATAAATTATGTGTTATCAAGGGAGCAATTCCCAAATATACCAATGCCAGAGAGAATGAGCTCAGTGGGCTGGGGTAACCAGGAAAAACTTTCTGGAGGGAAGAGATTTTAGTTGAGCCTTGACTAAAGGGGGAGAATTGGGGTTCATACTCTGAACTGAACAGAGTGATGACCTGAGCAAGCACCTATTCAAAGGGCAAAACTCCTCACCCTGCCTTGCTTGAAAAGGAGTAGTACATCATTTCTCAGTTTTTCCAGATGTAAAATGGACATTTATCTCTTTCTTCTCTTTGTTGTGACCCACAAATATTGGGGAGATATGAGGCTGCTTAAGAACAGTGATGCAGGGGGATCCCTGGGTGGCGCAGTGGTTCGGAGCCTGCCTTTGGCCCAGGGTGCGATCCTGGAGACCTGGGATCGAATCCCACATCGGGCTCCCGGTGCATGGAGCCTGCTTCTCCCTCTGCCTGTGTCTCTGCCTCTCTCTCTCTCTGTCTCTGTGACTATCATAAATAAATTTTTTAAAAAATGTAAAAAAAAAAAAAAAGAACAGTGATGCACTCTAAACCCCTCAGAACACCCACACTAGGTGTGTGCATGAGCCCATAGCCCAGTATTTCTCACTCGGGCAGCTCAACCTCATCCCCTCCAACTGACTGTCCTCGGGTGAGCAGCCTATTTAAAGATCACATCACTCCCCTTCACCAGCTCCCCACTGCACTTATCTCCCCTAGGACCTGGACTCTGCCCTAACTGCCCCCAGTGGACCTTCCCCTTGCCACCTTGAACCTCCTTTTTGCACCTTACACAGTCCCTGCCTGCTTTTTAGATTGGAATGTCTTCTAGACACCCTTGCCAATGAATGAATAAATGAATACATGGCTTTTTTCTTAAAGCTTCCACATACTGTGTGCCTACTGCATATCAGACTTGTGCTGGGTGCTCACACATCCTCCTCCTGAATGCTTACAGCAGTTTTTGGAGACAGCTACTTTATCACCCAGGTCAGAGGAGAACAGTGGGCAGAGCTGAGTTCTGAACCCAGGCTGCTAGCAAGGAGCTGCTTGGGAAAACATGAGAAGCTCCCACAGAACAGTGATGTTCCTGGAGGCCACACACACACACACACACACACACACACACACACACACACTGAGATATCTCAGAGAGAGACACCATTTTTCCCTGCAGAGGGCTCTCTTCCTGATGTTCCCCTTTTCCCAATGACCAAATGAACAGGCCCCTACCTCTCCCTTGCTCTGAGCCTTGGAGTACCAACCAGGAATTAAAACCTCAGCCAAGGGCAGCCCTGGTGGCGCAGCGGTTTAGCACCGCCTGCAGCCCGGGTGTGATCCTGGAGACCCTGGATCGAGTCCCACGTCAGGCTCTCTGCATGAAGCCTGCTTCTCCCTCTGCCTGTGTCTCTGCCTCTCATTCTCTCTCTGTGTTTCTATGAATAAATAAATAAAATCTTCAAAAAAAAGATAAAAAAAAATAAAACCTCAGCCAAAAAAGAAAAAAATAAAAACAAAAAACAAAAAAAACCCAGCCAGACCCTTTAGGGGTTTACCTACAGCTGAGATGCAAACACATGCCGGCTGCCACTAGAGCACAAGCAGAAACTATACAGGAGTTTTAGTAATAAGTGTGTAATGTAAGCAAAGGGGTCCAGCAAATGTTCTCTGGAAGAGTTGAGAAACTGCAAAAGGAAGGCACCAGAGAAGATATTAAAGAGTCTAGGACAATAATAAACCCAATTTGAAATGGTCAAGACCTTTGCAGAGAGAACTATAACACTTTACCCAAGAACATATAAGAAGACCTGCATAAACGCATGGGACAGCCCTGGTCATGAATGGAAAGGTTCACTGTAATTCAAGGTATTGATTTTTCCCCAAGTTAATCTGTAATTTCAGTGTCCTCTCAACCAGAGTTCAGGACATGTTCTCATTGAACTTGATAAGCTGATTCACAAGGAGGAGAAAATGCACCATGGCCAAGACGATTTTGAGGAAGCCAGCCCTATCAGAACCTAAAGCTGTGGTAAATAATATAGTGTGGGGTTGGTGTCAAGAGAGAGGAATTGAACAACTGGAATTTCTAGAGAGCCAGAAACAATTCTGTGTATAGGGGATGCATGGGTAGGACAAAGGAAGCCCTTTAAATCAGCTGAGAAATGATAAGCCATGTAACAAATGGTGATAGGTTATCCACTTGGGAAAAAATGGATCTAGACCTCTCCTCCCTCACAGTTCTCACACATGTTACAGCAATAAATATACCAGAGACCTAAGCATATAAAAATCATAAAATTAATAGATAAAATATCACAGAATGCGTTTATAAATTTGGATAAAGCCGTCTTTAAAAAGACAAATAGGGGCGCCTGACTGCTTCAGTTAGTGGAGCATGGGGGTTTGAGCTGCACGTGGGGTGTACAGATTATTTTAAAAAGAAAAAAGAAAAAGAAAAGGAGGGGCACCTGGGTGGCTCAGTCAGTTAAGCACCTGATTCATGATTTCAGCTCAGGTCATAATCTCAGAGTCCTGGGATTGAGTCCCGAGTCAGGCTCCGTACTCGGCAGAGTCTACTTGAGGATTCTCTCTCTCTGCCCCAACTCTTGCTCATGCATGAGCTCTTTCTCAAATAAATAAATGAATCTTTAAAAAAAGAGAGATTAAATAAATAAATAAATAAATAAATAATAAATAAATGGGGGGGGGGCACCTGGGTGGCTTAGCGGTTTGGTGCCTGCCTTTGGCCCAGAGCATGATCCTGGAGTCCCGGGATCAAGTCCCACATCAGGCTGCTTCTCCCTCTGCCTGTGTCTCTGCCTCTCTCTGTGTCTCTCATGAATAAATAAATAAAATCTTTAAAAAAAAATAAAATAAAAAATAAAAAAAGAGAAATACAATTCAGAGTATTTCAACTGATAAAAATTCTCCACTGAAAACCGAGCATAAAGCTAAAGAAAACTATCACATGATACTTTAAACTGAATTAAACATCCTCAAATAAGCATTTGAGGATATGGGAAAACACCTCAAATCAGCAATACAAAATCTAATAATAGAAACAGACTTTAAAAAAACGGAAGAAGAAAAAAAAAAACGGAAGAGATTAGATGAGAATTGACCTCAGAGAGGAAAATAAAGTTATATCATAGATGAAGTTTAAACAAGGAAGTGTCCAAACGTCCGAGGGAAAATTAGATTCAAATGAAAAGTTTACAGAGGAAAAAAAAGAAAAGTTTACAGAGGACATTGAAGAAAAAGCAGAGAAGCAACCAATAGAATGAAAGCTAGATAAAGAGGTAAAAATGGTGAAGAGTTAATGTCTCAGGCCATAATCCAAGCAGACTTTCCAGAAATGAAAGCTCTGGACCCACATACACATTAAAAGGGCTCACTGAAAAAATAAAAATAAAAATAAAAAAATAAAAGGGCTCACTGGCTACTATATGAAATTGACATTGAGTCATCAATCCTCAAATACCTCCATCCAAGTAAAGCTACTACAGATAGGTTGCCTCCAAAATCCAAAAAGGACCTGCTAGGTGTTATGCCTTTTTTTTTTTTAAGGTTATAGGAGAGACCAGATGCAATAATTTGTCTTTTACTCTAGAAGGCTTCTCTTGGGGCAGCCCGGGGGGCTCAGCAGTTTAGTGCCACCTTCAGCCCAGGTCGTGATCCTAGAGATCTGGGATCGAGTCCCTCGTTGGGCTCCCTGCATGGAGCCTGCTTCTGTCTCTGCCTCTCTCTGTTCTCTCATGAATAATTTTTTTAAAATGTTAAATAAAAAAATAAATGGCTCATCTTGACAAGCCCACATTACTGGACCTCTGGGAATGTACTGAGGTGAAAGACGGCTTTCCGTGGGATTTATCTCCTACCGTCTGATGGACAAATATCTTTTTCTTTTAAGATTTTATTTTTAAGGGGATCCCTGGGTGGCGCAGCGGTTTGGCGCCTGCCTTTAGCCCAGGGCGCAATCCTGGAGACCCGGGATCGACTCCCACGTCGGGCTCCCGATGTATGGAGCCTGCTTCTCCCTCTGCCTGTGTCTCTGCCTCTCTCTCTCTCTCTCTCTCTCTCTCTCTCTCTCTCTCTGTGACTATCATAAATAAATAAAAATAAAAAAAAAAAGATTTTATTTTTAAGTAATCTCTACACCCCATGTGGGGCTTGAACTCACAACCTCAAGGTCAAGAGTCACATGCTCTACCAACTGAGCCAGCCAGGTACCCTTGAAGCACAAATCACAAATGTCTTAACCAACATCTAGAATAGTTGTGATGTTCTCTTCATTGGGGCCAATCAACCCAATATCAATAATGGATCAGTATGACATCTTGTGGGGTGGGGGCAATCAAGACCCCTGGGTAAAAAAATAAAAAATAAAAATAATAAATAAATAAATAAATAAATAAATAAATAAATAAATAAATAAAAGACCCCTGGGGACTAAATCATGACCTAGGCCTGGAGAGTAGATATACACCTGAAGAGGGAGAGTGGAGGTATATTGCTGGTGTTCCCAGCTGAAAGAAAACTGCTTCCTGTGCTATTTACCATCAGGTATTGACAAAAAAAGTATTTGCCAGGTCAATAGCCACATTCAAGGCTCCAGGATGGTATGGACCGAATGCCTAAATCCCTCCAAGTTCATTTGTTGCCATCCTAACCCCTAACATGATGGTATTAGGAGGTGGTGATTCTGCTAGCTGCTGAGTATGTCTATTCTGGTTATGCATCCCAGAACTGGGATTCATCCAGAATGGATCTGAGCAAGCATTGAGCACACACTATAAGTCAGACTTGAGTGAAAAATCCATTGATCACCTGACCTCCTGGGGCCCTAGTCTGACTCATGGCGCCCAGTGACGTTTTGGATCAGTTCAGAGTCAATGACCAGTAATCTCTGGAAAGACAGATTAGTTCCTTTCCCCCAGTACACAGTCACTCTGGCAAATACCCATAGGTCCCTTTGGGGAAGGATGGGAGAAAGATTAACAGTGTAACATTTTGGCCATCTAGCAAGTCATCTCTCAACAGACATCATCCTCCCCTTTATTCAGGGTGTTCTGAGTTTGTAAACTGGTTCAAGACTACAAATTGATTGAAAGGCTATGACTCTCTGTTTTGGTGATTCAAGTTGGTCTCTGTTTATTTAACCTGGAACTCTTATGCTTATATGGATCAAGTAAGGATTTAGTAGATGCCTCTCTTCTCTTCTAGAGACACTGTGATCAACTAGTCAATGCATATGTCTCTGTAAATCAGACTATTCTACTTGCTTCTCTTGCGATGCTGTCCATCACAGTAACCATGGCACACCTTGTCTCTGATAAGTAGATACTACCACTTGACCTCTGCCACTCCAGGGTGTCATTATCCCCATGTATTTAGGGATCCAAGTTCAGTAGTAGAAATTCCCACTGCAATTTCTGACCCAAATGGAAAAAGAGACCACAGCTGCTAGAGCTCCTCTCACACATGCATTTGCCACAGTGGTGAAAGGTATGGACTCTGGACCCTCCCATGATGGATAAGTAGGCCTTCAATGACAAATCCACTGATAGTCCAATCTCCCTAAGCCTATGGATACTTTCTTCTGTGGCATATCAAGGCAGTTCTGGCATTTCAACTTAATTTATTCTGGGACCACTTTCAGTCTGTATCACTCAACCAAACAAACAGTTAGAGTCCTATTAATTCCTTGTGCTAAAATACTAAATCCAGAATGTTTGTTTAGTGGATTCATACAGCAGAAGTTGTCAAACATTTTCTGTAGATAACCAGATAGTAAATACTTTAGGCTTCACAGACCAATCTGTCTCTGTCACAACTAGTTGATTCTCTTACTGGAGCACAAAAGCAGCCATAGACAATCTGTAAACGAGAGTATATTCCAGTAACATTTTCTCTATGGACACTGAAATTTCAATTTCACTTCCTTTTCATGTATCATGAAATATAACTCTTCTTTTGATTTTTCTCAGCCCTGTAAACAATGTAAAAACATTCTTTGTTTACCAGTTGTACAAAAACAGCAATAGGATAGATTTGGTCCATAGCTATAGTTTGCCAATCCTTGCCTTAGGGTATACAATATGCATCTTTCATTAATCCCAATCTGGTTTCAAATAATATCATGCTACTTCACTGTAGTGAAAGAACCCTACAATAATATATTCACAATTCTTCCCTCCCACCTTTTATGTATTATTGTCACATATTTAATTTTTTCATACACTATATAAACTTTTTAAAAAGTTTTATTTATTGAGGGGCATTTGGGCGGCTCAGTTGGTTGTTAAACATCCAACTCTTGATTTCAGCTCAGGTCATGACCTCAGGGTTATGAAATTAAGCCCCTTGTTGGGCTCCACACTGGGCATGGAGTCTGCTTAAGATTCTCTCTCACAGGTGACTGTGTGGCTCAGTCAGCTAAGTGTCTGTCTTTAGTTCAGGTCATGATCCAGGGTCTGAGGATCAAGCCCCATGTCAGGCTCCCTGCTCAGTGAGGAGTCTGCTTCTCCTTCTCCCTCTGCCCTTCCCCCAGCTCATGCTTTCTTTCTCTCTCAAATAAAAAGTAAATAAAATCTTTAAAAAAAAAGATTCTATCTCTTCCTCTGTCCCCCCACCCCCCAAAAGTTTTATTTACTTAAGTCATCCCTGCACCCAGTGTGGGACTCAAACTCACAACCCCGAGATCAAGAGTTGCATGCTCCTCTGACTGAGCCAGCCAAGCACCCCTACTTGTCCCTACACTATAAATCTCCACCACATTGCTATTATTTTTGTTTTAGATAGTTAATTACCTTTTAGGGTGATTAAAGATAATTTAAATGTGTCTTTTCTATTTACTTTCATTTTCACCATTTCTGAAAATCTGTATTTCTTTGTGTACCTCCAAGCACCTATCTGATATCCTATCCTTCCACTCAAAAAACTTAAAGATATGATAGTATAGCTCTGCTGATAAAGAATTTTCAGCTTTTGTTGATTTGAAGAAGTCTTTCATTTTTTACTTTTTAAAATATGTATAGAGTAAAATTGAGTGTATTTGTGTACAATTCTGAATTTTGAGACACAGGATACAGAATATTGTGCTTTCAATTAAAAAGGAAAAAAGCAAAAAAAAAAAAAAAGCAAAAAAAAAAAAAAAGGAAAAAAGCTATTTATTTTGAAAGAATTATAGACTTGGGATGCCTCGGTGGCTCAGTGGTTGAGCATCTGCCTTTGGCTCAGGTCATCATCCTGGGGCCCTGGGATCAAATCCCATATCAGGCTCCCCACATGGAGCCTGCTTCTCCCTCTGCCTCTGTCTCTGCCTCTTTCTGTGTGTCTCTCATTAATAAATAAATAAAAATTTTTTTAAAAGGAGAGAAAGAAAGAAAGAAAGAAAGAAAGAAAGAAAGAAAAGAAAGAAAGAGAAAGAAAGAAAGAAAGAAAGAAAGAAAGAAAGAAAGAAAAGAAAGAAAAAAGGAAAAAAGTTATAGGTTCACATGAAGTTGCAAAAAATAGCATGGAGTCTTGTTTACCTTCACCTAGGTTTGCCCAATGGTAGTAGCATCTTACATGACTATTATAAATATCAATATTCTCAATTCAACAACTTTAGGGCAATATTATTAAGCAAACATTTTCAGATCCTATTTAGATTTTATCAGTTTTTACATACACATAAGTGTGTGTGTGTGTAGTTGTATGCAGTTTTATACCATGTCTAGATTCAT
Organism: Vulpes lagopus; assembly: GCF_018345385.1. NCBI lineage: Eukaryota > Metazoa > Chordata > Mammalia > Carnivora > Canidae > Vulpes > Vulpes lagopus. The sequence continues at coordinate 126,927,412 of NC_054831.1, forward strand.
GCTACAAGCACCTATATTTTTCTAAGTAAACTCTAAGTGTACAATGTGGGACTCAAATATGACCCTGAGATCAAGAGTTGCTTGTTCTACTAAACCAGCCAGACACTCCTAGCACCTTCATTTTTGAAATATATTTTTACTGCATATAGAATTCTGGATTGACAGTTTCTCCAGCACTTTACAGATGTCAATTCATGGAGTGACTAGCTGGCTCAGTCAGTAAAGCATGTGACTCTTGATTCTGGGGTCATGAGTTCAAGCCCCATGTTGGGCCTTGAGCTTACTGAAAAAATATGAACAAACGAATAAGCTGGTTCATTGTCTTCTGCTTACATAGTTTCTAATAAGAAGTTGTAATTCTTACCTTTTTGCTTCTGTAAGTAGTAATGTCTTTTTTTCCCCTCTCTGGCTCCTTCAGGATTTTCTCTTTGATTTTCAGTAGTTTGACTATGATGCATTGGATGTTCTTATTTTTGCTTTTTTGTGGGTGGTAATTTTTCCTACTTGGTGTTCTCTGATTCTTAATGACCTACGGTCAATGTCTTCCACCATTTTTGGAAAATTCTCAGCCATTATCTCTTCAAACATTTCTTCTGCTCATTCTCTCTCTCTTTTCCTTGTAGGGTTTCAATTACATGTGTAATAAATAATTTTATATTTTCCTGTGGTTCTTGGGTGCTCTGTTCTGTTTTTTTTTTTTTTTTAATTTTAGACTTATTTTTCTCTATGTTTCAGTTTGGATAATTTCTGTTGATCTATCTTCAAATTTTCTGGCTCTTTCCTTAGTTTTGTTGAGCCTACTGAGGAGCCTGTACAAGCCATTATTCAGCTCTGCTGCTATGTTTGTTTTTTTTTTTTTTTTTAATTTCTAGAATTCCACTTGACTCTTACACCTTCCACCTCTGCTGAAATTCCCCATCTGTTTATGCATGTGGTCCATATTTCCTACAGGCACTTTTAACGTATAAATCATGATTATTTAAAAGCCGTTATCAGAGTGCTTAAGTGGCTCAGTTGATTAGGTGGCCGACTCTTGATCTCAGCTCAGGTCTTTTTTTTTTTAATATTTTATTCATTTATTCATAGAGACAGACAGAGAGAGAGAGAGAAAGAGAGAGAGAGAGAGAGAGAGAGAGAGGCAGAGACACAGGCAGAGGGAGAAGCAGGCATCATACAGAGAGCCTGACGTGGGACTCGATCCAGGGTCTCCAGGATCATGCCCTGGGCTGCAGGCAGCACTAAACTGCTGCGCCACCAGGGCTGCCCTCAGCTCAGGTCTTGATCTAAGGGTTGTGAGTTCAAGCCCTCCATTGGGCTCCACACTAAGAGTGGAGCCTACTTGAAAAAATAATAATAATAAATAAATAAATAAAAGCCCTTGTCTAGGGGCACCCGGCTGGCTTAGTCAATAGAGCATGTGACTCTTGATCTCTGGGTCATGAGTTCTAGCCCCACATTGGGTGTTGAGTTTACTTAAATTTCTTTTTTCTTTTTAAAAAGCCCTTGTCTAGGGCAGCCCCGGTGGTGCAGTGGTTTAGCACCGCCTGCAGCCCAAGGTGTGATCCTGGAGACCTCGGATCAAGTCCCACATCAGGCTCCCTGCATGGAGCCTGCTTCTCCCTCTGCCTGTGTCTCTGCCTCTCTCTCTCTCCCATTCTGTGTCTCTCATGAATAATAATAAAGAAATAAAATCTTTAAAAAAAAAAAGCCCTTGTCTAATTGTTTCAACAACAGAATCATTTCTGAGTCTGGCTTGTTTGATTCCTTTGAACATATGCAAACAAGTGTAAGAAGGCCAATGAAACTGGAGTTGGGGAAATTGCAGAGAGAGAAAGCCAGTGGCCACAGGGCAGTGTCCTTCCAGCCATAACGAGGACTGGGCTTTATCTAAGAGCAAAGGGAAATATTGGAGAGTATAAGCAGGGCAGTCATATGATCTATTTTGTGTTTTTATTTTTATTTATTTTTAAAAAAATATATTTTATGTATTCATTTGAGAAGAGACAGAGCATGGACATGAGCAGGGGGAAGGAAGCAGAGGGAGAAGGAGAAGCAGACTCCCCGCTCAGCAGGGAGCCTGATATGGGGCGATCCCAGGACCTTGAGATCACAACCCCAGCCGAAGGCAGACGCTCAACCAACAAGCCACCCAGGTGGCCCAGTTTGGGTTTTTAAAAGCTGTTTTGCTGGTGCGCAGAGAATGGATCATGTAAGGGCCAGAAGAGAAGCAGAGAGACCAATCAGAAAGCAGAGAAAAAAAGGGGAGCATGGCACATCCAGGACAGCAGAGTGCCTGTACCTGGACCCTGTGTACATTTCCATGTCCTCCCAGTCCCCGGAAGTTGAAAAAAAACTGGTTCTGGAGAGAGTTTGAAAGGGAGGTAAAGCGCGAGGTTTCTTGCTAGTTTTCACATATGACCACCAGAAGGCGCAAAACCCTAAAGAGACGCTGGGAATCGGACCTGGTTCCCCGACTCTCCCCCCCTCACCCCCCACCCCCGCGACTGCGTCCTGGGGCTTGTGCACATGAACCCCTCTCCTTGCCCAGTTAGGTGACTGACTTGGGGCCCACAGGAGCCAGCAATGAGTAAACTGAAGCAATGAGTAAACTGAAGGAATCCTGCACCGGGAGCCTCAAAATGTGAATTTCTAGCCCCTTCCCGGCAGCAACTTGTCTTAGGCAAGTTATATCACTTCCCCAAGCCCCATATCTGCAAGAACGGAGATAATTTTTGCCACTATTTCCCCTTTTGCTTCCCAATCTGGCCCAGGCCCTCATTTCAGAGACAGGCTGTGTAATGTAGAGGCTCAGAAGCTGGTGTTTGAGCCACCTGGGGTTCTTTACCATTCCAACCACAAACTAGCTAAGCTACCTTGGCCAAGTGACTTCATTTCCTGAGAGCCCCACTTAAAGTGGGAACCCTAACGCACTTGCAAACCATGAGATAATGTCCATAAGTACTTTGCACAATTGCTGGCACATAATAATTGTTCAATGTATGTTTATTACTCAGCTAGAAACTGGACTCACATTCATTTCAGTGCTCACTTGAATTCCAGGACTGAGCCTCTGCTAGTAATTCCTTCAGTGGCTTTCAACAAGATCTGTTCCCTTTTCTGAGCCCTCAGTTTGTCCAACAGAAAAAACAGGAGGTTGGATTAGATTGGATTCTCAGCAGGAGCCCTTTTAGCCTTTAAGTTCCAGGCTGCTTATATCTTCCTCCTTCCCGCACTCCCTCCCTTTCTTTCTTCCTTCCATTTAACCATCACATATTCATTCATTCAACAATTACATATTTATTGGGTATCTACTATATTCCAGGTGCAGGAAACAAAACAGACCTATACCAAAACAGGTGAAATCCACAGAGAGCCAGCCCATTGGAAGCATGTTTGTTCAAAACCTTCTTTGCTTTTTCTTCCGGCAATCAATCCTTGCAGGTTATTGCGTGTTTGCAACAGGAAAGAATTGTGCCAAGAGTTTATTTCTGTGCATCTCTGTGTGGCTGTGTACACACACACATTTATATATAACATTTGCTGCAGCGTTGTCATGGGAACCGGTTTTTGGTCCCTGGGCCTGAGGGCTGCCTGTGAGTGGAGGAGCTTTTATGGAACACCCCCTGCATGCACTTTTGTGTGGTGCGCAATCCTGCTGGGAGAGTTGCCCCAAGAGCCTTTGTCGGCCCTTTTGATCATCGCTGCCTATTTTTCTCATTGATCTTGTCGGATGTGAGCGAATTTGACTGAGGGAACTGAATGTCAAGCTCAGTGATTGGCAGTGCAAGATCCTCTGGGACATTTGCCAACTAGCAGCGTGGATAGGTCAGCTTGGGCTTTTTTGTCTCCTTAAACCCTTGATGTGGGAATGTTTAAGGCTTGGGGGAAGACTTGGATGATAAGACAAAAGCAGCCAGGGAATGTGTTTTCAGAACGACAGCTGCAGCGGCCACTTTTGGACTTGGCAGGCGGTGCCAGAGTGGGGAGGGGTGTGGTGCCAGCTGAAGGGAGGGAAGGGGCTCGCTATTTGCCAGCAGCTTCTCTGGGTCTGGCCCCATCCTGGCGCTTTGCGTATGTTACTTTCTGGATTCCTGGAATCCTGGAATCCACCCTATAGGACAGACATCATGCTTCCCAGCAGGAGACTGGTGTGGGAGAGCGAAAGAGGCCTAGCTAGGGAGAGGCAGAGCTGAGATTCGAACCCAGGTTGAGCCTGACCCCAGAGCTGGGCTTTATCCACTCTGCTGTCCCACTGGACAACTTTCTGCCTCCAAGTTCTGGGCAGGGAATGGTGGTGGAGGGAACAGAGCCTTGCAAACCCCAGGTCACTGTGGCAGGCCCAGTCATAGGGGCTCAGAGGATGATGGGACCAAACCTACCCAAATGAAAGTAAGAACTGGCTCATGTTTTGGTTTCCTGTGGGCCTGCTGTGTACCAGGCACTCTTTCGCTTACTCATCCCAAAGTTTTTTCAGATGGATACTGCATTATCATTACTACCTCACAGATAAGAGGCCGAGGTCTAGAGAGGTTAGAGGTTCACCCAAGGTTGCAGAGGTGATGAGCTGAGATTTGAACCCAAGCAACCTGGCTCCAGAGAGTGAGTAATACACCACCATGCTTTTCTGGCCTGTGAGCCCTATGTATGAGCAGTTCTACAGCTGATCCACATGGACTCTCCCTGCCCCAAAGAGCTGCAGCTGTTTGAAGAAGAGCTAAAGGAAAGAGGACCCCATTTGTTGATCTCCTATGTTCAAGCCTGGGCCAGGTCTTTCCACCTCCCAGCTCTTCCCTATGAAACTACTCTAATCCCCACGCAGATGAGAGAAATTGAGGCCCAGAAGGGTGAAGTGATTTAACTAAAGTCTCAGAACTGGGTTTTGAGCCAAGGCAACTGTTTTCCAAAACAAAAGGTGTATAGCATTGCCCTAGGCCTTCTTCTCTCACATTTCTCAGTTACTGTGCCAAAAAGAGGTATGTAGGTGTTCCCCGAAGAGCAGGAAAGGCCATTCCAGACAAACCTTGTATGGTGGAGAACTCCAACCTGCCCAGATGGTGCTCCCCCAGCCCACCAGAGTAGGGTTACACTCAGTAACTCAGTCAACGTCCATTTTCTTCACCATTTATGGAGCACCTCCTATGTGTCAGGCTCGGTCTGGATATGGGGCACAGAGCGATGAATGTGAAAGTCATGATTTCTGCTACTGGGAGCTTACTCTCTAGCAAAGGGACAGCCACACAAGACAAGCAGGTATAAGTGTGAGAAGGTCACTGGCACTCTGGGTGTGAACAGCAGGGACTGCTGGCCTGGGTTGACGTGGGTGGTTTACATTACTTAAAGGAAACTTCTTGACTTAGAATATGACCAAGTGTTGAAAAGTCGGGCGTCCTACGGTATGAAATGAAAGAAGTTCCTATTTTCCTTTCCTTCAGATGTGACACTTGTCCCCAAGCCATTTACAGCTTCATTGACGAGATAAGAAAGTTAACAAGTATTGATAACTTACTACATGCCAGGTACAAGGCTACAGAAGCCCCCTGGAATACAGTGTGATAGAAGCACAAGAAAATAATGTCCCAACACAAAAGTAGCAGAAGGCAGGGGTGCCTGGGTGGCTCAGTCAGTTGAGCATTTGACTCTTGATTTTTGGTTCAGGTCATGATCTCAGGGTTGTGGGATTGAGCCCCATGTCAGGCTCTGTGCTCAGTGTGGGAGTCTGCTGGATATTTTCTCTCTCCCTCTGCTTCTCCCCCTGTTTGCTCTCTTTCTTTAAATAAACAAAATCTTAAAAGAAAAAAGTAGCAGAAGGCAGCAGCAATTAAATCTGTCTGTGGAAGGAGCAAGAGGAGAATCAAAAAAAGTTTGTCCCAGCAGAGGATACTTGACGTGGGTTTTTGAAGGATCAATAGGAGCTTGCTAGGCAGTCCATGAGCCAGAGACACTCCAAGTGGTGGGAACAGCAAAGTGCATGGCTGTTCAGGGTGCATGTACATGGGAAGGGGCAGGAACTGGGGGTGTAGAGATTGGTAGGAGCCAGATGCAGTAAGGCAGGTACTCCTGTCAGGAATCTGGACTCTATCCAAACCCCACTTAGCCTGCATAAGGGCAAGAACCATGGATCTTCTTCAACTTCTCTATTTCAGTGGAAGAAAAGGCATGTAATGAGGGTAGGGGAAAAAAAAATGATTGCCAAATTAGGGAAACTGAAAAATGTCCATCTGCAGAATTAATTCTAAATTGCTGCTATTTTCATTCTCATGCTAGCGGGAAAGGCAGAGCCTAGCAACGCGCCCCAGCCTCTTTCCAGGTGTCTGGAGTGCCAGCAGGCCAGGCCAAGCTAGTAGGCTGGCTCCTGTGGAGATCACTGGAGCCAGTTCAGTGCTTGGTGCCAGCTGTGGGCATCTGGAAATCCAGCTTCCTCTTCCAGTCATTGGATAGGGGGAAAACAGAGTCCAGGATTTTCCCAAGGCAGCAAACTTGGCAGGATGATTAAATAGCATCCGGCTTGACAAGAGCCAGGGGGAAGGCTGGGCCACCCAGGGTAGGATATGGTTTTCAGATTCAAGATGGGATATGTGGGTGATTATGTGAAGTCCCTCGGTTTAGAGAGGGCTGGAAGCTTGCTAGGCGGGTATTAGAGACTTTTCACCGGGCCAGGCCCAGTGGCAGTGCAGGTTAACCTCAGTAGATTTGGTGTGGGGGTTCTAAGGCCTGGCATCAGAGAGGTCAAAGGCTATCTTGCCCCCAGACCCAGCAGCCACCTCCAGCCACCTCCTGAATATGTTGGGTGCCCCTGTTATATGCAGGCAGTATTAGCACTCAGAGCTCTATCAGAGTGTTATGGGGATTCAATGAGTTAATACATATGAAGCATTTTGCCCATTGCCTGGCTCAAAGTGAATGCTCAGTGTCAGTTGTCTTTATCAGCCAGACACGCGGATGGTTGGTTCCTGCTTGCTAGCTTACTTAACACTCATCACAGCTCGGAGAAGCAGAAATTAATAGGTTAAAAAAATCTTTGTTAGGGTTGGGAAAACTGTGGCACAATGGGGTTATGGAACTTGCTCAAAGACACAGAGTTAAAAGTTAGAAGAGAAGAAAGAACTTGTGCACCTCAACAACAATAACAAGACACAAACAGGGAGGGGTGCCTGGGTGGTTCAGTCTGCTAACTATCCCTCTCTTGATCTCAGCTCAGGTCTTGATCTCAGGTTGTGAGTTCAAGTCTTGCACTGGGGCTCCACAGTGGGTGTGGAGCCTACTTAAAAACAAACAAACAAACAAACAAACAGGGAGACACCTGGCTGGCTCAGTAGGTGGAACGCTGGACTCTTGATCTTATCAGGGTTGTGAGTTCAAGTCCCACCTTGGACATAGAACCTACTTAAAAATTTCAAAAAAAATTTTTTTAAATCGTGAAAAGATGCTCAATATCACTAATCATTAGGGAAATGCAAATCAAAACCACGAGTTACCACTTCATACCCACTAGAATGGCTATTATCCAGAACGAAAAAGGAAGGAAGGAAGAAAAGAAGGAGGAAATGAAAGAAGGAAAGAAAAGTATTGGTGAGGATGTGGACAAATCAGACTTCTTGTGCATTTGCTGGTGGGGCCGTAGAATGTTGCAGCCATTGTGGAAAGCAGGATGGAAGTTCCTCAAAAAATTAAACAGAATCACCATATGAGGCAACAATTCCACTTCCGGTATATACCCCATAGAATTGAAAGCAGTACCTTTTTTTTTTTTTTTAAGATTTTATTTATTCATGAGAGGCAGAGACAGGAAGAGGGAGAATCAGGCTGCCTGCAGGGAGCCCAATGCCGGACTCGATCCTGGGATCCTGGCATCACGACCTGAGCCGAAGGCAGAGGCTCAACCACTGAGCGCCCAGGTGTCCCAAAAGCAGTAACTTGAATAGATATCTGCATACCCGTTCTCAAAGATCCACCGATCTCTGTATGGATGAACAAAATGTGGTATATCTATGTAATGGAATATTAGTCAACCTTAAAAAGGAATTATGTCCTGATACCCACTGCAAGATGGATGAACCTTAGAAGCATTATACTAGGTAAAATGCACCAGCACAAAAGGACAAGTATTGTGTGATTCCATTTATATGAGGTCCTAGAGTAGTCAAATTCGTAGAGACAGGAAGTAGAATGTGGTCGAGTAGGAGAATGGGGAGTTTCTGTTTAATGGGGATAGTGTTTCAGTTTGGAATGTGGCAGATGTTCTGAAGATGGACGGTGGTGGCGATTGCACAATAATGTGAATGTCACTTAGTGCCACTAGTTGCACACATAAAAATGATTAAGGGAGGGTGCCTGAGTGACAAAGTTGGTTAAGCACTTGACTCTTGGTTTTGGCTCAGATGGTGATCTCAGGGTCGTGGGATAGAGCCCCACATTGGGCTCTGCACTAAATAGCAAAGCCTGCTTGAATTTCTCTCTCCCTCTCCCTCTGCCCCCCTGTGCTCGTGTGCTCCTGCTCTCTCTTTCCCAAATAAATAAATCTTTTAAAAAATGGTTAGGGCAGCCCTGATGGCCCAGCGGTTTGGCGCCGCCTTCAGCCCGGGGTATGATCCTGACCCAGGATCGAGTCCCATGTCAGGCTCCCTGCATGGAGCTTGCTTCTCCCTCTGCCTGTGTCTCTGCCTCTCTCTGTGTGTCTGTCATGAATAAATAAATAAAATCTTTTTTTTAAAAAAGGTTAAAGTGGTGAATTTTATGTTGTGTACATCTTACCACACACACACACACACACACACACACACACACACACACACACACACGGTTGCAAGAAGGAGGAAAAGAGGAGGAGGAGGAAGTAAAAGAAAGTAGTAGAGTTGCAAAGAGGACCGGGTTTTATCTATCTTGAGAGTCCCCTGGGATGGTTCCAAATGGGAGCCTGCTTGCCCCTTTGCCCCTCCCTCCAAACCCTTGTGTATGTGCATGCACGCTCCCTCAAATAAATAAATAAATAAAACCTTTTATTTTTTAAAATTTAAAAAAGATTTTATTTATCTATTCATGAGAAACAGAGACAGAGAGAGGCAGAGACACAGGCAGAGGGAGAAGCAGGCTCCATGCAGGGAGCCCGACGTGGAACTGGATCCCAGGTCCCCAGGATCACACCCTGGGCTGAAAGCAGCGCTAAACTACTGAGACACCCAGGTTGCCCAAATAAAATCTTTTTTTTTTTTTCCAAATAAAATCTTTAAAAATGTTAAAAACCCAACAACTGGCCAGCAAAGAGAAAAGAGGTATCTTGGTGATGATGGATACACCCAGATATAACAACTTCTATTTAATTCAAAGTATTTGCAAATGATATTCAACTTGAAGGGCAGTCCTAATTTTGCTCCAGTGAGATCAGAGAATGTAAGTGCTGAGGAGTCAGAACGTGATAACTATACTCCATCCTCTCCATGCGGCACCCGCCCCCACAACCTGTGTTCCCATAGCATTCATTATTTTGTGTCCAGGCGACAAACATTTATGGAATAATCCGATTTGTGTTTTTTTATTTTTTAAAAAAATTTATTTATTTATTCATGAGAGACACAGAGAGAGAGGCAGAGACACAGGCAGAGGGAGAAGCAGGCTCCTCACAGGGAGCCTGATGAGAGACTCGATCCCCGGACTCCCGGGATCACACCCTGAGCTGAAGGCAGATGCTCAACCAGTGAGCCATCCAGGCTTCCCTGATTCGTGTTTTTTTTTTTTTTTTTTTTTTTTAACACCACCAAGCAATTCTCAGACACCAGCTGGGTGTCCTGCAACTTAACTCAGTTTTGATGCCATCGACCTGGAGATGGCATCAGATCCCACAGGTTGAGGGCTCAGTCCTTTAGGACTGCCCACCCCCCCTTTCAAATGCTAATTGCAAGGCCTGGTTGTCACCTGTGCTTCTGACCTACTGGCTAGAGAGCAGAGGTTCCTATGAGCCCTTCCTTGGGTTTGATTAATTTGCTAGAGTGGCTTACAGAACTCAGAGAAGCATCTTCCTCCCTAGATTATCAGTTTATTATGAAAGGATGTAACTTGGGAACAGCCAGGTGGAAGAGATGCAGAGGGCAAGAGTCAGATGATCCATGTCCTCTCCAGGAGAGCCTCTTTCCCAGAATCTTCACATGCTCACTAGCCTAGAAGCTCTGTGGACCCCATCCTTTGGAGTTCTTACAGAGGCTTCATTACACAGGCATGACTGCATAAATAATTGTAACTCAATTCCAGCTCTTTTCCCCTCCTCAGAAATCCTGGGGTGGGGCTGAAAGTTTCAACCCTCTAATCTCAGGGTTTGGTTCCCCTGACAACCAGCCCCCCTTCCCCATCCTTAGGTGACCTAGGGGCTTTCCAAAAGTCACCTCCTTAACATAACAAAAGATACCTTTATTATTCTAATCACTTAGGAAATTCCAAGGGTTTTAGAGGTCTCTGCTGGGAACAGAAGACTGAATATAAATTTCTTATTACAAATCACAATATCACAAGCCCATAACACATGGCAGGCACTATTCTATAGCCTAGAGATACACCAGTGAACAAAACAGACAAAATCTCTCCTCTTCTAGGGCTAACATTCTAACAGGGGAGAGCTAGACCACAAACTCATAAACATGGCAATGTCACACGTCAGATGGCAACAGGTGTCACAAGGAAATTCAAGCAGGCCAGGGTGTGCTGAGGATGAGGGTGGCTTGTTAATTTATATGGGACGTCTGGGAAGCCTTCTCTGATAAGGTGGCATTTGAGCAGAAACATGAAGGAAGTGAGGGAATGTTCAGGGCAGATAGCCCAAGGACAGGGCAACAGGAAAGGCAGAGGCCCTGAAGTGGGGGTATGCTTGGGACAAAGGAACATCAAAGAAGCCAGTGCACTGAGGAAGGAGAAAGAGCAGGACAGCAGCTCAGGGAGGTAAAGGTGAGATGGAGGGTAGGGCTCATGGAGCACCTTATAGGCCATTGAATGGCTTTTTTTTTTTTTTTTAACTTATTTGACAGAGAGAGAAAGTACAACCAAGGGGAGTGGGAGAGGGAGGAGAAGCAGGCTCCCCACCGAGCAGGGAGGCCGATGTGAGACTCGATCTCAGGACCCTGGGATCATGCCCTGAGCCACCCAGGTGCCCCTAGCTTTTTTGCTTTTACTCCAACTGAGAAGGGAAGACAGTAAAGTGCTCTTAGCAGAGAACTGATATGACCGTAACTTTTTAATGTAAATAATTATGGGGATTGCTTAACCTGTAGGTCCAGCTACTTCTCTCTAGTGCCCCGAAGAGGAATAAGAGGCCACAGCTATCTAATGGGGCCCAGCATGGGGCCTGGCACATAGTTGTCACTCAGTAAATGCCAGTTACAGGATTCCTGAGGATCCCTGGCTCCAGAGGCATGCCGGCGAGGAATGGCCAATGCTGGAAGCAGGACAGGGCCAGGGGGGTAGCCGCAGACTTCTTAAAGGGAGGACGGTATCAGTGACAAAAGCCTTGTCCTAGCAGCGAGGAGAAGCTGGGGTTTCAGTGTCTGCTCTGCTGCACCCTTGCTGTGTGACCTTGAAAAAATCCTTTCCCATCTCTGGGTTCTATTCCTAAAACCAGAACACTGGGTAAGGTCATCATCTCTAAGGAGTTTTTAGGACAGTATTTTCAGGACTCTAATTATCATGCTTAAAAAACAAACGGTGGTGGGGATCCCTGAGTGGGCCATCACTCCCCTTCATGTTTAGCGCCTGCCTTTGGGCCAGGGTGTGGTCCTGGAGTCCCAGGATGGAGTCCCACATCGGTTCCTGGCATGGAGCGGTTCCTGGCGTGGAGCCTGATTCTCCCTCTGCCTGTGTCTCCCTCTCTCCCTCTCTCCCTCTCTCTCTCTCTGTGTGTCTATCATGAATATAAAAACAAAAAACAAAAAACAAATCGTGGTAAAATACAAATAACATAAAACTTACCATCTTAACCATTCTGTGAGAGTATCTTTCCCCCCTTCTTGTATCCTGGGGAAGCCGTGCTATCTGCAGCCACCAGTGGCCGGCGCGGGCTGGGATCACTTCCAGGAGGAGTAGCTGGGCACTGGACAGCCACCCCACACACACTGTGGCCAAAGGGGCAGGACAGCATCGGTCCTGGAGAAGAAAGCTGCACCCTACCCCTGGGGGGAACAAGGGAGGAGCTAAGCTTTGTTGAGATGTTTCTTAGCCCCAGGCCCTGGTGATGCTCTATGGCCCATTTAAGTCTTGCTTTACTTCTTTAGAGGTCGACCTGAGGTGGGGAAGGGGGGGTGTTAGGGAGTCATTTTGCAAATGGCCCAAAGAAGTTAGAAGACTTGCTCACAGTAGGTAGTACAGCTGGTCGGTAAGGTTAGAATCCAGATCTGTGTTGAAGTTTCAAACCTTTGCAAGATATCACCACCCTCACATGGCACCTGACCATTGGGCCCTGTGATGTCTGGAAGGGCCCTGCTGGTACAGCTCTTCACTGAAGAGCATTCATGGCTGATTACAAACATGCTTATTGTAGTACAGGGAACAGGGCAAACAATTTCTTTACTTTTCCCACTGGGGCCTTTCTCCTTCCACTCACATCCACTTTAGATGGGTGCCCTGAGGTGTCTCCTTCTTCGGTCTTCAATCCTCCTTTTTTATGTTTTTAAAACTTCTTGGCCTCCCACCTCTAGGTCTTTTTTTTTTTTTTTTTATTTTACGATAGTCACAGAGAGATAGAGAGAGAGGCAGAGACACAGGCAGAGGGAGAAGCAGGCTCCATGCACCGGGAGCCCGACGTGGGATTCGATCCCGGGTCTCCAGGATCGCGCCCTGGGCCAAAGGCAGGCGCCAAACCGCTGCGCCACCCAGGGATCCCCCACCTCTAGGTCTTAACTGATGAGGGTCTATGGGCCACCCAGTTTCATGGCCAGCTCTACTCTTGGTGGGTGTTCACATGTTGCTGAGTGGAACAGCAAATAATATACAAACCCCTCTGTGTCTACTGAAGATGGCTTCTGTTGGGGTAACATGGCTTGTCTTTATGCTAATAGGCCAGTCCCCTCCAGGAGGAAAAATGAGGGGAGAGAGAGAACTCCAGCTTGCAACAATACATTCAAGTTTTCTTTCTTTTCTTTCTTTCTTTCTTTCTTTCTTTCTTTCTTTCTTTCTTTCTTTCTTTTTCTTTTTTTTTCTTTTCTTTCTTTTCTTCTTTCCTTCTTTCTTCTTCTTCTTCTTCTTCTTCTTCTTCTTCTTCTTCTTCTTCTTCTTCTTCTTCGTTTTTTTTTTTAAGATTTTATTTATTTATTCATGAGAGACACAGAGAGAGAGGCAGAGATGCAGGCAGAGGGAGAAGCAGGCTCCATGCTGGGACTCCAGGATCACGCCCTGGGCTAAAGGCAGGCACTAAACAGCTGAGCCACCCAGGGATCCCCTACTTTCAAGTTTTCAATTAAGAAATGAAGGTATCCCCCCAAGCTCAATCTCCAGTTCACTCAGAGGAACAGAGCACCGAACCCACATGATAACAAATAGGAAAAAGTCCATCACCCGCCATGAGATGTACAAACCAAGTCTTCACGTGTCTGCTTGCTCTTTGAATGAGGATGGAGATAGAGATTTATTTGGGGGTGGTGGTGTAGGTCTGTGTTGGAGGCAGCACGGTGGGCTTTGGGAGCAGTAGAGATCAAAGGTACAACACTCCTGTGGGCTGTTGGTGCCTGCTCTGGGGTACTCTTGGCCTTTTCTTTCTCTTTATAGGGAGGCCCAGCCTGGGATCTGGGGTACCCAGGACTCCAGGGTAACATGAAATCCTCTGATGATTCACAATTATCCTGTCCTTCAGAAAGCCTCATGTCCTATTTATTGAGTGCTAGATATTCAGGATATTTTAAATGACTAAGTAATATATGTGACAGTTACTATGAACCAGGGACTGGGCTAAGTGCTTTGCATTTGTTGTCTTTTAAAAATCATTATTAGGGATGCCTGGGTGGCTCAGCCGTTCAGTGTCTGCCTTCGGCTCCAGGCGTGATTCCGGGGTTTGAGGATAGAGTCCTGCATTGGGCTCCCTCCCTACAGGGAGCCTGCTTCTCCCTCTGCCTATGTCTCGGTCTCTCTCTCTGTGTCTCTCATAAACAAATAAATAAAATCTTAAAAAAAAAATTAGGGCAGCCCCGTTGGCGCAGCGGTTTAGCGCCACCTGCAGCCCGGGATTTGATCCTGGGGACCCAGGATGGAGTCCCACGTCAGGCTCCCTGTATGGAGCCTGCTTCTCCCTCTGCCTGTGCCTCTGCCCCTCTCTCTGTGTCTCTATGAATAAATAAAATCTTTAAAAAATTAAAAAAAATTATTAAAACATTAAAAAAAGATTTTATTTATTCAATTGAGACAGAGAGATAGATAGAGCATGAGCAGGGGGAGGGGCAGAGGCAGAGGGAGAGGGAGAAGCAGGCTTTTTGCTGAGCTGGGAGCCCAACGTGGGGCTCCATCCCAGGACCCAGGGATCAGTGACCTGAGCTGAAGGCAGACACTTAAGCATCTGAGCCACCTAGGCGCCCCTATTAAAAAAAACAAAGAGTTTAGGGATTCCTGGGTGGCTCAGGGGTTGAGCGTCTGCCTTTCGCTCAGGGCGTGGTCCTGGAGTCCTGGGATCAAGTCTCACATCAGGCTCCCTGCTCGGAGCCTGCTTCTCCCTCTGCCTGTTTGTGCCTCTCTCTCTCTCTCTCTGTCTCTCATGAATAAATATATAAAATCTTTTAAAAGAATTAAAAAAAATTTAAAGGACTTAAAAAATTTTATTTGAGAGAAAGATTTTATTTATTTATTGTGAGTACAAGCGAGGGAGGGGCAAGAGAAGTAGACTCCCCTCTGAGTGTGGAGCCTGATATGGGGCTTGATGGGAGGATGCATGTGGGGCTCGATCCCAGGACCCTGAAATCATGACCTAAACTGAAGTCAGATGCTTAACTCACTGAACCACCCAGGAGGCCCTGTATTTGTCTTATTTCTCATGATAAGAGGTAGAACCTATTTTTACAGATGAGAAAACCGAGGCTGAGAGAAGGTTAAGTGATTTATTCAAGGTCGTCCAGCTAATAATAAAAGGCAGGGCTGAGATTCAAACTCAGGTAATTGGATCCCAATGGCTGTACTTTGTCCTGAGAGCAAAGAGAGCTCCACTGCCTTGGGAGCCTGGAGGAGGGGTGCCTCTTTCACCCTGGGCAGTGAGAGAAGGCTGCCTGGAAAAGGTGAGGCCTGAGATAACTCTTGAAGCAGGAGAAGGAAGGAACCAATGGACTGAGGAGACTGAGGGTGGTTTGGGGTTATTGCTAGTAGAAGTAGAAGCACTCTGCGGATAGGTCCCAGAGGCAGAAAGAAAATGGCTTTGTTTGCGGGGGATCAAGGTGGTTCCTGAGCTGGGTGTGAATGCAGGATAGAAGCAGAGCCCAGGTTCTGAAGGATCTCCAATTTAGCCTGGATCCTGAAGACAGTGGGGGAACTTTAGAGGGCTCTCAGCAGGCAAGTTCACAGAGCCAGCTTTGCTTTTGACAGCGCCTCTGGCCACAATGGGGAGGTTGCTATGTTGAAGGACATGTGGCTTATCCGACCCTTGGTTAGATGCCTCGGATTTGTATACCGGCCTTCCACTTAAAAGTTCTATAGGTTGAGGGGTGCATGGGTGGCTCAGTCAATTAAAGATCTGACTCTACATCTCAGCTCAGGTCTTTTTTTTTTTTTTTTTCCCAACTCAAGTCTTGATCTCAGAATGGTGAGTTCAAGTCCCCTGTTGGAACGTGAAGCCTACTTAAAAAAAATAAGTTAGACAGGTTACTTCCTTACATATTTGAGCCTCAGTTTCTTCATTTGTTAACAGGATAAAGTAACACCTTGTATAGTCGTTGAGGTGAATAAGAGTTAATCTCAGCAAACATGTTCAGCAGAGTTGTATCCTGGCACATAGTAGGTGTTTAATAAATACTAGCTGCTCTGTGAGAGGGGTATTGAGCAGGGCCATGGTTTGGGATAAAAGAACATTTTACATTTTTGACTTGCTCTCTGGAAGCCTCCCCTCATTAATTGCCTAGGGGCAGAATCTTATCAGGACTTTTACATTATTTTGCCCAAGGTCTTTCCGCTTTAAGAGAGATAATACAAAGTGTTTAGCAAAGATCAGGCACACGGTAATCACCTGATGCTTGTAGCTATTATTAAGTTAGAAAATGAAACTGGCTTAGAAAAAGAATAGGAATTAAGCAATTATCAGTCTGTTATCACTCTAGTGTAAATGAGAAGCCAAATTCTTTCCTGGGAACAGGTTTTGACTGGGAAAAGGAAGTCTGAGAACACCAGGAAGGAGAATATAGGCAACTGAACCACTTGGGAATTGTTCCTGGAGCCAGTCATGCCTGGAGAAAAGCAGAAGATCCAATCCTAAGTCATTAGATATAACATGTCCAAACGGTTTAAGATTCCAGCATATGAAGAAACTCTTGTCTTCCAGTCTGAAGATGGGGAATGAGGCATATGGAGCTCCCAGGGATTGTCAAGAATTGGGCACCCACTGTGTGTAGAACTTTATGTGAACTAAAAAAAAAAAAAGAAAAAAAAGAAGTCAGTAATGAAGAAGTTTAGCAGGAGTCATAACCATGGGAAAGTCTCTTGTCTGTTTTCTGCCTCAGTTTCCTCAGTGCTTCTGTCGTGTGATGGTATTGTGCCGAGCCTCAGTTTCTTCACCTGTAAAATGGGTACTACCTATTTCACAGGACTCTATGAGATAATGTGTATGAAGTGCTCGGTGCCTGGTAGCCAGTCCTACTGGGATCGCCCCGTAGATTCCTGCGATTCCTTTCCACTCCATCACCTGTACCCAGGACAAGGCCCCCGGTCCAGATGGGGTGTGCGAGGAAGGGCTGGGTGATCTTGGTTGGCCCAAAGGGGAGCAAAAGACAAGTGCTATTTTAAGAGCTGCTGGTCAAGGGGCGCCCTAGTAATGGGGCAGGCCTTGGACAAATCCGTCCCCAGAACCCTCAGCCTAGGGCTGGTTAGATGAAGAGCGTCGCAGCAGGTCCCCCCCAGGCGACTTGGGAGTTGGCAAGGCTCCTCCCGGTGAAGGTGGAATTAGGCTCCAGGCTTGGCTCTGCCTCTTCCCAGCTGGGTGACCTTGGGCCAGTCACTTTTCCTCCTCGGGCTTCAGGATGCTCTAGAAATGAGGCTCCTCAGGGTGCTCTAGAAGGAGGCCGAAGTGTCGACACAATGGACGAGAGTGGCGTTGGGGGCCTGCGAGTGCTATTTATTATGCTAACAGATGCACGCAGCGGGTTCCTTTCCAGCGGTTTCACTCTGGTTAAGCGGTTCCTTCCACTGTAAGTGAGGTTTCTCGCCTCACCGCCTCCCGCCCCTGCGGGCAGGGCTCTGCGGACCGCAGGCTCCAGGGCCGTTGCCATTGTTCTTGGAGGCTGGGCGGCAGGGGAGGGCTCCGGCGGGCCAGACCTCGCCTCTGGTCCGCGCCTCCACCCCGCACCCCCGCCGCCGCGAGCCTGGGAAGCCCCCTCGCCGATCTTTCCCGAGGAGGCGAGTCCTCCCCAGAGCTCTCCCGAACGGCGGCCGAAGACGCCCCCGAGCGTCTCCGAAGAATCCCGACCGCTCGCAGTCTCCGGAAAGAGCCGAAGGCTCTTCCCACTCTCGGCCTCCCGAGCCGCTCCGAAAAGGCCCGAAGTTTTCCGAGCGGCCGTCCTGCCGGACTGCTGGAGGCGGCCGCAGCGCCATGTTGGATGCTCTGCTCGTTGAGTGAAGAAAATCCGCCGGCATCGCCTGAGCCCCGCTACCGAGAAGGGCGCCGCTTCCCCCGGGGAGGGGGATAAAGACCCCCCGCCGCCGGCCCATGAGGATATTGCCGTGAAAGGTCCGGTCTCTCCGCCTCCTGCCCCCGCCGGGTCCGGCCCCCCCCCTGGGGTCGCGTTGTCACGGAGACCGGCAGCCGGTGGTGCTGGCCCGCGGGGCGGCTGCTGCTGCCGGCGGCGGCGGCGGCGGCGGCGGCGGGCGTGTGTGACCGGCCCCGGCCCCCTCCTCCTCCTCCTCCCAGCCTCCCCCCGGCCCCCCGCTCCCGCCGCCTCCCCGGGTCTGCCCCCATCCCGCCCCCCCGCTGCCCCCGGCCCCTGCACCCCGGCGCGCCCGGTCCCGCTCTGGGGGGGTTGGTGGCTTCGCTTTGCCATGAGTTTACCGCAGAAACCGGCTCTGAAATCAGGCTCAGCGGCTGCAGCAGGAACCGGACCCGGCACCGGAGCGGCGGCGGCGGCGGCAGCAGCGGTACCGCCTCCTCACCCGGCGGCAGCAGCAGCGGCGGCGGCAGCGGCGGCGGCGGCGGCAGCGGCCCCTCCTCACCCGAACATCAGGGCCCTCCAGACCCAGGCGCCCCAACAGTATCCTTTTCACCTTCCTGCCGGCCTTTCGGCTTCTCGCCGCAGCCCCGGGAGTGGGGGTGGGGGGATGGGGGGGGGTGGGCCGGCTCCCCGGGGACCCTCCTGCCGGCCGCCACAGCCCAGTCGGGGAAGGGGCTGCTGCCTGAGCCCCCGCAGCCGGCTCGGCCGGAGCTTTCGGGGTGCCCCGGCGGCCGCAGCCCCGCGGGGGACCCCGGGACCCTCTGCAGTCCTGTGAAAACTAGCTCGGTTCGGCCTGGCCTCTGCAGCCCTTCCCTTTTAGAGCTGGGGGACCCTTCCCCCCACCTCCTGGCCTCCCCCCGCCCCCCTTTATTAGGCCGAATTGGCTGGTGCCTGGGACCAGCCCTGCAGGGAAGGCTTTTCTCTGTTGTGAGGACTACACCCTCCTCCTGCTCCTCTCGCTCCTGCTCCCCCTGCAGCGGGGCCTGGTGGGCTTCCCTAATTGTTATTATTAGTACATAATAAACTTTATGGGTAGATTTCCTGTCTGAAAGTAAGCTCAGTTCGTTTTTGAGGTAAGTCGGATTTTAAATCTACCGTGAAAATGTACGAAAAGCACCCCCCTCTCTCTCTGGCTAATGTTGTTTAGCGATGCGGGGGGGTGGGGGGGGGAGTTGTGATGTGGTTTGTGGTGGAACGCGATCTGAGGAGGAAATGTTACACCGGACGCTTCCCTGTCTTTGACCTTTTTAAAGGAAGAGGAAGTTAACTGACATTACCCATCACCCCCAAAAGTCTCACTTCTTGGAAGGCTTCTGTTACGGATATTTTCAAAGGCTTTAATTTCCTCTTCTTAGGCCTGATGTCTAGAGGGGATCAGAGCTTCTGGAGGACAGTCTGGTATTGAATGTATCTAATTTCATGTTATTTGCTCGATTGTAGAATTTTTGGACAGCTTTGATTGAAAAGACTTGATCACGAGGTATTTTAGTCAGAAACTAGCCGGTGGAGGTAAAACGTTGAATTCATGAATTCCACGGAGATTTAGAAAGGTATTACCTACCTGAGAATAACATTTCGTCATGCACCTTTCCCTCCCCCATCCGTTGTATTTGTGTAAATCAATAAATAACCATTGGCTGTTAGATGTGTTGTGTTTTTGTATTTGTGTCATTTTGTGTTTGACTTCCAGAGAGAGTAGGGTGTTGGAGCAAATAATTGCGGTGAAGTCCACGGATGATTTCACAGTCTGTAGTTTGATTCCTGTCTGTATCGATTACTTTGAGAAGGGAAAGGTATCTCCCTTCTAGAGTCATTTCAGGTCACCCTTTTGGTTTCTGTCAAGTGTCATTTTCTCTGTTCTTTAAATATTGTTATTCAATCCAGGCAGTGTGGCGCAGAGTAAAGATAAATTCCATTCCAGTGTGATGTGTGTACTGATTTCATAATGTTTTTATCCTGCATGATTCTTTTTCACGGATGAGAATGCTTAATGATACCTTAGTGTTGCTCATGGAAAAAGCTGGTTAGTGTTGATCAAGATCCCTAGTTGCTTTACTTTGGGGGGAAAAAAGGGTTGGCTGATTTGCCTACTTCCAGGTGGAGGTCACTGCTGGATCTCTTAAACATATCTTCACTTAATGCTTTGTGAGTTTGAATTCCTTTCTAATTTCAGTCTTTTTTTTTTTTTTTTTTTTTTGGTCTTGATTGCCCATACTTGGTTAGGGCCGTAAGTTTATATACTGTGCCACCAAGTAAATTCTTCATTACTTGTATCTTGGAGCTATTTTGGCAATTAAGCATTGAAAGGAAGCCCATAGTGTGTGTGCTTGATGTACAAAGTGGTAAGTGACCAGTACTTCACCAAGCACTTGGAGCTTTATTTGGACGCAAAGAGCTGTGATTTAAGTGTTCACGTGTGCTTTTTCTCAATGCATTTCACAAAGGAAGGACTTCTACAAGCTCTGAGTTGGTTGCAACACAGAAGTAGTTACCAGTACTGCAACAGTTGTTAAAGGGCATACATTTAAGGTGTAATTTCCGGTGACAATGATACTTACACCCATTTGTAGTAATGTGGGATAGTTGGTTTTATGTGGCTTTAAGATTTTACATGGTCTCATGTCATAGAATAGATTAAAATTCTTAATGTATTTCACAATTCTGTTATCTTAATGCTTCACTCACTGAGGTTTTGATTAGTGAAATCTAAAGGTTTGGTAGTAAATAAGGTATAGGTTACAGATTTCATTAGAACATACTAATGATGAAATGTTACGAGTGGTAGTGGGGAATAGGTTAAGATGGATTGAAACAGCAATTTCTGCTTTTCTACCCAGAAGGAGTGTGGGAATTGGCATTTGTTTGATGAAAGTAGTCATCATGTGATTAGTTGATACACACGAAGCTTTGAGACTGAGGTGCAAGACTGGAGTTGCTTTTTTCTATGGCTTGGTTAAATCTCCGGTTCCTCAAAATATATGGGTACAATTGTGTTTGAATTGAATTAATAAATTCATACAGTTTTTTAACTTTATGAAAATATTGGAAGGAGAGTCACCTGACAGTGTTTTTGGTTTGTACTTTGTGTTCAAGTGACAAATTAGAAATGGAGAATGTTGGCAATAATAAATTGAAATATAGAGCGGAACCTACGTCTAAGCATCATTATTGCATGGCGGGCCCATAAAGCCATTTCAGTTTCAGGTAGAGGCCTTTGACTGCAAAGAGACAGAGAATGGGGCCTGGCAAGGAATGGGACATGATGGAGGGTGGCAGGGCTGGTGGGGGATGAAAGAGGATAAACCCTACTGTGAAAAGTGCTACTGTGAGGGAGGAATATGCTTAGAGTTTTTATAACGTAAACCAATATGAATAGTTTATGAAATTGGCACTTCAAGATACTTGCCTTGAGATATGCTCTCCCCAGCTTCCCAGTATGAGCTTCTGAAGCTCTGTTTGAGCATTTTAAAAGTGATTCTTAACCTTTTCTGGGTAACAAATAACTTTGACATTTTGATGAAAGCTTTTAGACCCTCTCCACAGAAAATCGTTGCTTAAATTTTCAGGGGGTTCTTGGGCCCCCGTTAAAAGCCTAGCCCTTTAGATGGAAATTGCTTACCTTTCAGATTAATTAAAGATAAATGAGTTTGAATTTAGGTGCCCAAATAGTTCTGACTTAGAGCAATTTTGCAGTCTGTTATGAATACACAGTGTTCTATTTATATGGAAAGACTTCAGGGTGTAATTTCTCTCCGAGTTGCTGACACTTCTGGGGAGTCTAGTTACTGTTTTGGGGCAACCAGTTTGGTTAAAATCAGGGCAGTGGGTTCTTTGAAGGAACTAAATTTGGTAAAGGCCTGTGGCAACAGGAAAATGACCTGTGTCCTCAGCTATTTTGTCTTGGATATGATATATTAAAAACAAATATACCCATTGAGGGTTTTTTTGTATTTAATTCTTTTTTTTTGTTTTCTATGTTGATTTTCAGTTTTATAGGTTGAAGCCATAACATTTATTTTCCTCTTCTTTGCCTCTTGACCAAAGCTAAATCTGCATGTTAATAGTATTCATTATTGAGTGCCTACTGTTCTAGTACCATACATGCATCATTTTATTTAGTTTTTTTTTTTTTTCTTAGTTTTCACAAGAATCCTAATAAGGTAGGTACTGTTTATATTTTACAGATGAGGAAACTGAAGAGTAGAGAAGTAATGTTCCCAAGGTTGTCCATCTAGTTAGTGGTGGTCTACAGCTCAGACCGTGGTATGATTGGCTCCAAAGCTCATGAATGTCCTTTCTACTATGCCTTGTTACTTCTTTGTTTTTAAAGATTTTATTTATTTCTTCATGGGAGATAGAGAGAGAGAGAGAGAGAGAGAGGCAGAGACACAGGGAGAGGGAGAAGCAGGCTCCATGCAGGAAGCCCTATGTGATGGGGATCCCTGGGTGGCTCAGCGGTTTGACGCCTGCCTTCGGCCCAGGGCATGATCCTGGAGACCCGGGATCGAGTTCCACATCGGGCTCCTTGCATGGAGCCTGCCTCTCCCTCTGCCTGTGTCTCTGCCTCTCTCTGTCTATGAATGAATAAATAAAATTAAAACAAAAAACAAAAAACAAAAAAAGGAAGCCCAATGTGAGACTCTATCCCGGGACTCCGGGATCATGCCCTGAGCCAAAGGCCAAAGGCAGAGGCTCAACTGCTGAGCCATCCAGGCGTCCCTGCCTCGTTACTTATTTCTTACCAAGTCGGCATATGAGACTGGGAGGTAGTTAGGGTAAGGTCTTTATGCGGTACAGAGGCTCTGTGGAGTCATTTAGAATATTATGATACTGTATCTTGTTTTAATTAGTTCGTAGCCACATATTGCAAGACATGTATGTTATTTTTACCTCATTGACTCTTAAAGCATTAGAATAGGCCTGCACATTTGATTCAGTGCATGTTTCTGCTTGTTCAGAAGTTAGCAAGGCCTCTAGCAAAATACTGTTGTAACTAGCAGCTAGAACTCTGTAGCTCATGAAGCGGCCAGCAGTCTTTCCACTCCTATGCCCCACCATCAACAGAAATGAATGTGTGTTCTTAAGGGTAGATTCTCTTCTAGGAAGGAGATGGGGAGACTGATGGAAGATGAAGATTAGGAAGGAAGAATGCTACTCAGCTACCTGAATCACTGCTGCTGCTATTCCTTGTTCTAGGCTTCTAGGTCTTAAAGTGAGGTCTTTTCTGTCAAACTGAGGTTAAACCACCGAAGGACTGATATGTTTTTTTTTTTTCTTCCACGTTGGAGCTTTCTTTTCTTTCTTTTGTTAAAGATTTTATTTATTTATTC
Organism: Vulpes lagopus; assembly: GCF_018345385.1. Lineage (NCBI taxonomy): Eukaryota > Metazoa > Chordata > Mammalia > Carnivora > Canidae > Vulpes > Vulpes lagopus. The sequence goes on from NC_054831.1 coordinate 126,950,600, forward strand.
TTGAGAGACAGAGAGAGGCAGAGGGAGAAGTAGGCTCCCTGCAGGGAGCCTGATGTGGGACTCAGTCCCAGGACTCTGGGATCACGCCCTGAGCTGAAGACAGACACTCAACTGCTGAGCCACCCAGGTATCCCTTATAGACACTTATTAATGTATTCTTTGTCTGATGGTCAGTGACATTAGAAGCATACTAACATGGATCATGGGGAAGGCAACTTGATTGTATAAGAGGCTTCTGGGTTTTGGCTTATTAATGTTAGATTTAGTCAAACAGACTGAAATGCCTCTATGACTTGGGTAGTGAAGATCGTGGCATGGCTTGAGACCATAAAATAAGGTTGCTATGGCCAGCCAGATGGTGGCTTGCTCTGTTTGATGATATAGTTAGTTCATTATGAGAATGAGGGAAAGTAAGTTCTGGAATAAACTCTTGTAATGAGATACAATCTATTTTTACTTTAGGAGTAATAATTTGACCTAATAGGAAACTTTTCCTGGTTTTTTAGCCAGGTGCCTGACTTCTAGCAGTGTATAAACTGCGGCTGAGATTAAATCGATGAAATATTGTGAGATCCCAGGCTACTTCTGATTTCTCAAATGGTTCCTAGTTGTTTGGCTTGCTGCCAACAAGTTCAGAGAGGAGTTTTTCACTCTCTTGTAGCCTTAGCTGAAATTTGAGACAATTTTAACTATTTTAAGTACATTTGAAATTTGTCAGTTTTTATGACTTTATTAACTAGTGGTAGTTTTGTCCTTTTTCAAGCCCACGTGTGTTCCCTCTTAGGAGATACTGAATTCAGTCAATATAATGTAAGGTCCATAAAGGCAGAGAATTTTGTCAGTTTTGTTTGTTGTTGAATTGCTAACCTCTAGAGCAGTACCTGGCAAATAAGAAGTCTATAAATATTTGTCTATAAATATTTGTTGAAATGTTAAGTTAGAGTCTGGGAATCAGTTTTAAGATAAGTTTAGGGCTAATATAGATGGCATCACAACTCACATTTAGCATTCAAGGCTGCCCTAAAATTGTTTTGCGTTGATGTGTAATTGAAATGATGATAGTTTCATAATTTTGTTTGATATGGAATAGCATTGACCTAGTTTACAAAGTCAATGTCATCTATGTGGCTGAGTTACCTTTGAAGTATAGATACTGATGATTAATTAGCATTGGTATGAGACCAAAGAGGAAAAACATTTATAGTCAAATGCTACTATTAAAGATTTTGTTTTATGATTATAAGAACTAACATACAATTAAATCAGGATTACAGAAAAGTTAAAAGTCACCCATAGTCTTAATATGTAGAGATAACCACTGTTAACATTATCATGTATTTCTTTCCTGCACTTTTTTCTATGGCCTTTATTATTTATTTTTATTTTTAAAAATATCTATCTATCTATCTATTTATATTTATTTATTTATTTATTTATTTATTTATTTATTTATTTATTTATAATAGACATATATAGAGAGAGACAGAGAGGCAGAGACACAGGCAGAGGGAGAAGCAGGCTCCATGCACCGGGAGCCCGATGTGGGACTCGATCCCGGGACCCCAGGATCATGCCCTGGGCCAAAGGCAGGCGCCAAACCGCTGCGCCACCCAGGGATCCCCTATTATTTATTTTTTAAAAATATTTTACTGGGGATATTTTACTTATTCATGAGAAACAGAGAGAGAGAGGCAGAGACATGGGCAGAGGGAGAAGCAGGCTTCTTGCTGGAAGCCTGATGTGGGACTCGATCCTAGGACCCCGGGATAATGACCTGAGCTAAAGGCAGATGCTCAACCACTGAGCCACCCAGGTGCCCCTCTTTGGCTTTAATGGGCTTAAATTCTGTCCTTCTGTTATAACATAACTTAAGCTCAAATTACATATATAAGAATAAAAAAATCATCTTGATAATTGTATTGCTGTAAAATGTCCTTTGGAGTGACAGCAGTGTTTGTCTTGATCTGCCTTATCCTGGCAGGGTCTCCAGTGTTTCTGTCACTGCAGAGGGAACAGAGGGACTGGGGACAGGATGAGACTACGCATATAATTTTGTGTCTTGCTTGCTTTGTTACTTAACTATCTGCTAACAGTAACTAGGCCTTAGAAAATAGCATATAAGAAACAGAATTTGAACTGAAAGATGAATTTAAAATATATTAAAAATAAGAGCTTAAGACTACAGTTGTTTGGATGGGTAGAGGGAGTGGATTGTGGTAATGATAATTAGCATGAGCAAAGGTTTGGGCTTGAAATAAGCTTTCTATATGCTGGGTTGTGAGGATCCTCATTAGTGTGCTTGGAGTGGAGGATTATTGTGGTAGAATATTTGAAATAATGGATCCATATTGTAGGGGGCTTTGAATCCATACATGAGAAGGTTAGGCTTCATTTATGTGAAGCTGTTACTTTTCTTTTTTACTAGCTTTATTGAGATAGAGTTCACATGCCACAGAAACCAAGTTCACATATCACCCATTCAGAGTATACTATTGAGTGGTTTGGAGTTATATTCACAGTTGTACAGCCATCACCAAAATCAATTTTAGAACTTGTCTTTTTTTTTTTAAGAATTCATTTATTTAGGAGAGAGAGAGAGAGGCAGAGGCAGAGACATAGCCAGAGGGAGAAGCAGGCTTCATGCAGGGAGTCCGATGTGGGACTTGATCCCGGGACTCCAGGATCACACCCTGGGCTGAAGGCAGGTTGTAAACCGCTGAGCCACCCAGGTGTCCCTCAATACTTTATTTTTTTTTTAATTGCTGTATAATTTCACAAATATCACATTTTATTTATTTGTCAGTTGATGGATATTTGGGTTGTTTCAACTTTTTTTTTTAAAGATTTTATTTTTAGGGGATCCCTGGGTGGCTCAGCAATTTAGCGCCTGCCTTTGGCCCGGGGCACAATCCTGGAGTCCTGGGATCGAGTTCCGCGTTGGGCTCCCGGCATGGAACCTGCTTCTCCCTCTGCCTGTGTCTCTGCCTCTCTCTCTCTCTATGTCTATCATGAATAAAGAAATAAAATCTTTAAAAAAAAGATTTTATTTATATTAGAGCAAGATCAGGGGGGAGAGAGAAGGGAAAAGCAGACTCCGAGCTGAGCAGGTAGCCTGATGCAGGTTTGGTCCCAGGACCCTGGGACCATGACCTGAATTGGAGGCAGAGGCTTAACAACTGAGCCACCCAGGTGCCCCATCAACTTTTTGACTATTATGAGTAATTATACTATGAATGTCTTTGTGTGGATGTAGGTTTTCATTTCTCTTGGGTATATACATTGGGATACAGTTGCTAGGCTTTATAAGGTAACTCCATGTTTGTTTTATTTTGTTTTTAAGATTTATTTATGAGAGAGCCTACACACATAAGAGCAGAGGGTGGCAGAGGTAGAGGGAGAATCTCAAGCAGATTCCTCGCTGAGTGTGGAGCCTGTTGCTGGCAGATCTCAGGACTCTGAGATCATGACAGAAGCCAAAATCAAGAGTCAGACACTTAACTGGCTAAGCCACCAAGGTGTCCGAAGGTAACTCCAAGTTTAACATTTTGAGAGACTGCCAAAGTTTATCCTAAGTGACTGCACCATTTTACATTCGTATCAGCAAAGTATGAGGGTTCCAGCACTTGTCATTATCTTTTTTATCATAGGACATCCTAGTGGGTGTGAAGTGATAGCTCATTATGGTTTTCATTTGCTTTTCCTTGATTGCTAATTGAGTATTTTTTCTTGTGTTTATTGGACATTTGTCTTTGGAGAAATGTCTGTTCAAATCCTTTACCCAGTTTTGTTTCCCCTCTACCCAGGTTTTTAATGAGGTTGTCTTTTTATTATTGAGTTGTAAGAGTTCTTTATCTATTCTGGATCCCAAGTCCCTTATCTACAACATTTACAAATATACATATTTTTTATTATTTTAAGATTTTATTTATTTATTTTAGCAAGAGAATGAGAGAGCATGCAAGTGGATGAGGAGCAGAGGGGTAGGGAAATGGAGGAGGGAAGAATCTCAAGCTGAGTATGGAATTTGACCTGGGGCTCAGTCCCTCAACCCTGAGATCATGACCTGAGCTGAAACCAAGAGTTGGACAATTAACCTGACTGAGCCACTCAGGGGCCCGTGTGTGTGTGTGTGTGTGTGTGTGTGTGTGTGTGTGTGTGTGTGTATTTTAAAGATTTATTATTTGAGAGGGAGTGCTTGTGTGCCCACAAGGTGGTGGTGGTAGGATGGGTGGTAGTCAGGGCAGAGGGAGAAGGAGAGGGAAAGAGAATCTCAAGCAGACTCCCTGCTGAGTACAGAGCCCTGCCCTACATGGGGCTTGACCTCATGATCCTGAGATCATGACTTAAGCGGAAATCCAGAGTTGGAAGCTTAACTGACTGAGCCACCCACACACTCCTACAAATACTTTATCCCATTCAGTGGGTTGTCTTTTCTTCCTCTCTCTCTTTTTACAGATTTTATTTTTAAGGAATTTCTTTTTTTTTTTTTTTAAAGATTTTATTTATTTATTCATGAGAGACACAGAGAGTGGGGCAGAGACATAGAGACGTAGGCAGAGGAAAAACAGGCTTTCTGCAGGAAGCCTGACGCAGGACTTGATCCCAGGACCCCAGGATCATGCCCTGAGCTGAAAGCAGACACTCAACCGCTCCCTGAGCTACCCAGGCGTCCCTTTAAGGAATTTCTGTACCCAGCTTGGGGCTTGAACTCAAAACCCCAAGACCAAGAGTCACATGCTCTACTGACTGAGCCAGCCAGGTGCCCCTCACTTTCTTGATGGTGTCCTTTGGATTTTTTTTTTTTTTTTTTGGTCACTTGTGCTTCCTTAGTGTGTTTAAAAAGGCTTTCCTTAACCCAGGGTCACAGAAATTTACTCTTTTCTAATTTTAGCTCTTAAATTTAGATCTTTGATCCATTTTGAGTTCATTTTTGTGTATGCTGTGAAGTAAGGATCCAGATTTATTCTTTTGCATGCGACTATCCAGTTTGAGCACTATTTGTTAAAAGAATATTTTTTGAATTGTCTGGGCACTTTGTCAAAAATCAGTTGTGTTCTGTTTTTGTTTTTTATTTACTGGGAAACTGACATGATGGAAACTGTTATTGAAAATTTGTTTTAAAAAAAAAAAGAAAATTCGTTGAGTGCAGCCCTGGTGGCTCAGCGGTTTAGCGCCCCTTCAGCCCCGCGGGATGTGATCCTGGAGACCCAGGATCAAGTCCCACGTCGGGCTCCCTGCATGGAGCCTGCTTCTCCCTCTGCCTGTTTCTGCCTTTCTCTCTCTATGTCTCTCATGAATAAATAAATAAAATCTTAAAAAAAAAAAAAGAAAATTTGTTGAGGTCTGCAGATTGAAATAAGGAACAGGAAAGATTAAGAGACTAGCAGTGATATCACAGAATTACATTTGAAGTTTTATCAACCGGGGTAGCCTGGGTGGCTCAGCAGTTTAGTGCCTGCTTTCAGCCCAGGGCCTGATCCTGGAGACCCGGGATCGAGTCCCACGTCGGGCTCCTTGCATGGAGCCTGCTTCTCCCTCTGCCTGTGCCTCTGCTTCTCTCTCTCTCTCTCTGTCCCTCGTGAGTAAATAAATAAAATCTTAAAAACAATAAATAAAGTTTTATCAACCGGGCAGCCTGGGTGGCTCAGTGGTTTAGCGCCGCCTTCTGCCCAGGGCATGATCCTGGAGACCCGGGATCGAGTCCCATGTTGGGCTCCCTGTATGGAGTCTGCTTCTCCCTCTGCCTGTGTCTCTGCCTTTCTGTGTGTCTCTCATGAATAAATAAATAAAATCTTTAAAAAATAATAAAGTTTTATCAACCATTAAGTATTTGAGATTTAGTAAGGTGTGCTATTTATAAAATATGGCCTACTGAATACATGAACCTTAATCATTTTCACCTTTTGTATAATGCCTGAAAAACAGGAGAGCTTCTTAAAAGAGATTTTGCCTATCTCTATTATTAAGATAATTTTCTATGAGGCTGTGATATGTGATAGCTTTGTGAAAAATAACATATGGGCATTTGATTATTTTGCTGTGCTGTGAAGAATTGAAATTGTAAGTTACAAATTCCTGGGTTATTGTATTTCACATAGAATATTAGTTCTGCCTAGAGCATTTATATAATTTTCAAGATAAATTTGATTTTTTTTTGTTTATTAGGCTATATCCTCAAGCTATCCTAATGTGTACATTTTTATAAAGAAATAAAATTGGAAAAAAAAGGAAAATTGGGAAATAGTGCTCACCGCTAACAGGATTCTTTCTATGACTGAGGAAAAGACCACATTAATGAAGAGGCTTTTTATAACCTTTCAAGTCTCTGCCTGTCTCTGCCCCTCTCTGTATGTCTCATGAATTAATAAAATAAAATCTTTAAAAAACAACAGCAGTAGGTTTTTTTTTTTTTTTTTTAAGATTTATTTATTTATTCATTAGAGACAGAGAGAGGCAGAGATACAGGCAGAGGGAGAAAGAGGCTCCATGCAAGGAGCCTGATGTGGGACTTGATCGTGGGACTCCAGGATCAGGCCATGGGCTGAAGGCGGTGCTAAACCACTGAGCCACCCAGGCTGCATGCAACAGGGTTTTGGATGAAAATTTTCTACACACATACACATGCAACGTCTCTTCAGTGACTTGAAATATTATAGTGTGGGAATGGGGTTGCTGATTTTTTAAGATTATCTGTACTTTTTGGGGATTCCTGGGTAGCTCAGCGGTTCTGCGCCTGCCTTTGGCCCAGGGCGTGATCCTGGAGTCCCGGGATCAAGTTCCGCCAATATTGGGGAAATCTTTTTTTTTTTTTTTTTTTAAGATTTTATTTATTTATTCATAGAGATGCAGAGAGAGAGAGGGAGGCAGAGACACAGGCAGAGGGGGAAGCAGGCTTCATGCAGGGAGCCTGACGTGGGACTCGATCCAGGGTCTCCAGGATCATGCCCTGGGTTGCAGGCAGCGCTAAACCGTTGCGCCACTGGGGCTGCCCTATTGGGGAAATCTTAAAAAAAAAAAAAGTCTCAACAATATTAAACAAGTACTTGAGGTCTTTAAAAAATTATGTAGGTAATTAAGACCTACTTCCTTGACATATTTAATGAGCTAAGCTAAAGACAGGCATACTAATTTATAAAACTTGAAAAGTAGAGATATCTTTTTTTTTTAAGATTTTATTTATTTATTCATGAGACACACACACACACACACACACACACACACAGAGGAGAGAGAGAGAGAGAGAGGCAAGACACCGGCAGAGGGAGAAGCAGGCTCCATGCAGGGAGCCTGATGGGGGTCTCGATCCTGGGTCTCCAGGACCACGCCCTGGACTGAAGGGGACGACGCTAAACCGCTGAGCCACCACTGAGCCACCTGGGCTGCCCTATTGTTGAGACTTTGAGGCTATTATATCATGCTCATCTGATAGTTCCAATATTATATTGTTGGTCTTTTTTAGAAATATTAGAATTTGGAACCAGTCCAACTTCCTGAGGTAACTGCTGTGTTTCAAAAGTAGACAGTGGAGTACTTGACCTTAGCTTATTACCTTTTGTGTTGTGACTGGGTGAGTGTACTTGAATGTGGTACGTTTTGGGCAAGGCAGTGAGAGCTGAATACTGCTTTGGAAAGTCAATGATTTTATTCTGGAGTTTCTTCTGAAAGTCATAATTAAAAGATGCAAGCATGTTAGTATGTATTGCCTTATTTTCCATTTTCATAATCTTTCTTGGGATCTCTGGTCAACCTTTCTGGTCCCTTCCCCCCAGAGGCATTTTTTTCCTGAGGTTGAGGGACATGCTGGTGACTTTCCAAAGCATCAGGTTTGTGCATAAACTGATTTGAGATCTTTATTTATTTATTGTAAAAAAAGATTTATTTGATGCAGAGAGAGTACACAAGCAGTGTGAGAGGCAGGCTCCCCACTGAGCAGAGAGCCTGACATGGGGCTTGATCCCAGGACTCTGCGATCATGACATGAGTCCAAAGCAGATGCTTAACTGACTGAGCCATCCAAGTGCCCCTGATTTGAGATCTTTAATATCAGAATGCACTTTGACTTACCAGTAGCATGACCAAAGATCTTTCTTCTGCAGATGTGGTATGGATGCTAAATTATGTATTCATCCTATCTAGTAACCATTATATATAGTTTAGAAAATTAGCAGTCTTTATGCTACATTTTTTTTTTCCTTTATGCTACTTCTAGATGCGTTCCTAAAATACTTTGGAAAGCAGCAAAACATTTTATACCCCTTGTTCTAGCAATTTGCATTTGATCTTGTAGTTATAAAGGTCTCTGACGTTAGCATGTGAACTAAGTAGGAGCAAAGTATCCTTAGCCTCCTTAATACAAAAAAAGAAACTACTTGAACTGATTTTAGACCTACAGAAAACTTGACAAAATGGTAGTAAGAGTTCTCTTCAGCCCCTGTCTCCTTCCCCTATTGTAAACATCTTTCATTACCACAATATAATTATCAAATACAGGAAATTAACATTGATACAATATTATCAACTAAAGTGCAGATCTTGTTCGAGTTTTTAGCAGTTTTTCCACTGTTCTTTTTTCTGTTTCAGGACCGCACATTGCATTTGGCCATTATTTCTCCTTAGCTCCTCTAGACTGTATAATTGTTCCTTTATTTAATCCTATATTTATCAAGTCTGCCCATTCTTTTTGTGAAATTGAGGGCTTTGGTCTGTTCATAAGGGTATCATGTGTCAAAGTTGGTGTCAATGATAAGGACAATTGTGAGAGCACTCCAGCTGGCAACATAGCCTTCAGAAACCTATTGCTGTTCACCCTTCCTAATTTTTCTTGAATATTTGGAGAGAAGGGTAAATTTTTTTTTTTTTTTTTGTATTTTAGAATCATATTTATGAAAGTAGCATAGTTACTATTCAGTTGAACGCTCAACTGAATGGGAACTGGTTAACCTGTAGTGGCAAGGTTAGAATGCTGAAGGGAGAAGGAAAAAAAATAATGGAATCTTGAGATAAGAGAGGAAGTAGAAAACAGAAGGAAAATTTTGGTGATTGTTTTGACTCCACAGATTAGGTTAATAGTTCCTGATGCTTAGTAGACACACAATAATTTAAGTGGCCAAAGAAGGAAGTGTTAATTAACTGCATGTGTTAGCTGTTGATGGAGCTACAAAAGAACCCTGAAGTGGGGTCTCTGCCTCTTAGGTGCTTCAGTCAAACAGTTAGAGAATTTAAGGTGTTTTCTAAATGGACATAGGAGATCAGAGACCTGAGAGATCAATGAGGAATGGAGGAGTTAGGAAGTAGGATTTGAGTAGATGGAAGAGGAGGGACATTTACAGTTGAGAGAAAAATACATTTATAGCAGTTAGGAAGTGTGGTGGATGGTAGTCAGAAGACATGCTTGAATAAAATGGAAAACCGAATGTGCAGTACATGTGACAGTTTTGGAAACTTTTGGATATCTGTTCTTTTATCTTGTAGCAAACAGTTTTTGCAAACCTGACACATACGAACACTTTTGGTTCTTGGAGGAAGATGAAGTTGGTGCTGGATGGATTGAGATCCATACGAAGCATGAAGACTAATATGCTAGGCTCACTGCAGGCTTTCTGAGATTTTGCTGATATACATCTAGTCTAGAGGGAGGTGAAAGGGAAAGGGTGATTTTATAATGAAAACTCTCAAAGAAAGCTAGAGATTTGAGTATCCTTGGTGAAAGAATGAGAAGAGCTAAAATTACTCTAAGGCTTTGAGACTAGAAAATGATACTGTTTGTGATCAAGTAAGAAAGATGTAGGAGGGGATGCCTGGGTTATGATACTCTGTGAGTATCATAAATAAATAAAAATTAAGAAAAAAGATTTTATTTATTTATTCATAGACACACACACACACAGAGAGAGAGAGAGAGAGAGAGAGAGAGAGGCAGAGACACAGGCAGAGGGAGAAGCAGGCTCCATGCAGGGAGCCCGATGTGGGATTCGATCCCGGGACTCTAGGATCGCGCCCTGGGCCAAAGGCAGGCACTAAACTGCTGAGCCACCCAGGGATCCCCCCCCTTTTTTTTTTAAAGAAAGAGCTTGAGAGGTGGGTGGAGGAGTAGGAGGGACAGAAGCTGAGGGAGAAGGAGAAAGAGAGTCTTAAATGTGCAGCCCGACTGGGGTGGTGGTGGTGGGTTGGGTTGGTTGGGGGCAGGGTGCTCAAGCTCAGGACCCTGAGATCATGACCTGAGCTGAAATCAAAAGCTGATGCTCAACTGACTGAGCCACCCAGGCACCCCTAAGTTCACATTTTTAATGAAAGATCTTTATTTTTTTATTTTTATTTTATTTTTTAAGGATTTTATTAATTTATTAGAGAGAGAGAGGCAGAGAAACAGGCAGAGGGAGAAGCAGGCTCCATGTAGGGAGCCTGACGCGGGACTTGATCCCAGGACTCCAGGATCACGCCTTGGGCCAAAGGCAGGTGCTAAACCGCCAAGCCACCCAGGGATCCCCTTAATGAAAGATCTTTATATGCTGATTAGGAATTCAGCATAGCATGATAAACTCATTGTTACCACTCTTGATTGGTAAATTTTAAGCAGAAGAAAAGAACTGATGTTTCAGTTGGCCAAGCTTTTCCTCATTATTGTGGGTTGACTTATAATTTCTTATGCTTTTTGAAATAGTGAAAATAGCTTGTGGATGATGACTTTCTGGACCTAAGGAGACTGGCTTACAAATTGGGAACTGCTTAGTTCAATATTTGTACTACCTGGGAACTTATTCATATGGAGTGTTAAAACAAAGCAGAGTTGGGATACTTTCTCCATAGGTTTGTTTGTTTGTTTGTTTAAGATTTTATTAATTTATTCATGAGAGACACAGAGAGACAGAGAGGTAGAGACACGGGCAGGGGGAGAAGCAGGCTCCATGCAGGGAGCCAGATTTGGGACTCCATCCCTGGTACCTAGGATCACGCTCTGGGCTGAAGGTGGCGCTAAACCTCTGAGCCACCCAGGCTGGCCTCTCCATAGGTTGGTTTGTTTGTTTATTTACTCCATAGGTTTAAAGAAAAATTAGTTTTCTAGCTTAAAGATGTTTGTTGAGCACTGATGAATTAGAAATAATAGTTTTTGTCTTTGTGAGAAGCTTACTAGTGCAGGAGACATATAAGAAGGCCCTAGTGCAAGAGACAGATATATAAGAAGGTAAGTAAACAGGAATCAACAAGCACAGGGCCCCAGGGAGCTCTGAGGAGGGTCATTGGTCTTTGGAGTTGGGGGTGGAAGAGTATTGGGTAGAATGAAGGGACAGGCTTCCTGGAGAAGGGGAAATCTCTTAATTGAATCTGGAAGTTTGAGCCATATGAAATATAGTGGTAGGAAAAAGGTGTTCTAGCCAGTAATCAGCACATACAGACACTCAGGACAGTGAAAAATGACTTGTTGACTATTGGTAGGCTAACAGTTTGGAGGGGAGCAGTGGACAGGTAGAGGCCACAGAAAGGGCGTTATGAAGGCTAAGGAGCTTGTCACCCAGATGACAGCAGGGAGCCATCATCTGTAGGCTGGGTGGATGATACATGATCATTTAGAGTTTTAGAAGGACCATTCTGGAAGGTTATTAGGAGGCAGGATTGAGATATGTATTTGTAGTAAATAATTCAAGTCTGGGCAGCCCAGGTGGCTCAGCGGTTTAGTGCCGCCGTCAGCCCAGCGTGTGATCCTGGAGACCCAGGATCGAGTCCCACGTCGGGCTCCCTGTATGGAGCCTGCTTCTCCCTCTGCCTGTGTCTCTGCCTCTTTCTCTCTCTGTTTCTCGTGAATGAATAAATAAATATAATCTTTAAAAAAAATAATTCAAGTCCAAGATTGACATATGAGTTATAATTTTTACTTGGGATTTTTATTTTATTTATTTATTTATTTATTTATTTTTTTTTAAATTTTTTTTTTATTTTACTTATGATAGTCACAGAGAGAGAGAGAGAGAGAGAGAGGCAGAGACACAGGCAGAGGGAGAAGCAGGCTCCATGCACCGGGAGCCCGACGTGGGATTCAATCCCGGGTCTCCAGGATCGCGCCCCGGGCCAAAGACAGGCGCCAAACCGCTGCGCCACCCAGGGATCCCGGGATTTTTATTTTAAATTTATTTATGATAGTCACACAGAGAGAGAGAGAGAGAGAGGCAACCCTTTTGGTTCTGAGGAGTGAAATTGAGTTGAAAATACTCAAAACTGGGCAGCCCCGATGGCTCAGTGGTTTAGCGCTGCCTTCAGCCCAGGGTGTGATCCTGGAAACTCGGGATGTCCCTGCATCGGGCTCCCTGCGTGGGGCCTGCTTCTCCTTCTGCCTGTGTCTCTGCCTCTCTCTCTCTCTCTCTCTCTCTCTCATGAATAAATAAATAAAATCTTAAAAAAAAGAGAAAATACTCAGAATTGCAACAGGAGAAGGTAATTCCTTTGAGTTTCAGGTTGCTTGGCCTCTCTAGCTGTCCGATTAGCAATTCATATTTTGCCGGTTTATTTTCACTTCCTTTAAAGAAGCTCTGAACAGTGCTTTAAGGAGTTAATAGTGTGTGTGTGTGTGTGTGTGTGTGTGTGTGTGTGTATGTGTGTTAAATGCTTTTGTTTTTCTTATTGGAAGCACTTTTTTTGTGTGTCTGAGCATGTATCATCACTATTAGTAAGTAGTCTTTGAAGAGACCTGGGTTATTGTAAATGGAGGCACATTCCTAGTTTCAAGAATGGTTTTTGAATGTTCTTTTAGGCACTTATATTAGTTGTGCTTTGAGAAAAGAGATTGTTCACTGTGCTTTAGGAGCTGGTAGCTAAGTCTGATGCTTCTTAACCCTTAACTAAGAAAAATGGGGCTTGCTGACAATAGGTGGTTTTACAGGCCTATGAAAACGACAGCATGTTCAGCAATGTAAACAATGGCAGCTGTCTTTTGCTGGCTTCTCTGTTGTTGGAAGTGTAATGAAACTGCTTCTCACAAATGGCTTCACCTGCTGACTCATCGTTCAGCCCCTACACAACTATAGTGTCCAGCATTATTTAATGCTGGGATTGAGAATAAAAGGAATCAGAGTCTTAGAATATGAGGGTTGGAATGGATCATGGAAAACTTTTAACTTAGCCCCTTCTCAGATGGCCTCAACTATCAAAAAGAAATGTCACATGCAAAGAAAATTGCCACTGTGGCAGATGCCATAGTTGATAGTTTTAAGAATTAGTTATACTGCTCTTCACAGTGCCATTACAGTCTTCTGAATGATCAAGGACTTTTTCCTTCTGTCTAGAAATCCTTGAGATGTGCTTTTTAGCTTTCTTTCAAAAATAACACATTATTCTGAAAGTGGCTATATGTGATTTCTACAGGGGCAGCATACATTTATTTTTTTTTTTTGTTTTTTAATTAATTTTTTTTTTTTTTTGAGTTCAATTTGCTAACATATAACACCCAGTGCTCATCCCGCCAAGGGCAGCATACATTTAATTCCTGCTACAGACTACAGGAGGACTGTGTGAAGAAGTAAAAAGAAAGTGGCATTGCCCCTGTTAACTTTCCAATCTAGTTAGGAAACAGATATGTGAGAGAAGTGGAGAACATTTAGGAGCCAATTCATTTTTTAAATTTTTTTTAAAGATTTTATTTATTTATTCATGAGAGACAGAGTGGGGGAGAGAGAGAGAGAGAGAGAGAGGGGCATAGACACAGATAGAGGGAGAAGCAGGCTCCATGCAGGGAGCCCGACATGGGACTCGATCCTGGGTCTCCAGGATCATACCCTGGGCTTAAGGCGGCGCAAAACCGCTGAGCCACCTGGGCTGCCCCCAACTTATTAAGTATATAAACTGATTCAGCTGATACATTGTGAAGGAGGCTTATATAAATTTATGTGAGCTCTTACAGCAGTGATTTATTTTTTATTTTTATTATTTTTTTAAGATTTTAAATAATCTCAGGGCACCTGAGTTGCTCAGTGATTGAGCATCTGCCTTCTGCTCAGGTCATGATCCCGGGGTCCAGGCATTGAGTCCCATATCAGGCTCCCTTGGGGAACCTGCTTTTCCCTCTGCCTGTGTGTCTGCCTCTCTGTGTCCCTCATGAATAAATAAATATTTTTTTTAAAATTTTTTTATTTATTTATGATAGAGAGAGAGAGAGAGAGAGAGAGAGAGAGAGGCAGAGACACAGGCAGAGGGAGAAGCAGGCTCCGTGCACCAGGAGCCCGATGTGGGATTGGATCCCGGGGTTCCAGGATCGCGCCCTGGGCCAAAGGCAGGCGCCAAACCACTGTGCCACCCAGGGATCCCCTGTGCCTCATGAATAAATAAATAAAATCTTAAAAAAAAAGATTTTAAGTAATGTTACGCAGTATGGGGCTTGAACTCACAGCCCTTAAAGGTTTTTGACTGAGCCAGCCAGGTACCCTGGTCATTTAGGATTTTTTTTTTTTTTTTTAAGATTTATTTATTCATGAGAGACAGAGAGAGACAGAGACCTAGGCAGAGGGAGAAGCAGGCTCTGTGTAGGAAGCCCGACATGAGACTTGATCCCGGGTCTCCAGGATCAGGCCCGCCCTGGACTAAAGGCGGCGCTAAACCGCTGAGCCACCCGGGCTGCCTGATATTTAATTATTGAAACAAAATTAAAAATATTCATTCCATTAAATAGGAATAACAAATGCATTATGTTAGCATAAAGTTTGACAAGTGAAAAATAACTTTCGAAACAAAGTGGTAGCATTATTTTTGCAAATCTCTTTAATGTCTAGCCTAGTGGAAGATAACTGAATTCTCACATCTACTTCTGCATTCTGCTCTACATTTTGTTTGAACGAAATCCTGTCTAAGATAAGGAACTGGGAAGGAGAGGTGTGTTTTAATGTTATTCTTAGATTATTGTGGATACTCTATTTCTACACCAGAATTAGGGTGTTGTTTCTTTTTTTTTTTTTTTTCCAGATTTTGTTTATTTATTTGACAGCACAGTAGGAGGATTGATAGAGAGGGAGAAACAGGCTCCCCACTGAGCACCAGCCCCCTATATGGGGAGGCTGAGCCCAGGACTCTGGGCTCACGACCTGAGCCAAAGGCAGATACTTAACCAACTGAGCCATACAGGTGCCCTAGAGTGATTTCTTAAAGGTTTGTTTCAGTTTGGAACCTGAAACCATGTCCATGAACTTTTCATGCAGTTAAATGTATTGGTCTGATGGCACTTTGAATAGACCTTTTTACCTGCGTGTGATTTTTCGCCATGCATTGGTCATTTGAGGAATAATGGTTCATTAAGTTATGCAGATTTTTCAAATGTGGATTTATTTCATTATGCAGTAGTATAAAATCACATCAGTTAATATCACTACTTATCTCATGAGAAAGGCTTTGGGGGCAGTTCTTGAACTCATGGTGGTAGATACTATGAGCACTAATGAATGGTGGAAAGGTGATTGAAGTTGAATTAGGAACTAGTCTTTGGGTTAGAAGGAAGTGAACTTTATTTTCATAAAGAAGCTCCACGTTGAACACCCTGAAGAGAGGGAGTTTTATTGTCCTGGTTCCTTTTCCTAGTGTTAGCAGGCTTGACTAATTTCATCTAAGGAATACAGAACCAGAAATAGTCTTTTCAAATAAATTTGTTAACCCAAAGCAATCTCTTGCAGAATGTGTAGTTATACTTTTAAGCATGACTACTCTGAGTAGTGTTTGGTTCTCTGTTACTTACAGATCTGAGAGTCTTTAGAACCTCTTCTGAACCTTTAATCTCCCCATCCTCCAATCTGAAGGTGGACCTCAGAAATGTCCTATTAGAGTCCCAGAAGGGTTTTACCTCATGGCATTGCTTTCAGTGCTTCCCCAGATTTTGCTACTGTCTTGTTTGAACTTAGTGTCATTTACTAAACCAGTATCTGGGGTGAGACAGAGACTAAAATCTCTTTTTCTAAGTAGGTGGGTGGATGAGACAGTTCGGTGTTTATTGTTTTTTTTTTTTTTTTTTTTTTTTAAAGGATTTTATTTATTTGAGAGAGACTGAGCACAAATGGGGAGCAGCAGAGGGAGAGGGAGAAGCAAGCTCCCTGCTGGTGAGCAGGGAGCTTGACACAGGGCTCAATCCCAAGACCTCCATTTCATGACCTAAGCTGAAGACAGATGCTTAACCGACTGAGCCACCCAAGTGCCCCATGTTCAATTTTGTTAACGTCCTTTTTTTTTTTTTTTTTTTTTAAGATTTTATTTATTTACTCGTGAGACAGAGAGAAAGAGAAAGAGAGGCAGAGACACAGGCAGAGGGAGAAACAGGCGCCACGCAGGGATCCTGATGCAGGACTCGATTCTGGGTCTCCAGGATCATGCCCTGGACTGAAGGCAGTGCTAAACCGCTGAGCCACCCAGACTGACCCAATTTTATTAAC
This sequence comes from Vulpes lagopus, assembly GCF_018345385.1. Lineage (NCBI taxonomy): Eukaryota > Metazoa > Chordata > Mammalia > Carnivora > Canidae > Vulpes > Vulpes lagopus. The sequence continues at coordinate 126,966,994 of NC_054831.1, forward strand.
GTTCTAAGGAATATTTCGACATATATCCAAGGAATACCTTGAAATTAACCTTTTTGTTTTTGTTATACCATCTGTTTTTGTAGACTTGTACTTCTAAAGTTGGTGTTTAAATAAAATTCTAATTGTTACACCATTTATAATAGCGGACATACTTTTTTTTTTTTTTAACGATTTTATTTATTTATTCATAGGAGACAGAGGGAGAGAGAGGCAGAGACACAGGCAGAGGGAGAAGCAGGCTCCATGCAGGGAGCCTGATGTGGGACCTCATCCAGGGACTCCAGGATCATGCCCTGGGTCAAAGGCAGGCGCTAAACTGCTGAGCCACGCAGGGATCCCCAATAGTGGACATCTTGAAATAGGCTCAGGCCCTAGTAATGAGGCTTGGGGGGAAATTATGGGTTGTATATGCACTGAAGTATTATATATCCCTTAAAAATGTTGCAGAACCTTAAAAAAGTTCAGAGTAACTTGGCTGATTCAGGCAGTAGAGGATGTAACATCTCTTGATCTCAGGGTCTTCAGTTCTAGCCCCACGTTCGGGGTGGAGCCTACATAAAAAAAGATAAAAATAAGTCCACATTTATTTTGTGGAAGCCAGTTAAAAATAGCACATCTGATCAAATTTTACCTTAAAAATAATTTTAAAGTGCTTGGTTAAACAACAGTGTTCATTGGATTATTTCTGCTGATGAGATTGAGCGATTTTTATTTTCTTTAACCATTAATTTCAGGGTTATGAGTTCAGACCCCATGTTGGACAGATATGGGGCCTACCTAAAAAAAAAACAAAACATAAAGCCCCTCCAGGTATCATTTTTGTAATCAGGAAAATAAAGCTATTTCTATTTTCAGAAATGAAACTAAGTTAAAATGTGACTCCTTGTAAGTTCTGCATTCAGCAAAATATGAAATTATATTAAGAGTAGAGAGGATTTAAAATGCATTTTTAGATTTTCAACTGGGAATCAAGGGAGAGAGAGGGCACGTTTTTGGTTAACAATTAAGTAAAAAGGAATTATGAATTGTGTGCTTCAAGGATTCTGATTAATCTTTGTTTTACCATAATAGCAATACTAGTGCCCAGCTCCCCAGATTTGTTGGCATGACACCAAGAGACATGGTTTAAACTACTCTAAAAGAGTTATCATTAAAAGGGGGGGAAATCTTTTTAACAATGAGGCAAACTGATGCAACATTTTCTTAGGATGCCTGTTATTTGTTTAAAGTTTCGCTCTTTAAAGTCCTTTGCCATCTTGTTCTTGCTGTCCTTGCTTTCATTTGGGGCTGTAGCAGTGTTGAGCCAAAAATGGCTGCTGCTGCCACAAGTGGAAGGCATAGTACCTGGAGTTAACTGCTGTGGTTCCAGCCATGACGCAGGAGGAGCAGGCTGGGGAACCTGGGGAATGGGATCTGGGTCAGGATTCTCTTAAAGGTTGTTGCCCTGAGAATTGGGTTTTTCTTGTGAAAGAGTTACTGTGTTGCAGATTCTGCCATTGGGGGATGGGGTTAGAATTTATTAAAAAAAAAAAAAAGAATTTATAGTCTTAGCAGGAGAACCATCCTTTCTCTGTAGAAGTAAGAAATCTTAGCATATGCTATTATTTGCTGACCCAAGATTGGCTATTTTCAGAAAGCAGCAAGGCTTACCTGTCTGTATCAGTTGATGACAGAGAAGTGTCCAGCATGACAGTGCTTTCTGACTTGGGTGAATTTACTGAATGAAAACCATTTCCCTCAGATACAAAGTGGGTGGTGTATAATAGAGGATTAAAAAGGTCTGCCTCCATGCCCAGCTCCTGTGAGGAATACTATCCACATCCAAAGTCAACCTAGAAGGTTGAGGTGAGAGATGGGGAATGGTTTGAATATAGTATTGAAGTTGCTGCGTGTGCTGCTTAAGCCACTTCCTAGAGTGAATGCACTGCCCTTTGGATGGGGTATGTTTGTGCTTGAGTTTCTGTCCTTTGTACTTGTGACCAGAGATTGGTATGATCAGGACCACTAGGATATGCTGCCTAGCAACCAGTGAGATGTGGTATATCCGGATGGACGGTGACACAGTACTTCATTCATTACTCTCTTAATATAATGAGAAAAAAGGCTTTTCTGCTTTAGGAAAAAAAAAAAAAAGTTCCCTTCTACAGAACAGCCATGTGATCATTGTAATAACACACAGGAAAAATATTATAACTCTACCATCCATTGATAACTGTGGTTAACATTTTTATTTATTTTCTTGAAGGAATTTTTGCGTGTGTATGTACATATTTATGTATGCATGTGTTCATGTATCTATGTACATGTATTAGCATAGCCATTACTCATTCTGTAAATAGTTTTATTATTTTTTAACATTGATCTGTTTCCATTTCAGGAAACATTTGGAGTGCTTTAATGACTTCATAATATTTCTATATGTGGCTGTGCTACACTATACTTAAAACAATCCATATCATTGGATTATTAAGTTAACAATTTTTTTACTTAAAAGTAGTACTAACATCTTTGTGTATAACATTTTTTAGTATAGCAGATATTTCCTTGATAAAGTAAAAATTACTGGGTTAGCAGGTTTGAACATTAGGATAATTGATGTATATAGCTGTATTTTTACCAGCATTAAATATTCTAGTTTTTCAGTTTTTGTTAATTTGATAAATGAAATGATAATACAATTTTAATTTGCATTTTTTTATTACTTGTAAGATTTAGTTTTTTCCTCCCATGTTAGCTTTTATTTCCTGATTTGAAAATTATCTGCTCATATCCTAGGCTCATGTATTTACTGAAATCTTAAGTGAGGTTCAAAACTTAGTAAAATAATGCATGTGTACATGTATAGTATAAAGAATATAAATCATACCATTTTATGTATTTATGTTGCATACTTAAAAATATTAAAAACTCATTTCCACTACCATCATTATAAGTTATCACCGTTGACAGTTTGGTGTGTCTGTTCTTATAGACCTTTTTGTATGCATTTATAAATACAGAGGAAAAGGGGAACGGAAAGAGGGTGGAAGAGAAGGAAAGAGGTGAAATTTTTAGAGAGTGGTCTCTGGAGGTGGATGTACTTTGTGGTTTGGATCCTGACTGCTGAAATGTGAAGTGTGATCTTGGGGAATTTAGAATGCTGTAGATCATAGTCCCAGATCCCATGGTGCAGGAAACATTTTTAAAAAATTTCTAGTTAGTACCAAGGGAAGTATTCAAAATAATATTTTAATCATAAAATAGGATACAACTGCTACCAAAAAAGAGAATGAGAAAAAAAAAATGAGAAAGCAAAAGTTCTTGGATATTAAAAAGAATTAAATTTTTGTTACGTTTTATTTACATACCCTTCAACTTACAGGACTTCCATCCTACTAAAATACACATATGTCCAAGGAAAGGCACTAAAAATTTTAATGCAAAAAAAAAAAGAAAAAGAAAAAAAACCCTAAAAATTAATTCCCATCAATAGCAAAAGAGTTAAATAAATGATGGTACACCTACACAACAGAATTATCAGCATGTATCAATATGGCAGAGATTTATAAGATACATGACAAAGCAGTCACTAGCATGTGCAGTATAATCTCATGTTTTCTTTTTTAAAGATTATTTATTCATAGCGACATGAGAGAGAGAGAGAGAGAGAGGCAGAAACTCAGGCAGAGGGAGAAGCAGGCTCCATGCAGGGAGCCTAATGTAGGACTTGATCCAGGGTTTCCAGGATCACACCCTAGGCTGCAGGCGGCTGCCGCCCTAATCTCATATTTTTAAGGAAAACATATCATATAATAACAGTAATAACCATTGCTATATTACTCTATTACACAAAGTGCCAGGTACAATTTTAAGCACTTTTTATGCATGACCTCATTTAATCCTCACAACCATCTGGGGTACTATAGCCTATAATTACCCCTTTTTACATATGAGGATATTGGGCCACAAAAAGGTGAGGTCACTTTCCCAAGGTAAACAGCCATTTCTCTGCTGCGTTTTGTTTTTTCTTCTTGTTTCTTTACTTTTTTTTTTATTAATTTATTTTTGAGTAATCTCAACCCCCCAGTGAAAGTGGAAACCATTTCTCAAGGTAATTCATGTTAACAAGTTTGCAATATATTCAGTTTTCTATATTTTTGAGGAGGGGGCTCAAACTCATGATCTTGAGATCAAGAGTTGCATACTCTACTGACTGAGGTAGCCAGGTGCTTCAGTTCTTTACTTTCTTGATGTCTGGTGTTTGGTAGTTTCCATTCATATTTATGAATGATGAGGTAGATCAGTAGTTAGCTGGGGAGTTGGATTTCTTGCAGCTGGGTAAAATAGGCCTCTCCATAATTGAATGTTGTCTTCAGGTTTGTGAGTGGGGCCTGACACTTAGGGATGGTTCACTGTATTTATGCCTTTATTTTCTCTGGGAATAAATCTTTTTAAAAATATTTTATTTATTTATTCAAGAGAGACAGAGACATAGGCAGAGGGAGAAGCAGGCTCCACGCAGGGAGCCTGGTGTGGGTGGGACTTGATTGGGGGACTCCAGGATCATGACCCGAGCCAAAGGCAGACACTCAACCACTGAGCCATCAGGTGTTCCTCTTGAAATAATTTTTAAAAATTACTTATTTGTTTGAGAGAAAGCATGTGTGAGAGTGGGGGATAGGGGACAAAAGGAGAGGGAGAGAGAGAATCTCAAGCAGACTCTGCTTCATACAGAGCCTGAAACAGGGTTCAGTCTCTGAACCCTGAGATCATGACCTGAGCCAAAATCAAGAGTGGGTTGCTCAACCAACTGAGCCACCCAGCACACCTCTTAGATTGATTGATTGATTGATTTATAAAAAATATTTTATCCATTTATTTGAGAGAGAAAGCAAGCACACGTCAAGGGCAGAGAGAGAGGGAGAAGCAGAACCCCTGCTGTGCAGGGAGCCTGATGTGAGGCTTGATCCAGTGACACTGGGATCATGACCTGAGCTGAAGACTGACACTTAACCCACTGAGCCACCCAGGCGCCCCAATTTTTAAAAAATTATTTATTCATGATAGACATAGAAAGAGAGAGGCAGAGAGGTAGGCAGAGGGAGAAGCAGGCTCCCTCTGGGGACTCAACGTGGGACTCGATCCCGGGTCCCCAGGATCACGCCCTGGGCTGAAGGCAGAAGCTAAACCGCTGAGCCACCTGGGCTGGCCCTCTTAAAATAATTTTTAAGGGATCCCTGGGTGGCGCAGCGGTTTGGCGCCTGCCTTTGGCCCAGGGCGCGATCCTGGAGACCCGGGATCGAATCCCATGTCGGGCTCCCGGTGCATGGAGCCTGCTTCTCCCTCTGCCTGTGTCTCTGCCTCTCTCTCTCTCTCTCTGACTGTCATAAATAAATGAAAATTAAAAAAAAAAAAAAAAGAATAATTTTTAAAAGGAAAGTATTGCTAATGAAACTGAAAATCATTTCTCTTAGGATAATTCATGATAATTCTCTTAGGATAATTCATGTTTGCATGAATTATGTATTTGCATACAATGTATGTTTTGTGTAATTTCTGCACTGTATTTTTCAAATATATTTTATTTTATTTTTTAAAGATTATTTATTTATTTATGATAGAGCAAGAGAGAGAGAGGCAGAGACACAGGCAGAGGGAGAAGCAGGCTCCATGCTGGGAGCCCGACGCGGCACTCGATCCCAGGACTCCAGGATCGCGCCCTGGGCTAAAGGCAGGTGCCAAACTGCTGAGCCACCCAGGGATCCCCTCAAATATCTTTTAATTGTGATTTTAGATCCATAACTTCTCCTCACAAATAGATTGTGAAGTGGAAATCCTAAAATTTATAAAATGGTATCTCAGGAATTTGTTAGCTTTTGAAGAATTGAAGCTTATTTTGGATTACCATTATTGCATTATACTTTCAGGCTTTCTAGTTGAGATAAAAAATTTGAGATTATTAATTTTTCTCATGGTCATGTTATTGGATGACAGCTATTGTCTTCATCTCTTAGATCATTTTAGCCTATTATTTAAATGTTTTTTTTTTATTATTTATTCATGATAGTCATAGAGAGAGGAGACAGAGGCAGAGACACAGGCAGAGGGAGAAGCAGGCTCCATGCCGGGAGCCCGACGTGGGACTCGATCCCGGGACTCCAGGATCGCGCCCTGGGCCAAAGGCAGGCGCTAAACCACTGAGCCAACCAGGGATCCCCTTAACCTATTATTTAGAAATTATATCAGGGCACCTGGGTGGCTCTCCGGTTAAGCATCTGCCTTTGGCTCAGGTCATGGTCCCAGGGTCCTGGGATCAAGCCCCAAGGCAGCCTGCTTCTCTCTCTCTCCCTCTGCCTGCTGCTCCCCCTGCTCATTCCCTCTTTCTGTCAAATAAATCAATAAAAAGTCTTAAAAAAATAAAAATAACATCACCTTTCCGATTTGTGTGCCTAACTTTTAAAACCTTATGTTTACCTTTTATATACTGTAATTTTTAGTATTCTTTCAGAATGTCATGAAATTGCCTAGGTTTTGGTTTGAAGACCTGTTATGTAACCAAATTTTAGCTATAGTATTGAATACTGGATACTGGAATAGTTTTATTGTGATCTTACCATTCAAGTTTGAATATATTTCCCTCAATTAACATCACAATGTATACTTACAGTTTTGCTGCAAATGCATTAATTTGATAGAATATGAGGCATAAAGTATACTAGGTGCTTTAAGAGATGTTGGTCAGGAACACTTAGAAAAAAGGAGCAAAACTGCAGAGTTGAAGATACCTAGGTTCTGGTTCTGTCATTTATAATCATGTGATTTTTGACAATTCTCTTAATTTTATTTTATTATTTATTTATTTATTTTTTAAAAAGATTTTATTTTTCATTTATTCATGAGAGACACAGAGCGAGAGAGAGAGAGAGAGAGAGGCAGAGACAGAGGCAGAGGGAGAAGCAGGGCCCATGCAGGGAGCCTGATGTGGGACTCCATCCCAGGTCTCCAGGATCACACCCCGGGTTGCAGGTGGCACTAAACTGCTGCGCTACTAGGGCTGCCCTCTTAATTTTATTTTTAAAAAAGATTTATTTATTTGAGAGAGAGAGACTGAGCACAAGCGGGAGGGGCAGAGGGAGAGGGAACAAGAATCTCAAGTAGACTCTGGAGTGTGGAACCTAATGTGGAGCTAGATCCCATGACCCTGAGATCCTGACCTGAGTTGGGCGCTCAACTGACTGAGCCATGCAGATGCTTCTCAGTGTTTTTGAATTTCAGTTTCCTTGTCTGTAAGAGGCGTTTTAATGGTACCTCTCAAATTGTTCTGTGGATTAAATGAAATCCTCTCTACAAAATACCGAGTGTAGTATCTGGCACATAGTTGGTACTCAAAAAAAAAAAAAAACAAACCGCTATCGTTTAGTCTAGCCAGTAGAAAACAAAAATCATTTTCTTTCTTTTTTTTTTTTTTTTTAATTTTATTTACTTATGATAGTCATACAGAGAGAGAGGCAGAGACATAGGCAGAGGGAGAAGCAGGCTCCATGCACCGGGAGCCCGATGTGGGATTTGATCCCGGGTCTTGAGGATCGCGCCCTGGACCAAAGGCAGGCGCCAAACCGCTGCGCCACCCAGGGATCCCCAAAAATCATTTTCTAAAGACATACACGAAAGGTTACAGTGTTTATCAATACTTGTTTAAGCTCTTCTTGTGTTGATATCTGTATACAGGATTTGCAGTTTGAGAACCCTGTTTATCAAGGCTCAGGAGATAAAAAGCTGGTGAGAAATAAGCCTAGGCCGGTACAGATGGCTCTTGGTGGAATTTTGTAAAGCTGGCACCCATTCTTTGTCTTCTAAAATGTTGTATTTTGGGATGCCTGGGTGGCTCAGCGGTTGAGCCCAGGTCTGGGGATGGAGTCCCACATTGGGCTCCCTCTGTGTTTCTGCCTCTCTGTGTGTCTCTAAATGAATAAATAAATCTTAAAAAAATAAAATGGCATATTTATTACAATGTATTTCATCAAAATTTATGGGCTGATAGAAAGAGATTTTACTTTATACTAATTAGGCACAAATGAATCTCATTTTTGTTTTTAAACTTGTCAACTACCCCAATATACCAAGGTGCTTTTATTCCTGGAGTGCCCTATTTCATATATAAAAATGTTTCAAGCAGATGCTATAATTTTTGAGGGAAGGGATATTATCTCTAAAAGATTGCTCATAGATATTTCGGCCTTTATTTGGAATATCAGAATCAACTCTCAGCCCAAGAAATTGTTTCATTTTCTGGTTTAGTTGCCTTTTTTTTTTTTTTTTTTTTTTTAGTTGCAATTTTTTTTTTTTTTGAGATTTTATTTATTTATTCATGAGATACTGAGAGAGAGAGAGAAAGGCAGGTAGAGGGAGAAGCAGGCTCCATGCAGGGAGCCTGATGTGGGACTTGATTCTGGGACCCCAGGATCATGCCCTGGGCTGAAGGCAGGGCTAAACTGTTGAGCCACCCAGGCTGCCCTTTAGTTGCTATCTTAAAAATATTTTATATCTTTACTTTTTTAAAAGATCTGATTTAATGGGATGAGCACTGGGTGTTATTCTGTATGTTGGTAAATTGAACACCAATAAAAATTAATTTATTAAAAAAAAAAGATCTGATTTATTTGAGAGAGAGAGTGTTTGCAGAAGCGAAGGTAAGGGCAGAGGGAGAGGGATAAGCAGACTCCCTACTGTGCAGGGAGCCCTGTAGGACACAGGGCAGGACCCTAGGACACTGAGATTATGACCTGAGCTGAAGGCAGCCACTCAACTGACTGAGCCACTCAGGTCCCCCTATTTTATATATTTAATAAATGTTTAGTATTGTGAGTTTTTCTTACTTTGTACTAAAAAAGCCACAGATGTATTTTGTACTTTATTGAAATACATTGGGGGATGCTTGGGTGGCTCAGTCGGTTAAGTATCTGCCTTTGGCTTGCATCATGATCTCAGAGTTCTGGCATCAAGCCCAGAATTGGGCTCTCTGCTCAGCAGGGATCTGCTTCTTCTGTCTTTCCCCCTGCTCATTCTCTTTCAAATAAATAAATAAAATAAAATACATTGATAAGTAAGATTCCCATGTGGTTATCATCCTCCTCAGTTAACCCTGTTGATTATTTTCTATGCCTATTTAACATTTTAAATTTTAACTAAAATTGGATTGCATTATGTATGTGTTTTATAGTTTCCTTAATGTATAGTTTATATATGTAATACATGTCAATATATATTTAAGTGAAATAATGCTTAACATATATAGTTTTCATAATTAAGTTTCCTTAATATGCTAGAACAGTTCTCTATATCAATAATACATATGTATCGTAATTTTTTGAAATGATTAGAATTCTTTTTTTTTCTTTTTTAAGAATTCTTTATTACGGATGTTCCTTAACTTACTTTTACTCAATTCCCTCTATTTTTTTTTAAAAGATTTTATTTATTTATTAATGAAAGATACAGAGAGAGAAGCAGGCTCCATGCAGGGAGCCCGATGTGGGACTCGATCCCAGGACTTCAGGATTATGCTGTCGGCCGAAGGCAGGCGCTAAACCGCTGAGCCACCCAGGGATCCCCCTACTCAATTCCCTCTAATCTGGGTTATTTCCACTTACTCTTGTTTTGAGATATTACCTCTCTCTCTCTCTCTCTCTCTCTCTCTCTCTCTTTTTTAAAGAGAGATTTATTTATTTATTCATGAGAAAGAGAGAGAGAGAGGCAGGAGACATAGGCAGAGTGACGGGACCCTGGAGAAGCAGGGTCCTCGCAGGGAGCCTGATGTGGAACTCGATCCTGGATCCTGGGATCAGGACCTGAGCCAAAGGCAGGCTCCTAGCCACTGAGCCACCCAGGTGTCCTGGTATTAAACATTCTTATGCAGATACTTTTTGTAGTTGAATAGGTATTTTTGGGGATAAATTACAGAAATAGATGAAAAGGCACAAGAAGAATATATCAAAGGATGAAATAGACCAAAGGTTACCAGCATTAAATACTTACTATTGTGAATTTTAATGGTTTGCTTCCTAGTTCTATTTAGATCTTTATTGCTTTTCTTTTTATCTTTTATTTGTATTATTTTGCTTTATTAATTATGTTCTAATTAGCCACTGTGAATCCTCTTTATAACAAAATGGAATGACATTCGTTTATTAAAGGGAACCAAGACTTTTAAAAAAACAACATAATTTTCCTGTTTGGCCAATTAAAATCTTGAAGTACATAGTAACTTACTTTTTTTTCTTGTTAGCCAAAATACTCTTTTTTCATGTTTTCTGTTTTTATCAAACTTACTAATTTAAATTTTATTCTAAAAGAAAGTAACCTTTAAAAAATAATTTAGCAGCAGCTACTGATAAGAAAAGCTTGAGTAAATTTTAGGTGGTAGTTAATGAATTCCTGAATTTGTGCCTAAATTGAATAGAATTTGGTCCGTTGGAGTAGAGTATGCAAATTTAGCTAAGTAAAATTTGTACTTGTTAAAGTGTGATCTTATTTGAAAGAATCTAGATGACTACTTTGTATGTCAGCTGTATTGATTATCTTAATTCTTCACACATGCCTGTGACAAATATAGGTGAATAAAAGATGATGGAATTATTAGGGCAGACTACCTGCCTTGAGTCATGCATCTTCTGTTAATGAGTATAAGTACCTTTTTTTTTTTTTTTAAGATTTTAATTATTTATTCATGAGAGACACAGAGAGAGAGGCAGAGACACAGATAGAGGGCCGAGGTGGCTGCCGGGACCTGCTCGTCCAGGGCCGCACGCTGCTGTCTCCCTGAGCTCAGGGTCCCCTCTGCGGCCTCCCAGCAGGTACCTCCCCGTGCCTGTGACGTCGCTGCCTCACTGAGGCCTGGGTGTGTGCACCTGGGCCCCGGGCCGCCCGGCCTGGACGGGAGCCCCTGCACCTGCCCCGCGCCCCGGAGCCCTGCTTTGATTTCCTCTCCCGTCTTGGGCTGCGGCTCAGGCCCGGAGCTTGGAGCCCTTTCTGTGCACCCCTTCACCCTCCTGCTGCAAAAGCTGTTCTCAGGAAAGAGCTGATAAACTCATTCACTGAAAAAAAAAAAAAAAAAGGAACTCGACCCTTGGACCCCAGGATCAGGCCCTGGGCCAAAGACAGGCACTAAACCACTGAGCTACCCAGGGATGAGTATAAGTACTTTGAAGGCAAAAACTGTTTTCTTTATCTGAGATGACATTAGCAAATCACTGATAGATTTTTAAAAAATGGTAATTTTCTTGAAAATGTGTTTTCTTTATTCCTGACATTGTAGGCTATTTTAAATAGTGTAAAATATTCATAATCTATGGGTCTGCATAATATATTGTCTTAAAGTTGTCATAAAACCATAGTTTTTTAAAATACTTTTTTGAAACCTCATACTCATTGTGAGATATTTATTTATGTATTTATTTCTTTATTTATTTTTAAAGATTTATTTATCTATTCATGAAAGACAGAGAGAGAGAGGCAGAGACATAGGCAGAGGGAGAAGCAGGCTCCCTGCAGAGAGCCCGATGCAGGACCCGATCCCGGATCCAGGGATCACGCCCTGAGCCGAGGGCAGACGCCCAACTACTGAACCACCCAGGAGTCCCTCATTGTGAGATATTTAGACAACATAAGAATGTATACAATAGGGATGCCTGGGGGTTGGCTTAGGGGTTGAGCATCTGCCTTTGGCTTAGGATGTGATTCCGGGGTCCTGGGATCAAGACCCACATCGGGCTCCCTGCGAGGAGCCTGCTTCTCCCTCTGCCTGTGTCTCTGCCTCTCTCTCTGTGTCTCTCATGAATAAATAAATAAAATCTTAAAAAAAATGTATAGAATAGTGTATTGTAGCATCTTAGGTAAGCATAATCTTGATTTTTTTTGTTTTTTTTAAGTAGACTGCCCAATGTGAGGCTTAAATTCACAAGCCCTAGAATAGGAGTTGTGTGCTGCAGTGATTGAGTCAGCCATCATCCCCCAACCTGCCACTTTTTCTTTTTCTGGTAGGGAAAAAAATTCTATACATACAGAAGGGAGTTTTCATTCTTTTGGTTTTTAGGAATTTTATTTCTTAAAATGGGATTGAATTATTCATACACACATACACTATTCTGCAGCTTGCCTTTTGCATTTAGTGTCTCCTTTAAAAAAAATATTTGAAAGAGTTAGCAGGAGCAGGAGGGAGAGGGAGAAACAGGCTTCTCTCTGAGCAGGGAGCCCAACATGGGGCTCAGTCCTGGACCCTGGGATCGTGACCTCAGCCAAAGGCAGACAGTTAACTGACTGAGCCATCCAGGTGCCCCACATTAAGTGTTTCATAGATATCCTATAACATTACATAGAGAATCAGTTTGGTGTAAAGTTAAGAGCCTTGATTCTTGGAGCTGGACTATTGGTGTTAAATCCTAGCTTTCCAGTTACATACTGTGATGTTGGGCATACTTATTGCCATGTACATTAGTTTTTTATTTTGAAACCTGGAAATGATAATTGTTCAAGTCAGTATTAAAATGTAAGGTGCTTAGTATGTTTGGCATATGATATTTTGCTTAATAAATGTTAGCTATAATTGCTTTTCCTCATTTAAAAAATATATGTGATATGGATTTAACACATTCATTAAACCATTCTCAAATTGATGGGCAGGTAACTAACTGTACTTCAAAAAAATCGTATGTTTAGGGATGCCTGGGTGGTTCAGCAGTTGGGTGTCTGCCTTTGGCTCAGGGCATGATCCCAGGTACCTGGGATCAAGTTCCTGCATCGGGCTTCCTGCATGGAGCCTGCTTCTCCCTCTGCCTATGTCTCTACCTTTCTCTGTCTATGCCTTTCATGAATAAATAAATAAAATCTTAAAAAGAGAAAAACAACAAAAACACCTTATGTTTAAAACTCTGGATTTTTTTTATCTTTATTTTTTTGAGAGAACACACTTGCGCATGAATGGGAGGGAGGGGCAGAGAGAGTGGGATAGAAAGAATCTTAAGCAGGCCCCATGCCCAGAGTGGTGCCTGATGTGTGACTCCATCTCATGACCCTGATATCATGACTTGAGCTGAAATCAAGAGACAGATAGATGCTTAACTGATTTAGCCACCCAGGTGCCCCTCCCCTTGATGATGTTTAAGTATTTGGTTTTTATTTTAGTAATGCAAGAACACTTTTTTTGCTCTTGGTTCCTTAGCTGAAGGGCTTAATTGAAACTTCAAAGCTTTCATAAAACAAGGAAGTAATTAACCATCTTTCAGTCCTAACCCTCCGATCCTTTTTTTATTTTTATTTTTATTTATTTATGATAGGCACACAGTGAGAGAGAGAGAGAGGCAGAGACATAGGCAGAGGGAGAAGCAGGCTCCATGCACCGGGAGCCGGACGTGGGACTCGATCCCGAGTCTCCAGGATCGCGCCCTGGGCCAAAGGCAGGCGCCAAACCGCTGCGCCACCCAGGGATCCCCTAACCCTCCGATCCTATCTTGTGTAGATTAGTTTCATTTTCAAATGGTAGTATTAATGTCATCCATTGCTTAAAATGGTTTTCTTCTTATTTTTATCTTTTTATAATCTGCCATGTAACTATTTCTCTTGCCCCAGCTATTGGGAACTTGAATTTTGGTTGCAGGAAAAACATGTTGTTTTTCTACTGTGCTATTATTTTGGCTTAGTTTCATCTCTGTGATTAAAAAATCAATTTGATATAGATGTCTAGAGACATTGTATTTGCCTGACAAAGACACATTGTGATACCCTCGTGATGAGAGAAGTCAGCGTAAAATGAATTAGGAGAGTATATGTAAGAATGTTAGAAATAACAGGGGTACCTGGGTGACTCAGTTAAGCATCTGATTTTTTATTTTGGCTGACGTCATTATCTGATGGCTTGTGGGATGGAGCCCCATGCTGGACTCTGCTTAGTGAAGAGGCTGCTTGAGGTTCTCTCTGTTCTCACTGACCCTCCTCAACTCACATGTGTGGGCATGCACACATGTGCACACATTCTCTCTCTCTCTCAAATATATAAATAAAAAAAAATAAATAAAATATATAAATAAATCTTTAAAAAATGTAAAAAATACTAATTTTTAAATTATTGAACCAAATTAACATTTTCATTAGACTTGAGTGATCAAGTAATTTTTTTAATTCAAGAAAATGCCTCCTTAATTAGCATAATTTTAGGCGCATGGTAAGGATAAGATAGTAGTATTCAATCTTGGTTGCTTGTCGGAATCAATACATAGACCTTTTCTGAACCAAATTTTGGAGTTGGGGGTTTAGATATGCAACTAAAGTTAGGGACTCTTGGTCTAGAAAACTGAAATAGTTGGGATTCCTGGGTGGCGCAGCGGTTTGGCGCCTGCCTTTGGCCCAGGGCACGATCCTGGAGACCTGGGATCGAATCCCACGTCAGGCTCCTGGTGCATGGAGCCTGCTTCTCCCTCTGCCTGTGTCTCTGCCTCTCTCTCTCTCTCTCTCTCTCTCTGTGACTATCATAAAAAAAAAAAAAAGGATATTAAAAAAAATAGAAAACTGAAATAGTCTATTGTGAGGTAATTAGGTATTGCATAATACTTAAGGGACATCATATTAGTATTTGCTTAGTTATTTGGACAGTGCCTTTTCTAAAAGCTTTGAGTGTTACTAACTAGCATGATGCTTATTGTTGGATTTGGTGTTTCTTCCTTGTTAAGATTCTTGATTTATAATGATCAAATAATGAATGCTGCTCAGTGGATGTGTCCATTAAGATTTTTTTCTTCTAAAATAGAAGTTGGCAAATGAGTAGAGGAGAATTTTTTTTTTTTTCATTTTAAAATAGCTTAGTTCTGGGACATAGTAAAGTGAAAGTGCAAATCAGGTATTTTGCACCTGACTTCCTCTTAGAATTTGAACTATTTTATTACCAGTATCTGATTAGTCAAATTGACAAACTAATGGGCACTGACAGCCTTTATCTGTTTTCTTTCCTGCTGTAAAGGGAACTTTCTTAATTCAGCAAAGTTTATTGTGTACAGAGCTTTGTGCTAGCCATGTGCAAATGAGTAAGGCATAGTCCTGCCCCTATTGTTATTACTGAGGATTATTAGGATTACCATAAGCCTACCTAATATTTAAAAAGAAATGTGTGCTACAGAAGTGCATGTGTTAACATATGCTTCAATGTGTAATGGAGAGACTCCTTGATTTTTTTTTTTTTAAGATTTTATATATTTATTTATGAGAGAGGGGCAGAGACATAGAGGGAGAAGCAGGCTCCCTATGGGGAGCCTGATGTGGGACTTGATCCACGGACCCTGGGATCCTGCCCTGAGCCAAAGACAGAAGCTCAACCACTGAGCCATGCAGGAGCCCAGAGATTCCTTGATTTTAATCTGAATTCTTCCTTTAACTAGCATATTACCAGGTCCTAGCCATTGTTGCACTCAGAGGTGTCAGGGATCTAAGTTTCTGTCTTTTGATCATGCCTTGTGTTGGTCAAGTGAACCTTGTGGTTCGGGGACCCTTCCAGCTTTAGGCTATAAGTTTGCAGGCCAGTTAGAAAGAAGGAGAAGGGAGAGGACAAAGAGATACTTCTCTTAAAGGGTACTTTCCAGAAGATTTATACATCACCATTTTTATTGAGGAAAGAGAAGAAAACAAAAATTGTAGGGCAACTAGCAGCTACTAGCACATTTAGATTTTTGTTTCTTTTTTAAAGATTTTTTTATTTAAAATTTCATGTAATCTCTACACCCAACTTGGGACTTGAACCCATAGCCCTGAGACCAGGAGTTGCTCCCTCCACCAACTGAGCCTTCCAGGTGTCCCCTAGCACAAATGTTTTTTTTGTTTTTTTTTTTAATTTTTAAAGATTT
The DNA here is from genome assembly GCF_018345385.1 of Vulpes lagopus. Classification (NCBI taxonomy): domain Eukaryota; kingdom Metazoa; phylum Chordata; class Mammalia; order Carnivora; family Canidae; genus Vulpes; species Vulpes lagopus. The sequence continues at coordinate 126,982,857 of NC_054831.1, forward strand.
TATTTATTCATGAGAGACAGAGAGAGAGAGAGAGAGAGAGACAAAGACCTAGGGAGAGAGAGAAGCAGGCTCCATGTAGGAAGCCTGATGTGGGACTCGATCTTTGGACTCCAGGATCACGCCCTGAAGCTTCCAGTATCATGCCCTGGGCTGAAGGCAGGTGCTCAACTGCTGAGCCACCCAGGCATCCCGCACATATGTTTTTTTTGAGGATATGCCCAGAGTATTGTTGGGCTCATAAGTGGTGTTTAGTCAGTGGAGTTTATAATGTTTTAAAATTGTTTTTTCAGTACTTACCATTTGCTTAGTTCTTTACTCCACTGTATACACCTTGGACCCTTATGGAAGAGAGGGTGACAGCTACACCTTTTAAGACAAATAGTATCTTTCCAAATTAGCTTTAATCTTTTTGAACACATTCACATGAGACAGTTGAACAGGATCATTAAAACTAAAAACAAGTCTGTCACACATTTGCTAGTGGTTGAAAAGAAAGATAGTAAAAGTAAATGAACTGGCTTTCTTAAGAGGTAGTTGAGGCCAAATGATTCTTATACCAGCCTACCCACCCACATGTAAAAGATTTTTAAACAGTATACTTGAGTCATAACCCAAATAACAATTAAATTTTAATAGTATATTCATTTAAGGTATTCAGTAATTATGAGTAAAATCTTTGTTAGCTATGTCAAAGAAGGGTGAAATCCCAAGTAATGAGTTTTTAAAAAATATTTTATTCATTTATTCATGAGAGACACAGAGGCAGAGACATAGGCAGAGGGAGAAGCAGGCTCAGTGCAGGGAGCCTGATGTGGCACTCAGTCCTGGGACCGTGGGATCAGGCCCTGAGCCAAAGGCAGGTGCTCAATCACTGAGCAACCCAGGAGTCCCCCAAGTAATGAATTAAAAAAATAGTGGCAGTGAAGGTGGAATGAATCTTCACAGAGTTTCATCTACTTGTTCTCCCCACCTCCCCTGTTTATTATTGTAAAATTACTGTTTTACTTTGCATTTTTATAAAGTTAATATTTTCGAAATATAGTTTTCCATTATTTAACATGTCTAAGTAGATATGACTATTGTAATGAACTATAGAAATAAACGATGGAGGATAAAAATATGTATGTAAGAAAATGTTTATGTTGCTAACCATTTATTTCCTTTGCCTTTTTGTATTATTATAAAGTTCTCATATCATTTGACACATTTCATAGAAAGTTCACCTCTAGATTTGGTATTTTCTGTTTTCACAGTGGAACAGATTTGAAAGCTTTCTTGTATCTTTAGAGAAAAGAAATTACATACATAGAATCTCTACAAAGAAGGGATTTGTGCCCTTTGAAACAACAAAATTTGATATTCACCTAAGAATTTCAGGCTGAGGACATGGCAAGCTACATAAGTAAATGTCAAAACCTTACCAGTATAGAGGCTTGTGGGTGGCTGAGTTGGTTTTGTGTACCTCTTGATTTTGGCTCAGGTCATTATCTCAGGGTTGTGGGATTGAGCCCTGCTTTGGGCTCCATCCTCAGTGGGGAGTCTGGTTCTCTCTCCCTCTGCCCCCCCCCCCCCCACTTTCTCTCTCTCTCTCATCCTTTATTAATTTTAAGTGTTTATTGTCAGTCGTAGTAGTTTTGTGCTTTAATCCTGGACCTTGTATAGAATTAATAGATCTTTGTGATGAAATTAGCTTTCTCTTGTGAAAGTCCCGTATAACAGAATTATAAATCATTAGGGCTGCAGTTTGGCCAAAATGGTTAATGTTTTTAAAAGATTTTTATTTAATTATTTAGAGAGAGCATGAGTAGGGGGAGATGCCCTCGGAGATAGGGAACAGAGAGGAAGTCTTAAGCAGACTCTGCTGGAGCCCAAACAGGGCTTGATGTCATGACCCTGAAATCATGACCTGAGGTGAAATCTGTAGTTGGATGCTTAACCGACTGAGCGACTAGGCACCCCTAAATTCAGCGTGTGCAGTTTTGGGCAGTTTCTAAGGCCATGTGTTGCCCTCAGATAACATTTTGTTTATGTTATGAAGTAGTGACATGGAGATTGCCTTGGGTCTGTGATTCTTGGTCATATATATAGCATAGGTCCTTGAGGTCAAATTTCCAGGGCTTTAGGACTTCTAAGTAAGAATGATTACTGAGTTAGAAGAGTAACAGTTCTTAACAGCTTCTCTAGGACTGATCTTTATGGGAGTTCTTACAGAGATGAGGGAATGCCTAGTTACTTCTTAGGGCCCCTGGATGTCAAGATCCATTTATATAGTCCCTTTCATTTGATCTCTTTAGAACCTTCTCAGAGCCATGTATATCTCCTTGGCTTGGGGAAGGAGGGTATTAAAGATTCTCAGAGCACTTGGGTCGCTCAGTGGTTAAGCTCAGGCTCCCTGCAGGGAGGGGCTATGTCTCTGCCTCTCTCTCTCTCTCTCTCTCTCTCTCTCTCTGTGCGTGTCTCATGAATAAATAAATAAAATCTTAAGAAAAAAAGGATTATCTGTCTTTGATCTTACACTGGTCCTCATTTTCCTTCAGCTCACTCTAGAGGAACTCCGGTCACTGTGAGTCATGTACCTTATGAATTAATTGTCATAGCTTTTCTCTAAACATTGAAGAGCAAGAGCTTTGGCTTTAGCCTCAGGGGAAAATGTCTGTAACTATGAACTTAAAGGTAATTTAAATGGGTTGCATTCATGGGGCACTTGGCTGGCTCAGTAGAACATGAGACTCTTGATCTTGTGAGTTTGAGCCCTACATTGCAGGTAGAGTTTTCTTAATAAAAACTAGAAATAAGGGACACCTGGGTGGCTCAGTGGTTGAGCGTCTGCCTTTGGCTCAGGTGGTGATCCTGGGGTCCGGGATTGAGTTCCGTATTGGGCTCCCTGCATGGAGCCTACTTCTCTCTCTACCAGTGTCTCTGCCTCTCTCTGTCTGTGTCTCTCATGAATAAATAAATAAAGTCTTAAAAAAATAAAAATATGAATCTGTTGCATTCATCAGTAACTGTCTTGTTTCCAGTTTATGTCTCTGTCAGTCTTATAAAAAGAGCTTGGATTTTGATGTGGTATGATTTTTATTTTTAATTTTTAAAATTTTTAAAATTTTTAAAATTTAAAAAAAATTTTTTTTTTTTTAAAGAGACACAGAGAGAGAAAGGCAGAGACACAGGCAGAGGGAGAAGCAGGCTTCATGCAGGGAGCCCGATGCAGGACTTGACTCCGAGACTCCAGGATCACTCCCTGGGCCAAAGGTGGTGCTAAACCACTGAGGTACCCAGGCTGCCCAATGTGATATGATTTTGATGAACTGTAGTACACTGAGGTTTTTTTTTTTTTTTTTTTTTTAAGATTTATATTTATTTTAGAGAGATTGTAAGTGAGTTGGGGGATAGAGATAGAGGGGCAGAGAGAATCCTAAGCACACACTGTATTGAGTGTAGAGTGCAATGTATGGATTAATTTCAGGACCCTGAGATCATGAGCTGAGCTGAAACCAAGAGTTAGAGCTCTACCAGTTGAGTCACCCAGCCACCTCCACTGGGCTGATCCTAGTTGTAATTCATTGTAATAGGAAGAGGAACAATTTTACTGCATATCAATCTAAGAAAGTAGAGTTTGTGATTTTAATTTGTTGGTTAATGAATTTCATTGTCAGACTGTAAACACATATTTCAGGTAATTAGAATTCTGACAGCATAGATCTTCTTTAGATTTAGATTCAACTAACACTCAATGCTTTTGAAGTACATTATGTATTATTTTGGGTTTTTTTGAAGATCATTTATTTGTTGGTAGAAATGTGTGAACCACTTATGTAGTTTTAGGTTTCTTGGTCGCCATATTAAAAAGTAAAAAGAGGGATGCCTGGGTGGCTCAGTGACTGATCGTCTGCCTTCGGCTCAGGGCGTGATCCTGTTGTCCTGGGATCGAGTCCCACATTGGGCTCCTTGTGTGGAGCCTGCTTCTCCCCTGCCTATTGTGTCTCTGTCTCTGTCTCTCTCTGTCTCTCATGAATAAATAATTTAGAAAAGGTACAATGAAACAGGTGAAATCAATTTTTTTATTTTATTAAAATTTAAAATTTATTTATGTAATCTCTACCCCTAATGTGGGGCTTAAACTCATGACCCCAAGATCAAGAATCATACTGTCCTCTGACAGCCAGCCAGGTGCCCCGACATCAATTTTAGTAACATACTTTAACCCAGTATATACAATATCTATAAAAAGATTTACTCATTTTAGAGAGAAAGAGAGCAGAGGGGAGGAAGAGAAAGTATCTCAAGCAGATTCCCTGCTGAGCATGGACCTGATGCAGGGCTAGATCTCATGACTCTGAGGTCATGACCTGAGCTGAATTCAAGAGTCGAATGCTTAACGGACTGAGCCACTCCGGTGCCCCCAAAATATTATTTTAAGTTGTGCTAATTACAGAAATTATTATTTTTAAAAAGATTTTATTTATTTATTCATAGAGACACAGAGAGAGAGGAGAGAGAGAGGCAGAGACACAGGCAGAGGGAGAAGCAGGCTCCATGCAGGGAGCCTGACGTGGAACTCGATCCAGGGTCTCCAGGATCACGCCCTGGGCTGCAGGTGGTGCTAAACCACTGCACCACCAGGGCTGCCCCTCATTACAAAAATTATTAGTGAGATACTGTATTTTACATTCTTTGTACTAGATTTTTTCACTCCGCTGTGTATTTTACATTTACAGCATATGTTATTTAGTAGTATCCATATTTCAAATGCTCAGTAGCTCCATGCGGCCTAGTGGTACCCAGTGAAACATGCAGTTCTGTAGTGTATCTGTAGGATAAATACTGCTTTACCCACTGATTTCAGAGAGGACCAAGACTAGCAGGGCTGAGGGGAGGGGATGAAGAAGAGATACGTGGGCAAGGAGTACAATCAATGCGGTCATGCCTCACACCTCTTCCCATCTGGGTTAGTTGCTCTACAAACAGCTATGGATAGATTTATTTATTTATCTATTTTCTCCACTAAACCAACTGCTTAAGGTGGGAACTATGTTTTTTGTTTATATTTCCCTAGGGTTTCTCAGTGCTCAGTACTAAGACACTAATACTTACTAGAAGTCTGTACTTAAAATGGTTTTAAACCCTGCCTGGGAAGATTTGTAGCATGATTTATTGCATTTCTGGAAGTTGGACGTATTGATGTCACTCATATTAGTTACACATATATCCATTTCTTACTCTACAAATTGGGAGCAGAAGAAAATGATAGTGTATACATCAGGAATGAGTCTACATGTGAAGATTCTACAGTTGGTAAATACTGTATACAGTGTCATATTTTTTGCATTTTACATTTTTTTGCCATTAATAATAACTAATATTCAATGAACGTATTCTATGTGGCCTGTACATTTTTTGTCCCATTTGCTTTTCATAAAACTGCGGTGAATAGGTAGGTGGTATTGACCTCATTATATAGATGATGAAAATGAGCTATACTGTTTTCTGTTACAAAAGGCGGTTACTTGTCCTGAGTGGAATTAGTGCATAAGTTTAGTGTGTGGGATTGGATATAATTTTCCTTCTAGAATCCATAGTAATTGTGTGATTGATGATTATATTTTACATAAAATACACATTTGTGTCTAGGGAGATGCAGAAAGTACATCTGCTTTGAAAACTTAAAAAGAAACTATTTTGAAGGGCACCTAGGTGGCTGAGTGGTTGAGTTGTGATCCTCTGGTCCTGGGATGGAGTCCTGCATCAGGCTCCCTACAGGGAGCCTGCTTATCCCTCTGCCTCTGTCTGCCTCTATCTCTCTCATGAATAAATAAATAAAATCTTAAAAAAAAAAACTATTTTGAAATAACTGCAGATATACAAAAGTACATTATAATACAGCAAACCCGGTGTTATGTATTCATCAGCCAGCTTCACAAACAAATTAATTTGTTAAAATTAATCAAATTAAAATTAAATTTAAATAAAATTTATTTAAAATAACAATATAATTAAAGCCCTCAGCATGTTACCCTCCTTGATCACTTGCTCCTCTCCATCAAAGGTAACTGTTATCCTGAATTTGAGATTTGTTAGTCCAATGTATTTCTTTATGTACTTATTATATATTTATATTTCATTTTTTAAAAAAGATTTTATGTATTCATGAGAGACACAGAGAGGCAGAGACATAGAGGGAGAAGCCAAGTTCTCCCAGGGAGCCTGATGGGGGACTCCATCCTGATCACACCCTGAGCTGAAAGCAGATGCACAATTGCTGAGCCACCCAGGTGTTCCCTATATTTAATTTTCTCAAATCGTTTTAGAGTGAAGAAGTCAGAATTCTTTTTTTTTCTTTTTTAAGATTTTGCTTATTTATTTGAGAGGGAAAGAGAGAGAAAGAGTGCACAGAGAGAGAACCAGATTCCCTGCTGAACAGAGAGCTTGATGTGGAGCTCAGTCCCAGGACCCTGAGATCATGACCTGAACCAAAGGCAGACGCTTAACCGGCTGAGTCGCTCAGGTTCCCCAGAAATCAGAATTCTTAAGTCATAAATCTTTTGTGTATGTTTTTTCAGCCTGTGAAGTGTTTTCTAAACTTCCAACTTTGTATTTCTGGATAGAATCATTAAGTTTCATTTTGAGAAATAAGAACATTTAGTTCAAAGAGCTTTTCTAAGTATTATTGGCTAATATTTTGAACTCCTAAGATTTTAATCTCCTAAAGGGTAAGGACAAGACCATTTAAAATTATTTTGCTCAATGAAGTAAAATTATTTTTTGAGGTTTTATTTTTTTTATTTTTATTTTTTTAAATTTTTATTTATTTATGATAGTCATACAGAGAGAGAGAGAGGGCAGAGACACAGGCAGAGGGAGAAACGGGCTCCATGCACTGGGAGCCCGACGTGGGATTCGATCCCGGGTCTCCAGGATCGCGCCCTGGGCCAAAGGCAGGTGCCAAACCACTGCGCCACCCAGGGATCCCTTGAGGTTTTATTAAATATGATTTCTTCACTATAGATAGGCATAAGCAGAGAAGAAGCAAGTGACATTGGAACACAGTGGAAATCAAGGAATTTAGTTCAAGAACTAAGGATAATGCAGATTATGACATTGGTCTTTAAGGATCTAAATTCTGATATTCCTACTTCCTTAGGCATAAGGGGAATAGTGGTACTTGTGTTATTAGGATAATGGGGAGGACTAGACTATTTAATGTACCTTGAACCATTGCAAATGCTTTATTGTCAGCATATCAAATATTTTTCAGAACTTGGTATTTGTGGTCTATAGGTTTAAAAAGCTGCCTGAGGACGCCTGGGTGGCTCAGTGGTTGAGCATCTGCCTTCAGCTCAGGTCATGATCACCAGGTCCTGGGATCAAGTCCCACTTCAGGCTCCCTGCGGGGAGCCTGCTTCTCCCTCTGCCTGTGTGTCTGCCTCTTTCTGTGTGTCTCATGAATAAATAAATAAAATATTAAAAAAAAAAAAAAAGCTGCCTGAAAGCTCAGCCTGTTTTTAGCCTGTTTTTTAATTGTTGAAGATGATTAGGAGTGGATTATGTAAGCTAGAATGTTTTCTTTCTTTCTTTCTTTCTTTCTTTGCATAATTTTGAGTGACAGTATTTTTTTTTTAAGATTTTATTTATATATTCATAGAGACACAGAGAATGAGAGACAGAGACACAGGCAGAGGGAGAAGCAGGCTCCAAGCAGAGAGCCTGACTTGGGACTCGATCCAGGGTCTCCAGGATCACGCCCTGGGCTGCAGGCAGCGCTAAACCGCTCCGCCACTGGGGCTGCCCTAGAAGGTGTTCTTTAAAAAAAATTTTTAAACTATATTCTCTGCCCAGTGTGTGCTTCATGTAGTTAAAGAGTTGAATGTGCTACCAGCTAAGCCTGCCAGGTGCCTCTCCTTTTGATTTTAAATACTCCGAAAGGTAGGGGTATGGTAGAAGGTATGCCTATTTTACCTGATTGGTTTGCATTCACTTTTCTGTAAGTAGTGGTGATACTCCAAGCTGGTGTGGCACAGACATCAACCATGAAGAAAGAAGGGTTTGTACTTAAACTCATCCCTGTCCATAAAGTGCAGTATTATTTGATTCTGGTAGATTGTTATTTTTAATACGATTTTTTCCATCTGAAACAAAAATAATGTTCATATAGGAAATTTGCAAGCTTTAAAAGATGTGAAGAAAAAAATCAACCATAATTCCATTATTCAGAAAGAATAGTTTTTAGGATTTAGCATGTTTCCCAAGGTTTTTTTAATTCCTCTTAATTCCTTCAGTTTTTCCATAGCCATAGATTGAATGAGAAGAGTTAACAGGAAGGGTTTTTAGTAGGATGTTAAGGAGATAATAAACTTTCATTTGAATGGTGAGGGAAATGTTTGAATGTTATGGAAAATAACCTCTGTTTTTCAATCCTATTTTGGGAGCAAAGACACTTTTACTATATTTATTGCATTTCAAGTAAAAAATACCTAGCACTTTTTATCTTTATTTTTATTTATTTATTTATTTTTAAAGATTTTATTTATTTATTCGCGAGAGACACAGAGAGAGACACAGGCAGAGGGAGAAGCAGGCTCCATGCTGGAAGCCTGACATGGGACTTAGTCCCGTGTCTCCAGGATCATGCCCTGGGCTGAAGGCGGCGCCAAACTGCTGAGCCACCCAGGCTGCCCGACTGTTTATCTTTAATTTGGCATGGAGAACACTATTTGTATTGATATTGATCTTAATGTTGCCTTCATTATGAAAAATATTTTCCCTGTGTATAGAATTCTGGGTTGACAGTTTTTTCTTCTACTACTTTGAAGTAGTGAAAAAAGCCCTTGTCCTCTGGCTTGCATAATCTCTGACAATATAATAATTTTTATCTTTGTTCTTGAGTATATATTTAATATCCAGCATTACAGCCCATTAGCTGCCTTCAAGCTGTTTGACTTTAATGTGGCTAGGCATCTGAGTTTGTTGATTGGTTTTGTATTTATTCTGCTTGGGAGTTTTCTTTTTCTTTTTCTTTTTTTTAAATTTTTATTTATTTATGATAGTCACACACACACAGAGAGAGGCAGAGACACAGGCAGAGGGAGAAGCAGGCTCCATGCACCGGGAGCCCGACGTGGGATTCGATCCCGGGTCTCCAGGATTGCGCCTTGGGCCAAAGGCAGGCACGAAACCGCTGCACCACCCAGGGATCCCCTGCTTGGGATTTTTCTAAACTTGTTGCATCTGTGGTTTGATATCATCCATTATTTCTGGAAAATTCTTTTTTTTTTTTTTTTTTTAAGATTTAAGAGAGAACATGAGTAGAGGGAGAGGGACAAAGGAAGAGCAGTCTCCCTGCTAGGTGGGAAAGCCTGACAGGGGGCTCAGTCACAGTATCCCAGGATCTCAACCTGAGCCAAAGGTAAACAATCTCAGGTGACTGAGCCACCCCCGTGCCCCTGTTTCTGGAAAGTTTTTGACCATTATCTCCAAGTATTTCTTCTACCCTAGTCTCTTTACTTTCTCCTTCTGAGACTTCATTTTATATGTATATTAGACCATATGATAGTGTCCCTCAACATTGTATGCTTTCTTTGTTTTCTCTCTCTGTGTGTTTCAGTTTGGGTAATTTTTATCAATTTGTCTTCATTTATCTTCAAGTTCTTTGATTCTTTCATTATCTGAGTCTGTTATTGAGTCGAAAGAATTCTTTATGTCTGACAGTGTATTTTTTTATTTCTAGCATTGCCATTTGATTTTTAGAAATATTCTCCCATCTCCTTCCTGAAATTATCTCTGTTCATATATGTTGTCCACCTTTTTCACTAAGTCCTTTAACATACTAGTCATCATAATTAAAAAAGAATCCTGTCTGTTGGGGATTCCCTGGGTGGTTCAGCGGTTTAGTGCCTGCCTTTGGCCCAGGGCGCAATCCTGGAGTCCCGGGATCGAGTTCTGCATTGGCTCCCAGCATGGAGCCTGCTTCTCCCTCTGCCTGTATCTCTGCCTCTCTCTATCATGAATAAATAAATAAATCTTAAAAAAAAAAAAAAAGAATCCTGTCTGTTATTTCCAGTATCTAAATGATCCTACTTGTATTGATTGCTTTTTCTCTTCAGTATTGGTTTTTGGTGTGTATATATGTCTCATAATTTTTATTTAAGTGTTGGGCATTTTGTATAATATAGTAGAGACTGAGGGAAGTAGTATTTATGTTTGAAAATTGGTATGCCTCTTCTATTGGGCCATTGTGGTGAGTTTTGAGTCAAATTTATCCTGAGTTGAGCTAGTCTGGGGGTATATTGTTGCTGTCATTGTCTTTAGTGTGCCACAGGCTTCAGAATCTTACGGTGGTGCCCAATGTTAGTCCAGTGGTAGAATGCTGTTGCTGGCTACATGGTGTTAGGATTGTGGATGTGGTTATCCCAGTCCAGCCTTTAGTGTTAGGCAGACCCTATGCACCTTTGGGCTTTATCATTGTTTCCTTTCCTTTTTCCCTTGGCAGTCAGTGTTTACCTTGTATTTCTGGTCGTTCTTGGAAGGAGTTTTTTGCCCCTCACCCAGCAATAGGAGACTTGTGCTTGGTATATCAGTGTTGGGTCTTAGACCCAAAATGATTTCTTACCCTTACCCACAGGGTTGGAGGAATTTGCTTTCTTCTTATCCTGGCAACAGTAGATATCTGCCAGTGAACTGGCAGTGCGAATGTTCGTTGCCTCTTTTCCAGTGGCCTGAGGTTTTTGCTTCATACGCAAAAGATCTGGGGAAGCTAGTGGGTCTTTGTGCCTGTTCTCAATGATGGCTGATCACTTCCTGCACTCCTGTAATATTGAGTGGGACTCTCTCTTTTTTTTTTTTTTTTTCCTCATGAATGTAGTCTTTCTTGTGAGGACTAGTGCAGGCCTTTGAAAAGAGCTGGCAAGTGAGTGTAGGCACACATTTTATCTAGGGCACTCAGTTGGGAAAGTGTTACTCTTCTACACTTAGCTTTTAGGAACTGTTTTTTTTTTTTTTTTTTTTTTTTTAAGATTTTATTTATTTGGGGGATCCTTGGGTGGCTCAGCGGTTTGGCGCCTGCCTTTGGCCCAGGCCGTGGTCTTGGAGTCTGGGGTGGAGTGTCCTGCATCAGGCTTCCTGCATGGAGCCTGCTTCTCCCTCTGCCTTTCTCTCTCTCTCTCTCTCTCTCTCTCTCTGTGTCTCACGAATAAATAAATAAGATCTTTAAGATCTCAATATGGGATAAGAGCATGATGTTGTGGGACTCAATCCTGGGACTCCAGGATTATTACACCCTGAGCCGAAGGCAGATGCTCAATCACTGAGCCATCCATGCATCCCTCTAATGATAATCTTTAGAGTTTATCAATCTGTGCTAAACTTTATTCCAAGCATTCAATGTGGTTTACAAAAATACTTGTGATAATGCTAGGTAAACAAACTAGATAAGGAAATCAAAGCAAAGGGAAAACAGGATAGGGATAAACAGAGCTTGAGTATTCGATTGAAATAAATGCCAAAGACTCTTGATGGTTGCTGGATGTAGGTTGCAGATATGGATCTGAGCCTCATCAGGATGAAAGCAAAGCTACAAGATTGACAATGTTCAAATTTTTAATATAAATTTATTTTCGTGGGTGCCTTTTATTTTTTTATTTTTTTTGTGTGGGTGCCTTTTAAATGTAGGAAGAAATAGTTTTTACTTTTATTGGCATATCTAGTGAAGTATGTAATACTTCATAGTGAAGTATGTAATGAAGTATGTAATATATATGACAACTGTTTATTTATTTATGACAACTGTTTATTTATTTTAAACTTTTATTTATTCAGTCATGAGAGAGAGAGAGGGGGGGGCAGAGACACAGGCAGAGGGAGAAGCAGGCTCCATGCAGGGAGACTGAAGTGGGACTCGATCCCAGGTCTCCAGATCACGCCCTGGGCCGAAGGCCATGCTAAACCGCTGAGCCAACGGGCTGCCCAGACTTCTGTTTTTAATATAGATACCTATCTTTCTTCACCTGTACTTATTTCTTTTTTTTTTTTTTTTAGTGTATTGTATGCAATTTTCTCACATTCCCTACTGGAGGAGCTGAGTAATTTCATCAATTAGTGCTTGATAGGACAATGTAAGATGCTAGTTATATGGCAAATGGTTTATGAGATAGTTGCTATTTGAATCTATGACAAGCCATTAACCTATTATTGCTAGGAGCCAGCATGACTTTATGCATAGGAGAGGTTAAGGAATTCGTTCATTTGTTCATTTATTCAAGAAGCGTTTATTGCATACCAGTTATGTGCCAGGCATTACATTAAGAGGATAAAGCAGTGAATAAAAACAAGCCCTTTTCTCATTAAACCTGTATTAGAGCAGGTTTAGAAAGATAGTACTAAGTGTGTCAAGTCCTATGGTAATAAGTGCTGTGTGGAAAAATAACGCAGGGTATAAAGACATTGGAGTTGTTACTTAGGGTGATCAAAGAAGTCTTTTTTTAAGGGGAAAATTGAACAGAGATATGAAGGAAGTGGAGGTTTAAGTTGTGGGAATGTCAGCATATCTGTGGGTAGTGTCTCAGGTAGAGGGAACAGCAGGTGCAAGATCTATGAAGTTTATACCATCCATACACATTTGAAGCAGCTAAAGGAGGCCCGTATAATTAAGATGAGGAAGTCAGGGGCCAGTACAGGTATGCCCTCATAGGAAATGGGAAGGATTTTGGGTTTTATTCTGAGAAGAGAAACTGTTAGAGGGTTTAGAGCAGAGATGATATTTATATGACTTTTGTTTTGTAAGAATTAGCCTGATTTTACATATACTTATCCCCCTAGATTCTGTAATTAACATCTTATTCTACTTTACTAAATTGTTCCATTTGACTAGATACCAGGAAATCACTGTTTTCTTCCAAAATACTTATTCTCTTTCCTAGCGTATCTTAAATTTTACTTTCAGAGCATTTTTTTATCTTAAGTAATTTATTGTTGTGATGAAATCATAATAATTCCCGAAGTCTGAATTATTTTTGGTGACTTATTTATTAAAGTATATTGTGACTGAAATTCATTCTTTTACTGTTTTCAGCGATGCTATAGATGCTTGGTGCCTATGAAGGAAGGAAGTAGAATGCCACTAAGGGAGGCAAAATTGGTTAGGGTATAGAACTGAGAATTCCAAAGGCAAACTCAACTACTTCATCAGCTGAGCTAGAGTCATCTCTGTTAATGATATTAACTGTGATACCTGTTGCCTTTGTTTCCCGTATGTTGATGTAATGCTTAAGTCTCTTCTTAATTAATACTTTATATAAATGTAGCGTGGTAGGGATCCCTGGGTGGCGCAGCGGTTTAGCGCCTGCCTTTGGCCCAGGGCGCGATCCTGGAGACCCGGGATCGAATCCCACGTCGGGCTCCCGGTGCATGGAGCCTGCTTCTCCCTCTGCCTATGTCTCTGCCTCTCTCTCTCTCTGTGACTATCAAAAATAAATAAAAATTAAAAAAAAAAAAAGAAAAAAAAATGTAGCGTGGTATTGTGGCTAAGACTATGGATTCTAGAGTCAGAATATTTAGGTTTGAATTCCAAACTTCAGGTTTTTTGTTTTGTTTTTGCTTTTCTGTGCCTCAGTTGTCCTCCCTGAAATGGGACAAAATAATGGAACTTCCTTCTAGGTTTCTCGTCCATGAATTACTGTGCATAGAACAAAGGCTCGTGTAGTAAGTGCCTAATAATGTGAGCTATTCATATTATATGGAATATGTAGGTAACCATAAGCCTTTGTTTTTAAGGCCCTTTGTCATAACAAAGTGAAGTGTTTTTACAGTGTGTTAACACTATTTCTAGGTCTTCCCTATTTGTTTTTGTTTCAAAGTAGTTTTGTCAGCAGCTGAATGATTCTTTTGGAATGTGCTATCTCCTAGATCATCAAGATATGCCTGGTTTGGTTTTCTATTTTGGAATAAACTAGTGACCATTACAATTTTAAGTGTTAAATATGTCCCTGAAATTGTTCTGATACTAGTATACAGAAATAATTTGTGTTTGAATAATTAAGCCAGTCAGATTTGTAGGCTAATGGAGCATCTTTATTTTTTTTTTTAAGACTTTATTTATTCATGAGAGACACACAGAGAGAGAGAGAGGCAGAGATTTATTCATGAGAGAGACAGAGAGAGAGAGAGACAAAGACACAGGCAGAGGGAGAAGCAGGCTTCATGCAGGTAGCCCGACGTGGGACTCCTTCCTGGGGCCTCCAGGATCATGCCCTGGGCTGAAGGTGGCGCTAAACTGCTGAGCCACCTGGGCTGCCCGCTAATGGAACATCTTTGTATATATTATATTACAGCTTTTATACCATTTTAAAAACTTAGTGGATTGCCTGAGTGGCCGACTTGTTTATGCATCTTTGGGTTAGGTCTTGATCTCAGGGTTCTGGGATGGAACCTTGTGTTGGGCTCCCTGTTCAGCAGGGAGTCTGCTTATTCCTCTTACTCTGCCCCCTGCTCATGTACTTTCTCTCTCTCTCTCTCGAATAAAATCTTAAACTTTGTTAGTTAGGTCTGTAATTATGAAAAGCTTTTACATTCCAAGAGCTTAATTCTTTAAATGTGATGAACTATCATACTATCTTGTTTGCTAAGCTGACCACGGTATTATACTTCTAATTGTGTGTCTCCTCTTTTAATTTACTTTATTGTAGTGTAGCCTTGCTTAGTTTTTATTTCAATCGCAGTTGGTTAACAGTGCTAACCAATATAACAATGTTATATTAGCTTCAGGTATACAATATAGTGATTCAGCACTTGCATACAACACCCAGTGCTCATCACAAGTGAACCCCTTATAATCCCCTCACCTTTTTAACCCATTGCCCCCATGTGGCCACCTCCATTCTTGTAACCTTCAGTTAGTTTTCTGTAGTTAAGAGTCTGTTTCTTGGTTTGCCCCCCTTGATCTTTTTATTCTATCTCCTTTTTATTTTTATTTTATTTTTTAAAGATTTTATTTATTTGTTCATAGAGACACAGAGAGAGGCAGAAGACACAGGCAGAGAGAGAAGCTGGCTCCATGCGGAGAGCCCAATGTGGGACTTGATCCTGGAACTCCAGGATCATGCCATGTGGGCTGAAGGCAGGCGCTAAACTGCTGAGCCACCCAGGTGTCCCAGTATCTCCTTTTTAAAAAAGCTGTTCTCTATATCTCATAAGCTCCACATGCATAAGTCAGATTTGATCATTTGCATTTTAGCATTTTAATGTGTATACAGTTATTGAGAAATCAGTGGCTCTAAAAGTGAATATGTAATTAAATAGCCTCTCTTTCGAATTTTGATGCTGCTTGGGTACAGTTTTTGGTAATGTGTTTTACTTTGGATGTAGACTTGCAGAAATTGTTATTTAAATAAAGTAGGCTCCACATACAGGGTGGAGCTGAACATGGGGCTTGAACTCATGCCCTGAGATCAAGACTTGAGCTGAGATCAAGAGTCTGAGGCTTAACCAACTGAGCCATGCAGGGGCCCCCACCTAAAATTTAAATTAAACAAAAATCATTTAGAGCAATTTGTTTCCATCACTATTCTTTTCTTTTTTACTTTAGTGCCAGTAAGTTTTAAGCCAAGTTTTTGGCCCAGATCCTCTGTTCTACTTCAGTTTAAGTGCTAAAGTCCTCAATATTTCCTTTTTGTTTGATTCCTTTTTCTCCCCTCTCAAATGTCTTGTCTTACATTATTTAATATGTCATTATTACTTTATTTAGTTATTCACTGGTTCAGAGTCATTGTGGGCTAGGGCAGATAAAAAGAATGCAGATCTTTTGAGACTTGTTAAATGTCTTACAATCTTAAATATTTTGATAATTCACCGTTAAGAGAGAATGAGGAGGGTCACGAAGACATCTCAATAGAAAAAGCCTGGTATCAAATGGAATAGCAGTTTCTAGAGGATTTTATTTTTAATTGGGATTAGATTTATATGACTCTTACATTCTATTTCCAGCTATGCAGTTTTGCCTTCACAGTGGTTTTGGCTTGTAAATTTCTAGCCTCCAAATTCATCATGTTTTAAGTCATGCCTGAGTCTGAAACTCAGCATTGCCACTAGTATAAGTGCAGTTACACATTATTCACATGTGTAATGCAAACTGGCAGACTAAGCTTCCAGCTGATGTGTTAAATGTAGTGGAAAGAAGTTTTTCACACATTTAGTTCGTGTTATTTTCTTACATGAAAGTGCTCAATAATATTGGCCTGGTCTGAAGTAATTGAATCACAGTTGAACTTGAATTAGCCCATATTGAAAAAAAATATATTGTTTGACCTGGCAGGAAATTTGTTCTGTATCTGTATGCTAAGTGTCTTAAGTATTAAAACATTAGGTATCTGAAAGCATATTAAATAATGAGATGTTTATTTGAAAAATAACAAGTTTACATTTGTGACTAAATTCCAACTAATTTATGGCATTCACGAAAAAGTCCTTTTCCTTCTCTCACCCTGTACTTCATAACTGGTAATGAATCAACAGAAAAAGAGGTTACATGGTTTGAATTAGTTATTTAGATTTTGGTTTTCCAACATATAGGGAGGTAAAAATTATTTGGTATCTTAAAAATGTTCACATAATTTTGTCTTTTATAATTAAAATTTATTTTTTGGCATAGAGTAGTTTTCTTATAATGTAGTGGAAGAAGTACTATCATTAAGAGTTTACTAAAACTTCTGTATCTTTTCAAACTGAAATATAGCTTTGGTTCAGCTGCTCGCCAGTCCTTAAGTCCATTATTTATAAATGCATGAGTTCATTATAGGGGAAAATAGGATGGTGGCCATAGAATTATTTGGAATTGGAAGTCAGGTGACCTGGGTTGAATCTCTGCTCTCTTACTAGCTGTGTGATTGTGGGAAAGCCACCAGATAGATGTCTTTGTTCCTTAGCTTCCTAATCAGTAAAATGGGTATAATGGCAGTTACTTCACAAATTGTTTTGAGCCTCAAATGAAAAGTACATATACATGCTTAGTGTGGAGCCCAACTTGCAGGGGGTGCTCAATAGTGTTGTGCTATTATTGTTGGGTTTAATTTTCTCATTCTTCCCGCAATGCTCTGCCGTTGCTGAGAGTCTCTTTTCTCCAACATGGTGCCTTTCTCCTTACCTTCAGCATCTCTCTTCATCCCAGGAACAGATCATGGTAGAACAATTAGCCTTTGGTTTTTATAGCATAGGTGCATGCTCTTACTGAGCTTCAGATTTTAGGATGTGAAATTTTATCTCCATCCCCCTTTTTATGCTATTTACCTAATTCCTTGGTGGGGCATTGAAGTAGGACTTTGAAGTGATAGAATGGTTTTTCAGTGGTCAACTAAGTATTCAGAATATGTAGAAGATCCTGTGTGTGGGGGGTATCCAATTGGAACACTCCTATTGTTACTCATCTGTGTGACAGATTAATGGATGGACCTAATAGTTTGTAAATTCTACTTAGGTTATTGTGTCTTCTCTCATGTACTGGGGAACATGTGGGAGAAGTGAAACAGGATTCTTTTAAGGTAAACAAAACAAATATATACATTAATAATAAATTATGTTCTTGTTTAGCTGTTCTGTGTGTAGTCAGTAAATATAGTTGATTTTAGAAAAGGGAGATTTGAAGGTAAGACTGGTCATAGAATAATTGTTAGAGAGGAAGGATTTACCTTTGGTCCTGAGGACTAGTTAGGATTTGTGTGAGTTAGGAAAAGCTAGGTGATGAGAGTGAGGCAAAGGGAAGTAGAGGAGGGGGGGAATTGGAGGGGAAATGAATATGGCATATTTAGAGAGCTCTGAAGGAATAACAGTAACCCCAAAGCTAACTTTTTTATTGAGTACTGAGTCTATGCCAACTACTGTGTAAGGGATTGACTCAGTTAATTTTACCAGCAACTTCATTTTATAAATGGAGTTTAGAAAGTTGGCCATAATGTTGCCTCCTAAGTTTGTTATAATGGAAGAATTGTGTTTGTGCATAGATGATGTTTATTTGTTGCTTTGTAACAAACCATCCCAAAACAGTTGTTAGTGAACAGCAGAATAATTTTCACAAACTTAAAACGATGATGTAAAATAGGAAGAAGTGGAGTATTTATAGAACTGAACCACAGAAGATTCCCATGTTTCCTTCCAGTTAGTATCTGCTTCCACTGACCTACTTCTAATAGCATAGCTTTTTAAACTTTTTTGGTCAGTTCTTGAACTTTGTGTTAATGTAATCACACAGAATTTTCTTTTTTGTGTCTCGTTTCTTTTACTCAGCATTATGTGATTCATACCACACAATTTTTTTTATATCTTTATTTTTTTTTAAATTTATTTATTTACTTATTCATGAGAGACAGAGAGAGAGAGGCAGAGATGCAGGGAGCCTGTTGTGGGACTTGATCCCAGGTCTCCAGGATCACGCCCTGAGCCCAAGGCAGGCGCTAAACTGCT
This sequence comes from Vulpes lagopus, assembly GCF_018345385.1. Lineage (NCBI taxonomy): Eukaryota > Metazoa > Chordata > Mammalia > Carnivora > Canidae > Vulpes > Vulpes lagopus. Next base: position 127,001,298 of record NC_054831.1, read on the forward strand.
GAGCCAGGGATCCCCAATTAAACTCTTACGAAACAAAATTGAAAGGTTTTGTAGGACAACAGAATACAAATGGAATTGAAGTTTGAAGAAATTTTTAAAAAGATTAGAGAGGGAGAGAGTACACAAGGTTGGGGAGGGGTAGAGGCAGAGGGAGAAGCCAGACTCTGTTCTGACCTGGAAGCCTGATGCAGGACTCAATCCAGGACCCTGAGATCATGACCTGAGCTGAAGGCACATGCTTAATTGAGCCACCCAGGCACCCCAACTTTAAAAAAAAAAAAGAAGCATTAAACGTGTGTATAAGATTCTAAGGGGATCCCTGGGTGGCTCAGCGGTTTAGCTCCTGCCTTTGGGCCAGGGCATGGTCTGAGAGTCCTGGGATCGAGTCTCACGTTGGGCTCCTGGCATGGAGCCTGCTTCTCCCTCTGTCTCTCTGATTCTCTCTCTCTCTGTCTCTCTCTCTCTCTCACTCGACCCCCTCCTCTCAGTGTTTATCATGTTTATATATATATATATATATATATAAATAAATAAAATCTTAAAAAAATAAAAAAAATAAAAATAAAGATTCTAAACTATTTTGAAGAGCAAGTTAGTGACAATCTGAAATTTTAAAAAAGTATTCATTTATTTTAGAGACAGTGTGCGAGTAGGGGAGGTACAGGGAGAGGGTTAAGCAGACTCTGCACTGTATGTGGAGCCCCACTGGGCTGTATCCCACAACTCTGAGATCACAACCTGAGCTGAAATCAAGAATTGTAGGCTTAACCAATTGATCACCTGGTGTCCCTGAAATGTCAGTCTTTAAAATATTCCAGTTGAGGTGCCTGGGTGGCTCAGCCAGTTAAGCATCTGAGATAGCCTCAGGTCATGATCTCAGAGTCCTAGGATCCAGCCCTGCTTCAGGATACCTGCACAGCAGGGAGTCTGCTTGTCCCTCTCCCTCTGCCTTTACCCCTGCTCATGGATGCACTGTCTCTCTCTGAAAAAAATAAAGTTAAAAAAAAATTCCAATCATGTAATTGTGGTCAGTATCCACACAATAAGTTTTCTTTCTCATTTTTCCTTGGAAAAACCAGCATTAAAGAACTTTATGGGGCAGCCCAGGTGGTTCAGCGGTTTAGCTCTGCCCTTCAGCCCGGGGTGTGATCCTGGAGTGTGATCCTGGATACCCGGGATCGAGTCCTGCGCCAGGCTTCCTTCATGGAGCCTGCTTCTCCCTCTGCCTGTGTCTATGCTCCCCCCTCTCTTTCTCTGTGTCTCTCATGAATAAATAAAATCTTAAAAAAAAAACCTTTATGAAGAAAAATACTGTATGATTGTACATCTATGTATAATCTAAAATAAAAACAAAACCCCCAAACAAAATTTATAGATAAAGAGAACAGATTGATGGTTGCCAGAGTTTTGGGGTAGGGGTGGGCAAAATGGGTGAAGGGAGTCAGAAGGCATAGACTTCCAGTTATAAAGTAGATACGTTATGCCATGTACACCGTGATAACTATAGTTAATAATACTGTATTGCATATTTGAAATTTGTTAAGAGAGTAGATCTTAAAGGTTCTCATCACAAGGAAAAACACTATTGTGATGGATGTTAATTAGAATTATCTCAGTGATTATTTGCAGCATACACAGATACCTAAATCGTTGTTTTACCTGTAAAGTTATTATAATGTTCCATGTCAGTTATACCTTAAGTTAAAAAATGAATTTTATGAAGATGGAGGAGTACAGGGATTAAGTAGGTTTAGTGATGATCTGAGCTGAGGTAGAAAATCTTGGAATGAGATTGAAATTAACTTTGTCCTAAGCTAGACAGTGAATACCAAAATGGCCATTTTATGTATGTTAGGGATGAAATTTTTTTTTTTAAAGATTTATTTACTTATTTTAGAATGAGAGGGTGAGTGCAGGGTAGGGGGAAGGGCAGGGAGAGGGAGAATCTGTGCTGCATTTCTGCATATGGTACCTGAAGATCAATCCTGGGACCCTGAGATACGACTGGGGCTGAAATTTAGAGTTGGTAGCTTGAACTGACTGAGCCACTTAGATGGCCCATAAATGAATTATTTTTAATTAGCTTGGTTTAGGTGCTACAGAATTGCATTTTTATTTTTTATTATTTTATTTTATTTAAAAATTTATTTATTTATTTATTTATTCATTCATTCATTCATTCATGATAGTCACAGAGAGAGAGAGAGAAAGAGAGAGGCAGAGACACAGGCAGAGGGAGAAGCTGGCTCCATGCACCGGGAGCCCGATGTGGGACTCGATCCCAGGTTTCCAGGATCGCGCCCTGGGCCAAAGGCAGGCGCTAAACCGCTGCGCCACCCAGGGATCCCGCATATTTATTTTTTTAAAGATAGATTTATTCATTCATTCATTCATTCATTCATTCATTCATTCATTCATTCCTACCTACCTACCTACCTACCTACCTAGAGAGAGAGAGAGAGAGGCAGAGACACAGGAGGAGGGAGAAGCAGGCTCCATGCTGGGAGCCCGACGCGGGACTCGATCCCGGGTTTCCAGGATCACACCCTGGGCCAAAGGCAAGTGCAAACCGCTGAGCCACCCAGGGATCCCCAGAATTGCATATTTAAAAGTGTATTTTTTTTTCCAAGGCAGATTTTTGTGGGTGTTGTCAAACTTTAGCATAATGGAGTTGATGCCTTTAGTGATATTTGCTAAAAAAAATGAGAAATGGAGGTACACACATCCTTATTATTAATTAGTATGATTTTGAAAAAAGTGTGTCTGGGAAATCAGTGGTAGAGAGCATAGGAAAGAGCATAGGAACTGGCATTGTTATTTCTCTCTTCAGTATCTCCTCCTCCTGTTTTCTCTGTTAAGATATTTTACATGTATGTCAAGCGTGTAGTTTCCCCTGTGTAGTTCTTCCTGTATTTCTTACCAATACATCAAATTTCACTGTCTCAGCTAAGAACAGCAAAGCAGTGAGTATGTAAGGTGAGGAAGTAAGTGTATTTATTCTTCCTAGTTTTCTTTTTTTTTTTTTTTAAGATTTTATCCCTTTATTCATGAAAGACACAGAAAGAGAGGCCAAGACACCTATAGGCAGAGGGAGAAGCAGGCTCCCTGCAGGGAGCCCGATGTGGGACTGGATCCCACAACCCCAGGACCATGGCCTGAGGCAATGGCACTCAACTACTAAGCCACTCAGGCACCTCTTTTCGTAGTTCTTTATGAAACTATTTCTATGTTGATGTTTTCTACATCAACATATGAAAACATTTCTATGTTGATGTTTTCATCCAACTTCATTGGAAAGTTGTCTTTCCTTTTACAGATATCTCTCACTTTCTTTTTGGTCTTGTTTCCATTTCCTTTCATCTCTCTCAAGGTTCCTGTTCCATTACTTACTCTGGCCTTTTCTTTTTCAAATGCACATACATTTTAAAAATATTTATTTATTTTGGGGGTGTTGAGCAAAAGTTGGAGGAATGATGGAGGGACAAGCAGACTCCCCGCTGAGCATGGAGCCTGACATGGGGATCCAACCCAGGACCCCGAGATCATGACCTAACCTGAAGTCAGATATTTAACTGACTGAGCCACCCAGGTGTCCCTCATATGCGTGTTCTTGGCTTTGTTATGATACCTTCCTTTGTGCCTGAAACTTATTCAGAACTTTTCTAACCATATTTGTTACAATTTTTTTTTAAAGATTTTGTTTATGAGAGAGAGGAAGAGAGAAGGGGGAGGAACAGAGGGAGAGGGACAAGCAGACTCTGCACTGAGTGTTGAGACCGACTTGGGGCTTTGAGACCCTGACCCAAGCCAAAACCAAGAGGCCGAAGCTTAATTGACTAAGCCACCTAGGTGTCCTCTAATGTACTTTTTTGAGCTGCTGGTAGTAAAAAAGTGTTTTGGGGAAGGCCCAGGTGTCTCAATGGTTTAGCACCACCTTCAGCCCAGGGCCTGGTCTTGGAGACCCGGGATTGGGTCCCGCGTTGGGACTCTCTCTCTCTCTCTCTCTCTGTGTCTCTCATGAATAAGTAAATAAAATATTTTTTTAAAAAAATCCCAATGCTCAGGCTGCACTTTAGAGCTAAATGAGAACCAAACCTTGAAGTGACAGTCAGGTTTTTAACTCTTTCCAAGTAACTCTAAGGTGCAGATGTGGTTAAGAACAACTAACATGGGATGCCTGGGTGGCTCAGCTGTTGAGCATCTACCTTCGGTTAGGGCCGGATCCTGGAATGCCGGCCGGGATCAAGTCCCACATCAGGCTACTTGCATGAAGCCTGCTTCTCCCTCTGCCTATATCTCTGCTCTCTCTCTCTGTGTCTCTCATGAATAAACAAATAAAATCTTTAAAAAAAAAAACAACAACATAAAACAAGAGAAGCCAAATGGTACACACTTAAGGTTTCTGAATGAGTAATGAACATGGAAACAGCAAGTAAAGAATAATTCTGCAGCAATTTTGTACTTATAATAAAAACAAACACTGAAATGTTCAAAGAAACAGCCAAAAAACTTTTTTTAAAGATTTTATTTATTTATTTATTGAGAGACACAGAGAGGCAGAGACACAGGCAGAGGGAGAAGTAGGTTCCATGCAGGGATCCTGACGCGGGACTCGATCCTGTGACTCCAGAATTACGCCCTGGGCTGAAGGCAGATGCTTAACCACTGAGCCACCCAGGGATCCTCAGAGCACTGGGATTTTTAAAAGCTGTACAGGTGATTCTGTGTAGCCAAGGTTGAGAAGCAGTACCTTTTTTTTTTTTTTTTTTTAAGATTTTATTTATTGATTTATGGGAAACAGAGAGGCAGAGACACAGGCAGAGGGAGAAACAGGCTCTTTACAGGGAGCCCAATGTGGGAACTCCATCCCAGGACTCCAGGATCATGCCCCAAGCCGGTGGCAGACATTCAGTCTCTGAGCCACCTAGGCATCCCGAGAACCAGGACCTTTATTCACATCACTGGACATCAAATTGATTCCCTTATGAATGAGTTCTTAGAGCCTGAATGAGTATATTCTTGGGACTTCCTCTAATGGTAAGAAGCCTTCTGTGCTTCTTGAAAGTATCAAGTGAGAACAGCGTTAAAGATTTGAAGGTCTCTTCATACTCGTGGCTCTTGTCTTATGTTCTCTTCTCTGTATTCCGCAAAGTAGCTGGCTAGGTAAATGTGTGTTCTGCTCAACCAGCTGGAATATGTTCTACTCAAGTCCCAAGGTCTTGGGCCAGTGGAAGTAGGAAGCGCATTTTATTCTTGGGTACAAGCTAAATTCTTTAGTCTAGCTTTTATCAGTAGTAAAACTGGCATTGTTATTTCTCTCTGACAGTTTTTTTTTCTTTTTAGAACTTTGAAGTGGTAGAAAGATGATCACATTGGTTCCCTCAAATCCCAAAGCATGCTGCTGCTTCTTCCCTTCTAACTTCTTGTGTTTAACATAGTCACCAACGGAACATGCAACATTTGGAGTCTAGGTCAGGGCTTGTCTTGCAGGGCTTACTGCTTGGAGGAGAGGCAACAAAAATGGCCTACCACATGCACAGTGACACCATGTCACATCCACTGTTGTGACAAAATGGTAGTAGTGTTCATTCTGTGGGCTAAAACAGGTATATGGGGGGAAGAGGGCATAATCTCTTGTATTGTTTTTCAGATTGGTCTTTGGCTTTTGTTTTCTTCCGTATAATTCTCCAAGATTTCACCTGTCCCTTTAAGTTTAAACCATATTTTTAAGATAATAAATCCATAATGTTTCTTCACCTGGACCTTTGCCTGAATATCTGCTGCATGTTTTCTCTTAGGTCATTCTGCGCTTACTTCATACTCAGTAGGGAGATAGTGTTCAGTCATAAACATCAGCAAACCTAGATTTTAATCTTAACTTTGCCATCTACGTACTTTGTGGCCTTATTTGGTGACTTTCCTGAGTTTCACTTTTTTTCATCTATGGAGGAATGTGGGTAGAATTGGGAGCCCTTTCTGGTTCTTCTGTCCTATGTCTTTCTAGTCTTATGTAGACCTCCTCTTTACTTAGATTACCCATGTCAGTCAAAATATGTAATGATAGAGTATTCCAGGTACATCCTTGTCTCTGTGTTTGTGTTTTCTTTACTTAGAAAGCCTTTTGGTCTTTTACTTCTCAATTTTAAACTTCCTATACAGTCCATTTTAGTCATTTATTCCTTGTGGATGGTTCCTGATCACTGTAGTCCACAAATACTTGTTTTCTGAAGTACTACACAGCCACTGACATTACTGATTGGCATTCCTCAAAACATTTCTTGAATGGTTATTTGTTATACATGTACATAATTTAACTAAATTGTAAGCTCTTTGAGGATGAGACTGTGTTTTGTAGTTTAATGCCCAGCATGGATGTACATTTACTAATTTCCTTTACCCTTTTTATATCCTAGTTGCCTAGTACGTGCTTTGTCCATAATAGCCATTCACTATTATGTCCACGTGGATTACTCTGTGGTCACTCTTGTTAACAGATTGGGTAACTATCACATTTCAACATGAGATTGAGATTTGATAGCTTATAAAGGGAAAAACCTGTTTTCCCCCCAAAATATATTTAGTGTGATAATTAATGCAGATTACAGTGTGAATCTGTTCATATCATTTTTTTTTTAAGATTTTATTTATTCATGATAGTCACACAGAGAGACAGAGAGAGAGAGGCAGAGACACAGGCAGAGGGAGAAGCAGGCTCCATGCAGGGAGCCTGACGTGGGAGTCGATCCCGGGTCTCCAGGATCGGGCCCCGGGCCAAAGGCAGGCGCCAAACCACTGCGCCACCCAGGGATCCCTGTTCATATCATTTTTTTTTTTTTTAATTTTTTATTTATTTATGATAGTCACAGAGAGAGAGAGAGAGAGGAAGAGACACAGGTAGAGGGAGAAGCAGGCTCCATGCACCAGGAGCCTGACGTGGGATTCGATCCCGGGTCTCCAGGATCGCGCCCTGGGCCAAAGGCAGGCGCCAAACCGCTGCGCCACCCAGGGATCCCTGTTCATATCATTTAATGAAAAAGTCCACACCCCTCTTTTTTTAAAAATAATTTTTATTTGTTTAGTTTTTTAGTATAGTATAGGAGGATTAAAGTCTCAGGATGAAAATGTCCTTACCAAGATGTTGACTTACTTGTTAACTGGTTTTATATAAATTCCAAGAGGGTGGGGACTTAGTGTTGTTAATCACTCTTATCTCCTGTTCCTAAAAATCTATGGCATGAAGTCGGCTCTTTGTAAATATTTGTGAAATGAACGAGTGAGTGAATGAATAAATCTTAAGAGTACTGAAAGTATTTATATTCTCTGTAGCTCTGCATTGTATTTGAGCTTTATATAAGCTGACGAATGTCTTTTTGTATGCGTTTCTTTTGTGTGGGAAGACCAGATGAGTAATGGGTTTGAACCACACCTGAAATTTGATTTGTGTCTGTTTTTCAGATGGTGTGAATATGACTGAAGGTCAGATAGGATAGACTGGGATGGTGATCCCAGTGATGTTGTCAGTTAAAGGATTTGGCAAGCAGCAGGATCAATGATATTGGGTCAAAATAGTGGTAGGAGGGGTGTCATAAAACTAGGAGTGCTGAGAACATATAATGAAGTGGGCAAATGGTAGGTGGCCTGGAGGAGCTTTGGAAATGAGATATGGATAACCTGCAGTGATTATTTTTCTGGGCTCTGTAACCGACTTGAATGATCAGATCAGGATCTGTCAAAAGGGTAACATTTTTATTTTTATATTAGAGTTACAATTAGAATATACACCAGTAAGAAGGAAACACTAATAAAAAGGAATGTAATGTGTCTTCTGCTCCTTTGACCTTAAGTGTTTCAAACTTGAAGATTTTGAGAGAGGGAGAGTGTGCCCCCATGCATGAGCCGGGGGAGGGGAAGAGGGAGAATGAGAGAAATCCTCAGGTACACTCCACTGAATGTGGAGCCCAATGTGTTTATTGATTCCAGGACCTTGAGATCATGCCCTGAGCCAAAACGAAGAGCCAGATGCTTAACCAACTGAGCCACCTGAGATTTGTAGGTAGTTTTAAAAGTTTATCTTTTACAAAGTTTTGGTAATATGCTTATTTATAATATGAAAATCATAAAAGAATTAGTGGCCTCTTTTCTTGGGTAGTATTTTTAAAAATATATTTTATTTAATTATTAGCACAAGCAGAGTGGAGGGGCAGAGGGAGAGGGAGAAGCAGATTCCTTGCTGAGTAGGGAGCCTGTCGTGTGGCTTGATCCCAGGACCCTTGGATCATGACCTGAGCCAAATCAGACACTTAACTGACTGAGCCACCCAGGTGCTCCTTGTGTATATATTTTAATTGGCTCCATTATGTGAAGTTATATGCTGAAAATGATCTTTATAGATGGAAAATTAGACTGAATGGTGCCGTTAGTTAACCCTTGTTAGGTTAATTTTCTCTATTTTATAAGTAATAATCATGTTCATAATTGTGAATGACTCCTGTTTACGAACTTCATTCTCCTTTCTTAAGCCTATAGTGATCTGACATTTTAGATTAATTTAGAAGACTTTTTAAAAGTTATTAAAAATGATAGCATATGTTTATGTGTAGAAAATTTGTGGAAAGATGCATTAGAAACTTGACTGGTTACCTGTAGGAGAAAAAGGGTAGATGATGAAAGGTACTTTGGACCTGAGATCCATCTCTACTGGTACTTTCTACTTTAGATACTCTGTACCATTTGCAGATTTTTTTTAAAGGGTGATCAAGTACTCTTATAAAAACTAGTATATTTAATAGCTCAGAAGTTCTACAGATCTGCCGACTTTGGTTGTATGTATAGATTTCCTTGTCTTATTTTCAGAATATGTGATGTTTACTCCTTCCTTTTTATTGACTAAGTAAATTTAGCCGGCATTCTTTGTTTTTGTTACATGTTTTTAATTCTCACTGAAGTACCATTTTATTTCAGAATTCATTATGGTTTCCAGAAAATTGCTTAGAGGCCCTTTGGGACCAGTAGAAGATTTATTCACTTGCAAATTATTACCTAGTAAAAAGGAAGTTGCAAACTATATATGAATCTGACTTTTTTATTCTCCACACTCTGTGTAAAAGGCATTTAGCTGTGTGACCTTCAGCATGTTACTTAACTTATGAGTATATCATTTTCCCCTCTTTGTTATTAGACATTCATTTTTGTAAGATTGTCTATCAGGACTTTTCCAAATCTCTGATTTTATAATTTCATACTCATTTTAACTCAAAAGACAGAATTCAGTGATTCTTAAAGTAGTGTTACAAGCAAAATTCCATTTAAGAAAAACCTACATAACTTTCAGAATAAATGTTAATTATTAAAATACATTTGCAATCTGATTTGTCTCATTGGAATGCTAAACTAGTACTGCTTAAAGTCATCCATATGCATATATAAAATCTTAAGTACTGTGGAATGGTATTTCGAAATGAAATTTTCCAGCACTGAAGATATATTAACTGTGTGTGTGTGTCCTTTTAAGCAGATCAAATTTTTTATTTTTTTATTTTATTTTATTTTATTTTATTTTATTTTATTTTATTTTATTTTATTTATCTTATTTTATTTTTTTTAGATTTTACTTACTTGTTTGAGAAGGAGCGTGAGAGAGAGAGCACAAGTGAAGGGGTGGGTAGAGGCAGAGGGAGACAGAGAAGCAGACTCCTTGCTGATGAGGGAACCCTGAGATCATGACCTGAGGTGAAGGCAGATGCTTGTAACTGCACCACGCAGACTCCCCTCAGCATTTTCATTTTTTTTTTTTTTTTTTTTTTTTTTTATGATAGTCACAGAGAGAGAGATAGAGAGAGGCAGAGACACAGGCGGAGGGAGAAGCAGGCTCCATGCACCGGGAGCCTGATGTGGGATTCGATCCTGGGTCTCCAGGATCGCGCCCTGGGCCAAAGGCAGGCGCCAAACCGCTGCGCCACCCAGGGATCCCCCAGCATTTTCATTTTTAATCTTAGTTCTAGAAAATGAGCCTTTTCTTTGTTTAGAACCTTAAAAGATGTGTTTTATGCCAATTGTAGCTTCATAGATAATTATACAATGAGTTATCAATCAAATTTAATTAAACTATGACAGCTTCTTTCATTAACTTTCCTTTAGTCCATGAAGTTATAATATTGAGGAATATGGTTATGGTCCACACCGTGCGGGTTTATTGTTTTCACAGTAAGTATTGTAAGCAGAGTGCACTGAAACTGACTTGTGATCCTTCTTGTGAACCTTGAACTGTTGCCTTTTTAGAGAACCTCTGCTGGTTATTTGGCTTTTTAAAAAACATTTGAGCAAAAAAATGAAATGTCTTTAGTTTAAACTTTTCTGATGCCTCTTCCAGCTACAGGTAGATTATTATTGTTGGAGTCCAAATTGGAAGCCAAAACACTTTATTTCCTCTGTGGTTTTCTGAATGAACTAGATTGAAAGGGTTAATGTGAAACAAAAATGCAGGTCCTGGAATTTTGTTCACTGGTAAAGTAAGATGTAGTGTAATCAGGGCATATAAGTGCTTTTTTGCTGGTGTGTGTTAATAGGCAAAGACTGGGTAGCTGCATGCTTGGAACCTTTTCTGTGCTTTTGCGGTCTTCATCCTTAATGTAGCCAGGCAGCTGGGGAGACATCCTCTAAAGAGGCAGAACTCCCATCCTCCCTCTTCTCTTGCCCACCCCCACCCCCCTTTTTTAAACTATATACTGGGACATTCAATGGTCTTGCATTGACCAAAAAGACAAAGAGTGCTTTCATAAGAGGGAGTTTAGCCCTACCCGGTGTGCTGGGCCTTTGTTAGGGCTTGCATTAGGCCTTTCTCTTTCACCACCCCCAGTTTCATTGTTCATACTTTGCAGCAGCAACAGGATCAGTTTTAGAATTTTACCTCCTTACTTTAAAATAAACAGTTGCAAAGCAAAAATCCAGTATCTTGTAATGAAAAATGTAAAGAAAAGCAAAGTTTCATTTCCTTTGGTGGTTTTTTTTTTTTTTTCCCTTTGGTGGTTTTTTGATCACAAAAATGCCATTACTGCTTAAGTGCCATCATGCAAGACTTGCCTTGTTGAAGTTATTCTTTGTCATTTGAAAAGTCAAAAGTACTTTCTTTTTTGTGTGGCTGTATCCCATCTAATTCATTGTTTTTGGTTTTTGTTTTTGTTTAAATTCAATTAGCCAACATATAGTACATCATTAGTTTCAGATGTAGAGTTCAATAATTCCTCAGTTGCGTATAACACCCAGTGCTCATCACATTAGGTGCCCTCAATGCCCATCACCCAATTACCCCATCCCCCCACTTGCCTCCCCTCCAGCACCGTCTAACTCACTGTTGATGCTTGATATTCATTCATGAAATTCAAGAATCTTTTTCACCAATGTCAGATGGTTTTTAAATTACTCCGTGTTTTTGTTTTATTAGATAATATGAACTCAAGCCTTTAGACAGTTAAATAGGTTATTCAAAGAATGCCTCCTGCCCCAGTTAACAAGAAAAAAGTTAATAGTGTTGTCTTTGCCTTACATTTTGATTATATAGAAGTAAACCATCAATATGAAATAAGCAAAAGTTATTTTTTTAATTTTTATTTATTTTTTAAGTAGGCTTCATGCCCAGCGTGGAACACACTGAACTCATAACCCTGAGATCAAATGCTGTTATCAAGTTTGGTGGATGCTTGACTGACTGAGCCACCCAGGTACTCCCCCATTTTTTAGAAAAAGATTTATTTATTTGTGAGAGCAAGAGCATAGGAGGAAGAGAGAAACTTAAGTAGACTTGCCCTTAGTGTGGGGCTCTATCTGACAACCTAAGATCATGACCTGAGTGGATAAACCAAGAATCAGACGCTTAAATGACTAGGCCATCTAGGCACCCACACCCCATTTTTTTTTTTTTTAAGATTTTGTTCTTTTAAAGATTTTATTTATTTTTTAAAGATTTTTATTTATTCATGAGAGAGACAGAGAGAGAGAGGAAGGCAGAGACATAGGCAGAGGAAGAAGCAGACTCCATGCAGGGAGCTCAATGTGGGACTCGATCCCAGGACTCCAGGATCATGCTCTGGGCTAAAGGCAGGCTCTAAACTGCTGAGCCATCCAGGGATCCCCAAGATTTTATTTTTGGGGACACTTGGGCGACTCAGTCTTGAGCATCTGCCTTTGGCTCAGGTTATGATCCTGGGGTCCTGGGATGAAGTCCTGGATCAGGCTCCCCACAGGGAGCCTGCTTCTCCTTCTGCCTATGTCTCTGCCTTTCTCTCTGTCTCTCATGAATAAATAAATAAAATCTTTAGAAAAATCAGGATTTTATTTTTTAAGTAATCTGTATATCCAATATGGGTCTTGAACTTATATCCATGAGATCAAGTGTTACATGCTCTTCCAATTGTGCTAGCCAGGCACCCCTAAGCAAAAGTTATTTTTTAAGATTTATTTGTTTGAGAGAGATTGTGCATGTGGGAGCAAGTGTGCATGTGAGGAGGAGGGAAACAGAGGGAGAGAGAGAATCTCAAGTGGACTCCTTATTACACTTGGAACCTGAAGTAGGCTTGATCCTTCCACCCCATGATCATGATCTCAGCCAAAATCAAGAGTCAGATGCTTAATTGACTTAGTCACCAAAAAGTCCTTTTTAAAATAGCACGTTTGAATGTGGAAACTATCAGATAAAGCTGGACTATATTTTACAATTTTTTTTTTTTTTTTTTTTTTAAGTAGGCTCTACACTGGGCTCAAACTCACAACTGTGAGATCAAGACCTGAGCTAAGATCAAGAGGCAGGCACATAACCAACTGAGCTACTCAGGCACCCCTACAATTTTAGTTTTAATTCCATTTTACTTTTAATTTTGAGTTATCTCTATTATTTTTGTTTTACACAGGTGATTCATCTTCCAATGAGCTATTTTATGCATAAAGTTATATACAGAATAATGTAACAGTAGAGCATGTACCACCCAGATTTGTTGTATTCGTATTTTGAGAGATTTGGGACAATTTTATTGAACCCTAAAATATCTTTTAATCAGTGATCCTGTGAAAGTTTATGATTCTTTATTTCCTTATCTGTCACTAATTTCCCTCTTAGACAAGTCATTTGTTAAGGTAAACTTAGCGAGTGTCACAGTTTGTTAACTTTACCACTACACAGTGACTCCTAGAAAGTATTTGTGATTATTTTAAGTTCTATTTAATAACCTCAGTATTAAATATGTGTCCTAAATGTTTAGATGCTAAAGCTTGGTAGTCGCATATCCTGTGAAGAGAATATGATATTCGACTCGGTGAAAATTAATTCACAGTTAATGTTACTTAAGCTGTTACATAAATATGTAGTTGAACTCTGAGGGAAATTCTCTATTGTTTTGTCATTGGTTCTGCTGTTACTCTGATTTTTTTTTTTCTTGTGAATTTGTTTTTATTGGGATACAAGGGATGGGTTGGGAAATGTAATGTGGGTTATGCCCGACCAGGTAGATGTTCATTCTGATCTTCCTGGGATAGCTTTGGAACTTTTCTTTGGAGTGAGCTGCTGGTCTTGCTCCTGGCAGCCTCTTCAGGTCCACTGCTGAGTGGCTTCTCTTTGGAAGAGAATTTCCTCTTTTTTCCTGGGGATGCTCCTATTTCCTGCCTTTTCACCATAACTAACTGGTTTCTATTTGGGGAAAGATTTCTTCCTCTTGGGAAGACTTATACTAACCAGCTCTTCCTTGGAAAAATACTTCTTTTTCTTGGGTTTGGAGACAGAGACAAATGGGTCTTCCATTCCATTTTCCTGTGGAGTCTCCTGGGGCTTTTGCTTTTTTCTTCTTTTGGATGTTTCACTTGTCTCCACACACACCTCTGGGATACTACTGCTGTTTTCTGAAGACACAAGGGCAAGGGCAGCCAGCCATTTCTTCTCCTTCAAACTTTTCTTCTGCTTCTCCAGCATCTCAGTAGCCATTTCTTCTGTCTGAACCATTGCCTCCTTCATGATATCCAGATTCTTTACTGGAGTCTCTCCTGTCTCATAAATGGACAGTTGCTCCTCAGCTTGCTCTCGAAGCTTCTCCCCAAATACACTTATGGGCACCTCAGAGAAGCAATCAGTTTGTACGGCAATACTGCATTTGTTTGTCAGGTATTGGGAGATGTGGCCTTTGTTCTGGGCAGCTGCTTGGCCAATGAAGGTGGAGTGGAAAATGAGCTCATATTTTGGGGTGTTACCCCTTCCTTGTCTTCAGGGTTCTGGAAATCTGGTCCCTTTGCTGGGACCTGGGAATCACTCAGACAGCAGTGCTATTCTGATTTTTATACTAGAAAGAGAAATTGCTCTTGGAGGTCAGTATTAGTAGTAGTTTATTATATGTCCAACATAGACCAGGCACTGGGTTAAATGACTTAAGTAAATCCTCTAATGTGTTTATTGACTCTATAAAGTAGGTACTATTATTGTACTCATTTTCCAGGTGAAGAAGTTAAAGATGTTAAGGTAACTTCCTTAGAAGTCACACAGGTAGTAAGTGAAAGAAATGGAATACTAAAATCATGTTTGTGCTCTAGGCTGTGATATGAATAAACTGCTTCCTGAGTTCAGTGTTTTTAGAACTGTTGTAAGAAACCTCTTTGACACATTCTTAATTGATCTAGTTCAGTTAAATTCTGAGTTTCTAATTGAAGTATGTTCAAGTTCTTTGAAACCTAGATTTTGGCTGAAATTATTGGTTCTAGTTTATAGATTAAAGGGCTTTGGTGGAATGTGTGTGATTCAACTTGGAGCTCTTGATCTAAAATTGGAACCACTGGCTTGGTCCGTCTCAATTGCTGTACCTATTCCAGACAGACATCTCATGAGGTGTGGGTGTTTAGCAACTTAACCTGAAGCTAGAGAAAAGGAAAAAAGTTTTAGGAGAAGCGAAGAACAAAGAGTCTTTGTTTTTCTAGTGGTTTGACCAATGCTGATGACTGAGGCAGTGTTGGAAGGGCCTAGAGTGTGAGATCCTAAGGCTGAGGTGAAGATGGAGAGCTGAATGACGTGGGTTGAGGCCTTGTTGGAATGGCTACCCTGGGGAAACAGGAGTAAAGGCTGCCATTGCTACATTTGTTTTAGCATTTTACACTAAATTTGGGCTAATGGAATGCATTCCAGCATAAATACCAGTTTGTTCTTTTTTTTTTTTTTTTTTTTTTTTCAGAAAGAACATTAGTGAGTAATCATATTTCATTTCTCAAATGCACAGTAGTTCTCTGTCACTGTGAATGAAAAGCCCTTTGGATTTTTTTCATGACCTCATTTGAAGACCGTTTTTGCATGAATTTAGCATAACTACATTTATGGGATTCTCTGGTGTCCTTACTTACTTGGAGCAGTGTGCTTCTGGCCTGCTTACCTAGATTTACAATGCTCTAGGATTTTTATTCTGGATATTAGTGGTGTTCAAATTCTGCTCCTGGCATCTGTGGGCCCTGTGTGAAAGAGTTTTCATAGGATAGCGTGCTATTTAGAGGCTGAGGAGAGGTCAGAACTATTTTAGTAATTGTTGTAAGATATTTTTTGCCTTTTTCACTTTATTCACATTTTCACTGATGGTACAAAATTATGGGTGGGTCACACTACTGGTGCCTTAGCACGAATCAAAATAGTAGTACCAAACTGTACTTGTAATTATTGTGTTTTTCACCAGCCTACATTCTCAAAAAAAAAAAGCAAAGGTACCAGTTTCACTTAATATCTTTGTTTTACTTAATATCTTTCATGAAACAGAAAACGTTCTCATTTTGTTAAATCTTGACCCTTCAGGGTTGCCTGGGTGGCTCAGTGATTGAGCATCTCCTTTTGGCTCAGGTCGTGATCCCTGGCTTCTGAGATCAAGTCCCACGTCAGGCTCCCCGCAAAAAGCCTGCTTCTCCCTTTACCTATGTCTCTGCCTCTCTCTCTCTGTCTCTCATGAATAAATAAATAAAATCTTTAAAAAAAAATCTTGATCCTTCTGTAGACATCTTCTCGATGTTCTGTGTGATGGAAGGGGAGGAATGCGTAAAGTACTTCTGTTAAATAGTTGCCTAGTAGTTTTTTTTTTTTTTAAAGATTATTTTAGAGAGCACAAGCGGGAGGGGCAGAGGTTGAGGGTGAAAGAATCTAAAGCAGACTCCATGCTGAGCACAGAATCTGATGTGGGTTTGATCTTAAGACCTTGACATTCACAGCCTGAGCCAAAACCCAGAGTCAAATACCTACCTGACTGTACCACCCAGGCACCCTTCTACTAGTGGTTTAAACCACTTGTGTGAGTGAGTTGCAGGTAGAACTAACCACTTTTTAAGAATATGAATATGTTTATTTTTTAGAGATAGCGTGATGAGCAGGGAGAGATAAAGGGAGAGGGATAGAGATTCTTTTTTTTTTTTTTTTTCCAAGATTTTATTTATTCATTTGAGCTACACAGAGAGAGGCAGAGACCTAGGCAGAGGGAGAAGCAGGCTTCTCAGAGGGAGCCCAATGTGAGACTCGATTCCCCGGACCCAGGATCACACTCTGAGCTGAACGCAGACGCTCATCTGCTTAGCTACTCAGGTGTCCCTGAAAATCAGAATATTGGAAACTTATATCTGCCACCATGATTTAGACAGCTTCCCAGTACTTAATAGACTTTTCTGAGGAATTCATTGGTAATATTAACAGATTTTATTTTTAATACTATACAATGAAATGTGCCAATATTTGGAAAATCTGCAAAACTTAATGTACCAATATTTCTATCAATGCAGATGTTACCAAATTATGCATAGGTGAAAGATCCATTTAAAATGCAATATAGAACAATTAATTTTAATGTAACTGTGTATGAAAAGTTAGTTAATATGGTTTCAGTTTCCATATTGCATGTAATCTTTAAGAACTACCACCTGTCAAGTTTTGGTGTATACTAAAAAAGAATATGCACAGTTGTCAGGAAAGGCTGTTAATATACTACTACTCCTTTTCCAAACCACACATGCATGAGATTAGATTTTATTCATTGACTTCAAAATAACATGTTGCAACAGACTGAATGTATAAGCACATATTAAGAGTTCACTTGGTCTTCTAGTAAACGAAATATTAAAGAGATTTAGAAGATTTGCAGAAATTTAAAATAATGCCACTATTTCCCCTAAATTAAAATAAAAAATGTTATTTATATTAACATATAATTGTTTCATTAGTAGTACCTCATAATAACTTAATATTCAAAATTTTTCTTAGTTTTAATTTTTATTGTGGTATAAGTACATGGGTATAACCCATTTAAGTCAAAGCTCTTTAGGTTCCATAATAATTTTTATTTTATTTTATTTTTATTTATTTATGATAGGCACACAGTGAGAGAGAGAGAGGCAGACACAGGCAGAGGGAGAAGCAGGCTCCATGCACCGGGAGCCTGACGTAGGATTCGATCCCGAGTCTCCAGGATTGCGCCCTGGGCCAAAGGCAGGCGCCAAACCGCTGCGCCACCCAGGGATCCCAACCATAATAATTTTTATGTGTAAAGGTATTGCAACCATAAGGTTTAGAAATATTGAAGTAGATCATTTCAATGAAAGCTGTCCTTGTTAGTTCTTGTTATTATTATTTTTTAAAAGATTTTGTTTATTTGTTCATGAAAGACACAGAGCGAGAGAGGCTAGACATAGGCAGTGGGAGAAGCAGGTTCCATGCAGGAAGCTCTATGTGGGACTCAATTCCAGGACTCCGTATCATGCCCCGAGCTAAAGGCAGATGCTCAACCGCTGAGCCACCCAGGTGTCCCAGTTCTTGTTATTTTAATGAAGTCATTCTTTTACTGGAGAAAGAAAACTTTAACTGTTGTAGTTTATTTCGATGTTACAGTTAAATTATTTGTTAGGGATTATACCCAGCACCTCATATGTATTATTTAATTTTCATTGGTACCTATGAAGTATAAATAACTATTATTATTCCCATTTACAGATAATAAAATAAAAGGGTCTCAATAATTTTAAGTAACTTGCCAGAATCGGATAGCTAGTCAGGATTTGTATCTTGCATCTTGATACCAGAGCTCTTTTTTTTTTTTTTTTTTTTTTGCCCTGAGAGTACCTGCGCATGCTGAGGTGAGAGAAGGCAGAGAAGAATCTTAGGCAGGCTCTGTGCCCATTGTGGAGCCTGAGTCAGGGCTAGATCTGTGGAACCTGAGATCATGACCTGAGCTGAAATCAAGAGTCAGACACTTAACTGACTGAGTCACCCAGACGTCCCCAGAGTTCATATTCTTAATCACAGAAAATGTTTGTCTTTATTTTTTTTAAAGGTTTTATTTATTTATTCATGAGAGACACAGGGAGAGAGAGAGGGGGGCAGAGACACAGGCAGAAGGAGAAGCAGGCTCCATGCACGGAACCCCACGCGGGACTCGATCCCTGGTCTCCAGGATCACACCCTGGGCCGAAGGCAGCACTAAACCCCTGAGCCACCCGGGCTGCCCAATGTTTGTCTTTATTGTCTGCTTTTTTCTTTTTCTTTTTCTTTTTTTTTAATTGTCTGCTTTTTTCTTAGATTTAATGTCATTTAGTAGTTGTTTCTAAGATGATATTTACTTACATAATATTTTCATATTTTTTATCTTTTCTGTTTTCATAAAGTTTTTCTTCTGTACTTTGTAATGAATAGCATGGAAGTCAAAGACATAAGGGATAGAAACAGTATCAGTTGAATGCCATATTCTAGGAGGTGTACATCCTACTTAATCATTGTCATAATCTCATGAGATAGCTGTTGGGATAGAGATTCAAAGTTAGGTCTTACTCTTCCTAAAAGTGGTTATTTACTTTGCATTCTATCTGCTTCCTCCCATGCAACATGGTTGGGTAGGGGAAAATGGGGGGCATTCAGCTCTTACTTTTTGCCCAGTTTTGTTTTTTTTTTTTCTTTTTCTTTTTCTTTGTCTTTGTCTTTTACTTTTTCTTCTTTTTCTTTTTCTTTTTCTTCTTTCTCTATTCCTTTTTTTTTTTTTTTTTTTTTTTTTTTTTTTAAATTTTATTTATTTATGATAGTCATACAGAGAGAAAGAGAGAGAGGCAGAGACACAGGCAGAGGGAGAAGCAGGCTCCATGCGCCGGGAGCCTGATGTGGGATTCGATCCCGGGCCTCCAGGATCGCGCCCTGGGCCAAAGGCAGGCGCCAAACCGCTGCGCCACCCAGGGATCCCTTCTTTCTCTATTCCTATTCCTATTCCTATTCCTATTCCTATTCCCCTTTCTCCATGTTACCTACTGGAGTCGTCTTCTCCTAAACACAGGTTATCTGGGATAACCTCTTCATAGATTGTGTTCATTGCTGCCTGTATCTAGGTAGGTTGGCTAGAAGAGATGCAGGGTATCTAGGATTTAGTTACTTTGATTTAATATTTAGGTACTTTGATAGGGTATTTGAAGGAGTATCTGTACTCTTGGAAGATGCTAGGGCCGGCTGGAATGCAATGTCCTTCTTTCTTGTCTTCACCTGAGAAAGTGATCCTTTTGGTCATTCAGACCAAGACTTACTTTCGAGAGTAATCCCTACCCTAACAGCCTTTTTCTTTTTCTTTTTTTTAAAAAATTTTTTAATTTTATTTTTTTAATTTTTATTTATTTATGTTAGTCACACACACACAGAGAGAGAGAGAGAGAGAGAGAGAGGCAGAGACATAGGCAGAGGGAGAAGCAGGCTCCATGCACCGGGAGCCCGACGTGGGATTCGATCCCGAGGCTCCAGGATTGTGCCCTGGGCCAAAGGCAGGCGCCAAACCGCTGCGCCACCCAGGGATCCCCCTAACAGCCTTTTTCAAGACAAAAAGTGAAGCAAACAGCTTTGCATTCTAATAATTTTGGAACAAATTTGTTTGGTGAATTCTTCAGTGATTTTATAAAAAAGTCTTTTGTCTAGTTGGATAAAGGATGTTAACATAAGGAAAATGAGAAAGTGTCTGGGAGCATCTGGGTGGCTCAGTCACTTAAGCTTCTGCCTTCAGCTCAGGTCATGATCCCAGAATCTTGGGATTGAACCCCGCAGTCCCACTTCCCCACTTTGGGCTCTGCTCAGTTGGGAGGCTGTTTCTCCCTCTCCCCCTGCTTGTGCTCTCTCTTGCTCTCTCTCTCAAATAAATAAAATCTTTTAAAAAAATGGAAAGTGTCTGAGTGTCTCTTGTATCAGATACCATTTATTGAACACCTAGTATTACTGAGTTCTTTATGAAGATTATATATTGTATTTAATCCTTAAAACAATTCTTTGAGGTATTTCCTGTCTTCTTTTCCAAAAAATAATGTAACAGAAGCTAAATGAAAGGAAGCAACATGAAATTTCTTACAACAAAGTAGGAAAGCCAGGAATTTAATCCATGTAGTAGTTGGGAGTTGAAAAGATTCAGATTAGTGGAGGGTAGAGGGAAAGCATTCCAGGCATTGGGAGTTGCAAGATCAGCAAAGAGCCTGTTACTTAGGCAAGATTTCAATTTATTTAAGGAATGAGAAATAAAATTTAAGTAGGAAAGCTCCCAGGTAGTGGTGGTGGTAATCAAATCACAGGATTTGGGTTTGGACATAAAAAACAGTTGAGTGATTTATTGTTCATTTATGACCAGTGTTGTTCAGGGTGATTGAGCTGATGATAACTGTTATGAATTGAAGGGGAAGAGACTCTAGTTAGGAAAATGTAAGCAGCTGCTGTAGGTAGAGAATGATTTGAATTGAGGTGATGGCCCTGGCCTTTAGAAATGGAAGGTGAAGATAGCTTCTAGAAAAATTACAAAAATGGCATAGCAAGGAAATTGAATGAATTTACTGGTTGAAATTGTATACCAGCAATTAGCTTGCACATTAGTTAATTGTACTGTTGCTGTGTTGAAGTAGAATTAGTATAGATCGATCCATTTTAGCCAGTAGGATTTTTTTTAATACAAAGAATGTTTAATGCAGTAGAATTTGATATATAGCAAATTGGCTTTGTCTTGGAATAATTATATGCATCTTGGCGGAGGAGAATATAACCTAGTGTGGTACTGTAACATTTGGAAATTGAGTAATAGGAGAGAGTGGTTGGGATGTTTTGTACATGGTAGTGTACTGATAGTGGTCAGGGTTAATTCTGAAGCTGCATAGTCAAAATTACTCACAGAAGTCTCTCTCCAAGGAGTCCTGTCAGATACCACTCTACTGTGTCTTACTAAGTTTGGTATAGTCCTTTTTTCTTCCCAATTGTGTTTCTTTCCTGTTTGAGCATAGGATAATTCAGTGTTATTTGGAGGCTAGGTTATATAATAAACAGCTATTTAACATTAAAGTTACACTTAAAACTTTGAGAACCAAAGATATTAGTCAGTTGAGGTCTTGGATCTTATGCTGACTCTGAAGCATATGCTCCTTGAATGAAAAGGAAAGTGACAGTACTACTCACATTTCCTTGCATTTCTCTTCTCTGCCCTCCTTGTGGCATGGTTGAATTTGTGTAAGTTAAATGCAGGAATGCAGTCACCTTCTATGAGACTATATAAATACATACTTGCACTCATAAATGTTGTATTTTGTTTATATATGCTAAGAAACTTGGAAACTGCTAATTTCTATGGCCTCAATTCTAACAGGAATGTTTTTTCATGTTTTTTTAAACACAAGTTAAATTTGAATTCAAAAGTAATTTGTCACTTTTGCATTGTCTTACTATCTTGATCTCACTTTTCCTCCTTCTAATTAAGTTGAGCACTAACACAATAAAATGTTATATTCAGGGCAAAGCATATTCCAGGTATCAGCACAGACACTTTCTACATATTTATACAAGTGAAAAGTATAATATTTCTGTTAGTTTTATGTTCACTAAGCCTGTGATAAACATCTTTTAACTGAGTATTTTTTTAAATTTTTTTATTATTTTAAAGATTTTATTTATTTATTCATGAGAGACACAGAGAGAGAGAGAGAGAGAGAGAGAGAGGCAGAGACACAGGCAGAGGTAGAAGCAGGCTCCATGCTGGGAGCCCAGGAGCCAGATGTGGGACTGGATCCCGGGTCTCCAGGATCACGCCCTGAGGCAAAGGCAGGCGCCAAACCGCTGAGCCACCCAGGGATCCCCCTAACGTAGTACTTTAAAAAATATGTTTATAAAATAGTGTTTACAGATGATGAAAAAATTCAACAGGACAAAAGACTGTATATAGCAAACTTAAATCTTTTCATCCTTAGTCCCTAGTTGTGATTCTCAGAGGCAGCCACTGTTATCACACTAGTTCCTAATGTGTTCTTTTATTTATTTATTTATTTTTAATATTTAATTATTCTTGAGAGAGACAGAGAGGCAGAGACATAGAGGGAGAAGAAGCAGGCTTCTTGCAGGAACCTGATGTGGGACTCGATCTGGGGACTCAATCCGAGGACTTCAGGATCATACCCTGAGCAGGAAGGCAGACGCTCAACCACTGAGCCACCCAGGCATCCCCCTTATGTATTCTTTTAGAGGAGTTCTGAACATAGGCAGTCATGTAATATAGCTTCACAAACATTTGAATTTCCCAAACTATCAAATTTATTAAATATTTCTAGGTACCAAGCGAGAGAAGAAATTAAATTGTTCCCAGTCCTTAAAAAATGTAACAGGAATATTTTTTTACTTTTTAAATAGTTTTATTTTATAAGTAGGCTCCATGCACAGCATGTCCTCAACATGGGACTTGAATTCATAACCCTGGAATCAAGACCTGAGCTGATACCAAGGGTCATATATATACTTAACTGAATTAGACACCAGGTTGTTAGGCATAAATTTTAATGGAGAACCAGGTTACAGATTTTTAATTCTGATTTTATGATTTCCAAGCCATGTAATTTAGGACAAGCTGAATTAATCTTTATATAAATTCTTTTTTGAGGCCTACTATGTATTTATACAGTTTTATGCAACTTTTTTTAATAGATAAATCATATATAGTATTATTAAATAGTTACAGGCAAGGGATGCCTGGGTGGCTCAGTGGTTAAGCGCCTGCCTTTGCCTCCGGAATTCCAGGATCGGGTCCTGTATCGGGCTCCTGCAAGGAAGCCTACTTCTGTCTCTGCCTCTCTCTGTGTCTCTCATGAATAAATAAATAGAATCTTTAAAAAAATTAGTTACAGGCAGTAAATCTTTGGTTTGCTGTTTTCATAACATTTTTATTTAAATAAGTAGACGTTGGAGTGCCTGGGTGTTGCTGTTGGTTTAGCGTCCGACTCTTGGTTTTGGTTCATACCATGATCTCAGGGTTGTGAGACTGAGCCCTGCATCAAGCCCTGAGTTAGTCTCCACACTGAGCCGGGAATCTTGCCTGAGATATTCTCTCTCCCTCCCCTCTATCTCTCTCCCTCACTCTCTCTAAAATAAATAAATCTTAAAAAAAATTAGCAGACCTAGAAAGTATCCACAGTCCTTAATTGACCTAATCATCAAGTTTATTTATTTTTAAAAATATTTTATTTATTCATGAGAGACAAGCAGAGACATAGGCAGAGAGAGAAGCAGGCTCCCCACACAGAACCATGCGGGATTTGATCCCGGATCCAGGATCACACCCTAAGCTGAAGGCAGACGCCCAACTGCTGAGCCACCCAGGCGTCCCAGTCATCAAGTTTGGAGGGAGACCAGCTCTACTTTAGCCTGACTTGGGAATGTATTGGTCTGGAACCTTGATGTAAAGAGAAGGGGGTACTGAGATAGGAAGCAGCAGAGTGCAACTAGAGCACCTTTCATGAATTTAAAATATTCATCATGTGGCATTATTTGGTTTGAAGCATTATGTGAAAGTTCAGAAATTCTATATACCTACTTGTGCTTGAATGTTAAGTGCCAAAATATACCAGACCACTTAGAAAGTTACTTTTTATTAAAATATTATTTCATCTTTATACTAAGGCATGCCATTTGTGGATAAAGAAAAGTTAATCTGTTTAATTCTAGGAGTAAGTGTTTAGATACTATTCTTGGATTTATGTTAATACTAATCATTGCGTGCATTCCAGATAAGAAAGGAGTGTAAGCTCCTTTGTTTTGGGAACCTCATTAGAAAGATAAGAGCAGGTTTTTGGTATTTTTTTTTTTGAAGATTTTATTTATTTATTCATAAGAGACACAGAGACAGAGAAAGAGAGAGGCAGAGACACAGACAGAGGGAGAAGCAGGCTCCATGCAGGGAGCCTGATGTGGGTGGGTCTGGATCCCGGGACTCCAGGATCACACCCTGGGCAGAAGGCAGGTGCTAATCTGCTGAGCCACCTGGGGATCCCTGTAAAATTTTTTTAAGTAGGCTTTATGCCTATCTTTGAGTTTATTGTGGGGCTTGAACTCACAACCCTGCGGATCACAACCTGAGCTGAGATCAAGAGCCGAAATTTAACTGACTAAGCCACCCAAGTGCCACTATTTTTGTTATTTTTAAGGTGTGTTTTTTTTTTTTTTGTAATCTCTACACCCAGTGAAGGGCTTGAACTCACCACCCCAAATCAAGCATCATACATTCTACCATCTGAGCCAGCCAGGCACCCACCCTTCTATTTAATAATTTTTATTATAACATTCTTCACTTTCAGAATTTTTAAAAGGGATTTATCTATCTATCTATCTATCTATCTATCTATCTATCTATCTATTTATTTGAAAGAGAGGGAATGAGCTGAAGGAAGGGCAGAGGGATAGGTAGAGAAAATCTCAAGCGTGGAGTCCCTTGTGATGTTTGATCTCAGGACCCTGAGGTTGTGACCTTAGCCAAAACCAAGATCTGACACGCAACCTACTGAGCAACCCAGGCACCCCACCTTTGATCTTTATAAGATTATTTTCTTTTGGAGAAAAATTAGATTGACTTAAAAAATTTAAGTGGGCAGGGGACTTTGGAGATAAGTTTTGTTCCTAAAAGGGTATTGATTTTCTGTATAGGTCTTCTTGATAGCTAGCTTTGTGTGAACAAGTACTTTTAGTAATCTGACTTCGGCCCTGTGATAGTTGGGTGGATTAATTTCGCTAATGACCCCAGTTCACATATAAGTTAGGAAAGCAGTTTCTTCTACCTGACCCTTCCATATAAACTATGAGCTGAGAACTATTAAATTTGTGTGATAAGTTGTTCACTTTGGGGAGAATAGTTAGGTCAGAATCAATAAGTTTCACAGCAGAGAGAAAATATTTGAAGAGGTGAATTAATATCTGTTTAGAAGTTCACTATCTAAAGTGGCAAAAGTCAATCAGTATCTTTCAAGATTGTATTAGATGT
Source organism: Vulpes lagopus (assembly GCF_018345385.1). NCBI lineage: Eukaryota > Metazoa > Chordata > Mammalia > Carnivora > Canidae > Vulpes > Vulpes lagopus. The sequence goes on from NC_054831.1 coordinate 127,026,572, forward strand.
GGAAAGGATTGCATTCTTTCTACCTTCTCTTTTCATCTCAGGATATGTCAGAGGCTCCCAAAGACCTTTTCCTTACCACATCTTTCACCCTAGCTTTTCTAAGCTCTGCAGAGTGAAGTAGGGGAGTTCTTGAATGGTTAGCAAGTTGGTGGGAAACTGAGATAGCTTTCTGAAATACCTTGCCATCTGAATGGTCCAGAGAAAGGAGCATCACAATTCTTATGGGAGAGCTATTTATAATAATTAATGTCTACTCTATGTGCTGTTCAGATTATGAACCCTATTTTGTTAAATCTTTGCAGCATTCCCACAAAGTATAGTTGAGGAAACTGAGGTTTGAGGAGTTCAGATCATTTCTCCCAAGATAATCTAGCTAGTAAATGAGGAAGTTGGAATTCAAATTCTTTTCTTTCACACTTCCAAAGTACTTGTCCTTCCTACTATGTCACTCTTTTGTCATTATCTAAGGATATATTATGCAGTCCAAAAGTAACCCAAATAGTTAATTTTTCCCTAAAATATATCTTGTGTTCCATTCAGTGACAGATTAAGGGTTTTATTGCCTGTAATGTTAAATTTTCATTACCTGATTTATGGCATACCTCCCTGGCTCGGTCTGAAGAGCATGAGACTCTTTATCTCAGGGTTGTGAGTTTGAGCCCCATGTTGGGTGTAAAGATTACTTAAAAAAAAAAAGAAAAGAAAACAGTCAAACTTTAAATTTTCATTACTTGATTCAATAGGAGCCTGAAAGCTCTTGCCTTGAACATTTTTTCTGGGAAGATAATTCTGTAAGATTGATTCAAAATGTTAGTCTTAGGTAAAGTACTTGTATTTTTTTCTTCCTATATTTGTATTCTGTGCTTTTTCTAGTTAAAAGAGAAAATCAAGTGTTGAAGCACAGACTGGGTATAGACAGTAATGAAGAAGAAAGTGCATAGTAGTTGTGGTGGTGAATAATATTTTGAAAAAGTTAGTCTGTGGGGTGCCTGGGTGGGTCAGTTGGGTAAATATCTCCTTTAGGTTCGTGTCATGATCTCAGGAACCTGAGTCTGCTCCCTGCTGAGTGGGGAGTCTGCTTCTCACTGTCCCTCCCTTCAACTCATTCTCTGTCTCTGGTTCTCTGTCAAATAAATAAAATCTTAAAAAAGAAGCATTCTAAAATCTGTGCTAAATTATAGCATTTGAAGTTTTTAGTAAGAGCTCTTTGAAGAGAATTGAGTGATTTGAATATCACTGTTGAATATAGAAGTGAATGAATATGAATTGACGTATTTTTATTATATTATCATTTTTAAAGATTTTATTTATTTATTTGTGAGAGGGAGAGAATGAGTGGAGGGAGGGAGGGACATAGGAGGCAGACTCCCCGTGGAGCAGGGAATCTAACTGGGGACTTGATCCCAGGACCCCAGGAGCACAACCTGAGCAGAAGACAGACACTTAACTTTCTGAACCACCCAGGCACATTCAAATTATCATTTTTAAAAATTGAAAAATATATGTAGACTACCATTATGCCTGTGTGGTACCTTTGTTTTACATTAAAATTTATTATAGTCTGAAATGGGCTGTACACTTTTTATTTCAATATTGTGTTAGTTTTTATTTATTTTTTATTTTTTAAATTTTTATTTATTTATGATAGTCACATAGAGAGAGAGAGAGAGAGGCAGAGACACAGGCAGAGGGAGAAGCAGGATCCATGCACTGGGAGCCCGACGTGGGATTCGATCCCGGGTCTCCAGGATCGTGCCCTGGGCCAAAGGCAGGAGCCAAACTGCTGCGCCACCCAGAGATCCCTTGTGTTAGTTTTTTTTTTTTTTTTTAAGATTTTATTTATTTATTCATGAGACAGAGAGAGAGAGAGAGAGAGAGGAGAGGCAGAGAGGCAGAGACACAGACAGAGGGAGAAGCAGGCTCCACGCAGGGAGCCCCATGTGGGACTCGATCCCGGGTCTCCAGGACCATGCCCCGGGCTGAAGGCGGCCCTAAACCGCTGGGCCACCCAGGGATCCCCCCTTGTGTTAGTTTTTAAAAATGTTTAATTCCTAGAGGAATTTCTACATACAGATACCTCTCTGCTTTTTACAGTTAAAGCTGAGAATTATGTAACTGATATTTCTCTTTGTACTCTGGCCACCATGAAGCTCAAAGTCTAACTTTTGCAATATTGTGAGACCTTATAGACTGCAGTCTTTGTTATATTTGCACTTTTACTTTCATTTAAATATTCTGTGATACATGTATTTTTTTGTTGTAAACTTCCTCAAGTCTATGGTGGGCTAAAGCCAATGTGCAAATAAGATAAAGTAATGAGAAAATAAACTCTACCATGGCCAGAACTAAAACAAAATAAGAGAATAAAAGCTTTTGCAGTTTTTAAAAGAATGGCGATACAAATTTCTTTAATGTATGTATGAATTCACATTTGTATGTGTATTTAAGCCTTTATGTTCATAAAATCATAATAAAATGGGATATTCAGCTTATTAAACTTTAATAGTGTCCAACACTGGAGGGCTGTAATGGAATAATAAAATTGACAGCCAGACAACCTTTTTTATTCCCCACTCCTCTCTCCAGTAATCTTACTAATGAGCAGTGACATAGACAAAGGTAGAGAAAGTTATATCTATTTATATGTTACGCTCAATAATATATACATGTAAACTACCTAATCACTTTCTGAATGCTAGAGTCAATTGTACATGTATTCTATATACCCAGGATTATTTTAGAACCAAGGCATGGCTATTATTTAAAAGATGGTTACTTAAATAGCAGGTGGTCACATTTCCTTGTTTTTTCTAACGTTATATCTCTTTACAAGATGCTGTATTTGATTAAATAACAGGAGGGTCTGAGCGATGTTTCTGTACTTGTGGGAGAATAAATTATATTGCAGTTTTTATTTAATCTTACTTTTACTTAGTGATTTTTTAAAAAGACTTAATTATTTATTTTAGAGAGAGCCAGCGCATGGAAGCATGAGTGGGAGAAGGGGCAGAGGGAGAGAATCTTTAAGTAGACTACCCACTGAATGCAAAGCCAGTTGGTTGTTTTCATTGCTCAGTTTTGTGGTTCTGTCCCACAACCCGGAGATCAAGACCTGAGCTGAAACCAAAAGTCTCAGAGGCTTTAACAGACTGAGCCACCCGGGTGCCCCTGTTTAGCGATTTTTAATTAGAAGTTTCATACTATTGGGATTTGGTGTTTGGCCTACAGTAGTAGGGTTGATTTATATACTTCATTTGGACTATGTTAACCTTTTCTCTACCTACCTATTTAGGTACCTACTTCAGAGGTCAGAGAGAACCTTGACATGTAAAACTGAAGTCAGAGAAATGTCAATAACTTATTATAGCTGTATATATAGCTGAATCAAATTGACCATAATTTTGCTTTTATCCATTCCCCTTTTTTCTGCAGTAGGAAAATATTGATCACTCCCCTCCTTCATATAGCTGTGATAATTCTCTTGCTAATACTATTATCACTTGTTACGTTAATAAAACTATATATTTGACAAACACATGAAGAGTATAGCTGTCTTGTGGAGTGCCTTACCTGCCCTGCAGCCTCAGAACTCAGTCTTTCTTATGGACAAGACTTGTGACTGTAAACACTAAGATATTTTCACAATTAGTTTTTAAAATATTTTATTTATGCATTTAGAGCACAAGCAGGGGGGAGGGAAAGGGACAGGCAGACCCTGTGCTCAACAGGGAGCCTGATATGTGAGCCCCCTTCTCTGACTCCAAGATCATGATCCCAGATGAAATTAAAAGTCAACCATTCAACTGGCTGAGCCACCCAGGTGCCCCCAAAATTAGTGTTTTAAATACCTACCATGATAGCTAACCTTATTGAGGTTTATTATATGTAAGACACCTTAAATATATTATTTCCATTTTGAGAAATAGTTACAATTTTATTCAACTTAAAAAAAAAATACTGAGACAGTTTTAGCAACAGGCTAAGTATAACAGCCTATGTGGTCTGAATCTTTTGATTCTCGGGATTTTTTTGAAGGTCTGCAGGTTGGTTACCTTTGTCCTGATATGTCAGCAGTTAGAGGGTAAAGAAAGTGTTATGGATTTAGTGTTCACTTTCCTGGATAGTGGTGTGGCTGGCCCTAGGTACTCCAGTACCACTGCATCTGTGGGGTTTCCTCCCACCTCAGTGGCTAAGGGCAGAGTCCTTTGCTGATTTTGCCTTTGTCTTACCCTCAGGGCTGTGGTCCTTTTCCTTCTTTCTCTGCAGTTAGTTAGTTAATTAATTAATTAATTAAAAAGATTTTGTTTATTTGTGAGAGACACACAGAGAGAGAAACAGAGACATTGGCAGAGGGAGAACCTGACTCCATGCAGGAAATCCGATGCAAGACTTGATCCTGGGACTCCAGGATTACACCCTGAGCTGAAGGCAGACGCTTGACCGCTGAGCCACCCAGGTGTCCCTCTACAGTTTAAATATTATGTTAATGAACTTTGAATTCTGTATCCTTAGATCAAAATTTTAGCCTCAATTGTGTATTTATATACCCAGTTTGTATATTTTTGTTTCCAGTAGGCATTTCAGACCTGATTTTCTTCTCACTCCTTCTTCCACCTGTTCCTTTCTAGGTTTGGTAAATAGTACTATTACCTAAGTAGCTGCTCAAGATAAAGCATCTATAAGCCATTCTTTGTTTATACCTTTCTTTCTTTCTTTCTTTCTTTCTTTCTTTCTTTCTTTCTTTCTTTCTTTCTTTCTTTCTTTCTTCTTTCTTTCTTTCTTTCTTTCTTTCTTTCTTTCTTTCTTTCTTTCTTTCTTTCTTTCTTCTTTCTATTTTTTTATTTTTTGAAGGGTCTGCAATTTTACTCTCCTTGCAAGATAGCAAGTTAATCTGTTACTGTTTATTGGATCCTGGAACAACACCCAAAACTCCTGAGTCAGAGACAAAGGACTTTATTATTCCTAGCAAAAGTAGTAGCCAGTGCTTCATATTAGCTTGTATCTATTCTTGTCTCATATACTTTCCTTCTTAAAAAAATGTATTTGAGAGAAAACAAGTCAGCAAAAGAGTACAAGTGATGTGCGGGGCGTGAGGGAATGGGGGTGGGCAGAAGGACAAGCAAATTGTCTGCTGAGTGCGGAGCCCGACTCTAGGCTCAATCCTAGGACCCTGAGATCATGACCTGAGGTTCACCTCAGATGCTTAACCAACTGAGCCCCTCCTTTCCTTCTTACTGCAGTAGTAAATCCTGTTGATTTTATTTTAACTTGGCTTTTTCTCTCCTATTTATTTCTTCTGCAGTCTAAATCTTAATCATCTCTTACCTAGACAATTGATATAGTCCCTAACTAGTCTTATTTCTTCTTCCATCCTCTTCCAATTAATTCTTCATAAGCAATCAGAGTGATCTTTAAAAACACTACTAATTTTATTCTCCTCCTCTGTTTAAACTCTGGTATTGCCCACTGACCTTAGATTTCACACTGCTTACCAGATGCTACACAGCTCTGAAAGATGTAACTCACACTTAAATTTTTAAACTCTCTGATAACCATTCCCTACATACTTCTTCCTTCCTCTAGTCTTGTGATCCTTGAACACAGTCCTTTCCCACTTCTGGTTTTTGCATTCAGTGACTCTCTTCCTGGAATACTCTTTCTCTTGCTCTTCTAGGATTTCCATCCTTCAAATCTCCACTCAGATGTTACCTCTTCTGCCTTATCCAGAATACTATAATCTACCTCTGATATCATTGATTTTCTTTTTGAAAAATATTTAAATTCAACTTGGGGCAGCCCGGGTGGCTCAGCGGTTTAGTGCCGCCTTCAGCCCAAGGGGTGATCCTGGAGACCTAGGATCAAGTCCTGCATCAGGCTCCCTGCATGGAGTCTGCTTCTCCCTCTGCCTGTGTCTCTGCCTCTCTCTCTCTCTCTCTCTCTCCCCCCCCCCCCCCTGTGTTTCTCATGAATAAATAAATAAAATCTTAAAAAAAAAAATCAGTTTGCCAACATACAGTGTAACACCCAGTGCTCATCCCATCAAGTGCCCTCGTTGGTGCCACTCAGTTACCCCAACCTATGACCCTCCTCCCCTTTGCAACCCTTTGTTTGTTTCCCAGTTCGGAGTCTCTTGTGGTTTGTCTTCCTCTCTAGTTTCTCCCCACTCAGTTTCCCTCCTTTCCCTTATAGTCCCTTTCACTATTTCTTATATTTCATGTGAGTGAAACCATATGAGGATTGTCTTTCTCCAATTGACTTATTTCACTCAGCATAGTATCCTCCAGTTCCATCTATGTCGAAGCAAATGGTAGGTATTCATCCTTTCTGATGACTGAGTAATATTCATTGTGTGTGTGTGTATCTGTTATACATTCATCTGTTAAAGGACCTCATGGCTCTTTCCACAGTTTGGCTATTGTGGACATTGCTGCCATAATCATTGGAGTGCATGTGTTCCATCGTTTCACTGTATCTGTATTATTTTTATTTTTTCATACAGTTTTCACCATTTTAATTACCTGGTTTGTTTACAAACTTTTGCTTTATCTGTCCTTGGAATGTGAGCACTATAAACTTGATGATTTTGCCTGTCTTACTACTTTGTAGCTACTAATCAAATACTTTTTTTTTTTTTTTTTACACTCATCAAATACTTGTTGAGAATGAGAATGGATGAATGAGATTACTAGCTACCTATAAGCTGAGTTCTTGCATTTGTCCTAGGACCACTTTCCTCGCTATGGTTTTATCATATTACTTCAAATTTAGGGGTCAGAAAAGGGAATTAACAGGGATTGAATGTCGAATATCAGACATTGTACAGAGAGTATTTCATGTCCTGATTTAATCCTCAGAGCAATTTGTGTTTTACTGTTACCATTGTACAATTTAGAATGCTACTATTTCGAGGTTAGCTGTGACTATGCAATGTGCTGAAAACTAAAGCTAGAAATGGAACCTCAGATTTTCTGACTCCAGAGTCTCTGTGGCACACAGTGTCATGAAATTCTCTGCCCTCCTTGCAAGATAGTAAGTTAACCTGCAGGAAAGTCATGGGCAGGAAAGTCAAATTTTGGTCACTTAAACAAGGAGGAGATGTATCTTCTTTTCTTTCACCCTTTTATTGTAAGTGTATCCTTTTAGTCCCCATTCACTCTTCTTTCTCTAGATGAAATGAATCACTTTCACATTCTCTTGGGGATTCTTTTTTTTTTCTTTTTAAAGATTTTATTTATTTATTCATGAGAGACACAGAGAGAGAGAGAGGCAGAGACGCAGGCAGAGAGAGGCAGGCTCCATGTGGGGAGCCCAATGTGGGACTCGATCCCGGGTCTCCAGGATCAGGCCCTGGGCTGAAAGCAGTGCCAAACCACTGAGCCACCCAGACTGCCCTCTCTTGGGGATTCTTTATAACTTTTCCACAGTCGTCTTAAAACAGAATTTCAAAAAGTTAAGCAATAGTTAAGGGAACCCAGAGGATTTAACATTCCTTTCTGGCTACCTCCCTGCTGTTGAAATAGGGAACATTAGTTGTAGTGGATGGGGTAGCTGACAGTATGGAAGGGGACAGGGAGTGAGAATAGAAGGCAATTCAGGTGGCCATATGGACTGGGTTACTGGACTGCTGGATTTTAGTCTGTTATTATAGTACATTAATCTACTAAGTAACTTAGATGAAAAAATCAAGTGTAGGATTAGGTGTCAAAACAAAATGAATCCATGGGATCCCTGGGTGGCGCAGCGGTTTGGCGCCTGCCTTTGGCCCAGGGCACGATCCTGGAGACCTGGGATCGAATCCCATGTCGGGCTCCCTGCATGGAGCCTGCTTCTCCCTCTGCCTGTGTCTCTGCCTCTCTCTCTCTCTGTGTGTGTGTGTGTGACTATCATGAATAAATAAATAAAATCTTTAAAAACAAAACAAAACAAAATGAATCCAGATCTGCATGATAAAATGAAATAAGCACCAATGTAAAGTGTTCTGTGTACATTGAAGTGATTGGTTATTATGCACAGAATACCTCAAACCTACCTTTGTGGCAACGTTATGTGGAAGGAAAACACATGGAAAATAATTTATCACAGACAATGTGAATTAGAAAGCAGAGTTATGAAGTAAAGAATGTTTATATAATCTGTGGTTCTTGATAATACAAAAGTGTCTGTCATCTGCTTTACTCTCACAGGATTATGCTACATCCACCTCTTGTTGAGTGGTCCAAGTATGTCAGTCTGTTTCACTGGAAACAACTAAAAGGAGACTTAGTAACAGTTCTCAGATATTTGAAGGGTTTTCCTATAAAGTAATGTCACTGGGTATGTGGAATCCTTGCATTTGATGTTAACTTGAATAGTGAGGCACTTCAACTATAATGTGGTATGGCTTTTGCTGTTGATGAAGTAACCATGATTTTTTTACCTTGCGAAGTTATTTCTACTGGTCACTTTTTTTTTTTTTTTTTTTTTTTAAGAGGGCAGCCCCGGTGGCGCATCGGTTTAGCGCCGCCTGCAGCCCGGGGTTTGATCCTGGAGACCCTGGATCGAGTCCTGCATCGGGCTCCCTGCATGGAGCCTGCTTCTCCCTCTGCCTGTGTCTCTACCTCTCTCTCGCTCTCTCTGAATGAATAAATAAATAAATCTTAAAAAAAATAAAAGATTTTATTTGTTTATTCATGAGAGACACAGAAAGAGACAGGGAGAGGGAGAAGTAGGCTCCCTGCAAGGAGCCCTATGTGGGACTCAATCCTGTATCCCAGGGTCATGCCATGAGCTGAAGGCAGACGTTCAACTGCTAAACCATCCAGCCATCCCTCTACTGGTCAACTTTTATCTGTGTTACCGTTTTTTTAGCATACGTAAATACTTTGACTCATTTCTATGTACTGTAATTAAATCTTTCCTTTGGTATATGTACAAGCAGTATTGACCCGCTTGTTTAGTATTAAGGTGCCTTGGCTTGGGGTTGTTGAATATGAATAGAAAGGAGTCTTTTCCAGTTATTACTGAACATAGAAGTTTGCTAAGAGTATTGTTAAAACCTGGCTGGACAAGTTTCCATATTGCTAGATCAGTAGACTGGGTTTAAGGGGATCCTTACACTATTTAGATCTTATATTGCTCTCTGCCATTGAAAGAAGTGCAGTTTGCTGAGGAATCCCAACTATCCCATTTTCCTGTTGGCAGCCTGTTTTGCTATTATGTTGCATAACACTTTTCCTTATTTGCTCTGTGGATGAGACATTTCTTTTTAGTTCATTGGACTAGATCAGGTTATTGAAACATTTTGAGTACATGAATCCTTTCTGCAGTTTTCTAGATTCTAGAGATAGAATGGTAGACAAAACAGATAAGGTACTTGCCCCACTGTGGAGTTTTAATATTATTATTTTAAAAATTCATTATAAAACTACATAAAACGATACTCACTTTTTGGATAACAGTTTTATTGAGGTATAATGTACACAGAATTCATTCATTTAAAATGTACAATTCACTGGTTTTTAGTATATTTATAGGCTTGTGCAGTCATAATCACAGTTTCAGAACATTCACATTACCTCAGAAAGAAACACATATCCTGAAGCCATCATTCCTCCTTCCCCCATTTTCATCAATCCCCCCCCCAGCCCTAAGCAACCACTAATTGTTTCTGTTTCTACTTTTTGTCTATATATTTGTCTATTCTGGGTAGCTCACTTAAGAGGAATTGTACAAAATGTAGTCTTTTGTGACTGGCTTCTTTCATCTAACATTATGTTTTCAAGGTACATCCATGTTGTAGCATGTCTCAGATCTTCCATTTCCTTTTTTGGCTAGATAAAGCTCCATTGTATGGTATATTTCATTTGATGTATCCATTTTTCAGTTGATGGACATTTAGATTGTTTTCACTTTTTGCCTATTGTGAATAATGCTGATATGAACATTCATGACGAATTTTTATTTCTTTTATTTCTTTTAGACATACACCCAGGGGTGAAATTGCTGAGTCATATGGTGACTCTGTTGTTTAACCTTTGGGGAAATTCAGTATTCACTTATTGTAGGTATATATCAGAATTCTGACAAATGTGGAGTTTTGTAACTTCAACACACTGAAGATGCAGAAAAGTTCCATCACTTGATTATAGTCCTTCAGTGCTCTTTGTAGATAACCTTTTCTCTATTCCCTAGCCCCTGGCAACCAGTGAGCTTTATTCTATCCTTTTAGTTTTACCTTTCCCAGAATGTTGTATAAGTGGACTCAAAACCTTTTTGAGTCTAGTTTCTTTTACTTAATTAGCAGTTGATATTCATTCATGTTGTTCTCTCAGTAATTCTTTTTTAATGCCTAGTGGCATTCCTTATATGGGGGTATCAAATTTTATCTATTCACCAGTTATTCACAAGGTAATTGGACTGTTTGCCTTTTTTGGCCATTATGAATAAAGATGCTATAAATATAGTGCTTAGGCATTTTGGTTGAGTATAAGTTTTCGTTTTTCTTGGGTAAATATGTACAAGTGGGATTGCTGGGTCATAGGATAAATTTCTTTACCTTTGGAAGAAATGCCAAGTTGTTTTCCCAAGTGGCTGTACCATTTTGTACTGTGCCAACAACAATATGTGAGATTCCCAGTTGTACCTCATCCTCAGCACTTGATATTTTTTGTCTGCCTCTCTAATAGATATAATGATAGCTCACTGTTGTTTTATTTTGCATTCCCTAATAACTAATGATGCTTAGCATTTTTTCATTTGTTTGTCTGTCATCTGCATATCTATTTTGGTGAGGTGTCATTTGTTCAAAACTTTTGCCCATTTAAAAAAAGGGAGTCTTACCATTGAGTTTTGAGAGTTCATTATATATTCTAGATACAAGTCCTTTATCAGATATGAGATTTTGCATGTGTTTTCTCCATTCTAGATCTTTTCATAATTATATCTTTCACAGAGCAGAAGTATTCATTTTGAGATACTCAATTCATCAATTTTTTTCTTCTTTTACAGAGCATGCTTTTAATATCATATCTGAGAACTCTTGGCTTAATCCATACTGGCAAATATTTCTTCCTAAAGGTTTTTCAGAAAGTCTTAGTATTTAAAATTTTGCGTTATATCTGTGATTCATTTTGAATTAATTTTTGTTTAAGGGGTGAGGTACATGACAGTAGTGATAGCTGTTGTTTTGTATATGATTTTCTAATTGTCTAGCACCATTTGTTGAAAAGAGTATTGTTTCTTTATTTAATTGCCTTTGCGCATTTGTGAAAAATAAACTCACTAGGTTTGTGTGGCTCTGATTTTTCTAGTCTGTTCATTGATATGTCTGTCCTTGTCCTTTTTCTGACACCACACTGAAATTCATGTGTTTTAAGGTTCAGATGTTTCTTCTATGCTCCCTTCCTTTTGTTTAGTCAAAGCCAGAAACTTCATTTTTCCTATCATAAAAAAAAATTGTAATTTTCTTTTATATAGGAATAACATTAGAGGAGTATCTCAAATTCATGAGTCATTTCTTCCTTCTTATTTGGATTTGTGAGCCACCATTTGACCCCAGAAATAGAGGATTTACCATGTGGCGATAATGTGGGAGATTGTGTACTTTCTTTCCTAGGAATATAGACTGAAAATGATTGTGTTGCATGGAGGTATACCTGATAACCATTTTCTGCATCATCCTCGTGTACTGCACCATGTCTTTGAAAGAAGAGATTACAAAATCAGAAAGAGCTAGATTCATTGATAGAATCTCCATACATTTTGTACAGAATAATAATGCCAAATCTTAAGGTATCAAGAAAATCCCCTGTAGCTTTTGCATAGTCAGCAGTTTTTCATTTACTTATTTTTAAATTTTTTATTTTACTTACTGTAAAGATTTTTATTTATTTATTAAAGAGTGAGTGCTTGAGAGAAAGTATGAACAGGAGGAAGGACAGCTAGAGAAGCACTCTCCACTGGGCAGAGAGCCTGATATGGGGCTCATCTCTGAACCCTGGGATCATGGTCTGGCCAAAGGCAGGCACTTAACTGACTGAGCCACCCAGACGCCCTAAAATTTTTATTTTTTAAATTGTGGTAACATACATATATACATAACCTAAAATTTACCATTTTAACCTTTTTATTTTAATATTTTATGATTTTTAGTAATCTCTACACCCAACATGGGGCTCAAACTCTTGAATTTAAGACCAAGAGTCAAATGTTCTACTGATAACGAGGCACCCCCCATTTTAACCTTCTTAGAATGTAGAGTAGTGTGACATTAAGTACATCATGTTACAATGCTGCCATCACCACCATCCATTTTCAGGACTTTTCCTAACTTGTCATAGTTCTTTTTTTTTTTTTTTTTTAAAAGACTATTTATTCATGAGAGCCAGAGAGGTAGAGACACAGGCAGAGGGAGAAGCAGGCTCCCTGTGGGGAGCCTGATGTGGGACTCCATCCCAGGACCCCTGCCGGGATCACAACCTGAGCCAATGGCAGACGCCTAACCACGAAGCCACCCAGGTGCCCTGTCATAGTTCTTTTTAAGCCTAAATTCTGTTACTAGAATTTCAGAACATTGTAATTATGATCTCATCTTCATATTACATTTTAAGAATGCTCTACCAGTTCAGGTAAATGTCAAGTCCTTGAAAATTTTCCAAAGCATGGAGTTCTACCTATTAAAAATTTGTAGCCAGCAATACAATGTCCAGTGAAGGTTGACTTTTGTTATATGTGAATGACTAGCTCATTCAGTTCTTTTTTGGAGGATAGCATTTAAAATCTGTTGGATATATGTTCCCTACCTATTGTCTGGTTCCATATCCAGAGAAATCTAGCATATTTATTTTTTGTTATCGAAGACCATGTGATTCAGATGTAGGAAATGGAATTGCTGACTGTTCTTCCTCCTTCTTAATGAAATTTCTTTGAGGTGGGCATTTTTTGAAGGAAGATGGATACTTTGTTGCCTTCTGCTTTTGCTTTGTCACATGGATTATGTTTTAATCTGAATTGGGAGTTAGTATAACACTTAAATATTTGTCTTAGAATTAAAAACTAGAGAACTAAGAGCTTGGTTTGAAATTTGTGAGTATATTTTTCGTGTGTATATCACTTTGTCTCATAGAAAGTTGATATTTTTGTCTTGAGTAGAAGTATTAACAGCATAGTCAGCAGCGGTTTTCTTTGGCTATATATATATGTGTGTGTGTGTGTGTGTGTGTGTGTGTGTATTTATATATATATATATATATATATTTTTTTTTTTTTTTTAAACCTTATCTAAGCAGTGCATGTTTCTGGGTAAACTTTTTTTTTTTTTTTTAAGGATTTTATTTATTTACTTATGAGAGACACACAGAGAGAGGCAGAGACATAGGCAGAGGGAAAAGCAGGTTTCCTTGTGGGGAGCCCAATGCCAGACTCTATCCCAGACCCCAGGATCAAGTCCTGGGCCAAAGACAGATGCTCAACCACTGAACCTCCCCAGTACTTCTGTCTGGGTAAATGTAAATGTGTCTGTCAGGAAATCAATTTCTGAGTTAGTATAAATCCAGAATTCTGAGTCATAGCAAGGGCTTTTCTGGCTAAGCACTTTGAAACCAGTTTTTCCAGATTTGTAAACAAAACAAAACAAAAGCCACCCCTCAGTATAATGGGCCTTAGTTGTTAACATTCATTTGGTGATTTCTAAAGACTTTTAAAGCCAAAACAGAATAGGAAAGAAAGTAGGCATTTTGCCATTTCTTTTTTTTTTTTTTTTCATTTTGCCATTTCTAATTTCAATATCAAAAGAGTTCAGAAAACTCATTTTTTTCTGGTAAACTAGCAAAAACTCTGGACAGAAGGCAGAAGTTAGAATATATGTTTTGCAGTAAAGATATTAATGTGTTTAATTAAGGGGTGCTGCCTTAGGCCCTGCTGGAGGTGTTATATAATGTAACAACTCTGTTAGATTTCTACCAGTGGAAAAATTCTGAATTCCAGTTAGGGATTTTGCACCTAAATTTATAGTCTAGCGTTAAACTGAATTGAAACAAAGAATAAAATTGGCCAGTTTTATTTCCCTGAAGTTTCAGTGGCAAAAGATAGAAAGCAATGAAAATTTTGGCTTTCTTAGAACTTTGGTATCATTTTTTTTAAAAATACATTTCCATAAAAATAAAAATAAAAAACATTTCCTTTTGGTTCCTGGGTGCTCAGTCAGTTAACTGCCTTCATCTCAGGTCATGATCCCAGGTTTCTGGGATTCCACCCCTCAGTGGCTGCAGGTTCTCTGCTCAGGCAGCAGCCTGCTTCTCATTTTGCCTGCTGCTGACCTTGTTTGTGCGCATAGGCTCTCTCTCTGTTAAATAAATAAAATCTTTAAAAAAAAATACATTTTCTTACAGACTCCAAAGTTAAAGCCAGGAGTATGTTTTGTCATAGTGTTTAGGTTTAATCAGTTTCTGTTTTGCTTTTGTCCATTCAGAATTACTAACATTGTGACTTCTGCAATTTCTATAGTTGCTGGGTAGAGACATTCAGGATGTTGTGCTTTGTGGGACATTTTACATGCTTGATGTTTATGTTTGACAACTGCAAATTTATTCAGTCATGTCTGTTTCATCTTTCATAATAACGTGCATTAATCTTAGCACAGTTTTATGCTTGGGTTTGAGATGAGCTCTTTCTCTGGTACCACCTCGGTAAGTAGTAATTAGCTGAGGGTTCTTTACTGTTCCGTTGAGTGTTCCATTCTGGAATTTGTTTGTCTTACTGATCTATAGTTTCTAGAGTAGTACAGCTCTAGCCCGTATCTTTTTTGAAGCTTTCCCAGTATAGGAAAAGGTTAATTTAATTTCAAATATTTTATTTATTTATTCATAAAAGACACAGAAAGAGAGGCAGAGACATAGGCAGAGAGAAAAGTAGGCTCCCTGCAAGGAGCCCGATGCACAACTCGATCCCCGATCCCAGGATCAGGACCTGAGCCAAAGGTAGACGCTCAACCGCTGAGCTAGCCAGGCATCCCAGAAAGTGTTAATTTTAAATTAAATGTTATTGTGATAAGATATGCTTATTCTAAATTTGACTCATTTCAAGTGTACAATGTTTTTAGTGTATTCATAGATATGTGCAGTCATTACCACAGTTTTATTTCTTTTTATTTTATATTTTAAGATTTTATTTATTTATTCATGAGAGACACAGAGAGAGAGAGGCAGAGACACACACAGGCAGAGGGAGAAGGAGGCTCTATGCAGGGAGCCCGATGTGGGACTCCATCTCAGAATCCAGAGATCATGTTCTGAGCCAAAGGCAGATGCTCAACCACTGAGGCATCCACATGTCCCACCACAGTCAATTTTCGAACATTTTCATCATCCCAGAAAGAAACCCTGTCCCTCTTAGCTATCACCGCTCTCTCTCATTTTCCCTAGTCCTGAGCAACTACTAGTCTTTCTGTCTTTATAACCTACTGTGAATATTTCATTTTTTAAAAATATTTTATTTATTTATTCATGTGTGGGACAGAGAGGCAGAGACACAGGCAGAAGAAGAAGCAGGCTCCATGCAGGAAGCCTGACCCAGTACTCCATCCCGGGACTCCAGGATCACGCCCTGGGCCAAAGGCTAGCGCTAAACTGCTGAGCCACCCAGGGATCCCCATGTTTTCAAGAATTCATCCATGTTCTGGGATGTATTAGTCCTTCATTTCTTTTTATTGCTAAATAAATATTTTGGTGTATTCTTTCCATTCATTAGTTGATGGACAGTTTAGTTCTTTCTGTTTTTTGTCTATTATGAATAATGCTGCATATATGTAAATATTCAAGTGTAAGATTTTGCAAGGACCCATGTTTTCTTTCTCTTGGGTGTATATCCAAGAGTGAAATTGCTTAGTCTTATGGTAACTCAGTGTTTAATCTTTTGAGGAACTGTCACAGACTCTTTCAGAGTAGTTGTGTTGTTTCACATTCCCACTAGCAATCTATGAGGGTTCTATTTTCTCTGCATCCTTACTGAAACTGGCTTTTTGATTGTAGCCATCGTAGTCGGTGTAAAGTGGTATCTTATTATAGTTTTGATTTGCATTTCCCTGGTGATTAATTATATTGAACATCTTTTCATGTGCTTTTTGGTCAGTTGTATATCTTCTTTGGAGAAATAATGTCTTTTCTGGTCATTTGTCCATTTGAAATAATGGGTTATTTGTGTTTTTATTACTGAATTGTAAGAGTACTTTATATATCCTAGATATGGATTATTTATATGACATATGACTTGCAAATATTTTTCCCTTCTTTGTCAATTGTCTTTGCACTTTCTTGGTAGTATCTTTTGACCCACAGAACTTTAGGTTTTTTGAAGATTGATTGATTTATCTATTCTTTCTGTTGTTTTGGTTTTGTTGCTGTCTCATCTAATAATCCATTGCCAGATACGAGGCCATACAGATTTATCCCATTTTTACTTTTGGAAATTTCTAGATGTAGTCTTTATATTTATGTTTTTGTCTCATTTTGAGTTAATTTTTATGAAGTAAGCCTTGCAGCATCATTCTTTTGCATGTGTCTATCCAGTTGTGCCTGCAAGAGGGGGTTAATTTTAATTTAAATTTTTAGATTTTTATCTTTTTAAAAAGATTTTATGAATTCGTTTGAGAGAGAGGGTGAATGGAGGGAGAAGAAGAGGGATCCTGAAGCAGCCTCTGCTCTTCAGGGCAGAACCCAGCTAAAGGCTTGATCCACAACCCTGAGATCATGACCCGAGCTGAAACTAGGAGTTGGTTGCTCAACTGAGCCACCTATCCCCTCATTTTTAAATTAAGTTTCTGTAACTAGTCAGTTAATGAGTTTCCATGTGCAGCAAATCTCAAACATTTTAATGAGTATAATTTTATACTCTTAAAATATTTCTTGAAACATTGTAAATTAATCTGGATAATTTTCTATATCATAAATAGTGACAAGATTTTTTAAGAGTTTATTTCATATAGACAGTTTAAGAATGAATTTCAAATGGACAATGTGTTTATTCATATTTCTTAGAATGAGAGAGGGGCAGAGGGAGAAGGAGAGAGAGAGAGTCTTAAGGAGGCTCCATGCCCAGTGTGGAGCCTGATGTGGGATTTGATCAGAGATCATGACATGAACTGAGATCAAGCGTTGGATGCTTAACTGACTGAGCCGCCCAGGTGCCCGCTTATTCAGTTTTGACTAGTTCATTTCCTGTAAAATGCTAAGTTAAATTTTGTTTTGTAGGGGTAATTTTCAAAGTATGCTAGTTTATTTAAATTGGATTTCTATAATTTTTAAAGTACATATCCCTTAATGGGTCAGAATTAACATTAAAGGGAATATAGCTATTTCTAAAGCAACTATATTTGAAACAGTGCTTTTTTTGAGAAATAATGTTTAATATCATTATGAAACAGGTTACAGTGTAGAAATTCTGCCCTTATTCTTATATCCTTTAAGTTCTCTTCCTTTTTTATTATCATACCTGTTTTGATTTCATATATAGAAAGAAGAGGGGTTCCTGGCTGGTACAGTTGGTAGAACATGAGACTCTTGACCTTGGGGTTGTATTTTTGAGTCCCACATTGGGTGTAGACATTATTTAAAAGTAAAATCCAAATTAAGAAAGAGACAGGGAAAGGAAGGAAGAGAAGAAGGTATAAATTAATGAGTATTACCATATTGCCATCCAGCTCAAATAAGAAATAATGCAGAAAAAGATCTTTTTCATTTATTTGTCTTCATTTCCTGAAATCAATTGCCTGTGTCTTCTCTAAAGTAATTTCTACAATTGAGATTTTTGTACTCTTGCTTTCCTTTTCAATGAAGCAGTAATAACTTGAGGCTGTCACTTTAAGAATATTGCTTTTGCTGAGTATTGATCCAGGATAGTAGCTTTTCTTACAGTGGACTAGGGCAAAGTTTGGGAACATTCAGCTGGGGTCTGTAAATGGAACATTATTGTTTCAGCATACGGAGAAAGATTTCTGTTGACTTTAATTACTTGTTTTCTGATTTCTTAAAATATACCTTTTGAGGAGATACTGATTACAGGTCAAACTCAGGGTCTGATATGTCTTTGATCAAGAGGCTTTTTTCCTAATGAGAGAGTTTGTCATTCATGAAATTTCAGTACACACATGTGCTTAAAAAATTATCAGTCCCTTTCTGTTTTTTTGACATAGGTAGGAAACATTCAGATTATTATGTAATCTCTTAGATCTTTGGATTTCTTTGA
Organism: Vulpes lagopus; assembly: GCF_018345385.1. Lineage (NCBI taxonomy): Eukaryota > Metazoa > Chordata > Mammalia > Carnivora > Canidae > Vulpes > Vulpes lagopus. Next base: position 127,044,788 of record NC_054831.1, read on the forward strand.
AGAAATTTGATCTTTGAAAATTTTTTATCTGCCTAATTGACAATGTGGAGGGTATGTAGTAAGTAGCTTAATAATTTAGAGTCTGTTATATTTTAATACTCTTTAATCTTCACATTTTCTTTATTTCTGAAATCTGTTAATTTTTTATTAGAAAAAGAAAGTGGGGAAGTAAAATATTTTGCATTTGTATTCGTAGTTAGAGTCTTAAATTCAATTGTTACATACCATCTGTCTAGATTTGCTAATTTTCTTGTAATTCCTAATGATTTAACTCATAGCAGTTTGAACTACAGAAGTGTCAAGTGGGTATGCCTACTATATTTCAGTTATGAAATTTAAAAAATAAAAACATGCTCTAGAGCACTGCCCATGCATATTACACTGCTTATTGATTGAATTAGAATTTTAAGTGGTACTATGAGAAACCATTTGCTTGCTAACTTGAGCTCAAAGGTTAAATATGTAAATATCCAATGATTTATGCTGGTGATACAGAGCTTGATGAAAGCTGGTAATAAGCTTAATGGCAGGCAGAATTAGGAGGAGATGTGTTGTAGTGAAAGAGCTTTACATGCCTATCATTTCTTTGAATTCACTTATTTATGGCTGGAAGTGCCTCTTTCATACTGATTTATTGAGCTTGGTTTCAGTGGAAATGGGGCAAAACAACTTATTTGCAAATTAATAAGGTTAATTTTTTATTGAAATATTATTTACATATGATAAAATTCACACTTTTCGAGTGTACAATTCAGTAGTTTTTTTTTTTTTTTAAGATTTTATTTATTCATGAGAGATTCAGAGAGAGAAGCAGAGACACAGGCAGAGGGAAAAACAGGCTCCTTGTAGAGAGCCTGATGTGGGACTCAATGTGGCGCTTGATCCCTGGATCTAGGATCACACCCTGAACCGAAGGCAGACACTCAACAGTTTAGCCACCTAGGTGTCCCTAATTCAGTGGCTTTAGTATATTAATAAAGATAGGTTATTGTCATCATTAAATTAAAGGAGAAAATTGCTCTGTAAAATAAGCTCACTTGGTTTGATACATTACCTGCCCAGTACTAAGTGTTCATTTACTATTGGGCAGATGATTCAATTTGGGCCAAGAATTTGAGACTTTCTAGAATTTTCGGGTGACACACTTCATTGAATCGCCTATCAGATGAACTTATCATTTAGTTCTGTCTTGTGGATGGGGGCAATCATATTTTGACCAGATTGTGATACTGTTTTTTACTTTGCTGTAAAGTATTCTGTCTCTGGACACAACGATGTAATAGGAAAAGCGTGGTCTTTAGACTTTAGGGCGACATGGCCTGACCACTTAGCCTTGTTAACTTGGGAGAATTACTTTTTGTTGAGCCTCATTTGACAGGCAATACTGTAAAATGATTCAGTGAAGACAACATAGTTGTCTTAGTTGACTTGGAGGCTACTTTAGATTCAGATCTCCTGACTTCTATTTTCGGTTTTCTTTTTTATAGAACTATGTTTTTATTTTAAAATAAATAAATTTTACTCATAACTTCCTTATAGGAAACAGTTTATCAGTCTACAATATTGTGTTAGTGGTTACAGAGAATAAAATAAACAAAATCAACATTCTGTATTTGTCGCCCAGGAGAAAGAATATTTGTTACTTGGACTGTTGACCATAGATATGTGATTGCCTCTTCACAAATCTTGTAATTATATTGTTAGCCAATAAAATAACTACTAGAAATCAGGAACCCTAGCCTTCTTTTGTAAGGTTAAATGGTGTGGGCTCAGCTTCTGGGGCATAGTACTGAGAACTCTCATTTGAGAACTTATTCTCATAGGGTGAGAATTAGCCCTAGCTAGCAAAAGCGATAGCATTTGGCTCTGCAGAAGAAAGATGGTCTCATATTTTCCACCATTCATGTGACCACAATGCAGAACTGTAATTCAAGGAAAGTTTTATGTCAGCCAAGGGTAATCTTCATTCTGAAAGAATTAACAAGCTCATAATTAAGGACTTTTGTTTTGGAACTTGTTAGGCTTATGTTTTCTACATTGCAAGCATATCTGTAGCTCGGATGAAGTAGTTTATGAAATGCCTTAGCTTTGCTATTTCTTGCCGCATTTTATTTTATTATCTTTTTTAACATTCCAAATACTGTTTACTTCCTTGAAATCCTACAGCATTTTAGATCCGTTGTGTCTAGGGGTTGATGACAACACGTTGAACTGTGGTCTGAGGTTGCTAGTTTTAAGAATTGTCTAGAGACTGGTGCGGTGTTACTGATTTTGAGTGACTAATGCTTTGAGGGTTTTTGCTTTATTTTTTCTGTTCCACTTCAATAAACTGTTGCTACTTACATATAAAGAATTTCTCTTATTGATTCAGATTTCTGTAATTTGTGGTTATTCATATAAAATTATTATTTGCAGCTGTCATTTTGTGTTCCAAAATGTTTCACTGAATTAGGAAGGAATATGATATGAGAAGTATTAAGTATTTGTTAGGTTTAAGGAAGCATTCGGTTTCATTTTGCATTTATTATATTTATAGTCCTTTTAAAAATACATTTAAATTAGTATAAACATGCAATAGAGTTATGTAATCTTATTTTCTGGAGAGAAAATTAATGCTATTAATCTTTTGGTTGTCTAGTTGTTGTTTTGTTTTGTTTTTTTTTTGGTTGTCATTCTTAAAGAGGTATAAATATCATTTTGCCAGGGAGATGGAGCTCATGTCATTTGGTTTTGAAGCTGATTAAAATGATAGTCTTTTGTCCTTTGATAGACTATCCTGGCAACATGCTGAAATATTTTAAATATTATGCTGAAGAACCTTTATGGTAAAAAAGAATGAATTAATTAATTTGAGAGAGAGAGAGTACATGATAGAGCACAGGCAGGGGGAGAGCAGAGGGAGAGGGAGAAACAGGTTCTCCACTGAGCAGAGAGCTGTTGTGGGGCCTGATCCCAGGACCCTGAGATTATGAGTTGAGCCAAAGGCAAGACACTTAAACCCACTGAGCCACCCAGGTGCCCCGAGCCTCTTTTTAATTTATAGTTGGTGGATAGATATGGGGAAAGTAGCAGCTAAAATAGAAAAACAAGGAAACAATTGTATTTGCCATTTCTGAGTAATTAGCAGAACAGACTGTGTCTTCTTCAGTAATTTGCATGCATCTTCCTGAATATCCTGTTTATACTTATTTAGTCTTTTTCTCTAGAGAGTAAAGGTGGATTCTCATCATGGACCTAAAGTGTCGAGGCTTGTGTAATTTTATTTGTTTTGAGTTGCCATGGAATGCTTATCTTGGGAATCACTTTTGGAGAGATTGAGCTGATTACTTTAAGAAATTTGAAATATTTGTTTTCCAGTTTTGTGGAGAAGTAAATGAGTAACCTTACTAATTGGGTGACGAAAGTTGGGTCATTGACAGAACCTTATGATGGTAAATTTCTGTTAATGCTAAAGCAAGGCATTTTTGAGTTCTCTTATCCTTAACTCGCTCTTCTAGAATCCCTAGAGGACCTGTGCAGCAGCCTCTCGAGGACCGAATCTTCACTCCTGCTGTCTCAGCAGTGTACAGCACGGTGAGTACCTCAAGGACTGCTGTTGCAGTGCCTGACTTCTTGCACACGAGCCTTTGATATCACAGCAATGTTTGTTTGATTGGCATGTGAAGGTTTGGTAAATGGTTCATTAGAATACCAATTTAAATTAGGTATATTTACTCTGAGAAGGGTCACTAGGCCTTTTTCCTCATCATCTTAATTTAATAATTGGGTGTGAAACAAACATTGTTTTAAGATAGATTGGCTCATACATATGTGATCTTATTCCTCCTCTTTCATCTTTCTATAATTCCCCTGTGGCCTTGTCTTATAATTCTTTTAGGAAATTGAGTTTTTTTGTTTTTTCTTTTGTTTTTTTTTTTTTAGGAAATTGAGTTTTAATTTTCTTTTTTGATGTTAAAAACCTTTTTTAAAAGTTTTAATCTTTTCAAAGTTTAAATTTTTTGAATGTAGAGGATGAAGGTCATAAAATTAGAAGCAGATTTCAGGTGTCTGACAGTGATCTAAGGGAATTTAGTGAGAATGGAAGAGTCAGGTATACCTTTTTATTATTTCAGTTCATCATACCATTTATTCCTCATACTACAAATAGGGTATGATAAAGCACTGATTCTTATCCTTTTGGGTTATGAATTACTTTTAGAATCTGAATGTAGTCACAATACTTTCTTCTCAAAAAAGAGCATATACCCAGTGTTTATGTATAATTTCAGAATTTCACAAATATTCATTAGGCCATTCATCAGCCCAAAGTTAAGAACTTTTGATTAGAGATACAAACATGTTATATATGGGAAAGGAAGAAGTCCTTTCATTATGGAAGTGACACTAAGCTGAAAGATATAGGACGTCTCTAGGCAGAGTAGGGAACAAAAGACCTTCTAGGAAGTTAAATTCAGAGGCATACTTAATGGAATGAATGGCCGCTAGTCAGCTTACTATGGCATGTGTGTTAGGTTTTGTAGCAGAAGCAGAGATGAGCTAGTAGATGGGTTTTGAGAGTTTTGTTTTTTTTTTTTTAAGATTTTATTTATTTACTTGTGAGAGACAGAGAGAGAGAGAAAGGCAGAGACACAGGCAGAGGGAGAAGCAGGCTCCATGCAGGGAGCCCGATGACGTGGGACCCAATCCTGGGTCTCTAGGATCACACCCTGGGCTGAAGGCCGCACTAAACCGGTGACGCGCGGCCCCCCCCCCCCCCCCCTGCCCCAGGCTGCCCGGGTTTTGAAGGTTTTAAGATTGTCATGGAGAGTTAAAACTTTATTGTACAGGAATGGTTACGATGATTTCCCTGAAACAAGTCTCAGTTTACAGATTATAGATTAACACTTGTAAATTATTTTTTGAACCCCCTGACTCTTAAAATTGATTCAATTTGGATGACAAATTGCCTGATCATTCTAATAATTAAGAACCTTCAATTTACATTGAAGAGCAGCCTTTAGTTTTTTTTTCTGGCATAAACTTTCTATAGGCCAAAGGGTTTTTTTTTGTTTTGTATTGTTGGTACTGACCTTAAGGACAGCTTAATTTTTGTGTGGCATAACTCTTAGAATATACATTTCTTCTAATGATGAAAGTACTCTTTAACATTCAATTATTATTTTCAAGAATAAGATAGAAAAAAATGAAAATTTCTAGTAATCTGATTTCTGGAAGCAACTACTGTAACAATTTTTTGGGTATAGTTTCCTTTTTTCTTTCTGTTTTAGGCTATGTATAAGATATTTTATTCTAGTTTGTCAGTTCATATTATAGTATTAGTTTTTCCTGTGCTATTGAAATATATCATAAATAATGGTTGTCTATTTTGTCATAAGAATTTAATATACACTGAACATTTCACAAATATTTCTTGAGCTTTTAAAGTGTATCAGGTACTGTTTGGTGTTGTGGATGTAGTAGTGAGTAAACCAAACCCATTGTACTCATAATAGAGTTTATACCGTTCTGTCGGTTAGAAGAAAAGTAAACAAGTGTATGTGAAATATAGTAGTGGGTAGGAATAGGGGTCTTGATGAAAATGAGACAGTGTAAAGGGATAGAGAATGACTGAACAATCCTATTTTCCTAGGGCTCTTGGGACATTCTGTCTCAAGGCATTGATTGAAGTAGAAAGCTAAGAAGTGAGGGAGTGAGCCTTGCATATTTCTAGGGAAAGCATATTTCCAGTAGAAGGAACAGCAGTGCAAATGCTTAGGGATAGCGATGTGCTTGATGTGGTCTTAGAACTGCAAGGAAACTAGTGTGGTTGGAGAAGAGAGAGGGTAGGGAGAGAATTCAGAGAAGTCTCTGAAGCATGAGATTATGTGGGGCATTAATTACCATGGCAAGAATTTGGATTTTAATCTAAGTGTGCTGGAAAACCATTAGAAACTTAGGAGCAATAGGTCTGAATTTCCTTTTAAAGACCACTGTAGCTGTTCTATACAGAATAGACTGATGAGGGCAAGTGGCTGTGGTGGTGAAATAGAAGCTAGATGACGAGTTAGAGATTATTATAATAAAAAAGGCAAAAGATGGTGGTGGCTTGCTCTAAGTTGGTACAGAAAAAGATGAGTAGTGGAATTTGGTGTATATTTCGAAACTCAATAGGATATCATATTAGCTTGGATGTGAGATGTAAAAGAAGAATAAAGAGTGATGTTATGGATTTGACTTGAGTAAATGAATGAAGGTAGTACTTTTTATTCAGAACACTGGGTGAGAAGCAGGGTTTTTGTTGAGAAAAATCAATAGTAGATATAAATATTATTTAGGTGAGAGGTTAAACATTGTTTCTAGTATTTCATATTGGAAATAACTTACTTGAATTTAAAGCCTTTCCTGAATTTTGGATTATTTTTGCAGAACAAATTCTAGAAATGATATTACTGAGTTAAAGTGTAGCTATCTATGTTTTTGAAATGCCTTATAAATGAAGACATGTGACTTCTTAAACTTAGTACTTTGGAGAGGAAGTTATCCAAATCCCACAGTGTCTGCTACAGAGTTTACATGTCATGTTATGAAGCAAAAGGTTTTGAATTTATTTTTGTGTTAGATCATATGTGACTTTTCTATTTGAAGCCACTGCCTTTTATACAGTCCTTCAGTTAATTAAAAAAGTAGGTGCATCAATTATATATAATGCCTTTTCTGGAATGACAAGAAATTTTATTTTAGGCAATAAAAGTTACCTTCAAATTTGGCAGTCTTCACTTTTTTTTTTGATCAGTTGTTTCCATTCGTAGCAATTTTAGTCTCTGCCTCACTTTTACAGTGTTGTACATACTAACTGAATGAATAGGAGAGTAGTTGACCAGGTGCTTTGACATTTTTAATCCCCCTTCTCAGCCCCAGGAGTATGTATTGGTCACTATTTTTCTAGTGTCTGGGTCCATTAGCATCATTTCTGTGGCATGAAGTAAAGGCTAACCTTTATTTGTTCACCTCCTCCTGCCTCACCACATGACGCCCATATGTCTCTTGAATTGAGTTGGTGAATTCCTTGAAAGGTAAAAATGAATCCTGGCCAGTTTTTAAAAATTATACAATCAAAGATTTTACTTTTTTATGTCTGTTTGCAGGCTTTATACCTTTATTTCAGCCATTATAGATAGGTTTTCTGCTGATAAAGTATCATCTGAAGTAGGAATTTTTTTGGTGTTTGTTTAAAAAATTTTTTTAAGGATTTTATTTGTTTGTTCATGAGAGACACACAGAGAGAGGCAGAGACACAGGCAGAGGGAGAAGCAGGATCCCTGCCGGGAGCCTGACGCGGAACTCGATCCTGGGACTCCAGAATCAAGGCCTGGGCGGAAGGCAGGTGCTAAACTGCTGAGCCACCCGGGGATCCCAGACTTTGTTTTTTGAAGGTCGATTTATTTATTTTAGAGAGAGAGGCAAGTGGGAGAGTGGGAGAGGGAGAGACTCTCAGGCAGACTCTACACTGAACGTGGAGCCTGACGTGGGGAACAATTCCAGGACCTTGAAATCATGACCTGAACCGGAACCAAGAGTTGAATGCCTAACTGGCTGTGTTAGACACCCCAGGACTCAGTTTTTATAATGCTGTGATATTACATGTTTTAGCCTGATTATCGTTCATTCATTCATTCATTCATTCATTCATTTTAGCCTGATTTATAGAAGTTTCTTTTTGGGATATTTATCAGGGATGGGAGGGATACGTTTGTCATTATTCGTTTTTAGCCATAATTTCATTGAGAATGATTGATTATGTGAACATAAAAGGAATAAAGCCAGTAGTTTTTAAGCTCTAGTAAGAGAAATATATACTATATGGACGAGAGAAAATGGTACAACTGAAGAGGGATGAGCTAATTTGATGTATATTTATTAGTAATTGTCATGCTTCTGAAAACAAAATGAAATTTCACCATGTTGTATATTTTTGGCTTACCATTTTATTTAGAAAAATTAGATTTTATGGCTATTTTTTAGAAAGATTTTTATTTATTTATCCATGAGAGACACACAGAGAGAAGCAGATACTAGGCAGAGAAAGAAGCAGACACTAGGCAGAGGGAGAAGTAGGCTCCCCACAGGGACTTGGATCCCCAGACCCCAAGATCACAACCTGAGCCAAAGGCAGACCCTCATCATTGAACCACCCAGGTGCCCCAGATTTATGGCTATTAAATATTTTTCTTTTAAAGTGAGCTCTGTCCCCAGTGTGGAGCCCAATTTGAGGCCTAAACTCTTTACCCTGAGATCATGATTTGATCTGAGATTAAGAGTTGGTTACTTAACTGAGCCACCCAGGTGCTCCTAAAGCCAGTATTTTTAATATAATTGCAGAAATGAACTTAATACACAATTTGCTTGGAATAATGACTCTACTACAAGAAGCAGCAGTTATATATTTTGGTGTATTGGAAGAGTTATTAACTGCTTCTTCAAAATTCCAATAAATAAGCTGAATAAATTACTCCTTAATAGTGTAACATTTCATGATCCTGTTCAGCCAGCTTATACTTTTAAAGCCTTGATTCTGTCATCTTGTAGTTCTGTGCCATCTAAGTAGAAAATCATGCTTTTATTTTAATTTTTTTTTCAGGTCACTGATAAACACTGGGTAGACCAACATGTCAATGGAGGTACCTGCATAGGGACAAAATTTAGTATGGGTTGATCAACACTTCTTAGACAGTTGTATCCAGCAAGATGTAAATCTACTTAATTGTCCAGTGATCTATCATAATAATAATAATAATAATCCATTTTTCCCTCCAGTGGTAAATACACCAGTTGAATTGATTATTTATGTAGACTTTATTTTTAAAAATAGCTTCATTGGGGTATATTTGATACACTAGATAGATAGATAGATAGTCCTAATGGTTTAGATGTATCTAAAATGTACTATTTAAAGTATATAATTTGGTAAGTTTTTTTTTTAAAGATTTTATTTATTTATTCATGGGTAAGTTTTAACATATACGTATACCCATGAAACCTTTGCTACAATCAAAATTAAGATATGCATCATTCTTAAAAGTTTCTTTATTTCTTTTGTAATTTTTTTTTCTACTTTCCCCCGACCATTATTCTTCTTTCTGTTATTAAGGATTCATTTAAAAGTATAATAAAAAAAAAAGTATAATAGGAAAAGGAATAATGCAGTAGATACTGGTTGTTTTTTGTTTATTGATTTTTCTTTTGTGACTCAAGTTAATTATTTCAAGATATTTCTTTTTTTTGTTTTTTAAAGATTTTGCTTATTTATTAATGAGAGGCACAGAGAGAGAGAGAGAGAGAGAGCGGCAGAGACACAGGCAGAGGGAGAAGCAGGCTCTATGCAGGGAGCCCGACGTGGGAGACTCGATCCTGGGTCACCAGGATCAGGCCCTGGGATGAAGGCGGCGCTAAATTGCTGAGCCACTCGGGCTGCCCTATTTCAAGATATTTCCATGTTGTGTTTATTAGTAGCATCTTCTTGGGAGGAAAAGTAAACTTTAGGCTTAAGATTTAGGGCTTTCATAATCACATGTCCTATATATTCTTTTCCCCCCTACAGTAGAGTTTGGTTTCTTAAACATAATATAAATCATGTGATTATACAATTAGGTTGTTTTCTTTTTTTTAATACAACATTGTATGTTAAATCATCTCCCATGTTATTACATAACAGAAACATACACATAAGTTTAAGTATCATGTCTGTGAGGTGAACCGTAATTTATATAATCAGTAAATTTAAAAATTGGTGTTTGGCTTAAAGATTCCCTTTTCTTTATTTTCTGTTTTAAATAATTTGTGAGGCTCCTGGGTGGCTCAGTGGGTTAAGTGTTTGCCTTTGGGTCAGGTCATCATCCTGGGGTCCTGAGATAGAGCCTGTTTCTCCCTCTCCTGCCTGCCACTCCCCCTGCTTCTTTTCTCTCTGTCTTTCTCTCTCCCCCTCTGCCAAATAAATAAGTAAAATCTTTAAAAAAATAATTTTGTGATATATACATATGCATAAATAAATATATATGTGTGAATTTTTTAATCTATTTCCTTAGGCTACGATTCTCAAAAGTAACCTTATATGTTAAAACACAACATACTTTAAAGATAATTAATATTTTTGACATATAGTTATGGCAGGGTATAGTTAGGGTATGTTGCTGCAAACCGTACAGGAACATATCCATTTCATTGTATCTTGAGTTTCAGGTGTTTCTATTTTTTTTCCTTTAAAGATTTTATTTTTTTATTCCTGAGAATACAGAGAGGAGAAAGAGAGAGAGAGAGAGAGAGAGAGAGAAGCAGGCTCCATGCAGGGAGCCTGACGGCGGCACTCGATCTTGGGTCTCCAGGATCATGCCCTGGGCTGTAGGCAGCACTAAACCTCTGAGCCACCTGGGCTGCCCCTATTTTTTTTTTAATATTTCGTCTATTTATTTAATATTTCATCTATTTTTTGAAATATTTCATCTATGTATTTATTTATTTAGAGTGGGAGCAGGAAAGAGGGTCAGAGGGAGAGAGAGAAAAAGAATCTCAAGCAGATTCCACCCTAACCATCATGCCCATTGTGGGGCCCGATCTCGTGACCCTGTGATCATGACCTGAGGTGAAATCAACTGATAAAGCCACCCCAGCACCCTCAGGTGGTCCCTGAGAGTGTATTTTCAGTTGTATTTGCTAACATAGGTCAAAAGTGCTATTTCCCAGTTCACAAAAGAGAAAATTAGCAGATTTTAATTGGCTGTGGAAGAATGCTTAACATTGGTAAAATAATGATGTCATAGTTTGTCAAGAAAATTAGCAAAGTTTTAATTATTACCCATTTCTCAGTTGTAGGAATGTAATAATTAGGAATGTTTCAGGACTTTTTAAAAAAATTTTTATTTCTTTATTAGAGACACACAGAGAGAAAGGCAGAGACACAGGCAGAGGGAGAAGCAGGCTCCATGCAGGGAGCCCGATGTGGGACTCGATCCCAGGTCTCCAGGATCACACCCTTGGCTGAAGGCGGCCCTAAACCCCTAAGCCACCCCGGGTTGCCCAGGACTTTGTTTTTCAAAGCCTTTTAATCTTTTTTCCTGTTTAATATTTTTGCATTATGGAGTATAGAAACGGAATAAGTTTTCCTATTTGTTGGGACACAAAGGATTTTATTGTAAGAAGACTGTAGAATTTACAATTATTATTGTTGTCACTTTTCTCCAATAGCATTACTTATGTGTGACCATAGTTAGATATCCTGATTTTTGTCTTTGAAATTTAAATAAAGGATGAAAATCATATCAATACTTTTTAAAAAATGAAATTATTGTAAAATATGTATAACATAAAATTTGCCATCCTAATTATTTTATTTTTTAAAAAGTTTTATTTTATTATTTTTTAAAGATTTTATTTATTTATTCATGAGAGACAGAGAGAGGCAGGCTCCATGCAGGGAGCCCAATGTGGGACTCGATCCCAGGCCTACAGGATAACGCCCTGAGTTGAAGGGACATGCTCAACCCCTGAGCCACCCCGGCATCCCGAAAATATTTTATTTATTTAAGTAATTTGTACACCCAATTTGGGGCTTAAACTCAACCCCGAAATCAAGAACCACATGCTCTTCCAGCAGAACTAGCCAGGCATCCCCCATTTTAATAATTTTAAAGTATACAGTTGGGGCATCTGGGTGTCTCAGTTTTTGAGCATCTGCTTTTGGCTCAGGTTGTGTTCCTGGGATCGGGTCTCGCATCAGGCTCCCTGTGAGGAGCCTGCTTCTCCCTCTGCCTATGTCTCTGCCTCTCTCTCTGTGTCTCTCATGAATAAATAAATAAAAAAAACTTTAAAAAAAGTATATAGTTAAATGGTACTAATACATTCATCTTGTGCAGCCATTATCACCACACATCCACAGAACTCTTTTCATTTTAAAAACTGAAAATCTGGCTATTACAACAACTATAACTACTCTATAACAACTCTTCATTTTCCCTTATCTTGAGTGTCTGGAAACTAACTTTCTTCCTTCCTTGCTTCCTTCCTTCCTTGCTTCCTTCCTTCCTTCCTTCCTTCTTCCCTCCCTCCCTCCTTCCCACCCTCCTTCCCAGTCTCCCTCCCTCCCTCTCTTCTTTCTTACTTTCTTTCTTTCTTTCTTTCTTTCTTTCTTTCTTTCTTTCTTTCTTTTTTTCTTTTTTCTTTTCTTTTCTTTTCTTTAAGAATTTTTTAAAAATATTTTTTATTTTATTTATTCATGAGAGACACAGAGAGAGAGAGGGGGGCACAGACACAGGCAGAGGGAGAAGCAGGCTCCATGCAGCTAGCCCGATGTGGGATTTGATCCTGGAACTCCAGGATCATGTCGTGAGCCAAAGGCGTACTGCTGAGCCACCCAGGCATCCCTTTATTTTATTTTTGATATGTCCTTGCATATCTTGAATAAATAAGTACCACTTGGTCATGATATATCATCCTCCTAATATGCTGTTGGGTTCTGTTTGCTGGTTGGTTGGCTTTTTGTTTTTTATTTTTTTAAATTATTTTGAGGAGTTTTGCATTGTTACTGGTCTTTCGTTTTCTATAATGCCTTTATCTGGCTTTCCTGTCAAGATCATGCTGGCCTCATAGAATGATAAAGGAATAGTCTTCAGTTTTTTGGAAAAGTTTGAGAAGAATTAGTATTCCTTTTTAAATGTTTGGTGGCATTTCCCAATGAAGCCATCAAGTCCAAGGCTTTTCTTTTTTGCTTTTTTTGGTAGTTTTTTGAGTATTGATTCAGTTTCCTTACTAGTTACATGTCTATTCAGATTTTATTTCTTCGTGATTTAGTCTTGGTAGATTTTGTGTTTCTAGGAATCGGTCCATTTCATCTACATGATCCAATTTGTTGTTGTTTAGTTATTTTCTTAATATTGGCTGTTGATTTAATGTTCTTCTCAGAATTCTCTAATCACTTGAAAAGAATCTAGGCCAGTGATTCTCAACTAGAGATGCTTTTGCCCTCCAGAGGACATTTGGCAATGTCTGGAAACATTTTTTGTTGTCATAATTTGATGCAGGGGTAGAGAAGGAGTGCTCGTGGCATTTGAAAGCCAGAGACCAAGGATGCACTTGAACATTCCAAAGTTAACAGGGGATCCTTGTAGCAAAAGTTATTCTAAAATGTCACGAATGCCATGGCTGAGCAACCCTGATTTTTATCTTATCTAAATGTTAGCAACATTATTAAGATTACTTAAAATTGTTAACACTCAATCCAGCTAGTATTTGTTGAATACCCACTATGTATGACTTACTGTATTACTTCTGGGAGAAAAACATTGATTTGAAAGTAAAAGCTAATGAAAATTGTAGTAAGTGCCTTGAAGGAGATATATAGGCTATAAAATTGATAACTGAGTACTTTTTAATTAGGTATGAGTGGTAGGCCAGATAAGGTGGAATTTTAGGATATCTGAACCAGGAGGAGAACTCAGCTCTTCACGGATAGGGATGAAATGTGTGAACCTTCCAGATAGATTTGCAGCGATTCAAAGGCATTTTAGGGATCCCTGGGTGGCGCAGCGGTTTAGCGCCTGTCTTTGGCCCAGGGCGCGATCCTGGAGACCCGGGATCGAATCCCACATCCGGCTCCTGGTGCATGGAGCCTGCTTCTCCCTCTGCCTGTGTCTCTGCCTCTCTCTCTCTCTCTGTGTGACTATCATAAATAAATAAAAATTAAAAAAAAAATACATGAAAAAAAAAAAAAAACAAAGGCATTTTAGATGAATAGAGCTCTCCTGTTCCTTGGAAGCTCATGTTTTGGAGACAGCGCTACATGGTAGTCTGGGATCTGGTGCTCTCCATTAAAATGCTTGCTCAGTACTTGGAATGTGGCTAATGTGACTGAGGAGCTGAAATTTTAATTTTATGTAATTTTTATTTATTGAAGTTTAAAAATCACTAGTGGTGTTCATATTGGAAACTGCAGTTCTGTGACAAAATCTAGATCATGCTAATTTTGTAAGGTTCTGAAAAGGCATTTGGATTTTACTTGGCATACAGGAAATCCATTGAAGGATTTCAAGTATGGATATGACATGATTAAGATGTAAATTATAAAAATGCTTTGATATTTATGGTATTGGTGGATAAATTAGAATTTACATTTTATGTGGGGATCATAATGGATAATAGTTGAACATGGCTAACTGGCTCCTGAATGCTACCAGTTGAATTCAGATCCTTGTGCTTTCACATGCAGTTGTGTGGGTCATTGAGCAAGTTGCTTAAAACTCTTTTGTACCTCAATTTCCTTCCTCATTAATAAAATGGAGACAGTTATAGTATTTATCTCAAAAGGTCATTATGAAGGTTAAATGAGACAAATCCATTTAAAACTGATAAAGCCTGATATGTAATCATTAAGGGATTTAGCAGCAACTGCTGCCACTGTCACTACTCTAGTTTTATTATTACAGTAAGAACCAGGGAACTACTAACTGCTCTTAGCATCTGTTTGAAGTGACATTTGCACAGGCTTAATGTAGTGTTAAATAAAATGCTTATTTGTTTTCTATTTTAATAGTGTAGATTTTAAAACTTTAGTATTTATCATAAACATCATACAGGATAATCTGTGGAATGTCTAACTTTATTAAAATAGGAAAGTGAACTCTTTCTTTTAATAAATTAATGTACATTATAGAAAACGAAGAAAATTAGGAGATAAAAGACTTCTTGTGTCATTATCCATGTATTAAATACTGTTAACTCTTTTTATATTTCCTCCTTTTAGTCTGTAACTACCATATTGTTAGATATGTTGTTTTATTTTTAATAATTCCATGCAATTGTTTTTAGCTAAAATCTAATTTTAACAATGTTACCAGTAATTATTGTAATTCTCGATTATTGTCACCTTATTTTTATAAATTGGTAGTAAAATAAGTAACAAAAAAATTGGTATTATAGAAAGGTAGTCAGTTGAGGTAAGACATGTATTACTTTTCTTTCCATGTAGTTTACTTTTTATTGTAATATAATTGACATTTAACATTGTAAATTTCAGGCATACATCCTGTTGATTTGATATACTTACATTTTGTACTGTGATTATCACCATTACCTTAGCTAACCCCTCCATCATGTCACATAGTTATTCTTTTTTGTTGTGAGAACATTTAAGGTCTAGTGTCTTAACAACTTCCAATTATATAATACAGTATTGTTAACAATAATCACAATGCTGTACATTACATCCCCGGAATCTTCGTTCAACATTTCTCAAATTCCTCAACCTCCAGCCCCTGATAATTACTATTCTATTCTTTGTGTCTAGGA
This sequence comes from Vulpes lagopus, assembly GCF_018345385.1. Taxonomy (NCBI): domain Eukaryota; kingdom Metazoa; phylum Chordata; class Mammalia; order Carnivora; family Canidae; genus Vulpes; species Vulpes lagopus. Next base: position 127,060,100 of record NC_054831.1, read on the forward strand.
GTTTGTTTTATATTCCACATTTAAGTACTATCATGAAGTATTGGTCTTTGCCTGTCTGATTTATCTCACTTAGTGTAATGCCCTTAAGGTCTATCCATGTTATCGCTAAGGGCAAATTTCCTTATGGCTGAATAATAAGTGCATGTGTGTATGTACATCGAATCTTCTTTTTTTTTTTTTTAATTTTTATTTATTTATGATAGTCACAGAGAGAGAGAGAGAGAGGCAGAGACACAGACAGAGGGAGAAGCAGGCTCCATGCACCGGGAGCCTGATGTGGGATTCGATCCCGGGTCTCCAGGATCGCGCCCTGGGCCAAAGGCAGGCGCCAAACCGCTGCGCCACCCAGGGATCCCATCGAATCTTCTTTAATCATTCGTCTGATGTGAAGTTGTTTCCATATCTTGCTTATTGTGAATAGTGCTGCAGTCAACCTGGAGTGCACTTAATCTTTTCTTTTTTTATAGAGAGGAAGGGGGAGGGAAGGAGAGAGGCTCTTAAGCAGGCTCCACATCCAGAGCTGAACTTCACACGAGGCTGATCTCACGACCCCTAGATCATGACCTGAGCTGAAATCAAAAGGTGGATGTTTAATTGACTGGGCCATCAGGCGCCCCAGATCATGCTTATCTTTTTGTTATCTTGTTTTCATTTCCTTTGGATATATACCTCGATGTAGGATTGCTGAGTCATAGAGTCCAGCTGAGTGTAAGCCTTATATTATTATGTCTCCACACAACCTGGGGCTCAAACTTATAACCAAGAATCAGATGCTTCACTGAATGAGCCAGCCAGGCACTCCAAGCTTTGTATTATTCTGAGGGATCACCTTGGATTGAATTTTAAAAAATTTGTCAGGTACAAGATTGAGTATGTTTCATCATTTCCTTAATTTTTCCTGGGCTCTCCTTTTACTAACATCTTCAGGATGTTTTATAAGGCAGCTAATTCTTAGGGCATCTGGGTGGCTCAGTTGGTTAGTGTGACTTTGGCTCAGTTTATGATCTTGGGGTCCTGTGATCAAGCTTCTAGTTGGGCTCCATGCTCAGTAGGGAGTCTGCTTGTCCCTCACCTTCTACCCCTCCCTGTGCTTCTCTGTGCTCTCTCTTTCTCTCAAATAAACAAACAAATAAACAAATAAATAAAATCTTTAAAAGAAAGCTCATTCTTCATTATCACTAACATCACTCTCTTTTAGCCAATTTTATAATCAGCATCATTAAATACTTTTGAAATGCTGATTCTGCTACTCCTGTATTTTGTTGTTGCAAATAAGCCTTTATTTAATTAGGTCTAGTCTTTTTTTTCTATATTGTTTTTCTTTCTAAATATAGAATAGATTCATTTATCTGTTGTAAAATTTAAAACGTGTTTGAAGTTACTTTTCTATGGCATTATAAATATAACTGAAAAAAAAGAAAAAAGAAAGAAAAAAAATAAATATAACTGAAAAAGACTGTCCTTTTGGTGCTTGCTATCAGATCTTAAATATTGGAAATATGACAGTTATAAAGGATAATGAAGACAGACTTAGGTTAGTAAATGTTTATTGAGTGATAACTGTTCAAGATTTTGTGTCATAATATGGGAAAATGATGGTAGATATGATTCTTGTCTTAAAGAGTTCTTATTTTGTCAGGCAAGATGACAATATACTGTTTTAAGTATATACTGGAAAATGAGGAGGACATATTAATGACCATATAAATTAGGACAAGTATATCTAATTAAATAGTAACATTTGTTGATAGAGTTATCATGAGTTCTCATTAGGCATAAGTACTTAGAGGAATAGAGCATAGCTATAACTATTCATGAGAGAAATAACAGGACTAGATGAATTTTCAGCCATCAAATGCAGAAGGACAGAAGATTTGGACTCTATCTTAGGAAAAGTAGGGATAAGTGAACATATTCTAGTTAAGTAAACTGGATGATGAGAATACTACTCCACAGTGTAATAAGTCATGAAATTTATAAGAATTGACGACACCTGATCAGAGGAGTGGACGATGGGGAAATTAATAGTTTATAGAATATTTTCTTCATCATTGTTAGTTACTGATGATGTAACACTTAATGAGCACTTACTATGTCCCAGACACTATTCTAAGCACTTTACTTGCCTTAGCCCGTTTAATCCCTATAGCAAAGGTATGAGGGTAAGTATAATTATATCCCCTTTATTAGTTGGGAAAACAGATACAGAAAAATGATGAAAAATCTTGCCCAAGTTCATCTAGCTACTAAGTGTAAGGGGTGGGCTTGAATTCAGCTGGATATTTAACATTTATTAAGTGATAATTGTGTCCCAGGCACCATCCTAGGTGTTATACAGTGCACTGCACTGCTTAATCCTTAAGACAGCCTTCATTTACAAATAGGGAAATGGGTTCAGAAAAGTTGGATAATTTGAATACAGGTCTGTCTCTCTTCACAGCTCATATGTGGAAAGCTGCCTTCTTTTTCTTGAATTCTCACAAGGTAAAAAGCACTACAATACTCAGTGTTTTTAGGATCAGGACTCTTAATCATTTGATGAAAGCTATAGATCTACTTTGTAGAACAGTGAACACATAAACATACATATTTTTATTGCGGTTTTAAGAAAGTCCAAGGATTGTTTGAATGTAGCTAAAAGACCCTCACTTGTAAGATTCATTGCTCTAGCCTAGATTACCTTTCCCTTGCAAGGGTGCTCTGTTACACTCTGGTCCTGATTCTTGATATAGGGAAGTAGCCCAGCTGTTACTTTATATATCGTATGTTCAGTGGACAAGCCTTATTAAGATCTTTGCCTACTCTCCATCATGAAGTACCTTTTTTTTTTAGTTTTTATATATAGGAGTTCAAACCCTTTTTTTTTTTTATTTAGCTTGGCAACTGCACTATGTGCAGTTTATTTATATCTTAGTTTTTAAAATTTCTGGGTCTGCTTTTCTGCCTGTCTTGTTATATACCGAGTAATGACATTTATGAAAGTTAGGATTTCTTATAAATATTCAGTATGAATTTGCTCATAAATTGTTAAATCACATACCTAATTAAAATATTATTTAATACATATTTACCTCATTTTTCTCCTTCAAAAGAAGGATTAACCTTAAAGATATAAAAGTTGTTCTGTAGTTAAATGTCATTTATAAATTGCTTTTGAATTTCTCCGGTAAGAAAATAGTAGAATAATCAAGGCCTTTAATCTCAAAGAACTTTGAAAATGTGTTGCATTTAACTCTGGGATATTCCCCTCAGGTCCATTTATAATACTATATGTACTGTTGTTAAAAACAAAACAACTGATAGGGACCAATTTAAAATGAGAGGAGTCCTGAGAAATTGGACTGTCATAAGCAACTGTGTGGTAAATGGAGTTGTAATTATTTCAAGAAAAAAGAAAAAATATTATTACTTAAAGTATGGATTTATTATCGCTGTGAAGTTGGTGGCATGAATAGCGAGGTCATTTTTTACTGCAATCTTTGATAGACATAAAAATGTTTAACTTCCACCTCATACACCCTTTTTATCTTTTAAAAGCACATTCTGGCTGTCAGAAATTCTGTAGGTAAGAGATTGGAAGGATTACCGTCTTTATCCATTGTGTCATTCTCTGTTTGTTTAATTGCCATATAGTATGAACACTCCAGTTCAGTAGAAGGGTATTTAATTTCTTTAACCGTTAAACATCCAAAGAACTTTTGTTGGGAATTTGAAGATTTGCAAAATCAGCAGTACATCTTAGTCTTTATTTGTTCAATAAGTATTTATTTAGTAATTTTTTAGAAAATTCAGAAAAGTTAACCGTGTAGATCTTTTTAGAGATTTCTTTATTAATTTGTGAGAGGGAGAGAGTGTTCATGCACCGGTGGGGGTAGGGTCACAGGGAGAGAATCTCAAGCAGACTGCACAAAGGGTAGAGCCCATCGCGGGGCCTCCATCCCACAACTGGAGATCGTGACCTGAGCCAAAACCAAGAGTGAGAGCTTACTATATGTGCTACCCAGGCACCTCCTTGTTTGAAACATTTGAAGTCCCAATTCAGGGAGTTTTCCCTTGAGGAAGACATGTATTAAAAAGAAAAGGAAAGAGATATAATGGTGAAATGTATGACTGAAAGATTATTCAACTGTTAATTCCAGAAGAGGTCTTGAGGCCAAAGACCTTTTGAATACTGACCAAGCATTTTATTACGAGTACTAAGTATTTTCCAGAAGAAGATAATAAATTACATCACAAAAAAAAGGGTTTGAGAGCAGCTTACTTTCCTCATGCTCATATTTTGGGCTAGGTTCTCAGGGAGAAAAAGTAAAAAAGAGAGAGAGGTCACTTAGTTTGTGTTCTATGATGATCTTTGACTCTTCTAGGGGAGTATGGATGACATGTCTCACTTGCCTTGGGCCTGTTCCAGGGCAACTTAATATTGACTTTGATAATGTAATTGGATCTATGCTTATATTTAGTTGAATACCAAGTTCTAAGTTCTAATACCTTGGGACTAAAAACAAATTCATTTATTTTGGTTAGTTAGATAAATTGTTCATTAGCAACTGAGAGATCAATAAAAAGAAAGCAAACCAGGGTAGCCCGGGTGGCTCAGTGGTTTAGCGCTGCCTTCAGCCCAGGGTGTGATCCTGGAGACCTGGGATCGAGTCCCATGTCAGGCTCCCTGCATTGGAGCCTGCTTCTTCCACTGCCTGTGTCTCTGCCTCTCTCTCCCTGTGTTGTTTCTCATGAATAAATAAATAAAATCTTAAAAAAAAAAAAAAAAAGAAAGAAAGCAAACCAGAGTTTAAAAGAAATTAAATTGCAATGCCTAGTGCCATTGCTGTTGTTAAAGCTCTGTGAGTAATCTCCCAACCTTGTGCATAGTGGAAAGCTAAGAGTTACTAGTTTTTTTGTTTTGTTTTGTTTTGTTTTTGAGTTACTAATTTTTACGTGTGAAAATCGTTTTACTAAATGGTTACAATGTCTATAGATACTCCTTACCATTCTTTGTAATTTTTCTCATGACAGCTATCCCAAATTGATTAAGGTTTTACTACTGACTTGGGAAAGGACCTTCAAATATTCTTTTTCTTTTAATTCCACTCCATAACATAGAGTGTTAATATTAGTTTCAGCTGTACAGTGTAGTGATTGAACAATTCCCCTTGTCTGCTGCCATCTTCCCTCACAAAAGCAGGACCTTGGAATCTTAAGACAGTTCTCCAGGCTAGTGTTAACAATGAAAAAAGTAAAAAATCCATTTGCTATCTTAGCCTACTCCTTTTCTATACTATAAGGCAGCTCTGACCACTTTACCTGGTATTTATGAGTTGATATTCCAAGTCAATTTTACTGTCAAAGAGCCAAATTAAAAATAGTGAGATTTAGTGGAATTATACAGTATTTATATATACTCAGTTGCCTGAGTGGCTACTTGTCTGCAGGCACTGTCTTAAGTGCTTGTTACATCCTGTTCCTTTCCTTGAGTACTACAAGCAGGTAAACAGATAATGAGAATGACAGTGATGATTGATTGCTCTGAGTGGCAACATGGGCAGAGAGGATAATGTGATCCTCATTTTCCTTGGCCACATTGTTGGTGTAAGTAGGATTTTATAGGTCAATCTGGAAACCTTGTCAACTAACCAAGTTTCAAATAGATTTTGTTCACTGTAAAATTAATAAATGCCTGCTTGAAAAAAGTGAAACCCAGTGTAAAGTATGAGTGAAAAAAATGACCTATATTGTTGCCACAAAAAGAGTCATGCCACTCATTTTGACATATTTCTTTCTTCTTTTATATATTTTTAAAAGATTTTATTTATTTATTCATGAGACACACAGAGAGAGGTAGAGACAGAGGGAGCCTGATGCGGGACTTGATCCCTAGACTGGGCCCCGAGCCAAACGCAGATGCTCAACAGCTGGGCCACTCAGTTGTCCCTGACATATTTTAGTTGTTTTCCTGTACACTTAAAAAAAAAAATCTTTTGAAATTAATGTACCTTAATTTCATATCCCTCTTCCTTACCTTAAAATTATAAGCAACTTCTCATAAAAAAAATCTTTCCAAATATGTAGTTAAGGATGTAATTACCCATTCCCCAAGGGATAATATATTTTTTACTGTTATAAATATAATGTTTAAATAATATTTAAGCAGCTGACTCATAGCTTTAATTTTTTTCTGGCTAAATAATGCCAATTAAGGAAAAAACAAAATGAAAGTATGAAGAGATTGAATGTCTGCTAGAGAAATACCTATATATATAGAGAGAATTTTTCTAGATGCTATGTATTTTTATACATATATATAAAATAGAAAAACTTAAAGGTAATCCAGATACATTAAAAAACTTTTATTCATACTTAATATATAAATTATAATTATGTTTTTTTATCTTAGCATATCATACATATCATTTCATGTCATTATAGAATTATATATTATAACTCCTATGGTGTTTTCACGACAGCTTTTTTATTTTTTTAAGATTTTGTTTATTTATTCATGAGAGACACTAAGGGAGAAAGAGAGAGAGAGGCAGAGACACAGGCAGAGGTAGAAGCAGGCTCTGTGAAGGGGGCCTGATGTGGGACTCGATCCCAGGACTCCAGGATCACGCCCTGGGCCGAAGTCAGGTGCCAAACCCCTGAGCCACCCAGGGATCCCCTATGATAATTCTTAATAGCTGATTAACATTTATCTATTTAAGGAAACTGGAGAAGGCATATCATTTTACAAAAGCAAATAATTGGGGTGCCTGGCTGGCTCAGTGGGTAGAGCATGTAATTCTTAATCTTGTGATTAAGAAGATTGTGAGGGGGTTGTGAGTTCCAGCCCCACGTTGGGTACAAGATTATTTAAAAATAAAAATCTTAAAAAAGAATAATACGGGGCAGCCCTGGTGGTGCAGCAGTTTAGCGCCGCCTGCAGCCCGGGGTGTGATCGTGGAGGCCTGGGATCGATGCTTCTCCCTCTGCCTGTGTCTCTGCCCCCCCCCCCCCCCCGAATAAAGAAATAAATAAATTTAAAAAGGGGAATAATATGGAGGAGTTTATAATGAAAAGAAATAGTCCCCTGCTTATTCTTCACCCTCTAGTCTTGCCCTTCAGGGGCAGTTTGTTTTTTGCCATTTTTGCTTTTAGATCCTCTGGCATTTCCTCTCTATCTCTAAATAAAATGGTTTTCTACCACCTATTGACTCTGCTTTGATGAATGATATTTCAGTTTTCTTACAATCCTCTCTTCTTTCCTCTGTTTACTCTCAATATAGTTAAGTCATTGTTTTTGGTCCCTTAACAACTAAGCCAATTTTTAGAACATACAATTTGAGTGCTTGATAGAAATCATATTCTATTCTATTAATTAATTTTGGGAGAGAAAGCTGAACAGGAGGAGGAATGGTGGGAAGGGGCAGAGGGAGAAGGAGAGCATGCAGCCCTGAGATCATGACCTGAGCCAAAACCAACAGACACTTAACCCCCTGAGCCACCTAGGCACCCCAAAAATCATAGTCTAAAATGACACAGAACAATGTTTAATTTTATGTCTTGTTTCCTTTTTAACTATTGCTTATGGAACATTTATTCTTTTTTTTTTTTTCTGGTGTCACCTTTAAGAGAATTTCTAATGTGAACCTCTATATTGAGAGAGAATGATAATCTCCATGGAATCTTTCCTGTGAGGTTGCAGGTGTTCTCATCTGGCTTCTGAATAAATTAGATTAAACTTTAGGAAAACCTTTGTTTCTCATCCAAATGTAGTTTTAGGTATGGTGTCAATTTGTTCTCTTGGGATTTTCCTCTTTGTATTGTTTAAACCTGAATTATGTTAAGAGTACTGAAAAATATGTTTTTAAAGATTATGAGTTTTCCTTTTAGAACCAGTGATCATTTCCTTAAAGAATCTTCATTAGAGGGCAGCCAGGTGGCTCAGCAGTTTAGTGCTGTCTTCAGCCCAGGGCGTGATTCTGGAGACCCGGGATCGAGTCCCATGTCAGGCTCTCTACATGGAGCCTGCTGCTCCCTCTGCCTGTGTCTCTGCCTCTCTCTCTCTCTCTCTTTCTCTCTGTGTCTCTCATGAATAAATAAATAAATAAAATGTTAAAAAGAAAAAAAAAGAATCTTTATTAGAGGATATAGGAATTTATTTCATTATACAATTTGTGAATTGGTCCATTTTCCACTAACCAGTAATTCGGTATTAAAGTTCCATTTTATTTGTTCCATTTATTTTTTGACAAGGGTTTCATGATTTACTTTTAGTTCTGCTGCACTTTGTGCTGATTTGTTTTTGTGGCCATATCAGTGAAGCAGATAGAGTGATTTAAAGAGTTTTGTTACCTCCTGCTATCCCTCTAGCTTATACAGTTCCTTTGTATACTAACCTTGCTAACCAAAACTGATCTAAAACTCATTTATTTCTTTTTAATTTAATATTTTTCTGTTCTAAGAATAGTCATTTTTTGTGTATATATGTAATATAACTCATGTACTTCAGGCTTACAGATGCCCTATATACCAAGTTAAATTGTATATTTAAAAATAATTTTTGTACCTGTGGCTCTGTCCGTTAAGTGTCCATCCGTTAAGAGTCCGACTCTTGGTTTTGGCTGAGATTGTGAATTCTGTGTTGGGCTCTGCCTTCAGTGTGGGGTCTGCTTGAGGATTCTCTCTCTCTCTCTCTCTCTCTCTCTCTGTCTCCCTCCCTTCCTCCCTCTACACCCCCTTATCCCTTGCTGCATGTGCACGTGTTCTCTCTTTCCTTTTTTCTCTCTCAAAAATAAAAGTAATAATTTGTATGTTGTTATAAAGATTTTTATGAACCTAATGTTTAATTTGTGGGTAGAATATTAGTAGTGTCAAATTTTTTTTGTATTAGGCAATATATAAGGTACATTCCTAAATTTATCTATAATCTTCATTACATCCCTCTAAAAGATTTCCTTATTTTATATGGTGGGAAAGTGACACTTCGACTTATTTGCCCATAGTAATACACCTGCTAAATGATAGAGCTGAAGTTAGGTATGGTTATGTTTTTTCCTGTCATATTTTTGGTACCTCATCTTATAACATATGAAGGAATAGGAAAAAAACCAACATAAATAGTAATTAGTACGTTAGAAATGTTGCTAAGTTTGCTGTTGTTTCAGTGAAGCCCATGATCGAAGTTCAGATTTGGTGAGTTAGGAGAAAGTAACTTTGCCACCTCTTTTCCTGCAGTCATAGTTGATTCTTTATTTTCCCTGTTGATGTCTTTAGTTACTGTGATGTATTGCAGTTAGAAACTATAAGTCATCTCTGATGCTCTTTGATTAAAGTTATTGTTATTTTTTAAAATTTTGTTTTAATTGAATCCTATGTGAAAATCATCTCCTTTCCTATTACCTATCTTGTTTCCTCAGCTCTTGCTTCTGTCTCTTTCTTTCAACTTTATTGAGATGAAATTCAATTATCGTATAACTCACCCATTTAAAGTATGCGATTTAGTGGATTTTATTATGTTCAGAGTTGTACAGCTATAACCACAGTCAGTATTTGGACATTTTTGTTACCCCCCCAAAAAAAATCCTGTGTCCCTTATTATCCTGTCATCCCCAGCCCTAGGCAACCACTAATCTACTTTCTGTTTTTTACAGATTTTCCTATTTTGGACATATCATATAAATGTAATCATAAAGTATCATCTAGCCCTTTGTGATGTTATATCTCTTTAGCATAATATTTTTATCACTGATTATCTATTGTATGGATATACCATATTTATTTTATCCGTTGATAGGTAACTTCAGATGATTGATATTTGAGTTATTCCCACTTTGTGTAGCTAGTAGGGGTAAAGTTGCTATCCATTTTTAAAAAAAGATTATTTATTTATTTATTTATTTATTTATTTATTTATTTATTTATTTATTTGAGAGAGATAGTGACAGAGACAGAATAGGAGCAGTGGGGAGAGGAGAAGCAGGCTCTGGGCAGGGAGCCTTACGTGGGACTTGATCTCAGGTCCCAGGACCCAAGGATCATGACCCAAGCTGAAGGCAAATGCTCAACCAACTGAGCCACCCAAGCGCCCCGCCCCTTAAGATTATTTATTTATTTATTTGAGACAGCGAGAGGCTATCAATTTTATGTACACTTTTTGTGTCAACATTCTAGCTTCTCCCTTCTCATCACAAAATACAAAAGAGGTAAGATTTTTAAAAATTTCAGTGGCTCCTCTTTGCTGAAAGCAAGAAATTAAAATGTCTTACTAAGGAATATGTAATTCTTCACAGCTTGGCTATAAAATCAGGCTGTGGTTGTACCAATCCCATTTCTTTCTATTGAACTCTTATCTCTCTCTCTCCTCTGCAGACCCTTTCTAAAGAGAACCCTTTACCTGTTTGCAGAATATGTTTTGCCTTCTTACCTCTGTACCCATTAAATTTCTTTTCAATATCTTGCCTCTAATTCTTGGTCTTAAATGATGCTTTTTACTTCTCAAGGTGCAACTCAGATGTCACCAAACCTTTCCAAAGTTTCAGACCTGAAACTAGTTTTAAGCAATACTTTACATATACATCAAATAGCAATTATCACATGATTCATTTCTTTATTTACCTGTGACTCCATAATGGAGCTCCTTTCAGACAAAGGTTATTTTATTTCTATAGCTTAATACAGTGCCTGACAGAGCATTGAATGACGCTTGCTGTTGACCTTATGACAAAGGAGTTTTACCTTTGCGGTTTGTATCAAACTGGTTTGTATTATGATCACTGCATGGTATCTCTTCTTTCCCTTATATTGTGTCTTAACACCAGCAGACCCAGTATTTTTTTAAAAAATGTTTTTTATTATACCTCAATTATAAACAATGATGAACCAACCTAAAGTAAAATCTGTTGTTGTGTCTTCTCTTTCCCTATGGTCCTAGGTTTAAATTGATCCAAGGACTGCTGAAATTGGCTTAGTCACCTTTTGCCTTTCTAATTCTGAACTCTTCTTTTTTTTTCTTTTTCTTTTTTTAAAGATTTTATTTATTTATGAGAGACACAGAGAGATCGAGAGAGGCAGAGACATAGGCAGAGGTAGAAGCAGCCTCCATACAGGAAACCTGATGCGGGACTCTATCCCGGGTCTCCAAGATCACGCCCTGGGCTGAAGGTGGCACTAAACCGCTGATCCACCTCGGCTGCCCGGAGAGAGAAATTCTTAAGCAGACTCCATGCCCAGCACAGAGCTGGACAGGGACTTGATCTCACGACCTTGAGATCTTGACCTGAATTAGATCAAGAGTTGCATCCTTAGCTGACTGAGCCACCCTGGCACCCCTCTCTTTCTTGTTGATGGGTGGACATTTGTAGTGATAATGTCAGAGAGAATGTGAAAAATGTCATAATATTAAGTGAAGTTTTCTATATCCAGTATGGTGCTCCTTTTTAGTTGAGTAGACCAGCTTTTATTTATTTCCCGATATCTGTAATAAATATCTATAGATAGTGGGAATGAATGATCTGAAGGAAATAGTAAGATGATATAAAAAACTAAGGGCGAAAACTACTTACCTATCTAGCTTGTAGAGGATCATAATATTAAAAGTAGCCAAGTAAGGAAAGCTTTGGAATCTTTCCAGCCTACCCCACCCACATTGAACCTGGTTATTTCCATGTGGGAGCTGAAGCTTTTGGAATGTTTTTAGATGACCTCACTAAATAAACTTTGTCATAGTATTAAAAGAAGTCAGAGATGGCTTCTTAGACATAAACCATATACTCTTTTTACCTTTATATGAATCGTTTATTGTTGAAAACATTAATATTACTTGATAGGAATTCTGAATTTTGTTTTGTAGTCCTTTTAGTAAAGATTTAATTATGTGTTTTTTTCCATATTAGGCATATTATATATATGCAATAAATAAAACACAGTACCTCATACATGTGTATAACATTTATCAATATATGCATTCAATCAGTGCCTGTCTAGAATCCAGTCAAAATTCTATATGGGATTGCTTCTTTAAGTTTAGGGATGCCTGGGTGTCTCAGCAGTTGAGCGTCTGCCTTCAACTCAGGGCGTATTCCCGGAATCCTGGGATTGAGTCCCATATTGGGCTCCTTGCATGGAGCCTGCTTTTCTCTCTGCCTATGTCTCTGCCTCCCTCTGTTTCTCTCATAAATAATTAAATAAATAATAAACAAACAAATAAAAGCTTAAAAAAATAAAAAGTTTAGGAATGCCTGGGTGGCTCAACATTTGAGCGTCTGCCTTCAGCTCAGGGCATGATCCCGGAATCCGGGATCCAGTCTGTCCCACATCCAACTCCCTTTGGGAGCCTGCTTCTCCCTCTGCCTTTGTCTTTGCCTCTCTCTCTGTCTCCCTCTCTGTGTCTCATGAATAAATAAAATAAATCAATCTTAAAAAGAACAGTTTATATTTCATGATGATCATGATGAGTTTACCCCTAGAGCCAGATTCATTAACTGGCTGCCTATGTACTTAATTTGTAGATGTGCTTTTGCCTTGTACAGTGTTTTTGAAGTCAGGAAAGTTTCCTTTTTTTTTTTTTTTTTTAAAGATTTATTTATTTATTTATTCAGAGAGAGAGAGAGAGGCAGAGACATAGGCAGAGGAAGAAGCAGGCTCCATGCAGGAAGCCAAACATGGGACCCTATCCCAGGTCTCCAGGATCACACCCCGGGCTGCAGGCGGCGCTAAACTGCTGCACCACCGGGGCTGCCTGAAGTCAGGAAAATTTCATTTAAAAATCCTTGTTTTGGGTTTCTCTTGAAAACTTGGAAGATAGAACATTATTTATCTGGAATTCCTGAATGGCAGGACTTTGACTACAGCTAAGTGTCTGTGTATTTATTGCTTTGAAGGGTGAACATTCTCCCCAGTTCACCCTTTGAAGGGTGAACAGTGTCCCCAGTTCTTCATAATTTCCACACCTTATTGCTTACACCTGGCCATCCCCCCAACCCCATATGTTTCCTGCATGGTATTTCCTTTGTTTTGGAGTTATGAAAGAATGATCATGTTCAGGAAACATAAATGTTTTCTATATTTTCATTATTTGAAAATTGTAGTTTATATTTGTTAGCTCTTAGTTGCCCAGAATCTTTTGTCAAATCAGGTGATTTGGGGCTAAATAACCTTTATAAACCTGATTAATCTTAGTTTACATTATCTTTATGGTTTACCTTCATATTTCAAAAGATCTTTCAATTTATATTGGTCAGCAACCACCAAATAATCTTTTTTTTTTATAGGAAATTTTTTAAGTAGAAATCTTAAACATTTACTAGTGAGCTGAAGTTTTCACTACCTCATAGTTTTAGAGGTTCCTTCTCATGGGCCATTGTTTATTTTTTTCATATACATTCTGCGATGTAATGACCATATAACTAATGCTAATATAGGTAATATTTTACTCCACCTATTGGGTAGTTTGCTTCTTTACATCTCTAATCTTTAAGGAGTGGAAGGAATTAAAATGTACATGTGTAAACGTGCAGAAAACTAAAAGTAGAGTTTAACAAGTCATTTTAAGGTAGGAATTTAGTCAAATGTTTTCTGATTTGGAACTTTTTTGGGAATCATACTATTTTTTATCATTTATTAGAGTCATATAGGTTCTGTTGTATTGTTCTAGTTTTTCATTGAATTTCTTTATAGGAAAATATTGCATTATTGACCCATCCTCCTGTTAATGAACAGGTGTATTATTTCTAGTGTTTGCTTACTAAGAGCAATACAACCGTGAACACTTTTGTACATGTACCTTGGTGGACATTTCCTTATTTCTCACAGATGTATAACTAGGAATGGAGGAACTGGATCATAGAGTATGCCAGTTTTCATGGTTAATAGCCGCATTCTTTCCAAATGTGGTTGTACAAATTTCCATTTACACCATCAAGTGAGTGAGAATTTTAGAAGCTGCCCATTATTGCCAATGCAAAAATATAATATCTGTACAAAATACAAAAGTTCATTAGGCATATTATCTTTTAAACTTAAATACAACACACTAGTGTACTTCAAGAAATTGTTGATTAATTTTGCTTTGGATTAATATGTGAAAGACCATAATCTTTTTAGCTTCAGAATTGGTTAAGAGTTGTCATAATCAACTATTTCATACCTCTCCTCCCTGTGACAGTAATATGTTTGAAATAATGGGGAATCATGTTTTTTTCTTCATATGGAAACTTCCTGCCTCTACCTTTGAAGTACATGCATTTTAACAATATGATCTGAAATGGTGTAATTACCCAGAGAAAAAACTCTAGGATAAAAAGCTTCAATAATCATTAATTTAGGAATATTTTGAAAGAGGTATTTGAGGTTTAGTGTAACTTTGATTTTTATCCCCAACAGCTTCATTAATCCTTTGCCATTTTCTTGGGTTAGGCTTGTGTTAACTACTTAGATTTTGTATAATTTCTCACTGAAGCTCATATACCTTTTTCCCTGGCAAAGATACTAGCTCTATAGTACACTTTAAAGCAAACATGTAGTGTGTAATGCAGGGTGAATTTATGATGGGGGTCTTTTTTGCATTGAATAGAGCACAGTTGCAGATCAGAGATATATTGCATGTAGCAGCTTGTTTCTAGGGAAAATTGTTTATAATATCATTTTCATGGTTTTCCTATTCCTTTTTAATTTAATTTAATTTTTTTTTATGGTTTCTCTCAGAAGCAAATCACTGGAATCCAATGCATTGTTTTGTTTTGTTTTGTTTTGTTTTGTTTTGTTTTGTTTTGTTTCCTGGTGGGGAATGGGGGTGATTTGTCACCTTCCAGAATTCAAACATGTATCCTTATCCTTTTTACTTCCTTGTTTGTAGATAATGCCTACCTATGTGAGCATTTTTATTTTCTTCAGAGGTTCCTCTGATGGGGCCCTTCGGCAGGCCCCAGGCCTCTGAGGATTTCAGGTTGGGGTCTGAGATTTTTCCTGAGCCCATTGGCCACATGAGTCACTGGTCACTGGGCCCTGGTCATTCTGTCCTCCCCTCAACTCCTTCCCATCCTGGGCAGAGAGATGCCAGCCAGCACTGCACACTTGCCGCTCCCCCTCTCCTATTACTTGGATACAGATTTATTTTCTTTGACTTACTTTATTAGTAGAATGCTTCAATTTTGGGAGGGAGTACCCTACTAGAATATATAGTACCAATGGACTTCTGTAGTTTGGAGTAGCCATTTATGAATGGCAAAGGATGCACACCTCAGGGATATTTGCCTGTACAAGTTGGTTTTCATTGGTGCTTGGTTTAAGGAAATTTTTAATGTAGTAATAGCACAATACTTTTGGCTTTGGCAAAATACCTTTTCTCTTTCAAATATTTGTATTTATTGACTGATACAATACTCTTAAAAAGTATGCTGAAACAGTTTTCAGGGAAAAATAAACCAGATGAACACTAACCTTTATCTGAAATCATTCATGTGGGTTTTTTTCCATCTTTGTCAGTATATAGGATCTCTTCACAGTTCTAAGGAGTATATTATTTCTTTTTTATTCTTTATTATTTTTATGTATTCATTTCTATTGATAACAGTCCACATCTATATATTTTTTATGTCCTTAGTCCACTTATTACTTCATTTTCCCATTTTTTTGCTATTTCTGCCTTTCTGCTACCGTATATAGTGCTGCTGAATAAATCTTTAAATTCCTAATTTTTGAGGTGAGATTATTTTCTTTAGGATTGTATCCCAATTTGAAATTGTTTTTTTGGGTATGGTTTTATGAATGTGTTTATTTATTTGGGTATGGTTTTAATGCAGTTAGGACGCATTGCTCTGTAGTTTTGAAGACTCATTCACAGTACCTACCTGTATCTTGTTTCCTTAGATACCTGCCAATAGTGGGCCAAGTTTTTTTGTTTTTTGATTGCTTTTTTTTGGGGGGGGGGTGTAAATTTTACTTGTTATTAATGACATGCATGAAGTAATATATTTTAATATTTATTCTGAATAGCAATTTATGTTTACATTTCCTATAATTAATTTAAAAATATGTTAATTTTTATTATCCTCAGCAAACTCAATCTTTGGTTGTTTTATCAGGATGAATTGGATATTTGACCTAACATGGATTTTACATAGCTAACTTCTTTGCTTTCACCTTTTTTCATTGTTTGAATTCCTTTTTTTAAATGTTAAAAATATATATCCATTTTGGTGTTTTACTCTAGTTATATATTAAAATAATTTATTCTAAGACATGTGATATAAGAATATTCATTTTATAAAGCTTTGTCAAGGAGAAATTTTGCTTGCAAGAACACTTCATTTCTATTTACTGGTTTTCTAAAGTAGATGTTTAAATAGTAGTCCGATTTTTGTCCTTTGAAAAATTTTCCTATGATTTATAAATACAGTATTTTACCGTAAACCTTGAGCCCATATAAATGTAATTTTCACTCCAAATTTGAAGCAAGGTTTTTAAAGAAAATCATAGAACTATTTAAGAAAAATTAAATATAATTACTTTAGGTCTTAAACTTTGATTATATTTTAAGATCATTCATTTCTCTTCTAGCCTGTAAGTTTTTGCCTCTCGTTAGTTCTCTGTGAATCCACTTAATTCAGCACTGGGGTCAAGGTGGCTGAGGCTATAGGTATTTAAAACTGTATTAGATAGATATAAGGGATTCTAAAGTTAGATTATCGAGGAATAGACTTTCTTCAGAGCTTCTGACTAATTGAAATCCAGGAAAAGGTAATATCATTTGGAAAACACTTTCTGTTCGACCTTGTGAAAAATTTTAAGTGTAGGAGAAATCAGGGGATCTGAGAACTAAGATGGAAAATATCTAATTGAATGCTGTCTCTCTTTGAATTATGAATGTAGGCAGCAACTGTTATTAGTTCTTATTTTTTGATACTTTAGTGTAGAACACATAAGTTAACTGTATCACAAATTTATCTTAGTATCTTAATATCTGTATTTCAGTGTAATCAGTTTTGTCATAATCCCCTATGTATTTTATGCATTTAAAAATATGATTATAGGAGAGATCTGTAGTTTTTACTAGATGGTAAAAGGTTTCATGGATCCCCCAAAATTTGAGAATCTTGTCTTAAGGAGAATGGATTTTTTCACTATAGAATTACCCCCATTCATGAACGTTTGCCAAACTGTCAGTGCTAGTCTGGGTTAGATTGTAGTAGAGAGGAGCTGGCTAGGATTGATTGCTGAACTTTAGAAAGGGGCCTGGGTAGATTGTTTTGTTTTCCTTCATAGGCTGGTGAGCAGTTAATTGCCAACAATAAGTGGGAAAATATAATTTTTGTTTACTTATATATATGTTTTTTACTTATATATTTTTCTATATAAATTCATGATTATTGAACTATATGAGAAAATAAAAACGAGAAAATAAAGAGATAATTGGGATCCCTGGGTGGCTCAGCAGTTTAGCACCTGCCTTTGGCCCAGGGCATGGTCCTGGAGTCCCAGGATCGAGTCCCGCATCAGGCTCCCTGCATGGATTCTGCTTTTCCTCTGCCTGTGTCTATGCCCCTCTCTCTCTCTCGTGTGTATCTCTCATAAATAAATAAATAAAATCTTAAAAAAAAAGAGAAATAACTGTAATGCTCTCTCTTAAGATCTCTGTGTGTCTCCTTAGAGATCTTTTTAATATGACACATTATGTGTGTATATATATTTGTGTACATTTTATATATCCATATATATGTAGGCATAGAATGTATGCATAGATATATTTATAGAAATATACACACATGTATATTTAGGTGTACTGTTTTAAAAATGAGGTTATACTCTATGAGTTGCACCATTTTGTTCGGTTTTACTGAGTTATAATTTATATAACATAAAATTTTCCTTTTTAATGTGCAGTTCTGTGCGTTTTGGCAAACAGAGACATGTAGACCCCACTACAGTCAAGATATAGAACAGTTAATTCACTCCAAAAACCACCTCATGCCTCTTCTGTAGGTAGCCATCCTCTTTCCTTTGCAATCATTTATTTCTGTTTTGTTTTATAGAATGTCATATAAGTGGCATTCTATGATATGTAGTTTTATGTTTACCGTCTTTCATTTAACATAATTTTTCCTTTAAGGTTTTCGTTTTTTTTTTTTTTAATAAGGATTTTATTTATTTATTTGAGAGAGAATGAAAGGGTATGATCAGGGAGGAGAGATAGAGGGACAAGCAGACTGCACTGAGTGTGGAGCCTGCCTGTGCTCAATCCCAGGACTCTGAGATCATGACCTGAGCCAAAATCAAGTCAGATGCTTAACCAACTGAGGTACCCAGGTGCCCCTAGTTTTTTTGGTTTTAGATTATACTTAAAGAATCTTTTATCAGGACACCTGGGTGGCTCAGCGATTGAGGATCTGCCCTTCTGCTTAGGACGTGATCCCGGGGTCCCAGGATTGAGTCCCACATTAGGCTCCTCCATGGAGCCTGCTTCTCCTCCCTTTGCTTGTGTCTCTGCCTCTCTCATGAATAAATAAATAAAATCCTTTAAAAAAAAAGGAGGGGGGGTTTCCCTGCGGAAGTGTTTCCTTTATTTTTTTTATTTTTTAAAAAAGATTTTATTTACTCATGAGGGGGTGGGGGAGGCAGAGGGAGAAGCAGGATCCATGCAGAGAGCCTGACGTGGGACTCAATCCCATGTCTTCAGGATCACGCCCTGGGCTAAAGGCAGAGCTAAACCGCTGAGCCACCGGGGCTGCCCTGAAGTGTTTCCTTTAAAAAAAAAAAAAAAAAAAGAATCGGGCAGCCCTGGTGGCTCAGCGGTTTAGCGCCGCTTGCAGCCCAGGGCGTGATCCTGGAGACCTGGAATCGAGTCCCATGTTGGGCTCCCTGCATGGTGCCTGCTTCTCCCTCTGTCTGTGTCTCTGCCTCTCTCTCTAGCTGTGTCTCTATGAATAAATAAACTTAAAGAAAAAAAGAAGAATCTTTTATCAAACTGATGATAATAGTCTTTTTTTTTTTTTCTTCCCTAAGCATTCTCTTGCTTCATTTTGAAATTTTAAGTCTTTAGTTGGTCTGGCACTTATTTTAGTATACATTGTGAGGCAAAGAATTAAATTTTTTAAATCAGCCAGTCCAGCTGTATTTATTAAGACTGAGTTACTAGTATAAAACTCTTACTAAATATTGATTTCCTCACAGGTAACACAAGTAGCGAGACAACCGGGACCCCCGACCCCTTCCCCTTATTCAGCACATGAAATAAACAAGGGGCATCCAAATCTTGCGGCAACGCCCCCGGGACATGCATCGTCCCCTGGACTCTCTCAAGTAAGAAAAACTTCTTTATTGCTAAGGAAATTTCCATATAAAAGCAGTATTCTATTTTTTAAAGCGAACTTCAGAGCAGTAACATACAACAACTTGAAGAATAGTTTTTATTTTATTTATTTAATTGGTATTTTTTTAGACACCTATCATAATTGTGGCTACTGACAGTTTTATACAGTTTCATTTATGGAGTCATTCAACATGAACTGCCAGTGATATTGCTTTTCCTTTTATGTTGTTTAAGGAATTAGAGTATGATTATAAAGTCCATTTAAAACACCACTTGTTTGCTTTCTAGTGTGTAATCCTCTAGTCTTCCTTTTCTCTCGTTTTGGTGGAGTGTTGATGGTTATTTTCTACTTAAGAAAAAATTGTAGTGTTTTTACCTCAGAGCAATTGCAGTGGGCTTCTTTGTTGGTTGGTTTGGTTTTTGATTTCATCAATACGTTATTGGTCTTGATTAGGCTTAAAATTATTTGGACTGTTAGAGAATAGTGAACTCCAGTGTATTTCCAATGAACAGGCACAGGGGATATTGAAACACTGTGATAAGAAATCATAGTGGGTCCCCTTCATTTTAAGGCATTTCTTAATATATTGATTAGCTTGTACCAGTTCACCATTTTTATGCTTGCTTGGGCTTCGTTGTGGTAAAGAGCATGCTAGAACTGTGAAGTGTCTTATTGGAATGCGGAGAGAGTCAAGCTATTTGACTCATGCTGTTTGAGACTGTCAGTGTTTATACATAACAACTGTTCCTTTTAATAATGAAAATATTATTTTTGATTGTTGCTTCCATATTTTAGGGCTTTTAGAAGTTACTTAATGAGAGATAAAGTATTATTTATTTAAAATAATGATAAAAATTGTTGATTATAAGTAAAATGGCTGATACTGTTTAAAGACAGTAGAACATTTGGAGAAGGAACGTACAATTTACCAAACCATGATTGATATTTTAAGAAATACATAATTTAATTTGGACTTAGTTTTATGCTTTAGTTTGGTTTAAGTCATTTAATTTTGAGTTTTCAAACTAAAATGTCAAAATGAACTCTTACTGTTTAAAATGAGGTTCTTGTGTTGATTTTCATGGCACTGAGCAGAACCAAGTTACTAACATTGTAGGTTAGTTCGTTTCTAACAGGAGGGAAAAACTATGTAATAATTTGAATAGGGGAAGTTTAATATAAAAGATTATTCAGGGTTATCCTGTCTGGCTCAGTAGGTAGAGCATGTGACTCTTGATCTGGGGGTCATGGGTTTGAGCCCCATGTTGGGTATATAGATTACTTGAAAGAAGAGATTATTCAGTTTAAGGATTGGAGCAATCAGGGACTGGCTTATTAATGAAAGAGAACTCTAAAGAATATACAGGTAGCAAAAATAAGGAGCAGATGCTTATTCTGGGGCTGAGGCAAGGATACATATGAAAGAACCTTCTTCTCCAGGGCTGATATTGTAGAGTGCATTGCTGTGGCTCACCTAAGAGTATAGAAGTTAGTGTATTGTTATATACATGGAATATGCTAGAAATCCTTCCTCTGGAATTTGCTAGAAATGCACCTATGGAGTGTTGGGGAAAGTTGGATTTTCTAGTGCCAGTCTTCTTTAGCAAAGAACTGCTGCTGTGGTACAGTGGCTAGAGGTTCCTTATATAGATTCTCTGTTTACCATAGATTTTTCAGATAAACTTGGATATGCTAGATTATAAGTCCTACATGGTAGAGCAGCCTGTATCACAACTTTCTGCAGTGTCTTCTTTTATTCTGTTCTTCACTCAAGATTGGAAATTCCCTGCGTATCTTTGTAGGTCGGTCAAAGTTTAGCACTCTCAAATATAGTGTATGTTGTTTTTAAAATTCATAAGAAGCCTACTAAACCTTGTCTCTCTCCCTCCTTTTTTTCCCATAATAATTAGTGTTAGGTTAGAGACTTCTCCCCCATCTTGGGCTGAGATCAGATCAGACTTTTTTGAATAGGGCATGATGTGGCTCACTGAATGGTAGAGAAATTGTTGTGGTGACATGCCAGTGGAACTTACTAGACACCCACCCTCTGTAACTTGTGAGGATTCTGCCCTCTAGGGTAGTGAGGGAAAGCTCTTCACAGATAGATTTCATAGAGGAGGTATTTTGTTGAAAACTACCTAAAATGACCATGGGTAGCTATTATCCATTGGGTACTGCTGGCTTCTCTACATTGCTATAGAAGCCTTGCACTGAATATGCTGTGCAAGCCAGGGCAGCTGAGTACTGGAGAGGCCAGATTCTGGAAAAGCTGTCCGTACTGCAGGAGCTTGATGTGCAAACCAGATAAGAATCAGGAATCAAAAACCTTTCTGCCTGCCGTATTTTTATAGGGCCCTCTATTGACAAAGCTTAACATTATGTCAACTGAAATGGAAAAATACTTAAAATATTTAAATATTAAGGAGCTCAGATCCATTTTGATTGTACAAACACTAAAAATTTTGAGCTTAAAAGACAAGCAACTGATTAGTGGCACATAAAGGGAAAAACTTAATTCTCAGCTTCAAATTATTATTATTTCAAGTTATGATTTGATGTAGGCAGTTGGCTCAAAGCACTTAAGTTTTCTGAAAGACCTTACTGCTTAAAAATGCATAGTTTGCATTTAAAAAAGAGTGGTCTCGCTGTGGTTTCATGTCTTCATGTCTTTATGTATACGATTTTATTAGTAGCCTTTAGGAGTCAAAGTACATGAATCCCAGGAGAAGGGTCACCAAGTATTATCTATCTTGCTTTTCTTTGTGGTCTCTTTGCTACCATATTGCCTATTTGATGAAGGAACCCAGTAAAACATACCTGGTTCACAATCCCCTTTTTCTTTTCCCTTTCAGGCAGAGGCTGACTTAAATGGATTCATTTGTTTCCTAACAATGTCTTAACCTCTGTTGATAGAGGGAAGAATTTTTTCTGATTTGGCATGCTTGGAAAATTGAGGAGTTTTGTGGGAACCTCAGTCTTCTTAGGTTTAATAATGGACATGTACCTGGATCGTAATGGAAAGCAGAGCCTTCAAAATAAAGAAAAAGGATTACATTTGGACTCAAACAGACCTAGCTTGTGGGGGCTCCGTCTTTCACTTTCTGGTTACGGTTACATGATGTTGTGTAAATTATTTAATATTTCTAGAACATGGTTTCATCATTCACTATATAGGTGAGAATCAGAATTCAAATACCCTTCAAGAGGATTGTTATGAAGATTATATAAAATTCTACCTTAGAATAGGACATACTAAATGCTTTCAGTAAATGGCATTTATTTTCATTCCTGTCAGACTTGGTTCTCTTCTGGCTTTATAGATGTGTGTGAGTGTGTGTGCCTGTGTGTATATGTGTGTCTAACTCATCTAATTTAGCTACATATGACTGGTATTAGTGTGAAATTCAAAAGCTCTCCCCAAGAATTTGAGATATCCTCCAAGTCTTTGCTTATCTCATGTCTTTGCTTTATCATTTGCAGGATAAAAAGAGGAGGTCAATCTTGGTCATTTTCTTTTAGCAGTAGTGTGGTTTATTTATTTATTTTTTTAATTTATTTATTCTTGAGAGATCCACACACACAGAGAGGCAGAGACCCAGGCAGAGGGAGAAACAGGCTCCTTGTGGGAAGCCCAGTGCTGGTATCATCCCAGGACCCCAGGATCACCCCCTGAGCTGAAAGCAGACATTCAAGCATTGAGCCACCCAGGTGTCCCAGTGTGGTTTATTCTTACGTAGAAATCAATTGAAGATAAGAATAAAGAAATTCTTTTAGCCATATGCCCACCCCCCCTTTTTTAAAAAGATTTTATTTATTTATTCATGAGAGACAGAGAGGTAGAGACACAGGCAGAGGGAGAAGCAGGCTCCATGCAGGAGCCTGACGTGGGACTCGATCTCAGGTCTCCAGGATCACACCCTGGGCTGAAGACAGTGCTAAACTGCTGAGCCACCCGGGCTACCCGCCATATGCCCTTTTTGATGAGTATCCTCTGCTTCTGTGTATCAAGTCTTTTTGACCCAAGTAGCTATCTATGTCTGTGACTTACTGTTTGACAGTAAATGAATCTGTTAGGGTCTCAGTAAAAATAGCTAAGTTGAAGAAAAGTGAATTTCATACCTTTGAAACATAAAATAGGCAAAATATAGGGAACTGTTGGTTTCCAGTCTATTTCTTAAATAATCAGTGGCAACCTCTTCATCTACTACTTTCCTATGTGTACATGCCAGATTTTAGGGCTTTATTTGTATTTTCGTTGTTATGACTTCTAAATTTTCCCAGTCCTCTCCCCGCCAGAGGTTTTTTGTTTTTTTTTGTGGGTTTTTTTAGGAAAAGGGGGTGGGCCAGAGGGAGAGAGAGACTCTCAAGCAGGTTCCGTGCCCTATATCTCATGACCCTGATGTCATGACATGAGCTGAAATCAAGAGTCAGAGGCTTAATCAACTGAGCCACCAAGGTGCCCCCTCTGGAGGTTTTGTTTAATCAGAGTGAAAAACTTTGGACTATTAGACTGTAAGAGATTAATAGTTAAAATGATATTTTCAAACACAATTAATTTGAGAGACATAGAGCCTTTTTAGGTGTGAATTCTTTGCATTTACCCTGAAATGCCAGCATTTTAATAGTCTCTAAGCCCAAAATGCCCTTACTTGGGAAATGGTGAAGAATGTGGAATTTAAAAGTATCTTTTAGAGAAGATTTCAAAGTAAGTAGAAAAATGTACTGTCCCAGGAGTCAGGAGACCTGAGTTAAGAGTCTTAGCCCTACCAGTATTATTTCAAAGTTTGATCCAGAGAATATTCTTATTAATGAGCAGTTTTTCTTTTTGTAAACGAGAGGCTTTTATTAATGAGATTGGATTTCCCTTTATCTTCATGGGTTTTAGAAACTTCAGAGTATGCAGTTCTTAATATTAAAATCTTTTGAATGTTATATTTTTAATTAAAATTAGGCAAACCTTTATTTTGTTTTATTTTTTAATCTTTTTAAAAATATCAGAAGTTTGTTATTTGAATTATTTTAAATTACTTAAGCAAAACAAAAGTGTTTCCTACCTATTGCTTAATTGTAGTTACACATTTGCTTTAACTCAGTTAAGTTTTGCACAGTTGAGCTAAATTACCAAACAAGGAGGTCAGACTGGCATTGATTACCAGGTTCAACATCTAGTCCTTTTGTTTTTCTTTCTCTTGATGTCACTGTGTGGCTGTGTGACTCCTAAGCTTTTATTAATTGTTGTTACGAGAAGGCGTGTCAGAACATTGCTGAAGAAATGGAGTGATAGATGTTTTCTGCCTTCTTTTCCTGGGATTTCTTTTGGTTCCTCTTTCTTCTGAGAGATCAACTCATTATGTTTTATAATGGACTGAGAATGGTGAAGGTTTATGATCCCCTGGTTCAGTTCTTCATTATTTCTGGAAATACTAAGCAAAGGACTCCTGTACTGAGGAATAGTGATTGGTCATTATATTTCTTCTTTTTAAAAATTTTAATTCCAATATAATTAACACAGTGTTTTACTAGTTTTAGATATATAGTACAGTGATTCAGCATTGCTCAGTGCTCATTGTGATAAGTGTTTAAAAAACTTTAGTACATTTCAGTTGACTCATGGTCCCTATAATCTTTCTTCACTTTATCCAAATTCCAGACTTCAGTTTCCTTTCAGAAGCCTTATTTTACTACAGAAAAGTTCTCATGTTTCTTTGCAGTTTTTGAGCAATTTTTTCTGAGTTCACAAACTGCTTTTTCTTTATTATTAAGATAGTGATTTTTATTTACTACATGAAAATTTTTATACTTTTTTGTGTGTTTCTTTTCTTTTATGAAGAAAATAAATTCTGATTTGACAACTGACAATTTTGCTAATAAGTAGAATAAAATAGAGGAAGCTTAGGAATTTTTTTCACATTTCATTATTGTAATATAGGAGTATTGACTTTCTTTAAAAAAAAGAAAGAAAAGCAAAATTTATTGCTTTTTACTCCCTTCCTCCCATGGAACACATCATGGCTATCTAAGGCAGCCTTTTTTTTTTGAGATGAGTGGTGCTTGGAAGCTGCATTCCTGGCACATAGGGATTTGATAATGGGTTCAGAAACTTGTAGTACTGACTGTATTTTGTTGGTCCTCATGGTTTCAAATCATTTGTTTTTGACACCCAGTTGGTAATATATGTATTTAAAAAATTGAAAACTTCTTCAACACATATTGTCCTTAAGCACTTTATCAATTTACATACCTTTACAAATGTCATTAGTACAGAAGTTATAAGGACCTGTATAATATCCAGATCATTTATTTCTATGATTTTATTTGGTATATACTAAATAATTGTGGTAAGCATTTTCCTCTAATTGTTTACATTTATTTTCATGTTGTCATAGCTGGAGAATTTCAGTTGTTTTGTCTTTTTTGTCTTTATTATTAAAACAATTGTACCCGTATTCCTAAGGGAATTCACTATGTTTTCCTGCCAGGTGAATTTCTTTTTTTATGCAGTCTTGTAACTTAACGTGAAACATGCATGCCTAAAGTAGATTTTATATGCTTGATTATACTTTTCATTGCATGTACCTAGAAAAAAATTGCAGTGATTTTCTTTCAGAAAGTCTTTCATTAGGTTAAAATTTATTCCAGTTTTATGTTTATTATTATTTTTTAAAGATTTTTGTTTGTTTGTTTGTTTTTGGGTCAAACCATTTTATTGCGGTGCTTCAGGGTAAAGGTGGGAGGGGAGGAGAGCAGGAAGCTCCGACATCCTCTGCCCAGCCGGAACCTGGCTGGTCCCGCGTCACAGTCCCCGAAAGCAAAGATTTTATTTACTAATGAGAGACACAGAGATTGGCAGAGACGTTGGCAAAGGGAAAAGCAGGCTCCCTGTGGCGAGCCTGGTGCAGGACTTGATCCCAGGACTCTGGCATCTGGACCTGAGCCAACCACTGAGTCACCTGATTGCCCTTTGTTAGTTTTTTTTTTTTTTTTAACTGTTATTGCAGGGATGATAGTTACATTGTAATTATTATTCAAATTTTTGTCATCCTGAACTTAAAGTTCTAGATTCTGTTTGGCAAATCTGTAAGATGATAATTTTTATTTTGAAATATTAAAAATTTTAAAATAGTGAAAAGTTTTAAATCCTACATTAATTAAACATTGTTTTGAAAAGCCAAAGAATTTTGAAAGAATCAATCTGTAAAAACTGTGATTTCATAAACATTTCTTAGGTTGTCTTTGATATAAGCTCAGGTTTTATTGATCATGTTTATTTTTATCCAAACTCTGTCAGTGAGAAAAAGGTTTAGGATTCTCTCTTTCGGGCAGCCCTGGTGGTGCAGCGGTTTGGCGCCGCCTGCAACCTGGGGTGTGATCCTGGAGACCTGGGATCGAGTCCCACATCAGGTTCCCTGCATGGAGCCTGCTTCTCCCTCTGCCTCTCTCTCTGTCTCTATGAATAAATAAATACAATCTTAAAAAAAAAAACTGAAAAAAAAAAGTACAGGATCATTTAAAAAAAAAAAAGGATTTTCTCTTTCACATCTTTAGAGTTGCTCCCTCTGGACACATCCTGAGGGGAGTGTTGCTTCCTCTTTCTCCTCTTCTTCATTGAGGATAGTTGACACACAGTGTTACATTAGTTTCAAATGTACAGCATAGTGATTAAGCGACTCTATATTGTGCTCACCACAAGTGTAACTGTCATGTGTCACTATACAATGCTATTATAAACTGCTGACTGTATTCTCTCTAATGTAACTTTTATTCCTATGACTTATTCATTCCCTAACTGGAAGCCTTTGTCTCCTACTTCTTTTCACCAATTTTGCCCATTCCTCCACCACCCCCTTCCCTTGGGCAACCATCAGTTTGTTCTCTGTATAAGTCTGATTCTCCTTTTTTTTTTTAATTTCTGTGGGTACTACTCATCTGTTTTAATAGGTAGTGCATTCTCTCAGCATTTTCCTTGCAAGTTTACCACTGTGGAATTTCACATTTCCCTTATTTCCTCTAGTTTTAGAGAAATTCATTTCAGTGCCATCAATCTGTTTTTCACCTGGCTGTGACATTCAGATTTTTAAAGATTTTTATGGTTCTGAAAATTGCAAGTTCAGTTCAGCTACAGAAATTAGCATTTGCCAGTAAATTTTGGGATAAAAAACTGAACAGGTGAATTTTAAAGAGAATCAGGAGATGGAGCAGCCTTACGATTCAATTCAAACTACTTGTGATATTTCCTGCAGAAATTCATATTCCATCTGTCCTAGTCGGCCTGGGCTGCTATAACAAAATACCATAGACTGGATGGCTTAAACAACAGAAATTCATTTCTCATTTATCTGGACACTGGGAAGTCCAACCTCAAAGTACTGGCTTTTTTGGTTCCTTGTGAGGTCATGTTTGGGTTCAGAAGGCCACCCTCTTGTTATGTTCTCACATGGAAGAGAAAGAGACGTGCAAGTTCTGTGGTGTATCTTGTAAAGGCAGTAATGCTATCTTTATGACCTCATCTAAACCTAAGTATCTCTTCAAAGACCCTATCTTCAAATATCACATTGGGGGTAGGACTTCAATATATGAATTTTGGGGATGGGTGAGGGAGACACACAGCTCCATCCATGGCACAATTTATGTGATTCAGAGAGCTGTGAGGAAAGTGGGCAGATAGGACTATGGAAAAAAGGTATTAGATGGTGTAAGTACCAACAGTAGGTGAATATTCTCCTGATTTTAATTGTATGGATAGGTATACGTATTTATACCTCAGATTAATGGGGAGGGAGAATCAGTTTGCAAGGAATGAAAGAAGGGAGAGAAGAAGCTTATTATAGGAGTACATTTGGCCCTTAAACAACTCAGGTTTGATCAATGTGGGTTCAGATTTTTTTTTTGATAAATGCAATACAGTCCTATAAATGTATTTTCCTTATGATTTTCTTAATATTTTCTTTTCTCCAGCTAACTTTATTATAAGAATAGTATATAATATATATAACATAGAAAATGCACGATAAGTCACTGTTTATGTAATTGGTGAGTCTTCTGGTCAACAGTAGACTGTTAAGTTTTCAGGGAGTCAGAAGTTACATGTGAATTTTCAACAGTGAGGGAGGGTCTTTGCCCTCTAATTCTTGAGTTATTCAAGGGTCAGCTATATTTATTTATGGATCAGATGATTATTCAAAATGTTAACTACAAGGTATGGTGTTTAAAAGCCAGCATCTTAAAAAAAAGCTAGCATCTTTATAGAACTGGTTGTGAATTTCAGTGGTTCATCAACGAAAAGCAGATAACATGCATCATGTAACTTTGCAGTAATTTTAAATTCTGTCAATGAATGGTGAAGGAGAGGTTAAGTTATATTTAAGGCAAGTAGAATTGGGATGCCTGGCTGGCTCAGTCAGAGCAGTATGCAACTCTTGATCTCAGGGGTAGGAGTTTGAGCCCTATGTTGGGTATAGGGTTACTTAAACAAATAAACAAATAAATAATTTTTTAAAGATGTAAAGCAAAGAGAATGAAGTAACTTTCAACAATGAATATTATACATTGATTTATACAATGACTTTTATTTTTTTAAAAAAATATTTATTTATTTATTTATTCATGGTAGACATACAGAGAGAGCCAGAAACACAGGCTGAGGGAGAAGCAGGCTCACTGCGGGGAGCCTGATGCGGGACTTGATCCCAGGACCCAGGGATTTTGACCTGTGCCAAAGGCAGATGCTCAACCATTGAGCTACCCAGGTGCCCCTGAAATGACTCTTATGAAAATAAAATGTTATAATTCACTTACCAAACAAATTCCTTTTTCAGTGCATAAATTTATTTAACATTCCTATTTCTCACACGTTTAGTCACACTGATTAGATGTAAGGATCTAAATGTAAGAGCTAAATCTGAGTGTAGGCTTTTTTTTTTTTTTTTTTTAGTTTATAGGTGAGCTTTAAAGTTTATTTACTTAACTAATCTCTTTTTTTTTTTCTGTGAAGAATCATAAACTCAAGCTATCTGAATTCTCTTTTTCTTATGTTATGTGTTTTTGTCTGCCCAGCATTTTGTTTCATAGGTACCTAATTGGGTGATACGTACAACAAAAATAGTGTTGCCAATACTTTGTTTTACTTCATAGGCAAAATAAATCTCTTAATTTCCCTCCCAGTGATACTACATTTTCATATATTGCATTGTATTATTCATGACTCTGTTTATTATTTCAATATTTAAAAAGATTTTTATTTATTTATTTGAGAGAGAGAGAATAAGGGGGGGAGCAGCAGAAGTGGTAGGAGAAGCAGGCTCCCTGCTCCATAGGGAGCCTGATGCAGGACAGGATCCCAGGACTCCAGGATCTCGACGTGAGCTGTAGGCAGTTGCTTAACTCACTGAGCCACCCTGGCACCCCTCAGTTCTTATTCTTGACCACCATTAGAATTGCCCATTTTCTTTTATAGTTCATTCCCAAAATTTAGACCTGCCTGTTAAGTATAGTTGACATGACAAACTAAGTAGTTTAGCACTTCAGCTCTTAATATTTTGTCATGGGAAAGAAAACAACTGTACTAAATATTTCAAATAGAGGAGATTTCAAACATAAATTTTTTATACCAGCTGATTGATTATTAAGGGGATGCTGAGGTAATCCAGAGATTAATAACCACAGGAAGCAGTTAACAACCCTAATGCTGGAGGAATGAAAGAACTGGTGGTGTTGCCAGACCTGGGAGCTTGGAGGAAGGGTCCTGTGGGACTGTTGCTCACACTTCTGAGAAGAAAGTTATTGCTGATTGGTTCTTGGACAAAGAAACTGTACGTGAGAGAATTAGGTGAGGCTGGTACTTGGAGTATCAAGTGTGCATACCTGTTGGCTGTTGGCATTTCTAATGGCTTTGAGAGGGTGGCATCTGAATGGAGCTGGCGTTCTGAGCCATGCTGACAGGAGATGAAAGCACCCTCCTACTGATGTGGTAGGTTAGAGCAGAAAGACAATAGATAAGTAACTGGCCCATAAAACGGTAAAAGGATATATATAATTTCCTTACTAATAAAGAATAGGGTGGAACCACCCTATGGAATTCAAGGCAAAAAAACCGCTGGGGGAGATAGAATTCCTGTAGTGAAAGATGTAATTCCTAAAAGATGTAACATCACAAACTCTTATTTTCTTAACTTTGTTTGGAATATATATAAAAACAAATGTAAAATAAATCGAAATTGTCAAATCTATAATTAGTGTGGGTGAGTGACATCTCAGAGCAGTGGACAGATTAGTAAGTGTAACCATGTATATCAGGTGTAGGCAAACTATGATCCAAGGCCCGAATCTTGCCCCTCTACTGTTTTTGATAAATAAAGTTTTACGGGAACACAGCCATACTAATTTATTTATGAATATTGTTTTTGTGGCACACCTGCAGAGTTGGAGAGCTGCTAGAGATTGTATGGCCTGCAAAGCCTAAAATATTTACTACCTGAAGAAACAAACTGCCAATCTCTCACATAGATCAGCACCCTTAAGCTCTAAAGGCCAATTTGTAAAAATATGGGTTTTGTGGGCCAGATAGTAATTTGCATATTAATCTCCTCCCACTTGTCCTATTCCTCCTTCAGTCTCCTCACACCCGCTTTCCTACCTTTCCCTCTCTTTCTTCTTCTTCCCTAAATATGTAAAAGTTTTGTTCAGCGGGCCTTAGAAGAATACATGTAAACGGGCATATTTTGTCAACTTCTGCTATAGGTAAATGACACAAATAGTTAAACTTGTTTTATGTAAATAATATATATTAGCACAAGAATATGTATGAGAAATTTTGTACCTGTTTATGGTAAAAATGAGGATATCAGTGATTTAAACATCAGAAGTATCAAACTTTAACAACATGTAGATAACTTTTTACTGTTCCACCTAAAAGATTTAGAAAGCTACTGATAATTTCATTGAAATAATAGTTATTAAACTTGTTTAAATACCATTTTTCTTGTTTGACTAACAGAATGCTTTTTGTTTCTCAAATACTCAAAGGGCATTTACAAAATTTGATCATGTTATGATAAGAGAAAAATGTTAAATTCCAATCATATTTACATTCTTTTCTGAATAAATGACAGAATTTACCAACAAAAGAAAAATAAAATCTAAATTAGTTTAAGCTAAAATTGTACAGAACATAATTACTCCCTTAAAATGCTTATCAGGGATCCCTGGGTGGCGCAGCGATTTGGCGCCTGCCTTTGGCCCAGGGCGCGATCCTGGAGACCCGGGATCGAATCCCATGTCGGGCTCCCGGTGCATGGAGCCCGCTTCTCCCTGTGCCTGTGTCTCTGCCTCTCTCTCTCTCTCTCTCTCTCTCTCTCTCTCTCTCTGTGACTATCATAAGTAAATAAAAATTTAAAAAAAAAATGCTTATCAGAATTATGATTTATTTTAGTTGAACATAATTTTACATTTTTCATGATCTTAAACCTAATGTAGGGTAAATCTATTTGGAATTTTAAAAATAGCTCAAATATAGATAAAACCAAAACAGAATGTTGGGAAATGAATGAGAAATATTTCATTTAAGATTTTGTGAATCTTATTCATGTGAATAAAGTATTCAGAGGAAAATGTTAACCCTAAAGGCATATAGAAGATAGAAAAAATTGAAAATAAATGAACAAGTGATCTGAATGGAAGATTATTATGTACTTTGGGATGGCAGGTTTTCTTTAATTCATATCCATACGTGGTGTACTTCTTGTTATGATGGCTGATTGTAAGCACAGCTATAAATTATCGCAGTTCTTTATCTGTTTTAATACTAAGAATCAAGAACTTTTGTGTAGTAACTTTCCTTTTAATATTTTCATCTTTGAATTGGTCAGCTTATGTCTACTGTCATTCAGAAAATGCTCCTTTTAATAATGTCAAACTTGATAATGGGGTCAAAAAATTCACGTGCCTGTGTGTGTGTAAGAAAGAGAGAGAGAGAGAGAATATATTTGCATGTCACCAATGCTTAGTGATGTTGAACATCTTTTTGTGTGCTTATTGGCCATTTGTATATCGTTTTTGGAAAACTATCCTTTGCCCATTTGTTAATTAGGTTTTTTGTTGTTGTTGAGTTGTAGGAGTTCTTTATACGTTCTAGAGCTCAATTCCTTATCAGATATGTGATCTTATCAGTTGCCTTTTCACACTGTTGGTAGTGTTCTTTGCACAAAAATTGTATTTTTTTATTTTTAATTTTTAAAAGTTTTTTGTTTATTTATTCGTGAGAGAAGCAGAGACACAGGCAGGAGAGGCAGGCTCCCTGTGGAACTCAATCCCCGAACTCTAGGATCACTCCCTGAGCCAAAGGCAGACCCTCAACCGCTGAGCCAACCAGGTGTCCCTGCACAAAAATTTTAAATTTTGATTAAGTCTGATTTGTTATTTCTCTTGTTGCCTGTGCCTTTGGTGTCATAACCAAGAAGCCATTGACAAACCAATTATTTTGCTAAACTAAATGTAGTGTTGACTATTGCATTTCTTACTAACTTGTAAAATTTTATATATGTATAAATGTCCTTTTGGAAAGCAGTATCAGGTTTAGAGAAAAATGTCTTGGGTTACCAAGAGGAAAGGCCTGTTTATAGGGGATGATAGATATACTTACTAGTATATGAGCAACAAGTGTCAATAACAACCCTATCTGGGTGAGAAAAATCCCTGAAAGTCCCAACTGCTATGTTCAAAAAGGCACTGAAAAATTTCAAGGGCTGTTAGGGGCTCATAGAGCATACATATTAAGGTTCACATTGGGAGTTAGAGAAGTTGGATATGGAAGTGATGATTCAGAAGCCAGCTGGCTTATTT
This sequence comes from Vulpes lagopus, assembly GCF_018345385.1. NCBI lineage: Eukaryota > Metazoa > Chordata > Mammalia > Carnivora > Canidae > Vulpes > Vulpes lagopus. The sequence continues at coordinate 127,093,219 of NC_054831.1, forward strand.
ACATAACCCTTTGGCAACTTTTAAGAAGGGAAGTAACAGAAAAACTGGAGCTTGCCCAGCAGGGGAAGAGAATAAGTATCGAGGATCTAGAAGGCAGTGTTCTATCTCTTTGGCTTTATCTTTTAGCTTTCATAACAGTGAAGTTTTAGGAAGATATAAAAAGAGTAAAAACAAAACAAACCCCCAAACCAAACCATTGTTGAAATACATACTAGGAAAAAAAAACATAACTAGAAAAGGGGTTTATAAAGCTTTGTCCAATTTATAGAAAAGATTAAAGCTGTTAAAAACCGGTTGCATACAGAAGGCACCCTTCACTGAATGTGGTTTGCTTAGTTTGACTTCTCCGTAAGCCTTAAGAAATACAGATTTCTTGGGGCCCCCCTGGGTGGCTCAGTTGGTTAAGTCTCTGCCTTCAGCTCAGGTTATGGTCTCAGAGTTCTGGGATTAAACCCTGCTTAGAGTCCCTTACTCAGCAGAGAGTCTTCTTCTTGAGATCTCCTTTTGCTCTTTCCCTCAGCTCATGCTCTCTCTTTTGCTCTCTAATAAGTAAATAACATCTTTAAAAAAAAGCAATACCAATTTCTTGAAGAATGGCTATCCTTAGAGGGTTTTTGAAAAGACTTAAACGAAAAGCCATTGCTATAACAAGCTCTCTGAGTAGATCTAATGCAGTAGGTATCAGAATAACAAATTTTCAAAAATTTCAACTCTTGAACACATAAAGGCAGTGGTAGGAAGACCTGACTGTAGAAATATTTAGAGATAATCTTAACTAAAAGCTGTCCTTCTTGATATAACATGAATTATAACAGTGTGAACTGTTCGTGTTTATTGTGTATTTCTCTTACCAGATTATAGTATTTGAGGATAATATCTGGGTGGTAGATTATTTTATAGGCTAGAGTTTTCAGAGCATTTCTCATTCACTCTATTTATTATTATAAGAACACTATAAGATAGATCATTCCATTTTATATATTAGGATGCTTGAGTGGGAAAAGTGAAATGATTTGCTTTAGGAACTTAGGTAGCATCAGTAAGGGACTACTAAGTCCAAATCCCTAGATTCCCAACTCTTGGCACTCTTCCTTGTTTTTTCGTAATTCACTATAGTACTTTATTTCAGGTTTAGTTTAAACAAATTCTGCTTTCACAAATACTTTTGGGAGTATAACCACTACTTAACAACATTATTTTTATGAAATAGTAAAAATAGTCACTCAAAGCAAGTTAAATTTGCAAACTTGGGGCTTTATAAAAATTCAACCACACAATATTTAGGCTTCTGGTTCTTAAATGCAGAGCCACACATCTAAATCTGGAATTCAAGATATTAATGGAGGAGGAGGAAGTAGTCTTAACAGATTCAGTAGGACTTAGAGCAAAGATTCTGTCCAGTGTGAGAAATGAATGGAATGGGGACTTTGGTTAGGAATGTTTTAGATGAATAGTAGGAGAAAAAAAATCAGAAACTAAATAAAGATGGGAGTGATGCACAAAAAAAAAATGTAGTAGAGATATAGAAAGTATAGGAGGTGTGATGAATAGCGGATATGGACATTGGAAGCACAGACCTAGCAGTGCACAGATTATAGAATACCAGTGCCTCGTTCACTGAATTCTCCTTTATAGGCAGACCAGTGCTTTTAGTCCAGGAGCCTGGAGGAACTGGTACTGGGTTGTTAGTCTGTGTAGGGAAAAGCTAAACAAAGAAGAATATGGTATGTAGTTAATTTTGTGAGAAAGCAAGTAGCCTGTCAGATTTTGGTATATTGTGAAAGCCATTCTATCCAATGAGTCCATCATTGTTTAGTGAAAGGTGAAAAACCAAATCATTTAAATGTTGAACTAAGTGTAAAAGAATACAGGAATAGTGGTAAATTTAGGGAATGTTTTCCTGTTCCATATAATGTCACAGCTCAGAAATGAGAAAAGTGTCAGTGGTTCTTATCCTGGCTGCCATTAGAACCTTCTGATGCCTGGGTCCCATTCCTCAGAGATTCACATTTAACTGCTTGGGAAGGGGTCCAAGGTAATTCTAATGTTGAGAAGAAAGCTGTGGAACTGGAAATACCCACTCCCTTAAATGACACTTCTTAGGTCTTTTTTGCTGGGAGTAGTTTCAGTGCAAGGAGCACTTGTAGACAACATACAAACATAATGAATTGGACTATTTCTTAATTTTATTTATTTTTAATAAATAGAGAAGGTGGCTTTGAGAAATCACTTCTATCTCGTGTCTACAGGAAACTGTTAATAATTTTACTAGCAGTATACTTTGAGTCACAGTCTATTTTCAAACAGTTTTTACAGTATTGTTAATGCATACTGATTTATTTTGATGTTAGAACCAAATCCTGTCCCGACAGGTGTTGTATAATTGGGCCTTTTAATACAAGCAGAGTAAGAGCACATTGGTTACAGGTGCTTTTGGTGTCAACTCTTCCTAGATTTAAAGCTGCAGTACAGTTGGTTTCAAATTTTAAATAGCAAGATTTTGATTCTGCCATATAATTAATTATAATAATTAATTATGTACAGTGTTTGAACCATAAGTAAGTCCTTAAGTCTTTGATGGATAAAAATAGACCTAACTGAAAGTTTCCAGAAGTGTCAGTTTGTGGCTGTTTACGTAGTGTTTTGGTTGGCTATACAGACAAGTTTTGTTCTCACTGGTAGCTTCTACTTTGTACAATTCAGCAAAACTATTATACAAATACAAACTTAACTAAAAAAAGAGCCAAATACTCTGTTGTTGCATCTTTGTAGAGCTTGCTTTGAGGAAATGTGTGGAAATTTTTTCTCATTATTCCAGCTGTACTTTTATCATGAATTAAATGTTTTTTAAAAGATTTTATTTATTTGAGAGAGAAAGAATGTGCAGGGCCAGGGAGGAGGAACAAGCAGAATCCCCGCTGAGTGTTGATCAGGGAGTGGAGCTAGACACAGAGGCATGGCTCCATCCCAGGACGCTGAGATCATGATCCCCACCGAAGTCAGACACTTAACTGCCTGAGCCACCAAGAAACCCCATGAATTAAATATTTAAGATTGGATTCCTAAACTGGAAAAATCCTTGGTCAGGATGGCATGACAGGGATTTAGGTTTTTAAAAATTGGCTCGGTACTATATTGAATATAGAATTTATTGATTTTTTTTTTGAGCAAGTGATTTCATTTTCCAGTCTGAATATTCTCTGAACGTAATCCAGAAATAAGCTTTGTATAGACTTGTGGTGTTTAGGTACAGAGAAATAAAGTCTCTGAGTAACTGATTTTATATGGTAAGATATTTAAAGAAATGTAATATGAGAGATTAAGGTTCATCATTTTTGTACTGATTATTTCAGCTTACAGAATATGATGTAAAATCAGTTTATGTGTCAAAACTGTCTCAGTCTAGAGTTCTATTTATTATGGTAAGTATTTTTAGTATTGGGTTGTTTGGAAAACTGGCATAACAGGTACAGCTGTTGAAATGGGTGATGGATGATAGTTCAGTACACCTCAGTTTTTGTAGAGTAATGCTCATTAAATATCTCTTTGTGAGGTGAGAAATAGTAAGAGTCATTGGATGGTCCGCATGTAGAATGAAACACTTATTAGGACTTAATGAATAGTTGAATTGCCTAAAACATTCATTTAAAAATGTCCAAAAGCCACAATTAAAGTAAGAGCAGTGTTTGTGTTAGGTAACATTTAAAATATAGCCCTTTTAATTTTCTAACAATCATGTCTCTGGTGTTGAAAAGGGATTCCATTCAGAAATGAATACTCTCTGCTGGAGTTCTTCTGAAGAGTCCTCAAGTACAGCCCAACAGTTGAACAGTTACAGATTCCCATCAAGATTTTCTCTATTGATTTAACTTAAAAAAAAAAAAAAAGATTAATCCTATAGTCTTACCATTTCTTCTAAGGCAGTGAGCTCCACCCTTGTATCCAAAGTATAAGCCACAGGAAAGAACTCTGTTTGCTATAGTATAAAGGCTGCATTACAGAAAGTGAAGTTTCTTTTTAAAAAGTATAAACCAGGGACTCCTGGTTGGCTCAGTCAGTTGAGCCTCTGACTCTTGATTTTGGCTCAGGTCATGATCTCAGGGCCCTGGGATCAAGCCATGCCTTGGACTTCACACTCAGCAGGGAATCTGCTTGGGATTCTTTCTCTCCCTCTGCCCCTGCCTCCCTCCCTCCTTCTCCCCCCCACCCCACCTCATGTGCTCTCACTCGCTCTGAAATAAATTTTAACAAAGAATACAGATCACATTATGAATTCCAGTTCTACCTCTTATTAAATATGAGAACTTGAATAATAAGTTAAACCTCCCTCCAAATGGAATATCTTTACTTTTGTGTGCCTATACAAGTTGCTTGTACTATACTATAGTCTGTTAAGTGTGCCATAGCATTATCTCTAAAACAATGCATATAATCTTAATTTAAAGATTTTATTGCTACAAAGAATTCTTTTTTTTTTTTTTTTTTTTTTGCTACAAAGAATTCTTAACCCTCCTGAGCTTTCAATGGGTCACAGTCCCTCATCACAGATTACTATAACGAATATAATGATGATAATGTTTGAAGTATTGTAATATCAAAAAGTGACACAGACATGAAGTGAGTGAATGCTGTTGGAAAAATGGTGTTGGTGGACTTGCTCCATGTAGCATTGCTGCAAACCTACCACTTAAAATAAAAGTGGTATCTACCATGCAAAATAAAGTGAAACAGAATAAGTGAAGTATACCTATACCTATATCACAGGATGGTGTGAACATTAAATCAAAAAACAAATGCAAAGGTACTGAAAGCTCAATAAATGCTCTTGTGCTACAGTAGTTTTAGACTATTTAACATTGTTTTTTAGATTTGTTTTTGTTTGCCCACTGCTACAGTATATTTTTAACAGTTTTTATTTAAATTGTAGTTCCTTAACATACAGTCTAATATTAGTTCAAGTTTACAGCATTTCTGTACACCACTGTGCTCATCACAAGTGTACTCCTTTATCCCCATTGCCTATTTTACCTGTCCTTTTCACCTCAGATAACTTCATTAGTGCTGAAAATCAGACATTGCTGCATAGGCACTTATCATTAGATATGGTCTTATGTTGTTAAAAGATTTAATTATTAGTTTGACTGTCACTGTATTTATTATGTCTGCTTTATTTCCTCTGCAATATTGTTTAAACAACCCTCCCCCCCCCACACACACACACATAAATACTTACACCTCAGGCACAGCTGATATCTAGAGCGGTTTAGAAATCTCACGGTAACCACTCAGTAAGCCATGGTAATGAACTTGATGTTATCCCAAAACATAGTGAGGGTCATCTGTGAACTTTACCAGAAATCATTCAGCATTGTTAACTGTCAGGCAAGCAGTATAGTACACAAAAAGGAAAAATTCTGTCTAGTAGGCACGTCTATTATTTGCTTTGAGAAGCAGTCCTCATTGCATTATGATGTATTTGGAAAAAAGTTCAAGTACACAGTTTCTGGTTTATGCATGCTCTGTTTTATTTTGTGAAGTATATTATGGCCTCTCATTCATTCTTCTTTATCGTCTTCTCACTCTTTTTGCTATTTGTTTAGTGCTCTATAGGCTCCTGGGCAAAAGAAATTAAAGGTGATGTCAGGGGCACCGACTGATGTATCAGTCAGTTAAGTATGTGCCTTTGGTTCAGGTCATGATCGCAGGGTCCTGGAATTGAGCCCTACGTTATGCTCCCTGCTCAGTCGGGGTCTGCTTCTGCCTCTCCCCTAGCTTGTGCTCTCTCTCACTTGCTCACTTTCTCTCTCTCTCTCTCAAATAAATGAATAAAATATTTTTTTAGAAGGATTTTATTTATTTATTCATGAGGCACACACAGAGAGTCAGAGACATAGGCAGAGGGAGAAGCAGGCTTCCTCCAGGGAGCCCAGTGTGAGACTTGATCCTGGGACTCTGGGATTACACCCTGAGCCGTTCAACCACTGAGCCACCCAGGCGTTCCTAAAAATATTTATTCATTCATTCATTCATTCATTCATTCATTTATAAGATTTTATTTATTCATTCATGAGAAACAGAGAAGAGAGAAAGAGAGAGAGGCAGAGGGAGAAGCAGGCCCCATGCAGGGAGCCCGACGCAGGACCCAGTCCTGGGACCTGATCCCGGGTCTCCAAGATCATCACGCCCTGGGCTGAGGGGGCACTAAACCGCTGAGCCACCCAGACTGCCCAAATCTTTATTTTTTTAAAGACAAAAGTCATGAAAACATGTCTGGGAGATGCTACTATTTCATGTCTATCATTTTACTGGATTTGCATGAGAATGAAAAATTATAAGAAATTAAATTTTTGCAGGAAAACAACCCTGCTGAAATCCCAGTTTTATGACTTAAGATAGTGACCTAAATAAGACATAAGTCTATATAGATTTATTGTGATAAATAGGATTTATGTGGTTTAATTTTTCTTCAAACCTTTTTAAAATCTCTTTTATTGACTGTATGTCCTTCATTCTTTCCAGAGTTGAGATGATCCGGTTGAATAAATAGCAAAATTCTCTTAGAAAGCCATTCATCCTACAAATCATTTGGATGCCAGATAATTTGTATGATGTATACTGTGTCCTAAGCGTAAAATGGCTGTTTTTGGAAAAAAGCTGTCTCACAAAGTTAGTTATTTTCTTAAAAATTTTTAATTCTATATTTAGCTACTTCTCTTTGAGAGGATTAAATATTCCAAAGTTTATGTCATTATTCACTAAATTCCAGAATAGTTCTAGAATCAGGAAGCTTGCCTTCTTTTATTTATTTGCATAGCTTGTGCTTTTATTCCATAGCCTTTAGAGTACTTGTAGAATCTTTGCTACTGGGCCTTTCAGAAAGGTCCAGTTATCAGGTATCTGACTTGGCACCCTTACTTCTAACTTTCTCAGCCTTCCTCTGTCTCCTTACTTTCTGGAAATTTAGGTGACTTTCCTAGAAATTCTTTCAAGTAGATCTTTTTCTTTTTAATTTATTTATTTGAGAAAGAGCACGAGCAGAGGTGAGACAGAGAAGCAGGCTCCTCACTGAGCAGGGACCCTGACGATGCAAGGCTTGATCCCAGGACCTCAAGATCATGCCCTGAGCTAAAGGCAGACGCCCAACCGACTAAGTCACCCAGGCACCTCTTTCAAGTAGATCTTACTAGTTTTCTTACATTCTTTATATCTTGAGAGGCAGACTTAATTAACATTGTTCTGATCTTTCACTGCTTTCTCTAGGTCCTTGTCCTTGACCCATGTGCAGTAAAATGCATATATTGCTCTCTTGTTGTTAGCATCCCTAATTATACTGGGCAAATTTCCCCATTCTTTGAGGATTTTAGCATTTGGCTCACAACTTCTCCACGTTGCTTTCTGCTGTCTATCATGAGCACTTTCAGAATTCATTTTTGGCCCATCCAGCCATTGCTGTGGACTCTTAGATTCAGACTTCCTTCTATCACTTGCCCAGAGCAAACATATTTAGGTACATATGGACACAATCTAGACCTGTATTGCCCAGTACAATAGCCACTAGAGCCACCCGTGGCTTTTTAGCACCTGAAACAGCTAGTGCAAATGGAGATGTGCTAGAATGTGTAAAATACACCAAATGTCTCAGTTTTTATAATGCATGCAGGTTGAAATTTTTGGTATATTGAGTTAAGTAACTATATTACTGTAATTAATTTACCTATTTATTTTTGCTTTGTCCAATATGGCTTCTGGAATATTTTATTTTATTATTTTATTTTTTTGGAAAATTTTAAATTACTTACATGGCTTGCATTTCCATTGAAGAATGCCGGTCTCTATCTGCTCTCTACATAGAACTCTTCTGCTTTTGAGTTTTGGAAAGTCTAAAAATTATCTGACCACAGCCTTCAGCTTCTGCCTTTCCTGTGTTCAGTCCTATTGTATCTGTTTTGCAGCTTACAACCCTTCAGTTGTGTAATCCTTTTCTAGTCTCAATATGACGAACCCCTTCTTACCTTCACGTTCCTCTTATTTCTTTTTTTTAAAAATATTATTTATATTCATGGGAGTCAGAGAGAGAGAGAGAGAGGCAGAGACATAGGCAGAGAGAGAAACAGGAAGCCCGATGGAGGATTCGATCCCAGGACCCCCTGATTGTCAACTGAGCCAAAGGCAGGTGCTTAACCACTGAGCCACCCAGGTGCCCCCCTTTTGTTTAATCTTTATCCTATCATTAATTATGAACCCCCAGGTCTCTTTCTTTCCTCAGTTTCTTTATTTTGCAGTCCCCATCCTGGAATCAGTCTAAACCTAGCTTGTGTTTTCCTCGATTCTGACTCTCAGCACGCAGGATTCTGCTGTAGAAATTCAAATACTTGTGTTGATGTCCGTTGTAAAAGATGTCTATTTCTTAGTACAGCTAGACTAAGCTAGAGTAAGCTGTAATTTAGTTGATTGGTAGGTCTTTAATCATCACTGACTGACTTCTAGTTACATCCTGCACTGTACTTTCATCTGCACCAGTTTTCCTGCCAATAGCCTGATAGACTATACACTGTATAGCTCCTGAAGTCATGCATTGTGGTAGCCCACCCAGCTTTACCATTTCTAATCCTTCAGCCTACTTTTGTTGGAAGTTTTAAAAATTATTTTGAAATACATAATCTTATAAGAGTTATTATTACACATTCAGTTTGAAAGTACAATAATAAAACAACTGAATACCACTCACCATAAGAAAATAATTACCAGTATCTTTGAAGCCCTCATGGGTTTCTCCTTTATGTTAACCCCCTCCCTCCTCCCTACAGGAACCATTATCCATTTTATGTTAATCCATGTTTTATTTTATTACATTAATCCATGTATTTAATCCAATACAATACCACTTGTATGGATTTCCTTATACTTCATATATGTCAGCATTTTTGAAGTTCAAATTCTGAATTAGCCATTATATATGTGACCTTGGACAAGTTACTGTCCTCTGAACCTGTTTTCTTCATATTTTTTTTTAAAGTAACCTCTACCCTCAATGTGGTGTTGGAACTCACAGCTCTGTTACAGAGAGTCACATACATGCTCAGTAGGTTGAGCCAGGTGCCTGTTTTCTCATTTTTAAAATGATTTAGTGGGGGTGGCCTGGGTGGCTCAGTGGTTTAGCGCCACCTTCAGTCCAGGGTGTGATCCTGGAGACCTAGGATCGAGTACCGCGTCCAGCTTCCTGCATGGAGCCTGTTTCTCCCTCTGCCTGTGTCTCTGCCTCTCTCTTTCTCTCATGAATAAATAAATAAAATCTTTTAAAAAAATGATTTACTGGCTCAGTTGGTAAAGCATCTGGCTATTTATTTAGTTTGTTTATTTTTGAGCACCTGACTCTTGATTTTAGGGTTGTGAATTCAAGCCCCATATTGGACGTTGAGGCTAACTTAAAAAAATAAAATATTTACTTCCTGGGGGTTGTGCATAATTAAAGTAGATATGTGACTGGTAATAAACAATCTCAATAAAGCAAGTTTAGGTCCCACCTTTTAGAAGCTCCATCTTTGTATTTTAAAGATTCATTTCCTGTTTCAATATGTTTGTTTTAAATTGTTTTCTGGGGCAGCCCCGGTAGTGCAGCGGTTTGGTGCGACTTGCAGCCTGGGGCATGATCCTGGAGACCCTAGATTGAGTCCCACGTCGGGCTCCCTGCATGGTGCCTGCTTCTCCCTCTGCCTGTGTCTCTGCCTCTCTCTCTCTCTCTCTCTGTGTGTGTGTCTCTATGAATAAATAAATAAATAATCTTAAAAAAAAATAAATCGATTGTTTTCTGTTATTTGGTCTTATATCTTGAGCGATCTCCTCTACTCTGGCTGCAAGGACTATTTGTTGGCCTAACACTGCTGGTTCCTAGATCACTCTCTGTAGATGACTATGCTCTGTACATGTGTAATTACTCTATGCATTCGTGCCTGAGAGTTTATTCAGCAGTTAAAACTAAACATAATACAATTGAATTTATTACTTTTTCATCCAAAGCAGAGAAAACAGCTAATGAAAAGAAAGACATTAAATGAATATAACCTTGATATGTTTGAGGGAAATATAGACTTTATGGCTAAAGAGTAATGAGATAGGAGGTGAGGTGCAAGAGGTGGCCTGGGGCCCAGTCAGTTTTGGCTTTGTAAGTATCCTTATCCACCCATCCTCAAACCTTGGAGTGTCTGCTTCCTTACTTCTTATATCTAGTTGCAAAGAAAGTCTTGCTATTTCAGTATACTAATTATTTCTCAAATCTGTCTCCTTTGTCTAGATTCTTTGTGGCAGACTAGATTAGTTTTTTTTAAGATTTTATTTATTTTTTTGATAGCACGAGTGGGAGCGGAGTAGAGAGGAGGGGAGTAGAGGGAGAGGCAGAAGCAGATTCCTTATTTAGCAGAAGCCCCACTCCAGGCTCAGTCCCAGGACTCTTCATGACCTGAGCCAAAGGCAGACACTTAACCAACATAGCTACCTAGGTGTCCTGTGGTAGACCAGATTCATCATGTACCTAGACTGTGACTGTTGCATTGGTTCCCCTACTCATCCATGATGCAGATCTGTTTTCCAGGACTAGTTACCTTTGTAATAGTTCTTTTTATTCAACAAATCTAGTGATATTGCTGCCCATTTAACATCTCTTGGGGATCCTTTCAAGGTAAAATCCTTACTTATCTTTAGTCTGGTCCCAATCTAATTCTGTGGCTTCATTCTTCACCTGCCACTTTGTTCTGGCATTCTGGACCAGTTTCAGATCTTAGCAGATAAGCCCTGCTTTTCCAAGTCTTCATGCTGCTTGTTATACTCATTGTTTTGCCTGCATGTGGTGCCCCTCTCCTTATGTGTGTGACTCCTCTCACTTATCCATCCATGGTTGAACTGTTATCTGGGGAGGCTCTCTGGAAATCATCTCTGAGGAAGAGTGAATTCATTTCTGCTTTGCTTCTTGACATGATTTTCACACTCCTTATAACATTTTCTATATTCTCTTACTTTTGAGTTAGGTAAATTGTAAATCCCTTGAGTACAGGAACCATGACTTTTTCAACTTTATTTCTAGGATTCCAGTTGATGCTGAATAAAAAAATTGAATCACTGCATTTTAAGTAATGTATGTTTTGAGAGTTTATTTCACTCCAATTTGCCAATTTGACTGAAAAGGTTTTGTGTGTTTAATATTTTCCATTGATGATAATACTAATTAGGATCCTCCAAGGAAAGGAAATCTAAAGCAGTTTTGCTTTGTGGCCTTGTTATTTTTAGTAGAAGACAAAAATGTAGACCACTCCATTCAAGGATGCTTCCAAAGGAAAACCTAGGATATGTACTGGCAAGTCCAAAATAAGCATTAGCTGTTTGGACAGTGCAGTGATAACTACTTTCACCTCCTGGTCTACTGGAAAGACATATTTTTCTCCAAAATAGACCTGACCTAATTGAGTCAAACTTACTAGCCTAATTAGCCTCCTGTTTTTGCTTGTCTTTGTTTTTGTATTGTCAGGAGCACTTGGCATATTGGTTGGGGTGGAGGTAAAACCATGTGATTCCTAAAATGAGCTTTATCATAAGCTGGTTGGGAAACCTTTCAGGGAACTGTAACTTATTAGTGGGAATGGGAGAAGACGCCAAGTGTTGTGGTAAGACAGAAATTTCCACTGAGTTACTGGGAGCAGGAAGACTATTGGTAGGTGACTCAGCTGTTTTCTAAAACTGTCTCATGTGATTGAGTGTGCATGATGTCTGTTTATTCTCGGCAGAATAAGTACTAGGGGAGTCACATTACACAGCAGGCATAATGTTTATTTAACGAGATCTATGATCTAAAAATAGCTTGTAGGGGATTTTTGTTTCATCATAAGATAGAAAATAAGGGGCTCCTGGGTGGCTCAGTCAGTTAAGTGTCTGCCTTGGGCTCTGGTCATGATCCCAGTGTCTTGGGATCTAGCCCCACATAGGGCTCCCTGTCAAGTGGGGAGACTGCTTCTCCCTCTCTCTCTTCCTCTAGCCCAGGTTGTGCTTGCTCTCTTTGTCTATCCCTCTCTCTTAGTCACTCACACTGTTTCTCTGAAATGTAAAAAAAAAAAAGAGAGAGAGAAAAATCATAGTGGAGACCCAATGGTGAGGGTTTGAGTAAATAGTTGGCCAATACTGTTTCAGTTCTTTCCACGTAAAGATAAATGCCTTGGCATAAAGGATAAATACAAGGTTAGGAAAATTAGAAAGTATTTTAATTATCCACAAAATAATCCTGCACAATCACAATTTAGCTTGTATTCTGGACAGATAGGCATTTAGGGTTTTTCAGGTATTTATGTGCTAATGGTTTACATAGGAAATTTGTTTCCTTTTGAGAGGTTATAGCAAATGTCTTTTTGAATTGGAAATGTTAGTGTGGTATATATTTGCTGGATTTTTATGTTAATATTAAATTATGATAGTAATATTTTTACTTTGATTTTCTTGTTTTACTCACCCTGTACTCAAGATTTGTGCCATCATGTACTGTAATTGGGTTGTTATTATTGCCCAGTGTACCTATTTATGTGTTTGGCTCTGAAAGAGACAGCACTTGGAAGTCTCACTGTATCTAATAATCATAATCTGTTCATTTGTCTCTGAAGCAGTGAGTCACTGTGATTTATTCTTTTTGACATCTGAGTGTGCAGTATATGAACTGTGAGATTATTTCCAAGGGGAAAGGGAAACTGGATTTATTCAGAAGAAATAAATGCCAGCATTCTATTGACAATAATGTTTAACTGAGTGGGAATATTTGATAAGTCTATTAGCTTGTAAAATTATATTATTTATGATGGTTAATGCTCTATATAAAGTGAGAAATACATACATTTTCCATGATTGATGAAAAAATGACTTATGCATCAAAGTTATTGTACTGTATTTGCTTCATTCTGTGTTTCAAGAATTATTAGGCAAACATGGGAGGATTTAAGTTTTTATTTTCAGTATTACAATGTTTGAATATTTACTGCGATTGCTATTTTGGCATCTTTTTACCTGGTATAAAGGTAAGGTAAATTAAATTTCTCTAGAAATTTAATATACCTGGAATGGTATATTGGAATACATCCCTTCTAATTTACTGTAAGTGGAGCCTGACTTGAACACCATTTGAAGATAATTCCAGTAATTTCACTGGCTATACATGTGTGATCCCATACCTGCCTTTATTGTGATAGATAAATAACAAGTTAGTCATTTCTCAGAAGTATTCAAATTATCTGGTCTTGAAAACCTAAGGACCAGCTCTGATGTTTGGGTATGTTCCCAAGAACAAATGAGAAAATGATTTCAATTGAACTCATATTCTGCCGGAGATAAATTCAGATTTAGCAAAAGAGAAAGTACTTCTCCAGTTCCTGTCATATTGGCAGTTGCAACATATTCCACTGAACCCTGATTGACATGCAGACACAGTGTTTTCCTCTGCAATGTAGGATTATTTCTGTTTCCTCTAGTCACTGGTAGTGTTTCTTGATGTCCATGGAAGGGAGGCTGTTGTTTTCTAATAACACCTCTCACTTTGTGAGATAGGAAAATAAGGTATTTTGGTTGAGTCTGATTCTCTGTGTTACTCTCCTTTCTTGGAAAAAAGAGATAAGAACTTAAGTTTTTCCCTTCACTGAAATAAGGGAAAGGCATTGTGTTTTATGCAGACTGCTAAATAATTTTCAGATCTGTTAGATGGTTTTGTATAGCTAGCTACCATTGATGAGTTTCAAGTTGATTACAGTGCTATATCAAGTCCTTAGTAGTTTAGATATGTTGCTTTACTAAGTACTGCTTAAAATGCAAGAAGTTATAAGGAAGTAAATGGAAGTATATGTAAGTATATATGTATAAATATGTGTGACTCTGACAACTTAATGAGGTTGAATAAATGCTGTTGAAACAAATTTCTTTGTGATCAGACTTTGAGCTACAGTAATGTTGATAGTTTAAAAAGTTGATACTTAAAAATGTATTGATATATAAAATTTTTTAAATTGTGAGATAAACATATAATTTACAATCTTAACCATTTAAGTACATTGATGTTTTTGTGCTGCCATCTCTCTCCAGAACTCTTTTCATCTTGCAAAACTGAAATTCTGTATCCATTAGATAATTCCCCATTTGCCCCTTCCCAGCTGCATCTGTCAACCTCATTTTCTGCTTCTAGATTTGAGTAGTTTAGATGTTTTATAAGTGGAATCATACTGTGTTTTTTGTAACTGGCTTGTTTTATTTAGCATAATGAATAGCCTCAAGGTTCATTCATGTTGCATGTGTCAAAATTTCCTTACTTTTTGTGACTGAATAATATTCCATTGTATGTATATGCCACATTTTGGTTTATCCATTCACCTGTTGATGGACACTTCTTTTGCTTGCACCTTTTGGCTATTGTGAATAATGCTACTTTGAACCTTACTTTCATGTCTCTTAAGTATATATCCAGAAAAAAATAGAATTGCTGGACTATAGAGTAATTGATTTTTATTTTTTGAGGAACTGTCATGCTGTTTTTTATAGTGGCTACACCATTTTACATTACCAGTCATAGTGCATAAGGGCTTCAGTGTTTTGTACATCCTCACCAATAGGTGCTACTTTTTGTGTTTTCTTTTTTTTCAGTAGCGTCCTAATAGATGTGATGTATTAAATCATTGTAGTTTTGATTTGCATTTCTGCAGTGGTTAGTGATATTGAATATCTTTTCACATGATTTGGCTATTTGTTAACCTTTGGAAAATGTCTATTCAGATGTGTTGCCTATTATTAAGTATGGTTGTTTGGGTTTTTTTGTTTTTCATTTATTGGATTTCTTTATATATTCTGTATCTTAACCACTTATCAAGTATACTGTTTACAAATAATTTCTCAATTTTGTGAGTTTCTTTTTCACTTGATTGTGTCCTTTGATTTCCAGAAGTTTTGTTTTGTTGTTGTTGCTGTTGTTTTCTAACTGAAGTAGACATGCAGTGTTATAGTACTTGCAGGTGTTAGAGCACAGTGATTTGATGATTCTATACATAATACAGTGCTCACCAGCATAAGTGTAGTCATCTGTCACTGTACAAAAGCCTTACAGTATTATTGACTATATTCCCTATGCTGTACTTTTCGTACCTATGACTGACTTATTTTATAGCTGGAAATTTGTACCTTTTAATCCCCTTCACCTGATTTGCCCATCCATCCCAGAAGTTTTTAGTTTTTTTGTAGTTTAGTTTCACCATCTTTATGTTGTTGCTTGTGCTTTAATGTCCTATCCAAAAAATAATTGTCAAATCCAGTATCATAAAACTGTTTCCTATATGTTGTTTCCCCCCCCCCCCAAAATTCTTTGGTTGTTTTATTCATTCATTCATTCATTCCCCCCCTTCTCCATGATTTATTTTATTTATTTTTTTATTGGAGTTTGATTTGCCAACATATAGCATAACATCCAGTGCTCATCCCGCCAAGTGCCCCCTTCAGTGCCTGTCACCCAGTCACCCAATCCCCCGCCCACCTCCTTTTCCACTACCCCTTGTTGATTCTTTTTTTTTTCCCTTGTCATTCTTAATAATATTTTTATACTTTGGTTTTGGTGTTTGATTCATTTTGAGTTCATTTTTTTTAAAGATTTTATTTATTATTCAGGAGAGAGAGACACAGCGATAGTGAGAGATGCAGAGACAGAAGCAGGCTCCATGCAGGAAGCCTGACGTGGGACTCGATCCCGGGTCTCCAGGATCAGGCCCTGGACTGAAGGCGGTACTAAACCGCTGAGCCACCGGGCTGCCCAAATTCATTTTTTATATATAGTGTGAGATAAGGGTCCAGCTTCATTCTTTTGCATGCAGTTATTCAGTTGTTGTTGTTGTTTGTTTGTTTGTTTTTTTTAACATTTTTTTGTTCAAAGACTGTCCTTTCCCTTTCCCATTGAATAGTCTTGGCACCCTTTTTAAAAATCATTTGACAGTACATATGAAGGTTTATTTCTGGACTATCTGTTCTCTTCTGTTGGGTCTGTTTGTCTTGTCTTTATGCCAGTATCATATTGTTTTGATTTCTATAGACCTGTAATAAGTTTTGAAATCAAGAAGTATGAGACTTCCAACTTTGTTCTCTTTTCCAAGATTGTGTTAGCTATTTAGGGTCCTTTGAGATTCCTTCTTAATTTTAGGATGGGGTTTTGTATAACTGCAAAACATGTCATCAGGATTTTGATAGGGCCTGCCTTAAATCTGTAAAATGACTTAGGTAATATTGACTTCTTTATTTTTCTTATTTTTTATTTTTTAAAAAGATTTTATTTATTTATTCATGATAGACATAGAGAGAAAGAGAAGCAGAGACACAGGCAGACGGAGAAGCAGGCTCCATGCTGGGAGCCCAATGCGAGACTCGATCCCAGGACTCCAGGATCATACTCCGGGCCAAAGACAGGCGCTAAACTGCTGAGCCACCCAGGGATCCCCAATATTGACTTCTTTACACTATGAAGTCTTCTAGTTCATAAACATGGGATCTCTTTTTGTTTGTGTTTTCTTTTATTTCATTTAGTAGTGTTTTGTGGTTTTCAGTTTACAAGTCTTTAACCTCCTTGGTTAAGTTTAATTCTAAGTATTTTATTCTTTTTTATGCTGTTGTGAATGAATTTGTTTTATTAGCTCTTTAGATTATTTATTTTTACAGTATAGAAACAACTGATTTTAGTGTCTTCATTATGCTGCAACTTTGGTTAATTTGCTTAATAGTTCTAACAGTGTTTTGTGGAGTCTTTAGGGTTTTCTAGATCATGTTGTCTGTGAACAGAGATCAGTTAGCTAATTCAGATTCCTTGTATTTCTTTCTCTTGTCTGATTGCTCTGGCTAGAATATCCAGTACTGTGTTGAACATTTGTATTGAAAGTACACATTTTGGGGATCCCTGGGTGGCTCAGCGGTTTCGTGCCTGCCTTTGGCCCAGGGCGCGATCCTGGAGTCCCGGGATCGAGTCCCGCGTCAGGCTCCCGGCATGGGGCCTGCTTCTCCCTCTGCCTGTCTCTGCCTCTCTCTCTCTCTCTCTCTCTCTCTCTCTCATAAATAAATAAAAATAAATCCTTGAAAAAAAAAGTACACATTTTTGTCGTTGTCGCCGCCGCCTTCCTCGTCTTCATCTTCATCTTTGTCTTCTTCGTCGTCTTCTCTTTGTCTTCTACTTCTTCTCTTTGTCTTCTTCTTGATCTTAGAGGAAAAGCTTGTAGTCTTTCAGTATTGAGTATAATGCCACATGTGGACTTTTTATATATGGCCTTTGTTATATTGAGTTGCCTTCTGTTTCTAGTTTGTTGAGTGTTTTTATCATGCAAGTGTGTTGAAGTTTGTCCTGCTTTTGCCCATATCAGTTGAAACGGTCGTGTACTATTTTCCCTCCTCTTCATTCTGTTAGTGTGGTGCAATTATTTTGATTTTTTAAAAATTTTTTTATGATAGTCACACAGAGAGAGAGAGAGAGAGAGGCAGAGACATAGGCAGAGGGAGAAGCAGGCTCCATGCACCAGGAGCCCTACGTGGGATTCGATCCCAGGTCTCCAGGATTGCGCCCTGGGCCAAAGGCAGGCGCTAAACTGCTGCGCCACCCAGGGATCCCCAATTATATTGATTTTTGTGTGTTAAGCCATCCCTGCATTCTAGGAATAAATTCCAGTTGGTCATGGTGTATATTTCCTTTCATGTGCTGTTAGATTCTGTTTGCTAACATTCTGTTATAAAATTGCCTATAAATAACCACTTTTAAGTCTTGGATTATAATGTCTCACTTGGAGTTTTTTGAGCTTCCTGTATTTGTATGTCTTTGTCTTTCTTTGAATTTAGGGTATTTTCAGCCATTATTTTTTCACATAGGTCTCTGCCCCTTTCTTTTTTCTCTTTTCTTCCATAATGCATATATTGGTGTTTTTTTTTTTTTTTTTTTTTTTTCCAGCGAAGTCCCTTCTATTCTTTAGGCTCTGTTCTCTTTTCACCTCTTCTACTCCTTCCATTTCTCCCCCCTCCCCTCCCTATTTCTCACTCTTGGAATTTCAAGGGTTTTCTGTTTAAGGTCACTGATTCGTTCTTCTGCCTATCTAAATGTGCTGTTGAATCCCTCTAGTTAATTTTAAAAGTTGAGTTATTGAGTTTTTCTACTCCAGAATTTCTATTTGATTCTTTTTTTTTTTTTTATGATTTCTCTTTTTTCATACTCTGATTTTGTTCATATATTGTTTTTCTGGTTTTCTTCAGTCTCTCTGTTTTCTTTTATTTTAATGAGCATATTCAAGACTGTTATTTTGAGGTCTTTGTCAAGTAACTCCAAAGTTTGTGTTTCTTTAAGGTTGGTTTCTAGAGATTTACTTTTGTTCCCTTGAATGGACAGTATTTCTCTGTTTTATTTGTTTGTCCTATAATTGAGCAATTGAAAAACAGCCACACATCTTAGTATTTGGGGCCTGGTCCCTTGCAGGGGAAGACCATCACTTGTCAATACAATGTGAAGGCATAATGGTATTCTTGGGAATTTTCTGTTGATACATGTTCCCTGGGCCTGTTTGTATGTTTTCCTTCCAATTCCACTATATCCATGACTACTTTTATTTTATTTTTTTTAAAGATTTATTTTTATTTATTTATAAGAGACAGAGAGAGAGAGAGAGAGAGGCAGAGACACAGGCAGAGGGAGAAGCAGGCTCCATGCCGGGAGCCCGACTCGGGACTCGATCCCGGGACTCTAGGATCATGCCCTGGGCCAAAGGCAGGCGCGAAACCGCTGAGCCACCCAGGGATCCCCGATCCATGACTACTTTTATATGTCACAGTTTCCCAAAGAGTCTTATCCCTGTTTCTTCTTAAGATCTTAAGTATTCTGTGTGTTCCATTTTCTGTAATCTCTTGCCCCAGATGTCTGCAGATCTGAAGTCTCCCTGCAGTTCTCATGTAGCTCAGCAGGTACCACTGCTTTCTGTGGGACTCCAACTATGCCACTGTTCCCATTAGTGCTCTGAGTATGGTGAAATAGAAACCAGTCTCATAGGCAGGTAATTGGTAAGCCAAGTTAGAATGTTACAAACAAGTTCCATTCTTTCTCTTCTGTCCCAAGGGAAAAACTGGGAATTGGGTTGGCTTCTGCCAGACTGTGCCATGCCAGGGAGGGGTTTAAGAAAGGACAAGCAAAAATACAACTTCATTTCCTATCCTTTTGAATGTGGCTATGTAGAGCTCAGGAAGACAGTTTTCACAAGATTGAAGGTTTCTGGAAGCATTGTGGATGAAAAATTATTGTAGCTTCACAATGAAACTTAAGACCTGTGGAAATAGGGGGAATGAAAAAAACTGTTCCTGGGTTTGGCACCTGCCTTTGGCCCAGGGCGCAATCCCGGAGTCCCGGGATTGAGTCCCCCATCGGGCTCCCTGCATGGAGTCTGCTTCTCCGTCTGCCTGTGTCTTTGCCTCTCTCTCTCTCTCTCTCTCTCTCTCATGAATAAATAAATAAATAAATAAATCTTAAAAAAAAAAAAAAAGAACTGTTCCTGTAGTCATCAGGAATGGCAGATGTGGGGTGTGTGTGTGTGTGTGTGTGTGGTGTGTGTGTGTGTGTTTAGGATAAATGTAAGCATAGGGAAATTAAGTGTTTCAATATTTTCATAGCAAGAAGAGGATCGCTTTTTTTTTTTGAAGATTTTATTTATTTATTCATGAGAGACACACACAGAGAGAGGCAGAGACACAGGCAGAGGGAGAAGCAGGCTCCATGCAGGGAGCCTGATGTGGTACTTGATCACGCCCTGGGCCGAAGGCGGCGCTAAACCGCTGAGCCATCTGGGCTGCCCGAGGATCACTTTTAAGTTTAGTATTAGTCTAGCTGTTTCCAAATGTTTTGATTCAGTACCTCTTTATACTCTTAAATAACTCTGGGGTTCTAAGTGGTTTTTTTCATGTTATATCTATTAGTATTTGCTATATGAGGAGGTCAAACTGAGGAATTTAAAAATACTTATTTTAAAGTAAAAATTAAGTTCATTTTTTGTACACATGTATTTTTATGTAAAAATATTTTCCAAAACAAAATATTGTTGAGAAGAATTGTATTGTTTACAGTTTTGCAGTAATAGAAGTTAGGTGGAGGAATCTCATATCTGTTTCTTCACTCAACTTGTTGCAATATATTATTTCAACTGAAGTCTATGAAGAAAATGCAGTCTTACACAGGTGTGTAATTGGGAAAGGGAGACATATTTTATGCAGTCTTTTGCAAAAAATTGTGGTAATTCTTTAAAACTCTGTCACATTCAATAAGTGGTCATTTTTTTTTTAAAGATTTATTTATTTATTTATGATAGACATAGAGAGAGAGAGAGAGGCAGAGACAAAGGAGGAGGGAGAAGCAGGCTCCATGCCGGGAGCCTGACGTGGGACTCGATCCCGGGACTCCAGGATCGCGCCCTGGGCCAAAGGCAGGCGCCAAACCGCTGAGCCACCCAGGGATTCCCATAAGTGGTCATTTCTTAAACATCAGTTGCATTGTGGAAGTTGAATCCATATTAGTTAACTTTTGGTACTCTGGTATGTTAAAATCTGGTGTGTTGCACTTGAATTAATGATTTACTATATTTGATTTTTTTAAAAAATTTATGATAGTCACATTGAGAGAGAGAGAGAGAGAGAGAGAGAGAGAGAGA
The DNA here is from genome assembly GCF_018345385.1 of Vulpes lagopus. Lineage (NCBI taxonomy): Eukaryota > Metazoa > Chordata > Mammalia > Carnivora > Canidae > Vulpes > Vulpes lagopus. Next base: position 127,113,924 of record NC_054831.1, read on the forward strand.
GAGAGGCAGAGACTCAGGCAGAGAGGGAGAAGCAGGCTCCATGCAGGGAGCCCGACACAGGACTCGGTCTTAGGTCTCTAGGATCACGCCCTGGGAGGAAGGCGGCGCTAAACCGCTAAGCCACTGGGGCTGCCTGAAAGCTTTAATTTTATTATTGGTAACACATACTTTTCTTTTTCCTTGACATAACAGTCTTATTTTATTCACTTTTACTAAGATATCTGCCATGTACCAAAGTCTTCATAAGCATTGTTCGTCTGTTATTTATTCTTTCAAATAAAATGGTTTTGCATGTAGTTCAGGTTGTGACTCAAGTGGTGGCATAAATGCTATTTCTCAGTAAAACCGTCTTACTCCAATATACTCATGAAGTGCTCAATTGATCTTCTCTTATTTGGTCACACCAAGTATTAAAAAGATGTGTGCTAAAGATTTCTTACTATGTGGTTCCAGTTTTATAAAGTTATATGTATATGACCAAATCATAGAGATGAGAATAGATTTGTGGTTGCCATGGGTTAAGTGCATGAAAGCTGGAAGGAGGAAGGAAAGATGACTATGGCTGTGATAGGGTGGTCAAAGGGATCCTCGTGAAGAACCTTTTCTATATTGTGTCTGTAGTAGTGGTGACAGAAATCTATACAAGTGATAAAATTGCCTATAAATAACAAATGTGTATGCATATAAAGATAAATTATAAATAAGGCTGATGTGTTGAATCAATGTCATTTTTCTAGGTTTGTTGTTGTACTGTAGTTACGTTACCATTAGAGAAAACTAGATGTAAAAAGCATCTGTATGGGAACTCTGCATTGTGTTTCAAAATCCATGTGAGTTTTTAATTAATCAAAATAAAAATAATTAATCAAAATAACTTTTACTTTCACATAAATGACATTCTTAAGTACTTTTTTTTTCCTTTGGAGTACATAGACTGTGGAAGTGAAGAATACAAAGATTGCCATTTTCTTGATATTATTTAGACATTAGTAGTTTTACCCACCTTGATTTTCTGTCATTAATGCAAGTGTCAGCACAGGCTAATAATATCTTAGCATTAATATAATGAAAATTTTTTTACCTCACAGACCCTCAAATCGAGGTCTCAGGAATGTCCAGACATCTGTAGTCCACACTTTGAGAATCAGTGGCATAAAGCTTTGGCCTTTTTTTAGCTATGGGAAACAAATAATGGGCTTAAGACTGTGTATGGGTATCTGTCTGGTCCTCTCTCTAGTGTCTTATATTGTACTTTTTTGCTCATTGGATATTATTGTACTTCTGTGAAAACAGAGTTATGGACATTTGTAATGATATAAATGGTAGACAGAATGCTAAAACTTTGGAATTAACAGTTTTCTACACCTATACCAAGCAGTATGGTAGCAACTAGTCATAGCTGGTTAGTTAAGATTAAATTCTAAGAGATTAAATGTTTAGAAATAAAATTTAAGTGGAATTAGTGGTTATGGAGTTCCAACTTTACATGATGAAAAAATCCTATGGATCTTCTGCACAATGTGCATATAGTTAACACTACTACACAATTTTAAAATGGTTGGCTGTAAGTTGCATTATATACGTGTTTTCTGCCACAATAAAATATTTTAATTAAAAAAAAAGATTATTCATCCTAGAAAAAGAGAGCACACGTATAAGCGAGCACAAATGGGGTAGGCAGAGGGAGAAGGAGAGCAAATCTTAAGCCAATTCTATGCTGTGGAGCACCAGGTGGGGTTCAATCTCATGACCTGAGCTGAAAGCAAGAGTCAGACACTTAACTGACTACACCACCCAGGAACCCCTAAAATATTTTAATTTAATAAATTCATTTAAATAAAATAACAGATTCATGTTTTCAGTTGCATTAGTTAGATTTCAACTATTCAATAGTTCCATGTGACTAAATGCTGCCATTTTGGACATTTTAGGTAGAGAAAATTTACAGCAATTGCAGAAATTTCTATTTACATTGGTTGTGTAGCACTCAAGAAGATAGTTCTCAAGAGGTTGAGGTGCTTGAAAGCATTGGGGGTGCCAGCATAGTCAGAGTGCTGGTCTAGACTTTACCTTAAGGTATTATATTTGCCTTTTGTGTCCAGATTAAAGTGTCAAACATTTGCTTATGTGGTAGAAGAGATTCTCACTATAATAGCTAGTAATAATCATGAAGGAACACATGTATATGCGCATGCATATACTTATAAAGAAAAAATTTAAAACAGTTAAGAACTTTTATAAATTAATAATCTGTTTTAAAAATTATTGCTGTATTTGCTGTATCTGTAGTCTTTTATTTAGATTTAAAAGGTATTCCCAGCTCTGAATGATAGAAAAAGATTTGCCTGTAGCACCTTTACAGTTTAATATTCTGTATTCCAACATTTTTAATCAACATGCAGTTTTTTGGTACCATGAGTTGAGGGTGTATATTCACCTTTCACCCAAAATTACTCTCCCGTCATCCTAATATATTTTATCAAGTAATTCTGTGTATTCTCTTACTGACTTGAAATGCTACCCATACCTTCTGTATGTACGTGTGCTTTTTTCCAACATTCTTTCTCAGTACCATTCATTATATACCATTACGCATTCCTCTGTATTTTTTTAATGACTGAAAATATTATAGTCTATGGCTGAGTAAATAATTCTTTGATCTATATCTATCTTTTATTGGTTAAATTGTGAAGTTTTTTTTTTCTCTTGATTTTACTCATTTGAGAAAGAGAGCACAAGTAGTGGGAGGGAGAGGGAAAAAAAGAAGCAGACTCCCTGCTGAGCAGGGAGCCCAATGCAGAACTTCATCCCAGGAGCCTGGGATCATGATCTGAGCCCAAGGCAGATGTTTAACCCACTGAACCACCCAGGCGCCCTGTGAAATTCTTGAAGGTTAAAAAAAAAAACCCATAACCATAAATCCTCAGCCTCATTTATGTATGTAGGCCACAGCTATCGATATTCTCTTTGTGTTAGATTTCAGTAAATATTGTTGATTTGATTTAATTTTTAAAAGATTATATTTATTTATTCATGAGAGACACAGAGAGAGGCAGAGACATAGGCAGAGGGAGAAACAGGCTCCCTATGGGGAGTCTGATTTGGGACTGGATCCCAGGACCCCGGGATCACGATCTGAGCCAAAGGCAGATGCCAAACCGCTGAGACACCCAGGTGCCCCTTGTTGATTTAATTTTAATTGTGATTTATGAGGTTACGTTTTATTATGTGCCAAGAATATTTAGAACTTTGCAAAATACAGAATTCCTTGTGTATTTTCTGGCTGACTTCATATGAAGAAGATAGAGGTTATTTTCATTTTGGATTTATTATTAAAGTAATCAATTCTTTTGATCTTTGAATAAGGAAAAACTTGTAATACAGAATCGTGTAAAATAGAACCACAAGTTGTATCCTATATTTTTCATTTCCCATTCTTCTGAAGTAGCTGATGCTGTTTGCTTAGCAAACTTACGTTTGCTCAGGAAGACATCTTATATAAATTTATGAATATATTACATTTTATGTATCAAAAAATCTACACAAGTAGCGTTCATTTATGTTCTCTCACTGATTGACTATAGTATATTTTCACCTCTTCCTAAAAAAACATGGAAATTTATCATGTTCCCCTCCTCCCCCCTTTTTTGGCCTTAGGTATATTTTTGTTCCTTAAAATGGATTTGTGTGTCAAACAGATAAGCTTATTTAAAAGGTGGTCAGGATATGAAAACACTAATTCAAAAGGATATTTGCAGCATTATTTACAATAGCCAAATTATGGAAGAAGCAGCCCAATGTCCATTGATAAATGAATGGGTAATGAAGATACGGTAGAATGGAATAGTATTCAGCCATAAGAAGAATGAAATTTTTTTTTTAAAGAATGAAATCTTGCCATTTGTAACAACATGAATGGATCTAGAAGGTGTTTTTTTGTTTTTTGTTTGATCTAGAAGGTTTAATGCTAAGTGGAATAAGACATACCGTGTGATTTCACTCGTGTAATTTAGGAAACAAAACACAACAAAGGAAAAAGAACAGATTCTTAACTATAGAGAACAGATGGTTACCAGAGGGGAGGTGGGTGGAGGGTGAGTGAAATAGAGGAAGGGGATGAAGAGTACACTTAGCATTTTTTTCTTTTTTTTTTAAAGATTTTATTTATTTGAAAGAATGTGCCCAAGTGTGCGTGTGAGTGGGAGGGAGGAACAGAGGGAGAGGGACTAGCATACTCCCTGCTAAGCAAGAAGACTGAGATGGGCTCAATCCCAGGACCCCAAGATCATGACCTGAGCCAAAGGCAGACGCTTAACTGAGTGAGACACCCAGATGCCCCAAAGAGTATACTTACCTTGATGAGCAGTGAGTAATATATAGAATTTTTTGATAACTGTATTTTACACTTGAAACTAGTGTAACACTGGGTGTTAACTATACTGGAATAAAAAAATTTTTTTTAAGGTTTTATTTATTCATGAGAGACACAGAGAGAGAGAGGCAGAGACACAACACAGGCAGAGGGAGAAAGCAGGCTTCATGCAGGGAGCCTAATGTGGGACTCGATCCAGGGTCTCCAGGATCACACCCTGGACTGAAGGCGGCGCTAAACCACTGAGCCACCCGGGCTGCCCTAAAAATTGTTTTTAAATGAAATTTGGTAGGTATTATCTAACAGCCCTTTGTAAAGTTGTGGCAACTTAATTTTTTTCTTTTTTCTTCATAATTATTTGAGAGAGAGCAAGCATGGGAATGGCAGAGGGAGAAGGAGAGAGAGAATCTTAAGCCAACTCCATGCTGAGCATGGAGCCCCACATGGGGTTTGTTCCCATGACTCTGAGATCACAACCTGAGCCAAAACTAAGAGTTGATCTCCCAACCAACTATGCCACACCTAGGTGCCCTGCAACATAATTTTTCATTCAGATTTGCATGTGCATGCACACAGGTTCACAATATTGAATTTAGTAAATTTTATATATATGTATTTTTTAACACTTTGAACTTTTTTTTTTTAAGATTTTATTTATTTATTCATGAGAGACATACAGAGAGACAGAGAGAGAGAGAGAGAGAGAGAGAGAGAGGCAAAGACACAGGCAGAGGGGGAAGCAGCTCCATGCGGGGAGCCCAATGCAGGACTCGATCCTGGGACTCCAGGATCATGCCCTGGGCCAAAGGCAGGTGCTAAACCACTGAGCCACCCAGAGATCCCCCACAATATTGAATTTAGTAATTATGGCAGTATTTGTTTCAGGTGAAGAAAGAATCTTAAACAGAAGAAATAAAATAACCTTTCATTTCTGAGTTAAAAGTGAAATGCTTTAGAATAGTGCCTAAAAACATGGTAAAAGATGTAAATGTTTTGTTATAATTTTTTTAAAAAGATTTGTTTATCTGTTTTAAAGAGAGAGTGAGCAAGGAGAGAGAGAAATGGAGAGATTCTCCAGCAGATTCCTGCTGAGCACAGAGCCCAACACAGGGCTTGATCCCAGGACCCTGAGATCATGACCTGAGCCGAAATCAAGAGTCAGATGCTTAATCAACTGAACCATTCAGGCACCCCTTGTTAAAATTACTTTTGTTGGCCTGAGTCCATTGTATTATATTGTAAAAATTGGAAATCCTTATTGTTTTTCTTCATATATTCATAGTTTTTTTTTTATATTCATAGTTTTTAAAAGCCATCATATCTGGACCTAAGATGCTATGTTAGTGGATTCTGTCTTATAATGGAACTTACCCTCAAATTTTTATCTTTAATTACCCAAATCACTCTTTCTTTCTTTCTTTCTTTCTTTCTTTTTTTTCTTTCTTTTTTTAAGATTTTATTTATTTATTCATGAGAGACACACAGAGGCAGAGACATAGGCAGAGAGAGAGGCAGGTTCCCTGTGGGGAGCCCAATGTGGGATTTGATCCCAGGACCCCCGGATCACTACCTGAACCACTCAGGTGCCCCCCAATCACTGTTTCTTAAATAGTTATTTTGGACTTAAAGGTTATGTCTGCATCAAAGAAACTGTTTTTGTTGGCTTATCTTTATTGGCATTCTGCTAACAGTTTGTCAGTTAACACCATTTGCTAGTTTTTGTTGTTACTCTTGTGTTCTTATTTCTCCAAGTATTAAAAGGGCTCATTGACTTCCAAAGGAAGTTTCACTGAAACATAAAAAATGAGAATGCAAGTCTGTAATGCTTATAAACTTGGCAGTTTAAATAATAATTCATGTATATACATATACTTTCATAAGTAAGTCTTTGTAATATCTTTGAGAAAGTGCAAACAAAACCTCTGATGACTTGGGCAGCCCGGGTGGCTCAGCGGTTTAGCGCTGCCTTCAGCCCAGGGCGTGATCCTGGGGACCTGGGATAGAGTCCATCGTTGGGCTCCCTGCATGGGGCCTGTTTCTCCCTCTGCCTGTGTCTCTGCCTCTCTCTCTCTCTCTCTATCTCTCTCTCTCTCTGTGTATGTCTCTCATGAGTAAATAAATAAAATCTTAAAAAAAAAAAGCCTCTGATGGCTACTGAAATGATACTTTCTTGATTTGTCCCTACTTCTCTATTTATTTGATATTATGAAACATGTCTGTAGAATATTCCTGTTCAAATACTTGTAGTATTTTTCATCAAGTATGGTAGTATATTAAGCAAGTTATTCCAGAATGACTTAATAAACTTCATAAATCATGTCATTGCATGTGGAGAGGAGAGAGAAAAACCTAGATGCATCTTTCACAATTGTACTCTTTGTAGCATCAACAGGTACAAGTTATATCATCTCTAAGAAATTTCTAAAACCAGCCACAAAGAGTGGGATGATCCTCTGAGAGAAAGCTAAGTTAGCTATGGTCAAAATTCCTTTATCAGTGCTTCTATTAAAATTCTGTATCGGGATCCCTGGGTGGCGCAGCGGTTTGGCGCCTGCCTTTGGCCCAGGGCGCGGTCCTGGAGACTCGGGATCGAGTCTCACGTCAGGCTCCCAGTGCATGGAGCCTGCTTCTCCCTCTGCCTATGTCTCTGCCTCTCTCTCTCTCACTGTGTGCCTATCATAAATAAATAAAATTAAATTAAAAAATAAAATAAAATTCTGTATCGCTAATGGCACAATGGCATAAGTTGTGCAAGTAAAATCACTTCTGTGTGCAGCTTTCATCAGATATTATGCTTTGTGTTTAGGTGAAACTGCTCTTGTAGAATGTGAGTCCACTCTTGGCATCAATATAATTGAGTAGAAGTAGTATTTGATTATTTTTGATCTGTTTAAAATAGTAACTTCAAGCTGAAGGAAAAGAAATTCTTCTATTAGTAATCATTTTAAGAGCAATGAAGTGGTGCCAGTATTGACAGAGAACCAGCTATATGTGTTGCCAGGAATAGTGCTATTACCTAATGAAAGGACTTGTGCTTGAATGGTAATTCATGTGCCTTTTTTCCCCCCAGTTAATTGTAGACATGTTGCCTTTATATGGCTTCAGTGTTGAAAATATTAGTGAAAATTTTAAATAAGGTCAAATATGGCCATTGTGTATATATTTACTATCAACTCTGAAAACAAAAATGATCTACTTTTCCTTTCTGTAGTGCTCTAGCTGTGGGAGGACAAAATTGTCACCTAACTTCTTGAAGGATAGAAAGAACATTTCTGTATGATTTTAGAAGTTATACATCTGAATGTTGTATTTAGTATCTTGATATTCAGAAGCTTACGCTTCAACCAACATCACTAAATATTGAGAATAAAGTGTCAAGATTTCCTAAAACCAATGAGCCTTACCATGGAGAATAGATTTTCTTAACATTTGATCTCTTTGTTTAATTTGATAAAGATTGAAATTAGTGCTGTGTTTTACACCTATATCAAAATATCATAATCGAATTTGATGAAATACTTTACAGCCAGAGTTGGTAAGAAATCCATTTTCCTCACTTAAGTTGAAACAGTTAACTTGAATTAGAAAGTTAACTTTAAGTTGAAATAGTCAACCTCCATCCAGCCTTCCAGAGTTTGAGTTTGTGAATACATACTTGTGAAAACTTCGTGTTTTAAACAGTACTTTTAAAAACTATCTTTGGTGAGAAATCTGTGAATACTTTTGGGTTGTATTTGAAGCAGTTATCACCTGTTTAATAAATGTGAGATACTTGCTGTCCGAATTTTCAGTTTGTGGCCAGATTTAGTACACCTACAGTGAAAAGGAATATTAACCTGATATGGAGCCTTATTGTTGGTTATAGAGATGAGTATAAGGTTATTATGTTGAAAGATTGGAAATTATCCTCTCTGTCCAGTATGAAGTTGTTTTTTTTTTCCATTAATTTTGTTTTGTTTTCATCGTTTAAAAGTTTTGATGGAGGATCCCTGGGTGGTTCAGTGGTTTAGCGCCTGCCTTTGGCCCGGGGCGCAGTCCTGGAGTCCCAGGATCGAGTCCCGCATCGGGCTCCTGGAATGGAGCCTGCTTCTCCCTCTGCCTGTGTCTTTGTCCCCCCCCCCCCCCCCCCCCCCCCCGTCTATCATGAATTAAAAAAAAAAGTTTTGATGAACTTTTTAAACATTCGCTCTAAAGATTTATTTTTTTAATGACTCTCTGCCCCTGATTTGGTGCTTGAACTCATGTCTCTTAATATCAAAAGTCACATGTTCCATCAACTGAGCCAGCCAGTCACCCGTCAGACATTTGCTTTAAATTGTTAATCCCAGCTGAACTATCACTAAATGGTCAACAGATGACAAAAAGTTGTAGAATTTTCTTTTAAGTCAAAATTGGAGTATTTTCTAGAAATACCTTTTACTTAGTTACCTTGGGTAAGATACTTGAATTTTCTTTCTTTTTTTTTTTTTTAAGATTCATTTATTTATTTGAGAGGGAGAGAGAGAGAAAAGCTCATGAGTGGCTGAAGGGGGTAGAGGGAGAGAATCCTAAGCAGACTCAATTTCTTGACCCATGAGATCACAACCTGAGCCAAAATCAAGAGTTGGACACTCTACTATAACTAAGCCACCCAGGTGCCCAACACTCAAATTTTCTGACCTTTGATTTCATTTGTAAAATTAGCACTGTGGTAATTAAAAGGCGATCGTATGGTAATTAATTTTTACCTCATTTAATCTTAGCACCTTCCTTATGAGGTAGATTAGTTTTTTTTTTTATATACGTGGGCAAGATAAATTACTTACCCAGGTAAGTGGCAGTTGTTAGGATTTGAAGCCAGATCCTCTGATTCTGTGTCTATGGCTATTGCCAGTATTTAATTTTAAACATGTTACAAGTTTTTTGCTTTTTTATTTTTATTTTTTCTGGAGCAGTAACATATAGACTATTAGTCTCTAGTATTTTACATGGCTTCATAATGAAAAGCTTATACATTTGGGAGATCTGGGTGGCTCAGTGATTGTTTGCCTTCAGCTCACAGCATGATCCTGGGGTCCGTGGATGGAGTCCTGAATAGAGCTCCCTAGAGGGAGCCTGCTTCTCCCTCTCCCTTTGTCTCTGCCTGTCTGTGTGTGTCTCATGAATGAATAAATAAAATCTAAAAAAAAAAAAAAAAAAAAGCTTATTCTCTTATTTTCAGAAAACCTATGGTAAGTTAGTACATAATGCCACTTATCCCATGGTTTTATCTAAAGTTCTTATTGACTGTAGATTTTTATGTAAAAAAAAGTTGTCACGTAAAAGAATTAAAATGTAAACAGGGGAAGAGAATAGCAGTAGTATAGTGGTTAACTTAGTGAACTGCTAATCTGGCTCTGGGATATCTTCATCTTCCTCAATGGTTTTCTTTGCTTGTAGGTACTTTGGAAAGCTCACCACAGCAGTCACAAGTTCTCTCAGCCATGTTTGATTTTGTTTGTGGCATGTTCTGTCCGTTTCAGAAATAGATGAATTGACAGTGAGTGCTCTCTGTACTTCAGTTATCAAATCATTGTTCTTAGGTTATTGGCTTGCAGATGTCTCCTTATCAGGAGGTTTAAGGTAACCTTTAAAAAATGTTGTTGTGATTCTGAATTACTGCATATAGTAGTAAAGATAAATTTTTAAAAGTAGAGCTGTGAACCACACTAGTAAATATTTCTATAAATTTCTTTTTAATACTTCGAGTTACCATGCCATATATATTCAATATATGATAATGTTCTTGCCATTTTTTTCCTTTTGACAGACCCCATATCCCTCTGGACAGAATGCAGGTCCAACCACGTTGGTATACCCTCAAGCCCCTCAGACAATGAATTCACAACCTCAGACCCGTTCTCCGGTAAGTAAGCAGAAGCTTGTTCTAGACAATGGTTTCCATTTAAGTTTGTTTTTAGTAGCTTAGGTTCCTTTGGCTAAAATTTTTACTTGTTTTTGAAAATTTTTTCCCAAGGATTGATTGATTGATTGATTGATTGATTGATTATTTATTTATTTATGATTATTGGTTAGCATTGCATTTTCAGATTTTTAATATAGTAATACTTAAAATTTATTGAAAAAAAGAAGAAATGGAGCTTTTTATCTTCTTTTACTTTTCTGTGGCATGATTTTTTAAAAAAAAAATCTGGTTGCATTCAAGTTCATTTCAGCTCTTAATTTGTTGTACTGTTCAAAATTCAGGAGGAGAGTAAAGCACAGTGATTTTAAAAGTAAATTTTATTATTTAGATTCTCAAATTTCAGTGGTTTGGGAAGTAAGATTTCTGAATCGGTGTCACTAGATCAGTTCTAACCATTTGATAGTTTGGACATATGCATGAAATACACCAATGGTGTATTCATTTTTTCAGATAGTAAATAAATTGTCATACAAATTAAAATGTTATCATCCTCTTTGCTCATCCTTTACATGGATTGCAATAAATATTGCAAAACTGAGAATTTACTCAAGGTTCATCCTTCTGTTTTACGAAAGTATTTAGTGGCTTCAGCTGTCCATTCCTTAGAACGTCGTTTCCTTCCCTGCATGACTAGTTTTTGCCAGAAAGTGCTTCTGTAACATCTCACATTGTATCTCACATTCCTACTTGTGTCTCAGCTTTGTGTTTTCCTCAGAATACAGGTATCTTCTTTTGGTTCCCCACCCGTGCTTTTTTGCCTGTAGTATAGGGGTATTTTCATTGCATTAGCTCCTCTTCATTTGGTTTTATGCATGAACTGAGAAATGTTGAAATGTATTAAAGATTGCTCAAAGAACTAGAGATCATGGACTGCACCAAATTGTAATCTCTTTCTTACCCTCTTCCTGTCTTCCTTTTCCCTATTGCCCTCTTCTCCAATACCTACTCTTAGATCTTTGTTCTCCCCAGGGGGTAGAAGAACCTTTCTAAAGAGGTGGGACTTTGGTCCTAGTTGCTTGTTTGCTTGTCTTTTTTTTTTTTTTTTTTTTTCTGAAATGATCAACAAGATATATCTGATGCAAGTTGTATTCTGAGAGTGGTTTGGGGATGTGGATACTTGACTACTTGGAGTGGGCCTGAGATCTCACCAGATTAATTTAGATAGGCCCTGCTTCTAGTCATTAAACATGGGACATTATGGTAAGCTCTTATTGCAAAGAATTCTATGGCCCTCTTCATCCCCTTCTCCCTTTTATAATTATTGAAAGAAAAGAAATTTACATGGTTAGAACTGGCGCAAAACCTGACTGAAGAGCTGCATCTCTAAACCAGTTTTTTTGACAGCCCAGCAGAACAGTGCCAATACATTGCACAGACAACTGGAAGAGGAGGAAGGTTTTGGAACAGACTCCCGTTTACAGGTCCTTGGCTGGAAGAGGCTGGATAAAATACTGCATTGTAAGCAATATAACAAACTGTACTTCTTGCAGGCAGTGGTGCCTCTGGCACTCATTATTTTTGACCACATCCATTTATTGGCTGATGAACAGAAATGCTTTGATTGCTTCTTCTCTGAAAGTCTAAGCTAGCATGGCAGTTTCTGCCAGGCATAGTGGGAAAAGAATAACAAATTGGGTGGGTCCTCTTGATTGGGAATTAGACAGGAGTAATTTGGGACTTAGATTTTTCTTTATTTTAAACTTGAAGAGGGATATCCCTTTCAGAAAATTTGATTTTAAAAGATAAATTTTAAGGCTCTTTTTCCCTCTTTCCATTTTATAATTGAATATCAAAGAGGAAATTGTCTGTAGTTGTCAGCCATTTTTCTGTGGTCATAAACTCTTCAGATACTATCCTCTATGCAATTTTTGCCATCTGCTCTGCTAGTGACCATTACCACCCCCATTACTAAAAACCACACACATAACATTCCATTACATATCCCAAAACAAGTGCAAGACTAGCAAACCCTGGACTACTCTTGCTTGTTGTTTTGGGTCAAGTTTTCTTTATTTCATTTGTGTTGGTGCTGGGAGGGTGAAGTTGGGATATGAAATTTGACAGGATTGCATTTTCTTTTACATCCCAAGTTGCCATAGTCTAGTCTCATCCATCCCACAGCTATCCCAACTGGTGAGGAGAGGTAAGCTGTTGCACTAAGGAAGGGACCCTTCCCATGGCTTGTAGAGCAGCTAAAGCTTACTCCATTCTATTTCTGCATTAATGGGCCATTGGCAATTGCACAGTTTAGGCTATTCTGTTCTTCCCTGGACAGCTGCCTTTGCAATCCAAGTGGCTTCAAGTGTTCCCACTCCCTCTTTCAGGTTATCTTTGTGTCCATATTTCTACTTGATGTATAGTATCTTACTAAGTCACATTATTGAAAATCTTGTTTAAAAGCAAAAAGGTACTGATTAGCTAGCTACCTCTCTATTCCATTTTCTGGTTGTACTGGAACTCTTTAAACAATAGTTTATTTTTAAATAGCCTCCAAAATAGCTATTAAATGCCTAATTGGAAGAGGGAGAACAGTTTGGATTTTGCAGTAACCTGTATCTACTGGTTATATTTTGTGGTGCCGAGTACCAAAGATACATCAGTGTTATGTTGGCCATGCCCTGTTGCCAACTGCACAGAAGAGTGAGTGGGTTGGTGGGTGGGTGGCATTAACATTCGATTCAAGTTCACAGAAGGCTGCTTTCCTTAATACCTACAGTCCTCACCATCTTAAAGACCCCTTAAAAAAAAAAAGTTTCTATTTTTAATATGAGCCAGCAGCGACTACAGTTTGTTCTGTTGCTTACAGTTACCCTAGGATTAAGATTGTTGTCATTCCAAGTGGAAAGCTCAATAGCCAATGGTGACTAGTGCAAAATAGACTAGGGTACTTTCCCACTAACTTGTGTTGTTGTTGTTGTTGTTGTTTAATATATGTGTAACTTTATAAGGTACTCCTCTTGCTCATAGAAAGTTCTCTTTTGACTGGAACCTTCCAAGTATATGAAGTTGCAACTTTTATTTTAGAGCCTTAGAAATGGCACCTTTCTGTGGAACAGTGATAAGACAGGTACTGCTATATTCAGGTTAATTTTTTAACATGGCCCTTCTCTCCCATTTTCTTCAAAAGTGTCATGAAGAGACATCTCACTTCCACCCCCTACTTTCATACCACATGGGTGATATTGCCTATTCTTGAAACTTGATGTCCATGGTAGAGGTATGATCTGTTTTCTTTTCATAATTGGAAAACTGAAAATATAAGACCTCAGTTTCTATGAAGAGAAAATATTTTGCACGAAGTATAGCTGTCCTTATCATCATTCTGAAAATCTCTTTTACAATAGTTAGCAAATAAAATGGCTGACCTAACAAACTGTAATCACATTCAGTTATGCTGAATAACTTTGGATTGTTTTTAAGACACATTTCATTACTTGAAAAATAGGTAATACTTTAGCTTCTAAGATGAATTCTTAATAAAGCAGTCGTCAGCAGAAAACTCCTATCTTATGGTATGTGCTCCACTGCAGTTTGTTGAAAATTATTTATATGAAATAATGGCAGTTGGGGAAATAATTCCACATCTCTTGCATGTAACTCAGAAGTTCTGAGTGTGAGGGATTGTTTCTTAGTTAATCTTCAGTCTGATTCACCTGTAGTGTGAGTTGACAGAAGGCTCTCTAGCAAATCAAACAACTGAAGACATATTTTAGTTTCTTAAACGTGTTATGTTAATGCCCTGTGTGGTTTGTGTTTACTACTGCTTTGTAAATATTTTCTTTTCACTATTAAAAGAGGGTGGTTAACATTTTGATAGTTAATTAGTAGCCAGTACATGACACTATGTCCCAAATAGTTTTTCTCTGTCCTTTTTAGTGAAATCACATTGGAAGTGATGAAGAATTAGGTGATCTTAGAGGTTTAGTATTTTAAAAATTTTGTTGGTAGAAAGCTTTTTCTTTCATTGTAAGTTAGGGAAAGGGAGAGTTGGAGTATGTATTACCTGCTTTCAAGCACTGTATTGGGCTAAGGATTTATATATTTTCTGTTGTTTTTATTATCCTTATCAGATAGCAGTAGGTACATATGGACAGTGTTATGCTGTTGTATATAGAAATTTGAGTTCTTTCACTCTTCTTCTTAAGCTTGTAATAGTACCACTTTGATTAATCATGTTAGAGAGTGATGTTCATTACCAGCTATTTGCTTTAGTATGCTAATATTATACTTTACTAGTTAATTGTATTTAAATATATAGTTATGTATATATTTAAATACATGTTTATATATTATAAATATGCCTGTATATTTATAGATATATAAATGAAATTTTATTCTTTAAGAAATAAAGGAAGATACTGAAATTTCCATTTCATGTGTGAGATACCCCATTAAACTTAAGTAAATTTGAAATCAGTCCTGTTAACATTTTTTATTTCCTGTGGGACATTTTAATTACTTCCTATTTCTTGTAATATAAAAACTTTTCTTATTTTCTCCAGCTATATCAATTGCATAAGCACCCTTGACCTTTTCCTGTTTGTCTTAATATAACCACTTAGTATTTCAAACCTCCTTTTGCTTTATTTTTTTATTTTTATTATTTTTTTTAATATTCCTATCAGAGAGGTACCCTTATGTGCCTAACAGCTTAGCTGTTTCTCTCCCAGCTGATAAATGGCAACTATACCTGGTAGTGGTGTTAACCTGTTGAATCTTAGTACCTGTCTGTCACTGTCCTGCAGCAAAGCTTTGACTGTTTGTGTTTTTTTTTTCTTGTGGGTTTTTTTCTTTTGGCATATTGTGTGACATTTGGTTTTTGTTGTGGTGTTTCTGACTCTTTGTGCCTTTCCTTTTGTATTTGTTTTCCCTCCTTTTCTCAGTTTGCAGCGGGGCCTCGACCTGCCCATCACCAGGTACTGTACTCTTGCCCCTTCACTATCACCCTTAACAATAGGTGGGGGCTTTAGTAGCTTCTGACCCTTAGAATGCTGCCATTCCAGGGAACTGCCCAAACTGTGCTCTGCAAGAGTAGCCATAGTCTCCTGTGATTCTGTTCTTTTGTCCTTCACTAATTTCACAGCGTTTTGTTATTAACAAACCCTATCCCTTCTGTTCATGGCACAATTTAAAAATAATAGAGTGGTTTTTACCCCCCAAAATAATTGCTCTGAATTTAGAGAACCCTGAAAAATTTTAGATATAGTAAGCTCTCACAGATTTTGTGTATATCTCTATTGTTTTAATTTAACTGGAATAGGCAACATTCTAAGGGTTTTCTGTTAACATTCTGATGTAACTTGTATTGATGTGTATAAAACAGCATTAGTATTTCTAAAACCACTTAATCTCGTTTACTAACTTAGATCTAGTATCAAATTAACAGTAATACATACTCATTTGCTGCATAGAATTATTCTCAGGATACATAGAAAATAAATACCTTATTTAATTTTAATATTTGTAGCCTGTTGTTTTTAAATGAAGTAACTGATTAAATTAAAATTTGAAAGTGTGTATGCTGACACTAATTTATTTAGCAGGAATATAGTAGAAGAGGTGGTTTGGGGGAAAGAAAAGCCCTGCAGGGTTTTTCCCTTCAAATAGCTTTTTAGAGAGTGTCCTAAGACATTTTCTCCTGCCACAGTAGAAAGGGCCTAGGCCTTACAGATCTGGTTCATATTACCAGCTTTACTGTGTAACCAATTAGGTTAAGCAGATCTTTTTCTGAACTCCAGTTCCCTTGTAAAGTGGGGATAAATACCCTCTATATTAGAGATGAGATTCTTTAGGCATCTGACATAAAGTAAGCAGTCAATAAGTAGTAGCTATTTTTTATACTATTATGCAATCTAGTATGGTTTGATAAAATGAGAGAAATGTTACCCATTGTTTAACCTGTGATTATCATAGTTAGAATTCTTATTGAGTAAATGGAGATGGTTTAATTGCAGAATTTCATTGTCTACCATTGGTTTAATACAAGGCTCTATTTCTTAAAGTCTTTTCAATTTAGACGGTATAAAAGCCAAGCAAATTCTGCTAAAGACACTTTGCAGAACTCAGATGTGGTTTTATGAAAGGGAGGGCAGTTCTTTGGATTAGGCGAAAAAACAAAATTTGCGTACTTTTTAGTATCAACAGATAGTGTTGTTAAAGTACTTTAAGAGCTTGCGGTTTGGTGTCAACTAGACCTAGGTTTGACTCTTCCTTATTAACTGAGTGATTTTAGGCAAGTTACTCACTGGGCTCAGCCTCAGTTTTCTCATCTGTAAAATGGGGACAGTATTAGTACCCATCTTAGGACTGATATGAAGAGTAAACGAGGTAATTGAAAGAAAATGTTTAACAGTGTTTGGCACATAGTACTAATCTATGGAATAAGATTACTAATAGTTAAAAAGAAGATAAGCCTTTAGGTAAAAAGATTGACTATAAATTTTAAAAAATATTTAGTCAAGGGTCATATAGGTAAGGCTTATTTTAGTTAGGAATCAAGCCAGAGAGATAGTCCTAACAGAGAAACCTGGGAGCAGAGAAACTCTGCTCTAGAAGCAGAGTAGAAAGAAACTAGTGATTAAGAAAAACAATATCTGAGCTCCTTCATATAAGGCTAAATGTTTCTATAATTTGTATTCAGTTGCAGTGGTTCTCAAATAAGGGTGTTGTACTTAAACCTTTTATAAATAGTCTTTTTTAGGAAAGTTTGTTTTCAGAATTTTCTTCTGAGCCTAAAGGTTTGTGATACACTTTATTTTTCTTTAAATTCCAAAAACAAAGGAAAACTTAAAGGGGTCTTTGTGAGAAAAGGTTGATTTCAATTCTGAAATCATTTTTCCTGTGTAATATGACTTAAGAAAGTATTGGCAGATTGGTCCTTTATTTAGCTATGGGATGATGCTTGTGAAATTATGGTATGTTTCAACCATAAAAAAAATTACATACGGGGATGCCTTGGTGGCTCAATGGTTAAGCATCTGCCTTCGGCTCAGGGCGTGATCCTAGAGTCCCAGGATTGAGTCCCACATCAGGCTTCCTATGTGGAGCCTGCTTCTCTCTCTCTCTCTCTCTCTCTCTCTCTCTCTCATGAATAAATAAATAAAATCTTTAAAAAAAACTACATATGTGTATATACTTAACTACTTCTGTATTAGCAAGGAAATAATTACTTTTTGATACTAGTTCTTGAAATGCAGCATAAATCCAGAGCATTGTTTTTGGATACAAAAACTTCAGGTAGCTGGCTACTATTTACTTTGGCATTCCTCCTTACTAAATAGCAGTTAAAATTTTTTCATTACACCAAAGAGAATTAAGTGAGTAAGGAAACATAACTTTGGTTGAGGCAGCAGCAGTAATTTGTTACTGGGGAGAACTAGAGGAGGGAGGGGTTAGGGGTTGAAGTGGCACTGCTGAGCAGGAGCTAGCTGAAGCAGTGGCATGGTATAGAGCAAATTGTTAGGAAGAGTTTGCTCTTCTGTATCCATGGATGTACAGACCAATTTGATTTGTTTCACTATGGAATAGGTATTGTCATTTTGGGTTATGAAAAACTTCCCTGTAAATTGCACTTCATTTAGCAACCTTAGGACTCTAAATGCCAGTAGAATTCCCCTAGTGACAATTAAAAAAAAAAAAAAAACACCTGCGTACATTTCCAAATAGCCAATATGGAGGTGATACTATTTCCTATTTGAAAATTACTGATTGAAGTCTGCATTTAAGACAGCCTTCTCAAATCTAAAGTCATGTAGAGGGGCACCTGGGTGGCTCAGTCAGTTAAGCATCTGACTCTTGATTTTGGCTCAGGTCATGATTTCAGGCTTGTGAGAGGGAGCCCTTTGTTGGGCTCTGGGCTGGGCATGGAGCCTGCTTGGGATTCACTCTCCCGTTTTTTTTTTTTTTTTTTTTTTTTTTTTTTTGCTCCTCTCCATCTCTCTCTCTCTCTCTCTCTCTCTCAGAAAGAAAGAAAGTCAGGTAGAGGTTCATAGAGACATTGAGACAAAGCAGTATTATAAAACAAAATAGTAGATAGAGACTAGTATAATGAGAACAAACATTAAAAAAACATTGAATGGTATACCAAGAATACGTTTTTAAAGGGGAAAAACTTTTGATGTCCTAGGTTATTTTTGGTTTGTTGTGGATTGAAGGCACAAATGGTTTTATCATCTGTAGTTGTTTTCTTTGGCCAGAAAGAATTAAATCAAGGGTTAGAATTAGCTTTGAATAGTTAGATTTAGTCAGTAGATCTTTCCTTTCTCCTTTATTGCATTGTTCATCAGTGGCTGCCTTGCTGATCATATATCCTTTTATGCTTTGATTTTTTTTTAACATAACCATTTGATGCTGGGTGATGTTTCCTATGATTGTTGTTTCTAAAATTCAACAGTAAATACATAGCTTTTTGTGAATGCTTACTAATAGTTCCTCCTATAATAACATTACAAAGGAAAAAAATACTGTTATTTAGATAAGTTAATTGCTTGTGAAATGAAAACACAGTTGTCCAGTTTAGTAATCTAGAACATATATTTTTTCTTCTTTGTAAAGTGAAGATTACTGAATTGAAATGAAGTAAGATTTTAGATAGTAGTATTTTTAGTTTAATAGCACCAAGAAACTGTTATAGAATTATTACTTGGAACTACTTTTATTTAGAATATCTTTCTGTGTGGCCAGCCAGAGCTCTTATTGAGTCCCTCCAGTCAGGGATACCATTCTCCAGTTAGAATTATGTCTGCCTTGTCTTCTTCTAGTACCATTAGTTTTTGACTTTTGCAGAGATTCTTCACATTAATTGATTAGAATGTCCTTTTGCATTTTGGAACTTGAAGGAAGCTTCAGATTAGAATAAAAGTTTTCTTCAAAGGTAAAAGAAGAAGCACTAAGTAATTTTATACACAGACACCTTTGGCTTTAGAAATATGTCAACTATTTTTACTCTGATGTTTGAAAATCCCAAGGTAATTAGAAACTGAAAGAACAGAACGTACACTCATAAGTAAAAACAAGTCACTTAGTATAATGTAGATTCTGGCTTGTGTTAGTAATTTCATGTTTAGTAGTTGAAATTTGTGTAGTTGTGGTTTAAAGTTACTTGTGTTCCTGTCCTTATGTCACTTTGGGGTTTCATAACAGAGATCAAGTGTTGGTTAAATACTATAGCTGTATAGTCTTTGCATTTTGAGAAAGACCAGGGAATTGGTATTTAAAAGTGTTCATAAAACAAAAACATTTTTGCAGTGTGTTGATACATGATTTTAGTTCAGTTAGTATTCACAAATGTTGAAGAATATGCCACATTCAAAACAATTTGATTTAGTGTAAACAAAAGTTTTGTAAAGCTTAATAGTATTTCACAGCAAGGAATATGTTACCTGGTGGCAAGCAACATTGAAACTGCTTGTTTTCCTGTTGTAGTTTCCTTCTTTTTGCTAAAAGATTAAAAGAAAACAGCTGCCTTATGTTGATTTTTTTCCCCCCATTTTGACCCTTAAAAGTTTTTGCACTCAAAGTTGTACTGTTACATTTGAAGTCTTAGTTTCTGCTGGAGAAATATTTGTATTGCTCTAGGCAGTTTCTTAGATTTGGAAAGTAAAATAAATGAAGGCTTAGGGCTTGCCTCTGGGGCCAGACCTTGCATATCAGAGTCTAGTGGATATTACTTGGAAATCTGTAAAGCATTTATGCACTCTTATGACTGTCCTCTTTGATTTTTCAGAGCTTAATGTAAGTCATGGGCAGTTTTATCTGGTACCTTATTCACCAAAGTCTCGTAGAGTTACAGCAGAGATAGTAAACACAGATTGGGAGTCAGCTTAACTGGGAATCTTAGCTTTACTACAAACTGACTTTGAGCCTCAGGTTTTTTATCTGAGAAATGGATAAAATATGCTCATAAATGATAAAATATTAAAGTGTTGCAATACAGTACCTGTTCCCTAATGGTGTTGTGAGGATCAGAGTACCTGCCTTCACAATCCCTGGCACATAATAGGTTCTTGGTGAATGTCAGTTTTCCTTAGCAGTGACACAGCCTGTCTTTCCCCCCTTTTTTGAGCTACTTTTACCTATGAATGAAGTATTCTAACAAGGTTGCCTATTTCTCAGAGTCTACATCATAATCAGACTGTTCCTGAACGGATTTTACGTTTTTGTTTTTTTTTTCCAATCTGACAAAATTCTCCATAGCATTACTGTCTGATAGAATGTTCTGTGTGGTGGTGATGTTCCGTGTCTGCCCTATTCACTATAGTAGCTACTAGCCACATGTGGCTATTGACCACTTGAAATGTGCAATGCAACTGAAGATTAAATTAATTTTAATTTAAATAATCAAATATGGCTAGTGACTGTTGGACACTCCGCTCTGGTCCGCTCTGGGGCTTACATCTTCTAATTCTTAAGGAAACATAAATTATGTGATACTGGCCACGTGCCAGGAAAGAACAGAAAGAACCTAGAACATCATAATAGCCTTCATTGTAAATTGTTGTAAGCAGCAGAATATCTGGTTGGTAATTGAGTGGTATTCCATTATGTGGACTTTTCACTGCTTGTCCCTTTATAACTTGTGAGAAAATTATAGCACTGTTATTTTTCTTGAGTACTCTAGAATTTTTGAAGATATTAACCTAAAAAATTCATAATTGCAGGTCTTTACTGTTCCTCTAGTAGTCTGAACTGTGTATTGCAGAAAGGTAGGGATATCAGAAACATACTTTGATATAGTTTTTATTATTTTGCAAATTAATAAATATTTAGTCGGGTTTTTTTCCACATAGGAAGAACTAATATGATTGAATATGATTTTTCAAATGCTGAAAATGAATAGGTAGTTTTCACGGAATGTCTAAATAAATTTTTTTTTTTTAGAGATAACTGTCTTTTGATGATTTTAGAAAGAGTGAAGTCATGAGAAGTGATATAATTACCAACATCTTCAAAAAGCATTTATTACTAATGTTATTAGCCAGGAAACTTTAGGTAATGGCATAATTATCACATCTTTAGAAGGATTTTCTAAAATGCAACATTTTCCTTCTGGTTTCTAGAATGTTTTAGTGAAAGTCAGCTATCATGAGTACTTTAAATTCAGCCTCTGTTTTAAATGTACCCTAGCCCTTTGGGAAAGCTGCCCAAAGTACCACCTCAAATGAGGGCTGATGCTTTCCCTTGCCATTCCCCTGGCATGCTAGTGGACCATTGAAAGACATTGAAAGATAAAAGGCTTAAAACAAATTGAAATCAAGATTGGAAATGATACTTCTCTTATACATGATTCCTCCCTTCTCTACCTAGCCTTTTTCAACATTTTTCATCAGTGACTTGGGTTAGTGACATCCCTATCAGATTTGCTGATGGTTATACAGTTTTGACATTGTATGATACATTTGAATCCAGAAGTATCTGTACAGTCTGAAATGATGGGTTTAAATTAGCTAGATGTGTTTTCTTTTTTCTTTTTTGTTAGATATATTTTCAAAGGAATAACATACAAGATTCCCTATCTGAACCTGATTACATAACTCTAAGAGTACATACAAAAGTGAAGAGCATGACTTATTGCCAGGTTGTATATAAAGAAAACTTAAGGGTTTTACAAGATTGTAACTCAGCACCAATCAGTAGTAAAATGTTGTTGACAAAAGAGCCTCTGTTCTTCTTGGTTTTATTAATGGAAATGTAGTCGACCAGAGTAAGAGAGAGATGTTGCTCTTTCATTTTGCACAGATAAATTTATTGAGTGAGTCCAGGTACATTCTGGGCAGACACCATCTGGATGTTTGTGTTTGGTTCTCTCTTTAGTGAAACTGAACTGTGGGACCATACTGAGAGAAAGCTGAACAGGGAATTCAAAATCTTGGTTGGAGGGACAGGGAATGGAGGGTAGTGATTGGCTTAGAACAAAAAAAAGACCTTGGTATAAAAGTTGGCAGTGATGGCTGTCTTCACATAACTTAGAGATCTGTCACTTCTGTAGAAGAAGGATTTGACTTTGATGTGATTTTAGGACTATTTATTGGACCAAAGGGAAGGTGATGCAAAGAGAAAAATTTGGAGCCAGTAGAAGGAAAGTCAGAACTCCATTTAATAATATACTGGAATTTGTACCTTCAGTTGTTCAAGTGTCGTAACCCAAAGGGCATGTCAAATAAGAGATTTAAACTGTAGATATGTGGTTAGACTAAATGGCCTGTACTGTCCTTATATCCAGTATCCAGGAGAGTTTGATCAGTGGAGAGAAAAAGGAATTCAGAAGCATTGCAAACAGTTTGGGAAGGCTCATTCACATTCATATGTTCTTTTTAATAACCTGTAGTTTGCTGCCATGCCTACCCACGGATTTTTAATTTCCTGCATCATTATTAAATCTAATGCTAAATTCACAATTGAATGGTTAAGAGAGAACACAAAAAAGAGAATCCATTTCTTTTGATTTCTTTGCCTTTCCAGCCATTACACCTTTTCTAGCCCTATATATTATAATCTTGTGTATTTATTGTGTGTGTGTGTACGTGTGTGTGTGTGTGTGTGTGTGTGTGTGTGTGTGAGAGAGAGAGAGAGAGAGAGAGAGAGAAGGAGGAGGGGTTGGGGAGAAGGAGGGAACTTCTAAAGGGGAAAAATAAGCTCCAGAGAGCCTGTCCCTATAAAAATCTTACTACAGTGAGTTGGGGAGAAGGAGGGAACTTCTAAAGGGGAAAAATAAGCTCCAGAGAGCCTGTCCCTATAAAAATCTTACTATTACAGTGAGTAATAGTAGTTCTGTTGTACCTAGGATGTAAATGTTGTTCCAAGGATGTGAAGCATAGGAACAGGTGTCAGTTACTTTAAGGGAGGTAAAGAATTACAGTCTTGCAAGTATTAGAAATTTATTTTCCTTAAAAATAATCATGGATTCTATAAAGTAATTGATGGAACATTTTTCTTACTAGGAATCAGCTATAATTGAGGGATTTGCCACTCATTAGTGTAGTTGGATAAAGAGCTCACCATATCCCTTCAGCCTTAGAAAACATTTCTTCTTATTGGCAACAATTGTTTGAAAATACAAGGAGTATTCCATTTTATGAGAAGTAGAGTGTATAATAGTTAAAGTTATAGAACTAAACCTGACTGTGTTTAAATTACAGATGGGAGACCTTTAGTAAATTACTTAGTCTTTCTGTCCCTCAATTTCCCCATATATCTAATGGGGGTGTTAATAATACTACCCACCTTAGAGGTTTGTTGTGAGAATAATTTAGCATATATGTAAAATGATTAGAGCAGTACCTGGTAGCTAGTAAGTGCTGTATAAATCTTCAGTATTATTTAATGTACATATATGAATACACTTTTCTTCATTGCTTCAAAGCTGAAGTCTTAGTTTTTAAAAAAAATTGCATGTCCATGTAACCATAAATTTGGTATTTTCCTGGATTCAGGTGTTTATTAATATTAGCCGTATCATCAGAAACACTTGTTTTTCTTTCAAAACAACTGAAGAAAACAGCCTTCTGAATCCTTCTTGAATAAACTGTATTCTCAGCTGTTGTAAACAGGAGTTAAAAACCCTGGTGGAGGATTTGGAAACCATTGCCAGGAAAAGGACTCACATATAGTAAACTGTTAGATTTGTGGGGAAACTTCGCCCATATATGCTTTTCTTGCTCTATACAAGTTAATAAAACCATGTCTATTCAGTCAGTAAGTACTCTGACAAAATTTAATGATAATATAAATACAGTGGATCTTCACTTGTGTTTGATACTCTCCTTGTCTTGGCTGCCCTCTAGAGTTGGTGGAAAAGTATCTTACAGGAGTAAGATTTCAGTCCACTGCATCCAGCATGGAGTAATGCTCATGAAGTTGAGCAGATGAATGACTGTCCTCTCCTTGAGGCCTGTAAGAGTTTTGTGGCTCCTGCCATATTAACCAAGTTATAAAAATGTTTAAGTTCATTCATGAAATGTGTTTACAGCTCATATGAATAATAGATTGATGAATAATAGATTCTATCTGCTGTGTACTTATGAGAAGTGAAGTGTAGAGTGGAAAGTTTACTAGTTCAGTGTTCTTGGTTGCAGCCAACAGAAATTCTTGTGCCTGTTACCAAAACTGTGCCAATGGAAAAAACTATGACACTATTGCTGTGTATGGCTCTGCTCAGGTTCCTGTGTTAGCAACTTTGCTTCTTGTGTCTTCTTTTCATCTCCATCAACTACTCTCTATGGCCTTCCCCATCTGGTTCCCCCATCCACTCCATTCTCCTGCTGTACTATCTGTTGCTTTTCTGTGACTTAACTCTTTAGGGCTTTATTTGTCCTGGGTTGTGAAGGCCTTTCAAATGGGGATGAGCCTTGGATGTTGGATCCTAATTCTTCCAATTCAGCATAAGATAAAAAGTTACTTCTTTTACTATGTATGGGTAGCTTGACACTCAAGAGTAAGACAGACTTGAGTGGGCCCAAAGCTCATCCTTGCCTTTATTTGGACCAATAGCAATGCTCATGTCTGGAATTGTGAGACAACTCAAGAGATTTTGGAGCTAGACCACATTTTAAGACTAGTTTTATATTTCCCCATTTTAAAGCTTTAAGTGGCCTTTTATATGCTGTGTTAGTTGAGAAGAGCAGGTTTCTGTCCTGAAGGGTCTGATATATTTTCAAAAGTTTAGTTATTTCTTAGGACATTTACAAACTTTAAAATAATGAATGACATTTTGATTATTAACTCTTTTCTCCATTAAAGATGGAGAGTGGATCATAGAGAAGCTAAAAAACTAATGCCAATTCACAAAATGGATGTCTGTGTAGCCAAGGACAAGAATCTGACATAGCCTTTCAAGCTTTATAACTTGTGGCTACTATAAGAATATTTTTGCCACTGGGTTTATTTATATTCAATTAAGTGTGATTCAATTCTTCAATTCCATGTGTCCTTGAATTCTCAAGTGAAGAATTGTCATTCTGATTTTCTAATCTTCCTTCTTCTCCTATTATTACTAAATAGAAAGATATTTTTGTTGAGCTGCATGCTATGTCCTACCCTTTCCTACTGATCTATAAGCTTTTCCATTGGCTTTCTTTCTGTTTCCTGCTGCTTTCTTGCTTCATAATTGAAGGGAGGATTCAGACCCATCCAGGTAACAACTACTGGTTCTGCATGGCCTCTTTTATTACTCTATTCCCTTCTTATTATTACAATGAGATTGACTGTTTGCTGATGAATATACATGCATTCACGGTGGGAATTTACTTTTGGTGTATAGTTTCAAGGCTTTTAAGCCTGCAGTGAGAGCCATAAATAATCAGATACTGGCCGCCATTTGATAAATTTGACTTCTGCTCCTTCCATATCATTCTTGAGTCTATCTAGATTTTCCACTTTTATTACATACTGTTATTCAAGAAAGCAAAATTGGGTTCAGTTTAATATGGGTTATCCATGTTTTAGAAAAAGGAAGGCCATTCCCATCGTGTGACAAATCAGAATGTGGCAACTCTACTTATAGTTTTAATTTAACTTGACTCTGATAGACTGAGATGAAAATCCTTTTGTTCAGAAATATTTTATAAATTACTTAAATGGTAGTTTTTTAGGGGCTGTTTTAAATTTTTAATAAGTTCTTATAAGCTACCTACTCTTACTGAAAGAATAAGTGCTTTTATACAGTAGAACAACTTTTATTAGACATAAGCTACCCCTTTTGTTATATTTTATCACATACTTTAAAAATAGTAATTATGGTATATAATTTTTCATTTAAATTAGCTGAGACTTCATTTTGAAAGTGAGACTGCCCTACCGTTTTCATACGTGTGACAGCATGGAACAAAACTTTATTTAATGTGCCTAGCGTACAATATTTTTAGTGATCCCAGCCACAGGCAATTTAGTCTCTTTTCATGTATAATGTATTTCCAATTCAAGTTGGTAATGAGAAAGCTCAAAATAGTAAAATTTACATATTCCTCTTTGTAAAAAAAATAAATATTTTCCCCCTCCTCAGTTTTTTCAGAGGCCTCAGATACAGCCTCCTAGAGCTACCATCCCGAACAGCAGTCCTTCCATTCGTCCTGGTGCACAGACACCCACTGCAGTGTATCAGGCCAATCAGCACATCATGATGGTTAACCATCTGCCCATGCCGTACCCAGTGCCGCAGGGTCCTCAGTACTGTATCCCACAGGTAAAGTATCTCTCAAGTCTGTGTGGTCTAGCAGTAGAGTGGCGATTAACCCAAATTCTCATCAGAGGAGGCAGGGATGGTGGATGATGGCATTGGTTTTTAGTGATATGTGAACTTTTTTGTTGGTTGTAAGTCTAGCCATTTTGTCATTTTCTGAAATATTGTAAGGAGATATTTCTGCATCTCTTAAGTTTTTCTAAGATGTTGGAGTAATTATTTTTATCTTTTAGCTTTTACCCCAATCCTTCCCCATATCCATCTGCTCTAAAACAGACTCAGTAATTATGCTGTTCCTGTAAGATCTTTCAATTTCATTGAAAACTATCACCTTAAAATAATTTTACACTGAGAAGATGTCTGTCTGTGCATTGATTTGCTGTATGATTTTACATAATGCACCTCTTTCTCTTTGTCCTTATGCATCTGGATCGCAAGCATTTTTGAAAGTATTTAATCAGATGTTTTTACCTTATTTCAGTTAATTCTTTTTGATATATATACACACACAAAGCTATTTTTTTAATAGTAAGCTACTACCACATCATTTACAATTGTCTTTAACTTCTCTTTTCTAGTACCGTCATAGTGGTCCTCCTTATGTCGGGCCCCCACAACAGTATCCAGTTCAACCTCCAGGACCCGGGCCTTTTTATCCTGGACCAGGACCTGGGGACTTCCCCAATGCTTATGGTATGTATGAAGTATTGGGCAATATTTGGTAGTTTGTTGTGTTTATTTCTTTTTCCTGTTTGGCCAATCAGTTTAGACAGTGGTATATAGGATTTTTAAATGTTGCAAACATTCTAAATGGAAAGCATTTTAGTGACTTACAAGGAAAGAGTATTACAGGAGTATATTTAGTTAATGAATGACTCCTGAAAGAGTTGGTAATTCTGTTGCAAAAAACCCATGTCTCAAGGTTCTGAATCTGCAACCAACTCATCATTACCTGGATTTTTGCTGATGGAATAAATATAAAACTGTTGAACATCATTGGTTTGAACTGTGTGGATCCACTTATGCACAGATTTTTTTTTTATAAATATAGTACAGTATAAACATTCAGCACTATTTACCAAAATGTTTAATGTTTTCCTACTAGAATGTACTATCCACAAAAACAAGGAATTTCATTGTTTTGTTCACTACTGCCCTGTCACCTGAAACAGTAACTGTAGGCTGTTTAGGTGGGATGACTGAATATAACTCAGTATCCCTATGATTCCTTTTCTGTAAATTTGTGACAAATCTGTCATACCATGTTTTTGAGGGGCAGCCCAGGTGGCTCAGTGGTTTAGCGCCGCCTTTGGCCCAGGGCCTGATCCTAGAGACCCAGGATCCAGCCCCACATCAGGCTCCCTGCATGGAGCCTGCTTCTCCCTCTGCCTGTGTCTCTGCCTCTCTCTCTGTGTCTCTCATGAATAAATAAATAAAATCTTAAAGAAAAAAAAAGGTTGTTTTTGAGGATTAGTGAAATGAGAATGCCTTGAAAAATCACAGATGTTTTTAATATAGAGAAGTAAGTGCCATGTTTGTACTTTGTTTATGAACCTGTACTAAGTTAAAGAGTAATAAAAATAACTTATTCAATAAACTTCTCCCACATATTATACTTCATTATTACGTAATCTATTACAGATAAACAGGTGTCCACTAACCAGTTTCTTAACTTTGAGATTTAGTGTCTCTGTTAAAAACCTTTACAGCAGAAATAATTGATATTAGAAGAGCTCACAAACATTTCCTTTAGGTTTTGAGGTGAAATAGGCCAAGGGACAAAGTGTTATCTGGTTTTACCACTTCTAGAAAAGGGAAAACCTTTCTCTCACTTTGGCCACTATTGCTTGTGAAATTGTAGATGCAAAATGATGTACTTCATTATGCCATTAAATATCTCAAGTGTGTGTGTGTGTGTGTATGTATGAAACCTGGCTTTACTAAAGTAGTTATTTTACTTGGAAATACTTGATTTTTCAAAACAACATGTTACATATATGTGTTTTAATGTAAAATAATACATGTACATCACCCAGCTTTGATTTAGAATATTATCATTACTGTTGAAGTGTCCCTTGTGTGTCCCTTGAACTTAGTTTGAACTTGGAGTTTTCATGCCACCTTAGTGCCTTTGTATTTGTACTTATTCTATAAATTTAAATCCAATTACAGTGATTTTCTAATTTTAAAAAAGATTTTGTTTATTTGAGAGAGAGAGAGAGCACAGGGGAAGGAGCAGAGGGAGAGGGGCAAGCAGACTCCTGGCTGAGCACAGACCCCCGAAAAAGGGCTTGATCTCAGGACCCTGAGATCATGACCTGAGCCAAAATCAAGAGTCAAGACACCTAACCAACTGAACCACCCAGTCACCCCCAATTAAAATTATGTTTAATTGTAAAATTGTCTATTGATATAATCAAGAATTAATCTAATAGAAAACTGTAAATGAGATTAGCTGTCAGAGTAAACATACTGAAATCCACATTTTCTCTTGAAAATCACATTTTCTCTTTCATTTCCATGTTGTAGTGGGAATGTAGTTGTATCTTACATATAAAATAATTTTGAAAGTTACCTCGCTGAATCCTAGTCTATTTACACATTATATAAATGACTTTTTGACTCAGAAAATATTGTCCTTAAAATTCTGTTAGGAATCTGTGCCAGCCTCTTTATTGTACTTTAATACTACTGCAGTATATATAGAAACGATATAGATGAGTTTAATGGCAGGACAATATTTTGCTGATTTGTATATACAATATTATAACATATTTGGCGTTATTTCTATTACATATACTGTGTTTGTTTTATTTTCACAAAAAGCAGGATATTGAGGGGCACTTGTATCTCAGATATTGTTGATGTTTGTTTCCTTTACTAGATATTCTTTCTTCTTAGGAAAATTCTTACACAGATCCAAAATCCATCAAGTAAGCAGTTTGCCATCTAGATTAAAACAGTTTACCTAGTTTCCTTAAGATGAGAAAAGCAATCTTAATTTTTCATTATGAAAGTAACCAAGTTAGTGAGAAAAATGCAAATAATATAGAATGTAAAAAGTTGAAATAGCCAGTTTTTCTCCCCTTCTCCATTCCTATAGAAAAAATATAACAGATTAACACATATTTTTCACTTATATTTAAACAATTTTTAATAAAAATGGGCACATGCTATTTGTAATGTTCTAAAACTTTCTTGGTTTTTCTCTCCATCTTACAGTATATTCCTGGACATCTTCCCATTTCATTAGCTATAGAATTTTTTTTTTTTTTTAAGATTTTATTTATTTATTCATGAGAGACAGAGAGAGAAAGAGAGGCAGAGACACAGGCAGAGGGAGAAGCAGGCTCCATGCAGGGAGCCTGACGTGGGACTCGATCTGGGGTCTCCAGGATCATGCCCTGGGCTGAAGGCGGTGCTAAACCCCTAAGCCACTCCGGCTGCCCAGCTATAGAATTCAATCCACATAGTATTCCATTTTAGTAATGAATCATAATGTATAATCCAGTCCTCTATTGATAGGAGATTCAGACTATTTTCCTTATTTGGGCAGATATTTCAGATTTAAAGTGTATAGTAGTTAATATGCTTTTATCAGACTTAAAAGTTTTGATCCAGTAGTTCCCATCAATGTGAGATCCTTCAGCTATACTACTTTTGGGCAGCTATTCTGGCCTTATGGTCTAGAAGCCAAGAACACCCCTTTCATATTTTCTCCTTGGAATCTCGTCTCCACTTAAGTTCTTCATTTCCTTCTGATCTTGATATCCCCCCTTTACTCTCCCTCCTCTTCCTTCCTAGCCTTGGGTTCAGGTAAAAAAAAAAAAAAAAAAAAGTATAAGGAATGAAGTCCTAGTTCTGTATTCTAAAGCACTGCAGCCCTCCACTCTAGGGCAGAGGGCCTTCTTCTAGCTGAACTGGTAAGGAACAAATCCTAGTCTTGTTTCTTACTTCCCTAGTGGTTGAGTTGGTAAGTTAGACTGACTGTTTTACAGAATTCTTAGTTCTTTGTCCTTAGCTCTGGGGCACTAGCATTTTGCTCCTCTGTTCAGTTTAAATCTTGAACAGTGATTCTCAAAGAATATTTTTACCTACCCTAAAGTTCAGTAACCAAGATCATAAAATTGTATTTGTGCAGTATAATTCTAGTGGTGTTTCTATAGTGTTGAGAAAAAATAATGAATAGTATTTGATCAATGTCATTTTTCAGTTTTTTTCTCATCAGTGTTTCTTAAATATTTTGATGCCTATTATATTAGAAAAATAAATACCTCATGAAGACTGACATTACTTCCAGGCAAACGCTAGGAGTGGTGGCCCAAGTTGTAAAAAATTGGTGTTTGGTGGGAGCAAACAGGTGTGGTTAGTAGTGACAGTGATACTGAGAAAGGAAAAGAAAAGCTTGAGAATTTACTTTGTTATAAAACATCCCGTTGTCCTTTCCTTCAAACTAATATACTCTCCCTTTTTCTCACTCTATCTTGTGATTTCTACCTCCCCCTTTCATTTTATTTTCCACCCTTCCTGAGTTTTGTGGGGCTTGGGCACCTTATTCACCTCCTAAGAGCTGAAGGATTCATCCATTGTTCCCCATGGTATGTGGAGTTGGGAAGTGTTCAAACATCCAAAGTTGAATTTGATTTTGTTTTCATGGAGTGTTAATACTGTGATTGTTGGGGTGCCTCAGTGGTGCAGTCAGTTAAGCAACAGACTCTTGGTTTTGGCTCAGGTGATTATCTTGGGGTCCTGGGATTAGGCACTTTGTTGGGCTCTGTGCTCAGTGTGGGGTCTGCTTGAGATTCTCTCTCCTTCTCTTTCTGCCCCTCCTGCTTTTGCTCTGTCTCTCTTTAAAATAAATAAATAAATAAATAAATAAATAAATAAATAAATAAATAAATCTTAAAAAAAATATTGTGATTGTTGACATGCTTGTATACTGAGCTTATGATTATTATGGGATATCATGGGATAAATATGAGCTTTTATGTGCTGACCTGCATATTTAACCACCTATATTTGTTTCTATGGAAAAATTCAGTTTTGATAGGTTTTTAGAAGACTTGCAATGTACAAGACCACATGATGGGCATTTTGTAGAATGTAGATGTTAAGATAGTCTCCTTGCCTTTCAGGATCTTACAGTACATTTGTTTGATTATTGTGCTGGGGGCTTTACCATTGAGAAGAAATCTAAATGTTGTCCAGACCACTGGTTCCCAGATCTTTCAATATCCTGGTCAAACAAAATTAAAAAATAAAGTAAAATAAAGGAAGAAACGTATAGGACTATTATTTTTTAAATTTTGCCACAAAGACTTTCAAAGAAAACTGCTATTTAATTTCAATAGCATTTCACAAAGGAAGGCTGTTTCTTTTTTTTTTTTTTTTTTTTAGTTTCTGAAATTTTATTATTTTTAATACATACATTTCACAAACAGAAACCTTCAAACACCACACACAATTCCATAACCAAATGTTTCAGTTTTATCAACATTCTTTAACTATTTACACTGTCTTCCCTCAACAAAAGTGCGATCCAAGACATCTTGACAAGAAATCTTTAGGACAAGAATATATTTTTGAGCTGGTTTTAATGACGCCCATCCATTACATTTTCTTTCAATTACCTGCAAGAATAACAAAGTCAACAACAGGACATAGAAATGAGCTGGGTTAGGCAGCATCCTATTAAAGGAACCAAAACACTGAACAGATGCACTTTCTCCTCAAGTCCTCCTCAAAAGTCCGACTAAAACTGTTTAAGAGCTGCAAACGGGAGACCAAAGAGGAAAAGCCAAGTGGAGGTCCTGACCTGAGCACAGGAAAACAGACTGTACATTAAGGGTTGGTCTTACAGGACAAAACAGATTTCAGCAAATTAGTTTTCAGGGTCTAATAAGTTATGCATCAGCCTAAATGTTAGTAGTTAAACACCTAATAATATTCTTTCCTGATGAGCTAACGTCCCCTCAAAAGATATGAAAATACTTTTTACTCTGAAAATAAACTTCCTTTGCAAAAACTGGAAATTTAGACTAGGGAGAGCTCTTTCTCACTTAGAATAGAATAATACACTCCACTCTTCAATTTCACGGCCAACGTCTATCTTTTATTCAAGCAGCTGATAAACTTGGTGTATCACTTGCTTCAGATGCAACGAGAGTGGAGAACTGAGTCAGCCTGAAGAGGAAATGATAAAGAGGAAGGCTGTTTCAAGAACAAAGGAACAAGACTGAAATAATTTCAAAATAGTAACAGACCTTTCCAAAATGTCAAATTGGCAAGCCTATAGTTGTGGCTCGATTTGTGCTATTATAGTAATATTATTATTGTATAAATTTTGCCATATATCATTGACACATTCTGTATAGACTGAGGTTTAGAGAACCACTGATTGAGAACAGGGATCGGGGAAGAAAGGATCAGCCTTATTTTTTATAAAGGGCAATATTACAGGTTTTGCAGGCCGTATGGTTTCTGTTGCATCTATTCAACTCTGCCATTTTAGTGAAAGAGAATCCATAGGTAATAGATAAAATAGATAAAATACTGTATGTAGGTGTATTCTAATAAACTTTGTTTATAACATTGCACTGGATTTATTAGCCTTATGGCTTTAGTTGACATACCCCTGATCTAGATAAACCTGGCTACATTCCATTCATATGAGGCCAGGGTCATTAAGTAACGTGCCTAATTGATAAATAGTATGTAAAAGTCACTCACATTTTTAATTAAAGTTTTTATTTTAGTTTTTAAATATTTTATTTATTTATTTGACAGGAAGAGAGAGAGAGCACAAGCAGGGTCAGCAGGCAGAGGGAAAGAGAGAAGGGCTTGCTCCCAGGGCCCTTAGACACTTAACTGACTGGGCCACCCAGGAATCCCAAAATAAATGTTTTTAAATGTCTTTGACTATATAAGAAGTTGGATTAATATTTTATAAACGATAACCATTATTTGGTAGAAGGCTCACTCTGCTGGGGTCCACAGTTGACTTGATATTTTGCTAATTGTGTTTAACCCCATTATTGAGATATCCTATGCTGCCAGGTATATTCAGATGGTATTGTGTATTATATACCAGTCTCTACCCCAGTCGTATTGACTGAAAAATGTTTTCTTAGAACAATCTGATTTTTTCTTAGTGGGATGATTCACCTTTTAAAAAAAAAAAAAAGATTTTATTTATTCATGAGAGATGGTGGGGTTGGGGGTGGCGGCAGTAGAGACACAGGCAGAGGGAGAAGCAGGCTCTGTGCAGGAAGCCCCAAGTGGGACTTGCTCCCAGGTCACCAGGACCAGGCCCTGGGCTGAAGGGGGCGCTAAACCGCTGAGCTGCCCGGGCTGCCCTGATTCACCTTTTGGATCTTATTTCACTTATTTTAAAGAATATGGCAAGATGAGCAGATTGTATTACTTACCTAGCAGTATTTGAAACCAATTTTAGAGGATTGTTTTCTGAGTTTTGGAACTAGTGATATATAGGATAGTATAGAATTGCTTATTTAAGCTTGAGTTTGAGAATAGTTTATGTACTACTAGAAGCATGGCTAATGTGTTTTTCTCTTTTTACATTGAATTCATTGAAATCCTAGCTGTGCCCCCTGTTTAGATCTCCAAATTTGATTGAGACTTGCAGGGTTCTGGTACTGCAAATCATACTGCTTCCAGGAAATTACCACTTGAAAACTATTGTGAGGACGGTGGGGATGGTTTGATGTTGATGATGAGGAGTCATAATATTATGACGAGTTATAATAGAGCCAGTATTATTTGACTGTTTACTAATGTACCAAGGATTTTACTTGTTAACTACTTTCTTACCTTTGTTTTTCCTTCTTGTTATCAAAGCTCAACTGTCACTGCTTCTACCAAAGCCAATCTTACACTTGTGCACTGGATCCAATCATGTACACATTTATGGCTATTACTCTAGCTGTTCTCTTCTCTGTTGCTGGCATTATCATTTTTTTTCTTTTTTACTAGATTAGTCCCTTTGGCATACAGGTATATGCAGTTTAATTCCCATCTTAAAAAACAAAACAAAAACAATTTTTCTTCTTCCCTTTATAGCAGAATTTTGAGAAAAGGAGTTATCTATGCTCAACTGTCTTCATTTCCATCTCATTCACGGTTGAGCCCACCTTAATTAGGATGTACTTCCCTGCCCCCACGCACATAACTTTTGTCAGGGTTACCTGTGAATTCTACTTTGCTGAGTCCCCCTTGACCTCTCAGCACCATTTTACATAGTTATGCACACTCCCCATTCCTGAACCATTCTTTTTACTTCAACCGCTGCTTTGATTTTCTTTTTCATCTCCTTTGCTGGTTTTTTTCTTCATACCTGTAATTTCTGAACAGCATAGAGTGCCCCAAAATTTCATCCTTGGGTTTATTCTCTATTTGTACTGATTTCCTCAGTTACCCAGTCTCATGGTTTAAATTTTGTCCATACTCTACTAATTCCAAAATGGATACCTATTCTCTGATTCCAGCCTTGGGTCCCTTCCTGCCTACTTGCTATCTTCCTTTGAAGGTCTAGTAAGAAACTGAAACTTTACATGTCCAAAATTGAACTCTTGATTTTTATCCCTTAAAACTCTACTCTTCCTCTAGTTTTCCTCATCTCAGTAAGTAAATAAATAGCACAGTAAATAGCACTTCCATTCTTCCACTTGCTGCAACAAAAAAAACCTTAAGAGTTTTCCTTGACACTTTGTCTCATAGTCACATCCACTCTATCAGCAAATCTGTAGGTTTTACTTAATGTATCCAGTATCTGACCCTTCCTCTCATCACCTCTACTGCAAGTACTCTGGCTTAATAGTAATTATGATAATAGTCAAAGTTTCAAAAGTTAAAGTATTCATTAAGAATACAGGGCGGGCAGCCCCAGTGGCGCAGTGGTATAGCGCTGCCTGCAGCCCAGGGCATGATCCTGGAGACCCTGGATCGAGTCCCACGTCGGGCTCTCTGCATGGAGCTTGCTTCTCCCTCTGCCTGTGTCTCTGCCTCTCTCTCTCTCTCTCTCTCTCTCTCTCTGCATCTCTATGAATAAATAAATTAAAAATCTTTAAAAAAAATACAAGGGCTGGGTGGAAGAAAATAATTTCAGATGGAAGGACAACATTGTCAAAAGGTGAGAACAATGTCAAAGAGACTAGGGTCCTCAAGGGATAGTAGTAGAGATAGATTGTAGCTAGAGCTAAGGTATGGAGCTAGGGAGTGTGGTACATAATGTAGTTAGAACCCTGGAACCTGGACTTTTAGTATCAGATTTTATTTTTTGACTGCTTAATCTCAGCCTTTTTTTCTGCTCCAACAGTATGACATTTGGTAAGCCTAAATGGTAGTTCCCTATGATATGACAGTGGTTCTCTGTAAATAGGGAGAAGAATCAGATTGCTCCCACTCCACAAGATGATCACATATGTTCTCTTGCCTCTGACCAAATCCACACACAACATTAAGACAGACCCTTGCTTGAGAATCATATTGCAGGAAATGGGAAATGGTCAGGCTCCCCAGAATAGATTTTTTAAGATTAGTGCTGTAGTACGATTCATTTTTTTGAAAGGTGACTGGTGGCAGTCTGCAGGAGTGGTTATTTAGTTGTTTTCATATTGGATGCTAACAAAAAGTTGTTTATGACTGTTTGGGAATCATTCCTTGACCACTTCAGTAAATAGAGGGGAGCTAGTAAATAGATATGATTAAGAGGAATGTTTTTGTTACTTTTTTACCTTTTTAAAATTAACTTATTGTCCAAAGCCACAGGGCTAATAGTATTTTTATAGTGGTTGACAAAATAACTGAATGCTTCTTTTCATTTCTTTCTAATTCTTTAGGAACGCCTTTTTACCCAAGTCAGCCAGTGTATCAGTCAGCACCAATCATAGTGCCTACACAGCAGCAGCCCCCTCCAGCCAAGAGAGAGAAAAAAACAGTAAGAGATATTTATTAATTTTTTTTATTTTAAAATAGAATGTCCAACCCCTTGTCAAATAAGTGTACACATAGTTGTAATCATTACCTCTCAGTTCACAAATGACTGCCATTTTTTGTTGTTTATATCCTTATTGCTAGACCCAGACAATTTGTATGGACATAATAAGTAGAAGTTATAAAAAAAACAATTTGCTTAATATCATTTTTCAGCATGCACTGAGCTAGATATGCTAGATGACATCATGCCTTCTTTAGAACTAGGAGATTTACTCTGCTAAGATCTTACTAAGTGGGAGAAATTTGAGATCTGTTTTTACCTACTGATTATTGTCCTTTAACTAGTCCTGATCAGCTCTGCACGCAAATATGAACTTAAAGGGGAAAAATCAGCACAGTGTTAAGGACAATAAGAAAAATCCTCCCTGTGAAATAGATTTATTTTTAGAAATAGTTTAGAAAATGTATTCTGTTTTTAAGAAGTTATAGGGGCTTTGCCTTTGTCTACTAAGGCAGGCCCAAGAAAATTAGAGTGCAGTAATATAAAATTCACATTGCCAGAAGAATGGCTTGCAATCTCTTATCCATTAGGTGGGATATCATAGCATAAAATGAGATTCATGAGGATGAGATAGGTGGGAGGGATATGATAGCAATCAGTACCCTTGAAAGTGCTCTTATTTAATAAAAATAAAGTTCCAAACATGGGCTCTTTGATTATCAGATACAAATTTCTTATGCACACATTAAAATAAACAGGACATTCTTCCTCTGACCGTCTCTCCCTCTGCAGGATGGGGGGACAGAGGCCTGAGGCCAGGAGGGACCCTGCCATCCCCTGCATGTGTCCCTGTCTCCCCAGTCCCATTTTTTATATTAAAAAATAAATAAAATGAGCTACTTTGGAAAAAAAATAAAATAAAATAAACAGGACATGCCAGTATCAGGACACTGATGTTGAGAAAGTATGCTTCAGAAATATGGAGATAGCATAATAGATGTTGGATATGACAAACACCCAGAATGTAGAAACATCATTACAGAAGATGATGAAAATGGAAGACATCATATATTTTACTGAACAAGAAAGTAGGACAAAAGCAATATTTAAAACTGTAGTAGAGACAAGTTTCTGTACCTGAAAAATAGCTGATGTTAGAAATCTTACTTAAGAATTCTCAAAACAGGAAAGGAAAGAAAATGAGTGGGTAAAATCAGAAAGGTGACAAAACATGAGAGACCCCCAACTCTGGGAAATGAACAAGGGATGAGGGGTAGTGGAAGAGGGGGTGGGCAGAGGGATGGGGTGACTGGGTGATGGGCGCTGAGGGGGGCACTTGTTGGAATGAGCACTGGGTGTTATTACTATATGTTGGCAAATCAAACTCCAGTAAAAAAAATATACAAAAAAAAAAAGCCCAAAACAGCTTCCAGATCCAGGTGTTTTATTAGCAAATGCTTTGACATTTCAAAGAAGCTAGGCTGGAGGCAGTAATAGTAGGAGCGGCCTTTGTCTCAGCACTGTCACAGGATGGAAGGTCAGACCCAGGTGCTCCATCTCCTTTGCAGCACTATTTCCACTGACAGCTGTAAGCATAGGTAGCCTTTAAAAAATTGAAAGAATACCATATATACTTTTCTGCATCTTGAATCTTTTTACCTACCAATACACCTGAATGATCATTCCATATCAGTGCATGTAGATCTATTTCATTCTTTCTACTGGCTGATATTTAATTTTAAAGATGCAATATAATTTTTAAATTATTGTGTCCTTTTTTTTTTTTTTTTTTTAATTAACTTTTATTGGTGTTTAATTTACCAACATACAGAAAAACACCCAGTGCTCATCCCGTCAAGTGTCCACCTCAGTGCCCGTCACCCATTCCCCTCCAACACCCGCCCTCCTCCCCTTCCACCACCCCTAGTTCGTTTCCCCGAGTTAGGAGTCTTTATGTTCTGTCTCCCTTCCTGATATTTCCCAACATTTCTTTTCCCTTCCTTTATATTCCCTTTCACTATTATTCATATTCCCCAAATGAATGAGAACATACACTGTTTGTCCTTCTCCGATTGACTTATTTCACTCAGCATAATACCCTCCAGTTCCATCCACGTTGAAGCAAATGGTGGGTATTTGTCGTTTCTAATTGCTGAGTAATATTCCATTGTATACATAAACCACATCTTCTTTATCCATTCATCTTTCGATGGACACCGAGGCTCCTTCCACAGTTTGGCTATTGTGGCCATTGCTGATAGAAACATCGGGGTGCAGGTGTCCCGACGTTTCATTGCATCTGAATCTTTGGGGTAAATCCCCAACAGTGCAATTGCTGGGTCGTAGGGCAGGTCTATTTTTAACTCTTTGAGGAACCTCCACACAGTTTTCCAGAGTGGCTGCACCAGTTCACATTCCCACCAACAGTGTAAGAGGGTTCCCTTTTCTCCGCATCCTCTCCAACATTTGTTGTTTCCTGCCTTAATTATTGTGTCCTTGATCAGCCTTGAGCTTGTTTCTATGGCTTTGCTCAAATAGCTACTATTGCAGTCAACATTCTTAAGGTATCTGCAACATAAATTCCTATTCCTAATTACAAGGATATGTGCATTTTTCATTAATTAAAAAACCATTTATGACCCATAAAACTTTATTCTACAGAATAATATATATTCTAAAACAATTTTACTTATGAATCTTATGTTAAGCAGTATAAATAAAATCAACTAATTTGTCAGTGCTTACAAGATAAGCATTAATATTTTGCCTTTTTGACCTAGAAATTCAGCCAACTAGGTCCCATTTGTTATTCTAATTAGTTCATGTCAGAAATAATGTTCTAAATTTCTTTGAATGACCCCATACAGTTCTGTGATAGAAATAAAGTCACGTGTGGTGATTATCACTTTGATATTTGATAGGCTTCCCAGTTTATATTGTTAACACATCATATGTCTATAGATATACATAGATACCCGTCTCTAAATATGCCATCTTATTCTTACCTTGTAGATAAGAATTCGGGATCCTAACCAGGGAGGGAAAGACATAACAGAGGAGATTATGTCTGGAGGTGGCAGCAGAAATCCTACTCCACCCATAGGGAGACCTACTTCCACACCTACTCCTCCTCAGGTAAGACAGAGTGAGTCATGAGGGATATGCTGTATATTTGTTTGCTAACTTCTGCTGGGCTCTTCTTTCTATAGCCACTTTTGTACTTCTCATATTCATCAGTTGTCTCATCGCCTTGAATATCTAAATGATATTTAAGCAGACATGTTCTTTCTCATTACAAATTGTTAAAACTTATAGATTTGTATTCATTATATTTCTATGTATTGTCTCCACATTCAGAGCATAGCTTCTGCCACTCTTTTCCTAATGAACTATTGCATAACACCAAAAGGAGCTGCAGTTCCTATAGAAACCTCATCAGTAATTGAGTATTTCATGTTTCAATATGGAGTCTTAGGAATTAAATGCTGTACAATATATTTGTGAAAACTTTAAGATTAAAAATTTAAACATTGTTATTTAGTAGTATTGTCTGGGACAAATGCCTATGCCTGTGTAATTCAGAGTGTTTTAGTATTTTAGTTATACCTCATACTTTTAAGGCTGCCTAAATGATCTTTTTTAATTGGAGGGTGTCTCCTTTCATTATTTACGTGGGTTATTAGGAAATATTGTCAGCTAAGCACCTTTTTGTTCCTGTTGCAGAATGTGGTTATTTTTATCTTCTAAAAGTTCACTTTCTTGCTTTTAGAAATTAAGACATTCCAGGAAGAACTGGAGTTCAGTAAACCACAGTAGAGACTGGAAGTCCCCAAATTTGCCAGGATTTTTATTTCATCACTTGGTCACTTTAAATTTTGATAAACCATTCAGAGGAGAAGAGTGATTTTCAAAGCTTTAAATAAACTGAGAGCTCAGTTTATAAAACAGATAAAATGAAAATTATTAAGGAATGGTGGTTGCTTGCTTCCTCACTTATAGCCCAGTTTGTGACAGGTAATAGGAATTATTAAATATCATTTCAGAATGATGAACTAAAAAGTTTTTTAAAATGTTCTTAAAAATTGGGATCACAAATACATGGCTGAGTTTAGAGCCCCTCGAAAATGTGCGAATTTATTTAATTTCCAACCTGGAAGTGAATATGGGATAGGTAACATTTATACATTTAAGCTATCTACTTTATGTGCACAGTTAGATAAGGGCATACACTACAGAAAAACCCGGAATTGGTTGTTTAGGGCAATAAAGTTTGGTCTGTGTTTTCCCACATATGTGTGTGTGTGTGTGTGTGTGTGTGTGTGTGTGTGTTTTTACATTTTATTTATTTGACAGAGAGTGTGCAAACAGGGGGAGTGGGAAGCAGAGGGAGAAGGAGAAGCAGGCTTCCCATGGAGCAGGGAGCCTGATGGGGGGCTCAATCCCAGGACCCTGAGATCATGACCTGACCTGAAGGCAGACATTTAATCACTGAGCCACCATGCGCTCCTGTGTTTTCCCACATTAATTAAAATATTTTTGTTGATTCGTATTTGAATTCTCAACTTGAACATGTCTTAGTATATCTTCTTGCATTTTAATTCCCTGTGATTTGTTTTTTTTAATGTTAACCAGCTTGATACTCTACCCTCTTTCGGCTACAGAAATCCTTTTGCTGTTTATTTTTCATCAGAGATCCCTGCATTTATAGTAAAGTATAGCATGGAGTATACATAGGGATGTTTGAAGAGAGGGTTAATGAGTTTCATTTTGGCAAGCATTCAAGATAAGGAGTTAATTTAGAGGAACTGTAGTAGGTGTATGTGACAAGAAGGGAGAGGAGAAACAGGGTTTGCTGCTACTGTGTTTGCCCTAAAGAGTAGATTGAATTTAGAATTGTCCTGCTTCGTAAGTTTTAAAATGATCTATGGAATAACTTCTAAAGATTTTATATCTCGAATAAATAAAACATATTTTTATATGTATGCATGTGCCCATTTAGGTGATCACACAATACAGATGGAGGTGCATGGGTAGACCTCTTTGAGTGCTAGAACACTTGCTGCAGGTCTCCATTATGTCACTTAAATTTATGACCTTAGGTCAGAACGTTGTCCTTTTAACCCCTACTTTTTTAATAAGTAAAATGAGGGATTATAGTAAGTAATCTCAGAGTTCCCTTTTATCTTTTAAATGTTAAAATGGGAAAGAAGGGGGTTGTTTTTGTTATTTTACCTTGGCAACACAGTCTCTCACCTATGTCTCTGTTGTTGATAGCGATAAGGCACAAGGAACATTTCTGCATTAAGAAATGTGCTAGATGCCTTAAAGTTTTTAGGGGACCCTTTAGGGTAAAAATAAATACATAATGCTATATAGGCAAGGCTTCCAAAGGCTGCTACTTCCATAGTCTACTTCCAAAGGCTGGGGTAGGGAATCAAAATCACTGAATTTTTTTAAATGAACTACTTTATATATATTTCTTCCTCTCCCTACTACCTTCCCTCCTCCCCCTGTTTTACACATTACTCTTATATTGAAGTACTATTACAACATGTGAGAGAGTCCTATGCCACAGGGTGTAGGGATAGAGTAAAGGTTGGAAACTTCAGATTGCTGGCATATCTTAGGAAAGATACATAGCCTCTCCTGTCATTTGGGAAAATTGCCAAAGTCAGCAAGTCATTCAGTCTTTTAAAGAGCTTCTTATTAACTTGATACCTGGAAACCTTAAATTCTGACCATTTGTTAATTAGTTCTATAGTTTTAGCAATAATAGTTAGGTTTTGGAGTGGAACTCCTGGGTGGCTCAGTGGTTGAGCATCTGCCTTTGGCCCAGGGCGTGATCCTAGGTCCAGGGATGAAGTCCTGCGTCGGGTTCCCTACGAGGATCCTGCTTCTCCTCTGTGTCTCTGCCTCTCTCTGTGTGTCTCTCATGAATAAATTAAATAAAAACCTTTCTTTGTTTTTTAAAGTTAGGTTCTGAAGCTTAGACAATGATACAAGTAATCTGTATATAGTTAGTAGGTAAGTTCTTGCAGAAAGAATTTCAAGGAGACACTCATATAATATCAACAAACCCAGTGTTAACTTTTATTTTTTAATGTATTTATTTCAGAGAGAGTGAACAAGAACACAGGCACACACAAGAGGGGGGAGAGGGAGAGAGAATCTTAAGCAGAGTCCCTGCTGAGCACAGAGGCCCATACCAAGTTCAATCTCTCTTATCCTTAGACCATGACCTGAGTCAAAGTCAAGAGTCAGATGCTTAACCAACTAAACTACCCAGGCGCCCTCAGTCTTAGCTTTTATAATGTCATTTGTTGGGACTCCTGGGTGGCTCAATGGTTGAGCGTCATGCCTTCGGCTCAGGCCATGATCCCTATCCCCTCCTTATCGAGTCTTGCATGTGGCCATCAAGCTCCCCATAGGGAGCCTGCTCCTCCCTCTGCTTATGTCTCTGCCTCTCTCTCTCTGTCTCTTGTGAATAAATAAATAAAACCTAAAAGAAATAAATTTAAAATATCATTTGTTGACTCAGTCATAGCACTAATGAGTTAATATCCTTCTCTACGTTGAAACATATGGTATGTTTTTGCTTTACTGCTATCTGCAATAAAGAATAGTGGTCATTAAATCACATCATTTTTCATCTTTAATAAAACAATTTCTCGTTAGTAATTTCTTCTGACTTAAAAACAATACTTTTTGAGGTGCCTGGCTGGCTCAGTCCATAGGACACATGATCTTGGGTTTGTAAATTTGAGACCCATGTTGGACATAGAGTTTAAAAAAAAGAAAGGAAAGAAAAAGATATACCTTTCAATAGTATGGAGAGTGTTGTAAACTTTAAACAGGTATCCAGGTGGAGCTTGATTTTCTTAAAAGTTTTAAATAAGATGTCAAAATGAATAAAGACCCTTAGTAGCTAGTGTTAAGCTATTTTTTTGTTGAAAAGAAATTTGAACATGGACAGTCAGGGAGTCCTACTTAGAGTTATAAAGCAGGGTTGTTGATTTAATCAAGCCTGTCTCCAACAGGGTTTGATAAACACCTGAATTTTTAATAAAACTAAGATTCTCCAGCTTTAGTGCCTATGGGAATTTCCTAAAGTCAGAAAACAAAATTTGACACAAGGTGACTTTTGAGATACTATATCTTTTTGGAAGCTGGTGGAGCAAATATGTTTTAAATTGTTTTTGACATCCCAATGAAGATCCACTTATGAGACACATTAATGTTCAATTTTATGTTTTTGTTCAGTGATTCTTCACTGAACTTGAATTATGTTTTTTCATAGTTCTTCACTAAATTTTGTGAAAGTTTTTGCTGTTATAGTGATGTGATTTAATCTGAATCCTAATTATAATGAAAATGTGACTTGAGTTTGTATATATGTAGTACAATTCCTATCCCTTACTACCTACTCCCAGTCGGACACTGAACAGTGGTATTGCAGCTTGCAGTCATCCAATAACTACAATGTCTGTAGTTGTAGATGTCACAGGAAGTGCTATAAGAAATTAACAAGAAACCTGGCAGCCCTGGTGGCCCAGCAGTTTAGCGCCACCTTGGTTTAGCCCCGCCTGGGGTGTGATCCTGGAGACCCGGGATCAAGTCCATGTCAGGCTCCCTGCATGGAGCCTGCTTCTCCCTCTGCCTGTGTCTCTGCATCTCTCTCTCTCTCTCTCTCTCTCTCTCTCTCTTCTGTCTTTCATGAATGGATGAATAAAATCTTTTTAAAAAAAATTAAAAAAAAAGAAATTACAAGAAACCATCAAGCTTTATCTTCTGTTATGGAAAATACATTTTCAGAGTTAAAATACTTCAGTTTTATATGTATATAAATTATAAATCTTCATTGGAAAAGAATAGTAAAGGAAGAAATTGTAGCCTTAAATCTTACTACTGAGAGTTGTTAACTTTTCGGTGAATATCCTTTCAGACATTTGTAGTGCATATATGCACATCAATATTTATAACTTAATATGTCTGGATTCATTCTTTCCATTTTATAAATACCATTTTTTTCAGTGGTCATTAGGAGTGTTCATGTTTGACTATAGGTTACTATTACAATTTTTAATGGCTACATGGTATTTCTTTGAATATACCCTTGTTTATTTAATGGATGGGTATTTTCTTTTCCTGTTTGTCATTAATACTAACAATACTGTAACGAACAACTTTGTGGACTTATTTTTGGGTTATGATGTTATCTGTCCTCCAGAAATTTACCAATTAATCTCTGACCAGCAGTTTTAAGGAAGAACCCTTTTCCTTATTTGATATATTAAATATAATCCCATTTCAT
This sequence comes from Vulpes lagopus, assembly GCF_018345385.1. Lineage (NCBI taxonomy): Eukaryota > Metazoa > Chordata > Mammalia > Carnivora > Canidae > Vulpes > Vulpes lagopus. The sequence goes on from NC_054831.1 coordinate 127,158,680, forward strand.
TTTTATTTATTGATTTATAGAGCTGAGAATTTTGATGTTTGCTGGTTATTTGTGTGTTTATGAATTATTATGTATTTTGAACACATTTGTTTTGGGGCGATGATTTTTTTCTGATTTTTAAGTGTTCATCAGAAATTTTTTTTGACTTACGTAATATTTTTTTCCTAGTGTGATGATTGTGTTTTTTTTTTAAGATTTTATTTATTTATTCATGAGAGACACAGGGAGAAAGAGAGAGGCAGAGACACAAGCTGAGGGAGAAGCAGGCTCCATGCAGGAAGCCTGATGTGGGACTTGATCCTGGGACTCTGGGATCACACCCTGAGCCAAAGGCAGATGCTCAACCACTGAGCCACCCAGGCATCCTGATGATTGTGTTTTAACCTTTTTTTTTTTTTTTTTTTAACCAAATGGCTTGTCCTTTCTTTCAGTATTATTCATTGAATACTTTACCATTGCTTCCTTGCTTAGAGAGATTATTTTATATAATATAAAATATACATAATAAATATACATTTATTTATATATATCATTATATAATATATTTTATGTGTATATATTAAAATTATATATTATTATATAGTTTATAATAAATATATATTAAATAAATTATATATTATATATAAATATACACACACATCCATACATACGCACACACCTGAGTTTGTTTCCGGAATTCTATATCCCACTTATTTTTTTTTTAAGATTTTATTTATTTATTTATTTGAGAGAGAGCGAAGATGCACAAGCTGGAGGTGGAGCAGAGTGGGAAGTAAATGGAGGGGAAAGAATCTCAGACTCTGCATTAAGTTTGAAGCCCCACGCAGGGCTTAATTCTCACAATCCTGAGATCAAAACCTGAGCCAAAATCGAGAATCAAATGCTTAACTGAGTGAGCCACCCAGGATCAGTGTTTCTGTTTTCTTTAGCTAAATACCCAAATGTTGAATTGCTGGATCATATCTTTGTTCTATTTTTAATTTTTTAAATGGTTTTATTTATTTATTTGACAGGGAGAGAGCTCAAGCATGAGCAGGGGGAGTGGCAGGGATAGGGAGAAGCAGGCTCCTTATGAAACAGGGAGCCTGATGTGGGGCTTGATCCCAGAACCTTGGGATCATGACCTCAGCCAAAGGGAAAGGCTTACCTGAATGAGCCACCCAGGTGCCCCTATTTTTAATTTTTTTGGGAATCTTCAAACTGTTTCCCATTGTGACTATACCAATTTATATTCCTACCAGCAGTACACAAGGGTTCCTTTTTGTCTACATCTTCACCAACAGTTGTTATTTCTTGTCTTTTTGATAATAGCCATTGTGACTTCTGTGAGGGGATATCTCTTTCTGATTTTGATTTGTATTCCTCTTATGATTAGTTATATTGAACGCCTTTCTGTGTACTTGTTGACTACATGTATTTCCTTTTCAGAAAATATCTGTTCAGATCTTCTACCCATTTTTAAAATTGAATTGTTTTTTGGCTGTTGAATTTTATTTTTACATATTTATATTCTGTATTCTTTATACAATACCATAGTGAATCATTTTAAAACCTAAATTGGATCACATCCCTTCCCTACTAAAAACTATTCAATGTCTCTCTGCTGGCTACTAAAATATATAAAAGTCCTTACCTATAGAATTTTGGAGGTCTTTATGAGGTCATACATTATCTGGCTTCTCTGACTACATCTCCAATCCCTTCTACTATCTTTGTCTTCCTCCTCCATGATAGTGCATTGCTACTGACTTTGCTGCCCGTAGTCCACAAGTTTCTACCTTTGCACTTTTTCTCTTGCTATTCCTTGTTTTTTTTTTTTTCTTGTTTTTTTTTTTTTTTTTCTTGCTATTCCTTGTATGTGAAATGGTCTCCTACATCCCAAGTATGTGCTTTTCCCCCCTTCCAGGTATCTCTCTAATATGTCTTCAGGAAAACCGTTCCTGATCACATTACAGTAGTACCTTCACACCCCTTTCACTCTCTGGTCTTTATTTTCTTTAATTTTATTCATAGCTTTAAGTTTTGTTTGATATATTTTATGCTTATTTTCTGGCTTATTGTTTGTTTCTACCACTAAAATGTTAGCTCCCTAAACATAAAGAGCACCATGTTTTATTCAGCCGTATGTACTCCTAGTACCTAATTTAACGCATAGCCCTTGGTAAGATAGTTTAATTGTGTGAAGCTCTTTTCCATCAAGAGATAAGATTCTTGTTTCAGAGCCACCAGGAACATAGGATAATGGGGTGAAAACATATGTCCAAACCTGAGATGGGTTCCACCATTGGAAATAGTAATTTCATATCACTTAAGATAGCTTGAAAAGAATCGGTAGTTTCGTGGGAATAGTGTACAAAGAATGAAAGAACTGATCATGTGGTTGATGCCTTTTCTAATCCATATATCTTGTGATCTTTTAGATTCTAGCATTAGAATTTAGTCCATTAAAGTTACAGGGACGCCTGAGTGGCTCAGCGGTTGAGCTTCTGCCTTTGGCTCAAGGTGTGATCCCGCAGCCCCGGGATCAAGTCCCACATCACGCTCCTTGCATGGAGCCTGCTTCTCCCTCTGCCTATGTGTCTGCCTCTCTTTCTCAGTGTCTTTCATAAATAAATAAAATCTTAAAAAAAAAAATAAAGTTACTGTTAAAATACTGCTATGATCATTATTTATTGTGCATTATTATCCTTGTATTAAAATAGGAGGTATTCATTATGTCACTCCATAGATTGCTTATGTAAGGAGTACTGTTTTGAGCTTCAGGTTACATACCCAACTTTCTACTTGAACTCTATGCTCAGGTATCTCACAAGCACATCACAATCAAAACTGCAGTTCATGGTCTTCCTCTCACCTGCTTCTTGACTGCCAAAACCTGATGTCTCCTCCAGTGTTGCCTATCTCGGTGATTGGCATACATCTCACAAACCAGAAATGTATTTCTTCTTATCCCTTCTCTCTTTAGTGATACTTACCTACCATAACTATTCAATTACCAAATCTTGTCAGTTTAACTACTGTGTTTAAGTAAATTTATTCATATAAATTTACTATACATATACATATAAATATACATATAAATTTACATATAAATAAATATATACCCTTTATATGATGCATCATAATTATTTCTCTTGCACTACTGCAGTAATCTTATTACTGTGTCTTTATAATATTCTTCCGTCCCTCCAGTTCCTTTTCCATGCAATAGTCAGAAGCATCTTTTAAAATCGTACATCTTATATCACATTTCTGCTTAAAGCCTGTTCCTGGGCCATTGTTGAGGCAATGAGGACCAACACTTAGTGTGGCCTGTACTTTTCACCAAGTTCTCCAGCTCTTCCTATGTTCCTCCCTCACTCTCCTCCAAGCTGGTTGATTATTTATATTTAATACACTTCCTTTCAGAGGCTTCATATGTGCTATTCCTTCTGCCTCACCTGCCTTCTCCTATTTCCTCCCATATATCTACCACATGCCTGTATTCACATTGGTTCTTTGAAATTCAGCCAAAAGTTTGCTTTATCAAAAGATCCTGACATACGTACAAATTCAGAACCTCAGGGGCATCTGGGTGGCTCAGTTGGTTAAGCGTCTACTTTTGGCTCAGGTCACGATCCCAGAGTCCTGGGATCAAAGCCCTGCATCAGGCTCCCAGGGAGCCTGCTTCTCCCTCTCCCTCTGCCTGCAGTTCTTCCTGCTTATGCTCACTGTCTCTGTCAAATAAATAAAATATTTTTTAAAAAAGAGAAAAAACAAGCCTCAGAATATATGTTATCTCTGCTCTTACTACTCTCATAGCATTATAGCCTTGGTAATTTGATTAATTTGGGGGGGGGGTTTGATGTAAAAATAAATTTTTATTGAGGTATAATTGATAGAGCATATTATACTAGTTTCAGGTGTGAAATGTAATGTTTGAACACTTGTATGTATTGCAAAATGATCATTGCTGTAGGTCTGCTTAATATCTATCACCATATGTAGTTACATGATTTTTTTCTTGTGTTGAGACCCTTTAAGATTTACTCTTACCAACTTTCACATATACAATATAGTATTATTAGCTGTAGTCACTATGCTGTACATTACATCTGCATGACTTACTTATTTTGTTAACTGGAAGTTTGTACTTTTGATTCTCTGTACCCATTTTGCCTACCACCTACCCCCCTTGCCTCTGGCAACCACCAGTGTGTTCTCTGTATATGTGAGCTTGGTTTTGTTTTTTTTTAGATTCCACAAATAAGTGAGATCATATGGTATTTATATTTCTATGTCTGATTCATTTCACTTAGCATAATACCCTTTCAGTGCATCCGTGTTATCACAAATGGCAAGATTTTATTCTTTTTGTTTCTCTTGATAAATTTAAGTGCTATGAAGCAAAGATTTTTGTCTATTTTAATCTGCCATGGGTTGTTAACGTTTTGTACATGGCAGACACCAGGAGGAAACACGCACACACAGAGTTCCCTGTCACTTATGACTGAAGGAAGTTTTGGTCCTTTTTTCTGGCATCATTATTATTTTACTTCTCTCTCTCTCTCTCTCTCTCTCTCTCTCTCTCCTTTTTTAAAATTTTTTTTTAATTTTTTTTTTTATGATAGTCACACACACAGAGAGAGAGAGAGAGAGAGAGAGAGAGAGGGGCAGAGACACAGGCAGAGGGAGAAGCAGGCTCCATGCACCGGGAGCCCGATGTGGGATTCGATCCCGGGTCTCCAGGATCGCGCCCTGGGCCAAAGGCAGGCGCCAAACCGCTGCGCCACCCAGGGATCCCTCTCTCTCTCCTTTTTAAAGATTTTATTTATTCTTGAGAGACATAGAGAGAGAGGCAGAGACATAGGCAGAGATAGAAGCAGGCTCCCTGCGGATATGCGGGTCTTGGTCCCAGAACCCCAGGACCACAACCTTGGGCAATGGTAGATACTCAACCACTAAGATACCCAGGCACCCCTATTATTTTACTTCTTAATCTTAATAATGTTTCTTAGAGCGGGGTAGAGGTGGTCTATACTAGTTTATTCCCAGGATTTATATATGTTCAAAAACATGAGGTATTTATTATAACAATTATTTTAAAGTCATGGGATCCAAAACATTCAAATATAGCCTCTTGTGATAATAATGAATTATATCAGCATCCCATTATATTTGCATAACTATTTAGAGTCTTTGATTTCTCCAGGTGAATTATAATAGAGGTTAGCAAACGTTTTCTGTAGGGGAGCAGATACTAAATATTTTCAACTTTGCAGCCATAATCTGTTTTTCCAACACTCAGCTCTGCCATTGTAGAATGGAAGTGGCTATACAAAATATGTAAATAAATCACCATGGCTGTTCCAATAAAACTTTTTGGATACTTAAATTTAAGTTCCGTATAATTTTTAGGTGTCAAGAACTTTTATTGTTCTGATTTTTTTTTTTTCTGCAACTATTTAAAATGTAAAAAAAATCTTAGGGGCAGTACAAAAACAAGTATGCGGTCCTTGGGCCATGGTTTGCTGACATTCTGTTTCCATCTATTCTCTTTCCTTGATCATACTGTCATATACAAGATTAAAATAGGTAGTAAAGGGAGATGACCTCTTTCTGCATAGAAATAGTGTGGACTATGTAATGTGATGGGAAATTTTAATTGTACAAAGGATTATTTAAAGACCATTCTAGATTTTGTTGCCTGTTCTATCCTTGGTAAATACTATTTAAAAATTTTAATTTCTCCAGTTTTTTTGCCCAAATCTATCATTATCCCTTGAGCCTACCAGATTTAATACATAAATCTTCAACAGAGTATTTTTTCAACAGAATAGATTTTAAAAGGAAATTACAAAAGAAATTAATTTCTTTAATACTAGCAGATATCTAGGGGATCCCTGGGTGGCTTAGCGGTTTGGTGCCTGCCTTTGGCCCAGGGTGCGATCCTGGAGTCCCGGGATCGAGTCCCACGTCGGGCTCCCTGCAATGGAGCCTGCTTCTCCCTCTGCCTCTGCCTCTCTCTGTGTCTTTCATGAATAAATAAATAAAATCTTTTTAAAAAATTATCCTTCATTAAAATTAATCTAAAACAAGGTGAGAGAGTACTGAATTATATTAATGTGAATATGTTTTCATTTTCTTGATGCTTTCAGGGACTTAGAGAATGTTAAACGTGGATGGGACTTTAGGATCTTTAAGAGGCTCTTTATTTAGTTCCTTTTCATTTTATAGGTGAGGAAACTGAGCAGTCCTTTCCTAGCAGGTTGTGGTTGTGTACCTGTGTTCTGGATGCTTTGATTTGGAACTGGGATTTAAATAGCATGTTATCTCAGTCCTTTCCCATAAATGTTTATACACAGATATACACAAAATCTTTCTAGTTCTTTGTTTTTTGGGTTTTTTTAAAGAATTATTTATTTATTCAGAGAGAGAGGGGGGCAGAGACACAGGCAGAGGGAGAAGCAGGCTCCATGCAAGAAGCCCGACGTGGGACTCGATCCCCGGTCTCCAGGATCACACCCCGGGCTGCAGGCAGTGCTAAACCGCTGCGCCAGGGCTGCCCTCTTTGTTAATTAAAAATGTTTATGCAGTTGTCTCTTAAATATGATTCCAGGTATTTTAATCTGACCTTGAAAAACTCTCTGATCAATACAGATGTATAGATATCAGTAACCTTTCACTATCTTAAACATCTCATTTTATGTATGGCTGTCATTCTGGTGATCTGCTTTTAACAACTACTCATTTTTTGGTTATTAATTTTCCAGGCAACTGGAGTAGTTTATATTTTCTTCCTTTTAGTTAAATAATATAATTTACATGTCTTTATTTCCTGTTTAATAAATGCTATATAACTTTTAGAACCTTTCCAAATTTCTAGAACTATTTCCAGCCATAGAACTAAACAAATCTGTATTTTCACTTATACCTATGAAGAGGTCCTAATTTCTGAATTTTAATAGCACAACTTTTTTCCCACTGGAACTAAACATTCAGAGCAATCATGGCAGTACTATTCATTTATTTGGCTATGATTCAAAGTGAAAACAGTAACTGTTAATTTTTTTTTTTTTTATAATTTCAGTATTCTTCATTTGGAAATAATTTGGAATACGAGCACTGTCATAGTCTAATGAATTAGGTGCATTTTCCCTATTCCTGTCTGTTACTCTATGTAGTCCAGATAGAATCAAATGTAAATTACATGTTGTAATTTTTGAAAATCGGTTATTTAAATGATATATGATAAATGGTATGTGTCTGAACTAATTTATTTTATATTCCTATTCTCGGTGAGACTTACTGATTTGAAAATATTTTTTATTAATGCTCACTTTTTTAAGTGGCCCTACTCACCCCAGATTCATTCTCACCTTGAGTCTACTTCATGTCTAAAGCACCACACACGCACACACACACACACACACACTCACACACACACTCAGAAAACCAGAGTTGTGCAGGGACTCTGTTCTGAAAGCACTGATAGAATTCAATGTAGGGGAAATTATAGCTAACAAAAAAATGACCTGAGATCTCTGAGGAGAGACATTGCTTTATTTTGTGGCTTTTTTGTAACCCTCAAATCCAGAGCACCATAGCTGCATGGAAAGTGATGTAGAAGGAGTGTTCTTGTCCTTCCTTGTGCAATTCTTGTTGCTTACTAAGATGAACAATAGCTGCAGTTTTTTCAACCAACTCTACTAGGATTTCATGGCCATTTTTGATTCCCATAAAGTGGCTAAGTGAAAATGAAGAGTTTCCTCTTAGCTCTGAAAAACCGATATTTTACTCAGATTTCTGACGCTGAAAAGATACCGTCCTTGTCCCAGAATCTGAAGACATTTTAAGGTGAAAGTGCCATTAGATACTTCAAGTTCCATTTCACCTGTGTAATTGTATGGACAGATTACAAGAATCATCTTTCAGTATTGTTTTCTTGAATCAGTGACTGGTTTTAAAACCCATCGTGTTTAGTTTGTCTAGCTTTCATCCAGTGAACTACTTTGCTAGGTAGTTTATAAGTGAAGTTGACCAGATCCCTTTGGTCTTAGGGAGGAGGTTAAATTCTCTCTTAGATGTGATGTATCTCCCATTAGGTGGAAAGTGTGTTTGTCCTTAGAAGGAACCCCAGAGAATTCATTTATATTAATGATTTCTGTGCTATTTGTTCTTGTTGTGATTAATAGTAATCCTCTCTTTTCCTTCCCCTCTCCTGCCTCTTTCCTTTTCCTCCCGTCCTTTCTGAATTATTAAATTGGCCTATATATTTTTTCCTTGCTTCCCCCCCCCTTTTTTTTTAATTTTATGATCTGCTCTACTCTGTGTTCCCCACTTGCTTGGGTTCCATGTTGCTAGTTTTTATGTTCGCACGCTCATTATCACCCTTTTTTGTACTTCAAATCCCAGCAGCTGCCCAGCCAGGTCCCTGAGCACAGCCCTGTGGTTTATGGGACTGTGGAGAGCACTCATCTTGCTGCCAGCACCCCTGTCACTGCAGCTAGCGATCAGAAGCAAGGTTTGTATATAACTGTCTTCTTTCCTATTTTTTTTTAAATTAAATATATTGCACTCAGTATTTAAGGGCAGGAGTGAAACATTTGAGGATTATTTAGGTATCCACTTGTAAACAAAGTGTCAAGATGGAAAATAAAGTGTTCTACTTTTAGGAAAGTAAAATAGGGTTGATTAGTAAAATTTTTCCCTATATTTAATTAATACCTCACTATTGATACATATTTATAGGTAAAACCTAATTCGCTTGAAACTGGTTTTGTTTTTTGGTGGTGATGAGAACAAGGTTGAGGAAATAAATCAAATTATATATTCCTTTACAAGAATAACACAGTTTTATTTATATATTTATATATTTAACATGTGTATCTTGCTATTTTTAAAGGCATGAAATATTTCTTCATGTAAATTTGGCTTCTGTGGCTTCAGTTCTGTAGTACTGAGTTTATCCTGGTTCCATCATGCACTAGTATTTGGTCTTAATGAGTCATTATGCTGTGTGTCTTCATCATACTGAGGGCTCTACTCCCATTTACCTAGCAAGTGTAAAATGCTTGTTGAAATAAACACACATCGCCTTTTGAATTATAAATAGAAAACTCTAAGGGAAAGCTCATGTCAGAAAATGGGATATCACAGCCTTTCTTTGTTATGTAGTTGGACCTTAATCAGAATTGGGAAACAGTTCTTATTAGGCACAGGGAAAGCATAGAACTCGGAGCCTGCTTTTACAACGTTCCTGACTTCATTATAAGAGTGAATAGAAAGCATATGTGATTTCAAATTTTTTGAATTATTCATTCCTCCAGATGCCTTCATATGTGATGTTAGTTAGTAAATGTACTTTCTAAAAATTATTCTTTAAAAGGTACTTGGGAATTGGCACATAACCTAAGCAATATTATATATTATTGGGTGTTTTTTTTGTTTTTGTTTTTGTTTTTGTTTTTACAGATTTTCACACTTAGAAACATATGTTTGATTTCAGGATTCTAGAGCATACAAAGATAATAGTTTTTTTTCCCCTTTAGTATTGAGGAACCTAGTAAACTTGAATAGAGACACATCCTATATTTTGTTTTTTTAAGATTGTTCCAAACCAAAAAATAGATAACAAACCGTAACCTGCCATCCTTCTAAAAGTTGCTCTGTCAGATACTTGAGCAGTACTCAGACATAAAGACTCATGCATACTTTGAGTTAAATTTTTTAACATGAAAGCCATTCACCTTGCAGCAGTGCACGTGGTGTAGGTATTGTGGAAGATCACTTTCTGCCTCCAGTGATAGAGCACTTTTCGATCAAAAGTCAGAATATTTTCAGAGTAAAGAATAATTTTCAAGGTATTCTCTTCAAAACATTATTGTTTACAACTGTGCCAACTAATCTTTTTTGCTAGTTAAAATTATGATAAGCACATTGAATACTTACCATCCAAAGAGGCCTCATGATGTATCCATCCTATATGCAAACTTCAGCTGGAACACAATATAGAGAATTCATAAGATGTCTTAATATGATAGCTGTGCTCTGCTATGATTTTTAGATTATGAAACTACTCCATTTTGCCATCTTTAGGCCTTGATTTCCATTAGGAAGAATACAGAACTCTTAATTTTTTATGCTTAGTAGAAATTTGAATAATAAACATTCCACATTGATGTTCGATGTAGATATGAGTGCATTGAAAATGTTTTCAGTTTCCTTGATGGAAAGAAAAACTTGAATTTTAAATATATTTCATAGTGCTTATAACTAACTCTGGGGGACTTCTGCCCTTTCCCTCTTAGTACCAGTTACTTTCCAGAAAACTCAGTTAACTATGTTTCTAATTGTGCCCATAGCTAACGAACATATAGAATAGTTTTCAGAGTAATTTTTAAACCAAATGTGTGTAAGCTCAAATAACATTAGAAAGGGCTCACCAATTTTCAGAAGAATTTTTTACAGTTAAGAAATTTTAAAAGTTTCTTTACATTCCTTTTGAAATTAAAGTAAGATGCAAAAATATACTGTTTTAAAGAATGCTGGATTACCCTCAGAAATAATAGACTCTGCATTCTAGGTTGGTTGGTTTTTCTCTCAATGTAAATGTGAGTTTTAATTGGGTAACAGTATCTCATGTTAGCTCCAAAGTCTCCTGCCAGCTTGCTTCACCTAAATACTTCTTTTTCCATGTACCTTTGTTTTTTTCCTCCTGAACTGGAAAAATGTGGGATTTGGTCATCTTATTGGTCAGACTTAATCTATAAAACACTCATTTTCCGCTTCTGTAAAATAGGAACATAATAGTTTCTATCCCAGCAGTGATTGCAAGAATTAAAGGATATGGTGTCTGGCCTGATTACTACCATATGAGAAGTGCTTAGTAAACTTTAGCTACCATTATTACACTTCTGGTTTTCTCAGAGTTTATAATATGAACAGCTGAAACGTACATGAACATTATGTTGCCAGACAAATACGACATTTCCCATTTGTTTGGTACTTTATAAAGATATAAAGACACAGGGAAGACCTTCATTGTGGTGAGTAGAGAGAAAGCCATTGAATGTTGAGTGAATTTAAAATCATCAGTGGGCATTAATGATGTCTAGACACAACTTGATTGTTGACATTGTTTGAGTAGGTACATTCAGCCCAGTGTGTGGAGGACATGATATGGACAATGAAATACAAATAAAAGTTATTTGTGCCTTAGTGCCTTTCGAAAGCACTTAGTATAGAGTAGGTATTCAATGAATGATATTCTGTTGTAATTCAACCATTTATAGCAATGTTGTTCAGCTGGGGCTCCCCTGGCATTTAGGATAGGACTGTTCTCTGTCAAGTGAGACACGGTCCCGTAAGTTGCAGGATGCTTACTTTCCATTCCTGGTATCTGCCCAGGAAATGATAGTATCACCTTCTCAATCACAGGAGACTCCTGACAACCAAAAGGCATCCATCTGGGCAGTTGGTTCCACTGCCATTTGAGAATAAAGGGAGCAGTTTGTCCTTATAAATATGGCATTTATTGTAAAAACTTGGATAAGTAGAAAGAAAAAAAATATCTCTTGTCTCATTATCTAGAGCCACTGTTAGTAAATTTAATTCCCGACTTTCCCATATGCATATTGTTAGTAGTGTCTGTGTGTGTGTGTGTGTGTGTGTGTGTATATATTACCAAATTAGGCTTATGCTGTACATAAAGTTTTGTGCCCTGCTTTTTAAAAAACATCTTTTATTATAAATAAATAACTTTCCAAATCCTTTTTCTTTTAAAAGCCTATTTTATATGATCCCATTATATACCATTATATGGCCCAGGCTATTATTTCTTTAATAAATCCCTCATGTTAGACACTTAGTCTATTTCTATTTTTAATTGCTATTATAAAGTGTCAATATAAATAACCTTAAATCTTCCAGACCTATATATTTGCTCACTCTTGCATGATTATTTCTTTAAAAAAATTCTTAAAGATGGAGTTCCCACAATTTCCTAGAGATGACCAAATGGTAGAAATATTTATAATGCAGTATCTTAGATTTCAAACTATCATGGTTTTGCAAAGCATACTCTTAATAGTAAAAGTTCTTAGATAAAATCAGTGTTCTTTATCTTTATTTAGATTTACTGTAGTATACTTTTCAGCTTTTTGTATTAAAACTTGAATGAATTAAAGGAGTTTAATTTCCGAATGAGGACCTCTCAAGTTTTTTTTTGTTTGTTTCTTATTTCTTCATGTTAGATTTTTCTCAAGAATATGTAGAAATTTATATAGTTCTGGGTCTGCTTTTGTTTTTTAGTATCAGAAATTTTACTGTTCAAAGTTAATAATAGAATTGACATACTCTTACTAGGTTATTAATATGAGAATTACTTTTTACTATTTAATGCTTCTAGTTTTCATGTAGTGTTTATAAATGGTGTTGTTATCCTGGTGTGCTTTCATGTAATGTAGGTGACCCATGTGGCAGTTACTCCAGTGATTTGGAAATTATGAGTGGTATTTTAATAGATGCATATTTATCATATATATCTTACATATTTATAACAAATAGGCAGATTTCTTTGAAATCTGACAACTAAATCTGAGGGATTTGACAGAGAGCCTAATCTTACTTCTCTTGTACAGTAAATAAAGTTCAATTTAAGAAGCACTAATCTCAACACCCATAAATTAAAATAAATTTTAAGACCAAGAACAATAATTAATGAATGATGAATGATGAATTATATTAAAGGATGAATTATCCTTTAACAACTTAATGGTAATATTTACCATCTGTTTCTCTGATTAACAAGCATATTTTCTATCACAAACTGAAATACAATAATTTATTGTGAAGACTTATTTTCACTAATGGATAAAGATTTCACATAAAGTGAAGTCTCTTTCACTTTAGACTATCTTTTAGTAGTGCTTAAAATTCTTGTTTGCATTTGATGAACATGCCCATCAGTGTCTGTTTTTCCAGTGGAGCCTGTCATGCTACAGAAGCACCAGGCTGAATCTCCTTTTGCTTTATCCTCCCAGGAATGAATTAACCTATCAGTTTACCTAGAATTTTAGAATATGGAAATTTATGTTTCTGGTTTACCTTTATTGTGATTATCAGTTTCTCTTGCGCTCATTCTTTTTCATCTATACACAGATAAGCATATTACACATTCTCAAATATTTCAGGTATATATATTATGCTTCTTTTTTATTGGACTTGATTATCTGAATATTAACTTGGTTTCTCCTTGAGGAATGTTTTTTACAAGATAAATTTTTATTTTTATGTTTTCACATTATTTCTGGCTATATACATGCATCTTTTGAAAAAGGAAAGCTAAATATTTTTATTGTGTATAATGGTTTAATCTACTCTTATTTGTTCTTGAGCCTTTCTGCCATTATAGTGTATCCTTGGTAGAAAAATCTTCTATAGGGAGATAGGTACAGTAGAAATGAAAGTCTCTACTTAAAAAAAAAGTCCCATTTCTGGAACGGTTTAGCTTCAGTTTTGATGAACTTTGCCATTGTATTCTTTTTCATAGAATTATTTGGTTAATTGTTGATTCTTTCTTTAACTCCATAATAAACTATATTCATTGGTGACCAATTAACACAGGTATAACTAGAAAATATGACAGTGTTTTTGGAGTGGCAGAAGAAGTCTAATAATTTGGTCTGTCTTCTGTCGCCCATGATTTTGGGTAAGAGATGAAAAGAACTGGCCCAAAATACTATAGTATAATCTCTGATCCAAGAATTATTCTTAAACTCTTTTTGTTTTTTCTTCCCTAGAAGAGAAGCCAAAACCCGATCCAGTGTTAAAGTCTCCTTCCCCAGTCCTTAGGCTAGTCTTTAGTGGAGAGAAGAAAGAACAAGCGGGCCAGACATCGGAGACAACTACAGTGGAATCCATGCCAGAACTTCCTCTGCCTCCATCACCTACCACTGTTTCTCCACTTGCTCGAAGTACAATTGCTTCCCCCACCTCGGCTGCTCTTAGTAGCCAGCCAATATTCGCCTCTGCTGTAGATGACCGGTGTGAATTCTCCTCCTCAAAAGAAGACACAGTTCCTATACCCAGCCCCATATCTTGCGCAGAGACATCAGATCCATCACCAATAGATGTAATTGATGATGATATATGCAAGAAATCTTGTAGTGTAGCACCTAATGATATTCCACTGATTTCTAGTACTAATCTAATTAATGAAATGAATGGAGTTAGTGACACATTACCAGCCACAGAGAGCACTGTGGAAATAGTAAAACAGGAGGTGTTGCCATTGACTCTTGAATTGGAGATTCTGGAAAATGCTCCAGAGGAAATGAAAGTGGAGTGTGTCTCAGCTCCCGTTACCCCTTCCACAGTTCCTTCCTTTTCTCCATCTCCTCCAACTCCTCCAGCTCCTCCTCCTCCCACACCAGCCATTGTTCCTGCTGCTGCCACTAATATTGGTACTGCTGGTGTTCCCACCACAGTCCAGAGGGTCTTAGAAGAGGATGAGAGCTTAAGAACTTGCCTTAGTGAAGATGCAAAAGAGATTCAGAACAAAATAGAGGTAGAAGCAGACGGGCAAACAGAAGAGATTTTGGATGCTCAGAACCTAAGTTCAAGAAAGAGCCCCAGCCCAGGTAAGCTGTTGTGCCATTAATTATTTTATGCTTGCTGAACATGAAAAAGAAGCAGTGTTTGAGTTATTTTTTAATTGGCTACTTTCCTTGACTTCCAGAAACATCAAATGAATGCTGACATTCGTAGTCTGATTTCTTCAATGGTGTGTTTATGTTTTAGTGCAGCCTGCAAAAGAGTTACTCCATTGTCTAAAAATGCAAATGAAATTTCAAATATACAAAATGCCTCCAAGGTATATGTCACTGTACATGTGTTTTTTGTTTTTCTTTTTTCTTTTTCCTTTTTTTTTTTTTTTTTTTTTTGCCTCGTTCATATGAATCAGTTCCTCAGTGGTTAATTTTGTCATTTTGGGGCTGGAAACCAATTAAAACAAGCATACTGTCCTTAATCTTCTCAAAATTTTAGAACCCAATCAATCCTAAACTTAAAGGAATTCATCTCTTCTTTAATCTGGGATTTAGAAAAATAGCAATCACAACAGTTGTTGTTTATAACTACTTCTGAAAAATGTAAGTGCTTTCTCTGATTAACTCACAGAAAAGTTTAATGCTCTTCATTTTTTGCTTTTACCCTTTAATAATTTTATCATTAATATTAAAGTATTCTTCCCAGTTCAAAATTATTTAATTATTTAATGTAGCATCACCTAGAATCTTAGGAACTAACCATTGGATTTTTATAATTTTTTTTTAAGATTGTATTTATTTGAGAAAGAATGAGAGAGTGCACAAGCGGGGAGGGTGGGGCAGAGGATAGAGGGAGAGGGAGAAGCAGAAGCAGACCCTTTGCTAAGCAGGAATCCTGATGCATGGGGGCTTGATCCCAGGACCCTGAAATCATGACCTGAGCTGAAGGCAGATGCTTATCTGACTGAGCCACCCAGGTGCCCCCACCTTTTTTTAGAGATGGAAGGAGAGAGAGTACAAGTGAATTGGCGTTGGGGGGTGGGCAGAGGGAGATGGAGAGAGAGCGAATCTTTTTTTTTTTTTTTTTTAATTTTTATTTATGATAGTCACACAGAGAGAGAGAGAGAGGAGGGCAGAGACATAGGCAGAGGGAGAAGCATGCCCCATGCACCGGGAGCCCAATGTGGGATTTGATCCCGGGTCTCCAGGATCGCGCCCTGGGCCAAAAGCAGGCGCCAAACCGCTGCGCCACCCAGGGATCCCAAGAGAGAGAATCTTAAACAGGCTCCACACCCATCACAGAGCCCGACCCAGGAGTTTGATCTCATTACCCTGAGATCATGATGAGCAGAAATCAAGAGTCAGATGCTTAACTGACTGAACCACCCAAGTGCCCCTGAATTTTATAATTTTAATCAAAAATTATCTGAGGCCTATCAGAGTCAGTAGCCCACAAGAATATGGCTTTTAACAAGTCAGCATAGATCATCTGATGCAGTAGTGCCCCACACAGTATAATTTGCTCTCACTATACCTCGCAGGTTAAATTATACAATTAGAGAATTGTGTGCTCCCCCAGCATTTATTCTAGAAATGGAGTGGATGGGAAGGTTTTAGTCACCAACATCCTTGGTGTTTGTCTTTTTTGAGCTATCTAATGGATAGTGAAACTTAATCAAAAACCTGATTCCTACTTTTAAGGTTTAACTTTCCCATACAGCTCAGTTCTTGAGGCAGTTTCCTCCTGAATATCTTAGGGGAGTTGTCTGGTTTCCTGGAACAATAGAACATCTAGTTCAACCTGGTATAACAGTGCAAGGTGTGGTGGGGACAGGGAGTAATGTTTCATAAATGATTGTAAATCACCTGTTCTTTGAGATGGGCCTCTATCAAGTTAGTATATTCACAGTGTCATCACTGTTTTAGGAATCTTCTTTCTTGGTGGGGTGATGACCTCGGGCTTTATGAAAAAACAATTTGGACATGACTATAGATGAAAGCCCTCCAAGGAACACTCCTTTGTTGGAGAACAATAGTTTGACCTTTCACTGTCTCCTTTCACATACTCACCTGTGAATTGTTAGCCAACAGCTCCTGATGTGGTAGTTCCACAGTTAGGAGAAGCTATTGAAGACAAATGTTTAAAAAAACAAATAACAGAAAGACAAAGTAATCATAGGGAACCTCACGTGGTGCTCAATCCCTGCTGAAAGGCAGATGCTTAACTGAATGAGCCACCCAGTCACCCCTCAAGTTCTTTTATATGCTGCAGATTGAGCCCACCAGACACCTGATCGTGGAATGTACTAACAGAACAGACTCAAGTGCCAAGCCTTCTGGCAAGCCCCTTGTACAATCTCTCATCTCCATATGATATACACTTTCCTACTATTTATAGTAGTTCATTTCTTTGCAACATGATCTCAAAAGTTTCATTCATTGGATATTGAGTCATACATGTCTCCATGAATAGACATGGATTCTTTGTTTAGAATTTAGCCCACTTTTCCCGAGACTAACTCATTTACTTCCAAAAGAAACCATTGCGCTTACCTGCTTCCAGACAGAGTAATCCAGACAGTTTAGGGGGAATGCTTTACTCTATCGGACAAGAGAACTCTTTCCAGGATAACGTAGTCTTGCTAAAAGCACTTTCATTTTCCGGTGCTGACCTTTACCTTGCACACTGTAGTCTTTTTTTTTTTTTTTTTAAGAAAAAATTTTATTTATTCATGAGAGACACAAGCAGAGGGAGAAGCAGGTGCCCTACAGGAAGCCTGATGTGGAACTTGGTCCTGGAACTTGGATCATGCCCCGAGCTGAAGGCAGACAGACACTCATCCGCTGAGCCACCCAGGCATCCTGCGCATGGTAGTCTTGAGAACTGTTTCTCAATGGCCCCCAGCCTTTTATGACTTGCCTTTTATAAAATCCTATCCTTAGCCCAGCCCTCTGCACCCTCAGCACATGACCTTATATCTTTGTTTAGAATATTGAGTGCATTAAGTATGCCTTTTTTTTAGCCTTCTGCTATAGCTACCAACCTGACTCCATCCAAACTTTCATTGCAGTTTATTAGTTTAATTAGTTTATTAGTTGTCCCTTGCAGTCTCCTATATATTCACTGCCTTCCCAGTGACTTCTTTGTCATCATTAATCTGCTGAAGTCTGTCTCATAGTGAAAACACTCCCTTAATCCTACACATCCATTTAGCTGTCATTGAAACTCTCCTTACCTTGTCTCACTCAGGCTTCCCAAGAATAGTCTATCATTTCTTCTCCTCTCTTCACTATTCAACTTACATCATCTGCTTTTTGCTCCCAGCTTGCTATCTTATGGTCTTTTCACCACATGTAACACTACTCATTGCTTTCTCTTTTTATTTCTATAGTAAGATTTATTGCATATAATTTCTTTGCAATTAAATTCATCCCCTTTAGCATTCATTTCTGTGAATTTTGACAGACATATAAAGTCATATAATTGCTACCACAGTCAAAATACGGAACAGTGCAATCACCAAGAGAATTCCCTTATATTTGGATCATGTTCTAATACTGTTACCATTTAACACATTCTTCAGGGTTGATTTCATCTATTCTGATGGTAGATGGCTCCCAGTGGTATATGCAGGTAACTTGTAAGTTTTTTGTCCCCATCCTCAACTTCTTTTCTCAGTTTCTGTCTTCTGTTTCCTTGTGCCTGCCAAATCTCCATTTGGGAATACCAGAGCCATCTCTAATTTAACATGTCCCCTATTGAACTAATCACCTAGTTCCCTAAACCTGTTCCTTTATCTCAGTTAGTGGCACTGGCTTTATAAGCTAAAATCGTGAAGCCACTGTTGATGGACTTATTCCTTGAATTACTTATCTTTCATGTAAATCATTTAAACAAGGTTCTCAGGGATCCCTGGGTGGCTCAGCAGTTTGGCGCCTGCCTTTGGCCCAGGGCATGATCCTGGAGTCCCGGGATCAAGTCCCGCGTCCAGCTCCCTGCAGGGAGCCTGCTTCTCCCTCTGCTGTGTCTCTGCTTCTCTCTCTCTCTCTCTCTGTGTCTCATGAATAAATAAAAAAATAAAATCTTAAAAAAAAAATAAACAAGGTTCTCTGATTTTACCTGATGCAGTTGTTGAATTTGTCCTCTCCTCTTCATTTCCTGCCTTAGGACCTCTCAAGTACCTGGCATGTCCAGTTTTGCTCCCCTTCAGGTTCATTCTCCACCAAACAGTCATCTCTTTAAAGCATAGATCTGACTTTACCACTCCTTTTTCTTTTTTTTTTTTTTTTTAAGACTTATTTATTCATTCAGAGAGAGAGAGAGAGGCAGAGACACAGGCAGAGGGAGAAACAGGCTCCATGCAGGGAGCCCGACGTGGGACTCGATCCCAGGTCTCCAGGATCACACACCCTGGGCTGCAGGTGGCGCTAAACCGCTGCGCCACTGGGGCTGCCCCACCACTCCTTTTTCATATCTCTACTTAAACCCTTTAGGATGTTGGGTGACATTGCGGGACATTCACCTTTCAAACAAACTCTACCCTTCTACTCTTTACTACAAGATATTCATTATATTTAGTTGTAGTAGCAGTTTTCTGAATATTTATGCATAGGACTTGAATGTTACTTTTTGTGTATTTGGTTAATCTCAATACTATCAGTAAAGTGTAGTGGTCAAGACAACAGAGTCACACACTCCAGCACCTTAGCCTTTCCCCTGTCTCTGTGAACATGGACCAGTTTCTTAACCTCTGAATCTGTTTTCTTGTCCAGAATTTAAAGATGATAATTGTATTTACTTCATAAAGTTACAATGAACATAAAATGTGATATATGTAAGGCACTTAGTACAGTGTCTGACATATAAGCACTCTAAATATTAAATATTATTAATACTTCTATTTTCAGCTAGTGTTAAAGGGACCAAATGTTCCCTTTTTGTTTTTTTTTTTGTTTTTGTTTTTGTTTTTTCAAATGTTCCCTTTGAACTGTACTAATACTATATGGAATAAATGGGTGTCATTATCGCTGTCCTTAGGAATTTATATTCCAAAGAAGAGAAGCTCAACAAAATACCATCTCAAAAGTTCTTCATTAAATCTTGAGTATGAAATGGTATAAAGTCTCTCACAATAATCCCTTATGTGTGTATAACTTGAGTAGAGGCTTTTGTGCCCATGTCATTTAACCTTCACAGTGGTCAGACACATCTTACAGTGACCTTTGCTGTCATTTGGAAGGGAGGAGGTATGCTTAGAACAGCAAATTTTAAGGAAAATATGTACCATTGAAAAGCTTTAGGCATGCATTTAAGGAGAGGATACTAATAACATTATTAACTTCCTGTTTAGGTCATGAGTAGGAAAATTAGGAAGAAAGGCGGAGAGAAAAAAATGAATAGGATAGCCCTAAAGTGGAAACAACCTAAATGTTCATCAGCTTACAAATGGATAAACAAATTGGGGGGGTTGATGTATATATATATATACAGAATATTATTTTGCCATGGAAAGTCATAATGTATGGATACATGCTACAACATGGATAAACCATGAAAACATCATACTAAGTGGAAAAGTCACAAAAGACCACATATCATTGATTCCATTTATGTGAAATATCCAGAATAGGCAAATTCTTAGAGACACAAAGTAGAATCATAGTTGTCAGAGGTTGAGGAGAGTGGAGAGGGAGTGCTTGGGCATAGGCTTTCTTTTTGGGATGATGAAAATGTCTCAAGTTAGATAGTGGTGATCGTTCCACAACTCTATGAATATGCTATTGTGAGATAATAGGAAAATATGTATGTATTTTTTTTTTAATTTTTATTTATGATAGTCACAGAGAGAGAGAGAGAGAGGCAGAGACACAGGCAGAGGGAGAAGCAGGCTCCATGCACCGGGAGCCTGACATGGGATTCGATCCCGGGTCTCCAGGATCGCACCCTGGGCCAAAGGCAGGCGCCAAACCGCTGCGCCACCCAGGGATCCCCTATATATGTATGTTTTTAAGAATTTATTTGAGAAAGTGAGCAAGTGAGAGAGAGAGCACATGAGCAGGGGCGTGGGGAAAGAAGAGAAGCAGACTCCCTGTTAAGCAGGGAGCCTGATACAGGGCTCAATCTCAGGATCCTGAGATCATGACCTGAGCTGAAGGCAGATACTTAACAGACTGAGCCACCCACGTGCCCCAGTAGAAAAAATATATTACTCTCTGACCCCTGTTACTGGCACAGAGCTCCTAAAACCCATGTAATTTACTAAATAAGGACACTAGGAGCATCTCTTGTTCTAATATTGATCTTTTACCTCCACTGATGACACAAGGCTCCTAAAAGCTTTGTAAAATTGTAAGTGATAGCACTAAGATCGTCTTAGTCTATTGGTGACTCTAGGTGGGCTCCTGGATGGGGGCTGGTAACCCAGAAGGACCAAGTCATTGGAAGTTTGGAATTTGTAACCCCATCCCCCATCCTCCTGAGAGAAGAGAGGGGATACAAAGAGATTTAGTGTTTGATCATGCCTGTGTAAGGAAGCCTCCATAAAATTTCAGGGGTATGGGGTTTCCGAGAGCTTCCAGGCAGGTAAACGTGTCCATGCCAGTAGTGAGTAATGTACTACAACTCCAGGGATGGAAGCTTCTACACTTGAGACCCACCCAGACCTTGCCCTATCTATCCCTTCATCTGGATTTTCATCTGATCCTTTATCATATCTTTTAATAAATCGGTAAATGCAAGTACATGTCTCCCTGAGTTCTGTGAGCTGCTCTAGGAAATTAATCAAACCTGAGGAGAGGATAGTCATTGGAACTTCTGATCTATACTGATCAGTCACCTGGCTTTCAACTGGCATCTGAAGTAGGAGTGAAAAGAACAGTCTTGTGGGAACTAAGCCCTAACCTGTGGGATCTGACGCTATCTTCAGGTTGATAGTGTTTGAATTGAGTTAAATCGTAGGACACCCATGGTGTCACAGAATTGCTTGTTATGGGGGGGAACCTACATATTTGATGCTAAATGTCAGAAGTGGGGACAACTCGGTTGCTCAGCCATTGAGTGCCTGCCTTTGGCTCAGGGTGTGATCCTGGTCCAGGAATCGAGTCCTGCATCAGGCTCCCTACATGGAGCCTACTTCTCCCTCTGCCTCTCTTTCTGTGTGTCATGAATAAATAAAATCTTTAAAAAAAAAAAAAAAAGTCAAGTGAAGTGTTCCAAGTGGTAAAGGAAACACACAATAGGGAATAACTGACTTTTTCCCTACAAAGAGAAGTGAAAAGACTGAAGCTTTTTCATTACAGTTATAAACAAGTAAATTGTGTACTTTAAAAAGGTAGACTTTATAGTATCTTAACTATTTCTCAATAAAGCTACTATTTTTTAAAAAATGAATAGGACTTCAAGCATATATAACAATCTGTCAGAGACATCAGCTTAAGAACTTAATGCTAAAAACACTGGAGCTTGAATTGAATCCAGTTAGGGAAGTTACAGCTTAGAAATTTAAATCATAGATTTCAACAAAAACATAATCAACAGTACCAGATATGGAGGAATGTTGAGGTACAACCAAAAGCCATACTGTCTTTTGATGTATTTTATGTCTGAATATGTATTGTTTTTACTCTTACTGTTTTACTAGTAGCTACATCTTACCTAAGTTTGAGAGGGTATTCTCAGCTAGGTAGTGAATGCACCACTGTAGTAGCCATTCTAGGGGCATTGTTTGATGTCACAAATACAGAACCCGTGACTGGGCTGTGGGAGCAATGTCAGTATTTATGGATGAAACACATAAGGAATATGTGTTTTAGAAATAATGATTCTGCATTTCCTTAGTTCTTAGTTAGCTTAGTTCTTGCATATTTTTGCCTCAGTTGAGCCACCCTCGGTAAGTCCTCCTACAGGTTGGCCTTTCTTGTCCTTCCAGCTCTCCATCCCATTCATTTGTTCACCCAGCTATTCAATCCCCTTACCTTTCTAGTACATTTCATAGACTAGCAGATTATTATCCCAGCTATTGCAGCTCTCTCTCCTTTGAGACTTCTCTTGGAAACTCTCCAGTAAAGTCTTCCAGAGAAGATAGGTTCTGGCTATATCTGTCCAAGAGTTGTATAGACAATTGTTTCAAAGGTCTAAGATCAAGACTCTGGAGTTAACCTTCAGCTAAGGTTCTGTGTTAATCCTCATCTCTCCCTAATTTTATGTTGTTTTGGCCAGTCCTTCACACCTGTTTAATAGGTGCTAATTCCCACATCATTGCTTTGATGCTCTCTTCTCAGCCTACCCTATGCTAAACTTCTGACAATTCTTTCAGTATGCCTTTTTTTTTTTCAGTATGCCTTTCTTCACAAAGTTTTCCATTTTGATAATTCCTTGACTCTTAACACCTAAATATAATTCTATCAGTTCACAGTATTTGGGAACTCAATGATCAGAAGGACAGATGTGTAAATCTAGGGATGGGTAAGGTGAAGAAATGAGGAAGCACATGTGTTAGTGTGTGTGGTTTTTTTTGTTTAAGATTTTATTTATTCATGAGAGACACAGAGAGAGGCAGACACAGGCAGAGGGAGAAGCAGGATCCATGCAGTGAGCCCGATGCGGAACTCCACCTCAGGTCTCCAAGATCATGCCCTTGGCTGAAGGCTGCGCTCAACCACTTAGCCACCAGGGGTTCACTAGAGTGTGTTTTATTACCCATAGTGGCTCCTCCAGATTAAGGTTTCAGTAGTCTTGGGCACTTGCAAAGCACTGGCAGTGTGGTCTCACTGATGATCAAATGGAAGTTTTTTTTTTTTTTTTAATCCAGTTTTTTTGTATATTCATGTAATTGAGCCTTAGCGTTGTATTTAGAGGTGACAGGCATTGAGTAAACAGAAAGATAGCTATTTGTGTTACAGTCTATTGTCTAATTATCCATTTGTGCTGTAGTGATTGACATTTCTTCATCAGTTGCTGGACTTATCTTCAATTGCAGGCTATTTTGATTATGGTAGAAGGGATACAAAAGCATTTATTAAAATGCAGAAATATCTAGGTTCATGCAGAAAGAGCAGTAAAATACAATATAGACACTTAGAAAATATGCTAATGGTCTCATTGGAGTCATCTTTGCTCTTACTGCTGACAGAATTGCATAGTGCATTATTCTCTGCCTTTTGGGATCAAATCTTCTCCTTAAAGTCACTTTGCCATTTTATTTTCCTCAAGACTTGAGGTACTATGCCATAGTGGTGACAGACAAATGGTTTTTCACACTACCCTCCCTTGTTTAACTCCACATCCTCTCCTGCTAGAAAACAAAAGACTTCTTAACCAAAATGTAAATGAAATTGAAATTTAGCAGAGAAGGTGCAGGAACAAGGCAGAGTTAAGAGGCAGGATGTTATTTTGGGAAGACAAGTGTTTTGCAGTTACATCTATGTTTTAATTGTAGCTCCAGCCTTTACTGTTTATGGGGTTGGGGCAATTGAGTTAACCTGTCTGTATTTCAATTTTCTCATCTCTGAAATGGAAATAATATAATACTTCTTACTACACAGAAGGAGCTGAATTGGTGTTTATTGTTGTAGAGAAACATTAACTTTGAATTGAATTTTGATTGCAGGGCATTCATTCATAAACACATTTTCAGTGAGTGTCTACCATGGTTTAGACGTTATATTAAATGGTGGATATACAAAGGAGACCAATAAGATGCAGTCCTTATCGTCAAAGGACTGATAATAGAGTCTTAATTTATGTCCATGTCTTTGATTGTGTACAATAGCAAAGGCACATTAAGTGGTAGTAAAATTTTTAGTGCTGGTGGGGCAGTAAATGGTCCTGTTGTTGACCAGAAGGTCTAAGCTAAAATCCTAGCTTTAATATGCTTCAGAAACTAGAGAAACATGTGGTTTTAAAGATTGTGAAGTAGATTGCTAGTAGTACATTTATACTCATCCAAGTAAATCCATTTTTTTTTTTTAAGTTCTATTTATTTCAGTAATGTCTACACCCAGGATGGGACTCAAATTCACAACCCCTAGTTCAGGTGTCCCATACTCTTGACGAAGCCAGCCAGGTGCCCTCAACTGAAATCATTTAAAAATCTTTGGTTTTGAAAGTTGCATATTCATAAGTTTTTGAGTCATTGCCTTAATTTCAAAATAATTAAAATGTGTGTTTTCTTTCATGGTATTTTTTTTATATTGTTTGAAAAAAGCAACACATATTCATTAGAGGAAGTTCATTATAAAATTTTGAATTTTGTCTTCATAAAAAGAAACAGGACAGTATGTAAAAGGTTAACAACTTGTTTGCAGGGTATCTGTGAGTTTAAAAAAAAAAAAAAAGCCAACAGCCTAATAGAAGATTGGGTTAAAAAAAAAATCACAGAAAAGAAAGAACAAATAGCCAAAAAGAAAGAGCGAGAGAAGATGCTCATCCATTATTGAGTGTGGAAGTACATTTTTTAGCTGTAATATCAGTATCAAATCAAGTACCTGTAAGAAGGGAGGAAATACAACCCTCATGTATTTGTGTAAGTGTGAATTACTTTTAAATTTCTGATACTATGTCTGGCAAGAAAAATAGCAAAATCTCTTTCAAGAGGAATTCTACATATCTACTCTGGAATACTGTACAGCTAATATATGAATGAGATAGAACTGTTTGATAATCTGGAGAGAGTTTCATAACAAATTAAGGGAAAATAAAACTTTTTGCAAAATAACTTTTAATATGACTCTATTTTTCTACTTAAAAATAGATTTTTGCAAAATAACTTTTAGTATGACTCTATTTTTCTACTTAAAAATAGACGTATGTATTTGATTGTGATTATTTGTATGAGTCATTAAGGTGTGGCCGACTATGTATCAAAGAGTGTTAATGTTGTTTACCTCAGGCCACTAGAATTAGCTAGTTAGGGGAGGGGGATTATTACCTTTATATTTGCTTAAATTGATATTTTTGTCATTTAAAAAAAAGATAATAGATAAAAAGCGACAAAAGTTAGGAAAAGAGAAAAAGCCCTTGGAGTCCCATTGCTTGCATGTATAGATACATACTTCTTTTTTTTTTTTTTAGATATTTCTTTAACATAAATGGAGAATACTATACAAGCTATTTCAAAGTCTTTAAAAAACACTGTCGTTTTTTAGCAGGTTTGTAATTGATACATAGATATGCTTATGTTTTTTCTTTTGGAAACCACCCCCAGGCCATTTTAACACCTTTATTGAGGTGTCATTCACATAAAGTTCACATTTATATATATAAATATATACATGTATATATTGTATTAGTTTTGACATCTTTATATATGCTCATGAAACCATTACTAGCTCAAGGTAATGAATATCTTACCCCACAAAGTTTCCTCATACCTGTTTATAAATCCCTCTGAGCTGTACTACCCTCACTTCATTCCAACGGCAAGCACTCATCTACTTCCTGTCACTGTAAATTGGTTTGCATTTATTAGAATGTTATATAAATGAAATCAGAAAGTATAAATTTTGGGACGCCTGGGTGGTTCAGCGGTTTTAGCACCTGCCTTTGGCCCAGGATGTGATTCTGGAGTCCCAGGATCAAGTCCTATATCATGCTTCCTGCATGGAGCTTGCTTCTCCCTCTGCCTGTGTCTCTGCCTCTCTCTCTCTCTCTCTCTCTCTTTCTCTCTGTCTCTCATGAATAAATAAATAAAATCTATTGATAGACACTTGAGTTTGGAGCTATTAGAACAGAGTTCTGTGAACATCTGTGTACAGATCTTTTTATGGATATATTTTGTCTTTTGAGTAAATACGAGTAGAATGTCTTGGTTCCATGTAATGCATATTTTAACTTTTTAAGAAACTGTAAACCATTTTCCAGATACTTGTGCCATTTTACATCCCCACCAGTGCTGTATGAGAATTTCATACAGGCTGTCTTTTCTCTGGTGAATTTTCTTAACACCTTTACCCACAATATGTTATATATATTATATGTGGGTTGATTTCTGGATTCTCTGTTTTTCCATTGATTGATCTAGTTGTTCTTTCTTGATGCCACACTGTTAAGATTTCTTTTTAAAAGATTTTATTTATTTATTCATGAGAGACAGAGACAGAGAAGCAGAGACATAGGCAGAGGGAGAAGCAGGCTCCATGCAAGGAGCCCGAGGTGGGACTCAATCCCAGAACTCTGGGATCACGACCTGAGCCAAAGGCAGACACTCAACTGCTGAGTCACCCAGGCGTCCCCGCACTGTTATGATTTTTGAGGTTTCTAGTCATATAGTATGACGTCCTCCAACTTTATTATTCTTTTTCAAAATTGTTTTGGCAATTCTTGTCTTTTGCTTTTTGTTAATATAATTTCCTGCATTTTAATTAAGTTTTTATCTTAATTCCAGTATAGTTAAAACTATGTTAATTTTAGAATCAGTTTTCCCTACAAATTTTTTTCTACAAAACCTGTTAGTTGGGGCATCTGGCTAGCTCAGTCAGTAGAGCTTATGACTCGATCTCATTCAAGTCCCATGTTGCATAGAGCTTACTCTTACAAAAAAGGCTGTTGGAATTTGATTTGGTTTGTGTTGAATTCAGTTGATAGAGTTGACATCTTACAATATTGAGTCTTCTGACCTAGGAAAATGGCATATTTTCACAATTTGTCTTCTTTAATTCTCTCAGCAATGTTTTGAAGGTTTTAACCTACAAGTCTTTGGTAATTTTGTCAAATTTTTATCTTTAGATGCTATTATAAGTGATAATTTTCATTCCAATTTTTAATTTTTATTACTAGTATATGGAAATACAGTCGAGTTTTCTTTTAGTCTCTTATATTGCAATCCTACTGAATTTCATTTACTAGTTTTATTAACATTTTTTGTGCTAGAGATTTCATTGGATTTTCTATGTAAGTACTTACGTCATTCCTGAACAAAGACAATTCTATTTCATTTCTAACAGAGGGGCACCTTTTATTTCTTTTTCTTGACTTCTTGCCCTAGCTAGTATCTTCAATATATTATTGACTGAAAGTGGTGAAAGTACACATTCTTGTCTTAGTCTCAATCACAGAAAGAAAGCATTCAATCTTTCACCATTTTAAAAAAAGATTTTATTTCTTTATTCATGAGAGACAGAGAGAGAGAAAGGCAGAGACCCAGGCCAAGGGAGATGCAGGCTCCACACAAGGAGCCCAATGTGTGACTCAGTCCCAAGACTCGGAGATAAGGCCCTGAGCCGATGCTCAACCAGTGAGCCACCCAGGGTTTCCTCAATTTTTCACCGTTAATTATGGTGTTAATTGTAGGTTTTAAAATTATTTGGTTGAGGAAATTCTCTTTTATTCCTAATTTTCTGAGAGTCATTTCAATCAGGGAGAGAATTGAATTTTACCAAATGTTTTTCCTACTCATCTTGAGACAGTCATGGTTTTCTTTTGTTTACTACTTGCTTTATACTTGGTATTTAAATATTAGACCAACTTTGCTTTCCTGAAATATAATTTATCTCCGAGGTGGGGAGGGTTTTTTGTGGGGTTGCTTTTGTATTGTTGAATTTGGTTTGCTACAATTTTATTTAGTTTTTTTGGGGGGGCATCTTAAGTTAAGGATATTGCGCTGTGGTTTTCTGGTAATTTTCATATCTGGGCATCTGGGTAATGTTGACGTCATAGAATGAAATTAGTAAGTAGTCCCTCCCTCCTCTTCAATATTCTAGAAAAGTTTGTATAGAATTGATATTGTTTCTTCCTCAAATGATGAGTAGAACTAATGAGGTTATGGGAAAAGTATGTTCCAAAATGAGCAGAAAATGAGCCAATCAAAACTGATTTATAACTGACATAGCTGTTAGAATTTGCAGACAAAATTGTTATTAAGTTATTATAACTGCATTTCACATGTGCAAAAAGTACTGACATCCATCCATGGCATAATTAGAGAAATAATTGGTAGAAGCAGTAGACAGAAATTAGACTATAGAAGACTTTGGTAGCACAGTCAACCAACTTGACCTAATTGACACAAAACACTCAAACAGGGACGTCTGGGTGGCTCAGTGGTTGAGCATCTGCCTTTGGCTCAGGGGCGTGATCCCAGGAGTGGGATGGAGTCCCACATCAGGCTTCCTGCGAGGAGCCTGCTTCTCCTTCTGCCTGTGTCTCTGCCTCTCTCTCTCTTTCTCTGTCTCTCATGAATAAATAAATACAATCTTAAAAAAAAATAAAATAAAAAGACACTCAACAGATACATGAGTGCAAATGGCAGATTTACCAAGACTGACCATGTTATGACTTACAAACAACTTTTGATCAGAAGATTCAAGTCAAAGCATGTATGTTCTCTGACCACAATGTAATTAAACTAGAAATGAGTAAGAAAAATATCTCTGGAAAATCCCCCAAATATTCAGAAACTAAATTACACGCTTCTGTATAACCCAAGGATAAAAGGGGAAGTCAAAGGGAAAAAAGTATTTTCAACTGAATGGAAATGAAAACCCAAAAGAAAATTCTATGCTGCTATTCATTCCTATTGGTGTTTAACAAATCACCACAAACCTATTGGCTAAAAGACAACACAAATTTATTATGTCATAATTTGGGAGGTCCGAAGTCCAAAATTAGTTTCATTGGACTAAACTTGAGATAGCAACAAGAATGTATTTTTTTCTGGAGACTGGGAGATATTTTATTCCCATGCTTTTTCAACATCTTTTAGAGGCTACTTACATTCACCTTGACTCTAGTCTTTTCTTCATGTTCAAAGCCAGCAGCATAACATCTACAAATGTCTCTGATTCTCTTGCTTCCTCCCACTTTTATGGACCCTTTTGATCACATTTGGTCCAGTAGGTTAATTGAAGATAAAAGTCTCACCATTTCAAGATCGCTTAAGTTAATCACATCTGTAAACTCACTTTTGTCATGTAAGGTAATCTATTCATAATGTGCAGGGATTAGGGAATGGATATCTTTGGCAGTACATTGTTCTGCCTACTACACAGCTAATGTAATATTTAGGTGGCAGTTTACACCACTGAATGCACATATTAGGAAAGAAAAGTGGTCTTAAATGAATGAACTCAGCCATGTGAAGAAGCCGTTCAAATAAACTAGGTAATATCAATAAAGTCTGAAATCTAATGTAAAACATGGTGCCTATAGTTGATAACATCATATTGTATAATTGAAATTTACAAAGAGAAAAGAACTTAAGTTTCCTTACCACCACCACCTGGCCAATATATATCTGAGGTGATAGATATGTTAATGAACTAGATGAAATCTTTCTACAGTGTGTGCATATCTCAGATCACCACAATGTACACTCTAAATATCTTATTTTAGATGTCGATTATACCTCATAAAGCTGAGGTTTTTTTAAAAGAGGAACAAATTACACCCAAAAGATTTAAGATAACAAATTTTAAAAACAGAAAACAAAACAATTAGGAAGAAAGATCAATACAATTAATAAAAATATTGAGAACATTAAAAATATTAACAAACCAAAATTTAAAAATGAACAAGTCAAAAAAAATAAAAAATTAAAATGAACAAGTCTATAATTTGACTCTTAACCTTGAAAGTGTGTAACGTTAAACCTGGAAGTAAAAACATTTATTTTTCAACTTTACATTTTTATTTTAATTCCAGTTAACCAGCAGTATGATATTAGTTTCAGATGTACAACGTAGTAATTCAACGTGGAAGTAAAAAGTTTTAAATTGTGTTATAGATATTATGTTTTTGGTAGAATTGAAGTCTAGAATTCCCATTTTGTTTTCTTTTTTGATTCTAGCACTAGACCATGGGCAGACTAGCTTATACTATTTAAATTTATGTGAAGATGTCATAGAGCATTTTAACATATGATGGGAAGCATGATCACCAAGCCATCCATCCATTTTAAATACCCCTGAGAAGATGCTGGAAAACAATGATAGACTTACTCCCTAGTGGTTTCTTTTGGTTGATATCTTTCAGTGACCCATCATTCTTATGTATTTGATTATCATTATTAGTTTTTCTAGTTCATGTACATCTCCATTGTAAAAACTTACCCTTCTCTCAACTGGGTTTTTTCTTTTTCTGCCCCAGTTTCTTAGATCATCAGATTTTCCTAGATTTTAATAAGCATCCATGGAAGAAAAAAAAGACATTAAGATCCCCAGCCTCAAGAAACTGGAGATAAAATTCTTGAATATGATGTAAACAGAATGATTTAATGCCAACTTTAGGAATTTAAAACCACAAAATCTAAAAAAAAGTCAATAAAATGTGGGAAAAAATGATAGGAAAGAGAAGAGATTAGAACTGAGTGTGAAGTGTGGGAATTCTGATTGGAAGTTCCATTATTGGAACATTCTACTCTTTATATTCAACCCTGTAACAATGTAAGGAGGCTCTTCCCTTACCAGTAGTGGGGTATCTATTCTTAATAAGTCTTCGTAGTGTTGTGTCTCTTTGGTCTGGAGACTCAGACTCTGAATACACTCATCTTAAATCTTAGAGCTAAGGAGTTCATGTTATATTCCAAAAGAATGGAGAGCTAGAAGGGAGACTTTTTATAATTCTTGGTCTCTTATCTGGGTGTTATGTGACCACAAGATCTTCAGCTGATTTGTGCCTTTTAGGCACTTAAACCATCTCATTCTTGTTACTGAATTGTGGAGGTAAAAATTGAAACCTCCTGCCAGTCCAGAAAATGCTCTTCACAAATGCAGAAAAGAAAGAAAATAGTTTTATTATTGAAGAAGCATTATGTCTGCAGTGAGCATCATAGGCAACCCACTAATGAGATTACAGATGAAGGAAATCCCACCCTTTCCTAAAGCCAAACAAATATAATTTATCACATACATGTTCTCAAGATAAAGGTAATTTGTCTTCCTGTAGCAGGACTGTACCAGCACCATTGCTGTTATATCTAGTTCATCCTTAATTCTCTTGGTAGTTGAGGTGTCCATCTGTTAGTTCAGTTGCCTTTATCCAGACGAGAAATTAAACTCCACATATACTTATGATGAGGTACTTGCTTAGAGGAAACTCCCATGATGACAAAGAGATGGTTCCCAGACTCTTAAGAAAAACATTCCTGAGTTATAAAGCTGCGAAAGAGCTTTTTCTTCTTCAGCATTTAAAAAGATTTACACAAAAAAATAAAATAAAATAAAAAGATTTACACATATGTCACATAGATAGAGGAAGAATTTATGGTTATAAGTTTTCTTTAGGCAAAGATCTAAGAAAAGGGAAAGTAGAAAAGATCTTTTTCCTTTTTGGCATCAGAAAAAAAATTGAAATTTTATTAACGCTTAACAGTTTTCTGGGCACTTAACTTGATTACACTGGAGAAATAAGTAATAGAGAGTGATCTAGTAAAGATAAGCAAGTTTACCAACATGGTATCTTTACTGAATGTTGTTTTCAGATTTATATTACATAGCTAATAGAATATGTTAGGAGTAAAAATTTACCTCTCGTATGTAATCACCTCTTTGACGTTCTTTTAACCTCCGTGTAATGATGATGTTCCCACGTTTTTGTTTAAAACAAATGGTGTTAAAGAGCTCCGTGAGTTCCCCAAGTCCACTGTATATCAAAAAACATATATAAAATTCTAACATCTTTGGTAAGATTAACAGTTTTTAGAATTTATTTCAGGAGTATTTTTATAAAGAGCAGTCCTAAAATCTAGAACAAAATGCCTCCACTTCAATCATACAGGATTGAAACAATGAATAAAAATCAGTTTTAAAAGCTTCACCCTTTTATTTTCTTCCAATTTTAAATTATTACTATAATATTGAAGAACAGAGGAAAGCCTGCTATTGTTCAAATATTGTGGTCTAAGTCTTAACATAACACTTTTCCTTATATCCTTCCAAACTTAACATAAGTATTTTACATGGTTATAAATGTAATAATGGGTCTAATTTTTTACTTTGCCCTTTCTTTTTTTTTTTTTTTTTTTTTTTTTTTATTTATGATAGTCACAGAGAGAGAGAGAGAGGCAGAGACACAGGCAGAGGGAGAAGCAGGCTCCATGCACCGGGAGCCTGATGTGGGATTCGATCCCGGGTCTCCAGGACCGCGCCCTGGGCCAAAGGCAGGCGCCAAACCGCTGCGCCACCCAGGGATCCCCTCTTTCTTTTTTTTTTAACCTAATCTCTTTTTAAGCCTTTAGCCTAATCTCACTAGCCCAAAGCCAAATCTTTGCTACTAGAAGCAGCTCATAAAAATCCTAGCTGTGACTTGGTCCTGGTCAGTTGATTGACACTTCAGCAGTGTAATTCTATCTTAAATTGGACTTCCTACAGACTGGTCAAGAAGTTTTTCTTTCTTCCTCCTTACTCTTAACTAAAGTGACTTAATTAAAATCATGTACATCTAGCTCTTTGTAGTTCTTCACTGCCTATTATATTTTATCTTTCTTTTTTTTAAATCAAATATCAGTCTGTGAACTTTTCTTTTACTGTTAATAAAAATGTAATACGTTAAACATAGAGGGATTTTGACTAAGTTGATTTGTTATGACAGTTCCTACCGAAAGATCAGAAGTATAAGGTTTACATTCATGTTTGCAGTTCAGTTTAAAAAAAAAAAAGATTACAAAACTATATAGTGTACATATACTTGTGTCTTTTAAATGCTGGCAAGAAATTCAGCCAGAGTATTCACAATATCTTAGAGATATTTTTACCAAATTGATATCTGTCTAAATTTTATAAGTGTTCTTCATTGGATATATCTTACTTTTTTCCTAAGATTTTATTTATTTATTCATGAGAGACACACAGAGAGGCAGAGACAGGCAGAGGCAGAAGCAAGCAGGCTCCCTATGGGGAGCCAGATGCGGGACTTGATCCCAGTACCCGGATCATGCCCTGAGCTGAAGGCACATGCTCAACTGAGCCACTCAGGTGTCCTATGCATATATTAAATAAAATTTAAAATAAAATGTGCATGTGCCCCAAACTCTGTAACTTTTAAAATAGATTCTGTTGTGGAACCAGAATTAATCACATCATTTTGGAGAGATACGTATAAAACAGACTGGTTATATAAAATGAGAAGATCCATAAAAAGTGAAAAGAGACCACTACATACATACATAGATACAAACATACATACATATACATATTCAATATAAGACTCTGTGGCAGTAGGAAATTTAAACCCATGTGTGGTTACCATAATCTTAGTTCCATTCTCTGAGAAAGTAGTTGATTTGAGTAAGTCAGCAAGGAAGAATAACAGCGGTCTAATGTTTTCTTGTTCATTATAGTCTGTGACAGGATGGATAAAAAAGAATTGAGGTGTGTGTAACAAAGGAGATTTACAGGAGTATTTTTTATGATGGTGCAGTAATTTTGAGAAGAATGTTAAATGTTTCCTTTTCCTTGTTCCTCAGAACAGTGTAAGTGTTCATATTCTACTGTTCTGAAAAAGAGTAGGCTGTCTAGAGAAATTGGTTGGTTTTGTCTTGAATGAATGATCTTATATTTCTATAGAAAACCAGTACATGGTACCTTTTAGTTTCATGTTTATTCACTTTTGACAATGTCTTCTATTTGTTAAGTGGCCTTTCTTTGACTCTTCTCCTTGCCCATCTTCCTGTCATTCCTCACTTCTCTCTGTTCACTCATGTGTTGACTTCTGTAGGATCCTTTTACTATATTCTATTTGCTATCTGATTTTTAGTCTTTTGTACATCCAAATTGTACATCCACATGTGGAAAGATTTTGTGGAATTTGCAAGCCAAATGAATATTTAAAAATCCTTTGTAGGCTTAATTTTCCATCTAGAACTACTGATACAATATAATCAGTAAAAATTAGGTTGTCTTTTTCCCCAGCAGTATGAACGAGTAGATTTGACAGTATTGATCTGAAATGAGAAGTGAATGTTGTAGAAGTTCTGCCTAGCTAATGAAATCTTTTTAATTTTATTTATTTATGAGAGAGAGAGAGAGAGAGAGAGAGAGAGGCAGAGACACAGGCAGAGGGAGAAGCAGGCCCCATGCAAGGAGCCCGATGTGGGACTCAATCCGAGGACTCAATCTGGAGACTCCAGGATCACGCCCTAGGCCGAAGGCAGGCGCTAAACCTCTGAGTTACTCAGGGATCCCCTAGCTAATAAAATCTTAAAGTGTACTTTTGTTGTCTAGAAAGCTTTAAAAAACAAGCTGGAATTTTATACCTTTTGTAGCTTAAAAGAACCTTAGATATTATCTAATCTCACTCCTCATTTTATAGTTGAATGTACATCCACTGAGAAGTGTTAGTAGTTAGTTAATAATAGAAGCAGACCCAAGTCTAGAACTGGTTGGTAGGCCAATTTCTTTTTTTTCTTAAGATTTTATTTATTTATTCATATGAAAACACAGAGGAGAGAGCGAGAGAGGCAGAGACACAGAAAGAGGGAGAAGCAGGCTCCATGCAGGGAGCCTGACATGGGACTCGATCCCGGGTCTCTAGGATCATGCCCTGGCGCTAAACCACTGAGCCACCAGGGCTGTCCGGTAGGCCAGTTTCTTATATAGATAACGCATACTGAATTATGTGTCCTAACCATGAAGCAGGAGGAACGTAGGGCACTGGTTGTAAGGCTATCTGTGCTGATATGCACAATTTGTGCCTAAGACTTGTGCCGCTGTAATCTCTGGGCCATAACCACACAGTTGTTCATTTGATCATTCAGCTGTTTCTTCCATATGGGTGAAGCCCTCTTTTGTTCTGCTAAATTTGAATACAGGTATCATTTTAGACTCAGTATTTCCAAACATGACTTTACAGTGAGAAGTAATGGCACTGATCTTGTATTTCAGCTCAGACAGTTGTAACTGCACCAAAGATGTGGAAGAAACCAAAAGATCGGACCCGAACCACTGAAGAAGTGTTAGAGGCAGAAGTGGAGGTAAGGGGAAGAGTAAATCTCTTTAGCTTATCTTCAGAGTAGTGGTGCTATTTCCTAAGACAAGTGTGGGTTTATATATCCTTCTTGAGATACTGTTTTTCAGACAAAACATGGTATATTGAGCTCAGAGTCTGTTTTTAGTCCACCTATAGAATTTTTATAAGATTTGTGATAGCATCTTCAGTTTCATCGGATTCCTGTCTCTTTCAAAATGCCAATTCTAAAATGGCAAAACTAAGTTATTGTTTAAATTTTGACTAGTCCCCACCCCCCTCAATTGAATTTTTCCTTCTGTTAACTAGATGGAAAGCCTAATCTGGTTAAAAAAAAATGCAAACAAATTTGTCAAATACTCATTAACAATGGTGGTAGAAATCATCAAGTACATTTTAAGTAAATTGATTTTGGATCTGTCATCTTTTAACTGCATCCCAGTAACATAACTTTTCATATACGATTTGCCTGTTTTGAACTAAACCATGCCAGGTTTTGCTGTAGGTTACAGCACAACAGGAGACCATGCGAGGAAGAAACAAAGGCATAGCCCTAAGAGTGTTCTATCAGTTTCATGGTCTATAATCTCAATATCTTTAGTGCTATGTACTCTAGCTTATAAATGAAAAGTAATCTAAAAGATCTGTATATTGCTTTTTTATTTTTTGAACTCTTAACATCTACTTTATTAAAGTAATATTTATTAAATATATATGGTGATAACATTAGAATATACAAATTATTTTAAAGTGACTTTAAATGCATTTATTTCAAAAGGCTTTTCTATCTAGTATAATTCTTACCTTTCCAAGAAGTTCACAGTACCCCTTTGTTACTTCCCCCTGTCCTGTCACTGCTCTTACATGCTCTACTGATGTCACAGTTAGTCCCTTAGCAACCACCAAAATGTTTCATGGAAGTGCTTACAGTGTGGTTATCAGGGGGTAAGAATTGGCAGGAAGTTGTAGAGGTGCAAATAGTTGCTGCACTTGTCTTGCAGCTGAACAAGAAAATGTTGCTACTACAGAGAATAAAATACCTTCCAGAGGCAGGGGAATTTCATACATTCCTGGTATGGCTGCAAGAGCTTCATAAACTGTTTTCTCTTTAGATTCTGCTATTTTTTATTTGTTTTCTTCTATTGTACTTCGTTAATCTTTGCTCGTTTCTAGGCATTACTGAATATTAAATAGGTAGGCCACCACTCCTGCAAATATTCACCCTCTTCTTTAGGTCATGGGCTAGCCAACATTTCCTGTAACAGTCCACATAGTAAATAGTTTAGACTTTGTAGATTATATGATCCCTGTCACAGTTTCTCAACTCTTTTGCTGTACCCCAAACACAGCCATAGACAATGTATAAAAGAATGATTGTGACTACATTCCAGTAGAAATTCATTGACAGACACTGAAATTTGAATTTCATATAATATTCATGTGTCATAAAATATTCTTCTTTGGAATTTTTTCAGTGAGTACAAATGCAGAAACCATATTTACCTTGCATACTATACAGAAATGGAGGATGAGCCATATTTGGCCCATGAACCATAGTTAGCTAAAACCTTCTTCGGATTGTTATTCTTCATACATAAAAACTGTTTTTACTCGTTTTTGAATCCATTTTTTCTGAACTGTATAGTTTATAATAAAGAATTTATTTGCACACAGACCTTCCCCCCACCCCCCAGAAATCCTAGTTCCAGTTTTTGCTATAGTTGTGCATTTATTACAGTACTTCAATGCATAATGGGTGTCATTATCTTTATTTTCACTGATCCTCAAACTCTTTTTCTTAAAAGATTTTTCTCAGCCTTTAAAAGAATGTGTTTCAGATATCAGCATGTTTTAGGTTATATATTGGTTTGTTATGTCATTGCAAATATTTTAACAATTTCTATAAATTATAGCCTAGAAAGTTAATGTGAAATGTGATTTATCTCAAAATTGTTGATCAAAGGATCTTAAAATTTGTTTTAAATTTTTAGGATATTTCATTAGTTACTACATATAGTTGTTGGGTCTGATTTTCTTGGACTTTAAAAACTCATAAATTAAACAGGCAGTTTTATCAACTAAATTCTTCTTTTAACAACTTCCTATAAAAGTTTAACCTTTGTTTGACAGTCCAGCCAATAAGGTGTTTTCTTTCTTCAGTCTGGTTTTCGTGGTAAATAGTTTAGGAACTGTTAAGATGCTTATAAACTAGTTTAATAGAGCTTCTTGCAGCTGAGAGAAAAATAATCATCATAAATATTTAATGCAGCTAATTTTGTGGATTCCCTTAAAAAATATCCTTCTAACAATGTTCCTCAGACACTTTGGTGATGTTTTGTTCTCTGAATAATGGTTTGTCATTCATGGAAACAAGTTTATTTATACTTCTTTTTCCAGTTAGAAATTAAGTTTCCAAGTAATACGTTCTCTGCTTATGTCCAGTAGATTTTCTGTTGTCAATTTTAGGTCCACAAAGAGGACATAATATATTTTTTTTCTCTAAAATAACATTTTTCTTCATTTTACAACCCCTGAAATATGAATGGTCTGTAAATGTATAATGTAGTTATACTGCTCTTTAATAAGTTTAAGTATCATTGACAGACTCTCAAGCCAAATTATTCAAGATCTTGATGTATACTTAATTAGAAGGTGATATTACACGGTCGTTAAAAGTTAGACTACAGTAGAGTGTAGAATAAGAAAAAGGTTGTTGATTCATGTTTCAAACTTGATAGATCTTTTTTTTCTCAAAGTCACTCTGTGCCACGTTTTAAAAAGAAATCATCTCAGCCATTATTTTCTTGAAATTTTTATGTCTTTCTTTGATGGTTTCCATACTGTGTTTTTCTGTTAGGAGAGTGGGGAAAGCACATGTCAAAATGAGTGGTAGTGGGAGTGTGTGTGTCTGTGTGTTTTCATGAACTTGTTTTTCATTATGTAAACCAGTCCTGAAAACCTGTCTATTTCTATTGACAACATTCTAAAATGTTGTCTTTTCCCCGTGATCTGATGAAGATAATTGACTAGTGTTATACTTGTTACAATATTTTACAGTATTTCACTTATATAAGAAAGTAGGGGACAGCCCGTGTGGCTCAGCGGTTTAGCGCCGCCTTCAGCCCAGGGCATGACCCTGAAGACCCGGGATCGAGTTTCGCATAGGGCTTCCCACAAGGAGCCTGCTTCTCCCTCTGCCTGTGTCTCTGCCTCTCTTTCTCTCTGTGTCTCTCATGAATAAATGAATAAAATCTTTAAAAAATAAAAAAAAAATTTTTAAGTAGGATTTGTAACTGATTTTTTTGGAAAAAATATACTTTCATAAATCAATTGAGGTAACCAATTGATATGACATTTTTTTGCTCTCCTAGCATGAATTTATCACTTAGAATGTCTACTTCCTCTGAGTGCTTCTTCCAAAGGTTTGTTTTTAGAGTGCTTACCCTTCATAATATAGAAAGACACAAAGTTCATGGAGAACTAATGTCAAGAAATTTTGATGGTTCATATATGGCCCTCAAAAACTTTTTAAAAGATTGTATTTATTTCTTTAATTTTTTAGAGAGAGAGTGCATGCGGGAGGAGGAGCAGAGGGTGAGAGAGAAGAGAATCCCAAGCAGACTCTCTGCACTGAGCAAGGAGCCTGTCATGAGGCCCCATCCCAAACCCTGAGATTCTGACCTAAGCCGAAACCAAGAGTCAGATGCTCAACCTACTGAGCCACTCAGGCACCACAAGAAATTAATCTTTTTGATATCTGAATTATAGTGGTCAAAAATCATCTGGTAAATAACGTTCATTCTATTTTGCTTTTTAAAAATAGGATGCACCAAGGGCGCCTGGATGAAGCAGTCATTTAAACATCCCACTCTTGGTTTCGGCTCAGGTTGTAATCTTAAAGTCACAAAATCCAGCCCTGCATCAGGCTTCATGTTTAGCCTGGAGTCTCCTTGTGATTCTTTCCCTCTGCCCCTCTCACTTGTGCTCTCTTTCTTTCTCAAAAATAAATAAGAAATAAAGGTTTGTTTTTTGTTTTTTGTTTTTTTTTTTAAGATTTTATTTATTCATGAGAAACACAGAATAGAGAGAGGCACAGACACAGGTAGAGGGAGAAGTAGGCTCCATGCAGGGAGCCCGAGGTGGGACTTGATCCCGGGTCTCCAGGATCATGCCCTGGGCTGAAGGCTGTCCTAAACAACTGAGCCACCCGGGCTGCCCATAAATCTTAAACAATAAAAATAGGATGCACCAGAACCCGGATTTCTGCCTCTGTAGAGGAATATATGCCAACGACTTTTCCATATACAATTTGAGTAAGGTTACAACCACAGAGAATTCTAAGAACCAATAAACAAAATAGACTTTAACTAACAAGTGCCCTCCTTGTAAAATGAAAGATGATCAGCTTTGCAGGACCTAGGTACTTTATTCATCAAACCCTCCATTTAGCAGCAAGAGAAGCACAAAAGTCTCCCTCTAATGTTTCTTTTTATACCTGCTGAGCGTTAGTGGCAAGAGTAGGAGTGCTTGATTTAGATTTCTGACTAGGCCTCTTTCATGTTCAACAAGTGCAAGGATTAACAGTTCTTTCCATTCTAACCTTTGGTACATTTAGATTTCATTAGTCATGTTAAAGCATTTCAGTAGCCATGTGACCTATCTTCTCTCTGCCAAGAGATGAAATGAGAAAAGTGTTTTTAATAAACTTAGCATTCTAGTACCATATGCTGAGCATAGACAAACTTTTTTTTAGTGACCTGTTTTCCTATGCTTTTAGAGGGGATAGGTGTAGGTTTTCATGCATATTTACATGGTAAAAATGATGTAACTTCTGTGTTCACTTACGCTTTAGCCTAAAGCTGAAGAGGATCTTTCAGGTGACAAAGTACTTGAATCTGAACAGGATAAAATGAGCCAAGGGTTTCATCCTGGAAGAGACACCTCTGACCTAAAAAAAATAAAAACTGTGGAAGAAAATGGAGAAGAAGCTGAGCCTGTACGTAATGGTGCTGAGAGTGTTTCTGAGGGTGAAGGAATAGATGCTAATTCAGGCTCCACTGATAGTTCTGGTGAAGGGGTGACATTCCCATTCAAACCAGGTAAGTGTATCCCTGCCTTCCTCTGTAGTTCTTTCCTTTTCACCTTCACTCTGTTATAACCTTACAGTAATGTTGGCTTATTGTGGGAAATATTGGATGAAAGAAAGAGGCTATCACAGTATAATATTTACAGAATAGATTAGTGGGTGAAAGTTAGTGACTAGCAAATCCAGGGAGTTCCTTGTTGGCGGAAGTGATATCTGATGCTGGTGTTCTGCTTTTACTGGCATTGGAAGAGCAGCTGGCATAGGTTGTCAGTCAGTGCTAGACTGGTGGGATTTGACAAGAGAAATTTAATTTTATTTAGTTGAATTGAAAGGGCTGTTTCAGTGCTTGTTTGTGCTTACCATGTCACAAGCCTTAATCACTTACCCTTATTACATGTAACACACATTTTTTATTCTTTTCTCTTTATAAAATGTTGGGTTATGGCATATCTGGCTAGCTCAGTCAGTAGAGCTTATGACTCTTGATCTCAGGGTTATGAATTCAAGTCCCATGTTGGGTGTGGAGCCTATTTAAAGGGAAGAAAAGAAAAAAGAAAAACAAAAGAATTAAAAAATGTTGGTTGTAACTCACTAATTTCACAACAGAAACTTGTTGACAACTCTGTAGACCTGAACTATGATCATCACAAGCAGTGTGACTAGATTACGAAGCACAGGCAGTATGAGACGTGCCCCGTGAAATACATGATAAGCCCCAGAGGCTCTTTCATCTTTAGGCACCAGCAAGTCCATTAAAGCTCTATCCCAGTCCTGTATAAACTGTGGTTGCCTTCGAGATTTTTGGAGAGATTTGGCATGGATATGTGGGGAAAGATGGTTCATTTGATAGAAAATTTGTGATAGGTGCAATGTTTTTCTTAGTCTGCCAAATCTGAGTGACTTCTGTGTAACATTGGGTTTGAATATCAAATATCAGACTTGAAAAATAATCTACACAGAAATTAGTGATGTACAACCAACATTTTAAAAAATAGATAATTAAAAATTGTCAGTGCATTACAAAAGTTAGGGTAAATGCTGTTTTAAGAAACATTTCTTTTACATATTTATTTGTTTTGAATCATAGAATCATATTTCTTATTGTGAGTTGTAGTAAGAAATGTTTGAAAGTAACTGATTGATACTACCTTAATATACTGATCTTTTCACTACCAGTAAACTGTGGCCAGTGGGCTTTGTGAAATTGTAGGATTTTGCTATAGTAAAATTTTTGTTTAACTTCTGGACTCAGTATACTGAAATTACTTCTAGAAATCTAGGCTTGTCTCATATCATGAAGTACTTGAGGATACCACCAGTCCTTTAGAAGATTGAGACACTGTTGTCATTTGTAGGACTGTGTCAGTATATTGGGGTGTGTGTGTGTGTGTGTTTCTGTTTTTTGAGTAAGCTCTGTGCCCAATGTGAGGCTCAAACACATGACTCTGAGATCAAGAGTCACATGCTGTACTGACTGAGCCACCCAGGGACCCCCATCAGTTATATTTTTATCCCTCAGTCTGGCAAGGTA
The DNA here is from genome assembly GCF_018345385.1 of Vulpes lagopus. Classification (NCBI taxonomy): domain Eukaryota; kingdom Metazoa; phylum Chordata; class Mammalia; order Carnivora; family Canidae; genus Vulpes; species Vulpes lagopus. The sequence continues at coordinate 127,200,721 of NC_054831.1, forward strand.
CTTACCTATTAGCCTGAACTATATTGAACAATAAACTGTAATATACCCTAGCAATAATTGGAAAAAAAGTCAGTTTAAAATTTAGATCCAATAAACTGTCTGCCTTTTAATGAATATAATAAGGTAATAAGGATTTTGTTGAAAATATCCCAGACCATCAAGAGTCTATCACTTACATATTAAGAACCACTAATATAAAGAAGGACCTAGAGTACTACCATGAAGTGATCCTGGGACCTGATTTTTTTTTTAAGATTTTATTTATTTATTCATGAGACACTCAGAGAGAGAGGCAAAAAGACACAGGCAGAGGGAGAAGCAGGCTCCCTGCAGGGAGCCTGATGTGGGACTTTATCCCGGATCCCAGGATCATGCCCTGAGCTCAAGGCAGATGCTCAACCACTGAGCTACCCAGGAGTCCCCTGGGGCCTGATTTTGATGAGAATCTTGTCAATTAAAAGAAAAATACTATGTCATGCTTTTATTATCCTATAAAAATTTTAAGAAATTCTCCAACTTTATATTATGTAAGGATTGTGAGAAATGATAACTGTAACAATAGTCATAGTTGCAAAGTAAGTGCCATAGCACTTACTATTAACTTAAAATTTGGCAGCCCCAGTGGCCCACTGGTTTGGCACTGCCTTCAGCCCAGGGTGTGATCCTGGAGACCCAGGATCAATTCCTGTGTCAGGCTCCCTGCCTGGAGCCTGCTTCTCTCTCTGCCTGTGTTTCTGCCTCTCTCTGTCTTTCATGAATAAATAAATAAAATCTTAAAAATAAAATAATATAATAAAAATTAACTTAAAATTAATATTAAAATATTAGCTAAGAAGCATCTGGCTGGCTCAGTCAGAAGAATGTGTGACTCTTGATTTCTGGATCGTGATTTCAAGCCCCACATTAAGTTTAGAGATATTTAAATAAAACTTTATGTATTTTTATATATGTATATTAGCCAAGAGAGTGTCAGGATATTTGAAGAAGGATATATGTGCGTTCCCTATTCAGTTATTTCAGCAAGTACATAATTTTATTTTCTCCAGATTAAGCTGTAGTCAATAGTGATAAAGGGTTATTATCCAAAATGTGTAAAGAACTACAAGTCAACACCAAATAAAAAAATCCAATTTAAAAAATGGGCTGAGGACCTGAGTAGACATTTTTCAGAAGGAGACATAAAGGTTGCCACTAGACAAGTGAAAAGATGCTCAACATCACTATTTGTCAGGGCAATGCAAATCAAAAGCACAATGAGATATCACCTCACACCTGGCAGAATGGCTAGTATCAAAAGGACAAGAAATGGCAAGTGTTGGTAAGATTGTGAAGAAGAGGGAACCTTCATGCACTATTAGTGGAAATAAAAATGGTGCAACTACTATAGAAAACAAGTATGGGGGTTCCTCAAAATTAAAAATGGAAATATCTTATGACCCAGTAATTCTCCTTTTGGGTATTCACCCCTATGTTGATTATAGCATTATTTACAGTAACCAAGATATGTAAGCACTCTAAGTGTCCACTGATAGATGAATGGAAAATGAAGATGTGTGTATATATGTGTCTATGTGCATGCAAGGTGTACACACATGGTAGAGTATTACTCAACCATCAAAATGAATGAAATCTTCCCATTTATGACAATGTGGATGGACCTAGAGTGTATTACACCTAGTGAAATAAGTCAGACAGAAAGAGACAAACACCATTAGATATAAAACAAACAGGGCAGCCTGGGTGGCTCAGTGATTTAGCACCACCTTGAGCCCAGAGCATGATCCTGGAGACCTGGGATTGAGTCCCACGTCGGGCTCCCTGCATGGAGCCTGCTTCTCCTTCTGCCTATGTCTCTATCTCTCTCTGTGTGTGTCTCTCATAAATAAATGAATAAAATCTTTAAAAAAAAAAAAAGGTATAAAACAAACAAATAGAAAAACAGAAACAAACATAATTTCAGAGAACAGCCTGTGATTGCCAGAGGAGAGGTGGGTGGGGGGTGGGGAAAAAAGGTGAACAGATTGAGAGGGTCAGATTTCCAGTTAAAAAATAAATAAGTCACAGAGATGAAAAGTACAGTATAGGGAATATAGCTAATAATATTATAATAACTATATGGTAGAAGATGGTTAATTGCACTTAACCATGGTGAGCCTTTTGTACTGTATATAGTTATCAAGTCACTGTCTTGTATATCTGAAACTAATACAATATTGTAAGTCAACTATGCTTCAAAAGTAAACCATAGTTGGGAGAAAAATTTAAATGTAGCTGCTTAGCCTTTTCAGAATCTTAAAGCAGCTATTTGTATTTGTTTTGTGTCCTTTTGCCTTTTTTTCCCTTCCAAAATAACATTTCCAAGTGAAGAACCAAAGTATCCCTCTTTCACAGGAAACTAATGAGTATTATAGATCCCTTATTTCTGAGGTATTTAAAGGCGTGGTAGTTTATTTTGATGAGTATTATTGCATGTTTCTGGCCAAAGGCTGCTTAATGTGTATATTAATTGGTTTCTGTAGAAATGTCAGATTACTATCCAAAGGTATCCAGAAGGGATAAAGGAACATATGACAGTTTAAAATTTTTACATCACATTTTCTGACAGTAGCTCTGTGTTTACTTTGTGTTTTAGTCTATGACAGGATAAATACCGGAATCTCGTTTATATTCTGATTGGTTATACATATAAATGATCCCAAAGACACTTGTCTGCCTACATCCCTTTTTCTAGATTCCTGGAAGCCTGCTGATACAGAAGGCAAGAAGCAGTATGACAGGGAGTTTTTGCTGGACTTCCAGTACATGCCAGCCTGTATACAGAAACCAGAGGGCCTGCCTCCCATCAGTGATGTGGTTCTTGACAAAGTAAGGTGTAAACTCAGAGAAAGCTATCTTTTTTTTTTTTTAGGGAACTGGTTTCAGTTATCAGTACAGATATGTGAAGTATGAGCAATTTTTAGGAATTGCTAGACTAAATATATTTGAATTAAAGTATGTAATATTTAAATACTAGCATTTTCCTACATAATCTTGGATTTAGGGTTTACTGTAGATTACTCTAACCTTGGGGTTTGGCCCTTATTTAAGTGGTAACATTTTAAAATTCATTAATTGTCTGCTTATTATTATAGCTATTGCCTAGTGATATGGTGAAAAATGTGTATCTGCTGGGCTAATAACGACAAAAGCGATATGGAGCTCTTTCTTCACTGGTCTAAAATTTCAGTATGGAATTAGAATGGCTTTGAGGACAGGTCAGAACCTGAGTATATTTGGCCAATCAAACTGAAATGGTAATCAGCATAATTCAAGTAATGTTAAATCTCATAATTCAAAAATACATACTTAGTGATTACTTTTCAATTTTGGCAAATAGGCACCTTTTCTCTTTACTGTTCTTAATGGTCCATACAGAAAATTAGTACAGTGTTTATTTTGTCTTAAGTTAAAAAGAGTAGAGTCAGATATATATCTGCCCAAGTAATTTTATGTATATCGATGATGAACCAGTGCTGATGACCAAGCTTAAAATATTTTTGTTTTGAAGATAAATTATTAATCCTAATTGAAGTGTAAAGGGTAGCTCTCTCTCACAATGAAATCCACCTCTTTTTGAGATTTTAAGCACCTGCTTATCTATACCATATGTGTATTATTTTCTTCTTTTATAGCAACAGGGTTTCTTATTTCTCTTGATCTAAGTCTTCTCTCTTAGGTACTTAAGTGGCAGTACTAATTTGAGGCTACTCATTAAATTAGATTTATAAATAAATAAATAAATAAATAAATAAATAAATAAATAAGATTTACATTCACTAAATTAGATTATCCTCTAGAAAATATTCCTTATCTTCCTACCTTATTGGTTTCTGACTTTACCCAATTATTAGTTGATTTCTTCCTGAGCTCCTTAGTTTTATTTAGTCTATAGTCATATTACATTCCGATACAAAGCCAAATACCTCCAATTAACAAGACAGATCGAGTAAGATTTTAAATGAGTGATCACACATGAAAATATCTCTTTTAGAGACTTACTGTTCACTCTAAGTATATGCTTTGCTAACTATAAGACAACAGCAACAAAATCGACATGTGCGGTAGCAGGATTCTTCACAGTGAATACTCTGATGTCCTGGTGAATATCCTGGGGAAAAAATCCCCAAATTTGTCCCCAGTTTATAGGATCTCATAGCTTATCTTGTGTCATTCTGCCTGTCCTTGAGTGTCCATTTAGCCAATCTAATGGTTGTGTCTAGCTTCCCCTCAGGAATTTTAGGCCTAACCAGTCCCAGGGCGCCAGAAAACAATTGCTGGTCTGTTGGGAGAAGTTCAGATTGGTTCAGATTCAGATGGTTCAGATTGGACTTTGCTGCCTCAGAAAGCCAGTGCTCATCATTTTAGCTTACAAAACTTTTCAGTCTAAGTTTTTACCTATTTGCCACTGAGTGCTTTGGAACTTGTATTAAGCTTTCCTTTGTTTCTTCATACAGATCAACCAACCCAAATTGCCAATGCGAACTCTGGATCCTCGGATTTTGCCTCGAGGACCAGACTTTACTCCAGCCTTTGCAGATTTTGGAAGGCAAACCTCTGGTGGAAGAGGTGTACCTGTAAGTGCAAGTTTCCTATAACCTAATTAGCTAGAAAATGTCATAGACTTCATGACATCTTGTGTCCAGTGGCAAGAGAGCTGCTTTTTTTCATTGATTCCTCTAACTAAGAAGAAGTACAAGAGTGAAGACTTGTCCTGTTTTCCATACTAATATTAAAGCAAATAAAGAATACACTTGAGTCATTTTTACTTGTGAGAAACTGGTCTGCATTAATTTGGTCTTGATTTTTTTGCATAGTTTTTCCAATTGAAATGAACTGCAGATGGGTTAAAAATTTAGTCAACCTTAAATAGGACTCCTGTTTTATTTTGAGGTGTCCTGATATAGTTGAGATCTCTAATGACATTCAGCTAATGGCCATCTCTTTGTCTTTCTTTCTACAGATTTGCAAAGTGCAGAGCAGGCATGGATTGCCAATTCTGGAACAGAGCAAAGCCCCAGCTTGTACTCCACTGGCGATGTCGCACCCACCCCTGAAGAGCCTGCCTCTAGGGGTGCGCTGAATCCTTTTTTTTTTTTTTTAACAGTAGTCTCTGGTGTTATGATATTTTCTGTTTTGTTCTTCTCACTTACTGTAGGTTGTGAAGTCAAAATATGAACAAATGACATGTACAAAAGAGTGCAGTATTGGTAAACTGCAGGTTTCCTTTACACCCCCAGTGGCAGGCTCTTCAGCGGTAGAAGTGACATCACCAGTGGATTTATGCTGGGGCACTGCACTGTGCAGGATGTGGCAGGCTGTGCCTACTTCATGCTTTGTAGACTTGCAGAAAGCATGGGGGAAAGTTGCCAATGATGTGACTACCTATTTTTCCCAAGTTGGAATGGTATAGAGAGTGCTTAATTTAAACTAATGGAGGAGCTTGGAGTTTGTGCATTTGCAGATCACTCTGTTAAGACTACCTTATTTTATGTTTGTAAAAAATTTTTTATTTAAGGTGACAGTTTTTATTTCCCCATCACCTTTTTATTTCTGAAATGGCAACTTTTGAAACCTGCTTTGAAATGAGACTGTACCATCAGAAAACAAATGTCACTTTGTAGATATTTGAATTATTTGTTGTTTGCCTGCAGCCAAACACTAATTAAAAATATTTCAGTGCCTACAATGTGTTAAAGGCTTTGTAAAACCTACAGAAAATCTCCTTAATTTGAAGCATATTATTTATTGAGCATTACCATCTTAACAATATCTCTGTGTGTGATATTCTGTTCTCACACAGGTTGGAAATTTAATCTTTATTTTCTGTAAATACTAAATTAAAATTTTTCTCAAGTTTGAATTAACCTTACCAGAAAGTCTTAGAAAGCAGTTTCTAGAAACCATTTGATACGTTATTTTTCAGCATTATTTCCCTTTTTGATCGTGTAAAGTTATATTTCTTGTAGCTTTATTTTTGGTTTTGTTTCATTTTTGATTTATATGTTTGTTTTGCCAAACATTGGAAATAATGTTGATGCCATTTTATTAGTCTCTAGTTAACAGCATCTGTCATCGTATTGGTCTGTTTTATTCATATGTCGCTCACAGAAGCTATGGTTTTCTGCGTCTCCTATTCCAGTGTATACTGCCACTTCTCATCACCAGCTTACTATTGTTTAATAATTAGGTATAGCAGAAAGGAAGTGCTGTAAATTGAGGATAAGCTATGTAGTTTTCAAAATATTGAAATCAGAAAATGAATTTTTAAATTATCACAATGTATGCCCACTAATCTATGTGCTTACATATGTAAATGAGTTGATGCAAAATAATGTGTCTGTGAGCCATTATCAAGAATTTGTAATATTCTTGTAATAACCTCCAAAAAGGTCAGCTTTAGTTATCTTATTTTCTTTAAATAGTTCTGTCATATGCCACAAGCTAATTTTTAAGTAAAATTGTGATTCATCAGAGTAATACTGATATGGTAAGCCTGATACAAGTTATTATTCTTCCAGCACCTCCCATAGATAACAAACATTCTCCATTTAATTTGTCCTGCTTTTCTTGGTATATTGTTGTGGATTGAGTTGGGAATTTCATAGAATGTAGCTGTGTAACATATAAAGGAACAGTTAATAATGCTCTTTAGGGAAAATGCAGAAGTCCTACTCTTCATCATTTTTGGCTCCATACCTCTAATCATTTTTCCCAGCCTCCCAATTGGCTTATAAATGATTACCACCCAAAGATATTAAGGTCTTACTAGACTTAGACTTCTTGATATGGCTTAAGTAACTATGACTCCTACTATTAACTTCCCTTCAAAAGACTTATTACAAAATATGTTGAATGAATAGCAGGTGTTTCAATATGTCATATGCAGTTACATAGCATTTTCAAACATAAGAGTCTTTTGATGGAAGTAATATATATATCTACTGGAGGCACTCAGACACTATCTTCTCTCTACTTTTTTAAAAGTCAGATTACTGGGATACCTGGGTGGCTCAGAGGTTGAGCATCTATCTACCTTAGGCTCAGGGCACTCATGGCATGATCCTCAGGAACCCAGGGTCCAGGGATAGAGTCCTGTATCAGGCTGTCTGCAGGGAACCTGCTTATCCTCCTGCCTGTGTCTCTGCCTCTCCTTGTGTCTCTCATGAATAAATTTAAAAAGTCTTTAAAAATAAATAAAAATCAAATTACTTAGCAATTGTGATGTTGATTTTAATAGTAATGTGCAGACATCACAGAAGGTGCCCCAAAAGAAATGTATTGAGAGAGAGACAGTGGACCTATACTAGTAATTTGCTGTTTATATTTATTTCCGTTAGCTTTGAGATTAGCTGAGCTATTATAAAATTCCTAGGGGCAAAAAGGTTTCCTGAGCTTAGATCCTCCTTCCCTTTGTCCTTTAAAGAAACATTTGGCTCTCTCTCTTTAAAACTTGGTAGGATGAATATTGGTTCAGTTTTCTTCGGTTATTCAGGTAAGCCAGTATGTTTAAGGTTATAGTCTATGAATGAGGGAAGAGCAATGTAAACTGAATTCTAAAACAGATGGGTATGATTTCTTATTTAATACATTGAAGAAACATATGAGAGTGGGTAAAAAAGTTTAAACTTCAGTTCACCTAGAAAAAGAAATTGCAACTCACTAGTTAACACAAAATTTTGATGTTTATTTGAGTTGTCACATTTTTGGACCCTGAGCACATTATGACTTAAAATTGCTCTGCCACCCAGGAAGTTCCTCTTCCAATCAGATTGTCCCTTAAACAAAGAGACCAGGCCTCTTTTATATATACATATATATATATATACACACAGATATATATATATATATATATATTCCATAACTCTAACACAGGATCCTAGATTTTGTGTGTGTTTATTTAGTAAATGATTCATTCATTATATATGGTGCATCTTTTGAAGGATGCTGTAAATTTGACAATTTGTACTGAGCTTTCCATACACCCACCAAAAGGACATGAAATAAGCATTTTTTTCATGATATTAAGGTTAATTCTATCAATACAGATAACACTTTTTAAAAAGTTCTTTTTCTTCTTTGGTATTAATAACTTACTTGTTTTTAAGGTCCTTTTATATGCCTTATATCCTTGATCCTTATAATTACTTTTGTAGATAGGACTGGCATTAAATGTATTAGAAAGCCTAAGTTCAACAAAGTTCAGAGACTTGCTCACAGTAATTTTGCTCATAAATAGCAGAATTGAACTCAAAGTCCACAGTCCTTTTGTCTTCTATCTGCCTCTTTTTTTTTTCTGCTTTCAATAGTCCTTCCAGACATTGACATTCTGGATAGTGAATTCATTTTCAGAGTATAAGCATGAGTACATTAGAAATTAATTTATTAAGTGTGTTAAGCATTTATAAGTATAATCTGTTGATGACTCAGTATTCTTGGTTAAATATTTGTGAACAATACCTTTCTTAGTTATATCCAGTGAACCAAATAATAATTTTCAAGGTTCTCTTGAGAGCTTGCCACATAGGTTATCATACCAACCTTTTATTTGGGACTAGCATCTTATGTTATCTTTTCAAAACTTATTATCCTTCGAAACGTTATTACCTACTTAGTAAAAGTTTTCACATCCTTATGCAGTTCATTTGAAATCCATACGTACTTGTCTTGGAGCTGGTAAAGAGATTTGGCATAAGTCATATTTAGTTTCTAGATGCAAATCTCACTGCATATTCATTGATGTTTCCAGTACTTTTGGGAAATTTTGTACTTCATTCAAGCATGATTAAAATTATATCCCCAAATTATGATTACTATGGCTCTTATCTGATTTTGATATAATTACCTTTCATTACATTCAGTGATCTTTGTTCTTGACAAATTTTTATGTGCAAATGCATGGGTAAATTTAAATGTCTTGTGATGCAGGTGTTTAATTGAGCTTTTCCAAGCATTGAAAAAGATTTTACCCCACACTAGTTATCCATTCTAGTTTATAGTAGAATATAACCTGAATTATAAAAATCAGGTAATACTTGATTACTGCATGCACTCTTTTACCTGCTTGTTTTGTCTGGGCTATTATATCAAAGTTTCAGTTATAAATAAATGTTTATATAGTAGTCCTATCCAGTCCCTGTTGGTACTTTTCCAGTGGTGTTCTCTTCATTTCTTTTTTATTTATTTATTTTTTTTATTTTTTTTTTTTATTTTTTTTTATTTATTTATGATAGTCACACAGAGAGAGAGAGAGAGAGGCAGAGACACAGGCAGAGGGAGAAGCAGGCTCCATGCACCGGGAGCCCAACGTGGGATTCGATCCCGGGTCTCCAGGATCGCGCCCTGGGCCAAAGGCAGGCGCCAAACCGCTGCGCCACCCAGGGATCCCTCATTTCTTTTTTAGTTATACTGTGTGGTACCTCAGGTTTTTTAATGTGTATCAAATGCTCTGAGATCATATCATTTATGCTGAGTGCTTAGCTGCGTATATTTGACAAGATTGGTGTGTATTGTCCAGAAATTTTATCTTTTGATCCTGATACATGCTTGATGCTGCTATTACTAATTAGAGCAGATGGTGAAGTATAATTCTGAGAATGAGTATTATTATTTTTTAAAAGGCTTTCAATCTTATCAGTTTCAGCCTCAGACCATCTATCTCTTAGAACCTGTATATATATATAGCATGAAATTTAAAGTTTCTTCTTCCTTCTCTGCAGCTTCATGTAAATTCAAAAAGGCAGCATTGGGATATTAAGTGAGATAAAAATTCTGATCTATATGTTTTCTGTGTTTTCTTTTCTTCCCTCTTGAAGCTTAATTATAGTATTTACTCAGCATTTAGTAAATGGTTTATTGGAGGCGCCTAGGTGGCTCAGTTGGTTAAGTGTCCATCTCTTGATCTCAGTTCAGGCCTTGATCTCAAGGTCATGAGTTAAAGCCCTGTGTTGGGCTCCATGCTGTGGAGCCTACTTAAGAAAAAAAGAGACAGGGACGCCTGGGTGGCTCAGAGGTTGAGCATCTGCCTTTGGCTCAGGATGTGAACCTGAGGTGCAGGATCCAGTCCTGCATTCGGCTCCTTGCAGGGAGCCTGCTTCTATCTCTGCCTTATGTCTCTGCCTCTCTCTTTCTGTGTGTCTCTCATGAATAAATGAATAAAATCTTTAAGAGTAAAAAAACAAAATAATCAGAAAAGGCTGTCAATATGCAGCGGATTCAGGAGGAGCAGAACTTACTATCAGTTCAAATGTTTAATCTTTAAAAATTACTTCCTAACATTTAGGGTAGTGACTATTAAAGATATTTTAATACAAAGAATGCAACTTTTACTTGATTATGTCTTGCAGTAATTATTTTTCGTTGATGACCATTATGACATACCAGCAAGTGTTTTCAACAGAGTGAGTATAGTGGGACTCTAGCAGGAACTAAGAATTGATGAAGAGAGAAGGACATTTTTTTCAGGAAACAATTCAGTTAAATCTCATTTAATAATATAAGAAAGACTTATTTTAGTATTTCTGGCCCCAGAAATTCAGAAGGATCCATTAAAATCTGTAGTAAGGCTAGGTGTCTACGCTATAGAGAATTTTTGTGATAAAATTATATTTGCATTTCACACTGGCAGTATAGAAATCTAGCTTTTGAAGCAGCTTTGTAACTGCCATGGTTACAGCCTGTGAATTTTTAAAAATACTATTTATTTGTTTATTTCAAAGAGAAAGAGAGAGCGCACAAGCATGAGTAGGGGGAGGGGCAAAGAGAGAAGCAGGCTCCCTGCTGAGCTGGAGCTCAATACAAGGTGGGGTGCTCACTCATTTGATCCAGGATGCTGGGATCATAACCTGAGCCTAAGGCAGATGCTTAACCTACTGCACCACCAGGTGCCCCTGCCTGTGAATTTTTATGATTATTCAAGTGAGCAATCCAAAGTCAAGCAACTAATAAAAAATAAAGCTTCGGTTTGGAGGTACTCTTTTTTGTTAGAAACAATAGCAGTATCAAACAAAATTTTCCATCACTTTATCTAATTTAGGACTTCAGAACTAAAAACTGTGTTAGTGGAGAGCATTACATTGATGATATTCTAAGGTTGTCCTCTTACCTTCTCCCCCCAAAATGTCACATCTAAATTGAGTGCTTAATACCCATCTTTGCATCTAGGAAGTGCTTGGTGTGATCATCAGCCTTGACTTGAGCAGCACCGCAATGGCAGTAAATTTTAAGTACTCTCTGTAGATATAATAAAGAATATTCTTATCCTAGTTGTTGAACGTTGGACCACGGAGATCTCAACCTGGCCAAAGAAGAGAGCCCAGGAAGATTATCACAGTCTCTGTGAAAGAAGATGTGCACCTGAAAAAGGCAGAGAATGCCTGGAAGCCTAGCCAAAAACGAGATAGCCAAGCTGAGGATCCTGAAAACATTAAAACTCAGGTGAGAACAGAAGCACATTCTAACGTTGTTTTAAAATTACAATGCTCTTGTTTTAATTTGCTTTAACTTGTTATTTTATCCTATTAGTATATCTAGATATTTTAGTTCAAGATTTTTGTAATTTCTTTTGCTTTTAAAAGCTTCATTCTAAGATCTTTAGCATAACATGTGCCAGATAGCCTACTATTTTCTCGTTTCATTTTCAAAACAAAATACTATGTCTAGAGGGTTTATATGTCATAGACTTTGATCATTTAGGCTTAGATCAATACTTACTTCCCTTCAAAATGTGTTTTTAGATTCCCAATGAGTACCCTATTCTTGTTAACATATTGCTTTATGTCCCCTTGTCAGGCCTTCATTCTAATAAGTTAGAATTTCTAAACTAGTCTTGTTTTGGAGTCTTTTGATATAAAATTGAATTTTCTTTTCATCTTTCTATGAATACCTGCCTGCAGAACTCCAGGATAAATTGAATGGATTCCTTTAATCCAAACAAAATTACTTTTTTGTGTCAAATTAGGTAGTCTTTATTCATCGTTTGCTGTACACAGTGCCATTTCCTATATTGGGTTACCTTTACTATCTTTTTTGGATTTTTTGCTTCTAGGTACCAAGACTAGAGTCTCCTCTTGAATTTTTACCTGTACTGGAGTCAGGCATTACATATCATATGCTGACTTTTCAGTGTCTCATTCTTTAAGTATCTTTCCTCTCACTGTGAATAGTTTAAACTAGGAATCAAAAGCTTCAACTCTGGAGACAGAAGCAAGTTCTATTAGGCAAGTTCTTAATCTTAACTGTAAAATTGAGATTCTAATATTACTTACTTCATAGGGCTATTGTGCAGTTTCAATAAAGTAATATAAAGCAGTTAAAGATTTTATTAAAAAAAAGATTTTATTTATTTGTTTGGGAGACAGAGCATAACTGGGGGGAGGGGCAGAGGAGGAGGCAGAGGGACATCAGACTCCCCGCTGAGCAGGGAACCCTTATGTGGGGCTTGATCCCAGGACCCTGACATCATGACCTGCAGCGAAGTCAGATTCTAAACCGACTGAGCCACAGAAGCTCCCCTAGTTGTTTGGGTTTATTTATTTTAGTCTTTATTTGAGTATAGTTGTCACACAGTGACTTCGCCAGCTATTTTTGCCCTTCATAACCTGGCCTCATTATCATTTGCTGACTAACCCATTGCCTCTGACCTCTCTTGTACATACATGAACTACTCCCTTCTGTGGTTCCTCATCTACCTCATGTTTACTCAGCACCTCTTGTCTCTGCAGATAATGTTCAGTGGTCTGGAAGGCAGTAACTATGCCTGATGCTTTTTTTGCACCTAATACAGAATTTGTTGGGCTGCAAGTAGATAGCAGTTATAGTGAATTAATGATTTTCAATCAAGTTGTTTTGATGCTGATTTCTTTTTTTTTTTATTGAGATATAATTGGTATTATATTAGTTTCAGTTTTTACACTGTAATGATTACAAAATGATATTACAAAATGACCGCCACAGTTAGTCCAGTTATTAACATCTGTCATCATGTGTAGTTACAAATTTTTTCTTGTAATGAAAACTTTTGATGAGCTACTCTCATCAACTTTCAAATATGCAAATATGCAATACAGTATATTAACTCTAGTTACTTTGCTGTTCATTACTTTAATAAATTACCTTTTTTGTCCTACTTTTTCAAACTTAAATTATCATCTGAAATATTTGAAGGTATTTGAAGGTTGTTTTCTTCTTCTCTTCCTTTTTCCTTTTTTTCTTTCTTTCAATTTATTTACCCCAGAGAGAGAGAGGGCACATGTTGGGGCAGAGATGAGGGCAAAGGGAGAGCGAAAGATTGGGACAAACCCAAGCTGACTCCCTGGTGAGTGTAGACCCCAACACAGAGCTCCATCCAAGGACCTTGAGATCATGACCTGAGCTGAAACCAAGAGCCAGCCGCTTAACCAACTGAGCCACCCACGTGCCCTGAGGTGTTTTTTTTCTTTCTTGATTTAAAGCACAGGTTAACATCTTAAGACTCCCCAATATTTGCAGTTGATAGATACAATTGAGAGAGGTTTGGTGACTTTCCTGCCCCTAAGAAACTTAATTTTTTTTTTTTATAAAAGCAATGCTAACTCATTGCTGAAAACTTTTTTTATTTAAAAAAAAAAAAAGATTTATTTATTTATTTATTTATTTATTTATTTATTTATTTATGATAGACAGAGAGAGAGAGAGAGAGAGAGAGAAGCAGAGACACAGGAGGAGGGAGAAGCAGGCTCCATGCCAGGAGACCCATGTGGGACTCGATCCTGGGACTCCAGGATCACGCCCTGGGCCAAAGGCAGGCGCCAAACTGCTGAGCCACCCAGGGATCTCCTCATTGCTGAAAAACTTGAGCATGTAATTTTTAAAGTTTAAATTGATTTATTTACTGTCTCCTTCTTAGAGAAAACTGTTAATATATTGACACATATTCTAAAAGTCCTTATATTCCAGGGTGCTTGGGTGGCTCATTCAGTTAACTGTCTACCTTAGGCTCAGGTCATGATCCAGGGTCCTGGAATAGAGTCCTGTGTCAGCTCCCTGCTCAATGGAGAGCCTGCTTCTCACTCTCCCTCTGCTCTGCTCCTCTCCCCCCCGCCCGCCCCATGCTCTCTTTCTTGCTTGTTCTCTATCTCAAATAAATAAAATCTTTGAAAAAAATAAAATAAAAATCTGTATATTCAGATATCAATTTGTATAGGGATCAAATAAAACATTTTATAGGCCTTTTCAGTTATTATATAATGGTTTCTTGGATTTGTGCAAATTCATATTTTACTCAGGCATAATTTACATTCAGTCAAATTTACTTTTTGGTATATAGTTCTACGAATGATGAACACAGTCATGTAACTTCACTGTAAACAAAATATGGTACGTTTTAAAAAAATATATATGGTACGTTTTTATCACACCGCAGAAATTTCCTTGTGCTACTTTATACTTAATCTCCCTGCATGCCCACCTTTATTAGTCACTAATCTGTTGTTTGTCCTAATAGCACTGCTTTTTCCAAAATATCAAATTAATGGAATCATTTTGAATGTAGCTTTTTTCACTTAACATTTTACATTTGGGATGCATTTGTTGTCATTACATATATAATTATTTTTTATTACCTATTAGTATTCATTTGTTATGGATATACCACATTTTGTACCCATTAACAGGGTAAACAGTTTTCAGGTTTTGGTAATTAGGAATAGAAGTGCTGTAGTCATTTATGTATAGGATTTGTGTGAACATAAGCTCTTGTCTCTTTTGGATAAAATTGTAGCTTTGGCATCCATGAGTTGTCTGATAAATATAGGTTCAACGTTATCAGAAAATGCCAGACTATTTTCCAAGGTGGCTACTGAACCATTTTGCATTTCCACTGCAAGGCACAAGAGTCTCAGTTATTCCACTTCTTCAGTGGTGCTCAGTATTTTGTGCTTTATAAATTAGAGCCATCCTAATGGATGTGTGGTAGCTTCTTATTTTTTTAATTTATGTTTCCAAATGAATAATATATTGAATAAACACATCTTTTCATGTACTTATTTGCCATTCTTATATCTTCTTTGGTAAAATTTCTGTCCTTTTGCCCTATTTCACTGGCTGGTTATTTTTCTTACAATGGACTTTTGAGAGTTCTTTGTATATCCTGGATACAAATCTTTTATCAAATGTATATTTTGCAAAAATTGTCTCACAGTCTGTGGTTTGTCTTTTCATTTTCTTAATAGTATCTTTTGCAGAAATCAAGTTTTTTAACTTTGATCATGTTGAATTTTTTTTTTTAAGATTTTATTTATTTATTCATGAGAGACACACAGAGAGAGGCAGAGACACAGACAGAGGGAGAGGCAGGCTCCTCACAGGGAGTCCGATGTAGGACTTGATCCCAGAACTCCAGGATCATGCCCTGAGCCAAAGGCAGATGCTCAACCGCTGAGCCACCCAGGCATCCCTGATCACGTTGAATTTAATCAACTTTTGCATTTATAGGTTGTACTTTTGCTGTCCTATCTAAAAAAATCTTTGTATAACCCAAGAACACAAAATTTTTCTCCTTTCTTGTCTTCTGGAAGTTTATAGCTTGGGCAGCCGGGGTGGCTCAGCGGTTTAGCGCCACCTTTGACCTAAGGCATGATCCTGGAGACCCGGGATCAAGTCCCACGTCAGGCTCCCTGCATGGAGCCTGCTTCTCTCTCTGCCTGTGTCTCTGCCTCTCTCTCTCTCTCTCTCTCTCTCTCTCTTTCTGTGTCTCTCATGAATGAATAAATAAATAATTTTTAAAAAGTTTATAGCTTTAGGTTTTACATTTCTTTATGTGATCCAGGGTTAATTAATTTTTGTATTTCATGCAAGGTATGGATCAAGATTCTTTTTATTTTCTTTCATTTCCTTATATATATCCAGTTGTTCCAGCCTCGTTTGTTGGAAAGGTTTTCCTTTTCCTGGGGCACCTGAGTGGCTCAGTCAGTTAAGCATCTGCCTTCGGCTCAGGTTATGATTTCAAGGTCCTTGGATTGAGCCCTGAGTCAGGCTCCCAGCTCAGCCAAGAGCTTGCTTCTCCCTCTCTCTTTGCCCTTCCCTCCAGCTTGTGCTCTCTAGCTCACTCGCTCTGCTTTCTCTTAAATAAATAGATAAATCTTAAAAAAAAAAAAAAAAAGATTATCTTTTTTGCATTCAGTTTTCTTTGTGCCTTTGTTGAAAATCAGTTCATCATATATGCGTGAATCTAGTTCTGGATATACATTCTGTCCCAATGATATATATGTTGGTCCTCTGTCCAATACCACACTATCTTTGATTAGTGAATATTGAAATCAGGTTGCAGGAGTCCTCTAACTTTGTTACTTTTCAAAATCACTTAGGCTATTCTGGCTTTTTTTTTTTTTTCCTTGTCTTTTAATATAAATTGTTGAAGCAACTTCTTGATTTCTCTCAAAAAGCTCCAAAACCGTACTAAGATTTTTTGAGCTTGTTTTAAATCTATAGATCAGTTTAGAGAAAACTGACAACAATAATGAATCTTCTAATACATGCACATGACCCAGATCTCTTTATTTAAGTCCTGCTTGATTTCTTTCATCAGTGATTTATGTTTTTATCATACAGTTCCTATGGATATTTTGTTAGATTTTTAACTAAATACTTAATGGTTTTTGGTACTGTTATAAACAGGAATTTTAAAATATGTAATTTCTAGTTGTTCATTGCTAATGCATAGAAATAAAATTGATTTCTACGTTGACTTATATTCTGCAATGTTGCTAGGTTCATTTCTTAATTCTGTCTCTCTGTAGCTTTCTTATGACTTTCTACATAATCGTATCATTTATGAATAGATAGTTTTATTTCTTCCTTTACAATCTGTATAGGTTGTAGTTCTTTTTCTTCTGTTTATTGCATTGACTAGGAAGACAGCTATTCTCACCACTATACCACCAGTGCAGGCTTTTGAACTGATAGGACCTCCAGTATGACTTTGAAGAGGATGGTAAAAATGGACAGTCTTGCATGCTTCCTATCCTTATAAGGGAAAGCAGTCATTCTTTTACCATTAAGTAGAATTATACATGCTTTATTTCTAGTTGAAGTTTTCCTCTATTTTAATTTGATGAGAGTTTAAAACCCTGCTGCCTAGTATTCTCTACCATAATATACCATAATTTAGACAGATTTTCTATTTATGACATTTAAATTATTTGCTATAAAGAGATATTGATGGAAGTCAATGTGGCTAAAATCTTTTGTACCTCCTTAAACATGAATAACTTTCTAAAAGTACAATAGCTGGTTCAAAATACCGTAATTTTAAAGCTTTTAATGCGCATTGCCAAATTGCCCTGAGTAATGTGCCAGATAATACTCCTGCCAGTGAATATACCTAGTCCTTAAAATTCTCATCAGTTGTGGAGAAGAAATGGTATAATTGCTGCTGTTTGGTTAAAATAGATGGATTTAATTCTGTGGTGAGTTCACAATCTTTATTAATAATTTGGAAAGTTGGGAGACCTGATTGGCTCAGATGGTTAAATGTCTACCTTCATTTCAGGTTGTGATGCCGGGGTCCTGGGATCAGCCCTGCATGAGGGAGGCTCCCTGCTTCTCCCTCTCCCACCCGTCCCCCACTTGGGCTCTCATTCTCACTTACTCTCTCAAAGAAATAAAATCTTCAACCAAAAATTGGGGAAATCAAACTTACAAATTATAAACAAACTATTAATCCTTACAGAAAGAATCATCCTGTCACAGTTACTATAACACTCTTTTCTTTTTTGTGGCCCTTCTAGGAACTTTTTAGGAAAGTTCGAAGTATCTTAAATAAATTGACACCACAGATGTTCAACCAACTGATGAAGCAAGTGTCAGGACTTACTGTTGACACAGAGGAGCGGCTGAAGGGAGTCATTGACCTGGTCTTTGAGAAGGCAATCGATGAGCCCAGTTTCTCTGTGGCTTACGCAAACATGTGTCGATGTCTAGTAACGGTAAGAAGAGAGGAAGGAGTAAAACCAGAAATCTCCAAGAGGTATATTCTCCCCTCACTACACATTCTTCCCAGAAGTGTTATTGGGGCAACGTAAAGGGGAGAATATATTTTTAGTGCTTTTTAATGTAATACTCTCAATGTATAAAAAGAATATTGCCTTATTAAAATGTATCTTCCATCTATGGAGAGGATATGGAGACTGGCCTGAAATAGGTCTGTTATGGTCCTATCCATTGTGAGCAATGCTGAATAAGTTTTAAATTAGTAATGTGAAATTATTGTCATGAGCAACCTACTTCTCCTGGTGTGTCTTCTTACAGAAATAAAATGAATGCTTATATTCACATTTGATTCAAAACTGGAAAATATATTGGTTCTAAATTGAGCCTTGGTGAAAATGATAGGATAGTTATGGTCATAAAAGGTTCAAAAGTAATCATGTCATCTCTTAGAAGTTATTAGATTTCTTTTTCTTTACATTGTCCACAGCCATTTAATCTCTACAGCCTGTCAAAACTAGGGCAAGACAGAATGGGAGACCAAAGAGCTTCTGGTTAGTGTTCATTGTCCTCTATTCTGCAGTCAGAACACTACCATGTACCATCTGTGTTTTCTCTGCCTGTTTCTGTTCCCAAGGTACTTGTGTCAGAAATGTGTGTCCTTTAACATTTAAGTTTTTTCCTATTTATCACAACTCATTGTCATTGTGCCTTGTTATGAAAATGCAAAATTCTGACATTCTGTGAATTTTTTTTGAATTCCTGTGTCAAAGATAGGTAAGTCTATTATAACTTGGAAAACTTACCTCTTCTGTCTTTAATGAATTTAATATCCATATAGAAAAAAACCCCAGTATTAACAAGAATTAAGACCACTTAGAGCATATTCTGTGATATTGAAATTTGTTGATGCTTGAATGGATATTCTAGACCTAAAAATCAAGTAGAACAAAAAAGAAATGACTATGTTATTGGTAGAATGACAAACTGCTTCTGTGAAGTAGGTGGAGTTCAGGTAGGGCATGAAGAGGGGCAGGATCATGGTGGGAGAGGACATGGAAAAAGGAAGAGCTCATGACCGAGACAGGTCAACGGCATGTGGCACAATAGTCACAGACACGGGCTTGGCGTCTCACAGTTCTGGCTTTAAATTTTAACTTGAAAATTATATTTAAGTTGCTTCTCTACAAGCTGTTAACTTTATAATGAACTGTTATAAACTTTATAACTTTATAAAATTATATTACCTGCTTAAACCTGTTTTTAATCCATAAAATAAGATTAAGGCACACAATTTGAGGCTCTTACAATAACATTAATTTAATAATAATGTTTATGAGATTGTGTATATAAAGTTCCTAACTTAGTATTTAACCAATAGTTTTCCCTAAATAATTCAAAATTACATTGGTAATGGAAAAGATTGCAAAGGTCTTGAAATGCTGGCTGAATCAGGATGATTGTATAACAGAAACTATCTAGGCACCTACTAGGTTGCATTATGGGTAGATGCTTTACATATATTATTTTTAATAGTTATTATAACCCTCAAAAGTTAGTATTATTAGCCCCACTTTACTGAACAAGAAACTGAGGATTAAAAAAGGATAAATAACTTGCTTAATGTCACCTCACTAGTAAGTGGCTGTACTAGAATCCCAAGACTAGGATTATTCAGTCACTTGCCATATTGCCTTCTAACGTACCATATACCATACGTATCTGAAGGCAAACTATTTCTCCATCTCATGTCTCTAATTTTCCTTTTGGCAGCCATGACATCTTGTAGTCACTAATTGGAACTTACATGTTAGTGCTCTTTACTAATTTTAGATTTAATCCTATAGGGAGGGAAGGATTGCTAATAGTTTTATTTTTTAAGATGTAATTTATTTGAGAGCAACCCTGGTGGCTCAGCGGTTTAGTGCCTTCAGTCCAGGCTGTGATCCTGGAGACCTGGGATCGAGTCCCACATCGGGCTCCCTGTGTGGAGCCTGCTCCTCCCTCTGCCTGTGTCTCTGCCTCTCTCTCTCTCTGTGTTTCTCATGAATAAATAAATGAATAAAATCTTAAAAAAAAAAAAGATATAATTTATTTGAGAGAGTGAGCAGGGGGGGAGGGTCAGAGGATGAGAGAATCCCAAGCAGACTGCTTGCCAAGAGAGGAGCCCCATGCAGAGCTTGATCCCACAACCTCCAGAATACTACCTGAACCAAAATCAAGAGTTGGACACCTAACTGATTGAACCATGCACGCACCCCTGTTAAAGTTTAATAAGAGAGTATCCTTGATGAAAGTGGCCTTTAGAAAAAGGCCTGGCCACAATAGAAGTTAGATTAAAATAGAAATTATAGGAAGCCAACCACTTATGTGAATTTTGCTATTATTATTTTAAAATAAGATTGATTAAACTTTACAGGATTATTTTAAATTACAGAATAACATAAGTCTAGCAGTATAGGGGTTTCCATAGAAAAGTTACTGCTCTTTTCTTACAGTCCCATCTAGTTACACTGTTCTTCCTTCCAGGGCAGTCACTGTGAATGGTTTGTCTGTGTACTTACACAGCCTTATTTATATTCAGAAAATTATATAAAAACATACGCATATGTATAAAGAGAATACTTTTGGGTTGATATTAATTATATGTATTTTTTGTAGTTTACTTGTTTTCATTTAATACATTTTAAGCATACCTCTAGGCCAGTACAGATAGATTTTACTCATACTTTTTTAGTAGTTGTATAATATCTGAAGATATATGTATATCACAATTTCCCCAGCCTTTCTCTCTCTCTCTCTCTCTCTCTCTCTCTCTCCCTCTCCCCTCCCCTTTTCCCCCATGTTGTTTCTAGGGTTTTTTTGGTTTTGGGGGGTTTTCTGGCAACCACAAGCAGTGCTCCAATAAACACCAAAGTATTTACCCTTACATATTGAAGCTTTTGCTTTCTTAGTATAAATTCCCCCAGAGTTCTATACCAAAGGTTACAGATTTTTAAACTTTAAAAAAAATATATTACAGACGTAATATATTTTGGGAAAAAATATATTTCTCTTTGGGAAAAGCGTGTTTCTTTCATCAAATTTAATGATACAGTTTCTCCATGGCTGATTTTAAGCCAGTGACAGTTTGACAGTTAATTCACAAAATTTTGAGTGAACAGTTGGCTCCCATGAACTGGTATGAGGTAGCTTTATCATACCATTACAACACGCATATAGAAGATTGTATAAATCACTAGTGAACAGGTCAGTGTATATTAATGAAGTGAGCATACCTACCACCCTGGTCAATAAATAGAACTGTGCCCTTCCCTCTTCCTTAAAGGTAACAACTTTTGTTACTTCTAGTACCATACCTGATTTACTTTTGAGGTACTGAAGGCCTAAAATAAGAGGGGACATTGGTAATAGAGTCATTTCTACTATGTAGAAAATATAAAAATCAGTCATGGGAATAATGAAAATCTAAATAAAAGCTCACCTTTTAGGAGAAAGTTGAGACTATCTTCATGAACTTTGGGGTGAATTTTCTTTAGCAAGGGATGCCTGGGTGGTTGAGCAGTTTGGCGCCTGTCTTCAGCCTGGTGTGTGATCCTGGAGGCCTGGGATTGAGTCCCAGGTGGGGCTCCCTGCATGGAGCCTGCTTCGCTTTCTGCCGTGTCTCTGCCTCTCTCTTCATCTCTCATGAATAAATAAATAAAATCTTTTTTAAAATGTTTTTCTTTAGCAAGATTAAGATTCAAAATGAGTAAAAAAATAATTTGAGATTTGACTATTAAAATTTGCAATCCTTGGTGTACAAGCAAATGATACCATAAATAAAATAAAAAGATAAAGCCACAACATGGGAGCTTCTATTTGGAATATAAGATTTAAGAATTAAGGAGGAATTAAGAAGGAAAAAATCCAATGAAATAGCCCAATTAAAAGGGCAATTTATAGCGGGGGGCTCCTGAGTGGCTCAGTTCTTTAGGCCTCTGCCTTCGGTTCTGGTTATGATCCCAGGGTCCTGAGATCAAGCCCTGCATCCTGTTTCCTGCTCAGCAGAGAGCCTGCTTCTCCCTCTCCCCCTTGCTCATGCTCTCTCTTGCAATCTCTCTCTCTCGCTACCTTTCTCTCTCAAATAAAATCTCTTTAAAAATTATAAAAGGGCAATTTATAGAAATGAAAATCCAATAGCTGATGAATTTAACAAGATACTCATTGTTATTCTTGATTAGGGAAATAACAAACCATAATTCTGTACAAGTCACACTTGTTAGAGTAGAAAAAATATGAAATAATTTAAAGTGTTAACAGATGAATACAGTCACTTTGGTGAGTAATTAGACAATAACGTTGAAGATTTCATATACTATTCCTCAGGAATTTTACTTCTTAGTATATATCCTAGAGAAATTACCAGATGTGCACAAGGAATCATTTTTAAGAATGTTTATTTTTTGTATTACTTTTAATAGTGAATAATAGGAAACAAACGAAGTAAGCCTAAACAAGATAATTGAGATAAACCACAATTTATTTGGTCGGTGGTTATAAATATTTAGTCAGGGGGATCCCTGGGTGGCGCAGCGGTTTGGTGCCTGCCTTTGGCCCAGGGCGTGATCCTGGAGACCCGGGATCGAATCCCACGTCAGGCTCCCGGTGCATGGAGCCTGCTTCTCCTCTGCCTGTGTCTCTGCCTCTCTCTCTCTCTCTCTCTGTATGACTATCATAAATAAATAATAATAATAAAAAATTAAAAATAAATAAATAAATATTTAGTCAGTGGTTATAACTACACACAACCGTAGTTAAAATTAATGAAGTAATACTGAATGTATTAGTGTGTATCAGTCTCAAAAATAGTATGGAAGAACAGTGTGACATCATTTAATAATTTTTTATAATATGCAAAATGAAATTGTTTCTATTAAGTACATATATGATAATAATATACTTTTTTGGAAATACCAAACATCAAATTTGAAGTAAGATTAAGCAAAAGTACAGAGGAGTAAGTATTAGGGCTTCTAGTTTTGACAAATTAGGTGATCTAGAACACCATTCCATGGATAACAACTAGAAAAGGTGCCTTTAGTATTTTTTAAAATTTTGAAGGACAGTAAAGAATTACTAAGGTTAAGATCTTTGAAAAGGTAGAAATCCAAAGAAAAATGAGCAGATTTAGTAAAACTTCTCCATAGACAAGGCAATTAAATGTCTTGAATAACTGTTTTTTATAGACTTGTTGAGCTAGGGGGACAGAATTTGGGAACACTGTTCACCAAAGGAGTGGTGGAAGAGGCTCTAATAAATCCTCTTGTTTTGTTTTGTTTTTTAATCCTCTTGTATTTTAGGTTGGGATCCCAAAGTACTGCATGCTTGAAACAGGTGAATCAGAAATTGACCTGTTTTCACAGGAACTGTGTATAGGTCAACATCAAATAATCTCAGTCCTTGAATTTGGATTATAGTGATTTCAAATTGTGTTAGTGCCTGCTAGGTACTTGGAAGGAGCAAGCATAGATTGCTTTTAAAACTATCGTATTTTAAAAAAACTGTCATATTTGTCTTTAAATTATTTCTATGAACAATTTTTTCAAATGAAATGTCCAACATATAGTTAGAAATAACAAAACAGAAGGGAAGAAGACACCATGAATGAGAGCCAGCAGTAAACAATTTTCCCACAGAAGCTCTAGATATTGGCTTTATCAGGCATTATTATGTTCAAGGTAATAGAGATAGCTTGAATTTTTCTTTTTTTTTTTTTAGAGATTTTATTTATTTATTCATGAGAGAGACACAGAGAGAGAATGAAAGAGAGGCAGAGACACAGGCAGAGGGAGAAGCAGGCTCTGTGCAGGGAGCCCGATGTGGGACTTGATCCCAGGACTCCAGGATCATGCCCTGAGCCGAAGGCAGCCAGTGTAGCTTGAAATTTTCAACAGAGAATGAGAACGTATCAAAAGAACTAAATAGAGATCCCAGAACTGAATAGTTAATAAAATTCAGAACTTAATAGGTTGGTTTAATAACCAATTAGATACAGCTGAAATAAAGAATTATGAAGTAGGAGATGGGTCTGTAGAATGCAGAATGAAACAGAGAGAGACCAAAAAATGAAAAATACAAAAGGGAGGGTAATGATGGAGCAGATTCAGTAAGATCAAATTTTGCTTTAATTGGAATCCTAAGAGGAGAGAGGAGAAAATGGAAAGAAAGCAATACTTGAAGAGAGTGGCTGAGAAATTTTTCACAAGTGCTGAGATGTTAAAGCCCTGATTGAAACAATTTCCTACAAACCCCAAGCATGAATTAAAAAAAAAAAATAAGTGAAAATATAGGAAAACGTTTAGACTAGTGATAGTAAAGCTACTTACAATAAAAGAAAGTATGGGGGAGGAGAGGGAGAAATACTAAAAAGAACAACTCAGCCACCCAGGCACCCTGTTTTTTCCAAACTTTCTTTACCAATGGCACTGTTTTGTTTTCTTTTTCATAATAATTATTAGTTTGAGAAATCATACCTCCCAGTGGAATAAGAGATATTGAAGACAATTAATAAAAAATTAAATTATCACCTAAGGCAGTTGCTCTCTTTCTGTCCACGTACTCATTGAGTTATTTAAGTAACTTCTTGGTCATTATCAGTATTTTACTCAGACACCACAAGTTAAATTTCAGGGTCTTTGGCCTGACTCATAATTGTAAGAAATATATAGACCTTTGCCACTGGTCCTGGATTGTCAATGTTGGTCATTCAAAGTAAAAGATTCTAGTTAACCACTGAGTGCTGTAGTATAGCCACGAGTAGTGAGGGTGAGTGGTAGTGGGAATGATAGCAATATTTTTTTTGAGGTATGTGCTAAACTTGTCACATCTAACTCATTTAGTCCTCGAAACCATTCTATTACCACTCTTTCACAAACTTCTCTGAAATTTAGGAAATTGCCTAAATAGGACTTTTGTACTCTAATCTAAAGGTTTTGAGTGTTAATGGTAAAACCTCAAGTAGTGGCCTAGATCAGTTTTCAACCAAGCGTGGTTTTGTTCTTCAGGGGACATTGGACAATGTCTGGAGACATTTTAGGTTCTGACTCCTGGCATCTTCCTGGGTAAAGGCTCAGAATGCCTAAACACCTTACAGAGCATAAGATAGCCCCCTACAACAAAGAATTATCTGACCCAAAATGTCACTAGTGTCGAAGTTGAGAACCCTAGCCTAGATTGTTGACATTTTAAGATTCAGAAGGATACTTGTTCTCAGTTTGGAGCTGGGTTTTTTTTTGTTTGTTTGTTTGTTTGTTTGTTTGTTTGTTTTGTTGTGGTTTTTTTTTATTTTTTTTAATTCATGAGAGACAGAGAAAGAGGCAGAGACACACAGGTAGAGGGAGAAGCAGGCTCCATGCGGGGAGCCCAACGTGGGACTCCATCCCGGTGTCCAGGATCACGCCCTGGGCCAAAGGTGGTGCTAAGCCACCCAGGCATCCCCACAAAAGGGATTTTAAATGGAGGTATGTGATCCATGTGAATGACTTGGAGGCAGAAAAAAGGTTTAAAAACAGCTCCAGGGCAGCCTGGGTGGCTCAGCGGTTTAGCGCCTGCCTTCAGGCCAGAGCATGATCCTGGAGTCCTGGGATGGAGTCCCACACTGGGCTTCCTGCATGGAGCCTGCTTCTCCCTCTGCCTGTGTCTCTGCCTCTCTCTGTGTCTCTCATGAATAAATAAATAAAATCTTAAAAAAATAAATAAAATCCCTTTCATGGGACGCCTGGCTAGCTCAGCAGTTAAGTGGCTGCCTTTGACTCATGGCATGATCCCTTGGTCGGAGATCGAGTACCGCATCGGGCTTCTTGCAGGGAGCCTGCTTCTCCCTCTGCCTATTTCTCTGCCTCTCTTTCTCTCTCTGATTCTCATGAATAAATAAATAAAATCTTTAAAAAGTAAAAATAAAATCCCTTTCGTTACTTTGTAGGGATTATATAGATGAAGGCTAGAGAATACAAGTATATTGTGTGTCAGTTTTTCACGATGACCTAAGGAGTAGGCTTTTCAGAAATTCTTTAGATTTACAGAGGAAATTGATGTAATAGTTTTGGATTTCCCAAGTTGCTCTGTAAATGCCATATTTATTATGCACACAGAGACAGGCATGTATACAACTGCCTGCTTCTATAGAGCTGTACTAAGTAAAACCTCTGGCATCTAAGGCTTATGGACATCGTAAGAAAATAGGAGACTGCCTCTGGAGTATGTTGCTGCTTCTATTAGTTCAACTAGGAGTGTCTAAAGAGGCTTACAAGCCCCCTTTTACAAACTGCAAGGCATTTAACTAGAATTCAGTACTTCTCTTAGGAGGAGGAGAATTGAATTGAATGGCAAATGGAGAATTGTGAACAAGAGAGTGTTGTCCTGTATCTAAATCTGTAGTTAAAAATTTTAGTTGGATTGTTGGTAATTTTAAGTTGCTGTGTTTTTGTTTAAATCATAATTCAAATCAAAATCCATATCTCAGGAACCCCAGAAGCTTGTAAACTCCTCAGAGCAGAATACTTTTTCTTCTATTTTGTTTTTTCACTGCTAAATTCCCAGTGCCTACAATAGTTCCTGGCACATCATAGACTCTCAGGTATGTGTTGTAAGTGGGTATATAACAATAACAATTTGAATTTATTTTATGCCCAAAGTCTCTTTTGGGGGACTGGTTTGGTTTTGTTTTTTGCTTTTATTTCTTTTTTTTAAAGATTTTATTTATTTATTCTTGAGAGACAGAGAGAGAGAGAGGCAGAGACAAAAGCAGAGGGAGGAGCAGGCTCCATGCAGGGAGCCCAATGTGGGACCCTATCCTGGGACTCCAGGATCACACCTGGGCTGAACTTGGTGCTAAACCAGTGAGCCATGCGGGCGCCCTGTTTTTTACTTTTTATCTCTGCTTGTGGCAGGCATGTATACCTTATCTATAAAGATAGACACTAAAGACAGATTTTTGAGGACATTCTGTGTCCTGTTATGCCATCTCCAGAAGTTTCAGTGTTGCCACTGCTCAAGTGCTTTAAAGCAAGACACGCAAAGAATGGCAGGATTGAGTATATAGTAAGAAATACTAAAAGAAAGAAGGAGACATACTTAAATCTCATCAGAAATAAAGCCTGGAGTATAGACCAGGAAAGTTAGCCTTGGGCAACAGCCAAGTGTCTGGAGTCAACTGGAGGAGGAGGTGGAATGTTCAGTCAACCTGATGAAAGATGAAAAATGCTTTGAAGAAATGTTGAAAAATTACTTATCCTTTCATAACTCTCTTTTGAATCTTGTGGGCATCTCTCAGAACTACATATCTCTTCAGATGTTTCTAACCAGAGATACAGTTTGATAGATGTTTTTGTAGTACATTCAGAGTATGTAAATTCGTTCAGCTTTAATAAGTGACTTCACTAAGGTCAAAAATAAAACTACTGATGGAGGGTACTATGTCACCATGGACTCGTGAGTGACAGTTGGACAATTGATTTTTACTCTTCACTTCATACGTATTTTTTTTTAAGATTTTATTTATTTATTCATGTGAGAGAGAGACAGAGAAAGAGAGAGAGAGAGAGAGAGGCAGAGACACAGGCAGAGGGAGAAGTAGGCTCCACGGAGGGAACCCGATGTGGGACTCAATCCTGGATCTCCAGAATCACACCCTGGGCTGAAAGTGGCGCTAAACCACTGAGCCACCTGGGCTGCCCCATATCATATGTTAGAATTAGCATGGGGGTGCTACTACATTACACTAGTCATTCCAAATATTTTACCTCAGACCAGAACATGCTTCAGGAGCAAAATGGCTCCTGGGCCATGTGTTCCCACTAGAATTGCTATGTTCTAAGACAACTTTGAAAATCCGGAGCATGCTAAATGTGGCCAGGGCTGGTCCTTTCATTTTCTGGTCCTTTCATTTTCTAGTCTCTTATTTGGCTACCATAATTAACACACAACTGACAGCCCTTACTGATTCTCTGGAGTTTGATCCTTTTAAGGACAAGTATTTATCCTCAACACTAGCAAATATATCAGCAGTACAGGCCCTGTTGCTTAAAGAAAATGACTATGTGAGGCTGACAACATTTTTGTCTAGATTGCTCGGTTACTGGTATGTGGACAGGTCTCATCCCAATATGAGATGATACACTGTTAGTTTACAGTGTAATATGTCACACTCTTAGTTTACAACTGTGTAAAAATGAAAAGCCACATTCCCTCCAGTGTATCTAGCTTATCAGACAGCCTTCCTGAAATACTCTCCCTGACTCCCTTCCTGAGAAACCATCTCAAACAACCCATTTAAAACATATGTCTAATAAATAAATAAATAAGTGAATAAGTAAATAAATAAAATAAAACACATGTTTTGATTGTGGACTACTGCTAAATGAAAATTATAGCTGTCTAAAGGATCTTAGACTCACTGTTTCTCACTGTTGCACATCACCTTTCATTTTTGCTATTATCCATGATTACCCTGCAAACATCTACCTTGTTCATTGTTGTGGACTATATGTTTGTGTTTCCCACCCTTAATTCATTTGTTGAAGTTCTTCCCATCAATCTGCTGGTATAAGTAGGTAGGGCCTTTGGAAGATAATTAGGTTTAGATGAGGTCATAAGGGTGGAGCCTTTAAGGTGAGATTAGTGCCTTTACAAGAAGAGGAAAAGGGATGCCTGGGTGGCTCAGTGGTTGAGGGTCTGCCTTCAGGTTATGATCCCAGGGTCCTGGGATGGAGTCCCATATTGGGCTCCCCGTGGGAGCCTTCTCCCTCTGCCTATATCTATCTGCCTTTCTCTGTGTGTCTCTCATGAATAAATACATTTTAAAAATAATAATAATAAGAGGAAGAGACACTGGAGCTTCCACTGCCACTACTTGAGGATACAGGAGAAAGCAGCTGTCTGTAAATCAGGAAAGGGATGTTCACCAAAACTAAATCTACTGACACTTTAGTCTTGGACTTCCAACCTCGAGAACTTTGAGAAATAAATGTCTGTCATTTAAGCTTCCATTCTATTGTAGTTATTAAAGCAGCCCTCACAGACCGAGACATCCACTCTTTGTGTCTCTTCTATTTCATTGGGTTTCCTGACCAATCAATGTCCAGCAGACAACCCAGGCTGACTTAATAATGCCATGACCCTGTTGAATTTATCATCTCAAGTACCAAGAAGTTACCATGCGTCACCATTCTCATAGAATATGTTCTCACTGGCCTATTTCCATATTTCCACCACCCTATTAATCATCCCCAAGGATATTAAAACCATGTTCCAAAATAAGTCCTTAGGAGGTTGTGTAACTAGACATTCATTCACACAAGATTTGTATAATTGCACACCTGTGGCCATTCTGCTAGTTATTTAATTTTAGTATTTCCATTTAGTTATATCTAAAAAGCTTCTCTACAATCATTTTTTAATATGTGTACATGTGAAATCTACTGTGATCATCATTTTGAGATAGTAGATATTCATATCTCTTGCCGTTTGTAGATTTCTCTCTAATTTCTTATTGGGCTGACTTTGCTTATATACATTCTTTGGCACCCATGTTATTACAATTTAGATTGCTCTTTTTAATCATAAACATGTCAAGTGCAGTTCTAAGGATATAAGCATAGCTATGTTAGTTGATTAGACTCTTACAATGTGCCAGCCACTATCATTTGAATTACTTAAACTAATCTCCTGTAATCCTTCCATCAGTCCTAAAAGATGTTATCATCCTCATTTTAGAAAGAAATAGAGGTTTGGTGAAACTAAACAACTTGACCAAAGACACCTGGCAGAGCTGGGATTAGAACTGTTTCCAAAGTTCCTGTTTCAACAGCTATTTTATAATGTCCTTCAGTCTACAGTCATTGGAACATCTCCTTTTGTAGATGAAGGGACTGAAGCTCAATGTTCAGTGTTTCAAATATCCCATTCTTGTCTGTAATTTACAAAGTGCTTCTGCTCAACCTGTTTCATTGAATATAGCTGCACTCTAGGGTGGACTTTGGGTACTGTGTCTCCTTTGTTTTGGAGGATGAAACTGAAACTTGAGTTAAAAGAATTGCCTTTATTTAAAAGTGAGTCAGCATATCTTCCATTCCTTAACCCAACACTTTGAAAATACCCTTCCCTATGTAAAAGGTCTAAAAGGCATAGTTTTTTTTTTTACATCTTTTGAGTAGGAAAAGCTCTCCCTTGCTTTGTGTTATTTCTACTTGCTTCCTATAAAGGAAACTCCCTGAGTTGTATTTATTTAATTTTATTCATTTTCATTCTGGTTCCTCTCACCATGAGAGTGTGGCTTGGATTTTCATAGTGTTGTCCATATTATTTCCATTTTCTGCACAATGCCATCCATAATACAAGAAACATCTCTTTAGACTGATAGTGGCCCAGCTGATTTTTGTTGTACCAATTATGTCCATAGTATTAATGTAGATGATGCTGGTAAATATATGAAGAATCTGGATAGAACTTCTTGGGTGGTTTATTCTTATAAAGTAGCAAATTGGAAACAAATGCTGGAGATTTTTTTCTATTGATTTTTTAAAGTTTTAGTTTGTTCTGGAACCTAATACCATGTTGTTGTTCTATTGTGTACTACCTTGCCCATGGATACGCTTTCTGGTTCTCTTTTGTAGTACATTGTTACAGGTTCTGGGCCCTAAATACAGTCAACCTTTGGCTTTACCTTTGGCAAGCCTTTGTTTTCATGTAGTATTTCTTTTCTTGAAAGATGATTCAATGCCTGCCATCCTTTGTAATTGTGGAATAGGCCTGAGTATGAAATTATGTATAGTCACTTTAATTTGTTTGGCCTGAATTTGGAGATGAGAACATGTTAGCATTTTTATGCTTGTCAAAAGAAATATTTTACAATCTTACCCTCTTCCTGACTTAATATTTTCTGCTGAAAAAGAGTTTAATGAAACACTTGGTTTCTTGGTTGGTTAGAACTGGACTTGTTGGAACAGCTGGCCGGCTTAGTTGGTGGAGCCAGTGACTCTTGATCTCAGGGCTGTGAGTTCAGTTCCAGCCCCATGTAGGGTGTAGAAATTACCTAAAAATAAAATCATTAATAAAAAGGAACTGGACTGTTAAATGGTCTTTCATATGTTGTAGGGAATCTGTTGGAGAGTATGTCCCATCAGTTTTAGCACAAATAGAATCATAGTCCTCATTTTCAAAAAGTTTCTCTAGCCATTCAACCTTAATCAGCAGCTGTCCAAGTTCATTCTGGTTGATAACATTAACTCTTTTGTGAGTATAAATACAATGCATTCTGTTTTGTTTTGTTTTTTATCATTCTCTAAACCTAAGGCAAAGACCAATGCATTTCAGAACTTTGGGAGCCAGTTTATGATACCAGAAAAACCATTTTGCCGTGTTGTGTGATAGCTGTTCAAAATTTTGCTCAGGGTGATTACATGTGTAAAATGGTAAATTTTAGTTTCTCACTGCACCAGTCTACTTTCTTAGAAGAATATCTGTGTTTAGTTACACATAACCTTGAAGATGTGAGCTATTGCTGTTACTAGAAAGTAGTTCTGAGACTTGAATGGAAATCTTGTGAGCATCTTGCCTCCACATGGTCTAACCCTTCCAGGCTGGGTCTTCCTGTGTATCAAAAGAATGTTTCTTAGGTGGCCATTTTTTAGACTGAACTTTTGGAAAACTAGTATTTTCTTTCGGCACATAAGAAATAATCGGGGGATCCCTGGGTGGCGCAGCGGTTTAGCACCTGCCTTTGGCCCAGGGCATGATCCTGGAGACCCGGGATCGAGTCCCACATCGGGCTCCCTGTGCATGGAGCCTGCTTCTCCCTCTGCCTGTGTCTCTGCCTCTCTCTCTCTCTGTGTGACTATCATAAATAAATAAAAATTTTAAAAAAGAAGAAGAAATAATCAGTAAACATAGTATATTGATAGTCAAAGTAAGTACCAGCATCACAGTGTTAATGATGTTCCCCTGAAGACAAGATATCTCAAAAATCCTCAAATTTGTCCTCACACCCGCCCCCTCTGCTTCTTTCTAGAATAAGGATCCCACCCACAACAGTTTTCCTATGGCCATGCTTTTATGTCATTTCTGTTTGTTCCTTTAAACAAAAGTACCTACAATGGTAGTAAGGAAAACCGAGGTAAAACCCTATAGAGTTACAAAAGGTCTAGATAAGAGCAGAATTGTAGTTGTTATTAATAAGACATGAATTTCAAAGTCAGCTAGAGGCTCAACCAGCCATAAAGATATAATACATTTATATGAGAGGAATGTATATCTTTTCTGTATAAAATTGCAGACCTCTTACCACTAAAACATGAAATGTGTAAAGCTAAATTGTGTACTTCTTATCAAAGCTTACCTGTAGTTCAATAATGAAAATAGATGTTTTGAAAGAATCATCAAATGTCATAAGTAATCTTAATGATTTTACAATTTCCTGTATGGATACAGCTGAAAGTGCCCATGGCAGACAAACCTGGTAACACAGTGAATTTCCGGAAGCTGCTACTGAACCGTTGCCAGAAGGAGTTTGAAAAAGATAAAGCAGATGATGATGTCTTTGAGAAGAAGCAGAAAGAGCTCGAAGCTGCCAGTGCTGTGAGTATTTTCACAAAAAGGGAGCGTGCTTGTCCTCTCTTTGTGTTGTTGAATAGAATTTTCATGAAGCCTGTTATATCTTCCTGCTACTTCAGTAGATGCCTGTGGCCTTTTTTTCATGTGGAAACATATTGAAGTTTAGAGGAATGCTTTATTCCTTTTAGTGCCACCTGTTACAGCCACTCAACCTTCTAAGATAGGAATTCAGAGCCCAGATTTCAGAGAGGTCATTGAGTTCCAGAAATCTCCTGAAAAAAATGGAAAGTTTTGGGTGTAGCTCAGTTTTCTGAGGAGAAGATCTGCAGTTGCTATCAGACTCTCAGTGTACCCATGCCTCCCACAAAGGGATAAGACTGTGAGTCAGAGTGTATATTCTTAGCCTCTCCTATGGAATATGGTTGTCTTCATCAAGCTCCTATTACTCTTCCATACACAACAGCCAGAGGAGAAGACAAGGCTTCATGATGAACTAGAAGAAGCAAAGGACAAAGCCCGGCGGAGATCTATTGGTAACATCAAGTTTATTGGGGAACTCTTCAAACTCAAGATGCTGACAGAAGCCATCATGCATGACTGCGTGGTAAAGCTGCTGAAGAACCATGATGAGGAGTCCCTGGAGTGCTTGTGCCGCCTACTCACCACCATTGGCAGAGACCTGGACTTCGAGAAGGCAAAGGTGAGTACCCTGGTCTCAGAAGCACCCAGCATGGCCTCTGTCAGTTGCAGAAAAACTAGAACCATTAACAAGAGTATACCATGTCACCCTGGCAGTCTAGGCTGCTACTTTGTCTTCTTTTGCCCTTTTTTTTTTTTTTTTTTTAAGATTTTATTTATTCATGAGAGACAGAGAGAGAGAGAGAGGCAGAGGGAGAAGCAGGCTCCATGCAGGGAGCCCGACATGGGACTTGATCCCCGGTCTCCAGGATCACGCCCTGAGTTGAAGGCGGTGCTAAACTGCTGAGCCACCCAGGCTGCCCTTCTTTTGCCCTTTTCATTATCAGTGTTTGGCCACTGAGCTCCGTACCATCTCTCCATCATGGTCAGAAGTGAAGAAGGTCCCAAATGATATAAAGGCCAATTTATGAATTGTTCAGGTTATATGTCACTTGTCCTTTCTCTGCGTGACCATTTCACAGATCATTTGCATGTATAGCAAATGGCAGAAATAAGAGAATAGAATAGATATTGTGGGTCAGGACTGACGTGATATGGAAGTGAATATCCAGTAGTTTTCTTAAGTTTATGCCTGAATTAAGCACAGGGCTATCTAACCATAATTTTAAAAAATCATTAACAGTATTATGTCTCAAATATAACATGGTGCTCCCCAAGTAAAGGGTAGGAGAATTAGAAATGCTTCAAAGAAATATCAGATGTTTCATAAAATCTGAATCAGCTGAGATTGTCTGTAGCAAAAAAATCCAAATATCAGTGGTTTATGCAAGACTTAGGTTTATTTCTTACTCATGTAAATCAACTTCATACAGAAGTGAGAAGTCTGAGGCTGGTCTCGTGGCTCAGAGATGATAATTGGTCTAGTTCCTCCAGCCTCACTTTCTGTCATCCCCAAGATATAACCCTTGTCCTTACCATTCTCAGCAGAGAAGATTGGAAAGGGGCAAGGGACACAGCCACCTCTCTCTTAAGGAAGGTTCCAGGGGCTGCAGCATGTCACTTCCATTTATATTGTTTACCTGTGATTAGTCACATGACTACAGCCCTTGGAATACATAACCTTTATTTTGGGCATGATATGCTCAATTAAAAATTCTACCTCATTATCATTTGGATATAAGTTGTATTCCTAAGCCATTTAAAACTTCTATATGGTAAACTTACACTCAAATTCCTCAGGCAGGATTTTATAGAATGATTTTGTCTCTTGTAGCCACGTATGGACCAGTATTTTAATCAGATGGAGAAAATTGTGAAAGAAAGAAAAACCTCATCTAGGATTCGATTCATGCTTCAGGATGTAATAGACCTAAGGCTGGTAAGTAGAAAAATGTAAGGCAACTACTCTAGTCTCTTTTAAGGAATTGGGTTGGAGGGGATGTCCTAGTATGTACATGTGTAAAAAATGCTACAGGAAGGAATTCTGGAAATGCATTGATGCACTTCTGTGACAGAACTGTGTGAAAGGATACAAAGGTAGTATACCTACCTGCCTATTACATTTCTTCTCTCTCCACTCATCAAACCACATGGCATTTTTGAAATCAGCCATTCTGAATTCAAACTGTGATCACTTAAATTTAGTTTTAGGGTGCTAAATCATCAGGAGTCCTCATCTTCAAAATGATTATATTTAACTTCTCTGAGTCTTACATTTTTATCTCTAAAGTGGGGATGTTGCCTACCTTGCACATATGTTGCAAAGCTTCAATGAGGTGATTAGGTAAAGTGCCCACCTCATAGGAGATGTTGGTGTTTTGTCTCTTATTTTTATTCCTGTACATTCTCCTCTTCTGCTGTTGCTGCTTCCCATTTTTCATTTTAAGTCCTATAGGGAATATACTGCAGCTGATCCTAGAGAAAGAGAACGCAGGCCGTATTTCTTCCCTGCCCTATATTTAGACCAGATAACACTGATGGTGATTCTTTATCTTACTAAAGGTTAAATGTGACCTCAGGATTCTTCTTATTACCAAAGCCACTACCAGATGATCAGAATTTGTGTGCTAATAACTATTTGCCATCCTTGCCTCTAACAAATGTAAAACTTCTTCACCCATGCCCTCAATTACTTGTACCTATATCAGGTGTTGGAATTATGGCTGGAAAATAAAGGGAGAAGAATAAATGTGATTAAACAACTTGTCTTGTTCTTAATAGTATAGGGCAGAGAGTGGCTCTTTGTGCAGGGTATCAGAACCATGATATATGAGGAATGAAAAATGCTAGTCATCCTTGATTTAGAGCCTCCATGGAATGTGATTTGAATTAGGTATCAATAACCCAGATTAAGGCAAGACGAAACCCTGAGGTTTCTTGATTCCTTTTCTGACTCCTCCTCACAAATATAGAAGATAATGTTTCAAAAATACATTTGGATCCATTTTTCACTCTTTTTATTCATTGGCTATTAGAATACTCAGCATATAGTAGTTCACGTTGATTGAGACTAATTTAATTCTTTTCTTTTAAGATTTATTTATTTGAGACAATGAGAGCATGCAGGGAGTGAAAGGCAGAGGTAGAAGAAAAGAGAGAATCTCAAGCAGACTACACGCTGAACACAGAGCCTAATGTGGGCCTCAATCTCATGACCCCAAGATCATGACCTAAGCTAAAATCAAGAGTCTCATGCTTAACTGAGCCACCCAGGCACCGAGATTGGTTCTCTCTCACCCGAAAAATGCACATAGTGCTATCTCTTAAGATGAAAAACTGCTATACTACAGATTTTAAAGTTCTTTTACACTTTTCCTGCAGTGAGAAGTATGAAATAGATTTTCAGATTTTTGTCATGTTTATTTTTTGTTTTCTGGCTAATAATGTTTTCTCCTTTTATAGTGCAATTGGGTATCTCGAAGAGCAGATCAAGGGCCTAAAACTATTGAACAGATTCACAAAGAGGCTAAAATAGAAGAACAAGAAGAACAAAGGAAGGTCCAGCAGCTCATGACCAAAGAGAAGAGAAGAACAGGTGAGGAGTGGAGTCCACTGGGGTGTTAGGGAAACTAGAGAGATGAGGGACAGATGTTTTAGAATTCTTCGTTTAGATCTGAAATGACCTCAGAAAGAATAAACCCAAGAATAGAGTGGTAATTGGTAAGTGAAGCAGTGTCAACCTAGAGCCTGGTTTTTAAGTAAAAGCCACGAATGCAGAACTCAATATGGTTTGAATACTTTATAGTCAGTAATCAACAAGACTTTACTCAGTATATTCTGTATACTCAGTATTGGTGAGGGATATGAAAAGAAGTGGAAGATACAGTTTCTTTTCTCTGAAAGCGTATAGTTTTTCTGGGAAGGCAAAACTAATAAGGGAATATTTTTCAAATAAATAGAAGATAATACCAATTATGAAATGTAATCTCAATTAAGTTTTAGGGACCCCTGGGTGGCTTTGGCTCAGGGAATGATCCTGGATCCAGGGATTGAGTCCCGCATCGGGCTTCCTATGAAGAGCCTACTTCTCCCTCTGTCTGTGTCTCTGCCTCTCTCTCTCTCTGTGTCTCTCAGGAATAAATAAATATCTTAAAAAAAAAAAAAAGTTTTAAAACTCAGAGGAAAAATAAATAAAACTCAGAGGAGAAGAAGGAAAGCTAGAAGAGATCTTTATTTGAGAAAGGCACCTTTGAGCTGGGTCCTGGTGGATGGTAAATATTTGGAAGAAAAGGAGTCATTTTAGTCATGAAATTAAAATATGTATGTAAAGAGGCAAAGAGAAGCCTGATTGGAGCAAAATTTAAGTATTCACAATCAGTGGGAAAATGTTTGTTTGGAAGAATGGAGCCAGATTAAGAACTTTTGACTTGATAGATGGTTGACATTAAGAAGCGATCTTAAGAGATCCCTGGGTGGCGCAGCGGTTTAGCGCCTGCCTTTGGCCCAGGGCGTGATCCTGGAGACCCGGGATCGAATCCCACGTCAGGCTCTCGGTGCATGGAGTCTGTTTCTCCCTCTGCCTGTGTCTCTGCCTCTCTCTCTCTCTCTGTGTGACTATCATAAATAAATAAAAAATTAAAAAAAAAAAAGCGATCTTAAGATCTTAAGTTTTCGAACAAAAGGATAATGTCATGGTAGCAGTGTGTAAATAAAACAGGCCTATGTGTTTTAAGTGATGAATAAAAGGGGTACACAACTCAGAAATGTTACTGTTGCTGAAATCATGGTAACAATAATTATAAAAGGAAGAAATGGGGAAAAATATGAAAGGTGAAATAGAAGGCATTTTATACCTGAGAAAATAGAAAGTTCATGGACTAAATTTAAGAACAATGGACGAGGAAACCTTTTCTCAGCAGGGAAATGATCATTCTTCTCATAAGCCTTTATTTTGAGGTGGCAGGAGGGCATCCAAATAGGACCACTCATTTGTCCACTGTGCTGTTACGTGAGTATTGTAGTTACTGGGTCATGTAAGTGTGATGGTTGAGAGCATAGACTCTGGAGCCAAACTATCTGATTTTAAACTTTAGCTCTCCTAGCTGTATGACCTTTCACAAGTCGCTTAATATGTAAAATGGATTTAATCACTGTTTCTAGGATTTGTGTGAGGATGAAGTGAGGTAAATAATATGTATAGTGTTCAGCTTAGCAACTGGCACTTGATACTCAATAACCACATAGCTATTATTTATCACAGACAGTAGAGCTCATAGTGAAGTTACAAGAAATGAATCCTCCATGAAAGAAAGTGTACTTAAGTTTCATGGGACACCATACTTCCTCACCTTCTTCACTCTAGTACTTAGCATAGTGCCTTTCACGTAATGATTTCTATTTATTTTTGAACTAGATTGAAAGCCCAATCCATGGAAGATGTCCATAGAAGATGTCTTTTCTAATAAAAGAAAAGAACTCTTGGAAAAGTGACAGATAAAAAACAAGTGCAGAGGAAGGAGCACTAGGATATAAGAAACAGGAAACAAGTTTGTTCATGATCAGTAATGTCAGCAAAAAGAGTGTCACGTATTTGAGGATCAGAAAAAATTTGGATAGATAATTTGGTCTTTCATTCAGCAAATATTAAGTGCCCATTACTTAATAGGAGAGACA
Source organism: Vulpes lagopus (assembly GCF_018345385.1). NCBI lineage: Eukaryota > Metazoa > Chordata > Mammalia > Carnivora > Canidae > Vulpes > Vulpes lagopus. Next base: position 127,239,061 of record NC_054831.1, read on the forward strand.
AAATCCCTTCCTTCATGCAGCTTCCATCATACCAGGGGGACAGATAAAAAATGCTTGTATGAAATACATAATTTTGTCAGATCACTTTGTTCTAGAAAAAAAGATAAAACAGAGAGGAATATGAGTGGTGCCAGGTTTGGTGGGTAAAGGTACAATTTTAAATAGGGTAAAGTAAGTATGAAAGAATTAAGCCATGGTGGATATCTGGGGAAAGGTTTTTAGGCAAAAGGAATAGTAAGTAAAAGGCCCTGAAATAGCATTTTCAGGGAATCGCAAGGAGGCCAGTGTGGCTGGAGCAAAGAGCATTGGAAGATGGGGTTTGAAAGACCCCAGTAATCAGTAATCAGGGGGCCTGATTACTCAGACTTTGTAGGCCATTTAGAAGGAATCTGTTTTTTTGTCTGAGTGAGATGGAGAGATAACAGGAATGTTTTGAATAGAGAAGTGACAGGACCTGACTCATGCTTAATTAGAGTCCTGCTGGCCACCATGATGCAAAATAGTTGATGGGGGAAGCAGTTGAGTTCATGAAGATGTTTTAGTACTAATCAATGAAATGTTGCTAGAGAAAACCAAAACAATGGTGTTGGTAATAATAAGATGAGCTAAATGCTGAATATATTGTAAAGGTTGAACTGACAAGATTTGCTGGCAAATTGGGTGCCAATGTGAGAGAAGTAGGAATCGGGTTTCTACCTGAGCAGCTGATAGGTTGGAGAAGCAGGCTTTAGGGGAATGATGGAAGTATATGTGTCATTTGACACCATTAGGCAAAATAAACTTTAATGATTTCCAACTGATTTCTCCTGAAATTCTAATCATGAGCTATAAACACTAGAATGGGCCCTCCTGTGTCTAGCACTGAATCTCTATTCATTAGGTTCAGTTTCTCCTAGGTCAGTGTGTCTCATGGTATTCCTGTGTGATATTTTCGTGTCATCCTGGGCATTAAAAAGACTTTCAGCAGTGCTTTACAATCTCTTTTGTCCTTTTCTTTGATTTTGATTGGAGCTGCTGAGTTGAAAATACTGTTTACTCTTTTTTTTTTTATAAATTTATTTTTTAATGGTGTTCAATTTGCCAACATATAGAATTACACCCAGTGCTCATCCCATCAAGTGCCCCCCTCAGTGCCCATCACCCAGTCACCCCCACCCCCTGCTCACCTCCCCTTCCACCACCCCTAGTTCGTTTCCCAGAGTAAGGAGTCTTTCATGTTCTGTCTCCCTTTCTGATATTTCCCACTCATTTTTCTCCTTTCCCCTTTATTCCCTTTCACTATTTTTTATATTCCCCGAATGAATGAGACCATATAATGTTTGTCCTCCGCTCATTGACTTATTTCACTCAGCATAATACCCTCCAGTTCCATCCACGTCGAAGCAAATGGTGGGTATTTGTCGTTTCTAATGGCTAAGTAATATTCCATTGTATACGTAAACCACATCTTCTTTATCCATTCATCTTTCGATGGACACCGAGGCTCCTTCCACAGTTTGGCTATTGTGGACATTGCTGCTATAAACATCGGGGTGCAGGTGTCCCGGCATTTCATTGCATCTGTATCTTTGGGGTAAATCCCCAGCAGTGCAATTGCTGGGTCATAGGGCAGATCTATTTTTAACTCTTTGAGGAACCTCCAGACAGTTTTCCAGAGTGGCTGCACCAGTTCACATTCCCACCAACAGTGCAGGAGGGTTCCCCTTTCTCCGCATCCTCTCCAACATTTGTGGTTTCCTGCTTTGTTAATTTTCCCCATTCTCACTGGTATGAGGTGTTATCTTATTGTGGTTTTGATTTGTATTTCCCTGATGGCAAGTGATGCAGAGCATTTTCTCATGTGCTTGTTGGCCATGTCCATGTCTTCCTCTGAGAGATTTCTGTTCATGTCTTTTGCCCATTTCATGATTGGATTGTTTGTTTCTTTGCTGTTGAGTTTAATAAGATCTTTATAGATCTTGTAAACTAGCCCTTTATCTGATATGTCATTTGCAAATATCTTCTCCCATTCTGTAGGTTCTCTTTTAGTTTTGTTGACTGTATCTTTTGCTGTGCAAAAGCTTCTTAACTTGATGAAGTCCCAATAGTTCATTTTTGCTTTTGTTTCTCTACTGCTTACTTTTTGACTGCCAAACTGATTTGAGGTATATGATAGAGTGGCTTGCTCTATTCTCCCTGCAGGTGTCCAGAGAGTGGATGAAGGTGGATGGAACACTGTACAAGGTGCCAAGAATAGTCGGGTACTAGACCCCTCAAAATTCCTTAAAATTACTAAGGTGAGTATGACATTTAAAACACAACTTAAAATAGCTTGATAATGTAACTCTCAAAATTATTTCTTGCTCACATAAAATAGCCATATGGCAGATTTTATAGAGGAGTGGTTTTTTTTAGTGCAGATGCTTTTCTGCACGTCAGTATTTTTTTTTTTTAATTTTATTTATTTATTCATGAGAATGCACAGAGAGGAGAGAGAGAGAGGCAGAGACACAGGCAGAGGGAGAAGCAGGCTTCATGCAGGGAGCCTGACATGGACTCGATCCAGGGTCTCCAGGATCACACCCTGGGCTGCAGGCGGCGCTAAAACGCTGAGCCACGGGGGCTGCCCTGCATGTCAGTATTGATCCCTGTTTTCTTATATAATTGTCCTGGTGTTAATCCTTTTCATTTCTTAAAGGACTTACTAAGCAGGAAGTGACTAGTTTAATTCTTAAAGTTATAAGATGCTTGCTATAAGAGAAATGATAATGAAGATGCTTCAGAGGTTATAAATTATAAGCTTTACACAATATAGCCTTAGCCTTAAGAGAAAAAAAAAAAAAAAAACCAGCTACCTATTTAAGCCTAACTTGAAAGGAATCAATGGTTTGCCATTTCCAAGGCCTAAAAGAAAGCACAGAGGACCTACTACTAGAAATCATTCTGTGTTGAAGATTTTATACATTCTACCTTCCTCTCTCTTGAGAATCCATTGGCAGTAAGAGGAAAGAGGTTTCTCTTAGCAGACATTTGCAGCAGAAGTTGATCACTGTCCATCAGGTGAAGAACCTGGAGAACAGAGAAAGTGGCATTATCTTTTGTAAAAGTGGAAACCTCTACAGCCAATGGGTTTTTCCAATCATTTGCAAGTCTAGTTTGATCCTTACTTTGTAAAACAACTTTCCATGGTTTTGAAAATTGGCTGCCTGCCAGTAGGATACTAAAGTCAATCTAAAGCTACTGTGGAGGGATGCCTGGGTGGCTCAGCAGTTGAGCATCTGTCTTTGGGTCATTGGACTTCCTGCATGTAGCCTGCTTCTCTCTCTGCCTATGTCTCTGCCTCTCTCTCTCTGTCCTCATGAATAAATAAATAAAATCCTGAAAAAAAATAAAGCTACTATGGAAACATCAAATGAAAGAAGAGAACTGACAGAAAAAGACTGAGAAAATTGGATGAAGATGGACTATGTCATTTTTGTCTTCATTTCAAAGTATTGTTTCAGGATAGTACATTAAGTCTCTAGATCGCTCTTGATTTTAATTAACTAGGATCCTGTTCTCAAAGATTCTTGTCCATTCGCTGGTTATTGATGTCTCCATGCAGAAATTCCATTACTGAATACAACAATGATTCCCATCGACTCCTGTTTCTAGCAAGAGACTATTTTAACCAAAATCTTAAGAGAATTCATACATCAACCCAACATCTTTGAAAATTACATCAGTACTTAATATTATCTGTGTTTTTAAATATTGTTTCAATTCATGGATGCTATAAAAAAACAATAGTGCTGGTAAAACTACAACATTATTAATATTTTGAAAGTTTGTTAATTTTTAATAAATTTTGTGTGTAGGTACTCTACTCAAATACCTTAGAAAAATACCCTAAAAATATTTCAAAACCATTTAAAAAATAGATTGTTAATTGGGAGAGATTTATGTGAAAGTATGTGGTGGAGCAAGGCAGCACTATTAGAATTTATGAACACTTTTATTACCAAGAGCTACATTTCAGCTTACTGTGGTTTGTGTTTTCTAATTACTACATTATTATAATTCTGTTCACCTGTGGTGAAGTTGTGTTTGGGGATTAAACCCTAGAGAGGCATCTTCACTTCCTAATATTCTATGTTCACTTTTTTCTTATTCCCCTGTATTGAACACTTCCATTCCACTTTTCCATCTTTAGCCCTCACCCTGTTAAGCTTTACTGAAATACAAAATCTTTGTCCTGTCTAACCTATTTTCTGACAGTAATGTGAAGAGATTAAGGGATTAATTTTGTAACATACAAGATTTATTCACTGGCATTACTAAACAGAAGAAATTACCAAAAACTGCTTATATTTAGTTAAATGCTACACCTTCTTAAGGAACCTGAATGCATTCTCCAGACAAGTGGTTCCAAACTGTTTTGTGGATGCTGGATTCCAACAAAGTAGTGCAGGTACCACCAGAATCCCATGTGAATGTGAATAGCTCCATTTTATGTTTCTTAAATTATTCCAAGCACTCTTTTGTTGCTAAGGTTAGTTTTTACTACACCAACGGGAAAAAGAAGATAAAACATTCTAGGAGCTCCTGGGGGATGTCAGTCAATTGAGCAACAGATTCTTGATTTTAGCTCAGGTCAAGATCTCAGGGACATGAGATGGCTTTGGGCTCTTTGCTCAGTGAGGAGTCTGCTTGAGATTCTCTCCTCCCTCTGCCCCTCTCCACCACTCTTGTATGTACTCTCTCTCTCTTCCTAAAATAAATAAATTTTCATGAAAAAGGAAAATAAACCATTCTAGAATTTTCCTATAATTGTTCTTTGGTCACTTACTTACAGCCCACAATTGATGAGAAAATTCAGCTGGTACCTAAAGCACAGCTGGGCAGTTGGGGAAAGGGCAGCAGTGGTGGAGCAAAGGCAAGTGAGACTGGTAAGTATGAAGTGTCCCTTCTTGGGTACTTGGATGTGGTCTATCACTATTCATTTAATAATGAGTTTAGGGAAAGATCTATAGTCAAAGCATGTGCAAACTTACTGGTGTCCCTCACTATGGTATTTAAAATATTTATAATTTTTTTTTTGTTCAGTTAGGCTGTTTAAGACTCTTATGCTCCTTTGTTAAAGTTGATGTTCACAAATTCCATATGATAAGAGAAATTACTAATAACCCAAGTGAAAAAGAAAACTCACTTTGCTAAGGAAAAGAATTGTAAAGGGGAGTTGTAAAAGAGAGTGAAATATTTTTCAAAATCTTTATCAAAAGTCAGATTTTGAGAGATTTGACCTTAGGACTCAAATGTTTAGACCATTACAAACACATTTTTTTAAAGCTAAGAAAGTCCAATGGAAAGTAAAAAACTTCAATGTTAAGCTCCTTTCCATATTTCCCTTCTATTAAGTAATTTTGGCCTTTGATTCTTTAAAAAACTTGTGTTATGCACTTAAGCCCACATGCACAATTTTACTTAATATAAATACATAGGATTTATATTAGTTAACTTCTGTAAGTGAAATATTTTGTTTTGTTTTTGCTTGCCTCCCTCCTTCCCTAAGACTCCTACCCCCCATCACTACCTAACATAAGTAATTGTTTTTAGAGCAGGAAATGGTTGTGATGTACAAAGATTTCTAAGTTTGGGGATTTTTTTTACAGACAAATTCCTTATTTTATTATTATTTAAATATAATTAACATATAGTGTGTTTTCAGTTTCAGAGGTAGAGTTTAGTGATTTATCAGCTGCATATAACCCCCAGTGCTCCTCAAGTACGCTCCTTAATGCCCATCACCCAATTATCCCATCCCTCAGAAAGACAAATTCCTTTTAACATTATACTTCTTAGAGTATGGTCTGTGAACTAGGAGATTGACATCACCTTGTTAGGATTGTTAGAAATACATAGTCTCCACAAGCCATCTTCTTCCCTAGGGAGGCAGATGAATTAGAAGCTGCATTTTAAGGGCACCTGGGTGACCTAGTTGGTTAAGTGTCTGCCTTGGCTCAGGTTGTGATCCCTGGAATCCTGGGATGGAGCCCTGCATCCAGCTCCTTGCACAGCTGGGAGTCTACTGCTCTATCTCCCTCTGTTCCTCCCACCCCTCATGCTGTCACTTGCTGTTTCTCTCCATCTCTCAAATAAATAAAATCTTTAAAAATAAAAAAAGAGAGGCAGCTGCATTTTAGTCATGTGATTTGAATTTTTTTTTTTCTCAATTCTCAACACCTATAGATGCCTTACGGTCAAGTGCTTCCAGTTTAAACAGATTCTCTGCTTTGCAACCTCCAGCACCTTCAGGGTCTACATCATCTACGCCTTTAGAGTTTGATTCCCGACGGACCTTAACCAGGTGAGAAGCCTGAGAAGCCCACTCTTATATTAACACAGGACCGACCTACCTGTTGATGTCTGTTCTCTATCATTCTCTCTCTCTCTCTTTCATACACACACACACACACACACACACACACACACGGAGAGAGAGAGAGAGAGAGACTATGATGATCATCTCTATGACGTGGATAGCTTTTATCCCTAAGATTGATTTTCTTTTTCTTTTCCTCCTTTGATCTTCACATTCTGTGCTTTCTAAGATAAGAATATAATTGGGTGAGGTAGAAAGGTTTGGGATAGGGTAGAAAGGAAGAGCAAGTTACCTGGCAAGTTTCTAATGGTTTGTTCCTTAAGAAACCAGACCTACCCAAACACCCTGGGAGGCTGGTGGAGGACTCTCTAAACTAATGCCTCAGGATGCTCTAGATTAACCTAACACTGTGAAGCACGTGGATTTATTTTTTTAAGACTTCATTTATTTATTCATGAGAGACATAGAAAGAGGCCAAGACACAGGCAAAGGGAGAAACAGGCTCTGTGCAGGGAGCCCAATGTGGGACTCGATCCCCGGTCTCCAGGATCACACCCTGGGCTGAGGGAGGTGCTAAACCGCTGGGCCACCGGGGCTGCCCTGTGAAGCACATGAATAAAGGGCATGACAGCCTACCCATGTTCTTTTGTCACACTCTTCAAGTTATATTTGATGCTCTCTTTTATTTCTCACTATTCTCTGTGTTGTACTGTCTACTTTCATTTTTATAGGATTGATACAGTGAAGTGCTCCGTTGGTTGGTTTACAGAAAATGGATAAGAACTATAGAATAATGACAGAAAACAACATTTTTTTAAAATTTTTACTTAAGTAATCTCTGCACCCAGCATAGGGCTCAAACTCATGACCCTGAGTTACACAATCTACCAAGTAAGCCAGCCACACACCTCAAAATTTTTGATATTATTGCTTTTATTTATTTATTTTTTTTTGATATTATTGCTTTTAGAGCTAAAGTTGCTTTAAGCTCTCAAACTTTTCTCTTATATTATCGTAATCAGTTTGGCTAGGTAGACTTTCTAAACTATGTTACTTTACCTTTGGCTTCTGCAACAAAATTTACTTAGCACAATTCTGCTTTTAATGATGGCTCAGATTGTCATTAAGCATCTTTTGTGCTATTGAGGTATTTGTGGCTCTTTGCCCTGCCATAAATTTCCCCTGATGGCTATGCTCTTTGCATACTTGTGTATGTTCTTTCAGAGGTTAGATCATTATTGTGCCTCTAGTCATTTTCTTTTTTCCCTTTAATTTGCTGCTCCTGATCTGCTATGGGCCAAGGAACTATTTGCCCAAGTGATTAGAATTGTCTAAAAAAAGAGTAGGGGGACACCTGGGTGGCTCAGGGATTGAGCCTCTGCCTTTGGCCCTTTGGATCCCGGGTTCCCAGGATCAAGTCCCCCATCGGGCTTCCTGCGTGGAGCCTGCTTCTCCCTCTGCTTATGTCTCTGCCTCTCTCTCTCTCTTTCTCTCTGTATCTCTCATGAAGAAATAAATAAAATAATTAAAAAAAAAAAAAAAAAAAAGTAGGGAGGGCAGCCCTGGTGTCACAGCGGTTTAGCGCCACCTTCAGCCCAGAGCATGACCCTGGAGACCCGGGATCAAGTCCCACGTGAGGCTCCCTGCATGGAGCCTGCTTCTCCCTCTGCCTGTGTTTCTGCCTCTCTCTGTGTCTCTATGAATAAATAAATAAATAATTTTTTAAAAAATCTTAAAAAAACAAAAAAAGTAGTGAGATAGGAAGATACTCTCTTAAATAAAATGTATGACTTTGTCCATTCAAGACTACATCTGGGGCACCTGGGTGACCTAGTCAGTTAAGGGTCCAGTTCTTGGTTTCAGCTCAGTTTCAGCTCAGGTCATGATCTCAGGGTTGTAGGATTAAACCCCAGTGGGGCTCAGCTTGGAACTCTCTCCCTCTTCCTCTGTCCCTCACCCTTGCACTCTGTCACTCTTTCTCTTTCTAAAATAAATAAATGAGGGATCCCTGGGTGGCTCAGCGGTTTAGCGCCTGCCTTTGGCCCAGGGCGCGATCCTGGAGTCCCGGGATCGAGTCCCGCGTTGGGCTCCCAGCATGGAGACTGCTTCTCCCTCCTCCTGTGTCTCTGCCTCTCTCTCTCTCTCTCTCTCTCTCTCTCTCTCTCTCTCTCATAAATAAATAAATAAATAAATAAATAAATAAGTCTTTAAAATAAAATAAAATTTAAAAATGAATCTTTTTTTAAAAAAACTATTTCTACTACTTGGTTCTCAAAGCATTTTACTTATATTTGAAGTTTCTGAATAAATTAAGAAATTGTAATTTGTAAGATAGTGATACCATGTTTGATATTCTGTCTCTCACCTTTTTAGCTCATACATTCATCACTGTCTTCTTTATTCTTAAAAAAATTTTTAAACTAAAATAAAGAGTTGTCATTGGCATTTTAACATTTTAAGTAGTATACCTTTTAACATTTTTGAAAAACGTAAAAGCATGTTTAACGTTCTCTTGGAAGCACTGATTTTACTTATGTAAATACAATTTGAAGTAGAATTGTTGCCTCACACCTTTGAAGTTATGTGTAAAAAATTACTCTGCATACATTTAGAAAGTCTTGGTATTATTTTATAATTTGAATATATAGGGGATTGGGGTGGTCTTTCTTCTGAAAAGTATGTTTTGTCTTTTAAGTCGTGGAAGCATGGGCAGAGAGAAGAATGACAAGCCCCTTCCATCTCCAGCAGCTCGTCCCAATACTTTCATGAGGGGCGGCAGCAGCAAAGACCTGTTGGACAATCAGTCTCAAGAAGAGCAACGCAGAGAGATGCTGGAGACCGTGAAACAGCTTACTGGAGGCATGGACATGGAAAGGAACAGTGCTGAGACTGACCGAAACAGGGCTCGAGAGTCAGGTGAGAGACTTGATACATACCGATAGGAGATTTGGGCCTTAAATGTGGAATGGAAAATGCAGAGGAGACCTTGTTACTACATAGATTTCAGAATGTTTGTGATAATAACACACAGGTATCTTAAAAGGTAAAAGAGAGCCGTGTAATTTTGTAACATCACTTTCATTTCCCAGGTTACCCTTTTTTCAACAATTTATAAAGTTTCCTCTTTCTATATTAAATGCGATGGTGATGGGTGCCTCTGGCTGTATAGTAAGCAATCTGAATTTCTTACAAGTTCTTGACATAATCCCTCACTTGTGCATTAGAGTGCATGTGCTTTGTAGAGCCCTCAAATATACGGAAATTCTGACATTATTGAGCCACTGCAAGGCAAACCAAAGAGATAATATCAGATCATCTTTTGTTAACTTGATCTTGGTAACATCTGTGGTTTTTGTATATGTTTAGTGTGTATATGATTAGAGGACCAACTCAGATAATGCTCTAAAAATTACTGTCATGAATGTAACCTATCTGTGTTACTGTTTCATCTGTTAAGTGCGGAGAGTAAGTATACCTCCCCTGTAGAATTATCATGAAGATTAATTGAAAGTTAAAACAGGTAAATACTTAGAACATTATCTGATAAATACAGATTGTTCAAAAGGTACTAGATGCCATGATGATGATGACGACGACAATAAAAATAGTTTACATTTTCTGCATCCTTATAATCTTTATTCTGGTTGTTTATAGTTAAACTGGTTGTTTATAATATTTTTATAGTTTTCAAATTTGTTTCAGTATTTAAATGATGTTTCTTAACTATAGTCTCTAAATGGATTCAGAGACAAATTGAAATGTCTTCTCCCAGCTGTAGACTTCATATCATTTAGCTTTAGGGACATGTGTCTTATCTATGGTAGGTATTTGGGGAACATAACATGACAGACTTGAAAATATCTTATGTGTAGTGAATAATGTAGTGCAGCTGCCCTGTGCATGTTTATTGTCTGGTTCATTCGTTTATTCACCACATGCACACTGACTACCTAGTGACTTGCAGGCACTGGATCTCCACTCTCAGCCTTCAGTCTGCTGGGTCAGGAAGACTTACATAATTCCACAAAAGATATTGTATACAAGTATGAGCTGAGAAAAGTGCTATGAAGCTGAGAAGAGCAGAATTCTAAGAGTTCTTAATAAAGGAACTATCTAGAATTGACACAGAAAGATATCAGGGAAAGCTTCACTCAGGTTAATGTTTAATGGACTAGTAGGAGTTAAAATAGGTTTACAGGGAAGGATGGGTATGGAGCAGAGAGAAAGAGCCTCCCAGTGAGGAGGAGCCCATGAGCAGAATGGTTGGTAATAAGTAGGTAAAAACATGGCATGTTCAAGCAGCTGTCAAAGGCCAATGTGTTTGGAGCTCTGTGCGTGATTGTGCAAGCTTCACATGCTCTTCATTGGGGCAGAGGAGAAGAATCAAAATACAGAAAGGAACAAAAAGGCTTTAATTATAAAAGTTTACCATATCTCTATATTCTTTTAGTTGTAGAATATGAAATTACTTGGTATATATCTATGCCACAATAAAATTTCTCTTTTCTAATTATAGGTGCCTTGCCTTATCAAATTTGCATCTATTTTAATGCTTTTGTGGGAAAAATCAATGTAACACATAAATATCGTCAACCATAATCTCATCATTTTAATGATAATTTTTGTCATTTTTATTTTCACGTTTTTTTAACTTTACTAGTAGTGAAACCAGAAATTCCAGCAACATCAACCCCTGCATTGTCAGAATTGGAGATGGAGAGGAAGTCCAAATCTATCATTGATGAATTTCTACACATTAATGATTTTAAGGTAAATGAAATTTCATAAAGAAAGAAAGAAAGGAAGAAAGAAAGAAAGAAAAGAAAAGAAAAAGAAAAGAAAAGAAAAAAGAAAAGAAAGCAACAACATTGAAAACCCCATAAGAGACATAGTAACTTGACTCTGGTCTAAGTCACTTGTCACTAAGACTTAAGAGTTAGTAATCCAAGTCCTACACAGTTAAATTTGAACAACTCTGATGCACTCTTGGCAACTACTCTCTTTTAAATTGATAAAAGAGTTCCCAAGATCAAATGGCAAGAAGGGAGAGTGGCCACCAGTCCATCCCCACAGTGGGATAACCACATTGACTTTGATACTCATGAAGAAAAACCAACACATTATCATTATTAGGCATTGTGTCTATATATTGTTGCCTCTCATGACCTTCATAGTCATTTTATCATCATTCTTTTATTAACTTTGAAGTATGGCTGACATGAGTTTTTATTTCTTAAGTAGAAAACTGAGGCACAAAGGAATAAGCACTGTGTCAGGTTCAGACAGCCTAAGTGAAACATTCAAGACCCAGCTTTGAATCTGCCTTCCTTTACTCCTAGCCTTCTCTTTGATCCTCATTTTAAGATGGTAGTAAATAAGATAAGACATAATGCCCGACTTCATGAGCCCTATACTCTAGTGGCAGAGACAGATCATAAAGACTTAACAGGGGATCCCGAGTGGCTCAGCAGTTTAGCACCTGCCTTTCGCCCAGGGTGTGATCCTGGAGTCCCGGAATCGAGTCCCACATCAGGCTTCCTGCGTGGAGCCTGCTTCTCTCTCTGCCTGTGTCTCTGCCTCTCTCTCTCTCTCTGTCTCTAATGAATAAATAAATAAACTCTAAAAAAAAAAAAAAACTAAACAGATACGTATTTAAATTGTAGTTATAGGGACACCTGGGTGACTCAGTGGTTGAGCGTCTGTCTCCCTTTGGCTCAGGACGTGATCCCAGAGTCCCGGAATCGAGTCCTACATCAGGCTTCCTGCATGGAGCCTGCTTCTCCCTCTTTCTGTGTCTCTGCCTCTCTGTGTGTGTGTGTGTGTCTCTCATGAATAAACAAATAAAATCTTTTTATTTTTATTTTTATTTTTTTTAAATTTTTTTTATTTATTTATGATAGTCACAGAGAGAGAGAGAGAGAGGGGCAGAGACACAGGCGGAGGGAGAAGCAGGCTCCATGCACCGGGAGCCCGATGTGGGATTCGATCCCGGGTCTCCAGGATCGGGCCCTGGGCCAAAGGCAGGCGCCAAACCGCTGCGCCACCCAGGGATCCCTAAAATCTTTTTAAAAAAATAAATTGTAGTTATAGTAAATACCAAAAGACCTATAGGTTCTTAGGAAGATCATATAATAAGATGTAGTTGAGGGATCTGGAGTCAACAAAAGCTTATCTGTTAAATAAATAAAATTAGTTTTCAAAAAAAAAAAAAAGAAAAGGAAAGAAAAGAAAAGAAAAAAAAGAAAATTAGTTTTCCAGGGGCCTGGCTGTCTCAGTAGAGCAGGTGACTCATGGTCTCAGGGTTTGCAGGTTCAAGCCCCGTGTTCAATATAGAGATTACTTAAAATTAAATGTTTAAAAAAATAATAAAAGTTAGGCTTCTAGCTTCAGAGCATTAACTATATCTTATGACTTTTAGCATATTAGTATGATATTCTAACAGCTTACAGAATACATCCTATGAAAGATGTTTTTTCTAGCATCTTAGTAGGTGCTATTATTATTTAAAAATTGGGGTACCTGAGTGACTCAGTCGGTTAAGTGTCCGACTTGATTTCAGCTCAGGTCATGGTTTCAGGGTCCTGGGATGAATTACCACATCATACTCCCTGCTCAGCAGGGAATCTGCTGAGTATTCTCTTTCTCCTTTCCTTCTACACCTCCCCCAGTTTGCATTGTGTTTGTATGTCAAATAAATAAGTCTTTAAAAGATAATAATAATACAAATTAATATTTATTGAGCCTTTGTTTTGTGTTTGGCAGTGTGCCAAGTCCTTTTCCTGTGTGCATTCCTCAGGGTAACCCTGTATTAGGAGGTCAAGACTGAGAGATTGCAGGACACCTGGGTCACTCAGCAGTTAAGCTCCTGCCTTTGGCCCAGGGTGTGATCCTGGAGTCCCGAGATCAAGTCTCGCATCAGGCTCCCTGGATGGAGCCTGCTTCTCTCTCTGACTGTGTCTCTGCCCCTCTCTCTCTCTCTCTCTCTCTGTCTGTCTCATGAATAAATAAATAAAATCCTAAAAGACAAGAAAGAGAAAAAGAAAGAAAGAAATTGTAACACTCCTAAACTCACATAGTAGTAAGTAGCAGAGCCAGGATTCAAACCCACATTTGTCTGACTCCACACCCTGTGTTTTTTAGCCTATGTGATATATAGTTAACTGAATAAAATGTGCCAGCCACATTCTAGGGAAGACTGCCTGGATATTCTGTAGTGTATATAGTGAACAATATAGTCTACTTCTGTAGGTCATTTGTGCAGCTTACCATCTAATGGGAGATACAGAGCTGCCTAAATTTAGGTAATAAGTAAACAACAAATACAAAAAGAAAAGTAATGTTTCAGTGCAGAGAATTAAAACAAGGTGATATGATAGCTAGTGATTGGACAGTTACAGAGACTATAGGACGTGTCAGTCAGCTGAGTACTGAAAGAAATGAGAACCAAACCATGAGAAAATCAGGGAGAGGGCACAATTATGAACTACTGTGACATTAAAGGTACCATGATTTAGGGGGCACCTGGCTGATTCAGTTGGTAGAACATGTGACTCCTGATCTCAGAATTGTAAGTTTGAGCCCCATGTTAAGTATAGAGAAATGACTAAAAATAAAACCTTTTTAAAAGAATTACATTGATATATTTAGTTGACCCTGTACACAGATTCAGTAAATAAATTTCCATGGGAAGATATTTAATCACTTCATGGAGCACCTAGCTAGCTCCGTTGGAAGAGCATGAGACCCTTGATGTCAGATTGGCTGTAGAGATTACTTAAAAATAAAAATCTTAAAAAAAAAAAAAAATGAGGACAATTCAGGTTAAATACTAACGATATGTGCATTCATTTCCATGGTCTCCTGAAAAGCATTATTATGTTGGGCTTTAAAATGAGGTAAAAACTCACAAGGATAAAGAACATAGGGAATAGACAGCAGCAACATTCTGGAAGCTAGATATTAGAAGGATGAGTAGCCATTTATTTAGCAGGCTAGGAATGTGTATAAGGTGTAGATGGGGCTGAGAAAAGAAGGTTTGATGGGTTAGAAGTGTATTAAGACAGTTTTACATGACAACTGGGCCAACTGTTTCCAAAAATGTGAATGTCATAAAAAGATAAAAACAAAAGAAAGGACTGATCTAGATTAAAAGAGTCTAAAGAGACATCATGCATCCTGACATGTGATGTCAGGTTTTTAGTTGTATCCTGGAACAAGAAAAAGCTATAATGGACATTTGGGGACAATTGTGGAAATTTTGAATATATACTATATATCAGTATACTTTTAAAAGATTTATTTATTTAGTTTATAGAGAGCAAGCAAGCTTGAGTGGGAGGAGGGGCAGAAGGAGAGAGTCTCATGCAGACTCCCTGCTAAGTGTGGAGCCGGATGCTGGGCTCAATCTCACAACCCACGAGATCCTGACCGGAGTTGAAATCACCAGTTGGACACTTAACTGACTGAGCCACGCAGCCCCCCGTATCAGATAGTATTTTTATTGACTTTGTATTGATACTAAATTTCTTACATATATGTAAAGAAATCAGTTGATGAATCTCAGTTGAAGTTATAGATGTGTACATTGTACTATTCAATTACTCTGTGGTTTAAAAGTTTTTTTAGATAAAAAGTAGATGTGGGGGAGGTACGAAATAAAATAGCAGAGGGTAAATAGAGCAACAGTGAGAAATCTAGGTGTGCCCTCCTCCTTCCTCAGTCAGGAGGCTGCCCTTCTCACATGCATTTTCCCCCTCAGAAGAGCTACTCTCTTCAGAGGTTCAACCAAAGGATTTTGGATTCAGACAAAGTTGAGATAGCTGAGGGCAGAGAGGCACACTGCTGTATTGGTGATTCAGCAACCCTGGCTGCCAGGCTTCAAAGATATGGACCTAGCCAGATCACCCCATGGTAAGGACCATTTCACAAGCCCCACAGTCCAAGAACTTCCTAAAAGGTGTTTAGAACTTAAGCTAACCATATTAACTTCCCTATGAAGGAATACCTTCTTTATTGAATATTTTGCAAATATTAACATCCCCAAACAGATTTATCTCAGTTGCCACTTTAAGTCGTTTGACTCATGATCGTGAATTTGTTTCATAATATACCATATTCATTTTTTTAAGTGATCATAACATGGGTAAGCATTATGTAGAAAAATACATTTTTGACTCTGCTTCTTTGAGTGATCTGGTAAAATTGTTAACCTAAACACTTTACTCTTATAACAATTTTCTATTCTTTTGTTTTAAAATATGACTAATATTGCCCAGATCAGCCTGCATTTTACCAAGCTCTATTAATGTCTAAAAAAATATATGAACAAAAATTAAAAACCAAAAATAAAAAAAAGTTTAAAAATATATAAAGACTGTCTTGTTTGTGGAGCTTTCTATTTACTGTCATATGTAAAAGATTTTAAACTTATTTTAACGTTCTTGTAATGGGATCCAGATTTTAGAGTAAGCTTTTTATTTGCTGTTTGAACAGGAAGCCATGCAGTGTGTGGAAGAGCTGAATGCCCAGGGCCTGCTACATGTGTTTGTGAGAATGGGAGTAGAGTCCACCCTGGAAAGGAGCCAGATCACCAGGGATCACATGGGCCAATTACTCTATCAGCTGGTGCAGTCAGAAAAACTCAGCAAACAGGACATTTTCAAAGGGTTAGTATCCTCCTCAAGAGTGGTAGTTACTCACTGCGCTCAAAAGTACATATATTTTTAAGTACTAATTTCCATAGAATAAAACTATGTCCAATATAATGTGTTGATGTGTAATATGTTGATAGTTTGTTGGTGGAGATTACAGCATTTGGTAGATTGTGCTAGGGAATGAAGGGTTATCTCTTGGTTTTCTAAATTTTATTGTTAGACCTGTATTATGGTGTAAGTAAGGTAGCAGAGACCTCTTAACCTCGGAGAAACTCAGGCCCTCACCAGCCCATTTACATGTAAACCCTGTATGTTCTTTGAGACAAAAGCTTTTTTTGTGTGAGGAAAATTTTGGAAAATCGACTTAAACCTTTTTAAAATAAGCCTTATCCTTTCAGTAAACCATGGTTATTTTGGCCAATGAATGCTCGTCTGTCCATTCTACCCCCATAGAAGCATGTATAACTCCAAATTGTTAATGATTTAGTCTGTTCCAGATTGGTTTCATTATGATTCTTGTTGCTGCCTGTTTTGATGAAGTCTGGCTGTCACTATTATATACTCATCAGATCAAGTTCTAATAAGTTTGTTATCATTACATGTGCATGGATTAGCTTCTTTGTGGTACAGCCCAGATTTTTACCCAGGCTTGGGTTCTGATGTTTAAGGTGAAATTAATGTTTAAGGCAAAAATTTCATATGGTAAAAAATTTTGTTTTAGGAGCCATGTTGTGCAAATGAAAAACATAGAAACACAGCACTGCCAGGTGCCCACTCTCAAATCAAGAACTAAGACCTCCTGAAGGCTGAACACCAGATTCACATGTCACATTTCATCTTCAGGGGATATGTTCATTGGGTAGAATAGCATTAAAAATTCTGAGCCACCCAGGCGTCCCTGTCCCTACTTCCTTAAGGGGCATCTAGGTGGCTCAGCGGTTGGGTGTCTGCCTTTAGCTCAGGGTGTGATCCCAGGGTTCTAGGATCGAGTTCTGCATCGGGCTTCCCACAAGGAGCCTGCTTCTCCCTCTGCCTGCATCTCTGCCTCTCTCTCCGTGTCTCTCATGAATAAAATAAATAAAATCTTTAAAAAAGAAAAAAAGGAAGTGTGATAAACAGATGAAAAACCAGGATGGTAAAAATTGGAGTTGTCGGTAGACATACAGTATGTACCCTGTGTGTTTCATTTTGGGAGATATTTGTTGGAGAGAAATCTGATCTCCTCCTCAACTACTCTAGGGAACTTTTCCTGCCGCTTATGGCAGTTCTGCCCTGCTATTCAGAGTTTACACAGACATGCAGAGTAAGTTTCAGATGCAAATTGTGGAGGTGCCAATTTAAAAAAAAATTATAGGGGATCCCTGGGTGGTTCAGCAGTTTGGCACCCGCCTTTGGCCCAGGGCGTGATCCTGGAGTCCGGGGATCAAGTCCCGCGTCGGGCTCCCAGCATGAAACCGGCTTCTCCCTCTGCCTGTGTCTCTACCTCTCTCTCTCTCTCTCTCTCTCTCTCTCTCTCTCTGTCTCATAAATAAATAAATAAAAATAAAATCTTAAAAAAATAAAATAAAATAAAAATTATAGAGATGCTAGTTGACAGTGGAGACCATGTTTGCTCACACAGGTAAGAAATAATAACTTTTTTGTAGTGATCCTTTAAATATGATACTGGAGTATAAGAAGCTTTCCTCTTCATTTATTTCTTCCTTTTACCTGTAAGATAAAACCAGTCATAATGATACTTGACCAATCTGATTTTTAGATGTCTTCACTGTCTCTCTCTCTCGTTTATCTATATCATGATATGCTTTTTAATTATCACAATGAAATTGTAGGAGATGCTGCTAATAACCATTTCCAATTATGGAAGATTATTTTTTGCCTTTTCAGCAGATTTCTGAACTAAAAAAATTTTAACTTTTAACCACGTACCCTTTTATTTAAATTTTAGACAGGAACTCAGTATATAAAGTAAAGAAAAGTAGAGCCTTCTTGGTTGAGAAGGAGGGAGGGATGCCTAAAGTCCCACCTGTGGATTTCACCATTAGAGTAGTCCATAATGGTCACTCTGTAAGGAGAAGCAAGAGTACGGTATAGCTGTTTTGTTCATTCAGCCAGCAGAAAATGTGTATTATGCAATGCATTATTACAGACTATGTAATAATCCAAAGCTTTTGTACACCATTGGTTTTAAAAAAAAATGTACAAAAAGATTTAGGAACTGTAAATCTGAAAAGAAATAAGCCGCTTACAAGCTTATTCTACGGAAACCCTATGTTCAGCCAAATATGTTTTTTTTTTTTATCAGCAGTATGGATTTGACCAATGATTGTGTTCTACAGACTGTCCCATGATGATCTGACTAATCAAGAAATAGAAAACCAAAGGGGTACTTAGGTGGCTCAGATTGTTAAGCATCTGCCTTCAGTTCAGGTCATAATCGCCAGGTCCTGGGACCAAGCTGCACATTGGACTCCCAGCTCAGTTGGGAGTCTCTTTCTCCCCCTCCCTCTTCCTCTCCCCTTGCTTGTGCTCTTTCTGTCTCTCTCTCTCCCTCAAGTGAATAAATTAAAAATCTTAAAGAAAAAGGGGCGGGGGGGTGGAACGCCTGAGTGACTCAGTGGTTGAGCATCTGCCTCTGCCTTAGGCTCAGGGAGTGATCCCAGGGTCCTGGGATTGAGTCCTGCATCAGGCTCCCTGAAAAGAGCCTGCTTCTCCCTCTGCCTA
The DNA here is from genome assembly GCF_018345385.1 of Vulpes lagopus. Classification (NCBI taxonomy): domain Eukaryota; kingdom Metazoa; phylum Chordata; class Mammalia; order Carnivora; family Canidae; genus Vulpes; species Vulpes lagopus. The sequence goes on from NC_054831.1 coordinate 127,257,778, forward strand.
TTGTCTCTGCCTCTCTCTGTGTGTCTCATGAATAAATAAACAAAATCTTTAAAAACTTTTTTAAAAAAGAAAAGAAATAGAAAACCAAGGCAAGAATATGGGTATCTTCTAGTTGTAATATGAGATGAAAATCATAAATCAACTGCTGAGAGACCCGGACAGCTACAATTGTCTCATGGGCTCATTAAACAGCTTAATCTATGCCACTAAGTCATGGAACATGAATTGACTTTATAGGATGATTAGCCCAGAAATCATGGAGTCCAGCCAGATTATATCCCATCAGTGGCACATTACCTGAGCTTAAAGTGTGCACATAATGAGAAAATAGTCAAGTTATCTGTTGTACAGCAAGTAGATGTCAAATCATTATGAGCTGTGAGGTCAAAAAGTTGACATTAAGGATTCATGAAGCCCAGAGATAAGTAATGTCACAGAGCTACAAGCTATTTTGAAATGGTACCTTCAGAAAGGTAACCCTGCCTTGTAGCAGTATCTCTTTTTATGTGCAAAAATTTTAATGACGTGTAAACTTCTATAGTAGGTACGCTAAGTGACGTACTCTAGCTAAAAACTGAACTACAGTGAAAAGCATGTTATTTTCTGTATGCAGAGATCTGGAAGGCTGTGAAGACAAATATACCTGCCTGTGCCCCTTCACTCACTCATCCCTTCCTTTATGATTACATGTATGTCCTTGTGTACGTCCCCTTTACTTTTAAATTTACTTTTGTTTTTGTCCTTTTTAATATGCTGTATATGGGACTAATTAACAAAGTGTTGAATTATATTTTTATACTTCTAAATGAATAGCTGTGATTTTTCACCCTAAATAAGATTGTACTGATATTCTGTATTTGACTTGCCCAAGTTTCATATTTAAATCCCATTTATTTAATTTCACATTGAAAAAATTTGGGGGGATCCCTGGGTGGCGCAGAGGTTTAGCGCCTGCCTTTGGCCCAGGGCGCGATCCTGGAGACCCGGGATCAAATCCCGTGTCGGGCTCCCGGTGCATGAAGCCTGCTTCTCCCTCTGCCTGTGTCTCTGCCTCTCTCTCTCTCTCTCTCTCTCTGTGTGTGTGTGTGTGTGACTATCATAAATAAATAAAAATTAAAAAAAAAAAGAAAGAAAAAAAGAAAAAATTTTCGTAACATGAAAGCCTGAAACCACTAGCTTTTTAAAAAAGATACAATAGTTTTAATATATCATGATGTTATTAGTAATGTTATCAGACTTTTTTATATCCAACTGGTTTCTTTCCCTATTGTAAACTCCTCAAGGACTAGGGTTTTTGTCTTTTCTTCTCTTAGGGTCTGGTCTATTTTACACCAGATGTCCTGACTGACCCAGGGAATGTGATACTCAGCTGTGGTGAACTCATTAGATAGTGTAGGATTAGATTGTATATCTCTTCCTTCGGAACTTAACATTGACTCCCTTGTTTTCATACTGGAATCTTCCATGTGTCACCTTCATAGAGAGGTATCTTCTAACCACCCTCTAGATTGGGACATCCTGGTACCATAGTTCACGTTCTTCAGATATTAGCCCTTTCTGCAGGCATGCTTTTGTTTCTGCTGTTCTTTCTCCTCCACGAATATAAGCTCTTTAGAAGAGGAATTCATTTATTTATTAGTTACTTTATTATTTTTTTTTTTTTTAATTTTAGTTATTTATGATAGGCACACAGTGAGAGAGAGAGAGGCAGAGACATAGGCAGAGGGAGAAGCAGGCTCCATGCACCGGGAGCCCGACGTGGGACTCCATCCCGGGTCTCCAGGATCGTGCCCTGGGCCAAAGGCACGCGCCAAACCGCTGCGCCACCCAGGGATCCCCTATTAGTTACTTTATGCCTGGCATAGTACCTAACACAGTGGGTGCTTTAATGGGTATTTGCTGACTGATTTTTGGTCTCTTTATTTAATCTTAACTTTTGAATTAATTTCTATGAATTTTTGTCTTGTTCTTTTTCAGTTTTTCAGAAACGTTGGAATTGGCAGATGACATGGCTATTGATATTCCCCATATTTGGTTGTATCTTGCTGAACTGGTCACCCCCATGTTAAAAGAAGGCGGAATCTCCATGAGAGAACTTATCATGTAAGTTGTACTTGTTTTTTGTTTTTGTTTTGTGTATGTGTATGTCAAGCTAAACTGATGCCAAACTTTACCAGTTGACTCAAGCGCACCGCTGTTCCCTTAGTGCTTTTGAAGGCTCTTGGATACAGCCTGTGACTCTTAAAGACTTCTAAGTTCAGGAGATTAAGAAGTATAAACTGCCAGTTAAAAAGTTAAATAAGTCGTGGGCATGAAAAGTATGGCATAGGGAATATAGCCAATATTATTATAACTTTATATGGTGACAGATGGTAATTACACTTCATTGTGGTAAGCATTTTATTTTATATATACATATATATGTATATATATATATATATATACAAATATATATATATTTGTCAAATCACTATGTTGTACAACTGAAACTAATACAACTATACTTCAGTTTTTTTTAAGACATTTCAGTATAAAAATGTTATATTACACTGTATCTACAGTGGAGAAGTCATGGGGATATGATAAACCTGTGGTTCATTGAGATGAGCAGTGTTTATAGATAGACCTCCAGAATCACTTAGTTGCAAAGGTATTGCTCCTGGAAACTTAATGTTAATCTGACTTTTATGTCTGTCTTTGCTCAAATGCTGTAAGGAGTTATTTCTGCTTAATAGCTTGTCAGACTGACCTGCATAGTACCTGCTCTGCTTGTAATCGAAAGAACTGCATCTTAGGTATTCCTAGATATGCACAGAAGTGAGAAATTATTGCTGCGTTGTACAGACTTAATTTTTCCTAAACTCTTTTTTACAACATTACTATTTCCCTAAAAACTGTTCATGTAGTCAAACTCCATATCTGTGTGTCCCTTTTGTTGGAGGTTCACAGCACATTAAAGATTATGAGAATTCTGTAGTAAAATAAAACAATAAAAACTAACTGTGGGCGCCTGGCTGGCTCAGTCAGTAGAGTATGCGATTCTTCATCTCGTGATTGTGAGTTCAAGCCCCACATTGGGCAAAGAGCTTACTTAAAAAAATAAAACATAATTTTTTTTTAAATTGAGACTTGTTTAATTTAGCATTGCTTCATTTAGTTGTAGAATCCTTTTCTTGAGGAATAAGTATTCATATCCTGTGAAACACAGTGTGGGAACTGCTGATTTAGACTATCAGAAAAATGGTCCCTTTCTATTTCTTCCATATTCTGAAGAAAAACTTCCTTTCTTAAAAATACTTGATAACTAAGCTTTGCAGCTCCCTGTTACCTACCTGCTTTTCTCTTTTAGACTTGAAGTGGCATTTATGTAAATAGATCATTGAAACTGGTCATTGCATTGCTTCTATCACTGAGGCAATTAAAAAGGCAAAAGCCAGGAATTCTAAGGTCCCTTTCCAGCTTCTCCATGAAGCAGAAAGTGAACTTAAAGTCTGAACTACTACTACTGAACATTACTTAGAGCATGTCTTGGAGCTTTCTCTTGCCCATTATTTTTTAGGTTGTGTAATATCTGTTCTTTTGGCACACATTGTTTGCCTACTATTCTAGAGCAGGGAGTTTGTTCAGAGGTACTTAATCACTACTCCTGTCTTTTACAGAGAATTTAGCAAACCTTTACTTCCTGTTGGAAGAGCTGGGGTCTTGCTTTCTGAAATATTGCACCTTCTATGCAAACAAATGGTGAGTGTTAAACCAAGTGTCAGATTCAACAGCATATTAGGAAGAGCAGTGACTTTGATCTTGAGTTATGTGTGAATAGCTTAGGTATCATTGTGCAAGTCTTTCTGTTGCCTTTTATTATTTGAAAAGAAGAGTGAGGTCTTTGTTTCAATCTAGTTTCTTACAGAGGTGTATTTCTCCTTCTGTTATTACTAACTTGGGAAAGAATTATTAATCTCAACTGGATTTAGTATAATTCTAAAGAATCTCGAGATATGTTGTATTTGTGGCTAGTAATTTTATCTTCTCTTGAAACAAAATGGCTATTATTTATACTTTTTAATAGTTTTCAGTGAAAACTCCTTGCTTTCAGAGAAAGGTAAGATTCTTAAAATGATTAATTTTATTAATTTTGGATCCAAGGCTAGGTAATCTGATTAGTAATATGTGTTAAAAATTATTTTACAAGGGCAGCCCTGGTGGCTCAGCGGTCTAGCGCTGCCTCCAGCCCAGGGTGTCTCTTCCTCTCTCTCTCTCTCTCTCTCTCTCTCTCTCTCTCTCTCTGTGTCTCTCATGAATAAATAAATAAAATATTTTTAAAAAATTATTTTACAAGATTGTGAATTGCTGTCTTAAATTTATTTTAGTTCAATAAATACTGCACATTTCTCTGCAAAGCTTTATGCCAGGACCTCAGTTTACAAAGATAACTAAGCCTTTAAAGAATTTATAAATGAGAAAAGGTGGCAGACAAATCTAAACCAATACTTCAAAAGAGTGTATCAGTGCTATAGTAGAGGTATAAGGGGTTTGGGAAAGGGGGTAACAATACCTGAGGTGAGAAACATCAGAACAAAACTTATACATGAAAATTCTAGAGTGATTTCTGACTTATTCAGACTGGATCCAAAGGTAATTGGGATGATAGACTTCATTATAGGCATCATTGAAAATGTTTTGTTTCATTTCTCCCTCTGAATCTACAGAAGTCCCTATGTATTACATCTCTGTACTAGTTACTCATGGATGGGTGTACTAAATAGCCCAGTCTCTAGCTCTAACTGATTGTTATTAATACTATTTGCTTGATGCACTAAAGTTTTTATTGAACCCTAATTTGTAGGTGCAGAATTGCTTCATCCTTTCCTAACCTACTTCACTTAAATCCTTATTAAAAACTCAAATTCTTATTAACTTTTATATGTAGAAACAGCAAATTCTCATTTCTCCCAACCAAATTCTCATAGAACATAAATTCTGGAGTCAGCCTGAGATTAAATCCTCACTCTGGGAAGTTATCAGCTATGCTTTGGGCAAGTTACTCTATGAAATAATTAATATGCATTTCATAGCTGATAGCTGTAGCCAAAGGCTGACATTTCCTTTTATCACTGTGATTTCCTACAGGCAGTGGACTTGTAGCTTCTCATCAGTTCTCTGACAGCAGCTCTTCTCTGTTGTTTCTTGGGTCAATCTTGTTCTTCTTGCCCTTGAAATATTTCTCATTCCTGATTCAGGAGCAACAATCTCCTTAGTTGTTCTCATGTTAGCATGGTCATGATTTACTATGAAGAGGAAGGGATTCCAGTGAGGCTTGATGAACGGCTTCAATAGCAGATGTATATAACACTATCTAGGAAAAGAGACACTGTTGAATTTATAAACTTTGGGAGTTAGAATTTTTTTTAGGTGATTATATTCATAAATCCCAAACATGAGCTTGCAGTTCCCTAGATTAGTCATTGATAAAATAAGCTATTTTATCAGCCATTAACCATTTCATTCACATATATCCATACGTCTTAGTGTGAAAGCCAGGAGTCCTGAGAAATTAAGGAAAGTTTTGAGTCTTCAGTCTTTGCAGTTCCACACTCGACTTCAAGCAAGCCTTTTTTCCTCCTCCTCCTGCTCCTCCTACTCCTTTTCTTCTTTCTCCTCTTCCTCCTCTTCTGCCTTCTTCTTCTCACAATGTAAAAGTAAATGGATTGGACTTATCTCTGTTTTAGAGCCATAAGAAAGTGGGAGCCTTATGGAGGGAGGCTGACCTCACCTGGAAGGACTTTTTACCAGAAGGGGAAGATGTACATAATTTTCTTTTGGAGCAGGTAAGTAAGAACAAGGTTTATACCTTCCTATTTAATAGTGGTTGGTCCGTTTCATAGAAGAAATGAAGGTAATTTTATTAGTAGTTCAGTCATTAAAATTAGACCAAAATAAGAATAATGGTTAAGATGTCATCTTAAATCCATGCTTTAGGGCCACTCCAACTATTCACTCATTAGATGGATAGATAAAAAATAAAATTTAGGATTTAGCCAGGAGAATCCCTGGGTGGCTTAGCAGTTTAGCGTCTGCCTTCGGCCCAGGACATGATGCTAGAGACCTGGGATTGAGTCCCACAGCGGGCTCCCTGCATGGGGCCTGCTTCTCCCTCTGCCTGTGTCTCTGCCTCTCTCTCTCTCTCTCTCTCTCTCTCTCTCATAAATAAAATAAAATAAAATAAAATAAAATAAAATAAAATAAAATAAAATAAAATATTAAAAAAAAAATTCCACAAAGAAAACTCCAGACCCAGTTTTCATTGTTGAATTCTACCAACATCTAAAGAGAAATAATACCAGTTCTGCAAAGAATTCCCTACCAATTCTTCCAGAAAATTGAAGAGGAAAGATTACTTGCCAACTCTATGAGGCCAGCATTTTTTTTTTTAATTTTTTTTTTATTTTTGATAGTTACAGAGAGAGAGAGAGAGAGAGGCAGAGACACAGGCAGAGGGAGAAGCAGGCTCCATGCACCGGGAGCCCGACGTGGGATTCGATCCCGGGTCTCCAGGATCGCGCCCTGGCCAAAGGCAGGCGCCAAACCGCTGCGCCACCCAGGGATCCCATATGAGGCCAGCATTACTCTGATAATAAAACCAAAGACATTTTAAGAAAAAACTATAAACCAATATTTTTAATAAATGCAGAGAAAAGTTTCTCAACAAAATTTGCACAGGTCTGGAGCACCTGGGTGACTCAGTGGTTGAGCATCTGCCTTTGGCTCAGGGCATGATCCTGGGGCCTGGGATCAAGTCCTATATCTGGCTCCCTGTGGGGAGCTTGCTTCTCCCATTGCCTATGTCTCTGCCTCTCTCTGTGTGTCTCATGAATAAATAAATAAAATTTTAAAAAACTTGCACAGGTCAAGTCCAACAATATATTAAAATATGAACCCATCACAACTGAGTAACATCACAGAAATATTATAACATTCAAAAATCAGAGTGTATGGAAGATGAAGGAGTAAGCAGCTCCAGAATTACACCCTCCACTGAAACAACTATTGAGCTAGCAAGGTGTGTTAGAATCAGCTGTTTTGGAATTTGTTTTGGAGTTTGGTCAAACATGTGCTACCAACACCAGGGGGATGCTTGATGAAAAAGAAATCGAGTAACCTTGACATTTTGCATAGAAGCTGTTAGCTCCTAGCACTGTGGTAGACAGCTGGGGAGATGGTATTGCAGCTTTCTGGTACCAGGTTGAGAAATAAAAACCTTATCCTACAAAGACAGTGCTGTGCCTTTTAATCTGCCTGGCAGTTTACTGAGGGTCTAGTGCAGGGCCCAGCCATTGTTTTAACTACTCAGGCCAAAGTGGTTTCCTGAGTGGTATCTGTCAAAGAATTTAAAGATACAGAGACATATGTCTGTGGTTCCACCAACCCCCACCTCACCCCGCCCCATATTTTTCTCATTGGATTCATGCATTTGCTGAAATCTCTGCAAGGTCATTGGTTGTCTGGGGAGATAATGGATCAGAGACTGTAATGACCACACACAGGAAGGAATATAGTCTTTGTCTAAAAGTCAATAAACAGATGACTGCAACACTGAAAATCCCTCAAGAAGGGAGAGATCTGATATCCAGAGATATATATTATGATATTCAAAGTGTCTGGTTGCCAAAAAAAATTTACGACACATATAAAGAAACAGGAAAATATGGCTCATTCACAAGAAAGAAGAAATTGAAGGACACCTGTGTGGCTCAGTGGTTGAGTATCTTCCCGCGTCACAGGTTGTGATCCTGGGGTCCTGGGATAATTCCTGCATCAGGCTCACTGTGGGGAGCCTGCTTCTCCCTCTGCCTGTGTCTCTACCTCTCTCTGGTTCGCTCATGAATAAATAAATAAAATCTTAAGAAAGAAAGAAGAAAAGAAGAAATTGACAGGAAGCATCCCTGAAGAAGCCTAAATATTAAACATACCAGACAAATAATTTAAATTAACTGCCTTTAATATGCATAAAGAGCTAAAGGAAATCAGAAGAATGATGTATGATCAGATTTAAAGAGGTAGAAATTACAGAAGTGAACCAAATAGAAATTCTGGAACTAAAAGTTGTAATAGCTAAAATGAAAACTAGAAGATTCCGATAATAGATCTGATCAAGCAGAAGGAAGAACCAACAGCCTTGAATATGGAGTAGTTAAAATGTCTGAGTCAGTCAGGGATCACTGATTTGGCACTAACTTGCTGCATGAAAATCCATCTTTAATTTTTGAAATGGAATTTCTGGTGTTTTTATATGAAACTATGAGTATCGATGAATTGTTTAAATAAAAAAATCCCCATAGTTTATTTTTAAGTAAACATTATAATAATACATATTGGAAAATTATTTCATTAACCATACAAAGGAGCCTTTAAAAGAATTGCTCAGTTTGAGGAGCAGATACAAAAACCAATCAAGAAAAATGAACAGTACCTGGGGGCCTATGGGATACCGTCAAGCATACCAAGATGGACATTAGAGAGTCCCAGAAGAGAGAAAGTGGACAGGAAGGACAGAAAAAATATCTGAAGACATAACAGGCAATAACTTCCCAAAGTTGCTCAAAGATAGGAATCTACATAACCAGGAAATTCAGTGAACTCTTAAGTTAGATAAACTCAATGAGATTTACTCCAAGTATATTACAATGAAACTTTTGAATGATAAAGACCAAAAAAAATTTTTTTGAAAGCAGCTAGAAAGAAGTGACTTGTCCTATACAAAGAATCCTCAATAAGATCAGCAGTCAATTTTTCATCAGAAATCCTAAAGGTCAGAAGATACTGGAATGATCTATTTAAGAAACATGGGGATCCCTGGGTGGCGCAGCGGTTTGGCGCCTGCCTTTGGCCCAGGGCGCGATCCTGGAGACCCGGGATCGAATTCCACATCAGGCTCCCGATGCATGGAGCCTGCTTCTCCCTCCACCTGTGTCTCTGCCTCTCTCTTTCTCTCTGTGACTATCATAAATAAATAAAATTTTTTTAAAAAATTTAAAAAAAAAAAAAGAAACTTAATAACTTTTGGTGCACCTGGGTTGCTCAATCAGTTAAGTGTCTGACTTTGGCTCAGGTCTTGATCTCAAGTCCTGGAATCGAGCCCCAATTTGGACTCTGTATTCACTGGGGAGTCTGCTTTTCCCTTTCCCTCTCTCATTCTCCCTGCTTGTGCAGTCTCTCTCAAATGGATAAATAAGATCTTTAAAAAAATTTTTTTAAGAAATTTAATAACTTTAAACCAAGAATTTTACATATGGCAAAATATCTTTTAAAAATGAAGAGGAAGTAAAGACGTTTCCAGATTTAAAAGCTAAGTGAGTTTGTCACCAGGAGACCTGCCCTACAGGAAATGCTGAAGTAAGTCTTTCAAGCTGAAACAAGAGGACACTAGACAGTAACCCCAAGCTATATGAAGAAATAAAGATCACTACTGGTAAAAGTAACTACATAGGTAAATATAAAAGCAAGTATTACTGCGTTTTTGGTTTGTGGCTTCTCTTTTTTGTTTCTATATTGTTTTAAAAGGCAAATCCATAAAATAATAATTATAAATATGTATAAACACGCACACATGTATAAAGATGTAATTTATTAAGATAACATAAAGATGATTTCTTACACAATTCCCATATGACCCAGCAATTCCGCTTCTAGGTATATATCCAGAAATAAGAAAACATATGGCACCTGGGTTTCAAATAATCATGGATTCAGGTTCCAGTCTTGTACCACGTCCTGTGACTCTGAGCAAATTACCTGATTTCTCTAAGCCTCAGATTCGTCACCTAGGAAATGTTAATAATAAAAATAATAAATGATCAAATAAATTTTAATACTGTTGTAGAATTTTATGAGGATTAAATAAGATAATGTTTAAGAAGCACTGAGCACAGAAAAGTAATCAATTATACATATGATTGTTACTAATAAAAATGTTTAAAGGGCAATTAGGAAAATGAGGTTTTAGAAAACCTGGTCTTCTCTATCCTTACTTTTCAACTTTTTTCTAAAATACTTGATTCACTGCCCTTTCTCTGGGATCTCTAGTACGTTCTGCAAGTAGTGATGAGCTGATCCATAAATTTGAAGCCCAGCCTTCTAGGCTCCAGAAAGTTCAGATAACTTACACAGAAACACAGGGGTTCTGAGAAGCAGTAGTGGGGACAGGATAAGTTAAACTGGTATTCTATGTAGTTGCTCTAATCTAGAATAAATACGGAAAATGTTTCAAGATTTTGAAAAATTGATTTCCTATTAAGAGAACTTATCACCATCATCTTGTGCTTTTGTGTAAATATGAAGTGTGGAGGTAGGGTATTTATTAATTTATCAACATTGAGTCAGAGAAATTAGAATACTGAAGCGTGTTCCTAAAACTTTATAGGAAAATATTATTTTAAAATGCTACATAAATGGTAAAGACAAAACAGTAGAATGCATTTTTTCCCCCACAAAATTCAAGGTAGTTTTTCCTTTGTGGATCTGGGGATAGCATAAGAATACATCAGAGTCTTCAAAGATATTAGAGAAAAGCTGTTGCTAATAATCTTTAATATTTTAATCTATGGCTTTTGCATAGTGAAATTTCATTAAGCAAAGCATACTTCTCTATCACATTGCCTTATACCCTTGAAAATTACTAGTGATTTTGATTATTGTTTTTAACTATCCCTCAAGAATTGAACAACTATGGCATGATTTCTGTTTTTTATATTTAGTATATATGTACAATCATAATTTTATGTACATGTGTCAGAATGGCATAAAAATCATCAAATTTTCAAGTATTACTTTTTAGCAATTGAGGTGAAATTCGTGTAACATCCAGTTAACCATTTCAAAGTATATGATTCAGTGGCATTTAGTGTATTCACAATGTTATACAACTACCACCCAAAATACTTTGTTTTAAAGATTTTATTTATTTATTTGACAAGAGAGAGAGCGAGCGAATGAGCTTGCATAGCAGGGGGATCAGGAGAGGGAGAAGCAGACTCCTCGTAGAGTTGGGAACCCAATGTGGTGCTCTAATTCAGGACCCTGAGATCATGATGTGAGCTGAAGGTAGACGCTTAACTGACTGAACCACCCAGGTGCCCCCTCCCAAAAATACTCTTATTGCAAAAGAATTGTTAAAAGTTTAGTCATCAGGGCAGCCCCGGTGGCGCAGCGGTTTAGCGCCGCCTGCAGCCCGGGGTGTGATCCTGGAGACCCAGGATCAAGTCCCACGTTGGGCTCCCTCTAATGGAGCTTGCTTCTCCCTCTGCCTGTGTCTCTGCCTCTCTGTGTGTGTGTCTCTCATGAATAAATAAATAAAATCTTTAAAAAAAAAAAAAAGTTTAGTCATCAGAAGTTTTCTTTGTACAACAGCATTATATAATTGGAGATTTAAAAAAATTTTTTTACAGGGGGGCGGGTAGTTATTCTCTATCAAATGAAGAGAAAGTTCTTGGGTTGCCCCTCCTTAGATGTGCCCTGTAGTTAGATGGTATTCAATTCAGGATTAAATTACGTCCTAGAAAATAGAGTATGTCAAATACGTGAAGTATTTTGTCCACATGTAAGTACTGTGGGGGCAACTACAATGCTTATTATAGTACTTGTATGTACTTACTGGCATAGGGATCATAAAAGAAGCTCAGATTGGTATATGAGCAGCACATTGTTATTCAGTGGAAACAGTGCCTGGTCTTGCTAGTATGGGGCTTTTCCCTTCTAGGTTAGTGAGTAGCTCTATGAGGTGTATGCTCCTAGAGCCCTGTTGGTGCCTAGTGAGTTGCATATTCTTAGTGCAGTGAGTGCTTAGAACTGGCTGAGTTTGGTGGTGGTATTCCCATCTTAGAATAAGTCCTCCTGGTAGAGGTAGTAGCTGAGTCAGAATTGAACTCCATCCCCCACTCCCATCCCCATCTCTGACTCTAGTGTCAGTGTATCTGTACCTCTTGTGGAGGCCTTAGCACTTAAATACATGGTAGAGCAAGCCACTGTTCTTGGAGAATTTGAAAGTGTGTACACTTGTTTTTATGCTTTCCAGGGTCATTGTCATAGATGTGAGACAACAGCGAGATAATCCTTATCAACTACTTAAGAACAAAGTGAGAGTAGCCTTGGACTACCAGTATCTGAGGACAGGAGATGTGAAGCCAGTGCTTCTTTTTTTTTGCTTTTATTAAACATTTATTTATTCATAAGAGATACAGAGAGAGAGGCAGAGACACAGGCAGAGGGAGAAGCAGGCTCCCTGCAGGGAGCCTTATGCGGGACTCTATCCCAGGACCCCAGGATCATGGCCTGAACTGAAGGCAAATGCTCAGCCACTGAGCCACCGAGGCGTCCCAAAGCCACTGCTTCTTATAGGGCTGCAGAGCTCCTCATGTGTGTTCAGTGAGCTTCTTAGGGGTGCTCTGAAGGCTGACGCAAAGGCATTTCTGCATTGGGTTTGACCCTCACAGGCCATGACAATGTGGTTCATTGCAGTGACTACATATTTACAGTCTTTCTCCATACCAGCATATTCAGTCCTTTGGAATTGAATGAGTTTTGTGGGAAAAAGATCTTTTGTGCAATACTTACAAAACCCTTTGTTTTTGTTGTCCTTCCTACAATTCACTGGTTGTTGAGGAATTTTATAATATGACATCACCTCTCTGACTTGGATTCAGAATGGTCAGGAGGTGTTTGAAGGACTTAACCAAATTTAGAATTTTGACAGCTGTTCTGTGGTAGTACTGATTGATACTAAACCATTATCTACAGAAGGAGTTAAATTGAACTGTTAATATTCCCTGCCATAGGGATACCTGGGTGGCTCAGCAGTTTAGCACCTGCCTTCGGCTCAGGGTGTGATCCTGGAGTCCCAGGATCTAGTCCCACATCGGGCTCCCTGCATAGAGCCTGCTTCTCCCTCTGCCTGTGTCTCTGCCTCTCTTCTCTCATGAATAAATATGTAAATTCTTTAAAAAATAAAAATAAATATTCCCTGCCATTGAGTTATGTCACTGCTAAGAGCATGACTGAGGATTTGGAGTGATCATAGCCACAGAGAGAATTTTAGGGGTCTTGGTGGTTTGTTGTTTTTAAAGAGAATTAAGATAGACTATATAAAAAGTTGAAGAAGTATTCAGAAAGATAGCAGAGTGAGAATCTTTCAGATATCCCATGTAAAATAGAACGTATAGCTCATGACTGTTTTCCTCTGAGTGTTACTAATACTGATTTATATTAATACAGATAACATTTTATGTTTCAGAAGTTGGACTTTATAGAGTCTGATAGTTCCTGTTCCTCTGAAGCACTTTCAAAAAAAGAACTCTCTGCTGAAGAGCTATATAAGCGACTCGAGAAACTCATTATTGAGGACAAAGCGAATGATGAACAGATCTTTGACTGGGTAGAGGTATAGAGATTATGTCACTTTCCCTGATATTTTTATAAGAACAGTTTTTATGGGATCCCTTTCATTCACATTGACAGGCACACCTCAGAGATAGTGTGGTCTCGGTTCTAGACCACAATAAAGTTAATATGCAAGTCAAATTAATTTTTTGTTTTCTCAGTGCATAAAACAGTTATATTCACACAATACCATAGTCTATTAAGTCTGTAATAACATTATATCTTTAAAAATGTACATAATATCCTAAAGAAAAATACTGTATTGCTAAAAATTGCTAACCATCATCTGAGCTTTCAGTGTCATAATTGCTGATCACAGATCACTGTAACAAATACAATAATAATTTAAAAGTTTGAAATACTGTGAAAATTACCCAGACACACAAACAAGTGAACAAATACTGTTAGAAAAATGGTGATGATAGAATTCCTTGATTCAGGGTTGCCATAAACCTTCAATTTGTAAAAAACACAGTATTGAAGTATGATAAAGCAAAGCACAATAAAACAAGGTATGCCTATGTCTTCCCTTTCACTTCGTAGGAGTATTTAACCTTAATGAAGCTAGTTATTTTTTCATATATGTGTATTTAAAACTATAAGGGTTTGTTGTTGTTTTTTTAATTTAAATTCATATAGTATGTTTAGTTTCAGAGGCGGAGGTCAGTGATTCATCAGTCTTATATAATACCTAGTGTTCATTATGTCACATGTCCTCCTTAATGTCCATAACCCAGTGACCCCATCCCCCCACCCACCTCCCCTCCAACAACCCTCAGTTTGTTTCCTATGATTAAGAGTCTCTTGTGGTTTGTCTCCCTCTCTGATTTCATCTTGTTTTATTTTTTACCCTCTCTTCCCCTATGATCCTCTGTTGTTTCTTAAATTCCACATATGAGTGAGATCATATGATAATTGCTGGGTTGTAGGGTAGCTCTATTTTCAACTCTTTGAGGAACCTCCATGCTGTTTTCTGGAGTGGCTACACCAGCTTGCATTCCCACTAACAGTGTAAGAGGGTTCCCCTTTCTTCACATCCTTGCCAACATCTTTTCCTGACTTGTTAATTTTAGCCATTCTGACTGGTGTGAGGTAATATCCCATTGTGGTTTTTCTTTTTTCCTTTTTTTTCCGTTGTGATTTTGTATAAGGCTTTATTTTTTTTAAGATTTACAGTCTTTTATAAGGTCAAGTAAAACTAGTCAAAACAGGAGCCACTTTTCTGGGTCTCATTAGTCTCATATACCCTACATTTTACTATTCAGAAAATATATACTTTTTTCTAAATGTACCTGCATTTTAAGTACTATTCTGGATGAAATTAATAAATAATTTGTAATTATTATGAATTATATTGACTTTCACTTTCATACTAATTCTCCCTTCTGAAAATTTTATGCTTTATCTTTCTTGTGGATTCTATTGATCATGTCTCTTTTTAATCTGCTACCATATTTTTTTAGTGGTTGTTCTTTATGTAAGTATGTTTTATTTGTATATATTTTCCATGGAATCATATAATCAAGTTGAAAGAAAGTCATGGAGGGCTAATCTCTTGGATAAATCCTTTTTTGTAGTCCTTGTAATTTTTTTTTTTTTTTTTTTTAAGATTTTATTTACTTATTCATGAGAGACACACAGAGAGGTAGAGACAGGAGAAGCAGGCTCCATGCAAGGAGCCTGATACGGGACTCGATCCCAGGACTCCCTGAGCCAAACGCTGATGCTCAACTGCTGAAACACCCAGGCATGCTGGGTTGTTATTTTTTTTTATCCACTCTCAGGTGTTGAGAAGTAATGAAGCTTCTGATAATTAGGGTTTTTTTTTTCTTAATATGATTTCTTCCATGTCTATTCAGGATGATAAGTCTATGCTGTCACCTAGTTGGGAATCTTAATTAATTGTAATAGTATATCATTATATCCCTGTCTCCCTCTCTAGATTCTTTCACCCTTTCTTGAAATTTTCCTATCCAGAAACATAGTCTGGATTTTTAGTATCCCTCTCACAAGTGACCTCTGCAAATTGAGCATGATTGTTGGAGGTGATGCAACACTGTGGAGTTAGGCAGTGCTGTTCCATTTCTTGTTTTGGACTCTGAGCTTCTGGGAGGCTTACCACACTGAACTCAAATTGCTCTTTCAGTCATCTAGTACCCATTCTTTTATGTTCTATAATTTAGTCATTTCTCCCATCTAGAACTTTAATGCATTTGGTTTTTGAACCAGAATGGGGCTTTTAAAGATTTTTTTAAAATTTTATTTGACAGAGTGCATGCACAAGCAGGGGAGCAGCAGGCATAGGAAGAGGGAGAAGCAGACTCCCAGCTGAGCAGGGAACCCAATGTGGGCTCGATCCCAGGATCCTGGGATCATGACCTGAACCAAAGGCAGACACTTAACTGGCTGACCTACCCAGGCTCCCTGAGATGGGGCTTTAAAAAATTATTTCTGCTTGTGTTCATCTTCCTAAATTAGATGCAAGTTTGTGTCTATTGGAACATTTTAGATTCTGACTTTGGTCATAAAATTCCCTTGCCATCTTTTTCATTTTGTATCCTTCTTGCATTTCATTAACAGCCAACTTTATCCTAATTCAAGTTATGGGCAAGAATGTGTGTGAATGGGGCAAAGTAGCTTCCTTTCAGGGACAAGATCCCACCCCTACCCCCACGGACACTTCCAGCTGTTAACCTGTTTATTATTTTACATCATTCTACTCTCTTATTTCATCTTTTCACCTTGCCCACAAGCAGACAGCTACCATTACATAATTTGTCAAAGGCCTTGCTGAAGTCCAGGAAATATACACTTATACCCATCTGAGCTACCATATACTAATCAAATCCAAAAAGGAAAGGTTAGTTTAGCATCACTTGTTTTTCGTGTGCTTACGTATTCCTCTTCGTGTAACCATCTCTTTCCTCTCTAAGACTTTTAAGCCATTTGAGTGATAGTTTATTGTAGGATTTAGCACAGAATCAGCATCAGCCTTTCCGGTATGCTACTGTATGCCTTACTTTCTGTTTTAGAAATACAGTCAGCCTTTACATGTTTAGCATTATTAGTATTGTAAAATGATGCTATTTTCACCTCTTCATCCATGTTAGGTCCACTTTCTTATGTCACTTATGTCTGCCTATCCTGGGCCAACATTTATTCTCCTTGCAGAGAAGAAAAAGGGTAAATTTCACTGAATATAGATTATACTAATAAAGATGACTTAAGAAAGGAAAGAGAAAACAGAAATGCAACAGTGGCTGAGCTTCATAGTACATGAGGATATCTGTTGCTTTGTGTTGGTACCAGTATTATGTAAATCTGAGTTTGCTTGCTCAATAGACCCATCTTCCCTCTTGTTCTTGCCCAGTTTTGTTAAGATCTTTGCTTAATCTGTAGTGTTCTAGACACTATTCTTCAGGCCTGTTCTATTCTTAAATATTAGAATGAAAATATTTAGCTTTATTTGGTAGAAGCAATGTGTAGTTTGTTTCTTTATAGAAGAAACAGTCAAAAGGTTTGGAAGTGGTACTTATTATCTAATTATTTTTAGCTAATTTGTTCAATTTTTTTCAGACTCTACTTGAAATCTAAGTATCTGGGAGTTTCAGGTGATATTCATTACTTGAAATAGCTCTAACCTATCTATAAAGTCTTATTGTGCCAAAAAGTAAAGGTGTGTTTTTATTCTTCGAAAACAATTATTCAGACTTTGCAAAAGTAATTGGTCTGGGTCTAGACCAACCTGGCTTCAGTCTAAATTTTTTTTTTTTTTTTTTTTTTACAAAGTATAAACCAGCAATTGGCTATAACACATAAATCATCAGATCTTTTATACAGGACTCTTGCCCCATCCTATCCCCATCCTCAGCTGTTAGCAGTGACACCACATGTTTCTATTCTTTTGGAAAAGATTGGTAAGGAAACCTCTTACTGTAACATAGTCCTCTGTGCAGTGCTGCTTGTGTCCTGCAGAGCTGGCTGTCTGACATGTTAACCCCTCTTAACTCTGCTCTTACCACATGATGTTTAAGTTTAGGTATTCAACAAAGAGAGAGCTGCTAGTTGATCTGTGTCAGTTTTAAAATTCATAAATATTTAACTGATCTCCAAATATCTTTGAAGTTCTTAGCTTTCTAACACAGGTTTATAATGACATCTTAAGTTTTTTCCTGGCCAGTCATTTTAAGGCTGACCCTTTCAGTGGAAAATACTATGCTGTGCTATTAAAAGAAGCTGAGACAAGCATTAATTCTGTTCACAGGCATAAAGAACATACACTTTGAAAAGTATTTGAAATACCTGCCTAGTAAATGTCTCCTTTTGTTTGTGTTTACCTTTTGTTGTTCATCTGGTTTATTATGGCATTTCATAGCAAGATCTTTCTTTTTTTTTTAAGAAGATGTCAAGAGAAACTAAAAAATAAATCTGAGACCCATTTACTCTATTTTTCATATCTCTAAATATATTTTTTCTGCCATCCTTAGAAAAGACTAACATCTTCCTCACCACCACCTGAAGGAATTGAGACAATGCTTGAGTTTAATCTCTAATTCACATTAAAATTAAGATGAAGAAGCAATGTTAGCACATCTAAAAATAGTTGCACACTAATCAGAAAAAAATAGTCTTTAAAACACACTTTGGTGAGATCATCTTAATAAGAGTTATTTATGGAGGAAGAAAAATGTTTTTAAATGGTTATACTTCCAAATGCATAGTACACAGCACTGTATAATTGATTGAGCAAGGTATAGGCAGTAGTAAGCTCTCTGAAAACTAAATGCTGCTATTTAGAATATTTTCAGAACTGATGGTAGCTCTAGTGCTAGATGAGGCATGGTTTAGGAGAAATCACTTCTGATGTGCAAGGGTACGTTTAACTATTCCATTTACTTTTGATTTCAGGCTAATCTAGATGAAAGCCAGATGAGTTCACCTACATTCCTTAGAGCTTTAATGACAGCCGTTTGTAAAGCAGCTATTATAGGTAAGTAACATTTCTGAAGGCAACTCTTAACATCTGAAATCCCTAGTATGTTAACTGCTGATGATATGGGTCTGAGTTTATATTGTCTTCAAAATTTGCCCTGTGAAACTTATTTTCTATGCAAATAGATGCCATTTCTGTCTACAATTCCTGGCTATCTCAAGCAGGAGCATAAATAGCTACTGTGTCTTTAGAAAGCCCAGATCTGAGCAGCTACTGAATGCCTTGTGTTCTTCAATTGAGCAGAAAGCGGGTACATGTCTCTTGGGTTGTTTCCTACTCTGTTGGATGTGGCTTTACCTTTGCCTTTAACCTCCAGTATGCAGAGCCTCCTCTGTCTTCCTTTAAGGAGTTACAGTGAATGGGTTGAATATTCTTAACCTAAATATCTGTGAAGGACTCATCGTCTCAACAGAAAAGTTATTTTATATAAAAACATATATGAGGAAAGAAAACACCAGTTGCTTCTTTTGCTTTATGTTGACCTTGGATGATAAGACAATGTCATTGAATATTAATCAAATAGGTGGATAGGATTAGGGTTGGTAGAAACCCTAAGTATTTAAGCTGCATACAGCATTGAACAATATTGAATGAGATCATCCACCTAGCTTCAGACAAAAATTCACATTTCTGTCACTGCAGTGGGAGAAAAAGTCCAATCTGCTCAAAAATTGTTCAGAATTTCAGGCCTATCATCATTTTAGAAGATAGCTTCAGAATTATAATTTAAGTTTTTTGTCAGATGAATGTTTTTTCACTGTTAGGTCTCTAATGAAGTGTAAATAACAAGCTAATAGAAAGTCATCGTTTCCAGCATCGTTGGACCTGTAAGACTAATGGTTTTGGTCTTTTTGGAGTTTTTTGTTTTTTAAAGATTTATTTATTTTAGAGAGATTGAGCAAGGGCGAGCAAGGGAAATGGCAGAGGGAGAGGGACATGTGGACTCTGTGCTGAGTGCAGAGACTAATGAGGGCCTTGAACTCACAACCCTAAAATCATGACCTGAGCTGAAATCAAGAGTTGAACACTCAACCAACTGAGCTACTCAGGTCCCCTGTAAGACTTGTGTTTTAAAATCACAGTTATAGGGACATCTGGGAGGTTTAGTCAGTTAAGTGTCTGACTTTTGATTTCAGTTCAGGTTATGACCTCAGAGTCCTAAGATTGAGCCCAGTGTTTGATTCCTCACTCAGCGGGGAGTCTACTTGAGATTCTCTCTCTCCATCTCCGTCTGCCCCCCACCTGCACACATGCTCACACTCACTGTCTCTCTAAAAATAAATATTTAAAAATAAAGTCACAGTTGGAAAGTATAAAAGCTGCTTTTTAAAACAAGATTGTGTCACACTACTAACTTACAGAGGAAATAAAACCTCATGCTCCTTGGCACTGAGGATACTTTCCTCAGCCTCTTTGTACTGTGCCTTTTAACCCCAAAGGGCCTAGATTTTACATGTTGTCTGCAACTGTCACTGTTAGTCCTTGCCCTCTTGGTAATGATAAAATGATTCTCTTTTACCCTTCTGAAAAGATGAGCATGAACTCTCACTTTAACTTCCTTTTTAATATTTCTTTTGTAGTTTGGAATATCACAAACCACTATCCCTGTTTTAGTATGATTAAAGATAAAGCATTGGGTGTGCTTATTTTCAGGAAACACAGCACTCAAAATACATATAATATTTTTATTATTTCAAGGAGAATATCCCATTAATTTCAGAATATCTTAGATTTCAAAATCTTTTCCTTGGACCCCCTTGCTTCTGCTTTCCTTATAGTCACATGTCTTATCAACTCAGAAAATTTAAAATGGATGTGTGTTAACTCTTTAAATGTAATGCTTAGTTCTTGTGTCACTTGTAGCCGACTGTTCTACCTTCCGAGTGGACACTGCTGTTATCAAGCAGAGAGTGCCGATCTTACTCAAGTACCTAGACTCAGATACAGAGAAGGAACTGCAAGCACTTTATGCACTACAAGCATCAATAGTAAAACTTGATCAACCTGCCAGTAAGTTTACCTTTTCTTATCCCAACCAGTGGGTGAGATTTACCCAAGCCAAGACTTCAGGGATGCTGTGATGGGTTTTGAACAGCGAATATAGAAAAATCACTACTAACAAAACTCAGATTACCAACAACTTTAATAAACTTGGATTTTTTATGTACTTGACTTTTATAAGAAAACTCTCCTAGGGCAAGTCTGCCTAAGTGATGGAAATGTATGGTGTAATATATACATTGATCACTTGAATGTGGCTATTACGACTAAGGAGCTTAATTTTAAATATTATTTAATTAAAATTTTTTTAAGGGATCCCTGGGTGGCGCAGCAGTTTGGCGCCTGCCTTTGGCCCAGGGCGCGATCCTGGAGACCCGGGATCGAATCCCACATCAGGCTCCCGGTGCATGGAGCCTGCTTCTCCCTCCGCCTGTGTCTCTGCCTCTCTCTCTCTCTCTGTGACTATCATAAATAAATAAAAAATTTAAAAAAAAAATTTAAAAAAAATTTTTTTTTAAGATTTTATTTGTTCATGAGAGACACAGAGAGAGAGGCAGAGACATAGGCAGAGGGAGAAGCAGGTTTCCCATGGGGAACCCAATGTGGGACTCAATCCCAGGACCCCAGGATCACGACCTGAGCCAAAGGCACTCAACCACTGAGCCACCCAGGCACCCCGCTATTTAATTTTGTAAAAGACTTTTAAAATTTATTTATTTGAGAGAGTGAGGGAGCAAGAGAGCATAAGCCAGGGAGAGGGGCAGAGGGAGAGGGAGAAGCAAATTCCCCTGCTTAGCAGGGAGCCCAATGTAGGGCTCAATCCCAGGACCCCAGGAACACCACTCAAGCTAAAGGCAGACAAGACACTTAACTGACTGAGCCACCCAGGCACCCCAAATTTTATTTAATTTAAATGTAAATAGCCCCATGTGATTAGTGACTACCCTTTTGGATAATGCAGAGCATCTTGGGGGTAGCATACATGCATTGCATTACAGGCTTTCACCTTCTTTTACACAGATCTTAGTAATGAAAGATGATACTCTTCAGAACCCTCAGCCAAGCAACAAACACATGAAGGTGTTTTAGACTAATTTTCACTTCAGGGTTATGATTAATTCTTTGCTAACCAGACAAACAAGGTAACCTGAACCACCCAAGTTTTAGTGATACTGGTAAATTAACTGAATTGTATTAAATCTTGAAAAGTCAGTAGAAACTGGTGTGAAAGTAGATAATAGTACAGGGCAATTTTCGAGATGACATTGAAGTAGCTCTTTGGCAATTCCTTAAGTTGTGTCTGTTGCTGGGCTTTCCTTCTTTGCTAGTGCTAAGGAATCCCTCTGGGAGATAAAAGTTCAAAACAAATAATCCTCAGGCTGTAATTAAGGAGACATCTAAGTCTAAATCAGAATTAACTGATTTTGTTTTCTTTCTCAAGACCTTTGGAGGGTTGTTTAACATCACAACTTCCTTTTTCTGTTCTTACAGGATGAATACTCATTAACTTTTCAAGAGATGAAATTAATACTATATGCTCAGCCCATCAAATTACAGTATCTCCCATAATTATCAACTTTAATAATCCCCAGGGAGATGTTTAATTCGAGATTTACCATCAATAGAATCTTGACCACTTGTGTCCATTTCCCCATTGGACCGGCCAGGATTTAGAGAATGAAATGACAAGTGACTTCAATATCAGCTTCACTAATAAAATTACAAAGATAAATCTAAAGAAAATTTTAATATGACTCATTCTAAGCCTAATATTTATTATCAGTTACTGTTTGTCATATTGTCTCCCTCCATTAATATGAATAGAGGCTGACTTTAAATGAATTTAAGAAAAATAAATAAATAAATCATAAATGAATTTAAGAGCCCACAATGAAAGGGATTAAAAATAAAGAATATATAACTTTACCAACTATTTCTTTTTTGAACAATAACATAAGCTAAGTTTCCTTTTTGGGACCAAAACAGAATTAATTAAATTTGCCCAGATCATCTGGGCATTGAAAACAACAGACCATTGTTTCCTCTGGATAAAATCCATATGAGATAGTTTTTACCCATATTTTCCATATAAATTATTACTCTTTCCAATTTGAAAGCAACATTAGGAGGGGGAAAGTACTTTCTGCCTTTTTCTTCCAA
This sequence comes from Vulpes lagopus, assembly GCF_018345385.1. NCBI lineage: Eukaryota > Metazoa > Chordata > Mammalia > Carnivora > Canidae > Vulpes > Vulpes lagopus. Next base: position 127,280,360 of record NC_054831.1, read on the forward strand.
AATATGTAAAAATTATATATTTTTATTGTAAAATTTCAAACAATGGAGAATGTATAAAGAAGAAAGTTAAAATTGTATTTAATTTTTGTAGCGTGTAGCTTGAGAACTAAATCATATCAAACACCTCAGGACTATCAGAAAATATTTCAAACTGAACAAAGTAATAGCAATAAAAATAATTTAGATCACTTAAATCTTTTTTCATGTTCTTTAGACAAGTCATTTTGCTATTATACTATCAAGAGGGAGTATAATGAATTGTCATGGATGCTCTTCTATAGGGGAATTCCTGTGCATTCATTCATACATTCCTTAGAAATACAATCTCTCCCTCACAACTACAGCACCTCCAGAACTGATGATATGTTTTTATTTCTTTGCAGATTTGCTACGGATGTTTTTTGATTGCCTATATGATGAGGAGGTGATCTCTGAGGATGCCTTCTACAAATGGGAAAGCAGCAAGGACCCTGCAGAGCAGAATGGGAAGGGTGTAGCTCTGAAATCTGTCACTGCGTTTTTCACGTGGCTGCGGGAAGCAGAAGAGGAGTCTGAGGATAACTAAAGCTTCAAATACACAAAACGAAACAAAAGAAACAATTTAAGTATTTTTTTAAAAAGTTTCACGTCTTCGCCAATCACAGTGCAGCAAGGCCAATTCTCGCAGAAATCCCCACGTGTGCACGAGTGGGAGAGGGGAAAGAGAAAAAAGGTGATCATGGAGGAAAAAGGTACTGGAAAAAAGTAAACTTCAAACCTGAGGGCGGGAGCACTAAAACCAAAATACATGTATTATTTATAGAAAATATTTTCTGTTTTAATCTTTTCTTTTTAAACAAGGACTCATACTTTAAAAAAAAAACACATCTGTTTAGCAAAAAAAAAAAAAAAAAGTTGAGAACTTTTAATTTATTTTAAGGACTGCAAATGCCAGTGTAATTTTTTAATTTGCAGTTTCTGTAAACAACTTGTATAATAGAAAAGCAGAGAAATAAATTTCCCTCCCCTTCAGATGCACCTCACGTTTGTTTTAAAGCATAGTAGTTAGTCCAGATTTAAGAAGGTTTGGGGTGAATAAGGTAAGAAAGATTTTTTTTTTTTCTTTTTTTTGGCATCAAATCTTTCTGCCTGCCTCTCAGCTTGCTTCAGAAAATTAAAAAAAAAAAAATCACAATAGTAATCAAAACATACGTAACCTTGGAACAGAAGGAAATGCTGTGGACCAGAGAACTCCAAGAATTGTTTTAAAAATTAAAAAAAAAAAAGTGCTACCCTGGGAAAAGTACTCTTAATACTTTTGAAATCTTTAGAGCAACTTTAAGGCTTGTAAATATATAGAACAAATATTTAAAAAAAAAAAAAAACAAAAGAAATTGACTCAATACTATTTCTTTTCACTTTCAAAATATAAAGAACAAAATAAAGACAAACATTGCAAGTTTAAAAGAAAGTAAAATGACTTCTCCTTTTGACAGCTGCTGCATGTGCGCCCATCTCTGGGAGGTGCTGTCTGGCTATTCGTTGTCTAATCCAAATCACTCCTGAGGGGCGTGTGTGCGTGTGCGTGCGTGTGTGTGTGTGTGTGTGTGTGTGTGTGTCTCTACAGTTGGAAAAGGCAAGCTACCTTGTGGGTAAGGAGGGAACTTGTGCTTGGTGGGAGAGTCCCTTGGGAAGTCCAGAGGAAGCTGTTTTCCAACATCAACTAGAAATGCATTCAGGATGGAAGCAAACCTAAGGGAAGTTTTTATATAACTTAGTGTTCCATTGTTTGTAGTTAGTTCACTTTGAAAGTACCACTACCACTAATTTTAAATCATCAATTACCTCTGATGTTAAAGAAACACAATGATGTCTTCTAAAGAATGAAAGAAACCAAAGCTAAATTATGCTTTTAAAAAGTGGGCATGGGATTTAAAATCAAACCAGTACCATGTGTGAAAATCAAATTGTTCCCAACTTCAACTTCATTCAAGCCATTCTGGTGAGTATAAAACTGTGTTTTAAGCCTGTTGCTCCTACAGATACTGGAGCACTGTGCTTTTTTGTTTTGTTTTTTTCTTTTATGAAGTTGCATTCTCTACAGATGGTTTTCCATTTCACTAGTTTGTAGGCCATCCCCCTACAAAATGTATTTATGAAGAAAGCCAGGGCTGCTCCCAAATAACAGTCTTTGTATTTTGTATCTGGATAACCAAAGAGTTCTTCTGGCTTCCATCTCTGAAGAAATATCCACATTAAGAGACTTGGCAAGACTTGTGAAGCACAAGAACAAAATTTTCCATAGCAATAAAATGTTTTTCTTCAGAATGTAGTCGAACACAGTACAGCATCCTGCTACATAAGCCCACAGCTGTTCTCGAAGAACCAAGTCCTGGAAGTCTTGTGACAGACATGTGACAGCATCTGTCATAAAAAATGGGGCCTGAGAAGCTGTTTTGGAGTCTGGCTGTGGGCTCTGCCTGGGATCTCTCAGTTGGAAGAAACCTGATTCTATGATATACTAAGTTTTAACAGCTGCCAGAATCTAAGTAAAGAGGATTCTGATCCAGGAATCTCCTGAGTGATGTAGGATTTTAGGTGTTGACAGATCTCATGGGGTGCAGGTGGTAGTTTTGGGAAAGCAGGGTGCTGGCTGCCTCTTACAAATCAGTAGCTATTGTTTGCAGGGCTCTGGCCTTCAGGTAGTAATGAAGGCCTGTTCATCAGTATTTTAGATGTGGACCAGGGTCAGGAATGAGGAAAGAATATTATTTTTGGGAAAAAAAATTCAAGGGTGAAAATGCTTTGTACAATAATAGCTAATGTTTGAAATCTCACCTGTAACATGAAGCGTGATGAACACAGAAGAGACTACAGAGCAATATCTGGGTATCTTACTGCTTTAAACATGGAATTTTATGAGTAGGGAGAACGGTTGTTAGTTAATGGCAAAATATGAGCAAAGTGGGATAATTGATCACTGCTAATATCAAGCATCATCATGATTTCAGTCCTCTTCACAGTGTTCTTACTGGAAAACAGGGTTTGGTGGGTTTTGGTTTAAAGTAACAGGTGACATGGCCATCAGTAAGCTCTTTTACCCATTTTAACTTTGGAAACAGTTTCGTTAATTTTACTTGAGGTAGTTCAGGTGTTTTATGCTTGTATTAAAACCAATTAACTTACAGCTATTCAGTAAGTTAAATGAGAATTTTTACTTTTCTAGAAAAAAACGTGATGCCAGTTTTCAAAATAAATTCATTTTAGATTCTTGCATAGATGAACAAGCCAGTTCACAGCTGCAACATAAACTGGGTTCACTCAACAAATACTTACTGAGCATCTACTGTGTACTAAGTGCAGGGAATATAACAGTGAATAAAACAGTCTCTGGTCTCATGGAACTCATATTCTTCATGAAAGAAAAAAAAAGAGGTTTACACATACTGCATCAACGTCCTATCCCACTAAGAAATGTTAGCCCCTTTTTACCTTGACAGATCTTTGGTTGGTTTTTGTCTTATTTTCATATTTCAAAATGCATTCTAGATGAGTTACAAGAATTATACCCAAAGACCATTTTCTCTGTTCTAGAACCACTCTCCAAAAAAGATATAATTCTGGGAGTTTTCAGATGTCTCCATTCAAGTCAAACAGATTGTAAGGTAGAAAAAATAGTCTTAGGCTATTGGATCTGATTTTGTATTTTCATTACTCATGTTTTGTTCTTTACAAAAAATTGTGTAGTGATTCAGATTGATTTTCATTTTGGCCATGCCATTGGTCACTAATGAACTCCTATATTCCCTATTTTGTGGAGAGGAACATTTCACATTGCTTTCTTTTTTGTTTGCATTGCTTTTTCTTTTTGAGACAATTCATGTACTATAAAATTCACCCTCTTAGAATGTACAGTTCACTGGTTTTAGTATATTCATAGTTGTGCAACCATCACCACTATCTAATTTCAGAACATTTTCATTATGCCAGAAAGAAACCCCATGTCCTTTAGCAGCTCTCCTCAATCTCTACTCTCCTAAATCTCTGGGAACCACTAATCTACTTTTTGTTTCAATGGATATACTTATTCTGGCCATTTATATAACTGAAATCCTACATTCTATTGCTTTTTGTTTTGACTTACCGTCCCATATTTAGCAAATGTTCAAACTTCACAGGTGTTTGCAGTGTCAGGGACCTGATTTCAGGGTTAGACCCAGATTTCCCTCTGTCTTTTAACTTTTATTCTCTGTCACTTGTCTTCATATAATTGGTAGTATATTTACAACCATCCACAAATTCTGAGTAAGTTCCTGAGACTTTCCTTTTGTCACCCTGTGGACTGGATGTATAGCACCTCAGACAGCTAACATCCTAGCACTGGCAACTAGGGTCTTATCTTTTTAACTTCTCAGTTATTGCTACTTGAGTACTTTTCCATAAGATTGAAATTCCTATGTGAATTAAAGGCTACTACAATGTACTCTATAAAAAGTTAAGATGTAGGGGATCCCTGGGTGGCTCAGTGATTTAGTGCCTGCCTTCGGCCCAGGGCGTGATCCTGGAGTCCTAGGATCGAGTCCCACATCAGGCTCCCTGCATGGAGCCTACTTCTCCCTCTGCCTGTGTCTCTGCCTCTCTCTCTCTCTCTCTCTCTCTCTCTATCTCTATCTCTATCTCTATCTCTATCTCTATCTCTATCTTTCTTGAATAAATAATAAAATAAAATCTTTAAAACAAAAAGTTAAGATGTAGCCTGACTGGGAGTCTGAGGTTTTGTGTGTCCTCTTCATTGAGGCACATTTGCCTCAAATATTGTGTGACTATTAACAACTTAGGCTGCTTACTTGTCATGAGAGTAAAATTATTAAGGAATAAAAATGCCTTGAGACAGAACCTCTACCACCAGTTAGTCCCAGTTCATCAGTCTTATAGAAGATTGCCTTTAGTCACCTTTAAGCTTGAGTTTTGGTCTCCATATCTTCTAGTAGTTTAGGGACAGAGATACCATGTGATCACCAGCTTCAAATATTACATTTATCCCTAATGGGAAAAATGATCATCTATTAGTATTGGGACTACAAAAAAAGAAGAGGAAGAAGAAACACACTTCTGTATTAACAAATCACAAAATGATTTATGTATCAAAGAAATAAGCTATAGAGAATCCTATACCAACTTTTTAAAATAAATGTTTTACTTTGAAATAATTTTAGACTTACAGAAAAGTTTCAGATTTAGGGAGTGTTCCACAAACCCCTCATTTTAGTTTCCCTATTATTAACATCACCATATAACATTTGTCAAAACTAAGAAACCAGCATTCATACTTTGCTACTAACTAAACACCAGACTTATTTTTTTTAAGTAAACTTTATGCCCAACATGGGGCTTGAACTCAAGACCCTGAGATCAAGAGTCACATGTTCTACCAATTGAGCCAGCCAGGTGTCCCAAACTCCAGTCTTTGAGTTTTCTTAATGCCCTTTTCCTAGTCCATGATGCAATCCAGGATACTACATTTTATTTAGTCATCATGACCCTTAGTGTCCTCTGGCCTTTGATAGTTTTTTTAATCTTTCCTTTTTTGTCATGACCTTGACACTTCTCAGAAGTACTAGTGAGATATTTTGTAGAATGTCCTTTGATTTGGTTTTCTAGTGTTTTTATCATAATTAAACTAGAGTTATGGGTTTGGAGTCAAAATACCATATAAGTGAAGTGCCCTTTTTCTCATATCAGGGAATACATGATGCCCATGACATCATTGGTGATGTTTAACTTTGAACTACATGGTTCAAGGTGGTTTAACCTTCATGGTTAAGGTGGTGGTTAGGGTCTCCAGTCTAAAGTTACTTTCCTTTTCTCCCTTTCTTATTCTAGTCTTTTTGGAAGATAGTCAAGGAGTCCAACCCCATTGGAGGAGGGAAGTGGGAGGAGAGAATTAAGCTCCACTTCTGTCCTTGAATGAGAAATATCTATTTAAATTTGGAATCTTCCTGCAAGAAAGATGTCTGCTCTATTTATTTCTTAATTCAGTTGTGTATGTGTATATATGTATATATCACTACAGACTCATGTATATTTATTTTATACTTTGAGTTGTAACTGGATAGAACATGATTTTGTTGCCCAGATTGTTCTAGCTTTGGCCTTGGGAGCTCTTTCAACTTTGCTGATGTATCCCTTGAAATTCCCTCAAACTTCTGCTTTTAGACCACTTTGTGACATGATAAGATGCTGCAGGGATATCTTGTATTTTTCCTGCCTTAGCCTTAGAATCAGCCATTTCTTCAAGTGTTTCTGGAACTTTAGGACAATGGTATTTAGACACCAAGATCTGATCACTGGGTGAGCTCATTCCTACTGGGGTATGTCTGCATCTAGGTCTGCATCATTTTATTTATTTTTTTTAAAGATTTTATTTATTTTTTCATGAGAGACACAGAGAGAGAGAGAGAGAGACATAGGCATAGAAAGAAGCAGGCTCCATGCAGGGAGCCCAACGTGGGACTCGATCCCTGGTCTCCAGGATCATGCCCTGGGCCCAAGGCAGGCGCTCAATCACTGAGCCACCCAGGCGTCCCGTTCTGCAGCATTTTAAATTCCACTTTTTACTGAAGATAAAATCTTGCCAGGTGAGTAAGCCACTTTTACAGGAACACTGTGACTTTTAGAAAATACTGCTTCATTTTTTTATATAACTCTGGTTTCCAAAAGACTCAACTATATGAATACTCCATTCTTTTGCTCATTCTACATAACAACAACAACAACAAAAAGATTAGAAACTATCCCCTTTTTTTCTTTCCCCATTAGCTAGCTAGTAATAATACTCAGTTTACCAAGGGGCCATACACAGTATTAAAATGTCCCCTGGGTGACTAGTTAAGTAATAATGGAAATTGTTAGATAACCAGAAGTTAACTGTCAGTGGAAGTACTGCATATCAAAACTTGTGCAATGCTACAGGCTAAAATAGTGTTGATTTTATTATTTGAGAAGGAGTCTGAGTGGGAATGGCGGAGGAAGAGCAGAGCGATAAGGAGAGAGAGAATCTCAAGCAGACTCTGAGCTCAGCAGGGAGCTTAATCTCACGACCCTGAGATCATGCGTGACCTGGGCAGAAATCAAGAGTCAGATGCCTAATCGACTGGGCCACCCAGGGGGTCCTAAAGTATTATTTTGAGGTAAATGTAAAGGTTTTTTTTTTTTTTTTTAACATTTTATTCAGTAGAGAAGAGGAGCAGGGGAGTAGAGGGAGGGAGCCCGATATGGGACTCAACCCAGGACTCTGAGATCATGACCTGAGCCAAAGGCAGACACTTAACTGAACCACCCTGTCACCCATGTTAAGTCTTAAATGCACTTATTAGGAGACATAGAAGAGTTAAATTGGGCCATCAGAAGAACCACTTGGGGAAAAGAAATATTACCACATGGATATCAGTAGTTTCTATGGGAAGAAGTTGTATGCTGTAGTGGAAAAGAGGTCTTGACTGGGGTTGGGAGATCTGTGGTCTAATGCCAATGCTCTTTCCTGGTCACTTGACCAGTCCTACTCATATGGGTTTCCCTGTCCTTGCTAGAAAGGGTTCACACACCAACCAAATGAGCACATCCAGAATCACTTCCAATACTATTGACCGAGCTTAACAAAGGAGTAAGTCTTGATAATAGCATATTAAACTTTTCAAAGAAGGCAAGAGCATCGAAGTTCTCTAAACAAATTACCATCTAGCAGTTGAATTTCTATTACCAGTGATTTCCTTTCCGACTCTTCTTATTTACCTCTTGTTAATAAATACGTCTTCTGGCCTGAAGTCCTAGGAAACTGTCATTGCTCAGGCTCAAATACCTGTCCTGCCCTAACTGCTTCTTAGAATGTACAATAATGGTGCTCAGCATTGCTGCATATTAGACTCACCTGAAGAGGTTTTAAAAATACAAATCCTGGGACCCTATCCATACCAGTTATTTCAGGATCTCCAAGGATAAGACCTGGGCATCGTTTTTTGGTGTGTGTGTGTGTTGTGTGTGTGTGTTTTGAGTTCCCTGGGTAATCCTAATAGGCAGGATTGAGACCACTGTGGAAGGTTCTGTGGTAAGGGGATGCATGGTGTATTTGAAAAACGAAAGAGTGACAGAGTATGGTGAGAGTTCACTTTCACATGCAGAAGTGGAATTTAAATGTGCCCCATCACGAATTAATCCAGACAAATCCCTTCTGGACAAATGGCTGAAAGGAACTTTTTGAAACTTGCCTTATAATCTCAACTTAGTAGAATTTAGTAGAGACCAACCTTATTTGGTACTTTTTCTTTTAAAGGAATGGCAATACTTTTAATCCTTTCCAATCCCCAAATTGAGCCACACAGTGGACTGGAATAACTTTAGGCTCTTTGGAGTGAGCAGTTATATTAACATCTAAGATGAGAGTCATACAAAATATGGGCCATAGACCAGGAGCATCAATATCACTTGTGAGCTCATTAGAAATGCAAATACAGGGTCACCTGGCTGGTCAGAGAAGCATGCAAGTCTTGAGTTCAAGATCCACACTGTGTTGAGATTGCTTAAAGAAACTTAAGAAATACAGATTCATGGACCCCACCCACTAAATCAGAACTGAATGAGTGGAGGGAGTCGAAGAAACAAACTCTTCAGCTGATTCTAGGAGCACTGAAGTTTGAGAACCACTGCCTAGGGGTACTGCACATCCCTGTCACCGTTTATAAAGCTCTTCACCAAAAGCTAACAAAACAAGCACTCATTCTGGCTTTTGTTTGCTCATATATAATGCAAAAACCATAAGCCCTTACATCACAGTTATCAATGAGCCAATATATGTTAAAACACTTTGAAGGCTATAATTTGTTAGACATTGCAGGGTCTCCTCTAATTCATCTCACCAGCCCTATGACCCTATATTAGGTGGTACTGCTTCCTTTCTATAGATAGGGAACTAAGTGTCATAAAAGTCAGTGTGTCAGAGCTGAGATTTGCACTTGGTTTTCTAGGAGGTTTTCTAGGAGGCACTTATTTCCAAAAATATGCTTGCTCTGCACCAGAATACTTAATCCACGCCGGAGGGAAAAATGGTATAGTGGATATACTTTGGAGCACTAGAATTGGAAGAATAGGGGCTTTACGATATAATTCTGCTTGAATAGTTTAAACCTCGGTTTATTCATCTGTAATACAAGGATAACACCGTCCACCTCTGAGTACATTAACAAAAAGATCAATCAGATCAGGCACCCAGCATTCTACATGGAATACTTAGGGCACACCCTGCCTGTGTCCAATGTTCCTTCTACCACGTTCTACAACCTTAGTCATACTCAGCCACATACAATTAAAAACTATACTATCTTTGGAGCTATAGGAGATTATGGTTTGATTATCCACGTTTTATTTTTTTTAAGATTTTTATTTTATTTACTTACTCATGAGAAATAGAGAGACAGAGACACAGGCAGAGGGAGAAGCAGGCTCCATGCAGGGAGCCCGACGTGGGACTCGATCCCAGGTCTTCAGGATCAGGTCCTGGGCTGAAGGTGCTAAACTGCTGAGCCACTGCGGCTGCCCACGACATTTCTTTAATACTCTGTAGAGTTCAGATTTTTTCCATTGTTTTCCTTAGCATACACTATGAAATTTCAGGCTTAGCCTTTACTAACAAACCTGAGGAGTAGAAGCTCTTCGCTTCCACTGCAACGAGGACTAATGGTTAGTGTCCTCAGCAAGTTACACATCGCCCTTCCTAGAATGAAAAATTTGACTAGTTTTTGCTACAAAACCATAATAAACTTAAAAAATGCATACCCTGCCACCTCCAATTCTGGCCTTGTTCCTACTGTAGGAGATGCTGCTTACTTTGGATATAGAGACAATTAAGCCTGCCAGTTGATTAGATGTATTCTATTTTTTTTCTTAAGTGTCATAGCCTCAATCAAGTAAAATATGAAGCTGAAACAAAAAAGTTATGTTAAATCTGAACATCATCCGGACACCTGGGTGTGAGCATCTGCCTTTGGCTCAGGGCATGATCCCAGAGTCCTGGGATCAAGTCCCACATCAGGCTCCCAGTATGAAGCCTTTTTCTCCTACTTCTGCCCATGTCTCTGTCTTTCTGTCTCTCATGAATAAATAAATAAAATCCTAAAAAAATTTTTTGAACATCATCACGTAAGGCCTTTTTGGCAAAATGTCGTATCTGGTGGAAAGAGCCAGAGGCATCACTAATAAATCGAAATACAAGTTTTATAACTTGAACTAACAATCTTGAGTCTCAATATGTATGGTTCTCAAGAATTATGCCACTCTTTCTAAACTCCAGGTTGAAACTTTTACAGCCTTGCTGCAAGTATTTTGAGAATAGTCAAAGCCAGCAGTGCCTCAGTGGCTCAGTCAGTTAAGCTTCTGACACTTGGTTTTGGCTCCAAGTCATGATCTCTGGGTCGTGGGATCAAGCCCCATGTCATGTCAGGCTCCACACTCAGCGCAGAGTCCGCTTGTCTCTCTCCCTCCCCCTCTGCTTTATTCCCTCTCTCTCTTGCTCTCACTCTCAAAATCTTTAAAAAATAAATAATACTCAAAGCCAATACTTTCTGGTTTTCCACTTTTGAGAAGATTTCATTCCCTCATCACCATGCAGTTTCACTTTTTTTTTTTTTGTAAAAGGAAAGGATCTTTTCTGTCACTATCTTTTTGGATATTTTTTTAAACAAATGGATCCAATCTCATAATTTGAAATTTTTAAAATTTTGTTTTGACTCAGGTTTTCCTTTAAATTACTGGGTGGCACAGTCTGTTGGGTGTCTGAATCTTGGTTTCAGCTGTGAACTCAGGGTTGTGAAATGGAGCCTTGTATTGGGCTTGGCTCAGCACAGAGTCTGCTTGGGTTTCTCTCTCCCTCTGCTCCTCCCTCCCCTCAAAATAAATAAATCTTTAAAAAAAAAAAAAAACACTAGGCTTTACTGCATTAAAAAACCTATTTAAAGAAACTTTCTCAGGGACACGTAGCTGACTCAGTTGGTAGAGCATTCGACTCTTGATCTGGGAGTTGTCAGTTTTCAAGCCCCACACTGGGACAAGAGCTTACTTAAAAAAGAACAAAAAAAGAAACTTTCTCAAACTACCCCATAACCACAAAGAAAGGATGTCTTAAGGTAACTCCATTTTCCTGGGACTTCCCTGGTTTAAAAACAAAATCCTGTGCTCACTTGGCAGCACATATACTAAAATTGGAATGATACAGAGAAGATTAGGATGGCCCCTGAACAAAGACGACACGCAAATTTGTGAAGCGTTCCATATATATTTTTTAATTTTAAAAGTAAATGCTGCCTTCCATCAACTCTCGACCTCCCCCTATGGTAAACCAGTAGAGTTGGTCACGCTAAGTGTCACTTGATCTGATCCATAACCATCTCTGGCCACTATCACAGGCCTGGTTGCCTTGCAGGCAGCTTTCTTCAAATAAGTTAAAGCCACAAAGTAGGAGTGGAGGGAGAACAGTAGTACTGTTGACTTCAAATTATACAGTCCAAACAAAACTGGGTATATTTTGCTTTTTTAGTAAGTCTGGCAAACAGAGTGTCTTTAGTCTGTTAAAGTGCAGTTGTCTTGCCTCTGGTATTTGAAAAGGGAAAAGACAGTTCAACACATAAAATTTCCAGAACCTGAGGCACGCCTGGGTGGCTCAGCAGTTGAGCCTCTGCCTTTGGCCCAGGGCGTGATCCTGGAGACCTGGGATCGAGTCCCATGTCGGGCTCCCTGCATGGAGCCTGCTTCTCCCTCTGCCTGTGTCTCTGCCTCTCTCTTTCTCTGTGTCTCTCATGAGAGAGAATAAATAAAAAATAATAGCTAGACTAGAACGTGTGAGGGTAAGTGTTATTTTGTAAACCTACTTGGTTTTTAGATAACTGGTTCACAATCTTTTTATCCAAAACCATTGGACCAGACATGTTTCAGATCTAGAATTTTTTAGAGCTTAGAAAAAAGTTTTATAGTTCAATGACTGCTGGCCTGAATAAAATTATTGCCACCAGTGAGTAGAGGAAAGTGCATCATTGACAGAGGACCCAAAGCGATTGTTTGTCTCTAAACCAGGGTAGTGGCCTCAGGTAACCAGAAACAGTAAGAATACCATGGCTAGGGAGTTGGAGGAATAATCTATCTTTTCATCTCCATTTGCCCAGTAGTAAGCTGCAACTAAATTGAAAGCCATTTCTAGTCTTTCTAGCTGGACACCAGAAAAGTCAAGTGACTCCCAGCCCTGCCAGGACCATACATTCCTAAGGAATCCCCAAGCCGTGGCCTAGCTTTTGATGACTTCTGCATGAAATTGGAGTCCCTTGCTTTGATTTGTGGGAATAATAAAGATCAGCCTTGCTAGGAGTAGAAGCCTCTCCCCACCAGGCAATAAAGAATTATTCCTTAAACCTCTCCTTCATAACACAAGTGGAATGTGAGTAAAGTAAGATACAACTTTCAATGTTCAGCCCCATGATTGCATTATCATAGCTCTGCTCTGGAACACTCCTGGAATCTACAATTGTTTCAACTTCCTCTGACTTTATGCCCAAATCTCCAAAGCCATACAGTTTGCTTTCCTATACAAAACAAGACATTTTAGCCCAAAAGACTTAAGTATCACTTAGCTTTACATCTGAGGGGCAGCAAAAAACTGTTACACTGACAGCAGGCCATCTGCAAATCTTCCATACATGCTTGTTTCAACAGGGAATTGGCTTCTGAAAAAGTGTTTTGTTGAAAACTAGAGATGATGCCGTTGCATTGTGAGGAACTCTTAACACTTGACTTTCTAGTTCACAAAACCCTACATTTCCTCGTGTTTCTGGGACTCTCAAGTCATGCCTGTATCCCAGGTGTTTCTGGGCAGAATTGTTAAGTCATCACAGACGACAGCACATTTGCTAGAAGTTCTTTTAATCAGACACCTAGAGTTCTTGAGATTCTCGGGTTTAGAGGTGAAACAATGAATTCTCAATGATCAGTTTGAAACTTGCGTATTAGTTCTTGGTACCAGCACTTTAAAAGTGCTATTAAAGAGAGTGAAGGGAACCAAGGGAATGAATCTCTGAATGATGGAACTTCAAGGGCTCCAATATCAGTGTAAGAGATCTCTGAGCACCGGGGGTCTTCCGCAGCTCTGATGATAATCTTCATACACTTTGTAAGAGCTCACCTGCTCCTCAACTTCCCAAGGTGTGTGTTCCTTCCAGTTCAAGCCAAACAGCCTTAATAGCTTTAAATAAATAGTACAAAATCCATCAGGTAACTCTGTTTAATATTCTTACTAGCATAGCTCAAAGAAGCCAAGTGAGGTTAGCTATAAAACCATTCCCCTATGGAGTCTTAACTCAGATGCAACTAAGTATGAAAATCGAAACTAGCCAGATGTTACATTTAACAGATGTAAAATGCCTCAACATATATATATATATATACACACACACACACACACATATATACAGTAAAAAAATTTTAAATTCCTTTGTAAGTAGAAAACTTAAAACTTCAGACTATAGCAAGTGTAGCCTTGGTGGTTTGTGTGTCTCACCTGAAGGAAGAATTTTAAGGTTTCTCCCTTCATGGGTATACATGTTGTAAACAATAGAATAAAGGGTGTGTGTGTGTGTGTGTGTGTGTGAAGCAAAAATCTGTAGAGGAGGAGAAACCTAGTTTGCTCTTAACTGGGTCAGCTTCTTGAATGAGATGGGGCTAAAGACATTTTAGAGAACAAGAACGGAGGTAAGATGTTTTAAGTACTGGAATACATAAAAATGGAATAGAGTCTTTAAAGAGGGATACAAAGGATAGAAATTTGGTAAAGAACAAAGGAGCTGAGCAGGACAAAGAAATGGCACAAAGTGACTGAAACTCGTCGTGACAACAGTGCCAGAGCATCATCGGTAATGCCATTAGTGAGCAGTTTTCCGTGGTGGTGGTGAAATTTTATTACAGCTCATTTTGCAACTGATGGAGTGAGTGAATGGCTATGACTGGGAAAGCTGGTGAGATAGTTAAAATGCTAATTATACAGCCTGAGCACTGGGCTAGCAAGCACTTAAATGGTTTCATAATAAATCTTTTGAATGATTAACACATACATCTGAGTATCGGTCCCCCCTGCTGTGAGCCTATGGGTAATTTTAATGTTTATTATTTCCCTGTATTCATTACCCGCACGACCTGTACCCCACCACAAAACACCTACTTTAAATACATTGGTTTTGAAAAGTCACATTTTCCAACAGTATGTACCCTGCCTAAGTCCACTGACACCAAAATAATAGGACAATTCAAAGGGCATCCCCTGTTTCCGGACCCCAGGGCCTTACTTTGGGAGAACCCTGCCTGCGTACGCGGATCAGGAGGCCACGGAAGACCCTTTCACAGATTCGAAAAGCAACTTTTCCAGTTCTTTTCCTGAGTCACCGCTCTGCCCTGTACTGTCTGGATACTTAATAGGACCGTGAGGTACCGAATTTTCCGCTATCTGGTTGCTCGAGTTTTGCACGGTCATCAAAGAGAGGCAGTTTGTTCCTGCGCGGCGGCTGCACGGAGCCGCGGGAGATGCCAGGAGGCCCGGCTACGACCAGGGACCGAGCGGGACGGCAGCGACAGCAAACGGAGCGAGAGGGGGCTCTTCGGAGGAAAGCGCAACCGCACCCAAGCCAACGCGCAGCCCGGGGCCGGGCCCCGGCGAGGCTGGGCGGGCGTCCTCCCGTCCCGCAGCGCCCTCTCGCGCCCCCGCGCGCCCGGCCGGGGAGCCAAGGCGCGCGCGTTCCCTCGGCTCCCGCCGGCTGGGGGCGCGTGCGCGGTCACGCGCGGGGGCGGGGTCGGCAGGGAGTGCGCGCGTGCGCGTGCGCGTGCGCGCGGGGCCGCGAGCAGGGGGGCGGGGCGGCAGAGCTCGGCGGCTGGGCCTGGAGGACAGCGGCGGCGGAGACGACGAGCGGCAGCGGGAGCGGCGCCGAGAGGCCGTGCGGAACGCGGGCGCCAGGAAGGGGGGAGTGCAGAGGTAACGCAGGACGGAACAGGCGGGCGGGGAGCGGGTGCGGGCTCGCTGGGCCCCGAAGGCGAGTGGCCAAGGCCGCTCGCCCGGGGCGCCGACGCCGCTCCCAGAGTGGAGGGGGCGGGGCGCTCGGGTCCCCGGAGGTGGTGCCTTTTGTCTGCCTCTCCCGGCCGCTCCGCCCTCCGTCCCCTCTCCCCCGCGATCTAGCCCCCTGCCCCTCTCGTTGACGCCTCCTCCGGGGCCCTCTGGCGCGCGCGCTCTCGTCCTTGTTTTGTTTGGACTCTGGGGGAGGAGGGGGGGAGCTCTTCCCCGGTCCGGGGCCCTGCGTCCCAGCGCGCCTGCGCCAGCGTCCTCCCGCTGCGCTCCGATTGGCTGCGGCCTCGCGCATGCTCCCGAGGCCCGCGGCGGACTCCGCCGCCGCCCCCCCACCCCCCGTCTCCCGCCCCTCCCCCCCTCCTCTCCCCACTCCCTCAGCGGTTTTCGGAGCGGGTTCGAAAGATGCCGGCGGCGGTGACTGGCTGCGGCGGGCCCGCCCCCCGGCTTCTCCGCCCCCGCCGCCGCCATTACGGAGCTCCCAGTGGTGAGTGCGCGGAGCGCTAGTGCTCGCGGTGTGTCGCTTCTTGTGTCGCGCGAGCGGCCGCTGCCCCAGGGGCGGCGTCGACCTCGGCCGCGTGCGTCCCCGAGCGCGAGCCCCGCGCCCCGAGCCGCCGGCCGCGCGGAGCCCGCGCCGCAGCCTCTCGGTGTCAGCCTGCTGCCGAGTCCTGCCGTCCTCTGCCGAGCTGCCTCCTCTTGGCCCCGCGCTCCCCCGCCTCTGCTCGCGCCCCGCACCGGCCGCTCCCTGCCTCTTTGTCTGGGCTGCGCTCTTCCCCGTGTGCCTGTCAGTGGTCTGGGCGGGCGTTTCCGAGCTGCCGCTGCCGCTGCCCCCGCCGCCGCCGCCGCCGCCGCTGCCGCGACGCGGGCCTGAGCTTTCGTTTTCCCGTCTGGCATGCCCAGAGCTCGTTGCTCCCCGCACCGCCGACCGTGTGCTGTGCAGTAGTAAAGTCGGGCTCGGGGATGAGAAAGCGCGTTTGTCAAGAGGTGGCGGCAGGAGCGCTGAAGCGAGAGCCTCACGTCTGAGTTTTGATACTGAATTGGCCACCGTCTGTGACGGAGGACGGGTCTCCTCGCCTTTTGTGGGGGGAGTGTTCTCTCCTGCACGGAGGACTCGACAAGGTGAACTCGACCGCCCCTTCAGCGCGCAGATTCTGAATTCCCTGTTTGTCATCCTTCCTGACTGCCCGTTACACTGGAAAGTGAGGATCCAGTCAGAAATAACGTCTAGGAATTCGCCCGGGGCTTGATGGGCAGCTCTAGGGTCTTGAGCGGAGGGGGACGTGACTGGCGTTAGCTTGGCAGAGAGTTTGATTTTCTCTGGCACAGACAGGCCTGAAGCTACTCTGAGCTCTTCGAAGTGTCTGTTGCTCTCCTGAAGAGTTCAGTTTAGTGGCTTTCAAAGTGGAAGTGACATTTTTAAAGAGTGGGGTTTGTGTGTGTGTGTGTGTGTGTGTGTGTGTGTGTGTTGTTTGGCTGCGTTTTTAAACTGACGTGGACGTTTGAGGGCGGAAAATTGGAGAAAGTATCCTGAAGTGTTAGCCAGTTAGGTTGTGATTGTCTTTCAAGGGGGGGCGGGGCATGTAGTGTCCATACCATCTGTGCCCAAGATAGGCATTAATTAGGTACATACTGATTTATTCAAGTGTAAAAGTTGTGTGTGTGTGTGGGGGGGGGTAGTTGCCAGCTAATTACCGGCATGTTTTTTTTTTTGTGACATTACTATTAATGTCACTGAATACAGTGAAAGACTTGAGGTTGGGGACAGTTTGATATATTCTGTGCATAACTGATGATCTTATAATTTATATTGCACACATTTTATGGTAAAATATGAAATAATAGGTAAAATACGAATATGAATATTCATAAATATACGAATAATTTTAATAAAATAAAATATGAAGTAATAATGAATAATATCCTAAAATTTATTTCTTTAAGGATATTATTAGACTGGAAACATATTGTTAAGCTCCTACTAATTTTTCTATTGCTTTCTCATAATGTAGAGAAAATTGTAGACTTTATCACTTTTTTTATTGCTTGCATTAAATTAAAAGTAACTTAGAGTTTTCTTTTACAAAAGCAACTCTTTGTATAGTTAATCTAACATTAAAAAAATAAAATAAAAATCCAGATGGGAGGCCACAGGAGAGCCACATAAACCACAGGTAAACTGAAGATTGTTTTTGGCACATAAAAGAACCTAGGTGGAGAACTTTTTCATATATTCATCCTTTCGTTTAACAAATATTTGTTGAGCACCTATTCTATTCCTTGTGTGTTCTTAGGCACCAAGTATGCAGCAGTGAGCCTGCTACATAAGATCTCTTTGGGTGGGGGGGATAGGTGTGGTAGCTAGTCTGATTCAAAAGTGCAGCAGCAAGAAGTTAACAGGTACATGGTGAGGATAAGACAGTGTGAATTAACCACCCATATAGTTTTTGTTAGCTCTGTAACAAACACCGAACATACGAAGTAACTGTTAGCCAACCTATTAAAAAGAAAGTATTACAGAGGGAAGCTTTAAGTTCCGTGACCCTTACCAAGGAAATTCAGAGCTGAGGCAAACATTTTTATTTTAAAGTAAACTCTATACCCAGTGTGGGGCTTGGACCCACGACCCCGAGATCAAGAGTTGCACCCTCTGTGGACTGGACAGCCAGTTGCCTCTGAGGTAAACATTTCTTAATATTTATCCCAAATAACTTTGGATTTCATTTTTTAAGTGTTCTTCTCATACGCTAAATATAATAATAAATACTTAAATAGGTGGCATTGTTCATTTAACTTTTTTTCTCAAAATTTGTGCAACACATAATGTGTTGGACACTGTTGTAGGTGCTGCAAATAGTGTGAATTAAAGGTCCTTAGCCCTTGTATATCTTACAGTGCCTTTTGGGAAGGGGACATAATAAACAAGTACACAAATTTAATGCTAAAGAAACCTGAACAATGAGAAGGATGGGAGGCTTTTCTGAGAGGAGATGACATTGAGCAGAAACCTGATTGAAGTATCTAGAAAAATAATAGTTTAAGAGAACAGCAAGTGCAAACACCCTCAGACAGGGATAAGCAGAGCACAGTGCCAGGGCCAAAAGAAGGTCTTTGTTTTTGGAGTCAAGAGAGTATGATGGGTAGAGTAGTAGGAGATAAGATTAGTAAAAAAAAGTGCGACAGTAATTGAGAGGTGTTAAGCAGGAGAGTGTCAGGATTTACATTTTTTGTAGATGCAGCCAGAAAGATTGGCAAACCACCTTTTTAAAAAAATTTATTATATATATATTTTTTATTCTAACCTGGGCATGCCTCTTACCTGGCCTGATTAAAACTGTCATTCTTGTCCTTGGGTTCATGATGTCTGATGTCTTTATGGACCATGTACTTGTTGCCGTGATTTTAGTTTCATTATGTTGGTGTTAGTAGCTTTGTTTGTGTGCCTCCTCCCCTTTTGACTCATTTGTTTGAGTTTTGAGTAGTTAATGAATATAGTAGACTGGAAAGGTTTTGATGCTTTTTTTCAGTATTGTATCTACAGGGAACATATCTTTTTCAGGATATCCTATGAACAGAGACTCATGAAAGTTTTGTTGACTTCACAGTGGCATTTTCAACCTAGCTAGTGTTATGGTGAGTTAAGAAAGATGAATCCAATAGCAATATCACTCTACCAAGGATAACCTGATAATGGTGGTTTACTTCTCTATAGGGTTTACATATGAAAATAGCAGATTTGCTTAGTTTTGTTTTGTTTTTTTAATTGTCAAAGAAAACATATTACTATGTAAGTGCTAGATGCATTAATGAGCAAGTTTATGTATTCAAAGTATTTCAAAATAGACTTTTAGGTTTCACAAGCCTAAATAGTATTCCTAAGCCCAATTTGGCCCTCTCTTCACAGATCAAAAAACAACTATTTTTATTTTTGTACTTTATAGTTCCTTCAAGTGACTTGCTACTTGCGCATTTTAAGTAGTTTTTATAATAGTGGATAAGTTTAAAATATTCATGGATATTATTAATTTACTATTGATAAAAAGTTTTAGTGCATCTTGAATTCTTTCAACTGCCTTTGCTTGCAGCTAATTGACAATTCACAAGTCTGGCATTGCTCTTGGTGTTCCCATAAAAAGATTTTCCCTGTAAATATGAAAGCATTCTCTGTGTTTGTATTTTTTGGATTTATCCTAATTGTTGTAGCTTGAGACTATTACCTGACAAATTGGAAGCTCTTGAATTCCTAGACAGTCAGAGCTTAAAGTAGAGGTTGAATGACTAGTCTACTGTTGCCCCAGTTCTTTGCTAATAATTCATTAGCACAAAGATCTAAACACTCAGATGATCATTTTCTTGTATTTTGGAGAGATTTTTATTATAAAATGTCATTTGGTCCCAGATGAGATTTTTTTTTTCAAGGACAGCGAGTATTTAATGATCATGTAAATTTGAGTGACTACATGGGTTTTATCTTTGAATATTTAATTATGTTCATTCTTCTGTGCTAGTTTTGCCTACTTTAAAAATAACAAATAAGGTCTTGGAAACATAAATTCTATTCTAGGTGATGGTCTAAATTTCCTTCTCTAAGTCTGGAGGTTCTTAGAGTATCACGTTCTTCAGGATTTTTGCCCTTAGGTTATTTATCTAATGGAGAAGTAGTCAAGGTTACAGATAATTTTCCTGATCCTTTTGAGAACAATAACAACCAAAACCTTCTCTCTTCAGTAATTGAGTAAACATTTGACTAAACTGTTCCTTAGTCTCCTTATTCTGTCCTTTCTAAGTTCCTGATGGTAGCCTGGTGGGAATGGGGTTCCGTTCCTGAGGAGCTTTCTTGTCCTTGTTGCCTTTGTTCATGTGGAAGGTGCAACAGCTGCTGTGGCTTGTGCATTTGTCTTAGTGGCTGCTTTACATACTCGGTATTTTCGTAGTGATTTAATCTTTCTGAATGATAATTGACCAAGTCATCTGTCACTTAACTATAAGTTTTATAGTTCATTGTTTTCCCCTTAGGATGTGTATTAAATTTAGACAGTTTAGTTTTGTTTCTGTTAATCTTCACACCAGGTCTTTTCTGTGCTTTAGGTTGACTCTTCACCACACTGAAACCATTAGGAAAAGTCCTTGTGGTTAACAGCAGAGGCTTCAGAGTGTAACCTGTACTCGGGCCTAGAAATTATTTTAAATGGCGACTGATACGTCTCAAGGTGAATTCGTCCATCCTAAGGCACTCCCACTTATAGTAGGAGCTCAGCTGATCCACGCGGACAAGTTAGGTGAGGTAGGGGCTGACACATTCTTGAAGCTCACTCTTGGATCAGTCCCTGACTTCAGGCCCTGCTGGGTCCTTCTTGGTACATGTTCGTTTCCTTACTTTGGGGAGTTCTGGGTTGTGAATCTAAAAAAATCAAACAGATACAAAATTCTTTTCGTCTTCCTTTTCCCCTTGAATTCCTTAGAAAACCTCCAACCTTCTAAATTCATTCCAAGTCAAGTAAAATTACCTGTTTCCATTTCAAATTCTAGCTAAAATAAAATATTTTGAAAAGTACTTTTTAAAAAATTGTATTTTACTTCAAAAAAACTTGTTAAAAGTAATTTGCATCAGATCCTGGAGTCGACTTGAAGAATTCTCCTACATCTTCTGACACCCAGTTAGTCCCCTTGAGAAAGAGAGAAATTTTCTTATGCATGTATGATTATGGCTGTCTCTTTTCTTAGAAGGTAGAAGATAGCACCATGCCGATTCGTCGAACTGTGAATTCTACGCGGGAAACTCCTCCCAAAAGCAAGCTTGCTGAAGGGGAGGAAGAAAAGCCAGGTAAGGTAAAGCAGTAGACAACTTAAAATGGCAAAAGTTTCTATTCCAATTTGGAGTATCCCATAAATTCCTTTGAACCTAATTGTTCTTTTTTCATGGCTGTTTTGGGAGAACATTGAAAGAAGTGATACCTATGGATATGTCATTTCCAGACCAAAGTAAGCAAAGTAAGAATTTCATCTTGTCTCTAAAGATTTTTAGAAGGCGAAAATTTCGTGTTCTTGGGATTAAAAAGAAAATAGTTGGCAAGAACAGGAATAGTTAGAGGCATACAGTGTCATAGCAATGAAGGCTGTGGAAGAATGGGGGGACTTGAGCCTTCAGGATGGACAGACAGTGCTAAATCACTCAGAAATCACCATGAGGCCTTAAGGGAGCAAATGGGCAATTGAAGTATTGGTTTATATTTGGTGTTGGTGCAGAGATTGGCCAGACAGAGTTGGGAACATAATGAATCAAGAGAAATGTAGAACCATCAATCTGGTTAGTAGTGCTCCTTTATGGCATTTCTTATCACCTCTTCTTCTTTTCCTTTTCTTCTTGTGACCTTTTCCTTTCTTTCCTTTTCCTTCCTTGCCTTTTTATCTCAGGTTTGCCAGGGTTGAGCACGTGGTGCCATCCCTGTTGTGGCTATTAGAACGAAATATTTGCTGACCAGTATAGATTAGGAATAAAAAATATGTGAACCCTATTGCCTTTATCCTTTGGTGCAGCAGGCTGCTCTTTTTCCAGCTCAACCTGGATTTTGTTTCAAGATACTTAGATGAATATCATAAGCAACTTGGGTAGCTGGCCTGAAGCAGTTAGGAGACATTGTAATCAGCATATAAAAAAATGAGATGTACTAATGAGTTGAAGCTTGGTTATTTTGTGTAGCACTGAGATAAGCCACTTGCCTATCTTATGCCATATTGCTTCACAGTCAGCTCAAACCATTAAATCACTAATCACATCAGTTTTCAGAATACATGCCAGAGAGTTCAGGTACTGGAAAAGTCAGCCAGAATTTTAGAGTCCGTAAGTCACTGCACAAGTTCTGTGTGTCATCTCCCATTATAGTATTTTGTATATAAAAATAGACTTCTCTCATACTTTAAATTTGATAAATCCTGCATTTCACAAAGACAGACACAATAGTTTAATGAGTTGGAAACAGTGTCTTATAAATACTACATACTCAGTGTCTCTTGAGTGACTGCACCTTTATTAATCCATCAACTATGAAGCAGGGTTTTTTTAAGATTTTATTCATTCATTCATTCATTCATTCATTTATTTAATTTTGAGAAGGGGGGGTGGTGCGGGGGCAGGCTCCATGCAGGGGGAGCCCAATGCGGGACTGGATCCTGGGACTCCAGGATCACGCTCTGGGCTGAAGGCAGACGCTCAACCACTAAGCCACTGAGGTGTCCCTTAAACAGTTATTCTTGGGCAGCCCGGGTGGCTCAGCGGTTTAGTGCTGCCTTCAGCCCAGGGCCTGATCCTGGAGTCCCAGGATCGAGTCCCACATCAGGCTCCCTGCATGGAGCCTGCTTCTCCCTCTGCCTGTGTCTCTGCCTCTCTCTCTCTCTGTGTGTGACTCTCATGAATAAATAAATAAAATCTTAAAAAAAAAAATAAAGTTATTCTTAAGAAAATATGAAATTGAATTTATAGGTCTACTCCTAGAGTCAAACCCAGTAAATAGTTCTTTTCATCCTTTTTAGAATAAGGCAATATATAAGTAAACATAATGACTAATAGTAAGTCCTTACCCACATGGGCAGTTCAGTCGGTGAGGTGAGAATATGTATGATTTTTAAAATATATCTTACAGTTATCTGAATTGCTAGATACCATTTTTACCTTTTTTATAGTGAAGTTCTGGCTTTAATACTTTGGGAGATAGTTCTAGAAGCAATAGGATAGGCCAGAGGATGGGAATCACCCACATTGTTCAAGTGCACATATCTCCTAAACCATTTTATGCAATCCCCATGAAAGCTCTGTGAGGTAAGATTACTGAAACTTGGAGATATCAAAGAACTTGCCCTAAGATAGCAAGCTAAAAAGTTTATGAGGACTGAACTTGAATCTGTCTGGCTTTAAACTCAATTTTGGCTAAACCTATATAGGAGGATTTTCAGCTTAATATGCAAGTCTAGTTGAAGTGCATAACCCAGGATGAGATCAACAAATGATAGTTGACCATCCTGAAATTCATGGTTTAGAATTTTAATTTGTTGAAAATTAGAATTCCCTTTAGAACTGTGTGTATGTGTTTTGGTTATATGAAGGAAGTGGCCTTTTTTTTGTTCTTTTAGAAGTTTTCATCATGTAATTTGTTCACATAATTTAAGTGACCAAACTGTTCAAGCCTATACTTTTATTTTTTGCCTAAGTTTTTCCACTGGAGAGTCCTTTTCTTTGAAGTCCCTACTTAACCATATCTAGGATTCTGTGTTTTATAGTAACTGCTCAAAGAGACATGCTGAGAAAAGACAGATAAGCAATTGCAGACCTCACTATTCCCCCTCTTGGATTTCTGCTCTTGCCCCAGTCCTTTAATGTGGAAAATAGGTGTTAATTTTCTGTTACTCATTTCCTTCTTAAGATTTATCTGTTGAATTATGAAGTAGCTAATTTCTTAATTATGAATCTCATCATTAATATTATAGGGAACAGGCAAGATGTTTGATTTGTGGTAAGATTAGTTTCTCTTTCTGTGTAAATTTCCTGGCCCATCTCCTTTTCTCACATAACAGTCTGAATAAGCAACTCATTGAATAGGCAATTTGAGTGACAGAAGGAAAGAAAATGCAACTTACCGTAATTTGTTCATTTTAAAATACATCTATCAATTGGAGCATTTGTCTTTTCTGTTTAATAAAATAGACTTTTACCCTTTTATTGACTCAGGCTCTAATAATATATCTACTTGATGCAATTCTGCTCACCTGATTTTTTAGAACCAGATATAAGTTCAGAGGAATCTGTCTCTACTGTAGAAGAACAAGAGAATGAAACTCCACCTGCTACATCTAGTGAGACAGAGCAGCCAAAGGGAGAACCGGAGAATGAAGAGAAGGAAGAGAACAAGTCTTCAGAGGAAACCAAAAAGGAGTAAGGAGTTATGCTTCCTTGCTATTTATAATTGGACTATGTAAATTGTTTAAAGGCAATTATAACATTGGTTTATGCTAGATCTCTGCTGTACTTGGATATACTTCTTAGAATTATTATTTGAAATAGTCTTATTATGTAGTTGTATGGCCTGTTAGAGTTTGTAGTAGTTAAAATAGTGGTTTGAATAACTCAAAATTCAATTTATTTTTGCCTTTGGGATTTTTTTTTTTATGCTTAGAATTCATTGTGGGAGTATCTGATATTTTAATCATTGACATAATTTCAGTAAGAAATGAAACATGACTCTCAAAATCTGACCTGGGAAACACTTCACCATTTTATTCCTGTCTCTGCCTCTGTGAGTTGTTTTTATATGCTTATGTTAGAAAACATTAATCTGTTTCAGCCATTGCCAGAGTCAACTAAACTCTGTGTATATTTGATAGAGTATTTATTCATCATTTGGAGGGTGACTTTGAGAACTGAAAGTGAAATTTGCTACTCATAATCTGTACACTGTGGTGGCAATTCTTTTTTACTTTTATTTTCTTTTAAAGATTTTATTTGTTATTTATTAGAGTATGCACAAGTGGGGCGGGGATGACGAGAGGGACAAGCAGGTTCCCTGATGAGCAGGGAGCCCAACCTGGGGCTTGATCCTGGGACCTTGGGATCATGGCCTGAGCCAAAGGCAGATGCTTAACCAACAGCCACCCAGGTGTCCCAGCAATTCTTTTTTATTTTTTATTTTTTTAAGATTTGTTTTATTTATTCATGAGAGAGGCAGAGACACAGGCAGAGGGAGAAGCAGGCTCCCTGCAGGGAGCCTGATGCGGGACTCAATCCCCAGACCCGGGAGCACACCCTGAGCCAAAGGCAGACACTCAACCACTGAGCCACTCAGGAGTCCCTCTTTTTTAATTTAAAGTGTTTTGTTTTTGTTTTTGTTTTTTGCAGGACACCTGGTTGCATTCTGTTCTTTTCATGGTTGTTCAGAACAGTTAGGAATTACTTTTTAAATAAAAGAATAACTTAGTAGTAACTATACCTTTGGGTGTAGTCCTCAGGAAATCCTTTATAGATTTAAGTTCTGTGGGATTTTTAGCAGCTACCTTGTATTTCGGGTCCATGGAGTGCTGTGGTTATTTGGAATACAATTCATGGAATACTTTATGGCTCACAAAATTGGTTTTACAAATACAATCTCCTAATTCTTCCAACAAACTTGTAAAATATTTGGCCTTATATTACTGTCTGACAGCTGAGGAGGCTGAGTCGGGTCACCTGCCAAGGTCATGTAGTAATAAATGTTAGAGCAAAAACCCAAACCCAGGTCTTCCAACTTCTCATTGTGCTAAATGACATGTTTCCTAGAATACATTTTAAAATTCTCATTTCTTTAGTGGACTGGCCTTTCATACCAGTGCTCATTTATCTGACTCCACTCTCCTGAACCTTTTTGGTCCATTTTTAGTATTCAAAATTTTTTAAGGTTTTATTTTGTAAAAATTTGCTCATTTAATATATCACTTTAGTGTGGAAATAAAACATTAATTTTTATCCTTCCTTCGTCTATTCTTCTTTCTGACTTTATACCTCTTTCTATACAGTTTACTTTGCATAATAACAATTCTTTGTTTTAAAGTGAGAAAGATCAGTCTAAAGAAAAGGAGAAGAAAGTGAAAAAAACAATACCTTCCTGGGCTACCCTTTCTGCCAGCCAGCTAGCCAGGGCCCAGAAACAAACACCGATGGCTTCCTCCCCACGTCCCAAGATGGATGCAATCCTAACTGAGGCCATTAAGGCAAGTTTTTATTATAAGCAGTTCATCTTAGATTTATTTTGTTCGTCTTTGGATTATTTGAAAATGGCATATTCCTGCCCAGACATGAAAAATCTTGCTCTGCTTCCTAAAAGATATTTAAATATAAGAAAGCCATTATGAAGTTTATGCTTTTCTTTTTTCTTTCTTTCTTTTTTTTTTTTTTTTTTTTTTTAAGAAAATCACTTTCGGTGAGCGCTGTAAATTTTTTTAATTTAGATTACTTCAAATAACAAGTATTTTTAACCAGTTTTTTTGTTTGTTTCGTTTTGCTCAGTGTATTGGTTTAAATATGGTATTTAGGGATCCCTGGGTGGCGCAGGGGTTTGGCGCCTGCCTTTGGCCCAGGGCGCGATCCTGGAGACCCGGGATCGAATCCCACATCGGGCTCCCGGTGCATGGAGCCTGCTTCTCCCTCTGCCTGTGTCTCTGCCTCTCTCTCTCTCTCTCACTGTGTGCCTATCATAAATAAATAAAAATTAAAAAAAAAAAAAGAATATAGGTTTCTTTAAAAAATAAATAAATAAATAAATATGGTATTTATTTGAAGGCTGAACCTTTAATTCATTCAGTAAGCATTTAAGGACTAACTTCTCTTTATCAGTAAACTTGATAGGGAAATAGTGGACAATGAAACAAACAGGGTAATCTTTGCCCTTAAAAGGTCTGATTGTGACTGAGTAATTGAATAGCATAGAAGATTTTTATTTTAAAATAAATACACTGTCTTTAGCTCCATTTCCAAGCTGAGTGTCTAATACTGGTAGTAGGTAGCTTTCTCACCTGAACTCTAAGATACCCTTTTAGAAACCTTACTACTTGCTTTGTCACCAAAAATTCTCCTTGCACAACTTCATGACTTTGCTGTAATCTACTGACTCCCATTAGTTTATGAGTCCTAGCTTTTTTATTTTTTTAAGAGTTTATTTATTCATGAGAGATACACAGAGAGAGGCAGAGACACAGGCAGAGGGAGAAGCAGGCTCCCCACAAGGAGCCCGATGTGGGACTTGATCCCGGATCCCAGGATCATGCCTTAAGCCAAAGGCGGGCACTCAACCACTGAGCCACCCAGACATCCCTAGCTTTCTTATTTTAATTTTTAAGGTCATCTTCTAATCTGACCTTGCCTTTTAAAAGTTTTCCTGGTTACTTTTGCCTTGTTAATTCTCATGATGAGGTGATAATCTCACCAGCTCTTCTTATCATCTTATCATGCAAATTAACAAGATGCCCTCCTTTTAAGGACCTTGTTGCTAGGGATCTGAGTCAAAATTGGGGAAAGAGGGATAAAGACCAATGTGAGCCAGGGTGGTGTACAGAGGAAGGAGCAGCCTAGTGGACATTCTCAGAATTTGAGAACACACACCACTGACACATAAACTGGAAAAGGGTTTGCCTTCAGGCCTTTCCGTGTACTCTTTCAAGAGTGCTCTCAACTCCATAAGACTTTGTTGGTCTAGATAGCTTGACTATAGTGAGATCTTGTTCCTTTGTATAGCCTTTCTTCTGGGATTTCAGATCATGGACCTCTCAGCCTAGGTCTGGAGGAGAGTAGGGTAACAGTGAGGTTGGAGAAGGGACTAAAATTTTAAAATAGTGAAACAAAAAAATTAGAACAGTATAATTATGCCTAAAGAATAGTTTGAATCTGTGCATATTCGTATAAAACGAGGGGTGTATGTGTGTGTGTTCCATACAGTGTAACAAATCATGATTTTAGACCATTGATACCATTTTGTGAATAAATAGGAGTCCTGATGTCTTCTTCCATCTCAGTGTCAGTTTGGTGGTGCATGGAATTGTTTTAGCATTAGAGAGTTCTTTTCTGTTCAAATTTCTTTGTATCTTCTTAGAAAATCAGGAGTAAACTTCAATAGGTTGTGATAGATCAGAGATACTTACTTGAAGTAAGTAGATGAATCATATTAACACAACTTTGTTTTATCTCTATTTTAACACAACTTTTTGACAAAGTTTTTCTTTGTCATCAGAGTATATAAAATAACATTCAGCCAGATTTTTTTTTTGAAGTTTTTATTTATTTATTCATAAGAGACACACGGGGGTGGGGGTGGGGGTGGGCAGAGACATAGGCAGAGGGAGAAGCAGGCTCCCTGTGGGGAGCCCAATGCAGGACTCGATCCCAGAACCCTGGAATCACGCTCTGAGCTGAAGGCAGCTGCTAAACCGCTGAGCCACTCAGGCGTCCCCAGATCTTTATCCAATAAGAATAAGTGCCACATTCAGTTTATAGACAATGCTAATACAAAATTGGTGGACAGGCCCATTACACAGATAATGGATGCTCCTTATGTGGGCTTCAAAATGTGAAGCATTTGAAAAAAAATTTGCCACTTTCATGACTTAATGACCTACTTAAGTCTTCATGGGCATTAATCAAATGGAATATAACTAAATTAGATGGAAACAAAAGAGGGCATTTTACGTCTCAATTGAATGCTCTCATTGTTACCCAGAACTCTGGTCAAGATTTTGCCATCTATAAACCAGTTTTATGCCATTTATTCAGATTTTCTTTACTTATATTCTTTGCTGACCTTCACACAAAGCCTACAGAGAAACATTGGTCCTGGTTTGCTAAAGCTCATTCCATAAAATGAACCAGATCTGTAATCCTACAAGTAATAAAAAGGTTCTGTTTTCTTCCTTTCAGCACTGAAGATGTCTTTTAAATATAGAATAGAATTAAAATGGAAAAAGATTCTTCCTTGATAGACAAAATGTTGTTTACATGTTGTATTTTCTCTTTGCCCATTTTGAACTAAGTTAAAATTATTGTTGCAAAAATACTATAATTGTGTTTTTCAACAGCTATGATGAACAGAAGTTACCTGAAATACTATTCATTCTTCCCTGCCATTTTTATCATCCTTTGTTGAGTTCACCTCCAAAATAATTTTGAAAACATATATGTCAGATTCTCTGTCTAATGAAAAATGGCTAGTATAAAGTAATGTATAGTTTGGTAAATCTTTTTTCTAGGCATGCTTCCAGAAGAGTGGTGCGTCAGTGGTTGCTATTCGAAAATATATTATCCATAAGTACCCTTCTCTGGAGCTGGAGAGAAGAGGCTACCTCCTTAAACAAGCACTAAAAAGAGAATTAAATAGAGGTGTCATCAAACAGGTATTAAAACAATTATTGGGGATGAGATCATTTCAACATCTATTAGCTGTAAGTTCACAATAATATTTAGGCTTTTTATGTCTTGAGATCATGACCTGAACTGAAATCGAGAGTCAGACGCTTAACCGACAGAGCCACCTAGGTGCCCCATAATTGGATTTTCTTTGGGCCACTTATGCTTGAGACATGTAGTACTGAATATGAGAGATGGGGTTAAGGAATCATTTTATTGCAGCAGCAAAAAAGAATTACTATTGTCTTGTGTTTGTTACTTTTAAAGGCTAACTTACATGACTAGACTTCTTACTGTTACAAATTTGTAAATAGGTTCACATTAACTTTTTTTTTTTTAAGATTTTATTTTTATATTCATGAGAGACACACACACAGAGAGAGAGAGAGACAGAGAGACAGAGAGACAGACAGGCAGAGGGAGAAGCAGGCTCCGTGCAAGGAGCCCGACGTGGGACCCGATCCCGGGTCTCCAGGATCATGCCCTGGGCCGAAGGCAGGCACTAAACTGCTGAGCCACCCAGGCTGCCCCTAGGCTCACATTAACTTAACAATATCTGAAACTGTTGAAACTTGTTAGGAGCATCAGAGAAACCTGAGTAAATTGAGACTAGTACTGAAACCAGTATTGATTTGAGGCATAAATCCATATTATTTTGCATAGTACATCAAAATATTACTTAGAATTATAGACTTAAAAGTTGGAATGGACTTTTATCTTAAATCATCTTCAGAGATCCAGTAACTACTGTGATCCCACAGTAGTGGCAAAAATGGTTCATAGGACCTAGCTGACTGCATTCCGAGAATCCTGTTGCCTTTCTTTCATAACTTGCTGCACAATTTGATTAATACAGATTTTGTGCAACTCAGGCATTTAAATTCTGATTAGTAACTTTCAACAAGTACTTCATTCCACAAATATATATTGTTCCTGGGTGCCAGGTGTTTCAGGACCCATCAGTGAGGAAAGCAGATTCCTGCTGTGGAGCTTGTTAAAGCTTTCTCAAAATGTTGTATAATTGATATTTATAGAGCCTTTAAAACAGTCACTGATTAAAAGGTATTATCTTAACCAATGTAATTAAAACCATAGACTTGTCCTCTGCCCTAGTGTATGTCAGCACAGCTTGAATTGGCTTTGTTTTTCTTTATGAAATATGCTTTATGACCTGTTCTTGCCTTGTAGGCTGACCTCAGTTTGATGCTTTAAACAGTAGTTTATAGGCTGAAAGCATTTCACCTGGATTGCTACATTCACAGTAGCACAAAGCTAAGGTGGGGAGGACTCCAGTTAGTGCAAATCAGCTTTAAAGTTTTATGAAAGTGCTTTGTAAACTGGAAATATGTATTAAGACATATATACCATCATATGGGGTGGCTAAGGATTAATTACATAGCTATTCCCATGTGCAGTAATAATCACTGATGGGCGATCTGGGAAACACAGTAGTAGGCTGTAAACTTGTGCCAAAGAATGACCTTCCTTTCAAGATAGCGGTTTTCTCATTTTCCCCAAGAGATTGTCCCTTCATTCGTGGTACTTTCTTGGGGGGTGGAAAGTTCGTAGACTATTTAACCTGGTATCAGAGTAGCATTCTTTCCAGTTTTGTAGATGAGGAAACAAAAGCTCAGGAGCTCTTCGGGGTTGTCCAACATTAAATGGCTAGATGTACGATAAATAGGATTCAATCCCAAGTCTTTCAATCTATCCATTGTTCTTTTTTCTCTGAAGGGTTGAACAGTACTTTACATCAGTTCTTTTATCACCATGCCCTGTACTTTGCTTAGACCTAGTATTAATTAGTATTATTAGTATTAATAAATATTAATACCAGAGTAATTTAAAATAAAGATATTGGTTATTGCAACTAAAATTAATTTACCTTAGGTAAAAGGAAAAGGTGCTTCTGGGAGTTTTATTGTGGTCCAAAAATCAAGAAAAACACCTCAGAAATCCAGAAACAGAAAGGTAAGAAGTCCATACCACAGTTTGACACTGTAAAACTATTTCTTCTACTAAAAATAGTAGCATTAAAAAAAATAAAAAATTAAAAAATAAAAATAGTAGCATTGAGTATTCACTGTGTGCCAGGCACTATGCAGAGTGCAGCCTTTCTACTAAAGCCCAGAGAAGTTGTAAATGATTTACTCATTATCAGCCAGCTAGTGAGTTGAAAACAGGCAGTGTATAAATCCAACCCTGTGTACTTAACTGCCATACGTTGAATTGTGAGCAGTTGTATGAATTAATATTACTTTTAATGAAACATCTTCTAACTAAAAAGGGCATATAAGTACCTCTTTACCCAATATTAGACCCCAAAACTATATCCAGTGCCACAGCCTGCCTGCCTTTTTTTCTCTTTTATTTTATCTTTTCTTTTCCTTCCTTTCCCTCCCCTCCTTCCTCTCTTCCTCTCTCTCCTTTTCTTTCTTTCTTTTTTGTACATACTAACACTTTTCCTCCTTGAGATGCATTATTTCCTTTATGGAAAGTATTTGTACAATAATAAAGTGAAATATGTAGTATTTCCTCTATGTCAGTAACTGAAATCATGACTATTCCTCTACATCTATGTTTTTGCAACTCTAAAGATTTTTGTACTTTTCTCCTATAACTTTGAATGAAATGAACTTTTGTATGGTACTTTTTGGTGCTGCATGATCCTCTTTCTTCTTTGTTACTGAAGGCTAAGAATAAACTAGGACCTTTAATTAAAGTCACTTTTTTTAAAAAATTGTTTTTATTTAGAGACGGGGAGAGAGTTGAGGGGGGTATTGGGAAGGGGCAGAGCAAGAGAAAGAATATTAAGCAAGCTCCACACCCAGCGTGGAGCCCCATTGGGGATCAGATTCACTTTCTTGAGATCATGACCTGAGCCAAAATCAAGAGTCGGGCACTTATCCAACTGAGCCACCCAGGTATTCCTCTTTTCATTTTTAATACATATTTTTAACTTACAGCCCAAAATTCTTATCTCAAATAAGTTGCCACACAAGTGCCACTATACCCCTGTGTCATATTTATTTGCATGTGGAAAAAAGTGATAGTTTTCTACAAGTTAGTTGATTGGGCAGTCAGTCCTAAATTAGGAAGGCCCTTGAGTTGAATATAGAAGCATTTGAATAGAGAACTCTATGTTCTGTAATAATGATAATTTTTGATACTATATATTTCAGAACAGAAGCGCTGCAGTGGATCCTGAACCACAAGTAAAGTTGGAGGATATCCTCCCATTGGCCTTTACTCGCCTTTGTGAACCTAAAGAAGCTTCCTACAGTCTCATCAGGAAATACGTGTCTCAGTATTACCCTAAACTTAGAGTGGACATCAGGTATGAGCTGTTGGCCTAGACTTTAAAGTACAGATATCTGTTATTCCCTTAGCCCTTTTCTCATGAGAAGGGAGAAAGAGTAAATATTCAAGAAGGAGAACATGTAGCTAAACTAAGAATAAAAGCCTTTTTGTAGGGTTTGGGTTTTTTGGGGGGGCGGGTCTCATTATGTTTTCCTTTTCGTATTTCCATTATAGTTTCTTTTTGAAAAAAATCCACAGTAGAATAGTGTTTGGGTTCCCTGCGGGGAGTCTGCTTCTCCCTCTGCCTATGTCTCTGCCTCTTTCTCTCTCTGTATCTCCCATGAATAAATAAATAAAATTTTTAAAAATCCACATGTTAACTTTTTTTTTAAGATTTTATTTATTCATGAGAGACAGAGAGAGAGAGGCAGAGACATAGGTAGAGGGAGGAGCAGGCTCCCTGCAAAGAGCTGATGTGAGACTTGATCCCAGGACCCCAGGATCACTGCCTGAGCCAAAGGCAGACGCTCAACCACTGAGCCACCCAGGCGTCCAGATGTTAACTCTTATAAGAGCTTGCTAGAGTAATTCTTTTCACCATGTCAATTGCTAGAATATTCAGCATTAAATTTTATGTCCTCTTAGCCGTCATTATTTTTAAAATTTTAATGTTTTCTTTCTTTCACTGTGGTAAAATACACATAAACACAAGATGATGTACTATCTTAGCCATTTTTAAGTGTATAGTTCAGTGGGGTTAAATATATTTGTAATGTGCAAACATCACCACCATCTATTTCTAGAACTCTTCTTGTAAAATTGCAGCTCTGTACCTCTAAAATAAGAAATCCCTTTTCCACCTGGCCACCACTATTCTACTTTCTGTCTCTATGATTTTAGGTACTCTAAGCACCTCATGTAATTGAAATCATACAGTCTTTACCTTTTAGTGACTGGGCTATTTCATTTAGCATAATGTCCTTCAGAGTTCATCCTTATTGTCACATGTTAGAATTTTCTTCTTTTTAAGGCTGAATAGTATTCTTTTGTTATAT
Organism: Vulpes lagopus; assembly: GCF_018345385.1. Classification (NCBI taxonomy): domain Eukaryota; kingdom Metazoa; phylum Chordata; class Mammalia; order Carnivora; family Canidae; genus Vulpes; species Vulpes lagopus. Next base: position 127,313,745 of record NC_054831.1, read on the forward strand.
GTACTACATTTTACTCCTCCATTTGTCTGTTAATGAACACTTAAGTTGACTTTCACATTTTGTCTATTGTGAATAATGCTGCTATGAACAGTGTAACATCTCTTCGAAACCCTGCTTTCAGTTCTTTGCAAATATATACCAAGAAGTGGAATTGCTAGGTGATATGATAATTCTAGTTTTTATTTTTTGAGGAACTGCCATACTTTTCCCCCAAGCGGCTATATCATTTTACATTGCAACCAACAGTGCACAAGGGTTCTAATTTCTCCATGGCCTCGTCAACCTCTGTTTTTATGATTTTTTGATACTAGTTATTCTTAATTGGTATGAGGTAACTGGTATACATTATTTTTTTATTTTATTTATTTATTTTTTATTTTATCTTTTTTAAAAATATTTTATTTATTTGTTCATGAGAGACACAGAGAGAGAGAGATGCAGAGACACAGGCAGAGGAGGAAGCAGGCTCCATGCAGGGAGCCCAACATGGGACTCGATCCCAGATCCCCAGGATCACACCCTGGGCTGCAGGCGGCACTAAACCCCTGCGCGCCACCGGGGCTGCCCTATTTTATTTTTTTTAATATTTTGTTTATTCATGAAAGAGAGAGAAAGAGGCAGAGACACAGGCAGAGTGAGAAGCAGGCTCCATGCAAGGAGCCCGACGTGGGACCTGATCCCGGGTCTCCAGGATCATGCCCTGGGCCAAAGGCAGGCACTAAACCGCTGAGCCACCCAGGGATCCCCTACATTATTTTTTATTTAGAGTTTGAAACATAAGAGAATACAGGTTTCTATAAACGTCTACAAAGAAATAGTATAATATTTTCATCATTTGAACATTTAATGTAAAATTCTGGGAGAATTTTGGTAGTAATTCATTTCTAAAAAGTTGCTACTTGGGGCACCTGGGTGGCTCAGTCAGTTAAGCATCTGTCTTCGGCTCAGGTCATGATCCCAGGGACCTGGGATTAAGCCCCACATTGGCCTCCCAGCACAGCAGGGAGTCTGCTTCTCCCTCTCCCTTGGCCCCTCCACCCCATTCATGTGTGCACACTCTCTCAAAGAAATAAATAAAATCTGGGATCCCTGGGTGGCGCAGCAGTTTGGCGCCTGCCTTTGGCCCAGGACGCTATCCTGGAGACCCAGGATTGAATCCCACATCGGGCTCCCGGTGCATGGAGCCTGCTTCTCCCTCTGCCTGTGTCTCTGCCCCTCTCTCTCTGTGTGACTATCGTAGATAAAAAAAATAAAAATAAAAAATAAAAGCTTTCTTCATTAAAAAAAAAAAAAAAAAGAAATCTTTTAAAAAAGAGCGGGGGTGGGGGGGCGCATCTGGGTGGCTCAGTGGTTGGGCATCTGCCTTTGGCTCCGGGCATGATCCCAGTGTTCTGGGATCAAGTCCCATGTCAGGCCTGCATGGAGTCTGCTTCTCTTTCTGCCTGTGTCTCTGCCTCTTTCTTTATGTTTCTCATGAACACATAACTAAAATATTTAAAAAAATAAAAAGTTGCTACTTAAAAATATCTAGACTGATCATTTAGACTGTCCTATGTGCTAATTTGTGGATTCGGGCAGGTATATTAATTTTTTCAAATTTATAATTCACAGACTTTGTAGTTTGAGTGTTTATGTGAGATCTCTTTTTGTTGTTTTTGTTTTGTTTTTAAAGATTTTATTTATTCATGAGAGACACAGAGAGAGAGGCAGAGACACAGGCAGAGGGAGAAATAGCCTCCATGCAGGAAGCCTGAGCCTGATGTTGGGACTCTATCTCGGGTCCCCAGGAGGACCTTGCCCCAGGCCAAAGGCAGGCGCTAAACCACTGAGCCACCCAGGGATCCCAAGATCTTTGTTATGGTGACTTTAGAAACTTGTCTTTAATCCAGAGTCATTCCTACAATTTTTTTTTAATTTAACTTATTTATTTATGAGATAGAGAGAGGCAGAGACATAGGCAGAGGGAAAAGCAAGCTCCATGCAGGGAGCCCGACGAGGGACTGGATCCCGGGTCTCCAGGATCAGACCCTGGGCTGAAAGTGGCGCTAAACCGCTGAGCCACCCGGGCTGCGCAATTCCTACAATTTTTATATTGCATGCACATTGTCCTGATACTTGTTCAGTACCAATATTTATTGGCATTATTGAGGCATGCAGTTAAAATTGCTGAGATTTCAGCCCAAAAGCCACATTTTCAGAAAAGCACTTGGTGTTCTCTTCAGAGCACCCAGTTAAAGAGTCAGTGAAATGATGCAAAAGAAAGGGGAACCATAAAAGCACAAAGTTTGAAATTAAATCCTGATTTTATTTGTGTTTTATCTGCCCTGAATATGACCCACAGATACAGCTCTGAGCTAGAAATGCATGTAGGATTCATTTAAAGATGGAAACACATGTCACTTTTACCAGTCTTTACTCTGGTGGCTGGAGACCATATCTTCTCCCATCTTTTTTCTTTCCTTACCATACTGCTCTCCTCAGAGTAGATGATGCTTTTTGCTAAGCAGCATATTTTCACTTCATGTTTAATATTTAGGAACATTTCCTGGAATTCTCTCTTTTTTTTTTTTTTAAGATTTTATTTATTTATTCATAGAGAGAGGCAGAGACACAGGGAGGGGGAGAAGCAAGCTCCATGCAGGGAGCCCAATGTGGGACTTGATCCCAGGTCTCCAGGATCACACCCCAGGCTTCAGGTGGCGCCAAACCACTGCGCCACCAGGGCTGCCCCTTGTTTTGTTTTTTTAAAGGTTTTATTTATTCATGAGAAATAGAGAAAGGGGCAGAGACACAGGCAGAGGGAGAAGCAGGCTCCATGCAGGGAGCCTGAAGTGGGACTTGATCCCGGGTCTCCAGGATGAGCTCCTGATGAGCCACTCAGGCTACCCATTATCTTATGTTGCAACAGAATTTGTCTGATAATAGATAGGTTATCAACCCGTAAGTGGTAACAAACCTGAAAACCTTTTTCTATAACCTTATTAATGGTTAACTTTTTCTTTTGAAATCCTTTTTCCTTTTACTTCTGTGAAATCATACTGATTTTCTCTACCTCTTATGGTAGTAGAGTCCTGTCATACATATAATTAACATGACAATGTAGCTATACTAACAAAATAGCAAGAAAAATGCAGTTTTTTTTTTTAAAGGAAGTTTTTTTTTATTTTTTATTTTTTAAAATTTTTTTTATGATAGTCACAGAGAGAGAGAGAGAGAGAGGCAGAGACACAGGCAGAGGGAGAAACAGGCTCCATGCACCAGGAGCCCGACGTGGGATTCGATCCCGGGTCTCCAGGATCGTGCCCTGGGCCAAAGGCAGGCGCCAAACCGCTGCGCCACCCAGGGATCCCGAAAAATGCAGTTTTAAAGTATGAGTTATTTGTAACTTGCTATCTACAATCTTCCCCCACCTGCCTTTTTTTTTTTTTTTTTTTTTTAAATTCTCCTTAAGCTCATTACCCACTGTGGGGCTTGAACTCATAACCCTGAGATCAGGAGTCTCTTGCTTTACTGACTGAGCCAGCGGGATGCTCCTCTCCTATTTTTTTAAACCCATTTTTGTCATACATTACCCTCAACCACCTTACTTGAATTACTTTACCTGTCAATGTCACCAGTGCACCTCCATATTGTAAATTTTAGTAGTCCATTCATAGTCCTTAACTTACTTGTTAGTCTTCCACTCGTATTTGACACTGTCAAGGACCCCTACTTGCTTTGGTCACTTTCTTCGCTTGTCTTCTAGGTCAGCACATCTTCCTAATTTTCTTCCAATGTCACTATCCATTTTTTCTCAGTCTCCTAAGGGTTGCCAATCTCTCATCTCTGGATAACGTTACAGTACCCCAGGATTAGACCTTAGGCCTCTTTTTTTCATTTTTTTTTTTTAAGGCTTTGTTTTGTTTTGCTTTTTTGTAATCTGTATACCCGATGTGGGGCTCAGACTCATGATGCCAAGATCAAGAATCTCATGCTCTTCTAACTGAGCTAGCCAGGTGCCTCTCTTTTCTGTCTACATTTCACTTGGTAATTCTTTTCACTGTCAAAGCTATACTAATTTACAGTCTATAAATTTAGCCCATACTTCCTTCCTAACTGCTCATTCCCATAGATGCTTATTTGGTGTCACTACTTGTGTTTCTAACTTGACATATTCAAAACTGAATTCTTGACCTCTTCCCCAAGACACTGTGTGTCTTCCATATCTTCTCCATCTCGGTTAATGGCAATATCATCTTTCTAGTTGCTGAAGCCAAAAACATTGGTTTTGTGCTGGTCTCTTCTATTTATCCCACCCCTCCATCTAATCTGTAAGTAATTAGTTTGGCTTTGGCATTAAGATATACCGATAAACAGACCTCTTATCATTACCTCCACTATTACTGCTTTCTTCCACCGTCTCTCGCTCGTATTATAGCAATAATTTCCTAACTGTTCCTCTCATGCTTCCCACCCTTCAGTGTGTTCTTTCAACATAGCAATGAGAGTGGGACTTTTAAAAATGTAAGTGAGATCATTCAAACCTTCCAGTGGCTTTCCAGCCCTCTCATAGTTAAAGCCAGAGTCTCTAAAAACAGTTGTTCCCTTTGCCTGGATGGTTTTCCCCATAACCCAGTCTGCTCACTCCTTCACTGCCCTCAGGTTTTTACTGTAATTTCATCGTTAGAGTGCCTTGATGTCTTCCTGTTTTTTAATCATTTTATTTTGGAAACTTTCAAGCATACTCATAAATGTAGAGAGAACATAGCCATCATACTAACATTATTTGCAACAAAAGTAGTAAGTCCTTAACATCCAATATGCAGGCCATGTTCATATGTCCCCATTTGTCTCCAAAATGACTTTTTTTTTTCCAGAATAACTTTTTATAGTTGGTTTGTTTTAGTCAGTGTCCAAACATGGCCCATACACTGCATTTGTTTGATGGAACCACCTAAATTACATCTGCAACCTTTCCCTCTCCCTGCATTCAGAATTCTACCTCTCTGCGTTATTTTTCTCCATACCACTCATCACATTCTAACATACACTGTATCCACCTGGTCTTTTAAAATTACCTATCTACCCCATTAAAATGTCAGAATCCTGAAAGCCAGAATTGTTTATCTTCATTTCTATTTCCTCTAAGCCAAACACATGGGTAGATGCTCAATAAATATTAGTTGAATGAGTGAATGAATGAATATGGGCATTTCCCCTGGCCATTCCATAAAAAGCATGTGTCCTGGAGCATGTGAAATGAGACGTGAATCTCTTCTCATATACTGGAGGCTTGAGAGCATTGTGGTTAAGAGCACAGACTTTGGAACCAGACCACTTAGGTTTAAATCCTGATTCTGTCATTTGCTAGCTTTGTATCACTAAATAATCTCTTTGTGTCTCAGTTTCCTCATTGATAAGCAGTGTATCAATAAGATTGTTAGGAGACCTATCTCTTAGTACAAGTTAAGCACTTAGAACAGTGCCTGGCACATAGTAAGTGTTCAACTAATGTTAATATTATTATCAGTCTCAGATTCACCATCATTCTCATGGTATGAGCATTACACTGTGCTAAATATGATTCTAATGTTTAAAGAGTATTTTTTAGGGGACCTGTGGCTCAGTCAGACAAGTATCCCAGTTCTTGATTTTGGCTCAGGTAACGATATCAGGCTGGTGAGATCAAGCCCCATGCTGAGCGTGGAGCCTGCTTAAGATTCTCTCCCTCTCTTTTGTCTCTCCTCCACCCATTCTTTCTTAAAAAATAAATAAATAAATAAAAAGATTATTTTTTATATAACATTCAAGTCACCTCCTTAGTCTGGTGACAATGATTTTTTTGCAACCCTAAATTAAAAACCAGGCATGTTGGGTTTACAAAGAGACTTTGGGTTCACTCTAAGAAGGTACCTTTAGAAACTTTTTTATTTTAATTTTAAGATTTTATTTATTCATGAGAGACAGAGAGAGAGAGGCAGAGACATACACAGAGGGAGAGAGAGGCTCCCTCTGGGAAGCCTGATGAGAGACTGGATCCAGGAGAATGACTTGCTCAGACAGATGCTCAATCACTGAGCTACCCAGGTGCCCCACCTTTAGAAACATTCAAGGGTAATTTTATCTCATGGCATTAGGAATCATTGTGTCTGGTATAACTCCATCATACTCTCTTTGTGATTTCTTCTTTCTGTCTCCACCAAAATAAGAGCATAGCCCAAGATCCCATTGTATATTCTATACTTTACTTTTTAACCTCTTCGGTGACCCTTAGATTCTTAACATTTTCAACTCAAAGTAATTTCAATTTCATGAGTCTTTTGGTTTGTTTTTGTTTTTAAAGATTTTATTTATTCATGAGAGACACAAAGAGAGAGAGGCAGAGACACAAGCAGGCTCCATGCAGGGAGCCGGATGTGGGACCCGATCCTGGGTCTCCAGGATCAGGCCCTGGGCCAAGAGTGGCGCCAACCTACTGAGCCACCCAGGCTGCCCTTCATGAGTCTTTTGATCTTAATTCCATTTATGCATTTCTAACAGACTGATCTTTCTTATTTAGCTGCTTGCAATTCAGAATCCTTGCTACTATTAGTTGCAGTTTTGTTTTCCATCCCTTACCTTTTATTCTCTGTGCATGGCTCTCATTTCTATATTGCTTAGTGGAGACTGATTTTTCTTCACAGTTGAAAAATATGGCCATCAGTAGTCCCCCATTATTTCCTGCTTCTAATTAAACTTGACGTAATTATCTAATTAAAAACAAAACTCGTTATAATAAGTCTCTTGAATTTGTATAGGACTTTTTAAAACACTTGTTTTTTTATTTTTATTTTTATTTATTTATTCATGAGAGACACAGAGAGAGATGCAGAGACACAGCGGAGGGAGAAGCAGCCACCCCCCACCCCCTGCCCCGCCAAAGGAGCCTGATGCGGACTTGATTCCAGGATCATGCCCTGAGCCAAAGCAGAGCCCTGAGCCAAAGGCAGACGCTCAACCGCTGAGCTGCCCAGGCGTCCCTAAAACGCTTTTGTATACACTATTTTCCATAATTAAGAGAGACTTCATATTTTTTCCGGCCTCAATTTTGCTTACCCAGGGTTACCTGACTGTTCACTGGTAAAGCCAGAACTTTATTTTGTTTTTCAGTTTCATATCTCTTGCTTTTTCCCACTGTTCCAGGTTGTCTTATATTGGAAAGTGCAGGCATAGCTTAGTGAGTAAGAATGTATGAGTCTGGAATCAGATTGCCCAAGTTTTAACTGGTTCTTTCACTGCCTAGCTATGTGACTTTGGAGAAATGACTTTTCAGCGTCACTCAGCTTTTTCCCAACAGTAAAGTATGAACAATAATAGTACCTATTTCTTGGGTCTGTCTATTGTATTATCTGTTTTTTTCCATGCATATAAAGGATTTCAAATAGTACTTGGCACGGTGGTAGATGCTAATGGTGTGGTATAGACTATAGAATTTTTCAGAACAGGGATCTGTGCCTGAGACTTAGCAGTAAGTTAGAGATGGAGTTTGATTAGATCTAGAAGAATGTAGAATTTAGATGGATGGTAGAGTGGGGAAGGCATTCTTAAAGGAGTTTCATGAGAAAATTTCAGAAGCAAGAGTTGACATTCCTTTTGGGAACTAAAAGGAGCCTGGGTCTAACTGCATTCATGGAAGGCTTTGAAGTGGGTTGAGGCATTAGGACCTGACACTTGATCTTTTGAGTAACACCTAAAGTTGACCTTTGTAGATGTATTGACCTAATGGTGGTATGCATTACGAAAACAGAAAGCAGCACAGTGCAGAGAAGGGGCAGCGTGGTGCCTTGTACTAAAGTTATAACAGTGATGAAAGAATGGGCCAATCTGAGAAATTTTGAAGCAGTTGGTAAATATGGTTTTACTGCAAGATAGAGGATGATAGAACTCTGATTTCAAAAAGCCCAGGAAAAAAGGGTATGCTAGCATAAAGATTGCTGAGAAAACAGAAATGTTAAAGAAGGGAACCGATTTAACTGATCACTCATTCTGGGAGCATCTGAACCTCAGTTAAGAAGTTCTCTTCACCTGGGGTGTCATTGTTTTACTGAAGCTGCATAATCTCCCATTGGAAACCAGTTTTTTTTTTTTTTAAGATTTTATTTATTCACAAGAGACAGAAAAAGACAGACATAGACTGAGGGAGAGCAGGCTCCCTGCAGGGAGCCAGATGTGGGACTCAGCCCTGGGGCCAGGATCTCACCCTGAGCCAAAGGCAGATGCTCGAGTGCGAGTGCTCGATTGCTGAGCCACCTAGGCGTCCCTGGAAACCAGTTTTTTTGTTTTTGTTTTTTGTTTTTTGTTTTTTTTGTAAAGATTTTTATTTATTTATTCATGAGAGAGACACAGAGGGAGAGAGGCAGAGACACAGGCAGAGGGAGAAGTAGGCTCCATACAGGGAGCCCGACGTGGGACCCAGGTCTCCAGGATCACACCCTGGGCTGAAGCTAGCACCAAACCGCTGAGCCACCCAGGCTACCCAGGAAACCAGTTTTTAAGTCTTCTGTCTTACAGAGCAACTAATAGAAAAAGTGTTTGGCAGTTAAATCACTCCCTCAACTGTGTTCCCAAAACTCTATGCATGTACTTCAACCTTGAACTTTACCATGCTTTATGATAATTATTGTGTATTCATCATCTCTTAAATTCCTAGAGTTTAGTGACCAGGTCTCTGTATTTATTCCTGTAAAACTATAAAAAATACTCAGTAAATGTTTATGGGATGAAGGACTGTGTCTCTATGTGTTTTGGGCATGGCATAAATCATACTCATCCTGAAGGGAATAGCACTGGCTTAGAAATATTTTCATTGTGATATTTTTTTTAATTGGAAGTTTCTTCATTTGGATTGTCAGGGATGTACAAGATTTGTTAAGATAGTTCCCACTCTTTAGCATCCTGTTGGAACATGGGATTCCCTCTGTTCTTCCCTAAGCATATAGATGATGTCATTAATTCTAGTGTGGGGAAACCTGGGTGGCTCAGCGGTTGAGCGTCTGCCTTTGACTGAGGGCGGTGAGATCCTGTCCCACATCGGGCTCCTGCAGAGAGCCTGCTTCTCCCTCTGCCTATGTCTCTGCCTCTCTCTCTCTCTCTGTTTCTCATGAATAAATAAATAAAATCTTTTTTTTTTAAATCTTAAAAAAACAGCTCTAGTGTCAGCTCAGCCTGTAATAACCTCAGTGGTTAGATACAAATTGAAAATTTCTCCTCCATAGAAAAATATCAAACCTCAGTGAAGCATCTATGATAGTTTGGCCTTTAACTGTTCTGCCCCTCAGTGGGCTGTTCCAATTACCTTTTTTCTGCCTACGAAGCAACTAACCAACTAACTCATGCTGTTCTGCTGATTGGGTGCTATTCTAGCAACTCTTGAGAGTTATGACAGAACAAACCTCCAGACTTTCAGATTATGATTCACCCTTTCTTCAGATGGCCTATTGTTGGCCTGAATGTACAGCTTTCCATTTGTTTGTCGTGTTCCAAGCTATAGTTCCCTTTAAGCCCTGGGTCAACTTTAATGATTTGTCCCTGCACCCACCTCTCGGTTTACTGCTCCTTGACAGGACAGTCTTGGACTTGTTTTTATATACGTTTGTTTGCTTGTTTTAAAGATTTTATTTATTTATTTATTCATTCGTTCATTCATTCATTCATTCATGAGAAACACAGAGAGAGGGGCAGAGACACAGGCAGAGGGAGAAGCAGGCTCCATGCAGGGAGCCCAGTGCAGGACTCGATCCCGGGTCTCCAGGATCAGGCCCTGGACCGAAAGTGGCACTAAACCGCTGAACCACCCCGGGCTGCCCTAAAGATTTTATTTTTAATTAATCTCCACCCAACATGGTGCTTGAACTTACAGTCTAGAGGTTAAGAGTTTCAGACTCTTTCAACTGAGCCAGCCAGGCCACCCATCTTATGTTTTTAATGATACTCCGTTTCTTCTTTCCCCTTTTTGGTTTTGATGACCTACTAGCCTGGTTTGTTTCAAACTGTAACCCCCTTAAGACAGAGACACTATGTTTAAGAACAACCAATTTTGGGGACGCCTGGGTGGCTCAGTGATTGAGCATTTGCCTTCGGCTCAGGGCATGATCCTGGAGTCCCTGGTTCAAGTCCCACATTGAGCTCCCTGCATGGAGCCTGCTTCTCCCTCTGCCAATGTCTCTACCTCTCTCTCTCTCTTTCTCTCTCTCTGTGTGTCTCTTGTGAATAAATAAAATCTTAAAAAGGAGAAAAGAACAACCAATTTTCTTTTCCAGGGAATTGTTTTATTAGACTAACCTCAGATACTAGTTTGTGAAAAATGACTCTGTTGTTTTTTGTCACTGTGTTACTAACTTTTTTAAAAAATCTAGGAATTTTGCCTCAGAATTCTAGAGTTGGGTGGGAATTTAAACATACCCATGCTTTGCTTGATTACATAGTTTGGTTGCCATTGTGGTTGATGGAAATAAATGGAAGGTGTTTGGAGTGCCCTGAAGTTTGGAAATTGTTTCTGTGTGGTACATAGCTCTGTGTGGTATATGGTTCTGTGTATCTGGGTAAGGACTTCTTTGCTCAAGGAAAAAGTACCACTTGTTTTAGGGATGCCAATACTTTATTTTATTGTCCATTTTAATAAAGTACTACATGTAATAAAAATCAGAACTTTAGTTCAGGAAATAACCCTGGACTTTTTTCTTTAAATCTCTCCTCATTGATATATTTATTGCTATTCTTTTGTTTTCTCTGCAGGCCTCAGCTGTTGAAGAATGCTCTGCAGAGAGCAGTAGAGAGAGGCCAGTTAGAACAAATAACTGGCAAAGGTGCTTCTGGGACATTCCAGGTTAGAGGCTGAAAAGGATTATAGAGAAGTGGTTCTCAGAAGTTTTGGTTGCAGGACCTCTTTTATACTCTAAAAATTTTTTGAGGACCCCAAGAGGTTTTTTTTTTTTTTTTTTTTTAATTGTGTTATACCTATCAATATTTACCATAATAGAAATTAAAACTGAGGGAAATTTTAAATATTCATTTATTTAAAACTTTTTCACATTAGCATAAGTAACTTTTTTTTGTGAAAAATAACTATTTTCCAAAACAAAATTGAATCAGAAGAGGGGTACTGTTTATTAAAATGTTACTAGTCTTTGATGTCTTGCTTAAGAGAAGACAGCTGGTATCTGTTGAACACATTTTGGGTTACATCTATGAAGAAAATGTACCACACACAAAATTATAGTTAGACAAGTGTGGAATATTTTAAGATAATTTTCAAATAGTTGTGAATATTATCCTTTAATACTATACAAAAACTCAACAGATGATCATTTAAAAAGAAAAGATTTTATTTATTAGAGACAGCTGTTAAGTGTGGAAGGGGTGGAAGGAGAGGAACAGGCAGACCTAGCAGAGTTCAGAACCTGACCCAAGGCTGTCTTACCACCCTGAGATCATGACTTAAGCTGAAATCAAGAGTCAGAACAAATGATAATTTTTTAAGTAGCTTTATTGAAGTATTGTTTATATACCATAAAATACATTCTTTTTAAGTTACAGTTTATAATTCAGTGATTCTTAGTAAACTTGCAGAATTGTATAACCATCACCACAATCTAGTTTTAGAACATTTTCATCATCCAGAAAGATCTCTTGTGCCCGTTTGTAGTCTCCCCATTCTCATCCTTAGCCAACCTACTAATTGACTTTCTCTTTCTATAGATTTGCCTTTTCTATACATTTCATATAGGTAGAGTCATACAACATGTGTGGTCTTTTGTGTCTGGCTTCTTTCACTTAGCATACTCTTGTTTGAGCCTTGTCTGTTGCCGCATGAATCAGTGCTTTCATTCCTTTGTACTGTCACATAGTATTACATTATGTGAATCTAACATTTATTTATTCACAAGTTGATGAAAATTGGGCTTATTTCTACTTTACTCTTAGGAATAATGTTGCCTATGAACATTTACATCCAATCTTTGTGCAGATACGTATTTTTTATTTCTCATGCATATATAACTAGGAGTGTGGTCTTGCTGGACTGTAGGGTAAAGTTATGTCGTAAGAAACTACCAGACTGGCTGCATCATTTTACACTCCTAGCAACAAAGTGTAAGGGTTCTAGTTCCTCTATGTCTTTGCAAACACTTGTTACTGTCTTTTCAAAATTCTATCCATACTGGTGGATATAGAGTGCTATTTCATTGTGGTTTGGGTTAACATTTCCCTAATGATTGCTGATGTTGACCATCTTTTCATGTGTTTAGTGAACATTTGTTTATTCTTTTCTGGTAAAATGTCTATTTAACTCCTTTTCCTGTTTTTAAAGTTGGATTATTTGTCTCATTGAGATATAAAAGTTATGTAACTAGATAAAAGTTCTTCACAAGATAAATGATTTGCAAATATGTTCTCCTAATCTGTGGCTTATACTTTCACTTTCTTAATGGTATCTTTTGAAAAAGTGTAAAAGTATTTAATTTTAATGAAGTCATTTTTTTTTTAAAGATTTTATTTATTTATTCATGAGAGACACACACACAGAGAGAGAGAGAGAGAGAGGAGTAGAGACACAAGCAGAGGGAGAAGCAGGCTCCATGCAGGGATTCCGATGTGGGACTCCTTTCCGGTTCTCCCGGGATCACCCCCTGAGGCCAAAGGCAGACGCCCAACCGCTGAATCACCCAGGCATCCCCAGTTTATCATTTCTTAAAAATTGCTCCTGCTTTTGGTGTTATAGTTAATAAATCAAAGCCTAACTTATGACCACAAGATTTTTAGGGTTTTTTAAAAGTTTTTTTTTTTTTTATAGTTTAGCTTTTACATTGAGGTCTATCCATTTTGAGTTTTGTTTGTGGTATGAGGTAAGGATATAAATTCATGTTCTTGCATGTGGATACCAAATTGTCCCAACATTATTGAAAAGACTGTCCTTTCCCTGCTGAATTGCCTTGGTATCTTTATTTAAAAAGAAAAAAAAAATTGACCATAAGTATTAAGGGCTTATTGCTGGACTCTTGATTTTGTTCCATTGATCTATATGTGAATTTTTTTTTTTAATATTTTATTTATTCATGAGAGACACACAGGGGGCCGGGGGGGGGGGGGGTTGGTCAGAGACATAGGCAGAGGGAGAAGCAGGCTTCCCGCAAGGAGCCTGATACGGGATTTGATCCTAGATCCCAGGATCACACCCTGAGCTGAAGGCAGACACTCAACCGCTGAACTACTCAGGCATCCCTCTATATGTGAATTCTTAGGTCAAAATCACACTGTTTTGATGACTAACTTTGAAAACTTTGCAGTAAATTTTCAAACTGGGAAGTGTTAAAATGTAATTTAAAAAAAAAAACTGTTTTGATTATTCTGGGTCTTGGGCATTTCCCATATGAATTTTAGGATCCATTTGTCAATTTTCACAAAAAAGCCAACTAGGATTTTGGTAGAGATTGCATTGAACCTATGTATCAATTTTGGAAGAATCATTTTTTATAATGCTGAGTTTTCTAGTTCATAAATACTGACTGTTTATTTAGATCTTTAACTTCTCTCAGCAGCATTTGTAGTTTTCAGGATAAAGGTCTTACATTTCTTTCGTTAAGTTTATCCCTAAGTATTTTATTCTTTTTTCATGTTATTGTGAATGGAAATCGTTTCATTTTTTAGATATTCCTAGCCTATAGAAATACAACTGATTTGTCTACTGATTTTATATTGATTCAGTTTTGCTGAACTCATTTACTAGTTCTAGGAGTTTTTTTGTAGGCTTCTTAGGATTTTTTTTTTTTTCTTCTTAGGATTTTTAGTGGCTTCTCTAGGATTTTCTGTATACAGTCTCATATCGTTTGCATATAAAGACCATTTTACTTCTACCTTTCCAACCTGGATGGATGTTTTGTTTTGCTTTTTTCTTGCCTAATTGCACTGGTTAGAACCTCTAGTACACTGATGAGAGCAGACATCCTCATCTTGTTCCCCATCTTAAAGGGAAAACATCAAGTCAGCTGTAGGTTTTTCATAGATGCCTCTTATCAGGTGGAGAAAGTATTTTCCTTTATTACTTGTTTGTTGGGAGTTTTTATTATGAACAGCTATTGGTTTTGTCGGATGATTTTTCTGTCTCTTGAGATGACCCTGTGGTTTTTGTCCTTTATTCTGTTAATATGGTATATACATTAATTGATTTTGTGGTAATTCTTTAAAGATTAGTTCGTCATGTGGAACCTGAGACCACATCAGTGAACTTTTTGTACTCATGCCTTAAAATTTTTGGTCTTAAACTTTGAGTGGATCTTTTAACCATGCATAATTTCATAACATGGTCATTTGGAAAATAGTGGTTCACTGAATTATGCAGATTATTAAAATACCACATTTCATCAAACAATAACAAAAGTAACATTAATATCACCCACTTGCCTCATCAGAGCAGTGTTTAAGTACTAGGAAATTACCAAGCTCACCATGGTGTAAATACAAATGTTCTATGATTTACATTTTTTCTTGAAAATTTGAATTTTATACTTGGCAACAAATACAGTTAGTTTTCCTTGAAGGGAGAGGCTTATTTAATACATTTCCAAGAAAATGTCTACCAGATGCCCAAGTCTGAGTAACTATAGTTTATCTATTAGTTGTTCCTTCAAGGAAAAGGGGATGTTCATGAATAATGTAGCTGGTTCTGCTCACAACTCAATCACTCAGGTGCTTTTCCTTGAGACCCACCATCATACCTTTATATCAGCTGGCATGCTTTATGTGTTCTTCCCATCTCATCCCATAAAATATCAAAAAAGAGGGATCCCTGGGTGGCGCAGCGGTTTGGCGCCTGCCTTTGGCCCAGGGCGCGATCCTGGAGACCCGGGATCGAATCCCACATCGGGCTCCCAGTGCATGGAGCCTGCTTCTTCCTCTGCCTATGTCTCTGCCTCTCTCTCTCTCTGTGACTATCATAAATAAATAAAAATTAAAAAAAAATGTTTAAAAAATATATATATCAAAAAAGAAATCCACTGGCATTGAGATTTAATGAAATAATTTTGACTACTTCATCAAGGACATTCCTAAGGAAAATGGACTTTTTTCTTTTTAATCACAAGTGGATAGCAATAGAGAATACAGTAACTGCTGGTACATTTTTGTGTCTCCTCCTTGATTTACACTAAGGTGGCAGCAGTTTTACCCACCATTGCTTTTCTCCCGTTAGTGCAAATGTTACCACAGTGAGAAAGGCACATCACATCTTAATATTATTATGAAAATAGTTTTGACCTTGCAGATCCTCTGAAAGAGTCTCAGGAACTCCAGAGGGTTTACGGATCACTCTGAGAATCTCTAGGCTATACCTGAGTTTGTCCTTTTACCCTTTTGTTTATCGGTTCTGATCTTTCTTCCCCATCCTTTTATCCTTGGAATATGCTATGTAATTTTCTGTTGTATGATACCCTGCATATTTATCAAGCTTTTTTGTTGTTGTTTTCCTTACAAGATTAAAAAAGTTATTATTTTTGTAACTATACGTTTTTCAGATTGAGACAAAGGGAAGTATTCTCAAAAGTGTCTTTATTTTGGGGGAGCATAACAAGTTAACTTGCTAATTGGAGTAGAGCCGTCACTCTGTGTGAGGTAGTGTAGCTGTTGCTGTTTTAGGTTGGATAGAGGGGTAATTGGAAAGAGGAAATATCCTTAGGAGGGTTGGGACTCCTCAGTTTGATTGAATACCTGATGAGTGGGAAGAGAAAGTCCCTAACCTGACAATTTATTGTAAAACATATCTGTGCTAATGCAGGAACTCCGACCCACCTGGTGCAGAGGAGTCTTGTCTTGACCTGCTTTGGGAGAGTGTTGTCTTGATGCTTTTCTCTTCCTCCTTGGAAAACAGCTGAAGAAATCAGGGGAGAAACCCCTGCTTGGTGGAAGCCTGATGGAATATGCAATCTTGTCTGCCATTGCTGCCATGAATGAGCCGAAGACCTGCTCCACCACTGCTCTGAAGAAGTATGTCCTGGAGAACCACCCAGGGACCAATTCTAACTATCAAAGTAAGACTCAGAGCTGTGTGCATTAACTGGGATCAGAGGAATTATCTTGTGAAAGATTTTAGAGCTCATGCTATTAATGACAAGGCATTAACTACTGACTGTGAAAACCAAGAGGGGACAACAACTTGACAAATTTCTTATATATAGAAAGAAAAACAAATGATCAAGGTTCATCCTTAATTTACAATGTCTACTGAAGAGCAGGATTTGGTTGTACTTTGCTGTAAAGGTTTTTCTCCTATATGTTTTTACTGTAATTTAGATAAATCTTTTTTGGTTTAGAGCACTCTCAGATATAATAGCTTTTTGCCTTTCTGAATGTTTACCAAAACATCTAATTTCACCTTGAAACTGAGCTGGTGTTTTAAAACACGGCTTGTGTTATTTCTCATTGCTTTAAGCCCTAAAACAGAAAATACTTTTATTTAGTAAAGTGTATTTACCCTATAAAGTGGTGATTTGAGATGAAAAACCTCATCCTAACAGCTCTATCACATGCGGATTAGTGAGGCTGGCTATTTTCTCAGTGGACTACTAGAATAGAGTGGTGTAGGGTAAGGAATGTGGAAAATAAGTAACAAAATGCAAACTGGACTGTATAACTTTTTTTTTTTTTTTTTGGACTGTATAACTTTAATTTGAAAGTCTTACTATTGACTTTTAGCATACATGCAGTATGAATTTTTTAATGTTATGAGAGATTGCTTTCTGATAATTTTTTTCATGTTACAAAACAGTTCTATGTGCCTTTTTTTTTTTTTTTTAATCTGTCCTTCCTTAAGATATGTATTGTGTTCAGTGTGCATATTCACCCTTATAGACCATTTCGTGGGATCCCTGGGTGGCGCAGCGGTTTGGCGCCTGCCTTTGGCTCAGGGCACGATCCTGGAGACCCGGGATCGAATCCCACATCAGGCTCCCGGTGCATGGAGCCTGCTTCTCCCTCTGCCTGTGTCTCTGCCTCTCTCTCTCTCTCTCTCTGTGACTATCATAAATAAATAAAAATAAAAAAAAATAAAAATAAAAATTTAGACCATTTCGTGATTTTCCCTTTTGGTTGAATATTAGAAGAGAAGGTGAAGGTGGTTATTAATATTTCAGTTTCACTGATACCGCAGCTATGTTTTGGACACTGAATCATCGTAAGATGTAGTTTTGATGTGTCTTTGTATGAAAGATGAGAATTGGTGAGGCCTTTAGAAGCCATGGTATTGTTCTGTTACTGTTTGCTGATTCATGAGAAATCGGTTTTGTTGATATTCTGCTAGATGATTTTCCTAGTACAAAGGGGTATTCAGTGGATGTTTCAATGAATGGAGAGGAGAGATTTAGTTTTAGGTTGGCTGTTAATCATTTAGTTGCCACTGTAGGGCTGGTCACCACTCTGGGCTCTTGTTTTCCCTCCTGTGAAATGAGGAACTTAAATGGTCTCTAAAGTCTCTTGCGGTGACAATTTAACTCTTTTCAAATTTATGGATGTTTAATTGTTAAATGAATTATCAATCACTTTGACCACAAAGAATTCCCTTTGCACATGTCAACTAGTATCTGACAGTACAGTAAATTAATGTATAACTGATTGTGGTTGAGGTAATTATCAAATTGAATAAATCACTTTCTTCATTTCTGAATTTTTTGTTCAGTGCATTTGCTGAAGAAAACTCTGCAGAAATGTGAAAAGAATGGGTGGATGGAACAGATATCTGGCAAAGGATTCAGTGGCACCTTCCAGCTCTGTTTTCCCTATTATCCCAGGTAAGCAGCTGGCCCATAATGTGAAGTGTTGATCATTGTAAAATTTAAAATCTGATTTTAGGTTACAGGCTTGGGTTTCATGTACTAACTTACTACTGTTGTTATACTTGAAGATAAAGACTGATTTTAGGTTACAGGCTTGGGTCTCATGGATTAACTTACAACTGTTATTATACTTGAAGATAAAGACTACTTAAGGCAATGTTGCTTTTCTGTTTTGGGTTTTGTTTTTTTCTTTTTAAGTTTTATTTATTTTTGAGAGAGCGCATGGAGCAGGAGGGGAGAGGGAGAGAGAAATCTCAAGCAGACTCCACAATGAGCATGGAACTTGACACAGGCTCTCATGACCCCTGAGATCATGACCAGAGCCAAGAATTAGATGCCTAACTGACTGAGCCACCCAGGCACCCCTAACTAAGGCAGTATCGTTTATAGAGTAAGAGCTTTTCATGTAGGACTAGAGCTTACTGTCAGCCATCTATTCCTAAAATCAAGCATTGAATTCTGTGAGTCCGTTGGCCATTTTTATATTCATTCGTTTTTTATTACGTAAATGATAATGACAAAAAGATTATTAGCGGATTAGATATGTTTTAATTGTCCGTCATTCAAGGAGGGAAAGCATTGGCTGTTTCCAAGAATCCTAGTCTATCTTCTCCATACTGTAGAAACAGGGAGGGCCATTTCCTTGAAAACCTCTTATATCTATAGTTTATTACTGAACTAAAAAATATATTGAGCACCTCCTGTGGGCCAAGCATTATCCTATGTACCCATGCAATGGCCTTCTTATTCTTTGATTTCTGGTAAAGTTCCATGACCTGTACCACTAAAACCCTATTTTAGCAAAAGTATAGTGTAGTTTCTTATATTGTACCTTGTACACAAGCCTAGGTGTTATTTGGTTGTGTGTTATTTGAATTTTTCAAATTCTTAAAGCCAAATACATAAAATGTTAAAAAATTTAAGGACTTATTAATCAATGGGATCAATATTTCTATCAGTAAGGGGACAGAAAATTAGAAAATACTTACTGAATTTCTCTAAAACTTAGAAGAGATTCAGCCTTTACATTATTTTGAGGCTTTTTGCCAATATCATGAGGGCAAAAAATGTATACTCCTCTGCAGACTGTTTGCTGCCTTATAGACAATTCACTGCTTTATATTCAGTGGCAAGTACAGTGCTGGACACACATCAAGAGCTTAAATAATTATTTATTAAGTAAATGAGTAAAAATTGGTTTTATTAAATGGCAGGAGGAAGGGAAAGAATTATGGTCTGGGACTTTTATAGATTTGTTACAACTTTGTGTGTTCAAAATAGGTTAAACTGTAACCTGATAGGGCAGCCCAGGTGGCTCAGCTCTTTAGGGTGGCTCAGCTGTTTAGCACCACCTTCTTACCAGGGCGTGATCCTGGAGACCCGAGATCGAGTCCCACAGCATGCATGGAGCCTGTTTCTCCCTCTGCCTGTGTCTCTGCCTCTGTGTCTGTGTGTGTCTCTCTCATGAATAAATAAATAAAATATTTTTTAAAAAAATAGACCTGTAACCTGATACTTGTAACATAGTATTTAGGGAGGGCAGGCAGATGTGGAATGTCCAGGAAAGAGCAGCTAGGTTCACATTTTTCCCCTGTCCTATATGGGACTTCTCTTTTACCTAAGTTTTCTTTTTCTTTTCATAGCCCAGGAGTTCTATTTCCAAAGAAAGAGCTAGATGACTCAAGAGATGAGGATGAAGAGGAGGATGACTCCTCAGAAGAAGACTCTGATGACGAAGAGCCTCCACCTAAGAGGAGGTATGGATGTGTGGGAGGCCTTTCTACCTTAGAGCTAAAAATGGCAGTAATAGTAATCGTGTCTTAACAACTCAGGATCCTTCTCAGAAAGTTCTTTGTGTAACATTTGAACTTGTCTTCTTGAAAATTCAGGGACTTTGAATTTAGGAAGCCCTGTGAATATATAATTTGCCATTTGGTCTGTTTGGCTATCCATAGTTTGTTATTCAAAGAAAAATAATGCCATATTTTCCTAGGAAAAACATGAATTATGTATAGACTTTCATGAATTGGTTGAATTTTTACACAGTTTTAGTAAAGATTCTAATCACATTCCTATCCTTTACATAGGTGACTTTTACCTACACTAGATCTTTTCTGGCAAAGTATCTGGTCATCCTGGCAAAGTGAATCTCTCCAGTACTAAGTCATAGCCTTTGCTCTTTGGTTCTCACAGGTTGCAGAAGAAAACCCCAGCCAAGTCATCGGTAAAGGCTGCATCTGTGAAGCAGAGAGGGTCCAAGCCTGCACCTAAAGTTCCAGCTGCCCAGCGGGGAAAAGCTAGGCCCCTGCCCAAGAAAGCCCCTCCCAAGGCCAAAACTCCTGCCAAGAAAGCAAGACCTTCATCCTCAGTCATCAAGAAACCTAGTGGTGGCTCTTCAAAGAAGCCTGCAGCCAATGTGAGAAAGGAAGTGAAGTTGCCCAGCAAGGGCAAAGCCACCATGAAGAAATCTTTCAAAGCAAAAAAGTAAATTTTATAGGAAAAAAAGGGTATCATGATAAAATTCAGAATCTTATTTTCTAAGGTCAGTGTGCATTTGTTTTAGTTTTGATGCTTTTAAAATTACATTTTTTTTTCCTCCCCCATGAACACTGTGGGGAGGGAATATAAATAAACCAATTTAGGCATTTGTTAGCTTTAGGTGCTGTTCTTGGTGCCTGCCCCTTCCCTCAGTCATTTTAATTTCTTCGATAACTCTGGTTTTCCTGAACTGTATAATCTACATTTGTCATTTTTTTTTCTCCCTCCACCCCAACCATCTTTCTTTTTTTATGGTCAGCTTTGGCTTTTTTTTTTTTTTTTTTTTCCTTCCAGCTTTATATAAACAGCTGCAGAGATTTTTATATTTGTAGAAAGCATCAAGAATAGGATGCTGGTCAGGTGCTGGAAGTAAACAAGAGGCAGTATATATAGCACTGACTGAATTGTAAAGCCTTCTGCCTGGAGACTTCAGTTATAGCTATAAAATAATCTTATTTATAAAACCACTCCACTAACCCTTTCTCTCCAACTGTGTAATTACAGAGACATCTTAGCTTTGGGAATAAGCCAAAAAACGTTATAATTTCATTAGGTTCTGAAGACCTGTAACTCCTTTGGGCCACTTTCACATTGGTCAGTTTCCCCGGTATTTTTCACTGGCCCAGGGCATTGCGTTCTCTCAACCGCAAGCACAAATTCCCTCCACCACTTGTTTTTTGAAGGGGAAATACAGGAATATATTGAATTTGTGAATTCCGGTGTCACCTGTGTTACCAAAAACCAAAACATATGAAATCTCCGTGATCAAATGTTTAAATATATTTTTTAATATTTGGAGCATGAGTTGTCATTTCCAGTTTGCCTTTTTTATAAGGAAATGTTGGAGAGTTACATCATTGCTAATGTAGAAATGTTAAGTGGAAAAACACACAATTTCCTAAAATAAACTAAATTCCAGATCATCTGTGGGTTTTTTTTCCCCCTCCTTTCTTTCCATAGCACTTTTGATATCAAGCAAGTGGCTTCCTTTCTGAGATATTTTAAAAGAAAAGAAAAAAAAAAAAGCAAATGAAGCCCAACTACCTAACCCTTTCTCATTTGTATTTGTTTTAGTATTGTGCAGTTGTGTTAAATAGTATTAGCTTTCTACTTGGGAAATACTGATTTCCAGTTATCATTTATCTTCCCTGTGGCACTTGACATTTTAATTGTCTTAAACTTTTTGGTGTATCCTTCTGGCCCCTTTGAGTGCTGCCAGAGGCAAAAGACGTTTTGTTTCATTCATTCCACTTGCATTGTCTCCTGGGATCTCATCTGCAGCCTAGCGTGTGGCTGGGAAATGGACTTGAGAAGATTGGCTTGAAGTAGATCCTTAATCATGTGTGATCCCATCATGAGCTCATTGGAATTTGTGTTGCATGTAAGGCAATCTTTCCTGTTGTAAATCTTCCTTTTTTTATGTACATATATTTTGAAAAATATGAATAAACATGAAATTTTAAAGCTGCTGAACTGTAGCTTATATTTAAAAAATTCTAGTGTATCCTTAGAAGTAGCTAAGGTGCAGTCACTTGAGTCTTTTCTACCCCTTGGAATAGCTGCCATTCATTTTCCTTTTTATTTTCAGTTTTTAAATTTCTTTAAATTAAAAACAAAATTATAGATTTTATTTACGAATAATCTCTACACCCAGTGTGGGGCTTGAATTCACAACCCCGCGAGAGTGCAGCTCTACTGACTGAGCCAGCCAGGGGCCCCCATCTTCCTTTTTAAATACAAGCTCCAGTTTATTTGCTTTTGAATACTTTATATGGATGGTAAATGATGTTTCTAGGTATATTGAACCTGATTGTTTAATGAACAAGAGGATTTAAAAAATCATTCTGCGTTTTACAATAAGGTCCTTGTTTTCAAGATCATAGATTCCAGTTTTTTATGTTTTTAATGTTAAGATATATCCTTGGATTAGAGAAAAAAAATACAGCACTACCAAAGGATTGATAAACCCTACAGATCTAATCTTAGAAAGTAATTCTCTTTTCTGTTATGCTATTTGGCAGGTAATATATTATGGTGTTGGGTACCTGTGCTAAGAATTTGTCTACTCTTCTGAGATCAAAAATTGGAGGATTTTGTGGTTTTCTTTGTTTTACAGTACCACTTTTAAAACGATACCCTGAACAATCACCTGGTAGCTATATTGTACATCAGGTGCTCCAGCATAGTGTAAAATGTTTGGACCAGATCATTTGAGATCCTTTCCAACTCTGACATTGTGTTAATTGTACAAAGTTTAGGTAAGGACAAAATTGTCTTTGCTTCAGAATCATGTAAAGGGAAAAGACAAGATGTTCACTACATTCTTGAGTGAAAATCCCCACCATCAAAGACATGCACCTTACTTATGTTAAGATAAAGGAATGTTTGGTTTTTTTCTCCCTTCCAGGCATTCTAAAGGAGCAGAACACATATATTTTACTTCCATGTTACAGAAAGGAAAACAGCAAATTCAAGAGGTAATCCCAGCAAGTTCCAGCATGGATCAGTGGCTTCAGTACTCTCTGTTAGTGGCTTACTGAGTTTAGTTACAGTGTTTCATGCATTCTTAATCCACCTACAAACTACCTTTGATAAATGAATCTCAGAAAGTACTGGGAGAGAGATTGTCAGCTGCTTAACCTACAAAATGAGAAAGAAGAGCTACCATTGCAAAATCGTGGAGACCTTTCCTTAGTAATATGATAAAAGTACTCAATACAGATTCTAACCATCCACACAGACTTAATGAAAAGAAGCCTGGTCCCGTATAAATCTTAGAAAACAGATCTATGTTTTAATCATGTCTGTTGGGTATAATTAACCAGGAAATAACATGAAACGAGCTAGTTAATATACCAGTACCTTTAACATTTTCCCCATCATTCTTAAAAAGTTTGTCAGCCCCATTCTAGGTTTGCTAACCTCTTTTTGTACTTATTGTAAAGAACCTGTGAAATTATTCTTGCGATAACTCTTGCCATCCTGATGGATCAGGAGAAAGAGGTGAAGCCAGCCATATTCATGAAATGCTGTATTTAGCCAACTAAGAAAAACTTAAAACTTAGGATTATTGTTGAGATTTCTCATCTTTGATACCTGCAAAATCATGTTAACGATTTTATTTCTCTCTGGGGTAAGCAAAAATTCTAACTTTGTCTATGGCAAGAAATTCTGTTCTTAATTGGAAAAAAGATCATTTTTAAGCTATACCCCAGAGGTTCTGATTGACTTTACTTCCCAGCATGCAGAGTTTGCTTTGCATTTTCATGGTAGAACAGATGGCCACTCAGTTCTACAGAGCTGAAGCTAAAGAACCATAACTGTTGAAGCTCTTGGTTTAGGAATTGCTTGACAAAACTGTGCCTAGAAGCCATAAGAGATCACTAACTGATATCCCTCAGCTGCAGTGAATTTACCTTTTTTAAGAAACCAATTTCTAACTTTTTTCCTATATTATTTTCTTTTATTATTTTCCATAAGATTCTTCACTCGTTTTTCTGCTGGAGAAATTTTCTACCTTTGATTATTTAAATTTATTAGCCTAGTTTGAATTGTTCCTAAGCAGTTTTGTCAACAACTGGTATGTCAGAGACAGCTTCGAAAGGTACCCTCTAAGTCATTTTCCTCAAAAATGGCAATTTTCTCTCTTGATACTGTACATAAATGTGTAATTAACGCTATTTGGTATTAAATCTGTTTAACAAAGAGACCTTTCTTTATGGTGCCTTGAATGTTCGATAAAGTGTAGTTTTAAATTCGACCTGTTACCATAAATAAGAATAATGACAATCATAGCAAACACTAATTGAGTTTCTCCTAAAAGTCAGGCTCTGTACATACATTATCTCATTAATCCTTGGAACCCTATGAGATGGTGATTGTATATTATCCCGTTACAGAAGGGGAAAACTAAGGTACAAAATGTGGTTCAGAAACTTGCACCAGGTCATAGTAAATGGCAAAGCCAGAATTAAACCCAGTCTCTCTGAATGCAGAGCCATCTCTATCTGTTCTGCTCTGTTGTCTCCCCTTGGTGGTTCTTCAGCCTTCTGAATTCTCTTACCCTACAGCTCAGTGATTCTGTGTTCTGTTCATGGCAAACAAAGGACTTTAGAGAAGATTTGGAAATGAGATGAAACTGTTACATTTGCTTCTAGAGGTTTGCTTAAGGTTTTTTTTTTTTTTTTTTTTTTAAGATTTTATTTATTTATTCATGAGAGACACAGAGAGCGAGAGGCAGAGACACAGGCAGAGAGAGAGAGGCAAGGCTCCAGACAGGGAGCCCGATGTGGGACTCAATCCCAGGACTCCAGGATCACGCTCTGGGCGGAAGGCAGACACCCAGCTGATGAGCCACCTAGGCATCTCGCTTAAGAAGTTTGATAAGAACTATTACAATTAGATCTTGGATCACTGGGGAATGTTGCCTAGACTGCCCTAAGTTGTGTTTTGGATACTGTAAGTACAGTACTCAGTCATTTTCAAATCCTAGACTTGGGATACTTTTCTGGTTTCCTCCCGGTTTACTTAACACAGGCCAGTTCTTTCAGTTTACCCGGTATGGATGCTCGTGAGAGCATTTCCTCCAGGAGCCTCAGCTTCTGTGAGAACTTTGACATTGCTCAGGAAGCGTCTGTCCCACTCTATCAGCCATAAACTTGTACTTGAAGAGGCCTACCAAGAGCAGTGCCAAAAGGGGGACTACTTGACAACTGAATCTTTTGGACCGGGTATCTGCTGAGTAATCATGAGCTGAAATGTTAGTAATCCTTGCTTTTAATACTCATGATTCTGAGAGAAACCTTGTCACCTGGTCTCCGCTGCTGTCTCTGTCTGCTTTGTTTGCCCCCAATACCAATAGATGCTCTTTCCTAAAACCCAGAGAGTTCATTACACAGAGATCAAGGGTCACATGCTCTTCCAACAGAGCCATCCAGGACCCCAGTTTTTTATTGTTTTTTAGCTCCATTGAATACTATTACCAGCTTTTTTTAGGTAGTATTTGCTATTACCTGCCTTTCTTTACTTTCCAAAATGTATCCTGAACTCCTCTAATTCTTCTGTCTCTGGCAGCAAGGTCTCTAAGTGTTTCTGGAGAACGGTCCTCTTCAGACCTATACTTTTCAGTTGGGAAGGTACTAGGAACCATGCCTTTTTCCCCGCGCAGACGGTGTACAGGTAGCAAGATAAAGTGCCTATTTCTAGGGCATCGGTTTTTTATTCCACAGTATTGGGAGGGGTGCCACTATGTTAATGGTAACATTGAAACAAATAGAAGGAAGTGCAAAGTCCACAATAGTTAATAGGGTAAATCAAGATTTCTAGAAGTAAAGCAGCAGCAGCGCTTTGGGCTCTACCAGGTGATCTTCAGGGGGAGTGCCCATTCACCCTTCTCTGGAAGAATAAGCACTGCCCTAACTGGGACCCTCCAACAGGTGCCTACAGTCTGTATCCCATTTGGAACTAATGGTGCAGCCTCAGGCAAGTCACTTCACCTTCTGGTTCTCAATAGGAAAAGTGGTAACATTTCTCTGATCCTGTAACCTCTACACTTTGCCAAACCAGAATACATAGGAAGAGGAATCTATCTGGCCACATAGTGTTGTGGTCCTCCACTTTTTGAAGGAATCTTAATCATTGTATTGAGTTGGCTTGGGCTGCCGTAACAAAGTAGCACAGACCAGGTTGCTTAAACAACAGCAGTTTGTCTAGCAGGTCTGTAGTGTTGAAGCCCAAGATGAAAGTGTCAACAGGGCTAACTTTCTGAGAGCCCAGGGAAGATCTGTTCCAGCCCTCTCTTCTGGGCTAATGGATGGATGGCTGTCTTCCTGTGTGTCTTCACCTCGTCTTCCCTTCTGTACATGTCTGCGTCTAAATTTCCTCCTATAAGGACCCCTGTGATATTGGGTGAGTGACCCTAATGACCTCATTTTAAGTTACCTCTTTACAGATCTATGCGTAAAGAGGTGAAGTTACCTCTTTACAGACCTCACATTCTGAGGCAGTAGGGGCTAGTAGTTGAACAATGAGGGATTAAGGGAGAGGATACAGTTCAGCTCAAAACATGTCTCTGTTTTGTTGTTGTTTAAATATTTTATTTGAGAGAAAGAGCATGAGCAGGGGGTAAAGGGAGAGGAAGAAGCATACTCCCCACTGAGCAGGGAGCCCAACATGGGGCTTGATCCAGGACCTCGAGATCATGACCTGAGCCCAAGGCAGACGCTTGAGCAACTGAGCCACCCAAGTACCCTTTGTTGTTTTTTAATTTTTTAAAAAAGATTTTATTTATTCATGAGAGACACAGAGAGCGGGGGTGGGGGGGTGGGCACAGAGACACAGGCAGAGGGAGAAGCAAGCTCCATGCAGGCAGCCTGATGTGGGATTCGATTCCGGGTCTCCAGGATCACGCCCTGGGCTGAAGGCAGGCGCTAAACCTCTGAGCCACCCGGGCTGCCCTTGTTTTTTAATTTGTGTTCTAGGTCACTTACTTTGGGAGAGTGCAATATTGAGGGTACATTGCAGGGACAGCCATTAGGACTCACCTCAGAGAATGGAATAATGGTGCTCAAGGTTGGAAAGTAACTCTCAGCATGGGGAGGTGTTGCCAAGCAAACAGAGGGAAGCTTGTGCGGTGAAAACCAGGTGTGGAGGAGCTGCTGGGCCCGGCCTGCTGCAGGCTCACCGCCTCGGTGATCAGATTTGAAATGACGTGGTGTTACTTCCCACTCACATTCATCAGCTGGCAACTCCAGTTAAGATTCTAGGATTTTAGAGGAAAGGGGAGATTGTGAGAGCAAGCTCACACCTGTAGTTCAGTAAATGTCATTGACTCATCAGGAAATAACCATGACCCAGCCGTGAGCCCCAACATGTCCAGGGCTCATGAACCCAGCACCCTAGATTGCCTTTTTTTGTCATTTTTTGCTCTGCTGAATATAGGTAATTCCTCTGGGCTTCCTGCAGAAGTGAGTCATAAATCCAATGGTTGAAGTTCTACCCTGATGGCTCTGGGAGCTGTGTTGTCATGAATGTAGGATTAGACTCACGCGGCGGATGAGGATGCAGCAGTGGCCCGTTTTATGCTGCTGTCCCGCACGGAACTAGGTTGGCTCGCCCCGGAGATGGCTGACACCCACGAAGTCTGTTTCCTTTGATGCAAACGTCAGCTTTGACATCTAACATACCTTTAGTAAGGCTTCGTGCACAGTAGAAGCATGGAGTTTTTATGCTTTTAGTGGAATTAGATCACCTGGATTTGGAAACCTGGGAGAATGGCTCAGATTAGCAGTTACATCACTTTGATAAATAAAAATGAAGGAATGAACTTCAAATTTATAACTGTATTTTTTTAAAGATTTTATTTATTCATGAGAGACAGAGAGGCAGAGACACAGGCAGAGGGAGAAGCAGGCCCCACACAGGGAGCCTGACGTGGGACTCGATCCCGGGTCTCCAGGATCACGCCTGGGGCTAAAGGCGGCACTTAACCACTGAGCCACCCTGCATTTTGTTTTGAAACACTATCCCTGAGTAGGGATGAAGAGCAGTAAAAGGGGGATCCTCCAGTCAGGAGCCAATGTAACATATTTCACATATTATCTTTGCAGATCTGTGGTGGTTTGTTGTTAATCTCCGTATCTCTGGGACCTAGCACAGTGTCTGCCACTGAGACTTTGGCCTGTCCCCTTATCCTGAGAAAGGCTTAGAAAGCAGAATTCTCTCTTGCCTATGTCACTATGATTTTAATTCCCTGGTCTTGTTTCATTTTGACCTGAAACAAATTACTGTCCCTATTTTAAAAAGTGTAGGATCCAAATTAATTCTATGCATCAGAAACTTGTTAGAGCCCGTAGTGAATACAACTGTATTGCTTTCTCTGAAGAGTCAGAGGGACTGCGAACCTAGTAACTGGCAAATCTTCTCTATTTAAAATTCACACACCAAGCTCCACACTCAGCACAGAGTGCTTGAGACTCTCCCTCTCCCTCTCCCTCTCTGTCCCTCTACTTTTCTCTCTCAGATAAACAATCTTTATTTCTAAAAAATTTTTTTAAAATAAAAAAATTTTTTTAAGATTTTGAGAGAGGGAAAGAGAGCACAAGGGGGACAGAGGCAGAGGGAGAAGCAGGCTCCCTGCCGAGTAGGGAGCCCGATGTTGGGCTTTATCTCAGGACCTTGTGATCATGACCTGAGCTGAAGGCAGATGCTTATTAGCTGACAGCCACCAGGCGCCCCTCAAATACATAATCCTAAAAAAAAAAAAAAAATCAGGAACGCCTGGGTGGCTTAGTGGTTGAGCATCTGCCTTTGGCTCAGGTAGTGATCCTGAGTTGAGGGATCGAGACCCACAGCAGGCTCCCAGCAGGCAAGAGGAGCCTGCTTCTCCCTGTGCCTATGTCTCTGCCTCTCTCTGTCTCTCATGAATAAAAATCTTCAAAAAAAAAATTCACTTGCTTTTAAAAACTAGTTAGAATTAACCCTTTATTTTTTGTGTACCCTGAGCTTCATATATTGGTATTTCCAAAAAAGCAACCAGCAAACCATCTAGATCTTTCTCCTCACTGGACTCAAGGCCATCTCATGGTTTCAGTGAAGAGTTTCCTAGAGCCCTTGATATGGGGAACTCACTTAACACCTGCCATTCAGTCATATACAAAAGAAACAAGGATAAAGGCAAAGTCTAACATCAGCTAGTATTAATTATCGAGCGTCTCACTTACTGTGGGTCAGGTACTGTGCCAAGCACTTTGCCCACATAACTCATCCTGACGTCGCTATGAGTCAGGTGTTAGTGACACTTAACAGATGAGGCATTCCAGATTAAAGTGATTAAGGTGTTCGCCCAAGGTCCTACATCTAGTAAGATTTTGTGCCCAAATTTGGGAGCAAGCCTCTAACCATTACACCCCCTTGCTGCCTCTGGAAGAGCATGCCCATGCTCTGAGACCAAGGGAATGGCCAGCACACAGGTGTGGCTCAGACCAGCCTCCTCCAGAACTCACCTGAGGCTCGAGGCCCCTAGACCCTGTTTCTCTGCCTCGCTCACCCCTGTCGGGGTGCTCCCCCACTGGACCCGAGCGCCCGTGTTATTTACCGAGTGGTGGTGCGTGGGCAATTTCTGGTGTTTCCTCTCTGCGGAACTCACACTTCCATACACCACCAAAGGCTGAGCTGAATCGGGTTTGCAGGGTTTTTTGTTTTGTTTTGTTTTTTTTTGGCACCTACAAGATGCCCGGCCTGATGGGAACAAAAGTGCTTTCCAGTTCAAAGCTGGGTCTGCACACCAGTCTCCCCCACCTAAGCGGATGTGCGAGCAGGCCGAAGGAGAGGGGCACGGTCCACGTGCAGTGACCGACGTTCACGCCGAGCTGGGCAGACGCGAGGGACCCTCCTACAGGACGAGGAAGAGGGTGCGTGATACCCACTACCTACTGAGGGCGAGGGGCGGAAGGTGACCCTGGCCCGGTTGTCCCGGAGGTCCCGGAGGCCACGCGGGCTGGGTCCTGAGTGCATTCACTCCCTCGTCGCGACGACAGTCACTGAAGGAAGCAGGCTCTGACCTGCGCACTGGGGATGGAGGCCCCTCCTGGTCAGAGCCGCCTGCACTCCGGGAAGAGGACTGGTCTCGTACGTGGTCCCGTAAGCGAGAGTCACGAGGGCTCTGCAGGGGGTGGAGGAGGCACCGGTGGTCTGGGAAGGCTTCCCGGAGGAGGAGCTGCTCGAGGCGCCGCTTGGAGGAGGAGGAGCTAGCCAGGGGGCCAGAGGGGAAGGTCTCCTCAAAGAGGGAGACGTCGGCGAGGCCCTGGGCGCTCAGACACCTCGGCCCGAGGAGACGGGCCCGCGGGGGGCAGGCGCGACCCCTCCGGCCCTTTAAGGCGGAGCTCCGGGGCGCGAGCCGGCGGGGGCGGGGCCAGGACCCCTCGCGGCCGCTGATTGGGCGGCGCTCCCGAGCGGAGCCGCTCCGCGGGCGGCGATTGGTGGGCCCGGGCGGGCGCCGCCGCCAGGTGATACGGGGAGCTGGTTCCCGCGGCCACGTGGGGGGCGCGCGGGCGGGGGGCGGGGGGTGCCGGGGGGCGGGCGGCGGGGACGCGCAGGGCGCTCCGGGGGAGCAGCGCCGAGCTGCGGCGGCGGGACTCGGGCCGCGGCGGCCGCGGTGAGTGAGCGCGGGGGAGCGGGGCCGGGGCTGGAGGGTCGCGGGGAGGGGGGCTCGGGCCCCGGGCGCAGGGCGGGCGGGGGGGGGCTGGGGAGGAGCGTCTCGGCCGCTTCCCTCCGCCACCGCCGTCACCTCCGCCGTCCCTCCGCCAGCGCCCTGCCTCGCTCGCCCCGCGGTCGGCCCGGGGACTTTCTCTGCCCAGAGCGCTGCCCCCCCAGGAATGACAGGAAGAGCAGGATGACGACCCGCGCGGGGCGCGCTCCGTGCCGCCCGGGCGCCCGCCCCACTCAATCTGGAAGGCAGCACTTTCCGCTCCATGTCGTCTGTTTGGAGAGGCCACCCTCGACCCCTCTGCATTAACCCCCCCCCCCACACACACACACACACATCACATTTCCTCCTCACCCCACTGCATTTTTCTCCAAATCGCTTAAGTCCCTTGTGATGCTGATTCTCAGTACGGTCCCCCTGACCCTGCTTGCGCGCTCCCCGAGGACAGGGACTTTGTTTTTGTTCACCTGGCACATGGTTGGCACTTGGAATATTTTCAGAAGGAGCAGATAAATGAGCAGCCCTAGGAGGCAGCTGCTATTACCGTCCCCACTTTACAGGTGAGGAGATGGAGGCTGAGGAGTTAAGGGACTGCCGCACAGGAGTGTGTGGGTCTGGGGGTGGAGGGATGGAGGGGGGCTTCTTCTGTATGACTGATCCAAAGGTAGTGGAGGTGATGCAGGTGACCAGAGTGGCTCAGGCCGCCCCAGACCATCTGGACAGGGAGACAGACTGAGAAAGCAGCTATTTTGCTGATAAGATCAGCCCTCAGCACCTGAGGTGTTCAAGGTAGAGGGGACTCACCACACTGCCATGGGGGACACCCTGCTTACTTGGGAGGGGAGCGTGAGCAGAAAGACACTGCCATGGCCTAGGGGAACAAACTCCAGAACCCCAGCTTTGCTTCCCAGCTCTCCCTTATGCTGTGTGACCTTGGGCAAGTGGCTTCACCCCTCTGAGCCACGCTTGCTAAGCCCAGAGTTCAGACTGAGTGGTCTCCCGGGATGCTCTGAAGATGCCTCCTCCCCCCATGACTCAACTCAGCAGAGTGCTTCTGTCCTTGACCCTCGTAAGGCAAGTCAACCCATCCAGTACCCTGTCTCTAAGCAGGACCACCTGGAAATTCTCAGAGGAGCAAAAGAAGAGCCCCGGCCTCATTCCAAAGGAGTCCCCCTAGAAAGGTGCTGGCCCAGCCAGGCTGCTGCATAAAAACCTTGGAAAAAACAAGTGTGCTCCAAAATAAGTGGGTGTTTGCACCCAGAACGGGTAAGCAGGTCTGGGGTTAGGGTGAGCCTGGTAAACCTCACTGGTCCCTTGGGTGGCCCCCAAACCCAGGCTTGGGGCTGAAATGCACTGGGAGGGAGAGAGAGGAAGAGAGAAACTTCCAGTTTCCCGGGGATTGGGGAAGGATCAGGTGACGATGGCAGGGACAGTGGAGTGTCCCCAGGAAAGCTGCCGCTCCGGATCTGGAGGGAGGAGGCAGGAGGCGGTTCGCAGCCCTGGACACAGCTGCCTCGGCATGTGGGCATGTGTGAGAGTGAACGTGAGTGTGCCGGAGACCCGTGTGCCTCTTTGCTGTCTTAGCACCTTAGTGTCTGAGGGGCTGTGTCAGCACAGGCAGGATGGGAAACGTGCTCCTGGTCTCTCCCTCCTCCCGTCCCTCCTCTATCTCGTATTGTCTTCACATCTCTGTTCCCACTTCTGCTGGCTGCCTTTCATCCTCTTCTCTTTCCCTCTCTCCCTCTTGCCCTGTTTTTGTTTTGGTCTTTGCCTCCTCTGTGTCCCACCACCTGTGGGTCCAGGGCATCTGAGCCCATAAAGTGACCATGAAATCAAAAGTTGAGTTCCCTGGAAGCCCAGTCTCCGTGCCTGGGAACAGTGGCCACAGAGCTTTTGCGCCCGCTACACATCTAGCTTTGTTGTATTGAAACATCAGATGGACAGTAGGTAATGGACATGATGTGAAAAATGATCAGGATTAAAAAGTGGAGGGTGTGAGGCTAGAAAAGCAGGAGGGGAGAGGGTACAGGAGGGAGGGACCAGAGGCCATCAAGGGGACCGTGCAGCCTTTATTTCTGGCTCTCCTACCCACCCCCCGCCCCCGGGAAAGTGACGTAGCGGGTTGTTGCCCACAGACTGTAGTGGTGGCTGCTGCTGCCCCCACCCTGGCTGAGCTGGGACTGGAGGTCTGGGCGGGCAGGGGTAGGGGCTGCTCCCCAGCTCTTGGCGCGGGGAGTGTCGGTTTCCAAGCATCTGCATGAAGGTGCGTAGAGCCCACCCCGGAAGCCCCCATTTCCTACCCAGCGCCCCGATATCTGCTTTCTCCCGGTGGAATTGTGGCTCCCAGGCAGGTCTCTCCTGCCGCCTCGCTGTCCTCCCAGGCTCCCTCCTGGATAGCAGGCCTTGGGGTCCCCCCATCCTGTGTGCACCTGTTAAGTTGCCCCTCCCACCCCGCTGGCATCATGCAGGTACCTGCTCCTCTGCTCAGTTCTAGACTCCTCCCATTACCCCAGGTTTGGGGATGAGGAGATGGCAGCTCTGAGATGTGAGGCCATTTGCCTGAAGTTATGCAGCATTTGGACCCAGGACTCCCTGATCCTAAGTGCAGTGAGCTAGAGCCAGGCAGGATGGGGGGCAGGGGGTCTAAGCCACCCAGGAAAGACTGGAGGAGCTGAGTCGGGGGGACCCAGGCAGAGGGCAGTCAGCCCTTCTTTCTCCAGGTGCCTAGGTGCCGCGGTCACTGTGCACCAGGGGTCATGAGCTGAAGGGGAACTGAGCGCTCTCCCTTGAGGATGGTCTAGTCGGGGAGGTTTCCTTCTCTCCACGAATGGATCTGAGAGAGGGGCCCCATGAAACACCAAAACCTGGGCTGAGTCGGGGGCAGGGCTCCTCAGCCCCACGGGGCTTCCAGCTGCAGCCTAGCCTGGGCAGCTCAGGCCATCCAGTTCGTGGGCCACTCCCAGTATCACAGCGCTCCTGCCCTGGAACCTGCTGTGGCTCCGCACTGCCCCCAGGGCACAGCCTGAAATCCCTTGGTGTGACATGTAAGGCTGATCCCAGCCAGGCTCTGGCCCACTCTTCTGGTAGGTCCACCCAGGGGTTCGGCTGCTCTCTTCCCTGTGCCTCTGCAGACTGTCCTGGGAGCTCCCATACCCCTCCCCTCAGGTGGTGCCTTCTCGGGCTGCCCCCCTTCCTCTGGCACCTTGTACAGGCTGGTACGTGTCCCCTGCCCCCTCCCCCTCCCCAGGGCACCCCAGGCCTGAGCACAGAGGTGTCAGTGTTTGGCCCCGGGCGTGGCCTGCCACACCCCTACCTTCAGCTCTTCCCCCAAACCTCACTGCAGCAACCCCAGCCTGCCTTTCCCCACCCCCTTGTCACCGTCTAGCATATTCCATATCTGACTGATCCGTTCCAGTGGCCTTCCTCCACACTAGCACGCCAGCTGCCCCGGGGCAGGAGGGGGTCTGTCCTTTCCTTGGGGGCTGTGTGTATTCCCTGTGTCCTCAGGGCCCTGGACTTCGCCTGGCACACAGCAAGTGCTCGGAAGGGTTGGTGGAAAGGGGCTCCCCCGCCCTCTGTAGAAGCCTGGGGGCCATGCAGAGGCCCGGGGCAGGGGGCCGGAGGGCCTCGGACTGCGGCCCCGCCCCTCACCGGCCCAGGTGCATCACCAAGTTTGCCCAGGTGGGTGGGGCCGCCCCCATGGGCGGTGCTCTGGTGGGCCCTGGCTGAGGGTGGTCCTGGGGAGCAGGGAGCAGCTATTTCTGTCTTCCCTTTGGAATCCACACTCTAGAATGTGTGTGTGTGCACAGATGAGGAGATGGCCTCAGAGGGGCAGAGGCTTGACTGAAGCCACCTGCTGGGAAGGCAGCAGAGCCTACTGGGCCCCAGCTCCCTGTCTGCAGCTTACCTGGCAGAGCAGAGCATGTCTGGGGGGGAGTGTGGAGGACAGGGTCAGGGGCCGTGGTCCTGACTGCCCTGCCTCCCTGCTGCCCCCACCGCACCCCCAAGCAGTACGTGGGTTCCTTCCCCGTGGACGACCTGGATACCCAGGAGGGTGTGTGGCTCGTACAACAACAGTTGTGGGCACTGAAGGTAGGGCGCTGGGGCGGGCACATCCCTGGCCGGGGTCACAGCCTTGGAAGGTCAGGCTAGAATGGCCCCTGAAGCCACCTGATCCAATCCCCCTCCGCCCCCCATCACGGAGATGGAGCAAGTGAGGCCCAAGGAGGGACGGGACCAGAGCCATTCTGAGAAGTGGGCCCTGGAGGGCCACAGCCAGGCTCCTGGAGCCGTGTCCCTTGTGCCCCCCCCCCCCGCCCCGGGACCCCTTCCCTTGGGCAGTCATGACCAGTGTCCCATGTGAGGAAGCCACAGATGGGAGGTTGGGGGATGGTCAGAACATGGGCAGCACTGGCCCCACTGGGGGCTGCCTGCCAGGACCCAGCCACACTTCCCCAGCTCCGGGGGAGTCCACTCTCCAGGGCCCAGTCCCTTGGCAGCTGGGGTGGAGTTGGCTGCCCAGCCGGTGGTGGCTGGTCCTGAGGCAGGGCAGGGCCTGGAAGGTCATGCCTGCCCCCAACCAACTCTCTCCCATGCAGGATTATCCCCGACGTCGGGCCGTCATCCTGAAATTCAGCCTTCAGGGTCTTAAGATCTACAGCGGGGAGGGTGAGGTAGGAGCCTGTATGGGTGCAGGTGAGGCCTGGACTGGACAGGTGTCCTACTCCCTCAGAATGCGCCCGGCCCCGCGCTGCCCTTGAGCATCCCTGCCCTCCCAGCCTGCTCTGGGCCTGTGGACATCCTGTCTCCGCGGGCCCTGCCCTCAAGGCAAGCTCTGGCAACGCTTTCTCCTCCATCTCACCCCCAGCCCGGGCCCTCCAAAATCTCCGGGGCCTGCCTCCTGGCCTGATGTCAGGATCATCAGCCCCGGCTTTTTGCAGGCCCCAGGGGCCTCCAGAGGTGGCCAGGCGGCTATGGCCCGACTCGGGCTGGAGGCCAGTAGGGAGCACCGGCTTCATGGCTCATCCCTCTCCTGCCACAAGCCTGTGTGTGTTGAACACCAACCTTGTGCCAGGCTGTGCACCCACAAACCCAGGGCCACGCTCCTACGACTGTGGTGCAAATCGTGTCCTGGACAAGTGCATCACAGGGGCCTGGGGGTCAGGTCCTGTGCCACTTGCATGAAGTCTCGCTGATCCCCACCCACAACCCCATCAGAGTGGGGGTACCGTCCCCACTAAATGAGTGTCACAGGGCGCGGAGGGCTGTGTTTACCTGCCCAAGTGACCCAGAGAGTATGCAGAGCCAGGATTCAAACCCTGGTCATCTGACTCCAGACACCAGATGTGCAACCTGAGGGTCCGCTGCCACGGCCTTTTTCTGTGACCCTGCCGGCCGTGAACACCTTGCCCTCAGTTCTGTAGCATGATGGCAGCAGGGGCGGGGGGACGACAATCCCAACCAGCAGGTTGGCAGTGGGGACAAGGGACCAAGCCCAGAGGCAATGGGAAGGATGGGAGTCCCATTTGAAGCAGGGTTTGGGTGGCCTGGAGGGAGGGAAGAGTTTGTCCCCTGGAGCTGGGTGGGCCCTAAGCCGGGCACAGGCTGGACAGCGAGCCCTGGAGGCCAGCCTGCAGGGGTGTGGGACCCACAGGGTCAGGGCTGGCAGCCACAGGCCGTAGTGGGTCTGATGAGGCCGTCCTGCCCGTGCTCCCCAGATGCTCCTGATGGCTCATGCTCTGAGGCGCATCCTCTACTCCACCTGGTGCCCAGCTGACTGCCAGTTTGCCTTCATGGCCCGAAATCCCCAGAGCCCAGCCAGCAAGCTCTTTTGCCATCTCTTCGTGGGCAGCCAGCCTGGAGAGGTATCTGGGGTCCAGGGCGGGGCGAGCACTGCTGAGGCTGGGGTTGGCCATGCACCAGGCATCAGCGTGCGCTCCGGGAACCAAGGGGCGGGCACTCCTTGCCACGCTGGCTCCTTCTATGGCTCTGTCCACGGAGGGTTCCACAGAAGCGCGTTAGTGGCCTCAGCATTCCCTGGGGCCTGGAAGTGGGGATCAGGCCAGGTGCTTAGAAATTGGATGGTCACGCTACTAGGCCTTTGCTCATGCTGTTCTCTCTGCCTGAAATTCACTTCCCCTCTGGCAAAGTCCAGCTTGCTCTTCAAGGCTAGTCCATGTGTCTGTGAAGCCTGCCTTGAGTCCTCTAGATCACTCCACCCCCCCTTTTTTTTTTAAAGATTTTTACTAAAAAAGCCTGATGCAGGACTCAATCCCAGAACCCGGGGATCACACCTTGAGCCAAAGGCAGATGCTCAACCACTGAGCCACCCAGGCGTCCCCCACTCTTCCCTTCTGAGGTCTTGTGACATGAACTATGCTCTGTCATCCGTCTGTCCCTAATTACAGATAATAGAATTCTTTGAGAGCAGAAAGTGGGTCCAGGTCTTGAACTGCCCTGGTGTGTGGGCCCGTGGGGCCCATGGGTGAGTGGGTAGATCCCGGCAATCAAGCCGCTATGGGCACCATGAACAACAGAGCTGTGGCAGCCGACTGCTCAGCAAGCAGAGGCTGGGCGTGGTTCCACCCAGCAACATTTGCCGTCACCCCTGCATCTCAAGCTGTGTGCAGGCGGTGGGAATGACAGGTAGCTGAGACACTGCACCGATCTTCCTGCACTCACGGTTCCATCCTGTCGGGCTGGGTAATGAGTGTGGTGGTAGAGCATAGTGGCCCTGGAGCGGTAGGCCTATGCGGTGGGCCTATGCTGGGGGCTTTCTGTGCTCCACTTCACTGAAAGAGCACAGGGAAGTGGGGAGGAAACAGGCACAGAGGTGCCATGCTCTGCCTGGAGTCACACAGTAGCCCCTAAGTGATGGAGCTGGCACTGGACCCCGGGTTGCAGGGCTGGAGGGCCTGGGCTCGCAGCCACTGCTCTAAGAGGGTGACATAGGGTGGGGTAGTAAAC
Source organism: Vulpes lagopus (assembly GCF_018345385.1). Taxonomy (NCBI): domain Eukaryota; kingdom Metazoa; phylum Chordata; class Mammalia; order Carnivora; family Canidae; genus Vulpes; species Vulpes lagopus. Next base: position 127,351,290 of record NC_054831.1, read on the forward strand.
CCAGGGTTTACTAGGAGTAGGAGTGCATGTGGCCCAGGCATTCCCAGCTCCAAGCAGGATGTCTGCAACAAAGCAGATGCTCAGGATTTGTGAAATGAACGAAGGAAGCTGGTAGGAGGGACAGCATGGTGGTGAAGTTTTGCAGGATGAGAGGAGTTTTCTCAGGAAGAATGGGGAAAAGGGGCTCCAGCACTAAGGGTGACTGGGCTGATGTGTAGGGCTCCTTAGGGAACCTGTCCCAACTGAGCCCGCCCCTCCTCCTTCCTAGGTCCAGATCCTGCACCTGTTGCTCTGCCGTTCCTTCCAGCTTGCTTACCTCTTGCAGCACCCTGAGGAGCGGGCCCAGCCTGAGCCCGGCCTGGGGGCTGCAGGGGACATGCCCCTGAAGCCACAGGCCAGCCCTGGGGGGCCCTCTGGCCTAGTGCGGGAGCCCTTCAGCCGAGATCAGCTCTCACAGAACGTTCACGCACTGGTCTCCTTCAGGCGGCTGCCAGCAGAGGGGCCTGTGGGCAGCGGGGTACGCAGGAGCCCCAGCCAGGGCAGGGGCTGTGGACAGAGGGACCCCAGGCGAGGGTTTGGGGGTCAGTGTGGGGGGAGGGGGTGGTGGACATCAGTGGGAAGGGGTTTCGCCTGACCTGACGTGGCCGAGCCTGAGTCGGCCTGCCCCCGTGGGCCCCTCTTGGTGCCTTAGAAGGAGCTACCAGAGTCAGAAGGCCGTGGGGGTGCCCGCCACGCCCGCCTGGGGAACCCTTACTGCTCGCCCACGCTGGTGCGCAAGAAGGCCATTCGCAGCAAGGTGATCCGCTCTGGGGCTTACCGCGGCTGCACCTACGAGACTCAGCTGCAGCTGTCAGCTCGGGAGGCCTGTGAGTGGCAGGGGCGCAAGGGCGTGGGCCTGTGTGTGCCCCCGTGAGTCAGAGAGCTAAGCCTGAGCGGCTGTGTCAATGCAAGGCTGTGCCCGTGTGTGGCTGTGCCCGTGTCCACGGGAGTGTGCAGAGGGGATCGTGTAGCTGTGCGTGAGGGGGCTGTGTGTGTGTGGATGCATCTTTGCCGCGGGAGACCTGGTGAGGACACCAGCATGTGGGTAAATGGGGGTGGTGGCCTCTCTCCCTCTGACCCCTGGGTGGTCTCCACAGTTCCTGCAGCTTGGGAGGCGTGGCCCCGGGGGCCTGGTGGCCCGGGGTGCCTGGTGGAGAACGAGGGCAGCCTGACGGAGAACATCTGGGCCTTTGCTGGCATCTCCAGGTAGGGGGGCCTGCCTGGCTGGTGCGCAGCCCCTGGGATGGGCAGAGGAGTGGGCTGTGGGCTCCCCCCAGCCAGGGACTAACCCCACTGGGTGCGTTTTCTCAAATGTGAAATGGGGATAATAAGAGGTCTATGGAGAGGATCAAACCGGGCAACTCTGGGACAGCCTTCAGCACGTGGCCAGTCACAGGGCAGCAGCTTCCTTACCGCCCGCCCTTCACCAGTCTCCCGGTTGGGTCTTGAAGCCATCAGCGGTCAAGAACCCCTTAGACGCCTCCAGGGAAGGAAGTCTAAAAGCTTCCCCCCTGGAGGGCCTGCTCCGGCACCGCCTCCGGTTCTGCATCGCCCCGGGGATGCCAGGGATGCCAGGTGGTGGTCGCTCCTGCCTTCAGCCTCTCCCCGCCGCCCTGCCAGGCCCAGCGCCCTCGCCCTGCTGCGGAGAGACGTGCTGGGCGCCTTCCTGCTGTGGCCCGAGCCGGGCGCCAGTGGCCAGTGGTGCCTGTCGGTGCGGACACAGTGCGGCGTGGTGCCCCACCAGGTCTTCCGCAACCACCTGGGCCGCTACTGCGTGGAGGTGAGCGTGCGGGCAGCCGGCCCGGTCCTCGCCCCGCCCCAAGCTCCGCCCTCGGCCCAAGCTCCGCCCTCGCCCCGGCCCGGCCCCGCCCACTCTGACCCTCATCACGGTACCCCATTGGCTCCCTCTGGCCACGCCCCTTAGTCAACTAACTCTCCAACCGGTTTGTCATTGGCTCCGCTGGCGCTGGCCCCGCCCTCGGGCCCCCGGCGGAGGCTTTTTTTTTCCCCCAAAGATTTTAATCATCTGATAGCGCGCTAGCTGGGGTAGGAGCAGGAGGGAGAAGCAGACTCTGCGGGGAGCCTGAGGCGGGGCTCCATCCCGGGGCTCTTGAGATCTCCTGAGGTCATGACCTGAACCACCCAGGCGCCCCCAGAGCGGGTTTTTGGAGCGGACCTCCAGTAGCCTTGGGCCCCGGTCAGGCCTCCCATTTCTGAGGGAATCCAGGCTTTTAAAAGTGGCTTTCCCACATCCTAGCCCATCTTTTAGTGGAGCTGGAAAGTGACTCAGGGCAGGGGTTGGCCTAAGCTCACCCGGCCTCCAGGCTTCCAGGTCTGGGGACCCGGCCTGCCCACAGGTCTCCAGGGACCGGCTGGGTGCTCTTCTTACAAGCTGAATGCCTCAGTCCTGTCCAGGCTGGCAGGAGAGGAGAGGAGACAGTGTCTGGCTCTGCGGTGAGCAGGACCGTGCCCTCTCTGAGCTCCAGTTTCCTCCCTTCTGAAGGGGGGCAGGATCCCTTGGGAGGGGGATGCTGGTGCCCAGAGCAGAGCCATGGGGAGGGGACGCTGGAGCTTCAGCCCTTTCCGCCCTAGCACCTGCCTGCCGAGTTTGCCAGCCTGGAGGCCCTGGTGGAGCACCATGCTGGAACCGAGCGCAGCCTCTTCTGCTCCCTGGACATGGGCCGTCTGAACCCCAGCTACGAAGAGCAGGACTGTGGGTCTGAGGGCAGACCTCCCCGGACATTGCGGCCCCTGGGCCACGCCAAGTCCGAGGCAGAGCTGCAGGGCCTGGGCTAAGAGGTAGCCCACTGGCCCTACCTCACCCTGGCTTCTGGGCCTCACTTGGCCGCCTTGCCCTTCCGCCACCCTGCTGGTCCCCAGTTCCATCCAGTCACTCTGCCCCTTGGACCAGCTTTCCATCACTTCACTGCCTGTGGTAGGAGGGGAGCCCTGATGCTGGGGATTGCCAGTGGCTTCTCACAAGACAGGTGGCCCTGCCGAGATTGTAGGAGGGGCAGGTGGAGCTCCAGGCTTCCCTTAACTTGCTGGGTGACTTTGGATGCTTGTCTCTGGGCCTCACTTTACTCCTAAGAGGGGAGCTTTCTGAGGTGGACAGGACGGTTCAATCATGGGGGATGTGGCCGTCTTGTAAGGAGGCCAGGCCTCGGGGCCCTGACTGGGAGTCTTCCAAGAGTACCTGACTGAGGGAGGGAGCATGTCTGGGGAAGCAGGAGCATGAGGGACATGAGGGAGCATGTCTGGGGAGGTAGGAGCATGTCCTCACTGCGGGCAAAGACCTGGGGGCGAGCCCCTTGTCCGTGGGAGAAACAGAACTTGGAGGAACTGATGGGCATGGTGGCTGGGCCGAGCTGTACCCAGGCTGACAGACACACAGCCTGTTTCTCACATCACGTGAGGTAAGGGAGTCTTGCATTGAATTCTGAGGAATGAGGGTTAGGAGGGCACAAAAGAGCAGGCTGGACAAAGGGCCATGCCCGCCACAAGGCCACACACAGACGTGTGTGTGAAAGGGACGTGAACGGACAGGGAAAAGGATCCCTGTGCTGCTTAGAAAGGCTAGTTTGTCTCCAATCAAATCCACAGAGTGGTGATTCCTGCCTTCTGGGGAGGGATGCCCCAGCCTCATCCTCTCCCCCACAGCCCTGAGGACCACCAAGACGGGCCCCCCCACCCCCTGACCCACACACGGGGTCATTTTCTTCGTCCATTTGACTGGGAGGGGCCAGCAGTGAGCCATAGGAGTAAGGGGTGACGAGGGTCCTGTTCAACTCATCCTGCGGGCCGGTCTGGCTTTAGGGGCTGCCTGGGAAGCCACCTGATTCTGGCCCACTTCCTGTGCTTGTCAGGGGTTAGCTCACTGGCCTGCCCCACTGGGGATGGGGTCAGAGTAGAACCATCCAAAGGCAGAACTGATGTGGGCCCTGCCAGAGGGCCCTTGGCCTCAGCGGGGAGTGGGGGTAAAGGGAAATGACTCTGATCTATGGCTTTGGCCCTGCAGTGATTGACAGATCCAGGTGCCCCCCCCCTTAAGCTCCACAGATAGACACAAATACCGAATTATTTAGGGAGCAAGTTCACTTTGGATGAACTTCTATTTCTGAGGCAGAGGCCGAGTCACGAATCTGGGGGCTGCCCTCTCCCCCTTCTAGGAGTGGGATGTGACTGTTCTGAGCCTTGAAAGATGGATTTCTGACTCGTGGGAGAGGGGGTGCCTAACGGGAGAGAAAGAAGGGAAGCTCCTCAGGAAGTCAGGCCCCACGTACCCAGCTTATAGCCTCCCGCCCAGGAAATAGTCTGGGCTGGGGACCCTGTCACTCTCATTACAAGGGACAACACGAGGCAGCTGGCCTTTGGGGGTTCTTCTCACTGGAACGACAGCACTGATTTTATATTGAACGTGAGTGGGAACTGGGACTCATTTTACAGCCATTTCCACCAGAACCGATGGTCCCTGGTCCCCCGTGGGAGGCCCGGTCTCACCTTTCCCTGGCCAGCAGAGGGGTTTGCTGACACAGTGTCCGGAATTACAGCACCCGAGACATGTGTTCAAGACCTGGTGACTGGCCCAGGCTGAGGAGGCCAAAGCCTCCCTCTGTGAGAGAGGGGTTTTGTCGTGCGCACCGTCCATGTGGACAGGGCATCAGGAATGTTCTCAAAGCACGATACCATTGCTTCACACAGTATTCATCACGTGGTATGCACAGGGCAAGGGTCTTGACTCCTGTGCAGATGCTTCAGTGTCTTAATCATAGATCAGTTTTCTCTTTGTTCCAACGGGCACCACCCGGGTAGCCAGCTCTCCTCACTGTGTGGGCTTGAAACAAATAAAACGTGTTTCTTCGGATGGTCTAGTACAGACTTTTCCTTCGGAAGGCAAGGTCTTCTTCCAGGCCGCCTCACTAGGTTTGCCAACCATACCTTCAGCGGGCGCCCAAGGGTGAGCCACACAGAGATCCTGTCCTCAGGGCTTGGGATGTCTTGAAGGAATAGGGTCGGTAGATTTGTCCAAATCATGTCTGTCCTGTTGAAACCTTCAATGGGTATTTCAATGGGTATTTCCTACTGGAAAGTGACAGCTGCTTGGGCTCAGCCGGGGATCTTGGCCTGGCTCAAGCCAACAGTCAAAAGGCTTTGGCTCTCAAAAATGTTTTTTTTTCTTTGTTTTTTAACCTGCATCTTAGAAAAAATGAGGGCGGCATTAGAAAGCAGCTTTGCTCTGTCGGGGGGCGGGGCGGGGGCGGGGGGTAGCCCTCCCCGGAGTCCGTAGAGGGATAAGGGGCAGCCTGTCTCAGTCTGGAGGCCCCGCTTCCTGCGTCTCCGCGTCCTGGCTGGGCAACGTCGGGCAAACTGCTTAACCTCTCTGGGCCGGGCGGTGGGGAGGAGAGGAGGGAGCTGACGCCCCAGCACCGGGCCGCCCCGGCCGGCCTCCCGCGACCGAACGCCCCCAGCGGCCGGTGGCGAGGACGCGCGGGTCCCCCGGGAGCCTCGGCTGTGACGCCACCGGCGTTGCCCGGCAACCGCGAACGCCGCGGCTGCGCGCTGGGGCGGCTCCGGGGCTCGCGTCCCGCGGCGGCGCCGGCAGCGCGGATCCCTCCCCTGCCCGCTCCCCGGGCCGGGCCTCAGGGACGGGCGAGCCCTGGCGCGGGAGGAGGCGGCGGCCCCGGCTCCGGTCCTGCGACGCGCCCCCGCCGCGCCCCTCCTCTCCGGGCGCCCCCCCAAGCGGTCCCGCCGCCAGGCCCCGCCCCCGGCGCCTGGCCCCGCCCCCGGCGCCTGGCCCCGCCCCTCGGCGCTGGCCCCGCCCCCTGGCCCCGGCGGCCGCACATCCCGGCCTCGCCGCCCCCCTCGGGCCGCACCCCGGGGCCCCCCGCCGCGGCGCCATGGCCTCGGAGTCGGTGAAGGTGGTGGTGCGCTGCCGCCCCATGAACCAGCGGGAGCGGGAGCTGAACTGCCAGCCCGTGGTGACGGTGGACTCCGCGCGCGGCCAGTGCTTCCTGCAGAACCCGGGCGCCGCCGACGAGCCCCCCAAGCAGTTCACCTTCGACGGCGCCTACCACGTGGACCACTTCACCGAGCAGATCTACAACGAGATCGCCTACCCGCTGGTGGAGGTGAGGGCGCCCGGGGCCTGAAGGGGCTGTCCCCGAGCTGGGCGGGAGCGCCTTCTGGAGAACGTAGGTGGACACCAGCAGGTGGGGCCCAAGTCCCCGAGGTCCTGTCTCCCGGCAGGAGACAGCTGGAGCTGCCCCTCCTTGGCCTTGCTCGTGGGTCGCTGCCTCATCCTGGAAGTAATCCCCCCCCCCCGAGCAAGCCTCCCTCAGCAGGGTCCGCAGGAAACCCCAGCCCAGAATGGGAGACGCTAAAGACCTGGTGGGTGGCTCTGTCACCTCTCTCCTCTAGCTCTCCCTGCCGTCCCGAGTTCCACCTCTACCCGGGTTCTCTGCCATTGCATCTCACAGAGCCTCCAACTCAACACACATAAGTTCATTTTCATTCATTCATCCTCTAAGCTAGCAAGGAGCATGTCCATGCCAGGCCCACCCTTGGCTTGAGGAGCACAGCCCCGAAGGAGGCGGGAGCTCCTTACCCAGTGAGCTCATGGTCAGGGGGAGAAGAGCTAAACTAATGGCTCCGATCCAAGGCGATGGAGGGGCCGAGAAGCCCGAGACACACGTTGGCAGCTAGTGAATCTGGGCTTGGAGGGCAGGGAGGGGAGGGGAAGGCCCAGCCGGCTTCCTGAAAGTGGTGAGGCTTAAGTGGAGGAAAGGGCATTTCAGGCGGAGCCCTGCATTTGACTCTGTGAACATGCATAGAGCTGGAGTCCTCGTTCCTGCTGGGGAAACTGAGGCCAGGAGTATCAGAGAATGAGTTAGGGGCGGTTTTGATACCCAGCACAGTGCCTGGAACCTGACTCCATCCTGCTGCCTCCCGTTAAGTGAGCAGCACGCCAAGCACAGCTCAGGTGCGTCTGAGCCAGGAGCAGCTGCACCAGTAGGGCCAGGGGGCTGTGTGTCTGTCCTGCGGGGCCCTGAGCCCACTTCCAGGCTCTCCAGGGGTTGTGCCGCCTCCACGGGGCCTCCTGTCCGGGCCCTTACCTTTGGGTCCTATTGCCCAAAGCCCCCAGCTCTTCTGACCACCTCTTCTGCCCTTTTCTTTCCTGCTTCTCTCGCCCTTAAATCCAGTCCCTGTTCCTGATCTTCTCGGTCACAGGGTGACCTCTTTGGCTTTCCTGGGTGCTGTCCACCCCAGTCCCACCCTTCCGCACACTCAGCACCTTCTCACCTGCACGCCTGGCCCATGGAGTCTTTCCCAGCCGGCGGCTTTGCCATCGGCCCCTTCTCCCTGCTTCACCCCCATGGTCTTAGAGTCGCCTCTGATGAGCCACCCCTGACCCACCCACAGGCCGGGTACGGTGGCTCCTACCACATCCAGACATCAGTCCAGTAAACGCCATAGGATTCGGTCTCCAGTTGAGATGTTTAGTAGTTTGCGTGGGAAGGGGCAGAAGGGGGACGTGAGGCAATTTAGGACAAATGTTTTATTTTTTTTTTAAGATTTTATTTGTTTATTCATGAGAGAGAGAGAGAGAGGCAGAGACACAGGCAGAGGGAGAAGCAGGCTCCACGCAGGGAGCCCGACGTGGGACTCGATCCCGGGTCTCCAGGATCACGCTCTGGGCCAAAGGCAGACACTAAACTGCTGAGCCACCCGGGGATCCTCTGGACAGATGCTTTAAAAAAAAAAGATTTATATATTTATTTTAGAGAGAGAGAGAGAGAACGCACAAGCTGGGGGAGGGGCAGAGGGGGAAGGAGAGAGAATCCCAAGCAGACTCCCACTGAGCACAGAGCCCGCTGTGGGGCTCAATCCCAGGACCCTGAGATCCTGACCTGAGGGTCGGACGCTTGATTGACGGAGCCACCCAGGCGCCCCAGGACAGATGCTTTTTATTTCAGTTTCAATAGTTACGAGTTTTACGTAAAGTAGGAAAAATACTTAGCACATCCAACCTGTTATTACTGAGGATAACAGTGAGTTAAAAAGAGAGCCCGTTAGCAGTTAGCAGATTTCCTGAAGGTCAGCTCGCAAGTAAGAGAACAGGGAGACGTGCAGAAGCCGGGGTGGGCGTCCAGAGGGGTCGACATTTAGGACCCATCCCCCATGCAAGTCCGTCCCTTGTAGAGCTGGAGGTGTCGCTTGGTGGGTGAAACCTTTTCTGAAATCTTATGTTTTGCCTTGATGCTTGTAAAATTTTTTTCTACTTTACTCCAGAACAGTGTTGTTCTGTAGAACTTTCTACAACGGTGGAAGTGTTCTGTATCTGGGCTCTTTGGTTAGGTGCTACCAGAGGTGGCAGGTGGGCACTGGAAATGAGGCTAGTACTACTGAAGAACTGGATATTAATTTTGCTTAAAATCAAGTTAAATTTGAATAACTGCAGGTGGCTAGTGGCCGCCGCAGAAAACAACACAACTCCTGAGCACTGATTGCCGATACAAATGTAACAAGAGCCACGTGCTTAATTTAAATTTTCTAGTAACCATATTTTGTTTTATTAAAGTATTTGTTTTATATATATATGATTTGGGATAAGTGTGATTTTTAATTTTGAAATTTATTTATTTATTTATTTATTTATTTATTTATTTATTATTTATGATAGTCACACACAGAGAGAGAGAGAGGCAGAGACATGGGCAGAGGGAGAAGCAGGCTCCATGCACCGGGAGCCCGACGTGGTATTCGATCCCGGGTCTCCAGGATTGCGCCCTGGGCCAAAGGCAGGCGCTAAACCACTGCGCCACCCAGGGATCCCTTAAATTTATTTTATTTATTTTCAAAAGGTTTTATTTATTTGACAGAGATAGAGTCCAAACAAGCAGGGGGAGCGGGAGAGGGAGAAGCAGGTTCCCTGCTCAGGGGCTTGATCCTAGGACTCTGGGATCATGACTTGAGCCAAAGGCAGGCATTTAACTGACTGAACCACCCAGGGGCCCCTAATTTTATTTTTAAAAAATATTTTATTTACTTTTTTGAGAGATAGCACAAGTGGGGGTTGGGGAGGAGAAGCAGGCTTCTTGCTGAGCAGGGAGCCCAACAAGGGGTTGATCCCAGGACCCCCGGATCGTGAGCTGAGCTGTAGGCAGATGCCTAACCAATTGAGCCACCAGGAGCCCCTTAATTTTATTTTTTTAAAAAATATTATTATTATTATTATTTTTAGAGAGCATGTGAGCAGAGGTGAAGGGCAGAGGGAGAGGGAGAGAGAGAATCATAAGCAGGCTCCATGCCCGGCACAGAGCTCCCACATGGGACTTGATCTCAGGACTCTGAGATTATGACCTGAGCCCAAACCAAGAGTCAGACACTCAACCAACTGAGCCACCCAGGCACCCCTCTTGTAGCTGCATTTTATTTTATTTTTATTTATTTATGATAGTTACACACACACAGAGAGAGAGAGGCAGAGACATAGGCAGAGGGAGCAGGCATGAAGCAGGCTCCATGCACCGGGAGCCTGACGTGGGATTCGATCCCGGGTCTCCAGGATCGCACCCTGGGCCAAAGGCAGGCGCCAAGCCGCTGCGCCACCCAGGGATCCCTGTAGCTGCATTTTAAAAAGTGAAAGAAGGGGCACCTGGGTGGCTCAGTCAGTTAAGCGTCTGCCTTCGACTCAGGTCATGATCCCTGCGTCAGCTCTCTGCTCAGTGGGGAGTCTGCTTCTCCCTCTTCCCCTCCCCCTGCTTGTGCTCTCTCTCTCTCTCTCCCTCTCTCTGTCAAATAAATAAATAAAATCTTAAAAAACAAATAAAAAGTGAAAGGAAACAAGTGAAATTAGCTTTAATAATTGATTTTAGTTAACCCAGCATATCCAAAATATTATTTCAAAAACAAAAAAAATATTATTTCAAGAAAACATACTACTAAATGTTATTACATAGTAACAGTGAGATACTTTACATCCTTTTTTCAAGCAAAGTCTTTGAAATCAGTTGTGTGTTTTACATTGTAGCATGTCTCTAGGCAGATGCTAAAGTGCCAACAGTTAAAAGATAAAGCTCTGTTTAATGGGACAAAAATTTATTTAAAAAAATTTTTTTTAAAGATTTTATTTATTTATTCATGAGAGACACACAGATTGAGAGAGAGAGACAGAGACACAGGCAGAGGGAGAAGCAGGCTCCATGCAGGAAGCCCGACATGGGACTCGATCCTGGGTCTCCAGGATCATACCCTGGGCCGCAGGCGGCTCCAAACCGCTGCACCACCAGGGCTGCCCTTTTTTAAATTTTTTTTTAAAGATTTTATTTATTTATTTATGAGCGACAGAGAGAGAGAGGAGCAGAGACACAGGCAGAGGGAGAGGAAAAAATGTTTATACTGCCGCAGTTAAATGTAAATGAACTCAAATCAAATCAAATAAATTCAGTCTCTCAGTCTCCCTGGGCCCGTTTCTAGTATGGCTGGTGGCTGCCCTACGACAGTGAAGCCGTCTGTAGTTTTGTGTGGAATACCTTCCCCGGGTTTGGGTGACACTGACACTCTGGGCCCCGCACCATGTCCATCGCAGAGCATTGTGTGTCCCCAGCTCTGAGGAGCCCAGTGGTGGCTCCGGACCGGGTGATGGGTCTGCCCTGGCCTCTCCCCCATGCAGGGGCCCTGTCCCCGTGTGCAGCCCTCCCTTTCTGCCCCACTCCGCCCCACGGCCCTCTGATGATGTGCAGCAACCCGCATGTGGTCAAGGCTTCCGTGGACACAGGAGAGGTGCTTGTCCAGTTCTGCCATAAAAATAAGGCCTGGTCCCCAGCGAAGCTGTCAATCGTGACTTCTGGTCTCCTTCACCAGCCATCCCCAGGGATCCCGAGCCCCACGGTGGTCCACAGGATGGGCGTGGATGCCAGGTGGGCCCTCGGGGCCCGGGAGCAGCTCTCCTGTTCTGACTCAGGACTCGCCCGCCCCCACGCTGAGTTCTGGACTTGGTGACCTTGTGGGCTCCGCGAGGGCGGGGGCTGGGGTGGTGCCTTGTTCGTCACTGTGTCCCCAGCCGCAGCGTGGTGCCCGCGCCCGTGGGATGAATAAGTGTCCTTGCGAATGGAAACCTTTCCTTCCTTCCCTCCTCTCGCCCCTGTTCCTCCCACCCTCAGCCTCTGACCACTCTGCACCCTTCATCCTGGAAGGCCCCCCTCTTCCTATAGCTGTTGAACCCGAGCCACCCTTCAGCTACCCGGCCCACACCCCCTCCCCTTGCCTGCTGCGTGGCCTCCTGCTGGAGGATCACTTGTGGGTGTGGGTCTCCCCCTCCAGGACGTGAACCCCTTGAGGACAGAGCTGTGACTTGCTCATGTCTGCGCTGCCGACCCCGTGCCATCGTGGCGGCAGACCCAGGGCGCAGCCCTGAGCCTGGGGGTTAGGAGGGGGCCCCTGGCCCGCTGAGCACCCATTTGGGTCCTCCCACCAGGGTGTCACTGAGGGCTACAATGGCACCATCTTCGCCTACGGCCAGACGGGCAGCGGGAAGTCCTTCACCATGCAGGGCCTGCCGGACCCACCTTCCCAGAGAGGCATCATCCCCAGGGCCTTCGAGCACGTTTTTGAGAGCGTCCAGGTAGGGGCCTCATCGCAGGACGGGGCAGGGCTGGTGCTCAGGGCCTCGGGGCCCCCCAGACGTCAAGGGGACTGGTCCTGGGCTCGTCTGCCCGAGGCACGGACCCTGAGCACTTCGGAGCCTACAGTGACTTGGGTGCAGACAAGGCGGCCGCCCTGGTTCTGACAAGGGGAGGGGAGGGGAGCTTCACACTGAGAAAATCCTGCTTCCCTGTTCCATGGTTTTCTCCTGCTGTGTTTGGGCTTTAGCATGTCCCTTGCTGTCCCACGTGGACTGATGATCCCAAGCACCAGTCCCAGAAGCGGTGGGAACAATCGAGCCTCCCATTTTATTAAGCAGTTGCTACAGACCAAGCCCAGTAGTGCAAAGCCCTTTGCATGAGTGACTCATGGAACCCCCCACCCTGGCCCAGGACATCACTGTTGTCCCCATTTTCGAGATAGGGAAGCCTAGACCCATAGCCCTTATGTGCTGGGCAAGACCCGTTATCCCAGTGTCCAGGCTGCAGGAGAGAATTGCCCCAGTGGCCACTCGTGGCCGCGAGCGAGATTCCTGCGTCTGGGAAATGGCAGAGCGTGGACTGCCCTGCTCAGCCTCAGAGCTGCTGCACCTGCTCCCACGACTCATTTTGGTGCCCCCAGGAACACTAGCGACAAGGGGGGAGCAGACCATAGCCAGTGCTTGGTCCTTCCCTGTGGCCTCAGTTTCTCTGCCTGGATGACGGGCAGGCCTCTCCCACTTCCTTTCCCACGAGGCTGTGGGGCGAGCATGCGACCGTAGCAATACGAGAATTACGCAAGTCAGAGAAGCCCGAGGGCCCACTGAGCCTGAGAGGAGGGGCAGACAGCTTGCTAGGCAGGCAGGTGGGCCAGGAGGGGTTGGGGTCTCCCCTCCCCCTTGACATCACCTCTCCTGCCGCAATGTCCTTTCCCGCAGTCCTGGCTGCAGAGGGCTTAGGTGGCAGGATCAGGTCTGGTGGCGCGTACTCAGGTGTCTCTGCTGCCCTGTCCACTCCTGCAGTGCGCAGAGAATACCAAGTTCCTGGTCCGGGCCTCCTACCTGGAGATCTACAATGAAGATGTCCGTGACCTGCTGGGGGCTGACACCAAGCAGAAGCTGGAGGTGAGTGTGGACGTGGCTTGGGCAGGTAGGGGCCGTAAGGGGGGAGGCTGGTGTTGGGCGGTGCTCCCTCAGAAACACAGTGAAGGTATCCTGGGGGCACAGGTGCGGCTCAGACTAGAGCGGGGACTTTGGAACTTGAATTTTGGAGGATCCTCAGAGTCCCTGTTGTAGGGGAGGGGCTCAGAGGCCTACCCCCAACCACACAACGGGGGGCTGGACCTTACCTGGGGTAATGCCACCTGTATCTGGTGAAGTAGATGGAGTTTTGTGATAAATTGCATTTGAAAAATGGGTTCCACTTCTTTTTTTTAAGATAGATTTATTTATTTATTTATTTATTCATTCATTCATTCATTCATTCATTCAGAGAGATGTAGAGACACAGGCAGAGGGAGAAGCAGGCTCCCTGCAAGGAGGCCAATGCAGGACTTGATCCCAGGACCCTGGGATCATGCCCTGAGCTGAAGGCAGATGCTCAATCACTGAGCCACCTAAGAGCCCCTGGGTTCCACTTCTTTTTTTTTTTTTTAAGATTTTATTTATTTATTCATGAGAAACACAGAGAGAAAGAGAGAGGCAGAGACACAGGCAGGGGGAGAAGCAGGGTCCACGCAGGGAGCCCGACGTGGGACTTGATCCCAGGTCTCCAGGATCACGCCCTGGGCGGAAGGCGGCGCTAAACTGCTGAGCCACCGTGGCTGCCCTGGGTTCCACTTCTAAAAAATTATTTTGAAAGTTTCTAAGAGCCCCAAAAGCTAGAAAGAGGGTAACAATGATTATCATTTATCGAGCCCTATTTGCTGACTGCTTTATGCACATGATCTTATTACGAGTCCCAGTGATCCTGTTGGGTAGCTGCTATCTGCAGTGTCCCTGCGTAGGAAGGGATGCTTAGAGGTGTTCATTCACTTGCCTATGTTTGTGGCCCACAATGGACTTAAACCCAGGTCTGTGTGACTTCAAGATCCTGAATCTCAAACCTGCCATTTCCCTGCTGTTCATGGCTTCAGATTCTGAGACTTTGTCTTCACAAAGGGCCTGGTGTGGGGGCTCCCAAGTACCAGCAACATGACCTTATAAAGCAAGGGTTGAAGAGTGTGGTGAGGACAAGCTGCTCACAGGGCCTGGCACACAGAAGGCATCCAAAAGGCAGTGGCATCACTTGCCATGAGGGGGTCACACAAGATGGGCAGAGAACTTAGCTGACCCTCTGGGGAGCCCAGTGAGGTCAAGGGACCAGCCAGGACTGGACAGCCGGTTGGTGGCAAGGCTGGACCTGGTTCTAGGCCTTAGTGTGAGCCCTTGATTATGTGTCCTCTCTGGGACTCTTTAAATGCCAGGTGGGCCGGGTCAGGTCCAGGGGGGCCAGGCCAGTGGAGGGAGGCTGAGCTGGTTCTGTGGCCAGAGCGCCGGCGGCTGCCCCTCGACTCCGGTGCTTCTTATCTGACCACGCAGCCAGCGGACCTCCCAAGAGGCCCACGGCCAGCACTGGGAGTGGGCCCAACTCCTTCAGAGTCAGAGTGCCCGAGCTGAAAGAGAAGGTGCCTAGGAAGCCACTGAGTCAGAGTTGGGTATTTTCTCCCCCCACCTTTTTTTTTTTTTAAAGATTTTATTTATTTACTTGATCAAAAGAGAGTAGGGAAGGGCAGAGAGTGAGGGGGAGGAAGAGGGAAAGAATCCAAAACAGACTGCACCGAGCACACAGCCCAACGCAGGGCTCGATCTCACGACCCTGAGATCCTGAGATCGTGACCTGAGCAGAAACCGAGTCAGACGCTCAACGGTCAACCAACTGAGCCACCCAGGCACCTCCTTGGGGTGGACACTTTCTATGACAAACTGCTTAACTCTTCCCAGGGCACGTGCCTTGACAGTTACAGGAAGGGGGGCAGAGCCAGGTGAAGGGGCCGCAGCCGCCGCCTCCCAGCCCTCCTGACCCTTGGTGACCCAGGATGGCTCAGGATGTCCGAATTGCCTGGTTCCCCCCAGTCCCTACCCATGTAGGGGGCAGGGCTATTTCCCTACTCAGCTTGAGCCTCCCAACTTGTCCCCTGATCACCCCCTACTGGCCCTGGGGAGGGGGTGTCTGTGAGTTCCTCTCTGACCCGCAACCACTCGTCGGTGCAAGTGAACAAACCAGACCTCAGGGAGCAGGTGTCTTGAACAGTTTGTTTGTTCTGGCCATATTGTAGAAAACTCCTGAAATATTTGAGCTGGAAAGCCCCATAGAGAGCTTCTAGTGAGCCCTTGCCTAGTACAGATGAGGAAACTGAGTCCCGCAGGGGAAAGGACTTGTGGCCCTGTGTGCCAGGGCCACACAGCTAATTACCTGTAATAGTGTTGGTACAAGAGCTTGTGGGATCTGAGCAGTCAGGTGCTTTCCTCCCAAATTTTGGGGGATCAGCTATAAAGAAAACCCCTAGGGCAGTAAGAAGCCAGTAGTGGGTTCCAGTCAAGGGAGGCACATCCATCAGATGATCCCTTCATTCAGCAAAGACTGGGGAGACCTCTGGGTGCCAGGGGCCGGGCCACTTGCTACAGCAGGTCCGCGCGGGTGTGGCTGCCCTTCCTCCCAGACCCCATTCTGACGGGGACGGCCTGGCCCCTCCTCCTCAGCTCACGACAAACACAGCAGTGCTTTGCCTTTTCTGTGCAGGAACCTCCAGCCCCCACCTGGAGGCTTTCTACTGTCTTCTCTATCCCGGAGCTGGAGCAGCTGAGTCATAGCTCAGCCCCCAGACAGGGAAAGGCACAGGCCTTGCTCCCACGCTTCAGTCCCCAAAGGCCAGCCTGGGGGTTCGGGGACCCCTGCCAGCCCACACGGGGCAGCAGGAGGCGCTCCTCCCCTCCTTCAACCCCAGGCCCTGAGGGCTGGCAGCTGTGCCCTTGCCCCAGCTGGGCCCCAGGCCTCAGGCTCGGTGGGTCAGGCTGCCCCTGGGGGCGGAGGCTGCCAGTGACAGGTGCTCTCTGAGACACTCCCCGCCCAGGCACTGGGGGGCGTGACCCGCTCTCTCCTGGAGAAGGTGCAGATGGGTGCTCCTGTGAACCTCAGAACAGCCTTGGGAGGAGGTGCGGCTCTGCTCCTTCATTACGGAGGAGGAAACTGAGGCTCAGTGCGCCTGGGTGAGCCAGCCTCGGGGTACACAGTCAGGAAAGGGTGAGGCTGGATTTGAACCCAGGTGACCAGGCCCCACAGCCCAGCCCTGAACCCGCGCCTCACACAGGGCCTCATGGTTTGGGGAATTCAAGGTGAGTAGAAGGGCTGCCCGGTGGCTCAGCGGTCTAGCACCGCCTTCGGCCCAGGGCGTGATCCTGGAGTCCCGGGATCGAGTCCCACATCAGGCTCCCTGTGTGGGGCCTGCTTCTCCCTCTGCCTGTGTCTCTGCCTCTCTCTCAATCTCTCTCTCTCTCTCTCTCTCTGTGTCTCTCATGAATAAATAAATAAAATATTAAAAAAAAAAAAAAGAGGTGAGTAGAAGAGCCGGGCGGGAGACTTGGGGAAGCAGTTTCGCTCCGTCCCCCAACCACCACCCATGGGGCTGGGCTGGGCGGTGGAGGTGAGACCCCGGGGTGTCACTGTGGTGCCCCAGCCCCGGCGGGGTCGCAGGGCGGAGTGGCTGCTCGGGCACTCAGAGCCTCGGTGGGAGAGCAGGGCTGAGGCCCAGGCCCAGCGTGGAGGCGGCTTCAACCACCCTCACTTTGTGGGGTCTCCTGCTTCTGTCCTTTGAGCTCCATCCTCACCCCATGTCCGAGGTCTGGGCCAGCCCTGGCCATCTCCCCTCCGTCACCCGGGGGGCACTCCAGCCTCTCCCCGCGCTGCTCCACGCTGAGTCGCCTGTGACCCCGCTGCTGCCCTGCTCGTAGCCGGGGAGCTTTGGCAGCTCCCTCCCCAGCTCAGCGGCCAGTGGCTTCTCTGTCCCACGAAGCCCTGTCCTTCGGTCGGGGACTGGGTGCTTCTCGGCTCGAGCAGTGCACGCGAGCGAGTGAGGCCACCCCCGGCCCCGGGACCCCGCCGCTGCCTGGGCGGGAGCGCCTGGGCCTTCTGTGGCTCGACCAGCGGGGACCCGGCCTGTCCTAGTTCGTTCTGCTCTTGCCCGAGTGGCTTTACCTCCTCACACTGGAAAAATGCTGCATTCACAGCTCCGTGTCCGCCACACAACGACGTGGCTGCCTGGAGAGGAAGCGGGGAGCCGTCAGACAAATGAGTTTCCCCGCTGCCGTCACCCTGAGGCCTGCAGGCCTGTCTGAGCTGTGGGCCGTGGGCCTGCTGGGCGGCAAGCGGCCCTTCGCTGGCCGTGATCCGAGGGTCTAGGAACGTTCCTGTTTCCCCAGAGCCACAGCAGAGAGGTGACAGGAGTCGTGTTGACAGGGCAAAAGAAGCTTTCAGAGCCTTTGGGTGACTCCAGGCTCAGCCCCCGGGAGCTGAAGCTCCCGGTCTAGAAGCCACCTTCATCATAATAGCACTACCAACGACAGTGAGGACGGCAGCTGGCATTTATGGGGCACCTGCCCCGTGCCGGGCACTGTGCCAAGCATGGGATGGGCCGTATTGGCCTGGATCCCCTGCCGCCTCCCTACAGGGACGGGTATCTCATACCCATTTTACAGATGTGGAAACTGAGGCCCAGAGAGGTTAAGCTACTGGCTCGGGGCCCACAACAAGGAAGAGGTGGGGTGGGTTTGAGGCTGGTTCCCCCCAGAGCAGAGACCCTGCCGGTTGCAGGGAATTTGAGGTGGCAGCCTGCACTGCAGGAGGGCGGGGGGGCCTGAAGTGGGCCCTTCCCTGGGTTCCTTGGGGGTCCCCGGGCCCAGCCGGCTCTGAGCCGTGCCCGCTGCCCGCAGCTGAAGGAGCACCCGGAGAAGGGCGTGTACGTGAAGGGGCTGTCCATGCACACGGTACACAACGTGGCCCAGTGCGAGCGCGTCATGGAGGCGGGCTGGAAGAACCGCTCGGTGGGCTACACGCTGATGAACAAGGACTCCTCGCGCTCCCACTCCATTTTCACCATCAGCATCGAGATCTACGCCGTGGGTACGTGGGGCTGGGTGGGCCGGGGCCCCCGGAGCCGGGTTCCCACTTCTGGATGACCCCTCACGTCCTGAGGTCGGGCTGGGCCCCATCTGAAACTGGGGGAAGATGCTCGAACTGCCTGGAGGCAACCCGAGGACCCTCCCGAGCCAGGGCCCATGTTTCCGGGACAAACGGCCTCGCCGACGGTCCCGGCAGCTCCCACTGAGCCCACGTGCCCCTGCAGTTGACGTGCCGCAGCTCGTGTCCTCCTTGCAGCGCCCGGGGAGGTGGCGGCCAGCATCACCCCCATCTTACAGATGAGGACACTGAGGTCCTGCAACCAGAAAGCATCGGAGCTGGGCCTCGATCCCAGGGCTCCGTCCAGCGTGTACCGCCCACTGAATCCAGAAAGAGGATTCTCCTCTTTCTCTGCAGTGCTCCCCACCCTTCCCTTTCTGGAAGAGTCCCGAGGAAGGGAAGGGGAAGGGAAGCAGCTGGTATTTCTGGCCGCCAGTAGCGGCTGTGCTGAGCACTTCACGGGCTGCCTTCCGTTTACACCCCATGGCCGTCCTAGAGGCAGGCATTCTAATCGCAGAGTCACAGATGGGGAAACTGAGGCTCTAGGCCCTGCAGTGGCTTGCTTGTGCAGGGTCCCACTGATGAGCGGGGAACTGGGATTCGAACTCGGTCCCTCTGACATCTGGGCTTTTTTTTTTACTAATGCTGCAGCTGCCGCCAGGTCCATCACGATAGAACTCTCCAGAGCATGGTAGCAGGAAGCAGTCTGGGCCCAACCAGAAACAATTCTGGAGAGATCCCTGACCCAAGGTCAACGCCGGGGCACCTCCTACCATGTCACCCAGCCTGTGTGCTGACCCTGCCCAGGCCAAGCTCCTGGTGCTTGCAGGGTCTGAGTCTCCCCGGGGTGCCCTGAGGCTGTGGGTGAGGAAAGGGACCAGGGAAGGTGAGGACAGACCTGGAGGGAGGACAGAATGCCTTTTGGGGTGCCTCTTGGTCTTTGCAGAAGGGTTTGAAGGGTGGGGTGGGCTGCGTGGGGACAAGCTTTTAAACAAATTTAGTTTTTACTTTTATATTTTTGAGAGAGAGAGAGAGTGCATGAGTTGGGGGGAGAGGGGCAGAGGGGGAGAGAGAATCTCAAGCAGGCTCCCTGCTGAGCCTGGAGCCCGGCGTGGGGCTCGATCTCACGACCCTAAGATCACAACCTGAGCTTAAATCAAGAGTCGGACACTTGACCAACTAAGCCCCCTGGGTGCCCTGTAAACAAACTTAAAAGATATTGATCATTTCCATTGTAAAATAAGTTTGATTAAGATATTTAGGAATTGGAGAAAGGTAGGTGGAATTACTTGTAAACACCACTATTAGCATTTGAGCGTATTGGGGTTTTTTTGGTCCTTTTTTTCCTATGAAAATTATACACACAGTCGAACACTTACACGATATTTAGTTTCTCCCCCTCATTCCATCCTCCCGCTGTCACTGAGCACCCTTCCTGCCGCGTCTTGTGACCACGGGTGCAGGCTGGTGGGCAGCTGATCCTTAGAGGGCAGTAGGTGCCTTCTAGTTTCGGGCTGTTGTAAATAATGCCACAAGGAACATCTTGGTGCACAAAGCCTTTTCTGCTTTTATTTTATTTTTTAAAAGATTTTATTTATTTATTCATGAGAGACACAGAGAGACACAGGCAGAGGGAGAAGCAGGCTCCCTGCAGGGAGCCTGATGTGGGACTCGATCCCAGGACCTTGAGCCCGAAGGCAGAGGCTCGACCGCTGAGCCACCCAGCGGTTCCTCGGAGAGCATTTCCTGGCGTAGACCGTCCTGGGGCAAAGGGTACAAACCTATGTAAGTTTTCTGGTACATTCTGCAGAGAGCTCTCCAGGAGCACCATTCCAAGTCCCTCAGTCCTGCTGTTTAAAAAAAAAAAAAAAAAAAGATAGCCCCAAACATCAAGCCGCCCATGTGTCCGAGCCTCTCGTGGGCACCAGCCAGACTCGGGTGCACAGGTTGCTGCGCGCAAGGGCAACTCCGAGGCCAGTTGTGGTTTCTTTTCTTTTTTTTTTTTTTTAATATTTTTTTCTTTATTTATTTATGATAGTCACACAGAGAGAGAGAGAGAGAGAGAGAGGCAGAGACACAGGCAGAGGGAGAAGCAGGCTCCATGCAGGGAGCCCGACGTGGGATTCGATCCTGGGTCTCTAGGATCGCGCCCTGGGCCAAAGGCAGGCGCCAAACCACTGCGCCACACAGGGATCCCTTTTTTTTTTTTTTTAATATTTTTTTCTTTATTTATTTATGATAGTCACAGAGAGAGAGAGAGAGAGGCAGAGACACACAGTTGTGGTTTCAAGCAGCAGGAAACCGAGGAGGAAGCCCCTGCCCCTCCGCCTGCCTGCCCCCCCCCCCCATCTCGTCGGGAACTGAGTCAAGCGATTTTCCCCAAGTTTCATAGCTACTAAGACATGGAGTCAAGATGGGCCCCCCCCAAATCTGCCTTCTAAGCCTGTGCTCTGAGCCCCTGCTACTAGCAGTGCGCGACTCCTGTCACCCTCCGCACCAGCATTTGCCGTGTCCCCAGGGCCTCGGTCACCGCAGGACCGGGGTTGTTCTCGGGGACAGACCCCTGCTGTGTGCTGGGCCCCGGGTCATCTCTGTGAAACTGCTCTCCGCCCACTCCTCCCAGCACCCAGCCCGAGTGGGAGCTGCTGTTAGTCTCCTTCTGTGGTTGTGAGAATTGAGGATCAGAGAGGTGCATGGCTCTGCTGAGGTCACACAGCGGGGAGGAGGCAGGGCTGGGCTGGGAACCAGGTCCCAGGGCCTCCAAAGCCTGCAAAGTCTCTTTTGCAGTGAAGGATACAAGGCCCCGGGGACCCAGTCACCTCCCCCCAGCCTTGGCCCCACGGGAAATCTGGAGGAGCTAATGTGATCACTGAAAGAAATCCCGCTGCACTCAGAATAGTCTGGACCTTCCAGCCCCGGCTCCCCGAGCCAGGCAGCCCTGTGTTCTGACCTGGGGTCCACCACTTAGCAGCAGCGTGACCTCGGGCAAGTTACATGCCTTCCTGAGCCTCAGTTTCCTCTTCTGTAAGATGGGGACAGGGGATAGCACCTCCCTCAGGGGCTCCTACCTGGCAGAATGAGGCCCTCGGCGGTGGGAGCGCCCAGCGCCTGGTGGCTAGGTGCCCCCCGTGGGGCTCACCCAAAGACCCTCACCCTCTGCCGGTCCCTCTGCAGATGAGCGGGGCAAGGACCACCTCCGGGCGGGCAAGCTGAACCTGGTGGACCTGGCGGGCAGCGAGCGGCAGTCCAAGACGGGTGCCACAGGGGAGCGGCTCAAGGAGGCCACCAAGATCAACCTGTCGCTGTCGGCCCTGGGCAACGTCATCTCGGCCCTGGTGGACGGGCGCTGCAAACACATCCCCTACCGGGACTCGAAGCTGACGCGGCTGCTGCAGGACTCGCTGGGCGGCAACACCAAGACGCTGATGGTGGCCTGCCTGTCGCCCGCAGACAACAACTACGACGAGACGCTGAGCACGCTGCGCTACGCCAACCGGGCCAAGAGCATCAAGAACAAGCCACGCATCAACGAGGACCCCAAGGACGCCCTCCTGCGCGAGTACCAGGAGGAAATCAAGAAGCTGAAGGCCATCCTGGCCCAGCAGATGGGCCCCAGCAACCTGTCAGGTGGGAAGCGGGGGTTGGAGGTGGCAGGGAGGGCCCGGCCTGGGGAGAAAGGCCCCGTCCCGTGGCCTCCTGCCGCGGCGCCGCCCCATCTCCTCTCCTCCTGGGAGCACAGCTTCTGAGCAGAGGGAGCCCCGCTTGGTGATGGCCACATGGTACTGCTCCCTGCTGGGCTCAGGAAGGGTGTGTGTGTGTGTGTGTGTGTGTGTGTGCGCGCGTGCGCGCTTCCCGCCTCCAAGCCACGCGTCCACCGTCCCAGCCGCCTGCCGTCTCTGTGGCAGCATCGTGATGCTGTGCCGCTGAGCAGCAGGGTGACTCACCCCCCCACGTCCCACCCCCACTCCCACTTAGGCACCTTGTGATCGCAGCTCTCACACCCAGGTGTTTGGCTTCAGCTGGCAAGTAGGAATCCATCTATCCGTGCAGCTCAGGCCTTGTGGGGCCCTGCAAGCTCCAAGGTGTTATTTACTTGTAAATCCCTTGGGGAAGGGAACTCAAAAGAGCCTGAGTCCATCTATTCACTCCTCCACCTCCCTTCCCACCTTCCTCTCTGTCCATCCATTCTACATGCCTGTTCATCTGCTCACCCATCCACCCATCCATCCACTCGTCCACTCACCCATCCAACCATCTACCTACCCACCCACCCATCCAAACACATCCACTCACCTATTCACCCATCCACCCACCAAGGCATCCACCCACCCATCCACCCATCCATTTACCCACCCACCCACCCATCTATCCATTCATCCATCCACCTATTCATCCACCCATCCACCCATGCACCTCCATCCATCCATCCATCCATCCATCCACCCACCCATCTATCCACCCCTCTATCCATCTACCCACCTACCATTTATGCATTCATCTACCTACCCTTCTGTCTACACTCTCACCCTCCCACCCACTCCATTATTTATCCATTATCCATTTATCCATTTAATCCACTCATCCATTCACGCATTCTATCTACCCATCTCATCCGTCCTGCCATCTATACATCCATCTATTCGTTCACTCCATGCTGCCATCCATCTTTCTGTCTGTGCTTCCACTCATCCACCCATCCATCCATCCAAAGCCCCCGGCGTGTGGACCTGCTACGGACACCGGCATATGGAGATGGATCAGATCCAGGCTCTGCCTCCTGGGCATCCAGTCTCCTGGGGGAGAAGGACACTCCAGCAGACCATCAAGTACATGTAGGCCAGAGAGAAGTGGCCACTGCAGGGCAGAAGGGAGTACAACACCAAGTCTGTCTGGCGGTAGGGTGTGGTCAGTCCGGGAAGGCTTGGAGTGTGAGCTCGATGGTGGCGGGGGTCGGGGTGGACTCGGCATTGCTCGGTTGGCAGGTGAAAGGTGGGCTAAGAGCTTGTTTCTTTCTCTAGGACTTAGCTGGCCCTCCGAGGGGCCGCCTCTCCCTGGCCAGCAGTCCCCCATGAAATCAAACATCACAAAATACAGAAAAAATTTAAAACAGTCGCTACACAGCATCTTCACACAGCATCTACACAGCTGTGTAGCAGTCCTTACCACCCTAGCGTGTCTGACACTGAGCTCCTGACCGCCCCCAACCTGCTTGTCCCTCCAGAGGCGATGGCTACACTCTCCTTCCCAGTGTCCACGTCCCCAACCCTGGGGTGGCCCTTGGTTTCTTGTTTTTGCTCAAACCCGTACCTGGAGTTGTTCACTGCTGTCCTGAGTCACTAGCAGGTCCTACCTGAATTCCTGCAGATCACCCCCCTAACAGGTTTTGAGGTGTCTGCCCTTGTCTCCTTCAGTACGTTCCCCACACAGCACCCAGGGAGGTCTGTTCAAATGAGAGTCCTCTGATGGCCCTGCACAAACCCTCAGGACCGGTTTGCCTGAATCAAAGGCAAAGAAAGCCCTCAGCACAGCTTCCAGTGTCCCCACGATCCACCCCATTCCTCTCTGAGCTCCTCTGCACCCATTCTCTCCCTCCCTCCCTCTGCTCCAGCCACACTGGCTCCCCTGCTGTTCCTGGCCCTCCAGGCTCACACCTGCCACAGGGCCTTTGCACACTGCTCCCTTCTGCCTGGAAAGCTCTTCCCCAAGATCCCCGCCTGCTTCTCTCTCCCTCTTCCTTCAGGTTGCTGCCTCTGCCTTCCCTTATCTAAGAGGTCCTCCCTGAACACAACTGTTTAAATTGCAACCCTTCCCCTTGGTTCTACTCCTGAGCACCCTCCCTGCCCTCTTACTAGAACGCATCCCCTTGTAACATGTTAGCATCTCGCTTATTTATTTTGTGTGCCTTCTTCCTCCCACTGAAAACTCAACATGGGTGTGGAGGTTGGTCTGTTTTGTGCAATGCTCGGTCCTCAGTGCCTAGAAAATGCAGGTGCTCAAGAGATATTTGTTGAATGACTGAGTAAATTAGTATTTTATGTAGAGACGTGCTTGAAAGAAATCCAATCCCGTGACGTGTGTTTTGAGTAAGCCTGTAGTGTTTTCTTGATGGATTTCTGATTGGTGCCTGCAGAGTGTGTGCGCCTTGGTCACAGCCCTCACTTCTGTCTTTCTCTCAGCCCTGCTGTCCAGTCAGGTCCCCCTAAACCCTGTCCAGAGTGAGGAGAAGCTGGCGCCCCCCTCTGCGCTCCAGTCTGACACAGAAGCCGAGAAGCAGCTGATTCGGGAGGTGAGACCCCTGGCAGGGGGAGGGGTGGCAGGCAGGGGTGGGGAGGCCTCTGGGAGCCATGGTGAGGCTGTGGGGGCCTGGGGCCCAGGCTGTGGGGGGCAGACTGGGTAAAGCCTGGAGACTGAGTCCTGTGGGCTGGAGGGCTGGGAGAAATCGGCCGACGTCCCCAAGGGCTGCACATGACAGGCAGAGGCTTTTACTGTTTGGGGAGGGGCTCAGTGTGGTCCCCCAGATGGACTTCGTCCTGGCCCCTGTGAAGGTTCTGGGAGTTCAGCTGCTCTTTGCCATTTCTCTGCCTGCCTGGAGGCTCCCAGGTGGGGCCAATGTCAGGTCATCTCTGGAGCCCTGGGTCTGGCTCCTGGAGGGGTGCGGGGAGAGGACCCTCAGGGATGGCTGGGCCCAAGCCCACAGAACGAGAGGAATCACGTCTTAGGGGTTCAGAGTGGGTTCGGGATTCAGGTAGCAACAGGTGGACAACAGTCACAAAACAGTAGGGCTGGGGGTTGGCCAGGGGCTGGGATGGAAGCTTCCCTGCTGGAGGAAGCCTGATTAGATGAGCAGGGACCCTGGCCTGGTCACCAGAGAGGAGACCTGGTCCAGCCCGGCTGCTCCAAGGACCCAGTGGTTGGTGGGTCCTTCTGCCCCGGGGATGGCGTGGCCTGGTCTTCATGGTTTAGCTCTGTGGACGCCCCGTCCGAGCACGACCACCTGCTGTGGCCACCAAGGCCTTCCTCGGGCCCTAGAGTTTCTTCTGGGAGCCACAGCTGGAGGAAGAGGTGTAGGTGTCTGTCTCCCCCTCTCCTCCCTTCCTTCCCATTTCACTTAGGACTCTCCTATTTACTGAGCACCTATGTGCCTTTCCTTTCCACTCCAGAACCAGTCAGGGCACTCGGGGTGGGGGTGGGAGTGGCCCCTGTGTGGAGCGATGAGGGGCCCAGGCCAGGGATGGGCTCAGCTGTGAGCCGCAAGTGTGACTCTGGGCTTCAGTCTCCTGACTGCACCAGGGAAAGGGGGGGATTTGGACCAGAAGATTCCTGGGATCCACCCAGCTTTTACTTTCTGCAAGTCCAGCCCCTGGTGGGTTCCGTGCCCTCCGGCAGGCTGCTGAAGCTCTCGGAGCCCCTGGATTGGTGCAACAGCAGCTTTCCCACTGCCGTGACAGGGGGAGCGGTCTTCTCACCACCAGGCCACAGAATTGGCACCAAGCAGGACTCGGGGAGGTGGGAGGGAGGCCTGGGTTTGCAAGTGTTTCTTGAGCACCTGCTGGCGCTGGGCCCTGCAGCTGGAGGGGGTGCCGGGGGGCCACGGAAGAGTTGTTCTCTTTCGAGTATTGGAGGTGACCGAGCACGTTGTGTAACTGCTGGAGGTGATCTAGCACCGAGAGAAGTCGGCGCTCCAGGAGGGAGAAGGGGGTTGGGAGCAAAGTCGCTGAGCCGGTGGCTTAGCTTCATGTGGCTTGTCCACTATCACAGGAGGACGAAGAGGTTTCAGGCAGGCCTGTGGGTGGTCGGGAAGGTGAGGGCCGGGAAGGTGAGGGCAGCTCAGTGTTCTCTGGGAGGCAGGTGAAATGGGAGGGGTGGAGGGTTGCAGAGGGAGGGAGCGCGGAAGGACCCAGGAGGGGCACAGGGGCACTTAAGAGGCCCCCTGTGGTTTGGGGTCACACATTTACGACTGGGACTGGAAGTTGGCACTGCTGTACGTGTGCATGTATGTGTATGTGTGTGCATGTGTGCGAGCACATGCATGTGTGTGCATGTATGCATGTGAGCAAACATGTGCATGTGTGTATGCATGTGTGCACAAGTGCCTGTGTGAGCATGTGCATGTGTGTATGTGTGTATGTGTGTATGTGTGTGCCCATGTGCATGTGCGTGAACACATGCATGTGTGCATGCGCCTGTGTGTGAGCATGTGCATGTGTGTATGCGTGTGCCTGTGCACATGCGCATGTGTGTACATGTGTGCATGAAGGAAGCTCACGATCCATGCGGTGGAGCGGCAGAGTGGTGGTGGGTCTCCTGAGAGGTGATCAGGGAGGGCCTCTTGGAGGGGATGTCACTGAGCGGAGGCCTGAGGGAGAGCCTGCTGGGGGGCAAGGACAAAGGCCCTGAGGCGGGGGTGGGGGGGCATGGGCCTGTCGAGCGAGCAGCAAGTGGCCCATGTGCCCCGTTTGGCAAAATGAGGTATAGTCACGGGGTGGACCGTCCGGATTGCTGGGGACTCGGGTAGCGTCGAGAGGCTTGGGTTTTGTTCTCGAACATAGGAAGCCGCTGAGACGTGGTCTAACGGGCAGGAGTGAGGGTGCGTGTGGGGAAGGTTGGGGGCAGGGGCAAGAGGCGGACGGGCCGGGAGGCTATTTGGACCAGCGCTGGGGTGACGGCAAAGATGGAAGGAGAAGCAGCGGAGTAAAAATGTATTTCGTCCTCGACAGGTTGAGGATCATCTGGTTAAAACAGGTTTATTGACGAGCAAAGGTGTTCGTGATGTATTGCTGTGGGGAAAGTCATATATTATTAGTCCATTAAAGATGCAGAGCAGGGGAGCACCTGGGAGGCTCGGATGGTTGAGCATCTGCCTTTGGCTCAGGTCGTGGTCCCAGGGTCCGTGGATCGAGTCCCGCATCGGGTTCCTGGCTGCGCAGGGAGTCTGCCTCTCCCTCTGCCTCTGCTTGTGCCCTCTCCCTCTGTCTCTCTCTGTCTCAAATGAATAAATTAAATCTTTTTTAAAAATGCAGAGTAGGGCAGCCCCAGTGGCTCAGCGGTTTAGCGCCACCTTCGGCCCAGGGCCTGGTCCTGGAGACCCGGGATACGTCGGGCTCCCTGCAAGGAGCCTGCTTCTCCCGCTGCCTGTGTCTCTGCCTCTCTCTCTCTTTCTGTGTCTCATGAATAAATAAATAAAATCTTAAAAAAAATGCAGAAGTAAAGTTCAGAAGGGTCTTCACCTGCCAATATGGTCCTCGTGTTGTGTAGGAAATTTTGACTCTATTCTTTTGACTTCTTGGTATTTTCCGGGTTGTTTGATTGACAGCGGAGGCGAACCGAATGATGTGACGCTGCCAACCCCCGTGTCCCCCCTGCCCCCCCACCCCCCGCCCAGGAGTACGAGGAGCGCCTGGCCCGGCTGAGGGCCGACTATGAGGCGGAGCAGGAGTCCCGGGCCCGGCTGGAGGAGGACATCACTGCCATGCGCAACTCGTACGACGTGAAGGTGTCCACGCTGGAGGAGAACCTGCGCAAGGAGACAGGTGGGTGCCCGGCCTGGCTGTCACGAGGGTGGCCGGCCGGCTCCCCTCCCCATTTTACTGATGTTTATAGAGCACTTCCTGCACGCCAGGCTCAGTTCTAGTTACACCTCATGGCAGCCCCGCAAGACAACTACCACAATGATCCTCATTTGGTAGGTAAGGAAACTGAGGCACAGAGAGGGTGAGTAACTTGTCCATGGTCACACAGCTGGTAGAGTCGAGTCAGGATTGGGACCCAGGCAGTGTTCTTATCCACACAGCATTGCACCCGGGAAACCTTGGCCGCAGGCTGGGCCCTAGCCGAGGCTGACCTAGCCTCACAATGAATCACCCATATTTCATAGGTAAGTTCCTTCCCCCAGGTCCTGCCTCTTCTGGTCTCCTCTCCTTTCTGAGACCGCCTGTTACCAAAGCAACCACATCCCAAAATAAGGATTCAATTATTACAAGGACTTTCACCTAGCTGAAGGTTTTCGTCGTGTTTTTTACATTCCGGAATGTTCCTCCCTACCAATATCATCCAAACACCTGTGCTGCCAGGCAGCTCCGACTTCCTGGTACTCACCTAAATACTGTAAAATCCATCTTGTAATGAGGACGATATCGGTCACATCGTGGGGACCATTTATCGGGCATTGCTGTGTGCCGGGTGCTGTGTGCTGGGTACTCCCTCAGTGAGCGAGGACACGGGGAATCCTCACATGGCCAGTGTGCAAACTGAGGCTTGGAGAGCTTCAGGCTGCTGAGCTCTAGGGACTGGGTGTCCTCTTTCTGCAAAGGGAGCGTCAGGACTCTCTCAGGGGAGCCCAGGCCACAGTGACAAAGAAGTGGATGGAGGGAATGCCCGTGAGCTGGGAGCCCCGAGGAGGCCTGTGGGATTGCAGCCTCGTCCACTCTGGCTGACTCAGAGGACAGGGGAAGGGCAGATTCTGGCATTTTCTGCCCCTCACAGTGTGCCTCCAGTCCTGTTTAGATATTAGGCCTCCGGGTGATTTTATTTGATGTAACATTCATCCACAGTGTTCATTTATTTTTTTTTAAGATTTTATTTATTTATTCATGAGAGACACAGAGAGACAGAGAGGCAGAGACACAGGCAGAGGGAGAAGCAGCCTCCATGCAGGGAGCCTGATGTGGGACTCAATTCCTGGTCTCCAGGATCACGCCCTGGGCTAAACCGCTGAGCCACCGGGGCTACCCCACAGTGTTCATTTAACTCCCATGGATCTAGCATAGCCTGTGGACGAGAGCCCTGAGCTGGGTGCCGCTGTCTCCTTGCTGATCAGGAGCTCTCGGCCTTGGAGGCAGTAAGACCCACAGGGCAGTCACCTTATGTGTTAAGACCAGCCCCAAGGCAGGGTGGGAAGAGCCCAGCAACTAATGGCTATGGAGGCCAGAGGATGGAGAGCTCCTGGTGCCAGTCAGGGAAGACTTCCTGGAAGAGGAGGAAGGAGACAGAGTCTGAGTTCTGATCGAGGAGATGGGAGGCCAGTATTTGGGGGCCTGGGAGGCCCTGACTCTTAAGCCCGTCCCTTAGAGACGGCGCACTTGGGACCAGCTCCCAGGGGGTTGCTCATCCCACTCCGTGAGGAGCTAAAGGGAGTCTCCACTCGCAGAGGCTGTCCTGAAGGCGGAGGTCCTCAAGGCGCAGGGCATGTCCCGGGCCGAGTTTGCCAACAGGTCTGAGCACTCCCCTGCGTTCCACTATGAGGCGGCCGTGAAGCCCGAGATCTACTCCATTAGGCACACCCTGCCCGGCGAGGACGTCTCCAAGACTGAGGTTTCTCCCGGGTTCGAGGAGCTGCCCAAGGCGGAGACCTCCAAGTCCGAGCTGTCTCTGGGGTCTGATGAGTCGTCCGGGCTCGAGGAGACCTCCATGTCCGAGGCCTTCCCCGGGCCTCGGGAGGAGGCGGAGGCCAAAGGCAGATATTTCCCAGACTGGTGCCTCCACCGGGAGGCCGCAGAGCCGCTGCAGGAGGGGCCTGTCCCCCAGGAGGAGGAGGAGGAGGAGGAGGAGGAGGAGGAGGAGGAGCAGCAGCCCCGGGCGTCGGCCCTGGAGCTGTTCCCCAGCCTGCACGACCCATTTGCCGAGGTGGAAGCCAAGCTGGCCAGGCTCTCCTCCACGGTGGCCGGGACGGAGGTGCTGCAGGCCGGTGGACCCAAGGTCCCCTCGCAGGTAACTGATGTCACACGGGACACTGTACAGAAACTCAGCAGGCAGAGCTCAGCTGGGGGCACACAGGTCCCTGGGCATGCACAGACGTCCAGCCTCCGCTGCTCTGGCACCAGCCCCACCGTCTGTGCAGTGGCTCTGGCTTGGTGGTGGCAGGCTCACGGGGACTGGCCTTCAGGGGTCCGGGAGAGAGCAGCTCTCTCATGCTCTGTAAATCGGCAGGGGAGAGGGATGGAGATAGGAGGCTTTGCCAGGTGGCCACCTGTTCTGCAGTGGAGGGACACCTACCTGGGGGCTGTGCTGAGTTGCCATGGTTACACCGAGCTTCCAGGCCTGGAGGAGCCCAGGAGGCCTTGGTCAGCCTTCTTGCCCTGGCAGGCTGGGGTCTGCGGGAAGGAAGGCAGCTTCTTTCCAGGCACCATCCAGAGATCCAGCTGCTTCTCCCCTCTCCACCTTCTTTTATGTTTTAAATTCTCTTCTGCTTCTCTCCCTTTTGTTCTTTCCCTCTGCTTTGCTTCCTTTCCTGTGTGTATGTGTGTGTGTGTAAAGAGCGCAGGTCTTTGAACCACACAGACCAGGGTTAAACCCGAGCTCTACCCTCACATAGTTGTGTGACCTTGGGCAGTCACCTCTCTGGGCCTTTGGTTCCTCTCTACAAACTGGGGGTTCTGAGCGTGCTTCATGGGAGGTCATGCAGGCGGCGCTCCCAGAGCACACTTCTCCCCGGTTCTCAGTTCTCTCTTCCCTGTCCTCTCCTCTCCTCGCCCCTGCTCCCCACGGGTCCCCTCAGCGGTGACAGGCAGGAGGAGGTGGTGGCCCTGGGGCTTGGGGCACTGAAGGGGGGGAGGACAGGGAGCGGAGGATGATTCCGGCCCACTGTCCCTCTTCCTCCCCCACCCCGGCCTGTCTCCCGCAAGCACCCTTCCCTGACCGATCTGCTGGGGCCCGGTATTGATGTCACTGGGTCTGAAGCTGAGACAACTGCCTGCCTCCTGCCCAAGACTGTGAGTTCCTCCCCTGGGCCAGACCCTCGGGTCGAGGGAGGAGTTCCCAGGAGCCTGGGTCTTCCTGTAACACTTGGGGCCTCCATGTCCTCTCCCACGAAATGGGACGACGGCCCCAGTTTATCTGAGTTGGCCTGTTGCAAAGCATTATTATTACTTCTTATTATTGATGTGATTGAGAGGCCACTATTCAGCAATATTCAGACTTTTCTTGGCCTTGGAAGCCTGTTGAAAGCATGGAGGCCCAGCGTGTGCTGAGGGTGAGGGCAACAGGGCAGGGGCTGGGGTCCCCGAGGTGCTGGCAGGGAAGCCCCGGGGTCCTGTGAGAGCCCCTTCCTCTTCTCTTCTGCTTAAGAAAACACAACAGGCCACAGGGAACAGGAGAAGGGCTCTAAATCCACCCACATGTGTGGAGAGAGAACTACGTGCCAGCCTCTGGACTGGATCACGGGGTAGGAGCTGGCACCCTCGAGGCTCTCAGTAGATGGGAGATGGGGTGGCCAGGGGCAGCCTGGCTGTCAGGTGACACTGAGATGGGCCCCAAGCAGGGAGAAGGGGCCGCGGCCGAGCATCAGGCGGGGGGTGGCACGGGCCGAAGTCTTAGGGCTGGGAGGGTCTGGACTTTCTCAGCAATGGACCAACGAGGCCAGGGGAGCAGCAGGGTGGACGGGGTGCGGGCAGGGGAGGCAGGGGGAGGCAGGGAGGGCCCGAAGGCCATGGGAGAAGCTGGATTTTACCGCAAACACACTGGGAATCCACGAAAGGGTTCTGATCAGGGAAGGGCTGCGAGTGGTTTCTATTTGGAGAGAATTGGCGTAGCTGCCGTGGGAGCCTGGGCCCCCAGGGGCAGGAGAGCAAGATGGAAATTCTTTTGGGGTGTTGGAGGAAATGGTGGAAGTGGGAACCTGATTGGGTGCATTTTTGTAGAACTGGGTGCCTTCAAGGCAGAAGTGACCCGTCCCAGGCCGTGAGGGGCCCGGATGCCGCCATCGGGGATGGAGGCGCCGTGAGCTCCTGTCCGGGGGCCCGGCCTCTCTGCCTCCACCTTGGTTTCTCTCTGCACGCAGGAGGCTGGCCAGGGCCCCGAAGTGGCGGCCCAGGCCGCGGTGGCCTTGGAGCCTCCGCCTGAGCCCTTGCTGGCCGTGACAAGCGTGAGAAGGGACAGTGTGGGTGTGGAGGTGGCGGTGCTGACCGACGAGCTGCTCCCCGTCGTGGACCAGGAGCGGGTGCTGGCCCGGTGAGTGCTGGGGCTCGGGGCGGGTGGGACCCCGGGGCAGGGCAGGAGGGCGCTGTGTCCTGGGCACAGCAGCGGGGGTGTCCACAGATTCTCCACTGAACCTCCACTCCCTCCCCTCCTGATGAGGCCCAAGAGGCCCTGATCCGCTCCGGGAGCTGGGGGGGGACGGTGCTAGTCAGCCGGGTGGCCAGGGCGCTGCTCGGGGAACCGTGCCCCCAGCCCCTCCGGCACCTGCTGGGGGAGCAGCCGCTCTGGGAGAGAGGGAAGGGACTGTTGTCTGCCTGCCTGGCATTCGCAGGACTCCCAGGGCGGGTGGTGCGGGCTCCCCTCGGCTCCCGGCGAGCCTGCAGTGCCCCCACCCCCGGTGTGAGACCTGCTCGCCCCAGGGACCAGGCTCCCCGACCCCCTCAGAGGCTGCCCGCCTGGGGAGCTGGGCTTTCTTCACTCTGTGCAAGTCACTTACCATTCCTGGGCCTTGATTCTCACTCCCGTAAATGGGAATAACGTGAGGCCCACCTCTGTGACAGCCCCTGGCCGGCGGGTCAGCCGCCTCCGAGCCGCGGTAGACTCAGTCCCACAGGCCACAGTTCACGTGCGAACCGAGCAGGGACTGTTGCCAGAAACCAGGATGCAAGGATGAGTGAGCTGCCCCGTTGGCCTTCAAGGGCCCACAGTCTGAGGGGAGGCAGCTACCCAGGCCCAGGGAGGACCAGCCTCCGTAGCCTGAGAAGCCAGTCGACTGTCTGGGCTCCCATCCGCCCCCACCCTACCTACCTCTACCACCTGGGCCAACTCTAAAGCTCCCTGTGCCTTAACTTCTCATCTACAAAACGGGTGACAATAAGAGCCCCAGCTTGAGAAGCTCGTCGTGAGGGCCAAGTGAGACCATGCCTGCCGAGCGCCAGGCGCCGAGAGAACTCTGGGCCCACGTGGCCGTGTTCAGGGGGTGGTCTGGAGCACGGGCAGGGAAGGCTTCGCAGAGGCCTCCACTTTCCGTGTCTCGTGGTAGCTTTGTTCAGCTCCACCTGAATGCGGTTTGCAGGACAGATGCCCCAGGTGGCCTCTGAGATACAGGGGGCACAGCCTGGCTGCTGGGAGAACAAGCAGCTTGGAGCACTGGAGTGAGCCGGGTGGGGGGCTGCAGAGGGAGGGGGTGAGGTACGGTGCCCCGGTGCACTGCACAGCCTTCCCCCCCAGGGCTGCTCTGGTCACGCAGGGTGTGGGGACCCTTGGCTCTGGGAGGCCCGTGCTGGCAGGTGGCAGGTGGCGGGCGGGCTCTGGGCCCGTCCTGTTGTGCCGATGAGCTCACAGGCTTGCTCGGAGCCCCGATCCTGACCCCAGCCAGAGGCCTCCCCTTTCCGAGCCTGCGTCCACGTCTGTGAGGGGTTGTCGCAAGGACCCCACGACATCCTTCTGGACACCAAGCGCACAGTGACAGCCAGATGCTGTCACGTGTGCCTTCTTCTCTGCGCTGGCAGCCTGCAGCTGTTGGAGCAGCAGGTGGTTGGAGGGGAGCAGGCCAAGAACAAGGACCTGAAGGAAAAGCACAAGCGGCGGAAGCGGTACGCAGACGAGCGCAAGAAGCAGCTGGTGGCGGCCTTGCAGAACTCGGACGAGGACAGCGGGGACTGGGTGCTGCTCAACGTCTACGACTCCATCCAGGAGGAGGTGTGGGCCAAGAGCAAGCTGCTGGAGAAGATGCAGAGGAAGGTGAGGCCCCAGCCCACCCTGCACCCCCTGCACCCCCCCATGCCCAAGTGCATTCATTGTTCCGCGCCAGCATCTAGTCAGCGCCTGCTGTGTACCATGCTGGCCCTGGAGGCAGTCACAGTGACAGACGTATCTGCTGTGCAGGCAGCATGTATGTGACAAATAGCACAGTGGAGAAATAAGCGACGGTGCCAGAGAGTGCTGTGAAGGGAATCCTAGAGGAGGATGGTGATGGAGGGGAGACGTTAGGGTTTGAAGGCCATGGCCAAGAAAGAGTTCTTGAGACGTCTTGGGTGCAAAAAGGTGGTTTTATTAAAGCACGGGGACAGGACCCACGGGCAGGAGGAGCTGCGCGGGGTCATGAGGAGTGGCCCATTCTACACTCGAGGTGGGGGAGGGGGTTAGGGACAGCGTGGGCTCTAAGGAATTTTGGCAGTGACGTTTCCAGGACCTGGAGGGGCCTGGCTGTTGTTGGGAGAGGTCATTCACGACGGTGTAACAAAACCCGAGTCCCGAGACCCTTCCGATGTATGTCGGTGGGACATATGCTTGGGGGATGACTGCCAACAGGATCTTGGCCGGGGTAGAGAAAAAGGAAGTTTCCAAAGGGATTTTTATGTGTTAAAGTAGATCACAGGATCCCGGGGTGGGGGGAGTGGGCTGAGACTGCCTCTCGCCCTTAGCCAAGTGTCACCGTCAAGGCGGCTGAGTCCCTAGGGGAATGTCCCTCGGCCTCTTTCGAGGACTTGTCAGTGGGCTGCAGGCAGTAAGGAAATTCGATAATTTTTTTCTGCCTTTGTTTCCCACATCAGTGGCTTTATTTTTTATTTTTTTCATTTTGATTTAAGTATACACATGTGCACATCACAAGTGTGCAACTTAACTCACTTGCACGGAATGCACGCTCCCATGACACTGGCACCCACATTGGGGGACTGAGCGTTAACCCCAGAAGTCCCCAGGGCCACCTGAGGGGGTGCAGGAGGTCCTCCTGGAGGAGGCGGTGACTTCTGTGGTGGGATCTGAACCTCAGGAAAGGCGGGGCCAGGTCATGCCTGACCTGAAGGAAGAGCCTTCCGGGCCCAGGGAGGGGCTGGTGCTGAGTGTGAGGTTAGTGGCACCAGGAGCGGAAGGGAGGCAGTGTGACAGAGCGCGGGGAGTGAGGACAAGACAGAGGAGGAGCTGCCATCCGCTTCCCTGGGGGCTCTGGGCTCCGCATGTCCCCCTTGCCCGGCCGCAGGGCACCCCTTGTCCCCGCCTGACGCTGCCAACCCAAGCATCTCGCCAAAGCAGAAGTTGATGCTTTTTCCTCCTGGAACCCCTGTCATGTTTACATTTTCTTGGATATTTTCGTGCTTCTTCTTAATACTCCTTTTTATGTTTTCAGCCAAACTTGTTCTTCCTGAGACGTCTTCTAATGTGGTCTATGCACCTAAGTCTGAAAAAGAATTATTTCTGGAGTTCCGTTAAGGTCCCAGTTTACATCTCTTTTATTTCTGTCCATTTCCACTTTAAGGCTTTTGGATTGCTGATTTGAAATGTTCCTACGTGTGAATTTAAGGAAATTGTATTCACGTCGGGATGTTGGGGTACGCTTTGGTTCTGCGTGCTCGTGCTTTGGGGAGAATTTTCTTCTGCTGAAGTGTTGATTTTCATTTCCTGGTTCTTATAGTAGCTTTGATTAGCTACTTCTGCTCTTTTCTGTTCTTTTGTTGTTGTTGTTCATTTTTTAAAAAAGATTTTTATTTATTCATTTGAGAGAGACACAGAGATAGAGAGAGCACGAGCTGAGGAAGGAGCAGAGGGAAAGGGAAAAGCTGGCTCCCCGCTGAGCAGGACCCCAGGATCATGACCCGAGCTGAAGGCAGATGCTTAACCGGCTGAGCCACCCAGGCGCCCCTCTTTTCTGTTTATTTTGCAGTGTCTTGTGTTTCTGCATTTTCAGTACCGGCTGAAAGCAGAGGTGAAGGTTTGGACGGCTGGCTGGGTTTGCTCAGTCGACAGCATGCTCTTCTGTTCATATAGGGAAGTGCAGTGTTAAATAGACTGTCCCCTACTGCTGTGTACTTAGCATATCACCACAAATGGAGTTGCCTAAAATAACACACATTTCTTATCTCACAGTTCTGTGGGTCGGGGTCCAGCTCCAACATGGCTGGTTCCTCTGCTTTGAATTCCAGAGGGCTGGAACCAAGGTGCAGGCAGGGCTGCGTTTCCTTCAGAGGTTCTGGTGAAGAATCCATGTCCAGGGCCATTCGGGTTGTTGACAGGATTCAGTTCTATGTGGTTGTAGGACTGAGGTTCCCAAGTCCTTGCAGGCTGTCTGCTGGGGTTCGTTCTGTTTCTAGAGGCCGCCTACCTTTTTTGGCTCATGACCCCCCTCAAAGACTGCCAGGGCCAGCCGCTCCTAGGCTTCAGCTCTCTGACTTGACTCCTGTCTCCTTCCTCTGAAGCATCTCTTCTAATGCCTGTCCTCTGCCTGGCTCTCTGCTCCCCTGTGTAAAGCCTGTGTGGCTACACTGGGCTCACCAGATGATCCAGGATAATCTCCCCCATTTTAAAGCCAACAGATTAATAACTTCAATTCCATTTGCAAAGTCCTTTTTGCTGTGTAAGGGAACATAGTCACAGGCACATACCAAGGGGTGGAAATCATAGGGGTCAAGACCTTCCTTCCAAATTTTGTTCTCACTTTTGGGTTCTCTCTCTCTCTTTCTCTCTCTCTCTCTCTCTCCAGATGGGAGGGCTCAGTGTGTCCTTTGTGATTTCCTCTTGTTTCTTTTTTTAAAAAATATTTATTTGAGAGAGAAAGAGAGAATGAGCAGGGGGGAGAGACAGAGGGAAAGGGAGAAGCAGACTCCCCTCTGAGCAGGGCCTGAGGACGGGCTCAGTCACAGGACCCTGGGATCATGACCTGAGCTGAAGGCAGACGCTTAACCACCTGAGCCACCCAGGTGCCCTGTGATTTTCTCTTGTTTCTGTAGGACTTTTTATTTTGCACCTCAAGGGGTCTCCCACATCTAAACACCCCCCAGAAGCAGTGCCTTGCAGAGACTAACCCCTCGGTCTCTATAGAGACTTGCAGAGAAAGGTTCATCTTGGAGAGAGTGACTCACATTCCAGTCTCTTCCATTGGTTTCACAGTATCAGATCTGTTGTCAGTATTTTCCCACTCAGAGTGAGGCTTTCTCTCTTGGGGAGGGATTTTATCTGCTTCCAGCACCTTGCCCTTCCCCTTCCACTCTTTCCTGGGTGCTTTCCACTCATCCCCGCTGTGGGGCGGGCCCACCAGTCTGCTGGACTTCTGGTATTTCGGACCTGCTGGTGGAGGCTGAACGGAGGGTGGTTTCATTTTCTCTCACTGTTTTATGTGTTGTTTTAGAGGGTCTCCCTGGAGAGATTCAGATATGGGTAGCTTCCATTATCGCCAGGTATCTAGAACTTTGTTTGTTTATTTATTTATTTGAGAGAGAGAGAGCGCACAAGCAGCGAGGAGGGGCAGAGGGAGAGGGAGAAGCAGACTCCCCACTGGGCAGGGTGTCCGACAACAAAGGGGCTCAATTCCAGGACCCTGAGATCATGACCTGAGCCGAAGGCAGACACTTAACTGACCGAGCCACCCAGGCACCCCAGCTTTTGTTTTTGAATATAAGCAAATATGTGTGTGTGGACAAATCCGCCATCCACACATGTACATACGTGTATATACAATCTCCCTTCTTAGATCAAAGTAGCTACAAACACACTTTCCTCTGCCTAGACTTTTTTCACATAATGATACGTCCTGGAGGTCACTGGGTAGCAGTCTCTAGAAATAGTCCTCATTCCTTTTTATAGCCACGTGTTGCTCCATCTCTCTCTTTCTCTCTCTCTCTCTTTTCTTAAGTAGATTCCACACCCAGCGTGAAGCCCAATGCGGGGCTTGGACTCCCAACCCTGAGCAAGACCTGAGCTGAGATCAAGAGTCGGACACTTAACCACTGGGCCACCCAGATGCCCCTCCAGGAGCTCTCTTCTGATGGGCATTTGGGTTGTCTCCAGGCTTTTGCTATGATAAAGAGCTCTGTAGTGAATAATCTGTGCACACTACTTTTAGATTTGGGGTGGGTTTCCTTAGAATTGATTCCTCCAGCTGGGACTGCTGAGACAGAGTGAATGCCTATGTGATTTGGATAGCTGTTGCCAACTTCTCCCTGGGTGGAGGGGGGGTGCTGAGGGGAATCCTTTTGCATTTCCATCAGCATGTATGAGTGTGCTTTCTTATAGCCTCGCCAGGTTGCATTTTTCTTACTGTTGAGCAAGGCTGAGACATTTTTTCATATGTTTTAGGGATGACTGCACTTCTTTCCCTCTGAACTGGGTTCACATCTTTTGCTCATTTTTCTGTAAGGTGGTGCTTCCTCTCCTTTCCCCACTTGTAGAAACCTTAACAGCATGAGTATTCTAACTAATAATAGGAATATCAATATTCCTTGGTGTGTGACCTGTTTATCTGTGAAAGATATTGGAAATATTTCTATTTCACTTGCATTTGTCTTTTTACTATGCTTTATGGTATTTTTGCTAGACAAAAGAATTTTTTTATTTTGTCAAATTATCAACTTTTTATCATTGCATGTAGATTTGTAGTCACAGTTGAGAAAGTTCATTTATGTTTCTTTCTAGAACTTGTATAGTTACTTTCTTTTTTATTATTCATTTATACTAAAAAGTATAAAGAGAGAGAGAGAGAGAGTGAGTGGGGTGAGGGATAGAGGAAGTGGGAGAGAGAGAATCTCAAGCACACTCCCCATGAGTGAAGAGCCCAAGATGGGCCTCGATCTCACAACTCTGAGATCATGACCTGAACTGAAATCAGGAGTCAATGCTTAACTGAATGAGTCCCCAGACAGCCCATCTTTATTTCTTTTTACATTAAATTTGATCCACTTGGAATTTATCCTGGTGCATGTGTGGGGAGCTGATTCAATTTTATCTGTTCCACATGGCTCTCCTTGTTTCCTAGGAGAAACTTTTTGTTTTCAAAAAGTCCATTTATTCTTCACTAACTTCAGCTGTTGCCTTTATTGAAAGCTAAAGTTCTATAACCATTTAGAGATATATTTCTGATTTTTCTACTAATTTCTCTTGCTCTATTCATGTACCAGTGCCAACCACTTTATTTGATATTCAGGGACTTTGGGTTTTTTTTTTTTCAGGAGGAAAGATATACAATTTTTATTTGATGTTAATATTTTTACATCGTATGGGGGTCTCAAGAGAAGGAAGTGAAAACCCTAAAGAGATAGACCTGGAGGCTTATATACTATTTTAACAAAGGGCCATAAACTTGTGGTGAAGTGTCAAAAGAAAAGTATTTTGAGCTTCTAGGGGCAGCAAATTGTGGGAAGGTAAATATATGGGGGAAATTAATGCAAGATAAGTGTTCTTTAAAAGGTTTATTATGCAGATTCCTCTTGATGCTGTCACTGGGATGATAAATCTAGCATCATCTCCAGTGATTAAGAGCAGTTCCACCCCTCTTGTTGAGAGAAGGGAGGAGGAATACCTTCACAAAGAGAAATTTATGCCCTTTATGCCCTGCTTTTAGGCAAATGGGGGAGGGTAAAGAGCTTTTATCTGTGTCTGCTGTTTCTCAGTTGCCTTCAGCTCAAAGTAATTCTTATGCCAAAGTGGAATATTTTGGGGTACCATATTCTGATCCCTTTCACCCCTCAGTGGCAACCCTTAATCAATAGGAAGCTAGAAGCTAGCAGACAAATGCCCTAGATGCCCTCCTAGGAGGCATTGTGTAAGGTTTTTCATTGAAACCAGTGGAATCTAGCTCCCACTGCCTTCAGCAATGACTTATATAAAACACCTTTAGAGTGATTCTCACTTTTGTCTTTTCCTTACCAAGTTTCCTGGCTTCATTTTTCATGTAAATTACTGCCTTTAAATTCTCTATTAGCCTTTGTTTTTAGGGAAATCCAAATCAAGACAATCTTCTTGATTTTACTTCTTCTGATCAGGGACTTTGTAATATGTTTTATAATTTCATAGGGCTAATCTTCTGTCAATGATCTTCTATTCCAGGTTTTCTTTATATTCTTACTTGTTTGTTTGTTTGTTTGTTTTTTCAAAATGAATTATATAAATGACTGGGCTGTAGGGCAACAGTAAAAAGGGGAGAGAAGTACAGAAAAAAAATTCGTGGAATTTTGGGGGGAATCACATTATATCTATACATTAACTTGAAGGTATTGATACCCTCATGAGGCTGGATTTTTCTGTCCAGGATCGTGGTATATATTCTGTTAGTTCAGATCAATGTTGGTGTCACTCAAGAATATTTTATAAATTTCCCCCCATCGGCTTTGAACATATCTTGTTAATTTCACACCTAGGTATGTTATTTTATTTGCTTTCTTCTGTGGGGTATCCTGTTCCATTGTGTCTTCTCACTAAGTTTTATTTGTAAAATGAAGACTATTGGCTTTAAAAATATTTTTAAAACGATTTTATTTATTTATTCATGAGAGACAGAGAGAGAGAGAGAGAGAGAGAGAGGCAGAGATACAGCAGAGGGAGAAGCAGGCTCCATCCAGGGAGCCCGACGTGGGACTCGATCCTGGGTCTCCAGGATCAGGCCCTGGGCTGAAGGCAGCGCTAAACCTCTGAGCCACCTGGGCTGCCCTAAAAAATATTTTTTTAAAATTGTGAAATAGAAGGGAACACTTCTTAACTTACTCTATGGGGCCAATATCACCTGATACCAAAACCATACAAAGACATAACAAGAAAACTATAGACTAATGTTTTTTATGAATACCAACACAAAATGCTCCACAAAATACTAGCAAACCAAATCTATATCACGCCACAGTGGGATTTATCCTAGGAATGCAAGGTTGGTTTAGTATCCCAAAATCACTTAATCCAATACCATTTCAATAGAATAACAGACAGAACTCACATGATCATCTTAATAGATGCAGAAAAAGTTTTTGAAAAAATTTAATGCCTGTAGTGATAAAAACACCCAGGAAACTAGGAATAGAAGGGAGCTTCTTCATTCTGATAAAAGGCATCTATGACATGCCATACTTAATGGTGAAAGATTGAATGCTTTCTCTCTAAGAGAAGAAACAAGACAAGAATGTCTGCTCTCACCACTTCTATTCAACACTGGGCTGGAGCTTCTAGCTAGGGCAGTTAGGTAAGAAAGTGAAATAAAAGGCATTGAGATTAGAAAGGAATAGGTAAAACTATTTCTATTTGCAGACGACATGATCTTTTATGTAGAAGATCCTAAGGAATCCACTAAAAACAAAACAAAACCCAAACCCTAACTACGAGAATCAATTAACAACTTCAGCAAGGTTGTAGGATACAAGATCAATAAGCAGAAAACAATTTTATTTCTACATACTTGCAATGAACAATCCACAAATAAAATTAAGAAAACAATTCCATGGCTGGCATAGTCTGTACAGCATGTGACTCTTGATCTTAGGGTCATGAGTTCAAGCCCTGCATTGGGTGTGGAGCCTACTTAAAAAAATGTATAATATCCAAAAACATTACAAAAGAAAACAATTCCATTTGCAATACATCAAAAAGAATAGAATACTTAGGAATACATTTAACAAAAGAAGTGTAAAGTTTATATTCCAAAAAACTATAAAACATTGTTGAAAGAAATTAAGAATATCTAAATAAATGGAAAGATATCCCATGTTCATGGATTGGAAGACTTAATATTGATAGGATGAGAATACACTTCAAACATCTACAGATTCAAGGCGGTTGCTATCAAAGTCCCAACTGGCTTCTTTGCAGCATTTGACAAGCTGACCCTAAAGTTCATATGGAAATTTGAGGGACTCAGAATAGCCAAAAACAATATTGAAATGAACACAGTTGGAGGACTCACACACAATTTCAAAACTTGTTACAAAGTTACAGTAATCCAGACTGTGTGGTACTGGTATAAAGACAGCATATAGGTCAATGGAATGGAATTGAGAGTCCATAAATAAACTTTTGTGTTTATAATCAGTTGATTTTTAACAAGTGTGCCAAGATGATTCAGTGGAGAAAAGACAGTCTTTTCAACAAATGGTGCTGGGATAACTAGATGGCCAGCATGGCAAAGAATGATGTCAGACCCCAACCTCACACCATATACACAAATTAATTCAAAATGGATCAACAGGGCAGCCCGGGTGCCTCAGCGGTTTAGCGCCTGCCTTTGGCCCAGGGTGTGATCCTGGAGACCCCGGTTCGAGTCCCATGTTAGGCTCCCTGCATGGAGTCTGCTTCTCCCTCTGCCTGTGTCTCTGCCTCTCTCTCTCTCTCTGTGTATCTCTCATGAATAAATAAATAAATAAAATCTTAAAAACATAATAAAATGGATCAACAGACTAAACATAAGAGCTAAAACTGTAACACTCAAAGGTGTAAATATTTGTTACCTTAAATTAGACATTGCTGGGGTGCCTGGGTGCCCAGTCAGTTAAGCAGCTGCCTTCGGCTTAGGCTATAATCTCAGGGTCCTGGGATCAAGCCCTGTGTTGGGCTCCCTGCTCAGCGGAGAGTCTGTTTCTCCCTTTCCCTCTGTGTACTCTCTTTTGCTCTCTTCCTCCCTCACTCTCAAGTAAATAAAAAAAGTCTTAAAAAAATTAGACACTACTTTCTCGGGTCTGATATCAAAAGCACAAACAACAAAGGAAAAAATACATTGGACTTGATCAAAATGAAAACTTTTGTGCTTTAAAGGATACTGCAAGAAAGAGAAAATACAGCCCATAGGATGAGAGAAAATATTTGCAAATCATATATATCCCAATAAGGCACTTATATCCAGAACATACAAAGAACCCTTACAATTCAAGAATAAAAATACAATCTAACTTAAAAATGGGCAAAGGATCTGAGCAGACATTTCTCCAAAGAAGATAAACAAATGGCCAGTCAGCACAAGAAACTGTGCTCAA
Organism: Vulpes lagopus; assembly: GCF_018345385.1. Classification (NCBI taxonomy): domain Eukaryota; kingdom Metazoa; phylum Chordata; class Mammalia; order Carnivora; family Canidae; genus Vulpes; species Vulpes lagopus. The sequence goes on from NC_054831.1 coordinate 127,393,795, forward strand.
CATCATTAGCCACCAGGGAAAGGCAAATATCTACAATGCAAAACTGCCATCTATGGTACAGAGATACCACCTCACGCCCGCAAGGGAAACTGTAATAAAACAGATAGATGACAACCAATGTTGGTGAGGATGTGGAGAAATTAGTGCCTCATACATTGCTGGTGGGAATGTAAAATGGTGCAGCTGCTTTGGAAAATAGCCTGGCAGTTCCTCAGTGGGTGAAACATAGTGTTAGCCTGTGACCCAGCAGTTAACAAGCAAGAGAAATGAAACTATGTCCACAGAAAAACTTGTACACCAAGGTTCATATCAGCCTTATTCATTGAAGCCCCAAAGTGAAAACAGTCATGAATGGAAAAATAAAATGTGGTGTAGTCACATAATGAAATATTATTTGGCAGTAGAAAGGAATGAAATCTTGGGGCTCTTGGGTGGCTCAGTCATTTAAGCATCCAACTCTTGGTTTCAGATCAGGTCGTGATCTTGAGGTCGTGACATGTGTCGGGCTCCATGCTCATGGGGAAGTCTGAGACTTGTTCCCTCTCCCTCTGTCCCTCCCACTCTCTCTCTCAAATAAATAAATAAATCTCAAAAAAAAAAAAAAAAAAAAGGAATGAAGTCCTGAGACCTGGATAAACCTCGAACACACTGTATTAAGTGCAAGAAGCCACACACAGAAGACCACATATTGTATGATTACATGTATATGAAAGCTCTGGAATGTGCAAATCTGGAGTGACAAAGTAGACTGTGGTTGCCTAGGGCTGGCAGTTGGGGAGAAGTGGAGGATGAGTACCTGTGGGTTTGAGGTTTATGTTTGGATGGTGAAATGTTCTAAAACACACTGTGGTGACAGTTGTGCAACTCCAAATAGGCCAAAAACCGTTGAATTGTACGTGTCAAATGGGTGAATTGTATGACCTGTGAATCATACCTCAACAAATCCGTTACAAAAGTCATCGTGAAGGATTCTGGATGTATAAAAATATAAAGCTTCTTACCATTAATACCACATATCTATCCGGCTTAAGAAATGGAGCATTAAAAAAGAAAAGAAAAGAAAAGAAATGGAGCATTAATTGCCTCCCTGTGTCCTACCTCTGTTCTCAGCTGGTTACATGTGATGACCATTTCTGTGAACCTAAAACACCCTTTACTAATCAAACAGTACCTTCGAGGCAACAGGCCACTTGCCAGGGGTCTTGGGGCTCAGGGAGAGGGCTCATGGATAGGGTTGTAGCTGGGAGTCACCTGTGCTCGGAGGGCTCTCCCTTCAGGCAGACCCGGGCAGGAGATCAGAAACACCTGGAGTCCCAGGTCACATCAGGGTCACATCCAGGTGGGTCTGACTCTGAAGGCCGATGGCTGTCACATCATAACTGACCGTGGTAATGGGGGGGCCGGAGCGCTACTGAGTCTGAGAGCTTACACCCTCGGCTCCCCTTAGGGAGAGGATTTATGCAATTTTCTTTTTTTAAATATTTATTTATTTATGATAGACATAGAGAGAGGCAGAGACACGGCAGAGGGAGAAGCAGGCTCCATGCAGGGAGTCCGGCGCGGGACTCGATCCCGGGTCTCCAGGCGCTCAACCGCTGAGCCACCCAGGGATCCCGGATTTATGCAATTTTCTGAGATCTTTTAGGACATTGAATGCCGAGGCTCCTGGTTAGGGTGTTTGTGTGGGATTGACCCAGAGGGCCGGCAGGGGGCGCCGGCGAGCAAGTGCTCGCCCTGTTTTCTGCGGGAGCTCACAGTAGGTGCTCGTCTAGGGCTCGAGGGCAGCCGGGGCGCGGGCACGGACGGATGCGCGGGTCCGGAGCGCACAGTAGGTGCTCGTCTAGGGCTGGGGGCAGCCGGGGCGCGGGCGCGGACGGATGCGCGGGTCCGGAGCGCACAGTAGGTGCTCGTCTAGGGCTCGGGGGCAGCCGGGAGGCGGGCGCGGGCGGATGCGCGGGTCCGGAGCGCACAGTAGGTGCTCGTCTAGGGCTCCGGGGCACTAGATGGCGCACGGATGGCGAGCGGCCGGCTGGAGGCCCAGGCGGCGGGCGCGGGGGGCGGACAGACGACCCGCCGGCCCCGCGCCGCCCGCTCACCGCTCGGCCCCCTGCTGCCCCCTGCTGCCTCCTGCTTTCAGCTGCGCGCCGCCGAGGTGGAGATCAAAGACCTGCAGTCGGAGTTCCAGCTGGAGAAGATCGATTTCTTGGCCACCATCCGGCGGCAGGAGCGTGACTTCATGCTGTTCCAGCAGCTCCTGGAGCAGGTGCAGCCCCTCATCCGTCGGGACTGTAACTACAGCAACCTGGAGAAGATCCGCCGCGAGTCCTGCTGGGACGAGGACAGTGGCTTCTGGAAGATCCCCGAGCCCATCATCATAAAAACCAGCCTCCCAGTAGGTCAGGTGCTCGGCTGTCCCCTCGGCCTCCTCCGCGGGGCGGGCCCTCCTGCAGGCTGCGCGGGAGCCAGGGGTCCCCACCCTTGCTGGCTGTGCGTGCAGCAGCCCCGGGGCTCCCGCGGCTCCCGAATGGTGGGGACCTGAGAGACAAGTGGTGTGTCCCGGGGTCAGACAGATGTGGGTTGGAATTCTGGCTCCACTGATGAGGCTTTGGAATATAGGTGAGGTCCGGAGCTGACGACCAGGAAAGAATTCTTGAGACGTCTTTGATGCAAAATGGTTTTATTAAAGCCCAGGGACAGGACCCACAGGCAGGAAGAGCTGCTGCCCCTGGCCTGTGAGGGTGGCTGACCATGCACCTGGGAGTTGGGAGGGGCTTGAGGATAGGGTACTCTCTAGGGAAGTTTGGAAGCAAGGTTTCCAGAACCTTCAGGGGGCTATTGTTGGGAAAAGGTCACTTATTACCCTCTAATAAAACCTTAGTCACGAGACCCTTCAGATGTATATGGGTGGGCCATGTGCTCAGGGGATGATTGCCAACATGGATCTTGGTGTTTAGAGATAAAGAAAATTTCTTTTTTTTAAAAGATTTTATTTATTTATTCATGAGAGACAGAGAGAGAGAAAGAGGCAGAGACATAGGCAGAGGGAAAAGCAGGCCCCACGCAGGGAGCCCAATGCGGAACTCGATCCTGGGACCCCAGGATCACACCCTGGGCTGAAGGCAAGCGGTAAACCGCTGAGCCACACAGGAATCCAAGATAAAGAAAATTTCTGTAGGAATTTATATATGTTAAAGTAGATTCACAGGATCCTGGGGGTTGGGCTAAGATTGCCTCTTGCCCTTGGCAAAAGTATGAACATCGAGACAGTTGAGTCCCTAGAGGAATGTCCTCTGCCTGTTTCAAGGACTTGTCAGTGTGCTGCCCTGAGCTCGTGCTTTGTCTTCAGCTAGCCCTGTGTTCCCCCGTCACCACCACTCCCGGTGTGACCTCTTTGGGACTCAGTGTCCTCATCTGTGAAATGGGGGTTAGTGACCGCACCTTCTGGCAAGACCGCTGGGTGGCTAAGCATGTGTTTGTGCGTGTGAAAGCCTTAGAGCCCTGCCCAGCCCATGGCAAGTGCGTGGTCTGTTTTATCCCCATCATGACCATCACTCATGACATCCTCCAACAACCCCGTGGCGGACAAAGGTGGTTACACCTGAGGAGATGAAATCTCAGACAAAGTGACAGAACGAGTCCCAGTCAGAGCAGTGAGTCAGTTGTAGGACCAGGGACAGAAACTGGCCTTTCAGCACCGATCCCCCTGCTCAGAGAATGTTCGTTCAGGTCTGAGTTTATGGAAGGCCAACCGGCTCCGTTTCCCCAATGCCAGCATCACCAGCAGGGTGTCTGTCTCCTGACCCCCACCCCCACCCCCACCTGCTGTGTTGCAGGGAAGCAGGGGAATGGCTGCTTTGACGTCTGAGCCCTCCCGTTGTCTGTTTCCCAAAGTTAGCCTTTGGCTTAGGCTGGGAAGTGTACTCCCCAGGCCCCAGGCCTGCGCTGGGCCTGACCTGTGAGTCTGGGGGAGTGCTGCCGCCGGCCTGGGCCTCTGGCCTGTGGACTAGGAACTAGGCACCAGGTGGGGAGCAGGTACCAGGCGGGGAGCACGGACCAGCTGGGACCAGGGACCAGCTGGGACCAGGGACCAGGCGGGGAACAGGGACCAGGGGGGAACCAGAGACCAGGCAGAAGCAGGGACCAGGCGGGGACTAGGGACCAGGCAGCAGTGACTTCAGCTTGTATTTGTCATAGCAGTTCCAACAGGGCCACAGAACAAGGCGGTCCGCAGAACCTCGGCGGCAGACAACAGTGAACCGGGCACGGTAAGGCCTCTGGGAGAAGGGGGTGAGGCTCGGGGAGCCGGCAGGGCCTTGCACCCATGGCATCGTGGGTCAGCATTCCTACAGGACACGGGGCTGCTACGTCATCCCACCTGAGGACCAAAGCAGGAGGCTGAGCCTGGGTCTTTTCCATGTAATTCTGTTGGACCCTCCACCTGCTCTGGCCCTCAGTCAGGGGCACTTCTGGTCATAGAGACCAGAGGGGACGTAGGTGGTTCGAGGTAGCCAATCCCAAGGCTGCGTCGTCAATCCCAGAGGCCAGGCCGTAGGTTCAGCTTCCCTGGGCCGTTGCTGGGATCCTCGGACCAAAGGGCCCTCCAGGATCCACAAAACAATAATTGGGCTTTTAACATCACTTTGTCCTCATATCTCCCGTGTTTTGCGTTGCACAGAAATACACCTCCTCAAAGCAGGGGTCAGGAAACTTTCCAGCAAAGCACCACGTTTTGCTGTGTCCTTCCTCACCTCTGGCTCTGCTTCCCTTGGAGTGCAGGAGTCAGACTCAGGCAGGCCTCCTCAGGGAGGCAGGATGGCTGCTGCCAGTTGGTGATCCAAGAGGAAGAGACCCAGTGTCTTCCCACATCTTAAGGCCACCCTTGTGGAAAGATTCTGATCAGCTCTGCCTGGCTCAGCTGCCCGCCCTCGGACCAATGACTATGTCCAGGAGGAAGACCTAGTGCTCTGACTCGTTCAGGCTGGGTCACATGCCCGGTTATGCAGCTGCGGGTGGGCGAGGGGGAGTGGCGGTATTAGGACGCTGTGAACCAGATCGCCTCACCAGGACCCTGTCAAGGGGGAGAAGGGCGGTCCCCGAAGGAAGATTTCAGGCTGAGGCGAGCAAGTCCCTTAGAGTGGTGCAAAAGTCACAGTCTTTGATGTTAAGAGACTGGGGGCCCCAGTTCTAATGACCTGGATCGTACCCCTGGGCTGACTACTGTATTATTCCTTCTATGAGTATGTCGGGATGGGTTTGGCCTAGGTGGTGGTAGAACGAGGAAGGGGGGCGGCGTAGGCTTGGCCGCCGTTGTGACTCTCCTGCCCAGAGCTGCCTGGCTCCTACCCTAGGAGTCTGGGGTCTGCAGTAAGGTCCACAGAGTGGGACCCCCACCAGGCTTGCGGGGGTAAGAACTGATCACAAGGGGTCTTGACCCACGAGGATCTGGACTCCCAGCAGGAAGAAGACCGCTACAGGCTGATGCTCAGTCGGAGCGACAGTGAAAACATTGCCAGTAACTACTTCCGGTCCAAGCGAGCCAGCCAGATCCTCAGCACAGATCCCATGAAGAGCCTCAGTGAGTGCCAGGCCCACCTCGTCCCCCAGCGCCTCCCTGGGTTCTCTGCCAACAGGGAGAGGCACGATGGGTGGATTGGGGTCGGCCTGGGTTAAAACCCCCTTCCCGTCCCTGAGCCTCAGTTTCCTCAGCTGCACCTGTTCAGGCATGCCATCTCCCCAGGGTTGGGTGAGAGGAGGCGGGAAGTGGCCCAGCCCAGGGCCTGGCACGTCGTACCTGCTCAGTGCCCAGACTCCCTCCTCCCTGCCCCTTGGCCTCCTGGCGGAGAGCTGTGGAGTTTCGTTCCCCCCACCAACCCCCTGGCACACGGGCGGCCTGGGACACACAGCTGGGGTCCTGGCATGTGCGGCCCTGTGCGGCTCAGGGGCTCATCAGCTTCCGCAGGTGCCAGTAGGGTGGCTCTCTCCCACCAAGCCAAAGAGGGCAGACAGGGCCACAGAAGCAAAACACTTCTAACAGCTGGAATTGAAAATCACTTTGCTCTTCCATTTCTTTTTTTAAAGATTTTATTTATTTGAGAGCGAGCAAGTACAGAGGGAGGGGCAGAGGCAGAATCTTTTTTTTTTTTTAATTTTATTTATTCATGAGAGACAGAGAGAGACACACACAGAGAGAGAGGCAGAGACACAGGCAGAGGGAGAAGCAGGCTCCACACAGGGAGCCCAACGTGGGACTCGATCCCGGGTCTCCAGGATCACACCCTGGGTGAAGGTGGCGCTAAACTGCTGGGCCACCCGGGCTGCCCCCTAGAGGGAGAATCTTAAGCAGACTCCCTGCTGAGTGCAAAGCCCAACACGGGCCTTGACCTCACAGCTCTGAGATCATGACCTGAGCCAAAACCAAGAGTTGGACACTTAGCCAACTAGGCCATCCAGGTGCCCCCATCTTCTAAAAGCAAAATGAAAGGCCACAGAGCTCATAAAATAGCCATGAAAAGCAGATCTCAGTTCTAAGAGGAGGTGCCCGAAGAGGAAACGAGGCGTGCGGTGGAGGACCTGGTACTGTCCCGTGTTGCAGACGAGGAAACTGAGGCCCCCCGAGGTCACACCTGCATGCAGTGGGCTCCGGGTGCAGGCTGGTCTGCCTCCATCCGAGCCTCTAGAGCTCCGAGCTCCCAGCCCAGGCCCTTGGGGGGCCCGGCTGCATGGGGGGGGCGGGGGGGTTGGGGGGGCTCCCCTCCCCGGCTCACCGGCTCACCCGCCCCCTTGTCCACAGCGCGTCACAGCTCGCCGCCCGGCCTCAGCTCCCCCCTCGGCAACACCTCGGCCATCTCGCCCACCCAGGCCCCGGAAATGCCCCAGCCCCGGCCCTTCCGCCTCGAGTCCCTCGACGTCCCCTTCACCAAGGCCAAGCGGAAGAAGAGCAGAAGCAGCTTCGGCAGCAGCGAGCCTCTGTGAGCGCGGCCTCCTCCCACCTGCCCCCCGCCGGGTCTGGACGCCCCAGGGGGCCCCCTGGAAGAGGCTTTTCCTTCCCGATCCCCAGGCCTTCGGGAGGCTGGGCCTCCCTTGCAGAGGTGCGCCCCTCCTCCGTGCCCCTCAGTGTTGCTCTGGCCTCGATGGGCTCAGAGACCGCACAGCTTTCACCAGCAGCCGACACCAGGGGCAGTGACAGCATCTTGGCGACGGACAGTCGTGCCTCTGTCCACCAGGCCCCGACCCCGGGGGGAGGCCGGGCGGTGCAGGCCCAGGAGTCCCGGAGCAGCTGTACCACGCTGCTAGGTCTGCAGCCTAGGAGCTGCCCCACATGAAGCCGCCCCAATAAACTGCCTTTTACTGACGAGCTCTGGCAGTGTCCTGGGGCCCCTCCTGCCACCGCTACCTGGCCTTCGTGGGGAAGCTCTTTTTGGAGCTGAGTTTCTTAACCACCTGATGGGTGTGTGCATGTATTTTATTTATGAATGAGCAAGCACGTGCACACACACAAGCAGGGGGAGGGGCAGAGGGGGCCGCAGACTCCCCATTGAGCAGGGAGCCCGATGTGGGGCTCTCTCCCAGGTGCACGGATCATGACCTGAGCCAAAGGCAGACACTTAACTGATGGAGCCACCCAGGTGCCTTTAAAACAAACAGGCTCCAGGGTTCCCGCAACTCCCTACACTCGTGAGCACAGGTGCATTTTACTGGGGAGAGAGTACCTGAACTGTCATTAGATTCTCAAAAGATCTGAGAGTCAGGAGAGCAGAGCCCTTGTTTTGGAAAATTGAGGTTGTGTCTTGCTGAAATGCAGAAAAAGGCCAGGCTTTCACAGACCTCCGGGGCTGTGCAGGAACTGGATGCCCTGACCCGGCCAGAGATGAACCCAGGCCGTCCTAGCTCCGGAGGATACACCCCTGCCCTTGCCCGTCACATCCCAGGCCTGCCCTGCGGATGGGCCCCACGGGCTGAGGGAAGAGTCTTGGCCTTTGGTTGAGGAGACTCATTTCACCCTGGGCACCATCTGTGAAGGGAACACCGGCCTCCTGGGGGTATCGTGAAGGCGCAGCGAGGACGTGTGTTCCCCTCGCACAGCAGGTGCCCTGCCTTAGCCCCCTTGCTCCTTCTCCGTAGTTTGCGTTAATAACTGTGGTGGGTACCACATGCCTGGGCCAAGCTCACACCCTGGAAGCAGGTGGAAGGTGCTCGGGTAACTGATCAGCCTAAGGACAGGCCGCAGGACACCTTGAGCGGAAGAAAGATGGGGTCTTTATGGGCGACAACGTGCCCTTGTGCAGGGTGGGGCTGTCCTAAGGGCCGGAGAAGATGCCGGGAGGCTTAAGATGGCAATGGCAGGGGCCCTGCGGTAGAGCTGCGAGCGCAGAGGCAGGAGGCAGGGGGTGTGTTAAGGGGGGATGCTCGCTGCCTGTCGGTCCTGAGCGGAGCTGAGTGAGGCTTGGGTGTCCCGAGCTGTGCCAGGCCCCTGACCCACCAAGCGGCACCACTGGGCCCGATGCGGGTGCACGGAGGTGGGATCGCAGGCGGAAGGGCCGGAGCGCGGGGCTGGGGCCCAGGCGTCGGGGGAGGCTCAACCCGCAGGGGGCCGGTCCGATGCGGAGGGGAATGGGTGAAGCAGCCGGAGGGAGGCTGCGGGGGACGGGGGCGGGGCCAGCAGCGGGGTCAGTGCGGGGGCGTGGGAAGCGCAGCGCGCCCGCCGGTCCACGGGGCTGCGCGGGGCAGGCCCGTCTCCAGGCCCCGGGCCCCTGCCTCCCTGGACGGGGGGCCGGTCCCCAGGGCCGACTGCCCAGCACCTGCGAGGACCCCGGCGGGCAGCTCGGAGGAGGTGCCCCCCCCCCCCCCGCCCCTCCAGGTCCGGTCAGGGGCCCGCCGGTCCGAGGAAGAGGCGGGATGCGGGGCCCCGGCGGGAGTCCGGCCTGGGCGGAGCCTACGGGCTCGGCCTCCTCGATTGGCTGTGGCTGCAGAGCTGTCTTTCTAGGATTGAGCCTTTTCCTTCGGGGAGGCGGGACCTCTCGGCCCTTTCGCCAATAGGGTTCAGAGGCTCCGCCTCTAACCGGGGCACTTCCGGTGGTGCACCCCGCTCTCCTCCGTCCCGGCGGCGGCTCCGGATTCGCGGGCGCGGCGTGCCCGGATCCCTTCTGGGTGTTACTCCGAGACCGCGAGCTGCGATTGGGCGGCGTGGGGGGCACTTCCGGTGCCCGGGGGCGGGGGTTCTTGGCCGGAGAAGGAAGATGGAGGCCGGCGCCGCGGCCCGCGCTTGGTCGCTGCTGTGGCTGCTGCTGCCCTTGCTCGGCCCGGTGTGCGCCAGCGGCCCTCGCACCTTGGTGCTGCTGGACAACCTCAACTTGCGGGAGACGCACTCGCTTTTCTTCCGCAGCCTGAAGGGTGAGCGCGGGGCCCGAGGGGGCGGCGGCGGAGAGGCGGGTGGGACAGGCCCCCGCGGTCCAGGGCCGCGACCGCCGCCGCTCCCGCTGTGGCCGCTCCTGGGCGGGCGGGGGCGGCGGCCGGGTCTCTGCGGCGGTGCTTTCCCCTGGCGGCCCGTCGGCCTCAGCCGCCTGCCTCCGCTCGTCCAGACAGGGCCTTCGAGCTGACGTTCAAGACCGCAGACGACCCCAGCCTGTCCCTCATCAAGTACGGGGAGTTCCTCTACGACAACCTCATCATCTTCTCCCCCTCGGTGGAAGGTGAGGCCTGCGCGTCGCTCCCAGAACTGGGATTCAGGGCCCAGGGTGGATTGGTGGCGTTCTTCTGGGCCTTGTGCGTCCTCAGGGCGGTGGCCTGGGTGCCCACCCTGGGGAAGAGGGAAATGGGGGCGCCTCCTTTCTGAAAGACCAGCTGAGGGACGTGGGGGCAGGTGTTGCGCAGACGTGGAGCCGCAGGCCCAGCTACCCTGAGAAGGAAGGGGCCCGATGGGAAAGATGGAGACCCCCTGCTTGTTTTGGCCTGTGTGGGTGGGAAGAAATGGCAAGCTGTTCCCATAGTCTGTCTGCAGGGGGCATTGTGATGTGGATCGCAGGAATTCAGGTGGATTTACAGTCTCATAATTGAGAAAGAACATTAGCCATCATCTAGGCCAGGCCCCCATTGGAGGCTGGACGGGTGTATCCAGGGCCTAGTAGAGGGCTGGCCTTGAAGAGCATGAATGTCCCCGCTGGATTATCCAGCTGGTACTTCAGTATTCCTGTGACACAGAGCTTACGAGTTGTGCTCAGGTGGATGGCAGTGTCACCGGAAAGGAGGCAAGCTGTGGGTGAGGCGGGTTGGCGGAAGGCAGAGCCGGGGTCTTGCTCTGGGGATGTCTGAGAACCTAAACAGTGTTTCTCAGATCTTGGTTGTTTGCATACCTCCTCCTGAGCTTTGCGGCATTCCATATCGCCTGTTAATAATTACTTACTGATTTCTTTAAATTGACCCTCTTTTTAAAAATTATAACATTTTGGGCAGCCCGGGTGGCTCAGTGGTTTAGCGCCGCCTTCAGCCCAGGGTGTGATCCTGGAGACTCAGGATGAAGTCCCACGTCGGGCTCCCTGCATGGAGCCTGCTTCTCCCCCTGCCTGTGTCTCTGCCTCTCTCTCGCTCTCGCTCTGAATAAGTAAATCTTTAAAAAATAATAATAAAGATACGACTATGAGAATGGCCTTCCTTCCTGAAGGGTAATTTTCAGGAAAAAGCAACTTACCTTCAGGCACAGATAGGACACCTTGTACCTGGGGACTTTACCTCTTCTACTACATTCAGAAAGCCATCTTTCCACCCTCCTACAGAGAGGCCAGAGTCCTAGACAATTCATTTTTTTTTTTTTAGTCATATCTTTAAAAAGGCATATTATGGACTTATTTCCAGCTGCCTCATGGATGTACGATGGACATATATCTGGTTTCAGTACATGGCAGTTCCACCCTTGCTGTTGCTGGGGCTGGAAATTTTGGGGTTGTCCTTAGCACGTCTGTCTCTCTCACACTCCCTATCCGGTCTGTCACAGGCCCTGCTGAGTTTGCCTTTAGAGTAGGAGCACAGGCCCACCTCCCTCTCCCCTTCCTCCCTCCCCATCCCTTTGCTCTTCACTGCCTGGATTATCACAGTGGCCTCCTAACCTACTGCTCTGCTTCCACCCCATACCAGATTCTCCACCCAGCTGCCAGAATCGTCCTTTAAAAATATAAATCAGGTCATGTTGGTGTCCTGTTCGAAAGCCTCCAGTGGCTTTTCCTGATGGCCACCGTCTCTGGGGCCTGTAAAGCTTGTGAGCTGCCCTTCCTCCTTCAGCATGGCCTCATTTGCATTTACCCCTTCATACTGCACCTGAGCCACACTGGGCTTCTTGCTGGGACAGGCTCACCCGCCTCAGGAACCTTGCACCTGTCCTTCACCTGTCGTTCTGGATTGCCGCCCCCCCCCCCCCCCCCCCCAGCCCCCGCCATGGTGCCTGGACCACTCTCACATCTCAGATGCTACTTGCCCCAGGTCTTCCCTGACCAGCCTTAGTATGTAGCTCCCCCTCCCTCTCACTGCCCACCCCATTCCTCTGCCCGCAGGAAATAATGTTCCTGTAATGACTGAGTTCCTGAGCACCCCTTGCATTGCTTTGTGTTAAACATCATGGTGCACTTTGGGGAAGACGCTTGATCTGGTTCTGGATGCTCACGGCAGCCCCCTGACAGGATCTACTGACCAAAGAAAGATACTGTCTCGTTAGTACAAATATTGGAAGTTAATGAGCTTTTTTGGCAATTACTTTAATAAAAGCAGTCTTCAGGGTGGTTCTGTTCTGGCTCTTATGGATCTAAATTGTAGGATTAATAGGGGGAAAATTATGTGTGTTGGCAAATGAGTACTAGTGTCAAATGGCCGCATCATCCTCAGATTCAGAAGTGCTCAATCTCTGTTAGAAGTGAAATCGATGGGTTCTGGAAAACTTAGTATGAGTGGCTCCAGCGACGACAGAGGTCCTGCTGTGAAAGGTGCAGGTGATGAGTTGGAGTCAAGGTGTGCCATGAAATGGGGGTGGGAAAAGGCAGCAGCATTTCTGAACATAGATCTTCTATGTGACTTAAAATTTGTGTGACCAACTTGACAATTCTAACTTGTAGGTGTTGACTATGTCGTTTATCCCTCTGAAAGTTAAAAGTTTATGAACTCAAGGCATTACTGTTGGATCTTCAGTTTGGGAAAACGGGTATATATGGTAAACGGCCGTCTCGTTTTGGGCCTCAGAGGGCTCTGTGGCTGCTCTGTGCCCCCCCTCTCCCGGCCCATGTGCCAGAGGAGCAGTGTGGCTCACCATGTCTGTCGTGCCTTTCAGATTTCGGAGGCAACATCAATGTGGAGACCATCAGTACCTTCATCGATGGTGGAGGCAGTGTCCTGGTAGCTGCCAGCTCAGACATTGGTAAGTCTGACCTGGTACTTTCCACCATTTCTCCAGGAAGCTTGGCAGGTTTTATAAATGGAAGCTGCCGGATTGGCGCCTACTGGACGCCTGGGCAGGGAGTGCGGGAACTACAGAGCCGTTCTGTCCCTCCTGTGCTTTCCTGTGACCAGAACCAGGTTGATGTGGGGCCTGGTCAGCACTTAGGATCCTGTTTTTTCCCAGTTTTGTCTTTTCCATTACAAAAAGTAGGGGCTACTTGGGCAGACCCCAGAGCATTTTGATTATTTTTGTCCCTGGAAGTAGGGAGAGAGCAGTGTCCTGAAGCCTGCACGCATATCAGCCGGCTTCAACAGGTGTCCTCGCCTGGCCAGGCTTGTTTCGTTTTTCTTAGCATTGACAGGTGCTTAGTTTATTTCTTAAAAAAAGGTTTTAATTATTTATTTGAGAGCACAAGAGTGAGAAGGGGGAGGGAAAGGAAGAAGCAGACTCCCCACCGAGCAGGGAGCCCCGAGACCAGGACCTGAGCTGAAGGCAGTTGCTGAACCCACTGAGCTGCTCAGGTGCTCCAGCACTGACAGATGTTTAAAACCGTTCTGGGTGGGCTTCTTATTGGGGTGACGACGAGGAGAGAAGTCCTATGAGGCCAGGCTCATCCATGTTAAATCTGTTTGAGGTAATTATTTTGCCTCATTGGGAGTTTCTGTGGCTCGTGGGTGGAGAAGGGCAGGCGGTGGTTTGTTACTGAGATGCTGACCCCCCTGCTCAGAATACTGTGCAGTGGTCAGCGGTCCGGCTGGGGCTGAGCGCACGGGGGAGCTGCAGGGTTGGGGTGACTGGGAGAGCACGAGTCACCAGGATACCAGTGACATTGCTGGGCCCAGGGTGCACCTGCCAGGGCTGAGCCAGGCATTTCTTGGGTCTGTGCAGGTGACCCTCTTCGAGAACTGGGCAGCGAGTGTGGGATTGAGTTCGACGAGGAGAAGACAGCTGTCATTGACCATCACAACTATGACATCTCTGACCTCGGCCAGGTAATCAGGCCCCGTCCCTTCCAGGCTGAGGGAGGAAGGAAGCAGGGAGTCCTCCGCATGTGAGCATCTTTTCCTGACCTCCATCTTTTGCCCTGCTGCTGCAGCATACGCTCATTGTGGCCTGACCCCGAGAACCTGCTGAAGGCCCCAACCATCGTCGGGAGGTCATCACTGAACCCCATCCTCTTTCGAGGCGTTGGGTGAGTGAGCAGGCACAGGGTGCTAGAAACCTGGCAGGGACAGGATCACTCTCTTTTGTTTGGAGACTAACGCAGACGCGGTGATTTGGGGACATTCCTTTCCCTGGAGGATGTGGGCGAGGTTAGTGGAGGACACCCTGAGTCAGAATCATGGGTGCAGTGAGAGAGGAGCTACTGGTGCAGCAGGGTTCGGCTGCTGAGTAAAGTGGGACTCATCCTGGTGAAGAAATGGTCCTTGGGGACCCCTGGCCCCTGGGCTCAGTCCTTGGCATCAGTGTTGGGTGTTCGCTTTTCCTTCCCAGGATGGTGGCTGATCCGGACAACCCATTGGTATTGGACATCCTGACGGGCTCTTCTACCTCTTACTCCTTCTTCCCGGACAAGCCTATCACCCAGGTGAGGGGCCTGTGGCAGCACTGAGGCCTCCAGGTCGTGGGCCTGGTGGTACAGCACTTTATTTGAAAATGAGAAGTGGGGCGCCTGGGTAGCTCAGTCAGTTAGGTGTCCAACTCTTGGTTTTGACTCAGGTCACGATCCCAGGGTTGCAAGATGGAGCCCTGTGTTGGGCGTGGAGCTTGCTTGGGATTCTCTCCCCGTCTTGTACCCACCTCCCCCACACTCCCCATGTAACGAGAAGCAAGCAGGAGAGTGCCCTTCGCAGAGGCTGGGCAGGGAAAGGCCGGTGGGAGCGGAGAGGGGCAGAGGTGGTAGGGCCCTGGTGGTTGTGGTCCAGCCGCCATCCTCTTGCCCCGGCTCTCCTGGATGACTGCGCCCTGTTGCTCACAGTACCCCCACGCCGTGGGGAAGAACACCCTGCTCATTGCTGGGCTGCAGGCCAGGAACAACGCCCGGGTCGTCTTCAGCGGTTCCCTGGACTTCTTTAGTGACGCCTTCTTCAACTCTGCAGTGCAGAAGGCGGCGCCTGGCTCCCAGAGGTTGGTGCGGGCGGGCTCTGGGCCATGCTGGGGAGGGAGGAGCCATTTAGCTGGAACTGTCCAAGGCTAGCTGTCTTCAAATACTTTAAATTATCTAAAGACTTGACCTTATTGCTGTGTCGTTGGTGTTGGCACTCCTGAACTTTTCAAAGCAGTGATGGCTTATGTGGAGGTATTTTGATAATTGTATTTGTTGTGCAGGTGAACCCCAAAGCCACACCACCTCACAGCTTCTCTGTGTTCTCGTTAAGCAGGATACCTTGATATGTAAGGCCCCAGGCAGAAACTATAGTTTTGTGCAGTTTAACTCTACAGATAATGAACTAGTCTTGCCAATCAGGCACCGGTGGAAAGAAGTTTGTTCCGGTGCTCTAGGCTCTCGTTCTCCCTTTCTGCAGGTATTCCCAAACAGGCAACTATGAACTAGCTGTGGCCCTCTCCCGCTGGGTGTTCAAGGAGGAAGGTGTCCTCCGTGTAGGGCCTGTGTCCCACCATCGGGTGGGTGAGACAGCCCCACCCAATGCCTACACCGTCACTGACCTCGTGGTAAGAGCATCTTAGAGAACCCCCTGGCGTTTTGGCCAAGTTGCTTCAGCTTGAAGGATTTACTGAACGTTTCTCTGATGGGCTTAGCAGCCTCAGTACGGAACGATAAATTTATCTCTACCCCTAAGAAAGTAAGTCAGCATGGGTGCAGAGAGCCTGGCACATAAGCTAATGTCTAAGGAGACCTTTTGAAGGGGTGTGGTTTTGCTTTGGAAGTGCCGAAGTGGGAGGGCTTTGCTGGTCATACTGCTGGGGGTGGGAGTCACAGAGAAACATTGGAGTAGGCAGGAGGAAAAGCATAGGCGGGAGAAGTGGGGGAGTAGGGTGGGGGGCAAGCTGGCAGTGAAGGTGGTAGCAGGGAGGCCCCAGAGGACCCACTCGCCAGTGGAGTGTGGTCTGGGTATGGACCTTGATGTCTGTGATGAGCTGTGACTGGGAGTTCCTGTCCCAGGGCGGGGGCTCGCCCTGGCGTTCCTGCCAGGGTCATGAGTGATTCAGAGCAGCTCTGAGGCTGGTCCCGCACCCCCACCCCCAAACCGGCCTGTTGTCTCAGGAGTACAGCATTGTGATTGAGCAGCTCTCAAATGGAAGATGGGTCCCCTTTGATGGTGATGACATTCAGCTGGAATTTGTCCGCATCGATCCTTTTGTGAGGACCTTCTTGAAGAAAAAAGGCAAGTAGTGTTCTTGCACGGGAGAGCTGCAGGGTCAGTCCCACTGTGGCTCCAGTGAGGCAGGAAACCCCTCCTGGTTATGGTCTCGGATCTTCCCCCAGGTGGCAAATACAGCGTCCAGTTCAAGTTGCCTGATGTGTATGGGGTGTTCCAGTTTAAAGTGGATTACAACCGGCTAGGCTACACGCACCTACACTCTTCCACTCAGGTGAGCACAAGTCATAGTCCCCTTTTTGGTCAGAGTGGCCCTCCTGCGCTGCTGAGTGGCCGGAGCCCATCACCTCTGTCCTGTGGCAGGTGTCCGTGAGGCCGCTCCAGCACACGCAGTACGAGCGCTTCATCCCCTCGGCCTACCCCTACTACGCCAGCGCCTTCTCCATGATGCTGGGGCTCTTCATCTTCAGCACAGTCTTCTTACACATGAAGGAGAAGGAGAAATCTGACTGAAGGGGCAGAGCCAGGGCTCCTGACGACAGGCACTTGGGAGTTCTGCGGGCCTGCGTCTTCTTCACGGCGGGCTTTGTTCTGTTGTTAAAGCTGTGGGACAGTGGCACAGCCTTACCTCAGGGGAGATGCGGCACTGAGTACCGAGGGAGGGGGGTGGGGATGAATTTTCTGTGAGTTTTTTCACCTAATGCTAAGTGGTATTTTTCATATGTGGTCACTCTCATTTCTAAGATAAACATTGCCCTCCAACTCCATCTGGCCCATGTGCTTTCCTGTGGCGGGGGTGCTGTTCACCACAGTAAGTGGCCTCTCAGTGTTGCTGACCAAAGTGTGAAATCCTAGAGCTTCAGGGGAGAGGACGTGGGGGAAATCTGGGGCTTGACTTTATAATAGGATTATAGAGATGAAAAGTACACCTTGCTTTAGGCAACAGTTGGGATTCCTAAGACGCATGTGTAAGAGCATATGTGAAATCCCTTCCCCATTGTTGATCTCTACTCACAGAATTTTGTTGTCTTTATTATGGTGTAAGAATCACTCTTAAAGCCACATATTCAATTCAAAGCAAATACGTGTTCTGCAGTTGCAAATGTGTATTTAATTCTTCACAATTCCTGTAAGAAACGCTAATCAAGGCAAATCAGCAAGTAAAACACACTGTTAATTTCCACTTCATCATTCATCATTGCTCTAGCTCTGCTCAACCCGATTCAGTAGCTGGAGGAGCTCTGGAAGTGCTTCCTCAGAGACACTCTAGAGCTTTCCAGGCCTCGCTGGCTGTCTTTTCTTTCTGATACCTGAATATACTGACCTGGGCAAATGTCTGCTTAGCTCAGAAAACATGCAGACCGAGGCCCTGGCTGCCACTTTCAAACAAGCCGGAATTCCGTTTCCAGAGTCCTGCCCTGCCCGCCCCTGCCTTGCCTGGAGCCCCCCTCCCCCCAACAGACCCGCTTGGCTATGGACTTTGCAGAGGTCTGTGAGGAGGGGGGCTTTGGGGCCTGCCCTTAACCCCTGACCCTCTTCTCACCTGCAGAGAATTCACTCCTGTGGATTTGTACTCCGATCTCAGCACATTTTGTTAGCAAACTATGTCTTAGGGGCAGTCTGGCCCATTGCCTGTTTTTTGTATGGCCTGCAAGCTATGAGGGGTTTTCATGTTTTTAAATAACTGAAAAAAATTAATATTTACTGACACATGAAATTGAAATTTCCATATATTTACGAATTTCCGACTGCTTCTGTGCTACCACAGTGGAGTAGCCAGACTGGAGTATTTACCGTCGGGCCCTCTCTGCCAGCAGCTCTAGCTCTGCCCTAGTCCAGCTTCTCACATCACAGGTGAGAGAACCTCACGCAGTTAGACGATGGACCTAAAGTCGCACAGCTAGGGGGAGTTAGCTACAGACTGTAAACCTGGCTGCCAGCCGTCCCTTCCATTTGCCAAACCAGAGGCCTCCTGCAGTGTTCCCCTGCCGCCCACCCTGGCGCCTGGGAGCCCCGCCCCGCCTGCAGCACTCACAGACCAGCACCACACAGATGTTGCTAAGTTCTTTTAGTAAAATGCACCAGCTACAGCGGAGCCCTCACGGGGCTGCTCTCCAGGAGTAGAGGAGCAGGGCTGCCTGGCACAGCGCTTCGTACTCCAGGTTGGCTAGAAATAACATCTTCATCTTGGTTTCCACGCAGCTCTTCTCCGTGAGCCGGTCAGCCAGCAGAGTGGCAGCTGACTGCTGGAGGAGCCAGCCAATCATCTTGTCTAGTTTTAGATTCTTCAGGGCGAGAGTATGTTCACCCCAGAGGCTTAAATGAAGCACATTAGCAGCTACTCGGGCAGATGGTCTCTGCAACAGGCAGGAAAACAAGCTTAGAACGTTGACAGCAAGCATTCGGCCCACAACCCGAGCTGATCTGTTAATGAATCCTCATTTTAGGGTCTTCCCTTCTGTGGCCCCAACCACATTCTTGTTCACCCCTTTGTCTCTCCTTCCTGCAATTCCGTTCACTTCCTGACACCTACTGGCTGCGCTCTACCCATGCCCCAGCTTTTCCAGGGACACACACACTTGCTCCGGGCCATCAGCCTCCCCACTGTGGAAGGCCCACAAACTGCCTGGGTACCAGCAGGCTCTCAAGGGGCCACCTCTCACAGGCTTTGGTGCTGACAGCATGCCCCCAGCGGGAGGGAAGTGGTTGAGTAGTTTGAACCCCGCCTGCCTTTGTGCTCTCCCACTAGGCTTACCACCTGACCTGGGCCTGCCACTCCCAATTACATCTCAAATACCTTAGCCTTTCTATTCCTTTATGTCAACTTCAAAATGTCCACATCTGTTTTTGGGAAAGGTCTTCATCTCTCATTAGATGCCAGCTGTTCCTCTAAGCTACAACTCCTTTAAACATTTCTTAAAAGTGCATCTTCTTCCCTCTAAATAACTTAAGCCACCAGAGCCAAGAAGAGTTGCACTGCTGGAATGCTAATTCGGCGGCTAGCTCCTCTACTCCCAGTTACGCTAGGGTTTCTTCCCCTGTACTTGGCCTTTTCTTTGTAAGACAGAGTTGCTTGTGTGTCACTCTCGTCTTGCCCAAACTGGGTCTTTATTCTGGAACATAAACTTCCACAGTCCCTGTAAGCCCGGGACAGCCTCACCTTGCGGGCCTCTCGCTGGAGCAGTGACCTCACCAGCTGTCTTGCATCCAGAGGGACTGACTCGGGCATCGCGGGCAGCTGAGCCTCCTGGTAACTGCGGCTTTCAAGGTGGGCCCCGCCCTGGCCATAAAAGGGATTGGAGAGCCCGAAGATTTCATAGGCAAGCGTACCCACGGCCCAGGCATCAGCCTTACTGTAGTCGATCACTGCCCCGGGGCCTGGGCAGGCAGTGGACACCTGTTTGGAAAGCAACAGGTGAGCTTCACACTGCTGGCATTTCTAACACATTCATATGCCTCCACGGCACCTGGGCTAACCTGAACCCCGTCCTAAGGAGCCTAGAATTTGAGTGAGTTGTGGCTCAGACCCAGAATCTGCGTAGGCCGCCTACTTTGCACCCACAAGACACGCATCACCTGGGAACATTAGGGAGGGCCAGATGAACACATATGGACAAGGGACTTGTGCCAAAATAAGGTCAGAAAAGATGGAGGTGTTGAGTGGGTAATGAGGCAGCGGGTCTCGTCCTCTCAGCTGAAACAAGATGGAGAAGTCTGCTGATGGCACAGGACACGCTCCGCAGGACTCACCTCTGGAGCCATCAGGCAGCCGTTTCCGCCCCGATCCACATACCAGCTGGTGAAAGGCAGCCGCAGGCCGGTGCGCTCGTCAGCCAGGCAGCAGCCAAAGTCTGCGATCACCAGCCAGGGGCAGCCATCTGGGGAGGGACAGGCAGAGGGGAGTGATGGATTCTCCCCTCGGGAGGCCTCCCTAAGCCCTCCTGCAGCCACCAGGACGTGGGTGAGGGTTAAGGGGCCTCAGTGCCAGCCCAGGGCTGCAGGCCAGCAAGCCTGGCTGGGTGCCCGCTCACCAGAGCGCGCTGGGGAAGGCGAGGCAGCTACAGGAGCACGGAGGTGCCTCCGGAAAATCAAAGCCCTCAAGCAAAGAACTGGATAAAGTTTGGCTCCTGGTAACTGATCAGGTAATAGGAGCTATCCCAACCCTGAAGGGCTGCTCACGGTCTACTCAGCGGACGGCCCTTGGCCCTAAGAGTGCCCCAAGGACCTTTGATCTCAACTTGAAACCCCAAATCCAAACCCAAGAAACAGGTATGTTAGGATTGTGAAAGGATTCACACAGACTTCCTTTAAAAAGCTAGTTCCTTTAGCAATTTAGTGGCACATTACTTTAAATCTTCTACTTCAAAATTTACGAGATCTACGACTCCTTCATGGTATTGTGGGTTAAGTGGCCATCCAGCCTCTACGTCACTGCTTCCTGTGTGGGAAACTGGGGCGCTCACCATTTCCAGGGGCAGCTAGGCTTACATTCGGGCAGCTCTCACTGTTTAAAAATTATTTTTCTACTGAGCTAATTCTTCTTTCCTTTGAGAAAACTTCCACCACCGACGTTTTTATTCTGAAAGTGGGCAACACAGGGACTATTAATCATCACCCCATAAGCCCCATGAAGAGAACGAAAGCCTCTATTTTGAAGGGGTGAGAGCTCATCTCTGACGTACAGAGCTAAATTAAAACACAACTTCTAATAGAACACAAAACCCGAAAGGACTGGAAGGGTCCTAGACGCCTGCAGACCTGAAGTCTGGTACCGGGACCCACCTGCATCCAACTCCACGAGAATGTTGTCAGATTTTAAGTCTCTGTGCGCGACGCCCTGTTGAACCAGATGATCCACCGCCTCCAGCAGCTGTAAGATCATCACGGTGGCGAGGCGGGGGCTTGGGGTGTTCTCGCGGAGGTACTGGCGCAGCGTACAGGGGTAGCTGGTGGAGAGGGTGACAGAGCCTCTGGCTGTCGCACATCAGTGGTCCCCAGCAGCTTTATTGCTATAGGATGATGGCCCTTTCTCTTCTGGAGTTTTTTTCTTTTTCCCCAAGTATCCTTTCTGTTACCACCCATTACCCTGAGGTTAGGGAAAGCTGGGGCCCCACATGATGGAAGTAATGGTACAGGTAACCCCTTCTTCACCATGCCCGTGACAGCAATGCCAGTAGGTGCAGAGGGTGAGGAAGGAGAAGTGTTTTTACACAATTGGTAAGGCAAGCCACAGAGGGGGCAAGAGTCAAGTGTACTAAAAACACTAGCGAGAACTCCGTTTTCATGAAAAGTCACCCCAAAGGGACCCCTCTTCTGTGGGGCAGTATGCCCTCAGCACGGGTGAGGGTCCCCCTTCCTGCCACCCCGGGGCTCCAGGTGCAGAGGCAGGACCAGTCCTACTTACTTCTTCATAACGAGGAAGAGTGTCCGCCCATGGCCCAGGCCTTCGGGGTGAAGACGTGGGGGCAGCACATCAGGGTAGTCAACCAGGGCTCCTGGCAGCAGTGGTACAGAAGAGGTGAAGGCACGAAAGACCCGGATGATGTTGGGGTGAGGGGCCAGCTGCTTGGGACCACCCTTGGATTTTCTAGTTTAGCCAAATGGGACAAATGTAGGAGTCCAGTATCAGATATAACAGTTAGAAAAATAATCATGCCACAATAAATACTGACATTTATTCACCCACTTTTTTATTTATCAAATATTTACTGTAGATTTGCTATGTGTCAGGTGCAGAACCTGGTGCCAGAGCAAAAAGATAGACCCATAATGATGACTCATCACACTGATGATGCCGGCGGCCCATTCGTCTGTACATCCATCGACCCCATGCAGTAGAATACAGAGTTAGGAGACTCTGGAATCAGACTATGTGGTTTGAATTCCAGGTCTGCTCCTGAAGCCCCTAGCCTGGTTACTTCTCGGCTCAGTCTCAATTGCCAAAGGAAAGGTAACATAACTCGTAAGGATGTAATACTTCTATAAAGGATCTAGAATCTCTGGTGGCAAGTTCTAGTTAACCCTTAACATGAAGTATGAACTCAATTAAATCTTTGTTGAATGACTGGATGGTCACAGATACAGTTTGTAGTACAGAAGTCACCTGCCTTCCCCTCCTCCCCGGGGGCCCCACAGCCCTGCTGTGGCACAGTAGCTGGGTTCTGGGTGGACTGAGTCAGCTTCTTATGTATCGGCCCCACCTGTCAGGGCAAGGAGCCTGCAGTCACATCTGAGATACAAATAGTTGGGTGGGAAAAGGGATGGAAGCCAGTTATATTCTCTTTGAGGAGCACTAGTGAAAGAACATGGTAGTAACCTAGCAGTCAGTAATGAAGGTGAAGGACGCCCTGAGACTTGATTGGGGCCACGGGAAGCCAAAGAGGTGTGGAAAGCAAAGGCACACAGAAACGGAAGAGCTGGGGCACCTGGGTGGTTCAGTGGTTGAGCATCTGCCTCAGGGTGTGATCCTGGGGTCCCGGGATCAAGTTCTGCATCTGGCTCCTGGTAGGGAGCCTGCTTCTCCCTCTATGTCTCTGCCTCTCTTTCTGTGTCTCTCATGAATAAATAAGTAAAATTTTGCAGGAAAAAAAAAAGAGGAAGAGCTATGGGGTGAGAAATAAGGACACAGGGTGGTAGAGAGCAGAGAATGGAGCAGAAGCCCAGAGACATGAAGACAACACCGAGGGGGCAAGATGCCTGCCCCCGTCCTAAGATCAGCCTCGGTCCCGAGCTCTGTGGAAACCGTCCACGTGCGGCCTACTGCTTTCCCTTGAGTCCATCTGAGTGCACCCCTGTAAGCAATCAAGGGCGCTCAAGCATTGTTCCTAGCCTTGGGCCACTGGGGCTAGTGGGAGCGTCAGGATCGCAGCCCAAGGCCCTCCAGCCACAGTGGGAAAGCTCTGCCCGCTGCTGTGAGAGCCCCGGGGATGGTGCGGCTGTGTCTGAGCGGAGGCCTGGAGTGGGGCAGGGGGCTGGGGGGAGGGCAGCCCTAGGAGCACTAACTGCGTGCAGAAGACAGGCGAGGAGGAGCGTGGCGCAGGTAGGGCTGCGTGTGGGGGAGGGCAGTTATGAATTCAGGAGGGCGGAGCACAGGGTGTAAAGGGGCCGAGATCTGAAATCGGGTGGGAGAAGCGGAGGAGCCGATCACCGGGCTGAGCCTGAGGCCCCTGGATGAGCAGGGGCTAGGTAGGAATGTGCCCACAGTGCTCTCAGGGGCTGAGACACTTTCTCCTGCGTCACTGATGTCATCAGCACCTTAGGTAATAGACTTTCCGTCATACTCATGGACTCATTGGACGGACATTTACTGAGCTGTACGGTACTCAGCAAACAAAACAGGAAAGCCCCGTCCTCAGAGAGCTCACAGTACAGCAGGAGAGACAGAGACAAAGGCAGCTATGATTTAAGGTCATGGGGAGAAGTGCGAAGAAAAAAAACTCCCTGACAGGGAGCACTTCAGATGGGAGGTCTGGGCAGCCCCCGCAGCAAGGCGTCAGCGCTCGAGGGACGCCACAGCCCGCCAGCAGGCGAGGTGAACACACAGCCACCTGAGGACAACTGTCCCCGCTCCGAAAGCAGCAGACACTCCCTCCACAGCGGACCCACTCTTCCCTACAAAGGGCTAAGGAGAGGAGGACGAAACCAAGCTCACCAAGCAGCTGCCTCTGCTGGCCTGCACGGCCCCCGTCAGGAGACCCTTCTAAACCTCGGAAGGGGCTTTCCATGTGCTTTCTCGAGGCCCTATATCTTCCCTCCAGCTTCTGACTGCACCAGGTGTATAAACCAACCCCCTAGTAAGTACCACGGTGCAGCTCTTCCTGTGGTCTACAAACATGGAAGTGAGCACACCTGTCACACTTAGCATTCGTCGTCGCCGCCACACACCGGCTCCAACAAAGAGCCAGGACCGTGGGCTGCCAACAACCCCCTTCCCTCTCTGGAGAAGGCCTCTTCGCCTACTTCTCTGCCCAACTGGTACCTAGTCAACCCTTCAAGAGGCCTTTCCGAATGGGCTCCCCAGCACTGGGCATCCATGATTCTGGCACTTACCATCCTGGCCTCTGCTCCCAACTCGTCTGGCTCCTCTGCCACATGCAGAACTCTTAGGGAATAGGCCACATTTTTTTTTTTTTTTTTAATGCTGAGACTGGAATGAGAGCTACCTGCACTGGGGACAGAGTTCAGTTCGTATGCACAGGTGGCTTTCCACCTAGACATTACTTTTTTTTTAAAAATTTTTTTTTATTTATGATAGTCACACAGAGAGAGAGAGAGGCAGAGACACAGGCAGAGGGAGAAGCAGGCTCCATGCACCGGGAGCCCGACGTGGGATTCGATCCCGGGTCTCCAGGATCGCGCCCTGGGCCAAAGGCAGGCGCCAAACCGCTGCGCCACCCAGGGATCCCCCTAGACATTACTTAAGAAGAATCAGAAGTCTGATCAATTTTCCAGAATTCTGACTTGGGCATTTCTGGATGGCCTTCTCTCTCTGCTCCAGCGTGAGTCAGCCACCTGCATCTTTAGTTGGAGTCAGATGATCTGCAATCCTCCCCAAGCTGAATTATCCAACAACTACAAATCTACCACTAACCATATCATTCAGTGAGCATTTACTATTTATTACATGTCTGTCAGACACATGAGAACACAGGTGAGGAATCTGCCCTCCAAGAACTCACAGCCAGTCTGGGCAGATGAGTGCTTACCTGTAAGTGACCGCTCCGTACTCCCCAGCCAAGGCCACTCGACTAGCTGGGACGAGTTCCTGGCTCATTGTGCTAAAGATGGCTTCACTGGAGGAGCCCGCCTGAAACATGAGCACGGATTCAGGGTTATACCGACCTGAGCACATCCAAGTCCTCCTTGTAATCTGGACCACAGAGCTACTGCCTAGAATTGTTTGGTTTCTTTTTTTAAAGGTTTTGGGGATCCCTGGGTGGCTTAGCGGTTTAGTACCTGCCTTTGGCCCAGGGCATGATCCTGGAGTCCCAGGGTCAAGTCCCGCATCAGGCTCCCTGCAGAGATCCTGCTTCTCCCTCTGCCTGTGTCTCTGCCTCTCTCTGTGTGTCTCTCATGAATAAATAAATAAAATATTTTTTTAGGGGTTTTAAGTAATCTCTACACTCAACATGGGGCTTGAACCCATAATCCCAAGAGGTGCATGCTCCACCAATTGAGCCAGCCAGCCACACGCTCCTAGAGTTGGTTTTGACATTCAAGATAAGATAACTCTCTGGGGTGCCTGGGTGGCTCAATCTGCTAAGCATCTGACTTTGGCTTGGGTCATAATCCTGGGGCCCTGGGATTGAGCCCCGCATCAGGCTCCCTGCTTGGTGGGGAGCCTGCTTCTCCCTCTCCCACCGCCCCTCCCCCTCAGAGCTCATGCTCTTTCAAATAATGAATAAAATCCTTAAAAAAAGAAAAAAAAAAAAAAACCCTTTCTGAAGCAGCAAGCCAAGCTAGTCTCTCCTAGAAGAGAGGGGGCGGAGATGTTATCCGTGCCAACCCCTACACGGCTTCAACACCGCACCTCAAACTCTTGGCAGCTCAGGGGCCCAGGGAAGAAGAGATGGCAAGTTAGGGTGAAGGACCTTTCTTCCTGCCATCAATGCTACTGGCCCTGCATCACTAAGACTCCCCCTTGCAGGCTGCCTGCAGCAGACGGAAAGCAGGACAAATCCACCCTGGATAAGTTGTGTTCAATCTCAGGATGACCTTCCCCAGCCTCCCCGTAAAAAGAAACAACAGCAAGAACCAAAGACGAGGACAGGCACCCTACTTTCCTTGTTTCATTACAAATGGCTCTCAGGTCCTATGGAACCCATTAGGAACCCTCTAGGAGTCAAGTCATTTAGCTTTCACGAGTATAAAAGTTGTCACGGGGGATCCCTGGGTGGCGCAGCGGTTTGGCGCCTGCCTTTCACGCCCATCAGGAAGTTTTGATGCTAACACTGGGTGGTTCACAGGCAAAGTCCTTGGCTACTTGGTAGCTAGTAACCTAGCGTGGAAGGGCAACAGTCTGATAACCTTCATCCCCGAGATCAAAACCAGAAACTGTATTCTTCAGCATCCAACATGAGCTGCCACGGCTGTGCCCCACCTTAGGCTTGGGCAGATGCTCTGGGCAGGAGAAGGAACATCTGGTCTTAATTTTCTAAACCCACCTACAGGGGATCCCTGGGTGGCTCAGTGATTTGGCGCCTGCCTTTGGCCCAGGGTGTGATCCTGGAGTCCCGGGATCGAGTCTTGGTATCGAGTCCCGCTTCGGGCTCCCAGCATGGAGCCTGTTTCTCCCTCCTCCTGTGTCTCTGCCTCTCTCTCTCTCTCTCTATCATAATAAATAAATAAATCTTTAAAAAATAAAAAACCTTTAAAAAAAACCCCACCTACATAGTGAGAAGGGAAAGAAATTACTCTAGACGAACTCTTTGTTTTTGTGGAGAAAAATATTCAATTTCCCTAAGCCTTGAGTCCTCCCAGAGGGGAAAGCTGGGAGATGACAAGCAAGCCTTTCATCTGGAGGGGAGCTTGAAGAGTGAGTCTGGAGGACAGGAGGCCCTCCTGTCCAGGCCCTCCTCTCCAGGGAGGCAGGTCAGGAGAAAGAGGGAGGCTGGTGGGAACTGCACACCTGAATCCAGCTGGGTGGGTCAGCACCCACACGAGAAACCTGCTGTGATGTGTGTGGACCAGACCAGAAGCAGAGGCATCTCCTGGGAGCTGATCAGAAAGGCAGAGACCCAGCCCCCACCCCAGGCCAGAGGACTGGAATCTGCCTTTTAACCAGATCCTCAGGTGACTGGCAGCCTATCACAACCTACGACTCCCGTGTGAGCGGGCAAGGAAGCCTAACCATACAAGAGCCCATCTGCCTCCTGGGAAAAAGCACTAGCAGGTCAAGGAACATCTGGTCTTAATTTTCTAAACCCACCTACAGGGATCCCTGGGTGGCTCAGTGATTTGGCGCCTGCCTTTGGCCCAGGGCGCGATCCTGGAGACCGGGATCGAATCCCACATCGGGCTCCGGTGCATGGAGCCTGCTTCTCCCTCTGCCTGTGTCTCTGCCTCTCTCTCTCTGTGTGACTGTCATAAAAAAAAAAAAAAACCCTTTCTGAAGCAGCAAGCCAAGCTAGTCTCTCCTAGAAGAGAGGGGGTGGAGATGTTATCCGTGCCAACCCCTACACGGCTTCAACACCGCACCTCAAACTCTTGGCAGCTCAGGGGCCCAGGGAAGAAGAGATGGCAAGTTAGGGTGAAGGACCTTTCTTCCTGCCATCAATGCTACTGGCCCTGCATCACTAAGACTCCCCCTTGCAGGCTGCCTGCAGCAGACGGAAAGCAGGACAAATCCACCCTGGATAAGTTGTGTTCAATCTCAGGATGACCTTCCCCAGCCTCCCCGTAAAAAGAAACAACAGCAAGAACCAAAGACGAGGACAGGCACCCTACTTTCCTTGTTTCATTACAAATGGCTCTCAGGTCCTATGGAACCCATTAGGAACCCTCTAGGAGTCAAGTCATTTAGCTTTCACGAGTATAAAAGTTGTCACGCCCATCAGGAAGTTTTGATGCTAACACTGGGTGGTTCACAGGCAAAGTCCTTGGCTACTTGGTAGCTAGTAACCTAGCGTGGAAGGGCAACAGTCTGATAACCTTCATCCCCGAGATCAAAACCAGAAACTGTATTCTTCAGCATCCAACATGAGCTGCCACGGCTGTGCCCCACCTTAGGCTTGGGCGGATGCTCTGGGCAGGAGAAGGAACATCTGGTCTTAATTTTCTAAACCCACCTACAGGGGATCCCTGGGTGGCGCAGCGGTTTGGCGCCTGCCTTTGGCCCAGGGCGCGATCCTGGAGACCGGGATCGAATCCCACATCGGGCTCCGGTGCATGGAGCCTTCTAAACTTTGTGCAAGCCCACCCTCGCCTGTCAAGCTCCCTGCACAACCTTGGAGGCTTCTGATTACAGAGACAGCTCTTTGTGCAAGGGCCTTGGCAGGCAGCTACTAGATGGTTCTCGAGAGCTGTGGATGGCAGCTCTCAGGTCTTCAGAGGAATACTAGGATTGATGTTTGGTTTAGCCTATGACTCGTCTGCTCCTAAAGCCACTACAAAGGGTTTTGGAGTCTTTGTGTGGGCTGCCAGCCTGGCAGCTTGATCTGATTGTTCCTTTGGGCAATGAAGCAGCCCCATTTCTGGTGTCCTTGGCGGCGGACAACAGCTACCTCCCTGGGTTCAAAGCAGCTCTAATAATTCTAAGATATCTGCAGGCTACCTCAGATTGTCTAGCCTCAGTCTGCAAGGCTTCCGGAGAAAGAGCAGCTTTAGGGAATGGAGAAAATTTGAAACCACAGTTTGGAGAATCATAGCCACATACTGGAAGAAACCAGAATTTAGGATCCAGCCCGGTTTTAGAGGCAAACAACAAACACCCAAAGACAGTGAATCTACTATTCACAAATGTGTGATTTTTCTCTCTAAAATCACCCTCATTTCCACCAAGGATAGCCAAATCAAGACTTCGGTTCTAACAATCTTGGCCTAATTATTTACATAAGCGCTGCAAGAATAGTGACTGGCTATATAAGGTTTGCTTTATTTTTAAACAGAAAATCTGCTTTGCTGGAACTTCTCATAAGGAATTTCAGACTGAACTTTTAGTAGATCCTCAAGGCTAAGAAGCCAAGCCAAATAGTTGCCATCAGACTTTGCCTGCAGGTATTGCAGATATGAATAAATTCCTCTCTTCATGAGGTCCCCCAAATATCCTGAGGTTCCCCACACCTGCCAGGAAGTGCCTTTTTTATTCACCCGGTAAGGCTGCTGGGTACCCTGTTAGTAAGGTCCTAGGCTGATTTTTCCCAAGGGGCTTCACTGGCTCATAAAGTCAATCTCAGTTCCTTAAAGCTGTCTGGTCATATCTGAGTCTATGCATGTCTTGCTCAAATAGGATATTCCAGTCAAAGCCTTTATAATATAACCAGCGTTTCTAATTGTGTCCTATGATAATAGATTCTTACTGGTCTTATGCAAACAAATACATTGCCATGAAAATCTAAGAACACTCACTGAGAATTTCTGAATCTAGAGGGATTAGGTGGGGAGAACAAGATAACTTTCATATTTGCTTACAAAGGAATATTTTACCAAATTTCTGCAAGTCCTAACAGCTTAAGAGAAAAACAGTTTCTTTAAATCTGGAAAAGCCAACATTAGAGACTGAGCAATGTTTCAAAGAGGAGTAATCATCATCCTCAATTCATTCAGTCCCATGTTACTAACTCTTGTTCTGCTTGAATGCAGTTTTCCTGTTACTTCCAGAAATTCTTACTCAGTTTGGTTTTACGACCTTAAAGGTATCAAAGATCTATACTTGTCAGAAGTCCTTTCCATGAATCCCCTTGAAGCTCAAATGCATCCGTAACAGCATGAGAGTAAAACAAGGACTATAAATGACAAAACACTCAAAAATGGCCATGGTTTCCCTGTAGCACAGAACATGTCAGTAATTAGAATTACAAGCGATGACATTACACTAGGACCTAACAAAACCTTAGGAATTTTACATAATTTCTGGAGTGGGTATAGCGTTCACCCATATAAAATAATCTAAGAAGGTTTATCATCACTTATTTGACAATGCTTCCCATGTAATTTGACATACCAAATGAACAAGCCTCATTAATAAAAACATTTCATTTAGAAGTTGAATCTTGGGAATTCGGTCAAAAATATTGTAAGGTTTTGAAACACATGCCTAAATAGGATTACAGATTACAAAACTTTATATTTCATTATCTATTTAACCAAGGTGCCGCAAGATTCTAAAGGCAAATAAAGGATTATGTAATTGTTAGCAAAACTTAGCCTTTTAATATTAAGATTCAACTGTCTGAAATAATCAAAGACCTAATAAAGACAAAACATGGCAACTTTTCTTCTAGGAAGATTAAAAAAGAAAGCCTTTGTTTATAATTTCTTACTAAGAGTAGACCAATAACTAAGAAAATGGTCATTTTAATAGGGAAACCAAATTCCAATCTTGTACTGATGTACCTTTTAAAAAAGATTTTATTTATTTGAGACAGAGAAAGAGAGAGAGGAGAGCATGAGTGGCAGGGGGTGGGGTGGGGGAGGACAGAGGGAGAAGCAGACTCCCCATGGAGCAGGGAGCCTGATACGGGGCTCGATCCCAGGCCCCTGACATCACAACCAGAGCCTAAGGCAGACACTCAACCAACTGAGCCACCAGGTGCCCCGTATTGATGTACTCCAGTGAGTAAAATTCATTCCAACAAGATGAAAATTTTAAAAACCTCATGCAGTCCTTCCGTTGTCCCTCCCTGTCATGGCCCACGCTGACCTACACTCATTGAGATAGGGCCACCCAGGGTGCTGCAAGGATCTGAGTCTTTGTGGTGGGTGCTGGGATGTGCTGGCCAGGATCCTCATCAGCAGTGAAGGACTCTCAGCTGTGGGCACACTGCCAACAGTCCTCCACTCTCAGGGGTCATGAGGGAGGGCCGGGACTGAAGACCGCTAGCCGCCTTGCTGAGTTCACGTCCCCTTCCCAGGTGGTCCCATCCAATGAATGTTCAACAGGACTATATAAAATCCAGCCACGTGCCCCAATTTCAGATGGTTCTGAAGGGCAGTCCAGCTTTTGGAACTCCTCAGAGAACGGGCTGAGGCTTCTGTTGATAGTCACGGCTTGACCGCAGCCTGATCCTGTTCTCTTAGCCACCTCTCTTCCCCAGCTGTCGCTTGTTCCCTAATACACTTCTTTACTAATCTCCATAATCTTGGTCCTGACCATGCACAAAATTCCCTTCCAAAGATTCCCTTCTCACAGACCATCTACAACTTTTCTTTTTATATTCTTTTTTTTTTTTAAGATTTTATTTATTTATTCATGAGACACACAGAGAGGCAGAGACACAGGCAGAGGGAGAAGCAGACTCCATGCAGGGAGCCTGGGACTGCATCCCAGGACCTCAGGATCAAAACCTGAGCCAAAGGCAGATGCTCAACCACTGAGCCACCCAGATGCCCTTTACATTCAGGTTCTGTCCTAAGTTTTCCTCTTTTATATAATCAGTCTCACTTCCCTTGCATACGGCGTTGTTTCCCTTAATAGAAGCCAAAAACAAACCTATGTTTGTTCTCAACAATTCTGTTTCGATTACCCATACTACTTCATAATATGAACCTCTTGACTCTCAGTAGACATAGGCAGAACCGATGTTCTACGTCTATTACTGGCAACTTGAAAAACATATCTATTGAATTTAAACCAACAACCTTGAATTAGCTTTAATATTATTTTCCCAGATCACATTAACTTGAAAATATTTTTCTTGGTTTTGGAATGTCCCATTCTTTTTTTTTTTTTAAAGATTTTTTATTTATTCATTTGAGAGAATGACAGAGAGCAGAAGCAGGAGGAGAGAAAGAGAGGGAGAAGGAGAAGCAGACTCCCTGCTGAGCAGGGAGCCCGATGTGGGGCTTGATCCCAGGACCTGGAGATCATGACCTGAGCTGAAGACAGGTGCTTAACCATCTGAGCCACCCAGGCCCTCCCAGGAATGCCCAATTCTTATAATCACTTGCCTTTACACCAAAAAATTGAGCTCTTCTACAAATGAATTTAGGAACACCATCCAGAGATAGAAGGGAAAAAAATCTTACACTTAAAAGATACATACATGGACACACAAATACACAATGAGATCCAACCAAAATCATAAAGCCCCAATTTCCAAACATATCATAATTTATGGCTCCATTAATTGGGCATGCTTCTCCACTCTAATGAATATTATGATTAGGCAGTGCTGCAAAACAAAGACTGCCTGAGTTTGGGCTGCGCTGGGGAATCAAATTCACTTTCCATTTTCCAATTAGAACATGGCTGATTCTGTCCAAAGATCCCAAAAGCTGCAGCACTAGACAAACCAAATGGAGCCTTGAATACCTTGTGAGCATGAGTTCCTCCCCCAAAGCCAGGGCTTCACCCCCTGAATGGAGCAGTTCCCTGGCCAACTCTCAGATGAGAAGGGAGTCACTCAAGAGATCCACACCGATCCCTATATTTGGAGGCAAGCCACCAGAAAAGGAAATAGGCTCACGTGGCCTTGCATACGAAGTACTC
Source organism: Vulpes lagopus (assembly GCF_018345385.1). Classification (NCBI taxonomy): domain Eukaryota; kingdom Metazoa; phylum Chordata; class Mammalia; order Carnivora; family Canidae; genus Vulpes; species Vulpes lagopus. The sequence continues at coordinate 127,425,638 of NC_054831.1, forward strand.
ACCGAGACATGTGTCCAAACTAAAGCCAAAAACTGCTTCCTTGCCCCAAGAGTTAAATTAGGCACCCAGGGTTGGCTGTACCCAGTGCAGGGTGTGGGGGGGGTGATGGGGGCAGTCCCTAGGACAATCAGCCTAGGACATTGCTTGGACTGGTCACAGCATTCCCCGTACTGGCTGGGGGCTGACCAACCCTGGGCCAAAAGCTCCCTCGGACTCGGAGCACAATCAATGATACAGAGAGAGTCCAGCAAGAATCTTGAGTTTATATATATATATATGTATATATATATATATATTTTTTTTTTTTGAGAGGTCACCAAATAAGGAGATGGGGGAGCAAGCCTCAAGTCTGCCTCCTTGGGGGAGGAGAGTCAGAGACCTCTCAAGGCAAGTGGAAAAATCTGGGTAAAAAGTTGCAGCTGTGCTTATTGGTCCCATTAACCCTTTGGTTAGCAGTTTCACGTTCACAGGTCACTCTTCTGTTCAAACACCCAACTTTTATTCGGCACCTCGGCCTGGCGCTTCGTCTGTGAAAGCTTTCACCGGGCTCGTCTGCGCACCTCCCAAACTCCTTCATATGCCTCTCTCTGAGCCGGTTTCCCTGGTGTCGCTCTGCCTGGCTCATCCCTACTCATCCATCAAGCCCCATGAGCTCCTCCCTCCTCTAGAACCAGCCTGGACACCCAGCCCACAGCAACCTGTCCTCCTGGAGGATTCCTAAGCACTTGGTATCCATAAACTGATGCACCTCGTGTGAGAATTTTTAACTTAAAAAAAGCGGGGGGGGGGGGGGACGTCTGGGTGGCTCAGTCAGTTGAGTATCTGCCTTCACCTTGGGACATGATCCCCGGTTCTGGGAGTGAGCCCCACGGCAGGCCCCTTGCTCAGCAGGGAGCCTGCTTCTCCTTCTGACTCTCCCCCTGCTTATGCTTTCACATGCCTGCTCTCTCTCTCTCTCTCTCTCTCTCTCAAATAAATAATTAAAAAAAAAATCTTTAGGAAAAAAAGAGGGCAGCCCTGGTGGCTCAGCGGTTTAGCACTGCCTTCGGCCCAGGGCATGATCCTGGAGACCCAGGATCGAGTCCCGTGTTGGGCTCCCTGCATGGAGCCTGCTTCTCCCTCTGCCTGTGTCTCTCATGAATAAATAAATAAAATCTTTAAAAAAAAAACAAAGAAAAAAGAAAGTCTATCTTGCCTTGCCAACTAGTATCTAAACTCCATGGAGCAGAAGCAATGTTCTGTAGGGTAATCCTTTATCAACCATGAGAACAAGATATATTTTTTTAAGTTTTAACTTTGAAGTAATTTAGACTCACAAGAAGTTGCAAAAAAAAAAAAAAAATAGTACAATGTGTCCTGTGTCCCTTCAGCCAATTTCCTCCCATGGTGATGTCTTATAATTCAATGCAAGTCAAGATCAAAACCAGGACAGTGACTTGGCACACTGCCAACTAGATTATAGAACTTACTCGGATTTTACCATCTTTTTAAACCTGCATTCATTCATTCGTGTGTGTGTGTGTGTGTGTAGCTCTATGCAACTTTTTTTGAACAGGTAAAGTTCAATATAAGGAATTAATTGACTTAAACAGCAAATTGAAGGAACAAGGGATTCACTGGTACGCCGCTCTCTCGAACCGCTGGGGTTGGGGCTGCCAGGGGAAGCTGCTGGCCGCCTGGCCCTTCAGGAGCCATGTGCTGGGGAGGCCTCGTGCAGTGCAGGTGCCCTGGAGCGCGCAGAGCAAGCACATGGGCAGGGAACCAGGAAACAGAAGCCTTTCCTCCCGTGATCTCTCAGGCACCCGCTATCGACAAACCTCATCATGTCACTTGGCAAAGGAAAACTATTTCAAAGGCCTACGTCAATTTTCACAGAGCAAACGAGAAAGCTGCATTTGGAGCGGAGTCAACTGATAAGTGGGGAACACCATGGGACTTGGAGTGCCACCGGCGCTTAGTGAGTGTAGGCCAGGAACGCTGTAGCGCAGTGAGAGCCCTCCCCGCCACGTGCCAGCAGCACCTCTGCATCAGTCAGGGTCCCAGCGGGAAACAGCAGCACACTCAAATAAGGACACTTTGAGAAGAGTTTCTGGACATGGCAGTGGGCAGGGCTGGGAAACCGCAGGGGGAGTGCAGCTTCCTGGGGCTGCTTATCTCCCCACCACCCCCAGCCAGAAGCAGCAGAAGGGGGCTGCTGGAACCCAGGAGAGAAGCAGGTGGGAAGAGCTGCCCGAAAGGATGATAGGAGCTGGGTGACCTTTAGCCCAGGGCGCAGCCAGCCAGAGCCCCTGAGGTGGGGAATAAGTGCCTCAGCCTCATGCTCTCCCCTCTGTCCTGCTGGTGCCACATCCTTCATCCCACCCCAACCCCCATGTTGAGGGAACCCAGGTGGAAGCCAGAAGTATGGAGAACTGTGGGACACTCCACAGAGCCCTGCTGAGATCCGGCCTGATGGGGAAGGGGCCGAGGTCTAGGCAGCTGTGGGGCTGGCCGTGTCCTGCGACTGCTCCTCTGGCCCCAACTTGGGCCCAGTCAGCCCTCAGAACCTGGCAGTTGGGCAGCATGTCCTCCAATAAGATCTGAGTTGGACATGGCCATGTTGGACACGGCAGGGAGATCGTGGACGTCCAGCCTAGAGAGGTTCAGAGGCTGTCCAGGCCTTGGTGGTTGGTGGCATAGCCACTGGCACCCACTACTTCTGTAAACTCCAAGAGCCTGGAACTCCAAGAACTCAAGAGAGAAGTGGCCATGTTCATTTGACGGGGGTATCCACTCCTTGCCTGGAAACTTGCCTGTGCTTCCCTGCTTCAGGATGAAATAGGTACCCCTGAAAGTATGGGCCATATGGCTCCCTGATGTAGGTCAGGGGTTGATCTTTCTGGTGCACCTTCAACACCTGCTTTTGGAGCAGTACGCTCTCAGAGCCTCCACATCACAGAAGCAGTCAGCCAGGAACTGGGGCAGCGACCTCCCCTTCTTCTGATTGCCCTCCGGGGCCAATGCCCTGCCCAAGCCACAGATGCCACCGGTACCCCCATTCCAGACCAGGGCCGCCTGGTGCAGGGACTCTTAAAGCCCCCAAACCCTTCCTTCAACCTCCCTTCAGTCTTCTCTTAGCTGCCTCCAATCCTGCCCCGGGCACCACCATTCTAGCTGGTGTAGTCCTAGCAGGATAAAATCTTTTAAAACACAAACAAAAAAAAGTTTTAAAAATTTTTAAAAAGAAATAGAATCACATAGTATGGACCCTTTGGGGACTGATTTTTTTCACTAGGCGCAACACCTTTGAGATTCATTTAGGTTGCTACCTGTATCAATAGTTGACTCCTGGCTATTGCTTAATATTTATGGACAGATATACCAGAGTGTAACAATTCTCCTGCCAAAGGATGTCTGGGTTGTTTTTAATATTTTGCTATTATGAGTAATGCTGCTATGAACATTCATGTATATAGGGTTTAAAATTATTTTTAAGAATTGTAGTAAAATACGCATAACATAAAATTGACTAAGTCATTTTATTTTTAATTAAAAATTTTTTTTTAAGATTGTATTTATTTACTCATGAAAGACACTGAGAGAAGCAGAGACACAGGCAGAGGGAGAAGCAGGCTCCCTGTGGGCAGCCCGAAGCAGGACTCGATCCCAGGACCCCAGGATCATGACCTGAGCCAAAGGCAGATGCTCTACTACTGAGCTTATCCAGGTGCCCCTTTAAGTCATTTTTAAATCTACAGTTCAATGGCACTAAGGACATTCACACTGTTGTGCAATCATTGCCACATCCGCCTCCAGAACTCTCTTCATCTGGCAAAACTGAAACTCCATACACACGAAACTCTAACTCCCCACTCCCACCTCCAGTGCCTGGCGGCTACCATTCTACTTTATGTTCTGTGACTATGACTAGGAACCTCCTATTAGTGGAATCAGACAATATCTCTCCTCTCCTGACTGGCCTATTTCTTTTAGCCTGAGGTCCTCAAATGTCATCCCTGTTGTAGCCGGTGTCAGAACTTCCTGTGAGGGCCAAATACTTCTCCACTGTATGTAGATATCACCCTTTGTTTACCCATCCATCCATCCAGGGACATCTAGGTCGCTTCCACCTTTGACTATTGTGAATAATGCCTATGAACTTGGGCGCACAAACATCGGCTCAAGTCCCCGCTTTCAGCTCTCTGGGGCATAAACCTACAAGTGGAACTGCTGGGTCAAATGAAATTCTATTTTTAATTTTGAGGGGAGGTGCCCTGCTGTCTTCCACATTTATATCTATGCTCACAAGGACAGCAGCTGGGGACGAGACCAGACGTCACCTGACTGTCACCCAAACTGGCTAGAGCTCAAGCATGAGACACACTGGTGACGAGTAAGAACGGGAATGAGGGCTGGAAACCAGGAAACATAGGGGACACTGCCCAGGCAGGCCTTAACCAGCTGTGTCCTTGGGCAAGTCACTCCATCTTCCCCGACCTCAGCCCTAGGCACTACGACGCAGGCACCGTGCTAACTCACTGGGTGGTTTCAAACCCCAGAAGACTGACCTCCCTGGAAGAAACGGGAATTCAGTCCGCAGATGGCCTTCAGACTGGAACCTCCTGGGTCTCCAGCTTGTCTGCCTATCCTGCAGATTTTGGGTTTGCCAGCCTCCCTAACTGCAGAGCCAATTCCTTAAAGTAAATCTTTTTATCTTTTTTAAATAACCACATGCTATTGGTTCTGTTTCTCTGGAGAACCAGAATACAGAATTTGGTTGGGTAGAAACAGGCCTCTGAGCTATTTCAAGCATTTAGGAAACCTACCCTCCCCCATACCCAGTGACTCCTGATAGCTCTACACAGGTTAATTAAAAACTGTTAGAGGCCTTATGTTTTCCACTGCTGTTCACTGTTTTTACTCTGGCTTTGGCTATGTCACTAACTGGCTACGCTGTGGAGGCTTAAGGTTAAAGGCACAGCCTTGGGGGGTCCCTGGGTGGCTCAGCGGTTGAGCGCCTGCCTTCGGCCTGGGGATCGAGTCCCACATGGGGCTCCCTGCGTGGAGCCTGCTTCTCCCTCTGCCTGTGTCTCTGTCTCTCTCTGTGTGTTGTCTCTCATGAATAAATAAATAAAATCTTAAAAAAAAAAAAAAGGCACAGCCTTTGGAGAGTCCAACTCTGGGCACCGTCCTCTAGCAGCTGTGCGACTTCGAGCAAATGACTTCACCTCTCTGAGTAGTCCTCCTCATCCGTAAAATGGGTATGACAACTACCTCGGGAATACAAGCGTCATGATTTCATCGTCATGAGAGCTTAGAAAATGTACGCAGAGCCATCAGCGGCGGTGCAGCGGGCGCTAAGACGGGCAGCACGTCTTCCAGAACACGCTGTTTGAAGGAAGGGGAAATGTCGAGGTGCTGGGCCCACATCGGGAGTCCCGTGACACCGCAAATAAGCCTCAACGCGTGATTTCCTACGAATCTCCAGCTGGGACCCAGGCAGCGCTCCACTGCACGGCCCCGGCAGCAGGTGACGCCCCGCCCCCGCCGCTCATCTGCCGGCCCCCGCCCTGGCCCCGCCCCTGGCCCCCCCTCCGCTCATCTGCCCCGCCCCCGCCCCGGCCCCTCGGCTCGCCGGCCCCTGGCCCCGCCCCTCATCGCCCCCGCCCAGGCCCCGCCCCTCCGCTCATCTGCCCCGCCCCCGCCCCGCCCCCCCGCCCCCTCCGCTCACCGGCCCCCAGGCCCCGCCCCTCCGCTCATTTGCCCCGCCCCCGCCCCGCCCACTCCGCTCACCGTCCCCCTGGCCCCGCCCCCGCCCCGGCCCCTCCGCTCATCTGCCCCGCCCCCGCCCCGGCCACGCCCCTCCGCTCATCTGCCCCGCCCCCGCCCCGCCCCCTCCGCTCACCGGCCCCCTGGCCCCGCCCCCTCCGCTCACCAGCCCCTGGCCCTGCCCCTCCGCTCATCTGTACCCCCGCCCCCTCCGCTCACCGGCCCCCTGGCCCCGCCCCTCCGCTCATCTGCCCCGCCCCCGCCCCGCCCCGCCCCCTCCGCTCACCAGCCCCTGGCCCTGCCCCTCCGCTCATCTGTACCCCCGCCCACTCCGCTCACCGTCCCCCCCCCCGGCCCCGCCCCCCATCGCCCCCGCCCCGCCGCTCACCTGGATCTCCTGACAGGCCGCCGCCGCCCTCCGGCCCTCCGCCTGCTTCTCCTCGATGAGGCCCAGGCCCAACCCGAAGGCCAGAAAGACGGCCCGGCCGCAAGGCCCCGCGCCACCCCGGGCCCGCACCGCGAACTGCCGCTGGAGTCGCGCCGCCAGCCCGGCCACCGACTGGCGGAAGAAGCGGTAGCGGTCGGGGAGCCCGAGCCCCAGCCTGCGCCGCTCCGCGCCGGGTCCCGCGGCCTGGCCCGGGCGTTCTCCGCGGCCCCAGCCCGCCGCGGGGCCCGGCCGCTCGGGCCGCCCCCAGCCGCAGGCCGGGCCGGGCTTGGCCGTGAAGCGCAGCAGCAGCGCTCGGCCCAGCTGCAGGCCGCGGCCCAGCGCCTGTCGCACCGCCATGGCGGCCCCGCCACCCGGCTACCCCGCGCCCGCCGCCTCCGGCCTCCGGGACGCCCGGCCCCGCAACAAACTTCGGGGGCGGTGCCTCTGCGCAGGCGCGGGCGCCGGGGGGCGGGGCCGCGGCGCGGGCGGTTCCCCGGCTGGGCGCGAGGGGGCGCCGTGCGCGCACCTGCGCGGCGGGGAGCGCGCTCGCCCCGGGGCGCTGTGCACCCGGCGGGGAGGGGGCTTGAGTGCTCAGAACGTCGTTTCAGAGATTTGTCCCGCAGGAGGGACCTTGGGAGCCTGCTTAGTTTAAATTAGCTGGTCTCCGGGTCGGTACCAGTCCTTCTGGGGGCGCCTGGGCGACTCAGTTAAGTGGCTGCCTTTGGCTCAGGTCATGATCTCAGGGTCCTGGGTTGGAGCCCCACATTAGGCTCCCTGCTCAGGGGGGAACCTGCTTCTCCCTCTCCCGTTGCTCCTCCCCCCGTGCTTGTGCTCTCTCTCTCTCAAATAAAATCTTAGAAAAGAAAAGAAAAGAAAAAAAGAAAGAAATGAAAAGAAAAGAAAAAAAGAAAAGAAAGAAAGAAAGAAAAAAGAAAAAGAAGAAAGAATGAAAGAAGAAAAGAGAGAGAAAGAAAGAGGAAGGAAGGAAGGAGGGAAGGAAGGAAGAAAAGAAAAAAGAAAAAAGAAAAAAGAAAAAAGAAAGCCATTTCTGGTCTGGACATCAAGAGCTATAAATCTTGCTTTACATCCCCTTTGGCTCCAGGCTCGGCTGGCCCCCCCAGAATGAAAACCAGGAGGGGAGGCAAACACACCTAGCGCAAGCTCCTTGAAGATGGAAAGACATGATAACACAGAAATACAGCTCTCTCCAAACTGCATGTAAGCAAACAATGTTTAAATTCAGACCCCATCATTGGCCCTGTAAATACGGCCCTTATGGGGATGGTCAGCTGGAAGTCTTACATGTGGGGCCGGTGCTCTGCCCCGGTCTCTCAATCGGGACTCCAGCCTGGCTGGCTGTCTCCATCGGGCTTCCCCAGCTAATGAGGCTGGATGTTGTAAGTACCCGGTCTCATATAACTTTGCCTCATTCTCCTTTACTGCTTATAATTACCCTTATCTATGCATACATTGCTTTGCGTTTCCCTTTCCATTTCTGTTTCTACTAGGTTTTTTTTTTTTTTTTTTTGAGATTTATTTATTCATGAGAGATGCACAGATTGAGAGAGAGAGGCAGGCTCCATGCAGGGAGCCCGATGTGGGACTCGATCCTGGGTCCCCAGGATCACACCCCGGGCTTCAGGCGGCGCTAAACTGCTGCGCCACCAGGGCTGCCCTCTACTAGGTTTTTATAATAGCAATAACGTTTTCCTTTCTTGAAACTGAAACTATGACTATCCATGAATTCCTTTTTCAAGACACCCACCTCAGTCCTCATGTAGGCTCCTCTCTACAAGCCCACAGTCCTGTTCCCTTCTTACCACACCCCCAAGAGAAATCTCACCCAAAGTCCAAGTCTTTCCGATGCCTCAAGACCTGGAGCAACTTGCCCAAAGTCACACTGCCTGTAAGTAGCAGAGCCCTGTACCCAAGCCCACTGTTAGGAATGGCTGATAAAGGGATTTGTACTGAGTGATTTCTTTTTTTTTTTTTTTCTTTCCTTTTCTTGACTTTGTTTTAATTTTTTAAATTTTTATTTGTTTATTTTAAAGATTTTATTTATTTATTCATGAGACACACAAAGAGGGGCAGAGACATAGGCAGAGGGAGAAGCAGGCTCCCTGAGGAGCCTGATGCAGGACTTGATCCCAGGGTCCTGGGATCACAGCCTGAGCCAAGAGCAGAGGCTCACCCAGGCGTCCCTTATTTATTTATTTCAGAAAGAGAGTGAGAGAGCACACAAGGAGGGGCAGGGGGAAAGCAGGTTTCCCACTGAGCAGGGAGCAGCCCATGGGGCTCTATCCCAGGATCCTGAGATCATGACCCGAGCTGAAAGTTAATGTTCAACTGACTGAGCCACCTTGACTTTGTTTTTAATGGAAAATTTCAAACATACACAAAAAATAGAATAATATAGTGAACCCCAAATACCCATCATCCAGCTTCAGCAACTACTGACAAATAGCCATTATATTATTCATTTATACCTTCCTACTAACCCTCTCCCCCATTACTTTCAAGGAAATCCCAGGCGTTACAGTTAATTTATAAATACTTTAGTATCTATCGCTAAGAGATAAGAATTCTTAAAAAAAAAAACCTATAAACCATGATTACCATCTCTAGAAAGAGTAACGTTAACTCTGTAATATCATTTACTATCCAGCTGATATTCAGATTTCCCCATCATTGTATTTTGCTTTACAGTTATTCAGATTGGGATCCAAACAAGGTCTACATAATTTATTTGGGTCAGTGAGTTATTGTTGAATAAGAAATACATCCCTCAGGATGTAGATTTTGTGGTACTGTCAGTTTAAAGGTCCCTATAATCCCTGGGTGGCTCAGCGGTTTGGCGCCTGCCTTTGGCCCAGGGCCCGATCCTGGAGTCCTGGGATCGAGTCCCGCGTCGGGCTCCCGACATGGAGCCTGCTTCTCCCTCTGCCTGTGTCTCTGCCTCTCTCTCTCTCTCTCTCTCTCTCTCTGTGTGACTATCATAAATAAATAAAAAATTTTTAAAAAGTACAGCTACATGCAACAGCATGCATATATTTTATAAATATACTGATCAGTAAGGAAAGCAAACATAAAAAAGGAATAAATATTATGAGTCCATCTGCAGAAAGTTCAGAGGCAGGTGAAACTAATCTATAGGGTTAAAGGTCAGGAGAGCAGTTGCCCTTGTGAGGTAGTTACTAGAAGTGGACTCAAGGAGGCTTTTGGGGCCTGGTGACATTCTCTTCCTTGACCCGGGTATGTTCATTTGATGAAAATTCATCTAGATGTACCCTCTGGCTTATGCAGTTTTCTGTGTGTCATATCTCAATAAACATTTTACATAAAAATCTTTTTAACATAATGAAAGCTTTTTTGAAAAGTTCTAACTCATTTATGGACTCAGATTTTTAAAAAATGAACTTATTTTGAATAGTGCATGAAAGTTCTCAAAGTTTACTCAACTGTCTTTGAACTTAGTGGTTTCCAACAGCAGATACATTTTAATAATGAGCTTCTCTGTATCATAAACCTGGAGTTGAACTTTGCAGTCGTGCGCAGTGCACAGCTGAGTCAGCCTATTTCTGAACCATATATAGAGGATGAGACTTAGCATTTTTTATGGCCCACTGACATTAGGGAGCATCTTCACTTCCATTCTCCTGATGTTGGTGTGGCAGGAGAGGCAGGACACCAAGAGAGAGCAAGGAAAAGATTTTACATCCCTTTCTTCTGCCTTAAATACGAAGTCAAGGGACATGTGAATGCTGGAAGGAGTCTTCAATCATCTAAAGAGTTCTGGCCACCAGGCTTGCTGGGCCATGGGGTGGACCCCTAGCTAGGAACAGGTAGTCAACTGTTTCAGCAGAGTGTGTGTGTGTGTGTGTGTGTGTGTGTGTGTGTGATCTCTTTTATTGGGAGAAATTGCAGGGCCCTGGTGATATCCCATCATATTTATTTGGGAGAGACATACATAGATAAATGGATGAGCTTCTTTCCTATTTATAGGGGCACATAGAAAGCAGATATTGTCTTTAATTTTTTTTGAATGGATCTCAGAGAATTTTATTTTATTATTTTTTATAACATTTTATTTTATTTTTAATTTTTAAAATTTATTTATGATAGTCATACAGAGAGAGAGAGAGAGAGAGGCAGAGACACAGGCAGAGGGAGAAGCAGGCTCCATGCACCGAGAGCCTGACATGGGATTCGATCCCGGGTCTCCAGGATCACGCCCTGGGCCAAAGGCAGACGCCAAACCGCTGCACCACCCAGGGATCCCTCAGAGAATTTTAAATTACAATTTTACATGCTCCACTGAAATTGTCCTTTGGAGAAAGCTAAGAAAGAAAAGGTTGGAGAAACTTGACACTCCAATAATCTCAGGCTCATCCATGGAAACCTAGTCAGGGCAAAGATCTCATTTAAAGTTTAAATCTGGGATGCCTGGGTGGCTCAGTAGTTGAGCATCTGCCTTTGGCTCAGGTCATGATCCTGGGGTGCTGGGATCGGGTCCCACCTCAGGGAGCCTGCTTCTGTCTCTGCCTCTCTCTGTGTGTCTTTCATGAATAAATAAAAAAATTTTTTTAAAAGTTTAAATCTTTTCATTTGCTGTGTGTCACTGTCATTACAGCACTTCTCTTTAATGTTTACTGAGAAGGAACAAGAGGTTCTCTGAGAGATTTAATGTTTTCACTGCAAAGGTTTTCTTTACTCTCCTAGAAATGTAACCTTTTACGTAAGGCTTCTGATGATTACACTTATAAGTGTATTATAAGCTTATAAGAGGTACTCGCTAACGAGATATTTTATTAGTGTTTTTGAGTTAAGGGGGGTATTTGTTATCAGCCGTTGGTTTTGTTCCCCTAAGCTGCAAATAACCTTCCCGACCCTTGATGCTTAACCCACCCACCTGCAGAAACGAATTCTCCAGAATGATGTTAATTAGCCCTCCACTGGAGGCTGTGGCAATTTCTTGTTCAACAGAGAACTCTCGACTGGTTCAATTCTCCTGTTAAAAAAAAAAATCTAAGTTTCTTCTGACAGGTCTGAACCAAGCATAGTACAAAGCTTGATTCTTCCGCAGACCTCTGTATGGAAAGGGCAAGCAAGTGGATTTCTAAATGGGAGAGAGGCTTCTAGCAGAAATTGTGGGGGTTTCATGTTCTCTGTTCTCAGGGCAGAGATACAGCCTCAAGCAGTGGGGCACAGCAGCTGCCTTTCTTAGGGATCACGGCCCTGATTCCACTTGTCCCTGTCTGTCCTCCTGGGAAGGAAAAGTCCCTCTATAGTGGCACCAAGTCTCAGGTCTCAGGTCATCCTCCTGAAACATCTTCTGTGTCTTTAGTGCTATCCCAAGAAGGTGAAGAGTTGGAGGTACGATATATGGTTTTCTGCCGAGATGACTGTTTATGCTGCAGAATTAATGTTCTTCACAAGAGTCTCGTTCATCCCTAGAACATTTATTACGTATCACCTATGTACCAGGCAGGTTTTGCTGTGCTCAACCATGGGAGTTTGAGGAGAACAGAGGGAGTCCTTGGAGAGGCCCCGGGACTCTTCGTTGGCACACTCTGCTCTACGGGCATCCCTGTCTTCATTGTACCCTCTTCCCTCCAGGCAACAAGACTGTGTAGTTTGGGTGAAATATGTAATATTCCTAAGAAGCATCATTTAACCTTCCCCCAAAGGACAATAGGGGGGTTGGGGGGGAGAAAGTGATACTGGTGTAAAAATGGAAAAAGACAAGACTTTAAAAAAAAAAAAAAAGAACCATTGAGGGATGTTTGACCTTCCCTTGTGGACAGCGTCTGTTGGCAGCATTTCCGTGTTCTTTGTCTCCTCCTGGCAGGAGACAAATTTTCCCAGAGCAGCAACATCCTTTATCCACAGACCATTTCAGAAATGCTATCTCTAAATTGCCAGCAGAGGTGGAGGAGTTTTCGCTAAAACTGTTGACAGAGCAAAGCTGCTACGAGATCAAAATCCAGCTCCTTGAAATTCCTGGGCTGCAATTTTTGCAAGTTAGAGCCAGACAGTGGTGGGCAGAGAGATTTCCTTGGGAGGAAGGGTGTCTGCTTCGCCAAGGTGGAGGAAAACACGGTGGTGGTGGATTAGGGAGAGGGTGTGCAGCTGAGAAATTCAGACAATCTGTGGCTCAAGCCATCACGTAAATTTGCTGCCCTGCAGTGATTCCTCAGAGTAGAAACATGGCCATATCACCTGCTATTAGAGTCCTTGACAGGCTCTTTGCCCTGCCCTTTGCCCCCTAAGGCCAAAGATCCTTAGCCTGGCACAGCAAGGCCTTCACTACTTGGCCCTGGCATCTTTCTTGCTGCCCCCTTTTCTTGTTGCCTTTTATGATCCAACAATACTGGGTTACTTGCCGTCATCCCAAGCATCATGTTGGTCCCTCTGTCTTGATTGACCTCTTTGAAAGAATCCCCATTCATACTTAAGATCATCTAGTCCGTGGGATGCCTGGGTGGCTCAGCGGTTGAGCGTCTGCCTTTGGCTCAGGGCGTGATCCCAGAGTCCTGGGACTGAGTCCCACATCGGGCTCCCTGCATGGAGCCTGCTTCTGCCTTGGACTGTGTCTCTGCCTCTCTCTGTGTGTCTCTCATGAATAAATAAATAAAATCTTAAAAAAAAAAAGATCATCTAGTCTGGGAAGACTTCTTTGACCTTTTCTAGACTGGGCTGGATGCTTGCTCTCTGTCTCCTCCTCTACAGTTAGTTCTGTTAGGACATGGATTGTGATTTTGAAACCTTAGGTCCCCAGCACCCAGCATGGGGCCTGCTGGATCTCTACCCTTGCCTGAGAGCCATCTGGGAACACGAGCCCTCTGTGGGAAGCCTCGCTCCCAAGAGGGAGGAGAAGGAGAAGGAGAAGGGGCTGGGCTATCCTTCTAAATTCCGAGTTACAAGACTCACTCCTCCCATAAGTTACAAGACTCTTTCCCCTCCTGGGAAGAAGGGTAGGGGTGGGGAGGAGCCTAAAGGTTCAGAATGTCAAATAGTTCACCCTCTCCCCCAGCAGGACCAACTATTGCAATTGCTCTGTAGCATTTATGCCACATGATTGCTAACTGAATTTCTTTTCTATGACTTGTCTATAGTCTCTTTGTGTTTTTTTTTAAATTAAAGTCTTTAATTTTATTTGTTTATTTATTTGAGAGAGAAAGTGAGAGCGCAAGCAGGGGGAGTGGCAGAGGGAGAAGAAGCAGGCTCCCCACCGAGGAAGGAGCCCAACCCAGGACCCCAAGATCACAACCTGAGCCGAAGGCAGATGCTCAACTGACTGAGCCATCCAGGCGCCCCTTAAAGTCTTTTAAATAAAAGTCATATGAGTATATGGTTCAAGAAAACACTACTGGAACATATGGATGGCCTCATCAAGAAAAACAACAATATTCTGTTCCAGTTCCCTATAAGCCCAGAGGTAATGATAGTTCACTCCTTTAGGATTTCTCCTAGTTTCCTTCAGCTCTCTAGTATCTCCTGATTTGGAAGACTGAGCTATTTAAAGCACAAAGCTGACCAAATCACACCCCTTGCCTGAAACCGATGGCTGCCCTTCACAATTAGGTCAACCCCTTTCCTGGGCCAGGCCTGCTTCCTCTGACCCTCCAGCCATTCTTGTTTTATTTTTTTTTCTTTTCTTTCTCCTCATGCTACTTCTATTTCTACATCTTTAGAGTGACCGAGCCTTTGTGTAGTCCCCTCCCCTCGACTGTGGACTAGACCTTAGTGGCCTAAGGAATAGAATTTGGCAGAAATCATTGGATATTGGCTTCTTGGTTGGGTTACAAAAAGACTCTGGCTTCTGTCTTGCTTACTCTTTCCTGCTCTCTTGCTTGTTTCTTCTGGGGAAAGCCAGCTGCTGTGTTGTAAGCTGCCCTGCGGAGAAGCCCATGAAGCAAGGAGTAGTAACAGCAACAGCCCACTGGAACTGGATCCTGCCAACACCATGTGAGTGTGCTTTGAAGTGGATCATTTCCCGGTCAAGCCCTCAAGTAAGACCACAGCCCTAGCTGATATCTTTTTTTTTTTAGATTTTTATTTTTATTTATTCATAGAGACAGACACACACACAGAGAGAGAGAGAGAGAGAGAGAGAGAGAGAGAGAGGCAGAGGGAGAAGCAGGCATCATACAGAGAGCCTGACGTGGGACTCCATCCAGGGTCTCCAGGATCACGCCCTGGGCTGCAGACGGTGCTAAACCACTGCGCCACGGGGGCTGCCCCCCAGCTGACATCTTAACTGCAGGCTTATGAGAGACCTTAAGCCAGATAATCCAGCTCTGCCCAGAGTCCTGTCCTGCAGAAACTGTGAAATAATAAATCTTTGTTTTCCTAAGCTGCTACATTTTGGCATAATTTGTTACACAGCAATAGACAGGTAATGTAGTCACTATGCCATATTTTTTTCCTGCTCAGTCATTGAGTTTTTAATCCCCTTCCCTTAAATCCCCCCTACTTTACCCCTCAAAAACAATGTTAACAGATTGGATGTTCCTTCCATGCTTCTTTCTGTGCTCCTAGTCATGCACAAAATATTAAGTGTGCGAGAGAACTACCAGGCCATTCCATTTTTTAAATTAAAGATTTTATTTCTTCATGAGAGACACACATTTATGTCTTCATGAGAGACACAGGCAGAGGGAGAAGCAGGCTCACTGCAGGGAGCCTGATGGGGGACTCGATCCCGGGATCCCAGGATCCCAGGATCATGATCTGAGCCAAAGGCAGATGCTCAACCACTGAGGTACCCAGGTGCCCCTCCATTATTTATTCTTGAATAGCACTTTCTAGCTTTGTTTCTAACATAGGCACCCAAAGTACCCCTAGTGCCTGTCAATTATAGCTGTGCTTTCCTCCCTGCTGAAAGGAAATCCTAAAGAATCTTGTATTTTACATAAGCAATTAGCAGCAGCTGGCAAAAGCAGCAGAAATATATCCATGCTTCTATTTTTTTCCATGGGAATCTGGGACTCTGCTTTACAGTCCTAAAAAACACAGACAGCTCTGAATAACCGAGCATGTGCTGCTCTGAAATTATAGGTCCTCACAACAGGGGACACGAAATTAAAAGTCCTTTTATTTTAAACAAACATCCCAGCCTCTCTCTAACCAAATGGGTGACAGTGTTCAAATAATTCTGGGATCCTTGAGGATTAAGTTCCCCAGTCTGTTTCCACAAAGTATAGGAACCCTGAACCCTGGGCTTAGCGCTTCAGGCAGTCCTCGTTCTTTGCTCCTCCCCAGGTTCTTTTTTTTTTTTTTTAATTTTTTATTTATTTATGATAGTCACAGAGAGAGAGAGAGAGGCAGAGACACAGGCGGAGGGAGAAGCAGGCTCCATGCACCGGGAGCCTGATGTGGGATTCGATCCCGGGTCTCCAGGATCGCGCCCTGGGCCAAAGGCAGGCGCCAAACCGCTGCGCCACCCAGGGATCCCCCTCCCCAGGTTCTGTTCCCATTATTGTCGCTGCCTTTGCCTCCTCAGGCAAGCTCCACTCCTGCTGCTCCCAGATCGCTGTCTTCCCCCTTGGTGACACTTGGGTCATGAAGATCTTTAGATCTCATTTTCCCACTGATAGGCTGAGAGCTCCATGCAGGTAGGATTTTATCTGTCTTATTAACTGCCACGTCCCCAGGACCTGGCTCCAGCCCTAGAACACAGTGGGCATCTGATCAATGATTGTTAAAGGAATGGATAGATCAGCTTGTTGGTAAAAATCAAATCCATCCTCAAAGGACCGACATTTGTCACCTTTAATAAAAGTAATGGCTGATTTTATCAAACGAGCTTATTGAGGGCCCACCATGGGACTCATGATTTCATTCATCTGCACAACAATTCCATGGGGTGGACACTATCATTTTTTCTTATAGATGAGGAAATTGAGTCTCAGAGCAATGGAACAACTTGCCCAAAGCCACACAGTTTGGAGGCTGTCCAGCTCCAAAGTGGAAACCCATTGTGCTCTCCCTTTTCTTTTTCTTATTAAATTTTTAAAAACATTTTGGAAATTTAAAAAATTCAGATGGGTACAGAGAAAACAAATGACAAATCGAGATTCCCATCGACCAGAATTTTAACAGATGTTAACGTCTTGGTGTATTTTCTTCCAACTTCGTCTTTTTTTCCTTCTTCATCTCGCTTTGCTGAGAATATTCAGAAGACTGTGCTGAAGACCCCAATGACCCTTTCTAAAGAAAGGCAGAGTCGACTTTTGTGCCGTGCAGCAATGCTGGGATCACCTTCCTGCCTCCGAAGACGGCGGCAGGTAGGTCTGGGTGTGTGGTGGAAAAGCCAGACAGCAACACCTGCATGCACTCCGGACCTGAGTAGAAAGGACTCACAGGGAAGGGGTGACTTACCTGTCCACTTCCTGTATCCCCAGCAACCTTCCTCTTTCCTCAGAAATCTATGCTCTATTCTTACCCCAGCCAGTGAGGCTGGTGCCAAGGCCAGCTTCTAGAGAGGACAGCCAGAGCCATCAGCCCCCTCTAGAGGGCCAGCCTGTCTCCTTTCCTTACTCAGTCCTCCCCTTCCTCATTCTGTGTGTGTGTGTGTGTGTGTGTGTGTGTGTGTGTGTGAGAGAGAGAGAGAGAGAGAGAGAGAGAGACTCTGAGAGACAGAGGCATGAAGACAATGTTTGATAACCAATGCATCAATGAAATAGTCCCCTCCCTGACCCTCTTCACACCCTAGAAGGCAGCATGGCACCTCCGCTGCGCCCACCTTGCACTTGGTACATGCCTGGATCACCATATACATTTCTGTGCATTTGACCTGTTTACACCTCTCTTCCTGTCAGATTGTGAGTTATTTCAAGGGCAGAGGCTATTTCTTATCCATCTTTCACTTTGCACTATTTGCCATGTAAAAGATACAAAGGCAGCCAAACATCAGCTGTGGGAGAATGGAAAAAACACTTGGAATCGGACAGACCAGATTCAAATTCCAGCTCGGCCACACATTAGCTGTGTGGCTTTGGGCAAGCGACTTTACCTCTCTGAGCTTCGATTTGCTCACTGGTACCTTGAGCTTGATGAGTGGGAATTCACATATGGCTTCATATGTGTTACACGCCTCAGCACAGCTCGAGGCAAAGATCATGCACTATTTCTAGGGCACGGTGGGAGCTTTGGGACCTGGATTCGGGTCTGAGCTTTGCCATAGTCCTAGAGCAAGTCACTCAACGTCTCTGAAGTCCAGTGCCCTCATCTGCAAGAAGGGGGAGATACCTTGAGTTGGTGAGCACTTTAAATAACGAGAGTCCATGTGAAAGTTCTTGGCACACAGTCTTCAGAGATACATTTCTATCCTGTCTAGACAAACTCATGCTTTTCCCTTTAGACTTTTTTTTTCCCCCTTTAGACTTTGCAATCTCTCAGACATAACCATGGAGAGGTGGACAGCGTCTGGTGCTCTGGTCTGCCCCGAGCCCCAAACAAACTCTAGAAATGGCCATTGGCAGTGTGGCCCAGCCCAGAGGGGCCTCCCACCTGGAGGAGCAAGGAGCCTAAAAGCTCAGCTCTCCACGCCAAAGGGTACATGGTTCCCCTCTCCCCCAGCAGAGAGTGCCCAGGTCTTTGTATAAAGACAAACCCACCCAGTCGCCCTAAAACTTGCGAACAACAATGGAGACAGAGTAAAATGCGCACTCCCAAGTCAGATGTTCTGTGATGTCTATAATTAGAAAAGTTGCTCAGAACAGGATAGAACCTTGGGAAGGCTGACGGGGAAGCAGTCCAGACTTGCTGGAATTTTAAAGAGGGCCCCGAAGGAAGGAAAGGAAGGGATAGGTGCTCCTGTCCCGGGAAGGACAAGGTGGGTTGCAAGGAGGGATGCTGGCCCGGGCCAGAGTGAAACCTTTTATCGCTTCAGTGAAGACCGCCGTGCTTGACTGTGTAACCTGGAAGAGCCATCTCTGCCCAGCCCTGCCCGCTTGGCAGATGTCTCCAGGTCTGTGAGAACATCTTCGTCGAGTTCTCCGGGCAGCAGTCCCCTTAAGTACGCACGGAAAGCCAGGCTCTTCCAGGCTGTGGCTGTTTCCCAACCTTCACTGGACCTTCTGCCAGCCTATGGACCCGAAGGGGGCAGGTAGCAGCTCCAGCACTGTACTGACAACATACGTGCCATCCGGCTTGGTCATGTAGACAACCCAGTTGCTGCCAAACTGGAAAAGAAGCAAAGCCAGTGTGAGGGAGGCCGCGTGATGGAGGGGTGAGGCTCTAGCTGTCTAATGGTTCTTTCTGTGCCTCAGTTTTCTCATCTGTAAAATGGGGATTTCAAGAATCACACCTGGACCAGTGAGCTTAAGGAAAGAGCCAGCAAAAGGCCGCCTGTCGACAGCGCGGTGCTCAGCGTGTGTGAAGGGCAGTCAGCGCTCTGTTCTGTGGTGAGAGACTCACCTGGGGCTTTAGAGGAATAGTATCGACCCCCACCCCCAGGGCCAGACCTCCTCCTGCTGCAACAAGCTTCCTTACAGGACCCCCTCTACTCCTCCCAAGCATGAGCGGATGCACACCTGCCTCACTACCCTCCAGGTATTGCCCACGCAGGATTTGACTCTCTGCTACCATTACCCCCATTTTAGGCTTAGGAGGGTGAAGCCAACAAAGAAGAAATCTTAGCCCAGATCTGTCTCCCCAGCCTCTTCCGCTTTCAGGAGCTACCACCTGCTTGTGGTTTGATCTTGGGCAAATGATTCGACCCCCTGGGGCTCAGTGTCTTGATGTGTGGAATGGCTTCAAGAACAGAAGAAGGTGCCAGGTAGGAAGGCAGGTGTGCGCCATGCGGAGCTCCTGGGCCGGAGTCAGCAAACCAGGGCTCTGCCCATGGGAATCACGATGGACGGAGGCACCTGTGCGCAGTGCCTGGCACGTAGCAGGTGCTCAGGTGAGGGAAGCCATTCGTACGGCCTCTCTGCTGGTTAGTGACCGCGCCGGCCTGCAGCCTCCTGTTCTTCCACACTTGTTTGAACCACTACATTATTATTGGGTAAGACCCATCCCTGGATTTTTTTTTTTTAAATTAATGCTTTAAGGAAGGAGATTTTTCTGCTTGGCAGGCTCTGCCTGCGGGTATGGGTGAAATCTTGGTGCTGGTGAGTCTGAGTGCCAGGTCCCCTGCCCCCAAGCTTTGTCTTGTTATTTGCATTTTGGTTTTGGTTTTGTGTCTCCCTCCTTCAGCTTTTTCAGTCACCTCTCGTTTGCCAACATCTAATCTGTTTGGAGAAAACAGCAATGAGCCATTGGACCAAGCCAGGGCCTCGGGTGCCAACTCCCTGGCTCCCTGAAACCCTGACGTGGATTCCTCATATGGCCTTGGACATGACAAGGTGCAGGGCAGCCCTTTCTGCCCCTCTAAAGTGCCCTGCGGTCCCTATTGTGAATTCAGTGCCTTTATGGTGACATTTGCATCTGAATTGGGGAAATGTGTTCTGCTAACCCTGTCTGGTTTGCAGGCCTGGCAAGAAGCAGAAAAACAATGGAGCTGTCTGCATGTTCAGCAGATGCTTTGAAACCCCAAGGCACAAAAGCAAAGGAAAGGAAACAACCTGTTCCCCTACCCCCACCCCCACCCTGGATTTAAACAACTCCAAAAGCAGAAGCCTCCATGGAACAAGCAGCTCCTATTCTGCAAAGCACCATTATGTCTCCTCTATGGCTGAAGAAAATGTCTCGTTTACAGAACCACAAAGGCAGGGAGGCAGCCGTGAGGAGCGTGGGCCTTGCAGTCAAGCCTGAACTGGCCATGAATGCCAGCTCTCCACCATCTGGCTGCATGTCCTGCAGCAGGTCATCTTACTTCTCTGGGAAGTGGGGGTAACGGCTCCCACTTCGCCTGTAGCCTGGGGTGGGGATGAAGTAAGACACTGTGTTCAGGAGGAATGATGATGTCACATCAAAGCTGTGACAGGGGCCAGGGCCTGTGGGATTCTCCAAGCTGGTGGCTTTAACCTTTGGGGGACTCTGGAGGATACAGATGGCTTTGAGAGTCTGTGAAAGCCACCGACGCCCCCCTCCCCAAAATGTACATTTACTCATTAAAAAAAAAACCTCCACTAAAAAAAAAAAAAAAAACCTCCACTGAGTTCAGATTAAGAACTCATTGAGTCCATTTTTAACCTTTTTTTTTTTTTTAAGGATTTTATTTATTTATTCATGAGAGACACAGATTGAGAGAGAGGCAGAGACACAGACAGAGAGAGAAGTAGCCTCCCTGTGGGGAACCCCATGTGGAACTCAATCCCAGGACCCCAGGATCATGACCTAAGCTGAAGGCAGATGCTCAACTGCCAAGCCACCCAGGCACCCCTGGAGGGGGTCTGTCTTTGAGGATGGCATTGGAGCAGAGATATAAATAATAAAAAATGAGGCAGACAAAGGTCTAGAGAAGGAGATTTCCAGGCAAAGGAACCAGCAAGTTTAATCCCCATACACTTGGTGAGTTTGATTAAGTTGTAAGAGGGCCAAAGAGGCTAGAACACAGTGAGGGGGGGCGGGGGGGGGAATGATGGGACAGGGCCCTATAGGCCATGGGACAGAGGGTACACTGTAATCTAAGAACAAAGGGAAAAAAAAAAAAGAACAAAGGGAACTGAATTGTACCCTTGAAAATGGTTAAAAGTGGGGGCACCTGGGTGACTCACTAGTTGAGCCTCTGGTGTTGGCTTAGGTCATGACCCCGGGGTCCTGGGACTGAGTCCTGCATCAGGCTTCCGGCATGGGGCCTGCTTCTCCCTCTGCCTGTGTCTCTGCCTCTCTCTCAATCTGTGTCTCTCATGAATAAATAAATAAAATCTAAAAAAAAAAAAAAAAAGACAAGCCCTTTCTGACCATCTAGCAGCGGGTAGCAAACTATTTTTCTGTAAAGGGCCAGATAGGAAATATTTTAGGCTCTGCAGACCGAAGGACTTTGTTGTAATGGTTGGGCTCTGCTGTTGTAGGGTCAAAGTTGGTACCGGCAAAATGTGAAGGAATGGGTGTGGCTGGATTTGCCCTGGCCAATGTTTGTTGACTTCTGACTCCTTTCTCTGCATTCTTTTCTCCATAGCCCTCATTACTCAGAAACTCTATTTTGCTCCTTTTTGGTCGTCTGTCTCTTGCACTAGTCTATGACCTATGAGGAGGACAAGGTCTGGCTTGTCTTTGCACTGCTGTCTCCCCTGCACTAGCTCAGTGCTCAGCACACACAGATACTCACTCCAGAAGATGTCGTATGAAAGAATAATTTCCAGTGATTCATGCCAGCTTGGGAAGGCTCAGATGTGGGCCAACAGGACACACAGGACACTAGCTGTGTGTCCTGGCTGGCAGCCTGGCTTTGCTCCCAAGGCCTGGGAAGGCAGGAAGGCACCTGGTTTACCTTTCCAGAAAGTCAAGGTGCTTACCTCTCTCATGAATTGTCTGCAGGCCCCACATGGTGAGATAAAGTCATCTTGCAGGTCACTGTGGAAACAGAGAATTGAAGGTGATCCATCTCTTCTGAGGCATGAGGGAAATTCAAGCCCTGAGTCCCTCCCCAGCTCCAGATGAAGTCAACCCCCTCCACACACACACACACACACACACACACACACAGAGTTTCCTTCTTGTTAAATGATTTTATTTATTTATTCATAGAGACACACAGAGAGAGAGGCAGAGGCACAGGCAGAGGGAGAAGCAAGCTCCATGCTGGGAGAGCCTGATGTGGGACTCGATCCGGGGACTCCAGGATCAAACCCCGGGCTGCAGGCGGTGCTAAACTGCTGCGCCACGGGGGCTGCCCACACACACAGTTTCCAATTCACAGACACATGGTGTCATGGAGGCTCAGAAGAAATACAAGGTGGCTTTTTACACTTCCAAGGGGCAAGGCCATGGGCAGTCATGTTGTTTTTCTTTTTCTTTAAAAAAATTGTTTATTCATGAGAGACATTTTATTCATGAGAGACATTTTATTCATGAGAGACACAGAGAGAGAGGCAGAGACACAGGCAGAGGGAGAAGCAGGCTCCCTGCGGGGAGCCCAGTGCGGGACTTGATCTCAGGACCCTGGAATCACGCTCTGAGCTGAAGGCAGACGCTCAACCACTGAGCCACTCAGGTGTTCCTCTTTTCTTTTTCTAAAAAAGATTTTATTTATTTACTTATTTTAGAGAGAATGAGAGGGTGCACGAGTAGGGGGAGGACCAGGGAGAGAGGGAGAAGCAGGCTCCCCACTGAGCAGGGAGCCTGATGAGGGACCCTGGGATCATGACCTGAGCCAAAGGCAGATACTTAACAGATTGGGCCGCCCAGGCACCCCATGGCATGTTGTTTTCATCAGAGCATTTGGGAAATGTTTAGTGAGCACTTACTGTTACCCACACTCCAGGGACACAAAGGGTAAGAGGAATTTGTCTCTACCTTTAGGAGTTTGCTCAGCCCAGTGGACAAGTAGGCAACTAGATGAGTTCTTATTTTAAACAAAATGTGTTGTGCAGCCCGGGTGGCTCAGCGGTTTGGCGCCACCTTCAGCCCGGGGCCTGATCTTGGAGACCCAGGATCGAGTCCCATGTTGAGCTCCCTGCATGGAGCCTGCTTCTCCCTCTGCCCGTGTCTCTGCCTCTCTCACACTCTGTGTGTCTCTCATGAATAAATAAATAAAAATCTTTAAAAAAATAAACAAAATGTGTTTGGAATGTACAGTAAGAGGAGACAATCTCTGACTGAGGAGCAATAGGGAATATTTTTGTGGAGGAGGTGGCATTTGGTCTGGTCCTTGGAGGAAATGTAAAGCCCATAAGTCACCACTAGTGAGCACCTACTAGGTGCCAAGATCTGTACCAAGCACTCGATGTACATTATTTCTTTGAATTCTCAGTGCAACCTGAGTGTCAGAATGACCATTTATGTGCAAGAAAACAGATTCAGTGAAATGAAGTAACTAACAGAGGTGCTAGACTGAAGCCTCGTGGTTTTCTGTGCTGCAGGCAAAGGGAATGATATGTGCAAGGGCCCTGTGGCTTGAAAAAAAATAAGACCTGTGAGTCAAAGAGAAAAATGGGCTCTCTGCATCGGAGAAGTCTAGACAGGAGACACAGCTAAGGGTTTGCCTCTGAGAATGGAGGCACTGCAGGCAGTTCTCTAGCTTTGAGCAGGATAAAGGGTAGCATTTCAAGAAGGTGAATTTAACAGTAGGAACTGCCAAGCCTGCTGGAGCATGAGAGGTTATGCCAGCTACTGCCAACATCCTTGCTCTTCTGGACCCCCCGCTCTGTGAAATCTCTATAAGAGCACAGGGCTTCAATTTTGGGTTTTGGTCCGCTCCTCTTTTTGCTAATCATATGTGCCTTTAACCAAGTCATTTTAACCCATCCAACGTGCATTTCTTTGCCTGCAAAATGTAGGGAATCGTGTCACCTACTTTGTAGGAATGCTAGAAGATAAAATGAGATAAAACGCACAAAGGGCTTTGTACACTTTAGAGTGCTCTGCGCTATCACTATTGCCGATACTACTGGGCACTTGTTCCTTTACACATATAAGCTCGGTCATAATTTTAATACTTCATCATATACAGATTTATCATATATAATTTATATATAATAAAGTTCACTTATGTATCTTGACAATGATTGTATTTAATATGTGCCTAGAAGCATTTAAATGCATTATCTTATTTTAATTGATAAATATTTATTGGCGGCGTATCATGCCAGGCACTGTCGGTGCTGGGGATACAGCAGTGAGCAAAACAGACACAACTCATTGCACTCAGGAGTTTTTGACTAGTGAGAGAAGCCAGATAATCAACAACAAACCAATTAACAATGCATCAAGTGGAGACGGACACAGATGGTATGAATTGCATAAAGCAGCTGAAGGGAGAGACAGTGATGGTGTTATTTTATTGAATTCTCATGATAACTCCCTTTTATATGTGGGATTCCAAAGGAAGGTTCTGCTCCACGGAAAGGTGGGTCTTCTCTGAGCATGCTCCTAGCCTCAGAACACAAGCCAACGGCGGCATGAGAGAGTGAGGACCGCTGCCCAGGATGCACACTGAGCCAAATTAACCCTTATGATTACCAGGCGACAGGTGTTACAGCCAGAGCCTTCCGTAAGCTCCTCGGAGGCTGGATTCTGTGTTTTTACTTTTTTCTACAGATGTTGACCATGCTAGGCAGTCATGGGAAAGGAGCAACAAAGACCAATCAGAGAATGCCTGCCTTCAGGGATCTTACTGTCTGCAAGGGAACATAAAATCTGCATGTTAATACCCCAACACAGGAAGGCTACAGGTTAAGGCCCTGGGAGAGGATGGGGGCACTTGGGTGGCTCACTTTGGTTAAGCATCCGACTCTTGATTTCAGTTCAGATCATAATCTCAGAATCGTGGGATGGAGCTCCATGTCAGGCTCCATGCTCAGGGGGTAGTCTGCTTTAGATGCTCTCCCTCTGCCCTTCCCCCCACTCTGTCTCTCTCTAAAATAGATAAATGAATCTTTACCAAAAAAACAATAATAAAAAAGACTATAGGAGAGGTGCTGAGTGAAATTCAACCTCCCTTCCATGACCTGTAAGGCCCTGTATAATCTGGTCTCTGCCAAGCTCACCACTTCCCTTCTCAATCTTGTGACATGCATGGCCAACTGTCCAAAGGACAGTTCCCTGGACAAGGTGACCTGCATTAGGGTCTCCCAGGGGGTGGGGCGAGCATGTGTTCCACTGGGGAGTTGGATTTGGCTTAGGCTTCAAAAGTCACAAGAAATTGCTCCCAGGCACCCTAGCTGTTAGGCTGAGAGACTACATGATAACAATACTGGCTCACCCTTATAATGCACTTCTCTGTGCCCGGCACTGTGTCCCCTAACAACTCCATAAGGTAGGGGCTATGTAGGTATTCTTATCACCCTCACGTTATAGGTTGTGAAAAACCTATAAAAAAAAACTATTTTTTTTTTTTTTTAGAAAGATGACATGACTTGCCCAAGGTCACAGAGCTCGTAAATGCCAGGACCAGGACTTGAACCCAGGATCTGTGGACTCTGCCTTTGGTAGTTCTGCAGCTCGCAAAAATCATAAGGGTAAGGTTAAAACAATAGTTTTAATTTGTTGCATACTTTGTGCTAGGACCTTTACAAAAATCACTTCCTGTGCCCTCACGACAGCCCAGGGGGCAGGTGTTACTCTCCTTCACTCTACAGATGAAAAGCTGAGCTCGGATCCTTGGGCAACGGTGGAGCGGGATCTGAAACCAGGTCTCACTAACCCCAGGAGCCAAGGTTTTTAACCATTACTCAACATTCCTGCTGAGAGTGAGAATCAAAAGCTTGGAGGAAGACGCATCCCAGAGCGTGCTGGGTGCAGCAGGACGCCTAACACTCCTGCCTTGTGCTGGATCCACAGCTTCTGTGCTTTGTGCTGCTTCTGGTCACACGCTGGGGCCAGACTCATCAGACGCGACGGGCTGGAAACCTCTCGCCTTGGATGCCTTCACTGGGGCCCCCATGGGACAAGCTTAGCTCCCCGTTAGCAGAACCCCATCCTGGGCTCGACAGTCTGCATCCTGGAGATCTCAAAGAGGCTCTCCGACACTGTTCACACCCATCAGTGTTAACAAGGGAGCTGGCACGTTCCACTCATCCTGTAAACCCACGCTCCCAATTTAACAAGTCATTAGCTCAATAATGACCGCATTTCTGGCTCAAGGATGCTGGTGCACTGCTGAATCCCTAGAGCAGAGCAGTTGGGTGCTAGAAAAATGCAGGTTTTATGTAAATAAGGACACTTGCTAATCATCGCCAGCAATACCCAGTCCTTTTTAAAAGTAGATAATGACCAGGAGAAAAAGCCTTTCGTTTAGAACATTCTAAACAGAACAAAGCTACCGTGCCATTATCCTTTTTGTTGACGTTGGCCTCTTTTTCACCCAGAATATCATTATTTTCTTGGATCAGCTTTGTATTTGAGTTATTTCCCACCTCCCCGCTTGTAAATTAAGTGTATTCCACATCCTGAGCTCTGCTCATCGGCACAAAATGTTCTCAGCATGGCCTCATTTATTCCTCCCGAAGCTGAAGGGAGGCCAGGACACACCGTGGTGACACGGGGAGGGCTCTGGGAAGCTGGGCCCTTCTCCGTTAGCGCTCCTTGGCTCCAATCACTCAGGAAAATAATCTTCAATAACCTGGTCCACTTGGGGGCCAGATGGAGGCCAAGGTTAGGATCTTACAAAGAAATGGGGGCTTGTTTCTATCACCCAGCCCCTGTGGGCCTAGCGCTAGGTAGGTAGGCCCCTACCTTTCTGCTGCTTGCACCCGGACATCCCATCCCGAAAGACCAACGCTTGGTCAGCCACGCAGTCACTCTCCTGTGGCCTGCACCATTAATTTGCTAAGAAAAATCCCTCTCAGGGGCGCCTGGGTGGCTCTGTTGGTTAAGCATCCGACTCTTGATTTCAACTCAGGTCATGATCTCGGGGTCTCGAGATCAAGCCCGTGTTGGGCTTCACGCTCAGCAGGGTATCTGCTCGAGATTCTCCCTCCCTCTCCCTCGGCCCTTCCCTGACTCACACTCTCTCTCTTAAATAAATAAAGTATTTAAAAAAATAATAATAAGAGGAAATTCTGCGACAATGCAAAGGGACACACAAGAGCAAACTGCCATTAAATCGGAAGCGTAACAGGGTCCAAATTGGTAAAAGAGCCCATTTACCTGCTCAAATCCTAAAGCCACTGAGCCTGGGTCCAGTGCCAATGAGAACTCAATGAGCATCCTGTGAGGGTTTGCACTTTTTATGTTGGGGCATGTAGACAGAGCTGGTAAATTTGTTCAGCCAGGCCCTGGGCTGGAATCTGATTCGTGTGAACCCTAACACAGGTTTATCTGGTTGTCACCCTCCCCAGCTTGTCTTTGAAGCCTAGTACTTGGCACTTAGAAGTGGGTGATACCGAGTATAGTAGCCCCCTCTCCCAGTGAGGGATCCCAGAAGGGAAGAGTGTTTGGTATCCTGGCTCAGCATGGTGTTGTGGAATGAGCCCAGAGGGAGACTCCGGAGATCTGGGTTTGTCCCAGCTTGGCCATGAATTCCCAGGAAGGTTGCTCAACCTCTCTGGGCCTCAGTTTCTTCATCTGTAAAATGGGGCAGTGGCCAGGGAATCTATACCAGGTGACTTTTAGTTCCGTCCAGTTTTAGGTTTCTCTGCTGCCTTTCTATTGTGTCTTGTAGGCATCCTGTTGTAGTTTGTGCTGTTATTAGAACAAGAAGCACACCTGCCCTTGAGCTGGAGGTGCCTTGCTTGTTTGCCTGCTCTGTGGGCTCCCTGAGGGCAGAGTCCATTTCTGTCTCTTTATCCTCAGCACTCCGCCAAGCCCGATGGTGCCTGGCACATAGGAAGTACAGAATACATGGGTTGGATGAATGAACGGCTGAATAACACTTGTGTGGTGAGTGTTGGCGGACTAGATGGATGAGTACAGCTGCAACCTGCCCTTCCTTCCACTTACCTGGAGATAGCAATTGCCCTGAACTCTCTGTGCCCTTCTGAGATGGCCTTCTGGATGGCGGTCCGCTCCGCACAGACGCCCAGCGGGTAACAGACATTTTCTATGTTGCACCCTGAGAAGAGAGGAGAACCCAGTGGCATTTCTAGCACAACATTTCCCATAGCTGGTGTTGAGTAAGAGGTTGCCCCACTTCCAGTTCAGGGAGGGCCCTATTACTCAGGGCACTTTGACAGGAAGCGCTAGGAGACTCCATGACCTGCTGCTGCCGTGGCGCTTCCTAGAAACCCCACCCTTGTAGGACCCTTCCCAGAAACCCCATGCCTGTCACTCATCCAATGAGTTCTGTCTTGAAGCACAGCCTGGGAGCAGGGGCAGCAGAGCAGAGGAGACGAATCCAGCCCTAGCTCCCCAGCAAACATCAAGGCCAAGAGAGATGTCAAGGCTTAAGAGGATGAGGAGAGCTCCAGCCCTGGATCTATGAGACAGAAGGTTCAACGATTGGGCCTGGGCAAAATTTTGGTGGTGTTTACTGACTCTCAGAGTTCACGTGAGTCCTATGTGAGTCGTGTTGCAAAACAAACTGTCAAAACCAACAAGGAACTCCCAAGCTTTGCAAAAGGTGTCTGTGATTGTGTAAGCCTTCAGGCAATCCCAGCCCTCCAATGGGAGGCAGGCTGCTAAGGTGGCAAGGCCCACAGGGAGTCCTCCCCAGTGTCCCTTTCAGGAGTGTCCCTGGGGGACAATGGGCAAAGCCTGTTCCCAGGATACAAAACACTGGCATAACCAGATTGGCTGACTAACAAACTCCCCATTTTCAGGGAGGTAATGGCCACAGAGGGTGCCCACCCCCCCTCCCCCCCGATCGTCAGGATGTGATCTCCCTCATTCTTCATAGCTTGCCTTTCTCTCTGAGGCAGAAACATCAATTATTCCCCAGGATTTATTTTCTCCTTTCTGTTTTTTCTTAAGATTTTATTTATTTGAGAGTGAGAGCACATGCACAAGTGGGGGGAGGGGCAGAGGGAGAAGCAAGGTCCCTGCTGAGCAGGGAGGGGCTCCACCCCAGGGCCCCAAGATCATGACCTGAGCTGAAGGCAGACTGAGACACCCAGGCGCCCCTCCTCTTCTTCCTTTAGGTCTTAAAAGTGGCCCCTATTCCCCTTCACGCTTCACACATAACTGCTCAGCCAGAGACCGTATTTCCTAGATTCCCCTGCAGCAAAGTACGGCCAGGTGACTAAGTGGAATGTGGCCCAAAATGAGGTAGGAAACTTCTGGATCACATTTTTGGTTAAAAGATTGATTGCCTTTTACTCTCTTTCTTTTATGCTCTACAGGGGGTGGGACAGCTCTGACCGCGTGGTTTATGGTCATAGGGATGGAGAAGCAACAAGATAGAAGGCACTTGGGACCCTGGTCCAACTCATGGAGCAGAGCTGAGTTATCTATTTCCCTGGGCACAACTGCCTACTCTGAGTTGTTATGTGAGAATAAACAATTCATGCTGGAGTCATTGTATTTTGGGATTTTTTGTTATAGTAGCTTAACCTAGACCTAACTAATAGAGAAATTGGGACTAAGAGTGAGATACAGCTTTGACAAAAAACTTCTAAAGCACATGGCCTTGGCTTAGCAGTTGGGCAACATGAATGAGAAAATATAGACATGGCCCGGGGGCAAGCTGGTGGCCCTTGTTACTCTGTGGCAGATTATTTGGTAAAGCCTCACCCTGCAATAACCTGGAAAGCAGATTGTGCTACCTACCATGAGGATTTTCTACCTGGCTCTGGGATTCAGCCCCGTAGCAAAGATCTGATGAAGGGTGACACCTTCTCACTCAGTCTATTGTTCTGGGGCCTCAAGGTAGCCACCATCAAAATGACACAACAGGGGATCCTTGGGTGGCTCAGCGGTTTTGCGCCTGCCTTTGGCCCAGGGTGCAATCCTGGAGTCCCGGGATCGAATCCCACGTCAGGCTCCTGGCATGGAGCCTGCTTCTCTTTCTGCCTCTCTCTCTCTCTCTCTCTATCATGAATAAATAAATAATAATAATAAAAAAGATTTAAAAAACAAAAAAAACAAAAAAAAACAAAAACAAAAACAAAAAAACCCAAAATGACACAACAGGGATGGCCCAGGCAGGGAAGCCAGTTAGTAAAAAAGGGAGTTGGCAGGCTAAAGAACCATTCCCAGAAAGGACCTCTGGGTATGGTACTCCTGTACAGAAATGACTGGAAGCAAATAGACCAGAAGGTTTCTATGTTTTTCATAGAATCGTCTAGCTAGAGAAGCCAAAAGTCCAGCCTGTAAAAATCCTGTGACTGTTTACTACTGAAAGGAGCCCCTGGGTCCCCAAAACCCTATCATCAGAAGTGAGTTGAGAGATATGTACCTCCAAGAAGGGCATCCTCCCTAAAACCCACATCAGATGTATAGCTAAGGTTAGGATAGTCAAGGAAGAAGCTCCTAGAAGACAAAGGCTGGGGCCCCTGTGCACAGTGGACAGGGGGTTACCCCCCAGAGCAGAAAGGGAAGACAGAGTGTGTGCCAGGGCAAGGAGTCTTCACACGTCTTGCCCAGCAGGATTGATAACTGCATGGATTGGTGGCCACTGTGTGTTTCCTTGTTCTTCCCTTTTCCTATTGGGAGAGTTGATGATGGTTATTCTTTCCTACTCTTTCAACTGCTCCTACTCCACACTGACTACTGGGGGAGTGAGTATGAGCTGGGGTGTGGGTGATTAGTTTCTAGTTTTCAGGTCACTCGGCCAGCAGGACCACATCTGCACTTCAGGAAGGAAACCGAGGAGCCCCAAAACCCTGCTCTCAGAGCTGCATGCAGTGACTGGGTGGGACTCCGGGTTGCCTCCCTTAGGAAGGTGGTAAGTGGGTCCTATGTGTGGAAAGAAGGATGTAAAAAAAAAAAAAAAAAAGGAAAGAAGGATGTACCCAGATACTTAAAGGCCACAGGCAGTCCTGTGACAAACACTAACTGTTCCCAGGGTTCACTGTCCCAACAGAAGCCACCTGAGTTGAGTGGGGCATGTGACTACCCAGCCAAGAGACCACATCCCAGACTCCCTCAAAATTTTGTGTAGTCTTGTAGTTTTAGCCAATAAAATATGAGTGGACATGACGGGTGCAATTTCCAGATGACATTTCGATCTGGCCATGGCTTGTTCCCCACTTCATCTTTCCCCTCCCCAGGGGCTTGAACATGGATGTGATGACGTGTGGTAGTTTTGAACACATGGATGTGGACACCACTCTAGGGGGATGGCAGGATATCGAGACAGAAGGAATCTGATGTCCTGAACAAGCCTGTGGGACACAGCAGAGCAGAATGGTCCGTATGCCCAGGACTTCAGTCCGCCCTTGGCCTGTTAGATGAGAGAAGCAAGCAGCCCTCTTGTTCAAGCCACTATGTTTGTATTTCTCATCACCGGAGGCTGTTCCTTACCTATGGCACTCCTCCCACCCTTTTTTTAAGATTTTATTTATTTATTCATGAGACACAGAGAGAGAGAGAGAGGCAGAGACATAGGCAGAGGGAGAAGCAGGCTCCATGCAGGGAGCCCGATGCTGGAGGGATCCCAGGACCCCGGAATCACGACCTGAACCAAAGGCAGATGTTCAACCACTGAGCCACCTAGGTGCTCTGGCACTCCCTTTTTCTATGTGACTATGCAGGATTTGGCTCCTCTTGTAGTCATTAAATTTGGAAATTGGTTGGTCATTATTTCCTTGTGTATTTTCCCCACGGAATTTTCTGTTCTTGCATAATTTACACAGACGTGTTAGGAGGGGTTCAGTTAATCACTTAATCCATTAGTCATCATCATGGTTCTCAAGATCACAGGCATTCACGTCCAACTGATGGAGAAGAATGGATGTCACCAGACTGGCCTGTCCCCATTCCCCTACGAGGTTCAAATGGGAGTTGCCATCTTGTCTTACAAGACCTTTCTGTTGGTCTGAGAGTGTACACCTAACTCCCTGGGCCCGTCAGAGCTGGCACCTTACCCACACTGGGCCAGAGTTCTCCGTGCAGGAACTTCAGTTCCTCTGGGAGAGACTTAGTGTGGCCTTGGGCACCCCTGATAGCCTGGTTTCTATTCATCATGGAGGAGCCCGTCTGGGGACAATGTAATGGACGGTCAGAAGAACGGATGGAGATGAGATGAAAGATGGCCGGAAAAGAGTCTGGCCTGGTGCAGTTACCCTTGAGGCCCAGCTACACACCAGCTCTTCCCACAGTTTTAGGAGCCAATACACCCTCCTTTTGTCTGCAACAGTCTGCAAGCATATCTATTGTTTCCAACCACACAGAAGTCAGGACAGCTGGGATATGGGACAAGGAGTGATGAGGGAGTTGCAGCCCTGAAAGTTATGGCTGACACTTACCACTTATCGCTGAAAGTTATGGCTGACACTTATCAAACACCAAATGTTTTTGACTTTGGCCAAGCATTTGTTCACATTCACATGTGAGTCACTATTGCTGGGACGCCTGGCCCTCTCCTGAGGTCAATGAAAGTTGAATGAATAAATGAATGCAGCTGTCTTGCTCCCCACCCAGTTTCCCCAGCCACGTTCCTGATGCCTGCCTGAAATGACTTCCTCTAAATATGCCCTTGCCTGGTCTGCCCATCTTTGCTGACTCTGGTCTGGCTGCATTTGACTTCTGCCTTTCCTAGAGTTACGAGAGATCCTTGCTAGCCTTATCCCCACCCAGTTCATTCTCTGTCCGGCAAGCATCCCAGCCCTGCCTCGTCCTGTTAAACACTCAGGGGCACTCTCCCTGTTAAACATGATTCCCATAAATCTTCCATAAATCTTGGGGTTTTGCAGAAAGCTCATTGCTCAGGACCGTTGCCTGTGTCTGCATTTGAAATTCAGAACGCCCTCATATAGAGAAACCGTCCTTAATGGGGAGTACAAATTTCAAAGGGCCAGTTAAGGAAGAGATATTGTTTTAGAAGAGAACCCACTCCCACAGCCCACTGCTCAGAAGGAGCTTGGCAGAAAGAGCCCCAAGGGTCTGTTCTGCCCTGGGACCCTTTGCCCTACTGACTCCGAGAAGCCGGGGAAGACACTAAAGGCTCAGCATCTTCATTTATAAAGTGAAAGCTATCGTACTTCCCTCGGAGGACTCTGGTGAGAATGAGTTGAGATGACACAGGTAAAGCAATTAGCACAAAGCCTGGCACAGAGCTAGTGCTCAGCAGCAGCCGGCTGCTGTTATTAATTGCACAAAAGTCAAGGTTTGGGTGGTGGAGATAAAATAAGATGAAATCAGAGGGGGAGACAAACCATAAGAGATTCTTAACTCTAGGAAACAAACGGAGGGTGGCTGGAGGGGTGGTGGGTAGGGGGATGGGGTAACTGGGCAATGGGCATGAAGGAGGGCACTTGATGGAATGAGCACTGGGTGTTATATGCAGCTGGTGAGTCACTAAGCTCTATCTCTGAAACTAATAATACCCTATTTGTTAATTAATAAAATTTAAAAATAGTAAAAGCAAGGCTTTGGTAGGCCTGTGTGTCTGAGCACCTACCTTCTAGAAAAGGTGTGACCGGTGGCCCTGCCTCTGTGCTCCAGGCACTCTGAAATCCTTTCCAGGATGACAAGGCCCCACATCATCTGGTCCCAACCTGTCTACCTCTTGGATTCATCTCCTTTTGCTCTTCAGGCCCACTGGCTTGCCAGCTGTTCTTCAAGGACGCCAAGGACTCTCCTGCCATATGGCCTTTCGCACTGGCTGTTCCCACTGCCTGCAATGCTTTTCCCCTATGTGCATATGGTCCACCCTACTCCTGTCCCTGCTCAGATGTTCCCTCCTCAGAGAAGCCTGCCTACCCTATCTCAAATTGTTGCCTCCCCGCCCCGGCCTCCCACCCTCTCAATCCACTTATCCTGCTTTAATTTTCATCACTGTGCTTAACACTTTCCTGAAAGAAATGTCTTTATTGTCTAATTCCCCTGTCACAGGGGTAAACTTCCTGAGGGCAGGGATTCTGCTTGCAGCACCACTGGGGTCTGGAACAATGAAGCCAGCCAGGCTCTCAGTTACTTTATATCCAAGGAGTAGAATTTCCCACTTTGAGCTAGATCTCTGAGATACAAAAGAATAACTTCATTTGGGGCCTCTAGCAAATTCAAGGGGAATTTCTTAGTCTTATTAAAAAATAGAGAGAGGAGGAAAAAAAAAAAAAAAGAGGAACAAAGCCCTTAGTCACGTACTGTGATCCTGAAAGGCCAAACCATTTTTTTTGCTTCCCTCAGCTCGGAATAGGGCATCATCCATCCACGAGAGAGACAGGCTGGCGTGGTGCCAAGTTAGGGACCCACTGTAAGGTTGGACCGGCTAATACTGTGATGACAGGGCTGTTATTACTAACTGCTTTCTTTTATTCTTTGCTTTCATTGTTTTTCTTTTATCTGCCTGGCACTCCGCGTGGTACACTTCCATCTGTATTATGTCGTTGACCCTTTTAACAACTCTATAGGGCAGAGACTATTATAACCCCATTTTAGAGAAGGTTAATGCTGAGGCTGCTGGCAGGGAGCCCAGACTCACTTCCTGATCCATCAGGTACAAAGGACTGTCCTTTTTCTCTGTGGCATTTCAGCGAGGACATGTTTCAGAGTTGGTTTGGTGCTAACAGTAGGACGAGGGTTAGATGTTATCGGGCCATCAGCAAGGAAGGAAGTGCCCAAGGAGGTGATTTGGGCTTGGCCGACCAGAGAAAAAGAGCAAAGCTCGAAATCACTGCGCCTACTCCCTCTTGAGGGATCTTAGTACAGTTAGAGCGATTCTTTCCACACTCACCCCACAGGTGTCATCTTCTGGATGGCTTCTTAAAAGAGATTTCTGAGATTTCCTGGAGTTTCTACTTGCAAGTAGGCCTGGGTCAGACCCCAAGAATTCACATTTCTCGCAAGTTCCCGGGAGGTGCTCAGACCACAGGTCTTGGGGACCATATTTGAGAATCACTGAACCAAAGAAATGTCATGTCCACGTGCTCTGAGAAATACTACACTCTTCCCACGTTCCTACCTCCCTCTGCCCACTGCACAGGCAGCGCACAAAGACACATATGAAT
The DNA here is from genome assembly GCF_018345385.1 of Vulpes lagopus. Taxonomy (NCBI): domain Eukaryota; kingdom Metazoa; phylum Chordata; class Mammalia; order Carnivora; family Canidae; genus Vulpes; species Vulpes lagopus. The sequence continues at coordinate 127,460,411 of NC_054831.1, forward strand.
TCTATCCTAACTCAACTACAGAGTCCCAGGGTTTTAGTGTGAAGCTTATCTTTGTAATGAGCTGCTTTTAAGTGACCACAGCCTGAGGGTGGGGGTGAGGGACAGGGTGTGGTGGGTGTAAGGAGGGCTGGAGGGACAGGAAGGCAGTTAGAGATGCCTGCTTGGACTCACCGAGAGGTGCTGTGGGGAGAGGGGTGAGGCTTGGAGAGCGGTCCTGGATAAGAAGGGTAGCCCATGGGGGAATCAATCGAGAAGCCAGGGGCTGGTCTGGGGAGGACGATGAAGGATCAGATTTAAAGGTTAAAGCCAAGACAAGCTGGATTCAGTGATTAACCAGGACACCTTGAAGTGTCTTTTTAGAAATGTGGTTTGTCCCTCCCAGAATTCATTACAGCCACATCCAGTAAAGTGGCTTTACCACTATAGGGTGCTCAAGTCCCTCTAGGGAGAGGGGGTGAGGGAGAGAGAGCATTGTCCCAAGGACAAACTTGCCCATCCCTTGGGAGGTGCCAGTGAAGAGCGGTCTCCTCGACTCCTCCACCACCTCCCGTCTCGTATTGCACAAGCACTGGCTGCCCTGGGCTGACTCCACTGCCCCAGCCAACCACCCCCCCCCGCCCCCCACCCCCGCTGCTGCCTCATCTCCTCTGTGTCCCCCCGCCCACCGCAGCTCTTCCTTCCCCAATGGGCTCTTCCTCTCCCACTCTCCCTGCAGCAATCACAGAAGGCAACTGTTGCCGTGATTAATCGTGATTAATCACCATCCTGGTGGCCTATGCTCGAGGGCCACAAGACCCTGGCCAGGCTCAAGGGGAAATGATCGTTATGACAAGATTGTGGCAGCAAGGGTGTCAGACTTGTTTTTCAACTGAATGGGGCACCAACTGCCTCTGAGGAGGGAAACTGCACAGAGGCTGGCCTTTGGTGCAGCGGGAGAAAAGTCATGGAACTGGGCAGACCCATGGGGCGCTAAACTATAAGCTCACAGCATCTAAATTCAGCTGCGCCCTCTCTGCCTCCTGATTGTCTCTAATTTACCCCCATGGTGCCCCGTCCAGTTTCCCCTGACTGTTCTAGGTCCCCTCCTCTCCAAGCCCTCCCTTCCCATCTACAGGAGATCCAGGGATTCGGGTAAATGCCTTCCATTCGTCCCCCTCTCCCAGCACACTCTCTCTGCCCGGCTCTGCACGCGCACCCTGTGACAAGGGGCAGCCAAAGAGCATGGCCTCAGTTATCTCATTGGTACAGTTGTGTTTGACTTCGGCTTTGGCACCTCCAGCCTCCTTCTTGTGACCCCCCTCCCCCCTATGGGGAATAGATGTGGGTGTGATCCAGCTGGACCAATCACACTACTCCACCATGACAACAGTGATTGCCCAGGGGTGTGCATGTGGTTGGAGATGGACCAGTCAGAGCCCTTCTCTGGAATTTTACCGTCTCCAGCTAGTGGGAACCAGTTCTTGCCTCTCTGCTTTTGAGGCTGTGAGAATGTGAACCAGAGGCTGCCTGCACTCACGTTCCCTGATGCCTGGAGAAAGCCCACCTACGGGATAGGAGAAAGCAACGAGCACCCAGAAGGATAGAGAAAGGCATTGGGACATTGGAGTTCCTGGATCCAGCTCTCCCTGAGCTAAGATCTACCCTTGCTCATTATGGTTCTGGTTGGTTTCTGTCACTTACAACTCAAAGTGCTGACCAATGCATGTGACGCTCGTTGTCTCCCCTCATGTGGTGGCTGTGAGATCTTCCATACGAAGTGCTTAGTGAATGATCAATCACTGTGTGGATGCTCAATCCACTGTACCTGTTGCTCCCTGCCCGTGATGTCCTCAGCACCATTCATCTCTGCCTTCAGCTCCCCACCTAGGCCAGTGCCTCGTCATTCCCCTGGTCTACCCGGCTAACGATCTAGAACCATATTCCTTTCCTTCATTCGAGTACTGCTCACCCCAAGTCCAGTCCACTTGTCCCATAGAGTTGCCCTCAGGTCTTTCCTTCATCATCATTCCACCTGCCACTGTCCGAGTCCGAGTAACTCATTCACACATTCAACAAGCTTTATCTGAGGGCAGATTACAGGCTGGGCAATGGGCTGGCCCTGTGGACAGGTCAGGAGGTAAGACAGACATCATCCGCCTGGCACTCTTTCCTTTGTCTTGGCCTTCCTTGAGTACCTGTCAGGCTAACTGACCTTGAATTCTACTTTCATGTTACTCTTCTTTTTTTTTCTTTTTTTAAAGATTTTATTTATTCATGAGACACATAGAGAGAGAGAGGCAGAGACACTAACAGGCTCCACGCAGGAAGCCCAACACAGGACTCGATCCTGGGCCTCCAGGATCATGCCCTGGGCTGAAGGCGGCGCTAAACTGCTGAGCCACCAGCCTGCCCTGATGTTACTCTTCTTTTTTTTTTTTTTTTTGATGTTACTCTTCTTAATAACATTCCTGGTTCTCCATTTCCTAGCTCATCAAATCTCAGTGTCAATGGTTGGCCTTCACAAGTCTTCCACAATCTGCCTCCAAATACTATGTATATAATAATACCACTAATAGTAGTAGAAGAAGAAGCTGCCACCAGTTGTGGCGTCCTTCCTGTGGGCAGAAACTGTGCTAATTGCTTTATAGGCATTAGCTCACGACCTGAGGATTCTATGCCTGATCAGCACAGGCACCAACTATCAGGGAGGACCCTGATGTCACGCCGGGATAGGCAAACCAGCTCTGTTCACAGCCATCCAGAAAGGTGGGTGCATGACCCTGAGTTTACAAATGTGTGAGACACATTAGGGTGAAGGGTCATGCCCAGGATCACACAGCTGATAAACAGAGCACCAGGATTCAAACCCAGGAGTCTCTAAGTCCAGAGCCTTCACCCCATCCCAGAGGGCCTCCCTAAATCCCCACTACACACCTGGGTTCTTCCCTGCAATTTAAATAGGCCACACTCCTGCTCTCCTCATTCATTCACTCCTACAGCCATTGGGAGGCTTCCCTTTCGAACCATAACCTGTGTAAGAGGAGGGACCTCCATGGGGGCAGAGACTACGTCATTTCTGCAATTGCAATATCCCTGGTACTTGGCACATTATCTAGGATGTCATGGTGCTCAGCAAATATTTGTTAGATGAATGAACCCATGCAAAGAATCATTGGAAAGAACCAGTAACTGATTCCACAGTCAAGCCCCTGGAGTCATGGGGCAGTGTGGGCTGCAATATTGTTTGTGGTGGTGGTTAATATTTAATACTCATCTGAGCCACCGGGCCAGGCCTGAATTCCCACAAGACACACTGAGAATCTTGATTCCCTGCAGAATAGCTGACCTGGAGTCAGGGGAACTCTGGGTTCGAATCCCAGCTCTGTGATCTTGGGTGTGTTTAGCTTCTATGAGCCTTAGTTTCCTTTCCCGAGGTATAAAACTGCCTTGAGAGGTTATAAGGGTCAATGGACAAAATTCTTCACTATCCTTTCACATACTAGCATTCATTCAAAGTTCCTTCTCCTGCTCAAAGAGGTTGAAGACCCAGGTGATTCGTGAGACCGGACAGAACCTCAAAGAGGAGACACAACATGAACAGCAAGGAGAGCCCAGGAGGGCCCCCACACAAGGGGAGATGAGGGCCCCCAGCCAGCCTCACAGCTGAGCGGCAGTGGGGGCAAGTGGCTCCCCACTGGAGGTTATCGATTAGATGTACACACATGAACCTCTGTCCCTTTAAATAGCTGTCATTGCCAAGTAGAGGCGGATTCTGGGCAGCAGGGCTGGGTGTCCCCATCCGTCCCGTCCCGCTGTGCCAATCCTCATCTGCCCTCCGAGTGGTGGGGAGGGGCATGGTTTCCCGGCCACTTCCTCACCCAGCTCCCCACTGTTTTGAATGAGAATGCCTCTTAGCCTAGCAAAAACAAGTCTGAACTTTTGTTCAAGGAAGCTTTTCTATAAAACCAACAAACCAAAGAAGAGGAGCTTAGGAACAGATCAGTGCTGACTCCCATCCCCACCATCCGCGCTCTCGCCCTCCCCAGGCCAGCACTCATTATTGCTGGTCACCTAAACCTCGCCAGGCTTCTTTCCCCCAAGATCCCCTGTGAGGCTGGAACTCCCGCTAACCAGTCACCCTCTGCTGGCCGTGGGCTCTTGGGTTTCTTTCCTCTCCCAGTAGGTGATGGGAAGAAAGCAGGGTTTGGGGGACGCCAGCCTTGGGTTCCACCACCAGCGCCCCTGCATGACCTTGAGCAAGCCGTGTCACCCTCTCTGAGCCTCAGTTTCTTTATTGAAAAGTGAGCCTCACACGGAGGTGAGTGGGTGAGAGGTGAGGACTCGCTGATGCCACCCGCAGGTGCCACCAGGTGGAGGTGTGTGTGGGGGGTGGGCTCAGAAAGTATCAGCCCTCTCCCTCCCCGCTGGGACTTGTGGCCACCCCTTTCAGCTTCCCTCCCGGTCCCACCTCTGGCTTCCCAGTCCTCTTAAGAATTGAAAAGTCCTTGGGACGTCTGGGTGGCTCAGCGGTTAAGCATCTGCCTTCGGCTCAGGGCGTGATCCTGGGGTCCCAGGATCGAGTCCCATATCTGCTTCTCTCTCTCTCTCTCTCTCTCTCTCTCTCCCCCTTTCTGTGCCTCTCATGAATAAATAAAATATCTTAAAAAGAGAAAAGCATTGAAAAGCCGCTGCATCTGAGCAGCACCTGCACCCCCAGGTCCGGGACGGCAGCAGGCGGGGGTGAGGGGCGGGAGGGGCGCTGCCAGCGTTCCCGGGGTGCGGGCCGGGGCACCGGGGCGCCCTTACCGGAGAAGATCCTCCCGTCCTGAGTGAGGATCGCGGCCCCCACGGGGAAGTGACTGTAGGGGCAGTAGGCGGACTTCTTGGCCTCCTGGCAGGAGAGCAGCAGCCGCTGCACGAGCTCGGGCTCCAGGGCGCTGGCGGGACGCTCGTGGGCCATGTCGGTCCCGCGGGTGGCGGAGGCGCGGAAGCCCGCTCGCTGCTGCTGCCCCGCCGGCGGCTCCACGCTGGCTCCTCCCCCGGGGCGAGTCCCTGGGGGGGGGGGGGAAGGAGGAGCCGCCCCCAGCCCCACCCCCGGAGCGCCCCGTGATGGCACCGGCTCCTCTAAGCCTGCTCCCTATACGCACATGACCTCATTCCATCCTCACGACAACTCTGCAAGACTCGGTGAGTGCACCCACTTTACAGATGGGGAACCTGAGGCTGCAGAGACAGGTGGTGATTAATCTCCTAAGGTCACATGGCTAATCCGCAGAAGAACTGGAAGGACGCGACTGTGCACGTGTGCTCACCCCCTCTGCCTCGTGTGTGTGTCACGGTGCCGACGAGGGCGAGTGGGTCAGGGCGTGGCTGCCCTCCTCCCCTTCGTGTAGGGGGAGACTGTGCACACGTGCTCCTCAAGGAAGAGAGGGTCAGAGTGAGGTCTGGGCAGTCCAAGCTCCAAGGGTTGAAATGCCCCTCAGTTTGTTGAATGACTCTCCTTCACTGGGGGATGTGATGAGGCTGAAAGGGCAGAGCTGGGGCAGCCACTCTGGCTTCCTGAGGCAGGGAGTGTGAGACAAAGCAGTAAGATCAAATTGCTTCTTTATTTTCACCCATTCTCCTTCTGACTCCAGTCTTAACCCAGGATTTAAAAGTATCTCAGATGGAGGAAACCTCTGAGGTGGTCTACTCGGGCCTCCTCATTTTTCTGTTGGCAACATAAGCATTGGGTTGGTGGCTAAAGAAATGGGTTTGCATACCGGCACCACCACTTTCCACATGTGCAACCCCTGGCCGGTTCTTTGACCTCTCTGAGCTAGTTTCCTATCCCTACAATGAGGATAGTGACCATCTCTGTTCTACTTCCTTGAGTTATAGGAGAGCTTGAACTTTGGAGTTTAGTAGACTCTAGTTTGAATTCCAGTTCTTCCATTGATTAGCCATGTGACCTTAGGAGATTAATAACCACCTGTCTCTGCAGCCTCAGGTTCCCCATCTGTAAAGTGGGTGCACTCACCGTGTCTTGCAGAGTTGTTGTGAGGATCCAATGAGATCATGTGTGTATAGGGAGCACGGTTAGAGGATCCGGTGACATCATGACAGGACCGCTCTTTGTGACTTCCTGCAGACTGTCACTAAAGGACTTGGCCCAGATCACATAGGAAATGCAGAACACCAGCTGGAGCGTCCAGAGGCGTCTGAATGTCTGAGACACCCCCACCCCCACCCCTAGCAAGTGGGGGTGAATCAGCGGCTTCTCTGAGGGCTCGGATGGAGGGCGGGGCAGGGCAGGGGGGTTAGGTGGCACAGGGGGAGAAATGAGGCAGCGTGTCCATATCCTGCATGCTAACATCTCGGGCAAAACAGGTGCAGCCCAGCATCTCTGTGTCCTGTAGCCTGGAACTCTCGCCTCGTAGAGATATAGGCAAACACCCAGCTGGGCAAAGTCGGCTTCATTTTCTTCTCCCTCCCCTCCCCTCGTCCCATCAGCCCCCCGTTCTATATATCCAGCCCCCAGAGAAGCAGCTGCTTCCTTCCTGCCCGCTATTGCAATTTGCTTCTGGTTCTACACACTTGGCATCTAGAGCAGCTTCCTGGATCTGAGGCAGGGCTGGCAGGGAAACCAGCTCTAATGTTCCCCCAGCTTCTCTATCGCTGCACCACCCAGCTACCCCAAAGGTCCATGTCCTGAGTTTCTAGGAAAGAAAACAAAGGCTGTCTGGGGAGCATGTGCACCCACTCCACATGGAGATAATTCTGAAGCTTTTGGAGCCAAGTAAAATTGCAATGGGAAAAGAGATACAGATACTGCTGGCCTGTCAAGCCTGAGACCTCCACAAGCAGTGCTGTTCCTGTCCCCTGCCCTGTCTGGACTCACTTTTGTTAAGCCCAGCCCTACCCAGGACTGGGGCTGGACTCCTTGGCTCCATAGCATCAGGAGAACTTGGGTGGCCTCCAGGAAAATTATGGCCTTGGCCCCTTCAAAGCTCTTTCCCTACACTTGATCACAAATGGGGACAGTGTCCGTTGCAAAGCCAGCTGAATGGGGCTGGGGAGCCAGTAGTAATTCTAGAATTCCTGACACAAGGGGCTTGGAGTGACCATCTGGAAGGGGAGAGTGGGTCTGGAAACATTTACAGAGCTAAGTTTTAGATCAATAATATTAACAAAAAAAAAATAATAATAATATTAACAACATTTTCTAAACATGCTCTAATCTCCACTCAATGTAAAATTAAGAAAAGTTAATTCCCCAGCTCAAAGAATAGGAATATGTAAGCAAGGTATTTTGAGTGGTGGTGGAGATCCTCAGGGCCCAAAGCCCTTCCCTCCAGCCCCAAGCCTTTCCTCCGTGAGGAGAACCACCCAGAGTCCTCTGTTAGAGTTCAGATACCATTAACTCACTGCTTTGTTCAATGACTAGTTACTCATAATAACAGCTAACTCATGAATCTCTTTACATGTGCCCAGCCCTGTGTGAAACGCATGATTTGAATCATTTATGTTATCCTTACCACAAGGTAGATGCAGGCAATACTATGTGCCATGTTTTACAGGTGGAGATGAGTAAGGGATAGGTGGGGTGAGGTAGGGAGGGATAGGTAAGGGACTACACGATCAGCCTCACCCCCAAATCCCAGAAATGCTGAGATGTAAGAAAACCAGAGATAAGGAAACAAACCAGACCACCTGCCCTGGGCCTCAGAGGTGGCGTCTTTCTATGGCAGTCACATCGTGGCCACAAAGAATAACCAAATCCCAAAGAAAAAATAAGCCATTCAAGATGTTGTCAGCAGTCCTTACTCAAACCAGGACATCACAAGACTGTTAAGGCCACAAGGTCCCTGGTCAGTTCTAAGTAAAAGACTGCTGGCGGAGGCCCACGTTGGCAACCTGGTCGGGACCCTGTCACTGCGGAGAACTTTTTCTGTACCCTTGGTTCATAAAACTGTATGGCTCTGCTCACTCTCCTTTGTCTGTGAGATTCATTCTTTGATTCCATGAGACAAGAACCTCACTCTCTTGATTCGAGGACACTTGAACTTATGGAGATCAGAAGGGAATCTCAAACCTGAGTCTGTTTGCCTCCATCTGAAGGGCTATAGTCTGTCCCAGAACTCACAGAAAACTGGCATAATAGACCAACTAGGGGTGCAGGCTTTGACGTCCAACCAGTCAGTTTGAATCCTCTTTCTGCCTTTTATTACCAGCTGGGCACCTAGGCTGGTTAGCTCATCACTTGGTGCCCCTCTTTCCTCATTTATACAAGGGGCAGCTCTAGTATCCACTGTGGTGGATCATGGTGACTGGACTCATATTCTGCTCAGATAGATGTCTCATTTCTTTCATTGTAGTTCCTTTGGAGGAGACCTACTGGTGGGTTGCCAGTCATGGTACTTCTGCTCCCTGGTAGGTATGGGCAGTTGACACAGGATGGCCAGCCAGGGACTTCGCTTTCCGGCTGAGTCAGCGGGAACGTTGCTTTCTCCCACCATGGTTACTAAGCTAGGATGATCTGATTATTGCTGACAGCTAGCTTGCCCTCTGGGTAGAGAAAGCCTGCTTGTAAAGTGAAGCCAGGTGGAAAAAAGCAGAGCTGAGAGATGGAGGGGGAAAAAACCCTGATTTTTCTCTGGGCATCTGGATTTGGCCATGAAGACACACTTCTAGACTTCCTTTCATTTTTTTTAAAAGATTTTATTTATTTATTCATGAGACACACACACACACACACAGAGAGAGAGAGAGAGAGGCAGAAAGACACAAGCAGAGGGAGAAGCAGGCCCCATGCAGGGAGCCTGACGTGGGACTTGATCCCGGGACTCCAGGATCATGCCCTGGGCCAAAGGCAGGTGCTAAACCGCTGAGTCACTCAGGGATCCCCTAGACTTCCTTTCAATTGAACCAATAAATTCACTTCTTGCTTAAACTTGTTTAGGTTTTGTTTCTGGCAACCCCTTGGCATCTAAGCTAATATACTACTTCCTAGGATTGTTGTAAAAGATCAAATTAGGTGCTATATGTAAAGCTCTTAGTTCAGCGACTAGCAAGTGTTAGTTCATATTATAAGAAGTACTGTGTGCCAGGCCCTGTGCAGGGCGCTGGGGAATTAGGGGTGAATAAGACCTGGAAACGGCCCTGGAGGACTTCATGCTATAGCAAAGGAGACAGATGAATCAGTGGATGGGTGTAAAACACTCTAACACACAAGTAGCTACTGGGGCTTGTGGCAAAACTGACTAAGTGTCTGGAGGGAGTGGTGGTAGGTGGGTTGGAGAAAGCTTCCTAAGCAACAGGAGTATTAAATGGTGGGTGGATGCAAGAGCCAAACTATGGAAAGAGCCCAGATGTCCAGTACCAGATGAATGGAGAGAGATATGGTATATATATATCCAATGGAATACTACGCAGCCATCAGGAAAAATGAAAGCTTGCCATTTGCAACAATGTGGATGGAACTAGCAGGTATTAAGCTAAGCAAAATAAGTCAATCAGAGAAAGACAAGTATCATATGATCTCACTCATCTGGAATTTAAGAAACAAAACAGAAGATCACAGGGGAAGGGAGGGGAAAAATAAAACAAGATGAAATCACCTCCAGCTTCAGTGGGCAGTTCCTGGACATACCTCTGGCTTCCTACCTTAAGCATACCCTTGAGTGTACAGGAGTGTGTGTGCTCAGCCCTGCACAGGGTAGGCTAGAAGTGTAGAGGAGCTAACACCTCCTAGAGGGATTAGGATCCATAATGCATCAAGAATTCCTAAAACCAGTAGGGAAATGGCAAGTATCCTGTAATATTTTCATTTATAGTAAGAAATACGTACTTGGTCTTTGACTCTGTTCTTGGCACGGAGCCCTGGAAATCCTTGGAATTTCCTAAGTGATGAGAGGTGTCTTTGATTATGTTAATGAGGTGACTTTGGGACCCTACCTGAGGATGAAGGATGCTTGCCCTGGGGACTAATATCATGATTAGAGGGTTAGAGCTTTCAGTTCTACCCCCTGACTTCCAAGGAGAGGAGAGGGGCTAAGGGCTGAATCAGTCACCAATGTCCAATTATTTAATCCATCTATATAATGAAGTGTCTATAAACACCTCAAAGGAAGGAGTTTGGAGAGCTTCTGAGGTGGTGAATACATGGAAGTGCAGGGAGAATGACTTACCTGGAGAGGGCATGGAAGCTCTACATCTCTTTCCTCACCCCTGTGCATCTCTACCATTTGGCTGTTTTGAGTTATATACTTTGGTAATAACCCAGTGATCTGTGAGTACAATGTGTCTCTCAGTTCTGTGAGCCACTCTGGCAAATTAATTGAACCTAAGGAGGGGTTGTTGGAACCTCTGAATCTGTAGCTGGTTGGTCAGAAGCCCAGGTGACAATCTGGGCTTGCAACTGGCAACTGAAGTTGTGGGGATGGGGGGGGTGTCCTCTTGTAGGACTGAACCCTTAACCCGTGGAATCTGATGCTACCTCCATGTGGATAATGCCAGAATTGAGTTAAACTGTAGGACACCCAACTGGAGTCTGAGAATTGATTGTTATTGGATGGCATGGGGAATACACCATCCCCAATGTTGGAGTTGGGTGCACACACTACCCTATATCGCAATAGGGTAGTAGGCAAAAGACTTGAAAAGGTATTTACAGAAGAAATGGAGATGGAAAGAACTTCTGTACAAATTTTCCAGTCTTCAAAGTTAGCCACATACAAATGGAAGAGTTTTGTTTAATTAAAGACTTCATAAACAAAGCTGGCAGAAGGTTGAAAAATTGAGAGGAAAAAGTCTTTTCAAAGGCAAGAGCATTAGCAAACAAATAGTGAAGTGACTATGTAAGGAGCTCATGGCAAATCAACAAGAAAAGACAGAAAACTCTATAGAGGGATGGACGAAGGATATGAACAGGCAATTTGCAGAAGGAGAAATGTGAATGGCCAAGGGAGTATTTGCTCGACTTCTTTACAGTTACAGAAATGGAATTAAGACAAGGAGATGTCACTTTACACCTTTAGAATGGCAAAAAGCAGAAAAAAAAAAAAAGCATGGTAGTGATAAGTGTTAGTAAAGATAACACTTTAAGATAAGGGGAGACTGGAGACCCTCATGTGCCGCTGCTGGGGTTGCAAACTAGTACAGCCTTCCAGAGTGTAATGTGGCAGGACTCAGGGAAATCCGATGTGTGTTTACCTTGAGATCCAGTGACTCCAGCTCTAGGTAAACAGAGATACTCTCATATAGATCCATAAAAGGATTTGTATGAGGATGTTTTCTGAAAACTTTTAAAGTTTTGATTTTCACTTTTAAGACCTTCATTCATCTGGAACTCATTTTTATTAATTCTGGTGTAAAGTAGGGGTCCGATTTAATTTTTTGTGTATAGATATCCAATGAACCCAACACCACTAAGTGAATGGTCCTTCCTTTCTCAAGAGATCTGCAATGCCAGCTATGTCAAAATGCAAATTTATATGTCAGTGGAAATGATTTTGAACTTTCTATTATGATCTGTTGGTGAATATTTCATTCCTACATCCATATCATACTCGTCGTTATTTTTATTACTTTATTAAGTATTAATTTTTAGAGGCCAAATATTCCTACTTTTACTCTTTCCTTTGTGCTTTTGTACTTCTATATACATTTTAGAATCAGTTTTTCAATTATGTCTGAAAACTCTCATATTCTAGCCTCTGCAGGAATTTGTAGAAGGTTGGAATAATCTATTTCTTGATGTGTTGGAAGAATTTTCCTGTAAAACTATCCTGAGTCTCATGTTTTAAGAAAAAAAAATTAAACTATCAATTTAATTTATTTAAATATTGTTGAGCTATTTGGGTTTTCTATTGCTTCTTGAGTTCATCTTAGTAAACCAGTTTTGTGTGTGTGTGTGTGTTTAAAGAATTTCACCTAAATTTTCAAAATTGTTGGCTTAAAGTCATATATGGTATTCTGTTATTATCTTTGAAATTTCTGATATATCAACCTTTATGACTTAGCAAATGGTTGATCTTTGTGTGTGTTCCATGGGTACAGAAAAATTTGTGTACTTTAGGTTTGTTGGGTATAAAGTTCAATATGATATTTGGAACTTAATTCAAAAAACTTTACTTTTTTATCTGTATCTAATTGATCTACTAGTTTCTGGGAGAGATTTTATTAAAATCTCTACAACTATTCATTGTATATATATTAGACATGTATATACACTTTTTAATTTATTTTTTATTTTTTATTTTTAAAGATTTTATTTATTTATTCATGAGACACAGAGAGAGACACACACACATACAGGCAGAGGGAGAAGCGGGCACCATGCAGGGAGCCTGACATCGGACTCGATCCCGGGACTCCAGGATAACACCCCGGGCTGAAGGCGGTGCTAAACCGCTGAGCCAGCCAGGCTGCCCCGATATACATTTTTTAAATATATTTTTTCTCATTTGTTCCTATTAGTTGTTGCTTTATATTTTTAATTAAGTTTTTAATTTTAATTCTAGTATAGTTAACATGCAGTGTTATATTAGTTTCAGGTGCACAATATAGTAATTCAACAATTCTATACATTTCTTTTTTTTTTTTTTTTATTTTTTTTTTTTAATTTTTATTTATTTATGATAGTCACAGAGAGAGAGAGAGAGAGAGGCAGAGACATAGGCAGAGGGAGAAGCAGGCTCCATGCACCGGGAGCCCGATGTGGGATTCGATCCCGGGTCTCCAGGATCGCGCCCTGGGTCAAAGGCAGGCGCCAAACCGCTGCGCCACCCAGGGATCCCAATTCTATACATTTCTCAGTGCTGATTGTGAAAAGTGTACTCTTTAAACCCATCGCCTGTCTGATCCATCCTGCCACCTACCTCCCCTCTGGTAACCATCAGTTTGTTCTCTATATTTTGTTTCTTGGTTTGTCTCTCTCTCTCTTTTTTTCCTTTGTTTGTTTTGTTTCTTGAATTCCATGTATGAGTGAAATAATCTGATATTTGTCTTTCTCTGACTGGCTTATTTCGCTTAGCATTATACTCTTTAGCTCCATCTATGTTATTGCCAATGGCAAGATTTCATTCTTTTTATGGCTGAATACTATTCCATTGTATATTTATACACCACATCTTCTTTATCCGTTCACCCATTGATGGACACTTGGGCAGCTTCCATAATTTGGTTACTGTAAATAATGCTGCAATAAACATAAGGGGGCATGTATCCCTTTGAATTGGTGTTTTTGTATTTGGGGGGGTAGATACCTAGTAGTGTGATTACTTGATTGTAGGGTAGTTCTATTTTTAATTTTCCGAGGAACCTCCATACTGTCATCCACAGTGGCTGCACCAGTTTACATTTCACCATCAGTGCGCAAGAGTTTGTTTTTCTCCACATCCTTGCCAACACTTATTGTTTCTTGTGTTTTTTTATTTTAGTCATTCTGATAGGTGTGAGGTAATACCTCATTATGCTTTTGATTTGCATTTCCCTGATGATGAATGATATTGAGCATCTTTTCCTGTTGGTCATTTCCTGTCGGTCTTTTTTGGAAAAATTGTTTGTGTCTCCTGCATATTTTTTTTTATTTTTTTAATTTAAATTTTATTTATTTATTTATTTATGATAGTCACACACACACACACACACATAGAGAGAGAGAGAGAGAGAGGCAGAGACAGGCAGAGGGAGAAGCAGGCTCCATGCACCGGGAGCCCGACGTGGGATTAGATCCTGGGTCTCCAGGATCGCGCCCTGGGCCAAAGGCAGGCGCCAAACCGCTGCGCCACCCAGGGATCCCCTCTCCTGCATATTTTTTAGTTGGGTTGTTTTTTGGTGTTGAGTTATGCCAGCCTGTTATATATTTTGACAACCCTTTATCAGATACGTCATTTGCAAATATCTTTTCCCGCTCAGTAGGTTGCCTTTTAGTTTTGTTGATTGTTTCTTTTGCTGTGCAGAATACTTTTATTTTGATATAGTCCCCATAGTTAATTTTTGCTCTTATTTCCCTTCCAATTAGGAGACATATCTGGAAAATTGTTGCTATGGCTGATGTCAAAGAAATTACTCCCTGTGCTCTCTTCTAGGATTTTTATGTTTTCAGGTCTCACATTTAGGTCTTGGATGTATTAAAAAAAAAAAAAAGATTTTCTTTTTTAAAGTAATCTCTTCACCCAATGTGGGGCTTGAACTCAAAACCCTGAAATTGAGAGTCACATGCTCCAACTGACTGAGCTAGCCAGGTACCCCTCTTTATTGCATTTTGAATTTATTTTTGTGTATGGTGAAAGAAAGTGGTCCAGTGTCATTCTTTTGCATGTAGCTGTCCAGTTTTCCCAACACTGAAAAACACAGTTTTCCCAACATTTGTTGAAGAAACTAGTTGTTTTATATTTTTTGAAGCTATGTTGTTAGGTGCATGTATGCTTGTGATCATTATGTCATTTTGATTTATCAATTATTTCATTTATATAGAATGTCCCTTTTTGTTTCTCACAATTAAAAAATATATCTTTTTTTTTTTTAAGATTCTATTTATTTATTCATAGACACACAGAGAGAGGCAGAAACACAGGCAGAGGGAGAAGCAGGCTACATGCAGGGAGCCCGATGTGGGACTTGTTCCCGGGGCTCCAGGATCACACCCCAGGCTGCAGGCGGCGCCAAACCACTGCGCCACCCAGGCTGCCCTAAAAAATATATCTTTTTGAAAGATTTTTTACTTAAAAATTATATCCTTTTTCCTGAAATTAATGTTAATAACTCGGGAGTCCCTTTATTTTAGAAGTTCTTAAAACTTAATAGAACTTCTTATTTTAGAAGTTCTTTTGTTGTGCCATAGATCCCTTTAGGAGCCTAGTGAGACATTATTCAAACATTATTCAAAATAATGTTTTTGAATGCATGGAATTGGGGCATCTAGGTGGCTGTTTGTTAAACATCCAACTCTTGATTTCAGTTCAGGTCATGATCTCAGGGTCCTGGGATTGAGCACCACATCAGGCTCTCCACTCAGTGGAGAGTTTGCTTGTGCCCCTTCTGCTCATGCACTCTTTCTCTCTCTCTTTTAAATAAATAAAAAAATAAATCTTTAAAAAAATAAATGCATAGAGCTCGAAAGCAAACCAATTTTATTAAAATCGAATAGTTAAAATATTTGTGGTATTAATGTAATTTTTTATTAATGTATCAAATAACAAGATCTAACAGTAGGTCTAACAGTTACTGTGATTTTGAAGTAGTGATAGGAGTAAAAGATATTTTAGTATACTATGATAAAGTGATATGAAAATCTTTATGATTTACATTGGTGACAAAGTCACAGATGTGCTAATGTTTCTGTGATTTGCTGTCTACATTTATAAATAACAGGAATGGTAAGTTTTAGTTAGAAGTGAAAATAAAGGCATATTTTTTTCCTTCCAAGTTCACAGATTCCTTGAATTTTATCCAGTGACTCACTGGAAAGTCCATAGGCCTTAAGGGAAGAAACCCTGCCTTTTTATTCTTTCTCTTTCTTTCTTTCTTTCTTTCTTTCTTTCTTTCTTTCTTTCTTTCTTTCTTCTTTCTTTCTTTCTTTCTTTCTTTCTTTCTTTCTTCTTTCTTCCTTCCTTTCTTTCTTCCTTTCTTTCTTTCTTCTTTCTTTCTTTCTTTCTTTCTTTCTTTCTTTCTTTCTTTCTTTCTTCTTTCTTTCACAGAAAAAATGTTTTTTTAAAAAGATTTTTAAGATTTTGTTTATTTATTCATGAGGGACACTGAGAGAGAGGCAGAGACATAGGAAGAGGAAGAGGCAGGCTTACTGCAGGGAGCCTTATGTGGGACTCAATCCCAGGACCCTGGGATCACAACCTGAGCCAAAGGCAGACATTCAACCACTGAGCCACCCAGGCGTCTCTCTTTCTTTCTTTCTTTCTTTCTTTCTTTCTTTCTTTCTTTTTCTTTCTTTCTTTCGAGAGAGAGAGTGCAGAAAGGGGCAGAGGGAGAGGGAGAGAGAATCTTAAGTAGGCTCCATACTCAGTGCAGAGCCCAATACAGGGCTCAATCTCCACCCTGAGATCATGACTTGAACTGAAATCAAGAGTTGGACGTCCAACTGACTGAGCACCCAGGTGCCCCATTCCCTGCTTTATTCTTAATCTTTTGGTCCTCTGTTGCAAGTGAATCTGTTATAAATGACATATTACTAGTGATTTAAAAAACTGTTCTGGGAGTCTCTGTTTTTTTATCAGATACTTCAGTCCATTTACACTTATTGTAATTGTTGCTATGTTTTAGATTTTCCTCTGACATCTTATTCATTATATTATAAATATATATCTGTTGGAAGTAGGTTAGACTTGTATTAGAGAAAACACCTAGTAACAGTGGTTTAAGTAAGATACAATTTTAACTCTCTGTTAGTCTAGGACCCCACAGCCATCAGGAACCCAGTTTCTACCCGCTTAGCTTGTAATTTCCATCTTCAAATTCCTTTTATGGCCCAGGATAGCTACTGGGGTGTTAACCTTCACAAACTCATTCCAAGCAGCAGGAAGAATGATAGAAGAGTAATAAGGGTGCACTTCTCTACTTACATTTCATTAGGTAGAGCTTAGTTATATGGTCTCACCTGGTAGTAAGGGAAGCTGGGAAATACTTTTTTTTGGATGGGTACGTGGATGGCCTGAACAAAATCAGCATCATTTTACTAAGGAAGAAGGGGACAGTGGATATTGGAGGACTGCTAGCCATCTCTCTGCTTAAGTTTCCTCAAAATAGCGGAGGGCCAACTGTTAGCAACTCTGAGCCTTCAATATGGTATCTGATCTAGAGAGGACCAGCCTGCCATCTGGTGGCAGGTTGATTACATTGGCTTCCTTTCATTATGGAGGCAGGATTGATTCGCTTTCCCTGGCATTTATTCTGGCTATGGGTTTACATTCTCTGCCGACCATCCTTCCGCCAGCATCATCATCATCAGTGGGTTTACTGAATGTCTCGTTCACAATCATGGTAGTCTGAATAACATTGCTTCTGACCAGAGGCCTCATTTTCCAGCAAAAGTAGTAAAAAAAAAATTGGTTGGTGAGCATGAGATTCACTGGTCTTGCCACATGCTCTTATCACCAGAATCATTTTGGTGACTTCATTACATTCAGCCAGAAGACAACCTTGTATGAATCTGAACTGCTGGCCCACAGTTGGCATATGTTCTGAATCGGCAACCAATGCAAGATGATGTTTCTCTCTCTTCCAGAATTTGTAGATCGGGGAATCTTGGGCTAGATAACTTCTAAAATTTTTACTCCCCAAGACCTTGGGCTCTGCTAGTTTAGAGGTCTTTGTATGTTAGGAAGGATGTTTCCACCAGGGCAGACCACAGAGGTCCCACTTATTTGGAAACTGTCATCTGGCCATTTCAGAGTCCACATGTCCTAGTTAAATGGGTGGGTGGGGGGGGCATAGGGGAAGCAGGGCTGGGGTGGGGAATGGTTCTGTGTTGGCTAAAGTAATTGATTCTGGTTGTTAAGGGAGAAATATAGATGGTACTTCACAGTGGGATAAGAGAGATGTGTGTCTCTGGATCCCATGAAATCCTCTGGGGTGCTTTCTAATTCCATGGTTGGTGGTAAAAGTTAATGGAAGAGGACAGCAACCCAGAATGAGCAGGACAACTGTGGGCTCAGTTTCCTCCTGAATGAAGCTTGGATCATCTCACTTGGTCAAAACCTCTGACCACATGAGGTGCTTGCTGAAGGCCAAGGGAACATGGAATAGACTCTAGAGGAAGGATATTATACATGCCTCATGGCCTGTGACGGAAATAAGAATTATAGCACTTATTTATGTGTTCTCTCTTACTAAGTCACGTATATGCTTATTGATCTTGCCAATTGCCCCTCCTACCTCTGCCATTTTAGATAGTGTGGTTTGTTGGTGGTAAAATTCACAATTAAGTGCACAGGTTACGGGATATCAAGATAGGATTGTGGCTAGAGAAGAGGAGAACATTACCCAGGCTCCCTGGGGTGGGAGATGGATGTGGCTACTGCCACATTTGTTTTTCTGAGGAAAGACTAAAGATGTCCTCGTTTGACTGAGACACATTCACCTTAGGTTGGGTGGTGACATGTTGTGGCTGTTTTATAAAAGATTAAGAATGGAAAGTAGGGTGGAAATGGATGTTGAGGGGCTAAGGAGTGGACCGTGGTCAATACTGAAGACCGACCCTGCTTGGCATTCCTCCAAAGCTCCTTCCATCATGGCTTATGCTGCGGAGGTTGGAACTGGAATGCTGGACGGGACATTTCCAGACTCTCTTGCAGCTAGGATTTCCGTAGGTCACTTGGCTTCTGCCAGGGAGATGCCAACCAGCCAGCAATGGAAGGGTGGGGCCCTGGGTGGAGGTGCCACGTGGCTTTTCTGGATGCACTGTTGGAGGTGTTTCAGTTCCTTTGAGGACACCTGCGGTGGAAGCCTGAGTACCAGGATGGTCCTTGCCTTCTTGGTGGAGAGGAGGAATGTCAGCCGCTTCCTGCTTGGAGGCTTTCCTGACTGGAACCGGCCATGAGGTTCTTAATGAGCGGTGGTGGCAGTGACAGAAGGCCCCCCACACCAGGCTAGTCTTGCAGTGAGATTTGGGGGTTATTCCTGAAATAGAGTCTGCTTCTCAGTTCTTCATGGAAGTCTGAAGCCAACCTAATCACTTAGTCAATCCCCCTCTTATATATATATTTTAAAGATTTTATTTATTCATGCGAGACACAGAGAGAGGCAGAGACACAGGCAGAGGGAGAAGCAGGCTCCACGCAGGAAGCCCGATGTGGGACTCAATCCCGGGTCTCCAGGATCACGCCTTGGGCCGAAGGCAGGTGCTAAACCTCTGAGCCACCCGGGCGTCCCCCCACTTTATATTTTAATTGAGGTATAATTGACATACAACCGATAACTAGTTTCAGGTGTACAGCTAATGATTTGATATTGGTGTAAATAGTGAAAAGACCACCACAAATCTACTTAATATCCATCACCGTATATAGTTACACACTTTTTTTTTCTTGTGAGGAGAACTTTTAAATCTACTGTCTTAGCAACTTTCACACATGCCTTATAGTATTAACTATAGTTATGCTGTATTTTACATCCCCAGGACTTATTTATTTTATAACTGGAGGTTTGTACCTTTGATTCCCCTCATCCATTTTATCCAGCCCCATCCCTTGCCTCTGGCAACTACCAATCTGTTCTCCATCTATGAGCTCATTCCACCCCCACCCCACCCCCAATTTTTAGATTCCACATATAAGTGAAATCACACGGTATCTGTCTTTCTGTATGACTTATTTCACTTAGCATAATGCCCTCAAGGTTTCTCTACCCTGTTGCAAATGGCAAGGTCCCTCTTTTTTATGGTATGTACATACCTCATTTTCTTTATGCATTCATCCATCAATGGACACTTGCTCCATATCTTGGCAGTTATAAATAATACTGCTCTGAATGTGGGGTGCAGATATCTTTTTGATTTAGTGTTTTTGTTTTCTCTCTTCCCCACCTTTTCTTTTTTTTTTTTTTTTTTAGCAAATTTCAATTTGTTTTATTTTTATTTTTTTCTTTAATATTTTATTTATTTATTCATAGAGACACACACACAGAGAGAGAGAGAGAGAGAGAGAGGCAGAGACACAGGCAGAGGGAGAAGCAGGCTCCATGTAGGGAGCCCGACGTGGGACTCGATCCAGGGTCTCCAGGATGACACCCCAGGCTGCAGGCGGTGCTAAACCGCTGCGCCACAGGGGCTGCCCCTCCCCACCTTTTCTGATGCTTATGAAATCTATACTTTTTCCCTACCACTTTGAAAATTATTATTTTTCTTTTTAGTGGTTACCCATAATTAGCATGACTCATGCTTATGCTAACTTCCCCTGTCAATTTCTAAAGCTTATCAGTATTTCTATTTTCCTTCTGAACAAGACAACACCTTAGCATGTTCTCATTTCCTTCCATCACCACTCCACAGCCACGTTGGTTTTCTGTGGCACTCCCAGGGCAGCATTTGAGGGAGGGAGACAGTGGATTTTCTTAGTTTGCAATTATCATGAGGAACTAGAAGTCAACCATTCCTGACATGTATTTTTAACTCTTTAAACAAATTGTATTGAAGAAAAATACATCCCCCAATTTTTTCAATTTAATTTTTCCATAAGTATGTTAATACATAGGAGAGTGCCAATGATTTTTTTTTTTTAAGAGAGGGAGTGTGAGCAGGGCGATGGGGAAAAGCAGAGAGAAAGAGAATCTTAAGCAGATTCCATGCCCAGCGTGGAGCCTGATGCAGGGCTCCTGACTCTGAGATCATGATCTGAGCCGAAATCAAAGAGTTGGATGCTCAAACTGACTGAGCCACCCAGGTGCCCCGGTGACTTTTTAATGGGACACAATTCACTTGTTCCTTCTGTAGACCTGGGAATCAAATTTCTACTGCCTTCTCTGTGTATACATTTGATAATTCAACACATATTTATTGAGTAAATACTATGTGCCAAGCCCTGTCCCATGTTCTTGGGATGCACCAGTGAACAAAGCAAACAAAGACCCTTGCTCTTGTGGAGCTTTCCTTCTAACAGGGGAGAAAGATGATAAAAACGATCATAGTAAATGTATATATTTTATAGTATGTGAGAAAGTGGTCTTTCTTTCTTTCTTTTTTTTTTTTTAAGACCACACCTCTTATGGAAAAAAAGAACAAACAGAATAGGGTCGTGGGAGCAGGAGGGAGAGGCAGCTTGTGGTATGAAATCTGGAAATCAGGGTCGGCCTCGTGGAGAAGCAAAGACTTGAAACAGGTAAGGGAATGAACACATGTCACAGGTGTTTTCTGGGGAAGGGAGTTCCCAGCAGAGAGAACAGCTGCAGCAGGGGCCCTAGAGCCTGGAGCAAACCTGCTGCATTTTCACTTCTTTTCAATATGTCATTGATAAGCACCCTTTCTTCTTCCTGAATTTCTCAAATTTCTGCCTATGTGCAATTTTTAAATTTTTTTTTTAGTTTTTTAATTTATTTATGATAGTCACAGAGAGAGAGAGAGAGAGAGAGAGAGAGAGAGAGAGAGAGGCAGAGACATAGGCAGAGGGAGAAGCAGGCTCCATGCACCGGGAGCCCGACGTGGGATTCGATCCCGGGTCTCCAGGATCGCGCCCTGGGCCAAAGGCAGGCGCCAAACCGCTGTGCCACCCAGGGATCCCTGCCTATGTGCAATTATACTACAAACCACCACTATACATACGCTCCTATATAGTGCCACCTACTACGGCATACCCTACTATACCGGAGCACGACTACTCAGCATGCTTAATTTAACACCAGGCAAGTCTTGACCGTTACTACATAATTAAAATGTGTCCCCAGCACCACAGTGGGCTGGATATTGTCCCTTGGCACTTGATATTCATTCTGACTCCTCTGCTCTGCCCTCTATTATACGGGTGAAATGACCAAACACTATTTTTTTCAGGAGCCCCTTGTAGCTAGGATCTGGACGAGATGTAGTTTGTGCCAATGAGACTCACTCATGTATGATATGGAAGCCCCACATGGGACTGAACTATCTCTCTGTGTACCAATAGCCCCTGGGCAAGTTTTGCCCAGACTATGTTCCAGAGTCTAGTCACCAGCGTCATAGGTGCAGGACAGCTGGGCAGCAGCAGCAGCAGAGGTAGTAGTGACCTTGGCACCTATTATTGTATGACCTTGAGCCCCCTGACTTTCACTACTCTGGTCCCTCAGTGATTTTGTAAGCATCGGTTCCCTGTATTAAATTCCTTTCTGGGCAGCCTGGGTGGCTCAGCGGTTTGGTGCCTTCCTTCAGCCCAGGGTGTGATCCTAGAGACCCGGGATTGAGTCCCACGTTGGGCTCCCTGAATGGAGTCTGCTTCTCCCTCTGCCTGTGTCTCTGCCTCTCTCTCTCTCTCTCTCTGTGTCTCTCATGAATAAATAAATAAAATCTTTAAAAAAAAATTCCTTTCTGCTTGAAATACCTAGATAGACTTCTCTTCACTGACCCTTGACCCTTGAGTGAGATGGTTTTATAACAGCTGGTGACCTCTTGTCTAATGTGCATATTATTGCCAGTGGTACGTCTTTAATACTCCTGACCCTTTTCTCTGCTAGGAATGTAACATTTATTTATGTATTTATGATGTATTTATTTTAAGAGAGAGAAAGAGCGTGCAGGCTGGAGGGTGGGAGAGAGAGGGGCAGAGGCAGAGGGAGAGAGAGAATTCTAAGCTGCAGGCTTAGCACTGAGTGCAGAGACTGATGTAGGATTCAATCTCACAACTCTGAGGTCATGACCTGAACTGAAATCAAGAGTCGGACACTTAACTGACTGAGCTACCCAGGTGCCCAGGAATGTGAGTAATTTTTAGATGACAGATTCGGTTTTTTAAAATAGTTTTCATTTTTCATTTTTAGAGTTGTTATTTATTTATTCATGAGAGACACAGAGAGGCAGAGACACAGGCAGAGGGAGAAGCAGTCTCCCTGCAAGGAGCCTGATGTGGGACTCAATCCCAGGACCCCGGGATCACACTCTGAGCCCAAGGCAGATGCTCAACTGCTGAGCCACCCAGGCATCCCTGATAATAGATTCATTTTTAAAACAAAATGCCTATCACGCCTCTTTTAAATTTCTGAATCAGAACAATTAGAGAGTATTCAAATACTGCAGGTGGACTCTTCAGAAATGGTTACCTTCATAGCCACTTATCTGTGAGAGTGAGGATTTTCTAGATCCTGCCCATCAAGGTCTAATAAATACTAAAGCTGCTGTAAGATTGAGAGATCTGCCAAGATCTCCAGCTCAGGATTTTCAAAATATTACAGTGGCTCATGGTTCTCAGTGTTTGGCTTAAGATTAGGTAAATGTATATGTTTGAACCAAAAAGATTCATATGCTAATAAAGTACTGATCTTTTCTGTTTAATAAAGTGCTGATCTTTTCTGTTTAAATAAACTTACAACCTTATTTAAAAAGTGGGGGGAGGGGGGCTTCAGGCAACAGTGTCATTATTTTCTTGTTCTGCCTTTAGCTTGACGATTTAACAGACAATTCTGGTTAACACCAAATGGCCTTAGTTGTTAGGCTTACCCAGTGGGAAACATGAAGCCATTAACAAAAGCCATAATTAGGGGTGCCTGGGTGACTCCATCGGTTAAGCATCTCCCTTCGGCTCAGCTCATGATCCCAGGGTCCTGGGGTCGAGCCTCATGGGGCTCCCTGCTCAGTGGGGAGTCTGCTTCTTCCTCTGCCCGTCCTCTGGCTTGTACTGGCTTGTATGCACGCTCTCACTCACTCACTCACTCTCTTCGTCTCAAATAAATGAATAAAATCTTTAAAAAAAGGGGGGGGGGAGCTACTGCTAAATCAGCTGGGGACCAGTGGACTAGCTGTATGAAATTGATCATTAGCCTCTCTCTGAGCCTCATTTTCCTTATCTATAAAGTTGGGGCGACAACGATACCTTTTTGGTGGGTTAACATGAGAGAAGGCACTTGGGGCCCCTAGCACGAGGTCTGACACATAGTGAATGTTCATTAACTGCAAGCTATTGTTGTTATTGATGCTGATGCTATACTTATTATAAACCTTGGGGTTTGGGGGACCTTCTTGGCTGAGCTATGGGGAGGGAAATGGAAGTGTAGCAGGATGGTGGACAGCACCTCTGAGCCATTGCACAAGCTTTTCCCTCTTCTTGGAATGCCTTTCCCTGCCTAATTCACTGGCTGAGCCACTGAGTAACTATCTTTCTTGCCTAGGGCCCAAGGACAATACTCCCATGCTCCAAACATCTCAGGGGAGCTCCCAGGCCAGTCCATCCCCTTCTCCAAGCCCTAGGGACAGAGGAGCAGGACAGAGCTGGTGGGGAAAGGACAACTTCTTCTGGAATTCTGCAGAGTGGCCTACTCAGGGTAGCATGAAGTCCTTGTGGATTAATTTTTAACATGGCCCAGGGTCCAAAGGGCTGAGTTTCCACCTCTGAGACTATGAATCCCTTTCCCTTCCAGGGATCCCTGGGTTGGGTAGAGGCTGGTCTGGGGGGCAGGCAGCAGGGGAGCTACTGAAGATGCTCCCTCTGTGCTTGGTCCATGCATGTGTCCATGCACATCTGACCAAGGGGAGCCAAGATGTGTCTCTGCAGTGCTCACTACTCTCGTGGGTCAAGGCTGCAAGGAGAGATAGTAGATGTCTGCCTGGGGAGGGGAGAGCAAGAAACTCCCCCACCAGAGGAAGTGCTAGTACAGCTGGAGCTTGAAGGATGAGTAGCTCACCAGTGAATTAAGCAGGAAAGGGCATTCCAAGAAGAGGGAACAGTTTGTGCAATGGCTCAGAGGTGCTGTCTACTGTTCTGCTACTTCCGTTTCCCTATGGAGATTAATGGTAAAATCTTCAAAGTGTCAAGGGTATGTGGGCTTGTTCTGGAGCCTGCAAAGGAGGATGCTGGGAGAGCATTCTAGGCCGTGGCTTGTCCCAGGGAAAAGACAGCCCAAGTGATGGACTGGATCAAGCAGCCATGAAAGGGCGGGGGGGCAGTAAAGGGTACCTGGGTGGCTCAGTGGTTGAGTGTCTGCCTTTGGCTCAGGTCATGATCCTGGGTTCCTGGGATCGAGTCCCGCATTGGGCTCCCCTCAGGGAGCCTGCTTTTCCCTCTGACTATATCTCTGCCTCTCTCTGCATCTGTGTCTTTCATGAATACATAAATAAAATCTTTAAAAAGGGGGGTATCAGAATTTGATGAGTGCCCACCAGGTGCCAAGAGTTGAGCTGGGTGCCACACCTGCCCATTGCATAGATGATGAGATCGAGGCTCTGAGAGGTGAAATCCCTTGCACAGAATCCCCCAGCAAATGAGAGGGGGGGGTGGTCCATGATTTTTATGACCCTAGATGCCATTAAGGAAGAGACTATGTGACAAAAATAGGCAGCTGTATTTTCTTCTGAGCATGGGCAGCTCAGTTGAGGTTATACCACTCCAGTGGCAAGCCCTGGTTCTCTAACAAGAGGAGCCTCCTGCTTTCCCTGGGGTGGGCTCTGGTGAGTGGGTTCGGGGGGGTGCAGAAGGCCCTTTCAGTATGGCTATGGGGTCAGGTGTGTAGGCCAGGCCCTTGGAGGGCTCAGGGCTCCTTGTGCCCCCCTCCTCCCAGCCATGATGCTCAGGGGGACCCCAGGGGAAGCCAGTAAATGGAAGAGGGACATTGAGAGGATCCCTGGACAGGGGCTCATAGTGGGGCAGGGAAGGGGGGCTGTGATGGCCCCATCCTGCCTGCAAAGATTCAAATAGGGGAATTTATATGATTTTACCCACAGTGAGGCCCATCCACAGGTCAAAATCTCCCCTGGAGTAGGGTTTGAAGAGGGAGAAGAGGGTTCAGTGACTGCTAATTAAAGGACCAAGACCCATACAAAGTAGGGCCTGACCTACCCCCTCCTGACCTCCCCTGAAGAGCAAGACCTCTTCCCTTTTCCTCTACCCACTCCCACCCAGCTCAGTGGTCCCTTATCACTTCTCTCCCTTTTGGTCTTTTTAAGCCACATTCTACCTACAGAGGGCGGGCGTGCTGCCCCCTGGACCCTGGAACAGCACAGGGATGAGGAGGTGAGCTGCTCCTTTTCCCAGGTGCTAGCTATGAGGGTAGGGCAGACTGGCAGGGACAGGGATGCTACCTCCTGACCCCGTGCCCCTTCCAATCTTCTTCCCTCCTGACTCCACGTCCAGCTTCGTTCATGTCCCTGACAGGCTGTTGCTCTCAAACTATCCCTGTCCTGGTTATGCTTCTCCAGAGCCTACTGTCTATCCTTCAGGTGCCGAGCTCCTTGCTGCTTCAGGGCCTTTGCACCTGCTGTTCCCTGAGTCTGAGCTGCTCTTCCCTGAGATGCACTGTCCTTTGGGGCTTGACTCAAATGTCAGCTCCTCAGGAGGCCTCTGACTGCTGAGGTTAGGTCAGAGCCCCCAGTGAGAGGCTTCTCCAGGCACCCGAGTATTTCTCTTTGGAGCCAAACCAAATCGTTACTCTAGTGAGCAAATAAAGGGGGTAACAAGTCATCAGGGTCAGTCTCCCCAAAGGGGCCTTGAATTTCATACATATGAGCTGGATCTGGCACAGAGATTAGCCCAGGGGCCCCTGCTGTGGGCAGAGGAATTGAGAAGGCCTCTCGAGGAGGTGGCTTATAAGCTGAGGCGGAAGGAGGGGACTGTCCTGCTCCCCACGGGTCCCCAGGGCTCAGTGCCTGTCTTTCTGGTGATTCGGGAGCCACGTGCTGGGAGAGCGAGAGGCTGACAGAGAGAGGGCTCCGCACCCATGCCGCCGGCCACCCCGGTTTAGGAGCTCTCAACAGAACTCTCCCCCATCTGGTCTCACTTCTCTCTTTCCTGTCGGAGGCCCGCTGGCTGAGGTCACCAGCGACCTCTTTCCAAAGCCATTTAGTCAGTTTTCTGAGGTCATCGTCCTTGGCCTTGCAGTGTTGTCTGACACGTGGACGCCCTCTTTCTTGCTCAGTGTCCTTACTCGGCTTCCCGGACACCCCGTTCTCAGGGTTTCCTCCTGCCCCTCTGTGTCCGCAGCCTGGACTCCTTCCTGCTCCGCTCGGCCACCCAGTGCAGTGGGGCCTCTTGGCCTCTGTCTACACCCATCCCTCTCCTCTCCCAGGTGGCTCCATCCAGAAGTATGGCTTGGAGTGCCATTTAGGATCATGCCCCCAGCCTTCACGTGCCTCCATCCCGGAGGCAGTCTTGCCCACCCAGCTGCCCCCTCGGCCTCCTGGCCTCTTGGCCGAGATGTCTGTTAGCATCGGAATCCAAGGTGGTCTGAACTAGAACTGCTTCTCCCCCTCACCCCGTCCCGACTTGCTCCGCTCCCACCCCATCCGTGCCTCTGTTAAAGGCATGGCCAGTCACCCAGTCACTCAGGCCACGAATCTGGCAGTGACCCCCCATGCCTCGCTTCCCCTCATCCCCACACTGACTGCAGCACCATGCCCAGGCTCTTCCTTCAAGCGAGGGCTGAGTCTAGCTGCTCCTCCCCGTGCTCACCGCCTAGTCCTAGCCCAAGATATCCCTGGTCCCCAGTTGCATCTCTAACTGGTCCTCCTGCTTATTCTGTGTCTTCCTCTCCCAATTCCATCCTGTAAAGAGTGGCCTGAGTTTTCAAAGATGTAAGCCTTCCAGAAGCTTCCATGACTCAGAAGAGAACCCCGAGTCTTCACTGTGGCCTAAACGGTCCTGCTCCTCCCTCTGGCCTCAGGCCCCGCCAGTCTTCCATCAGCTGCCAGCCTCATCAAACATACCTAAATTCTCATCCTAGGACCTTGGCACAGGCTGTTCTCTCTTTCCAGATGTCCCTTCCCTGGGGTCCTTATATGGCCCCTGTTTCACAAGCCTTTCCTGACCATGTTTCCCATCACTCTGTACTGTTACCTTACCCATGTTCCTTCAGAGCACTGATTGCTGTCTGACAGCATTAGCTCTGGGCGTCCTGTCCTTAAGCCTATAGACTGATGGTTGTCTGTCCTGTGCCTGCTGTGTCCTGGGCCCCTAGACCAGTGCTTGACACAGGGTAGAGGTTCAAAACACAGACATGGAAGGGAGGGAAGAAGCCTCCAAAGTACATACAGTTCAGGGCAAACTCCAGGGCCCCAGAAAATATCTAGGAGTCTGTAATAGACTTGCCAATCTTGGTTACTTAACCCAAAATAACTCTCTGTTGGGGCCATCCGATCTCTGCCTGAAATTCCTTTCTTTCTTTCCTTATTCAAGAGTAGTCAGGCTAAAGTCCACCCAAGGTAGCCCTTAACCTCCCAAGCTGTGGCTACCGCAGGCAGATTTAAGCAATCTCACAGAATTCTCCAGAATCAGTTCACTTTACACTTGGGTAACTAAAGAGGCCAACACGGAGGGTTCTTGAAACTAACAAACTTGGCTCCCAAAGATACGGGATTAATACTAACTGCATGCTGTTGAGTTATTATTTCATGCTAAACAAGATTTTATTTTATTTTAATTTTATTTTTTTAAAAGATTTTATTTATTTATTCATTCATGAGAGACACACACACACACAGAGAGAGAGAGGCAGAGACACAGGCAGAGAGAGAAGCAGGCTCCATGCAGGGAGCCTGATGTGGGACTCGATCCCGGGACTCCAGAATCACGCCCAGGGCCAAAGGTAGGCTCTCAACCGCTGAGCCACCCAGGCATCATCTAAACAAGATTTTAAATGTTTTCTGTGCATTTTCTCATTGAATCCTCAGAAACACGCCCTGAAGCTGTTGTATCTGCAAAACAATCCACCTTAAACCTCATGGGTTTAAAAGAATAACCATCTTATTTGCTCATACTTCTATAGGCCAGCAAATGTGGACTGGCCTCAGCTGGCAGTTCTTCTGATGGGCTTGCCTGGGGTCACTCGCGTGTAATCACGAAAGAGCACAGTTGAGGCTAAATGGTCGAAGAGGGACTCACTCGCGTGTCTGACGGTGGGCACAAACTGTGGGAGGCCACATGCATCCCGCAGGCCAACCTGGCCCTTCCTCCGTACGATGGCAGGGTTCTGAGATGGCAAAGCCCCATTATGCAGTTTTCACACTTTCACTTGAGTGAGTCAACTTTGATCAAGTCTCATTACCAAAGGAAGTCATGTGGCCAAGCTCAGCGTCAACATGAGAGGGGACCACACAAGGGAGTGGGTACTGGAGAGAGAATTTTCGAGAGGCCATTATGGAGCAAGCTGCCACACAAGTTAGTAGGTTATTATTTATGGTTTATAGGTGGGGTAACTGAGGATCAGAAAGGGTAAGAAACATGCTCTAGGCCGTTCGGCTGCTGAGAGGCGGTGTTGACCTAAGTTCTTGGCTCATGAGCCTGAGAAGCTCCACTGCCTTGTGTAGCAATTAAGTTCCCACATTGTGAAATGACAAGATGGCAGATTTGTCTTTCCCAGGGTCCCAGTTGCGCTTTTATTTTTGGTTGGCCAAAATTAAATCCGGTTAAGTCACTTAACCTCTGCTCCTCAGGCTGCTCATCTGTAAGATGGGTCTAGTAATAGTGTTCTCTATTCTTACTATTTTGTTTATTGTCTGATTATTGGTAGATTGGAGAGAATGGAAGCCCTTTGGGGGCTGGTATTTCCATCTGCTTTGCTCACTGCTACATCCCCAGTGCCTCGAACAGTGCCTGGAATATAGCAGGTGCCCAATAAATATTAGTTGAATGACTAAGCAAATGGATGGATGAGTGGGGGATGTGGAGTAGGATAGGCGGGAGACAGTGAGAAACAAAGAGAGCTGTGGCTTCGAGAAGTCTTTCCAAAAGATCTAAAAAATCCCTGGCTTCTCTTCTCTGCCTGAAATGGTTTGCAAACCACCTTTCTGGTCTTGAAGCCCCGTGGTGAACCCTCTTATCCCTCATGCAAAGTCTGATTGAGGGGTTGAATCTCTTCAGGAACTCTTCCCTCCCACCCCTATTTTTAGGGAGCCAGCCCCCTTCCACCTGCGGCTGTGCTGCCTGCTAGCTCCGCAGTGTCCTCTCCATGCAGCTGGCAGATGGGGAAAGCAAAAACAAGGCTGTGTTCAGGCCAGGTTCAGGCCTGAAAGAGCTCACATGCTATTGGCTAGAACTCAGTCACATGGCCACACCGGGCAGCGTGACAGGCTGGGAGACCCGTAGCTGGGGTCCAGGATGAAGAGGTGATGGGTTTGGTGACCTTCTCACCAGTCTCTGCCACCATGGCCATTGATTGCTACCCGGGAAATGTGATAACCTTGGAATCTTCCATCTCCCGGCACCAGGGGAGGGAGGAGGCACCCACTTTCTTTCCGCCACTCTATTTTTTTTTTTTGCATATGTGCATCACCTTTTAATAGAACTTATTCATTTATTATGATTCTTGTTAATTGTTGGCCTCTCCCCCACTGGGATGTGGGCACGAAGATCTTTGTGTGTTTTGTTCACTGCTCCTCAGCACCTAGGACAGTGCCTGGCATGCAGGAGGCACTCAGTGTTTATCAGAAGGAAGTTGAATGGATGTGGGGTATGGATCCCTGGTCTGCAGCCCAATCCCTGGAGTACAGGAAGCCCTAGACAGACGGTCAGCATCTCCTCTGCCTGTTGGGAAACCCACAGGGAGGATTCCAGCCGGGGAGATGGGGAGTGACCTTGGACAAATCTTCCTTTCCTCTTGTAAATCAGGGGATTGGCCTGCAAGTTCTAGGGACCTTCCAGCTGAGATATATCCTGGCACCAGGAATTCTTGTCGACTCTTCTTGATCCTACTTATTTTCAGCTGATGTTGGATATGCACACTTCTGCTCCTTCTTCCTAGATCTCACCCCTGGGAAGGGGCTTCTCCGGCTCAGTGGTGCTGGGATGTCTCTGTGAAAGGGCTCTTAGAACTTGTGGTTCGTGTGGGGGAGGCATGGTCTGGAGATCTGCATACAGCAGGCATTTATTAAGTGCTTTTAAAAACACGAGACAGGGGCCACCTGGGTGGCTCAGTGGCTGAGCGTCTGCCTTTGGCTCAGGTTGTGATCCCGGCGTCCTGGGAACGAGTCCTGCATCGGGCTTGCTGCATGGAGCCTGCTTCTTTCTCTGTCTGTGTCTCTGCCTCTGCCTCTGTGCCTCTCATGAATGAATAAATAAAATCTTAAGAAAACAAAATTAAAACATGAGACAACCTGAATACCCATTAACAGAAACGGTGGACTGGACTGTCGTTATTGAAAGAGAAGGAGTTAGACTCAAATCCAGGGAACTGGAGCGCATGATGTAAGTGAGAATAAAGCTTGTTGCAGAATGTGTTTGAGAATGACTCCATTTTTGTGAAACCAAATGGCAAAATCTCTATATATGTGTATGTGGGTTTATTTATGTTCATAAGTAAGGAAAACAGCGGGAGAGAGGAACCCCCGGTCTGTACCGTTAGTTATCTAGCAGTGTGTGCATGCTGAGGGCATGGGGATCAGGGAATGGAGAGGGGTTGGAGGACAGTATTCATCTTTTCTTACGTCTTTGTCATTTGACTAGTTTCAAAAATAAAAATGTGTTACTTTTCTAATCTTAGAAAAAGAATGCAATGCCTCTCTAAGGAGTCAGACCGCTAGGGGACACATCCTTGCAGACGTCTACTGTCACTGACAACATGAGCTGCCCTGTGGGCAATGCTTAGCCCTCAGTAGTCATCCCCCTGTGCGCTTCCCCTAAGGACAGCAGACTTCCCACAGTCCATCCTGCTGTCTGCACCTGTGTGTCAGTGGAATTTGGCAGAGGGGTGGCTATGATGCAAGTCTCCCATCCTTTGGAGACTGAGTGAGCAGGGAGCGTCCCCTGTGATCTTTAGTGGAACGTCCCTTCTCCCCTCCCTGTATCCACACCCAGATGGATCAGATCTGAGGCTGGTTTTGGAGGCCAGAGACGCACTAGGGCTGTCCAGGGCCTGTGGGTAGGAGATCACAGGTGTGGTTACGCTCTTCCTCATTCTTGCTTTAGAGCTTCAGAGGCAGCTCCAGCTGCAAGGGTCTTTGGGGGTCCCCTCTGACTGCAGACAGGGGTGCACCACCCATCCCCCAAGTCCTGGGGGTGGTGGTGTGTATGCACACGCGGAGTTGGGAGCTTATCTTTGGAGCTCCACAAGCTGTTTCCTGGCCATGTGGCTCTCGCCTTCAGGAAATCCCTGCAGATGCCTATTTTAAACCTCCCTCGCTGCGCTCAGTTCTCATTTCCTTTGCTGTGGGCTCCTTCCTCCGAATGGGAGCCCTTCAGCCTGGATGTTATGGAGCTGCCTCCATCAGCTTTCTTGTCCCGGAGCCAGTAAGGAAGCATCCTGCCCCAAACTCTTTGATGGTACCCGATGCTTTTCAGAGCTCTCTGGCATTCCATCCCACTTGGAATAACCCTCTGAGGCAGGACTGGCTGGGGGTATCACCTCCATATGACAGAGAAAATTGACATTTGGAGCAGTTAAATGACTTGCCCCATGTCCCAGAATGAATAAAAGGTAGTTCCAGGCTTTGGCCTTCCGGATCAGCCTGCTTAGCCCTGGCTCCACTGTCAGAAGTGACCGTCCCCATGGAAGGTCCCAGAAGAGATTGGCTGAGTGGGCCCAATTTACCCCTGGTGAGTCCACTCCCCACTTGCAGTGGAGTGTACCAGGGTGGACTCGTGATCTGAGGTGACCATCCAGAGACTGGGGTGCACCCATCTGCCTTGTACTCTAGCACTTGAATGAAGGCCACAGGCTTTGGTTACACCGAAGAGACATGTGAAGTCAGGGTAAGAGCCATGTGCCAGTCAGAGGCATGGAGGCACCGGAGCTATGAAAAGGGAAGGAAGCCGCTCCACAGAGAGGAGACTGGGAAGGTGTGTGAGGGGCAGCCAGGATGGAAGACCAGGTGGCCCCCAGAGAGGGTAAGGGCCTGGGGACTTTTGTATTCCCTTGAGCCAGCTGGCTATCCCATAATCAGACCTGACCTGTGACAGACCCTGAAGCCTTTCAATGATCCCCCTTTTCCAGAGCGGGGGACCTGATTAGAACAATGCTGGCAGGACTAGGGTTCTCCCTGACTCCAGGGATAGAAAGCCCAACTCACACTGGCCTAAGCAAAAAAGTACAACTTATTGGGTTGAAGAACTGAAAACACCAAAAGCAGAGCTGGGCAGGTCTGGTGGGAGGGATCAAGCAAAGCCATGGGACTTGGGCTTGCACTTGTCCCCTCTGCTTTTCACTGTGCTGGGCTCTCAGGCTCTCCTTCCTCATGGTGGCAAGATAGCTGCCACCGACATCAGATACACCCCCCACCTCTCAGCATCTCTGGCAGAAAGTGAGGGTCTCTTTTCCCAAATTTCAACAATAGCCCCAGAACTGAGTTCTACTGCTCTGATCACTAACACCCAACCCAGAGCCAATCTCTGGAGCTGAGGAGATGGGCTATTCTGATTGGCCAGGTTTGAGTCACATGCCCTCCCAAGTAGCCCACGTGTGCGAAGTCAGCTCCACTAGAAAGAATGCCAGGAATTGAGAGTGGGGTATGGTGGTTTCATGGGAGCCCTAGGGCAGGGCAGTGGGTCACAGGAAGAGCATTAGTCAAGGTGAGATACACCTGCAACAAAGCGCCCTTGACATGTTTGTGGCTAATAAAAAATTTTTATTTCTTGCTCTCCTTGGTGGCAGTGGTGGGGCTCTAGTTCATGGGGTCATTTAGAGACCCACGGCTGGTGGAGGCTCTGTCATTGTCAACACATGGCTTCCAAGGATATCTTGGGTGATGACATCCAGCAGACAGGCAGGAGAATAAAGCAAAGGTTATGTTTTGTGGCCTGGGCCCCCGCTTGCCCAGGTGACATTGGTGAATTGTATTGGCTAGAACTCAGTCACAGGACCACACCTCCGTGCAGATGGAGAATGGGAGAGTTTAGCTGTGCTCCCAGGAGGCAGAGGAAGCAGACTCCACCGTAAATGGGGAATGGGGGGGATGCAGGGCAGGCAAAACCAAGATCTGCCTGAGTTTTCTGTACCACCCAGCTCCTGTGGCTCTTTGCCCAGGTGTCCCAGTGTGCAGGTACTGGCCCCGCTCTTCCCAGCTGAGGCCTCCCTTATGGTGGTGTGACAGCCAGCTTCCCCTTCAGTCTCCTGCCTGCCCAACTTCCTGTCCACTCCTGAGTAGAGGATGATGAAACTCAGTTACTCTGCATCTGTCAACAGACCCATATGTGCTCAAGGACAGGCAGGCGGTGGAGCAGAGGGAGAGAGGGACCTCTCTGGCTCAGAGACTCCCCACAGCTGCATGTCAGCCCCCTTGATCCTTTCCAGCTGTGCTCTCCTGGGGACCGCCTGGTCCCAAAGCCAGCAGCATTTTCCTCCCCTCCATAGCCTGTCGCCAAGGACACACAGGGGTCGGGGGAAGGGAAGCTGAGCCATCGCTCACAAAGGAATGACCTCTCAGCTTTCTCAAGACCTTGGCTGGGAAGGCTCTGTGTCAGCACCGCTGCCTGCAGCAGCTAATCATTTACTTATTCACTCATTCATTCATTCATTCATTCATTCACGTCAGCATGCTTTGCAGTGTGCCTGGCATTGTGCCGGGTGCTAAGGCAGAAAGGAAAGGATATACAAAAAAAGCATAAGATATTAGGTCTAATCTAGTGGTAAGGTGATCGGGCTTATGTGGGTTGAACAACTAGGGGCAAAATTGAGACAAGCTGTAGTTGAATCTCCTCCCATGATTTAGAGATGATGGGATTTTCGGCGGGGAGCCACCCTGGGGTGTGTGCAAGCAACATGTTCAGCATCTGGGAGACCAGGCATCTGATCTCCTCCCAGCGCTGTCAGTCAGCGGTGTCAGCTAGAGGGGAAACGATGTACAGAGAGCAGTGGCTACTGCTTCCTGCGTTCGTCGGGCGCTCTGCTAAAGAAATTACCCAAATGCAGCACCTTATCCTCCCAACAACCATTTAAGACCTAGACTCATCTATCCCTGTTTTTACAGATGGAAAACCAAGGCTCCAGAAACCTTTGGAAACCTGCCCAAAGTTATGCAGCCACCCCAAGGGCAGCTCTGGGCCTGGCATTCGGGAGTGTCTGATGCCCAAGCCCAGGTTCGGCCGCCTGTGTGTTAAATTAGAGACTGCAGCTGTCTGCATGGTCCTCCTGCTGCCCAGCCAGCATACCTGGAGGGTGGCTGGTGTCACCACCAGGAGCTGCTCTGGACTATGAGTGTCAGCCCTGTGCTGGGCGCTGGTCTAGTCTAGAGCGAGAAGGCCCAGTCCTGGGGCTCTGGAAGCTCGGAACAGACCCCAGGGATGGCAACTTTGGTGTCCCCCAGTGGTCTCATGTCGGGCTTCTGAGTTTCTCCCCAAGAATAGCCATCCGTGGAACAGGGCGTCTGAGGATAGAGTTCTCCTTCAGCATCTCCAGGCAGAAGCTTGGCAGAAGAAATGCTTCTCCACCCACTTGGTTTCCTATCGTGTGATGGCTCTTCCATCTGGCTCATTCATGCACTCATTCAACAAATTAGTATTGAGCACCGACTCTCTGCCCCGCTATGGTCAGGGTACCGAAGGGGGCGGGGAAGTGAAAATGGATCCATATGAGAGACAAGACACACTTACATAAAAACAGCAATCTCAGAGGTAACATGAAGAGGCCCATGGATGAGAGATTGCCCCCGGATTGGGCAGGAGTGGAGGAGGGGTACGCATTAGGGCAAGCTTGGAGGAGCTGGGATTTTGAGCTGGGCCTCAAAGAGAGGGTAGGATTTGAAAATGTGCATCCGAGGAGTACATTCTGGGTAGTGAGAACAGGCACAAGCCTAGGGGTGGGAGCACAGGGCCATGTCTGGGGAACTGGGAACAGGACCACGTACACAAGAGGAGCAGCGGGAGTCAAGATGGCATTCATAGGCAGGCCAGCAGCTTGACCCTGGGAGCTGTGTGCTGTGGCACAAATAACATTTGTCATAGCCCAGCCACTGTGGAGCGGTGATCGGAGAGCAGGAAAAAAACGGCCCATGAGGTCCCAGGAAGAGTTTTGACACTTGAGTGCTGGCCTAGCTGAGACACACCCTTCCCACAGCATCCTTGATTGTCTGTTCTTGGACAGGCCCCCACTGTCACCCTTACACACGCGGCATTACTTCTCAGGCCTCGTCAGCCCGTTGGACCTTTGACACATGCAGCATCAGGGCTGGAAGGGGAGCTTAGAGAGCAGGTCACCCAGTGATTTAAACCTAAAGAAGAATAATTGGGAGGATCCCCTTATTCAAGTGGAATCACAGAAACCCCAGACAGAAAACAGCTAAGCCGCTTCAGTTAAATCGGGTTGGGAATCTGAAGTCGGCAGGGGAGAGAAGGCAGGGGTACCAGACCGCTTGACCGATGGTTCAAGGCTCTTCTCCATCTTGTGCAAAAGCCAAGGTCTGTGCAGAGATGGAGGAGGGAGTGGTCCCCCTCCGTTGGTGGCAGTGATGCCCGGGGCCTGTGGCTGGAGCAGCCCCTGAGATCCCTCTCTGTAGCCTGGTGGCAGTTGGTGCTACACTGTGGCTTAGCTCATCCTCAACCTACCGACGGACAGAGGTTGTGCTGTGTCTTCCACCCTAAGCACTGAAGGTGATGTGGCTTGGAAGACAACTTATAACCACTGCTGGCGGGTGCTGGAGTGGGGTGGTGGGCAAGTACGCTGAAGTCCTAATCCAAAGAGAAGGACCCTCTGGGTACCATGGCTGTTCTCCTATGTGCTGGGTGCCTTATTTACCAAAGCGTTTTGGGGTAGGATTCTATTTCATTCTTGCAATTAGCCTGTGAGGTACGTATTATCCCTATTTTTACTATTGATAGAGGTGAGACTCAGAGAGGCTGAGTGAGTCGCCCAACGTCACACAGCTGGTAAGGAGGCAGAGTCCCCTCGCCCTGGTCTTCTAGCCTCAGGTGTAGAGAATAGAGTGTAAAGGAGGGAACGAGAGAGGTGGTGGTTGTGTGTGCGCACACGTGTGCGTGTTTGTTTGGGGAGGCTGCTAGAGAAAAATCGAGTAGGAGCTGAGGCTGAGAACGTGCTTGTGAATTATTATGCCAATTATTATGCAGCCACTACTCCTTAAATCATATGCGTCCCCTCTATGAGCCACAAGAGAGGGACTCCTGGACCCCCAGAGTGCCTGTCCCAAGATAGGTGCCCAGTAAGCATCTGCCTCATGAGTCTGATTGAAGACATTGCACATGTGACCTTGACTTGGGGTGAGGTTGTCTCAAACACCAGTGGCTGCCTGGCCTACAGCCCATCCCGGTCTCCCAGGTCTGACACCTTCCCATTTCCTCTTCTGCAAATGGGGAGCTGGCGACGCAGAAGAGGGAAGCCGTGAACATGCAGGGCCTCCTGGCCGGGTGGGTCCTTGTCATCCTTCTTCCCCAACACGTAGAGTCAACCCCAGCTTCCCCCTTGGAAGTGACCTGACCCCGCCTGGGCTCTGCTGCCTGAAGTGGCAGTAGTACCCTCTGTTCCAGCAGCTCCAGGAAACAGAACACTCCTGACCGCTGGCCACTGCAGAGGCCACTCTGTCTGGGCTCTGGAGAAGTCTGGGATCAGTGCCCAGCTCAGCACAGGAATAAAGAAGATATCCAAGCTCAAGACTCACACTGTCACAAAGCCTGGACAGATTTCTCTAGCTCCTCTGGAGGAAAAATGGGTGCCCACCCCTCTTCTTTACAACCTGCCCGTCTCATCCCCAGGGAGACACAGTATTTGGACCCCAGGCTTTGACACACATGAATCTTCTCAAGGAGTCAGGGCTGATGAGAAGTCCCCACCCCCATACCCCCCTCCCTGCCGAATGTCCCAGAGACACTTGCATCTGAGTACCCAGGCAGACAGACATTCTGCGAGGCAGACAGACAGCTGACACTCCTCCAAGGCTTGGCACGTGCGATTTCACACCTGCTCCTGTCTCCTTTCCTGACATTAAGGGAACAGCTTCCTGGCAGCAGCCCCTCCCCACCGATCCCACCGCTTGGCTCTAGGTGCTAAAGGGGGCCACTTCCTAGGGTCTCCTCCTGTCCCTTAGGGTTCTGATGATAGTCTATTGGTCCCCAGCGGGTCTGGCATCCAACAAAACACAGGAGTGGAGACAAGGATGAAAAAGCAGGTCCACTTTATTTACAACGATCAGTTGGTGACACATAGATCTTTGGGCTTTTTGTGGCCTTGTTGAGAAACACCTCGGTAGGGGCCCACTCCTTCTGTTGGGTTACCACACCCCCCTTCCTCAGCCGGCTATGAGAACCCAAATGCTGTCATCAAGACCCTCCAACTGTGACAGGCCCCTATTGGGGTGGGGCGGGGGGGGCCATCCGCGTCCCTCCTTTGTCCACTTTCTGGGTAGTCAGTGTCCTCAAGCACCTGCCAAAGGTTCTCCTTACCTCCTTTGGAGCCATCTTGGTCCTAGTGGGAGGCACCTGGTGGGGAACCACACACATCTGTCTGCAGAGATGTGGGGTGGGTGAGGAGTCTTGTGGGGGGTGCCAGGTGCCAGGGCACAGTCTTGGGCAGCTGCCTGGTGCAGAGGGCTGTTACCTGGTCTAACCTGTTGTCTGGGTTGGTAGGACCAGCCCAGTCTTCTCCAGAGGCAGAGCAGTGAAGTCCAGAAATCCTCCAGGGGTAGAGAGGCGAGGCATAGGGCCTGAGAATTCTTGCTCGTGTGTTCCCACCTGGGACCTGGCCTCAGTTCTCAGGAGCCACTATTCTTCCTCTACAAGAACTGGTCCCATCCCAGGGGAGGAAGGCCTGACTGGCCAAGGGCGGGACCACGGCTTCCACCTGGCCAAGGTCCAAGGCCGCCCACCCTCTTGGATTTCTGGAAACTTCTTCCCCCTTCTTTTGAGAGGCTGTTTTTTGGGAGGGAGAGGGTGGTCTATGGGCAAAGACCTGTTGTAAAGCTGACGGGCAATTCCACGATGGAGGAGGGCGCTCGGAAACTCCGGATGTGGGGGGAGGGGGGGCTTCCAGGCAATGCTCCTGCCCTCCCCTCCTCTGTCCCCCTAATCGAGGGCGCATCGGGCGTCACCCTGAGCCGGGACGAGACGCGGGGCGGACAGCGACGGAGACCACGAGGGAGGCAGGGGCGGGGGCGCCGGAGGGGCCAGAGGGGAGCCGGAGCGGGCGGGGCCGGGGCCGGGGCCGGGGCGGCGGCCGCAAGTCCTGCCCCGCGCTCTCAGCGCGCCTGGCCCGCGCGCTCCCGCTCCCGGGGGGGCGCCCTCCAGCGGCGGGGCTGCGCGGGCGGCGGCGGCGCCGGGGCGGCCCGCAGGCTGCACGTCCTCAGCTCGCGCGCCAGGCTGAGCACCTCGGGCCGCTCGCGCTCCTCCGCGCCCGCGTCCGCGTCCTCCTCCTCGTCCTCCTCCTGGATGCTGCTGAGACGCGGCGCCCCGCGGCCGCGCTCGTGGGCCGGCGGCCGGTAGGCGCACTTGGCGTTGAGCAGCCGGCGCAGCGGGGCGCGGGGCACCGAGGCGGCGGCGCCCCCCGCGCGCAGGTGCTGCTGGCGCACGTGGCGCGCGTCGCTCTGGCGCTGCAGGCGCTTGAAGTCGCTGAAGGCCGCCAGCGCGGTCTGGCGGAGCAGGCGGGCCAGGGCGCGCGCCTTGTGCGCCCGCGCCAGCAGCACGGCGTGGCAGCGCAGCACCACGGCCTTGTGGCGCGCCTGGTGGCGGTAGACCCAGGCGAAGACGCGCGGGTGGCGCCCGTCCGCCGCGCAGTAGGTGATGCGCGGCAGCAGGTAGGCGTGCGCCGGCCGGCGGCCCCCGGAGCCCCCCGCGCCCCGCGACGCGCTGCGCTCGCACGGCTGCATGCGGATGCCGTGCGGCCCCAGCGTCAGCTTCATCTTGGTGCCCCCGCCCGGCCCGCAGCGCGCCCAGATCTTGCCCACGGCGTCGTCGGTGCAGCCGTCGCCCTTGGCGTGCAGGGTGACGGCGTTGCCCAGGTACCACACGGTGTAGGTCGGGTCCTCCTTGTTGAGCTCCACTTTCTGGCGCCGGCTGCGGAACACGCGGCCCAGGCGCTCCAGCGGCCAGTCGGGCAGCAGGTCCGGGCAGGAGCGCAGGAAGCTGGAGAGCAGCGACGTGTAGGCCAGTCCGGGACTCAGGCTCTTCGCCTTGCACTTGGCCTCGTCCTCCACCAGCACGAATTTGTTGCGTCTCCAGGGCAGCATCGCGGCGGCGGCCAGAGGGGCCGGGGGCGCCGGGAGCTCACGGGCGTCCTGCCCGGCGGCCGGGGGAGGGGGGGCGAGCCGCAGCCGGCGGGCGGCCCCGGGGTCGCGAGCAGCTGGGCGGCGCCGGCGCCAGTCGGAGCCGGGAGATGCCCGGTGCGCGGCCGGGCTGGCAGCCGAGATGCCCGGGCGGCGGCCGAGCGTCCGGGAACAGCTTCCCCCGGGAGTAGCTCCAGCCGTCCGGGAAGCAAGGAGAGGAGGGGAGGGGGCTGGGCGTGGGGGAGGCGCCCCGGGGCCCTAACCGCGGGGCGGGGGATCCCGCAGTCCCCGCCGCCCAAACTGCGGCGGCAGGGAGGTCGCCGGAGCGGGGCTGGGGCTGGGGCTGGCCGCGCGGAGGGGCAGACCGAGAGCGCGGTAGCGGAGGGGACTCCTCCAGGCGTCGCGGCTCCACCTCCCCGGGCTGCCTGCATCACCGGGCGGGACCGCGAGCGCTCTTGTCCCCTCCCCTCGCCCTCCTCGCCCCCCTCCCCCGCCTCCCCCGCGCCGGCCGGCGCTGCTCTCCGCCCGGGACCGGCACAGGCGCGGTGGAACGGGCTTAATCACTATTACTGGCGGGGCGGGGACGGAGGGGCAGTTAGGGATGGGAACCTTGGGAAATGTACCGGAGGGCCTCGCTGGATGCAGACTTCTCCGACCTCCCTGGTGGTCTCCGCGCCCCGCTGGGCACAGTCGGGATCGCCCTCCCCGCTCCAGGATTCCCGCTGCCTGGCTCTACCCCCACCTCGGAGAGTGCTTTTGGGTGGGTTCCTGATGGGGCCGGCCCGGCGCTCCTTGCCTCCTGTCTGCACAGCAGAAAGCCAGCTGAGGTGGCCGAGCCGTGCAGTGGAAAAGTACTGTCGCTTGGGTGAAGCTTTCTCCTCGCTTCTTCCAAGGTCGTGGGCCAGGCTGCTGCGCCTGAGCTCTGAGAGCAGCCGCGGCTCCAGAGGCTGGTAGAGGCCCTCGCCTGGACCCAAGCAGGGAGGGTACTTTTTTGAGGGCCAGGGAACGTTCCAGAGCAGTCCTGGGTCTGTGGGAATTGCAGATGAAAAGCTCCTTCTGGCCAAAGGGCTGCCTCAGGGCCCTCTGAGGATTAAATAGGTGAAACTCGGGTTTGTGAACTCCAGTCTTGCTCCCCAAAGCCCTGGGGTTTTGCATTCATTATCGCATTTAATCCTCAGAACAGCCCAGGCTCAGTTAAGTGACTTGCCCAAGGTCACAAGGCTAGTAGGAGGTGGGACTAGTGCTTTACTCAGGTTTGGGTGACCCATAAGCAGGCCCTCACCCTTCTCGGAGTTGACAAATGCTGCATAGAAAGGCATTTTCCATCCTCCCATGGGGACCATCAGTGGGGGCTTTCACTACGGAGAGGGTCTCAAGTACTAGGAAAGAGACAGTTGTCCCTGGGTGTCAGGACCCATTTCCCCCTTTCAGGATTTGTTAAGCCGCACATTTCGTAGAATCCCAAGTCTGCTCTGATGGGGCCCGAGGAGTCTCATGACCTTGGGCTCTCACAGGGCCAACATCCAGGCCCTTTCCTTGGCTTTGGAACAGGTTATCTGGGGAGTTTTCCAGGTCAAGAATGAGCTCAGAAGCTCGGGCTTGGCCAGGCAAACCACTCTGGGAGTGGGGGCGGTGGGGGGCAGTGGGAAGATTTGTGTGTTCCACAACCCAGTAACATTCAGGCCCAGCAGGCACCAGTAGTGAGTGGCTGGGTTCAGAGTTCTTGGGAGAATAAGAGCCAAAAAAAAAAAAAAAAAAAAAAAAAAAAAAAATCAGCCTCCCCCCCCCAAAGAACGCCCAGCACAACTAGGCTGCATCACTGAATGCTCCTAAAATGACATGTACTGAAATGACATGCAAATAAAGAACCGGAAATTACTTAGAATTGCAGAATCTTAGCTCTGGAGGGGGCTTCACGGATGATCTGATCTACTGTGGCCTCATTTTATTTTCAATATGGAAATGTCTTCTGGGTTTAGTGATTATAAAACTAATACGTGCTTGTGGTAAACAATCACACAAGAAGGACACGGAAGCCTCCCACTGTTCCCGCCCTGTAGATGTGGCCTCATTTCCCCACAAGAGAACAGGCTCTGAGAAGCACAATGAGTGCTTCATTTGAGTGCTTTTCGTGGTGCTAGATTTGTCTCGGCCCAATGGAGACATTAATTCAACCAACTCCCTTTATAGAGAAGACTTGAGGTGGTTTTGATTTGAAGGGTAGCTCATTGAAAAATCGTGCTGTCTCCTGCCTTGGGTCTCCTGTGTCCACTCTCTGGACCTCACTGCCTTGGGCGAGGGTGCCTTGTGTCCACTCGTGGTTGATAGGGTGCTGGTGGGAGTGGCCAGCAGTGAAGTGTCAATTTGCAAAACTGAGATGCGGTCCAGGCCTCTTGAGGTTGCTACGTTCACATATAAGGATGCAGGACTCACAGAGTTAAATTTGAATTTCAAGTAAACAACCCTTTTTTAGTATAAGTATGTCCCCAGGATTGCACGCATTTTATCTGGTAGCTGGGCCTCCTGCTTCCCAGAGAACAAGAGATCAAGGAGCTGCAGGTCCGCGTGTGCTGCATGGGAGAGCCTCCACTGCCTCCCTAGGCTTGCACACCTAGTCCCTGCAGCCTGGCTTCTGTTCCCATTGCCTTTGGGAAATCCTCCATGGAGGATGACCTGGGGCTGTGTGAGATCACAGTGCGCAATAGTCTGCTTTTACGTTTAGCCCCCTGGACCTCAAAGCAGAATTTGACATTGTGAGACTTTTTGTTACCTTGTTCACAACTCACTTAGCCGGGTTGGCAGGGATTTTCGCCTCACCCAACTCCCTGGGATCACTCCTCACTTCCAGGACTCCTCCTTACACCCCCAGACTTGATCTCAAATCTTCTGCACGTCCACCAAGTTAGTTCCTTTAGACGGCTGGTTGCACTCAGGGCTCCACTGTCTTTTCTTTTCCTATTTTTTTAAAAAAAGATTTTACTTATTTATTCATGAGAGACACACACACACACACACACACACACACAGAGGCAGAGACACAGGCAGAGGGAGAAGCAGGCTCCATGCAGGGAGCCCGGCGTGGGACTCGATCCCGGGTCTCCAGGATCAGGCCCTGGGCCAAAAGCAGGCGCTAAACCACCGAGTCACCCGGGCTGCCCTCCACTGTCTTTTCTATTCAGGTCTCCCTCACTCTGGTCCTTGGTTAGAGCTCTCAGCTTTGCATCAGCCATCGCTGCTTCAGGGACTGGTACGCGGTCAGATTTTTTCCTCTCTTTTTCCAATCATTTGTATTTCTATCATATTGATACTTGTATTATTTTTATTTTATTTTAATTTTTTGGATACTTGTATTATTTTTAAAAGTCCAATAGCTGCCTTATAGGTAAAAAGAGATAAATCTCTCACCTCACCCTTCCCCAGTCTCAATTCTTCTAAACATAACCACTCTTTTACACATTTTAGATGGCACTATTGTCATATGGCTCGTGTTTTTAAATAACACATCTAATTCAGATTTTCTAGTCGTTAAAATGTTATCTGTTGCCTACCTGCTGTAGAAGATGAAGATTTAATGCCTTTCGATCTACCCCATCACACATTTTTCCTCCCTGCTTCCTCCCAGTTTTGTCTGAACATTTTATTGTCATTGTACCATTGGTGGTCAGTGCTTAATTATTAGGTTCTTGGGATGCCTGGGTGGCTCAGAGGTTAAGCATCTGCCTTCCGCTCAGGACGTGATCCCGGAGTCTCAGGATCGAGTCCCACATCAGGCTCCCCACATGGAGCTTGCTTCTCCCTCTGCCTGTGTCTCTGCCTCTCTCTCTCTGCCTCTCATGAATAAATAAATAAAATCTTTTAAAATTTTATTATGTTCTTGCAGATATTCAAAGCTGAGCCTTGAAGTGTGTTATGATTCCATTTACCTTATTGGACAACTGTTTAGCTTTTCCAGAAATATGTAACTGCATTATTTAAAAAAAAAAACAAACAAACTTCCTATGTACCTATTACTAGTTAAGCCCCCAGCTGTCCAACTTGGCTGAACACACCAGGTCGTCTTTCAAACTTTTTTTTTTTTTATCACTTTTTAAAGGTTTTATTTATTTATTCATGAGAGACACAGAGAGTGAGGCAGAGACACAGGCAGAGGGAGAAGCAGGGTCCATGCAGGGAGCCCGATGTGGGACTCGATCCTGGGTCTCCAGGATCACACCCTGGGCTGAAGGTGGTGCTAAACCGC
Organism: Vulpes lagopus; assembly: GCF_018345385.1. NCBI lineage: Eukaryota > Metazoa > Chordata > Mammalia > Carnivora > Canidae > Vulpes > Vulpes lagopus. Next base: position 127,504,363 of record NC_054831.1, read on the forward strand.
TGAGCCACCCGGGCTACCCTGGAAATCATCTCTTTTAATCCGGAAACCAATTTGAGGGACATTTCTTTGTGTTAACACCTTCCATTCTGTTTTCTGTTTTTGTTTTGTTTTTTTGTTTTTGTTTTTGTTTTTGTTTTGTTTTTTTGTTTTTGTTTTTGTTTTTGTTTTGTTTTTGTGGAATTATATTAATTGGATGTTGGACCCCTTGGACTGGTCTTCTCATTTTTCAAAATGTTCTTACAGTTTTCCATTTTTAAAAATGTTTCTTCTATTTTCTGGGACATTACCTCCACTTTATCTTCCACCTTTTCCATTAGAAATTTTTTTCATATTTCTTCTCGTAACTTTTCACTTCTAAAAGAGCAATTTTTTGTTCTTTTTTATAGCATCTCATTCTTGTTCATGTCTCAAAGAATGGTAATTATAGTTGTTTTAAAATTTTTTATTTTTATTTGTGGTAAAATACACATTACATAAAATGTACCATCTTAATCATTCTTAAATATTATTCTTAAGTTCAGTTCATTATTATTAAGCATTCTTAGTTCAGTATTATTTAGCATATTCACATTGTTTTGCAACCAATCTCCAAAACTTTGTCATCTTGTGAAATCAAAATGCTATACCCAGTAAACAACTCCCCATTTCTCTCTGTCCTAGCCCCTGGCAACCTCCATTCTGCTTTCTGTCCCTATGATTCCATATAAGTGGAACCATGCAGCATTTGTCTTTGTGACTGGCTTATTTTACTTTGCATGATACTCTCAAGGTTCATCTGTGTTGTAGCAGGTGTCAGAATTTCCTTCCTTTTAAAGGCTGAGTAATATCCCATCATATGGATACACCATATTTTGTTTACATGATCATCTGTCGATGGTCATTTGGGTTGCATCATCCCTTTGGCTATTGTGAATAATGCTACGACCACGGGTCTACAGCTATCTCTTCAAGGCTCTGCTTTCAGTTTGTTTGGATCTATGACCAGAAGTGGAATTGCTAGATCATATGGTAAGTCTAATTTTTTAATATTTCAAAGAACTACCATACAGTCTTCCATAGCTGCTATGCCATTTTACACCTCACAAGGGTTTCAGTGTCTCCATCTACTCACCACTTGTTATTTTCTATTATTATTTAAAAAATATATAGTAGGGGATCCCTGGGTGGCTCAGTGGTTTGGCACCCGCCTTCAGCCCAGGGCCCGATCCTGGAGTCCCAGGATTGAGTCCCACATCGAGCTTCCTGCATGGAGCCTTCTTCTCCCTCTGCCTGTGTCTCTGCCTCTCTCTCTCTCTCTCTGTTTCTCTCATGAATAAATAAATAAAATTTAAAAAAAGAAAGAAAAGACTGACCTTTCCTCAGTGAGGGGTCTTGGCACCCTTATCAAAAATCATCTGACCATATATGTGAGCATTTATTTCTGGGCTTTCCATTCTATTCCATTGGTTTGTATGTCATTCTTTGTGTCAGTACTACACTGTTTTGATTACCATAGCTTTGTAGTAAGTTTTGAAATCAGAAAGTGTGAGACTTCTAACTTTGTTCTTTTTCCGAGATGGTTGTGGTTATCTGGGATCCCTTGAGATTCCATGTGAATTTTGGGATGGATATTTTTATTTCTGCAAAAAGTGCTGTTGGAATTTTGATAGGGATTGTATTGAATCTGTAGATTGCTTTGGGTAGGATGGACATTATATCAATATGAAGTCTTCTGGTCCATGAACATTGACATTTATTAGTGTCTTCTTTAATTTCTTTCAGCAACATTTTATAGGTTTTAGTGTACAAATCTTTTGCCTTGTTGGTGAATTTAATTACTAAGTATTTTGTTTTTGATGCTATTGTAAATGAAATTGTTTTCTTAATTTCCTTTTCAGATTGTTCTTTGTCAGGGTATAGAAATGCAGCAGATTTTTGCATTTGATTTTTGAATCTTCTAACTTTGCTGAACTTGTTTGTTTTAAAAGTTTTTTTATGTGGAATCTTTAGGGTTTTCTGAAAATTTCTAAAATTTTATTTATTATTATAATTATTTCTGGAGAACACTGTAATTTTTATTCAAGTTGGTATCCTGATTAAAATAAGAGCAGTAATAATTATATTTTATAAACATTGTGTTATTACCACATCATTGTGATGTGACTTTACATTGATTGTGTGAAGAGAAAAAAATAACATTGAAATTATAACGATCGTTGTTTTAAAAAGCCTTCTTCAATTTCAGGCATTGCTCTGTTCCCTGGGTTCCTTTTTCCTGTTCTTCATTTTTTCATAATTAATTTTTAGAAATATGAATCTCTGACTCTTATGTTGACAGCTTTCCTCTAATGTCTGGGAATCCTTGTTTCTTGTGTCTGAGAGACACGTATGCAGATTGGAAACTTTATGTCTGGGGAGCGGAGGAGGATGAACAGGACTTGTCGTGCATAGTCCTCAGTATCTGATGACAAACTCAGCCATCTCATAAGGCAAATCCAACAAAGGCTCTCCCTTGACAGAACTTGAGTCAGACTCTTCTGGACCCTTTGCTCTGTGGCCCTAGTCCTGCATCACTTGGTTTTAGCAAGAATCTTGGTAAGTCGGTTTACTGATAAAGTAGGCCTCTGTCCTCTATATCTGGTCACCCTCAATATCTGATCCAACTCCTCATCCCCCACCATCCACCAGGTGATATCTGATCACCTTCAGCAAGAATTGGGTGGAGTTGGTTTAGCAAGAATAACCCCTTACCCCTGATGTATCCTCTTAATGATTTTCCACCCACTGCTTCCACTCTATTCCTTGGCTGTAAACCCCCACTTGTTCTTGCTGTATTGGGAATCGGGCCCAGTTCTGTACTGAGGTCTCTTTTCCCCATTGCAATCTTTTCTGAATAAAATCTGTTTTTACCACTTTAACAGTCAGCTCTGGTTTTTCTTGAACAACCCTCACCATATTGAGGTCTGGAGGTCTTTTGTTTTGGACTGGCCACTGACCCCAGAGAGAACTCCTAGAGTTGCCTGCACATGGGGAAGGGGTGTATAAACAGGGCTGCCAGCATTCTAGGGGAGGAGTGGAGACAGGGCCTCCTGCCTCCCACCTCCCTGTCAGCATGTAGGCTGCCAGTGCATCCGTGTTCAGCATGGTGCCTCCCTCACCCCAGCTGTGCCCGGTGTCCTCAGGCCAGAGGCCCTGGGGACGGTCCCTCTAGAGAGGAAAGCTCCAGTCATCTAGCCAAGCTAGATGTGAGGGGTGGGAATGTGTGTGCCTCTCAGGAAAGGGGATGGCATCTGGGGCTCTCACTGAAGGCTTTCACTCGGCCCTCGGTTTTTACTTACCACTCTTATCACCAGAGATATCTGGTGCTTGGAATGTCTCAGTTCCAAGCTCCCCAGCATGACTCTTGTGAGGTTTCTGTTTTTCCCACCTTGTTATCCCTTGCCCGTATGCCATCCGTCTTCCAGAATGTTGTTGACACTTCTCAGCTTCTGTCATCACTTCTCTCTTTTCCCTTGTCGGTTTATGCCACTTTTGTTCTTTTATTGTCATGTTGGTGATGCTTGGGGAAAAAATGAGGAGTTTACCTCAATTTTCCATGTCTTCCAGAAGTTTCTCCTCAGTAGTTTCAGATGCATCATTATTTTTTTTTAAGATTTATTTATTTTAGAGAGAGAGAACCAGGGAGGGGTAGAGGGAGAAGGAGAGGGAGAGAAGCTCAAGCCGACTCCATGCTGAGTGAGAGCAGGACGCGGGGTTCAATTTCACCCCGGTGAGATCATGACCTGACCTGAGCCTGAGTCAGAACCCAACCAACTGAGCCACCCAGGTGCCCCATAGATGGACCATTACTGTGCTTGAGAGTCATGTGTCATATTCTCATGATCATTTGTTCCTGGGATCATAAAAGTACCTCAATGTATATCAATTGATTGATTAATCCACACTTATTTATATATTCATTCAGCAACGTTTTTCTGCCAAATGAGAAAGTTGGACTCATCAACATAGTCCCTTCTGCTTTGGACATTCTACCACCATAGGAATTGTTTTGTTGAGTAGGAGCTGAGTTCAAAACTAGACACCACAGGGGACACTGAAGAAATGCATGAGATATTCCTGCTGTCGCCAGCCACTGAGAGGCCCCCGCTGATCCCCATCTCCTGGTGTTCATGCCTTTGCATAGTTCCCTCCCACATTGAGTAGGGGTGTCCTACTCATGGGTCAGGCATTGGAGAAAGGACGTGATGTGGTTTCTGAGGCAAGGACATAAAGGACATTGTGGGTCACCATCTCTGGCGGAAACCAGCTGCTGGGTCATGAGGGCACTTGAGCATCCCTCTGGAGAAGTCCACATGGGGAGAAACTGAGGCCTCGGGCCAACAGCCAGCATCAATTCACCACACATGTGAGGGAGCCACTTTGGAAGTGACCCCGCTGCCCAGATCAGACCTTCAGATGACTCTGGCTTCACCTAGTTTACATCTGGACTGCAACCTCGTGAGAGGCCCTGCCCCAGACCATGTGGCTCACCTGCTCCCAGTTTCCCAACCCACACAAACTGGGACATAATACATGCTTGCTGCAGTCTTAAATTGCTAAGCTTTGGGAGGATTTGTTTTTAGCAAAAGATAACGAAGACAATCCCTAATATGCCAACTGACCCCCAAACCTCTGTGTGATTGTGCTCCACCCCCACCCTGAGCTTCCCTGGGAGACCGTCTCTTTGCCTCGGCCTCGCTACATGAAGCTCCTTCCAGTTCCTCTCCGTCCCCAGCGTGGTCACATCCTTTCTACAGGTCATTCCTGCTCATCCCATCCTTCCTCTTCATCTTGTCCTCTTCTAGCTGATTCATCTTTCAAGCCAATGCTTAGGTATCATCGTTCCTAAGGAAACAGTCCCCTAAGCTCTCCTGGCTTCCTTTGGTTCTGCCCCTCACAGCTCCCTTTAAAGCATTTATCAGAATTGTCATCGTGTCATTATTTGTGTAATCATTTATTTAATGCCTGTCTCCCTCTACTCCTACAGCTCTGAACACTCTCAGAGCAGGGAATGCATCTATCTTTTATGCTGCTGAACTCCAAAGTGCCCTGGACAGCATCTAGAACATAGTAGGTTCTGCAAAGACATTTGCTGGGCAGCCGAATGAGATATGCTCCTGCCAGCTGACTCAGTGGTCGTCCTCTCAACTATGAGAGAAGCAGTTTACAGCAAATCCCTAACAGTAGATCAGTTCATTATTCTTAAAGGACAGCATACACTTTAATTAAAAAAAAAAAAACCTCACTTCCGACAATGACTCATTTTGTGACCTTGGACTGCTTGTCTTTCCTCTCTGAAAAAGGTAGATGGTAATTGGTGCAATATTTCTCTTGAAGGCTGGGAACTGTTTCATTTAGAGAGGTTTTGGCGAGGCTTTCAAAGCTCTTAAAGAACACTTTTCTTAATAACCAGGTGGTTGTAAGTGATTACGTAAATGATGAATAGAAATGAGCTATGATCTACCGTGTGGAGGCATCTCAGTTATAGGTGTGTGTGTGTGTGTGTGTGTGTGTGTGTGTGTGTAGGTCTTTTGGTGCTAAACTGGTAGACATTTGTGTGTACATTTGTTTTAAAGAAGAATCTATGTTTGTTCTAGAATGCTCATGAACATCCAAAATTCTACAGATTTGTTTGAAGCTGTATTTTTTAAAAAGATTTATTTATTTATTAGAGAGAGAGAGAGAGAGAGAGCATGAACAGGAGGGGCAGAGGGAAAGAGAATCTCAAGCAAATTCCACAATGAGTGCAGAGCCTCACGACCCTGAAATGATGACCTGAGCTGAAACCAAGAGTCAGATACCTACCTGACTGAGCCACCCAGGTGCCCCTGCTTGAAGCTGAATTTGAAGCTGTATTCATTGCTAAGTCACTTGGCTCTATTCATTTCTAATAATAATAAACCCATATTTACTGAAAGCTAACTATGTGCCAGGCATTATGCCAAACCTTTTCCTTCATCAAGCCGATCCTCACAATCTGTTTTGCAAGGCAAGAATTATTTCTTAATTCCCCCATTTTATAGATGAGGCAGCTGAGGCTCAGAGAGGATAGATAACTTCCCTAAGGCCACGCAGCTGGTAGAGCAAGGACCAAAATCTGTTTGGCATGCTCTTAACTTTTGGAAAAATTGCACATGTGGATTTAAGATTCAGGAATAAAGAAAAAGATGGGTCCCTGGGTGACTCAGTTGGTTAGGCCTCTGACTCTTGATTCTGTCTCAGGTCATGATGTCAGGGTCAAGGGATTGAGCCCCACGTCAGGCTGTGTGCTCAGTACTCAGTGCAGAGTCTGCTGGAGATTCTCTCTCTCCTCGGCCCCTCCCCTGCTTGCTCTCTCTCTCTCTAAATAAATAAATAATTTAAAAAAAGAAATCAAGAAAAGAGGAATAGGACAAAAATTTCTATTCATTCTGGAGGATTTTAAACATCAGGGAGCCTTCAGAATAGCGTTGGTCTGCAATCAGATGCCTGCGTGCTGAGTGGTATGAATGTAAGAGATGAACAAGGGTGATGGATGAAATGTTATTTTCAGTGCACCTGTGTTCATGAGATAAGCTCCTGGTGCATCCATCAAATTTGGTCCGGTTCAAAGCAAAATCATGTTTGCATAACAAACAGAAGAGTCTAAAGAAAGGCCAATATTTGGATACAGCTGGATCTCAGGAATGCAGACAAGAGGAGACACCTGCGGCTCACCAGGCCCAGAGCCAGAGCAGGTGGGATCAAAGACAAGGCCAGAGGAGGGGATTTGGCTCCATTTTGTCCCAAAACTGATCTCAACGGGACTTCCTCCACTTGACCCCCTAACCTAGCCAGATATGGTCAGTCTTCATTCACTCAGCCAGCCATTCAACAAATGATTTCTGAATGCTTGTAATGTGGCAGGCATTGGGTACAGAGGACCACAAGCAAGGCATGTGCGGTCTGTCTCTAGAGCCTACAGTCTTGTTTGGGAGAGGGATATATGTCATAGAAATATACCTTAAGTGAACTATTACACAAATCATTATTTAATTATGTGATGAGAAGAAGGGAGTGCTTTGAAAGGGGGTTGGGGCAACCTGCCTGCAGAAGTCATTTCATTTGAAAATTAGAGGTTTCTAACTATTTTTTTTTGAGGTTTCTATTTTAAAAAGCACTAGTTTATTAGTTATCTACATTACAAATCGCCCCCAAACACAGTGGCTTACAACAATTATTATTTGATTACATCTCAGGGTTTCTGTGAGTCAGGACGTTGAGAGCAGCTCCACTGGCCAATTCTCAGGGTTTCTCTTGAGATCTCAGTCAGATGCTGGCTGGGGCTGCCATCATCTGAAGGGTCGACTAGGGCTGGAGGGTCTGCTCCAACACAGCTCACCCTTGCATCTGGCAAGATGGCACTGGCTGTTGGCTTTCTCTCCATGGGACTGCTTGAGTGTTCTCATGGCATGGCGGCTGATTTTTCCCCAGAGAGAATGAGCCAACGTAGAGGTCAACGTAGAAGCTGCAAAGCCTTTTATGATTAGTCTCAAAAGTCACAGATCTATTAGTCACATGGGACCAGTCCTGCTCCAGGGTGGGAGGGACTACATCAGATTATGTGTGCTGGGAAATTGGACCCCTGGGAGGCATTTGAGACGCTGGTCACAAGTGACAGGTCAATAGGGGTTAAGGAATGGCACTCCTACACAATGTTTTCCTGTAGCCCTTGCAATGGGTGGGTGGGTCCTGCCCCACACCGCTCAAACCACTGGACCAGCAGGGTACACATATCCTTACTGCTTCCCGTTGCTGCTCACAGATCAAAATCCCTTTCTCCTCCCTAAAATCTCCCAGGTCACTGGACCATGCCACACATATGCTGGGGTCATTTGCCAGCCCAGGAGCCTTCTTCCCTAAAGATTTTAAGTCCTGGCTCACTGTTCTTGGCTGTATCTCTCCTGCTTACTTCTTGGTGATTTTGATATAACCACAAACATGATCCCTTACCATTCCAGGCCCACTTCCTCCTCTGAGGATCCTGTCTTCCGCCCCTTCTTAGCACTCATTCCCATTATCATACCCTTGGCCTTGCCATTATCAAAAGCTGTAATCCCATCATAATGTCAATTCACAGCATCCCATAGTGCAAGAATTTACCTTCCTGCAATTCTTGGACCCTACATGGTCTTCTAATTCATTGATTCTTACTACCTTTTTATCATGCTTATAGCTCATTTCACTTCTCATTCTGCATAAATGCCTGCTGTGATTTCCTCGCATATCCCTGTATGCATTTCCCACTGCTGCTTTTACAAATTACCACAGACATAATGTCTGAAACCAACACAAATTTATTCTCTTACAGTTCTGGAGGTCTGGAATCTAGAATGGGTCTCACTGGGCTAATACCAAGCTGTTGGGAGGCTCAAGGGAGGACTCTGTTTCCTTGTCTTTCTAGCTTCTAGGGGCCACCTGTATTGTTGGGCTCACTACACCTTCTACCATCTTCAAATCAGCAATGTTAGGGCTGAGTATCACGTGACCATTTTTCCGGTTGTCTCTTTCTGCCCTCCTCTTCCACTTATAAGGATTTCTTGGGATCACATTTTGTCTGTCTGGACAATACAGGATAATCTCTCCATTTCATGGTCAACAGATTGCCAGTCTGTTTTTTATTTTTTTATTTTATTTATTTATTTTTTATTTTTTTAAAGATTTTTTATCCGTTTATGATAGACATAGAGAGAGAGGCAGAGACACAGACAGAGGGACAAGCAGGCTCCATGCACCGAGAGCCCGACGCGGGACTTGATCCTGGGACTCCAGGACCACGCCCTGGGCCAAACGCAGGTGCCAAACTGCTGAGCCACCCAGGGATCCCCCCTTTTTTAATTTTAAGATTTTATTTATTTACTCATGGGAGACACAAAGAGAGAGGCAAAGACACAGGCAGAAGGAGATACAGGCTCCCTTTGGGGAGCCCGATGTGGGACTCGATCTCAGGACTCCCGGATCACACCCTGAGCCAAATACAGACGCTCAACCACTGAGCCACACTGGTGCCCCAGATTGCCAGTTAATTCTATCTGCAACCTTAATTTGGACTCTTTTTTGCCTTCTAATCTAAGATATGCAAAGATTCCAGGGATTAGGATATGGATATCTTTGGGGGGGGGGTCATTATTCTGCCTCCCACAGGCCCCTCAAGTGCTTTGCTCTTACCCCAGGTCATGTTGCTTACCTGAGCAGAATCCCAAATCTCACTTCATCCAGCTGCCCCCCTACTCTGTGTCTGCACCCCCGCAGCTCGGCCCGGCTGGATCGAGGCAGAAACCACACTCAGTCTCCACTCGTGACCACTCATCTCAAGTAAACCTCAGACTGCCAGCCAGTTCTACTATGTGTCTCGAGTCCATTCACAGTCCCTCTCTGTGTGATGACTTCACACCTCCTCTCTCCAGACCCCCACGCCTCCTTTCCTGGTCCTCACTCTCAGCTGCAGCTCTTGCTTCCTACTTCACAAGGAAAATTGAGGCAATAGGAAGAGAATGTCTCAGGCTGCGAAGCGCATCCACGCGCCCACCTGCATCTGTGCTCACAGGCCGCTTCCTTCCCGTTGCTTTGGGGGAGCAGCCGAGAGCCCCCCTCTGCAGGGGGGGAGCCCGCAGGCCCCCCAGCCGCTTCCTCCTGGTCTTCACTCTGTTCTTAGTTCCCCCCTCTCCTCTCTTCTGGCTCATTTTTCCATCAGCAGACAGCGTGCGGTCATTTTCCATCTCCTACAGAACCAAACCAAAAGGAAGGCCTCTCTTGATCTGACGTCGGCTCCGCAGCCAGTGCCTCCTTCCCCGCTGTTCTTCGCAGCAAAACATGAAAAAGCGCGCTCTGCCCCGCATCTCAAGGTCACCGCCCATCTCAAGGTCACCGCCGACTGCCAAGCTGCTAAATCCCCTTACCGAGCTCCCGGCCGCCTTGGGCACAGCTGGCCGCCCCGTCCTCCGGAACACACGTCTCAACGTCCTCCCTGGTGTGCTTGTCGCTCCGTGGCCACGCGCTCAAGCATCTCTGCCAGCTCTCCTCGCCTTGACGTCGGGGTGCTGGAGTCCCCCCGCGCTGCCCCGGTGATCCCGGGTGGGCTCTTAGCCCGAAATGGCCATTTCATAAGCCAGTGCCCTCCCAAGTCTGTCACCTGGACCTCTCCTCTGAACTCCAGACTCTTCCCTCTCCTGTCCTTGCAGGTCAGACACACTTCTCCAAATGACAATGAGCCCAGCCAGGGATGGCCAGCCGCCCGTTACTCGGGCAAGAATTTAGCATCAACCTTGACTCCTCTCTTTCCTTCACACCTTCATTCCGTCCTTCCACCACTCCTCGGCTCTTCCTTCTAGAACATCTGGGGTCTGACCCCTTCCCACCACGCCCACTGCCCCTACCCCAGTCCAGTCTGTCTGTCTGTCTCATTCCATGCTGTCCCTCACCTCTGTCCTGGGTCCTGCTCAGCTATTCTCAACACAGGGACCCATTTAGAAGGTAAAGCCAGTCGCATCCCATCCCTGTTCAAAGACCTTTGGTGGCTCCTGTCTTACTCTTTGGGCTGGCATGACAAAATTCCATGGACTGGGTGGCTTATAAACCACAGAAATTGATTGCTCACAGTTCTGGAGGCTGAGAGGTTCAAGATCAAGGCACAGGAAGATTTAGTGTCTGGTGAGGGCCTGCTTTCTAGTTCATAGATGGCCACAGCCTCATGTGTCCCCAGTGGGGGCAGGGGCAAGGAAGCTCTATGGGGTCTCTTTATAGGGGTGCTAATCCTATTCATGAGGGCTCTGCTTTTATGACATAATCATCTTGCAATGGCCCACCTCCTAATGCCACCACACTGGGGGTCAAGTTTGAATACATGACTTCTGGGGAGACACAAACATCTGATCTATAGCACTTCCCATGTTCTCCTAGGCCTTCAATGAGCCCCTCCTCAATGGGATCACACCACACCAGTCTCCTTGCTGATCCGCTAATGCACCAGGCACGCTCCCACCTAGAGATCTCCCCACTGGCCATTCCCCTGGCCGGGAAAGTTCTTCAGACCCCCACTCTCCTCATCCTTTCCTTCATGTCCTCGCTGTACCACCACCTCCTCAGAGCAGCTTGCTGACCACTCATTTCGTACCATGACCTCCTCCCTTTGTGTCAACACTCTCTGCTTTCATTCTCTGCTGTGTTTTTCTCCCTTGACATGTGTTTCCATCTGTCTCAGTTTCCTGTTGTCACTGTGACAAATGACTACAAACTGGCTTAAAACAACACAAATTTATTATTGTGTAATTCTGGAGATCAGAAGTCTGCAGGGCTACATTCCTTTTGGAGGCTTGGGGGATAATCTATTTCCTTCCCTTTTCTACCTTCTAGAAGTTGCCTAAACTCCTAGGCTTGTGGCCCCTTCCTCCATCTTCAAAGCCAGCAGCATAGCATCTTGTTTATCTTGGGTAAACCAGGATAATATACACATCTCAAGACCCTTCACTTAATCACATCTGCAGAATCCTTTTTGCTTCTTAGGGTGAAATAGTCACAGATTCACAGGGTTTAGGACATGGACATCTTTGGGGCATTAATCAGCCTACCTCACCCTCTGATAAACCATATTTTCCTTCTGTATTTGTTTATCATCTGTCTTCCTACAGGATTTAGGACCCTTTGAGGAGGGTTTTTGGTCTGTATCCCCCAGTGCCTAGGACTATCCATGGTTAATAGTAGATGCTCAATAAATATTTTTGTGGCATGAACACCTGTTGTTTTGGCTGTAGCTGTATTCGCCTGTTCTTGGGATAAGTGCCATCAGTGACCATGACTCCTGCTTGAAAGCACCTGCCACCTATGTGGCAGTGTTGGTGGTGCCTAGGGTGGTTTCGAGGAGGGCATTGGGCAGCCCCCCAACCCAGCCAGGCTGACAGGAGCCACATTCCCCTTCCATTTTCTCGCAGGCTGCTTCAGTGCAATTCGATTTAATTCTTTGATGATTTTTGAGTCCTGAGGTAGAAGGCTCAGTCCCGCCCCGCCACACCAGGAGATGTCTAGAAAGAGCCTCCCGTCTCCCTCAGCTTCAAGCCAGAGATTCATCTTCAGTCTCGCAAATGGTATTTTGTTACCATGGCAACTGAACTTCTAAAAAAACGGATGTCAAGCAACATGCGGATCCCAGTGCTCATGGCAACCACCATTCTGCATATTTGGGGGAGAAAATGTGTCTTGCCTTCTTCCTGCCTGTGAATTAAAGAGGGGGAAGGTGAGCTTAGCAGCACCGGGTTTCCTTCCAGAACTGATGAGACACTGAGGTTTTGGGGGAAGAGGCCAGACCCCTCCCCCAGCGTGAAAGCTGAGCTTTTCCACAAGGTCACGTAACCAATGTCTTCCCCCCGACTCTGGGAAGGAGATCTGGCTTCTGCCCCTCCCTTCCTTGATGCTGTTCAAATCCCTGGAGCCCTGCTTGGCTTCTACTAGGCGTGTACATGGGAACCCCAGCCCCTCCCCATGGGCTGACGATCTGAGAGATGAAGGCATAACCCTTCACCCATTGTTCTGTTTATTTGCTCCTGGATTCGTTCATGCATTTCCTCAGTAAACATTCACTAAGACCCTACTACGTGCCAGACCCTGTGCTGGGGCAAATAGGACACGATTCAGTGATCCTCACTCTCCAGCCCAGAATCTTACAGAGGAGATAAGTAAACACATAAATTACACAGTGGTTTGAAAGAAAGAGGCGTGCATAAGCCATGGGGAGGGGAGGAAGGGAGCGCTTAACTCTGGCGTAGATGTAGGTGGGGGTGGAAATCAAAGAACCTGGCCTTGTTTTAGCTTCTTTTATGGAAAGACTTGGCCACACTATATTCATTCGAGGAAGACTTAAGAAAAATGCCTCCAACAGCTTTTTCTCAGGCATTTTGGTCACTCTACTGCCTTGAAGCGAAGATGGACATTTCTCCCATTATAATGTTTCTGAAATCAAGATGTCTTAGGATCAATGTACCTAATGAAGTGTTTCTTTCCCCACTCCCAGCAAAATTGATAGTGTCTTATAATCAGTAGTGTCTTAGGATCAAGAAAACATTGTTCACAGTATTCATTAGTAACTGAGCCTGAGACCTTAGAGAATCTTCTTGGCCTTGGATTCCTGCTCATGTTTTCTCCTTGACGAAGTGTAGCCTTTCCCGTTAGAAATAAGGTATGAGGGGCGCCTGGGGGGGGCTCAGTCGGTTAAGCATCTGACTTCAACTCAGGTCATGATCTCAGGGTCCTGGGATGGAGCCCCAAGTCAAGCCAGGCGGTGGGCTCCCTGCTCAGCGGGGAGTCAGCTTTTCCCTCTCCCTCTGCCTGCCCCTTCCTGCTGCTTGTGTACTCTCTCTCTCAAATAAATAAATAAAATCTTAAAAGAAAAGAAATAAAATGTAGTTTCCAGTTAGAATGATTTTGAGGGGCTTCTCTGCATCGGGTGGTAGCTGAGTTAGTGTTTAAGAGCCAGAAGGGGGACATTTGGGTGGCTCAGCGGTCGAGTGTCTGCCTTCAGCTCATGGTATGATCTCGGAGTCCCAGGATCAAGTCCCGCATCGGGCTCTCTGCCTGGATCCTCCCTCTCCCTCTGCCTCTCTCTGTGTGTCTCTCATGAATAAATAAATAAAATCTTAAAAAAAAAAAAAAAAGAGCCAGATGGCCTGGTTTACTTCATGTCCAGACTCCTAGCTGTGAGACCCTCTCAGACCCTTATCTGTAAGATCATTATATTATGTCACTTTATCCTTCAGTTTATCTATGCAACAAGTTTTTATTGAGCATCTACTATATGTCAGGCACTATAGAACTGGGGATGCAGAAGTGGAATAAACATAAAATCTCTGTCCTCATAAGCTTTACATTCTATTGGGACAGACTGATGATAAACACACAGATTATTAAAATATAGTACAGTAGGGGATCCCTGGGTGGCTCAGTGGTTGAGTGCCTGCCTTTGGCCCAGGGCACAATCCTGGAGTCCCGGGATCGAGTCCCACGTCGGGCTCCCTCCGTGGAGCCTGCTTCTCCCTCTGCCTGTGTCTCTGCCTCTCTCTCTCTCTCTCTATCATAAATAAATAGATAAATAAATAAATAAATAAATCTTTAAAAATATATATATAGTACAGTAGATGGTAGTAAGTGCTTTGGAGAAAAATGAAGCAGGGAAGTGGGTGAGGACAGTTAGTGTAGGGGAGTTAGGGTTAGCAGTTGCAATCAGGTTTAAAGGGAGTGACAAAAAAAAAGCCAAAACAATGGTGGCTTAAAAAAAACACACAACAAAAGTCCATTTCTCTATGATAGTTATAGGAAGTCCAGAATGACTTTGTATCCACTGGGCATCCAGGACCATCCCCAACGCCTGGCCTCTCCCTCATGATCCAGTATGGCTGCTGGAACTCCAGCTCTCTTGACTATATTCCAGCCAGCAGGAGGAAAGGAGGGAGTGTGGGAGGATGTGCCTCTTTATACAACCAGGATGTGTCTTATGATCACTATATATATTTATTGAAGTGTTTCTTTCCCTATTCTTAATTAAATCAAAGATGTGTTATTAAGAACATTCTCTAGAAGCTTATGTGACTCTTCTGCTTCTTCTCATTTGTCCAGAACTCTGTTGCTTAGATGGTTATACTGTTGCAAAGAGGGCTGGGAAATGAAATGCAGTTTTTATGTGCCGGGCTAAAACCAAGAGCTTTCATGACAAGGTGAGAATGGATGGGACGAATATTGGCATTCAATTAGCTGTCTCTGCCCCACGTTGTCATGCAGATTTTATTAGATATAATGCGGACAACGGATTTGGCATAGGATAAGCACTCAGTCATGTTAGCTGTATTTCTATGCACAGTTTTTTCAACATCTGTGTGCTTGGGAGCTACCTGTGCATGGTAAACATTGGGGAGATGGGGGGTCGGGGGTCTTAAGTGACTGCCCATGGCCACAGGACTGTCTGCTGGGGACTGAGTGGGTCTGCCTGGGAAAGAGCAGGGAGTCATATGGGGGAGAGAGGTGTCAGGGATGACTCTCAGGAAGTCCTCTGAGTTCCAGGGGACCTGCCCCACACTATGCCACAGCACGTGGGACATGGGTAAGGTGCTCAGTGAGTGCTGGCCACCGGCTTCTGCAGACTGAGGTCCTCTCCAGCACATGGGCCTCGTTACCCCTCCTCCCATCCCGAGAGGTGTTGGCCACACAGTTTGGTGTCTTTTCAGAATGGTTTCTCTCACTCCGATGTGCCTCTGCTCTGCTCAAAAACTCCTTGCTGCTGAGTGGAGTCCAGACTCCACTGTTCAGCAGGCTTTGATACAAATTTATTAAAGTGATCAATTAAAGGACTTCATTGATCTGCCTCTAATTTATTTTTTTCAGCCTCTTTTCCCATGACCTCTTCCCTGCCCCGAGTGGAATCTCTTCTTCTTTAACTCAATTGTTGCCTTTTTTAGGAAACTCGGGTTATGAAACTGTTATTTAAAAATAATTGTTTCAGGGTGCCTGGGTGGCTCATGGGTTAAGTGTCTGCCTTCGGTTCAGGTCAGGATCCCAGGGTCCTGGGATCCAGCCCCACAATGGGCTCCCTGCTCAGTGGGGAGTCTGCTTCCCCCTCTCCTTCTGCTGCTCCCTCTGCTCGTGCTCTCTCTCTCTCTCAAGTAAATAAATAAAAAAAAATTTTTTTAAAGATTTTATTTATGTGTTCATGAGAGACACACACACAGAAAGGCAGAGA
The DNA here is from genome assembly GCF_018345385.1 of Vulpes lagopus. Taxonomy (NCBI): domain Eukaryota; kingdom Metazoa; phylum Chordata; class Mammalia; order Carnivora; family Canidae; genus Vulpes; species Vulpes lagopus. The sequence continues at coordinate 127,520,117 of NC_054831.1, forward strand.
CACAGGCAGAGGGAGAAGCAGGCTCCATGCAGGGAGCCCGATGTGGGAGTCGATCCGAGGACTCCAGGATCGCCTTGGGCTGAAGGTGACGCTAAACCGCTGAGCCACCCGGACTGCCCAATAAATAAAATCTTTTAAAAATTAAAAAAAATATATTTCAATGGAAGAAACAAACAAACAAGAGCTAGAATATTTCAGACTTATAATACTAAGAGTTGTCTTTGCCCCTTTCCTGGTCTCAATCCTTTCCTGGTCTCAGACCTGGGGCCACAGGAACAAAATACATGTCCCAGATAAGGTAACCCTATTATCCCACCTCTTGGCTACAGTGATCGGTCCAGGCATGGACATGTGACCCAAGATAACCAATGTGAGATGTTCCCTGAGATTTTTCCTCAGTGCAGCTGTTGGGAAACTCTGCTAGGCACCCCCCCTCCCCACCCATATTTTGCTTGCAAGACAAAGAGCTTAACCTGGTGCTGCTTGCCACTATGATGTAATTGTAAGGAGAAGGACGAATGGTGGTAGGAGAGATGGAAGCAAAAAGGCAGAGGAACAAGGAAGAGGGAGAGGGGAAGGGGAGAAGAGAGGAGAATAAATACAGGTGCATGTGAGTTCTGGATCCATGTGCCCTATAGGCCAGTTTCACCACTGTACCTTTACTAGTTAGAATATTGTTCTGTAAACAATTTTTCCTTTTGGGCTTCAGCTAGTTTCAGTTGGGCCAGGACGAGGACTGGAACAAGGCAAGCTTGCTTATAGGTACCCGAGAATGAGTGCCTCCTTAAATTTGCATCCTAGAGTGCTCACTGGCTCACCTTTGTCTTGGCCCTCCGTTGAGTTTCACTGACTTGTAACTCAATGGATTTTTGGCCAATAAAAATTCTCCTTGTATTTTGTAGTTGCAAGTTAAAAACATATTTGTTGTTCAAATTGGCCAAGTACATCTAAATATTAATGAGTGCATCCTGAAGAACAAAGACGACTGGATCAAAGCCAGTGGATGTCTAGGCTGAGAAAGTAAACTATTCCATTTCACAGCTGCCAACGACTGGGTGGGCTGTAACACAAGCTATTACGTCAAGAATGTGGTTGCGTTGGTCAGTTGTCACTGAAAATTTCTCAGAATTCTTGTTGCTCTGGCTTGCCTTATGGTTGGCAGAGTGGACACTAATCTCCCCTTCTTTGGGTTACAGTGCCTAGAACAGTGTTCGTTGCACTGAAGGCACTCAATAAATATTTGTTGGATTGGACTGAACAGCACTCTGATCTCTGGCCAATTCTCACACCATAATGCATCTAATAGTGGCTACGCCATTCCTTCTTGGCTAGTCAGTGTTTTCTTTCCCTGACCTCAGTGGTTAGCTCGTGGATGGATATGTGACCCGAGGCAGTCCATGGGACTCAAATCCCATGAACTTTGTTGAAACTGTTGAGAAAGAGAAATCCTCTTCCGCTGTGAGGATGGGGGTCTAGGGCTCCCAGTGACCATTTTATGACCTGGGGACTGACTGCCTACGAATGGAACAGAGGAGAGAGAGAGAGAAAATGAGTCCTGATAACATGACTTATGTCCTGGAACCAGCCAGCCCTGAATGTTTCATTTTATGAACCATTCTATTTTTTTTTTTGCAAAAGCATGTTTAAGTTGAGCTTCTGGATTTGTCCCTGAAAGAACCCCCATTAATGCAGTTGTCTTTTTTATCTGTGTAGCTGTTAGAATGCCCTTGGCAGTAGTACTTACCAATGACCAATTCACTGGGATTACACCGTAAGGTTATTATTCCACTGACAAGAAGTTCAGGGGTGGAGCGCTTTCAGGCACAGTTTGATCAAAGTCCCAGCTCCACTTCTCTGTGATTCCCTTGGATTTTCTCTTTCCCATGTATTGGTCTTGGTGGCAGCAAGAGGACTTCAACAGTTGTATCACATCCAGATCCTTCGGTCAAAGGTAGGAAAGGGACCAGCTCTTTTAGTCTGTACTTAAGAGAAGACTTTTCTTGAAGTCCCCCCCCCCCAGCAGACCTTCCCTCCCAGCTTATTGGCTAGAACTGGGTCTTGTGCTCATTCCTAAGCTAACCCCTGGCAAGGGGACCAGGACCACCATGATTGGCTGAGGCTGAGGCCACAGTCCACCTCCCGCAACACATGGTCCCATAGGGGGTCCTATGTTTATCTCCTCCTCTCCAGTGTTTACAGTCTGTTTCCTCTTCGTGGTCCATCCCATCTGCTTCACACATAGACATCTTGTACACTTTATTTCTTTTTAAAAGATTTTACTTACTTATTTGAGGGAGAGAGAGAGAGAGAGAGAGAGAGAGAGAGCGAGCATGAGTGGGGGAGCAGTAGGCAGAGGGAGAAGCAGGACTTGATCCAAGGATCCCAGGATCATGACCTGAGCCAAAGGCAGATGCTTAAATGACTGAGCCACCCAGGTGCCCCACCACCTTGTACTCTTTCTGGCCACCATCATGTTTTTCTACTTCCTTCCATTAGAGTTAGATGGGCTTGGGGTTGGTAGAACTCAAAGGAAGTTTCTGAAGTGCACAGAGGGGCCCAATATCCAACCTCTTCCTCAGCGTGGTCAAAGCCTTGGGATGGCAGGACCAGGGCCAAGAAGGTGAAGTATCAGAGATACAGATGGCCATAGACTCCTGTGAGGTAGTGAGTTCTCCACCAAGGGAATTATTCAGGTGAAGGCTGGATGACCCTTTCTGAGTCAGCATAGGAGGGCTTCTCCTACTGGGAGTGAATTTGGGCTGGGTTTGCTCATTCATTTATTTATTCAACAAGTATTTATTGAGCACCTGCTGTATACCGGCTCCTGGGCTAGATACTGATAATGAAGTAAGTAACAAGAGGTATACAGCTCCTGCGCTCACTCAGCTTAGAATTTAGGAGGGGGGATGGCCCATAAATGAATCATTATACATGTAAATATACAACGGCAGGTATGCTAGGTGACCTCCAGAGTCCCCTTTGAATCCAAGATCGATGATTCTGTGTGTACACTGCTAGTTGAGTGCCTCGCACATAGTAGGTGGTCAGTAAATGTTGCTGCTCTTGTTAATCCCTAACCATAGAAGCCCTCTGGCAATACTTCCCTCCTCTGATCCTCTGTGTTATCTGTGTCTGTGTGTTACGTATTTGATTTTGGCCACACTTCAATTTTATTATTAAGCTTTTAATTTATCGTGTGACTAAGTACGTTCCCCCCCCACCCTGAAACTACAATATTAATCTACCGAATGATGCCAAACAGATCCAACTAGTTAAAAAACTAGAATTGTTCAAATGTATCAACCTCCTTGCCTGCCTTTTGCAAGCCAAGGACACAAACACTAATTAAAAGGAGAACAATCCCTAACATGTCCATAGCAGTTTCCCACACATCAGCTTATGTGGGCTGACAGCAGTCCTGGGCGCAAGGCAGGTGATATCACCCACTTTTCTGGCTAAGAGAAAACAGGCTCAGAATGGGCAAATGGCTTGTCCAGTACCTGGGGGAGGAGAATGTTTCTTTCTCCATTTTTTTTTTTTAATTGGTAAAAGTGAGAGAGCAAGCATAAGCTGGGGGAGGCGGGAGGCAGATGGAGAAGGACAAGCAGACTCCCTGCTGAGTGCAGAGCCCAACACAGGGCTCGACCCCAAGACCCTGAGATCATGACCTGAGCCGAAGAAGTCAGTGGCTAAACCAACTGAACCACCCAGGCGTCCCTCTTTCTCCTACTTTTAAGTAGCTTGAATTTATTTATTTTTTATTTTTTTTAAATTTATTTTTATTTTTTTTAGTAGCTTGAATTTAAATAGCAGAATCCAAACTGGAGGATAATCTGGGGGATCATCTACTTCTATTTCCCCATTTTACAGATGAGAGGCCCAGGAAGGTGCTGGGACTTGACAAAGACGACATTGCCAGTAAATGGCAGAGCCTAGGACTCACAGTGCTTGAGTCTCAAGCTTGCCCGATTCCCTCTTTCCGGATACTCAGGGTGCTGTTAATAACTAAGGGGGCTCCTGTACTTCCCAGGTGAGGCTGGGGGCAAAAGCAGCAACAGGTGAGGGTCATGGGCCCTGACTGCGAATAGCAAGACTGAGGCATAGTGGGGCCGCTGTAAACAGCCCAGCCTGGAGCCACAGTTAGCCTGAGCCCTCCCTCCCCTTTCCATCCTCTCACCTCCCTAGACCCCAGTCCCTTTGATCCTCCTGTTTTTTCCGGGCACTTTCTTGTGCTCCTCGCGCCTCCTTGTGGCTAAAAGTGTCCACTGCAGCACCGGCTGCCCCTGTTCCTGGGAAAAATCCCGTAAATCCTGGCTTGTGGAGGTTGAAGGAGCCTTGGAGATCATTTTACAAATAATTTCCTTTTTTTTCCCCCCGAAGTGGTAAAACCAACCTGAGTCGGGATTAGAACTCAAGAGTCCCGGTTTCTAGACCATTTCCCCAAATGGACTGTCATTGACTAAATCTTCGAATAGGAGTAACCTGTGGGGTTCCAGGTAGGACATGACTGATCAATCACTTAAGTTGTTTTTAGGGCCAAACCCTACAACTTTCATATCACCGAGCCTCAGTTCCCTCATCTGAAACTGGGAAGGAAAATAGTACCTACCGACCTTGTAGGGGAAGGAAGGTAGCATGAACTGGTGTACAGAAATCTCAGTGCCAGGCGCACCACATAGGCAGCATGGATTGTAGACCTAAATGTAAAACCGAAAACTAAAACTCTGGAGAGAAAACAGGAGAAAATCTTTGTGATCTTCGGTTAGGTGAAGATTTCTTAGGTGCAACTGAAAACATGGTCCAGAGGAGAAAAAAATTGGATAAATTAGACTTCATAAAAATCAACTACTTCTGCTCTCCAAAGACAATTTAAGAGAAGTCAAGACATGACATTGAAGAAAATACTTAGAAATCACATATTTGATTGGGGATTTCTATCCAAAATATAAAAAGGACTCTCAATAATTAGATGATAATATAACCCAACAGAAAAAAAAAAAAAAGGGAGAAAGAGTTGAGCAGACACTTCACCCATGAACACAGATGGTGGGCAAATAAGCACATAAAAATCTTCAACGTCATTAGTCATTAGAGAAATGCAAATCTTAACCACGATGAAATGCCTCTGTGCACCTATTAGGAATCTCTAAAATCAAAAGGCTGATTGTCCCAAATATTGGTAAGGGTGTGGAAGATCTGGAACTTGCATACACTGCTGGTTGGCACGTAGAATGGTACGACCATTTGGGGGAACTGTTTAGAAGTTTCTTAAAAAGTTGAATGTACGGATGCCTGGGTGGCTCAGCAGTTGAGCATCTGCCTTTGGCTCAGGTCATGATCCCAGGGTCCAGGGATCAAGTCCCGCATCGGGCTCCCTGCAAGGAGCCTGCTTCTCCCTCTGCCTATGTCTCTGCCTCTGTCTCTGTGTCTCTCATGAATAAATAAATAAAATCTTTAAAAAAAAAAAAAGTTGAATGTGCGCCTACCACATGACCCAACATTCCAGTGCTAGGAATTTACCTGAGAGCAAAGGAAGTCCATACAAACACTTGAATGTGAATGATTGAAGCAGCTTTATTTGTAGTAGTTGAAAACTAGGGACAGCCCAAATGTCCATCAACAGGTCAACAGGTAAGCAAATTGTGGTGTATTTATACAATGGAATACTATTCGGCAATAAGGAAGGGATGAACTATATTGATACAGGCAACAAGGTGGGTGAATCTCGAATGCTGATTCTGAGTGTGAGAAGCCAGGGAAGGGAGAGGACACGCTGCGTGACTCCATTTATAGAAGATTTCAGAAAATGCAAACTAAGTTATAGTGACAGAAAGCAGACCAGTGATTTTCTGGGGGTGAGGGATCCTGGGGACAGAAGAGCGGGATCGCCAAGGGATATTAGGAAACTTTTGGGGTGATGGATCTGTTCAGTATCTTAATTGTGGTGATGGTTTCATGGGTCTATACAAATGTTGAAACTTATCAAATTGTACACTTTATTTTTTTGCTTTTTAAAAAGATTTTATTTATTTGTTCATGAAAGACACAGGGGGTGGGCAGAGACATAGGCAGAGGGAGAAGCAGGCTCCCCGCAAGGAGCCCTATGCGGGACTCAATTCTGGACCCCGGGACCATGCCCTGAGCCAAAGGCAGATGCTCAACTGCTGAGCCACCTAAGCGTCCCAAATTGTACACTTTAAATGTGTGCAGTTTATCACATTTCAATAAAGCAGTTTAAAGAAAGGAAATTATAGTGCTTGGTTCATAACATACTGAGTTGAAGAGTTTCAAAGGTCAGCCCCACATCTAGAGGCGGGTACTTCTCCCGTGGTTTGCGGTGCTGATGAGGCCAAGGCCCACTCCTCCCTCAAAGGCCATTTTGCCTTCCAAAGACTTCCCATCGGTGTGCTGGAGCCTTTGATCAGTCAATGGTAAGTAGGAGCCACTGACCCAAAGAAGACTGAAAGAGAAAGTGAACCCTCTGGGCTTAGACTACTACCTCTGCCCCCAACCTGGTGCACCCTCTTTTGGGAAATCCTCAAAGCCTGCATCCTTCCATGAGCTTCTGACGGCAGCACCCTCAGATGGACTGTGGATCAGCTCGCTGACCTCTAGACAACTTGGTCCCTCCCTCTTTATCAGACTTTTCACCAACTGCTTTGAGTTGATCTTTCAGATGCTTGGACCATCTTCTCTATGAGATCGTACCCCAACACATTTCCTTTTTGCCATGGCTGTTGGGAGGCTCACAATCAAGGATGGTGTCCAACCGTAAGGATTAATTCGTCCTAGGTGCCTTGTACCAGGTAGTTTTCTGCTCCTTTCAGCTGGTTTTGTTATTGATTGATTTCTATATTTGTTTTTAATATATCTGTTTTATGGTATGTTCCATCTTAGGAAGTGATCTCGGATTCTTTTCACAAATAGATGGTTTCAACCATTGTAAAAAGGAAGAAAAAGTCTCACCTGTAGCCTGTGAGTGGTCGGGGGCATGTCCTGTACATTATCCTTGTGTCCCACCATATCTGGGAGAGTAGATTGCATGAGGAAAATGCTCATTAAAAATGTGTTGAAGGGACGCCTGGGTGGCTCAGTGGTTTGGCACCTGCCTTTGGCACAATGTGTGATCCTGGAGTCCCGGGATTAAGTCCCACGTCGGGCTCCCTGCGTGGAGCCTGCTTCTCCCTCTGCCTGTGTCTCTGCCGATCTCTCTCTCTCTCTCTCTCATGAATAAATAAAGTCTTTTAAAAAATGTGTGAATACCTTATATAATTCCTAATACTTATTATGTTAGGGGCTCTCCCAAGGGAAAGTTCTCTAAGGACACTGAGTGACAACCAGATGAGATTCTTTTCTATTTTCCATCTCCTGTGGCACCTGTCTGGTAACATCAGTGCAGGTGCTAAGATGCCTGCTTCTGTATCAGTTTGGACCCTGCTAAGTGTCTCCCTGGAGGGACAGCCTAAGAGGGCTGTGACTCACGGGGGATTGTTGCTCCTCTGAGAGGAAAGGAATGGCATAAGTCTGGTACTCGACGTTTCCAGGGGTGGCATTGTCCTTGGTAGCCCATCTCTCCCAGGTTTGCCATCCCCAGAGTCTCTGCCTGGTGCCTTAGGAACTTGACTCACTTTCTTGAAATCAGAGGCTCATCTTTACCTTATGAGTCAGTGAGGACAGTCATTCTGAGCTGGGAATGGCTCCCTAGAGACATCTGGCTGCAGCCGAAACTGCCCATCTCTCATCCTTCCTAACAAGGGCCACACGATGTACATTTCACAATGTTCCAATAGGACCGTGCTCAGCATGGCTAATGAAGGATTTCAGCTTTTGGCAAAGAAATGGCAGGGTTAGTTAAAACCGAACTATTTTGTTGAGGAGTGATGGGTCTTATGTTTTGTTTGTTTGTTTGTTTGTTTGTTTATTTCATTTTTTTAAAGATTTATTTATTTATTTATGATAGAGAGAGAGAGAGAGAGAGGCAGAGACACAGGAGGAAGGAGAAGCAGGCTCCCTGCCAGGAGCCTGACATGGGACTCGATCCTGGGACTCCAGGATCCCGCCCTGGGCCAAAGGCAGGTGCCAAACCGCTGAGCCACCCAGGAATCCCTGTTTATTTATTTATTTAAAAATATTTTGTTTACTTGATACACACACAGACACAGAATGAGTAGCAGGGAGACGGGAAGGGAAAAGGTGTAGCAGACTCCCCGCTGCACAGGGCCTCCACTCAGAGCTTGATTCCAGGACCTGAGCAGAAGACAGATGCTTAACTGACAGAGCCACCCAGGTGGCCAGGAGGAGTGATGATCTTTTAACAAACTACCAAGGAACCCATGAAAGAATGTAGAATGCAGCAAGAGGGCCCCCCAAAAGTGAGAAGCCATAAACAAGGACCCCTCGTAGTGGAGACACCACACCTGTTTTCATTTTCATGGCTCTTTTTTTGTTCTTTCCCCTGCTGTGTGCTAAGGAGACAAGAATTTTGATGATAAGAAAACAGATTAGATCATGCTGTGCTGGTTCTCAAATGGCTTTACTAGATTGCATCCCCAAAACGAGGGAGTTTATAAATTTTTGGTTTGGCTTTTAGGAGCCTACAGGATCTGATTGCAACCTTCCTTTTTCATTACTTGCTCCCTGTTCTCTGTCATCACATGTCCTGGACTTGGCCTATATCAGCCAGCTCTTGGTAGCTTTGCACTTTTGCTCATCATCTTGTTCCCTCTGCATGAAAAGATTTTCTTATTCTCATCTCTCTACTCCACCCTTTGTTCTGTTTACGGAACTCAAATTCCTTCCCTAGGGAGGAAAATAAACTGCAACTCCCTGTGCTGGTGGTGCTTTGCTTGCCCTAATTTCACTGGGTCTGGATAATAGATAACTGTCCATTTCTGCTTCTCCTCGAGACCCTAAAGAGCCAGAGGGCAGAGCCTGGCTGTATATGGTTATATCTTCTAGTGCCCAGCCAAAGGCTCAGATGCAGGAGGCTCTCAGAATCATGCGTTGGGGACTGGCGTGTTCTTCTTGTTCTTTTAACACAAAATATGCCATATATTCATGCTCAAAAAGTATAAAAGACTGAAAAGTCACTCTGTTCTCTAGCCACAAGATTCCATGTGAACAACCAGTATTATCAGCTTTTTATGAATCCTTCTAGATATATATAAACATACATATTTTTCTCCTTCCTTTTTAAAATAAATGGGATCATACTGAAACACTCACTTTACTGTGCTCATATTCATATGAGCACTTTTAAGTATACATATACATGTATTTTTAGATCTTATTTAACCAATTAACTACTGATAATGTTTCAGTTGTTTTCATTCTTTTGTTATTAAAAACAATGCTACAATGAATAATCCCATATTTGCCTTATTCAGATGTGTACACATTTACATAGGAAGAATTTCTGGAGGTGGAATTGCTAGGCCGAATAGGTGTGGGCACTTTTAATCTTGATCCTCATTGCCTGATTGTTCTCTATAAAGAATGTCCAGTTTCACACCCATCAGCAGTATATGGGAGTCTCTGTCCCTGTACCTTTTTTTTTTTTTTTTTTTTAAGATTTTATTTATTTATTCGTGAGAGACACAGAGAGAGAGAGAGGCAGAGACACAGACAGAGGGAGAAGCAGGCCCCACACAGGGAGCCCGATGCGGGACTCAATCCCAGGACGCCAGGATCACATCCTGGGCCAAAGGCAGGCACTAAACCGCTGAGCCACCCAGGGATCCCCTGTCCCTGTCCCTTTGCCAACACTATGTGTTATTAACTTTCGGACAAGTTCCATTAAAAAAAAATTAATAGGGATCCCTGGGTGGCGCAGCGGTTTGGCGCCTGCCTTTGGCCCAGGGCGCGATCCTGGAGACCCGGAATCGAATCCCACGTCGGGCTCCCGGTGCATGGAGCCTGCTTCTCCCTCTGCCTGTGTCTCTGCCTCTCTCTCTATCTCTCTGTGACTATCATAAATAAATAAATAATTAAAAAAAAATTAAAAAAAAATTAATAAAGTTAGATTTAATTTTAAGTGTATGTGTGTGTGTACCAAATTCATGATCACCTCTTAGTTGAAAACCATCAAAAAGTATCTGGGGAGGGGGGAGGGGAACAATCTGGAGATTCTAACCCCACGTTCACAGAAAAACAATTCTCATTGGATTCCAAGGATAATTAAGGACTGTGGTAGGAAAATGTCACGGACAACCAATTTCTTTAATAAAGAGACTTTACTTTTGGGGAGCAACCTACAGATGTCAGATGCCTTTTACATATATATTGCTTTTGACCAGCGGGTACATTCCTACACCTTCAAGAATTTTTTTAAAGCATAACCAGGAGGAGCTAACTTGGATGAACACCTTGCTGTTTTGGGTCAGATTTTGGGTATCTTCTGATTATTTCAGTAAGGAGATCACTAAAGAGGTCAGAAGATAGTCTGAAATCGGCTCCACAGTCGTGATTAAATAGGATTAAATAGGATGTCTGTAAACACAGACACAGAAACAGGCACCCATAAAGCAGCTGTAATTATTAGCTGACAAACAATAGGTTGTTATATGGGGGTGATGACAGATTAAGGGGCTACTTTGGTGATAAAATCTGCCCTCTTGGCTGTAAGGGCTCTGGGAGCCCAATAAATTCCTCTCTTGCACTCATCAGCAGTGCAACTGTGAGCACATCCCCTAATGTCCCCGGCCTCACTCTTCGCATCTGCAAAGTGGGAAGAAAAAAAAAAAAATTCCAAGGCTCAAGGTTTGCCCTGAGGTTAAATGTGCAACACTCCCAAGGGCTTGCTACACTCTAGTCCTCTTCTTTTCCTACCCCCCTAAAGAGGCGGAGCTTCAGGAGTCTCATTAGTCTCGGTGGAGCCCTCACGAGCCCATCAAACAACCCAACAATAACCCCAGGAAACCAGAGCGACGCGAGCTCGACCAGCACCGCCTGCGCCCCGCGCGGCTCCCAAGGGCAAAGGGTCACCAGCGACCCGCGATCTCGGACTTCCGGTCAGCCCCCTCGCCCCGCCCCTCGGCGACGGAGACCCCGCCCCCGCGGAGGCCGCCGCAGCCGGGCGGTCACCCGGGCAACGCCGTCTTCCGGTCCGCGCGGCCCCGCCCACTTCCGGCCCGGCGTCGTTGCGTCAACGCCGGGCGACGCGGAGCGGGTCTCGGGAAGGGCGGCGAGGGGGGCGCGGTTCCGGGCGGAGGGCGGCGGAGCGTGAGGGCGCGCGGCCTGACCTCGGCGTCGCCGCGGGCACCCGGGGCTCCGCGCCAGCCATGGAGAGCGGGGGGCGGCCCTCGCTGGGCCAGTTCATCCTCCTGGGCACCAGCTCTGTCGTCACCGCCGTCCTGTACTCCGTGTACCGGCAGAAGGCCCAGGTCGCCCAGGAGCTCAAGGTCAGTGCTGGGGCCAGCCTGGCCTCCGCCGGCTCGACCCTGCCCCCCGGTAACGGTGGGCCCGCCCTTCGCCTCGGGCCGGAAACTGCCCCAGGGCGGAAACCGGCTTCTGACAGGTGTCGCCCCGCCGGTCTCGGTGGGGGCGCGGCGAGCAGACTCGGGTCACGTGATAGCCGCTCCACCTGCCCCTCTTCCTCTCAGTCCCTCTCATCACCCGGAATCGCGACTGGATTACATCATTCGACAAATTCTTAGCGGGCCACCTGCTCCGCTCCAGGCCCTGGGGCTCCTGCACGGATAGAGGAGACCAAAAGTCTCTGCCCTCATGGAGATTCCAGTCTGGTACAGACAGACAAGTACATCGGGTGGGGTGACAGATGGGGAGAAAAATACGACAGAATGATGCGGGGAAGAGAGGAAATGCGGTGCCGGAGAAAGGGAGGTGTGCTATTTTAAAGAAGGTGACATTTAACAGAGCCCAGGAGGAGGTGAGGGGGACCGTGCAGGTGTCTAGGGGGAAGAACAGTTCAGATGGAGGGAACAGCAAGTGCAGAAACCCTAGACTTTGCCCATTTATGTAACCACTCAGTTCCTTGTTCCTACAGACTCTTCCTTTTTTGATGGTTTAGTTACTTTAAAAATAACACTTTCTTTCTTAGTCTGCCCTTTCTAGCTTAGCACATTCTCCTCTTGGTTTTTTTTTTTTTTCTCCTTCACAATCTTTTTTTTTTTTTTTTTTTTTTGAGGTATGGAAAATGACAGTCATCTCCAGATTGCAAATGGGGAAATTATTGAGACTCCCGGGAAAAGTCTTAGCAGCTCCTCAAGTTGGAACTTAGGTCTTTGGATTCCAAGTGTGGGATTATTATTATTTTTTCTTTTCTTTTTCCTTTCCTTTCCTGATTGACCGCATTGCTTTACTGTGACCGTCTGACTGGCCCATGAGAGATGGACCTTTTTAGGTCGGAGACAGGGTCTTACGTATGCTTTTTCTTTTCTTCTAGGTTGTAAGTCAGTGCCTGACAAGTGGTAGACGCTCAGGGAATGTTTGTGGATTCCTTTTGGCTGAAATGTCACGATACCACAGTTAGGGCTTCGCTTGACATTTATTTGAAGGATTCCTAAACCTGGCTTAGTTCATTATCACCATATTGTTTTCAGTAAAAGGGCTCAGGAGCCAGTGTGTGAAATCCCTGCCGTCGAGGGGAGTTTGGGAATGCATTTGGATCGAACCAGGTTACCAAGCAGTCAGATTTGTGGTGCAAATGGCGTCCTAGTGAGATTCCAGCTGCCCAGTTGTTTGATTATAAACAGGTTACTGCTGAAGTCATGTGCTAGGAGTGTAACTGATACTCCACTTTCTGACTCTAAAAGTCTGAAATCAGGTTGGCATCAAGCTGACTGAATGTGGGACCTTTGAAGCAGTGAACTCTCCAGGATCTATTTTTGGGTGACCTTAAAAGTTTTGCCAGTTAGTTCCCAAATGAAGTTGAAACAGCCCCTTCCTGGAAAGAGTTGGGATTCCTAATATTTTAGGTTCTGTTTTCTTGATCAGATTACAAAACTCGCAGAGTAGGTTTGAGTCTTAACCTTGTGCATCTCTCGTAGTGATGGGAATGCATATTTATTGCCTGCCTATTACGTGCCAGCCCCTGGGCTAGATTCCTTCACACCTTACACATCATTTAACACACATAAAAATCCAGTGATAGTTTTATCTCCATTTTTTTTTTTTTACAGCTTTGGCAATTGAGACTCAGGTAAACTAAGTTGCTCAAAGTCACAATAGATGGACTGAAGGTTGATTCAAGTGTCTTTCCAACCGTATTCCCTCTCCCCTTTAAAAAATTCTAACTGGCCATCCTGTGGTGGATGGTGTACCAGCTGTGTGACTTGGGGCAAAGCACTTCATATCTCTGAGCCTCAGTTTCCTTATCTGTAATTGGGGCTAATAATGTCTGCTGTATAGGGGTGGTAGGAGCATTGCATGAATTTACGCGTGTAAAGTGTTTAGCCTAGTGCCTGGTATATACAGTTGACCTTTGAACAACATGGGTTTGAACTGTGCAGGTCCACTTACACGCAGATTATTTTAAAAAAATACAGTATTATAAATGTATTTTCTTATATTTATTTATTTTTTAAAGATTTTATTTATTCCTGAGAGATACAGAGAGAGAGGCAGAGACACAGGCAGAGGGAGAAGCAGGCTCCCTGCGGGGAGCCAGATGCAGGACTCAATCCCAGGACCCTGGGATCACAACTTGAGCCAAAGGTAGACACTCAACCACTGACACCCAGGGGCCCCTTTTCATGATTTTTAAAAGATATTTTCTTTTCTTTAGCTTGTTTTATTACAGGAATACAGCATATAACCTACAAAATATGTTGATTAACTGCTTATGTTATCAGTAAAGCTTCTGGTCAGTAGGCTATGAGTAGTTAAGTATTTGGGGAGCCAGAGGTACATGCAGATTTTCAACTGTGTAGCGGGTTGGTGCCCCCAACCCCTGCATTGTTCAAGGGCCAATTGTAGTCTCTCTAAGTGATTATTCATTCACTAACTTATTCATCAAATACAGGTCGAGTGCCTGCTGTGGGTCAGACACTGTTCTCGCCACTAGGGGGACGGCAGTGAACAAGACCTGGACGCCCAGGAACTGTTCACTGGTTTTATTAATTCTCTTATTTTTGATGCAGCAGTGCCAGGCTGGGCTGGTACCCAGGCACAGCAGGTGGGAAACTGAATCAGAGGGGGTGGTAGGAGCAGAGAGGCGACAGCAGACTTCACATTGCTCGCCTGCTTGTCAGAGGGTGGGACAATGAACTGGAAAATAGGAGAATAGCTCCAGCGAACAGAGCCTTGTCCCGCAAAGGTGAAGGCTCCCCTTTACTGTCGTGTATCAGTGCAGAGCATGGAGTGATGCAGGCCTGCTGAGGGGAACACCTGCCATGGCCCACGCACTGGTTTTGTGCTTTACACATAAGCTCTTTGGATGCATGCTTCTGTGTCGTCAAGAAGAGATTAAATTGTGTTCAGTCCATGGCATGGAAACGGATAAGTACCTTTCCAATTTTCACTAAAAAAAGCTAAATGAAGAGGAGGGTATGTTTCCGTTAACTGAAGAAAGAATGTCAGTGGCACCCCCATTCTAAAGGTGACAGATGCCTGATTCTATGGTGAAACTTCTGGGGCACAGCTTGGGAATGTGATTCTCTATAATCTCCTTCCTGCCTGATTTCCTCATTCTCTCAACATGAAAAAAGTAAATAGTCTTTTTCTTGTTGGGCCTGTAAGTGTGATAGAACATGCAGTATTCAGCAGCCAGTTGAATGTGTCGTTTGCTTTTAGGGAGCCAAAAGAATCCACCTGGGCGAAGACTTAAAGAGCATTCTTTCAGAAGCTCCAGGAAAATGTGTGCCTTATGCTGTAATTGAAGGTATGTTTATTTATTGGCAAGATTTAAAACTTCCTCTTCTCAAAGTTTGATAAAAGTCTTGGCCGATGTGAATGGCCTTTTGTGTGGGGCTGTGGTCCAGAACTTGGACTTTGGGATCAGAAAGACCCAGGTTATTACTCTGTGATCCTGGCACAATTACCCAACCTTTCTGAACCTCCCTTATCCCATCTGAAAAAGAATTCCTGTCTTTTAGGGTGGCTGTAAAGCTGAAATGTTGGATCCATGTAAAGTGCTTAGCAGAGTACCTGCAAACCATAACTTACTGTGATACCATTTTCATCATTTTGATTAACTGAACTCAAGCTAAAATCAAAATTTAAATCACCTTAAAGGGAAGGGACAGAGCAATTCTTCAGAAGTAAAATCATTTGTTTCCATTTAGGAGCTGTTCGATCTGTTAAAGAAACACTTAACAGCCAGTTCGTGGAAAATTGCAAGGGAGTGATTCAGCGGCTGACACTGCAGGAGCACAAGATGGTGTGGAATCGGACAACCCACCTTTGGTACGTACCCTTTCTCCCCTGGCCAGGCCTCACAGCTGGTTGGCTCAAATGCTGGTGTCCCGGGCACTGTTTCCATGTCTTCAGATTCCCTTGAGACAAGGCCCAGACCAGTTTCTTCATGCTGACGGTATTCTTGCCTGCGGTCTGAGGACCTCTTATATCAGAGTCACCTAGGTATCTTGTTCAAATGGAGATTCCTGGGCTCCATCCCAGACCTACCACGCCAGAATTTCTGGGATGGGAGGCCTGGAATCTGTTGGTATGCTCACTGAAGTGTGAGAACCCCTGATTTATGGCATGGATTAATGAATTCAGTATTTATTAAAACAATGGAAAACCATTTTTCCTACCAATCCTAGTAGATTTTTTTTTTTTGTCTTTTGTATTATAGTAAGAATGCTTAACATGAGACCTACCCTTCTATTTTTTTTTAAGATTTGATTTTTTTTTTTTTTTATTAGCAAGCTTGAGCAGGGGTGGGGGGGAGGGCAGAGGAAGAGGAAGAAGCAGACTACCCATGGAGCAGAGAGTCCAATGTGGGGCTTAATCCCAGGACCCTAGGATTATGACCTGAGCTGAAGGCAGACGCTTAATGGACTAAGCTACCAGATGTCCCATGAGATCTACCCTATCAATACATTTTGGAGTGTAGCATACAGCACATCTCTAGAACATATATATATATATATTTTTTAAATTTATGATAGTGAGAGAGAGAGAGAGAGAGGCGCAGAGACACAGGCAGAGGGAGAAGCAGGCTCCATGCACCGGGAGCCCGATCTGGGATTTGATCCCGGGTCTCCAGGATCGCGCCCTGGGCCAAAGGCAGGCGCCAAACTGCTGCGCCACCCAGGGATCCCCTCTAGAACATATTTATCTTGTATAACCAACACCTCGTACCCACTGAACAGCAACTCCCATTTTCTTCCACCCCAGCCCTTGGCAACCACCATTCTGCTCTCTGTTTCCGCAAGTATGACTATTTTATTTTATTTTATTTTTTATTTTTTTTGAAAGAGAGAAAGAGAGCATGTACCTGCATGCATGAGCAGGGGAAAGGGCAGAGGGAGAGAGAGAATCCACACTCAGCACAGAGCATGACGCGGGGCTCTATCTCATCACTCTGAGATCATGGCCTGAGCTAAAATCAGGAGTGGAACGCTTAACAGACTGAGCCCCCCCAGGCGCCCCTGAGTATAACTATTTTAGGTCCCTCATGTAAATATTTGTCTTTCTGTGCAGTGGCTTAGTTCTCTTAGCATAATGTCCTGCAGGCTCCTGCCTCTTGTCACGGTCACATATGTAGAATTTCCCTTCTTTTTTATGGCTCAGTAATGTTGCACTGTTGTGTATCACATTTTCTTTCTTTGCTCATCGCCTGATGGGCAAATAGGTTGTTTCCATGTCTTGGCTCCCGTGAATACTGCAGTAAACACGGAGGTACAGATAACCTCCTGAGACCCTGATTTCAGTTCTTCAGGATGCACACCCAGAGAAGTGGGGTTGCCAGATCATATGGTAGTATGTGCTTAATTTCTTAAGGATTTGGATACTTATTTGAAAGTGGCAAAGAGAGATAAATGGTAGGCTGGTCTCTGACAGCATTTATTCGCCAATGATGCTGCCTGGGAACCTGAGCAATGGATCTGCCTTATGAGGAGGCACTAGGATAATAGTGATCGGTGCATACTCTTGCAGTTCTTTCAGACTCTGTCCTGTCCCGCATTTAGGCCATCCCCTGTCTGCTTGGGTTTGAGGTGTTTGCTGTCCTTTATTTTTATCTTGGGTTCTCTCCTTGTTTTAGGAATGACTATTCCAAGATCATTCACCAGAGGACCAACACGGTGCCCTTTGACCTGGTACCCCATGAGGATGGTGTGGGCGTGGCCGTGCGAGTGCTGAAGCCCCTGGACTCGCAGGATCTGGGCCTGGAGACAGTGTACGAGAAGTTCCACCCCTCCATCCAGTCCTTCACCGATGTCATTGGCCACTATATCAGCGGCGAGCGGCCCAAAGGCATCCAGGAGACCGAGGAGATGCTGAAGGTTGGCGCCACCCTCACAGGGGTAGGCGAGCTGGTCCTGGACAACAACTCCGTCCGCCTGCAGCCCCCCAAGCAGGGCATGCAGTACTACCTGAGCAGCCAGGACTTCGACAGCCTGCTGCAGAGGCAGGAGTCAAGCGTCAGACTCTGGAAGGTCCTGACGCTGGTCTTTGGCTTCGCCACCTGCGCGGCCCTCTTCTTCATTCTGCGGAAGCACTACCTGCAGCGGCAGGAGAGGCAGCGCCTCAGACAGATGGAGAAGGAGTTCCAGGAGCACGAGGCCCAGCTGCTGAGCCGTGCCAAGCCCGAGGACAGGGAGAGTCTCAAGAGTGCCTGTGTCGTGTGTCTGAACAGCTTCAAGTCCTGCGTCTTTCTGGAGTGTGGGCATGTCTGCTCCTGTGCCGAGTGCTACCGTGCCTTGCCAGAGCCCAAGAGGTGCCCCATCTGCAGACAGGAGATCACCCGGGTCATTCCCTTGTACAATAGCTAATGATCTTGAAGCCCCGCAGGTGGAGGTGAAGGGACCCCACTCCCCCTTCTCAGGAATGTTTGTCTTGAGGCCTGTAGAAGAGCAGCGATGGGGACAGCTCTTATCCCAGGTATGAATGAGGGAGGAGGCTGGGGAGCCATCCAGGTCTCACACCTCCAGCACTGGGACGTTGCCGCACCACCACAAGAGGGGACTCCCCACCTCTGGCTCTGCTTGAGAATCACAGCCCCACGCTGGGGTGGGTGTGGTAGCCTGGCATTCCTTCCTGCAACTAGAGGAGTGTGTGTGTGTGTGATTGACAACACCTCATCGCTTAGGGCCCGATCTTTTGGTCCTTTCTGGGGAACTGCTGGTTCCTGTGGACTTAAACTTTGAGTGACTCAACCAGCTGGGAGGCAGAGTCGGGCTCTGAATGTGGGGTATGCTTCACAGAGCTGTCTCTGAAGAGTCGCCTCTGAAGAGGCTGTCGCACAGCCTTTCTTCCTTTTAATGATACCCCACGTAAAAGGCCGGGCTGGACATGTCACTGTGTCCCTTTCCCCTCACCTGCTTACCTCGTAATGTGAGCACATGTCTGTCAGGACCAAAGAGTGAAGCCTGCCATCTGCCTTCTATGGAAAAGATGGAACTCTGGTCAGCAGGCTTAAGAGCGGCCACTTGAAGAGACAGTGGGACTATCCTCTGGTCCGCAGTGGCGAAGGTGGCAGCTTGGCTGCAGCCACCCTGGAGTCTCCGTGACCTAGAGGGAGGGCCGTCTGAGCACACCGTCGGCCCTGATTGGGAGTTCCCGGGGCCTGAGTGGTGAGCACTGGGCCTGGCTTTCCCTGCCTGAGGTCAGCCTGCAGGGCCTCACCACCTCAAGGAAGCAGTGAGGCTACCTGTCCCAGCCTCTTGGCCATGTCGGCTTCCCTCCCAGGCTGTCACCGAGGCAGAGTAGCCAGCCAGCACCCTAGGCACCAAGCCTTTTCTACAGTCCCGCCTCCTCACATGGAGAAGTTAACATCCCGTGGGTGGAATCACATTGCCCCTTCCTGGGTTGCTGTCCCCACCCCACCCCTGACCTGCTCCCCTTGAGTTTGTGAGTGAAAGAAGTGGGGGAGCCCTTCTCACCTCCTCCGACTAGTCCGAGGTCTTGTACACAGCTCTCATCTCCCTTCCCTGGCTTTGAATATTCATCCCCTATCCTCCTTTGTGTGGGGGAGGCGGGGGTGCTCTCAGGGGGCTGACACCTGTTCTATGCAGTGTCCAGTGTGGACAGCACAAATTAAACATGTTATAACCAAGTGGGAGCCTGTTTTTTGTCAATAAAAGTTCGGTGGCTTGGCTGAGGCTTGCCCAAGATGGAATCGAATTTCACCGCAGTGGAATGATCTAGAGACCATGAGGCCTTGTGTGTGTCTTCCTCAGCAGAGAGGTGGTCTGGGGCTCCTACAGGTGGAGTGTGGCTTGGCGAGGTGGAGGCCTGGGGGCAGGTGTCCTGGAGAGCAGCCTGTAGGGGGACCTCGCCTCACTAAGGACGTCGTCGTCGTCTTTTTTTTTTTTTTTTAAGATTTTATTTATTCATGAGAGAGAGAGGCAGAGACACAGGCAGGGGGAGAAGCAGGCTCCATGCAGGGAGCCCGACGTGGGACTCGATCCCGGGTCTCCAAGATTACACCCTGGGCTGCGGGCAGTGCTAAACTGCTGAGCCACCAGGGCTGCCCTGAGAACTTCATCTTTGAAGAAGTCCCGAACGGAGGGGTGGTGAGAGGCCCCAGGTGGAGTGCTGGGGGACAGCAGAGAGGAAAGGAACATTTGGAATATTGGACTGGATGTTCTTTCAAGCTATAATTTCAAGGTGGGTTAATCCTCACAACCTGCCGGCTCCCCTGGTGTTTGCTCCTCACAGATGAGATGGTCCACGAGGGGAAGTTTGCTGGACTAGGGGTATGCGGCTGGTTGGTGGTGGGTCCAAATTTAAACTCTGCACTGTTTCAAAGCCCTTGGCCCTCCTGCTCGCTGGCAGTGGCCAATTTCCTGCATGCACAGGAATACCCCACGGGAGTCTTGCTCCCGTTAGTGGAGGGACAGTACTGCGCCCCGGCTGGTGCAGGGGAGAGCTTGGGTTCCCATAGCGCTGCCTTGGCTGGGCAGGGTGAGGGGGTGACAGAGTGCCTCCAAGGCAGCAGCCCCTTCTTCCTTGGCCTTCAGCTTTGACACGGTCAGAAAGTCCAGCTTTTAGTAGAGAACGAATGAACCGCCTGTGGCGGGTGTCTGTGATGATCTGTCAAGAATTCAGCCCTCAGCACAGATGTCAAGAGTAGGTCCGACCAGAGGGGGTGTAAGGGGAAGGCAATCTGCTCTACCCCAGCCCCGCTCAGATCTGGGCAGACCCAGTGCCTCGAGTGCCCCTCTCCAAGCAGAGGCAGGGAGGTCCAGTAGCAGCAGATGGTCCCCGCCACAGGAGGTGACAGCCAGTGGGGAACACGGGCACGCAGGTGCCCAGGTTCTGGATTTGAGGTCCCTGCTCAGTCCTAGCCCAGGCGGGGCTGGCACTCACAGCCTCCTCCACCTGCGGCCACTCCCACCTTACGTTCTGGGACTCACCTCCAGGAGGGCTGAACAGGAGGGAGGTACACTGAGGCAGGTGGGCCCAGGCTGGGGAGTGGTGATGGCAGGGACGTGAGGACAGAGGGCTGTAGTACTCAACTGACCTCGGGATAGTTGCGAGTTTGCAGTTCTTTGCCAATTCAACCCTTCTGCTCAGTCACTTGAATCCTAGGCAGACAGCTTCAGGAGGAGTCACTTGGATCACTGCTCCTGGTGTTTTGAAGGTCTCCTGGGCACTTTATGTGCATCAGTGGAGGGGGGGGGGCCGGGGGCGGGGTCTACAGAGTGTTATCTCCACTTGACAAGTGAGGCTCACGGGGTTCCGTGTTTGCATCTGGCCACACAGCATCGTGAGCCAGCCAGTGTTAGGTTCCTTGCAGGCAGTGTTTCTAAGACTTAGGGCAAGCAAGCAGGGGAGACCGTATTACCCCATTTATAGGTCATGGGATGTGCTCAGGGGTACCGAGGTCTGACTAAAACTCCTCCGCCTTTTGTCTTTTATCACTTTAAGCCTGGAGGGGAAGGGAAGTTGTCCAACAGACAACTGAGTATTGCAGACTCAGTGTTTTCCCCAGCCAGTCATCACCTCAACAATCACCAGTCACACCCCGGTTTTACAAATCACAGGAGGGGGCTTTGAGGTTCCCTAGCTTATCTTGATGGAACAGGAGCCGGAAGGCAGGTCTTTGGAATCCTAGCTCTTTCAGAACTATGATAGAAAATTTGAGAAGCAGCAATATGTGAAACAGTTAAAAAGCAGATAACATGACACACTTGGCCAATCTGGCACCCTTTACAACCTCTGCCCCAGGCCATGGAAATCCCAATCGGACGATGGGTCTGATGCTGATGATCCCACAGGTCCTCCAGAAGGCTCAGAGGAAGAGCTGATCGTGTTCGATATCATTTGATGGGCATTTATTCATCAAAAAAACATTTGCAATCTCTGTGCCTGGAGATGCAGAAATGAGTAAGACACAGTCTCTGCCCTCAGAGGGCTCCGAGTTGTCTTAATACACCCTCGTTTGAAAGGCGGTGGACCGTATCAGGAGCGGTGACTCGGTTGTTGGGCATATTTGTGGTTCACAGAATAGTGTAGCTGGGATGGGCCTTTGAAATCGACCTGGTTAGAGCACATTCCCTGACCGTTGACAATAAACCAACCAGGGCCAGTGCATCGTTGCAGAGAGGAGCCAAGCAGAGAAGACGTAGCCCCCAGAGCCTGGAATGACCCACTCGAAACACCACCCAGGCCGCGTCCCTCCTCTGCTTGAAGCCTTTCCTCAGGCTCCCTATCATCTCCAGGCCCAGGCCCTGACTCTTCCCTGGCATCTGGAGGCCTGTGTAACCCAGCCCTGGCCACCTCTCCAAGCCTCTCTTCATCCCTCTGTCTCACACTTGTGGCTCCGACAGCACCGTTGTGAGGTTCCTTAAACCTGCCAGGCCCAGTCCAGCCTCTGCAATCTTGGCTCTTCACCTGGCTACCCTTTAAAACTCAGTTTTAGGTGGTGTCTCCTCCGTTCCTACATGCCTCGGTGGGATTAGATGCCCCTCCCCTGGGATTCCATAATACCTACATTCCATAGGAGATTCTTCTTATTCCTGCCCTTAACCATATCACCCATGTCTTGGGCAGGACCTGCATCTTATTTTTTCTCAGGACAATTTTTTGGTTGGCACTATACACTAGTTAGAGCTAGCTCCAAGTAGCTCTTTGCTAGGTACTAAGTGCTCTACATGACTGATATTTAATCTGCACCATGAATTATGTGTCTGTATTGTTTTTCCTTTTTTAAAAAAAATTTATTTGAGAGAAAGTGAGTGTGAGAGCAAGAGCAGAGGGGCAGAGGGAGAGGGAGAAGCAGGAGCCCGACTAGGGGCTCCATCCCAGGCCTTGGATCATGACCTGAGCCAAAGGCAGATGCTTAACCAACTGAGCCACCCAGGTACCCCTGCCCCCCCCCCCCATATTGTTCTTCCTTTAAAGAGAAGGAAACCGGGCCCTGAGAGGTGAGATATCTTGTCAAGCTCACAAGAGAGTCAAGATGGTACCCCAAGTAGTCTGAGTCCAAGCCCAAGAGCTTAGCAATGAATGTGTGGAAGGAGTGAATTGACAAGCGAGGGAACTAGACGTGGGGTAAGCAGTCCTGGGAGGCTGCCTGTGGGGGTTGGTTATTGGACCAGAGATGAGGGTCCATGACTTGGTTGTAAGAATGAGGGAAGGGCCTGTCTTAGGGCCTCGAGCCAGTGTGGATAAGCTGTTGAAGAGGAACATCACATCCAGCCAGCTGACCAGAGCTTTGAGTTCTCCACACAGGAAAGGTGGGGACAATGTCACTGTGGCATAGGAAATAATCTGGACGGGCAGCCCAAAGGCTGGCCTGCCTTCAGGTCCTGGCTCTGTTGCTGTGTGATCTTAATGGAGTGCTTTGACCTCTCTGGGCCTCAGCTCTGTCTATACACGGAGCAAGTTGGATCAGAAGCAGGTTGGATCAGAAGCCCTCCGATGCTCCATCCAGCTCTGACGTTTTGCATGTCTAAGAGATGCAAGTGGATGAGGGAGGGAGGGCAGTTTGGAGGCACTCTTTGGGGCTGCAGGTCTAGCAGATGAGAGGTGGACCCTCTTCGGAGGGTCCTTAGCTGACCCCCCACAGCTTCAGGACCACATTCCCATAATGCCAGAGAGATGAGCACATTTTCTCTAATTAGATAGTGTTAACTTATCGATTTTGAATGAGCCAAGTTTCGATGTATGATGTCCTGAATTGCTGCCTGGAGTGCTCATTAGTCACTTCCCCTGCAGCTGCCTTACTGTTTTCCAGATGCCAGCCGAGGGACCTGGCATTTCCCTTCCCCAAGAGCGAGGCACACGAGGCCGAGCCAGTGACACTGGCGTTGGTCAGAGGAACTGATGGGGCCTGGGCAGGGGCTGGGGGTGGGGGTGGGGGCTCCTTCTCTTGCTCTTTACCCTCTGTCCTTGCCAGAGCGATTGCCTCCCCTTACGTTCCTCCAATTCAGATCCCTCCAGGATTGGGCCATGCCTCTGGAGGGCCACACTTGAATGCAACAAGCATTAGGTGCGGAGCATGCCAGGCACCTTGTGTCCTAACCTGAATGTTCTCTAGGCTTGGGGTGGGGGGGGAGGGAGGTACACAGAAAGTTGTATTGATATCAGCGTCCACATTGCCACAACGGCAGGCCTCCCACCCCCTGGTCATCTTCCCCGGTGTTTAACATGCTTCACAGGGTGGATCTTCGTCCTCGTTTGCAAGAAGTAGGTCCCTAGGCTTTGTTTCTTCCTACCCTTCCCAGGGCAGGATCCCTGCTCGGCTTGCAGTCTCCGCCGTGACCTCCAGGTGGCGCTGTGCCCCCGCGGTTGAGGCCTCCGGAGCCACCCAGGTGGTGCTAGGAAAGGTCTGTGCAACTTTCCCTTCCCTGAGGGGCAGGGCACAGGCCTGGGAGCATCCTGGGCTGCTGATCCTGGGTCCTGCGGGGCACAGCCTGGAAAGGGGAGAAGCAGGGATTTTCTCCCGGGTCCTTCCTTTCTCTGCTCAACTCACCAGCAAGCTGGGTGCAGATGTGAAAGTTTTGAGAAACCCAGAAACTTCTGGGAGGAAAAAAAAATCCCCCCTTTCTCCCCCGATAATGTCCCAGGCATTCACATCTTTAAATATACTAACCATGATTTCTTTCAACAAAAATGAGATATGCATAATGCATCACATGTTCTTAAAATACCCAAATGACTTCATACTGGTAAAAGATGCTTAAAAAAAATTGTATGGCATAGATTCCGATCCCCCCCCCCCCCCCAAGAAGCATTTTCTCAGCAGAAGACATCCTGCTACTCTCAGCCTGGCCTGCTGTCCTTGCTCTGGTCTCTTCTGTCTTGTCTTTGCCTTTTGTCCCCTCGTCCAGCTCCTCTGTCCTCTGCTGTGTATTGTAGGGGACGAGCTGTCAGTGACTTTCCTTGACAGCCCTGCCTCTTCTCTGCCCCGTTTGCCTCTTGCCTCCCAGTGTGTGTAAGAGTTTCTTCCCCTGCGTGTGCATCTGTCTTCCTCCCTGAGGCTTTCTTGGGTTCTCTCTGCTTCTGTCTGCTTCTGCTTCTGGAGGGGAGGGGGTGTCTCTCTCCCTTCCCAGCCTTCTCACCTGTGCATGGCACCTGCCCTCGCAGGCTGGAGGATTTCCTTCTTCCCCACCCCAGCTCAGGTAGGGCAAGATGGGGAGGGCCTCTGTGACCATGCAGTGACTGCTCCTCACTCTTCCCCCGTTTCTATCACACAGAGAGTTCCTTTCCTAGGGATAAAGGGCCCTGCTGTCCACCCCTGGAGGGCTGGAGATGGTGGGACTCACTGCTTGGAGCTGACCCCTGCTGAGGCCCAGCAGCACCTCACCAGATCCATACACTCTCCCTCTGAGGATGCTCTGCTTACCCCCATTTCAGAGCTGAGAGGCATTCTGGCTCAGAGAGAGAGAGGTGACTGCATCCTCATCACACAGGTCGCTGGGATTGAGCTCGGGTCTTCTGGTTTACCCTCTTTGGCCTGCTGCCCTTCACCAGGTCAAGTAGACAGATCTCTGTGCTGGGAGACCAGGGTCTTGGTCCTGGCTCTGTCCCCAGTAGGGCAGCTCATCTCCCTTGTCTGAGACTCGCTTTTCCCTCCCTGGCAGTGGGAAAGTACCTCTTCTCTGCCCTGCCAGCCTAACCCGTTCTCGTGGACACGAAATGACATCGCATCCGCCGCATGGGCAAGT
Source organism: Vulpes lagopus (assembly GCF_018345385.1). Classification (NCBI taxonomy): domain Eukaryota; kingdom Metazoa; phylum Chordata; class Mammalia; order Carnivora; family Canidae; genus Vulpes; species Vulpes lagopus. The sequence continues at coordinate 127,545,358 of NC_054831.1, forward strand.
GCTCGCCTAACAGCCTATGGAGGAAGAAGGGTGCAGAGCCGAGCACAGCCCCTCAGCGGGCTCAGAAGTCAGTGGCCACGTTCCTCTGCTCATGTTTGAGCCACCACAGGTCTGGCCCCGGGTGTGGGGGAGAGTCAGGGCTGAGGGCCTCTGGGCTTCAAATGTACTAAAAAGCCCTTCTGTTGTCCCAGGACACTGGAGAGGGGGGCGGTATTTGTAGGATCTCGTCCCGTATTCTTTATCCAAGGGGCCATAGGGGTTCAGAGATTCCCCTGGAAACTGTGTACACAATTTTCTGCTTCTGGGAAAGAGAACCCATCTCTTTAGTCAGATTTCCAAGGAGTCCTCGGCCTGCAAGAGGTTTGGACTCTTCAATCTACACGCCCTCCACATCTGTGGGTAGGCCGAGATGGAGACCGGAAGAGGCTTGTCCCTGGTTTCCTCAGGGGGGCAGTGTCGCCCAACAGTTGGGAGCTCAGCCTTGAGTCAGACCTGCTGTCTCCCCTGGGCCCTGCGGCTCTGGGCTTGGGCACTTCACTCTCCTGGCCACAGGCCCTTACAGATGGTATAAGATAGATGACAGTCCCTCCCAAGGTAATCATGAGCGTGGATGTGTCTAGAGCCATTAGCATCATCCGGGGCATGGTAAGCTCTCAGTAGTGATTGGGTAGTAGGAGTTTGGGATCAGAAGGTGGCGGTGGCCCTTTCTGAGCTTGCTGGGGTCAGCTGGGGTTAGTCCCCTTTGGCTCAACTCATTGCTCTGGTTGGGTCAGGGGCTCTTTAGCCAGTGGACTTTGGGGCTCTTGGGAGATCTGGACAGAAGAAGCTGGACAAGTGGGTCAAGTATTCAGACAGAGCCCAGCATTCAGAGCCAGCTCCAGTTCCCAATCTCCCGAGCCTTCCCCATTTGTCCACAAGCTAAAACCGTACCTCCCCTTGTCTGTCCCCTAGGGTGGTGAGGATGGGCAGGAGCACCATGGTGCCAGGCCTGTCTGCTGCTCTCTTCTTTCCCGGGCCCAAAAGAGGCTGTTGTTTTTCAGGGTGCCACAAAGCCCCAGTGCCCTACCGGCTGGATCTGGTTTGGAGGCTGTAGGCAGAGCTGCTCTCTGAGAGTTCCAGGACCCCTCCCTCCCTCCCTCCTCCATGGGAGGATGTGGAATGATGAGAGGTGGGGAGAGCGCATTCAGGACACCAGTTATCCCCCTTTCACGTTCCGGTGACATTTGACTCCTCAGCTCCTCCCAGTTGTTCTCACTGTTCCTTAGGTTTTCCCCCAAGAGCTGGTGGAACTCTTACATTGTGGGCTGTTGGTACAATAAAAACTTAAAAAATCGCCCTCTGATCCTTTTTAAAATTTTATCTCAAACATGGCAAACTTCCTCGTTGAGAAAAGCCCTTTTATTTTCTGACTAATCATGCGCTGCTGCAGCTCCCCGCCCCCATACAATTCTGGGTGTGCCCTGCGATGCGGTGGAAAGAGGGGGAGCCCTCGGTTCCGGCAAGCCCTGGCGGGCCCCAATTTCCCCATCTGTAACCGGAGGAGGTTGGACTAGATGAACTCTTCCTACAGGTGTTTTCACACTGAGCTGTCTAGAGCTCTGGGGGTTCTTTGGAGGCCTAGGGGGTAGGGGGGGGTGTCCCGAAGTGTGGGCTTGAGCCCCTAGCTCCCCAGCACCTTGCCCTTTACTTATTTTTTATTTACTGAGGTTCCTTGTAAGATATTTCCAGAAGAAAGGGTCTTGAGGGTCAGACAAGGACAAAGGAAGGGAGACAGACAAAGGAAGGGAGGAAGCTAAGAGTCCTTGAGCTGTCTGGGGAAAGGACCGGTGCTGCCACAAAAGTCCTCAACACACTTTTGGGGAATGAGTGAAAGGCGAATGAATTCTTGTCTTATTGTTCTTTGATCCGAGGCCTAAAGCAGGTCCAGTCAGTTGACACGGGTCTCTCATAGGAGAGTCTGGGCCCCTGTGTGTGGGTGGCCGGGTGGGGGCAGAGGGCCTGCCCGCAAGGCTGCGCCCAGGTTCCAGTCCATGAGTTGAGAGGGCCGGGGGTGCCGCGGGTTTGCATCCAGCCTTGGCTCAGAGTGGTGGTGTCCTGCTGGGAGGCCACTTAGCCTCTCTGGAGGTGACCAGCTGGCCATTGACCTAGCACAGCGTCTTGGCCTTCCCTGCTGCCGGAGGGCTAGGGTCGGAGCCAGCCCTGGCAAGGCTCTGCGGCCCCCGCGCTCCCCCTCTGCAGCCACGTACCTGGGGCAGAGGCATCCCACAGCCACCTATTCTCTGAGTCTTGCCCTTGCTCTCTGCGGCTGCTCGTGCCTCGGTCTCCCCATCTGGATAGGAGAGAGGGGGAAGGCAACAGAGGGAACCACTGGGCGCCAAGCGTCTGTTTCGTGCTGGGGGCTGCGGGGGCTGCCTTTCCCCTTCTCTACTCCACCCACACTGGTGTAGGGCTCAGAGCACAGCAGGGACTTGCCAAGACCTACTACCTCAACCCGAGGATGTCTGTGCCCAAGGGGCCATGGACACAGTCCAGTCCCGTGGTGCCCAATTCAGTGGGGTCCTAGGGTCCGATGAAGTTTGAGGGGAAAAATCCCTCCCCCACTTTTGCCTCAAGCAGGTTTTGTCTACTTTAGATTTGGGAGAACTGGCTGATTTTGCAGCTGAGAAAGGAAGATGTGATTTTCTTCAAGTTTTCTATTTTATGATGCGGAGTCAGAGGCCTAGGGGAGGGAACCAGCTTATTCAAAGCCACAGAGAGCCAAGAGTTGAGCATGAGAACTACGTTCATCTAGGACTCACTGTGTACCAGGTGTATGATGCGTGTGTGACCTTCCCCAGAATGAACTCGACTAAATAGGAATAATTATCAGCCCCATCCGACAGATGAGAAAACTGAGGCACCATGAGGTGAAAATAATCATGGAGTAAAGAAATGACAGGTTAGGGATTTGAATGTGGCCTCCCTAGTGAAGGCTGCCCCCTCCCCACTGGGCTACTGCACTAGACCGTGCATCACCCATCTCCCTTGCTGGGTAGCAGTGAGGGCAGCTTCCACTCCCGTCTTACTTGGTCCATTCCTCCATCTGGACCTGGTGTCCTCAGCACAGCCCTGGGCAACGGGCTCAGAGCCAGCCCCTCAGCCTTGGAGGAGAAGGCAGGGATTCTCCAGGACGCATCTGCAACCAGGTCTAGCACCCCGGGGGTTAAAGGGATGCCCCACTTTAGGCCGGAGAGAAGGGAGGATTGAGTGTGGCCTTTGTAACCGAGACAGCTGCGAGGGGTAGAGGTAGAGGAATGCCACGCTGATTGAGCTTGCTCTTGCGGAACAGCCGCGTGAACTTGGAGACTAAGCCAGTCAGCCTCCAGGTGCCTTATCTGTAAAATGGGCCTGTCTGGGTCCTGCAGCTTCTAAAGGCTAAGGGAAGGCTCCAAGGAGGTCATAGTCATGGAGATGCTTTTCTAAGTGTCAGTCAAGTGGCTGCGGTCTGAGGTGTGTGTGTGTGTGCAGGGGGTGTGCTTCAGGAAGAGGGTGGGTACTGACTTGGGAAGGTGCAATGGGGCCACCTTTAACCTTATTTGAAACGCGGCAAGGGAAACAAAACCAGGTGGGGTGTAACAGCCGGCGCATCCCCTTCCTCTCGCTTGCTGGGTGTGCAGGGATTCCTCAGCCCTCCCTGTGTGGTGCGCTTACCTCTGTGCAGGGGGCACTGGGCTAGATGCTCAACGTGTGAACTGCTTCATAACTCGGCAGCAAGGAAGGAACCAGGTGGGCAGGGTGGCCCCAGCCCCGCGTGGGGCGTCCCCTACGAGGACCTGGAACCACAGCTGGGCAGGGTGGCTTCTCCTGGCTCCGTCACTAGCCTGTGACCTTGGCAAGTCAGGTCTCTATTCTCTCTGCGAACATCAGTTGGGCAGGGATGCAACGTTGCCTCTTTCTACCTCTGGAAGGTATTTATTTTGAGAAGCAAGGTCAATAACGGATGTGAAATGCGTTGGGGGGGAAATAAAAAAGCAGGTTACAAAGGCAAGAGCTTCTTGTTGTAACTTGATCATCCTGCTCGTTAGGCTTTTGTTTTCTCTTCCAGCGTTTGGCCTGGTGCTAACCTCAAAGCAGACACTCTGCAGAGCCTTCATGAATGGGAGCCGGCGGCTTGTGGAGGGAAGCAAAGGGCAGCCGCAGACCTGCACTGACAAGCCGACAAGCTGTGGGATTTGGGGCGAGCCCCCGAGCCTCTCTCTCTCTCTCTCTCAGGGCTTTGGTTCCCCCGCCTTTGGCAATGAGGAGGTTGGGCTGGATCGTCCCTAAGGATCCTCCCAGCTCTGACAGCTCTGAAGTGGGAATGAATGAAGTGCTAGTGTTCTTTCTCACTCATTAAGCACCAGGAGCCTGATTTCATTTTGTTTTGCTAACAGTCCTGTGAGGCGCACAGGCAGCTAGCCAGCCGCATGCCCCATTTTCCAGCTGAGATTATGGAGTTCAGAGAGGGGACGTGACTTGTCCCAAGTCTCACAGCTAGCCAATGGCAGGACGGCGATTCAAACCCAGGCCGGACTCCCATTCCACACCCATCCCACGGGGCCCACTGTCTTCGTCTCCCACTTCTCAGCCCCCTTCCTCCCCTGCCCCCAGGGTGCCTGGCCTCCAGGTGGGGGACGCTTTGGCACAGTGGGAGAGAGGGCTGGGCTGGCTCCTCTCAGGTAGCTCCTCTACCAGATGTTATATGTCACTAAGAACCACACCCCTTTCCTTCCAGCCTGCCCTCCACCAAGAGAGTTCTAGAATGAAGGGGAGAGTGAACCTGAGGGTGCTCTTTCACTAGGGATGGGGCCAGGTGCAGGGCAGCAGGCTGAGCCAGCGGAGACCTCACTGGCCCACCCAGCTGTGCCCCTTAGCCCTGCCTTCTGCAGGTTGCATGACCTTGGGATGGGTGCCCCTCCCGGTGGTCAGGGGGCCCTTGCCGGGCCAGTGAAGGCAGTCTCCAGGCGGAGAGCAGGTGCTGCTGGCTCTGGGCGAGGATAACGAGCCCTCCTCATGCACCTTGCCCCCTCGGAGTTGCCATCTGCTTGGCAGATGCGTCTCCCCAGCCTCTGGGGCCGCCCGGGTCTCCCTCCTGGGGACCGGGAGCCCGCTCCACGCCTCCGAAGCCACAGCCTCTCCCCAGAGCTGGAGGCTGCTGCTGGCAGGGAGGTCCCCCAGGGCAGAGGGCTGCAGGCCCGGGGCGTCCCCGAGGAGGAGGCAGCGGACGCCGCCGAGGGCCGGGCATCCCGGGCGAGCCCGGCGTAATGAGGCGCTCCCCTCTCCTCCGGGAGGCGGGGCTCCCCCCCCCCCCCCCCCCCCCCGCCTCCACCCCGAGGCCCCGCGGGAGCCCGAGTCCTGAGCCTCGGCCGAGCGGGGCCTTCCAGGGCGATCACAGTGCGGGGGGGGGGGGGGAGGCCCGAGGGGCCCGGCCGGGGCGTGTGAAGTGGGGCGCCAGGGCGGGGGTGGGGCGGGGGCCCTGGCCCGCGGCCGGAGGGGGAGGCTGCGTCCTCAGGTCGCCCTGACGCCCTACGACCTTCCCGCCCCAGCGTCCGGCCTCCGGGGAGACCGCGTCCATCTGTCCTTCCCCGCGTGTGGTCCTCGGTCCCCCCCGCGCCCCTCCCCCCAGCTCCCCGCGGGAGGCCGAGCGGCGGCGGGGCCGGTAAACACCCGCGGGAGGCGCGCGGGCGGGGGGGGCGGAGGCGCCCGGAGGCCGCCGGGCCGGGGCGGGGCTCGCGGGGGGCCCCGGGCGCGGGCGGGCCGGCGGGGCCGGGGGCGGGGGCAGGAAGCGAGCGGCGGCCGGGCCGGCCCGCGCGGCCCCGTGACGTCGCGCGGCTTCCAGGGATCTCTCCCCGCGGCCCGGGTCCCCGCGGCCCCGCCCCCCGCCCGCCGCCCGCGCCCCTCCCCGCCCCCTCCCCGCCCCTCCCCGCGCCTCGCCTCGCCTCCGCGCCGCGGCCGGCATTTGTCGCTCGCAGCTCGCTCCCCGGCCGGCTCCCGCGCGCCGCCCCCGCCCCGCCCCCTCCCGCCGGCCGCGGCCCCGCCGCGCCGCGCTCCTCCCCCGGCCGCGCCGCCTCCCCTGCTCCCTGCTCCCTGCTCCCTGCTCCCCTCCGCCCCTCCAGCCGGTCCCCGGCCTCCCTCTGCCTTTCTCCTCCGCGTCCCCCGTCCCCCTCCCGGTTTCGCTCCCCCCCGGGCGCCCTCCTCCTCCCGCGCTCCCCTCCCCCCCCCCCCCGCCCCTCGCCGCCCGCCGCCCGCCGCTCCCCAGTCAGCCTCCCCGAGGCCGCGCCGCCGCCGCGCTCGCCCAGGACCGGCCCGCCGGGCTCCCCGGGGTGCGCCTGCCTCGGCCCCGCGCCCGCGGGCTCGCCGGGACACCCCCTCCGGCTCGCGGCCCCGCCCGGCCCGGCCCCCGCCCAGCGCCCGGGAGCGCCGAGGATGTGAGTCCCGCCCGCCCGCGCCGGAGCAGCCGCCACTCGCGCGCCAGCAGGAGCGCAGCGCAGCGCAGCGCCGGGCGCTCCCGGGTCGCTCGGGCGGGCGGCGCGCTCTCCCCAGCGGCGCCCCGGCCCTCGCCGGCGCCACCGCCGCCGCAGCCCGCGGGCCGTCCCCGGCCGGCCGCCCCCGGCCCCAGCGCCGCTGACCCTGTCCGCCGCGGGCGGGGACGCGGGCGGAGGAGGCGCCGCCGCGGAGCCCCCGGACGCGACCATGTCGGAGGTGCTGCCCTACGGCGACGAGAAGCTGAGCCCCTACGGCGACGGCGGCGACGTGGGCCAGATCTTCTCCTGCCGCCTGCAGGACACCAACAACTTCTTCGGCGCCGGGCAGAACAAGCGGCCGCCCAAGCTGGGCCAGATCGGCCGGAGCAAGCGGGGTGAGTCGGCGGCCCCCGGACGCCCCCTGGGTCGGGCGCAGGCCCGAGCGGCTCCGACCCGACGGACCCCGCGGCGCGGCCCTGGGATCCCGCAGTGCCCCCCCCCCCCCGCGGCCTGACTCCGGCGGGGTCGCCGGGGGGCGTGGCGGCCTCCGGCTGCCGCGGGGGCTGCGGGGCTCGTCCGGGTGCCCGCCCGCGCCAAACTTCGCTTTTCGGCGTCTCACCCCCTCCCCTTTTGCGCAGTGGAGTCGCAGCTGCGCCGGCTCCGGAGCCCGGGGTGCGCGCGTGTTGGGGGGTCCCAGGGCGCCCCGAGGGACGGCGTGGAGGACTGCGGGGGGGTTGGACCCGACTCCGCGGGGAGACTAGGGCTTTCGGGGCGCACGGGCTCCTCATTGTTACTTAGCGGGGGGCGGGGGGCGGGGGCCGAGTCCGAGCGCTCGGCGCGGGAGCTGGACAAGCCCCGGGGAGGCTGGGACGCTCGGAGGCGCGGAGGGGAGCTCCGGAGGCGCCAGGACAATGCGGGGGCGACAGCTGCCCGGAGGGACCGACACGCAGAGGTGGGGGGCGGGGGCAGGGTGCGGGCGGTGGCGGTTCCGGGGAGACCGCGAGGGGCCGGGGCCGAGCGAGACAAAGCTCGGGAGAGCGAGCCGGGGCGGGAGAGACAGCGAGCCGGGGGCGCCGGTCGGGGGAGGACAGGGGGGCAGCTGCAGCAATGAGGGACACCGACACCCCGGCCGGCCGGAGAGAGCCCCGGAGACCTCGACAGGTGACGGGCACGCGGGGAGACCGAGGGCGGGACTGAGGCAGGCGAGGCTGGGGGGGCGAGGCGGGAGGCCCTGAGCTCGGCGGAGGGGGCGCGCAGGGGGCCCCCGCCCTGCCCCCGCCCTGCCCCCGCCCTGCACCCGCGAGCCCCCTTGCTCCGCGCCGCTCCGCACCCAGAGCCTCGGCCACCCGCGCCGCGCTCGGGGCACCCCCGAGGGTCCCCGGCCCGCGGACCTGGTCTCCTCCCCCCCGCCCCCTTCTGCCGGGGAGGCTTCTGGCTCCAGAAATGCGCCCGGGGAGGTGCGGCGGGCTGAGGCCGCGGCCAGGGCGCGTGGGGGCTGCGGCCGGGCCTGCGGGGTCTGCGCCCTCTCTGCTGCCTTTCCCGCGAACCGAGCCGGGACGCAGCCTGGGGGGGCGGGGGGGAGCGGTTCCGAGGGACGCGGCACCGGGTCCCCCCTCCCCGCCCCCCGGCAGAGGCGGAGTGGTTGGGGCTGTGTGCGCGCGCGAGGAACCCCCCCCCCCCCCCCGCCCCCCGCGCTGCCCAGCGCCCCCCCCCCCCCCCGCACCCGGGGCGTAACGGGCGACGTCGGAGACCCCCGGCGAGGCCCAGGCGCGCTCACGTCTCCTTCTCTCCCCTTTTTTTTGCAGTTGTTATTGAAGATGATAGAATTGATGACGTGCTGAAAAATATGACAGACAAGGCACCTCCTGGTGTCTAACTCCCCCAAAGACAATGAGTTAAGGGAGAGTAAGACCGGCGGTTACAGTTATTGGCAAAAAGAGCATGAAAAGAGAAAGCACTTTGAAATTTATTACTAGCTTGCTACCTACGATGAAATCAACAACCTGTATCTCATGTCAGGCCGGGAGACAGACGAGGCGTGAGAAGGAAGAGGAGGAGGAGGAGGAGGAGGAGGAGGAGGAGGAAGAGGAGGAGGAGGAGAAGGCTCTGGGCTCCTCAGCAAAAATAAAAATTTAAAAAAAATTTTAAAAATTTAAAAATCACTATATACACACATATAAAGAAATAAAAAAAAAGTCTCAGTTGCAGCTATTTGTCAAAATTAATACCCATTTCTTTTTATATACAGTGAATATTGCGCAATTATAGATCTGGATTTTTGAACCACTTAAATAATGAAGCGGCAACACCGGGTGTTTTGAGGTGTTGGCATTCTTCGCTGATTTGGCTGTTCCCAATGTTTACATTATTTAATCTTGCAAAAATGATTCTGTGCACTTGGATGTGAAATGCTGTCCGGTTTTATTTTTTTATGTTGTTATCCTTGGATGTACAAAAGAAATCAGCAAATGATCTCTATAGATATTGTTTTATTTTGGTCCTCTTTGAAGTTATCGGGAATGTGTTTAAAACAAGCAGAGAACTTTTCTAAGGAATGATACATAGGAAGAATCCCTGTTTTTAAAATGACTTGTAAAGCTTGTGTTTCTTTGTTGCTGCAAGCTATTTGCCCAAGTTAATGCAAATGGACACATTTTATATGTCAGGAAAAAAAACCCCCACAAAAACAAAGAAAAAAATGCTTGAGCTTTTTCTAACCTCTTTCCTGCAGTCTGTTGTGTGAGCAGCCTGTTTTTTTCTCTAATATTGTGTCAGTTTATTCTCTTTAATGGGCTGTAAAAAAATGTAATCACAAGAGTGCCAAATATCTTGAAATGCCAAAAGGCATTTTGGTTTCTTTTCTTTTTCCCTGTGCTCTGAGTCCACGTAAAGGAATGCTTGGAGTGTCTTTTCTGTTATTTATAGGGGTTCTCTTAAGGCACACCAGCTGCCTGTTTTGCATGGTATTTGCAAAAACGCCTCTTGCGTGAGGAAATCTTTTACCATTTTTTTTGTTTGCAACTTTGGACCTCAAGAGGTTTCTTCCCTACCCTGTTCCCTCTTTTCTTAATTCGATATTCTGGATGTTGCACCTTTAACCAGCACACAGGGCTATTTCTCCAATGTACAATAAAAGAATATTCCTGTGTCTCACTCCTCTCTTGTCTCTGCTTTGGTTCCGGGGACTTGCTTTTTGTCTGCTAGCTGCAGACAGGAAGGAGGGAACGGTAGCTTTGGTCTGTGAGGCAGCAAGACAGTGTGGAGGGCCCTGTGGATTGGGGCTCAGATGGCAGGAAGGACAGTGGGCTGGCCCAAGGGAGAGTGAATTCCCTTTGGATTTTCCTTGGGCTCTCCCTGCTTCCCCGTCGTCTCTGCCATCCCTCACGGGCTGTGGAGAGAAGGAGGTCGCCTGTGTTGGGAGGCAGGTGGCTTGTTAAGAGCAATGTTTAGAGGCTGGGAGACTTGGATTAAAAATCCCAGCTCCTTCACTTCCCAGCTGTATGGACTTGAGCGAGTCTTCCCGCCTGCCCCCTGAAGCCTCAGTTTCCAAATCTGGAAGGTGGGGATAACGCAGCACCTGCCTCCTGGGGTAGAATTGTGGGAGAATTAACGCAACACCCAGCGGGTGATCGCACTCGGTATCAGGCCACTATATGCCCATAGAAAGCTTCACCCCCGGGGCCAGCCACCCCCACCGTTGCCTTCTAGAGTTCACAGGTCACTGTATGAGGGATGAGCCCCGTCTTCGGGGGGGCCCCCAGCCTGGTAGGTCTCTGGCTTCCCCCAATCACCCCTTGAAAAGGCTCGTGATGAAAAAAAAAATCTCAGTCTTTTGTTGGGTTCTGGGGTAGTTAATGGTGGTGGAGCTGGTCCTGTGGGAGGATGGATGGGGAGAAGGATTTTGGCTGAAGAAAGGCCTGGAGAGGTTTCTGTTGGGGGCTGTTCTCCAGCCAGGAGCCTCAGTGCTGGGAGCTTTTAATGTGTTTGTTGTAAAACTGTCAGCCGGGGAGTCACAACACAGCTCACGGTGACAGGATCCTGATTGTGACTCAGACATCAAGGTAAGACAGGCCCCAGGGTGGTGGCGGTTGGGGGAGAGAGGGGCTCCAGAGGGCCTGTGGGGGAGGGGGTGATGTCTCATTTCCCCTTCCCAGGCAATGGGGTGTTGAGTCTCAGCAGGGCCTAGCAGAAGGTTGGACATCCTATCAGCCATTAGCAGGAATGGTTGGCAAGCGGGATCTGCTGGTGCCAGCAGGATGACAGGGGACGCCAGCGTGATTTTCCCCAGGTGTGCGATTCTGTTCCTGAACCTGGCTCTCCGACCCCAGAGAATCCCAGTGTTTTGGAGCCTCTGGGCCTTTAGGCACCACGGAGCCTGACTCTCTTCTCCCCTGTGCTTGTCCTGCACACTGGGAGTTGGGGGCAGGCCCCACCTTCTGCTCGGCCTCAATCTGCGGGGAAGGGTAGGAGCCATATGAAAAGATTCTTTCCGAGGGCGCATCTCTGCCCCTACCAGGGGTAATTACTGCTTAACCGCTCAAAGCAGAGCTGCCCTTTTATTCTCTCGCATAATTGACCCGGCAACCCTGGAAACCCACAACGATTAACTCTCTGGTAGGTGAAGAAATGGATGCCCCCCCCCCCGGGGCTAGAAGGTACCACAAAACAACCCCATTAATTGAGCTTTTACTGTATGCCAGGCTCACGATAGCCCTAGGAAGTCGGCATTATTCTTATCCCGATGGTACCAGGGCTCAGAGATATTAAGTAACTTGCATAATAAGGTGTCTCTGCTAATAAGTCAGCTGGGCGGGAGTAGAACCCGGAGCCCTTGCTCCAGGACAGGGCTGCAGAATCATCTGACCCCAGACCCCGGCTCAGTCCCAGCTGTAGCCAGTGTCCTTCAGCCTTAGGATCCTGCTGTTGGTTCATTGTTTGGAGGTTATGGTCTCTGCCATTCTGCATAATGGACAACGGCATAAGGGGTCAGGGGGAGGCAGGGCTCTGACGTGTCAGGGAAGGCCTGGAGCTGCCCTCTGCTGGGAAGGGGGGAGCACCGGAGCCCTCTGCCAAGGCTCTGGGTCCATTTTAATAGTGATGTATTAAAATGTTCTTGCTGGAGGCCACCTCGTCAGCCAAGGCAGGATCCTCTGGCTGGGAAGACAGAGTCTGCTTTTCCCGAGGACTCCATTCAGCAAAATGGAATATAAATCTTTTAAACATACTCCAGCATCGGGGCAAACGTTTGTTGAGAAGGCACTGCGGGGACTGGGCAGATACCAAATCACACCAAGTGCAGAATATGTTTGAAGTATCCAGTTGGGTGGTAATAAATATGGAAAAGGCCGTTACAAGTCCAAGGCAGGGGAAGGGGGGGGGTCTCTGAGCCCCCGTGCATCGATCCAGCAGCCAGGGCTGCATTGTTCAAACTTCACTAATTGAATGCTTGTAATAAGCATCCATCTCCCTGGATTCTGCTTCCGTGGCCTGTCCAGGTTGACAGCCGGGAGGAGTATCTAAAAGCACCTCTAAGGGGAAAATTGGCAAATTGAGTTTTAAAGGAAAAGAGACTTGAAGATCAGGGCTGTCTGGAGGCCGCAGAGGAAGGAGTGAGCGCAGGGGGCCTCCGTGGACAGCAGGGAGCAGATGCCCAGGCCCTCAGCCCACTGGAAGGGGAAGGCAGTATTAGGGTGGCTGGTTGGAGAATAAGAGGCATGGGTGTGGGTCTTGGATGACTCAGATTTGAAACCTTTACCCTATACTTTCTAGTTGTGCTTTGAGGCCTGTTTCTCAAGTTCTTTGGGCCTTTTTGTCATCTGTAAAAGGGGGGTGATGATAATGCCTACGCCACAAAAGAGGAAATAGGAACTCCTACCTCCTCACCGCTCCCCCGCTTAGAACCTGGGGCATAATAAGTGGTAGCCATCGCTATGAACACCTATGAAGTGCCTGCTGGGTGCCAGGCAATGGAGTTTCAGAACCCAGCAGACAGATCCTGTTGCACGAAGCGTTGTTAGTAGAAGTACCCACTGGGGCTACTGAGAGGCAATGGAGGGACCACAGGGCTGGGGAGTGGGGGATGGGGAGCAGTTTGGAGGAGTCCCATGCTTATTATCTTCATCAGCTCCTCAAAACCCCGATGGGTGCAATCCTAAGTAAATCTGAATGCTTGTTCCCCAAAAGCCGTGTTAAGAGAAATCTCCCACCCACTTCTAACCAGATTGCTGGAAGCCGTCCTTCTCCCAATGGGGACTTGCAGGTACTGACTTCTTGCCCCAGAAAGGGCAGAGCACGGCTCTCTGCTTGGATCTTCTCCTTCAAGAAGTCCTCGAGTTTCATTCTTTTGACAAATACCAACTAAGCACCCGCGGTGGGCTAGAGACTGACTATACAGCAGTGAGGAAGTGGGATTTTTCCTGGGGCTTGAAAAGGATGGCAGTTCCATGGCAATGGGGTTGGGATGGGGTTACCACTAAAGTCAGCAGCTCAGACCCTGGTTCGGGCAAAAAGAGGGAACCAAAGAGACCTGGGCCTTGCGTGTTGCCTGAAACCTACTTTTAACAAAATAAACTTTTACTTAGAACAGTTTTAGATTCACAGAAAACTTATACAGATAGCATGGGTTTGTCAATATCCCTGACTCAGTTTCTCCTATTGTTAAGCATCCGACATTACTATGGTACATTTTTCTTTTTTGGATTATATTTATGTAATTGAGAGAGAAAGAGAGAGAGAGAGAGAGAGAGAGAGAACCCACAAGAGCAGGGGGAGGGGCAGACAGGGATGGAGAGGAAGAGAGAATCGCTGAGCGCACGGCCTGACTCTGGGCTCCATCCCAGTACCCTGAGATCATGACCTGCGTGGAAACCGAGAGCCAGACACTTTACCGAAGGAGCCACCCAGGCTATGGTACATTTTTTCGCAACGGAGGAACCCACAGTGGTACACCGCTGTTAATGAAACTCCACGACTCATTTGGATCTCACTCACTGTTTACCTAATGTCCCTTTTCTGTCGCAGGATCCCATCCAGGACACCACATCCCAGTTAGTCATCGTGTTTCCTGAAGCTCCTCTTGACCGTGATAATTTCTCAGACTTCTCTGGTTTTTGATGGGTACTGGTCAGGTATTTCGTAGTAGACTGTCCCTCAAATGGGGCTTGATGTTTTTCTCATGGTTCAACTGGGGTTATGCGTTTTGGGAGGAAGACGGGGGAGGTGGATTGCCCTTCTCATTGCATCATATCAAGAGTACATGCTATCAACCTGACTTAGCACTGTTGATACTGACCTTGATCATGTGACTGAGGTGGCATTTGTCAGGGGTCTCCACTGCGAAGTTACTCTCCCACCTCCTTTCCACACTGTCCTCTTTGGAAGGAAATCACTTAGGGTGTGTGGAGTTAATTTGATGAGCAGAGTATCTCCGTAAATCACCTGGGATTCTTCTGTTCAGTTCCTGTGAATGACCCACTTTTTAGCTGTTCAACTTTGCCCTGTGTTGGGCAAGCCCACTGTGGTTTAGATGTAATCATTAATTCCAGGCAAAAGGGGGGGGGGGACAAAAATGCCCACAAGGCCCAAGGTGCTGCCTGGTGACCGGTAGATGGAGCCTTACAAAAAAAATCAGATTAAAAAAAAAAAAAAGAAGCATAAAAACCCAACAACCTTAATAAAAGCAACTTCCTGTGGAGGGGAACTGTCACCCTGGTTAGAAACTGTGCAGAATTTTCTCTTGGAAACCTCAGGCAGCTGCTCTGGTTTATAAAATCTGCCTATTGGAGGGAAGCAGAAGGAAAAAAAAAAAGGTTGTCGTTATTCCAGCAACAGAGATTCTCCCAAACCATATGCAAAAATAAATCCGAGGACCGGGCTGTATCCGGGGAAACCTGGCAGCTGGGCTGGAGCTGGTGGTGTGGCCCCTAGGGACAGAGAGCCTGTGCCCAGGGGCCCCAGCGCCTTCTCCAGCATGACCCAAAGTCCCAAAAGAGAGCCCGCCTCGGGGCCCCACCACCCCACTCGTTCTGGGAGGAAGATTTGGTTTATTTTGTTACCTTTCCCATCAGAGGGTCTGTCCTTAACCCGGGGCTGTGCACATCCACAGGCCTGGAGGAAGGTCCTTGACCCAGAAACAGCTGTTTGAGGACAAAGGGTCACCAGAGGGAAAGGGACCTCAGGGAGGACAGGCTAAAGGGGGAGAAGGATCTGGGAAACGTGCCATGGGAAATCCTAACAGGATGGCAGTGGGGGCTGGGCAGATGGGGGGCAGGCAGGGATGGCTGGAAGCTGCCGGGGAGAGGGGAGTCCTGGGAGGCAGAGAGCTGCTGGCCAAGGCCTTAAGTGGCTGGGTCTGGGAGGGCGTTGGGGCTGAGGAAATGAACTAATTAATGAACTAAATCATGTTCCTTTAAGGACTCATCTGCCAAGTTGGGGGTGGGGTGGGATAGTGCTTGGCTGGCACTGGGGAAGGCCTTCAGGGACCTTACTGGCTGGTCAATGACCCTTTGAGGACAGTGCAGCTTCAAGAAGTTGGGAAGGGGTGGTGGTGTCACAGGAACCTTAGGAAACCCTTGGGGGACCCCAAAAGCCAGGGGCCAGCACAGGCAGTGGCCATTGCATTCCAACCCCTATTGGGCCCCGTGTGACCATCACCGTGGGCAGGTATTTTGCCCCCCTGGGGCTCCTTTTCCCCACGTGGAAAATAACATTTATGAGGAGCTCACTGGACACCAGGAACCCTTCCACATCCCTCGCATCTAATTCGTTTAATTTTCACAATCACCCAAGGAGGTAGTGACGATGATTATTATCCCCATTTTACAGATAAGGGAAACCGAGGCACGGAGCCGTGGGGTCTCCTGCAGGCGGCGGGGGCGGCACAGCCTGAGAGTCGTGGAGCTGGGCCTGATCCCTTGGGGCGCTGACCCCCAGAGTCCCCGGTTTCAACGGCTCCAGGATAAGGGGTGTTGGGCTCGGCCTGCGCCCAGAGCCGGGAGCCTCAAACGCCCTTCCTCCCGGGCGGCGGGGGAGGCCGAGGGAGCCGGGAGCCCGCTGGCCCTGAACCCTGGACCGGGCCAGCGGTTGCCATGGGGACGGCGGGTGGAGGCGGGCGGGGCCCGGGCGCCCCGCGGGGCAGTTCCGGGGAGCTCCCCCCCCCCCCCGCCCCGCGGGGAGCAGCACCTGGGGCCGCGGTAGCGCTCGCCTCCGCCTCCGGGGCTGGGGCTGGGGAGACCACAGGCCCCCCGCCGCGCGCCTCCCGGCCTGAACCCGATCCCCCGCGAAGCCGCACTTATCTCCAGTTCATCTGTGTGAATTATTTACTGAGCCTGGCGGCCTCCCCGGCGGCGGCGCCCCCCCCCCTCGTGCAAGAAGTGCAAATGTCAGACCTCCCGGGCAAGCCCGTCCCCTCCTCGTGCAAGAAGTGCAAATGTCAGACCTCCCGGGCGCGGGCAGGAGCGCCCCGCCTTCTCCCACCTTCACCGGGAACCCGTGTCCGTCGGTCTGTCCGTGTCCGGGACCCAGAGAGAGCGCTGCGCACCGAGTGCTCCCAGCAATCCTCCCGAGCTGGCTCGCGGGCAGTCATCCCCGTGTCACCTGTGAAGCCACCTGAGGCTGGAGGGTTTGCAGAACCTGCCCTGTCAGTCCTCAGAAGGAGCCAGAAGGACGGACAGTCCGAGTCCAGCTCGCACTCCTTAACCGCCCCAGAGCGGGCTGCGGAGCTGCCTCCCGGGCCGAGGGCCTCTCCCCAGCATCGCCAGTAGCTCGGATGGGCCAGGTGCACTGAGCAGGGAGCCAGCCCCCGTGCCTGGCCCCGCCCAGGGTGCGGGGACCCAGGGATGAGTCAGGCGCAGCCCCTGCCCTCAGGTGGCTCCTGTCTGGAGTTGAGGGTGGGGCCCCGGGACCTGGCAAGGCCAGACACGCTGGTGACTAGTTAGGATACCAGGTGCAGAGCTGGGCAGGAAACAGAGTCCCGGGCTGGGGGCCCATTCAGGGAGCAGGTGGGCTTGGGCGGGGCCTTGGAGATGGGGGTGAGAAGGGCAGTCTGGGTGCAGGGAAGAGGGAGCCAAAGACCAGAGGCTGGCAGGCGGGGGGTGTGCTTGACAAAGGGCCCCACCTGCAGCGGTGGTTGGGCAGGGCCTTTCTGGTGGTGCCAGCAGGGTTGGAGGAGGGGGCCTCCGGTCAGGGCCTGAAAGTCCTGGCCTCTGAGCTCAAGGGTTGGTTTAGGGTAGCTTCCCCACAGGGGCCACCTTTGCCGTCCAGGCGACCTTGGCTATGCCTGCAGACATTTCTGGTTGTCGAAAGGTGGGGAGGAGGGTAGAGCCACTGGCATCTAGTGGTAGAGACCAGGGAGGCAGGGAGGCTGGCGAGCACCCTGCGAGCGCCCAGGTCAGGGCCCGCAACACAGAAGTTATCCAGCCCCAAACGCACTGGGGTCGGGGAATCCTGAATTGGAGCGTGTTTAAGAGCCTTTTCCGCTAACCAGAATGAGACTGTGGGCAAGTCACTTGACTTCTCATGCTTCAGTTCCCTCCTCCCTAAAATGGGCTGATGGTATCGCCTCACATTTGAGGAAGTGGCCGTTTTTATTTTCATGCTTGCTGCAATGCCCGTCTCACCGTAAGCGCTGACTTAATGGTATCTCATTCCAATCCTTAAGCCCAGGGACAGACACTGCTGCTACTAATAACAGTGTTTGTGGGGCACTTCTTCCCCCCCCCAAATATTTTATTTATTTATTTGAGAGAGTGAGCAAGAGCCTAAGCGGGGTAGGGATGGGGGCAGAGGGAGAAGCAGGCTCCCCACAGAGCAGGGAGCCCTACCCGGGATCCCAGGACCCCAGGATCATGACCTGAGCCCAAGGCAGACACTTAACCCACCGAGCCACCCCAGGCACCCCTTGTGGAACACTTCTTAAGCTCCAGGCCCTGTTCTAAGCTCTTTATGTATATGAATTTATTTAATCCTCACAACTCCATGAGGTGGGCACTATTATCATCTCCATTAAACAGGGGAGCAGGACGGGAGAGAAGATGGAAGTTTCCCGAGGGCTGTATCTTGTTTTCAGCTGTCTCCCCAGCATCTAGAATAGTGTTAAAATAAATGTTTGTGGAGAAGGAAATACATAAACTCTCCGTGGACTTTGGTGGGCTCCCAAGCCTCCTGCAGCTGGGAAGACACTGGGGCACAGAAAGGTTGAGCATCTTGTCTGTGGACACACAGCAGGACCTTCACCCCCTTGCTTTCTGGCTGAGGCCTCAGGAAAGCCCCTGAGTGGTTTCTCTGGACCACTGAGACCTCACTAGGTTCCTGTTACTGGCAGAAAAGGACCCCCGGGGCTTTTCTGAGATGCTCCGTGGGCCACGGGTCTTCCTGGAGTGCCATCGGAGCTGGAAAGGACTGGCATCTTGGATTCTGACCAAACCTGCAAGTCTATCAGGTCACCAGTGTGTCCAGTGCCTGGGATTGGATTTATCTACTCCTCTGGTGAATGCGGAGAGATTTCAAGTTCAACCCGGCCCTAAGTCCTGACCTCAGGGAGATGGGTGCCTGCAGGACATGTGAGGACGTCAGACGTGGTATCAGGGAACCACTGCAGCTGCTGTGCCGTCTACACACTACAGGCTTTCGGAACACGTCTCAGCCAGGCCTCACGGCAGCCCGCACAGCTAGTGGCACCGTCCTTACTATACAGACAGGTGTGAAATTGGGATTTAAAGAAGTGGTAATCGGCCCCAGGGAACCAATGGGGAGGCTGCAGACCAGTTATTCCAACCTAGCATCTCCGATGCCTACATTGACTCAAACCCCAAGCACAGATTTCACATGTGGCTTGGACCTATTGCTTCCCTTCCCTGACCCTCATCTGTGAAGTGGGACCAAGAATCCAGGCTTCAGAGGATCGCTGGAAAGATTTTTTTAAAAAGATTTTATTTATTTATCCGTGAGAGATACAGAGGGAGAGAGGCAGAGACCTAGGCAGAGGGAGAAGCAGGTCCTTGAGGAGAACCTGATGTGGGACTCGATTCCAGGACCCCAGGTTCACACCCTGAGCCAAAGGCAGATGCTCAACCACTGAGCCAAATCGCTGGAAAGATTTAAAGGCAATAACAAAGTTGGAGTATCAAGAACCTTGCAGGTTCTTCCCCAGAGATTCTTGGGGATCCGTGGAGTCTGAGCTTTGGGGTAGCCCCGGTGGGGTGCAGTGGAACCAGTATTGGAGGAAGTGAGGCCAAGGCTGGGCAGAGGTGTGGGGGGCAGCCTTTAAAGACTGCCCTGTGGGCAGCCCATGGCACAGCGGTTTAGCGCTGCCTTCAGCCTAGGGCGTGATCCTGGAGACCCGGGATCGAGTCCCACGTCGGGCTCCCTGCATGGAGCCTGCTTCTCCCTCTGCCTGTGTCTCTGCCTCTCTCTCTCTCTCTCTCTCTCTCTCTCTCTGTGTCTGTCATGAATAAATAAATAAAAAATCTTTAAAAAAAATTAAAGACTGCCCTGTACGGGTCTATGAAGCACAGCCCCACCCTGCGACTCCACGGGTCCCTTCCCTTAATGCTGTGATGCTGCTCTGTCAACCACGAGTGTGCCTGGTGAGCTCGCCTTCCTGGGGAGCGGCTCATTGCACCCTCCTCATTCCCTAAACAGTTATAGGTTCACTGGTGGTAAAAGAGCAGATAGGGGTGTGTCTACACTGTAAGTCTCTCCTCTTTCCACTTTTTTTTTTTTTTAAAGATTCTATTTATTCATGAGAGACACGGAGGGAGAAGAAGAGACATAGGCAGAGGGAGAAGCAGGCTCCCTGTGGGGAGTCTGATGTGGGACTCGATCCAGGGACCCGGGGATTATGCCCAGAGCTGAAGGCAGATGCTCACCCACTGAGCCACCCAGGCATCCCTCCACTGCTCTATAAACCTGCTATGCCCTGGTCATACTTTCCTTCTAGAATGTCGTGCTTTTTATGCCTCCGCAGTTTTGCATCTGCTGTTCTCTCTGTCTGCCACCCCTTTCTGCCTAGCCAAACACTGCTCATCCTCTAGGTTTCAGCTGAGATGTCACCTCCTCCGGGAAGCCTCCCCTGAGACCCCCCCACCCCCGAATGAGCTCCCTCACTTAGGCTCCTGCAGTGCCCATGCTTCCCTCTGTTCAATCTCTTGTCCAGCTGTGTGTTATTGCTCATCTGTCCTCCTCCATCAGACTGTGTTTCCCTCTTGGGTGGCACTGGGGCTCGCTTTGGGGGGCCTATTTCCCCAGGGCATCACACAAATGCCTGGCATATAGCAGCTCCTCAGAGAATGTTTTTGAATTAATGTTATAATAATAACAATCCCTTGCATATGTAAAACTCTTTTCCAGTTTCAAAAGCTTTTTTTCTGGCAGTTATGTCATCTGATCCTTGCAGAGAACTTGTGGTTCCAGGTAGGCAGGGTTGGCATCGGTGGTTCTGTGTTATAAGGCAGAAAACAGGCTGGAAGAGGTGGAGGTGTGCTTCCCAGGTGGCCGGCGGGCCAGGTGCACTGCCCACACTGTCTGGCAGGCGGGGATATATTTGTGATATATTTGGTGGGAGCCTTCTCAGAGTTCCCATTCCAGGCTTTCCATCTAGGGAGTGGGGCGGGGAGTTGGGGGCTAGGAGTTGCTGCCCTCAGGTCCTCGGGTGCAGAGTCGAGGCCAGCTTTGCGTGGCTTCTTCTGTCACTGTGCTGCTGCTGCTGCTGTGGGACACCTAACGTTCAGTAAAGAGAGATCCGAAACAGGAGAATGCCCACATAAACTGAAGTCCATCCACTTGGAATATTTAGCAACCATTAAAAAGGATGTTTCTGCCATTTGTGTGCTGACGTGGGAAAGTGTGGATGTCACAATGCTCAAGGCAAAAAGGAGAATATAAATTGGATCCACGATAGAACAGTGTTGTGGGACTGATTGAACCCATCTCTGCCCCCCGAGTGGCTGTGAGCTCAGGCAAGCTAGCCTGTGGGTGACTTAGGTTCCCCACCTGTAAAGCAGGTATACTCATAGTCCTACCTCGGAGGGCCGCTGGGAGGATTAGAGGAGTTAATACACATAAAGCACTCAGAACACTGCCTGCCATATATTAAGATATAGTTATTATGCTAATTTTTATGATCATCTCAGCTTTTGCAAATACGTAGAAGAGAAAAAATGGAAGAAAGGATCAATGGTGTTTTCTTTGGGATGAGGCTTAATGGATGATTTTTACTTCCTTTTTTTCCACTTCCCTGAATCCTCTAAATATTTTACAGTGAGGGTGCATTACTTTTATTATCACTAGAGGATAAGCTATTTCCCCCAAGTCCACCATAGTGGGAAGGCAGACTCAGGAACACTTTCCTGTTGGATTCAAGAGGAGGGGCCACAGCGAGTCGCCTCCATAATTAACACCTGGGATGCCCTGAGAACTCACTCGTGTCAATATTTTTCCTCTGCCCGGGTCAGCAGCTCCCAGGTAAGCCTTCCCCAAACAGATCACGCTGTCCCTTTTGCTCTCATCTGCTTGGTTAATAATTTTTTATGATGCCTATTGAAACAAGTAGCTGAGCTGTTCAAATACCCGCAACCATAAACTGTCACCACCTGATGACAATGAGAATTCCCCAGGCAGGGTGCATCAGAGCTGAAACTAAATCATTCTGACCACCCCTGTCATCATCACACTCTCCCTCCATCTAGGGAGACAAGGGCATTTACAGCGAAGGAAACACCAACTGCTGTGTAAGCTGATATGGGCTTTGTGAGTCGGCTGGCCAAGCCCAGGCCGCCAGCCAGCCAGAGGGAGGAAGCCAACCAGCCGGCCAGCTGGTCAGCAGAAGACTGTGCCGAGCACACAGTAGGTGTTCAAATATTACTCCTTGTCAAATTCAGTTGGGGTTTTGTGAGGACTGGCCAATGGGCCCGGCTCTATCCTGGGCACTGTCCTGTGTCCTGGCGTAGGCAGGGGTGCTAAAGGACGGTCTTCACTTTTAGGGAACAAAGGCCCGTAGATCCTTTCAAGCCCTTCTACTGAGGATGGCATGAGTTCTGGGCTTTTGGGATGGTGGCCCTGATTCAGGGGTCTATGCTAGACCTTGATTCAATTTTTTCCTAATCCGTCTTGGAGTATGACTCTAAATGACCATGACTGCCATTATTGCAACATCTTACCACCTCTCATCTCCCATCCTCCTATTTTTTAAATTCATCCATCCATCATCCGTCCATCCATCCATCCCTCCATCTATCCATCCACGATCTATCCCTCCATCCCCCCATCCAACCACCTATATCCATCCATGATCTATCCATCCGTCCATCCCTTTATCCGCCTATCCATTCATGGTCTGTCCATTTATCTAACCATTCACCCAGCCATCCACTGTGAAGCAGTATGATGGGTAAGTGATTAGACCTTTAGGGTCAGACTGCCTGATTTTAGATCACTTTGTGCTCTAGGAGGCAGACGGGTAACCAAACACTGGGGTGGCAGGTGAGTTCAGGGCTCTGTAGCTACAGAGAGGAGGGGTCTGACACCCAACTGGAGCCTCAGTGGGGGAGCAGAGAGGCTGCAAACTGGGTACCACTATTGCCATCATCATCATCACTGGGATTCCTTTGACCAGTCGAAGGGCCGCAGTCAAATGGGTCACACAGGAATCATTGACTGGAAGCTTGGCTGGTCCTTGGCATGCCTCCTCCCCGCCAACACACTGGCCATTTCCCCTCCCCCAGCCCCTATTTCTACTCTGCTGCCTTTCCTGGCTCTGTTCCCTACTCTCCCCTGAGTCCTCCAGCCCTGCTCCCTACCTGTCAAATCCATCTGTTTCCAGAGCCCTGATTCTTGCTGGCTGACAACTAATTGGGTTGATAATCCAGCTTGTGTAAATGGGCCAATGGGTGTTGATGCGTTCCTGTGATACCCCCACCACCCCGGTAACGTTTGTCATCACCATCATGCATCTGATAATCGCATTCACTGTGCCGTATTGACTGCATTATTCAACACCGACTGCGTGCAAATGTCACGATGCAGAGCACCAGATGTGTGCGCCGACTGCATTATCCAGCATCTCATGTGCACTTCTGGTGTGCACTTCAGCGGGGGTCCAGACTTCAGCTTTCTTCAAAAGACAGCATGCTGGAGTGGGAAGGGTGAGGTTCCAGTCAGACAGGCCTGGGTTCATATCACCCCAAACCTCTTGTTAGCTCTTGGGCAAGTCATTTGACCTCTCTGAGCCTCAGTTTCCTTATCTGAAACAGAGATAGGAGTACCTACATGCATGATGTACCCTGGGTTGTTGCAAACCGTCAGACACCATGTGAGTGTGAGAGTCATGCCAGAAGGTCTAAAGCTCTAGCGATCCCCCCCAACCCTCAACCCCACAGAGGCAGAGGCACCAGTGGCTGGAGATCCAGGGAGCCTTCAGAGTGGCTGGCTGTAGCCTGAGACTGGTTGGTCTCTGAGGGTCTTGCAGGGACTCTTACAAGCTGAGGGTGAAGACTGTGTCTCCCAGAGTCTTAGCCGCCATCGCTGGGTGCCCTCCCTCACAGATTCGTGTCATCCACCCCTGCATCTCCGTGTTCCTTGCCTGAAGCGGTGCTTTGGCCTCCCACCAAGCACTGCGACCCCCTTCCTTGGGTTTTTAAATCCACGCTTAACCCTGTACACCCATTGATTCAGGTGCTAATTCATTATGTGTTTATTAAATCCTACCACTTAAGTCCTACCACTGAGGCCTGCGAGCGAAGCAGGGTGCTGTGGGTGACTGGTGCAGAGCAGGGACATATCTGGTGAGTGGTTATAGGCACTTGTCTCCCTTCCCCAAGGTCTGTTCTCATGGCTCAGTGGGCTCCGTGTCAGTGGGGCGGGCTGGACTGGCACTTGATAATAAAAAGCATATGCTTACAATTGGCCACACCTCCTACGGTGTGAGTCCACATACTGTGTCAGTATGTCACAACTCTCATAGGCCATGGGGCAGGGGGGCGTCAGGACACTGGGTTTGAAGTTATGACTTTGGTGGCCGTGATGGTTCCGATGATGGGGGGAATGTTCTTGCCTGGGCAGAGGCTAGGGGCTGAGGCCACAGAGAGACGTGGGGAGAAGGAGAGAAGGGAGAGGAGGCTGAGGACAGAATCCAGGCAACAGCTGTTGGGAAGACCAGACGTGCTCTGCAAGGTGGGAGCAGAACCAGCAGGGACCAGACCAGGAAAGGAGGGCAGGTCAGTAGCATCAGAGGAGAGCCAAGGCTTGGTTCCCCTGGCACTGGTGACCTTGGGTATGGCTACTTCTGGGAGCACAGGGCAGGAACCAAAATGTAGGGGTTTGGGAGTCAAGAGGTAGGGAGCCTTGGCCATTCTATGGAGGAGGTGGGCAGTGAGGGGGAGGGGGGCTGTTGGGGCGGGAGACAGCTTTGGGTGGGATGCAGTTTGAGGCAGAAGGGAAGGGTCTCCTCAGGCTGGCATACACTAGGTGTGTGACCAGTGTTTGTTGGCCTGTTGGCCTTTTTTTTTTTTTTTTTAAGATTTTATTTATTTATTCATGAGACACACACACACACACACAGAGAGGCAGAGACACAGGCAGAGGGAGAAGCAGGCTCCGTGCAGGGAGCCCGATGCAGGACCCGATTCCGGGTCCACAGGATCAGGCCCTGAGCCAAAGACAGACGCTCAACCGCTGAGCCCCCCAGGCGTCCCAGGCCTGTCGTCCTTTTGTGTCTACAGCACCTTCTTATTCCTCGAGTCCTGCCAGCTAATGGTAGCTGGTCCACCCCTCAGGAACCGCTGAGCACCTGCTATGTGCCAGATTCTGTGGCCGGCACTGCGGATGCAGCCGTGGAAAGATGAGCAGGATCCTCCCCAGATCTTCCCAGGTAGCGTGGTGAGAAAGAAAGGAGCATGTTGTACCCAAACTAATGTTCAGCGCCGACAAGGGCTAAACCGGAGAGGGTATCCTTCGGATTTTCATCAGAGAAGCGGCGTGGTTACCACCGTGGGGGCAGAGGCTTTGCTGCTGGGGTTAGTGCGGGAACTTGTGCGCGGGCTGCTGCCCCTGCATCTGGGCTCAGGCCTGAGTCCCTACAGGCCGGGAAGGAAAGCTGCATGCAGGCAGGGGGAAGGGGAGACTGGACCCCACACTGGACTCCCCCTGCCTCCAACCCGTGCAGGGTGACCTCCTGGACAAGCTGGCACCCTTTGCCACGGAGCTGCACACATACCTGGCCTGGGACTCGGAGAGGTCCAAGGGGGATCTGGAGGGGCTGCAGGCCTGGGTGCCACCCCTTGACCACAAGGTGGGCAGGAGGTGGGTGACCAGGGTGCACCCTGCCCCCCACCTTCAGAGCACATGGCTGCTACTGCTTCACTCCTGGCCTCCAGATCTCACAGGAGACAGATGTCTCTTGCTCCCCAGCGCCTGTCGGAGGAGGGGACTCGGGGGACAAGTCATTCTGGCTTAGTTGCACCATGTTAGCTCCATGACACAGTGGCCGGTCCAGAGACGAGGAGGGGTAATGTGGCAGGAGTGATGGGGTGGAGGGATGAAGGGGAAAGGGGAGATGGAGGGGAAAGCCCCAATGAGGAAACCGTGTTTGTGCCAAGACCTGGGGCAGAGAGCTACTGTGTCCCAGGGTCAGGGAGAAGGGGGTGTGGCCAGGCCTGGAGACGAGGGCAGAGGCCAAGAGGGGTCTGAGAGGGTGCAGGAGCCCCCAGGGGGCCGTGGCTGGAGTTCGACCCTGGTCTCAGTGGGAAGAAGGGCAAGTGATGGTGGCACCGCTCACGCTGGATGGAGGGGACACCGTGGGGGGTGGGGTGGGAAAGACTGGGAGCAGGGGGGCAGCTGGGTTGGGGGCCACACGGTGGTCTAAAGAGGAGATAACATCAGTGAGAAGAGAGAGGACTGGTTGGATAGTGGGTCCATCTGGGGACAGAGAGAGGACAGAGGAGGTGGCCTTGCGATGAAGGATGGGCAGGAATGAAGGTCCTCAAGAATAACACTGATTCTGAGCTTTTCTGGTCCTTGCTTCTGGGAAGGGCTCTCCTTTCTCTGGTGCCTTCCTTGCCAGTGGCCCCTGCCCTCAGTGGCTGGTGGAGTCCATCCCCCGTGTCCCCTCCTGCCTCCTCCCCGTCCCCAACACACAGGGCCACCACCTCCTGCCCCCCTTGGCAGTTCCCTGCCTCTGGCCTCCACTCAGCCCTCAGCACCCCGGGGTCCTGCGACTTTAAGACCAGCAGAGGGGGGCCCAGTGAAATCTGTCTCCTCAAAGTCCTGCCCGTAATGAGAGGCAGAGAGAGAAGATAATAAAAGCAAGAACCAGCCTGGGGGGAAGAAAAGAAAAGATTTTTATCCTCCCAACCCTGCAAGTTCCCCTCTGGCTCTGAGAAACCTCAGAAGATTTCTCTCCGAACATATGAGTAATACCCAGCAAAAAACGCTGTCCTCGGAGCAGAGGGAGAAGACGGAATGATTCTGTCTTTGATTAGAATTTATTTCCAACCTGCAGCCTCCCTGGTGCCAGCCTCCCACATTCCGCCCCTGCGGAGCTCGGGCCAGGGAGGCAGGGGGGAGGGGGGACGGGGAGGGAGGGACGAGATCTCCTGAGTGTCCTGCTGGTGGCAGGGGCAGGGAGAAGAGATGTGTCCTCCCCTGCTGCCCCCAGAGAGAGGGGCCAGCGGGGCTGGGGGTTTAGCCCAACTTTGAGGAAGAGCAGATGGAATTTACCGAGGCCGAGGGACGGCTGGGGGACCCAAGTGGCCGGGCAGGCTCTGCCACCAGCCAGCTGTGTGTGGAACTTATGTCGCCTCTCTGGGTCTCAGTTTCCTCATCCGGCTTTGACAAATTTTCAAGGACCTTCGTGGCTCTGATTTTAGGACAAATGCAACATGCGTGCCCGGGAGCCAGCTTGGTGGTCACTTGGGTTGGGTGGGGTTGGGGAGGGTTCCCTAGATGGGTGTCAGATTTCGGAGTAATGTGGGGCAGAGGGACAGGATAAGACTCCTGGGTCATCTCTAGGGGACTGGGTTAAATCATACCATCAACTCATTCATTTGTTCATTCATTCACTATTTAGTCATCACAGGCTACATGCCCAGGGCAGTGCTGGGTGCAGTGAACAAGACACGGTCCCTGACCTTGGCAAGGTTCCCAATGTGATGGGGGAGAGGCAAGCACAGGGTGCTGGGGGCGCTGAGGAATGGCCCCTAACCTGGGCTTTGGAGGTCAGAGGTGTCCTGGGGAAGCTGACATCTAAGCTGAGACCCAAACAGTGAATAGGGGAAGGCCCGTGGGGAGGTGGGGAAGGGGAGCTCCAGGAGGAGGAAGGGTCTATGCAGAGGTGCAGGTGGGCACAAGCAAGGTGTGTGGAGGGACCGGGACAGGCCAGCATCATGGAAAGGAGGCCCAGTGGGAGTCAGAGGTGGGTTCCGGTTTCATCGTGGGGCCATGGGGGCCATGGAGGGCTCTGAGCAGCATCTCTCCGGGAAGGCACCTGGCCAAGAGCACTTCAGCGCCGTGGGTGTCTTTCTGAGACCCAGGTCTTGTAAGGCCCCACGTCTGGAAGTCCTGGAAGTGCACAGTTACGGCTGAAACATGTGTGATGCGGAGCTAGACTATTTTAGGATCTAGTGCTGAAATGGGTAAAAGCTTTGGAGAGACGAGACAGACTTTAGCCCCATCACAGAGTCTCGGTGCTGGATCTGGGCGCCCTGGTGGGAGTCATCTCCAATCCATGGACTCGCTGGATGGCCATCTGTCCAGCTCTGGAAGGAAGGGCCATTGGGACGGGCAGACCTTCATCTTGGAGTGAAGAGGCAGGAGCGCGCATCACAGACAGATCTGGTTTTCCGGTATTGGCTCCATCGTGCATGAGCTGTGCATCTTTGGGTAAGTGAATTAACGTCCCTGAGCCCTAGTTTCCTTAGGTGTAAAATGGTATTAATATATCCACTTCCCAGGGTGGTTTTGAGGGTTAAACAAGGTGATGGTGATGGTGATGATGATGATGAGGATGACATTAAGAGCTAATATTTATTGAGTCCTAAACCCTTTTAAGTGGATGATGCAGTGCATTGTCCAGGTCCCCCCGCAGGGTAGAGGCACTCATACCCGGTTCCCAGGAGCGTTGCCAGCTAAAGGCTCCCTGCTGGGTGCCTCCTTAGAGTTGTCCTCAGCCCGAACCCCCTCCCCTGGGTGCAGCCCGTGGCCTCAGTGTGGGAGAACTCGGGGGGTGACCCGATCTCTGCCTGGAGCTGCAGAGTGGGCCACGCTCTCCCTCTGTGGCGCCCTGTCTCCCGCAGCCCTCCCCGGGCTCTCCCCATGGCCCTCCCTGACGCAGCTCCTGTGTCCAGTCTTCATCTCGGGTCTGACGTAGGACAGCCCTTGGTCCCCTGTCTCAGGTGATCCGCCCCACAGCCCTTGGTACGATTAAAGCCTTTGGACAGACAAGGGAATCGTGGTGTAACGGGATTAAATCTCCGCAGCCACACAGGTGGGAAGGAAGTGCCAGAACTTGGTTTGTGCACTGGGCACCTGGCTTCAAAACCCAGCCTATAGGGATTCTCTGGAGCCTGGCTCTGCACCCCGAGAGTGTGGCTGAGGGTGACTCTGGACCACCGCCATGGGCTCAACACCCCACACCCACTCCTTGCGAGCCTCCCCGCGTGCCAGCACCACACAGGGGCAAGCAACACCTCCCCGGGCCACCCACTCCCCAGCTGCTGGTGGAACACCGTTGTTAGCACTGCAAAGGTGAGTCCTCACCTGTGCAAGCCTCACACCTCATGCCCTGTGGTGGGTGCTGCTGGGGATGCTGCTGGAAGAGATTTGGAATCTGTTACCCTGGAGGACCAGGGTGCTCTGGCCAGGCCTGCACCTGTGACGAACGGTGTCCTGGTCATGAGGGAGACCTGGCTCTAGTCCCAGAGGGGTCCTCTGGTTCTCTGGGTGCCAGTTCCCCACCCAAAGGTGGTCAATAGACATCTAAGGCCTTCAGAGTTAGTGTGATGGGGTTCACCTCCATGCAGAGGCCCCGTGTGACTTTTTTGTGTCTTCCCAGCTCACATCTCTGAATGTCCAGAGAGAAGGGATCTTCCCATTCATCGATATAGAGCTTTACAGTTTGTCAACACTTGCACGGACACGGGCACATTTACACCCCTGCGGCCCTGCTGCGAGGCTGTACCACCTGCTTCTTGTGTCGGATGCTAAGTAGAGGGAGAGCAACTTGCCCCTTTTGAAGACTCTTGGAACCCTCTCGTTTTTAACCTACAAATAAAATATGTTACTGAGAAGCAGAACTGGGAGCTCAGAAATCATTCTGTTGGATCCTTTTGTTTGATAGATGGAGATCAGAGACACCCCCCCGCCCCCCGCTCCGCCCTGCACAATGACCAGTGACAGAGCTGGAACCAGGGCTGGGGCTGGGGCTCATTCAATTACTCTTGGTGTTCAGGTATTTTTCAAATTTCAGGCCATGAACTCGTTCCCATTTAAAACCAAAACAAGCTTGTGGTCCTTCGATCCGTTTCGGATGGCCTGGTCGGGGGAGGGGTGCAGAGTTCTCAGGGCCCAGGATTGGATCTGTTTCCCCTTGCAACATGCTGCAGCAGGCGGGCTGGGTGGAGAGGGCTTTGGGTATTTATTTTCCTATCACAGTTGCGCAGGCGGACCAGCGAGGAGGTGAGGCTGAGCAGCAGGGACAAAGAAATGTGTGTGTTCTGGCAAATTTGGGGAATTAACTCTGAGGTTGTTCCAAGGAGAAAATGATGTTTTGAATCAGGATTTATTATACATCTGAGCTCACTGCCTTTTGAAGAACACCTTGTTTACTTAACTGTTCTGTTTACTGACTTATTTATACCTGGCTCAGTTTCAAAGAGAATCTGAAGTGGCTAATTATTAAATTAGACTGTGAGTTCCTTGAGGGCAGGAGCTGCCGTCATTATTTCTCCTCTTCTTCTGACGGGCTAACTCCTGGTGGCTCCTGCCCCCTGCATTCCCCTGGCTGAATTTTCTGCCTCTCTCTGTTGTGGTAATCGGTTTCTGTCTTTTTGTTTTCCACGGAAATGAGAGCTTCGTGATGACAGGGACTATTTATTACACATTTCAGCATCTCATGCAACCACTTATCCATCTAACAAAGTAAACATCCATCTAATCCACCAACGGTCCTTCTATCTACCCGTCATCTGCCTATGCATCCAACACTTATCCATCCATCCCACCACCATGATTTCATCTGTCCATCCAACCATCTATCCATTCAACCATCCATCCATCCAGCCAGCCAGCCATCAATCTAGCCATCCATCCATTCATCCTTTCATCTACCTATCATCTACCTATACATTCAACATCTATCCATTCGTGCAACCAACCATTCATCCATCTCTATAATCATTCATATTGTGATCGCCCATCTATCCATCTATCCATCCATCTATCCAACCACCCACCATCCATCCACTCATCCATCTCTATAATCATCCATTTGTGTAGCCATCCATCCATGCAACCATCTATCCATTCTTTCAAAACCAAGAAAGTTGCACAAATGAAGCCAAACAGAATGAACTACAAGTAGTTTTCCTTTCCCCAGTGCTCATTTTTTCTCAAGGACTGTGCTAAGTGTAGCACATACATTAACTAATTGAGTAAATGAAGCCAAAATCTCCCAAGACTCCATGAGATAGGATTACTATGACCACATTTCAGATGAAGAAAGTAAGATGGACAGTTTTAGTAACTTTTCCAAGGTCACAAGGTTGGTAAACGTCAGTGAGATTTAAGGCTGGGTATCTGACTCCAGAGCCTGTGTCTTTTGTTTCACTATGATAGGAAATATCTCGGAGGAAGATTTAAGCTGGCCTGTACACCTTCCCCCCAACAATCTAAACTTTCTCCCCTGCAATCCCCATCTCCCTACTCTGTCCTCCCATTGTCACTCCTGGGGAGGGAGAGAGAGTGAGGAGAGGCCTGAGTGGGCATTCCATCTGGGCCAGGTCTGAGGTGAAGAAGAAGACAACACTGCACAGGAAGCTCAAAGCCTTCTTTGTACATGCCCTCCTCTGGGGAGGATCGGAGCAGCATGAGGTGTGCAGCTCTGTTGTGAGTGGGTGGTGATGAGTCAGTGTGTCCAGGAGGGCCAGGAGGGCCAATCGGTGCTGAAAGCATTAGGCCTCAGAAGCCCTTGGGGCTTTGGGGAAAGGAAGTTTCGCTGTTCCAAGTTCACAGGAAGCCAAATGGGATTCCCAGAGAGGATTCCTCTTGAGCCTGATGCCCTCCTGGCAGGTTACAAGGCTTTAAAGATACAAGTCCTGAGTTCTTTGCAGTTGGGTAGAGAAAGATACCAAGATACCAGGAGGAAGAGTGTGTCCTGAAGTTGCCTCAGGCCAGGTTCCAATTGTTCCTGAAGTCAGCTCCACCTCTGGCTTCCCTTCAGTTTGTTCTCAGGGCAGGGGTGGGTGAGTGGGTGGTTAATACATTTGCCCTTTTCTTTTACGGTGTTTCTGTCACTTGCAATCAACGAATCCTGGTGGTCACATTGTACAAACCAGCAACTCAAGCGTCTTCCTTGGTTCAGCACTCTTCTTACCTTCTCATCCAATCAAAACCAATTTTTAAATTTTTTAAAAAGATTTTATTTATTTATTCATGAGACACACACACACACACACACACACACACACACACACACACACAGAGGCAGAGATGGAGGCAGAGGGAGAAGCAGGCTCCATGCAGGGAGCCCGATGTGGGACTTGATCCCTGGTCTCCAGGATCACAACCTGAGCCAAAGGCAGATGCTTTAATCGCTGAGCCACCCAGGGATCCCAAAAGCATTTTTTTTTTTAAACTCCACATTCTGATGAACTCTCGGCTCTGCTCACTCGTCTCTAATGTCACAGCCTCCTGGATTATGGCTGAGTCTCTCTCTGGGTTCAGGCTTGCCCCCTTCAACCTCTTGCTTTAACCCTTCAGGGTTATAAACGGCTATAAATCCTTCAGTGGTTTCCCATTATTCCCAAAATAAAGTCCTAGCCTTCCCCCCTAACAAAACCCCCCAAAAAACAAAAAAAGGTTTTTTAAATTTTGAAATTATTTTTGATTTACAGAAGAGTTATAAAGATATTGCAGAGAACTCTCATATATTCTATACTCAGCTTCCCCTAATGTTTGTATGTTTGTTAAGACCAAGGAATTAGCTTGTGTAATACCATTAGCTAAGTTACAAACTTCAGTCTAACTTCACCAGTTCTTCTAGTATTGTTCTGTTTTAGCTCTAGGCTCTGGTCCAGGGTACCAGGTTGCACTGAGAAGTCCCAGCTTTTCTTTCTTTCTTTCTTTCTTTCTTTTTTTTTTAAGATTATTTATTTATTTATTCATTAGACACATAGTGGGAGGGTCAGAGACACAGGCAGAGGGAGAAGCAGGCTCCCTGCGGGCAGCCTGATTCAGGACTTGATCCCAGGACTCAGGTATCACGATCTGAGCCAAAGGTAGATGCTCAACCACTGAGCCACACAGATGCCCGAAGTTCTAGCTTTTAAACAGGGCATTGAAAGGTCTTCTGTTTACCTTCAAGCATGCCACTAGCCCTTACCCTACTCCTTTTGCTCATGCCACCCTGAATCACCTGCAATTCCTTAAAGGACCAGGCCTTTCTTCCTCCAGGGCCTTTGCACATGCTGTCTCCTCCTCTGTCTGAGGAGTCCCTCAGGTAGACCCCTTTTCCTGACCCAATATTTATTTATGTTTCAAGACTGTGCTCAGTTAGCTCTTTTCCTAGGAAGCCTTCTTGACCAAACCCAGCTGACCCCTGGGCTTTTCCAACCCTCCCCACCCCTGTCCTTCACCTTCTCTATCCCTGAATTTGGGATTTGATGACCTGTTTCCTTCTCCCCCTAGGGTTGGAGAGCCTTGGGGCCAGTGCCCTGCTTTGCTGGTCTCTGGGAACTCAGTGCAGGCTTGTAAAAGCGACGAAGCTAGGAAAAAGTCAATACCCACACAAATGTTGGCAATAGCTCAGAGGGAGAAATCGGCTGGCCAGGGCCAGCTTCGTGACTTGAGTCGTGTATGATGGAGTAATAAACTAACATTTACTGAGTATAGACTATGTGCTAGGCACTATTCTAAGCAATCCACACATTCTAATTGAATCCTTGCAGAAACACTATGAAGTAGGTACTATTATTCTCCCCATGTTGCAGATGAAGGAATAGCAATGAAGCAACTAACCAAGATGCACAGTTATTAGAGGTGGAGCTGGGGTACACCCTGAGCTACTTCTGCTTTGCTAGACTTTGGGGTGTATGTTTACAGCATATGGAGGGGGTAGGAGGTAATATTCCAGGCTGGGCAACTGGTAAACCAAAAAAGGTTTTTGGAGGTAAGCGTGGGTGACCCAGATTCTGAAGAGTTTCTGTTGAGGGGGATGTGTTGTTACCCCTGAGGGTGACAGGTGGGGGGACAGCTGCTTGGAGATGCAAGCCTGGAGAAGGGGAGTGGCTGCATCCTGGTGGCAAAGGCCACTGAGCTTCCTGGAGTGTAAGTTGGCCAGAGGTTAAGAATCAGAAAGCTCTGAGAAGTGAGAACAACCCAAGGGGAGAATGTCTCAAGGAGTGAGGAACATAGAGGCCCAGAGAAAGGGGAGCCATCTGGGTTAAGGGATGCCCAGAGTCAGGAAGAGCCTGCTACCTGGAGAGCCTCGTACCAAATTCCTGCAAGCTGGATGATGTGGTTCCTCTGGGCGCCTGTGAACTACCACCGGGTTTATCACTTATGGCCTGAGCTTTCCTCTGGCTGCACGTGTAAAGCTTTGTACCTTAAATGGCAATGCAGCTGCTTACATTAGCAACAACTAGTATTTGCGCAGTGTTTATGGAAAAGGCCTACTGTTTTTAGTTCATCTTTCCAATGCCCAAAGAAGGTAAGCGGGCAGGCATTATTTCCATGCCCTGTTTACTGGTTAAGAAATGGAGACCTAGTGAGGAAAATGACTTGCCTGAGGTCACACAGCTAGAAAGGGACCCAGGAAACACTGAATGAAAGAATGAATAAGAACTTAAACCAGGATGGAGCGTCTGGCTGGCTCAGTCAGTGGAGCATGTGACTCTTGATCTCGGGGTTGTAGGTTTGAGCCCCACATTGGGCGTAGAGGGTACTTAGAGATAAAATCTTAAAAAAATAATAAAATGTCAAACAACAACAACAACCCCCCCACCCCAAAAAAGAAACAAACCTAAAAACCTTAAACCAGGATGATTTGAGCCTGGTTTCTGTTCTTCCTCTATAACCTCAGAGAGGGTACTTAGTACCTAAAACCAGAGCACCTGGCACATGATGGGGGTGGAACAAATGAAGGAAAGTGGTATCAGAAAGAATGAGGTAGTAGGAGAGAAGGGCCCAACAGGGTAAACATCTACCATCTCGAACACTCATTTTTTTTTTAATATTTATTTATTCATGAGTGACACAGAGAGAGAGGCAGAGACACAGGCAGAGGGAGAAGCAGGCTCCTCGCAGGGAGCCCGACGCGGGACTCGATCTGGGGTCTCCAGGATCACCCCCTGAGCCAAAGGCAGACGCTCAACCACTGAGCCACCCAGGTGTCCCACGAACACTCAGTTTGTATCTGGAACGATGCACCTAGTACGTCACTCAATTACTCTTCCCGGCAACTTAGCTGACAAGAGTAGCATTCTCCCCCTTTCACGGGGGAAGGAGCGAGACCCAAGGGATTTGGCAGCTCAGCGAGGGGTCCCAGAGCCAGTCGCTCTGGGGCTGAGCAGACTGACACGGAGCCTTTGTGCTTCCATCAGATGCTCACCTGCCCACCCGGACACGCAGATGCACACATGGACACGTACAGACACATAGTCACACACAGGCACGCACAGATAACACAGACAGATGCAGGTACACACAGAGACACGCAGACACATACCAATAACACAGGTACATGCACACACAGCTACACACACACACACACACACACGGATGCACACGGACATATTCCTGTGAGCTGCGGCCCTTGGAGAAGCCTCCCTGGCCCCTTGGCTAGGGTCTTCATGTGAGTAAATCCTGAGGAATCTTCTTTTTGGGTGTTCCCTGGCCGGTTCCAATCCAATCCTTCTAAAGAATATAAAGAACTAAGCTTTCTGGAGAGAAGAACGTGTCCTTTCCCTCACTCCCTTCTGGCTTCTCTGAGGGGGTGGGAAATCCAGCCGGGGACGGGCAGGAGGAAGGCCAGAGGGATGAGAGGGCACAGAACAGGGAGGCTGATCCCATGGGCATCAAGTGCTTGGCAGGGTTTTTCACTCTTTCTTAACAAGGCAGGTGACGCCTCTGGCTGCCTGGGCATGGGGTGGGGGTGGGCGGTCGGCCCCCTGTCCCTCAGGGCATTATCGCCTTCCAGCCTCTACTTCCACCGGGAGCCCGGGTCTCTGTGGAAGCAGACAAAATAAATCCTAGGCCTGGAATCAGACCCAGTTTCCAATTAAGCTCAACTCCTTTCCTGTACTGTGTGACTTTGGGCAACTCACTTTCCTCATCTGTAAAATTGGGGGAGGATTAATTCAGGCAATTTTGCTAAAATGCCAAGTACTGAGCCCAGTGCAGAACAGATGCTCAGTCCGCGGTGTTCCGTTTCCCCTTCCCCATCCAGCACACCTTCCGGTGTGGCTGCTTCCTTGACAGTCACACTGGGTCATGTTCATACCCCCAACTTCTGGCCTAGGCCCTAGAACATAGTAGGTGATCCACACATGAGTATTGAATGAATCTTTCCAAAATCCAGATCTGCCCTTTATTCTCTTGTGTCCCCAAAACTCATCAGTGGGTGTTCATTTCCTTCAGAATTGCAGCCTGAGCTCTTTAGCCTGGCATTTGAAACCTCTTGTCATCTGATCCCAGAATCACCACCTCCCAGTACTCGGAGCCTGGGTGACTGGGGCCCCTTGCTTAGGAGCCTTGCTTTAGGAGGTTCCACTCTGGCCTTCTGGCCAGGGCCACCCCCATGGGGCAAACAGTCTGCAAGGCCAAGGGGACAGTCCACCCAGAAGCTACACCTCCTCCTCTGGACTATGCTTTAGGATCTGGGCCCCAAATTTCCTGTTGAATGGTCTCAGGTTTGGTTCCAGTGTCTACCTGGGCCTCTTGCCTGGGTCATCTTATGGCAGTTGGATCACATTTCCGGTGTGTGTGTCCCTAAGTCTGAGGGACGGCCAAGGGGTGGCCACTTTTGGCCACCTGTGGATGGTGCTTGGCCATATTTACCTGAGGCCCCACTTGTGCTCCTGAGGCCCTTTGTAGAGTGAGATGGTATCAGTGTTGGGAAGATAGGAGATGGGAGGATGACATGACCTCCATTTGTATGCTTGCCCTGGGCCCAGCAGATGTTAATTAGTTTAACTGACAGAGACAAAGGAGAAAGAGAGAGAGAGAGAGAGAGAGAGAGAGAGAGAGGAAGAGAGCACAAGCAGGGGGAGTGGCAGAGGGAGAGGGAGGAGCAGACTCCCTGATGAACAGGGAGCTGACCCCAGGACCCTGGGATCATGACCTGAGCCAAAGGCAGATGCTTAAGGGACTGAGACACCCAGGTACCCCAACCCCCATCTTTTTTACTGCCCTGCAGGAAAGAAGGTGCTCAGGCACGGATGTGGAGAGGTGTGAGTGTGGGTTTAGAGGCCCCTGTGTTAGGGACTCTCGTGTTCTCTGGGCCTGGAGCAGTCCTACTTGTGGGCACCACCCCTGGGCAGGAATGGGCTGTCCTGTCCATGGGGAGGAAACATTCCAGAGGAGGCATTTTCTGGCCTTGGAGTGGGACTGTAATGCCAGCTGTAGCTCTGCTCCAATTTTTGGTGCTGCCAAGGAACTGGTGAGGGAAGACCCCTGCAGAAAGGGAGAGCAGGGACAGTGGAAGCCCCAAACCCCGTCCAGAGCCAGGACGTACTGAGTGTTGCTGGCTGGGGCACAGGGAGCAGCCCTAACGAGGGGCTTGGCCAGCTCACATCAGCTCCCAGCTGGGCTTCACTCACCAGGTGACATGAGAGGCTGGCACCTAAGAGGCCTGGACTCAGCCCCCAAGTAGACTCATAGCAAGGGTGGCATTCGCAAGAGGAAGCACAGTGGGCCTGGCACGTGACCCCAGGCCTCCTCCTTTTCCCTTGTGAGGGTACTTTATCCAGGTATAATTCATATACAAGAAAGCGTTCCTATTTCACATGTACAGTTTGATGAATTGTGACAAATGTCTGCAGTGGTTTTACCATGACCACAGTCGTGATGGAGCACATGGTCATCTCCCTCGTGTCCCTTTTCAGGTGTCCCCTCCCTCACCCCCGGGCCCAGGTAACCACAGACCTGTTTTCCCTGTGGTCCCGCCCTTTGTGGGATTTCGCACAGGTGGGATCATACAGGGTATGTCTTTTGCGTCTGGCTTCCTTCCCTCACCACGATTATTGTGAGACTCAGCCATGCTGTGTCATTCATTGCTGAATAGTGTTCTGTTGTGGAGAGGCGTCACACTTCGTGCATTCGCCAGTTGATGGAGTTTTGAGTTGGTTCCCATTTGGGGCTGTTACATATAAAGCTGCCGTGAACAACTGCATACAGGTCTTTGTGTGGGCCTAGGCTTCCACTCCTCTTGAGTGAAGTTGCTGGGTCCCACGGTAAGTGGATGTCAAGTGTCGAGCAAAGTGGCTCTCCTATTTTGCCTTTTCTCCAGCAGGGTAGGAGGGTTCCAGTTCCTCTATATGCTTGCTAACTCTTCAACCCGGGACTCCTGACCCCAAAGCCCAAGGAGCGGAGAGACCGTGAGTTGTCGAGGGCAGGTGGGTGGCACAGGCTTGGCTGAGCAGCTTATCTCTGTGAGGATC
Source organism: Vulpes lagopus (assembly GCF_018345385.1). Taxonomy (NCBI): domain Eukaryota; kingdom Metazoa; phylum Chordata; class Mammalia; order Carnivora; family Canidae; genus Vulpes; species Vulpes lagopus. Next base: position 127,582,703 of record NC_054831.1, read on the forward strand.
TTAGGCTGGCGGAGTAACCTCCAGGGATATGAAGCTTTGTTTTGTCGTTTTACAGATGGAAAAGCAGAGGCTCAGAAATGGGCAGGGGCCTGTGTTTCCCCGGGAGGGGTTCGGTGCTGGTGCAGCTGAGAGGAGGCCGTAGAATGGAGGGGGATTAAGAGCAGAGATCTTGGAGTTGGCTCGGCCCCAGATTCTAGTCTTAGCTTAACCAGTTACCGACCTCTCCGAGCCTCTCCTCTTGCTTCTGCAAAATGAGGACAAAAACAACCTCACAGGCTAAGATTGGGAGGAATTAAGTGCCTGGGGCTTGGTAAGTTTAAGGAACATTTATTGAGCAGCTCCTATGTGCCAGGCACTTGGTACGGGGGGAGGGGGGTAGAGTGGAGAATGAGATAAACATGGTCCCTGTGCTCCTGGAGCTTACAGGACAGTGGGAGGAGAAGGATTTCAAAGAAAGAAACTCACACACACACACAAAAAACCCTAATTATAAATTGTGACGAGTGTTGTTTGAAGGAGCCCGCTTGTCATCTACTTCGGATGGGGTGATCAGAGTCTCTCCAAAGAGATGACGCTTAAGGTGAGGCCTGATGCTGGGGAGGAGCTGACCACGAGTGGAGGTGGCGTTCCAGGATGTGGGAAGAGCAGAGGCGAGGGTGCAGAGGTTGGGAAGGACCGAGCCGACTTCAGGTGCAGGAGGAGGGGTCCGGCCCGGCAGAGATCCAGGAGAGAGTAGTGCGGGGACATGAGAGGGATGTGACACGGTCCTGGTTGTGCTGAGCCTTGCAGGGGTTTGGATTTTACATGAAGAACAGATTTATTTTAAACCCAGTGAGTGTCGGCTGTTATTGTGCTTCCTCCTATTTTCCATCCCGCAGGGGCCTTAATTCCCAGTTCGAGCCTTTTTCCGAAAACCCGATGCGGGCAGGTGCAAGGCTGGGGTCCGCAGCCAGCTGAGCCCGGGCCCCCACCCCGACCCCTCCGGCAGGCCTGGCAAGCCGAGTGGCACCAGCTGGCGGTGGGGAGGGTGGGGGAGACCATCTGCTGTTCTCATTGTCCATCAGCCCATTGTCTGGTCCACGCCCTCTGCTCTGAGGACAGCGGGGACAATGGGGGGGAATGTGATCTGCGGGCTTCTGTTTCCCCGGCCTGGCCCCTCGCCCCCACGGTGACACCAGGAGAATGCCCCCCTGGGGGTGGAGGCAGGGTCTCTGCCAAGCAGGAGGCAGCACCACACGCATCCCTCACCATCTCCCTGGCAACCGCAGCTGCCAAATTGTTGGTTGGAGGGGTTTTTTTTAGCGTCCCGGGTGGGGGTTTTCTCCTTGCATCCCCTCAAACGGTGGGTGCTGTTGGGAGACGATGGGCTTATCGCCTCCTGAGGGCCCCAGCTCCTGGCCTGGTGACTCTGGACGCCTCGGGCCACCCGGGGGGCCAGCGCGGGAATGCGCCAAGTGGGATGGAGCACTTGCTCGAGATGCCAGCAAGATGGAGACACCAAAATAAACTCAAATGATACCCGAGACAAAGCATTCATGCTCTCATCATCCAAAAAAAAAAAAAAAAAATCAGAACGCGGTTAACCTTTTACTCCTTTTATGTTTTAGGGTTGTTTCTGTTCGGACTTGCGGTGTGGGGGGCACCATGCTCTTCTCACCGCGTTGGATCCTCTGGAGGTCTGGGCCTGGCCCTCAGGGGATGTGAAGGCAGAGAAGCAGACCCCTGGCTCAAGCTTGGCCCTCCAGCCGAGAGAGTCGAGTCTTGCAGGGCAGTTGGAGAGCTGACTCGTTAGCTGCAGTGCAGGTGCTCTGTCTGGCGTCCCGGAAGCCGAGGGGGTCAGCTAGGGATACAATAATAACCGATGTTTATTGAGCATTTACTATGTGCTGCGAATTGCCTTCTGTATTTTAACACGTTTAATCTTCACAGCCGATCTGGGAGGTGAGTATGATTGTTATCATGCCCATTTTATAGATTGGACCACTGAGGAGTGGAGAAATTAAATATGTCACCCCAAGTCACACAGCTCTTGGGTGACAGAACCAGGGTTTGCACCCCGGCAGCTGGGCTCCCCGTGCCAGGCTCTTACGCTCTCTCTCTCTCTCTCTCTCTCCCTGCCACCCTGGTTCCTGGTGGGCTCGTGCATAGCTCCTCCCTCAGGAGGTGAGCCCCAGCCCCAGGCCCACGCCAGGCCAGACCCCTGGGGAGATAGAAATAGGAGCCCAGGCACCTCTCCAGGCCACCCCGATGGCTTGGCAGAGCCTGTGGTTGGGCACTAGCCTGCCCTAGGTTTGCGTCTCCGCTCCCATACTTCTCAGCTAAGGTGGCCTTGGGCAGGCCGCTTCACCTCCACGGAACTCATTGTCCCTTTCTGTAATTTGGGATAACAGCCCTACCTTCCTCAGGGGGACGGTTAGCGTGAGCCCTGAATGAGTTGACATATGCCAAGCACCCAGAACAATGTGTGCCCCTTGGAATGTGCTCGGGGAATGCTAAGGGTGGCTGTTATTCTTGCTTTGCTCCCCCCACCCCACCTTTTAGGGTGATCGTGAGGACTGAGTACTGGGTGAAGGCACTTTGTACATGGGAGACAATTACACAAATGTCAGGGCTTGGTGTGACTCATATAAATACGGGGCGTTCAGTCTGGATAGCAGGAGGGGGTGGGGGCTGAGACGAGAACCAGCTTCCTGGGTGCTAGGTGCCACGTGCCAGCTCAGTGGGATGGTCGCAAGGCCACCGGCAGCTGAGAGGCACGAGAGGGCTGCCCGTCTGCGCTGCTCCCTGAGCCAAGGGAAGGCGCCTGGGGTGGGCACCCTCCAGCACATTCCCTTCCCTCGTGGGGCCTCAGGCTCCCCATCTGTAGAATGGGTGGTTGGGGACGCGCTGATTTCTAAGTTCCCCCCCACTCCCCCGCCGCCGCCGGCCCCGCTCGGATCTTCTCTGACTCTGGGAGAATGAGCGAATGTGTAAAAATGAAAGTGGAAAGCAGACACGTGGTGCGGTGGATCTATTGCAAAAGTGTGCCCAGTTCTTCCCTTCTCCCTGTAAGCACGCCATCGACAAATGACTTTGCAGCTTCTCCCTTCAGGAGGTGGGGTCTGTGTCCCCAGCCCACGGGTCTTGGCTGTCCCGATGCTTTGCTTGGGCTGATGCAAAGTGGAGGGGGTGGCACTGCGCTAGCTCCGCGGGTGCCTCCCCGTCCGTCCCTTCCTCTCGCTCGCACTCTGTCCCTCTCCCTGACCCTTGGGACCGCCGTGCCTGCAATCCTGGGCTAGCCTGCTGGAGGATGAGACACATGTGGCCCAGTCACTTGTGTCATCCCCGCTGACAGCCCGCCGCTAATTGTCAACCAGGTGAGGGTGAGACCGTCCTCGACCCGCCAGGCCAGGCCAGGCCAGGCCAGCCGCCGGCTACAGGACGGAGGCCAGCAGAGGAGCGCTGAGCCCGGCCCAGAGCAGCAGAGCCGCCCGCTGCCCCGCAGGCTGGTGAGAGGGGAGAAGGTGAACTGTCGTGTGCACTGCAGGCTTTGTGGTTGTCACTCAGCTTTACTGATGCTCCTCCGCGGATAATGGATATGAGGGTCGGTGGGGAGAGCGTGGCTTTGGCCCACTGCATGACCTCTGCTGGGGACTGGCTGTTGCTCTCCCTGGGGTGGGGGGTGGGGTTGGGGGGCGTGGGCAGGTGGGGTGGGTTCTGTGCAAGGCTTGGGACCTTAGGTTCTAGGAGGAGAGTCATCTGTGCTTTCAATTCCAGCTTTCCCACTTTCTAGCTGCATGGCTTTGGGGGAGTTACTTAATGGGGAGGCCTCTCTTTTCTCAAACCTGGTGATTCGTAGGAACCCCCCCTTTGGGGTTGTCCTGTGGACTGACTTAACGAATGTAAAGCACTTAGAGAAACTATGCCCGTGGAAGAGTTTTTAGGGGTTTAAGGTTTGCAGTCAGGGGATGTGAGACTGGAGTCCTGTTTCTCCCCACTCACTGGGGGTGTGACCTTGGTCCTTCCTAAGCCGTCCTGCCCTGAACTGGGACTCTGATAGCATCTTCCTCATCACTGAGGTTGTGGGCTTGGCATGGTGCCTGCGCCAGGGGGTGCTCAGGAGGCCTCAGTGTTGGGGAGCTGCCCGCTGCTCCTGGTGACACGGGATCTTGGAACCTAATGTCCCCTGGAGACCAGTTCTAAGTCCGATTCCTCCGATCAAAGACAGTGGAGCTGAGACCCAGAGTGGGACTTGCTCAAGGTCACACAGCGTCTATGGCGGGAACCTACACATTCTGACCTGTAGCCCGGAGCGCTTTCCACGGTTCGAGGGGGGTTGTGCCCCTGAGAGGTGTGTGTGTTCCAGGCTAGGGGCTCAAAAGAGCAGACAAAGCTCGGCCCTGCAGCCTGTGCCATACAAGCCACATGAAGGAGCAGGCTCTTCCTGGAGGGCGAAGCCTCTTGCTGACCTCTCCCATGAGCCCGGCCAGGACTGGTGCAGAAGAGCTCCCAGAGAGAGGGGGGCCTGACCCCTGTGCACCGGGGTCAGGATGTGTAGGTGGCGGGTGACACAAGTGACACAGGCCTCAGTAGGAGCACAGAGGGCACCAGGGCCTAGGGTTCTGCCCTGGGTATCCACAGGGACACAGGGGCAGAGCCAAATGGGACAGAAGCAGACCCAGGCCTCCTGATCCCCCATCCCGGGGATTTTGCTTAGCTCTCCTCCCCACCTCTGTTCCCTGCCACCTCAGGCTCCTCCTGCCCCGTGGGTGTGACAGAGAGGGAAGGAGCCAGGCAGTTTGGAGCCTGCCCCACCCTGGGCCTCAGCCTGGCTCAGGGAGCCTCCCTGGGTGCCTCCAGCCCCACCTCTGTCTTGGATGATTACAGGGCTGCGGGGTCTGGCTGCGGCCCAGACACTCCCTCCTGGGTCCTCTCGAGGGGAACTGGTCCCTGACCTCATTGTCTGTAGGGGACCGGCCCACGGCTGAGTCAGAAGTACCCCCGCCCCAGCCGGCCTCTGCAGATGACCCTCCAGGTCTGAGCTTGTCCCCAGGGCGGAGGCCAGGGGTTCCCTGCCTCCTCTGTCCCTCCCCCGGGGCGGGCCCTGGGGGCTGAGGGTGCTGTGGCTGTGTGCATGGGCTCTTCACGGGCACGCCCTGTTTGTTCTGTGTGCTCACTGGGGACATGGCAGGGGTGTGTGTGAGTGTGTTCCCGTAAGTTCTCCCTGTACCCTCTTCTGTCCAACGTGTGGGCCTCCTGCAAGTGAGCTGTGTGCACAAGCCATGCGCGGTGTGTGTGCAAGACGGAGGTGGGGCGGGGGCCTGTCGGGCTCATACCCCCGGCACTTCCGACCCGCGCTGTGTGCGTTGTGTGTGATCGGAGTGTGTGCATGTTGTGTGTGTGTGTGTGTGTGTGTGCACTCGTGTGTATGCATCATAAACACACCATTTACTGGACACGTTGTGAGTGTACGGAACCAGGGGTTGTCGGCACTGGGGGCGAGCTTCAAGTTCCAAGGCTGTGTGTCCTGTCTGTCCCCACCAGCCTGGCTCTGATCCTTCCACAGCGCCTGCTCGCACAGCTCAGACAGGCCCAGGGAGTGGAGATCGTGTGCAGGGAGCCGGAGGGGAGGCGGATCACCTCAGGCTGGCTCCTGGGCTGGAGGCTGGTGTCACTCAGAGACCTCGGCACCTGCAACCCTACTGGCAGGGATGGGGGGGGGGGAGGGCCCGGGGGACTCCTCTTGGCCAATCTACCCCTTCATCTTTGGCCCCCAGAGATCTTTTGCCTCTGGGACCCCTGATGTTTCCCTACATATAACAGGTCCTCGAACCTCCATACAGGGGGGCTGTGGGATCCTGGAAGCCCCTTGGCTGCACTTGACCTTACAGCGAGGTGGCCTGAAACCCAGGTCTGTGGGCATCAGGTCCCAGGTCCCCCAGCCACTGCCCCCTCTTGCCAGAAACTCCTGCAGCCACCTGATGGGATTGGGGAGGGAACGGTAACAGTGGGGACACATATCCATCCACCCATGTACCCTCATGTAATCTAGGGCATAAGGCACAGCATGGTCTCCTCACCCCCACTCCAGGGCTGCCATGGCAACGCAGAAGTTGGCTCACCATCTGCTGCCTGTGGGGACCTCACTCAGGCCTTTGCCATGCTAGGAATTTGTGTGGGGAGGCACCCCACCTGATCTGGGGCGGCTATTGGGCACATTCGGCCCTGGAGACTTTGGAGATGATGCAGCCTGGGGTCCCTCTGGCTGCTGGAGGAGAGTGGACCTCAGAAGAGCCCATGGTTCTCCCTGGGATTAACCTCTCCTGGTAACATCTTCTCCCAGGGGAGGGTCAAAGACTTACACTAGAGTGTAAATGACTAACTCCTTCTGTAAGAGCAGTGAGTTGAGGGAGTGTAGATAGTTGGATAGTTCGGCTTTAATAGGAATAAGAAGCTTCAATAAAGCAATTATCAGTAGAGAAGATGCGGGATGTGAGAGGGAAGGGTAGGGACGTTAAACATTTAAAAATTCAGTTGTGAGGGCTCCTGGGTGGCTCAGTCGGTTGAGCATCTGACTCTTGATTTTGGCTCAGGTCATGATCTCTGGGTTGTGAGATCGAGCCCTGCATCAGGTGGGGAGTCGGCTTGAGATTTTCTCCCTCTGCCCTTCTCCCTGTTCGAGCTCTCTCTCTCTCTCTCTAAAATAAATAATAAATAAAATCTTTTAAAAGAATACAAAAATAAGAATTTAGTTGCAAAGGTGGTTCTGGGTATATGCTGGGGCCACTGCAAATCTGTATTTTTTTTTAAGATATTATTTATTTATTCATGAGAGACACAGAGAGAGAGGCAGAGACACAGGCAGAGGGAGAAGCAAGCTCCCTGCAGGGATCCCGACGTGGGACTCGATCCGAGGACCGCAGGATCAGCCCCGAGCCAAAGTCAGATGCTCAACCACTGAGCCCCCCAGGTGCCCGGGGCCACTGCAAATCTAACTAGTCCCTACTGAGTTGGTGGGAGTAGGGGAGAGACCTGTGCCTCGTGAGGCCTTTGCCTCTGCCAGGAGCTGAGTTTTTTCTACTGGGCTCCGAGATCCTCCTACCCCCACTTCTGGCTCCTCAACATTTGTTTTCCTTGGGAAAATGTTCTCATGTTCTCCCTTGGATTCTCTACTGAGTGTGAAAAGAGCAGTGGAGAGGAGGAGGAAGTCAGGATTCCAGGAGAGGAGTGAAGTGGGGGTGGGGCGGGTGGAGGGGAGGGCTGGGTGGAGAGGGAGAAAGAGAAGGGAAGTTGAAGGAAGATGAGACCAGGTGCAGGGTCTGTTCGACTCCCTGGTCTGTCCCTAGAGGGCACGTGAGTGTGGGCGAGTAGCTTCTCCCTCACTGTGCCTCAGTTTCCTTATCTGTAACACGGGTCCATCGCTTCCTCGGGGCGTCTGTGAAGACTGGGGGAGGTGCTGGTTGGGGCCTGGCACCCCGAGAGCACACAGCATTGCTTGGGAACAGCAGTCTGCACCCCTGGCCCCTCTGCCATGAGTTCTGTGCCAGAGAGGAAAGTTTCCAGACCCTCCCCCGGGGCCTTCACTCTTCTTGGAGGAGGAGGAGGAGGAGGAGGAGGAGGACGAGGATACTCTGGCATTGGAGCCTGTCTCCTGCTGACCTGGGGTCCACCGTCTGCCTGAGTGAGGAACCCCCTCCCACAGGCCCTGGGCAGGTCCCACAGGCCTTCTCCTCGCCAGGCGACATCCACAGGCTGGGAGTAACCCACATAAATCGAGGTCGGTGTACTGTGCAGAGCCGGGATGCCGGAGTCCTCCACCTCAGGGGCCCCCCCGGCCCAATCCCTGGCCCAGGAACTGGGACAACCCAGGAGATAAACAGGGGAGTCATTCTCAAAGGCGGAACCCACCCCTGGCCACGCCCAGCACCCCGGCCCAGCCAGGCCCCAACAGCACCCGGCTTGGCTCAGGAGGGAAGATGGGAGGGTAGAGTTCCCAGGGGGAAGGTGGGAGCGGGGCAGGATAGCAAACCCTCTCCACCAATGAGCTCCTTTCTGTGAAATTCTAGCATCTGCAAATTTATTTCTGCCAGCAATTTACCTTTTCTGCAAGCAAGAGAAATCTGTTCTTGTTTGTGAGTCACTGCTTTTTTTTTTTTTTTTGAAAGATTAGAAAAAGAAGCATCTGTGGTTGGGAATGAAACAGGGGGGTGAAGTTCAGTGGCAGGGCCAGTAAAAATAAAGCTCCGGCATAAAGCCTAACGGTCTCGCTCCCATTCAACCAGAGAGATTATTTTGTTGGCTGGAGGTACATGGCTTTATTAATATCCACGCAGCATCCTTCTTGATAAAGCAAACATTTTCTAAGCACATAAACTTCGAAGCTTAAAATCGAAGGCCCTATTTGATGCGATGCAAAAAACTGGAAAATGTGCTGTCTGTACAAACCTATGAGAAAATATTAAGCCACGTTAGAACGGTCTGGGTAGGAGTTCAGCGCTGGATGCACAGCTGAGGGCTGGAGAAGGTGGCGGGCCCCTGTGTCCCGGGGTTAAGGCTGTGCCACCATCCTGTCCTCTGTAGGGGACACTGCCACTGGAAGACCCCCTTAGGGGTCCCCTAGGGACTGCACTCCTTTCCCCTGGGTGCCTTGGTCAGGGTCCTCAGGCCACACTGCCTGGAGTTGCAGAGTCTGCCACTTGTCCTCCAATGTGCCTGCTTCTCCAGCTCAAGACTACATTTCCCAACCTCCTTTGCAGTTAATCTGACCATGTGACTGGGATCTGGCCAATGGGATGGGAGTGAAAGAGTACCATAGGCAATTCTTGAGTGTGCCCTACAAAGGACTAGAGTGTGCTTCCCCTTCCCCTTCCCCCCTTCCTGCTAGTGGAAGACCCCTCGGACCCCAGGGTGGAAGCCACACGTGGAGGCTGGCGGGGCTGTCCTGGACGTGTACCTCTGGACTGTCATATGAGAGAGAAGGAACCTTTTACCTTGTTGAAGCCAATGTATTTTGGGGTCTATTTGTTACAGCGGCTTATTTTGTACCTCACCTTCTTTGTGTGGCAAACACAACTTGACAACTAGCCTAAATCCGGAGTTGCTTATGTGTGGTCCCGCCGCAGTTTGTTTAGCCCGTGGTTCAAAGCCTGTGAGACCTGCCTTCAAGCCCCTGTGCTCCTAACTTTGGGCATTTTTTTTTTTTTTTACTTAATCTCACAGCACTGGGAAGATTTCAATAATAAATGCCTTTTACATGGTGACCCTGGGTCCACAGGCATATGTCCCTGGGGCAGAGCTTAGCCTCATTCCATGCGGTGCCCTCCGACAGCTTCTATTCCAGTGGTTCTCAAAGTGTGGTCCTTGGGCCAGCAGCATCAGCATCACTTGGAAACTTGTTAGAAATGCAATTTCTTTTGCCCCATCCTGGACCTGCTGAGTCAGAAACTCTGGGGGGTAGTACCTGCCAGTCTGTTTTAACAAGCCTCCTGGGTGCTTCTGATGTAGCTCAAGTTTGAGAACCACTGTTTTACTACATTTTTTTTTTTAAAATGCTAGTTATCACCTATTAAATTGATCTCATAACCCACTAATATGAGTCAGACTCACGTAGGCTCAACAGATGTCGGTCTGTTTTCCTGCCAGTGTACATTTCTCTTTCTTCTTCGACTTCCAGAAATTTCAGTAGAGGCAATATCCCTAGTCCGTGGCTCCAAGGAGAGGTCAAGACCCCTGGTCCACTGATGCCGTGGTTGGTTCAGGGATGAGCATGGGATCCTTCCCGTCCAATGAAACCCGACCCTGAGACTTTTGCGGCAACTATTGGGAAAGGCCAGCTCTCTCCCCAGGAGTCGCCGAGCTGTAGGAGGGGAGCGCAGGACTGCCCAGGTCACTGTCGCTGCTTCCGCACTGGGGGAGAGGCAGCCTGATGCTGCAGGCACCTCAGGGGAGGGGAGCTGAGGGAGAGAGGAGGCCGTGTGCAGATGCTTTCGGCATCCAGCATCTCCTTAGGCCTGATCTCAGGCACAGCTGCCGGGGTCCACCTCGAGCATCTCCAGGGCTGCGGAGGTGGCCCAGCTGGAGCACAGGCACAGCTCTGCCACTCGGGCATGTCCATCCCCACTTCCAGCCAGTGTCATAAGGGGCTGGTGGCGCCATGCCCCCCCCCTGCCCCTGCTCTACAGAAAGACAATGCTGGGAGGCAGCGTGCTTCTCAGAGATTCCAGGGGAGTCCAGCCCATGTTGCTTATGCAGCAAACGTGGAAACACACCCTTTCTATGCCTTTCCTTCTTCCTTGTCCCAATCTCCTCTCTCTCTCCCGTTCCTGCTTTCTGTAATCCCCTCCCAAATAAACCATCGGCATCCAGGTCCCTGTCTCAGGCTTGTTCTTACCAAAACCCAAGCTAAGACAGATGCCTGTTGACATTTGAGCTTTTGGGTCCAGCCATACATGAAACAAACTCTACTCCTGGACTTTCCAACTGGAAAGTGAGCCAAAAAACAAAAAAAGTCCCCTTTTTTGTTCTGTGTATTAGTTACCTATTACCAGATGGAGAAGAGTTAACTGTTACTGTGCAACAAATCACCCCAACCTTCGTGGCTCTGGGACCACAGTCGCTGTGGGTGAGGGATCCAGGAGTGGCTCACCTGGGTCCTCTGGCTTGGGGTCCCTCATGAGATTGTAATGAATGTGTCAGCCTAGGCTGACTTGTACCTGCATCTTCTCAAGGCTCGACAGAGAAAGGACCTGCCTCCGAGCTCACGGCTGTTGGCAGAATTGTGTTCCTTGGGGGCTATTGGATTGAGGCCCTTGGTGCTTCGTTTCCTGTTCCTTCCTGTGTGAGCCTCACCCTGGGGCAGCTCACAGCACGGCAGCTGGCTCCCATCAGAGCTAGCCCCGGAGGGAGCCAGAGAGGGCAAGCCAGCAGCGCAGAAGCCAGGGTCTTTTATCACTTGATTTTGAAAGCAACATCCCAATACTTTTATTGCATTTAAAAAAAATATTTTACTTATTTATTCATGAGAGACAGAGATAGATAGAGAGAGAGAGAGAGAGAGAGGCAGAGACACAGGCAGAGGGAGAAACAGGCTCCACGTAGGAAGCCCGACATGGGACTCGATCCTGGGTCTCCAGGATCATGCCCTGGACTGAAGGTGGTGCTAAACTGCTGAGCCACCCAGGCTGCCCTAGTTGCCTTTTTTTTTTTTTTAAGATTTTAAAATTGTATTCATGAGAGACACAGAGAGGGAGGTGGAGACACAGGCAGAGGGAGAAGGAGGCTCCCCACGGGGAGCCTAATGCAAGACTCGATCCCAGGACCGTGGAATCACAACCTAAGCAGAAGGCAGATGCTCGACCACTGAGCCCCCCAGATGCCCCTTTTGTTGCATTTTTTAATGTTGGAAGCAAGTCCCTAGATCCAGTCCAGTGCGCCCTCAAGGGGAGGGGATTACACAGGGACAGGAAGCCAGGGAGTGGAGATCATCGGGAGCCAGCTTAGAAGCTGCCACCACGGGTCCCTTGCTGTTCTCTTCAGGTAGGACTTTTCTTTCTTTCTTTCTTTCTTTCTTTCTTTCTTTCTTTCTTTCTTTCTTTCTTTCTTTCTTTTTCTTTCTTCTTTCTTCTTTCTTCTTTTTCTTTCTTTCTCTTTCTTTCTTTCCTACTTTCTTATTTTTATTTTTATTTTCTGCTTGATTTTCACCATGCTTTTATGGCACCTCCTAACCTTTATTTAATGTTTATTCTATGTCCAACCCTGCACAAGACCTTCACCTGCGTGATCTCATGTAATCCTCCCCTATGAGAGCAGACCCGAAAGCATCCTCATTTTGTAAGATTAGGAAACCGAGGTGCAGAGAGGTTAAGTAACTTGCCTGAAGACACACAGCTTATTAAGTAGAGTCATTGGAATTCATCAGAGACAAGGTTTTTACTTGCCAGGGGATCAAAACCTCCTCAGCCGGGTGAGCATAAAAGCATCCAAGGAGGCTTGAACAAGTTCATTCACTCAGAGCCTTAATCCCCTGCCCTTTCACACGGGTCTTAAGTTCCTCACCCAAACAATTTCCTGTTCTTGAATTTTCATTACTGCTAGAGTTTGTAAATCTTCTTTGGGTCGGGGAGGCACTGGGGAATGCACTGAGGGCTATGGACCTTCCCCCAGTCCAAAAAATACACTCATGCACTCAGATCTGTATTTGCCTTATGATTTCATGTGGCACCTGACTTCCCAAAGGGCCTCAGGGTGCCAGGATGGACTCTCGTTGGCTCACCTTGAGTCATGTGCCCAGCCTGGAACCAGTTACTGTAGCCTTGGGAATTTGGGGCTCTGGGTGGCCAGATCCTTAGAGACCAGGACATCCCGTCCTCTCATTTTACAGATGGAGGGATTGAAGCTTAGAGGAAAAAGTGACTTGCTTGAGGTCACACAGCATTAGTGGGCACTGGTCAGACTCATGTAGTCAAGCCTGACGGTCCCTTAGCCCGCAGGTTCCTCCCCATTGGGGAAGTGGCTGACCCATTAGTGTCTTCCCAGCCACTTGGTCTGGGGCCTGGCACACAGTAGGCATTTATTTATTCATTTTTAAAAGATTTTATTTTTTTTATTCATGAGAGGCACAGAGAGAGAGGCAGAGACACAGGCAGAGGGAGAAGCAGGCTCCCTGCGGAAGCCTGATGCCAGACTCGATCCCAGGATCCTGGGATCACGATCTGAGCCAACGGTAGATGCTCAACCACGGAGCCACCCAGGTGTCCCTAAAGTGGGCATTTAATAAGCACTAGGGACAGTGATCTGAAAAGCCCCCCTGAAGGTACAGAGGCTGAATCCATGGGACTTGAAATTGAAGTAGTGTTTACCCTATGAGACCCGGAACACTGTGGATTATCCACACTGTGTATTATTAGGTATCCCACGAAAAAGAGGAGGGGCTCTATGAGGAAATAAGTTTGTGAAACACAACATGAATTGATTTATTTACATTTGAACTTCTCAGAATTTTTGATAAGCTCAGTGCAGTGAATCCCTCATGAGGATTTGGCACGCAGTGCTTCCCAGGCTTGTCTGACCATACAATCCTTTTTATTAAGTGGGATTAAAAAAAAGATTTTATTTATTTGAGGGAGAGAAAGAGCATAAATGCAAGAGCAAGGTTGGGGCGGGGCGGAGTAGGGAAGTGGCAGAGGCAGAGGGAGAAGCAACTCCCCGTTCAGCGGGGCTGAGATGTGGGGCTCCATCCCAGGACCTTGGTTAACCAACTGAGCCACCCAGGCGCCCCGTTAAGTGGGATTTTTTAAAGGATTAGTGTTAAGAAATATATTTTGGGAAATTCCAGACAGAAGGATCAGCAGGGACCAGGGTGGTAAAGGAAGGCTTCTTGGAGGAGGAGGCACCTCAGCTACATTCAAGGAGGATTGGGAAATTCAGCTGAGAGCAGGAAAGGCATCCCACATGAATCACAGGAGAAAGCACTAAGTGTGATATAACACATATGAGTTGAAAGACTTATACCTGTCAAAACTCCGTTGGAGACAAGCATCAGAAGTGCAGTTCAGACTGACTTAGGCAAAATGGGACATTTATTGGTCCATGTAACCGATTTCAGGCATGGCTGGATCCAGGTGCTTGAACCCTGCCCGTAGGGATAAATACTGGCTCTGTTCTGAGGCAGGCTCTCTTCCCAGGGGTACCTGGTATCTCTAGGGTCACATGCTGCCAGCTAGCAACCTCAGCAGGAAGTGAGATGCTTGTTATAATAATTTCAATCAGTGTCGCAGGATGGACTCTTCATTGCCTCTGCTTGGGCGATGTGCCCAGTCTGGAACCAATCACTGCAACCTAGGAGATCTATCTCGTGCTCTATTGGCCAGATCCTTAGAGATCATCGCACGCCATCCTCTCATGGGTAGATGCAGAAATTGGAAACCAGAGAGGAAGAGCAACTTTTTCAGGGCCACACAGCAAGTGAGTGGCAGGAGCTTCCAGTTCAGGGGCTCTTTTCTGTTGCAACTGGTTGGGGTGGGCGGGGTGCAGTTGGAGGGTAGGGGGGCACCTAGACCAGTGTGGACTGGTGTCTTTGTGCTTTGTGCTGAGTGCTGTGGGGGAGCCTTGCCTCCAGAGGAGGCTGGAAAGGACAGGAGTCCAAGGCCTTGACAGGCCAGCAGACTGCAGGCCCAGCCTTGTGGCTGAGTTGGCTCTGAGCACATGTGGGATCGGCTGTGGCCGGTACAGAGGCGAGTAAAGGGAACGGCTCCCTGGTGGGGATGGGTTGGGGCAGGGTGTGCGTGAGGAGGATCTGTCAGAATGGTGGGGTCTGAGGCCTGGGGTGTCTCACCAACTCCTCCTTCTCCCCGCATTTCCGTATCTAAGCTGTTGTTAGGCCTCTTAATTCTTCCTTCTAAATACCTCTAAACAATCCACTTCTCTCTGGTTCTACTGATCCCACTCGAGTCCGAGTTACCATCATCTTGCACCTGGTGGCTGGCAACAGTCTTTTAAATGGTCCCCCCACTGGGCACCTGGGTGGCTCAGGTGGTTAAGTGGCCTACTCTTGATCTGAGCCCAGGTCTTGATCTCAGGGTCCCTGCTGGGTGTGGAGCCTACTTAAAAAACAATGTCCCCCCCCTGGGCAGCCCCGGTGGCCCAGCGGTTTGGTGCTGCCATCCTGGAGACCCGGGATCGAGTCCCACTTCGGTCTCCCTGCATGGAGCCTGCTTCTCCCTCTGCCTGTCTCTCTGCTTCTCTCTCTCTCTGTGTCTGTCATGAATAAATAAAAATAAAATCTAAAAAAAAAAAAGTCCCCCCTTCCATTCTTGCTCCCCTGCTGCCACCTCACCTCGATTTAGTCTCTTCGTAGAAGACTGGATGTCCTTCCAAAAACTCATATCAGATATCATCATTAAAATTTTCAGGGGGCTGAGGACAGCAGCTGAGGGAGCTGGGAGGAGGGGGTTCCAGACCTAATCTCAGGGAGGACGTGATGTCGGAGCCGAGATCTGATGGACAGATGTCCCGGTACGTGTGAGATCATTCGTTTGCTAACTGAGTGAATGAACGAATCTGCACATCTGCATCTTTGAGGATGCAGACGTCAGGGGTACGTGCGTGTGTATGTGAGTAGATGCTAGAAGGGATCCATATCCGTTTATGTGCAGAATATGCCGAGCATAGTATAGATGCACACACAAACAGGTGCATTCACACGAGTGTTAGTATGTGAGTCCAAGTACGGGTTTTCAGGGTAGAGAGACGCATCCCGAGGCAGCATCACGTAGTGGAACTAGGCTGCCTGCTCGAATTTTCACTGTCACTTGTACGTCCTAGGCAAGTTAACCTCTTGGTCAGTCTGTTCATCAATAAAATGGGGAAAAGAATATCATCTCGCTGGCTCGGTAGGGCGCCATAGAAGCCCCTGAGCCAGGCACCCAGGTAACTTATTTCAGGAGAGACAGTAAGGGAGTGAGGGAAGCAGGTGGAGCTGGAGGAGGCGCTAAGCCGAGAGGCAGGTTCATTTGAAGAGTTGCCTTGGCCTGACCCCTGGCAAGTCCTGAAGCCTGAATGATACCATGAGGTTGGCCCACCCTGAGGGAAGGAGGTCAGCTCTTGCCAGTGGGCCATTGGCTGGCTGTACCCAGCCTTCCATGTGGAAGAGGAAATTATCTGTGGGGCATTTTCTGGTGAGGCCCTTTGGGCCGGCTCAGGCCAGTACTCGGAGCAGGGGGCAGCCCATACGTGACACCGTAGCCGGGGGACCATGCACCAGCAGCCTTTACTGAGCTTCTGGGGACAGGTGGCATGGGCCTCCCCCTCAAAGCTTGTTATATGTGCAGAGTCCCCACCAGCCCTACCCCAGACCTGCTGACTCAGAACCCGCATTTTAACAAGATCCCCAGACCTGAAAATTCAAGAAGCACTTGCACAAAGCAGTGACCTCGTAGGGTTTGCCGCGAGGCTTCAAGGAGGTTAAGGTACAGAAAGCACTTAAAAAGCCCGTAGCACACGATGAGTGCTCTTAGCATCATGGGTACTGAGGTGTGTTGAGCTCGTTTGCTTATCCAGATACTTGTGTGGAAATAAATGTGTGCAGGGAGGAGGGCTACCTACGAAATTTGCTGGATTCACTGCAAAATGGAATGTGGGCCCCGTGTTAAAAAAAAAAAAAATAGACGGCAGACAGAGCCTTAACCCCAGGCGGGGAGGGCCCTTGTGAGATCCGGGCGCTGTGTGGATGCTCAGGTGGGTGGCTGGTGGCTTGGGGATGTGCAGGTGAGTTTTGGGGGCCCTGCGATCGCTGGTTTCCTTTCTACCCACCATCCTTGTGGTGCGAGAGGGGGCGAGGGCAGTCTGGGTGACGGGTGCAGGCTGAGCATGGGCCTGGGGGGCAGGGTCTCCTGGGTGCGCCCCCCCCCCCCCAGCAGCCGGTGCGCGCGTGTCGAGCCGCCTCGGGGACTTGGGGGGATCGTGAGAACTGGCGGCTGAGAAATGTTCTCTCCCGTCTGCACACTGCGAGGAGAGCGTGTTCCCCCCTGAATCGTGGGCACCCGTTCCCGGAGCTCCGACTGCTCAGTAGAAGGGGTGTGAAATTTAATTTGCACTAATTACCCCGAAGTGGGGGGCGGGAAATGAGCTGGCTCCGCGCACGTTTGGCCTCTGCTTCGGTGCCAGGGTGGGGGTGGGGCGGGGGTGCCGCTGCCATGGCAACCGCAGCTGCTGGGATTTGGGGATGTCGGTGGGGGAGGCTGAGGCAGGCCTGGGACCTTCGTCCCCGGGACAGTGTGTGTGTGTGTGGGGGGGGGGGGTCTGGATGGGGAGGTGGGGAAGGAGAGGGAGGGAGCCCCTCGCCCTGCTGCAGCTGGGGGAGGTGCTGGGGGGAGGTCAGCAGCTCTGTCCCAGGGGCCGGAGGGGCTGTCCCAGGCTGGAGGATTCCGTGGGGCAGGGGTGTCCCTCTGAAGCCCCCCGGGGTTGGGCTGAGCCGGAGGGCAGACAGCCAGAGGGGCAGCCCGCGGAGAGAGCACTGTGGGGGAGGATGCCCTGCGGGTCTCCTCTCGCTGCTGTCCCACGCTTTGCTCAGCCTCAACTCTCCTCCCCTCTCCTCCTCCCCCCAGGCCCCTCCCTCCTCCCCCTCCCTCTCCCCACAGACTCTCCTGCCACCACTAGAGGGCGCCGAGGCGCCACGGTCGCCCTTGATGTCTCCACCTGGGCCCCGCTGTGGGCGCCTGGATGGGGTGGGCGAGGAGGGCCCGCAGCATCTGGGCCCTCAAAGAGCTGCGCTGATTCTACTCTGTTTGGAGCCTGGGGCACGTCTGTGTTAGGTCCCCAGGACCTGTCCCTAACAGCCTTAAGGGGCAGGGGGGTTTGGAGGGGAAGAGGATGTTCTGTTCCCTTGGGCTCTGGAAGGAAGAAGCCTGGGTTTCCATCCCAGCGCCCTTACTTCCTCCTGCATGGTGACCTTGGGCAAGTCACCTCTCCAAACTACACTTTGGTGTTTTTTCCTTTCTATAAAACGGAGCCAACCAATTCCACCTCAGTTGTTTTGAGAATAGGACAGAGTAGGTACAGGCTCGCAAGTGGGAGCTCTCCTTTTCCATGAGCCAGTCAGCAAATGTTTGTTAGGTACCTACTAGGTGCTCGGAACTCTGCTGGGCATTGGGGACAACTGGGAACAAGGTGGGCACAGGGCTTATCACCATGAAGCTTTCAACTTAGCAGACATGAAATTGTTATAGGTAACTGCAAAAGTATTTGAAGATCTTTACAAGTTCTTAAGTCGTTATAAGTGTGTGTGATGTGTTGCAGAAGAAAGTTCTGGATGCTGTGGGAATGAGGATTGGGCAGCCTGACCGGGTCTGACATTCAAGCTGAGATCCAAAGGAAGCTCAGCTGAGTCACAAGGCAGGCCAAGAGGGAAGGGTCTTGCAGGCAGAAGGAAGAGCAGGTGCAAAGGCCGGGAGGGAGGAGGAACAGGATGCATTCCAGGCTACCCATGGTGGAGGGGGGTGAGAGGGAACGGGGTGTGAGATGAGCTGGAGGGTGGGCAGGGCTGGGCACCTGGAGGAGATGAGTGCAAGTGCAGCCCTGGGACAGCAGGAGTTCAAAGTAGAAAGCCCGGGGGCCCTTTTGTGACAGAGGGGGTGAGCATTTTGCAATGGACATCAATGTGTCTGAACAGGAAAGCGGATTTTTTGATTCTTCTCCAGCAGTCTTGCGGCATCTAAACATAAAACAGGCACGGAGAGGACATCTTGGTGGTGGCGTCACCACGCCGGATCTCAAATGGGGATGGGGGGGGGGTCATCCAAGCGGACCAGGAGGCTAAGCCAGCCTTGCAGCATCCGGGGGGGGCACTGAGAGTCAGGACCTGGGGCTCTAAGGTCTTTGCACCATAGGTTGGCTCAGTCTACCCGGCTGTGACTTGAGCAGAGCTGGTCTTGCCTGCCTCCCAGCTAGCCTGTGGAAAGCAATTGTGAACTTCTTGCCCATATGGAGGTTTGCAAGTGCCGCAGTCAAGATTTGCCCCATTGCCTCCAGTCCTGAGCCAACACAAAGCTACTTTCTGTCTCTCTATGCTTCTTTGTTCTGGACATGTCGTATAAACTGGTCATATAGCATGTGGCCTTTTGTGGCTGGCTTCTTTCACTTAGTGTCATGTTTTCTTTCTTTTCTTTTCTCTTTTTTTTTTTTTTTAAAGATTTTATTTATTTATTCATGAGAGACACACAGAGAGAGGCAGAGACACAGGCAGAGGGAGAAGCAGGCTCCTCACAAGGAGCCCAATGTGGGACTCGATCCCCGGACCTGGGATCACACCCTGAGCCCAAGGCAGACTCTCAACTGCTGAGCCACCCAGTCGTCCCTTGTGTAATGTTTTCAAGGTTCACCCGTGTTGTAGCATGGGTCAGTCCTTTGTTCCTTTCTATACCTGAATAGTGCTCCATCGGAGAGATAAACCACATTTGGTTTATCCATTCCTCAAATGATGGGCATTTGGGGCCTTTCTGCCTTTTAGCCATTATGAACAATGCTGCCATGAATGTTTGTGTGCAAATTTTTGTGTGGACATAAGTTTTCATTTCTGTCGAGTAACTTGTACGTAGGAATGGAATTGCTGGGTCATAGGATAGCCTTAGGTTTAAACTTTTGAGGAATGGCAAGACTCCCCTCTAGAGCGGCTGCATCATTTTACGTTGTAATTAGCAATGTATGAGATTTCCAATTTTTCCCTGTCCTTGTCAGCCTTTGTCACTATCTGACTCTTTGATTATAGCCATCCCGGTGGGCGTAACGTGATATCACTTTGAAGTATCAATTTGCATTTCCATGGTGGCTAATACTGTTGATTATATTTTCAAGTGTTTTTGGACATTTGTATATCTCTTTGGAGAAATGATTATTCAGATTCTTTGTCCATTTTTAATTAGGGTTTTTTTTTTAATCACCGAGTTGTACCAGTTCTTTAGATCATCTAGTCCCTCATCAGACTTATGATTTGTAAACACATCTAGTCCCATTCTGTGTGCTTTCTTTCTGCTTTGTTGATAGTATCCTTTGAAGTACACATTTTTGAAATTTAGATGAGGTCCAATTTACCTATTTTTTGTTGGTGTTGTTTGTAGCTTCGGTGTCACATCTAAGAATATATTGCTAAATCTGAGGTCATAAAGATCTGACCCTTTCTTCTGAGAGTTTATAGTTTCAAATATTACATTTAGATCTTTGGTCCATTTTGAGTTAATTTTTTTGTGCATGGTGTGAGGTAAGGGTCAAACTTCATTCTTTTGCATGAGGCTATCCAGTTGTCCCTGTACCATTTGTTGATGGGATTCTTTTCCCCTCATTGTTTTTTTATATTTATTTATTTATTTATTTATTTATTTATTTATTTATTTATGATAGTCACACACATAGAGAGAGAGAGAGTCAGAGACACAGGCAGAGGGAGAAGCAGGCTCCATGCACTGGGAGCCCGATGTGGGATTCGATCCCGGGTCTCCAGGATCGCGCCCTGGGCCAAAGGCAGGCGCCAAACCACTGCGCCACCCAGGGATCCCCTTTTCCCCTCATTGAATGGTCTTGGCACCCTTGTCAAAAATCAATTGGCCATAGATGTATGGATTTATTTCTGGACTCTCAATTCCATTCCATTGATCTATATGTCTGTTCTTGTACCAGTACCACAGTGGTTTGATTACTGTAGCTTGGTAGTAAGTTTTGAAATTAGAAAGTGTGATTCCTCCAACTTTATTCTTTTTAAAGATAGTTTTAACTTTTTGAGGTCTCTTGCAATTACATGTGCATTCAATTTTTCCACTTCTATAAGAAATGCCATTGGGATTTTTGTAAGCATTGCATTGAGCCTATAGATCAATTTGGGAGATATCGCCATGTTAATAGTATTAAATTTGTTTCTTGAAAGAGAGAATGGGGGAGGGGCAGAGAGAGAGAGACTCTTAAGCAAGCTCAGTGCTGAGCATATGGAGCCTGACAAGAGGCTTGATCTCACAACCCTGAGATCATGACCTGAGCTGAAATCAAAAGAGTTGGCCGTTTCACCAACTAGCCACTCAGGAGCCCCAATAATATTGTTTTAGGATCCATAAATATAGGATGTCTTGTGTTTAATTTAGGTCTTTAATTTTTTCTTTCCTTTTTTAAAAAAAGATTTTATTTATTTATTTGAGAGAGAGATAGAGCACGAGAGAGAGTGAGAGAGTGCTAGCATAAGTGAGAGGGAAGGGCAGAGGGAGAGGGAGAAGCAGACTCCTTGCTCAGCAGGAAGTCTGATGCCAGCCTCCATTGATCGATTGATCGATCGCAGGACCCTGGGATCATGACCTGAGCTGAAGGCAGATGTTTAACTGACTGAGCCACCCAGGCACCTCTTTTCTTTTCAAGGTTTTTTTTTTTTAAGTGTTTATTTATGTAATCTCTACATCCAAGGTGGGACTCAAACTCCTGATCCCAAGATCCAGAGTCACATGCTATTCTGACTGAGCCAGATAGGTGCCTCTAGGTATTCTCTAATTTTTTTCAGTAAAGTTTTTTTGGTTTTCAAAGTATAAGTTTTGTACTTCTTTTGTCACATTTATTCCTAAGTATTTTATTTTTTGATACTAACTAATGGAACTGTTTTCTTAATTTCATTTTCTTTGAAAGTATGTAAAAATACAATTGATCTTTGTATATTGATCTTGTATCCTGCAACCTCGCTGAACTTGTTTGTTAATTATTAGTTTTTAGTGGGTTGCTTAGAATTTTCTATATATATGATCATATCTGTAGAGGTATTTTACTTTTTTTCTTCACTAAGTGCCCTGGCTAGGACCTCCAGTACAATGTTGAATAGAGTGGTGAGAGTGGATATCCTTGTCTTGTTCCCTATTAAATTAAATTAATTAATTAATTCAGAGAGGGAGCAGGGGAAGGGGCAGAGGGAGAGAGAGAATCTTAACAGGTTCCACACTTGCATGGAGTTCAACATGGGCTTGATCTCATGACTTGGAGATCATGACCTGAGCTGAAATCAACAGTCAGACACTTGACCAACTGAGCCACCCCAGGCACCCCTGTCTTGTTCCCAATTTTAGAAGAGCAATCCAGTATTTTACCATTAAGTATGATGTTACCTGTGGATTTTTCAAAGATGCCTTTCATTGAGTTGAAGAAGTTCCCTTCTATTCTTAGTTTGTTGAGTGTTGTTTTTCTTTTTAATCATGAAAGGGTGTTGGATTTTGTCAGATGCCTCTTCTGTGATTATTGAGGTAATTATGTGACTACAAAATCCTGTTAATACTGTGTATCACATTAATTGATTTTTCAGATGTTAAACCAACTTTGCATTCCTGGGCTACATCTCACTTGGTCATGGAGTATAATTCTTTTTACATATTGCTGGATTTGGTTTGGTAGCATTTTACTGAGGATCTTACATCTATATTCATAAAAGATATTGGTCTATAATCTTTTCTTGTGATGTCTTTTTCTGATTTTGGTATTGGTGTAATACTGGGGTTGTCTTTATTTCTCCTTTTTTGAAAGATGGTTTTTCTGGATATAGGGTTCTTGGTTGGCAGTATTTTTCTTTAAACACTTTGAATATGTTTTCCCACTGCCTTCTAGCCCCATTGTTTCTGATGAGAAGTCAGTTCTTAATTTTGTTGAGTTCCCTTCTAAGTGATAATTATTCTCTTGCTGTCTTGGAGATTTCCTCCTTATCTTTGGCTTTCAGCATTTTTGCTACTTTGCATTTAACCTTCTTGGAGTTTTTAAAACTTCTTAAATCTATAGTAAAGTTTTTCATAATTTGGGAATTTCAGCCATAATTTGAATTTTTTTCTGTTCATTTCTTTTTCTCTTCTCTTTCTGATACTCACATTATGCATGCGTTGGTGAACTTAATAGGGTTCCCCCACTTCCCCGAAGCTCATTTTCTTTTGTGCTTTTTTCTGTTTTTTGGATTGCATAATCTCTACCAATCTATCTTCAAGTTTGCTAATTATTTCTTCTGCCAGTTCCAATCAACTGTTGAGCCTCTGTAGTGAAATTATCATTTCAATGATTGTACTTCTCAGCTCAAGAATTTCCATTAAAAAATAACTTCTGTCTCTTTTTAAATGTTCTCTATTTGATGAGACATTGTCATTATACCTCCTTTTACTTCGTTAAGCAAGACTTTCTCTAGTTATTTGAAAATATTTATAATAGCTACTTAGAATTCTTTGTTAAATCTGACATCTGGTTACTCTCACAGGCAATTTGTTGCTTGGCTCTTTTCTTGTGTGTGGGCCAAAATTTCTTGTTTCTATGCATAACTTGTAATTTTTTTGTTGTTGTTGGAAATTGAACGTCTTAAATAATATATGATAGCAATTCTGGTCTCCTTTGAGGCTATGGTTTTTGAGATCACTGGTTGAGATTTGTTCTGACCCCAAGAAGACTCTTCTTATTTGTCTCCTTCCCTGGTTCTCTCTGATAAACTGGTCAGTTTATGATTTAGCTTAAATGTCAAATGAACCCCCTGGTCTCTTCTTAATTGTTTTTCATGGCAATATTTATTAGTTTTGGAAGTGTCCTTAAGCTTTAACTTCTCCAGTCTGTTTTGCCAATGAATTCAGTGCTTTTGAGACAAGTTTTGGAAGTCTCTATTTATGGTCTCTCTCTCCCCTTGTGCAAGGTATCTGAGCCAGGACTCTGGACCTGGGTGTGGGGACAGTGGCACTCATCTCTCTGAGTGACATCTCTCCTTTAGGAGCTGGGTACTTGATGGACTGGGGGCTGGCTATGGCCTCTGGTCTTCTCGATTTGCTTCTCTTGGAGTGGAAACTCTGCTTTATGAATGAGCCAGGATGAGGGTGATTGGGGACCCAGCATGCCACACACAAGGCAGAGCTTCCATCCCACTGTATGGGCTGGAAAGAAGAAAAGAGCCCCCCATGCCTCAGCTGCACTCACCTAGACAGCCTGTGCAACAGTACGCTGAGGCAGGATGAGATATACCAATATCCTGCCCTTCCTGGGAAGACACTGCAGGCCTTCAACAGGGAACTGGGGAAGAGAGAACCCTGTGCTATTGGCTATGCCTATCTGGAGTGGAGTTTCTGTAATGCTGAGCTGAGAAGGAAGAGGGAGGAAGTGGATCAAAGTTCAAATGCTGTACACTCTTGCTGTTCTTACAGAGTTTTATTAGGTTTTCTTGAATGAATGTTTCTTCATTTGCTGTGTGCCCTTAGGACCATTTCCACAGACTTTAAATGGTTGTTTTAAAATAATTTTCAGCAGTTTCATTGGGAAACAGATCTGCAGAGCTCCTCATGTTGTCATGCCAGAAGTGGAACTCTAGCTATCTGACTTTACACTAAGAAAGTTGAGGATTTAGCTCTCTGCTCCCTCCCCCATTGCCTTGCTCTTCCTGTTCTTATATCCTCCCAATAATGCTATGATTTTCCCCCCTTTCTGTGAAGATTTTTGTTTTCCCTAGAGTTACTAATTGTCTTTTCAAAAAAGTATCTTTATTTGCTTGTCCTTACAACTAAGTGAACTCCAAACTCTTGGCCAATAGTGTGAACCTCCTCTCAAGATATTTGCATGAATGCATTTCTTCTCAGTTTCATCTCCTTGAAGAAGTCTTGTGGAGCCTTGTGACCTGCTTCCTGTTGGGCTGTTTGCTTTTTGCACCTAGTGCACAGGTATTATCCTGGGATCCTTTGCTATCAGCCTAGAGGATTCCTCTGTTTCTCTCTTGTGTTGGATATTCAGCTTCCTGTATATCCTGTCTTCTTTCCTCTTGGTTTGCTCGTTTGTTTTGGTGGAATACATCCAATAGTAGCTCCTGGAAGAAGATCCTTGTTAATGTTAATTTTTTGAGACTTTGCACATCTGAAAATGTCTTTATTCTATTCTCATCCTTTTAAAAAAAGATTTTATTTATTTATTCATGAGAGACACACAGAGAGAGGTAGAGACACAGGCAGAGGGAGAAGCAGGCTCCCTGCGGGGGATGCATGACTCGATCCCAGGACCACAGGGTCACGACCTGAGCCAAAGGCAGATGCTCAACCACTGAGCCACCCAGGTGCCCCTCTATTCTCATCCTTGATTGGCTACTAGTCTAGGTATGGAATTGCAGGTTGGAAATTATTTTCCTACAGAACATTTGAAGGTTTTTGTTCTGTTGCCTATTCCAGAAGAAGGAAGCTGTTCTCATTCCTTATCTTTTCAATCTGAAATCTTAGAGAATCTTCTGCTAGGTCCCAAGAGAGTTACATTTTATGATGATGTGGCTTGGCATGCGTCTATTTTTATTTATTGTGCTGGGCCCTCTGTAAGTCTTTGAAATTTAGACAGCTGTCTTTTGGATCTGTGAAATTTTCTTAATCTATGTTATTGATGATTCCTACCCTTTCTACACATTTTTCTATTCTTCCTAGAATTGTTATTATTTGAAGATGGAATTCCTGGGCAAGTCCTCCAATTTTCTTTTATTTTCTCTCCTTTTTCTTCTTATCTGTCACTCCGGAAAAGCCAAACATTATTTTCCAATTTTTCCTTTTTCCTTTTTGCTGTTATATTTTTAATTTTAAAAGCTTTTTATAATTTTGTGCTCTGTGTCTCTTTTTATAAAAATGAGAATCCTATTTTAATTTCACCTATGCATGTCTTATGATGATATTAAGACACGTTTTTTCACATTGGTGTTTTCCGTTTGTTTTATTTTTATCTTTCAGGTTGAAGGCATTCTTCCGATGTCTGGCAAACCTTTGTTATCTGTGCATATTTAAAAATAGTAAAGTAGGAGTTGATTGGAAGCTCTGAGTACGTGGGTAGGCCTTGTGGGCTGTGGGATTCTTCATCAGGTGATTTGTCAGTGCTATTTGGTTGGAAGACTTTCACTGTTGCTATCTCTAGGGTTTCTCTAGGTGTTTTCTTCTTGGTGCATTGTTCCCCAGAAAAAGCTTTTCTAGTTGTCTGCCTGGAGGATGTAAGTCTGGCTGCAGGTGTTCTGAGAGCAGAGTGATGGGAGATGGTTAGAGTCCTGACATCCAACTTCTTCATATTCATGGAATCTCCCTGTCTTTGGTAGACCACCATCCTGTGCACTCTGGCTGGTGTCTATCAGTCTACAGGTGTCTGGGGCTGGGGGTGATAACAGCCTTTCAAAGAATCTTCTTTATTTGAGCTGCTCTTTACCCCAACTTCCAGAAGTACCTGATATGGCCAATCCCTGAGTCTTCTGGGAAACATTTTTTTTTCCTGATTCATCTTCCTCAATTGTCCATTTATTTTCCAGCTTCTAAAATTTTGTTGCTGTTGTTTCCTCCCCCATTATCCCCATCATGTGGGCTCAAACCTTCAAACGTTGAAAGAAGCCCCTTTACTATTGTTTTAGCACCCGAGGGGTGGGGGGAACCAAGGTGGTTGTGGGTGTTCAACCTGCCATCTTTCCATGGACATCCTCGTCCAGTCCGTGGGGGCTCCATGCTTCCAGTGGCCCAGGTCAAAACTCTGCAGCCATCTTGGCTTCTCTCTCTCCCCTACATCCCACATCCAATCTCTCAGCAAATCTTGTGAGCTCTGCTTGCCACGCATATCTAGAATTCAACGTCTCCACTGCTACCACCCAGAGCCAGGCCACATTGACTCTCACCTGGGCTTTTGCAGGAATTTCCATGCTGGCCTCTGTTTCTGTCTTTGCCTTCCCTACTGTCTGCTCTCAGCACACCAGCCTGCTCTGCCTGCTGCGTCCTATCACTGTTCTCCCTGAAGCTCTCCTGTGGTTTCTGTTTCATCCCAAATAAGAGCCTAGATCCCAACAAAGGCCGACAAGACCCTGTGTGATCAAGCCCCTATAGACCTTCCAAGCCACACTGGCCACCTGGCCATCTCATAACACACAAGCCAGCTCATGTTCTGGATTTTCTTTTTGCCTGGAGCATTCTTTCCCCACATACCTGCAGGGCTCACAGCCTCTCAGTCTTTCTTTTTCTTTCTTTTTTTTCCTCTCTGTCTTTCTTATCCCACTTCATTTTTCCCTGTAGTAATTCTTGAGACTAGACATAATTATATCTCCTTATTTAGTTGTTTATAGCTTATCTCCCCTCTCTATGATGGATGGTTTGGAGGGCAGGATTTTGGCTCATTTTGTTCACTGCTGTATCCCCAGCACCTAGAACAATGCTCAACAAGTCTGTGTTGCATGCATGCATGCATGAAGGAATGAATGCTTGCTCCACCCTAGCTCTGTTCCTGTGACTCGCCTTGTTCCAGGTAGAAGAGTTAAGGAGCTCTGGGTCTATAGTCCTCCTATTCATTCATTCATTCATTCATCCATTCCTTTATCCCTCTATGCATTATTATTGTCGTTGTGAATGTTAATATTCTACAGCCAGAAAGTGGCAGAGGGGGTTTTGGCTTCAGCCTGGCTCCAAAAGTCCTGGCTGCCAGCCATGCTGCTCATAAGGCTGGAGAAATAAGACTCTGACTCAGTTTCTTGTCTTGGGGTAAGAAGTTGGAGTAGCGCCTACCCCCAGGCTGCCCATGCTCATAAGCTTCTCCCTGCTAGATGGACAGTCCCTTGAAAGAGTCCTGCAAGCTCCAGCTCCAATGATGTCACCTCAGGGAAGCCCCCCAGGATGCCCAGGGCAGAGTTAGCTTCTCCTTGCCTGCTTTGTCAGAGCTGTGTACATCCTGTTACCAGGTGAGCATCAGATTTCTTATAAATGGCTGCTACTCTCTGCCCACCCCAGGACAGACTGGGTCTTGCTTAGCTTGGTGTCCCAAGAGCCTGCAGCCTGGGAGTCACTAAAGGAGCAACCGAATGGAATGAATGATGCAGAAGAGGGGTACGGTTAAATGGGGACCTGGACTGGAAGTCAAGCCCTGTCACTCACTAGCTGTGTGACCCGGGGAAGTTTCACAACTGTCTGGGCCTCAGTTCCTTTTTATCTACAAAATGGGGAGA
This sequence comes from Vulpes lagopus, assembly GCF_018345385.1. Lineage (NCBI taxonomy): Eukaryota > Metazoa > Chordata > Mammalia > Carnivora > Canidae > Vulpes > Vulpes lagopus. Next base: position 127,610,133 of record NC_054831.1, read on the forward strand.
AAAATAGCCCCCCGTTCCTCGAGGATTTGATGAGATCATGAAATCACTTTGCAGTACCTGGCATGGAGTAGGCATGTGATAGAAATTGCTGTTCTTGGGGTGCCTGGGTGGCTCAGTGGGTTGAGCATCTGCTATGGCTCAGGTCATGATCTCAGGGTCCTGGGATTGAGCCCTGTATCAGGCTTCCTGCTTAGCGGAGAGTCTGCTTCTCCCTCTCCTACCCTACTCATGCTCTCTCTCACTATCTCTAGATAGTGTCCCAAATAAATAAATAAAATCTTAAAAAAAAAAAAAAAAGAATCACTGGGCAGGTGTCCCTGCTCCCAGCCCACTGGCTCTACACCCCACCAACAGCAGGTGCCTCCACCTGATTTCATCCTGGTGCCCAGAGAGTTGGTTGAGTCCCTGGTCCCCCCTGCTTGGCCCTCTGCCATTTAGGCATTGGCCTGTCTACATGTAGCACTGGCCTCCAGATAGCCTGGCCCTGGCACGTTGAGTCCTTACTCGTTGGCCAAACTGAATACAGTCATCTCTGGGGCAACTGAAGCCCCTCCTGGTGCAGCACCAGGGCAGTGGGCAGCAGACGAGGCATGATGCCTGGGATGCCCACGGGACTGGAGCTGCTGCAGGAGCAAAGGCAGGCAGGGCTGCTGGGGCACATATGCAAGGGAGAGGAGGAGGGCGTCTTTACTTCTGCTGAGTTTTTAAAAAGCCAAAAAGAGTTTTTCTCTAATCAAGGCATGCGAATTTCAGATGCCAATCTTCTTGGGCGCATTAGTCTGTTCTGAGCCAGGATACTTAAATTTTGAGGAGGAGATCCTACAATTCCTTTCTTGAAGCCTTGAGATATGGGCCTGGGGGCCCAGTGTGGACGCCCTGTGGCCTAATAGACATTTCCAGGAGCACTTCTCTCCTGTGTTGTCATGATTTGTTAAATGTCTGACTTCCCTCCGAGGTGTCAGGGTCAGGTCTATTCAACTTTGTACGCCTTTTCTGTCCAGCTCGATCTTTACCATTTAAGAATAATTATTATAGTTCTCTTTTAACGAGCATTTACACCAATCCTGAAGCAGGTTCTACTACTCTGTCCACTTGGGGATGAAGAAGCAGGTTCAGAGAGGACAGAAGGCCCATCTGATCACACACCTCCCCTCTCCGCTGGAGGTGGCAAGGCTGAGAGCTGACCCTCCAAGGCCTGCCCCCTCCACTGTTTCCTATGCCCTTTGCCATATCGAGCAATAGACTTTGTTGAGCGATTGGCAGTGATGATGTGCAGTGGTGGAGGGCTGGGTCACCAGGAAAGGGTTTGAGCAGCTACTTTCTGCCAGCTGCAGTGTCTGTCAGGGACAGAACAAGAGAGGGTGACCTGGGACCAACCCCTGTGATGATTAGGGTCAGACGATGATTGGGGTCAGACTTGAAGGTCTAGCCGAGATGCATCTGTTTCCCCTGGTGGGAACCTGGTGTCCTGGTGGGGACTCAAGCTGCCTCCTCTTTGGGTGGCATAGATTGGTCTCCAAGGCAAGGGCTTCTCCAGCCTCTGTTGGAGCCCTTCCCACAGTGGGAAAGCACCCTTTGCAGGGATGAATAACCCATAACCCAGATTATTAGGGAACTTCTCCTCCCCACACTTCACTTCCTGCTTGGTCCTCGTTTCTCCCCTGGGGGTCCTATAGAATAGAGTGGAGTCCATCTGACACCTGTCTACACTTTCGTTGAACAAATAATACAAAGATGCCAGTCTCTGGTCCTTGGAGAGTTTAATACGAGCTCACATTTCCGCCCCCTCACCTAGTGTTCCCTGTTGTTAGCATCTTACACAACTCTGGTATATTTGTCAAAGACCAACATGGGCACATGACGATTCACCCAGCCCCAGACTTCCGTAGGGTTTCACCAGTTTTTCCACTAACATCCTTTTCCTGTCCCAGGATTGCATCCTGTGTGCGGTTGAACCGTCTCCTTCATGTTCTCTGGTCTGTGACAGTGTCTCAGCTTTTCCTTGCTTTTCATGACCTTGAAAGTGTTGAGGGGTCCTGGCTGGCTCTTTTGTAAAATGCCCCCTCATTTAGGTTTGTCTGATGTTCTTCTTATGACGAGAGTGAGGTTGTGGGGTTTCGGGAAGCATACCACAGAGGCGAAGTGGCCTTCTTGTCACATCGCACTGGGGGTGCATGAGGGTGATACGAACTTTGGCTACCAGGTTAGGGTGGCATTGGCCACGTCTCCCCCGTGAGGGTGAGGAGCTGACATTTAAGTGCCTGACATGGGTGTTAGCTCATCTAGTCCTCACACCACCCCGGGGGAGGGGGGAACACGGGCTTACTGTGTCCATTGTAAGATGAAGAAACAGAGGCACAGAGTTAAAGTCACTTATGCAAGGTGCATCTCAATCCCAGTGACCTGGCTAGAGAGCCCAGGTTTTAACCACTCCTGAGCGTGTCTCACCTGGTCTAACCACCTCCATTGGCCTCGTGGATACCTGCAATGGGCTCTTCCTTCCCCTCTGATCTCATCTCCTACCCCATATCCCTTGGTCACTCTGCTCCAGCCACACTGGCCTTGCTGCTTCCTGAACCTTCCAGGCACACTCCCACCCCAGGGCCTTTGCACTTGCTTCTCCTTTGTTCAGAATGCTCTCTGTCACCCTGGTGCCTTGGCTGACTTGTCTCCTCTCCTTCAGGCCTTTACTGAAATGTCTTCTCTGGTCCTATTTAAATGTAATCCCCACCTCCCAGCACTCCGTAGCCTCCACTTTAGTTTTTCTATTGTACCTACTAGCATCTGATATTCTCTTTCTTTTACTTACCTATTGGTTGACTCTCCGTGTCCCTCAACTAGAATGTAAGCCCCACAAGGAGAGGTTTTAGTCTTATTTAGTATTGTTCATGGCAGGGTCCTCAGTGCCTGGCACACAGTAGGTGCTCTGTGAGCCTCTGTGCACGAATGCCCCAGGCTTGGTGGTAACCAGGACTCCTCCGTCATCATGTCCTTGATGAGAAGGCCCAAAGAAAGACTCGTGTGGTGCACAGTCAGAGCCCTCCTGCAGGCTGACACTGATTCACATACTAGCACCCCTTGAACTGGGTCATTTGACTGAGTGTGGATCTATGTAACCATCCAGTCCCTCAGCCCTGACACGCTAGCTCCGTGAAGAAGGGAGGTGGGTCTGACTTGTTTACTCTTGTGAACAAAATCTATTTAATGCATTGTCTTGTGCACACTAAGTGCTCAATAGATGTTTGTTAGAAAAAAAAAAAAACATTGAAAAGAACCAGTAACGTGGTCACCTCTAAGGTGATCAGTAAACTATCTTGTTTTCTTATGGTGCGTACAGTTCCCACGGACCCTTTCTCAAGGGCAACACAGACAGGAGTGGACAACCTTGGCCTTGGGAAGGAACATTCATTTAACAAAATTTCATGCGTGTGCCCTTGCGCACACACACATGGATTGTGGTGGGAGTAGCACCTGTTTGCATACAAATAACCTTAGTGGCCTGATTGGTCTGAAAGGAACGCAGGTGATGTTCTCCAAGGGAAGCAGTGAAAATATTGTGCAATTGGGTGCATTTGTACACAAGTAGTTTGCTGTGGTCCGGGGCTCTGGGGAAGCTGGACTGAGGCTGGGAGTGGGGAGTACAAAAACAGAGGGGATCCCCCTGCTTCCCGGTGGAAAACTTAGGAAGTGAGATTTGTTTGGTGCCCACTGCCTGCCAGGCGCTTTCACCAAAGGATCGAATGATCGCGATCGCCCTCACGGTGGCCACCCCTTCTCCCAGGAGCCGAGGACTCGGAGGCTCAGGTAATGTGCCCAGGCTGCAGGGCTGGTCAGGGCAAGAACGAGGCCAGGAGCCCCGCCTGCGTGGCTTCTCCTGTCCACGCACCTCTCCCCTCACTCCCCGGCCCTCGACTGAGCTGCCCTCCCCAGCTTTGGGGCCTGCTGGCTTGTGAGGTGGAGGCAGTCCAGCCCCACGACAGTGGGACGGACCCGGTGACCTCTCAGACGCCTCCTGAGTGTCCTTCCTTCGCCAGAGCCCCTTCTAGGTTCTTGACTCCTGTGCCAGGTGAGTCAGGACGGCCACCGGCCCGGGAGGCCCAGTGCCACCGTGGGAGCTGCGGGCGGGCCTGCGTGGCTGCACCACAGGCCGGGGTGGGGGGGTGGCTGGGGAGGAGGGGGGGAGCCAGGGAGAGACACGTCCTCCATTTGCGTGTGTCAGCCTCAGCTCTGGAAATGAAAAGCCTTTTAATTTCATCGTCTGCTCCTCTGGTTTTTCCTCTGTGAGGCTGTCTGTGCCAGGAGGCCCGTGGCCACAGGATGCGTGTTTAACAAATCCAATAAAGCCTTTATTTGGCTGGCTGCTTGCTCCCGGGAGCTCCTGGCCAGGGAGACATTACCTCACCCACGCTTCTCACCTGTGCACAGGGGAGGCGGGGTGGGGACCGGGAGCGGGGTCAGGGTGTGGCCCTGAGAGGTGAGAGGCGGAGGCCAGGGAGGCCCCAGGGGTGACAGATGGTGTCTGGGGGCAGTGTCCTGGGACCTGGGTGCTGGTCTCAGCCCTGCCACCAATTGTCGGTTGGACCTTGGGCAATCCCTGGACACGCCGGATCTTCGTTTTTCTTCTGTGGAGTGGCAGGGTTAGCTGAGGTCAATGGGTTCGATATATTTTTAAGCAGTGAAACCCACTTTCCCCGAGTAGAATGGGCTACGGAAACCTCACCTTGGATGGCTCTGGCTCTTGGTCACCATTGCCCTGAACTTCTTGTCTTTTTTTTAAGATGGCAGGCTTGTTTCTGCCTCAGGACCTTTACACTGGCTTTTTTTTTTTTTTTTTTCACGAATATTCTGCTCCCACAATGCTCTGTACATAAGTGGCCCTTGTCAATTCAGGAGTCACCTGGGATGTTGCTTCCTCAGAGCCTTCTCTGACCTCGACTGGCCTGGCTAATGCCCGTTCTTCCCTGGCCCACCCCTCATAACCTCCCTCCTCTCGCAGTCTTTGAGGCTCCTCCCTGCCCCCCATTCGGGTTTGAAAACCACTTGGACTTGATTATCTCTAATGGCTCCTTGCAGGTCTGACGATCCACAGCCAACTCTGTCTGAAAACTGGGGGACAGCCACGCAGTGCTGGGGTTTCAGGGAAATGCAAGGTGAGGAGTGGCTCCGGCCGTGTCCCAGGAGGTTCTCCTGAAACCGGTTTGGAGATTGAGGCACAAAGAGCCTTTGAGAAGGAAGAAGAGAAGAGAAGCAGAGGCCTGGGAGCGGGGGCTGGGGCCTCCCCAACAATCGGGAGCCAGCCTGCTCGGTGGAGGTCAGGACAGTGCAGGGAGATGCTGGATGTGGCCTGGTGGCCCGGGGCCCTGAAGGCTAGGGTGAGGCAGTGTGTGGAGGTGGCACCTCAGCTTTGAGCAGGACGGGAGTGAAGGGTGGGGTCAGGGAAAGGGAGCCGAGGGTGGAGGTGACAGGCGGTGAGTAGTGTGGTAGGAAAGGAAGAGGGAACAGTCTGAAGGCGTCTGGAGTTTCCAGCAGCTTGCAGGGATGATGCTCTTGTCTGGGCATCACTCTGGGTGACTGTTTCAGCAGGGGTGGCCGGGAGGAGGGCTGGTTTGTGGACTCCCCTCACCCCCTGACTCCTCTCACCCCCAGCCCCGCCCCAGGCCTGGAGGGAAAGGCTTCCTAGCTCAGCTGCCCCCCACCTCGGGCTGCCTGGGCAGAGAGCAGCGTTTGGGCCACCCTCCAGCTTGGCTCCTCCAGGAAGGCCAGGATTAATGTGCCGATGGTCACCCAGGGGCCCTGGCAGAGAGTAAGGATGACTCAGCACCGACTCATCCCCACTGCAGAGAACAGGATACACCGTGGAAAGTGCTGGGAGCACCGGGCCAGGGGAGCTGCCTTTGACCGTGAAGGCTGGCATGTGCCCACACGTCTGGGGCTGTGTGTGCACTTCCTGGGTATGAGGACGGGGTCAATCCCCTCAACCCCAAGCCTCCTCCCCGACTCCCTTCCTCAGCATGAGCCCTGAGTGCTCCACAGTCCTCCCAGTTCAGACAGACAACCAGCTACTGGGAAGAATCTGCTTCTTATGGGGAGATCAGAATTGAAGGGCACGTCTCTCTAGGGGCGAGTCTTAGAGTTTGGCGGGGCGGCCCGCAGATGTGCCCAGACTGCCAGAAGTGAGGGCTAGTCTGTGGACAGCTAGAGCGGGTTCTGGCCCTTGCGGAAAGTATCCTGGAATTTGAGGACAGATTTTGGAACCCCAGGCTTGTTCCAGAACTCTGGGCTCCAGTTCAGAATCTCAGGGATGTTTGAAAAGCCTCGGGCGGATTCTGGAAATCCAAGGCAGATTTCTGAGTCCTGGGGGCCCAGTGGAGTCCGGGGCCGGTTCCTCATCATTCACCTTCCTGACCGGTCTTATCCGCTGTGATCTGCTGGGACACACGGTTACAGGGAGGCAGTTGCTAGGGCAACAGTAACCATGGGGTGTAGCAACCCCCAGAATTTACTCTGAGCCTGTGACATTTTAACTGGTGGAGAAGCGCAGTTAGCTCCCAAGAGCCAGCCGAGCAGGGACTCCTGCCAACCCTGTCTGTGTGCCTCCCTTCCCCCAACCTCAGATAACCTCCCGCTAGGCCCAGGGATCTGGCTGCCCGACACTCCCTTGGGCAAATGAATATTCAGAGGCAGCCAAAAAGTGTATTCAAATCTTATAAACTTCCGCCTGCCTCGATCCATTTAAATGCATCAGTATCTTCTGTTTTGCCCCATTTATCTGCCAGGAAAACGAAGGGTAATTCCAGGAGCCCAGAAATAAGTGCTTTTCCCAAGTTGCTTTAACCTCCTAAGTGGGGTGAGGGAGGGATGGGGCTGGGCTCCTCACTCTATAGATTGGGTCCCTCAGACAAGTCTCACAGAGCCCTAGAATCCCGGGCGACATCTGCTGGGGTCTAGGGAGGGGACGCGCTAGCAGAGAAGTGGCAGAGGCAGGCCGGAACCTGCCTCTCCTCCCTGGTGTCTGCCTTGTCACCTGTAGGGCGCGGCCCCTGCTGCCAGCTGCCCCCATCCCTGGTCTACATGAGTAGTAGGCTTTCCGGCCTGAGCCCCTGCTTCTGTCTCCCAAATCACAGACTGTCATGTGTGGAGGACCCTCGAGAATCACCTGGACTCTACAGGTAGGGAAACTGAGGCCCAGAGACATTCCTTCAGATGGTTGGTTCGTGGCAGAAAAGGGACCTGAATTTCAGGTTCCCAGTTCCCAGGCCCAGGGCTCTTGCTGTCAACTCGCCTCTACCTCATATAATTTTCCAGGCCATCCCTCCATCCAACCATCGTGTATCCATCCATCCATCCATCCATCCATCCATCCATCCAACCATCATGCATCCATGCATCCATCCATTCAGTCATTCAGAAAGATATTAAACTGCTGAATGACCTGCACACCTTGGGCTGAACATGAGAGGAAGTTCATGGTTGGGTCACCTGCTCCAGCTCCGCTCCCCCACCATCCACCTCCCCTGCGGCCAAGCAGGTGTTCTCCTATCCAGATCAACACATGCCCATCCCGGCCTCCCCCCGCCCCTTCCAGTGCCAACACCCCAGGCTCCCAGTTTCCGTCTTTTTGCTCATGACGTCCCCCTGTCTGGAAATCCCCCACAACTCACAATTTATGCAAACCCACTCATCCTCATTCTTTAAAGCCCACGAGAAAGCCCCTCATCCTCCACAAAGCCTTTCCTCAGCACCAAGGCCATCCAAGCCCTCCTTTCTCCTATGACCTTTGGAGTAGGAACTGCACAAACGAGTCCCCATTTTCTGTTTTTTAGGTTTTGCCCCACGTTGCTCCTTGGGAGCAGGCCCCATGCTGTTTTATTACTAACAGGGCCGTCGATATATTACATTATTACGTTCGGGCAGTGCTGTGGTGTAAAGAAAATGCCACAGGATGTGGAGTCAGACAAGAGGCCAAGTCTTAGCTTTACAGATGAAGCACTGAGGGGCGTTGAGCAAGTCATGGAACCTCTCTGAACCACAGGGATGTGCAATGCAGTTTTATAAGATGATGCCTTTGAATACTCTGAAGTGCTGAATAAACAGAAGTCTCCCTCATTTCAGGAGCTATTTCCCCCTGTGCTACTTGGGCTTGTAGTCTGGACTAATTATTGGTAGCTTGAGGCCCAGACACCCCCCTTCCCCTATTCCTCACACCCTGGGAGGTGGGGAGGCTTCACTTCAGGGCAATTTCCCAAGAGGGATCTTGCTAAGCAAGCTTTGCTTTTAACTCTCTTCTCTCCGAGTAAGACCCAAGGCAGTGGTAGGGATGGGTGGGATTCTTCTTGCCCTAGAAGGTGGGTTTCCTTTTTTATTTTTAAATATTTTATTTTTATTTATTCATGAGAGACAGAGAGAGAGAGGCAGAGACACAGGCAGAGGGAGAAGCAGGCTCCATGCAGGGCCCAACGTGGGACTCTATTCCAGGCCTCCAGGATCACGCCTGGGCCCAAGGCAGGTACTAAACCACTGAGCCACCAGGCTGCCCAAAGATGGGTTTCCTAATTGGTTGACGGTGGGCTGGGGCCTGGCCAGGCCTTTGAGTACTTCCCAAGAGGACGTGACTTCCTGGGGGACAGTCTTTTATCTGGAAAAACAGAAGCACTCAGTGGCTTGGCTCCCCCTCTGCGGGCTCCCCACTTTCATCTTCACCAGGCTTCTCTTCCCTGACTGTGGCTTTAACACGGGGGGGGGGGGGGGGGGGGTCCTGTGGGAGGAGGCTTATGTCTTGAGCACCTGTTTTTCTTTCCTGCCCATGGATCTGTGATTCCCAGGGCTGAGATTTGTTCGCATCACAGTGGTTCCAGGGGAAAAACTCAAAGCCCATCTCTGTAGTATGTATCAGCCTCCACCATGCACCTGTGTGTGCCCACCACATGCCCAGGCCCAGGCGCGCACACCTGAAGGCACACCTCACATGCGCCTTCACCTCCCTGCAGGTGCGCAGCAGGTGTCCACCTCCTGAGCCTTTGTGCTCGGCTGCTTCTCCCTTTCCCACTCCTAGCAGGTGTCCTTTCAGGTCTCCATAAGCGGGGAGACTTACACATGGGCTAGCATTTGGTCATGGGTGTGCATTCCTGGTGTGCACAGGCTTGCACACCCCCTCGCACCTGCCTGTGTAAAAATGCAGAGCTGTGTGCATCCACGTGCCATGGAGATAATCACAACGGCTGACAGCTGACAGGCTAGGTGCCAGGCACTGGGAACTAGGCGTGTTAACTCATTGAGCCCTTATATGACACACACATATACGGAGATCTGTATTATTATCCTCATTTCACAGATGTGGAAACTGAGGCTCAGGGAGGTTCATCCCATGCCCGAGTTCCCATAGCTAGGACGTAGGAGGGCTGGGGTGTAAACCCAGGCAGTCAGCTCCACGGTGTGTACTCGTAACCACTGTACTAACGTGGCCGTGCAAGCCCGTTCTTGTAGGCGCTGCAAGAATTAAGCCAGTCCCTCTCCGGGGTCTTTTCTTCTCATGGGAGTGTGAACGTAGGGATGTTTTGCCCACGGGTGTGAAGGTGGGCACGTGGTGAGTCGTGCACGCCTGCCCCAAGCTGCCCTCCTTGAGAGCCTCCAGGAGCGCTGCAGCTTTTTCGGGGACCAGTGCCCTGTGGCTCCGGAGCCCGTCTCCCTGGAGCTGACCACCTTCTCCTGCGTTTTCTTTTCCCACATCTCACAAATCCCAAGTCCCAGCTGAGCCCCAGCAGGCAGAGAGGAGAACCAAGCCCTCCGTCCAGGCAGTGCTGGCTCTTCCCCGATGGTTATGTGGTTCATAGGGCCCCCACCCCACTGTGTTCCCGTCCCTACCCCCATCTCCTCTTGTCGAGATCACTCTTGAGGACAGATGCTGGCCCTCTGTGGACTTAGGGCCCCTCCCCTGAGCACCTCCAGAGTGGCTTGCGATCTCCCTGAGCCCTATTTTGGACCTGCTGCTTCTCAGCGGTGTGACCTCAGGCAAGTCTCCTAGCCTCTCGGAGCCTCAGCTTCCTCGTCTGTAAAATGAGGATAATATCGAGTCCTGCTGCAAGAGTTAATGGGAAGATTATTTGAGTTCATACGTGGGAAGGTCCGGAACTGCACCTAGCATCCTGCTACACCGTCCCTGGCACTGTTGCATTTGTCACCCTCCCCAGGTGGGCAGCGTGCTCTCTAATGATAGGGACCACCACCTTTTGCTTCTCCTGTCCCCGAGCCCGCCTTTGTCCCCAGTGCATCACTGATGGCTGCTTGGCATTGATTGGATGTCTGATTGAGGGAGTCCAGTCCGTCCCCAGTGGGACCAGTCGTCCCCGTGAGTGGGATAAACCCCATCTCTCTGTCTTAGGGGGTGGGGTGAGGCCCTTGCTCTCTGCCAGGGATGCAAAGTAGGACAGGCCTCCCCAGGGGGGTTGCCGTGGCAACAGGGAAAGTTCTGTTCGGAGGCAGACACACACAGGGTTGGCTGGGAGGCGTGGCGGGCGCTGCTTGCCTAGGCTGAGGAGACAGGCTATTGAAATGGCTTTCGAGCCTCGGGGACTCCTCTGTAAAACGAGGGCTAAGCTTCCAGCTCACGATGAGGGTCAGAGGCAAGGGGTCGTGGATGCTGAAGGATTTAGGAAGCTGGAGGATTTAGGATTTATGACCATCTTCGCCAGCAGCACAGAAGTGTCTCAAAAGGAAGGACACTGTTTTACTCACTGCTGCACCCCCAGCGCCCAAAACAGTGCCTGACACATAGTAGCTGCTAATCAATATTTGCTAACTGAAGAATTAGTCAGATAAGAACATGGGAACATCTCAAGGTCCTGGCCCAACCCCAACACATCCAGAATTCTAACCAAGCCCTGATTCTGAGCTGTGAGAGACCCTACCTTAGAGACCCCTCGATGCCAGCTCTGACCTACCTCGGATCCCCACAGATCCCTGAGGACCACCTCACCCCAGGGTGTGAACTCCGGGGACAGGCGGGGGATGCTAGGGTCCACCTGGGCCTCGAGAGAATTATCCTAGCCTGCGATTCTCAGACTTGGCTGATGACAGCAGCTTGGGGTGGGCGTGTGGGGGTGGGAGGTGGATATAAAGTGGTGGATATAAAGAATACGGTCCTTCTCAGACTCTCTGGGGTGTGGCCTGGTGTTTGGGGGTGTAACAAGTTCCCAGGGGATCCTGGTGAGTGGCCAGGTTTGGGGACTTCTGCTCAGGACACAGCCTGCTGCAGCTGGAGGGGCTTTAAGGGGTGTCCCCAGCCAACCCAGGGTTTGGCGCTCCTTGTACCCCTTGGGAAGACCGAGGTCCAAGGCGGGCATGGCTAGGCCCGATCTCAGCTCTGACACTCCTTTGGCCTGTGTGGCAGTCTGCCTGGAAGGAGAGGAAGCTCTTTACTTCCACTTCTTTGTCCACACTCCTGGTGTCCGCCCGGCCGGGCTCGCTGAGGGCTGACTGTGCGGCTCTCACCTGTGCATCCTGGTCAAGACACAGAGCGGCGGGGCAGGAGCCAACCTGAGTTTGCAGCCTGGCCCTTCTTCTGGGCTTCGGGGGCAAGTGCTTTAACCTTTTGGAGCAGCAGGTCTCTTCCCCTGAGAAATGGGCACAGCACGACCTGTTTCATTGCCAGCTGGGTTGGCGAGGCAGTTAAGAATTTGAACTCCGCAGCCAGGGTAGAGATTTGAATCCCGGCTCCATGGGGTTGACAGCTGTGTGACTCAGCAAATGACTTCACCCCTCTGGGCCTTAGCACCCTCCTCTGTGAAACGAGGGAGATGAATTCCAGCTTCCTGGGGGGTCATCGCCAGGATTAAGTGTGAGGTGCCCATGAGGCGGGTAGCAGGGGCTCCGCTAGAAGGAATGTCCTTTTAGAGAAAGGCAGGAAGGTGGTGACTCAGGTGTCCAGCTGGTCCACCCCAGGGCTATAGAGACAGGCCAGAGGACAGGCCGGGAGCTTCTCCTCGGTATCCGAAGGGGGCCCAGAGCGGGGGCAGCGGAGGGGAGAGGTGTTTGTTTGAACAGCCCGAGATGCTGAGAGGCCCCTGGTGTCCCTCCATTAGGCGGTTCCTGCTGAGTCGGAGGGAGCGGGGGCTGGGGGAGTGATGAGCCGCGCAGCTGGGCCGTACTTTCTCGGCTGAAAAGCAGTTTCCAACTCGTTATCTTAATGTGTCCTCACAATAACCCTGGTAATGGTGAGCCCAGGGACCGGGCTTCCAGTTTCGGAGGGGAGGTGAGAGCCCAGAGAGGTCGGCTGGTTTGGCCGAGGTCACACAGCACAGCGGTGGCAGAAGCTGTTTCTGGAGGACCTGAGAGCCATTGGGTCATCACTCCCGACTTGCGTCTTGCTCACCTGCCGCTGGCTGCCATGCGCTGGAGCCACAGGTCTGAGTTCGAGTCCTGGATCTGCCGCTTCCCGGATGTGTGCCTGGACTCCTGTGAGCCTGGGTTCTTCACCTGCCGGAGGGGAGGAATAGCAGGACCGACCCCACAGAGCTGTCTTCGAGAGAAGCCCAGTCAGTATACGCAGAGCGCCTGGCACAGGTGGGCTCGCCTCTGTCTTACTCATGGCTCAGCTGCTCCCGGGTGAGATGTACCCCCTAAAGTCACGTCACCTGTCTGGGCCTCCGTTTTCTTCGTCTGCCAAATGGGCATTCATCTTGCACCAGGCATGTGTGCATCGGGATGTCATTTAATACGAGCGGGAACCCATGAGGCCAATTTCTTTTAGGCCCATTTCCCAGATAAGGACACCAAGATGCGGGGAAGCAAATTGATGTGCAGTAACTTGGCTAATGACGGAGATAATCCAACTCAAACTCAGGCCTGAGATTCTAGAGCCCGTGGCCCCCAAATGTGTCTCCCTTAGGTTGCCCCCCAGAACATTCTTCAGGGCTGATATATGCTTGTCCGGGGCTGTGGAGTCTGGGCGCTGGTGCCTGTTTGGAGGCTGGAGCAGCAGGACGCAGCCTGGGGTTGGGACTTACCCCACCCCCACCTCCGGGTAGTGACCTCCTCCGCACCCCGCCCCGGCTTGGGGCTCAGGTCCTACCTGGGCCTTCCCACTCCCTGGGGCCGGGAGGAGGTTGGCGGGCTCCAGGCCGTGGCGGGAAGGCCATTAGCTGGCACTGGAGCCGAGTGCTGGTAATGACCCTGTTTTCACACGGAGGCAGCTCACAGTCTCTCCCCACGCTAGAATCTGCTCCCGGAGCTCCCATTCCGGAATGAAGCAGCAGCAGATTATGTAACTCGGAGCAGGTTATGTAAGGATGTAGCCGGCTCTGGTGGGATTGGGGAGCAGAGCAGCACCCCCAGCCCCTGCCCCCAGCTCGCAGTGGAAGTCTCTGGGGCAGGACCAGGCTCCTGCTCCCACGCTGCTCAGCGGGCCCCCTGGGTCTGAGACCATCGGGGAGGATGGGGCAGGAGAGGGGAGGGCGAGGCCCTGGGACGGAGTGGGACGGCGCGGGTCAGGGGCCAGGAATCCTAGCTCGGGTTCCAGCTCTCATGAATTGAACAAATTTGTTCCCCTCTCCCAGCCTCAGTTTCTTTTTCAGGAAAACTGAAGAGGGGTGGCTTGGGGATGCCCTAGGGGCCCTCGCAATTCCAGGGGTGCTATGTCTCCTCCGTCTTGGAGGCGAGGCCCAGTTCCGACGCTCATTGGTTCCAGCAGCCTGAGCAGGGCACCGTCTCTCTCTGGGCCCTGACTCACCTGTTTGTCCACAGGAAGATGGGCTTCACCGTCAGCCTTGCTGATGCCGGGCGTGCCTGGACTTTTGGGGTTCCGGATGTGGGTGAGACAGTGGAACCAGGGCATTCCGTCCCTTCTCTCTCCTTTGCTCCCTGATCGAGACCTTGCAGTGAGCAGCCCCACTCTAGAAATGACAGTGACAACCGAGGAGACAACTACTGTGGCTCTGGCGGGCTGTGCTCGGGCCCCTTCCGTGTGTCATCCCCACTAGCTCTCATGAGAGCCCCGTGACATATGTACCTTTATTACCCCTATTATACAGATGGCGCTGAGGCCCAGAGGGGGCAAGTGACCTACCCAGAGTCACACAGTCGCCAAGCCAGGATTGGACTCCACGTATGTCAGACTTTCGAGCCCGTGACCCTGGGAGTCTGCACAGAGTGGGCCTGCTTCTTCCTGGAGACCAGAGAAGTGGGGATGGCCAGACGGTGTAGACAGCCCTGTTCTGTGGTCCGTCCCCCTCACTGGCCACCCCCGGGCCTCTCTGGACTCCCCACCCCCCTTGTTCCCTTTGTGCCACCCACGGTGGCCGTGACGGCATCTGTGAAGTGGGCAGCGCGGGCCGTGTGGGCACTCGGCACTCAGGATACATGGGCACTTGTATTTTTAAATCCTGGCTCTGGGCAACCTCTGAAGTCAATTCAGACAGGGCCGGGGGGCTTTCCTTGGGGTGCTGCTGACCCTGGGTGGGAGGGCTCGGGAGGCATCCTGCTCGTGAGTGGGGCTGTTGCCAGCCGGGGAGATGCTCGGTGCTGGTCGCCTGTGGTCTGTGGCCCTTGAGACCATGGGAGCAGGGGGCAGGCTGGAGGCTGGGAGGATGAACCACGGAGAGCAGGAGAGGAGGGACGGGGTGGAACGAAGGTGGAAGGGGCTGTGGGATGTGGCTGAGAGGACCCTTACGAAGCTCAGCGCCCAACCCAGTCACTCGGAGATGAGGACACTAGGTTCCCGAGGAGGAGGGAATATCTGGGTCACACTGTGAGTTAGAGGCAGAGTCAGAACTTGAACTCGAACCCAGAATGCTTGATCCCCGAGTCAGAGCAGTTTTGGACTGGCTTCTCATCTTGGGTCCCACGGAAGTCCTGCTCACGAAGGCTCTGCTCCGGGTGGGGGAGCTTTATCTGCCCTGCAGGAAGGTGGGGGACGAGAGGGCCCCTCCTGTGCCCAGCGATGCTTCCCTGTTGAAGGAGTCAGGGCCAGATTTCATAATCAAGACCAGACGACAGCAGAGGACATGAATGGAGAGTGAAAGAGAACCGGCCATAGCCCCTGGGCCCCACTGGGGCTGCCTCTACTTCTCATTCTTGGCCCATTAGCTACTTTCTTTGCCCTGACTCCTTATGGCCCCTGATCCCAATGTACAGGGCAGGATATTGAGGGGAGGCCATTTACAAGAGAAATGTGATAAAACTGAGGCACAGAGAGAGTGGGAAGCCTTGGCCTGTGCCCCTGGCTTGGATGCTCTTGAGCTGTGAAACTTTGTCACAGCACATTTCTGGACCTTGACTTCTTCATTTATCAAATGGGGATAATCCCCAGCATTTACCAAGTGCTGGTTTTATGTCAGGCACTGGACTGATCCCTTTCATATGCTCATCTACTCAACCTTTCAATGATCCAATTTTCAGAAGAGGAAAGTGGGGGTCAGAGAGGTTATGTGGCATGGCTAAGGTCACTCAGCTGCTAAATGGCAGAACCTGGTCTCTCTTGAGAACTCAGGTTCTGAGCCAGTATCTGATGCCTCCTCCTGGGAAGGAGCCCATCTTTGTTGAAGGAAAGACAAATAGGAGGAGGAGGCGGAGCTGCAGAGCAGGGCTGGGGATACACACAAGCCAGTGTTTCCAGCCGTCTTGTGTCACCTCTGCCCGGATCTGGTCCAGGCCTCTCAACAGACGCCTTCTCTCCCACCCCTACCTAACCCACTCTCCACACCACTGCCACCAGCGCTGGCCTTTGGAAGACACAAACCTGATCATCCTGCTCCCCAGCTGGACTCTTCAGGGATCTCGACGGCCTCTGGGGAAAGCCTAATTGCCTCACTTGGCGTTCAGGACCCTTTCCCTTTCAAAGGCCAGCCCCTTCCTACCTCGCCAGGGTCCTTCTATTCTGGCCACATCGTACTCTGGACCAATTTTCTTCTCCTCCCTCATGCCTTCACTCAGGCAGGTCCCTCTGACACTTTCACTTTATCCTCACACTTCTACTCCTCCCTAGAAACCAGCCCAAAGTCACTTCCTCTGTGAAATTTTCTGTGCCTGTTCCTGGAAGAAGGATAGTCCCTCTTGATGCTTCTGTTGCCCTGAGAGTGGTTCTCATCACCCAGTTTTGTAGTTAATTGTTCATGCGGTGCTCTCCCCAACTCACTTGATACCACCCCAAAGGTCCCTGTGGGAAAGGAACTGTGTGAGCCACTCCAGTGTCCCCAGCCCCAAGGCTGAGTGGATGAATCGAGTGGATCAGGAACTGGCAGAGAATGGTAGGTCAGAAAAAATTCTTTCTGGGTAGAGACCACAGCTTGGATTCTGGAACAACTTTGTCTACATCTCACTACATCTCACTCACTAAGGATGGTTCAGGTTGAGAGCTAATGTCTCACAGCTGGACAGACCTGGAATTGTGATGTATGATCTTGGATAAGTCACTGAACCTTCCTGAGCCTCTGGTTCCTCATCTGTGAAACAGGCAAACAATATGGTCAAGATAAGGATTCAGTACAATAGTGTCCAGAAAACGTCTAGAGGAGATCCTAACCTGTAATAAGGTAGGTGCTCAGTACAGGCTTATTCTTTCTTCCTGCTACCATCCTCCATCATCTTCATCCTCTTCATCCAGACATCATCATCACCACCTCCATCATTATAACCATATCATCCCCTTAGTACCCAAATCATCACCACCACAATGATTATAACCAACATCATCACTTTCATCCCAACATCATCATCCTTTTCATCTCAACATCATCATTGCTTCCATCATTATAACCAACATCATCCCCTTCATCCCGACATCATCATCCTCTTCTCAACCTCCCAACATCAGCATTACCACCACTGTCATCATACTCATCACCATTGTCATCATCACCATCTTTACCATCATTCTTCAGAACTTTCTTTTTTCTCAGACACTTGCCCCTATATTGGAGATTCTGCAAGTATGAGGTGCCAGCCATGTGCCAGGAATTGGGTTAAGTGCCTTCCTTTCATCATTCCATTTAATTTTCACCCCAAAATAAACACAAGCAAAAATCACTTCCCTTCTATGGAGAATCTTCACGTGTACCACATGGGTTGCTACAATGGTCCTGTTTTAAAGATAAGGTAAATTGAGGTTCAGAGAAGTAGAGTAACTTGCCAAGACCTTCCATAGCTAGTAAGCAGAAGAGTCTGGTTCAACTTTGGTCAGCTCTTTTAGCAACACCAAACTGCTTGGGGCTCCTGATTCACTTGTCCTTATGGTTTTCTGCATTGGCTTCTGGCTGCTAGTACTCCCTACAAAGGGTCAGTATAAGTTTTCAGCTCTTTCTTGAGTTCCCTGGCCCAGAGCTAAGAAAGAGCAGCATTTTTCATTGATTTACTCAAAATCTAGGAAAACAAAATTGGGCATGAACAAGGATGCCAGGAAACTGGGTGAAGATTTGCAGGCTCAGAAGTCAGGGTCTTGGACCCTCACCAGCTTGCTCACTCTAGACATGAGTCACCATTAATCTGGACTCATAGGCCTGGCTGTGGTCTTCCTGTCTGAGGATCCAGTGCAAAGGAGCTACTCCAGAGAAACTCTACCCCTACCCCAATCTCATTTCGAGTCCCCTTATCATCCTTATCTTCCTTCTTTCTGGAGAAGCATCACTGGCGTCTCTGAAGTTGGAATAAAAATTCCCATGTTGACTTTTTTTAGGGTGGGTCTGGTGAAGTTCAAAGGAGAGAATTATAGATTCATTCATTTTTCAAATCTGTATTGAACACTTACCATATACTACAGTGTGCTGGGCATGAGGACCTAGACATGACTCAAACATAGCCCCTGTCCCGGAGGAGCCCCACTTGGATTATTGTGTCTAGTTGTAGCTGAGACTTTTCCCACTGCTCTGCCATTTTTCTGGGAAGGCCCACAGGCAGGAGCCCATCTTCTATCCTACAAACTGGACATAGAAGAACTTTTGGAGGACATTTGTAGAATGGAACCAAAGTGAAGCCAATGGGAATCAACCTCACCTCATAACTATGACCTGACCCTCTTCCCATGGGTTCATCTAATGTCTCTGGGTAGAGGTACCCTTACTGGGGTTGGATTGGGGAGGTCTAAGTGGGATGGGGGTGGGGGGAAGGGGTTGGGCATTTTGTATAAATGTGTAAATCCAAACTTCTGTATGAGAATGTGCAGGCCTTTGTTTCTTCTGCTGACCCTGGTCAGGTCCCTGAAGCTAGTAAGAGGTTGGTTTATTAATCTGTGCCTAACAGCACCTAGCACATACTCAGTGCTTAGTAACTATTTGTGGACAAAATGAATGAGTAGATGAATGAGGGTTTATCTGTATTGTTTCACTAATTTCACTAGATGTTGCTGACTGGGGGCCCCTCATTGACGGAGAAATATTGGAGGCTTACTCTCCAGGGGCTTTGGGTAAGTGGCTTGTGGGGAACCCTGAAGGCAATTGTGCATGGGTTTTCATGCTTAGAGGGGTAGGTCAACTGAGAGGGAAGCGATCAGGAAGTTAACATTTCATATACTCACTGACCCATCCATTCACCTACCTGTCCAGGGTTGGGCCAGATATTGCAGGTTTTCATGACCAGAGGGGTGGACTCCTCAGATGGGAGAGGTGAGGAGAGTATTAATATTTTATCCGTTCATCCAAATACCCATCTACCCATCCATCCATATATTCATCTGTCTATCCATCTATATGCCCACCCATCCATCCATATACCCACCCACCCATCCATTCATATATCCGTCCATCCACCCATCCATCCATCCATCCATCCATCCATCCATCCATCCATCCATCGCTGGAGCCAGATTGTTCATTGTTGTTGAATGCCAGCCTCAGGACTTTAGACTGAACACTATCTTTTGTGACAGCTGTTAGGGAGGGAGGTTAATTTGCATGAACAGCCCAAGCGCATGCTGGAAGCTAATTAGAGCTTAAGCAGGGATAGTCTGCAGATCCTGGAGTAAGTGGGGCCTAGGCATTTCAGGAAGAGCCCTCTCCACACTCTTATGCCAGTTTTAGAGAGAGATGGGGAGCAGATGGGACATAGCGACTCTCATGAACAAAACACCTGGGTTATGTACTTATTAACCAGTTCATACTAATTCTAGAGTATAGGACAGCAGATGGAATGATCTGGATTGTCTGTTCTCAAAAGTTCTTAAAAGGGAGAGTACCTAGTTAGGCTTTCTGGCATCACTGTTACCCAGGACTGGGTAACAGATACGTTTTGAATGAATAAATAATCTGGGGAGGGGTGACTTTCAAAAGCACCACAGGTATCTCCTCAGGGTCAAAACCAAGACTGGGCCTGTGAGAACAGCTGGGCCTTTTGGAGGAACCGTCACCTTACACTTTATCTTTGCCTCCATGTTCCCCTCTTCCCATAGGTTGTGCTTCATTTCTGTCTGTGCCCAGTGTCTGAGACACAGTAGATGCGAATAATGTTTACAGAATGAGTGAATGGACAAATATATCCATTGGTCACCAAATATTTGTTGAGTGCCTACTGTGTGTCAGGCACTGTCCTCGGAGCTGGGGGCACAACAGGAGACCGGACAGATGCCCCATCATCGTGGATCTCAGTTTAATGATCAGTGTATTTAAAAAGACAGAAGTGAGTCATACATCTTATGGGGCAGATGCTGCCACTGTTGTTTCTTGAGTCTGTGCCAGGTGGTGCTTGCAGGTGCCAGTGAGTGATGGTTGACTTGGAACCAAGGCTCAGTGGTGTTTCTGGAAAAAAAAAGAAAAGGGTGAAGAGAGGGCAGCACCTAATGAGGGGTGCAAACTGGTAGAAAATCCTAAGGGCTGTTTATTGAGCACTTGTTACATGCCAACCCATAGGGCATCTCTCTGACGTCTCTGAGACTTGCTCTGCTTTACAGAAGAGGAAATGAAGGTGTCGTGACTCATCCAAGGCCATGTGGGGAGGGGGCGGTGGAGCCAGGATTGGAATCCAGGTCTGTTTGGTTCCCACGCCCAAGTTCTTAACCACTTGGCTTGACTGCTGGGGACGGTGGAAGAGGGTAGCAAGAGGGGGATGCAGGAGCTAGGGTCTGGCCATGAAGAACCTTGGAGAGCTGCCTTGGATGCTGCCTTGGCCCTCTTACCCTCTTGTCCTCGACTGTGAAGCAGTGACGGGTGACTTCAGCCAGACCTACCAAGCCCGGCTCCTTGCTGCTGCCCACAGAGAAGGCCATTCTGCAGTGCGGGTCATGTCTGCCCACAGCTAATATGGATCCTATACATTACACAAACCACTGAATACAAATTACAGATTGTTGTAATTTCTAAACACTGCCCTGCCACTCGGAGCTGCAGGGGAGGCTCTGAGCCTC
The DNA here is from genome assembly GCF_018345385.1 of Vulpes lagopus. NCBI lineage: Eukaryota > Metazoa > Chordata > Mammalia > Carnivora > Canidae > Vulpes > Vulpes lagopus. Next base: position 127,630,453 of record NC_054831.1, read on the forward strand.
GGGGAGAGCTGTCAACAGCTCTCAGCCCTGCTGGGCACGCTGCAGCTCTGGGAGGGTAGAGTGGGTTGGCACTGCGGCTGCTCCCACTGCCGCGGCGGCAGGAGGGAGAACCCGGTTCTGCTGCAGCTTCAGAGGCTGACCCAGGCCTGGCTGTTTGTCCAAATTTGCTCAGATTCCTCCCCACGTCTGGAGAAACTAGAGATGCTTATTGTGATAAAGCAGTGCGGCGCGTGGCCAGCCCTCACGGAGCACCTCCTGTAGCCCACACACTCAGTCCCACTACAACCCTTGGACGTAGGTACGTGTCATGCCCGTTTGATGAAGGTGGAAATGGGTTCAGAGAGGTTAAGCAGCTTGCTCAAGGTCACCCTGCTAGCAACTGTCGGGGAAGGTCACAAATCTAACTCTGATTGATTGAAATGTCTGGCTCTTGACTGTGATGTGGCCCTGTCCCTGACCTGCCTCCTCTTGAGACCCACTGAGGAGAGCTTACTTGGGGGAGCGTCAGCAGCAGTGGACGTGGACAGGATCCATGGAGGGGCCAACTCACTGTGTGTGCAAAGGTCTTGCACGTGTCCATTTCTGTTCACATACATGTCCCGTGTGTCCTTGAGATTTTCCATGCGCCCGTGTGCTTGAAGTTGTGCTGTGGGTTCTATGTTTGCATCCTCACGTGTATTTGCACGGGGCTGGGGGATTTTGCGTCCTTGTCACAGGGGTCAATATATGTGCGTGTGTTCATGCTAACGTGCATGAAGTGTGTATCTACTTTTCACTGGGTGCTTGCTGTGTCCCAGGCATGAGCCTAAGTGCTTTACTGGTCTCCTCTAATTTCATCCTCACAATGATCCAATGAAGCAGGTACGAATCACAGATGGAGAGATTGAGGCACAGGTGGGCGGGGGAGGTACCAACAGAGAAACTGTGTTCATCCTGTGTTTTGTCCTCCTCATCTTTGGTCCTCGAGGCTGAGGCATGGGTCCTCCACCTCCGGAACACCTGGGGTGGCTGTGGGCCTCAGGTGTGGCAAATCAGAGCCACCGTGATTGGTTCGAGCAGCTGAGCCAAGCGGCTCCTGAGAAGCATCTGGGGGTAGTTCGTGGTCTGCAGATGGCAGCAGCTATTCCTGGACCCAGCCCACACCCCCGGAATCAGGGATCTGCTTCTCCAAGCCCTCCAGGTGACGCTGTGCCCTTTGGGATATGGACATGGAAGCCAACCTGCCTGAGTGGGGGCTGGAGGTCCCACTCCCCCAGGCCTGAGCCATGGACACGTTATAGAGCTTTCTGTGCCTCCGTCTCCGTGTCTGCGAAGTGGCGGTGAGAGTAGTCCTGGCATTTTGGGGGACTGAATGGGTTTATACATAGGAAGTGTCGAGAGCAGTCCCTGGCATGTGACCAGTTGCTGGAGGGGTCGTTGTCATCCCAGGGACAGGCAGGGGAGCCAGTCCTGCCCAGTGAGCGTCAGCCCTGAGACTTCTGCTGGCACCTTTAGGGGAAGAGGCTTTCTGCTGAGATAGGGTGTAAGCCTGGGGCTGCTGCTGGTGAGCACGTACTGCCTCAGGGAAGGGCTTGCCTGAGAATAAAAGGAAGAGGAGAGTAGAGGGGAGGTGTGTCCTCTGGCACATTTCTGGAGTGCTGGGTCCGTGCCTCAGGCCAATTTAGCTTTGAGCTGGGCTCCTGTCACCCATTGGTGAAGGACTCCCACCAGGTGCCTAATCTGACCCAAACATTTTGCAAAGAAGCCACTCAAGTGAGCTGAAAGTTGGGGCAATTCTCGAATTTCTTTTTTTTTTTTTTAAATATTTTATTTATTTATTCAAGAAAGACAGAGAGAGAGAGGCAGAGACACAGGCAGAGGGAGAAGCAGGCTCCACGCAGGGAGCCCGACATGGGACTCAATCCCGGGACTCCAGGATCACGCCCCGGGCTGAAGGGAAGTGCTCAACCGCTGAGCCACCCAGGTGTCCCCAATTCTTGAATTTCTGACCCCCAGTCCCGCACCTCTTCTTGGCTGTCTTGCCTCGACAGGCCTGGGTGGTTCTCTCCGGCAGGCAGCCTGCAGGCGTTTCTAGGCCAGCGTCGCCAGGCCAGCGTCGCCCTCCACCTGAGCCCATGTCAGCCTCCTCACGAACCTGGGCACTTAAGCCACGTGGGGGCTTTTGGATGAGACCCCTTTGCCTTTCGAAGGCCAAGCAGATCTGTCCTCTGCCAGGCCCGTTTCGGACACTGCAAGGCCCCAGGCCCCAAGCCTGGAGATGGGCTGAGGTCACAGGCAGAGGTACCTCATGGACAGTGGCTGTGTCCCTCTGTTTCCTTCCTTAGGCCACATATGTGCCGGTGTCTGCCTTGGTTTCCCCAGTGTGCGGGCCTCTGCCTTCCTGCTTTGTCCTCAGCCCACTCAGGCTCTGTCTGCCTTCCGCCATCACCCCCTGGCTTTCCTCCATCTCCCCCCACCCCATCCCCCCTCAGCCTTCCCAGATCCCCATTCAAGCCCTACTTTCTCCTCGTCTCCCTCTTTGTCTCCCATCCCCCTAGCTCCCCGAAAGCCCTCGCAGCCTCCGGGATCTCCCCTGTCTGACCTCTCCTGGGTCTGGCGGCCTCCCCAGCTCACCCTCACTCACCCCCCGGGGTCCCTGTGACCCAGGCCCTTCCCTCTTCCCCGGCCTCTCCTGCCGTCTCCATCCTGTCTGCATCTCCCTCTTCCTCTCCCTGCCTCAGGCAGCGCCCCACACCTGTCTCCCTCCTCCCTCCCTCTCCTCCAGGTGGCCCGCTGCCAGTTGGGTACCAGTTGGGTTGCCATGGGAACCACTGAGCCGCTTAGAAAGCTGCCATAGATCTAATCACAGGCTGTGAGGTTTCAAGGAACAGCTCACTTTCTGGACGGAGGACCGGGGCTGACAGCCGATTAGGCTGATGCTGGGATGGAGAGAAGGGGAGCAGGAGCCACGGAAGATGTCAGCCAAGGCCAGGCTCCAGGCCTCAGGGGCACCTCGGGGCAGGAGGCCAGATCTACCCAGCCCACAGCTTCCTGCCTCACTGGCACTCTCAGACCTTCTAGGATTTTCCTGAAGAGATCAGTGATGCTTCCTTCTCCTCCATCACTCACTTTCATTCATTCACTCACTAGACCGTCCCCCACTTTGGGTCATGTGCTCCAGAGACCTTCCCGGCACAGTGGAGAGACGGATCCTTATGGAGCAGCCTTCCCTGGTGGGTGGCATCCTGGGAGCCACAAGGAGGGTGGAGGTCCATGCCAACTGGGGACAGTGAGGGGACGGGGGAGCTGCTTCACAGGGGATCCTTGCACTGACCCTCGAGGACAGGGATGCATCAGCTTAGCAAAAGCTGAAGCCCTCTGGACCTGCAAGTTCTGTCTCTGAAGGTGGGCCGTGGCCCCTGTTTTGGAGTACACCCGAGTGAGGCCATGAGGAGCCACTGCTGACTCCTCCAAAGGGCGGTACTGTCAGAGCAGACCCTTCTTACAGCTGTGCAGAGGATGGGTGGGCAGGGGGCAACCCAACTTCTGGAAAAATAGCTCAACGTTCCCAGCACCCAAGTCCCCTGGGGCTGATGGGTAGACAGGAGCGTGGGAGCATTATCTGGGGGAGATGCTCCCACCTGCTAATGCCCCTCCTCCTTATTTGTGGCCAAAAGGGTTGCGTCAGAGCTTTATGGCCAGAAGGGCTGGCCAGCTTAGTCTAATCTCAGATGGCTCCCCCTGGTACCAGGCTTTTGGTTTCTCTTCTCCAAGCCAGAGACTGTGTTTGCACATAATTTGCATACATTTGCATGTGGTGTCGGCGGGGCCTAGCATAACATGGGAAAAACACATTTTTCTCGCCAGGGTGCTCGCGGCCTGGATTAGAGCCCAGGTGTGCAGAAACCAGGCCTATGAAAGCCCTCCCTTCTTTGGCCCTCTCGGGCAGTCTTTCGCACATCCCTCCCCACACTGTGGAGCTTGGACCCCAAGCCAGCGGGCGGGCGGGGTGTCCTAGTCAGGGAGCCTGGATTCTCTTGGTCCTGGCTCAGCGGCGCACTTGCTCTGAGATTTGACAAATCACTTTTCTTCTCAACGTCTCCATCTGCCTCTGTGGAAGCCTAGGGTTTACGGAAGATCAGGAAATGGAGGGTGTGCCCCTGAAGAAGCATCATGCCATGCTTGCTTGCATTTCACTTCTATTCATTGCGTGCTTACGATGTACCAGGGCCCTCTGTTCTGGAATCAACAAAGCCAGCCACAGATGCCTGCCTCTGGGGAGTTCCAGGGAGACTGGCATTAATCAAACGACCACACAAATCGATGTATAATTGCAACTGTGTAAGTGCTCCAGAGAGACACGTGGTGCTTTATGGGAAGCCAGAATTAGTCTGGCAAGTCACAGAAGACTTCCTGGAGGAAGTGTCCGTCAGCCGAGATGTAAAGCATATGATGCTGTTTAGGTAAAGAGAGGCTAGAAGAACCTTCCAGGGAGAAGAAAACACATGTGCAAAGGCCCTGGGGTGGGAAGGAGCAGAGCAAGTGTGTAGAAGGGAGAGGAATGTGCTGTGTCTGAGTGAGAATAAGAATAGACAAGAAGGTGGGGCCAACCGCAGCATCTTTCTGACCTATTAGGGAAGGTTGTCTTTAAAGCAGCGATGGCTTGGGGCACCTGGGTGGCTCTGCAGTTGAGTGTCTGCCTTCAGCCCAGGACCTGATCCCAGGTCTCACATCGGGCTCCCAGAGAGGAGCCTGCTCCTCCCTCTGCCTGTGTCTCTGCCTCTCTCTGTGTGTCTCTCATGAATAAATAAATAAAATCTTAAAAAAAAAACCAACCCAACAAAGCAGTGATGCCTTTATTCTAGGAGCAGTGGGAGTCATCAAGCCGGGGAATGCATAAGCAGGTTTGCATTTTGCAAGGATGGCCTGGACTGTGGTGGGAAGAATGAGTGGGGTGAGCACAGGACCTCCAGGCCACCAGGCAGGAGGGTGGGATTGTCCTGAGCGAAATCTAGGGCTTGGCTTAGGTCACAAGGGTGGAGATGCGGAGGAGGGAAGGCTGTGAGACCGGTAGCAGGGGCTTGACAGGTGGGGACGACGAGGCCAGCAGGGGGAGGGGGATTGGCGACGACCTCTGGATATCCTCACAGCCTTAGGAGCCATGGACTGAGGTGGCAAACGTGACCCGGGGGTGGGGGCAGGCTTGGCGATGAAGTGCAGGCACTGAGCTATGGTTATTATTATTATTGCATCGCCTCTGAGGCATCCTCGTGGCAGTTGGTAGAAGAGTCTGGAGCTCAGGGAAGGGGTGGATAAGGGTGTCGTGTCCTCCCAGCCCCCAGCGCCAGGTAAGGGGACCCATCGGGATCCCCTCTGCATCTAGCACCTTCCAGAAGCAACCAGCCTCATCTGTCTTTAGTATTGCCGACTGATTTCCAATCCAAGTGTAGACAGAACGTTGGGGAATGTGATCAGCGTCTTCCCACATCACCTGTATTAAGCCTGTATCCTCCCTGTAGGGGGAAGGTATTTTCTGAACCCCAAGCCGGCACCCACAGAGGGATTCCAGGCTAGTTAGTTTTAGGAATGCTGCACATTCCGGAGGACAGTTTTCATGCAGAAACTTTAGGATTCCTGGGATCATTGACAGTTCGTGGGGACAAGGGGACAGACTATGTGAAATCAGGGCAATCAGAACATTGAGGACATTGAGAACAGGGGTGGGGGGGGGGAACCCAGAAGGGAAGCCAGGGGAGAGAGAGAAGAGATCTATTATTTAGGAACTATTGGGTGCCAGACCTTAGGCTAGTATTTTTCTTTCTTTCTTTCTTTCTTTCTTTCTTTCTTTCTTTCTTTCTTTCTTTCTTTCTTTCTTTCTTTCTTTCTTCTTTCTTTCTTTCTTTCTTTCTCTTCTTTCTTTCTCTCTTCTTTCTTTCTTTCTTTCTTTTCTCTTCTTTCTTTCTCTCTTCTTTCTTTCTTTCTTTTCTCTTTCTTCTTTCTTTCTTTCTCTCTTCCTTTTATTTTATTTATTTTTTTATTTTATTTTATTTTTTATTTTATTTTATTTTTTTTTTTCTTTCTTCCTTTTAATAGTATCATCCTGCTGCTTACTTCTTACAAAAGTGAGGTAGGTATAAAGCAGCCCACTTTATAGGTGAGAAAACTGAGTCTCAGAAAGATTAGATCACTTGGCTCAAGTTGCACAGATTGTGCTCTTTCTATCGCATCAGCCGGAGTTTGGATCTGGTGTCTGGGAAGGCTTTGGTTTTCTTAAGGACACCTGGTGACACCCGGCTCGTGCACTGCCCAGCAGGAGCGCAGAGCTCAGCATAGGCTGAGGCTCCCGAGAGTTCTGCTCTCAGTCCGGTGGTCTGTACCTGGCCCCCCACCCCTCAGCAGCCTCAACTCTCCCTTTGCCTGTAGGAACTTTCTGGCTAACATCTGGCTCTTCTCACTGTCCCCGTGGGAATGCTGCGTACTTTCTCTAGAATGCCTTGTTTTGCCCAAGCCCTGCCTGCCCTCTGCACCCCAGCTCCTTGTCCTTCATAATCCAGCTCAGGGGTCTCCTCTGAACCCCCCACCTGATCCTCCAAGTAGCGATGGCCCTCTATCTCCTGGGCTGGGGGGAGTGCCTGAGAGCCCCAAGACCAGGCGCAAATCCTGATCCCTCCACTTAAGAGCTATGTGACTTGGGGCAAGTGACTTACCCTCTGTGGCTCCAGGGCAGCTCCTCTGTAAAGTGGGGATCCTAATGGTTCCACCTCCACAGGCTCATGGTAAGAGTAATTTAATAAGACAGAAGCAGAACACTTAGCCCAGTGCCTGGTGCACAGCGAGGCCCCCCATGAGTGATGGCTACTATATGAGCCGGAGCCCACTCTTTTGTGAGTATTTATTTACTCATCTGTCTTCCTCCCAGGTTGGGAGCTCCTTAAGAACAGAGCCTTCTTTTATTTTAGTATTCCCAGTACATACGACAGGTGACAGGCCCGCTATGTGCTGGGTACTTAGTGCACATTTGTTGAGTGAATGGACAGACAGTTCCTAACATCTTTATTCCATATACTGTGCTTCCTTTCTCCCCACCTAGCTTTTCAGGGTAACCCCTGGGTTTCACCCTCAGCTGTACCCCTTTGCAGAGCCAACCTGCACACAGTAGGTGCTCAACCAAGGTCTGTGGTTTATTTCCATAGGCACCTCTTTCCCAGACAAATGGAATTCAGCCCCTGATCCACCATGCGTCAGCCGTCCTCTGGGGTGTAATGGATACATATTTCTTATTGCCCACGTGTCTCGCCTTCCCTGCTGAGCACCGTATTAAATGGCTGTTCAGTAGCTCAAGTGCACAAATATTCCTTTCAAAATTATTACATTCACCTTTTGTTGGCGGAACATGCCATATGAAACATCCCAACCTCTTATTGAGTGTGGGTGTGTGCTTTCTCTGCCGCCTCAGTGGCAGTACTTGAGTCCAAAAGGCCTTGTCAGGGTTTCAAGTGCCTGCTTTGCCAAGTATTCTCTGGACTCTAAGGACCAGTGGGAGCTGATTCTTAGTTAACCTGAGCTGACCTAGGAAGGGCTGTCATCACCATCAGAGAATCATTATCTTTATCTCTGACACCACCACCACCACCATCACTACCACTATCACTAACATCACCAACATTGCCACCACTACCATCACTACCGCCACCACCACCACCACCATTATCATCACCATCAACCTTACTGTCACCACCACCACCATCATCAGAGCCACCACCACCACCATCATCATAACCACCACCACCACCATCATCATAACCACCACCACCATCATCATAACCACCACCACCACCATCATCATAACCACCACCATCATCATAGCCACCACCACCACCATCATCATAGCCACCACCACCACCATCATCATAACCACCACCACCACCATCATCACTACCACCACCACCATCATCATAACCACCACCACCATCATCATCATAACCACCACCACCACCATCATTACTACCACCACCACCATCATCATAACCACCACCACCACCACTATCACTACCACCAACATCACCATTATCACCACCACTACCATCACCACCACCATCAACACTGCCACCAACATCGTCACCAATGTCATCGCCATCATCACCACCCTTACTACCAACATCATTACCCTCACCACCAACATCACCACAGTTACCACCACCTTTGCCACCATGATCACCGCTGCCATCCACACAGCCACCACCATCACCACCATTATCACCATCACCACCGCAATGAATACTTCACTACTACAATTAATACTATTAATTATTAATATTTTTGAGAACTTTCTCTGTGATAGATGTAGAGCTAAGCGTCTCACATGCATAATTTTATCTAATCTTCAAAATGACCTTATAGGTATGTTTTTTTATTCTTGTCTTTCAGATGAGAAAACTGAAGCTCAGAGAGGTTAAGGAACTTTCTTGCCCAATATCACACAGCCGGTAAGCTGTGAAGTCATTTAAAAAAACTCATCTCAGCAGACATTTAATGAGTGTCCATTGGCATACAGGATATGGTGCCCCCTATTACCAGGGACACGAAAATAAGTGTGCTTCTTGACTGTGGGGGGTCTTTACAGCCCTCTGGGAGAGACAGGATGCATATAACCAATACAAAGCAGCCTAAAAGTGTGTCTTAGGCAAACTAACTGAGGGTGATGGGAAAGAAAGGTTATGTGTGGTTCAGACCCATACCTAGAGGTACTCTTAAACGACATATATTTTGATAAAAGCTGTCCTAGGCCTTTTGGTCACCTAAGAGCTTTCTTGTCTTTATGACCGTCCTGGGAAGTCTCCAGGGAAGACGTGGCCCTCTCTACTTCCATGTCCCAAAGTCCTAGACCAATTTCTTTTGCTGCTTTAGATTTATCTGGACCCTGTGTTGGTTTCTAGCTGGAAGGGAGTCTAGCAGCCTCTCAGAGATGGGTAAACCAACACTCAGGGAAGGGAAGAAACTTACTGAAGGCTCGAGTATATTTCCTTTTTTGTCAACTCCCTGACAGCACAGACATCTGTGAGAGCTGTATGGACTCCAGTAGGTTTATCAAGAATGAAAGGGGATGAAAGGTACCCCCACTAAGATCGTCTTTCCTCATCACTGGTTTATATGATATATGGTGGAGGAGGTGCTCCTCCCTCAGTTCCTTCCAAGGGGACCTCAAGGCAGCCTGGTTGGGCCTGGAGTGGGAGGCTGAGAGCAATTTGTTCACCAGTCCTTCAGGGGTTCATATTTCCCATGGCTGGCTGGAGAATCCTTCCCGCAGGGCAGGAAGGTTCCAGAGCACATGGAATGATCTCTAGATCCCTCATGAGAAAGATGGCCAGCAGCATTTTAGTCTGGGCTTCCAGCCTGGAGTAGCAGACTGGCCCCTTTTCCTGGAGGCTGGAGCAGCCCAGAGGCAGAACTGGAGGGATTTTAAGATGTTTGGTCTGAGCGATGGATATAACCCCCACTTTTGGCATTCTCTCAAGGGACGACAGAAAGCCTTCAACTTGCTTTCTCATCATTTCTGGGTACAAGACTAATGTTTCTCTGACTGTGACTCATGCTGATGTCGACTTCAGGGAGGAGGCAAAATGGTCTGGCTCGAGGATGGCTACACTTGATTCTTTCATTTGCTCATATAGGGACAGATACTTTTACCTCCCACGACGTGTCAGGCACTGTGGGTGAACGGTGGTGAGGACAAAGTAGAAGTGGCCCTTGCTCTTATGGGGAAGACAGATGTAACTCGGCTACTTACACAAATGGAAACATTATTACAAACATTTTTAAGCTCTACCCAAAAGAAGCGGGCTGCCAAGAGAAGTTATAACAGGGAACTGGAATTGGTTTTAGGAGCCAGGGCTTCCTTGAGGAAATAATGACCATTATTTTACAGATTGGGAAAGCGGGGCACAGGAAGATTGAGTAGAATCCAATATATACAGCTGGTAAGTAGCGGGGTGGGGATTCGAACCCAGGCCCTCTGGCTTTGCAATCCAGCTTCTCAACCATTTTACTCCCAATGTTTCTGGTGGATGAGTGAATTTAACAAGGCAAAGATGCAGTGGGCATGGGGATAAGAGTGGATTTCAGGCAGATGGAATAGTGCTGCATGGAAAATGCTGGATGGTAGGAAGAGTACAGAGTGTTCAAGATGCCAGATGAGGGCCATGGGGCCTCCTACCATGTGTAGCTGGCACAGTGGTCCCATGGTAGGAGGGCAGGGGGAGATGGGCAGGGTCAGATTGTGTGGGACATAGTAGGAGCATTGGCTTTGGGTCAGAATCCTGGCCGAACGAGCCCTATGGGGCAGACACTGTCTTTCTCCACCCATGAGTACCCAGCTCTGAGCACACCGCCTGGCGCATAGTAGGACATGGTGAATGGCTAACTAAAGGGGAGAGAACTCTCCTCTCTCCAGCCCCCCACCAGCTTGGCTTCCTCAGTTCCCAGTGTCCATCAAAACCCCCAGGGATCTTGTTAAAAATATAAATGCTGGGGCTGTAGCCCCGGAAAATCCAGTTTAGTCATTCTTGGTTGAGTCTGGGGATCTCTGTTTCCAATAAGCTGCCCAGGTAATTCTGACCTGGCTGTCCCCTGGGTCCCCCTGGAGGCCAATACTTTGGCTGGCAAAGGGCCACATGAAGGTGGGATGCTGCCCACAGACACTTGCTGGGCGGCGGGGACACCTCACTGCCTCCCATTACAGTGTTTATCCACAGCATTCTGGAGAGAAACGCTCTCTGGGGTCTTCTGATGGACCCAGTCCTCTTCCTTTGGGGATGCAGACATCCATTCCTGGACTGAGCCTGACCACCTAAGAACCCTGGACTGGATCATTGTTGATTTCGAGTTTCATGTATTCCTGGAAGTCTGTCAGGGACTAGAAGAGAGAGAAATCAATCAGCCAAACCAACCAACTAGTCAATCCAGAGAAGAGAGGAAGAAGAGGGTGGGATGGAGACGGGAAGAAGGTGAACTAGAGGAAGAGATGGAGAGAGATGGATGATGGTGATGCAGAGGGAGAGGAGAAAGAGAGAATAGAGAGACAGAGACAGAGGGGAGAGGAAAGGCACCAGGTGGGGACGGGGTGGTTCTGCAGGGACAGTCCTGAGCAGTGCCAGTTCCAGGCACCCCACAGCAGGGCCCTAGTTTTCCCAGACATTCCTGAAGGGGCTCTGAGGGGCCACCAGGAAACATGAGCACAGCTTGCAGGTGTTGAGGGAGGTGGTGGGAAGATCTCTGTGCCATCCCCCTATTCTCCACCAGGTTCAAGGCTTCAGGTGCTGGGAAAAAACCTTCCTTCCCTGCATGTTCCCAGATCAAATCTGTTCAGAACTTCTTGCTTACCTGATTGGGATGGCCACTGCCAAGGGCTCCCTTGGACACAAGGGCCACCCTTTCCTGGTATCCATCACTATACAGTGTTAAGGCAAGGGAAGCAAGGAAGGCTGGAGGTGGCCAGGAAAGGTGGCCATGCCAGTCCCCGTGGAGTCTAGGGCTCCACTTTGTCTTATTCAGAACTTAGCCCTGACATGTGGTGGCCCTAGGGACCCTCTGCATCAGGATAGACCACTGGGCCATTAGTGGATGGATTGGCAGTCACATAGGGCAGGGGGGAGCCCACCTATAGGATTTCTTCAACTGAAAAATGGGGGCATGGGAGTAGAAGATCATACCTACAGCTATTATGTTGAGCTCCCATCATGCGTCCTGCTCCTTCTATAGGAATTCTAAGACCCGTCCTGACCTGGCTGCACTCCCTCCTCCAATCTCAGCCCCTGCCAATTCCCACTGTCCCTGTCTTCAGTCTCAGTAGCCTCATAGATGCCAAGCCCACTGCCACCCCGAGGCCTTTGCACGGTGCTCTTCGCTCTGCAGAATGTCTGCCCCTGGTCTTTGCACGACTGGCTCCTTCTTGCCCTTCATCCACGATCAGCCATCTCAAGTAGCTTCCAAATCCCTTGCCATTCTGTGACCTGGTTTTGTATTTTTTGTCACTCCACTCTTGGCAGCCCCCAACATGTGCAGTCCATTAAAATAGGGACCTTGTCCTTCTTAGTCTTGGGTATCCCACTCCTATCCCTATGTCTTGCTCAGTGCCCAGCATACATAGGCACTGTGGTCTATGTGCTGAACAAAATGAATGAATGAGCGAATGTGGGAAGGAAAGAAAGAAATGCAGCTAAGACATTGGTGCTTAACTGGTGTTATTTTGTGTAGGTATTATGAATACTTTCCCTGGCACATGTGAGGAGACCCAGGTTCTCAGAGGTGAGGTCGCATAGCTGGGACCTGGATGAAGGACTCTGTCGCTAGAGTCCTCAGTCTTTCCATGACCCCAGGCCGCCCCACCCCTTACTGAGCTAAGAGGAGACCCAGGCAATGAGGAAGTGGGAGTTTTTATTTGCATTTAGATGAGGTGGTGGTTCAGGGTCTGTCACCCATTCGGGCTGGTGGCACCTCAGCACTGCCACCCACAGGCCTTTGGTGGTGATGACTTCCCTGTCAGTTCCTGGTTCCAATCCTCTGCAACTCAGTGATTCCTGGAGGCCCTGGGCAGGGCTGGGAGCAAGTGGCTGCTGTGTGATCCACCCACCGCCCCCAGAGGGGGGCTCCTGTAGAAGCCAGGGACAGATGCCCAGTCTGAATAAGGTGCTGGGGCATGGGGGAGGGCGCTGCCCTCCGAACCATTTGGGCTCGCTTCCCAGCCAGACCTGGAGAGAGGAGAGAGGGAAGAGGGGAGAGTCCTGCCCTGATTTCTCCCTGGGGGTGCAGGGCAGCTGGAGGCCTCCCACCCACAGGACAGAGGCTCCTTGCCTTTGTGCGCAGCAGAGAAGTACCACATGTGCCTTGAGCTTGCAGGGATGGGCTTCATGGGCCACCTGTTGGGACTGGCCTGCACCTCTGAGAACCATTGAACTGAGGTTTATCATGGTCAAGGGGCAAGGTCATGGCCTTTAGAGCTACCCGGGTATGGATTCAAGTCCTAGCTCTGCCGCTTCCTGGCTGTGTGATGTTAGGCAAGTCATGCAACTCTCTGAGCCTCAGTTTCCCTATCTGTATAGGGGAGAGCAGTTAGCAAAGTGCCTGGTCACAGGAAATCAAGCAAGAGGCATCATCTCCTCACCATCTGGTCACACTTTGACTTCAGGCCACTGCTGGCCTTTGCACACACTGTGCTTCCCTGGCCCTGCCTTGCCTCCTGGACAAAGGCCTCATCCTTCCGCATGGTGGGCACCTCCTCAGGGAAGCCTTCCCGGATAACCCCTGAGGGCTGATCAGCCCTGGCTTCTCTGGTGGGAGCCCTGGAGTGCTCTGGAGTGAGGGGGTTGTGAAGGTCAGTGTGTGCGTTGAGGACCCAAGCTGCGTCTCGTTCATCCATGTCCCTAGCACCCGGCACAGGCTTCAACGCAGAGCAGGAGCGAAAGGGAGAGCACTTGAACAAATAGATGGGAGAGGAATTAAAAATAGGAATGAATTAATGAGTAGAAGAAGAGGGAGGAGGGAAACAGGAAAACAGAAGGAGACGAAGGAAAGAGGGAGGGAAATGGGAAAGAAGAGAAAAGAGAAAGAAGGAGAGGGGGAAGATGGGTTTCAGGGCCGTGTCCCCAGGCCCCCACCCCCTGCTCAGCGCTGACACCTCCAGCCCGTCCCCTCTTCCCTCTCCCCTGCCTGGTCCTCCCTGCCTATCACTCCACGGAGAGCTTCAGTCGCCTCTGGCTCCCACAAAATATTCATTGTTCTCTTGCCTGCTCTGCTCTGTCTCTCCCTGCCTCTTAGGTGCCAGAAATGGGGGAATTATCAGAGGTAAAACATGTCTGTCACCAGGCCTGGTGAGTGGGGCTGCTGCCACCGGCTGATTCATCGAAAGACGCTGCTCTCCCAGGGCAGGGCTTAGGGTACACAGGCTGACTCAGGTCTGACTGTGTCTTTCCCAGAGGAGTCAGGGAAGGTGGCGAGGACTGTGGAAGGGGGCATTCCCTGGGGCTGGGGGGTCCTTGGCTGAGGTTGGGGGCTCAGAGTGCTAGAGGGTCCCCTGGGTAGGGGGGCTGTGCACAGTGAGCTGGGCATACTGGAGGAACCCTATGGGCAGCTACCTCCTTGAGCACGATTTAGGGCTGGTGGTATCTTGGGATGGGCTTGTGCTGGGGGCAGGGGACAGACTCTCCAAATGGGGTTGGGGACAGGCTGAAGGAGAGGGAGAGAGTTAGGACTGCAGGCAGAGGGACAGAAGCCAAGAATCTGAAAGGGGGCTGTGGCCTGAGCCAGCCCAGGTATGTGATGACGGCCACATGGAGTCCAGCTGCTAGATGCTGCCTGCTGTGCACCCGCTCTGTGCCAGGCCGTCCTGGGCGCTCTGGAGGCCCAGTCTCATCTTATCCTCATGCTAGGCGTGAGGAAACCACAGCACGGACAGGTCAAGGAAATCACGAAGCCCACGAGGAGAAAATGTCAGAGGCAGGATTTGAACCAAGCACCATCAAACCCTGTTGCCTCAGGCACACTTAAAAAAATGTTGTATTAATCTTTCTAGAATATAATAATACATGCCAGCTGTAGGGATTTGGAAAGTAGCATTCAAAATAAGAAAACAGAATTCATCTTAAATCAAGTTTTTTTTTTTTCTCTATGCCCTTAAAAAAAACCACACAAACAAACTGTACAGCACACACCACTTGGCAACTTGTTTTTCCTGCTTAGCACCAGAGCATAAGCAATTTCCTCTGTGAGAAACAACTCTCAGTAAGTATAATTGTTAATGATTGTCGCAATATTCCGGCTGGGGATATGTGCCCCAATTTCCTTAGCCGTTCCTTAGTAGCCAAGCCAGGGACTCCAAGTTTTCCGTGTTATAAGCAACGTGGATGCATTTCTTGGTGCTCCAGTTTCCTCCTGACTTTAGGTGATTGCCTGAGCGTAGATCTCTGGAAGGGGAATGATTGGACCAACGGAAGGGCTGTTCTCAGGGATGGGTAGATGGGAAGGGGACTGAGGTTCGAGGTGATCTGCCCCAGGGAGGGTGGTTTCTTTCCAAGGAGACCAACTCATGAGGGAGACTGGCTTCCTTTGGACTAACGTGTTCCTGATTTCTGCCCATGGGATGATGCCTAAAACAGAGGTTTTGATCCTACCCTTTGGCCTGTCTTTCCACCGTCTCCGTGGAGCTGGTGGGTAGTTTCTGGTGGGGTGGCGGGGAGGAGGGAGGACCTTCACATGGTCACCTAGCTACTGGAGGCATCCACCGATTCAGAGAACATCAAGATCATCCCATCCACGCCCCCGCCGCCACATTCACACAGGTGTGTGTTTGACAGGTGGGGTCCTAGCAAGGACAGGTAACTTATTGGAGTCACTCTGCCCGATAGTAACTTCACTGCGGCCAGGGGTGAGCCCAGTCTGTTGCTCTTCCCATGATGCTAGATGCTTCTCCTTTTTTATTCCAGGCCATATAATTCTACACCCTGAGCATAATGAATAACAACCGCTGGTCTCATGGTTACCATGGTAACGTTGGCCCCAAATGTTCTCCCAGAGGTGCTGGGAGTGGGGCTTGGGCTGTGAGAGACCTATGGCTGGTGTGGGGGGGCGGGGGTTGACCTAGATGGGGCTGGAGTCCACTGATGTCTCAGGCCTGTGAGATGACATCACCCTGGTGCCCTCAGGGAAGCCCCAGGTCTGGGCCTGGAGCAGGGACTGTCACCAATGATGTTCCAATTTGGTGTTGATGTTACTCATGGAAAAAGCAAGATCCATGTTTCGGATTTTTTTTAAGACCAGAAAATGAGAGACACAGCTGAGTCCTGGAGCAGATGAGCCACATAAGCAGGGAAGGGCCACCGGAGAAATGATGTCAGCCCCTTTTGAAGTTCCAGGGAGGGACAGGAGTGTGGGTGAGTGACAGCCGTTGGTTTGTTCTGGAGGAACAAGACAGAAAAGTGTCCTGAGAGAGGGTGAGGCCCAGAATAGGGTTCCAGGGGTGGAGGGGCTCCCAAGACACAGCCCTAGGGCTCCCAAAGCAGGACCAGCCCCAAATCCTGTTCCCCAGGTGTCCCCAGAGCCCTTATGCACAGGGGTCCTCACCTGGGCTGAGGCTGGAGCAGGGAGGTGCTGTCACAGGAGAGGATGGGGGCAAGCGAGGCCCTGAGAGGAAGGTGAGGTAAAAGACCCCAGGGTCTGGGGACTGAGGGGAGGCGTCCTCGGTTCTTCCTCTGTGCCGCTCTGTCCCCTGCTTCTTGTCCCCACTCTGTCTCCCCCCTCCTCTCTGCCCTTGCTTTCTTTCTTCTCTCTTCCCACCCACCCCCGTCCCTCTCTTCCTCTCCTCTCCCTCCTTTCTCTCCTGTCTCCTGTCCCCCACCAGGTGACTGCAAATGCAGAAGTCCTCAGCCCCCCCTACAGCAAAGCCAACCTGAACTTTACATGTACACACATATACACACATGCATACAACCACACGGGTGCTTCCTGCCTCCCAGTCATCACCTCGGCCTGCCACTGTTTGCTCAGGGAATCTAAACTGCAGCTCAAAGCAAACAAAATTGAAAAGGAAAATCTATTGCTAAAATCCAAGGCTAAATAGACATGCACCTGGGACAGCATTCCCCAGACGTGGCCTGTGAACTCCAGGTCCTCCGGCAGGGAGGCAGTTCAGTGACACAACTCAAGTGCAGCCTCTGGAGCTTTGGAGCATACCAGCCACATGACCTTGGGCAGGTACTTAATCCCTCTGTGCCTCAGTTTCTCTTTCTGCAAGACGTTAATAACAATAGTATCTGCTTCATAGGCTGTTGTGAAGATTAAGTGCCTTAAAATGGGAAGATCTTAGAATAGCTCCTGGCATGTGAGAAGGGCTATATATATACATAGTATGTGTATATATAAAACGGTTAGCTGTTCCCATAGGTGTTCTATGGAAGGATGTTTGAGAAACACTGATTAGTACTTCTTGCCCACCATTTTGGAAATAATCAACACGCAATAGTGCATCAGAGGGCCCAGAAGTCCTACAGCGGAGAGATCTGTTCAGCTTTGTTTACCTTCATCATTCTCAAGCTTGTTTTTACTATAGTATTTTCTTCTTTCTTTGGAGGCGCTAAACACCTGTCTCTTGGGACACACCCACGTTTGAGGGTCACAGCTTGAGAAATGCTGGTTTGGGATTATTCATTGTTTGGAGACCATGGTGAGTGAAGTGGAAATAGAGAGCATTAGCTGAGTCAACAAAAGGATCTGGGGTCAAACCCCAGCTTTACCCTGCCAGCCACAGGGCCCAGGAAATGATGCGATGAGGCCCAGCAAGAGGAAGTGGCTTGCCCAAGGGAGAGACTCAAGACTGCTGCACAGGACTCCCAGTCCAGGACTCTTCCACTTCCCTCCTTGCTTCTCTCTCATTTTCAAGCAAAATGAGGATGTCTTAAAGAAAAAAAGCAGAAAGTAAGTCTGTTTTGGGGGGCGAGGGGGCATCCCTTATCTTTAAGACTGATGCGAGTCTCTACCTGCCTCCCCATTGGCTTTTAAGTCTTGGGCCAGCCACCCTGGCCACGAAGAATATATGCTTTCCTACCTTCCAAGGGTTTGGGGGAGGCAAGAAGTTCCCACTCTTCTCTCCCCACTGAAAAGAGTAAAAGAGTAAAAGAGCTAAACTGCCACCCAAGCAGAGTGACCAGGCGTATTTGAGAGAGCCGGTGCGTGTGCCCCTGTCCCTGGTGCTGAAACGTGTCTGGCACCTGGGTGGTGGTCCCTCAACCCCAGACTCGGCTGGAAAAAACTGCTGTGGACTGTCCTGGAGAGAGTCCACCAATACTGTGGTTCCCAGGTGTTGCACCTTACTTGCTCAATCAGAATCTCCTGGGCTCAGGAGCCAGCCTCGTCGTGTTTGGCAATCTCTTGAGGGGTGGTTTGGGACCCCGCTATGTTAGGGAGCATTTGTATATCCCAACCCTTGCCTGCTTCTCCCATGGATCATTGGTTTTCAGTAATATTATTTTCTGAAAACAATCTGTGATTTTGACACTCTCAGAGAAAAGAAATCATTTTATATGTTTTATACCAAAGGAGCAGATTTTATGGATGGTTGGCAGTTCTATTATGTTTACAGCATAGCCATTATCCCCCCACACTTAGAGCTTGAGGGTGCATATTTCCTCCTGATTCCGTATTTGTGGTGCTCTGAAGTCCACTCCATTCTCTCCCTCGGCCTGCAGGCCTGGAGATATAGGGCACTAGAGAGGTTTTAATTATGTTTCTGTGTTCTCTGTCCCCACGTCGCAATGCTCCAGGCATCAATGAGATGCCTCTATTGTGGTATTTACCCTTTCAGATACTTCTCTTTCCCTCTGGGACTCTGGGAAACGGTTGCATTAGATATTCTACCAAGAAAGATGCAAGCAAGATGGGGCCAGATAGCTTCCCCAGCCTCTGACAACTCCCTTGGACTCTAATGGTGTGGGGGAGGGTGGAGCTGACCCTTGAAGACCTCATCACCTCTTATCTGACTTTCCAGATGCCAGAGCAGCTGGCTTTGAGTCTGGGAGAAAGTACAGAGTAGTGATCATAATTACAGGCTTGGAGTCAGACCTGGGTTCAAAGTCTGCTTCTGCTTTTGCTAGCCATGTGATTTTGGACAAGTTGTTTCCATTTCTTGGGCCTCGTTTATCTAATATGTGAAATATGGACAGCCCTATCCATGCCTCAGCAGAGTTCGTGTGAGATATGGGAGAAAATGGACATCAGGGTGTCATCCCTTAAGTCATCTCATGAGTTATTCTAATCATATCAATGAATCTCTACCCACATGATAGTAGCAAACTTAAGCGGGGCATTTGCATATTAATATATTCTTGGTGGCCTACAAACTTCCACTTCTCTTCTCCTGGAAATTAATTTCTAAGAATGAAGTTGAAAGTAGATGTTTGGGGTCATGGAAGGGCAGGGTTGTGTGTCCAGGAAGAGTATTGGTCACTATCTCTTCTAAGGCATCTTCTTGAGGTACCTCTAAAGGGCAATCCAGTCCAGAGGAAGAAAGGAAGCTGTCCCAGGGGTCGGAGAAGATCACTGAGTTTTCCCAGGCTCTGGGTGTGGAAGTCTTGGGGCAGTGTGGGCCTGGAGCTTCTCAGGTCTTAGGGTTAGGCTGAGGGGAGAGAATAAAAAATCATGAACTGGGGTCCCCCTTTACCTCCTTTGCACAGATGAGAAAATAGAAGCCCAAGGGATCAAGTGACTTGTTCAGGGCCACAGGGTTAGCTGGCAGCAGAACCAATGGAAATAAACTGGTGTCCTTTTCATGGCACCATGTGGCCTCTTGGGCATGGTGCAGAGTCTAGCTACTGCGTCTGTCTAGAGTAAAAAAAAACAGACTCCTAGGGACCTGGGTTAGTTTCTGGAAAGGTAGATTGGGTTCTGTGAGGCCCCCAGGGAGGAGCAGCAAAGCTCAGGTATGGGGAATATAGACTGGCATTAGAGACATTGAAATGTGAACTCAGGATCTGCTATTCTCTGTTGCTATGCGCTTGACCTCTGTGAGGCTCAGTTTCTTCACCTGGGCAGTGGGACTAATGGGAAACACTACTTTGGTGATGTTGAGAGTCAATAAGCAGCCAGTGGAGATGCATGTGATGAGGCACTTCACTCCTTTCCCAAATGATACCTTAGTTCTCTGTGCAAATGCTAAGATGTTCAGTGAGAGCGAAGAGGTTACGGTACCACCAGAAGGAGCCGAAATTGTATATGTGGGTGTCCAGTGATGGAGGAGCTGCCGCATCACCGGAGGTGAGCGAGCCCCTGGTGGGGATACCAGCTGGAGGACTCAGGCATCTGCTGGAGAAACGAACCCGCACCTCTGATGTTCTGTGAAGCCCACTCTCCCCCTTCTCAATTCCCTGGCTCCTGCTCACCAGGGGCCTCTGTTTTCCAAAGCAGCAAGCAGCCTGCATGGTAATTACTTTTGGACTTATTAAGCATAATTATCCCCTAATCGCATACAACCAGTAATTACTGTGGCTGTTACCAGGGGCCTACCCATGCAGTACCGCCTGCAGCCCTGGGGTCCGACACCCAGCTGGGGCCTGAGTGGAGCTGGTGCTCCCTGCCACAGGGTTAGGGGAGGCCTCGCCTGAGACGGGGCTGCTGCATCCCCCACCGGGTGCTCCTTGAGCCCGGGCACCAGGCTGGTGAAGAGCTGCTCACATACCGACAGCCCCAGGGCCACTCCACGCTCCAGCCAGGGCACACACTCCGCTCCCCATCCTGTTATGGTTGCCTGGGCCACCCTGCGTCTGCACATGCTGGTCCCTTGTCCTGGGACGCTCTTTCCTCTTTCACTCCTCTTTCTTCCCTCCAACCACCCACCCTCTCTCCTTCCTTTCCTTCAAGTATTTTTGAGGCTCTTTTACTTCCAGACACGATTTTAGGTATTAAAGATACAGCAGTGTTGGGAGCAGGGGACAAAAGCCATGCTTTCATGGAACGTGGTGTCTGTTTGAGGGGGAGGGAGAGAGAGAGAGAGAGACAAAGAAGAAAATGGGTAAGTCATGCTATTAGATTAGAAGAGGCTGAGTCTTATGAAACAATATGAAGCAGAGTGACAAGGATGAGGAGGGGGAGGGGTTAGAGAAATTCATAGTTTTAATAGGATGGCCAGGGTCGGCCTCATGGGGAATGGGACACTTGAACAAACAGGTGATGGGTTAACCTATGATGATATGTGGGGAGAGAATGTTCCAGCAAGAGGGAGCAGCTAGTGTGAAAACTCTGAAGTGGGACCAGCCACAGCTGAGGAGGCCAGGGTGGCTGGAGCAGAGTGGGGGTGGGGGTGGGAGAGGAGGTCAGTGTGGAAGGGGAGTAGTGGAGGGTAGACTCCTAGGGCCTGGTGAGCCAGTGAAGGATGTCAGTTTTTCTCTGAATGAAACATTTGAGCAGAGGCGTGGCCTAATCTGACTAGTATTTTTGTGTCTCTGTCCACAGAGAGACGATGGGGGCCAGGTGGGGAGCCAAGTGAGCAGGAACTATTGCAACAATCCAGGTGGGAAATGATAGGGGGTTGGCTGTGGAGTTGGGAGGAGTGGATGGATTCCAGAAATATTTCCAGGGTAGAGAGGATAGGGGACGCCTGGGTGGTTCAGTCGGGTAGGTGCCTGCCTCCTTGGCTCAGGTCGTGATCTCAGGGTCCTGGGATCGAGTCCCACATCGGGCTCCCTGCTCAGCGGGGAATCTGCTTCTCCCTCTTCCTCTCCCTCTGCCCTTAAACTGCTTATGCTCTCACACTCTCTCTCTCTCAAATAGATAAATGAAATATTTAATAATAATTAAAAAAGGTAGAGAGGACAGGATTCCCTACTAGGAAGGAAGAGAGGCATCGAGGATGATACCCAGGTTTTTGGCCTCAACTACTGGAAGGAGGGAGTTGCCACTTACCAAAAGGGGAAGACAAGGGAGACTCAGGTTTTCTAGGAGGGCAGGTGCTCAGCTGGGGGCACATTAAGGTCTGGATATCCCAGAGAGATGCGAGTCTGTGGTTCAGAGGAGACAGGTCTGGCCGGGGTGTGCATGTGGAAGCCCTCCACACAAGGATGGCATTTAAAGCATCCAGATTAGGGAACCCTGGGTGGTGCAGCGGTTTGGCGCCTGCCTTTGGCTCAGGGCGTGATCCTGGAGACCCTGGATCGAATCCCACGTCGGGCTCCCGGTGCATGGAGCCTGCTTCTCCCTCTGCCTGTGTCTCTGCCTCTCTCTCTCTCTCTGTGACTATCATAAATAAATAAAAAAATTAAAAAAAAATAAAGCATCCAGATTAGGGATGCCTGGGTGGCTCAGTGGTTAAGCATCTGCCTTTGGCTCAGGTCGTGATCCCGGGGTCCTAGGATGGAGCCCCACCTCGGGCTCCCCGCAGAGAGCCTGCTTCTTCCTCTGCCCATGTCTCTGCCTCTCTCTCCGTCTCTCATGAATGAATAAATAAAATCTTAAAAAAATATAAACCACCTAGATTGAATGTGCTCATCCAGCGAGTAAGTGGGGACAGGTAGGAAGAGGACCACCTCTGAACCCTGCTGTCCCCCAGGATTAAGAGACTGGGGGGATTAGGAGGAGCCATCAAAGAAGGAGCAGAGCCTGGGAGGAGAATCCAAGGAAGGAAGCCTGTCAGCAGGAGGCAGGGAGCTCTCACCTCTGTATCCTGGGGCATCTGATTCTGCTTTTTCCTCTCCCCTTCGTCTGTCCTCACTCCCCTCTTCGGGTTTATCGCTCTCCGTCCCTGCCCCCCACTTCCTTTTTCTCTCTCCCCAGGGCTTTTGGTGTCTTCCTCGGAGTCTCTCTCCCTTGGCCTCCTTTTCTAGGCCTCAGCCTCTACCCTTCCCTGCCCAGCCCGGCAGAGGGTGAGGCCCCTGGGGCTGCGGGGATCTCCTGCGGCCGGGACACCTGCCAACCTCCCAGCGCTTTGGAAGCAGCTTGCGGGGCCAGGGGCCGCGCCTCCTGCCCGCGTAGTGCGCTCGGATACTTATTTACCCGCCGGCCAGACTAGTATTTACCAAGGTATCGCTGCCAGCTGCGCACCCGCTAATTGTTCTTAATGTGTCCCCTCCCGGTTCCCACTGCGGAGCCGGCGCGGCTCGGAGCGGGGAAACCGAGGCCCCAGCGCGCGGAGGGCGCGGGGAGAGCGAGTGACCGCGGGGTGCGGGCGCGGGGAGCGGCTGGGGCGCCCTCGAGGCGCGGAGGGTGCTGGGAGCGCGCGGTCGGAGAGGTGGGGGCGCGGGAGAGGGTGGGGGACCCCGAGGGCGAGGGACTCAGGTGGGGTCTTGGAGCAGGTGGGGGACCCCGAGGGGGAGGGGACCCAGGTGGGGTCTTGGAGCGGGCGGGGGACCCCGAGCGCGAGGGGACCCAGGTGGGGTCTTGGAGAAGGTGGGGGACCCCGAGCGCGAGGGGACTCAGGTGGGGTCTTGGAGAAGGTGGGGGACCCCGAGGGCGAGGGGACTCAGGTGGGGTCTTGGAGCGGGCGGGGGACCCCGAGGGGGAGGGGACCCAGGTGGGGTCTTGGAGCGGGCGGGGGACCCCGAGGGGGAGGGGACCCAGGTGGGGTCTTGGAGCGGGCGGGGGACCCCGAGCGCGAGGGGACCTCAGGTGGGGTCTTGGAGAGGGTGGGGGACCCCGAGCGCGAGGGGACTCAGGTGGGGTCTTGGAGAAGGTGGGGGACCCCGAGGGCGAGGGGACCAGGTGGGGTCTTGGAGCGGGCGGGGACCCCGAGGGGAGGGGACCCAGGTGGGGGTCTTGGAGCGGGCGGGGGACCCCGAGGGGGAGGGGACCCAGGTGGGGGTCTTGGAGCGGGCGGGGGACCCCGAGGGGGAGGGGACCCAGGTGGGGTCTTGGAGCGGGCGGGGGACCCCGAGGGGGAGGGGACCCAGGTGGGGTCTTGGAGCGGGCGGGGGACCCCGAGCACGAGTGAGTTTTGTACGCAGGGCTCTGGGGCCTCGCGCGCTCGCCTGGCGGTGGGCGGACAGACGGACGACCGCGGGTGCCGGGGCCCGCGGGGGCGGGGGGAGGCGTCGCCCCCCCCCCCCCCCCCCCCCCCCCCGCGTAGGCGGCGGCCTCGCCTCGCTCGCTTCTCCCGACGTCAGCAGCAGCCGCAGCCGGAGGGAGCGGTTTAATTGGCAGGATTTTGGGTTAAGGACAGATGTGGCTCCGCGGGGGTTGGAGGCAGGGCGCGCGGGGGCGGGGAGGGAGCGGGGAGGACGGGCTGGGAGAGACCCCGCTGGGCGCCCCCGGAGAGAGGCGCAAAGGCCGGGGTGGGCGAGCAGCCGCGGACGCCCAGGGGCCCCGCGCGGCTGGGGGGGCGGAGCGGCGGGGAGGGGGCGCGGGCGGGCTGGCTCCTGCCCTCCGAGCTCCCGGCCGGGACCACCCTCGCCCCGGGCGGGCGGCGCCTTCCGGCCCTGGGGACAGGGATTCATTTAATTTCATTACTGGGGCTGTGGGTGCACTGTCCGTCCACTCCCAGGCCAGGTTGGTGTCACCCTGAAAGTTCTCTCCTGGCAGCTTAAGAAACCCCAGGGAATGTGCCCCCCTGCCGGGACCGCCTGCCCCCAGCGCTCGGTAAAGGCTGACTTCAGGCAGGCAGCCCAGCAGCCCCATGGGTCCCCCTCTGGGCCACACGGGGCGCAGCCCATTTCTTCTGTGAACTTCACTCAGGGACGGATGGTGATTTTCCAGGTGGGCTCCCTGGGCTCCCAGAGGCGAAGTGACTGCCCTGGCCAGTGACAGGCCGCCGCTGGATGCAGAGGTCCAGCCCAGAAAGTCACCCTTTTTCCACTCCTCGGGGCCAAACCTGGCATTGGTGGTGGCTGTAATTTCATCAGGCCTCTGACTGATGCTCAGTGTTGTGGTGGCCTCGGAGCCTTCTGGAACTGCATCCAATGGATCTGTGTGGGGCGTGTGGTGGTGGCTCTGCAGGTTCCTCAGGCTCCTGGAGCGCATCGCTCCACCCCTGGACCAGCAGTGGCCGTGCCGGACGCTGCCACCTGCATGCAGGCAGGGGCTTTGTGGCCCAAGGGAAGAGGCCTTGTCTCCAGGAGAGCTCACCTCCCCACTGCCCTCGCAGTCCTGGAATGTTGTGAAGTCTGGAACCAGGATGGTGAAGTCACCATCTGGGAGTTATCCAGCCCTCTTCCCTCATTCCCCCAAATGGGGAAACTGGGGCCCAAGAGTCTGTGAGCCTGGAATGACCAGGACCATTGTGGGGTGTGGATGGTGCCTGCCCTGTCTCCTTATTTCAGTATCAAGGCGGCTGGGTTTTACTACAAAGTGGGGAGCAAGATTCATTTTCCGTGTACCCCAGCCTTCTTTCTAGCTCTTGCTGCCCGTCACCTAGTGCTCTCTCTGCTCCCCTAGGACCTGACTTCACTACCTAAGTGCCTAACTTGTGGGAAGCACCCTCACCCACACACCTGTGTTCACAGGGGTCTTTCCAAAGACCTTACCTGTAACAGGTAAGCTGTAACGTAGGATCTTTAGACCCAACAAGGCTGGGCCTGGGGGACCTGAGTGACCTTGGTCCAGGCCACATCACTCTTTGGGCCTCAGTATTTCCATCTGTAGAATGGGCAGGGAGGACATTCAGAGGTTTCTGGGCACCTTTCTGGCTCTGACAGCCCAGGACTGTCCACAGTAGGAGGAGCAGCTGGGACCTTTGTCCCATGGGCCAGGGCCCAGCTGCTTCCTTTCTTTGGGCAGGAGTAGAGGGGGTAATGGGGACAAACAGCAGAGAAAAGGCAAAGCTCTCTGGCCCCAGGGGAAGTATTTGTTACCCATTTTCCTCCTGTGCCCTGTGCCTCCTGGTTCTCCACTACCCTCTGGGGAGCTGAGCCTGGCAGAGAGGGAGGAAATGAAAAGCTTGGTATGGATGGCTCCCCGCCCGACCCCAGCGTGGCCCAGGTGCCCTGGCCTGGTGGGAGCCGGCACACAGGAGATGCAGAGAGTGAACCCGTGGGGCAGTGTCTCCAAGAGAGACCTGGCCCTAGGGTTGGGTGCAGGTGGGTTTGGATCCCACTAGTTTCTAGCTGGGCAACCTTGAGCAGATTAATTAATATCTCTGAATTTGGGTTTTCTCATCTGAAACACCAGAAGGCTACTTGATAGAGTTGTGAGCCAGTGATGATGCATCAATGGAAAGACCTTAGAATCATGTCTGAATCCCCAACTTATAACTCCTGATTATTTTTTTATTAAAGATAAAGGAAGTTTGGCTCACCTTCTAGGTGTGCACTTCAGCCTACATTTAATGAGCATCAGGGCAGTTTCAGGAACTTCAGAAGCCTGGTCTCTGCTCTCAGATTGCTTATAGTCTGATGGAGGAGATGCATGGCCCTGAAATGCCACCTACAAGTGCTAGTAACAGCCATTACCTGGAGTACAAAGAACTGTGGGAGACGTCCAGTCTGCCCTGGGGATACAGGTCAGGGAAGGCTTCCTGGGGGAGGCGGGCCACACATCCAACTTGGCAGAGAAAACGTGGCAAGGAAATGAACTGCTTGTTTGAGGGGACACTTGGAATCCAGTCCCTGCTCCTCTGTCACCTGTCAGAGTAGCATCCTCCCCACCCTGACGCTCCGTTTTCCTTAATATTGCATTTTTCTGCCTTGTCACCTTTTGCCTTAATGTGTATCTCCTTGCTTTTGTGTTTCTCATCTGTTTCTCTCCACTAGAACATCGGGCCCATGAGTGTAGCATTACGGGTGTAATTGTGCTCCCTGCTCCCCCAAATCATATGTTGAACCTTTTTAAAAATTATTTATTTATTCATGAAAGACACAGAGCAAGGGGACACAAGCAGAGGGAGAAGCGGCTCCCTGCGGGGATCCTGATGTGGGACTCAATCCCAGGACCCGGGGATCACGACCTGAAGTCAAAAGCAGAGGCTCAACTACTGAGTCACCCAGGTG
This sequence comes from Vulpes lagopus, assembly GCF_018345385.1. Taxonomy (NCBI): domain Eukaryota; kingdom Metazoa; phylum Chordata; class Mammalia; order Carnivora; family Canidae; genus Vulpes; species Vulpes lagopus. The sequence continues at coordinate 127,656,882 of NC_054831.1, forward strand.
CCCCCATATGTTGAACTCTTAACCCCTAACACTTAGAATGTGACCATATTTGGAGTTAGGATCTTTCCAGTGAAAATCAAGTTAAAATGAGATCATCGTGATGGTCCCTGATCCTGATAGGACTGGGGTCCTTGTAAAAAGGGGGGATTTGGAGACATTCATGTCCTAGCACAAAGGCCACGTGAAGACTGGGGTCTGCTGCCCAAGCCAAGGAAGCCCCAGCAGCTGGGAGAGGGCCCTGGAACAGACACTTTCCTTGCAGTGCGCAGAGGAACCAACCCTGCCCACACCTTGATCTTGGACTTCCAGCCTCCGGAACAGCATGTGGAGGAAATGGGGGGGCGGGTGTCTGGTGTCTTCAATCCCTCTCGAGTCTCACCTGCTCGCTTTCTGTTCTTTCCCGGAGTGGCAATCTTTCCTCTGATACAAACCCATCTTTCTCCTGTCCAGGGCGCAGAGCTCGTGGGATTTGGGGGGCATCTCAGATCTCGCTGTGGGGGAGCAGGGGGGAGCGCTGTCTTCACACCGATTGTTGGGTGCCCACAGAGTCCTAAGGCAGGTGCCGTTGGAGCTGCACAAGGGTCGCCTCAGAGAGTGCACAGTCTGATGGAGGAGACAGAGCCCTATTTGGAAAACCCCTGGTCAGACAGAGGAGATAAGATCTGTGCCCCTGAAGAGCCTCCCGGCTGATGAGGGCTGCACAGTCCTGTCCTGGGAGACACCAGAGAGTACGGTTGGGAGCTCCCAGGCCGATGGAGACAGACCCGCGTGCGTGTGTACACTAGTAAGTGTCCCGCAAGAAGCCGCTGCCAGGAGGAGGCCTGGGAAGGCTTCCTGAAGGAGGTGGGCTCTCCCCGAGTCTGGAGAAGGAGGGGGTGCTAATAGGGTGGCTAGGAGGAGAAGTGGGCAGGGCAGGGGAGGCCCCGGTAGTCAGCTCCTTTCCCGTTCCAGGGGAGCTAGCCCAGTGCCCGGACCCACGGGTGACTACGTGACCGGCACCGCCTTTCAGTGGGCTTCCTAGCCATCACGAATCACCCATTTTTAGCAGGGAAAAAAGGCTGTTGACAGGGGACAGGAATAGCTTCTGAAGCCTCCCTTCATCCCTGCCGCTGCGCTCCTCTCCCAAATGTCTCTGCAGGCCCAGGCCTGGAAGGCAGTGCATGCCCGCAGCGCCCTCTGCTGGAAGGCCCCAGAACAGCACCGCGGGCTCAGCGCCCCTGGGGGTTCCCGCTCTGTGGCCGCCCCAGACTCTAAGCCAGGAGGGAAGAATTGGCGGGACCTGGGCCAGCGTCTGGAAGGGCCCATATCTGCGACCTGCAAGGTCTTAGAGCTTGAGGGTAGTGTAGACGGTGGTCAGCTCCGCTTGGAGGGGCTGAGGGAGCCATTGTAGACAACTCCCCGCACCCGTCCCGGATCTTACGGGAGGTTCAGGAGCCCTGAGGATCCGGGCTAGGAGAGGACCTTCTCCCAACAGGTGACCTGTGTCTCATTATATCAAAGAGGATGTGTCCCTTTCTTTCTCCAAACCCTGGATCTGGGGGTGGCTAGACTTCGAGTGGGTGGTCTGGATGCTTCCAGGAGGGATTCATGATTGGGAGATTCTAAGTGATGCTCAGATGAGAAGGAGGGTAGCTGCTGCTGGGTGACAGGATGAGACAGCTGGGCAGAGCTAGGCTAGGAGGCTAGGACTCAACATACTCTTTTCTCCCCATTTCAGACAAGGATAAAGATGAATTAAGCCCAAGGGAGCTCCGGTTTCCCAGGAGGCAGTAGTGCCTTGGAGGGAACTGGCAACCACACGACAGAGGACCTAGGAGACCCAGAGACCTGAACCCCTGGTCTCCCTTCATTCTCCCCTTCCACAGAGTTCCTGGAGAGAAGCTACTGGTCCTAAGTCTTGCTTTCCTGAGTATGTTTTGCATAGCTCTGGAGGGAGGGGGGGGCTAGGAGACCCTTATAGCTGCCCCAGCAGGACACACACACACACACACAGGTACACACACAAACTGGCTTTTACACAGTGTACAACTGGAGAAAACAAAGAAGCAGTTTTCTTCTAAAGTTGGAGGGCAGGCCTGCTTATAGGTCAGTGAGGTGCTAAAGGGCCTTCAGGTCCCCCAGCAGCCTAGAGTTGTGGTGGCAGGTCAGAGAAAGGGCTCATTGTCTCAGGAATGGCCTGTGACCCAGCTGAAAGTCATCTGCGAGGACCGTGCCTGAGAGCAGTATTTCTGTTGGCCTTGTTGGTCTCAGCCTGTTGGCTCTCCAAATGGTTCCTATTAGGGGCTGTTAGCACATCACAGCAATGTTTCTGGCCTCCTGGGAATTCCCGTCTAGCACCTGTTCTCACTGAAGGCTGCATAGGGACGACCGATGTAAGCAAAATAAGGTAAGCCACTAAAAGATTTCCAAATGACTTAGGTTTGCTTTTGGGGGCAGTTTGTGTGGGTTTGGAGACAAAATGGCAGCTGGTGATGATTTCCAAATAAATATATTTTGTGACCGCTGATTGCTTCGGAGGGAAACCTGAAGTATGGGAGGCAGCTGTGCAGAGCCATGGTGGCAGGCTGTACCCCCACAGCTGGTTCGGTCCCTGGTGCACGTGGGCTGGACACCTGCCAATACCTGTACTTCTTTGACTGGTGGCTTTCTCTAGCTGCAGAAGTGAGCCCAGCTGGGGCGCCTGTGGCGGGCCAGAAGTGCCCAGGAGCGAATGCTGTTTCTTAGGAGTGACCCTCAACCAGTGACTGAGTGCAGCTGGAACACACACCTCATTCCTTCTCCGTGAGCTTGGATATACGCATCTCCTCTGGTTTCCAGTGGGATGAAAGTCCACACTCCTAGCAGTAACCTGCTTATAACATTCCCACTATGGTGTCCTCTGCGTTGCTATTTTACTTCCTCACTTACCTAAGGATGTTTCCTGGAATCACCCAAATACACTCTTTGCACTGAATCCTTATCTCAAGCTCTGCTTCTGGGAGGGGGGGGGGATCTTCCACGACCAACTTGCTCCGATTTTCCTGAGAGTGTCCCAGTTTTAAGAGTCAAGGTCCCACGTCCCGAGACTGCCCCGCACCGCAGTCCCTGGCAAACAGGGACGATTGGTCACCCGAGGGGTGATCCCGAACCAAGACAGATGTGACCACACAGCAAGGCAAACAGATCACTGAACCACTAGCTTGAGAGCCAAGTATTGGTTTTGAGAACAAAAGAGCAGACGCAAGTATAATTTTGTGGTATTATCAGGTTCATTCGTTCTTATGAGCTAAACGCCTCTAAGAGAACAGTAGCCACCATTTACAAAGAAGCCATCCCTTTGAAAACAGACATGGTCATACAGCCCCACGGCGTGGTTTGCTAATTATTAGGGATAGAAGGCGACTGGCATCCAGGACTTCCACAGTGTTCTGCACGAGTGGCTGCTGGAAAAAGGCGACGGGTGTTCTAAGAACAAGAAGTGTCACAGGCACTGTGGGGACATCACAGGTGAGCAGGCAAGGGGATAGGCGGCACGTTGTAGGCACTTAAGGCTCCGAGGGGGACAAGCACCGGCCATGCCACTTGAGCCAAAGCCACCTGGGCAAATAGTGAAACTACACCACGAGTGTCGCCACATTCGACCACATTGAGGCGAGGCGCTTTGCCTTGGGAAGCGGCTGTAAGCTCAAGACAGCTGGCTCCGAGCTGAGCCGAGCTGAGGAGGTTTGCAGCATGAACAGAAGGAACCCCACTTTGTCAGGTGGTGCCGTTCAGAGGTCAAGGCCAACAGGCCGGGGGGAGGGCCCTGGGTGAAGGCGCAGGTCAGGGAGCTCCATTGTAGGGGGTTGGGAGCCTGGCTGGGAGCTGCTGCCAAGCTCCTGACCTTAGGATGCTTCTCTGCAGATCAGATTATCCAGCTGCAAAATGCCACACACGCCCCTGCCCTGGTTATTTTTGTTCTGGCGCTGTGGAGCATGCTCCAGCTGAGGAATGCGCCCATGGGGGGCGGGGGGGCTTGATTTCCCTAGTCCTTGCTAGATTGATGGAAAAAAAAATCTCTCAAATGCCAATGGCAGTGAACACGCAAGCCGTCGCTGGTGTAGCAATGCTCTTCTCTCTCCTTTCCCAGGGCACCAGGGTGCAGAATGCATTTGTGTCTGGGGACCCCTCGGAGAGGCTGCAATCCGCAAGTAATGAAAAGCAGCATTTGGATCCCGCGACAGCAGGTGCTTGGGTCACCGGGTTCTAGTGGGGCAGGTGAGTGGGGAGGCCGGTCGCCAGGCCTGGCTGCACACAGATCTGGGGAGACCTCTTTCCTCACTTCCTCTCACTGGGGGTCCCCGGCCAGAAGGTCTCCGTCCTAGAGAGCAGATGAACCTCCCACCCGGCCACCACTCCCACACCCCCCAAGCAGGTACCCCATTCATCCATCACAGCGCCAGAGGACGGTGGATGTCCTCTGTCCACAGGCCGGGGAAGGATGGCTAGCTGGAAGCTGAAGCTTATTTTCAAATCCAGGGCAAGTCAGCCTACGTGTGGGGCCCAGTTTTTCCCAGATCTGGAGTTGATCTCAGCCGAGGGGGCCCGGAGGGAGGACTCTGCCCTGTGTGTGACCAGGGGGCTGGGCCCTTGGGACACTTTGGGGCAGGGACTCCCCACCACAGGCCCTCCAGCCAGGCTCCCACGCTGCCTCCATTTCGGCCTCACCGTCCCTGTCCCCGTCCTCGTGCTGCTGGGGGCAGCTCTAGCACGGCCCCAGTGTCAGACAGCTCAGGGGCTGGCCTCTAGTGCAAACCACGGCCAGACAGCACAGGCTGAGGCCACACCTACACACGGCAGGACCCTGGGTCGGGGATGTGGCAGGTCAAGGCATACCCGCCCCTCTGCCCAGGAGTGGGGGGAACGGTTCATGGAGCAGACATTCTTCAGGTGCTGCTCACCCAGCTCCAAAAGGACAGGAACACCAGCCTGGTCACCATGCTGCCCCCCTGTGCCTGGCATCTAGGAGGCTCTCCGTAAAGAAGGCTTTTGAGCATCAGCGCCTGAAGATCCCTAAGGGAAATCTAGACCAGTGTTTTCCCAACTGGAAGACGGGCGGGGGGGGGGGGGGGGGGGGGGGGGGGGGCGGGGGGGGCGGGGAGAAGCAACCTTCTGAATCACCTCATTGGAGGCTGATGATACATATTTACATATTCATGCCTCTGAGTCCGTCTTGACCTAAAGAAATCTGTTTTCCTTGTGTTTCCCAACATATATGCCTGCCGGACAGTTTCTCATGAATTGCTAATTCACACATCAACCGAGGGATCTTGTTGGAAACGCCGATTGGGTGTAACCTCATGCTACAAAAGATGAAACAGGGCCCAGAGAAAGCAAGCAACTGGCCAGAGGTCACACAGCACACTGGTGGAGTCTCCACCTGCACTGAAATTCCCCGGCTCTCCCCAGTGCTCCTCCCACTGGGGCCAGCCTTTGCTGACAGTGCCATTAGGCACCGGTACTCTCCTGATTCTTCAGCCAGGCAGGGCATAAATGGTTTTTTTTTGCATGACCTAGAGAGCAAAGGCTAGTTTAGCAAAACAAAACAAAACAAACAAACAAACAAAAAAACCGAAAAACCCCCCAGATAATTCCAAGTGAATCCCAATTGCAGGAGCAATGCTTCCCTTCTTGAGACTTTCTGGAACCAGTTTAGCTTCAGATCAAATGCGTGTGATAATTACCTAAGGTTCTTATCTTCTCCCTAGAGCTAGTCCCTTCTGCTCTGGGCTTGGCAATCCTGGAGGCCGTTTCCGGAGACTACGTGTCATCTCGATACCTCCGAAGGTCTTTCAAAAATGTGTCTTATCCAGATGTCCCCCAGGGCCCTTGGGCTATTTGATATCAATGAGGATTTTTGTTCCTCTGCCCCCTTTGGGTGCTAGGCAGGGGAGCTGGGGGTGCAGAGGTCAGCGATTTGCTTGGGCAGTCAGAACTGCCCCGATTTCCAGCAGCTGCGGCTGGAGCAGGATCCGGGGGGATTCCCTGGAGAAGGGGGTTTGTACACCCACCACCTCACTGGGTTCTCTGTTACTCCTTCCAGTTCCACACTGGGCCACCTTGACCCTGCCCGTTGCCCACAGTGAGGGTAGAGGCCTAGTAATCGGGTGACTTGAGAGGCTGGATGGCCCAGTCCGACCACATCATGTAAGAGGAGGAGAGAGGCCCAGAAAGCACAAGCAGTTGGTTCAAGGTCACACAGACAGTGAGTGCGAGTCCATGGTCACTAAGAGGTTAACATCTCAGAGGCAGAGAATCTGGGACTATCTGAGCCTAGAAGCCTCCCAGCTCCAGTGCACCCAGCACCCAGCAAGGGGAAGCCGCTTGCCCAAACCAGTGCCCGGTGTTCCCACTCTTGGCCCAACAGCTACTTCCACTAATGGTTGGCCAAGGAGGGGATGTCACACCTGCCCCTCTCCCTACCCTGACGCTGGGGCTGCTGGCTACACAGCTGCAGAAGTGTTACTTTTGCGCGGGAAGGTGTGTTGGGAGATGCCAAGGCTGTCCTCACACCTGCTTGAGGCCTTGAGCACGACAGCCTACAACCCTTATCCCTCCCAGTGACGCTGATTTTATGCCAACAGTCCTGACTGTCATCCTGCCCGACTTGGGGTGGTGGTGGCGGCCAGGGTGCTGGTGACTGCCCCGCTGGGTTCCTCCCCAGAGGGTGATTCTAAAGCAGAACAGTCAGCCAAGCAGCAGACAGGACTTTATATGAAGTCTCCGGCCCCTTCCCGTCCCTTGGGGATGGATCACCGGGTTCCCGGAGCCTCAGAGCGGGACCGGAGTGGAGAGAGCCCCTCCTGGGAGATTTTGCAGGGTAGCAGGAGGGCAGGGCAGGGCTCCGCATCCAGGGTGCAGGCTGTGCGGGGGGCAGGGCATCACATGCTGTCGGGCCTGCCTCTTCTCTGCGTGGAGGGCGTCCTGCTGGAGCCGCTCTCCCCCTCAGTCCCTGCTGGCTGAAGACCAGGCATTTCTTGAGTCTTCGTGAGGCTGGGACGCGTGCCAGAGCCCACAGCCCTTCCACAGGTCAGTTTGCTCCGCGGGGACCTCCAGATCTCCCTGCAGGGGGACGACGTCTGTGGGGGCTTTGTGCCAGGGCCCTGGGGCCCAAGGGACCACTTGGTGAAGAGACGTTAAGGCCTTGGAGGAGGGGGTGTGCGGGTTCAGCCTGAAGTCCCAAGCCGCTGGATTTCCAGAGGAGTCTTCCGGGCAGAGACGGCTGGGTGCCAGCCCCCAGGGAAGCTGAGGCTGCGCCTGTCACCAGGGGTGTTACAGGAGGGCCTGAGAGAGGGAAGCCCCCAGGGGCTCTCTGCTGTACAATGCAAGGGTCCTTCATCTCTGAATAAATTGCCCTCCCAGCTGGAGCGGCTGCCCCCAGATGCGCTGCAGCCAGGCGCTGGTTCTGTTGCAAAGAGGCTCCCCGGGACCCCAGAATGCAGCCGAGGCAGGGGCCGCTTGAGCCCCTCAGAGTAAGCAGCGTTCGCCTTGCACAATTCCTGAAAGTGGGCAAATTATTTCAGGTGTTGCCTGGTTTCTCCAGCGGCTTTGCGACCATATCTCTTCTTTTTGGACTATTTTTGCACAGACTGAAGCTTAGTTTTAACATCTCAGCTTGCAGGGTGTCCCCCCCACCCCCCGGTCCTCCCCGCCTCCTCTTCTTAAACAGAGTCTGCAAACTAAAATATACTAAGGGCTTCCAAAGGCCCCCAAGTGACTCTTTGTAACACGTTGGGAAGGGGGGCTCTCCAGTTGGTTTGTAAGTGGGGTTTCAGGGGGCCGGACCATCAGGGTGGAGACGAGGCAGCAGGTGGAGGTGGCCTCCTGCGCCCAGACGCAAGCTCGCAGGTCTGGTTACTAGCAGTCTTGGGGTTTGCTCATCCACCCTTTTATTTGAGGGGGGCTTTACTCACGGGACCCTCCTCCAGAGAGAATTGGGTCCAAACTGTATGTTCTCTCTCCCCGCCCCTCGGCTGCCTGGATGTCCTGCTGAGAGGAACCTTTGGAGCTTCTAGAGATCTAGTCCAACTCCTCCACCTCACGCACTAATTTTACAGGTGGGGAGACTGAGGGCCAGATGCGGGGGGGGTAAGGGCTGGCCTAAAATTGCACAGCTGGGTGGTAGCAAAGTTGGGATTGAACTCAGGCCTCCTGACTGCCAGTCCAGGGCTCTTTCTAGCAACCAGTATATTGGCTACAGCTTCCAAAGCTCCCCCCGCCAGGCTGCAATGTCCCCTCCCTCTCCTCCCTCCCTGCCACTACACATAATTCGGGTTATAGCAGAGCATATTGAACTCCAGGTTCTCGTCCCAGTGCCGCAGGAGCACGAACAGCTGCCGGGCAGCCGCCTTGAGCGTACCGCGCGTGCGGCCCTCGGGCACCTCCTGCTGCTCCAGCCACGAGTTGGCTTTGGCGGCCACCAGCTCCCACTCAACAAAGTAGGAGGCTGAGCTGTGCTCCAGCCACGCCAGCGCCACCACCGTGGCCCACAGCTTCCCTGTGTGTTCTATGACAGCCCTGGGTTCCCAGCCCGGCTTGCCCTCTGCCAGAGGCTCCCGGGAGAAGTCATCACAGGAGGGGTGCCGAGCCGAGAGGCTGGTGCACAGCTGGGGACTTGGGGTCTTAGACTCAGGCTGGCGGGCGGTGAGGGGCACTCGGTGGCAGGTGAAGGGCGAGGTCCACTTGAGCTTCTCCATGGGGATGTGGATGGCCTCGCAGAAGGCTTGGTTGAGCAGGAAGGCTCCGGAGGCCAGCTGCAGAGACACCTGTGTGTGGGGGAGCCCCTCAGTGGGCCTCAAACTTTTTAGCCTGTGGAGCCCCAGGCCATACAAAGGCCTGAGTCCACACAGCCCACCCAGGCATGCCCTCCGCCCCAGCCTGCCCATCCTGCCTGGGCGATCTGCGGGAGACCCAGGCCAACTGAGCATCTCTGAGTTTACCCCGCGGGCACTGCAGACCGATCAAGCCCAACCCAACATCTTCACCCCAAACCTGCCTCTTGTCCTGTGCAGGTGGGCCCTGCTCGGCCACTGGGGCTGCCCACTGCCATCCAGCAGACCCTGGACGGCTCGCTCCCCTGCACCTCCCTCCACATCGATCAGTTTTCCAGTCCCAACAGGTGTACTTTCTACCCATCTCTGCTGCCCACCAGCTGCCGCCCCCTGTTGTCCCTGCCTCCACTTTTTTCCCCTGCCCCCCTTTCCCACTCCTTCTCTCTCCTGCATTTGGGGGGTCTTTGTAAGGCACAGACCATGGCACTCTTTGGAGGCCGTCAGTTCAGTGACTTCAAGTTTCTCATAGAATCAGTGATTTCCAGAGCACTGGCTGGTCCTGGACTCTCCCCCCTGAGTCCCCTGCCCCCCAAGCTCTCTCCTCTCTACACTGCCGGCCACGACTCCTCACCCTTCAGGTGTTGGTCTGACCATCGCACTCCTCAGGCAGTCAGGCTTCATGCCTCCCTGACGTCAAGCCTGGAGTAGGTGTCCCCCGGCCACCACATCTCCCCCACCAAACCCGACCTCTGCTCTCACAGCGCCCAAGGATCAGGATTGCCTGCTTCCTCGGCCATGGCCCCACTGGACACTTGGTGCCATGAGCTCGGGGACTGTTCATCCAGTTCACAGTTGTCTCCCAGGGTCTAGCACTGTGCCTGGCTCAGCAAATACTTAATTCAGGCACAGTGCTCTGCTGCCCAAGATATCTGGAAATTCAAAGTGACACCATGCCTTGGGCGCACAGGGACTGGGGCTGTGTCATGCAGCTCACACCTCTCCCAGTACCCGCTGATCCCCAAGCCCTGCTGGGCCTCATATGTGGTGGGGCCAGGCCTGCTTGCTCTTCAGTTCAGAGACACCCACTCCAGACCTAGGCTTCTCACCCTGCCACAGCATGCTGGGGTGTCTGCGGAGCCACCTGCTAAACATGGTGCATGTCCCCGGGGTGTTAATTTTACTCACTTGTGAGCTATTTCAAGGCTTATTTTTATGTATTGGAAAATAAACACACATAGATGGTAGAGTAGAATGCAAAATTCCTGTGGATTTTTAAAGCAAAGATAGCAGATTGCAAAGAATATTCGTGATGCTGGCGCAGGCTTCTAGCAACACTCTTGGGCCTGGGCCCTTGCCCTGCTGGCTACGTGGGCAGGAAGGTCTAGATCTTCTTCCCTTTGCGAAGGGGGAGGGGTGGGCAGGAGGCTCACGGGAAGGTCCCTTGGAGAGTGTTGGGGGCTGAGGCCTGGGGTCTGGGGCACTCACCAGTGGGACGTAGTCAAAGCTCTGGCTCCCCGGGGTTGACTCCGGAGCCTTGGTCAGGGGCTTGCTCAGGAAGCCCTTGGCTGCTCGACTCAGCAGCCGAGACTTGTTCAGATTGAGCCTGTGTGGGTGGAACCGGGGAAGAGTGGCCACAGCTGCCCCCGTGGGCGTCCCTGCTTATCCCATTCCCCCCGGCACACATTCGGCCGCCTCTGAAAGTCAGGGCCAGAAGGCCTGTGACAGATGGCTTCCTCCAACCTCGTTTGACAGTTGGGGAAACTGAGGCCCGGGAAGGTGGGGAGGCTTGCATGTCCCGAGTCATTCAGTAAGTTACAGGGATCACTCCTGGAAAGCAGGTGGTGGTAGAGCCTGCCTCGGGTGGGGAGCCCACGTACCTGGATCCAAAGAGAGTCTCCGAGGCCTTCAAGGAAGAAAGGGTATTGGTGGCCAGACTGCGCAGGGGACCTGGAGAGCCACAGAATGACAGTTGGGGCCTGACAATGACGCTGTCCCACTGCTCTCTGCCCAGTGGGGAAACAGAGACCCCGAGAGGGGCAGGGGCCTGCCTACATCCCTAGGGTCGGAGCTAACCGTGAGGCTGCGGGGCTGCTTTGACCTGTGCTGTGGGGAAGGGTGAACTGTCTGCCCATGTGTAAGAAACAGGCCTCCAAGTTTCCTTGGCTGGCGGCCGCTGGGTCTTCTGGAAGGCTGCCCGTGGGGGTGATGACAGCTTCACATCAGCCCCCCTCGTCCCTGAGCGGGAACAATGAGTTTCCTTCCCTGGCACATCGCTTGCTGGAGGCTTGAAGCAGGGTGAGGTGGTGTAAGGGCCCTCAGCTGGGAGTCGGGAGGTCTGATTGTCACTAACTTGCTGTGTGACCTTGGGCAAGTCACTTCACCTCTCTGAGTCTCAGTTTCCACGTCTTTAGATTAAGGATACCTTATGAATCTCACAGAAGGATGTTCTGAGGAATAAATGAACCACTGAGGACTCTGTTGGGCTAAGACTCTCTCCTGGCCCAAGGAGGATCACCGCCACCATCTCAGTGAAGGACGGAGTCGGCCGCCTGCCCACTCACCTTCAGGAGCAGCGTACTTGTCGCGGCCCGGGGACGTGGTCTCGCCAAAGGGTGCCGTGGGGCTTTCCTCCACATCTACGGCACACGAAGCCAGTGAGGCCCGAGCTCCCCGGCCCTCCCTTTCTTTCTTCTTGTTCCCCCAAAGAGAGGGAGGGTCCGAGTTCATATGAGCTGGGGGGCGGGCTGCGAGAGCGAGGTTGGGGTTTGCACCCCTGCTTACGAGGGCCTTCATCTGCCAAAGATTGAACGCCATGGCTCCACCAGAAGAGTCAGGTAGGCCTGGGTTCGAATCCCGACTCCCCCATCCACCAGCGGCTGTGTGACCCCGGGAAAGTGACCCCCTTTATAAGTTTAGATTGCAAACCGGGGATACGAGTAGGTCTCTCACAGTGTCGTTGTAGGGTTAGGGGAGATCACGCACACAGAGTACTTAGTGCCTGGCCCGATGTCAGTGCTCCCCAAGGCCCAGAGCTGCAGAGCCAGCAGGGACGTGGGAGCAGGTCAGGGGCCTGAGGGTGCGGGGAGAGGCGGGCATCAGCTCACTAGGTCTGTGCCTCACTGAGGGGCTCGTGCCAGCTCTCCGGGAGCCACCGTAACACGGCACCGACGTGTCAGAGGGCTCTGAGCAAACTAACTGCACATGGTTTGTTCAACGTGCAGAATCGGGGTGATCATCCTCACGATTATCACTTCCGGGGCTGGGCCTGATGGGCAATATTCCACAAGGGAAGAGTGCAAAATATGGAAAAGGCTTCCTGCGCAAATGTTGATCGAAGCCTTCGTCTCCCCCGAGACTGTCAGTGGCTCTGTGACGGCCCAGAAGCTCTGTTTGTCGCCGGGGGCTGGGGCGCAGGGCCACCGCGAATTAGGGACTGAACGCAGAGCCACTGAGGCAGCCGGGAGGCCAGTAGTGAATCTCATGGGCTCTGGAGCCAGGCACGGCCCGGGTTCAGGTCTTGGCTCTACCGCGTAAGTGAGTTAAGTCACTTAACACCTCTCTGGGCCTCGCTTTCCTCATCCACTGTGTCAGACGGTTGTGAGGAGTCACGGATGATTGGAACAGCGCCCAGCCCAGAGAAAACCCGCAGGACGTGTTAGCTCTTATCATCCTTGGGGACCGAAAAGGCTTGGGATAGAATAAGAGTTTAGAAATCACACACACTTGGGTGTGAATCAGAGGTCAGTTGAAAAGAAAGGATTTGGGGAGCTTGGGTGACTCAGTCGGTTAAGGGTCTGACTGTTGGTTTTGGGTCCGGTCATGATCTCAGAGTCGTGGGATGAGGCTCTGGCTTAGTGGGGAGTCTGCTCAGGATTCTCTCTCCTTCTGCCCCTCCCCACCCTGAAAATAAATAAATCAATCTTTAAAAACATTGGGATTTGTGATTTTGATGGAAGCCGTGGGCCACCTGAGAACTGAGCCATGCAGAAATGAAAAGGGAGACAGAAATTTCTTCCAGACTGGAAGCCCAGCTTGGCTCAGGGGTTCCAGCAGCTCCCTTCCCTGCCTCAGTCTGGGAGGCTCTGAGGGACCAAAGAAGTGGCTGCGCTTTAAAATTCTGGACTTACACGTTCTTCTACCTCTCACACACTTCTTTACCCCATCGATGTCTATGAGAACTTTCAAGGCCCCCTCAAGTAAAAAATTATGAGCTGGGTGTCTGGCCTAGTGGCCAGGTGGGACTTCTCATGTCTTTCCCAAGCGCAGAAGAAAGCAAGAGGCCCTCGCGGAACATGAGAGGGCACGAAGGGAGGGGTTAGGACTGGTGCAGCAGTTAGGCTGTCTTTGGTGGGACCTAAAGGCACGCACACATTCAGGACACAGAGGGTTAAAGCTATCCCGAGAATGAGTGCCAGGCCACAAAAGGGTCCAATCCTGGAGGCCTCAGGACCCAAGCTATAAGCACAATGAAATCAGGCAAAGGCAGAAAGGAAGCTTTGGGAATCCTGAGAGAAGCAGATGGTGGGACCCAAGCAGATGGAACTGCCTCTTTGCTCCTCGATTTTCCCCTTGTTTATTAGGTTTCCTGGCATTCGGTGCTGGGGAGGACTCAAGAGATCCGAGTCAGGGAACAGCCCCTGGGGTTGGCAGACTTTGAACGCGGAGAGGCGGAGGGAGGGTGTGGGGGCGCGGGCTCCCTCCCGGCAGGCAGCTCTCTCCGCAAGGCTGCGCTAACGGTGGCATTTTTGGGCCATGCTGAGCCTCAGAGAGAGCCCGGGAGGCCTGGCCTCGCCCTGGCCCTGCAAGGGCCCGGAGTGCAGACTCAGAGCCTGGCTTCTAGGGGGCCTTGGACACCACCCGGGGCCCAGACTTCAGAACACGCCCGAGGCAGCTCTTACAGAGGTTCTGGAATTTGCCATCTCCCGCTGCAGAGTCTTCCCCAAGCAGGGTCTGAGACCGTCCGAAGCCAGCAGCGGGGCCCCTCCACTGGCGGGTCAGGACCTGAGAGTTGACCATCCGCCACGCAGCACCTTCAGGAGGACAAGGAGGAGGGGTCAGATGGGTACAGTCGTGTCAGTCCTTTGTCCCTCCGCCAGGGCTGGCAGGAAGGAGTCTGCCTGCAGTCGGTCACTTGTCCAGAGGCAGAACGACTTCGTATGAGGTGCGACCATGAGCTTTGGAGCCCCAAAGACCTGGGGCTCATCCCCATCTCTTAGGAGCTGGATGGGGTGCTAGCCACTCTGTGCCTCAGTTCCCTCATCTGGAAAATGAAGATAAGTACATGCTATTGCTGTACCTGAGATAATGCTCAGGAAGCAGCAGTGTTTTCTAGTTAGTTAAAAGGCTGGTTTTCTCGGGAACATCCCATTTTCCTTCTCTTCTAGTTTGTGGTCTCAGAGACTGAGGTCCCCTCCCACAGGGCAGGTCCCTGAAGTCCTAGGGCCTCACCAACGGGGGAGGGGATGGATAAAGAGAGATGAAGCTCTGGCACCCTCAAGTGTGTTTTGGGGAACCTGACTCTTGGAGAACACTGGTATGTAAACTATTCCTTAAAAAAAAAAAAGCAAACGAAGAGTTCTAAGGAGAGGTAAGTTTGGAAGAAGCTGCAAACTCCGGTGGGTTCTCTGAGCCTCCTGATGTATACTAACATACTAAAGGCTCTGACAAGTTCCGCAATCAAGAAAAGTGTTGCGCTTCATTTAACCCAGTGGTTCCTAAACGTATCTCCTAAGCTGGGACGTCCTAGTTTTGTGCTGAATGGCTGTGCGCAGGACATGGAACTAGGGTTCGGGTTTCCTGGAACACACTTTAGGAAGTACTGATCTGGGTCTTACGGAGCTGTGGGACTTAGGTTAAGACATAGGCCTGACCCTTCCAGGCTGTGGGCTATAGACACAAGGAGGGTGGTGGGAGATGGGCGGGGAGAAAGAAACATCCTGAATGTCATTCGGGATGACAAAGCCCAGTGAATGAGAATGCCCAGTGGAGCAACAGTCTGGGCTGCTGGCCAGAGCCTGAAATGAAAGCAACCCGCAGAGGGAACGGGTCGTTGATTATTTTGGTTCCACAGATAAAAACAGCAGGGGGAGGAGGGAGACAGGAGGACGGAGGAGAGGCACATTTTGTTTTCAACCATTCTTTTAGGAGGTCTGCTAAAAAAACAAAAAGGAAAGAAAAAAAAAAAAAGGAGCTGCAGAGGATATGGCAATATGTAATTCAGGAAAGAAAAAGTACTTCTAGTTTCTGCACCTAGGAAAAGTATCGCCCCAAAAACCTTGAAACGTTCTCCAAAGGGAACGTTTGGAGAAGCCCGGCAGCGTTTGGAAAGACCAGCAGCCTGCAGTGTTGGTGAAAGCAGACCCTGGGAACCACCTCTGGGGCAGGGCCCTTTTGGCAAAATATTTGCCAACTGTAAATGAGCAGGCCTTTTGGTAGGCAATCTTGCTTCTGAGAGTTAATTAACCCCTAGGACGTAAGCAGACAGGGGCATAACCATGTTCTTTGCACCATAGTTTACAATAATCAAAAGGGAGAATAAATTCAAGGTCTAGTGACAGGGAGGCTGGTGGAATTGGTTCGGATAAACCGTGAGAGGCAGTGGGAAGAACGGGGGTGGGGGGGGGCACAGACTCCGGAGGGAGGCCCCGGGATTCAAGGCCTGGCTCTGCCCCTCACTGCTGGGTGACCTCCGGCAAGTAACTTACCTCCCCTCAGCCTCTATCTTCCCATCTGTAAAATGGGGGTAATGATAACATCCACTTTGCAGAGCCGTTTTGGGGATTAAGTCATTTGATAGAGATAAAGCGCTTTGGAACACGGTCTCATGGTGAAATCAGAAAACACCGCAGCTATTAAGGTGTTGGTAGACCTTGACCTTCACGGAAAGATCTTTTCCACACCCCTGGGTTGTAAAACATAGCACATATTGGTATAATCCAATCCATGAAAAATGATCTGTCTTTTGATTTCTCGACATGTAGATATTCATAGAGAGAAGTCTGGAAGGATGGTCCCACCAAGGAGGTGATTCGTGCTCCTTTCTGGATGCCTGCCAATTCCAGGCACTTTTATTTATTTTATGTCTTTCTGTATTTTGGAATTTCCTACAGAGGACACACATGTTGTCCCAATTGAAAAAATACAATAAAGTCACATTCATTTGGTGGGGAAAAGGGGGGTGGGGTCCCTTTTCATTGCCTTCTGCAGAGCTGCGGGATGGGGATTCATGTACCTAGCACCCTATGGGGACGGAATCATCGGCCAGAGGCCTTTTTGCTTCTAAGCCATTCCTTGTACCCTTCTCTGCGGGTCTGTGCTCCTTTGTGTCCCAGTTCCCCTCTGCCAGCCAAGG
Source organism: Vulpes lagopus (assembly GCF_018345385.1). Classification (NCBI taxonomy): domain Eukaryota; kingdom Metazoa; phylum Chordata; class Mammalia; order Carnivora; family Canidae; genus Vulpes; species Vulpes lagopus. Next base: position 127,673,022 of record NC_054831.1, read on the forward strand.
TAGGGGGAGCCATTTGGCCCTCAAAAGTGCCTATCTGCCTTACCAGAGTTGGGGTACCCCACCACGGTGGGCAGGTACCGGCTCTTGCTCATGTCCACAGGCACGAAGGCTGTATACTTGCTGATGACGTTGCAGGCTTTGCTGGTGTGCACAGCGTTTACCTGGTAGCGGCGGCTGGACCCTGGGGAGGGAGGAGCTGGGGGTCAGTGTAGGGCCTCGCTGACACAGAAGTTGTGCAAGTGGAAAGAAGGGCTAGACCAGTAGTCCCCATCTTTGAGATTACATAAAAGCCCTTAAGATCAAGGGGTTTGCCCACTTGCCAATTAAGGACCTCAACCCCTGCCCCCAAGATTATTAACTTCCATCATCACTTCATAAGATAAGGACATTTTACTTTATTTATTTATTTATTTATTTATTTATTTATTTATTTATTTATAAGAGAGAGTGACAGCGAGAGTGAGAGAAAGAGAGAGAGCCCTAGTGGAGGGTGGGAAGGAGCAGAGGGAGAGGGAGAAGCAGACCATCGGCTGAGCAAGAAGCCTGACAGGGGTCTTGACCCTGGGACTCTGAGATCATGACCTGAGCTGAAGGCAGATGCTTAACTGCTTAACTGACTGAGCCACCCAGTTGCCCCTAAAATAAGAATATTTTAATATAAATGAGCTAAGACATCTAGGACAAAAAGACAGTTACACCCCTTAAGTAACTTGAGTGTTATGAAAAACATCCTCTAGGGGCCCCTGGTGGCTCAGTCAGTGGAGCATGCTGCCTTTGGTCTTGAGGTTGTGAGTTTGAGCCCCACATTGGGTGTAGAGATTACTTAAAAATAAAATTTAAAAAAACCCCCAAAACCTCTATGTCACCTCTATGTATTCTCTATTTTCATTTTGCAGCTATCTGATAGAAACATTGCTGCAGGGCAGCCCAAGTGGCTCAGTGGCTTAGCGCTGCCTTCAGCCTGGGGAATGATCCTGGAGATCCTGGATCGAGTCCCACATCAGGCTCCCTGCATGGAGCCTACTTCTCCCTCTGCCTGTGTCTCTGCATCTCTTTCTCTGTGTCTCTAAAAATAAATAAAATGTTTAAAAAAAAAAAGAAAACACTGCTGTAGGATTTCACAGGTCCCCTGGCTGAGTGGGGACCAGTGGTCTGGCCCACTGGGACAATCTTGCAGAGAAGATTGAAAACCTGAGAGGGAGAGTGGAGAACACAGGGTCACACAGAGTTAGTAATGGTCCTGGGATCAGAACTTAGGGTGATCTGACCCCAAAGCCCAAGCTCTTCCCTCGGAACAGGTGAGCAGTCTCTGTGGTTCACTGCCTCCAGAGGGCTGTGTGAGGAGCCAAGGAGGTGAAGGAGGTACAAGGGCTTTGTAAACTGTAAGGTGAGGTGCTCATTGAAAAAAAATTATGTATTATACAGAAGTACAAATAACGTAAAATATAAGCAATATGTTATTATATAAACATAGCACAAAGTTAGGACAAATAGTTGTCTCTATTTATACCTATACCAATCTATTTTCCAAGTGTGCACCATCGTGATCTCAGGAGTCACTGTCTTAGGAAAAGAAAGTTTGCCCCCAATGTTATAGGATTTCTTGGATCCCTGTATTTTTAAAAAGATCATTTACTTATTTATTTGACACACAGAGAAAATGCACAAGTAGACGGAGCAGCAGAGGGAGAGGGAGAGGGAGAAGCCCGTTCTCGGCAGAGCAGGGAGGCCACTGGGATCGTGACATAAGCTGAAGGCACACGCTAACCTACTGAGCCATCCACGTGCCCCTTGGACCCCTGTATTTAACAGCACTTAGGACAAATGCACTCAGTGGATTGTGTGTATGGTTATTTGATTTGTGTCAGCTTCCCCGCTAGTCCGCGTCCTAAGTTAGGGTGGGAATTGTGATGGTCACTGCACCGTTCAGCCTCGAGCCTGGCCCCAAATGATCCAAAATCGATAAATGGTGTTGATGAGTGCGTGGACCAACTGGGTCTAGTGGGTTCCTAAGAAGGTGTGGTCCCCGGGGAGCAGGTCCCCTGGGATTAGGGCCGGCCCCATTGTTCTCTCTCTGGAGCTCTAAAGGGGCGCTGTAAAGTGCCCAGGGAAGTGAGGAGGAATGCGGGACAGCAGCAGAGGGGAAAAAGGAACAAGAGGAGAGGACAGATCACCGGATCCCGGTCGGGGTGGGAGCGCTGGAGGAGCTCAGGGCAGGCGCGGGAGGCGGCTGGGGGCTGGGGGCTGATCAAGGAAGGGATGGAGCCCTGGAGTGTGTGTGTGTGTGTGTGTGTGTGTGTGTGTGTGTGTGTAGGGGGGAGGTGGAAGGTGCGCAGAGGGGAGGCACCAGGAGGCAGCGGTGGGAGACGAGAGGTGGAGCACTAGACAATGGCAAGGCTGTGGGAAGGAGGAAGTTGCTGAAGCCAGGGGAGGAGAGATCACAGGTGGGGGGCCTGGAGGGGCATGGGGCCTTTGGCGGGGCGGGAGGTGGGGACGGGACCCCGGGACGGGGAGAAGGGAGGGACGTGGCGGGGGGAGTGGGACGGGGCATTGGGCGGGGCTGTGAGGAGGGGGCGGGGCCAGGGAGGAGTGGGATGGGGCGGGGCTGTGAGGAGGGGGCGGGGCCAAGGGAGGAGAGGGGCGGGGCTGCGATGAGGGGGCGGGGCCAAGGGAGGAGTGGGATGGGGCGGGGGCGGGGCTGTGAGGAAGGGGCGGGGCCAAGGGAGGAGTGAGATGGGGCGGGGGCGGGGCTGTGAGGAGGGGGCGGAGCCAAGGGAAGCAGTGGGATGGGCCGGGGGCGGGGCTGTGGGGAGGGGCTCCGGGAGGCGGTCGGGAAGATGCTGGCAGGCAGGCCAGGGAGCTCACCTTGCTCGATCTCGCCCTCGCGCTCCGCCAGCTGCTCAAAGTCCCGGATGATAGCGCGGGCCGCCAGGTGGTGGAAGGTCTCGCTCCACAGGTCGGCGTCGTGTGCCCCTCCCCGCTCCGGGCCGGGGGGCCCCAACTCAAAGGTCACTTCCCACTGCAAACGTTGGCTGTCGCGCAAGCCCTTGACCACGGCCTTGCCCAGTACCGGGCCTGGGGTGGGCGGCCTGCCGGGGTTGATGGGCTCCTCGGACTCAGCCCCGGCCGGGGGCTCCCAGTCCGAGGACGTCTCCATCTCGTAAGTGGAAGGGTGGTGGGACGGCTCTGCGGGCGGAGGGACAGCCAGGCCGTGCTCTGAGCTGGGGCACAGAGGGTCAACCCCCAGGGACATCGTTCCTCCCTAGGGCGCAGACATCCCAAGCAAATACAGTCTTCTTACCCCCACCCTCCACCTCAAGGAACACAGGAATCCTTCCCTAGGGCAACTGGATGGTATGCACCTGTCCCCCAAATGGGACAGACCCACCCCCCAGGAATCCAGTACCTGGTGGCCAGATAGGGTGGGGTGGGGACACTTGGGCAGGGAAGAGTGCAGCCACCGGGACGTCTGGGAGCCTCACAGCCAGCCCAAGGGCCAGATTGAGGAGGGAAAAGTGGGATTGGTGAAGTTCTCTGGCAGGGATGAGCAACAGCCTCTCCATCCCCACCAGGGGCCCAGATGAAGGCGTTTGCCCTCCGTCCTATCATCTGAAGCTGGGCTACAGGGGAGATTTCCTCCTTGTCCCCAGTCAGGCCCTAGACTCTGTGGGCACTTACCCAGGTCCCCGGGGCTACGGCTGTCTGAGGCAGGCTTCAGGTTAGACCCAAGATCCAGCTCTTTCATGGGGCTCCAGGTGTGGGTCTCTTGGTTGGAGGCCAGGCTGGGCTGGCAGCCTTGGGGCAGCAGAGAGGGCCTGCGGGCCCCTGGGCCCCGGAGTTTGGGGCCCTGGCTCAGATCCGGACCACTGTTCAACAAGGGCTAGGAGTGTAGGAAGGAAGGGAGGAGGCTGAGCTCCTGGTGGCTGTCCCCTTCCCTGCACCCCTAGCCACAGCACTTTTCCTGGGCACCCCAAGTCCTTCTAAAGTACCCCAGGACACATAAACTACTGTCCACTACCCCTGAGAAACATCAACACAAATAATCCCGAAGCATGGATAAAGTCCAAACCATGGAAAAATCACATACCATGGATAATATTCTAAACCCACTTTTCTGTCATAAAGTTGAAAACTTTGTATGTTGGGAGGAGGCTAAAATTATCAGCCTTTTCCTTATGTCTTCTCATATGTCATGCTTAAAAGGTCTTTCCCACTCAAAAAAAAATTCTAGAATTTTTTTGATTTATTTTTGTTTGCCTAAATCTTTGATTCACATGAAATTTATTTTGGTATAAAGAAATAGGAACCTTTTCCTTGATTTTTCTGAGTAGTACAGATCTCAACACCATTTATTAAATATGAGTCATTTATTGAGTTTTTAGGGTTTATTGATTCCCTACCTTTATCCTATCAAGGCTCTCATGTACATTGGTTTTATTTCTGGACCTTCTCTTCTGTGTCGTGGGTTTAATCTGTCTATTCTTGTGCTGGTACAAAAAACACCAAAAGGCAAGGAATAAACTGGGAAATACATCTGCAACATGCATGACAAAGATCATTTTCAAGAAAAAGCTCTTACAAATCACTGGGATAGGGGGGCATCTATAGTTGACTCACAGAAAAAGTATCCAATAAATAAAATTCATAAAAGTATGAATAAATGTTCTTTCTCGTGAGCATTGCTCTAAAGTAAGTTATATGATTTTTTTTCCATCTTCCAGATTGGCAAATATTTATACGTTTGCTGACACCCATTGTGGCCAGTGGGGAGACAGGATCTGTCTCATGGACTGTTGATGGGAGTGTGACCTGATGCACACCTGTAGGAGGACACTTTAGCAGTCTGCTATAAACACTAAATGTGTACAAGTTCCTTTGACCTAGTGATTCCATTTTTAGAAGTTCTGGGGAAATGCACAAGCATGCAAATATCTATGTGCACATACTGTCGATTTGTTGCAGCATTGTTTGTAAAATTGAATATCTGGACACTTTCAAAATGCACCCCAGTAGGGGTTGACAAATAAGTTAGGGTAGATCCACGCAACGGAATGCCACACAACAAACACTGAAATGAAAGAGGCAGATTTCTTCATATCAGTGTGGGAAGATGTCCAAGATCAAACATATTTTTAAAAAGTAAATTGCAACCATTCTGCATTTTGATTGTGGAGATAGCTACATGACTCTGCGTTTGTCAAGACCCACAGAACTGTTCACCAGAAAGAGGAATTTTGCTGTATGCCAAAAAAAAGAATTAAAACGACATTAAAAGAGTACATTGGAGATTTGCTTTTGGATTTTGGAGATATCTAATAACAATTGGATATAATTGGAGATTTGTATTGTGATTATTCAAAGCATATATGTATGTTGCATGTGTGTGTGTGTTTGTAGTATTTCTGGAAGGAAACACTGAAAATCAGTGGGTTTGGGCAAGGGAAGGGGTATATTTTTACTTTATACCTGCCTGAACTGTTTGAGGGTTTTCATTGCAAACTCTATGTATTACTTCTGTAATTAAAGAATATTAAACTAATTAAAAATGAATATTGTGCTTCCAGGAACACATATGCTTGGTAGGGGGAGGGGATGGGGTGGACAAAGGCACTTGCAAGGTGAAACAGAAAAAGTGCCTCTTAGGTTGACAGTTAAGCATCGAGGCCTTCTCAACTCTATCAAGTATTTACTGGGAAGAGGATTGTGCATCTCCATTAGATGGGGGCTCCTTTAGGGCAGGGGCTGGGGTCCTCCTTCCTGTCTCCTCTGGGCCTGAAGCCCCAGAGATGGTACAAGGGTGTGGGAGAAGAAAGGGACTAGTCATTGGTAGGACTGCCTCGGTAGGAGTTGGTACCCAGCCAAGGCTGCTGCATCCCAAGGGATCCTTAATCCCTGTCTCCCATCAGAGACTGGGATTCCCCTCACCCCTGCCCCACCATCACCACCACACTGAGAAACAGATGCTGCTAGTTTCCATGGCAACAGATTAGTCTAAGATTCAGGCCTTCACCCAGCCAGAGGCTGCAGGGAGTGTATACATGTGTGTGCGTGCATTGCATGTGTGTGCATCTGTACAAGTGTGTTGGGGAGAATCAGACTGGAGAAGCTGAGCAGGGGATCAGGGAGACATGAGCAAAGATAGGCCAGAAGCAAGCAGGAGAGAACAGATGCTAAGCTGCCCAGAGCTCTCACCAAGTAGAGTTGCATTTAAAGGACACCTGCTGTATCTACCAGGTCCTGCACCAGGCCTTTCACCTCCTATCAGCCTTTGCCTGCAAGCCTTCCACTCACATTGGCTCCCGATCAATATCTGCTGATGACAGTTAGCTCAATCAGCTCTACAAACTACTCTCCCTATTTCAGAGATGGGGAAGTTGGGGTTCAGAGAGGGTAAGCAACATGTTTGAGGAGCAGAGCCCACCTGACTCTATGGTCAGTGTCTTCCAACTGCATCAAGTGATCCCTGGCTAAGTCTAGCACAGAGAGGGGCCTGGGGACAAGGTGGCAATATCTCCGCCCTTTGGGAGTGTAAGAGCTTAGGAGAGGTGGGGAGGGATGGTGGTGGTGGGTGGGAGTGGGAGAGTGAAAGGCTGTTTTTATGAAACCCTGACTTACAATGACAAAGCTACATGAAGCCCATTCTTAAAAAAATGGGAGAAGGTATGCAGATAATAACAACCACCGATTTGGTTTAAGACAGTGTTTCTCCATCTGGTGATCTTGCCCTCTTCCCCAGGGGAATTTGGTAGTGAATGCAGGCAGTTCTGGTTATCATGGTTGATGTAGGCCAGGAATGCGGCCGAACATTCTACAAATACTCAGGACAGCCCCTACCACAAAGAACTGTCAATAGTGCTGAGGCTGAGAAACTCTGGTCTAGCTGAACAGTGGGTGACTGGTCCTGTTCTGGCTCTAACTCTGAGATGATCTCTGCCTGGAGTGAATGTACAACCCTTGGGATTTAGAGAAAGTGCAGTGTGAGGGAGGAGGGAAGCGAGGGCTTTGCAGGCACAGGGTCCTCGGTTGCAATCCCCTGACTGGCTGTGTGACCCTGGATAAGCCACTTTACCTTTCTGGCCCTCAGTTTCCACATCTATACAGAGTGGGGGTGGCCAGCTCCCCACTCCTGCCTCTCCCAGAGTGCTGTAAAATCAAATGAGTGTAGCTGAGGATGCTCTTTGCCAGCTGGGAAGTGTGGTGTACAGAGAATGGGTGATGTCACTGACCACTAGGTACCATTATTAGAAAGGGGGTCACGCAGATGAAGATCTAGAAAAATGAGGAGGAAGACGCTCATTTTGTGGTGTTAGTAGTAGACAGGCTCCATCCTTGTGGCCAAAGCAGGACACAGTTCTCTCCCCATCTATGGTCTCCCCCAGCTCCAACCTGCTCTTCTTAGGTACCTGCAAATCAATCTGCCACCACGGGGCATCTGTGCTGGTCTGGTTGGTGAGGTCCTGCAGCTTGGCTTTCCGAAGTGGGTATCTCCTGGCAGGCACTGTGGGATCACTGGCTGTGGCGGCCCTTGGGGAGGGCTTGTGGTTGGTGATCTGGTTGGTGCTATATGCCCGTCGTCTCTGGGAGAAGTCTAGACCTGGGTAGGGTGGTGACAGGGGAGCCATCAGGGTAGAGAACAGTGGGGAAAGAGGGAGGGGCCTGCATGCTCCTTTCCTGCTTGGAAACTTCTTGCACCATCCCGCTGCTTGCCCGCTGAAATATCTGTAGGTGTCTCACCTCACCTGGCGTTCCAAGCCTTACCTAATCCACCTGCCCAACTACTGTCTTTCTTTTTCAATGTACTATGTGCTCCTTTTTCTTTTTTTTTTAAATAATAAATTTATTTTTTATTGGTGTTCAATTTGCCAACATACAGAATTTTTTCCATGTACTATGTGCTCCAAACATACCAGATAATCAATTGTATGTGTGTTTTCTAGGGGTCACCTTTGTACATCTTTGCTCAGCCAGTTTCTGTTGCCTGGAATCTCCTCTCTCCTTCCTATTCTAAGAATCGATGCCCTCATTGTGTCTCTGTTGATATCTTCTACCAATGTGTCTTTCCTTGGGACCCTGTAGCTTATTAAACTTTCCCGTGGCCCCTGTCACTCTGCTTCTATCAGAGTTAGGGCCAGTTGTATCTCTTCCACTAGGCAGAAAGCTTCTGAAGGACAAGAGTCCGTGTTTGGGTCATCTTTGCTTCCCACGCTGTGTTCAGTACTCAGCCTTAAAAGATGATCAATACGTGCCCTCCGAATGGAAATTATTAGCAGGCTCTAGATGCAAACTGCTTTAGACCTGTCTGTACCCTCTCTCTTTCAAGTTTTGTGAGCTTAGCCAAATAGCTTAGTCTCCCAGCCTCAGTTTCATCACCTGTAAAATAGGTAGACTAGGACCCATCTCTACCTTTGCTAACTATTCCGTGAGATTGTATAAAGTGTTTAGTACATAGTAAGTGCTCAGTAAAATGTAGCAAGCCTGGCCTCCTCGGAAGATAGAGTGAAGCACAAGGAGCAGTGGACTAACCAGGATTAGTGGTGGAGTCTCTGGTGGATGGCTGGGCATCTTTGGGCTGCCTCAGGTTGAAGTGTTCCCCCACGCTCTTGGTACAGTTTCGGCCGTCTGGGCTGGGCCCCTCATCCTGGGAGTGGTAGAAAACGGAGCTGCTGGACCCCTGAGAGTGCAGCATGCTGTATCGTCTCCTCTTGTCCTGGAGGGAGGGAGACAAAAGAGAGCTGGGAGTGGGGCTGGGTGTCAGATAGAACATCTGCAGGGCAGCCAGGGGTGTGACAGGAGGTGGTGGACATTCCACCTTTGAGGATCTGGACTAACAGGAAGGCTTTCTGCTCGCTTGAGTAATTTAGACAGACTTCTGTTTAAGAGACGGTGAATGGAGCTGACTTCATAACATTTATATTGTTTATATTTTTAATTATCTTCTTTATTTAAAAAAATTTTAATGTAATTCTAAATGCCGTTATGTCTCCAAATAGGTAACCAAAATTAACAAAATGAACCATCTGTTCCTTCCATTCCATTCTCCATGATATAAACATATATATAAAACATAAGGGCTTTGGGTAATTTTTATTTTACAAGAGCTGGACTATATTACTTGCATTTATCAGTATCTTGAATTTCGCACTTAAAACATCTTGGAAATCCTGCATATCAACTCTTCTTTTTAACTTTTGACTGAACAACATTCAACCACTCCTTATTTTTAAGCATTTGCGTTGTGGCTATTTATTTTTGCACCATAAAAAAATTGCTACAGTGAATCTTTGGACATAAATCCATTACATCACTTTTATTTCTCTGTGTTAGATTCTGAGGAGGGATTTCTGGGCTGAAAAGTCATGTCTTTCTAATTCCATTAGTTATTTCTGGATTGCTTTCCAGGGGGGCAAGTCATATTTACACCACAATATGCAAGGGTACCCTTCCCCAACAGCTTTGCTAGTAGCAGGAGAAAACTTTGCCAGTCTCATGGGTAAGGAAAGGAGAAGGCATTTATTTGCTGATTCCTTCCAGTGGTAGGGTCTGTTGATGATCTGCTGCCTCTCAGACCCCCGGGAAGGGTCTAGATTATTCACAGACTGACTAACATTCTGTTTAGCATCTTCTCCCTGCGTTTGAATGCCCCATTCTCCATAACACATTAACCATTACCCTGACCATGATTCTTAGAAGACTCCATAATATTCTAAAATCTGGAAATATCACACAAAATTCTGACATCTCCTGCAAGATTGAAAACACATGTAACACAGAGCCCACATTCCTGCATGGAAAGTTTGTTAGAGCTGCGTAGGGGCCACTCAGTTTAGATGGGTGTGTGCTATCCCGTTGGCCATATTCCTTACCGCTCTTATGGCCTGTCTATGGATTCTGTGACAACTGCTATCCCTCATGGCATTTTCCCCTTTTATTTTTAGAAGTCCATCTCATTCATTTTATACCTGCCCAATCTCTCTAGGCAATGAGTTTGTGACCCCTGCTTAAAAATAAAACAAGATGACAAATCCTTCAAGCAGAAGTAGAGACTCTCACTAAAGAGGAAGGATGGAAATCTCAGGCAATCTCCCACATTTTAGCATGAATTCCACATTCCTTTGAGAAGTTCCTCACTTTTATCTCACTCCTGTCACCACATACAAGAGAATTATCCATGTAAATAAAACACAAATTCATCTGAGGAGACGTGACCCGAATAGAGTGTTTGAGGAAACAAAACTGAGTGCAGTTGTTCTAAACCGAATTGTTTATCAAAATCACTTTGGGGAGATTATGTAAAATACAGGTTCCTGGGCCTTACCCTCAAGGACTTTATTCAGTAGACCAGGATTGGAGCTTAGGCTCTGCGTTTATTTTTTTAAATTATTTTTTAAATTTAATTTACTTTATTTACTCTAAGTTAATTAACATACAGGTATTATTAATTTCAGAAGAGCTCAGTGACTTTGCATTTTATTTTATATATTTTTTCATTTTTAAAAGATTTTATTTATTTATTCATGAGAGACACAGAGAGAGAGGCAGAGACATAGGTGAGGGAGAAGCAGGCTCCCTGCGGAAGCCTGACGTGGGACTCGATCCTGGGACTCCGGGATCACGCCCGGAGCCACACCACTAAGCCACCCAGGTGTCCCTATTTTTATTTTTTAAAAAGGTTTATTTATTTATTTGAGAGAGAGAGAGAGAGAGAGAGAGAGAGAAAGAGCAAGCTGGGAGAGGGGCAGAGGGAGAGAGAGAGAGAATCCTGGGGCAGACTCCCTGCTGAACGCAGAGCCCTACTCAGTATTGAGATTGAGGCCTGAGCCAAAATCAAGAGTTGCCCGCTTAACACACTGAGCTACCCAGGTGTCCCTTGGGCTCTGCATTTTAAACATATTCCCCTAATTTTCCTGCTGTAGGCGATCTTAAGAACCACATATTGTGATGATAGCATTTATCCAAGCAGTGCCACCGTGACCACATGCCCATGGCCTGGCAACCATACCCCCCATAACTGTAAACCTAGATCCAATTAATTCCTAGCAATTAATAGTGTTTCCAGCTGAGGATGGCTTTGTGGGCAAGTTTGTGGAGCCCTACTGTTCGGGAATGTCTGAGATACTTACAGATCTGTGATGGGAGATGTATAAGGAGGCATCACACACAATGCCATATCCCACCAGCCGCTCTCCAGGGAAGAGGGAGCTGGTGCTGACAGGCGAGATCAGGACCTCGGTGGTCTCAGGGAAGACCCACTCCACAGTTACATCACTCAGGACTGGGGCCATGGCCTTCTTCAGGGATTTGATCATCTGTTGGGTGGGGTCAGAACACAGGTTGGTGGCATGTGTGAACAGGGGCATGCTCAGATGAGAAACACAAAGACCATGGGAGTATGAGCATGGGTGTGAGCTTTCCTGTAGGGGGTGTGAGCAGAGAAGAGTAGGCCTTGGAGTGGCTTGTCCAGCAGTGAACATGCCTCTGAGCTCTTTAGACTACTAGAATGTCAGAATTGGAGCAGATCTTGCTTCTCTAAAAAGCTTAGCATTTTATAATGGAAAACCCAAGACCCAAAGTAGGGTTGTGTTTAGTCCGGGGGCACACAAAGTTGTGTCAAAGCATGGACTGGATAGTGATCTTGAGCAAGTTAAGTTGCCTTCCTGGACCTCAATTTCCTTTCCTGGTAAAGTGAGTTAGTAATTTTCAACTCTCAATGTAGTTGGGAGGATTAGCTGAGATCTGAAGTAGCTGCCTGTGATAGGTGTTTAATACCTGATAGCTGTGGTTTAGCATCACCTAGCTGATTTCTTCAAACATACTGCGAAGTTGATTTGGAGGTTACATGAGATTAATTATATGAGAAAAATGATTTGGAGATTGTGGCAGCCGTAAAGGTCTTCCAGATCTTCCTTTGGAGGAAGACTGTGTGACCTTTTGTGGCAAGCAACGCAGTTAGGTGATAGTCTCTAGATGCAAAGCCCCAGCTTTCCAGTCAAGACTACACCTCTCTCTGGAAGCCCCCAGGCAATGACTGAGCATGGCAGCGATAGCGCCTGGCATTTTAGCCCAATCTGCCTACCTAATGGGTACTCTTTGCCCCAGAGATCCCTGTTGGGTTGGCTGAAACCTTGCCAGACTTGCAGTCTGAAGCTCTCCCTGCAAATCCTGCTTCCCTCCTTTCCTTTCATAAGCCTGCATGTACATTAGGGGCTGAAGAGTTCTCCTTCCTGCTTCTTCCTCTTTTCTCTTTCACAGACATTATCCCCCAGGGAACCTCTTGTAGTTATGAACTTTTTTTTAAAGGGTTTATTTATTTATTCATGAGATACACAGACAGAGAGGCAGAGATATAGGCAGAAGGAGAAGCAGGCTCCATGTAGGAAGCCCGATGTGGGACTCGATCCTGGGACTCTGGGATCACGTCTTGAGCCAAAGGCAGACGCTCAACCGCTGAGCCACTCAGGTGTCCCTGTAGTTATGAACTTCTTAAATCCAGCTCTGTGTCTGATTCCAGGAGGATCTAGACTGACACAAGGATTTTTAAAGAATTGGGTTATTTGTACCAACTATGCATAAAATGGAGAGATGACTATAATCTTTTTTTCTGGGTTCTTTAGATGTTTCTGAGCCACCATTTGTCATCATCAGTTATATAGCCAGAAATGACCCCAAACACAACTCTATCCACAGAGGCAGTGACTCTTTCAGAAACCCCAATCCTGCCCAGCGAATGGATGGAGCATGTGATCCAGTGGCTGTCTAGGGTCCTGTACTAGCCCCAGGACTTGCCTGATGTGCCCTCCACCTCTCTGATTCTCACTGGGATGTGAGAATGAAATCCTTGGGTGAAATGAAATCCCAGCTCTACCACTGAGTTGCTGTATGACCAGTTGGGGCCTCTGAGACACCAGCACCAGAAGAGACTGAGGCCCTTTTGCCTACCTTCGGTTGTAGCCGTTCCCCCTCCACCAGAAACTCAGCACTGCCCTTGGACACAGTTGCCAGCCCTCTCACCAGTCTGTGGCAGACGTTGGGTCCAATTCCAAAGCTATAGCACCTGGAGGAAGGGGAGGAGAGAGACTGCTACTTTCCATCCTCTGTGCCGTCCTTGTCCTTTTGGTGGGGAAAAGGACAGAGCATGATTCAGCAGAGCTATCTCAGAGCTGATCCTAACATCTGGCAGAAGGTGAAGGAGAAGGAAGAGGGCCATCAGTGGACACTCACCTTCACAATAGCCCGTAAACTCCCACCCCAGGACAGACTCAAAGCAGCAGGAAGTACTTCCTCCACCTAGGCTGCCCTTTGGGAGCTAAATGCAGAGGTGTGGTTATCTCATCCCATCTGAACTTTGAGGGAAGAAGGCAAATTTTGAAGTCAGCTGCGCCACCCTCGAAGCAAAGCACTGCAGGATTGGAGGTCTCTCCTTTCCTTCTGGCATTTTCCAGGATGCCCCACTTCTGGCACCCCAGCCCAGGGCAGCCCACGGCAGCCCAGGATAACCAAAGCCCTAGACCTTCAGCCTGTGCCCACCTGGTGGAGAAGGCATGGTTTCGCACCAGTTCTAGCACCTTGCCGGTGTTGTTGACGGCACCATCTGTGATCAGGAAGAGAAGCCGTGGGTGGCCTCGGTGCACTGGCTGCCGGATGATCCACTTGAGTGGGGAAAGGATGTTGGTGCCACCCATGTCAGCACGCATTCTCTGGATGTTATCACAGGCCATGGCCACACTCTCCTGCAGGGAAGGGCCGTAGACAGGGAATATAGTCCCTAGAATCACCATATGGCGTCAACCTGTAAACCCCCTGGAGGATGAGTCCTTTGCTTCCCTAGATCTTGGTTGGGTCTCACCGGATTGGCCCATGTTCCCAACTTCATCTCTGTCCCATACACAGGAAGAATGGATGGCCACTCATTTGGCGTGATTCTGCCCAGTAACACCCTACAAATACCTTAAATGCTGCTCATGGTGTGCTTGCTTACCACTGTCCTTTCTTTGCTCCTCATTAAAAATATAAACACCCCTGGAAAAGGTAACACGTCAAGCACTGATTGCTCAGCACAAATGAGGTGTCTTTTTCTGATGAGCAAGGCAAGAGGTGTAGAGGTAAGACCGTTATACTAGAAATCTTGAGACTCAAGTTGTGGCCTGCCTGTGGCACTAAATCCCTACAGTACTTTGAGGAAATCATGTGCCCCATGTGAGCTTCAGACTCCCTTCCTCCTGGATCAGCACTGTGGAACCCAACTGGCCAAGGACTCTGGATGGATGTCACTGCAGCAAAGACAGATTTCCCCTCGGATGTCGGATGTTCTGTTCTTGATTCATGAAGATGTTCTTCTAACAGCCATGCTTGGGGTAATGGCATGTATCAAAAGTCTTGAAATGGGTATATGTCTTTTGAGCCAACAAGACTAAGGATTCATCCCAGGGGAATCACTGAGGATGGGTGTGGAGCCTTTGCTACAAAGATGACTGAATAGAAAAATATGGAAGCAACTGACATGCCCAACTGTAGGGATTTAGTTCAATAGGTCCCAATTTATCCGTGTATTGAAATATTAGGCAGCCATTAGAGTTATGTTGCCGATTAATACTTACTGACATGAAAGTACGCTTATGACAGGCTGTTGTGTTAGAAAGTAGGTTACAGGGCAGCCTGGGTGGCTCAATGGTTTAGGGCCGCCTGCAGCCCAGGGCGTGATCCTGGAGACCCAGGATCGAGTCCCACATTGGGCTCCCTGTGTGAGCCTGTTTCTCTCTCTGCCTGTGTCTCTGCCTCTCTCTCTCTCTCTGTCTCTCATGTATAAATAAATAAAAAATCTTAAAAAAAAAGAAAGTAGGTTACAGAATAGTATGGCAGATCTAATCCTATCTTTATTAAAAATGTGGGTAAAGGCATAGAACAAGGTCTGAAGGGGTTTATACTGAGTTTGTAATGTTGGTCTTTCTTTCTTTTTTTTCCTAATGCTATCATGAAAGACTTTTTCTTTTTGATTATCCAGATTTAAAAATTGTGGGCCAATCAATATATTTATTTTTGTGTTTTAAAAACCTATAAAATTATTTTTCACTGAAACGTGTTCTTCCTTTCTCTCTCCCTCCCTTATGTTCTTTGTTCCTTCTCCTAGACCTGGAGAGGACATGCTCCAATTTTGAATGTGCTGCTGGGGCCCCGGTCCTCTTCTTCTAAATTGTAGGTTGAGCCTTGTGAGTTCTATTCTTAGCCCAACTCCCTACCTATTCACTCTGTCACCCCTTACCATTTGCTTCTTTAGTTCAACCTTGCATGAGTCTATCGTTCTCTTGAAACAGATGCTTCAGTGAGTGGCAGGCCTAGGATATCTCCTCTCTCTCCCCCTTTTCTGTACCCCCTATCCATGCATACCCATGCTTTGCCCCAAATAGTCTCTATTTTAAAGAGGAGGAATATCAGAAGAGGAGATATCAGCAAATGGCCTACCCAGAGACAGCCTCTCTAGTTCTCTGCTTGTGGGTATCATGGAGTTGCCATAGGTTTGTGTGTGATGGGAGGACAGCTTCTGAGGCGGGCCTCAGTGTTATCTGTACTTTCATTTTCTTCTTTTCCTCTGCGTCTCACCACCCACCCACTCCGGACTCTGCCCTGCCCCTTCCTTACCTCACTGTAGGTCTGACTGGAAGGGAAGAGGGTCTTAAAAGTGGATCCAAACCCAATGACATTGAAGAGGCAGGCTGGCATGAGGCTCTTAAGAGCCACCAGCATGGCATCCTGGCAGGCAAGAAAGGAATTTTCAGAGTTTGGGAAGATGTTACTAGCTCTGCCACCACCCATCGATGTTCTCATCCCAGCACAGAAGCAGCCTCTAGACGTGCTTTCACCCCCTCTGCCCCATCCAACAGTCCCTTCTCCCTCAGATCAAGAAATATGCTGACAGCAACCAGAGGCTGGACCAAAGCCATCGTCATAAAACTTGTCATCTGTGTGGTAAGTCTGACTTCTCAAAGCCGTTCTATTATGCTTGCCAGTTCCATTTCACCTCCTGCTGACCCTGAGAGAACACGGAGCACCACTCCCTTCTGCAAGAACAAAATCGACATCTAAGGGAGGCATGTGGCTGGGTCCAGGACACACTGTGGGTGGAAGAGGCTTTCATCCAGGGCCTTCTGCATCAGACGTGCCCTACCTACGGTTAACGAGGGACAGATCTCTTAGGGGACAGTCTCTTCAGTCCATATTTGTTATATGCCCAGGAGATACTTTACATGCATTACTTCATGTAATCTTTACCATGACCCTTTAGGCAGGCACAATATTATCACCATCTTATATAAGAGAAAATTGAGGCACAGAGAGGTGAAACGACTCATTGGTGAGCCTTCTGATAGTGGTAGAGGCAGCACCCAAATGTGCCACCGTGCCTCCAAAGTCTGTGAACACTACAGAGTCCTAACCTACTTAACTATGCAACACCAGGAGCCCTTGATGAGGTCTGTTGAAATAAATAATCATAATGAGGAAAGGTGGAGGAGATGGCAGGAGGGATGATGATGATGATGATGGTGTTGGCATAGCGCAATGATAACTGTCAAGCAATTACTATGTGCCAAACCCTGTGCTAAGCACTTTCTATTAATAATATCTAATTTAATCTCCATAACATATATTACAGCACAGTGGATAAAAGAATACATTTTGAAATTAGACAAATGTGGGTTTAAATCTCACTTTCCCCATTACTAACTTGACCTTGAACTAGTTATGCCACTCCTCTGAGCCTCAGCTTGGCACATAGAAGATATTCAGTAAATGGTTACTATTACCAACCCAGTGGGAGACATATTAATAGCAACACCTCTGTTTTACAGATAAGGAAACTGAGGCTCCGAGGGTTAAGAGGTTGCTTAAATGGATCACGAAACCTAAGGACAGGACAGCTTTTAAAACATAGCTCTGAGATCTTTATTCATGTGGCTCTGCTGTGGCACAGAGCTCTCCCTCATCCCCAAGTAGTTTATTGATGGTACCCCAGGGATCTCAGCATGTCTTCAGAGAGACAAACTGTATTCCAGAATCTAGAAGGAAGCGGTTGCGAATGGATCTTGGCAACTTCCACAGCATATAGCCTTGCAGGCTCCGCAGACCTGCAGCCCAACTCCCATCCCCCTCTGTAAACAGCAAACATTAACATCAATGTTCCCTCATCTCTTTTTGTTGCCTGTGTCAATACATTTTGTTTCTCTACAAAAGAAGTCAATATCTGCTTATTTTTTCATTAGCTGCTAATGTATATTCCTGCTAGCGGGAGACTCTGCTGATCCCTACAGATTGTCTCTTCTCACACCTATTAGAATTTTTAAAGCCATGTTTTTGGCAGCATGTTGCGGCTGAAGAATGAGACCAGCTGCAGGAGATTAAATTGGCTGAACTTTCCCCCTTGGTGTGGCTCTTCAGATTTCTATTGTCTCCTACCGTCCTAAGCCTAGTTTTTACCCCCTAAAATGTCTACCTAATGGGTTGCAATAAATGACCCAAGCAACCCCCCTATGGCCTCATTGGCAATGGGGAAAGGAGTGTGTGCCCTGGGTAATTTCTGCACCTTTCTCTAAAAGGGGCATATGTAGCAGAATGGATTTTGCCAGGGCAAAGCCATTTGTGAAGGGATGACCTTGGGCTCAGTGAGCTGAACTGGAAAAGCCAGCAGGAGAGATTCCAAAGGTGAAAGGGACTGAGAGGAGAGCCAGAGGAAGTTATTGTCTGAAAATTTTGGAAGGTAAAGGTTGGAAAGGTCTTTAGTTCAGGAAATGGATTTCCATTCATAAACTCCCTCCATTTAACTGGTAGTAACAACCTGGAACACTGAGATGACAAGAATATAGAGAATGAGTCCAGGCTCAGCATGAGAAAAAAAATGCCATGGTCAATTATTGATGTCTGTCTGGCCTTGGGAGAGGGGAACAAAGGGACGTGTGACATCTGTTTGCCCTCTCTGAATTAATCGTTCCTTCTCATTTTGCAGAAAGGATAACTGAATCCCGGAGTTAAGAATCAACTTGTCCAAAGCCACATAGCAAGCCAGTGGCAGAACTGATCCCCAAGCCCAGGCATTGCTCTTTTTACTAAACTATGCAGCAGAAATGACATAATCAGAGAAGAGAGCTTTTCTCAGTAGAAGAATATTATAATTCCCTATCAGTAGCGTAAGGAAAATGAGCACTGATCCAAGATATGGCAAGCTTTTATTTCCTCATGAGTTCTGTGATGCCTGGGGAAACGCTTAGCTTCTTGGGGATTCAGTTTTCTTACCTGGAAATTGGCAGGGATAATGGATTAAATGCTCTCTAAGAGACATCATAAGATCCCACGATGCTTTAGAGTAACGGAAGAGATGTCTTACAAATTGACACAGCTATGGAATGAAATGCACGTGGCCACACAGTCCTGGAGGCCATCTCAGCAGGACTGTGGACAGCTCCCCCATTCTAATTCTTGCCTATGATCAACAGCAGAGGTCGAGAGAAGGTGACAACCAGTCTTGCACCTCATTGTCAAGAGGCTTTGAACAGGAACTTTGGTCTCATACATGATCACTCAGTCATACTTCAAGACTAAACCCAAACATATAGCAAGCCTGAGGAGATAGTGGCTCTCCCAGATCCCACTTCCCCTGGCCCTTCCTTGCCAGTCCTGTTGCCCTGGAAACCAGAGTTTGCTCCAGGGACAAACTAGGGGGAGGGGTGAAATTTCAGGTGACAGCAGAGCCTTTTCTCTTCTTGTTCCAGCATCCTTCATTTCCTCGAACTATGTGCCTTTACCCAGTTCAATAAACAGCGACTGGGGGCTTTTTATGCGAAAGTACAGAGCCAGGCTCCATGGGGAGAGATAGATGAGAAAGATCTGGTCCATTCTCTTAATGAGTTCATAACTCCAGAGGAGGAGACACACATCTACACAACCAAAAATACAAAGAACAGCTAGATAATGCCATAATCGAGGCGAATAATCTCCTGAGGGAGATGAAACACTTCTGGACACTTGGGGAGGAAGGTTTATCACTCTTCTGCATTCCTTCAGAACTTCCGACTGCAATGACCAGCTACGGCTGGTTTGCAGGGCTGTCCCCTTGCTCTACTGTGAACTCCTGGAGGGCAGGGACTATGTTTACAACCTGCTGTCTTTCCAGATGGCCAAGCACAGCGCTTTGCACATATTAGGCACTTGAAAAAAAAAAAAAAGAATGAACCAAATATTTTCTACTGGATTATACGCACTCCTTAAGGCCATGTGCAATGAATCTGTGATGTCAGGTGGCTCAGAACTGACAGACATGACTTTGATCTCGGGCCACACTAGCTGTGTGACCTTGGGTAGATTACTGAAATGTTCACGATTGGCTTCCTCAATGTGGCAAATGGTGACAATAGAGCCAACCGCACAGGATTATTATCCGGATTAAACACCGAGTCGGGCATTAAGTGGCTAGCGTTGTGTCTGATGCATAGTAAGCCTCAGCAAATGTTGGCTCCTTCCTCTCTTTTCTGTATCCCCCTCCATGCAGTACCTCGTGAGGCGTTTCAGCCAGAGCAGGCACTCAACCAAGGTTTGCAGAGTGCCAAGGAAAGCTAAACATGACTTCATCGCTTGGTAAATGGACCCCAGGTCTACCTCCCCTCACACCATGTCAGGGTTTTCTTTTGGGAACAAGTTGAGTTTGGGTGTCTCTGTTCAAACTGATTTTAAAAAGTTAGGTTGTTCCCTGCAGCCATGGGTGGTCATTTAGGAAAGTAGTTCAGGTGTGGAAGGAGGGCTGCTTGGAACAGAGTATTGAGGAGGCTGGTTTGGGGCAGCACAGCCGATCTACCCTGGAACCCTGAGTCCCGGGGGCAGGGGTCAGTCCTCACATAGGTACCTTGACGCGGTGGATGTTGGTCCCACTCATGCTGCCACTCCGATCAATGAGGAAGATAAACTCCCCATGGGTCTTTCTCAGGTTCGGCTGGACTGACTGGAGGTCAGGGCAAAAGTTGAGCATGATGACAGAATGGTGAGGAATGTCCTTGTGGAGGCGTTTCCTGATGATTTCTGTCTGGAGGAGAAAGGAAAACTCTCACTTGGGCATTCCGGGGGTTCAGGACTGCTCCCGGGGGTTCAGCTGGTCCCCCCATCACTCACCAGGTTTTGTTAAGATCCTACTCATGCTCTGTACGAGGGAGTCCCGGGTCAACCATACCTGGCTCTTGCATTTGCTAGACTTTCAGTTGCATGGACTTTGGAAGCAGAAAGACCGGGGTTTAAACCCCAGCTCTCACCGCCCAGCCGTGTGATCTTGGGCAAGTCCCTTTCCTCTGTGTCTGTTTCTTCATTTTTAAAATGGGACAAATGATGCCCCTTCTTAGGGTGGTTAGAGGAGGAACCTGAGCAGGAAGTCCCGGCACATGGCGGGCCCTCAGCTGGCAAGTGTCTCTCTCTGGCTTTCACCCCCCAGTGTCTAGGCCACTCTCGGGCTCATCTTCCCTGGGTTTGCTGATTCTCTCCTTCTGCTAACTTCCCGCTCACTCTTCAGATTTTACCTCTTTAGAAAATCTGCCCCCACCCCCCATCTTTAGGGTAGACTGACTAGTGCTTAGTTTCTGCACCGGGGGAATGAAGACAAGAGTACCTATCTCACCGAGGTTTTCGGATTCGATGCAATGCTTGTGAGGCCTGCTGCCTGGACCTGGCAGTTGCCTCTAAACTATACCTGCTGCTATTTGCTGTGGGGACCCAGGTGTGTCTCCCATTGCAATGTGGCATCCCTGCCTGCTCCCTGGCTTGCTGCTGCCTGCAGGCAGGCCATGCCTGAGTTTCTTCCGCATCTCCGGGGTTTCACCTAGAGCCCTGGACAGAGATGGGCTCCTATGCGTTAGAGGGAGGGCAGGACACAGTTCTTAATCTCTTTGTGTGTTCTTTTCGCTGGCCCTGGCCGCTGCTGCTGCCGAACCCTGCTTCCGGATGCACCCACACACACTGCGCCAAATCTCATTTCCTCTGTCGTCACCCTGCCTCTCTCTCTCTCTCTCCACCCCAACTTCCTCTGTCTCTTTGTCTGACGGTGTCTGTTTCTCTGTTTTCATTTGAGCCCCTTCCCCAACTCAATAGATGACATCCTCACGTACCTGGGTGTTCAAACCCAAGACCTCACAGTTGTCCTCAGTTCCCCTCTAGTCTCACCCCATACATCTACCATTCAGGAAAGGACTCGGTTCTGCACCTAAGATGCATTCTGAACTTGTCTTCTGCTCCGTCTCCACTGCCACCACCCCAGTACCATCTCTTGTCTGGACCCCGAGTGGCCTCTTTTGTCACTTTTATCTCCCCGTGGTCCATTCTTTTTTTTTTTTTTTTTTTGAGCTAAATAGAGTACCAGCAGGGAGGGGGCGGGGCAGAGGCAGAAGGATGCACAGACTTCCTGCTGAGCGGGGAGCCAGAGGCAGGGCTCAATCCCAAGACCCCAGGATCATGACTTGAGCCGAAGGCAGACACTTAACCACTTAACTGACTGAGCCACCCAGGCACCCCTCCCTGTGGTCCCTTCTACATAGAGCAGGGAGTGTGATCATTCTTGTCATCCTGTTTAAACAATAGCTTCCCCTCCTGCTTTGCACCATGGTTATGAGGTCCCCTAGTGTCTGACCCCTGCCTACCTGCCCACCCCATCTTTGCCCACTCTGCTCCCTACATTTCAGCAACACCAGCCACCTGTTTCCCAAACACGTCACCATTGTTCTGCATCCTGTTCTGTGTACCAGGTCTTGAGTTCTTCACCACTCACCAGGTCTCCTTCTCAGACACGCTCTTTCTAAACCCCAGGCTAAACAGCGCCCGTGCTTAGCACTCATGGTCAGAGTATCCTGCTTTATGTCCTTCATGGTCTGCAGCCCTCTTCACACTGCTCTTGCTCATCCATTTACTTCCTGTCTGTGCTAGAATGTAAGCTCCAGGAGAACAAGGACATGTCATTTGTAGTGTTGTCTCCTCAGAGCCTGACATCTACTGGGGACATACTGTTTGTTGAATGAATAAACACCAGGATGAATCTGTGCGGGTCATTTTATCTGCCACTGACCTATGTGTGCATCTCTTTTTCTTTTTTCCAGACTCTCTCTCTCTACTTGTCTCTGCTTGTCTCTGCCTCTCTGTCTCTTGTACATGGTGTCTCCCTCTGTGTCACTTGCCCCCCTCTTCGCTGAATCACAGCTTTTGACAGCTTGTCATACCTGCTCTTCCTGATTGATGTTCACCCTCCAGATGCCTGCCTCCCTCCTTGGTGAGGGATCACACTCTCTCCGCATGGAGCCCCTTTGCCAAAGGCCCAGCCTGGCTCCCTGGAAGGCAGAGCCCAAGGCAGCAACGGCCACATCTGCCAGTGAGAGGAGTGCCTTCTGGGAACCTGATTCTTGCCTCTCAGAGAGCTGGCATGGGGGCCCTGGGCCGGGATTCTCCAATGTCTCCTTCAGCTACCCTTATCCAATTGCAGTGAAATCCTCACTTCTTAGCAACTTTGGGTGATCCCTGTCATCCCCAGAGCTCATGAGAATGCAGGGTATTTGCATCACCAGCCCAAGGTGGCAAATTCTCATTCGCTTGGGCAGTCCCAAAAGCTGCCCCTTGGCAGGCAGGGTGGGGAACTCCACTTCCCCCACTGCTGCCCACATGTTATAGTTCTCAGAGCCCAGGGGCATCCCCACTCTGAGAACCTGGGTCCAGCCTCTCTCCTATTTGACTCATCTGAGGGAGGAGAGGGGGGTCCCTAACATGGGATGATATGAGTAGTGAGCCACTGACCCTTTCCCTTTGCCATCCCTCCTAACCCCCACCCCACCGGGCCTCTCCAGTATGTTGTCTAATGATGGGATGATGTGAACCGGAAGCAGTCTACACATTCCCATACCACCCCCTCTGCCATGGTCCTCTGCCAGTCAGGGAGGGGTTCTTAAATCCCACAAAGCTGCCCCCCAGAATCGACTCTAAGTCATTAGCCTCACGTCACCAAAGCCAACTCCCAAGAGGACGGTCTTCCTTTCCTCCCAGCTCACCTGTTCTTTTTGAGTGCTGAGCCTCAGTGTTCTCATCAAAAAAGGGGAAACCAGAAAAAGAAGTGTGCCCCCGCTCTTAAGCCTGCCTTGGCAATCAGGGCCTGGCTTGGCGTGCAGGGCCATGAGCAGAAGAGACGGCCGGTGTACCTTGTAGCCAGTGTCCCGGCCTCCTACCAGCCTTGCCCAGCCCACCCCTCTGCCCAGGGCCTCCTCACACTGGCACTTCATGAGAGGGGGCAAGAGAGGGTCTCCTTCAAACTTTCTCCTCTTTGCCTTTATTCTTCACATCATAATAGCAAGGATCTCGGAGGAAGGACAAGAAGGGAACCCGTTCAGCAGGTGGGAAAAGGGAGGCCTGGGGGTAATGATGGGGCTGGGAGGGCACCTGGCTTCAGGGTCGGGGGGCGTCCTCTTGGGGTGCAGTAACCTGGAGAAGACCAAGGTTGTTTGTGCCACCAGCCTAGCGTGGCTTAGGCACCTTGGTGACACTAGGAGGAGGTGGCCTGGCAGGAGGTGAGAGGACAGGGTGCCTGCTGCATCTGGAAGTCCGTCTTCCCACCCGTGCCCCAGCCCTCCCTCCTCCCTTGAGTGACCTGGGCAAGCCACGCCCCCTTCCCCTGCTCGAGATCCTCATTGGTCCAGCGATGACCAAGCCCCCAGGGTCCCCCCAGCTCTGCCACCCCTGACTCGGCCCCAGCCACCCTCACCTGTCTCTCTGCACTGCTATCCTTCTTCATCCCTTTAATGAAATCCGTTCTTCCCTTCAAGTGTTGTTCAAACTCTCCCAGGGTCATGTCCCCTTTCTCCATCAGGACGTGTGGCATGTGGGGCTCTGCAGAGATGAGATCAACTCTTGGCATTTGTCCTAATGTGAGGGCAATGCCAGGGGGCCTTGGTTTGGGAGCAGGATCTTCACGATGGGGAGGACTCCCGACTGGAAGAGGGGGATGGAATCCCTGACTGCCTGGAGGAGCGTGGGGCCGTGGGAAGACTCCTTAGCTGGCAGGCAGGGGAGCCCAGTGGTCCCCGATAACTCACTGCCCCTCCCTGGCCTTAGCTTGCCCATCTGCAGAATGAGTGTGGGACTGGGCTCTGATCTTTTCAGATCCTGACATTTTAGGAATCCTTAAAGAGACAAAAGAGTTGCTCTCCGAGTGTTCAGAGCTATGAGGGTCTCATCGAGCTTAGGATTTCAAGGTTAACTGCTCAGCTGGCCTGGAAGCAAAGTGCCCCAATGGCACTTTGCATTTGGATGACGCCCCTGGGCCTCTGGAGCTAGAATTTGGGCACTCAATTCTGCCAACTAGAGTCATGTTTCCAGGAGCCACCTAGTTGGTCTCCTGTCTCTGCCCTCTGTCCCCTGCCCTCTACCTGGCTGGCCACTGGACGAGGGGCCACATGTCTGGACCCCAGGGGATCAGCACCTCTTCCCTCCCACAGGCCTCCCAGGGGCCCCGCCCGGTGCCCAGTACCGCTGGGGTGGATGAGGATCTCCACGGGCCGGTCGAAGGTGTGTCTGTTGGCCAAGGTGATAATGATGCTCTTGGCAGATCGTGCAGATGGGGCGGCGTCGGCTCGGATCTCGTGGGTGGGACTCTCCACCCCTGTGTAGCACAGAAAGGTAAATAGGCTCAGCAGTCTCAGGAGAAGTAGGGGCTCAGTGGGGGACATGGAGACGCAGGCCAGAGATGAAGGGCTGCTGACTTGCTGTGTAGCCATGGACAGGCCTCCTCAATTCCCCCATCTGCAAAATGGGGGGTTAGATGGATGGTGCTGAGGGCCTTTCCCGCCCTGTCCTCAGGATCCACTGGGGTCAGAGGGTTGCTTCCTCATAGGACACATAAAGAGCTCATCGTTTGGTGGCTGGGCACTCTGTAAAGGTCTTTCGTGTTGGAACGTTGTGCTGCCCTGAGGGGACACTCACTGACAAGAAACCGCATCCTCATATCCTTTATTTAAAAGCTTGAGTGACCATCAGAGCAATGGTCCCCAACTCTGGCTGCATGTTAGGATCACCTGGGAGCTCTGAACTATTCCCACACCCCTGACCACTGCCATCAGTAGCTCTGGGTGGGCTCTGGGTGGCAGGATTTGGAAGCTCCCCAGGGGATTCGACTCTGCAAGATGAGAACCAGGAAGCACCTCTGTGGCTGTGGCCTCTGGGGGAGGACTCAGGGCGTCCAGGCTCCTAAGGACACCGCCCCAAGGGAGCCATTGACGTGGGCATGGGAACAGTCTTGAAACCTGTCCTTGGGAGGGGCTCTACCTCAGGCAACACATTGGGGAGCAGGAAGTGGGGGTCCGTAAGGCTCCCCATGCTTCAGGTTGCCTTCCGTCGGGGTGGGACAGCTTCCCTGCCCTCCCCTTCCTCTCTCTCCCTGGCAGCTTTCGGCCTGAAGCCCTCCCCACTTCGGGGCCTCAGGTCTTCTTTCAGGTCCCGGGCCAGGTCTGGGCAGCTCTCTTCTCACCTGCGAGCAGGCACGGCCCGCGGATCTCCAGCTGGAAGTTGAACTCGTATTCCATGGGGTTGGACACATCGGTGTCCAGGAGAGTTGCCAGGCACAGCTTGTTCCAAGAATCCAGGGTGCGGATGCCGAAGCAGTGCTTGTCTTTGCTGGAAGGGGTCGAGAGGAGGAGGAGGCGGCAGCAGGTGGGCAGCCAGGGTAGTGGCGGCAGGGACCCGGCAGAAAGAGGGAAGAAGGCGGTGGGCCCTGGGCAGCCCTGGCCCTGCTGCAGCCCAGCCCTAAAAGGGGCTGATGCGCTTCCTCCCACCTCAGACCCTTACTCTGCCACATGACCTGCCTCCAGGGAGAACCTGGACTCAGACATAAGGCACAGCTACCGACAGTGGATGGGCCGGGCTCTGGGCCTGGTGGCCTGCAACACTGGTGCACGGAGTTCTCACCAGCGCCCCTAGAAGAGGCATCAGGACCCCATCTCCCCATTTCCCACACGGGAAAACAGAGGCTCCGCAAGATGAAGCGGCTAGCCTAAGCTCCCACTGTGGGGACTTGGTAGGTCAGCCTGGCTACACGGTGATGAAGCTAACACCACATCACACTGCTTCCTGGATCCCTGCTCTTTGGGAGCTGGGAGCCCTCGCACGAGCCACTCCTCCAAGCCTGTTTCCCATCCCTGAAATGGGGATGATGATGAGTCGCCTTGAGTGAGCACTCAGTGAAGTGTCACCTGCTGAAGGCTCGCGTTTCTGGGCTCTCTTTCTGGGTCATTCCCCACCCCGTCTTGGACCCTGCTCCATCCTGCACCCCTGGACCACACCCCCTAACCTAAGCTCTTTGCTCTAGGTGCTTAATGCTTGATAGTGAAGTCCCCTGGTGCCATGTGGTTGTGTGTTTTCTAGGAAGAGGGCTCATTGTGTCACTTTCAATCACTTCCTTTGTTTCGCCTGCTGCTGTGTTTCTGAGGTCTGTCCAGGGGGCCGTGTGCAAACCAGCCTCTGCTGGGACGTGGTATCACTTGGGAGCATCTGTTATATGGCCCTTATTTCTTCCTGCCTCCCTGTGTCAGCAGATACCACTGCCATGAAGATCCTCATCTGTGTCCCTTTTGGGGACTTAGGGACTCAGGAAAGAATTTCTCTGGGGCTCCTGTGTCAAAGGCTTGTGTGCTATCCTTGTACCCGCTGACATGGGCACTGGGCCCTCTGCGTTGGAGACGCAGGGCCTACCAGAGCTGGGGACATTCAAGACCTCGGTGGGTCCAGGAACGAGAGGCCTGGGGAGGCCCTGAGAAGCCTATTCCTGCCCCTTCCGGCAGGTGGAGTCAAACAGAGAGGCTCTCGGGAGAAGCCGGGGTCAAATCCCCGTGAACCTCAACGGTGCTCAGAGTGACACAAGAAAAAATAAGAATAATGGGTAAACCCAAGTGTTAGTGAGGAGGAGGACAGGAGGAGGCTCCTGCCCACCGCTGGTGGAAGTGGAAACTTTCCAGCCTAGGAAGCGAACTGGCAATACACAGCGTGTGTCTCGTGTTCCTGGTCTGAGACTGGCTGGTGCCACCAGCTTCTCTGCTGTGCCAACCAGTGTCCTCATCCTAGGCTTCAAGATCCTGTACAATCGGACTCCCCATCATCCCTCCAACCTCTCTCTCTCTCTCTCTCTCTCCTGTTCCTTCGCTCCATTAGTCATGTCGGCCTTCCAGCTGCTCCTCCAACACACCATGCCCACTGCTGCCTCAGGGCCTTTGCACTTACTGCTTGCTCTGCCATATGCCCAGAATGTTCTTCCTCCAGCATATTTCCACCCTCCCCTTCTTCAGATGAGGCTTCAGGTGCTGCCTAAACCATCTATTGGAGCTAAAATAGCACCCAACCCCACTCTCTCCCCCACCCCAGCCTCTATAGCATTTAACTTCATAGAACTCCCCTAATATATTACATATTACATGTTACGGGATGGGCTTATTTTTTTTTCCTGTCTGTTGACATGTCCCCCTGCCCCTATCAGAATGCCAGCCCCATGAGGGCAGGGACCTTATCTGTCTAGTTTACTGCTGTATTCCCAGCACCCAGAACTGTGCACGCAGTAGGTGCTTAATTACTGTTCAGGTAGTGATGGAGGAGTGTCCTCCTGGCTGGCTCCACATGGGAAGCTGCACTAACCTTCCCCCAGCTCAGCCTGAAGCATTTTAAAGGTGTCATCCAGAAGCTTGCTGACTCTGTCCTCTGTGTCCCCGGCTGTCCCCAGAGCCCTACCCAGGGTGTGCATGAAACTCCGGGCTATACACCGGTGCTTCCTCCCAGATGTCAACTTGACTCAAATGTTTGAGACAAGACTTGGGGTGGGGAGAGTTAAGTAGTTTAACTGGTCATTAATTGTGTTCTTTTTGGTTCAAAATAGCGCAAAGACTCTCTGGAATAGATTTTAAAAATTCACGCATGAATGATGACGTACAAGATCTTAAAAGATACTTGAACACAGCAGGTAAGAAGCACCTCCTCTCTCCTTGTACAGGAAACACCCATCCTCCTCAGTCCACGGGTGGGAAAAAGGGATGAGACCCAATTTTCATAGCAGCTTCAGGCTGCGACCCGCCTTCTCCTCCTGTCTACCCCTCCAGGGGAGTAGAGAAAGACTGTCCTGCCCTGGGCTTGTGGTGTCCCCAGCCCCACCTTGCTGAGACACCCCCCCCACCCCGTAATGGCTTTTTGTTGCTTTGGAGAGAAATCTGAAGTTGGCCAGGGCCACAGGGCATCCTGTGTGTCTACAGCGTCATCTCCTGTCACCCTGCTTCAGTTTCTCTCTGAGGTCCTGTCCTTGCTACCTCAGGGCCTTTGTCCCTGTTCTCACCTGTGGGAACATTCCTCTGTGCGCCCACCTCCCTGTCACTGCTCAGCTCTTGGCTGAAATATTACTCCCCAGGGCAGCCTGGCCTGGTCCTTTGTCCCCCAGGGTGGGTCCCTTTTTTATACCATCAGCCCAATGAACTTCTCCTTCATTGCACTTTTAATTATCACAATCATGAATTATGCATGCAAGCGCAGAAACAATGACCTACATATCAGTTGTGTTCTTAGTTGGATGATGATCTCTCCCACCAAGCTCCAAATAGGAAGGGGCAATGAGGATTTGGGGCCCTCTGTCACCCTAATACCCAGCTCAGTGTCTGGCACTCAGGTGCTCAGAAAATACCTCTTGTCCCCTGCCTTCATCCAGCTGACCCCCTGCTGCCACCCAAGGCTCTGCCCCTGGGCTGGGCTGGGGCTCCTTACCCTTGGGCCTGTTGGGTGGAGGGGCCCACGCTCTCGGTGCAGAACTGCGGCACGGTCGGGGTGCAGACAGCAGGCAGCAGGACCCGCACAGCCCCGCTGGGCAGCGTCGGGAGTTCCGAGGAGGTGCTGACGAAGATGGTGACGTTCTCCATGGGTGCAATGGTCCCCAGGTTGACCACGAACAGGATCCGCTCCAAATCCTCATCCAAAGCCACCCTCCCTGGTGTGCAGGAAGGCGGGATGACAGAGACCCCCTCTTGCAGATTGTTCCCTAAGTGACAGGCCCGTAGTCAGCTATGCATAGATGATTTCTAGTTCCCTGTACCACAGGCAGGTTTGAGCCCATTTTGCTGCCGGGGAGACTGAGGATTAGCGCGGAGGTGGGACTTGCCCAAGTTACTCAGCAGATAACTGACTCGCTGAGGAGGGAGGTGAATGCACAGGGGTCTGCGGCCAGGCCCGCGTACTTTCCACGGCACCATGCTGGAGTGGGAGGCTGGGACCCACAGAACCTGGACAGAAGTCACCCATCTGCAGACTCTGCTCCTCCTCAAAGGGTCACAGTTAAGCACCCTCCCAGCCTTGGGGCAGGTGCTTTTGTTCATGTCTCCCCTGTTGTCTGAGAGGCTGTTCCCTCACCCCTCCCCAGCCAGTGTCCCCCAGCCACCGACCGCTCCATGGAAACCTCCCTGGTCCCCAGTCGGACCCTCTTTCCCTCCTCTGACGTTATCCAGACCTCTTCTGCCAAAGGCGCCCCCACCCCCTGCTGTGGTTACCCCGAAGCATGTCCTAGCTGTCCTTCCAGGCTCTGAGCAGTCGTGATAACGAAGGTGGCTGGATGTCTCACACGTGCTGGGCGCTCCTTACAAGACTCTCCAATGTCTTAATGATCAGGTGAACAAATGTCATCCGATCACAGATCCAAAGGTAAGGGTCCCTTCTGTCACATGATACTTGATCTGAACTCAAATCCTGACTGTCACCGACAGACTGTGTGAACTTGGGCCGGTCACTCACCCTCTCTGTGCCTCAGTATCCACAATAGCGGGCAGAGTAGCCGTGACTGGAGTCCTTACTCTCTGTCAGAGACTGTCATCTCCACAACCCACACACCCTGTTGAGCTTTGGGTGTATCTTGTGATCAGTTCCATTTTACAGACGAAGTTTAATTTTTTAATTTAAGCTCATACCATTCGCAAGCAATGGGATGGGGTGTGGTGGGGGTCAAGCCCTGGTGCAGTTCGTTCTGCAACCTCTGAGCTCAACGGACATGCTATCTGTAGAGATAGGAGCCCTTTCGTTGCCTCTGATCTTCACCACACTTTTGAGGTGAGAACAGGAACAAGGTTCGGAGAGGTCGCATTATTGGCCTGAGGTCATACAGGATTCCTGCCTCCTGGTTTAGAGCTTTCTCCACCCTATCCCACTCCTGTCCTTTCAGTCTGCTCGAGACCCCAGCCAGCCCCAGGCCCTGCCACAGCCCTTCTGTCCTCACCTGTGACAGTTGTGGCTCGGATGCGGGTGCCCTCAAAGTGGCCACTATCCATCTTGGCTTTGTCCTTGATCTGTACTGTCACGACACGGTCGGCAATGACTGCCTCAAAGCCAATCACTGTGGTATATTCATCCAGGGGGTACACGAAGAGGCCTGCAGGGGAAGGGCCCGGCATCACAGGGTGCCCCGGCTGCACACTGCGCACCCCACCCGTGGGAGGGAAGCCAAGCCCTGGGCCAGCCAGATCGATGGATGGATGGTACTCACTGCCACTTAGAGGACGTCGGGGTCAGGGGGCTCCAGCTGGGACCTCGTGGCTCTGGGGCAGGCCAGGTTAGTGCACCAGAGACACCGTGGGAGCAGTGGGGCGACTGGCAGAGGGACAGCTGCTCCTGTCCCAGCCCGCTCTGACTCTGGCCATGTGGCCGGGGCTTCTGAGTTTGCAAGAGACCATGGCAATTGGGATTTTTATGTGACTTGTTTGTGCCAAGGAGCTGGAGCATCGGAGGAAACAGACTAAGGTTCCAATCCAGTCTGTGCCACCCCTCCTGGCCTGGTGAGCTTGGATAGGACACTCAGCTCCTTGAAGCCTCACAGCCCCATCTGAAAATGCGGCCAACAGAGCCAAACCCATGGGGTTGTCGTGAAACCAGAAAAAGTAACTGCCATTTTTTTAGCTACATGTCCCATGGCGTGAGCTCCATGTTTTTAGACCTTCGTGCTTCTCAGACTCTAAGAGTGCACGGGTCACCTGGGGATCTTGTTAAAATGCAGATTCCGATTCAGTAGTTCTGGGCCAAATTCTGAGATTTTGCATTTCCACTGAGCTCCTGAGCGGTGCTGATGGCTGGGGGACCACTCTCGGGGGATCAAGGCAGTATCTCATTTGATGTGCCCACAGCACAGTGCCTGGCCCACGGCGAGCCCTCCCCAGATCCCAGCTCCCATCCTTCGGAGCCTTAGCCTCCTCATCTACACACTAGGAAGACTGGTTCTCCCCACATGTGGAGAGCCCAAGGACCCGTCCCCACGTGGGCCAGTCCTTTAGTCTCCTGGGCCCCCAGCTAGTTCCATTTTAAGTCTCCATCTAGAGATTTTCCTAAATAGACCACCAGGGTGATCTGCTCTGCCCAAAAATGTTTCTGATAAAGTAAGTTCCCCTGTAGGTTCCTTTGGGGACCGAGATGGTTGGGATGGAGGGTGGTACCCCAAGACATGAAGCCTGGGGGTAAAGGAGGCCCCCATCTCTGTGGACGAGGAGGAATTGTAATGGCAACAAGCCTTCACCCAGCACCTCCTGGCCAGCCTTCCTGTGACCCCCTTTCTGAAGTGAGAAGAGAGGCGATTGATTTACAGACTCCTACGGACCAGCGTCCTGCACTCTCTTGACTACCCCGCTCTGATGATTCATAGTCCCACACCGCTTTTCATTCCACGCTGCCCTTCCATACGCATGACCTCATCTGCTCCTCCCGTAAACCCCGGCGTCCAGACAGGTGGAGGTGCACCCCGATCCTGAGGAGGACAGTGGCTTCCCCAAGGTCACAGAGGTAAGAGCCACACCTAGGAGTGGGAGCTCCCGGCTCTCCATGGAGACTTGACGCCCCTCCTACTGGGATGCTCCCTGAGAAAGTGGGGCACCAGGCATTTGACACAGGTGGGCATGCCTTGCGGGTGTAGATAGTGCCGGGCCGGCTGGCCAGGGCTGAGCCCGAGGCCTGACCTGATGTGCCTCTAGCTTTGAGGCCTGAGGGGCGGAACTGCCATTCCTATTTCACAGATGAGCCAACCAAGACTCAGGAAGGTTACGTGGCTTGTCCCCGCGTGGATCGGCTGGTACGCGTCAAGGTAAGGATTAAGCACGGAGGGTGGGTGGCCCTGGGGGAAGCCCCGCAAGGGTCCTCACCCTGGAAGGGCTGGGCTTCCAGGTTGCCATAGGTGAGAGAAGCAGTCAGTCCCAGGGCGTAACCGCTGACGAAGGAGGTGACATCGGAGGCGGTGAGGGGCAGGGCTGCCCCTGTGATCTGGTTCAGCAGACCAGGCATCCCGCTGGCTACTCAGCCTTCAGGGCCTGCAAGAGACAGGAAGGGCAGGAAGTGGGGAGACCCCCCCCCCCACCGCATCCCTTCCCAACCCAGTCGTCCACTTCTGGCCCCACAGGCAGCCGGCACTGTTCTCCCCTCCTGGGCAGTGACCTTGCTGGCTCTCAGCCCTCCCTGAGAGAAGTGGAGATTCTGTTTCTTTCCATTTCACAGCAAAGAAGCCAAGGACTGAAGACCTGTCACCTGCCTGGGCTCCCCCGGTGGGAGGGAGCAGAGTTGGGGCTGGAGCCCAAGCAGGCTCACGGCCACCCTGGATTTCTCCCCACTGGATGGTGCTCCCTGAACTCTGGATGCGAGTCCGGGGACTCGGGCTCTGGCCCCATCCTTTCATCAGAGTCCCATAATCTCAGAGCTGTTGTGGCTGCTTCCTGGGCGGAATGATGGAGCGGGGACAGCTCACCACATCCCTCCATCTCTGATCTCAGAGGCATCCAGAATGCATCTACCCACCACCGTCAGCGCCGCTGTGAGGGGGGTGATGAACACCCAGAAGATGCTCAGATGAAAGGAGCCACCATTCCTCTAGGCGTGCACGTCAGAAGGCTGGAGGCATTCCTGGCACCTTTCTCACCACACCCATACCCAGTCCAAAGCCGAGGCTTGTGTCTCATCCCTGCAAATGCCCTGGCGCCCATCCATGCTCCGCCAGCAGCATCCTCGTCCCAGCCACACCACGTCTATCTGGACCAAGATTCCCAGTTGGCCCCTTGAATCTACTGTCACCCCCACTCCCATCAGTGACCAGGCCCCCACAGCAACGCACCAATTGGAGCGGTCTCTGCTCCCGGAGTGGACACCAAAACCCTTAAGACGGTCTAGGGTCTGTGTAGTCTGGCCCT
The DNA here is from genome assembly GCF_018345385.1 of Vulpes lagopus. Taxonomy (NCBI): domain Eukaryota; kingdom Metazoa; phylum Chordata; class Mammalia; order Carnivora; family Canidae; genus Vulpes; species Vulpes lagopus. Next base: position 127,706,237 of record NC_054831.1, read on the forward strand.
GCCGGCCTCGCCAGCCGCTCAGTCATCACGTCCTCAGGCAGCCTCCAGTCCATTCCTCAAACGTGGCCCGTGGTCTCTCACCTTTGTCCCTCCATTCACCCCCTGGAAGGCTCACCCCATGACCCAGTTCTAAACTAGTAACCTCCCTCTTCAGTTTCCTTCAGTGTCAACCCAGGGTCACTGTGTGCAGAAGCCACACCACCAGGGCCCAGGGTCCTCCTTTCATCTGCCTCCCGCAGAGCTGAGTCTCTCCCTCAGGGCACCCCCACCCGTGTGTAGGGATGCAGTTTGCGGTGTGAGATTATTTGGTTGCTGTCGTCCCATCTACAGCGTGTGCTCCCGGAGGGATGGGCCGTGTCTCTAGTGTATCCTCAGTGCTTAAACACACACAGGAACCGAGGACTGCGGTCATTCCTGAGTGAAGGATGGAGCACTTCTCAGGGCGGCACACGATCTGTTGGGCTCCCGACACCCTCCCCGGTCATGGCTGTGCTTGAAGGGTGCAGTGGGGACGGGCAGTGAACTCAAAGCGTGGGGAATACAAATTTGAGGTCCGGTTCACTCGCTCTGGGGGCTCCTCCCTGGGGAGGGTGAGCCAGGACAGGCTACGGTGGGCGGCTGGCCTGTTGCAATCCTTTGCAAGGCTGTTCAAGGCGTGCTTTTCTCCAAGAAGGGAACCCTTCCCGTCCGGGTGCTCCTCTCGCCGCCCTGGATCCTCTGGGGCGCCCGCCTCTCTGCCTGGCACCAGTTGCCTTTTTAATTATGTTCTCCCTTCTGGCCCCGGCCCAGACAGCTCTCAGCCCTGCCTTATCGGGCCGACTGACTGGCAGCAGGAAGCAGATAAGGAGCCCCGAGGGGGCCGCTGCCTCTCCAGCCACCTTGCCTTGCCTTGCCCCAGAGAGTGTTCTCTGTCCTGGTGGCCTAGCAGAGCCTAACTCCCTCCGGGGGACAGGACAAGCTGACGGAGTCCATGTCCTGAGCCACCTCCGCTGCCACCAGCCTCCCTCCCTCCTCCTCAGCCTGGTTCACTCCTGGCCAGAGGGCTCCCGAGGAACGCAGTTTCGGGCAACTGGCACCCAGATGTGTGGCAAACTTGGCTTTCAGCTTCAGTCTGTCCTGGGATGGGAGTTTGGCCAAGGGCATCTCCCCACAAGGTTCCCAGGAAGTTGGGGAGGGGTGGGGCTCGCCTGGGAAGTGGGGCTTGAATGAAGGAGGCTGGTAACATGGGGCAGGTTCACTCAGAACTGACCTTTTAGCATAACCAGTACCTTTCCTTCTTGGGAAGAGTATACTTGGAATTCTTCGGGGTCTACACAATGCATATTTTTCATCAATTCATCAAGCACTGATAAGCACTTACTGTATTCCAAGCCCTGAATTAACCACTGGGGATACAAAGATAAGACACGGCTCTGTCCTTAAGGAGTTACAATCAATCTAGTGGCAGAGGAAGAGGAGAGGGGGAGGAATAGTGGCAGCAGCTGGAATCTATTGGACATCGAATGTGCTAGATGTATGTATTATTTCACAGCCACCTTATAAGGCACGGCACTGTTTTGCAGATGGGGACACTGAGGCCCAGAGAGAGATGTGTTTGGTTTCGCTCACGAGTTGAGGTGGGGAGTGGAAGGACAGAGGGATACTGTGGGTGCCTGTGTAGGGTTTCCTCTGGAGCATTCTCAGAGCACCCCATGCCAGTCCTGTGAGCCAATAATGCTGGGTGCCTTCCCTCCAGCCAGCCCAACACCCAGATTATGGGGGGTTCCCAGGGTGACTGTTGAATACCAAGGCTGTCCTTGATGGTCTAGACCCTGTAAATCTCCAGCGATCCCTGTCCCTCGGGCAGGCCTCTCTGGAGCCAGACAAGCCTAGACGTGAATATTGGTGCATAACTGACTGCTTCACTACCCCCCAAGTGAGCGTCAGCCCCTAGATGCTGACTCCCTTGTCTATAAAACTGGGCGAGCAGAGAGGCCCTTGGCTCCCACTTCACCAGCACCATGAAGATCGCGTTGAACAGTGTGGTACCCAGAACAGCTCCCGGCACATGCTAGGTGCTCAGTAAATATTTGTACAGTGAAAGGAATGGATGGATGGATGGATGAATGAATGAATGAATGAAAGCTGGCTGCCTCTCAAGGACACTAACCTCTAGTGATCACCCAGGTGCCAGGGAGGCCGTGGGGAACCAGGCAGGCACGAGATACAAACTAATGGTAGAGACAGATACTAAGCTGCAAGCCAACAGATTCACGATCTGACCCCTACTTGTCACCTCCCCTGCTGCCACCCTCCCATTGTCCCACTGTCTATTCTCACTGGAGCAGAGTGAAGCCGGGGATTCAGTCATGTGACTCTAGGGTACAGTCCTCCTGACGGCTCCCCATGTGCCTCCCAGGCCCCCCACACCTAGTCCTTCTCCCACTGAAGACGCCCTTCTAGCTCTTCTCCTGCCTTCACTCTTCTGTGGTGGCTGTTCCCATTCCCGGGAATGCTCTCCCTTCCACGTTCTCGGGGCTCGCTCCTTCGCTCCCTCAAGCCTTTGCTTCAAGTGCACTTGCTCACGGAGGCCAACCCTTTAAACTAGCAGCCCGTCCCCCCATCTTCACATGCAATCCCTTGTCCTACATTTTATTTACCTTTCCCTCAGCAAGCACCACTAACGTGATATTATAATATAAAATATGTACTATGTTTGCTGCTTATCCTCTGCTTCCCCTGCACGAGGGCAAGGATTTGGGGTCTGTTTTTCTCACTGGTATATCCCAAGGACCTTGAATAGAACTTGTACTAATGGTAGGTGGAGAATAAAGATCTATTGAATGAATGAATGAATGATTGAATGAATGAATCAATCAATCAATACTTAATCTTAACGCCAGGCTGGCTACTCCTGGGTTCCTTATTCTCCTGGACGTGGGAGAGAGGTCCTCTGACCACCAGGCCCAGGGCACCTCCCCAGAGAATTTGTAAAGAATCCCTTAGGCTCTCATCTTGCTATTTATGTCAGGACCCCAAATACACCCTTGCCGGCAGCACCAGGGTCCCACCTTTAACAGACCGTCCGTCCACCAGGGATGCTGTGATTCTGCGTCCCCGAGCTGGCCTCTGGCCACCCCCCACCCTCCAGCCACCCGCTGTGCCTTCAGCTGCCACCATTCTGAAGCCAGAGAGCACCCTGTTTTCTGGGCCTCTCTGGGATTCTCTCTGAGTTCCCTGTCCTGCTTCCCCGGCAGCCCTAGACAGGAAAGGGGGCTGCCTCTTGTCACCCCTCAGAGTCGGGAGGTGGGACACATGCCTTCCATCTCAGCTGCTGCTCCAAGACCACCATTAAAAAAAAAAAAAAAGGATCCCTGGGTGGCGTAGCGGTTTGGCACCTGCCTTTGGCCCAGGGCGCGATCCTGGAGACCTGGGATCGAATCCCACATCGGGCTCCCGGTGCATGGAGCCTGCTTCTCCCTCTGCCTGTGTCTCTGTCTCTCTCTCTCTCTCTGTGACTATCATAAATAAATAAATAAAAATTTTAAAAAATCTGCCTATAAAACCCATTTTCCATGGTGGTGATCTGGGAGGACGGGCTGATGCCTTCTGACTCCGGACACATCCCCATGTCCCGCCGTCGCTTGCCATTCCCAAGGTCCCGATTACACCCTTCTTGTAGCAAACACCTGGCACCCGGCTCCTATCTTCCTCCACTCCCCAAGCCCTGCCATCAATCGGCTGATGTCAGCACCCGTAGCCGCGGTGCGCCCAACTCCCTGCCTCTCTGGAAACTTTGCTCCCGCCCCAGCCCACTTGCCACATCCACTCCCAACGCCCTGAGCTTGAGACGCTGCCCCTGAGCGCCCCATCTCCGAAACCACTGGCTCAGTCACGTAGGTCGCTCTAAAAGATCACCACCGCTCAGCACGTCCGAGCCCTTTCCTTGATTTCTCCTAAGCACTTACCACCGTCTGGCATACTGTCCTGCTTATTAGTGGTCTGGTTGGACGTGTCTCCCCAGCTCTCCGGAGTGTCGTCCCCAACGAGGGCACGGGGGGTGTTGCAGTTTATTCGCTGCTGTACCCACTACAGAGGGAATAATGCCCAGGGATGGTGGATGCTCGATAACTATTTGGTTTTGAATGGGTGAAACGTCATTCCACGGGCTTTATACATCGAATTTGGCAACAGCCGTCAGGGGTGGGTACTCTCGGGTATCCTTGTTTTATAGATGAGAACACGAAGCTCAGAGAGGTCAGGTGGACTGTCCAAGGTCACACAGCCAGGAGGCAACAGGGCTGGGAGCTGAGCCCAAGCAGCAGGAACACAGCTCCTGTGCTCGCTTTGCCCTGTGGGCTGTGATGCCACCTGCTTGGCCTGTGCCCCAAGCTGTGACATTTCCGCCCGTGCACTCTCCGAGGCCTCCTCTCCTCTCCATTTCCACCGCTGCTGCTTCCCTACTCTGCCCTGGACCATCTCTACCATCTCTGACCCGCTCCTTTGACTCCAGACTGTGTCCTTTCCAGTTCGCTCTGTCATCTCAGGCACGCACGCGTGCACACACGCACACACACAGGCACACAAACTCACACCAGCCTCCCTCTCCCCTGCACGTGATGGCTCCTCATTGCTCTTGTCTGATGGGGCAGGTTAAACCCTCAGCATGGCATTCAGGGCTCGTCCCCATTCGGTCCCCATCTCTGTCCGGTGTCACCTCCTGGTACATTCTGTACATTCACTTCGTTCCAGACACCCTGACCTCCTCACTGTGCCCTGAACACACCAGGTTCGTTCTCACCCTTCGGCTGCTTCCTACAATGAGGGTTGCCTTCTCTGCCTTACAAAGTCCTGTTCAACATTCAAGGCCCAGTTTCATTGTCGCCTCCTCTTTGAGGTCCTCTCCCACCCTCGACACCCCAGTGGATCAGCCGCGGCCTCCTCAGGGGCTTCCACAGCCTCCGAGCACCTGTCACATCTGTCATCCGGAAGCACCGTAACTGCCCATATATGATGCTTGTCAGCTCCAAGTACCGTAAGAACGTGGGGGCATCTCCTTCTTCGCTTGTGCCCTGGCTTCCTGCACGGGGCTCAGTTTGGAAGAGGGGCTCTAAATCAGGCTCTCCCAGGTTCTAGTGCTTTAGAGCCATTGCTAATGCTCACACCCACCCTCACTTTATGGGTGGGAAAAACGAGGTGCAGAGTCTGGAAGCGTGTTAGTGGGTGGTCAGGCTGGGTGGGGTGGGAAGCAGCCTTCTGCCAGCCCACGCCTGTCCTTTCCCTTGTCCAGCTGCTTCCAGTTCATGGAGAGCACAGGAGAGGCTGCTGGAGGAGGAAGGGGGAAGGGCAGGGAGCACCAGGAGGCTGGGGAGCGTGGGCTTCATGACGTGGGGCTGTGATGCCCTTCGAGCTGCTGCTGTGATCCTGAGCACCATGAGCTCAGCCAGCCCCCCCCTCCCCCGCCATCAACCGCTGGCCCCAGAGAAGCTTCTGGGCAGGTTGTGGTCTGGGCCTCAGTTGTCCTGGAACAGCCTGGGGTGCAGGCTTCATGGCTGAGAACCGACTGGGCCACCAGGAGCCTGCAGCAGGCAGTGTGACTTGGTTTAGTTGTGCTGTGGGGACACGTCCAGGGACAGGAGCCAGGAGAAGAGAGAGCGGGGACCCTGCTTGTCTTCCATCATCATGACAGGCTGGGGAATGCCTGCATTGAGGTCCTGGGGTCAAGGAGAGGGACCGCCCGCCTGCTTGTCAGAAAGGGATCAGAAAGGGGGAAGCTGGCTAGCAGCCGGGCCCCGCCATCTGCAGCATTGCCTGGGTTAGTTAGAGTCCTAGACGGCGACTTCCTGGTGGCCTTGGGCCAGTTACTCAACCGGGCTCCATCACATCTATATTGTGTGACCCTGAGCAAGTTACTTAACCTCTTTGTGCCTTAGCTTTCACATCTGTAAAACGGGATGGCGACAGTGCCCACTTCCTTAGAAACTAGATGGATAAAGGACAGAATGTCTGCAAGTGAGTGGGTGGGAAGCTAGTGGGTCCTGATGGAGCAGGGGGCTTCTCTTCCACGTGTTTTCTCATAGACCCTCCCTGCAAGGGCCCCTTCCTGGGCTGGGTGAGCTTGCACAGGTGCCAGGTTGGCACAGCTGGGAAGATCCTTGGGTCCCTGCCCAAGCGCCCACCGCAGTAAGCTCTCTGATTCTGACCTTGGGGCTGAAATGTGCCCTGTCCCCTCTCTTCCTCAGTTCACTTTCTGTCCCAGAGACAGCCTGGCAGCCTTCCTTTCCCCACCTGGAGACCTCTCTGCTTCTCCCTGGCCAGATGCCCCCAGATTATGTCCACAAGGTCAGGGCCCCCCAGCCCGGTGGTCTCAGCCAGGCTGGGGCCAGACATAGACTCGGAGCCCACCAAGCAACCCTGGCCTTGCCACCCTGCCCACTCACCTTGGGCTATGGGTCTTCATCCTTTTCCCTGTCACCAAGCTGTCTAGAAAGTCCGTGCTTTCATGCCCCCACTGGGAGCTTGTGCTTCAAGAACCATCCCACACACAAACCAGCACCAACACTCTTTAAAGTCCGGGCAGAGTCAATGGGTTTTTAGGCCTTGGCTGATTGTCCTAAGCTTCTAGAATTCTGGGGCTCTCACATTCTGGTCTCCTTCTCCACACCTCTCCCCTCAGGTCCACATCCATGCTTCTGAACCCCCACCCCTACCCCACCTCTGCCCACCTACCCCATGCTCCAACCAGTCAACACCACTTGCTGTTCCTCTAAACAAGCCTGACTTCTGCTTCCACTTCTCCTCTGATGTGACTGGCTCTGCCAGGAAGGCTGGCCCCACCCCACCCCTGTCCCCAGAGGAGTGCTCATCCATCCGTAAGTCCCAGTCCAAATGCCACCCCCTCCATGAAGGCTTCTTGGCATTATGACCACCCCCACCAGCACAGTCGGTGCACCTCCTCTCTCATCAGCCATGTGCTGTCCGCTCAGCAGATGTAGATGGAGCACCTCCCGTGGACCAGAACTGTGCTGGGCCTGGACCACAGAGGCCAGCATGATGGACAAGGAAGGACTCTGCCCAGAGCCCTTGTGTCCCGTTCCTCACCCATCCCAGCAAGGAGACTGTCAGCTCCTGGTACTCGAGGCAAAGACTGCCTCCCCCGCTGCCTGGCCCACAGTCGGTGCTCACCGGTGGCCTGAATGGATGACGGCATGTGCTCCATTTGTCCCATATTGAATGAGCGAGGGAATGAATGAGTAAATGAACAGGATGGAATGTATCAGGGAGTGGGAACAGGCCTTGGCTGTGGGCTCATTTAAAGCAGCAAATGGTGGGAGAAATCTCTTTCACCCCAGAACCTGTAGGATTCCATCCCAGAGACAGATGTAGTCTTCTTTTGGCTTGGGGAGTTGGGGGACGGTCAGGACAGAAGATGCCCAGGCGTCTCAGTGCCTGGTGTGCCTGCACTGCCCAGAGAGACCTGGAGTCCAGCCAGGATGTCCAGCCGGATGTCCAGGTCAGCCAGCCCTGCAGGTGGCTGAGGCCCAAGCCGCCCACGCACGGCTCCAGAGGCTTCCAGCTGAGAGGCTGCGTCTGGGCCTGCTGCAGGAGGGAGACAGAGGCACAACCGCATCAAAAACTGCTCGTTCTCCAGGCCCTCCATGGGGGCTGTCGGGTTTCTGGAGAGACCCTTCGTTATATGATACACCATTAAGAAGGTGTCGTGAATCCTTGGAAACGGCGCTGGTTGGCAGGTGCACAGTAGCTGCTCGCTTCCTGGGGACCCAGCGAGACCCAAGCATCGGGGTCTCTGCCCACTGAGGGTCTTTCAGAAATGAGCCAACACGTGGCTGGAAAATTGGACTCCGTTTACGCAAATGCAGTTTCCCCCCAGCCTTCCAGGGCTGCATGTGCAAAGGCGAGCTCCCTGAGCTGGGCCACCGTGTCCCCGCGGCCCCAGGAAGGGCCCCACACCTTGTCCGCGTCTCCCTGTGCGCTGAGGGGCTCGCAGGAGGAGGGCGCCGGCCAAGGGCTGTTTTAGAATCTAACTTCCCTGTCTCCCCTCCTGCCGGCAGGCCTGTGCCTTCTAGCACTGCTCTCTCGCGCTGGGGGCTCCTAGGAAATTGAGGAGACACCCTCAATATGTACCGTGCCTTCCCCAGACGCCTGGAAGGGGTGGAGTGACAGGCTAGGAAGGAAGCTACCTCCTGCTTCGGGAAACTGCCTTTCCACTTTCTTCCCAATTCTTTCTCACAGCAACTTCTTTGAAACTCAGTCTTGCCCTCTGTATAATGGGCATGTAAAGTGGCAGTTTATCCTCCCCCGCCCCCACCAGCCCCGCCCTGCCCCGCCTGGGCTCTTATGAGGATTGCAAGTGAGACATGGCTTCTAGAAGGGTTACCCCAGGGCCTCGTCCACGTTGCCAATACTTTCATTTCCTTTCCTCTCTGGGATTTCTTCCTGGTCTTACTCTCCCACCAGTCAGGCTGCATCTGGGCAGCTGTGTTCTTGGCATTTCCCCATGGTGGCCATGGCCGCTCATAGCCCCCAGACCTGCCTTCTAGCCTCCCCCAGGGACCCCGTTTCCCACAGCACCCAGCCTGGGTGTTGGCTGAAGAATTGACTCATTGCCTTAACTTCGTCTGAGGTCCCAGGTCAGTTGGCACCGCGCTGCGAGGCTACTCCCCCACACATGCTGTCCCCTCAGATGGTACAGACAGGCTGTGTGGGCTGAGGGCACCGGACAAAGAGACAAAGTCCCCAGGCCTGGATGCCAGCTCTGCCGCCCACTCCATAAGGGCCTCAGCCTGTGACCCTGCTGTCACACACATGGCCAACACCCACTGCTTGGGTCCTGCACACAGTGTTCCTGGGTCGCTGGCTTAGGGTCTGGCTTTGCCCACAAGTCCCGGGGGGTAGGGACCAAAGCTGCCTTGTTCCTTGTTATGTTCCTGAACACAAAGAACAGTGGCTGAAAGAGCTCTTCAAGAGTAACGACAGCCAGGGGTGGCTGGGTGGCTCAGCTAGCTAAGCCTCAGACTCTTGATGTTGGCTCAGGTCATGATCTCAGGGTCGTGAGACCCAGTCCTGCTTTAGGCTCTATGTTCAACACGGAGTCTGCTTGAGATTCTCTCTCTCTGCCCCATCCCTGTCCTTTCTCTCTAAAAATAAATAAACAATTGAAATCTTAAAAAAAAAAAATAAAGTACTAACAGCTAACGCATGTCAGGCCATATAATATCTGCCGGGTGTTATTCTCATTGCCTTTCATGCATTTGCTCTGGGAACCCTCAGGACAACCCTATGAAGGAGGCAGGCCTTATTAGCCCCATTTTGCAGATGAAGAAACTGAGGCCCAGAGTTTTTGCATCCTTTGCTCCAGGTCATACACTCATAAGGGATGCAGCTGGGGCTTGGACTCTGGTTTCAGAGACTGGGCTGGTAACCATAGAGCCTTATCCCTCCTGCCCTCATACTTATTGCAGAACGAGTAAATGAATGGCCTGGTGGGGGTCACCTCCCAACCTTGACCAGGTCTTGGCATCTTTATCTAACAACATGAAGAGCTGGGCCTGGAGAGCTAATCCTCTCTCCCAAGTTGAAAGTCCAGAAGACATCGAGGGGTTCCAGCTGTTCCAAGGGAACAGAAGATGTGCATAGGTTCCCAATCTTAATGTTCTCATTTCAAGGGGGGGCCAGGAGTCTGACTTTTAGGCCATTTCCAGAGGCATCACTGAAGTTCCCTAGGGGATTTTCTCATTTAAGCTCCATAGAGACCTTATGAAGCAGATAACTTCACTTTATAGGAGAGGAAACCAAGGCCCAGCCCAGAGAGGTAAGAGAAATTTCAAGGTCACACAGCAAGCTGGTGGCGCATTTAGGATTTGAGCCCTAGCCGTCTAGCTCCAGGACGTGGGCTGTTAACTGTGTCCTTCTGCTGCCTCTTGGCCAGATCCGGGGGCCAAGGCCCCATCAATGGCCCCCAAAAGCCTGCTTGCTGTCATTCAGAGGCTGCCATCCCTGGCACCGACTGGGGCAAACACGCCAGGTTCCACACCGCACTGGCTCCCTGACTGATGTTCCTTCCCCTGTTCTAGCAGCCACGATGGATCCATACCACCATCTCCTCCTACAGAGTCGGAGCATTTGAAGCAACCCCCACTGGGAAATCATCTGAGCTAAGAGGCAAACAGAACATTGCGGACACACAGAGAGGCCTCCAAATGGGTCTCAGGGGTAACAGTGTAGGAGAAACTCGGAACAGGTTAGCCTGTCCCTTTATCCAGGGAGGGCTTCCATTGGTGAGAAGGTAGCTTAAGGTTAATGGGGAATGGGGGCGGGCAGTGGAAGGAGCTGGGCCCAGGATACAGAGTCCCCACCGCCAGCCAGGCTTAAGGAGAGAGGATTTAGAGGCTCCTGACACTTAACAACAAACTGTCACTGAATCAGGCACTGCGCTAAGCAGTTTATGTGGATTAGTGCACTGATTCCTCATGAGCTTATAGTGCTTCTCTTTTCATTCATTCTTTCTTTTTCCTTCTGCAGATGATCTGCGTGGACATAAGAGAGGGGAAGGAACTGGCCCAAGGTCACAAAGCTGGTCAGTGATGGGTGTGGGACTGGAAGTCCGGCGGTCTCTTTCCTGTGCCTACGCATCTGCCTCTGTGCCACACTAATAGTGTCTCACGTGCTCAGAAGCAAGACAAAAACCTCCTCTTAGAGGCCAAGATGCAAAGGGGCTGGGGGTTTCAGCAACAGAGACAAGAAGACAACCAGCGGAGGACAAGAAGGTAGAGAGAGGAGGCCAGGAGCAAGGTTCTCCTCCCTGGTCAGCCAGCCTGAAGGTCAAGAGCTCAGGTTCTGGAGTCCCAACAGTTAGGTTGGAAGCCAGGCTCTGACTTGTACCTCTGAGTGACAAGGACAAGTCACTTCACCTCTCTGAGCCTCAGTTTTCTGATCTGTAAAAAGGGCACAGTAGCAGGCCTGCTTTGAGTGTTACCATGACATAGTAAGCGCTAAGCACCGTGCCTGGCCTGGAGTCAGTACTCCCCGCATCTGCACAGGTATATGTGACTCAGCTCGGGTGCTCAGGGGGTGACCTCAAGCCATGTGGACGAGAGAGGCTGGCTGGCTTCTGGAGGTGAGCGGGGAGCTTTGGCCTGTGTGAGGGAAGACTGGCTGAGTGGCAAAGCCATTCAGGGCCAGACCTCCCGACAGGCTCTTGAGGAGTCTCTTAGAAAAGACTTCAAGGTTCAAAGAATTGAAAATGATGGAAGTTAAAGTAGTGAGCAGATTCTAGTCTCTGACCAGGTGACACTTTCACATCTACCACTGTGCCATTAAAGTATGAATACTGAGCATCCGTGTCTCCTATGGAGTAATTTAAAAGATGCTTTCACATCTGTGAATTAATTGGAGCTCTATGAGTTGAGGCAAAATAAAAATTATTATACCCATTATGAGGATGGGGGACTGAGGTTCAGAGGGAGAAGGGACACAGGAGATCCGGAGCTCCTACAGCAGAGCATTCTCTATGCTATGGGCCAAAGGCCCATGTCCCCGCCAATCCATATGTGGAAACACTAATCCCCACTGTGATGGTATTTGGAGATGGGGCCTTTGGGAGGTAATTAGATGTAGATGGAACCACGTAGGTGGAGCCCTATGATGATGTTATGTGAAAAAAGGAAGAAGCCAGAGCTCTCTTTCTCCCCACAATGTGAGGACACAGCAAGAAGGTGCCCAGATGGCTGTAAACCAGGAAGAGGGCCCTCACCAAGAAGCCAACCATGCTGGCACCCTGATCTCAGGCTTCTGGCCTCCAGAACTATCACAGGTAAATTGCTGTTTACACTACCTATTCGAGGGTATTTTTTTTTTTTTACAGCAGCCTGAGCTAATTAAGGCACTATAGAGACTCTCCAGATGCATTGCTAGGTTGGGTTGGAGGATGGCAGGAGATGATTCCACTGGCCACAGGGTATTCAGTGGCCAGTGTTGGGAGCTAAGAGGCCCGAAGGGATTCAGTCCAAGATAATCCTTTCTCCTCCATTTTCTGTTTGCACTGTCATAATGGCTCTGATGCCCCTGTCTTGAAAAAGCCCACCTGTGTTCTTCACACTATTGGGCAGACCTTTCCATTTCTCCTCTGGGCACTTGGTAGGCTGTCCCCTAGCAAGTATAGCTGTGTGTCTTCCTTTGGCCAATGAACTGAGTGAAAATGAGGTGTGTCACTTCTAGGAGGAAGCTTTCAAAGCTGATGTGTACTTGGCCATACCTTCCTTGTTCCCTGCCACTGTGATCATGGGGACTGTTGTCCACAAGGAGCTTCTGTTATCCTGGACCCAAGAGTGACTGTCTTTGTGATAACATGCATGACCCATTTTGGTTGTACAGCAGGAGCAAGAATGAAAACATTGCTGCTTTTTGGTGCAGCACCACCTAATCTAACTTGGCTAATAGGGCCGTAAATATTTGGGTCTCTGAGCAAAGACACTGGTCTAGAGACAGAAACCACAATATTGGAAAAGGAGTAAGAGGTGGAGAAGGGGGACTTGGCCAGTGGGTCCACTAGAATATAAGCTCCATGAAGGCAGAGGTTTTTCTATATTTCATTAATGATTGTACCCCTGGTGCTTAGAAGAGTATCTGGCAATTAGCAGGTGCCCATTAAATGAATAAATCATTGAACAACCTCCATATTTCCTCAATAATTGGACCAGAACAAGACCACTTCAAGTGAATCCACTTAAGACAGGGACCATAATTTCACATGAAGTAGTGAGTGAAAAAAAAGTTTTCAACTGAGATTTTATTTTGAAAAGTGAAACTAAAAATATGAAAATGGAATTTTATATTGGACCAAAATAAGATTATAATTACGGCCATGTGCTAAACATTTCCACAAACAAAGATCAAATCAAGTATTGATTGGGTTGGGGGAAGATAAATTTCTTGTGCAAAATCATATGCTAACATGATATGACATTTTTTCACTTTTTGTTTCACCATCACAGTGTAATGATTCAAGTTTCCTATCATGAACTCATCGTTGCCAAGTTTCCCTTCTGTGGTTGACTGGTCTACCTCTGCTGGATTCTCATTCATCTGTGACTTTTGTGTGGGATTAGAAGAGCCCTCCGATGTCCTCTTTGGTTGGCTTCATTAAATCCTACAACATTCACAAGATTTTGGTTTCATTCTGTGATCCTTCAGCATTGTATGTTCAGCTGCTGACACGGCCCCAAACTCAAAGAGAGCCTGATGGATATAGATATTAAGTGATGCGCAGGGATGGAGGCCAGCATCGAGCAAGGAGGGATGTTCGGGTGGGGACTACTTTTTAAGTGGTCAGTTCATTCATGTTCTTCTAATAGGGTGACTTTTTAAAAATCTACAACCTCACATCTGTGGGGTCTCAGATAATGATTACTGAGACCTCTTTATGGGATCTGAACAAGGAACAGGGGATATATGGCCAACCAGATGGACCCCTATGCTCCAGTTGCTCTCACCCATGGTTCCTTTCTAGGCTGTGCTGAGAGCATCCGTTCAGCTGCTTGTTCTGACCCTGCATTCTTCACTATCTCTGGAGTGGCATCCATGAAAGGAACTACCTCGTGTCTGTGGCCCCACAATGTGAACCCCATGTAGTTGTAGGAAGAAAAGTTTTGTACTAGGATCACCTGGAACTCCAGAACATTCACAGTGCATAATCTAGCAAATAGTTTCAAACTGATTGATTCCCAGATCTCAGTGGGGATTCAAAAAGTGACAATTTAACTCCTCGGATTCATAAATTTGTCTTCCTGGGGTCCCCATCTGACCAGCGCTTCCTTGCTTCAGGACTGCTAGTAGCTTTGGTTGAAGCCCAACTTCTTTGTGTCAAATTCAGGCTCCCCGATGGTCCACTTCGGCTGCCTCATCCCATGTTACTCCTCCCTTCTTAACCCTATGTTCCTGGCAAGGCAACGTGTTTGTTCCACCCTAGGCCCCCGTGAACACCCAACTCCCAACCTCCTTGTCCTCTGGGCCCTTTCAAGTTTCACCTCCTCCCTGAAGTATTTCCTGATTCCTTTATCTGGTGTGAGGCTCCCTCCCCTGAACCTCCCCAGCCATATCCTGCTGTAATCACCCGCTCCATGATGGTTCTAATATCTCCACAGGGGTGACACATAAGCCCTCCTCATTCTGCTTCTGTCCTGGCACTGGGCCCATAGCACACGCTCAGGAGCATCCCTTGCTTCATTTTTGGTGCAATGGCTCTGCTGTTCACTAGGTGACCTTAAACCTAGCGCTTGGAGGTCTCCAAGACTCAGTTTCATCAGCTATAATATGGGTATTAAATAAAATACCAGGGGTAAGGTCCCTGGCAAGGGAACAACACAAGGCAGGGGAGACACGAGGTATGGGTACCTCCTTCCATCTGCCTCTTTTCTCTCTTTTGCAGACTCACTCCTCCATGAGGTTTGGAGGAGAACACTCCTCAAGGGCTCACCTCAGACCTTCTTACCTCTGTCCTAAAGTGGTTGACTTCTGCCCTGCTCCAGTGTATGAGCAGCTGACTCACACGTGTGTCTCTCCAGCTTGGCCCCACCCCCACACCCCATCCCTGAGAAACCCCTTTGCATTCTCCTCTTGGCTAGCTCAAGGAGGCCTCAAGTCCAAGTGTTCTTATCCTGGGCATTATTTTACATAATCTTGGCTGGTTGATTAAAGTTCATCTCCATTGTGGAGACTGCAAGCTATGGAGGATGGGGACCCAACACTCAGCACAGAACCTGGCATAAAGTTGGCATCTAGTGCCCGAATGATTGTTATGCTTTTCCCTCTTTCCACCCTAGCTTGTCTGTTAATTCAAACTGACCTACCTGATGCCTGTTGACAAAGATCTCCTGCCCCTCCTAACCTGTACTCACACCTCCCGTCTGAATGAAACCTTCCCTGATCCTCTGTGTCCATCCATTTGCCCACACCCCACCCCCACATTGTTGTCTCCAAGTCCCGACTCCAACACCTTCTTCACAAAGCCTTCTTAGACTCACACTGAATGCACCTGATCCCAACCTCTTCTTCCAGAGGGCCTCATATATCAGCCATGCTGCTAGGTGAGTGCCCCCCGAAGAGCACTGATCGGGGTTTCATGGTGGAGTGCCCAGTGGTCGCATTCTCTTAAAGGATGTTAAAGGGGATGCCAGAATTTGTTCATCCCTGGTGACCTAGAGCCACCCTCTGTGCCTTAAGCACACTGGGCTGTCCTTAATGCCCGCAGGGAAGTCTGTTGATTTCTTGCTGATGGTAATCCTCTCCTTGGCATTGCCAAACTGGGGACACCAGTGAGACCATGAGAAATCTAGATTGGCTTGGCCTTGGTTACCCTGGCCATGTAGGTGGAGCGACTCAGCCAGAATGTGCTAGCAGGAATGCACTGACCCAGTAGAAAGCACAGCTTGAACCCTGAGGTCAGGGTCCTGGAGGAATGGCTAACCTGGAGCCCCTGGGTGGGATTCTACTGTCCTCATTCCTCCAGGGCTGATTCCTTTCCCTGTGGAGTCAGGCCCCTGCAGAACCATAGTCAGCATCATTTGTTGATGAAGGAGAGGCCAGGGGACCAGTATAGTGCCCACTGAGAGCGGCGTACAGTGAGGGACACCAGCAGGCACAGAGGGTTGCTTCTTCCCTCTGGCTCAGGATGACTTTGCTAACAGCACATTCCACCAGGCAAATCAATGGCTGGTGACTGGAATCTCTACCGAGAGCTTAGTCTGGCCTGGTTTGGGGATTAGTCCTCACACTATTTTCTGCAAGGCCACAGACCCCTCATTACGTACTCCCCAGGCTAGGAACCTTGGCCTGTCTCATGTCCAAAAAGCAGTGGGGTCTGCAGTCCACCCATCAGAACACCCACTCATCTCCCCTTTGGCCCTGGGTCACCAACTGTGTGGGGTTGGATGGAAAGCAGCACTCCTCCTGCAGGAGGACACTAACAAATCTGGGTGATGAGGGGACTGCATGCAGGTACCACATCAGGCCTCAGGGATCCTGCCCAGCAGCCTCTGCGTTGGGTTCAACCCACAATTGTACATGTGCATGTGTGTGCGTGCACACGCATGTGCCCCTACACTCTTAAATCCCTGCAGGCACAGGGCACCCCACACAAGTACCCCAAACACGTGAACACATTTATACATGCGCCACTCCCCACCCCCTCCCCTTACCAACTTATGGAGCTCACTCCATACATATCTCTGGCCTCCAGGGTCACATATGCCCCATACGCTCCCACACATCCTGTACACCACATATGCACGTGCTCAGCGTTCCCCAAATCCAGCTAACCAAGGGAACCTCCACGCTCTCTGCTTCCCATCCTGTGCAGGAGGGTAGGAGTTCAGCCCGTGCCCTCTGAGCCTCTGCCCAGTTCCCCGGGACCTGCCTGGGTTCAGACAAATGAATCTGGTTCAGACAAATGATCAGGGTCCTATGCCAGTAGAGGAGAAGAGGAAGAAAGCTCTGCTTCCTCTGAAGACTTCTAGAAAGAGAGAAAGAAAGAAAGAAAGAAAGAAAGAAGAAAGAGAAAGAGAGTAAGAGAAGAAAGAAAGAAAGAAAATAAAGAAGAAAGGAAGGAAGGAAGGAAGGCAGGAAGGGGAAAGAGGAGTAGGAGCAGAGACACGGGAAGGTGCCTGTTGCGCCTGGAGGGGGAAGGGGAGGGGAAGGTTCTGGCCTCCTCCCCACCAAGCTTCCACCAAGCCTCCGCTGCTGCGCGGTGGTGCGGAGGAAGCGTCGCGTCGGACAGACCTGTTGGGGCTGCAGATGTAACGCCAGGGCTTCCAGAGGCGCTTGACGTGCTAGCGGACACCACAGCCACACTTGGGCCAAGTCCCCCACGCCCGCCCACCTCCCAGGACCCCTTCTCCATCCTGGAGCCCTGCTTACCTGGCAGGAGACGGGGGACATGTGTGGCACTCGGCCGGTGGCTTTGGGGACGGTCACACGCCAGGCACCTGGAGGGCAGCCAGCACGAGCCAGGCAGCCAGGGATGGACCGCCTGCAGAGCCTCCTGGCAGCCCTGGGGCTCCAGAGGACAGACAAGAGATGATGGGGACCCGGAGATGATGGAAACAGGTGGCTGGGATGGGGGGTAGGAGGGAGGCTGAGACAGGGAAGAGAAGGAGATGCGGAGAGAATCACACACAGAAGAGAGAAAACACAGAGAGCTCCAGAGAGAGAGAGAGAGAGAGAATGAGAGAGAGGGAGAGGGAGGGAGTGAGAGAGAGAGAGAGAGGATGTGAGAGAGAGAGGATGTGAGAGAGAGAGAGAGAGAGAGTGAGAGAGAGTGAGTGAGAGAGAGAGGGAGGGAGGGAGGGAGGAGGGAGGAGGGAGGGAGGATTCCAGCAGCAACATGTGGTCGTGTTCCCTCTCACTTTGAAAGCTGGAACATCCTGAGCCCCATCTTCTTCTGACCCCCTCCCCTAGTGCAAACACACTGTACACATCTCGATGCACACAAGCACACGCACTTGCATCTCCAGCGGCACCCAGGGGCACCTGAATTCCTCATATGTGCACCCACACGCACGCCCTGATGCCCACACACTCAGGACAGCACAGCAGCCAGCCCCTCATCCTCCCACGAGCTGGACCAGCGCTTACCTGCCCCAGAAGCAACACGTGTCTGGGCAAGTGGTCTCTTTGTCCACAGCCCCGGAGGCTGCCTCCCTGCACCCAGAGTGGCTGGAGGGGGTGCCCAGTGCCCGCAGCCCTGGTAGCTGGCTTGATGGATGCCCACATGGCGAGAGCTGTTTAGGTGGCCTGCAGGAAGCAGAGCCATCTGTTTTGTCAGAGCGTAACCATGACAATCACCCCTTGCGCACACCGCTGGTGCTGCTCCCCCCTCACCCCTTCCCTCCCCCTCCTCTGGAGCACTGGAGGAAGCAGGAGGCCACTTAGCAGTCTCTGCTAATTCCTGCTGGGACTGATGGGAAGGGCCTGGCCAGTGATAACAGGCTTGCGGGCAGCCCCTCCTTAAGGGAATGGGGCTGCCTCGGGGCCCTTCAGCACTGTGCTGTCCCCTCTCCCTGGGACCAGAGCAGAGCTGGCTCCCTGTCCCCTCAGAAAGTCCAAGCTGTAGGTCCATCAGGGAATGTTCCCTCCAACTTATCCCCTAAACCACGTTGCACACAAGGCTCTAGTGACTGTGGTCATGGGCAGGTTCTCTGCCAAGACCTTTGGCCATGTCTGTGCAGCCTTAGAGCCCCGAGCCATCACTTCCTGCCCTTGGTCATGCAAAGCCACAAGGGAAATTGCTAGGCTTTCAGGTGCAACTCCAGGAGGCATCAGATTAGAGGTCCAGCCTCTGGGGTACAAAGTTGGGCCACCCAGAGAACCAGAGGCCTATTGTATTGGAGACAGGTAGATCTGGAAGCAAGAGGTCTTCCAGGGGGGTCTGCGAAACCTAACTTGGCGTTGAGAGTTAAGGAGTCCGGGGCTGAGAAGGTGGGTGCCCCCGGAGAACAGAATGGAGCCAACAGTCCCACCTGTGCGCCTCTCACTCAGCCCTCCTGCAACCCTGAGAAGCGGGGCTTAATCCCGACGTGATGGAGACACAGCAGTTCAGGAAGTGAGTGACCTGCCCGAGGACACATTGTAGGAGGTGATGAGGATGGATTCAAACTCATGCCTGTCGGATTCTGACACCTAAGAACTTCCCACTACACCTCGCTGGACTTTTCAAGCAGTTCCCGTGTGCCAGGCACCGCACGTGAGGCCTGGGAGGAGGGCACGCTCGATGGGAGGTAGATGGGAGGTCCCTCCTCATTTCAAAAACAAACCCAGAAAAAAAACAAAACAAAACAAAAAAAACAAAAACAAACCCAGAGAGGTGAAGTAACTTGCCCGAGGCAAGTGGGAAAGCAAGTGGGAGAGCCAAAATTCAAGTCCAAGTCCGAGTCGGTCTCTCCACCCTGCCTTCGTTCACCACGCACATCGGGTGGCATCCAGGGCAGAAGGCTTATCCCTTTTCTGGACTCTCTGCCTAAGGAGGGTCAGTCTGAGGGTGGGACAGGGACAGTGGGCAGATGCAATGGGGTAAGGGAGGTGTGAAAGAAGCAGAGATGTCACCTGGGGTCCGAGGCATGTGATCTTAGTCAGAAGCCTGAGAAGGGACAGTTCCACCATTAGAGAGTCACATCTTAGGATTCCCCGGAGCTCAAAGTCCCCCCAGACCTTCATGAAGTGTCCTTCTGAAACCCCAGGTCTTTCCCATCGCTGCAGGTGTCAGCCAGCTGAAAGGGAGTCCCTAGAAGGAGAATTTTGGAGACTGGTCTAGAGGGAGGGATCTGGGAGGGTGCTGGGCAAGGGGAATGGAGGGGTGGAGAGGGACCGGAGCTAGTGCGAGCAGAACGCCTGTGACTTGGCTCATGTTCAGCCTGGATGGCCTCTGAATGCCAGCTGGGGTGTCATAGCACAGATGACAGTAGAAGAAGTTTGGGGAGTGCGGCGCCACATTTATCACACGGGGGATGAACCCAGATATAAGGAGGAATTCACTTCAGCTCAGTGGCTCACCCACAGGGAGGGGAGCTTTGGGTCCGGAGCTAGGAGGGGGTGCTGAGGAGTGAGGCGTGGATTCCAGGAACCTGGCCAGTGGGAAGAAGCACAAGGGTTTCCAACCAACTTTCCTTCCACTCCGCCATCCCCCTAAAGCCTTTTGTCCCCAACACTGTCTTAGCGAATGCTCGAATGCTCGTGATCACCCAGGCAGCCGGGGGCATCAGCCCTGCTTTGGAGGGGTGGGGGGCCGAGGCTGAGAGGTGCCAGGAGCCACTTTCCCCTGCAGGTAACTCACTGGGGCTTCAGGGGCACAGCTAGTAGAATTCCCAGCCTTCCCCAAAGCCCAGTTCTCAGGCCCCATGGAGCTCAAGATCTCTGCCGTTCAGGCCACTTCCAGAGTCATCCTTTCTATTCAGCCGTCCCATGTCTGGAGTTTGCATTTGAGGACCAAATTCTTGGGGATTCAAGGTCAGCCTGGGCGCGTGGGGATAAGGCCATAAGGAGAAACGTGGGGTGGCAGGAGACAGAGGAGCTGAGCCCAGGACTGGGTGGGGAGAGACGCCCGCCAGCCGGGAGATGTTTCCCAGAGCTGCCTCTGCTCGAAGCCCTAAGACTTCCTTCCTCGTTGTCTCGGGTTCCCAGGGTTGCTGTGACAAATGACCCCAAACTGAGCAACTTAAAAGAACAGGCACTTATTCTCTCACAGTTCCTGAGGCCGGACGTCCAAAATCAAGTGTCCACAGGCTCTTGCTCCCTTTGAGGGTTTAGGGACGCAGCCTTCCCTGCTGCTTGCACCCTGCCT
Organism: Vulpes lagopus; assembly: GCF_018345385.1. Classification (NCBI taxonomy): domain Eukaryota; kingdom Metazoa; phylum Chordata; class Mammalia; order Carnivora; family Canidae; genus Vulpes; species Vulpes lagopus. The sequence goes on from NC_054831.1 coordinate 127,726,566, forward strand.
GGGTGGCTCCTGGCGATCTCAGCCTCTCGGCCTTGCTCTGCTTGCAGCTGGTGGCTGGACCCTGTGTCTGTGTCACACAGCCCCACACAGGTGTGTCTCTGTGTTTTGGTGTGTCTGTCTCCAAACTCCCCTCTCCTTTCTCTTATACAATCACCCGCCACTGATTAGGGCCCATTTTCATCACCTGATTACACTGCAAAGACCTTATCCCAAAGAAGGTCACACACCAGGGGCTAGGACTTGGACAGATCTTTTCAGGGGACACAATTCAACCCAGAAAAGACATTCAGAAGGTAATAGAGAAAGACGTGGGATGGACATGACTCCAAGAGGGCAGTGCTCTGGATTTCTAGAAATTAGGAGAGGAGAAGAAAGCAAGTGGCAGTATAATAAGATAGTTAAATGTGCACTCGGGTACTGGACTGCCTGGGTTCAAGCCCTGACTCTCTTATTTCCTGGCTGTGTGCCTTTGGGGAAATCACTTAACCTCTCTGAGCTTCAGTGTGTCCCCTCTGTAAAATGGGGGTACTCGAAGTGTTATTACGATAATTAAATGAGTTAACACTTGCAAAGCCCTTAAGATGGTATGGCGCTTAGTAAGCATCACATGAGTGTTAAAATAAGCATTAAGTGGTCCGCAGACCAATGTTGCTGTTTCATCGGTGTGAAAACTCAGACCCAGAAAGGGGAGATGATATTCTCTAGGTCACCCAGTTGGGCCAGCTGGGGTGCAGGGTTGCCCACAGGGTAGATTAAGTCTCTTTCCCGTATCTTGAGCAGTTGGAGAAATCAGGGGGATGGTCCAGCGGGGTGACAAGAGAGGAAGAGGTGGGTGTAGAAGGGAAGAGGGGACCCCAGTGAGGACCGAAACAGTAGGTTCCTCATGTCCCCAAACACACACCTCTTTTCCCACCCAGCCCTCTGTTTGCAGAACTGGAAGCAGTCAGGCAACTGTTTCTGCCCACACGGAGGAAAACAAGCCTCCGGAGTGTGTAATCAACACAGTCTGGGTGAGAAGGGAAAGCTAGTCCTCCAGTGACAATCAGGGAAGGTCTGGCTGGGGTAACAAGCGGCGGGTTGGCTCTTTCCCCAGAACACCCTGGGCCTGGTGGCCAGGCTGGGCACACAGTGCATGTTAGAGTGCCCCTGTCTCAGACCTAATTCCTGAGGGGGCTGGATGCAGCTGTGAATGGCTGTGGGGTGCAAAGGGGACCAGGTCCCAGCTTTGGAGGCCGTGGGCGCACAGATGCCACAACCTCGGCAACAGACTCATGACCTCCCTCCCTTTCTTTACCTCCCCTCCCAGCCCCGCATCTGCTGCAGGAAATAGTGAAATCATCTGCGGTCGTCATATCCATGCTCTGTGCCCTGTCACTTGGCAGCTGTTTCTCTAAAAAGGTGGACAGAGCCCCCACCCCTTCACCTTGGCTTCGGGCCCCATGACAACCAATGGGATGCTGAAGGGCATGACGTCACTAAAGGCTTGCAAAGTCGCTCGCCTGATGGCGCTTGTTCTCTTGTGCCTCTGTCCTCGTTGCCATGAGAAGAACATGCCCAGATTGATGCACTGGTGCCACGAGGAGGATGAGGAGCACACCGAGCAGGACCAAGCCCCACCCCAGTCAAGGCCGGACGAGATCGGGCCAACTCTTAGCTGAATAAATGCTTGTTATGGTCAGTCACTGGAATTGGTATGGGTTGGTTAGTGGCTTTTTCTGACCATAACTAAAGGATAAGCTACTTCTTGTAGATTTAGGCTTCCTGATTGCCTTGTGAGCTCAGGTTCCCCTCTCCACCCCCTGCCTCAATTCCAGCCTGCTAATGGTTTCCTAGCCTCATGCTGCAGCCAGATCTCTGTAATATCTGATGATGCTGATGCTTACATATTTCCCCTTTCCCAGCCTAGCCTGAAACTTTTCAGTGTCCCTCTATGGCTTTGGGTAAAAAGTCCCCTTCTTAGCTTAGCATTCAAGGCCCTTTATGATATTGCCCCTGCCCTCTCTCTGGCCCTGCTCCTGCCCCATCCCCCACCATGTAGAACTACTTGTGGTTCCTTCCACTTTGGGTTATTTCAAACTCTAGGGTTGAACCAACCATGTTAATCCCTTCATTGCGAAGACGCCTTCCCTGTGTCTGTTTAGCTATCTTCCACTTGTCCCACAGGGCTGAAGCAACAGGTCCTAAAGGGAGCTCACCCTCCCAGCTAGACCACCTGACCAAGGAGCTGTAGTATCCTGTGCTTAGTGCACACCCCAGCGTACAGTAGGTGCTCAACTAATACCATGCTGGATGAATAAGTGAATGAGGGCATGAACTAACGAGCCTCTCTCAAGGGCAGTCTCGTGTTGACATACCTATATTCACAGCATCGAATGCTGACCCCGATGCATACGGGGCTGCATGAATATTTGTTGAATAAGTGAATGAATGAACATGACCACGTCACCTCAGCGTTCCAAAGAGTCACAGCAAGCTCTCCTCCCCGTGCCCCTCCCCAGAGAAGGTGGCAGTGGTGGTGGTAGTGGGAGGGGCTTGGCATTGGGCATAGCTGGGATGAAGGTGGGAGGGCCTTCAGGGGCAGGGGCAGTGGAGGCCATCTGCTCTGAGGCCAGGCAAGAGAAGTTGCATTGTCTGTAGAGAGTTAAACGCCGTCAGATAGACTGTAACCAGTCTGCTGTGTTTTATCACCATGCAGTGCTGGGTTCTAACAATGGCAGTGATCAAATGGTCCTTCCCCCTGGGCAGACAACTCCTGCCTCTCTGCCTTGACGTCTTGCTACAGAGAGGACATCTTCCCTCTGTCGCTGATGCTCACCACCCCCACGAGAACTACCTTCCACCCCCCGAGAACATCCTTGGAGTGATAGGGCAGCTTAGTCTCTGGGGAGAGGGACGCTGGCAACCTCAGTGAGCTCAGCCTGGGTTATGAAGGCTTCTACCATTCAGGTTACCTGCCAGGAAGCTCCTGGCAGGGCCATGGGGCACATGGCTAGATGGTGGCAAAGGCAGGGTTTGCACCCAAGTCTGTGTGCATCCAGAGCTTATCATCTTTACCCCTTACAGGTTCAATCTCCAGCTAGTCCTCAAACTTGGTCCCCTCCTGCCTGCTGCTGACACCCTCGGGCTCTGGCTGAAGACAGGACCAGTCAGCCCAGAGGCTGCCCTCATCACCTTTGGCAGCACAAGCCTCAGAAAAGAGATCAGCCCTGGCCTCAGGGGCCAGTCTTCACCCAGCCATCCAGTCCTCACCTGCATAATGATACCTGACACGATCTCCTGGGGATTGAACCCTTGAGTTGGAAGACTGGCTGTGAGTCTGGCCCCACAAATAGCAAATATCCCTTGCTATTTGTGGGGACCACTTCCCCTTTCTGAGACTTGATTCTCTTATCTCCAAAGTGGGGCTGGGAATTCCTATCTCCCCCTGGTGAATGGCAACCCCATCCATCCTGCTGTGCAGCCAGCTACTGGATGTTCTCTCCGGTTCTGCTGCCACCACCATTCCAAATCCCCCTCAGCTCCCTCCAGGGTGACTGCCATAAGCCTCAGGGCCTTGCTTCCCCCTCAGGCGTCTCTAGTCCATGCTCCATGCAGCTGACAGAGTGAACTTTGCAGAGCATCAAACCCAATCTCGTGCCACCCTGATTAAGTCACCAAACACTTCCCATTACTCTCAGGATAAAGACACAAGTCCTCTGCACCTCAGCCAACAAGGACCGCCTGCAGATCTAGTCCCTGCTAACTTCATCCACTTCATTTCCACTCTGTACCATCCAGAGGCACTGTATTCCCTGCAGACCCTCATGGTCTCTGGGCCTTCTGACTCAGAGCTGCTCCCTTTCTCTAGAATGTTCTTCTCTTAATGAACATCTCTACTTCATCAGGTGTCAGCTCAAGGATCCTTGTAGGATGCTCAAGTTCAAATTCCCTAATCCAGGCTCTCCTTGTCCTGAATCCCCTATACTTTGTAGACATTATGGCACTTGTCACAACTGCAACTGAACATCTCACCATGGGGTCACTTGGTGCATGTCTTTCTCCCCTACTACAGTGATGGCTCCAGGCAGGCTAATACCTCATCTCCTCTGGCAACTGTATATGCCATATCCAACATCATGGTGTCTGGCACAGGGTAGGCACTCAGTAAATACTTTTTTGAAGAGCTGAAGAAGTGAAATGAAATGAAAAACCTTTATAAAAACTATAAATCCTAGGAATCTACTTGGAATTATTAGTATATCCACTATACAGATGAGGAAACTGATGATCACAAGGGTGAAGAGACTTACCTGAGTCTCCTGGCTTAGTGGCATGGCCAGGGCTGGAACCCGGACATAGCTGCTGGCACACGGAGGGGCTCAGTCCCTGCTTGCTGAGTGGAAGTGTGTTCTTCCTCCACCTCTGAGGCATGTCCCCTGCACCCTACCGCCTCTCCAGAAGGTGGGCTGCCTGGAGTTTGCGGATGGCTGCTGGCGGAGGTCAATGCTGGCAGGAGACAGCTGCTCTACCATCAAGTACTTGTTTCTTATTCATGCTCTCTTACCGTACGTGGGGCCTTGGTACAAACAAACAGGCAGCGACAGCTCCTGGCTTCAAAGCCATCCTGGGGGCAGGAACACAGTCGCGCCTGACCAGGGGTCCAGGGCAGCTCAGTGCCACAGGGACAGGCAGGTGCTGGGACAGATGCAGGCGGCTCGGAACAGGTGGCTGCTCAACAGCAATCAGAAGGAGGCGAGGAGGGATGCTCAGGGACAAGGAAGAGCTGAATCTCTGAAGCTATCAATTTTGTGCCACTCTCTTCTTCTTCTTCTTCTTTTTTTTTTTTTAAACATAGATGCGTCGTGAAGAAGGAGAAGAGGAGAACAAAGGAGCATAAATTCTTTCAAGTGTGGACTGGAGCAATTCCATGTTTCTTGTCCTCTTGCTTTTTTTCTGGGAGAAGAGGAGAATGCATTTGGAGTCCCTGCAATCTGCAGGCCTGTCTGAGATACTTTGCACATTGAGGACCTACATGAGCCTGGCACTGTGCCAGATGCTTTCAGGTGCGCACACGCGCGCGCGCGCACAACACACACACAGAGACACCCTTTCACGTAATTCTTTGGGAAGCTTTTTCTGTTGTTGTTTGGTTTGTTTCAATTCAACAAATATTTGAGTGTCTCCTCTGCTAGCCTCAGGGCCACAGTGGTGAGCATGGACACTACCCCTGGTGCCGTGAATCCTACATTCTATAGTCGTGAGAGCATTCAGGGTTTGATAAATGCCTCAAAGGGGACAATCTGAGTGACATGACAGAGAGTCACTAGGGTGAGGGGTGATACATCAGATCAGGAAGTCAGGGGAGGCTTCTCTGAGAAGGTGGCATCTGAGCTGAGGCATGAAGGTAAGGAGGGATCCAGATGCTCAGAGAATGGGGTGGGGGAGGAGCGGAGGTGCAGCAGGTGCAAAGGGTGGGAGGGGTGCTGTGGGCCCCAGGAAGAGAAGGGGACCAGGCTGGCTGGAGCAAAGAGTGGCCCATGCAGGGGTGGGGGGTGCAGTGGGGCGATGGGAGCAGTGCCTGTCCCCGTGGAGTGAGAATTTTCCTCTGGGAACAATGGACAATCCCTGTAAGATTATAAACTGGGAGAAATAGGTTTTTGTTTACATTTGATGAGGTTGTCCTGGTCATTGTGTAGGGAATGGATTCGAGTAGGGTGAGCTAGGAGAAGGTCAATGGGGGAGCTATCTGGAAATGGAAGTAGCACAGGGTGATGGTGGTGGCGATGGTGGTGATGGAGAGCAATGGTGGCTTGGGTGGGGGGGGGTGCGGGAAAGAGAAGAACTGAGGATATTTCTTAGGTTTTTTAAAAAAAGATTTTATTTATTTATTCATGAGAGACACAGAGAGAGGTAGAGACACAGGCAGAGGGAGAAGCAGGCTCCATGCGGGGAGCCCGATGTGGGACTCGTCTCACGATCCCAGGATCACAACCTGAGCCGAAGGCAGACGCTCAAACACTAAGCCACCCAGGCATCCCTCTAGGTGACAATTAGCACCGAGGACCCTCTCAGAGCGTCAGTTGTCAGTTCTGTGACAACAGCAGCCACGCCTGTCATCGTCACTGCCCTGTGACTCCAGCACCGACAACCCAGCGCCTAGTATGCATTTGTTAGGTCATTATTGAGGATGGAAAGATGAAGATGCAAAGAAATCCAAGGTCATGATCTCTTTCTTCAAGGAGCTTACGTTACTCAGGCAGGGCCTCCTGGAAGCAGAGGCAGCTTCAGATGCTTAGAACCTTAGCCGCACAGACGGTTTGGAATCTGGGACCATTCTGATGAGCCAGGGATGACATTTGCCTTGGCCTCTGAGTCTGCCTGCACGCGTGGTCCAAATGAATAGGCTAAGCACAACTTGTAAGGAAGACAGATAAAGAGCTCTAGAACGAGTAATTCCAAGCCCTTTGGAAGTATCTGTTCTCTGCTCTGTTCCAGATACACATTCAGCAGTTGATACATTTGCTTTTGCTTTTCTGTAGGCTGTTGGGTACGTCTTTGCTACTGTGCTCGTCTCATTGCATTCCGGCCCTTTCCTTTGGAGACGTCCTTCCTGTCCTCCTTCCTTATCATCCCCCCCTACCATCCACAAAATGACAAAGCTTTGCAAGGGCAGGGGGCTTTCTCTGATTTGTCATCATAACTCCAGACAGAGGCTGCCTGGGTGCTGGGCCTGTGACAGTTAATGAGCAACCAGTATCCTGATACCTTGATAGGTACCAGAAGCTCGATGGGTTTATTGAATAAACGAATTCTTAGCTATGTATCGAAGCAAATTCTCTAAGGGTGTCTCTTAGGTGAGTAAGTCTCTCAACCTCTCTGGGCCTCAGTTGCTCCTGAACACAGCCTAGAAATGAGCTGCTGTGCCTGGTTTCTTCATATGCTCGCTCTAGCATGTATGAATTCATACATGTTCATTCAGGTGGCGTGGTGCTCCTGGCTGAGCTGAGGCTAATGCAGGCTGCTGAGGTGGCCACCAGCTCTGCTTGGGGCAGGGAGACAGGGTGCAGGATGATTTGGGTGCCAGTGCCCAGGGCCAGACGGGGAAAGATTTGTAAAGTGTGGTCTGGAGCACTTCCTGGTTGAGGAAGGCATTGAAAGGAAGAGTAGTTATTCTTATACTACAGAATAATCGAGTTGTCTGTGCACAGTCCATCAGCAGGCATAGCTGATTTTCCCTCCAAAGTATCTCTTAGATCCATCCCCTGCCCCTGGTAAACCTCAGACTCTGCAGCAGCCTCTTACTGTTCTGCTTCCCTATTTCTTCACCCCACAGAGGAGTGACTTTTTTAAAAAAGATTTTATTTATTCATGACACACACACACACACACACACACACACACACATACAGGCAGAGACACAGGCAGAGGGAGAAGCAGGCTCCATGCAGGGAGCCCGAGGTGGGACTCGATCCCGGGTCTCCAGGATCACGCCCTGGGCTGAAGGCGGCGCTAAACTGCTGAGCCACCCGGGGATCCCCTTCTTCTTCTTCTTCTTTTAAAAAGATAAATTAAATCACATCCCTGCCCTGCTTAAAAAGACTTTGGGAATTACATCACACTCAAAATCCAAACTCTCACCTTGGTCTTGAATGACCAGCCCAGCCTCCCTCACCAACCTGTTTTCCAGCCACTTCCCCGCCCCTCAGGTCCTCAAGCCCAGCTCCCAGGGTCTCCCCGCCACACTGCTCCCTCTGCGGGGAGCTCTCAGCCCCTCACTTTTTGGCAGAATCGTCTTAGACTCTTACCAGACGTGTCACCTCCTCAAGGAGGTCCTCCCTGACTACTGATCCCAAGGCACACCCTCCCAGTTTGTCTTAAACAGCATCCCGTTTATTTCCTTCGCAGCTCTTCCCACAACCTGAAATTCCTCCGTTCATTTGTGTGTTTGTCATCTCTCCTCTCCAGGCCACAACCTCCTCAGAGAATGACTACCACGTCACGTCTGTTCCCCCAGGGTACCTCCAGAGCTTAGTACAGCACCTGGCACACAGCAGATGCTCAATAAAAAGTCACTACATGAATAAACCCTTCCTGTTCTGTGTGGACCCCAGCATGGCTCCAACAAATTGATGACAGGTGGGGGGAAAGGGCTATTTGGGGATCTTGAGGTTTCAGCGCACGGAGTGCCGGACTGTAGCACCCTAGCATAGGCCTCAGCTTTCATCCCCCTCCCCCAAACTGCACCCGGGCCTTTTAAGGCCATGCAATGTGGCCTCACATGGATGCATTTGAAGGTGTGTGGTGGACAGCTTCTTCCCCTAGGACTTCTAGCAACACTTAAAGGGACTCTGTAGGATTCTGAGCTTCTACCCAGGAGGTGGAGTCCTGAGCCTGTGGGATTATATATTCCCATTAGGACAGTGGCTCATGGTTGCTCATCTTCGTTGTGGCCCTTTGCTCTCAGCAGTAAGTGAAACTCCTTTTGGATTCCGTAGTGCACCGCTGCCAGCCTTGCAATCCTCCATGCGAGAGTCAGGCTCAGCCACACTCCCAGAGTTGGCTCTGCTCGAGGCTGAGGGCCTCCTTAAAGCTCCATGACTTAGTTTTGGGGAAAATTCAGGAAGAGAATCATCTCTCACAACTGTTCTCTGTTCGCCCCACTTGGCAGACATTCCATGGCGGTATAACATGAGCAGAAAGCATAAACGTAACTGGTTTCTGGCGGAGAGTTTTTGGCCTGTGGCGAACTTTCATTTTCAAGGTGAAAAAGGGGTGGTTGGTGCCTAAGACCTGAGGGATGCCCATTTACCTACTTACCTCTTGGATGGCCAGACATACCCAAGGCGAACACATGTCCACACCAGTTCCTAAGCCCTGCTATGGGGTCAGAGGGAACAGCCCACATTGGCAGAGAGACTCAGAGTCCAGCTAGGACATGATCCAAGCAAATGAAATCATGTAACTCTCCTCCTTACAAAGGAGCATTTCTGTTTGGGGTATGAAGGAGTTGGGGGAGAGGCTGGGGCTTGTGGCTGACAGGTGAAGGTGGCCACAGGGGTCTTCTGTAGCACGGAGACTAGCAGCGACCGCTGTACCTTCTCAGTCATATTTCTGAGAACATATGAGCTCCTTTCCTGATAGACTTGAAGCAAATCATCTGAGCTCTCTGGACCTGGAAAGCCTCTTCTGAGAGTGGGGCCAATGATACCAGCCTCACGGGTGGTTGTGTAGACAGATGAGGTCAGGTAGGTCAAGGGCCTGCACAGCCCAAGCTGCCCCTGCCCCTGACTTGGACTCTGCTCTTGTAGCAGAACCAAAACTTTGGCAGGTCACTCGCAACAGGCTGCCAATCCAATTTATTAAGTATCCATATAGGAACAGAGCACACATCTCAATGGTGCCCTCTTGACATCACTTGTCACGCTGCTGATAAAAACAGCTATGATTTCATGTGTACTTTCCATGTTCCAGGAACTTTTTACTTGTCAACAGATCTGCTCCTCACAACAGCCCTGCAAGGTAAGTTTTTATTACGATCTCCAGTTGATAAAGGAGGACATTGGACTCAGAGGTGATGGGAATCAGAAGACACAGCCAAGATTTGAACCCAGTACATCTCCCTATCTCTTGGCATCATGCCCATCCCCCACCTGCATGGGAGCTTTCCATAACCTCCTTAATTGTGGTTCTCTATCTCCACCAAGGAAACTCGTGCCCATGGGGACAGTCTTACTGTCAACATGCAGACAGGCCTATGGATAGGAGTGATTGGTCTGTGGCTCCCCTCGGCTCTCAGAGGCAATTGAGTGCAATGATGCATTCCCAGCAAGGTTCAAGCTGGTTTTTCTCCCTCAAAGACTTTATTCCTGTAAGGCTGAACCTGGTCCCAGTCCCCAGAGAATGGAGAAGCTTGATTTGGCATCCCCGGGAGCAGTCCAGGTCCTCCCAGGAGCTAGGCCGTTGCCATGACATCCACCTCAGTTCCTTTGAGGCTGTGCCCAGCCGGCATGGTCCAGATAAGCATCAGATCATGCCAGGCTGGTGGCAACGTTGCCAAGGGGATGCCAGCCTTCAAGACGCTCCGGTGCTGTGAATACTGATGAGGAGTGAAAGGGACACAGGGACAGAGATTCAGAAGGACATCTCCCTCCCAGGGGCTGCTCCTCCGCTCCTGAAAAGTCCCGGCCTGTTGATACCTTCAAAGTGCCTAGTGCTGTGCCTGGCCAATGGTGGACACTCATTCATTCACTCGAGCAGTTTATTGAGCCCACCTGCATGCCAAGCACTAGGGATGCAGGAAGATAGTGAAGGCACACGAGACTGACCCTTGTGGAGCTTATATTTTAGTGGAAGAGGGAGCTACTAATTAATGTGACAAATGCCACCAAGTGAGCTCCATGGAGCTTGCCTAACACCAGGAATTTGACCTAATCAGGGAGGTTGGAAGTCTACTTGAGTTGAGATCCAAATGCATGGGTGTTCATTAGAAGAGAAGAAAAAGCAGAGGTGGAGGGAATAGCGTATGCAAGGCCTGTGCGGTGCGGATGTACAAAAGATGAGGGCCAGACCTCGCAGGGCCTTGCAGAGTGTGCTGAGGGATCTGGCTTTAACCTCAAGGGTGGTAGGAAGCCATCAGAAAGCTTTAAGGCAAGGGCTGATGTGATCAGATCTGTTTTGAAACCATCAGGTAGGTTCCGGGTGAAGATTTGGAGGGGAGGCCATGAATGGCTATGGAGAGATCACAGGTGGTGGGGAAAGTGCTCAATCGGTATCCTGAATTCATTTTCCAAATCTGTTTCTTGTCCCCCTTCCCCATGGCAACCACCTTGTTTCCCCTCTTTCATAGGTGTAATGGGCCCCTAACTGGACTCCGGGCCTCAGGAAACAGTGCAACTAAAGAAAAGGAAACCAAAAAAAAAAAAAAAAAGAAAGAAAGAAAGAAAGAAAGAAAGAAAGAAAAGTAAACCTCTTATTCTCCCTGTATCTGCTTCTTGCTCCAGGTCCCTCTGTCTCCACAATATTATTACTGCATGTTTGTATGTCATCAAACATTAACATATTTACTGCACATGTATATGTGTCAGGCTCTGTGCAAACTGCTTAGCTGGCATTATCTCCACAAAAATTTTACAAGAAGCCTGCAAGGGAGATGCCCTTGTGCCCCTTGCTATAAAGAGGAAACAGAGCCAAGCGCTCATCTACAACAGGAGAGGCTGGCCTGGCTTGGCCCCCAGGCCCACAGTCCCTTTCTTTATGAAATATGTCTTGCAGGTGTACAAGGAATGGTTTATCCTGGGTCTCAAGGCCCTCAGGGGCTCAATTACTATTGTGGTCTTCATAACTTTTTCCAGAACCTGAGCCCCACTGCTCCCCCAGCCCAAGGTCTTCACATGCTTCTGGAATTCTCTGGCAGAATGGAAATAATCTTCATTTCAGTTCTCTATACTTCATAGTTTCATTCATCCATCCATCCATCATCCATCCATCATCCATCCATCCATCCATCCATCCATCCATCCATCCAGGAAACATTCATTAGTGTGCCATGCCCTACTAAGTTTTGGAACTGTACAGATCAAAAAGGCACGTCCCTCAAAGAACCCACAGGCCAGTGCTGTTCTCTGCCCACCAAAGCTATTGATGACAATGCAGAGACTTTAGAAAAATCTGATTTCTGGAATGTGGTAACTCGTCGAAGATTGACAACCTGAAAGCATGCCCAGAAAGTCCTTATTTTTCCTTCTCTGGTAAGGGCTGGGAAAATGCTGCTGATCTATAGGAAAAGAAATCATCTCAGTGGTTGCTTGTCCCTCATGAGCATCGACAATTAGGTAACATCTTGCAGAGTCTGGGCAGTGTCGTCACAGTTGGATTTCCCCAGGCCCAGGCAGCTTGCTGGGATCTTTCTAGAGGCAGATTGTCACATCTCCTCTGCCAGCATCAGCTCAGGAGGCATCTCTCAATATCTCGCCCTTCCTGTTGACACTTCTGCCAGTGGGGTGGCGGTAGGACAGGCTCTACCTTCCTGAAGAAGCTTCTGAAACAGCTGGCATGTATCCTGTGCCTTCTGGATACCAGGCTCTTCATAGGCCCTGTCTCTACTCCCCACAATGATCCTGAAATGTGTAGGAGACAATTCCCATTTTACAGCTGAAAACATAGAGGCTCGTGGAGGGAGGGCACCTTGCCCAAAATCAGACAGCCAGACAGTGGAATGCTGGGTGGGACCCAGGTCCCCCTGATGCAAGCCTGTGTTGACTGTTACATACCAAATTGTTTCATAGCCAGGCAGCCCTGCCTGTAAGGGAAGCACTAGACAAAACTGTGATGTCTCCTAAATTTCTGATCCCTTTGTTTGTGAGGATTAAGGCGGTCTGGGGGCCTCAGGGATACCACCAGATAGGGTGCTCAGCTAATAAGAAGGTAATGTCTAAATGTTTGGAAACTGGAATCTATTTGCCTAGGTGAGGTGGTGGTTAGACTTCAGACTGGCCCTCAAAATCTCATTTGATCCCCCTAAATATTTGGAGGATTAGTAGTAGTGTTTCAACTATACTCAACTGCCACGGTTACTGTAAGAAATACATCCCAAGATTTCACTCATGATACCAGCAATATATCTCTCCTCTTTGATGCCTCCTCCCCTCAAGTCACAGCCTCAGGGCACCCCTGAAGGGGCAAGCATGGGGGCTTGACTCCTTCATAAAGCAGACACCTCTTTGAACACCGGCAAACACTCTCATCTAAGACAGGGCCTGACACGCAGCAGGTTCTTAGTAGATTTTGCCCCAAAAAAGAAGAAAGAAAGAAAAGAGAAAAATGGGGGTGGGGTAGGGGTAGGGGTGGGGAGGATGGCAGGCAGGAGGGAAAGTAAGAAGGCAGGAAGGAAAGATGATGTACAGACGGGAAGCAAGAGCTTTGCCCAGGTGTCTGAGGGGCTCTGAGCAGATGCTCCAGGTGAACCAGCCAGACGGGCCTGTGCTATACTTGGCCTCCACCTACACACTTTTGCTTCCGGCTGGCTGGCCTGTCTCAAAGATAAAGAGCTCTTTCCCAGACGGGGAAGGCAGTCCTGGCTGCCCTCCGCAGGGACACAGACACTGCTGCACACCAGCCGCAGCCCCACTGAGCCCTGGCTGCCCATGCGGGGCTGTGGGGGCTGCCGTTGTGCCTCACAAGCGACTTCTTCCAATCCTGGGTGTCCATTTGCCCTTTCCTGATGGAAGCGACTTTGTCTGGCAGACAGGCATCGCTGGGTGTTGCCATGGTGATGACTATGATGTCACCAGGGAGTAAATCAAATCGCAGGTCTCACAGTTGAGCACTTCTGTGTCTGGAGGGTGTTAGGAACAGAAGAGCTGAGGCAGGGAAGCCATAAGGTAGGTCTGTAGTATGACCGTCTCCCACCCCACACTGCACCCACCCCCGCTTTGTCTCCTGAGATGAGACTCATGTGTTTATTCACTTATGCAAATAACTTTTGAGCACCTACTATGTGTCAGGCACCAAGCTAGACACTGGGGGTGGATCTTGGGATAAGACGACAATGTGATCCCTGTATGGTTGCACACCTCACAGTCTAAGTGGGAGAGATGGGCACACAAGAAAGTACACAATAACACATCACTACCATTGTGGTTCATGCTGGGAAGGAAAATGCTGGGAGTGTGTTAGTTTGCTTGGGCTGCCATAACAAAGTTCCACAGATTGGGTGGCTCAAACGACAGAAATTTATTTTGTCACAGTTCTGGAGGCTAGAAGTCCAAGATTCAGATACAGGCAGGGTGGGTTTCTTCTGACGGCTCTCCTTGGCTGATATATGGCCACCTTCTCCCTGTGTCCTCCTGTGGTCTTCCCTCTGTGTGATTGTCCTAATTTGCTCTTCTTATAAGAACAGCAATCATTGGGAAGGGCCCACCCTAATAACCTCATTTTAACTCAGTTTCGTCTTTAAAGATCCTCTCGGCAAATACAGTCATATTGTGAAGTGCTGGGGTTTGGGACTTCAGTACCTGAATCTCAGCCCATCACAGGGAGTTAGAAAATGTCTAAGAGGAGATCAAGGTCACAGGGTGGAAGAGGGAAAAGATGACCTCCCTGAAGAAATGGCACTTCCATTGGGACTTGGAGAACTGGAAGGGTTTCCAGAATGGCAGGTGGGGGAAAGACAGAGAGGAGCTTCTAGGTGCAGGAAACAAGTGGAAAGGCCAAGAGCGTGGGGTGCCTGGCTGGCTCAGTTGGCTAAGTGTCTGACTTTTGGTTTTGGCTCAGATCGTGACCTCATGGATTGTGAGATGGAGCCCTGGGCGAGGCTCTGGGCCTTGCGCTCAGTGGTGAGTCTGCTTGAAAGATTCTTTCCCTCTGCCCCCCTCCCGCAGTGTGCTCTTTCTCTCTTTCTCTCTCTCAAATAAATAAATAAATCTCAAAAAAAGAAAATAAAAGAAAGGCCAAGAGCAGACAAGTGTCCTGATGAGTTCAAGGAGTTAAAAGACCAGTGTGGCTGGAGGAGAGTGAGTCGGGGTGAATGGTACAAAAGGTAGGAGGGTGCTAGATCACACTGCACACATTGCAGACAACAGGAAGAATCTGGACTTCATCCTATGAGCAATGGGAAGCCATCAATGGGTTTCAAACAGAAGAGCAACTTGATCAGAATGGTGTTTTGTTTTTGTTTTTGTTTTTTTTTTTTGTTTTGGTTTGTTTTGTTTTTTGTTTTTTTAAGAAGATATCTCTTCCAGAGGTTTTGGGAGGACGCCCATTACAGAGGCTATCATAGTAGCCCAGGTGTGGTTTGTATCATTTGCCTTCAATTCTTCTTCCCTTCCTGGTCCTTAGGTGGTTTCCCTTTTGTGAGAGAAGTAATATTTTTCTTCCTCCTTATCTTTGGGCTTAACTGCATGTCTTTTTCAATAGAATATGAGTGAGTGTAACACAAGCAGGGGCTTTTACTTGCAAGGTTTGGCTTACATTCTTATGCATCTGCTACCTGCCATGAGAATCTGCCCTGGGAAGCTGCTGTTCACTGGGAAATGAGGAGACCTATAGAGAAGACCAGAACCTGACCTGTAGCCTGAGCAAGTACTGTCCCAAATGACTCATAAGCCTGTCATCAAGAAAAATGGGTGTTGTGGCCAACCACTGAGATGGGGAGGTTGTTTGTTATACAGCATTTTCATGGCAATAGCTGGCTAATATACTTAGCAAAAGATGAGGTTGGCTTGAATTAAGGTGATGACAATGGGACTGGAGAGAAGTAGGCAGATTCAAGATATATTTTGTAGTTGTCAACATACAAGTGGCATTGAAATCCTGGGATAGATCCACCTGGAATGAAGTGTGGAACGAGGAAATGGGACCAGGGATAACTCTTGAGATATCCTACCAACAAATGAGCAGTGCGGGGGCTGTCATAGCAGAACACCCTAGTCTGGGTAGTTTAAACCACAGAAATGTATTTTCTCACAATTCTGGAGACTGGAAGATCAAGGTACCCACAGGTTGGTTTCTGGTGAGACCTCTCTGCTTGCAAATGGCTGCCTGGCAGCAGTGTCCTCATATGGCTTTTCCTCTTATAAGGATACTAGTCCTATTGAATTCGGGCCCCACCCTTATGATTTAGCCTTAATTATTTCCTTGAAGGCCCTATCTCCAAACATAGTCACAATGGGGGTTAGGCCTTCAACCTACATATTTTGAGGGGGGCACAATTCAATCCATAACAGGTGGCATCTTCTAAGTGCCAAGTACTGGATACAAAACAAAAGCTGCAAGACTTTTGAGGATTTAGATGGGGAAGTCACATAGCACCATATCCAGCAAGGCGTAGGGATAGCTCAGATTTGAGGGGGCAGGAGAAATAGGTTCTTTTTTTTTTTTTTGAGAAATAGGTTCTTGATGGGAGGAGTGGCAAAGCCATGTCTGCAGAAGGGTGCACAGGAGGAAGGGATCATCTGCCTAATTTTGAAAGCAAGCATCACAGAAGCTTTGAGGATAAATGAGTAGGAAACTTCAGAATTTCCCCTGGTCCTCTGGTCACCACCAAGGGACCTGAAAGCTATCTGGAGGGAGAGCCACCTAGAGACCAAGGCACTCCCAGGAAAGTCTCCTTTCCCCATTCCTTCAGTCTAGCTAGGTTTTTGAGAACATCCATGCTGGAACCCCCCTCATTTGACAGCTCTGATAGGGACCTAGAATTGCCTGGAGTGTTAGGATGATAGACCCCTTAGCATCCTCTAAAGGCCATGAGGCAGATGGCATTGGGCAAGAGGTGAACACAGAACTCAGGATTCTCCTGGAACTCAGATCTACAAGGAAGTCATATGAAAACAGTGATGGGGTCAACATGACTCACTCACAAGGCCCTGACCAGGGTTATACTTTAGCTCTTGCTGTTTGGATTCTTGCTCCCTTGTATTTGTTTTGTTTTGAGATCTGATTTGTTTTGTTTCAGTTTTTCCTTTGATCTGTAAGCTTTCCCAAATCTCCCCAATAAATTTCTTTTTTTTTTTTTTTGCGTAAGTAAGCCTGTGTGGATTTCTGTTCCATGCAGTCAAAGATCCCTAACATCAGTCTTGAATGCAGAAATCTGACATGGTGGTATTTGCCATGGTGGCATAAAGAAGCTCTGGCTCAGAAAAGGGAGTTACATAAAGGGGAGTCCAACAACCCTATGGGGAGGGGGATGTTGACCTTGCTTAGAGGCATTGCTTGTCATTCTCCTTTGCGATATCCTGATTATATGAGGATAAGACGGACTTCTCAGCTTGCCCTGAATTTCTTGTCTGTCCATTCTGGGTTGCCTCACAGGACACTGCCATAGGGAGAGGTTTTTGGACCCTGTATGACAGCATCAAATACTGGAAGGAATTAGAGCTTTGAGCAAAGGCACAGCCACTGGTGGCCTTCCTGATGGTCACTCTGGTAGAGCAGTGTACCCAAAACCACTGCTGGGGTCCCAGGCGGGTATTGGTGAAGAGAGAATTGGGTGACTTTTTCAGGGCGATGGGAAGAAGGGGCATCCAGGGATCAGGGACCCCAGATTCCACAATTTGCTGGCTGTGTGACCTTGGGTCAGTTTCCTCATTCATCAAATTGAGAGAAACAATAACCCTACCACATACAGGTTTGTTGGGGGGATTAATTATGTGCACACCAGTCAGAGTTTTCTGGATACACATCCAGAGTTTTATGGATACATCTATCACTGGTGGAGCATTATGTAATTTCAATTGCTACACAAATAAGCACACTTTAATAGTGTGTGTTTATTTCTATGAACATCAACATGAATAATGAGCATCCACAACTGCAATTTTGTGCCTATTATTCTTCAGGACGACGCCAAGTTAAAAGTTAATCACTTTCAAGAAAAGTATTAACTAAATAATAGGACAGGTGGTAAAAGCATGTGGCAATTAGCTTTGGGCATGGTGCTTACAGACACGAGTCTGCTGAGAGTGCTAGGACAGTGGGAAGCAAGGCCTGGCTGGATCTGGGTCCACTGGGGTCAGAGAGTTGGAGATCCCCGTGGAATATTCTGTCTCCGGCAATGGTGAGGGGGTGTCTGAAGCACCCAGTGAACAGGGCCTTCTGGACTGGACTTCTGTCTGCCTCTTGATGCCATAAGGATGGTGCCCGTTGTGCCTTAAGGAGACGAACTCTTGTCGCCTGCCCCCAGGGACAAGCCATGCTGTGGCTTTGGGGGCAGAGGAGGGTAGCTCTCATCTGTTCTTGTGTCTCTGAGCTGATTCCTTCTTTCAAATGCGGCATAGGTAGGAACCATGGGTTCAGTCAGGGATGAGTTCAAATCCTGGCTCTCCCATTCCCTGCCTCTGAGGCGTTGGTAAGTCTCCTGCTCTCAGCCTCAGCTTCCTTATCTGTAAAATGGGGGCTAGAGGAAACTTTGGAAAATTTGTACCCCATTTAATTCCCAAAAAGACTTGGTGTGGCAGCTGATAGAGAACAGAATGGCCTCGTGAGCTCCTGCAGCTGCTGAAGGGACGAGATGAGACGGCCCAGGAGGGCACCCAGTACAGGGCTCTATAGATACGCGCTTCCTTCCACGGCTAATACAAGGCCTCAATTTGTCCATCTGTGGGAGGGAGGGACGGAGGGGCGGTGGGAAGGCTGGATGGCACCCTCTCCATGATTTCTCCCAGCTCAAAGCCACCCTCTTCTCTGTGCTAGGCTTTGTTCTGCTGTGAACAAAATTGGGAAACAGGATCAGTGTTGTATGTCTTCCTTTCCCTGCTCCCCCCATCCGTCTCAGGGCAGGGGTCTAGAACCAGAAATACTTTAGACCCTCCACTCAGCCATGAACCTGTCTGATGACCTCATCTAAGTTCCTTAATCTTTGTGTGCCTCAGTTTCCTCACCTACAAAATGGGAATAAAAATTACGACTCTTATTCCTCATCAATAAGATGAGGGAAGCAAGAGGTGCCAGAGGGTTCCAGCACATAGTAGGTCCTGTCCCTCCCCTTCCCAGCAGAAACGCAGTGTGTTGTGTCCCAAAATTACATTCTACAACCTCATTTGGCCCTCAGTGACAATTCCAGGTCCTTCTCTCCCTCCCTCCATCTCTCACTGTTACTCTTGTTCGCTCTGGCCTCTTTCCCCTCCCTCCCCCTGCTCCCTGCTGTGGATCCTGCTGGAGGTGAATGAAGACAGGAAACCACCGTGTCTGTGTGTCCAGGGCCCTTGGATGACAGTGGGACTGGGGTGAGGGGCAGCTGGCTCAGGAACAGTGTCCTGGGCGGAGGGCCTTGGCATGACGAGCGAATGCATCAGTACTGATGGGGTCCATATGGGCCTGTGAACTCAGCCATTGCCCTCCTGTCAGTGAACGCTGATGAGCAGTGTCTGAGCAGGGCACTGCCCCAAGGTGAGGGAGCAGGAAAAGCAGGGGTGGGTCATTAAGATTTGCAACAATAGCTGTCACTTACTGAGTGCTTTAGCCTGGTTATTCTAACCACTTTGCATGCATTACTTTCTTGCATCTTGATCTTTGATCTTTAAGACCGTATGCTAATATTAATAAAGATTGTAACCACCATTATCCCGCTCTAGGCACTGTGTTGAGCACAGTGCACATGTTGTCTCAGTCATCGCCCCACAACCCTGTGTGAGGCTCGTACTATTGTATCCCCATCTTACAGATGAGGGGACTAAGGTTCAGATAAATTCCTGGTGCTAGAACAGAGCTTCTCACACTTCCGTGTACATGCAAAACAGCTGATGATGTTGTCCTGTTCCAGATTGTTCAGGTCTGGAGTGGAGCCTGAGATTCCACCATTTTTCTAACAAGCCCCTGGGTGATGCAGGTGCTTCTGGTCCTGACCACACTGGAGTAGGGAGATGTGAGATCGCCCCACCAGAAAGTGACTGACCTGGGATCGGAACACACACCCTAATCAACCGTGGGGCTTAGACTTTGAAAAGCACCGTTGTGAGAAGGTATGAGAGGACAGAGAAAGGAGGGACTGTTTCTGACCAGAGGGTTGAAGGAAGGCTGCATGGAAGAGTAGTCTGAGTAGGGCCTTCAAGGATGGGTGGGACTTTGAAGAGATGGAAGGGAAGGGGCATCTCAGGTCATGCGCAAAATCACAGAGCAAGGAAAGAATGGGATGTGTTTGGGGGATACTGTTGTTGAAGCATAGGGTAGGTAAGGTAGGTTATGGATTGAATTGGGCCCCTTACCCTAATTATAGGTTGATGTTGTAACCTAGCATCTCAAAATTGGACTTTCATTGGAAATGGGGTCATTTCTGATACAAGATGAGATCATGCTGGAGTTGAGTGGGCCTCTAATGCCATATGATATGGTGTCCTTAGAAAAAGGGAAGATTTAGGAGCATGTGGGTGGCTCAGTGGTTGAATGTCTGCCTTTGGCTCAGGGCTTGATCCCTGGGTCCTGGGATCTAGTCCTGCATCAGGCTCCCCGCAGGGACCCTGCTTCTCCCTCTGCCTGTGTCTCTGCCTCATTCTCTCTGTATCTCTCATGACTAAATAAATAAAATCTTTTAAAAAAGGGCAGGGGGGAGATGTAAACACAAAGCCATGCATTGGGAGAATGTCTTGTGAAAAGGAAAGTCACACCTCTACCAGCCAAGGAGCCACCAGACACTGGGAGGAGGGCCTGGAACAGATCTTTCCCTAAGGCCCTCTAGGGAGCATGGCCTTGGGGACACCTTGATCTTAGACTTCTCTCCCGGAGCAGTGAGACAATACATTTCCGTTGTTTAAACTGCTCTGCTTGTGGCACTTTGTTCTGGCAGCCCTAGTGAAGAAATACAGTGTATCTATTCTGAGTGTGTTGGCAGATGGCCTTGAGGAAGAAAAATGCTTTTTGCACCTAGGAATTGTACTTTTAAACCCCAAAAATCCCTCGTCCCAAGGGGAAATAGGTAGGAGGATGGATAACTGGTTCAAGAGGGGTCTCTTCCCCACTGCCTGGGACCTGGTTAAAAGCACATGCACATGTGTACACACAAAACTAAGTTAAGGCCTAACTCTAAGAGTTTCTAAGTACTGATTTAGGTCTTTTTTTTATCCCCTGAGAAGGTTATAGGGGAGAAAATGGGGCAGAAATGACGAGGCATTGAGTCTTACTTTGCGAGGCACTCTCCATGCTTTAATTCTATCCCCACTGAACTCTTGGAAGGAAGAGCACATTATCCTCATTTCACAGAGGATGAGACTGAGGGTCAAAGAGTTTGGGTCACTTACCCAAGGACCCAATGACTGGAGATAGCACCATAGACATTGGGACCCAATGGTCTACCTCCTCCCATTCTCCTGCCATTATGGAATATGTAACAACAGGGAAAAGTGACCCAGAGCTGGGCTGCAGTTTGAGGAAGGGAACGAATCCCCGATCAGGAGGTTGGCAAAAAGATCTGCCTACAGAATTCTTACCATATGAGGTAACAGCCCCCTTATTGTTCAAGCTACCTCTAGTTGCACCGTCTGTTGTTTGCAATCAGAGGCATCCTAACAGAATCAGCTGTTAAAATGAGCCAGGTCTTTAGGTCCAAGATATATCATAAGTGCTGCACATCAAGAGGAGCTAATAAACAATACGCTTGTTTCCCTACCCACGTTCTGAACCAACGAGAAATGAGAATGAGAGAAAGGCAGATGGGGCCCCAAAACATTGCCTTTACCAAAGATAAAGCTGTTATTGGAGAACATGTCTCTGTGTGCGGGAGGGTGGGCTGCCTTATGTTACACCGGAACAGGCAGACTGGCCCCTCCTCCTGGGGTGTAGGCAGCTTTGGGCCATGGCAGGGACTGTGAGAACCAAGCAGAACCTGGCTCCCCACGGAGAGAGTGGGGAGGAAGACTCTGCTCTTCTGTTGCCAAGTTCCTTATCCCGGACCCACCAATGAGGTAGGTCACTCAGTGGGACAGGCCTATAAGGGGATTGGAGAGAGTGAGAGGCATCTAGAGTGTTGCTTCTGGAAGATTCATCAGGAGTGTGTGTATGTGTGTGTGGGGGGAATGTTCTTCTAGAAGGGTAAAATTGAAAGATTGGGGAGAGAGAAAAAAAAGAGAGAGATGGGGGGAGGGATAAGTAATTATATAATATGAACTTATTTTTGTTTAAAAAGTGAGAAAGACCTACACGTGTACATTTGTGTGAGCACAGACAGGAATGCCCCAAGGACTGAGGGTGGAGAAGGGAGGGAAAGATGGTAAGTGGGAGTAAGAGACAATGAGGTACAGGGTCCCCACCCACAGGGTGCTTCCATTCCTTTCCACAGCTCAGACAACATTCTAGATCTCATCTTGAAAGTGAAATAGGGTCATGGGTTCAGTGTGGAACTGGAATTGTGCAAACTGTTCACAGGAGGTTAAAGAAATCAAAGGAGTATTCACAGTGGAGATGAACACTGACCGGGAGGCTGAGAATATAGACCAGTGGTTCTCAAAGAGGGGCCCCTAGATCAGCAGCATCCCTGTCACCAGGAAACTTATCACTAATACAAATTCTTGGGCCCCATCCCAGATCTGCTGAGTCAGAAACTTGGGGAAAGTCTTAACTATCCCGAGGTGACCCTAATGCTTGCTAAAATTTGAGAACCACTGGTGTAGATGATGCACCTTTGTAGTCAGATCACCTGGGTTTAATCCTGGCTCTGGTTCTTAGTACGTCTGTGACCCTGAGCAACTCAAGTAACTTCTGTGAATCTCAAGTTCCTCACGGTGGAAAATAGGAATATTGTCGTATTTTATGCAATGATTGTTACGAGGTATATGTGAGGCACCATTCTTGATACTGAGGTTCAGAGTCGAACAGTCCTGACCTCTGACTTCAAAGAGCTAGCAGTCTCTTGTTGTAATAAAAGCCAATATTTATTGAACACCTGTTAGGTGCCAGACATTATGCTGAGTGCTGTATGTGTATTATGGCATTTATTTCTGAGAATAGTCCTATGAGGAAGGGAGGGTCATTATCCTCATTTTCAGATGGGGCTAAGTGACCAGGAAAAACGCACATGGCCACTGAGGGTGGGTAGCTGAGAGCCAAAGATAGGCTGTCTGGCTCCAAAGGCCAAGACAGAGCAAGGGGGATGGAAGTCCAGAGCGAAGGCCCTCTTTCCCACAGAAGAGGGACCAGGGCCACAAGAGAGGCCCACATAAATGTGAGAAGAGCTTTATCAGTATCCCTCCTTGGCTACTCCTAAACCCAAGTTTGGGGGTAAATTTGCATTACTTTCCATTTCAAAGGATCTACATTTTCAAAATGTTAAAGTTTTCAGCTCAAGGTCCTTGCCAGAATTCTAGAACAACGATTTAGGACTAGTGGCATGAAAACATTGTCATGCCAAACCATTGCCACCATATTGAATTATTGGTCTCATGTTTACCTCTGGTCAATCTCTAATTGTTCTCTCTTCCCTTCTCCTGCCTCTTCTTGGGTTCTTATCTGCTCTTCTTTGATCTGCTCTGTGTCCCCAGAGGCTGACCACTCCACACCCATCAGTCAGCTGCTCTTAGCCTCTAGCTTCCAAGCCAGCGGTACCAAGAGGGGACTAGAAAGGAAGAAGAAAGAGAAATGAGGTCTCTATCCTCCACACTCCGGTTGTGAGTGTGTCAGTGGCTGCTTTTCTCTGTATCACAGCCCCCGTGGAGCTCCTTCATCCATGACCTCTTCTCTTGTCCCTCAAGATCTGGAATAGTAAGAGCATTCTGCTATTGCTGGTCCCTTGGGTGCTTCACCATCCTTTATAGCTTTCCTTAATCCTGCCTACGCCTCATAAACAGTCTCTTTATTGCATTCTCTTCCTGGTGAACCTTGTGAGCACTCCATCTGTCTCCTGAGTGGGACTCTTGCTGATACAGAGAGTTGCACCAACAATGGCTAGCGTTTATGGGGTGCTTCCTCCTGTGTGGTCTTCTAAGAGCTTCACATGCTTTAGATCATTTAATCTTCTTGGTGTAGTGGGTGCTATCTGGCATTATTCTTGCATGAACGCTAGTTACCTTTGGCCACTGAACTTGAGGCACGGTGCCAGGCATGGTAAATCAAACAGAAGCTCCTACAGTGGTATGTGACTTTCATTACCATGCACAGAAGCTGATGTTACAAAGGCCTGGCGCCTCTGTCAGTGACAACCTCCTGTCAGAGTTATTTTTCCTCCCCCAGCTCTTGGAGCTTTGGAACTGTTTCTTATGCTGCTGGGTCCCTCCAAGCACCCAGCACAGGCCAAGAGGCTGGCAGCAGATGCGCCACGAGCTCCTGGGGACTGATTGATTGGCTGATACCGTGTGGCTGAATGAGTGGATGCTTTCAGAGCAGCTGCTGCCAGGGGAAAATTCTAAGTGCAAAATATTATTATTAATTATCACGATTGCTCTTTCAGCTGTAGGCACAGTGTCTGCTTAGAAGGAAGAGATAAGGAATTCCTGCCAAAGCAAGAGGACTGATTAATGCTGATGGATTTTGTCCTCTGAGAGGAGGCTGCAGAGTGTTTTTATTTTCTTTTTAACGACTTCTAGACTGAAGTTAATAAAAAACAAAAAACCCAATCCTGGATTTGAGGCCTGACTAGGCCCAAGCCTGTGTGACCTTGAGTGAATTACTTAGCCTTTCTGTGCCTCAGAGCCTTCATTGATTAAATAAGTTAGGACTAAGTAATGTCTAGTCTTCCAGCAGTTCTCCAAAGATGCTAGGCAGTGCAACACCAGGCCCCCGTTGATTGGCTGTGCTCATCCATCCTTTCTTCTATCAATGGGGCACTCTCAAATGCCATGCCCCTGCCTCCTGGCCTCCCCAAGACCTGAGAGTTGAATGTGTCCTCCTTTCATTGTTGTGAGAGTCATGGGCACGGTGGGGAGAAGGGACGGAGGTTAAGGGGCTCATACAGAGTCCCTTCCTCTTCCTCTTTCTCCTCCTTCTTCATGGTCACAATAAGAACCAGAGCAGCTCCAGCTACCACTGT
The DNA here is from genome assembly GCF_018345385.1 of Vulpes lagopus. NCBI lineage: Eukaryota > Metazoa > Chordata > Mammalia > Carnivora > Canidae > Vulpes > Vulpes lagopus. The sequence goes on from NC_054831.1 coordinate 127,750,990, forward strand.
TGGAGGCTCTCCATGGTGCCCATCGCTGTTATCGGCACTTCACAGAAATGAATCCTTTTAATTCTCATGACACCTCGATGAGGGGTGTGCTATTACCGCCCTTTCTTTACTGATGAGGATATGGGGGCACAGAAACTTTCAATCAGGTCACGCAGCTAGAAGTAGCATCTGACTTCAGAACTGGAAGGACCCTTAGGGCCTGCCTAGCCTGGGTTCAACTCTGCCTGCACATTGGAATCACCTGGGGAGTCTGAAAAATGCTGGTGCCTGGGTTCCTACCCAGGGGTTCTGAGTTGGTTTGGGGCACAGCTGGGTTCTCGGTTTTTTAAATCTCCCCCAGATGATTCTAACATGCAGTATAGTTTGAGAAGCACAGATTTCATCTAATAAACTATTTGCAGATGTGGGTGTTGAGGCTCAAGGAAGGGAAGTTGTCTTCCCTGAGTTTCTCTGCCCCACGATCCTCTAGGTAGCAGGACAGAAGTGATGCCAGACGTAGGAGCTGATCCCGTTCTCTGAAGCCCCTCACAG